>NC_071531.1:112871858-115284358 GCF_026979565.1 Vidua chalybeata | reverse complement strand
GCTGGGACAGGAGACACCCCCATCCTCCAGAAATGGGAGCATGGATGGCATCAGAACTGGGACTGACATTGGAGACAGATGATTCCTCCCCGAATCCTCCCCCGGGGATGGGGCCGGAGTTAGGACAAGGACAGGACCCCTCCCACCTCAAATCCTCAAATCCTCCCCTGGGGATGGCACCAGAGTTAGGACAAGGACAGGAGCCCTCCAACCTCAAATCCTCCCTTGGGGATGGCACCGGAGTTAGGACAAGGACAGGACCCCTCCCACCTCTCTGCCCCAGGGGATGGGATTGGAGCTGGGACCAAGACTGGACTCACTTCCACGGGTGCTAGGACTGGGCCTGATGCCAGGACTGGGATGTTGGGACCTCTCATCATTGCTGGGACCGGGTTTGCTCGAGGTTTGCTCCTTGCTGTATCCTCTTTGACCTGCTGTCCCCACAGAGCCCTGCACGACGCAGCCTCCCAGGAAGCTGCAGGAAGCTGTGGAGGGCCACCAGCACCTTCACAGCCTGCCCTCTCCTGCAGGTGGCTGCTGCCCAAGGGAAGCAGTGGCCAGGTCCAGCCCAACCTTCCTCCATTCACCGGGGTGAGAAGCCTCCAGATCTGGGGGGCTGGAGGAACAGGCACAGCCCCACGGGATCACGCGCGGGTGGCCCAGTTGTTTTCACCCGGTGCTCCCCCGAGTGTTCCCATCTGTGTCCCTGGGAGACAGCCAGATCCTCCTTCCCCAGCTGGATCTGAGTTCCTTGGGGGTCCTTGGGCCCCCTGGCTGTGGCTGGGGGGGGCCATGAAGCCCCTGGTGGAGGCGGGGAAGGGCACCAATGGCATCTATTATTCAACAGCAGAAAGTGGCAGCTGGCTAAGGAGGCATTAAGAGGATATGAACTCCTGGCATGGACACAGTGCTGCAGAGATCTTGCTCACGGACCTCCATGCCAGAAAAGAGCAAAAAAAAAAAAAAAAAAAAAAAAATTCCTGTTTCCTTCTTCTGATGTAATTTGTTTCAGGAGGGAAAACAATACATCACATCCCAGCTATTTGGGGCTGATAAGGGAGGAAGGACAGGCTTGCTGCTTGCCCAGAGGGAGGGAGATGCCTGCACAGAGCTGGTGAGTGAGGCTCAGCTGGGTGAAGCTGCCCAGCAGTACCCTGGGTGCTGAGTCCAGCCCATCACTCCTGGATTTGGAAACACTTCATGGGCAAAGGTTGGGTTCACCCAAGCACAGCACCTTGGTTTCACCCTCCAAATCCTTCACCCTGCCAAGGAGGGCTGATGTCCAGAGGTGATGGATGATGTCCAGGCAGTTGTTGCTGTCCTTGCAGGAGCTGTGACCCGTGGGGTGATCGCTGCTGCTCAGCAGCCCCTGCCTGGCGCCATCTCCCCCAGCCTGCTCCCCCAAGGTCTGAACACCTGCAGCTTTTCCTCTCAAAGATAAAGCCAAACAACTCAAAAACAAAAGGCGGGCGCCTTCCTCATCTCCAGGGGTGATTCATTATGGCCAGGCCGGCTGTGAGGGCTGCTTGGCAGCTCGGTGCTTCAGCAGGACAGAGGAGATGTTTTTCTAAAAGCTGCTTTGGAGCGGGGAGGTGTCCCCTGGAGAGCCCTCTTCCCATCAGACCTTTCCCGAGCCTGGTTGAAGTCCCAGCAGCATCCAGCAAGCAGGAGCTTCCCAGCTTCACTGCCCACTGCAAGGAAAAACCTTTCCTTTCCCTTCTTTTGCATTTTTCCCTCTCGTTTGGGCGTGAGGGGGATGGAAGGAGGGCGTCAGCCCTACCCCACCTTACTCACTTCTGTCCTTCACGCACCTATCACCCAGGGGACCCAAAACCAGAGCCTCCCTCGTGCCAAATCTCCACTTCCCAGCCCCACAGCAGCTCGAGGAAGAGGCAGGTGTTTTAAATCGCGTTGAAAAGCGAATGATTTGTGCGGCTGCAGTGCAGAAGGCAGAGGCGATGCCCAGCGAGCCGACCTGGAAAGCAGCCGCGCGTTTCCCTTCGCGCCTTCATTCTTCAACCGTTTTGGCAGCCCGGCAGGCTTCTAAGACACTTTCAAAACATTCCCATGTTGACTAGCAGGCAGGAATGTGACACAGGAATGGGTGGACCGGGAAGGTCAGGCTGGCCACAGCAGAGCCTGCGCTGCACCCATGGGTGCAGCTCAAACACGCAGGGAGACAGACACAGGCAGAAGTGCTGGAGACAGGCTGGCATGTATCAAATCTCTCTCTCTTTTTTTTTTTTTTTTTTTTTTTTTTTCCTTTTATTTTGTTTTTAAAGCCTTAGGTGCAGCAAGTAAGACAGTTTGGGTGTGTTGGGCTGAGCCTTGCAGCCCTGCCCTGTGTGACTGGGCTTGCAGGAGGGACATCCCATGGGAGCAGATGTGACTTTGCAGCTTTCCAGGATGCCTGAATTCTCCCTCCAGGATGTTCTTATTCAGGACCACCAGCAACTTTCAGGGGGCAGCAAAAGCCAGTGCAACTGGAGAAGGAAAGCTCTGTTCACAGTGCCCTTGGGGTGCACTGGAGATGAGGTCAGGTGGGGCTGGAGAGAGACATGGAAGCACCTTCCCAGCAGCCAAATAGGGTGGGCTGGTTGGAAGTGGGAGCTGGGGCTGTAGAACACAGAGTCATGGAATTAGGAGGGTTGGAAAAGCCCTCTAGGATCACGGAGTCCAGCTGTTAACCCAGCACCGCTGTGTTCCCCACTAAACCAAGTCCCCAAGTGCCACCTCCACCACTCCACCACTTCCCTGTTCCAACGCCTGACCACCCTTTCAGTCAAGAAACCTTTCTGAATATCCAATCTAAACCTCCCCGGTGTAACCTGAGGCCGTTTCCTCAGGTCTGGACCTGGAGCCAGTCCCTCTGTCCATCCCTCATCCACCCACGCTCTGGGAGAATCTCCTGCTGCCCCCTGTGAGGCTGCAGCACCCAGGAGGTGGTGCTGGCTGGGTGCTGAGCACAGAGGGACACTTTCCTCCCTTTTCCACCCTTTTCCCACTAATCCCTGGCACAGGAACCGACAGATGGACGCAGGCAGGGCACAGGGGACCTTCGCTGCCTGGAGCTGGTGCTCCGTGGGGAGCAGGGAATTGGAGGAGGCCTGAAGCACATGGGGCACTCTGGGGCAGGCAGCTGCAGGCAGCGAGCCTTGAGCACATTGCTTCAGTGCAGGGAGGGCTTTGCTCTGTGGCTGTGGCCATCTGGGTGTGGATTTTCTCTTCTCCACCAGCGGTTGGGGATTTTTTTTTTTTTTTCTTTAGCCCAGCTTTCGTTTCCTCTCCACTGAGCACATGTGATGTCTCTCCCCTCCTCCTCCTCCTCCTCCTCCTCACCATCAGGAGGGTGATGGAGGTGCCACTCACTTTTCCTCCCAGCTCCTGCATAACCCAGTTTTTTTGGAGGGGTTTTCAGACTCCAAGTGCATTTTCCTCGCTCAGGATGATGCTTGCAAGGAGGGGTAGGGGTGCTGCCACAACCTCCCAGGCAGCAGGAGCTGCCTGCCCTAAAACACAAGCATCCTGTTGTGGCCAGAAGTGTTTATGCTTTTAGGGAGACCATAAATAAATAAAACATCTCACACCAGGGCAGGTGTGTTAAAATTAACCCATAGGCTTGGGCTGTGTGTGCTGTGGGTTCCCAGATATGGTTCAGCCCATCCAGGGAGGGAGGGAGGGAGGGGTCACAAAAAGTCACAAAATTCAGCTCTGGCAGGGTCATCTCTGCTTCTGCTGGCCCCTTTGATGGCTTTCTAAGGAGCAGAGATGCTGAGTTTTCTGCCAGATTTCATGACACTTCCTCTTCCTCTAGGATTGCCTAGAAAATAGTAAATAAGAGAGATTTAAAAAAAAAAAAAAAAAAAAAAAAAAAAAAGCAAACAAACCCATTCAAGGTCTCATTCAAGAGGGTTTGAGCAAGTTGCAGCAGCAGGAGCTGCTGGAAGAGGTGTCCTGGAGGACAGAACTTGCTGCTGGAGTGCTGGAGGAGGTTTTGCACTGATCCTGGCATTCAATAACTCAAATAAACACATGCCCTCAAAACAAATCCTCCTAAAACCAGCAGCAGAAACCCATCCACGTAATGGTCCCAGCCTAAAATAGTGCTGGGGGCTCCTGAAAAAGGCTCCTTTCTCCTCGTTTCTCTATTTGCAGAGCTGCTGAAGGAGCTGTGCGGGAGTGGCCCCAGCTGTGCCTGGACCTCTGGCAGCAGCTTGGTGGGATTCAATGGGCGTGGGCAGCTGGATTGTGGGGTCCAATCACCCCCAAATTTTGTGGGGTTACAGCTTGGCTGACCCACCAGCAGCTCAGCCTGGGGGTCAAACACAGCCTGGCACCACTGGATTTAGCTCCAGCTGGAGACTGGTTCAAGGGATGGAGTGGCAGGGCTCCCATGCCTCCCATTTTCCACCTGATCCTCATGAAATCCACAGCAAAGAAAAGCCACAGAGAGGCTCAGGAGAAAGTTCCCATTGGTGCTGGAGAAAAAGCCATTTTCCAGTAGTTTTGTGGGCCATTATTTTTGCTCTCAACTCCCAGCACTGAGACCACGGAGACCAGCCTAGGGTCCCACCCTGGAACTTCTTTGTTTAAAAAAACCCAAAAAACCCCACTTGTTCTCATGAAGGGACTTTTGAAATCACTTCCTTCCCCTTCTGCTCCAAAGCAAGCCTTGTTTCCTCAGGGAGATTCCCTCAGAGACATCCCAGGGGATGGCCCTGGACCCCAGAAATCCACTGCTCCCTGGGGGTGCCACACAAGGGGGGTGATCCTTATCCAGCTCAGCCCAGAAAACAGGAGGTTTGCTCAGCCCCAGTGAAATCAGCTCAGTCCCCAGTGGAGCCCCCCTGGAGATGTCCACCTAAACTAAATGCCGATAAATTTTATTTGAAATTCACTTCAAATGGGTGAAAGAATCACACCAAGTGTCTCTTCAGAACCCAAACGGATCACGTGGGGATCACACTCAAGACATCCTTTAGCAGCTTCCCCGTGGATACAAACCCTGCTGGAAAAAAACCCCAGCATTAGATCTCCTTTGACTGCCAATAAAAATAATGGAATTATAGAGGCTGGAAAAGAGCTTTAAGACCATCAGGTACAACCATTCCCCCAGCACTGCCAAGGCCACCACTGACCCATGTCCCCAAGTGCCACATCCACATGGCTTTAAATCCCTCCAGGGATGGGGACTCCAGCACTGCCCTGGGCAGGAAAACCTCGCTGCAGAGGACGGATGCAATTCAGCTTCTCCCTTTTAAAACCCCCTCCATCGTCATTATTTATTTTAAAATTGCATCTTCCTGTAGTTTTTTTTTCATTTAACACACCAATTAAGACCCAAACGGGGCTCAGGAGTGCAGAGTTCTGTGATTAACCCCTGCTTTCCTGGCTGGAGCAAAGAGGGAAGGTGGGGAATTGTGTCCACGTGGATTTGTCCCAGCCCGAAAAGGGACCCCAGCGCTGAGGCTCGTTCCCAGCTGGAGTCCTTGTCAGGAGGCCAATATTGTTATCTAGGGCCTGGCTGGTGTTTCTCCCTTGGAGCTTTGCCACTGCAGTTAAAATATCTCTCCCACCACTCCCAGCATGTAAAGGTCGCGTTCCAGAGATTAATCCGGAGTCTCCCAGGCCGCCTCCTTGGCTCGGGATCCCTGCTGGAGCAAAAGCCTCGGGATGCTGGGTGTGCACCCCCAGGGCTGGAGATCCCCTGGCCAGGAGTGAGCCCGTCACCAGCGCCAGCCCCAGCGTCCTCCAGGAGCTGGTCATGGAGCTGTGGGCAATTCTGAGCTAAGCAGAAGCCCATTCCCCCATGGCAAATGGTTAATTCCGTGCAAATCTGCTCCTAGCCCTCAGCCAAGCAGTCCTGGGAAGTCCCAAGTTTGCAAAACAAGCTTTGGAGGCGTCGGGTTTGTTTGACAGCTCTTACAGCTGGTCCCGAGCTTGGTTTTTGTCCAAGCAAGTCCTGGATTGACAGGAAAGGGTTTCCAAGTTAAATACAAGAGGAGAGTAATTGAGTGCTTAATGAAATCAGCCAGACTCTCTCCAAATGAAGGGGTAAGTTGTGCCCAAGGAGCAGGGGACGTGTGGGCAAGGAGAGAGGGAAGGGGAACAGGAATTCCATGATCCCCAGGGAAGGAGGGGTCGACAGTCTGTGGCACAGGAGATGGGAAGCTCAGTGGGACCTGCAGCGTGTCCTCTGCAGAGAGAGTCCTTCACACCAGCAGCATTTTCCTGGCTGGATGGACCAAACCACGGCAAATGTGCACGGAGCAGCTTAGGACAGCACAAGGGCTCCTGCCCCAGATCTCCCAGGGCTGCTCCTGGTGTCAACAGGGCTTTTCCAGGAGAGGTGATGGTGGTGCTCCCTGGAACTGCTGCCTTCGTTCTCTCCTCGTGACGAGGAGACCTCTTTGAGGAAGTCTTGGCTATCCTGGCAGCACTGCTGACGTGGACACCACCGACATTCCAGGCTGAGGATGAGGGAAAACTGTTCCACCACAGGCAGCTTGTGCAACCTCTGTCCTCAGAGCTTTTCAAGGCCCAACTGGATAAAGCCCTGCATAACCTGCTCTGACCCCAGAGCTGCCCCTGCCATGGCCAGGAGGCTGGACTGAGACCTCCTGAGGTCTTTTCCAACCCAGCTTATCCTGTCAAACTCTGATCCAAGGATCCCAAACAGGGATGGAGCAGCGTCATGACCTGGTCTCCCGTGGCTCCATTCCCTGAGCCATGGGGTGTCTGTCACGATCTGGGGGGGCTATGGGGAGTTTTACTGAGGCCAGCAGAAAGTCAGATCCCTTTCTTTTGGCTTCCACAAGAACTCCCATGAAATCCAGTATGTCTGGGCTCTGAACCCTCCAGCTGGTGACATTTAATGACACTCACCTCGGGCTGGTAGCTGTCATTAAAACCAAACCCCAGACTCATGCAGCAACAAGAGAGTCTCACTGTCGCTGGGATTTATCTCTTCCTCGTTAGGAAACCCCATAAGGAAGACCCTTCCCTTAGCTAAGAGCCTGCAGGTGTTTCCTGATGATTCCAGGTGTGGGGGACTGTCCAGGCTGTCCCTTTCAATGAGTCAGTCATGGGGTATCCACAGCAAAGTTTTGGAGCCACAGGTGGAACCCTCAGGGCTCTGTGATTTTTAGAACAAATAGATCATCTGATAAAAAAAAAAAACAAAAACAAAACAAAACAACAAACCCAGGCAGAGATAATTTCGGGAGCAGGTATTTCCAAGGGAAGTGGATGGAGATCTCTCTCCAGATAGATAATCACCAGGGAGAGGGATTGCCTCCAGCTTACACAGGAGTGAGTCACTCACCTTCCTGTGGCAGGAGGAAACCCTCAGCACACTGGCACTCCGTGGACCTTTCCCTTTGTAAGGAGGCCACTATTTTGGGATACAATGCTACAATGCTCTGCTTCTTCCCGTGTCCCTGAGGGCCAGCAGCGTGGGCTGGGGCATCCCCAGCACAGTGGTGACCCTCCTCACCACCCTGGCTCTGTGATTCCTGCCCCACCAAGGCTACGGAGCGATGGCAGCAGCTGGGAGCAGGGGGAAAAGTGGGCAGCTCTGGGCAAGGCTCAGTCCTGGTGCTGACCAGGACACAGGGAATGGCTTCCCACTGCCAGAGGGCAGGGTTAGGTGGGATATTGGGAAGGATTTTTTCCCTGGGAGGGTGGGCAGGCCCTGGCAAAGGGTGCCCAGAGCAGCTGTGGCTGCCCCTGGATCCCTGGAAGTGTCCAAGGCCAGACTGGACAGGGCTTGGAGCAACCTGGGACAGTGGAAGGTGTCCCTGCCCTCTGGCTGGCAGAGGATAAAGTGAGACAGAGGATAAAGGGCAGGACTGTGGGACCAGCATCCACGGGAACTGGGGCATGAGCTCTGCACCACGTCCTGGCCTCCTCAGAACAACTGAGGCTGGGGGGGTCTCTGCTCCAAGCCTGACCTTCAGTGAGGTCAGGTTTTGTCGAGGACAGGCTTGGCTGCCTCCAAGGACGGAGATTTTCCTACTCCCCAGTGGGACCTCTCCAGCTCCTCCAGCAGCCCTGCCCCTCTCAACCCAGCCGTGCTCCCCAAGCTTGCTCTGCTCCCAAACTCCCTGAGCGTTCCCATTCCATCGTGCAGGTGGTTACGGGAGTGATGGAGGTTGTTCAAAGAGCTCTTGAGCCTGTCCTGGCCCTCCAGGACTCCCTGGAGCGTGCAGGAGAGGATCTCCTGCAGTGGGACACGGCATGTGTGGGATCAACAGCCCACAGCCAGGGTTAACCCTTCACATCCCTTCTCCTCTGGCTGTCCAGTCACTTCCTGCTGCTGGAGAACAGCACTTAGGCCATGTCCCTGTACCTCCCAGTGACATCCTGATGTCACCTGGTGTCCCCAGATGCCAGTGAGGAGTGAGCAGACCCTTGGGGAGGAGCGGGACGAGGGGATGCCACAGAGGGCTGACAGAAACCTGGGTAAGGCAAAGGGCTCTCTTTAGGTCTCAGCGAGATCAGAAGCAGCTTGATCCAAGGGACAGCCTACCCCTAGGAAATGCCTTTTGTAATGGGAAAAGGGATGCTCAGAAGACAAAAAAAAATGTCCCCACATCCCGGCAAGGGCAACCTGCACTCCCGGGCAGTGCTCCCTTCCCGACCTCGGCTGCCGAGTCCGTCCCACCTGGGGCACGGAGGCGTGCTCTGTGTCGACAGAGTTCACCTCAGCTTGTGCAACCGTGGAGCTGCCACGTCCTGCACACCCAGGTGTGCGTCCCAGGTGCTGTCCCAGGGCCGGGAGGGCAGCAGGGGGCTGCCCAGGGCGTTCCCACCTCGGAGGGTTCCGCGTCGCGTCGTGTCCCAGCCTGAGCCGGCAGCCAAGCGTGGCACGGCAGGTGACTCAGGTGACTCAGAGGTGCTCTGCAGCACGGCCAGCCCTGCCTGGCATTTCTGGGAGTCCGGGCACGCAGAGCAGCAAACACGGGCAGCACAGCGTGCCTGCCAAGGCAGCCGCAGCCAGGGTGGGAAATCCTCCTTTTGCATGGTTCAGGTGCACCCAGGGCCACGCCTGGGAGATCTGGGGCTTCGTGCCGCAGGTTTGCTCGGGCAGAGGCTGGGCTGATCGTGGAATCATGGAAGGGTTTGGGTGGGCAGGGACCTCAAAGGTCATCCAGTGCCACTCCTGCCATGGGCAGGGACACCTTCCACTATCCCAGGCTGCTCCAAGCCCTGTCCAGCCTGGCCTTGGGCACTGCCAGGGATCCAGGGGCAGCCACAGCTGCTCTGGGCACCCTGTGCCAGGGCCTGCCCACCCTCACAGGGAACAATTCCTTCCCAAAATCCCGGTTAACTCTGCCCTCTGGCAGTGGCAAGCTATTCCCCCTTGTCCTGTCCCTCCAGGCCTTTGTCCCTCTCCAGCTCTCCTGGAGCCCCTTGAGGAACTGGAAGGAGCTCTGAGGTCTCCCCAAAACCTTTTCCTGTCCAAATTGACCATCCCTGCCCCAGCTCTCCCAGCCTGGCTCCAGAGCCCTTTTCCTGAACTTTCTTAAGCCACGCATTCCCAGATAGGCATCTTCTCTCTGAAGGGCCAGTATAAAGCTTAACCAAGCTCATGTTTATGCCTCCAAGTGCTGGGACTTTCCAGATTTAAGATCTGCATTTGTGGATGGGCAAAGCAAATGGATTAAGTGTTTCATGGAGTTAAAAGCCGGCACAAATTCTTGTTTCATTTCCCCTGTGACTCACAGAGGAACACTCACTCCCTGGCACGGCTCTCGTGTTTGCCACTGTTCCCCATCAGCTGTTCCTGGGGACAAAGAGCCTTTCCCAGGGCAGGAGCAATGCCCTCAAAGCAGGAAAAGCAATTTTGGCTGGAAAAATCACAGGTCTTCGTAGTGGAGAGGCGCTGGTTTTATGCAGGTGATGTATAAGCCCAGCTGCCAGCTCAGCTGAGCCCAGGGTTATTTAGAATCACAGAATCATTTATGTTGGAGAAGCCTTCTAAGGTCATTGTGCCAACCACTAACCCTGGCCCTCCGTGTTCACCACTAAATGGTGTGCCCAAAAGTCTGATAATCCACTAGGGTTGAACAAACTCGTCTTTGGGAGGGCAGCATGAGGCTGTTCTCTGCCTTTTGATGAGAAACCAGCACTGAGTTTGTATTTGTAAGGGGTCTGTTGCTGCTTTCTGGTGCTCAGGCTGAAAGCGGTAATCCAAGCTCACAGGAAACTCAAACCACTCAATGGATCTCCATTTTTACATTGGGATATTAAATTAGGGGATTACTTATTGTTAAAATGCTTTGATTGGTAATTACAGCCATAATGTCTTACAGCCCTAATGCTGCAGGAGAATAAAAATCTCTGGGGCCCTTTCTTATTCTCTTTCACATTTTCGCCTCTCAAAGCCTCACCCTCCAAATAACATCATTTCACTGGCACAAACAAGCAGCAGAAGGGACAAACTGGCAGGAGTGGGGTTGATCTCTGTGCCTTTGCTCATTTACAGCAGGGATAAACCACTCCCGCCCTCAGGATGGAGCTTTGTGGTCACCTTGCTTCAGCGAGCAGGATGCTGCAGCCCAGAGCATTATCTCTGGGAAGCAGAGAGGAACAGGAATTAAATCAGCCTGAGACACATCAGCACATTGCTGCCACCACTTCTCCTCCATTCAGGAAGTTTTGGTTCCCCTTTGTGTGTGAAGATCCAGCTCCAAACCCACATTTCTCCCACACCCACTCTCTGGCCATGCACAGAATGGGCACAAAAGTGCTGAAATTGGCTTTATGGCACACTTTCAGCTCTGTGTCCAGTTTCACTTCCTTCCTGGCCTTGGCAGAGGATGGGTAACTCCAAGATCTCCATGGCTGGTGACCTCTAAGGCCACACATTCCTCTCCTTCTGTCTTCATCAAGGAGCTCCCTCCTCACCCAGGTGCAGTCTCCTTACAAAAGGAGATTTCTTAGGAGCTTCCCCTCTGTTTCCTTTACTGGCAGAGACACCTTTTGTTCGGAAAAGGTGCTGGAAAAAGGGAATCTGTGTAGGATTTTTACCTTTATTCTTCACCACGAGAATGCTGAGGCCCTGGCACGGGTTTTCCAGAGAAGCTGTGCCTGCCCTTGGATCCCTGGGAGTGTCCAAGGCCAGCCAGACTGAAGCAGTTTGGTTTAGTGGAAGGTGTCCCTGCTCATGGCAGGGAGTGGAACTGGATGAGCTTTAAGGTCTTTTCCACAAACCATTTTGTGATTCCGTGATTTGAGGCTGCATCCGGATCCCAAGGTTTGCAATTCCCCTGGGCTGAGCAAGAGCCAAGCTCCCAGGCTTCACAGCTGGGAGTGTCTGAGGTTGGAAAGGGCTTTTCTTCACCAAGGACACTGCTTCTTTCCTGCTTCCCTGGCTGCAGGAAGAGAGGTGGGAAGGGGATTTTAAGGCTGGCCAGGGTGAATGGAGGCGTCTGCATGAGAAAGCATCCAGAGAAACTCAGTGCCAGGGTGGAGGGGATGGCTGGTGCTGATAACTAGGGCTGGACTGGGATGTGGCCCAGTGAGGAACGCAGGAAAGGAGCCATCCCTGTCCAGCCCAGCAGCTGGGGGCTGATACAGTCGCTGTGCAGCTGAACTCCAGGGAGAGCAGTGCTCTGATAAGGGCAGGGAGCAGCCAGGTTCTGGCACCTCCATCATCCTCCCGCCCTGGAGGTCAGCCAGCTCTGCCCCACAGCATTCCTGACCCACACACATCTGCTCTGGATGTGCCCTGTCCTTCCTGAGCATGGATGCAGAAAGCAATCCAGCAATCCCTTTCCCTCTGCTGCTGTAAAGAAGGAGGAGAAGGGCTCCCCACTTCTTCTCCCAGCCACACAACAGCCTTGAGCCCTGTGAAACTCCTGGTCCCCAAAACTGCTCTCAGACACATTTCTGTAGAAAATGAACTCCCTTCAGCTGGTTGTTCACTCTCTGTCCAAGACAGAATTTTGTTCTCAGCTGCCCTGGAGGGATCATAGAATCTCAAAATGGGTTGTATTGGAAGAGACCTCAGAAATATAAAATTTCTGAGGTTGGGAAGGACCTGCAAGACCATCAAGTCCAGCCATTACCCAGCACCACCATTTTCACCTTTGGAACCACATCCCCAAGTGCCACATCTACACATTTCTGAACACTTCCAGGGATCCAGGGGCAGCCACAGCTGCTCTGGGTAACCTGTGCCACAGCCTCACAGGGAACAATTCCTTCCCCATATCCCACCTAACCCTGTCCTCTGGCAGTGGGAAGCCATTCCCCTTGTCCTGTCACTACAAGTCTTGTCCAAAGTCCCTCGGGAGGGCCCTTGGAGCCCCTTTAGGCACTGGAAGGGGCTCTAAAGTCTCCCTGGAGCCTTCTCCAGGCTGAAGAGGAGACTCTGAGGAGGCCTTGTAGGAGGTGCAGTGGAAGGACCCAGCATCCTCAGCCCTCCCCACCTGCTGCCCTTCACACGACACCATCCACCTGCAGCTAAAGTTCCCCAGTGGGAGCAGGCAGGGATGGAGCTGGCCGGGGACAGACAATGCTGGGATCACAGAAATGTGCCCCGGCGAGTTTCGGGTTACACATTAACGAGAGAAGGGGGACAGCAGTGCTGAAGGTGACCAGGCAGGGAGTTTATAGCAGGACTGCCCACTGGACAGCCTCATCCTGACGTGCTCCTGGCAGCAGCAGCTCTCTGGGACCTGGGCACGCCGAGACTTTTGGGCTCAGAGCCGTCTCCATAAGGCCAGAGCCAACTTGCAGTAGGATTTGTCAGTCTGGCAAGCTTGTACTCCCAAGGGAGGCGTGGGAAATCAAATGGGGACTGTAAGAAAGATGGGGGCAAACTTTTAAGCAAGGCCTGCTGCGATAGTACAAGGGTGGAATGGTTTTAAACTAAAAAGAGAGGAGATTTAGTTTAGATACGAGGTAGAGGTTTTTATAATCAGGGTTGGGGAGGTTCTGGCAGAGGTTTCCCAGAGAAGCTGTGGCTGCCCCTGGATCCCTGGAAGTGTCCAAGGCCAGGCTGGATGGGGTTTTATCTCAGCAGAGAGGCCACATCCACTTCAAAGCACCAAGAAGCACCTGGATAGCCTTGGAAACACAGCCACGCTGGGATGGGACAAAGGGCAGACACCAAGTCCTGCTCCAGATGTCCAGATGCCTCGTGTTCACATCTGGTCACGTGCAATCAGAGAAAGAGCAGGAAAGCTGCCAGTTCCTGGAGGAAGACAAACCCCATAAAACCCGCCGAGCGTCCCTGCTCCGAGATATTTACCCTTTCGACGTGTTCTCATGGAAATTAATCCCAGTCTCACCCCTGCAGGTATGGTAAACACGAGAAGGGAGGAACGGGGAGAGGCCAGGAGAGCGGAGCGAGGGGAACAAAGCTCTTTGGGTGTACCAGCCTTCCCTGAAATGTGGTGGAACAGGCCCAAGCAGGACGTGGCAGGGCTGCTGGGGCTCCCTTCCAGCCCGGACCTCCAGCCCCCCGCAGCCATCCTGTGACCTGGAGGAGGCTGATTCCATCCCCTGGGCTCCCCGACAGCTCCCTCGAGGTTTCCTATTGAATTAAACAAGCGCCAAAGAGGGGTTTTTAATTCCGCTGGGGAAAGGCAAAGCATGCAAGAAGCAAGGAATTCTGTGCATGGGGGAAAATGTGAAACTTGTTTTCCCCCATCCGCAGAACTCTGTGCTTCCTGCATGCTTTATGAATCTTGCCCTTCCCAACCCATATGTTCTCGTTCCTCGTTTTCTCTGTATTTTGATACTTCCTTATGTTTTCCTTTCCTGGCAAAAAGCAGCGAGCAGTGCCAGCCGCTGAGCTGTCACCTGTCCCCTCGCCATGGCTGTAGGACCGGTGTGATCCGTATCCCCATGGCACCCCCACGTGGGGAAAGCCTGGAGCCTGCGTTTTCCTCTTCATGGAGGGAGGGAGGGAGGGAGGGAGGGAGGGAGGGAGGGAGGGAGGGAGGGAGGGAGGGAGGGAGGGAGGGAGGGAGGGAGGGAGGGAGGGAAGGAGGAAGGAAGGAAGGAAGGAAGGAAGGAAGGAAGGAAGGAAGGAAGGAAGGAAGGAAGGAAGGAAGGAAGGAAGGAAGGAAGGAAGGAAGGAAGGAAGGAAGGAAGGAAGGAAGGAAGGAAGGAAGGAAGGAAGGAAGGAAGGAAGGAAGGAAGGAAGGAAGGAAGGAAGGAAGGAAGGAAGGAAGGAAGGAAGGAAGGAAGGAAGGAAGGAAGGAAGGAAGGAAGGAAGGAAGGAAGGAAGGAAGGAAGGAAGGAAGGAAGGAAGGAAGGAAGGAAGGAAGGAAGGAAGGAAGGAAGGAAGGAAGGAAGGAAGGAAGGAAGGAAGGAAGGAAGGAAGGAAGGAAGGAAGGAAGGAAGGAAGGAAGGAAGGAAGGAAGGAAGGAAGGAAGGAAGGAAGGAAGGAAGGAAGGAAGGAAGGAAGGAAGGAAGGAAGGAAGGAAGGAAGGAAGGAAGGAAGGAAGGAAGGAAGGAAGGAAGGAAGGAAGGAAGGAAGGAAACACCTTGCTCAGTGCCACCACGAGCTTTGAAAGCCTGGAAGAAACACTCAGAACAGGATTGTGGATGTCAGATAATGCCAAGCTCAATTTCTGGCTGTACGTGCTCCTGGGAGTGGTTGGGAACATTATGGACATTATGGTTAATTATTCCAGATAATTTTGTCCATTCTTTATTTTTTATTTGTTATACTTTTATTCACTCATTCCTTTTCATTTTTTCATTATTTTATTCTTATCTGTATATGATCTTAGATGAATTTTCCAATATAAATGAATTTATGATTCTATGTGCATGTCTCTCTCTCAATTATTTTATCCACTAAGCTTTTTATTACTTATATATTCATTTAAATATAAAATAAATTCTTATACATTCATATATATCCACACACAATACAAAATAAATATTCCTATACAAGAGAGCTGGGGAGGGACTTTGGACAAGGGATGGAGGGATAGGACAAAGGGGAATGGCTTTCTACTGACAGAGGAAATGGATGGGATATTGGGAAGGAATTCCTGGCTGTGAGGGTGGGGAGGTCCTGGCACAGGATGCCCACAGAAGTTGTGGATCCCTGGAAGTGTCCAAGGTGAGGCTGGACACTGGGGCTTGGAGCAAGCTGGGGCAGTAGGAGATGTCCCTACCCACTGCAGGGATGGAATGAGATTTTTTTTTTAAGGATCTTTCCAACTAAGCCACTCTGGGATTCTATGACATTCCTAAACATTCTTATTTGCTACAATTAAATAGCATACATTTCATATAAAAAGCTGACTTCCCCAGAGGAAGCTGCTGTGCTGGCAGCCCCCTCCCTCCACGGTCTCCACTGGTGAGCAAATCCTTCTGCCAGCAGTGCTCCTGCCAGCCCAGGGGGCAAAATCCACAATCCCAGGGAGCAAACCCTTCTGCCAGGAGTGCTCCTGCCAGCTCAGTGGGCAAAATCCACAATACCAGGGAGCAAATCCTTCTGCCAGGAGCGCTCCTGCCAGGTCAGTGGGTAAAATCCATGGTACCAGGGAGCAAACCCTTCTGCCAGGAGCGCTCCTGCCAGCTCAGCGGGCAAAATCCGCGGTACCAGGGAGGAAATCCTTCTGCCCAGAGTGCTCCTGCCAGCTCAGCGGGCAAAATCCACAGTACCATGGAGCAAACCCTTCTGCCCAGAGAGCTCCTGCCAGGCCAGGGGACAAAATCCACAATACCAGGGAGCAAACCCTTCTGCCAGCAGCGCTCCTGCCAGCTCAGCGGGCAAAATCCGCGGCTGGAGAAGCCGCTGTGCCAAGGCTCCGGCAGCCGGAGCTGCCTGGTGCGTTAATCACGGGCCCAGCGCAGGTTCCAGCCCGCCGGATCCCGCTCGGAAGCGCGTCCTGGCAGCCGGGAACCCCCCAACACGTCATGGTTTTGTGCTTGAAAAGGTTTAAACCCCTGCAGGGATTAAATTCAGATGTGAAGAATGAGCAGCAGCTGCTTGGGAGCCGGGATCCAACGAGTTGCCTTCACTTGAGGATGGGAATCAAGGGAGCTCTGCTCCCTGAAGTTCCTCTCCAAATTTTGCTTTTAGGGCTAAATTCTTCTTTATTTTCCTTTTACTTTTCTTCTGGATGAGGGAATAAGCTGCTGTTTTCAGCTGTGGCTTGTCACCACCAGGTGGAATTTGGCTCTTGGGGTTTCCAGCCTTGATGCCTCATCTCTGTTGGGGTTCCCTGAGAGGTGTGTATTGCTCTGGGGCTGTGTTCTGCACCCTCCTTCATATAAAATGAAATAAAGCAAAATGAAATGAAATGAAATTGAATGAAATAAAAATAAATGAAATTAAACAGAACTAAATTAAATGAAACAAGATAAAATAAAGGTCAATAAGATATAAAATAATAACTGGTCCAGTGGAAGGTGTTTCTGCCCATGGCTTGGGATGGAACTGGATGATCCATAAGAGTCCTTTCCAACCCAAACCATTCTGGAATTCCATGAGACTCAACTGCCTTCAGGTCCTGCAACCAGAAAGGAGAAATCAAGGGATAAAGGCTCAGCCTAAGCTGGACTCCAATTATGCTGTGAAAAAGAGTATTTTGATAAAATATACAACACTTAGACACTTACACTATTGACTTTTTCATAATCTTTATTTCACATCCTTTTTCTCCCCTATTATCAGGACTATTATTAAGATGTGGAAGAGCCCAGGGCAGCTACAAGAGGCAGCTCCATCAGGATTTATCATCCCAGATGCAAAACCCTCCAGGATTCACGCTGAACCTGCAGCACTCCATGAGTCAGGCTTCAGGGAATCTGTGGTCAAACAGATAAAGCATAATTATTCATGGAAGAATACAAGCAAATAGTGAAAAAAAAACTTGCATCATAAGGGAGGATGATACATCTGCGTGTAGGCCTGGTACCTAAAATGATTCTCAGTCCTGCATGCAGAAGTCTGGGCATGATTTTTAACAGCCTGGGCTAGTGGAAGGTGTCCTTGCTCATGGCAGGGGGTTGGAACTGGATGAGCTTTAAGGTCCCTTTCAGCCCAAACCATTCCATGATTCCATGATTCCATGAAGGGCTGCACACGCAGATCCCATCCCCTTGCAGCCCTAAAAGGGAGATGAAATATTTTTTTCACAGCATCTGCTGCTGCACCAGGTCTCACTAACCATTTCAAGATTCCCGCGGAGAAAGAGTTAGGACTAATTAGCAGCACTAAATAAACTAGCAGCTGGAGGGGGAAGCAGAATTCAAAGTTGCATTTTAGTTTTAAAGGTGGTTAAAGCATCTTTAAAAGCGAGGGGTCATTTTCTGGGAGCTGGAGTGAAGCAGCTCATCAATAATGAAGGAGCTGGTGATGGAGCTGAGGCAGCAACGCTGGAGCACTTGGGAAAATGCAATTATGGGAATTGCCTGGCGCTCTGCAAACTGCCCCGGTAATTTGCTTAAGGGAAACAGCCAAATGCACGTTAATATTTCAAAGATTTCGTTGCAGCAGAACTAATAAGCAAAGGCCAGGAATTTCAGTGTTGGGGAAGGGGGGTTAAAACCCCAAAAGTACTTCTGATCAGGGGTGTTTAATTCACACCCAGCGAAACATGACAGGGCTGGGAGCATCACTTCTGCCTCCTGGCCTCTCTGCGTCTGCAATGCTCAAAAGTTCAGCTTTGTTTTATTTTATTTTCCTCTGGTTAAAACCAACCCTGTGCAAAGGCTCGTGTCTGCGTGCTCTGCTTCCCAGAGTGCTGCCCTTGGGTCACACCAGGATCTGGGATTCTCCATCGAGGGATTCTCCAGCCGCTCTCAGGGGCTGATGCTCCCTCATGTGCTTCAGAACCCCAGATTTCCACCAGCTGTATCCTGCACCCCAATCCCAGTGTGTGGATCCTTGGAGGGCACTGCACCCCTCTGGGCACCTCCCTGCACCCCTGAGCACCCCAACAGCATCCCGAGCACTCCCCGTGCACCCCCCTTCACTGCCCCATGCACAGCCTGCACCCTTCCTGGGCAAACGCCTTCACCTCTGTGCACCCCTTGTGCAAACCCCAAACACTTCGTGTGCCCCCTTCTGCTGAACCCAAAACCCTTTGTGTAACCCCTTCTGCTAAACCCAAAACCCTTTGTGCACCCCCTTGTGCAACCCCAAACCCTTTGTGTACCCCCTTCTCCTAAACCCCAAATCCTTCATGTACCCCCCTTGTGCAAACCCCAAATCCTTCATGTACCCCCCTTGTGCAACCCCAAACCCTTCATGTGCCCCCTTCTCCTAAACCCCAAACCCTTCGTGCGCCCCCTTCTCCTAAACCCCAAATCCTTCATGCACCCCCTTGTGCAAACCCCAAACCCTTCATGCACCCCCTTGAGCAAACCCCAAACCCTTCATGTGCCCCCTTGTGCACCCCCTACACAGCCAAACCCTCATTGTGCCCCACCGTGCACCCCATACACACCTCCATTGTGCACACCCCATAACCCCCCATACGCATCCCATTGTGCACACCCCAAACCCCCCCTTACACATCCCATTGTGCACACCATGCACACCCCATAACCCCCTTACACATCCCATTGTGCACACCCCATAACCCCCATACACATCCCATTGTGCACACCCCATAACCCCCCCATACACACCCCATTGTGCACACCCCTGCGCACCCCACTGTGCACACCCCATACAAACCCCATTGTGCACACCGTGCACATCCCAAAACCCCCCTTACACACCCCACTGTGCACACCCATGACACCCTATAATCCTCCATACACAACCCATTGTACATATCCCATCACCCCCATACACACCCCATTGTGCACGCCCCATACACACCCCACTGTGCACACCATGCACACCCCATAACCCCCTTACACACCCCACTGTGCACACCATGCACACCCCAAAACCCCCTTACACATCCCATTGTGCACACCCCATAATCCCCACACACGTCCCATTGTGCACACCCCATACACACCCCACTGTGCACACCATGCACACCCCATACCTCCTTACACACCCCACTGTTCACACCCCATAATCCCCACACACACCCCATTGTGCACACCCCATACACACCCCACTGTGCACACCATGCACACCCCATAACCTCCTTACACACCCCACTGTTCACACCCCATAATCCCCACACACACCCCATTGTGCACACCCCATACACACCCCACTGTGCACACCATGCACACCCCATAACCCCCATACACATCCCATTGTTCACACCCCATAACCCCCTTACACACCCCACTGTGCACACCATGCACACCCCATAACCCCCTTACATACCCCACTGTTCACACCCCATAATCCCCCCATACACACCCCATTGTGCACACTCCAAAACCTCCCCATACACACCCCATGGTGCACACCCCAAAACCCCCCTTACACACCCCATTGTGCACACCCCAAAACCCCCCTTACACGCCCCGCCGTGCACACCCCTGCGCACCCCAAACGCCCCCCATTGTGCCCCCATTGTGCCCCCATTGTGCCCTCACGGCGCCCCCTCCCCTCCGGCCGCGCGCCCCCGTGGCGCCCCCGCGCGGCCGCCGCGCGCCCCCGCACCCCCCGCGCGCGCGCGCGCGCCGGGGGCGTTCCCGCCCCGCCCCTGCCCATGGCGGCCGCCGGGGGCGGCGCAGGCCCCGGGGCGGCCGCTGGGGGGCGCGCGCGGCCGCCGCGCGCCTCTCGCTGCGTCGGGTGTGTTGGTTTTTTTTTTTTTTTTTTATTTCTCTCCTCTTTCCTTCCTCCTTTTATTTCTCCCCCCCCCCCCCCACCCACGTCTTTCCCCGAAGTCTCTCCCCCTCCTCCACCGCCGCCTCCTTTCCCTCGCCGCTCCCCAGCGGCGGGACGCCGCTCCGCTGGCCGCAAGGAAGAGGCGGCCTCCCCTCACCATCCCTCCCCCCGCGCCTTCCTTCCCCGCTCCTCCCGCCGACCGGGACTCGCCCCGAACCGGGAGGGAGACGCTCGCTAGCCGCTCCTCCTCCTGCTGCCGCTCCTCCTCCTGCAGCGGGGGCCGCATCCTGCTGCCGGGGGGGAGGGAATTGATGTGGATACCCAGCGCAGCACCAGCACCATGCAGCCGCCGCCGAGGAAGGTGCGACCCCCGCCCGGCGCAGGGGTGGGGGGGGGGGGGACTGTGCGCGGTGGTTCCTGGGGGGCTGCGGCCGTGGGGTGGGGTGGCTTTGGGCTGCCGGGGGGATGCGGGGGTCCGAGGCCGCGGGGAGAGGGGCTGCGCGGAGGGGGAGGCTGCGGGAAGGTTCGGAGAGGCAGCGCAAGTGTGGGGAAGGGAGCGGGGGGCGCAGCGGAGAGTTGGGGGGCCGGGGCGGCTTTGGCGAGGCTGGCCCTGCAAGGTGGGTCGTGGGGAGATGTCGGGGGTGGGGGTGCTGGGGACCGGGCACGGCGGGGCGGGATGGGATGGGAGTGAGCTCCGGAGGCAGGACAGGGCAGGTGAGGATGGAGGTGCAGGGGGAGCAGCGGGGACCCCCCCCTCTCCAGAAGCTCTCCAGAAGGGAGACGGAGGGCAGGGAGGGGGTGAGGGCTCGGCTGCGCGGAGGCGTGGGGGTCGTGCCGCCTGTGGGGTGCTCCCGGGGGGGATTCTGGGGGGCTCCTGCGGTGCGTCGGTGCCAGCGGCGAGGGGTTGGTCGCCTTGGGGAAGGAGGTCACGTCTGGAGGCGATCCAGGGACGCAGGCTGTCCCGGCGTGTGCCAGGAGCGCTCGGGAGGGCACACGGGAGCAGGAATTGTGCCGTTCCCACTCGCGTTCCCACGTGCGATGGGGAGATGCCCCGGGGAGGCTCCTCGGTGACCCTGCGGTCCGTGGCAATGTGGGGTGCTGCCCGGCGAGGGGACTGGTGTGGGAGCGGAGGCAAGCGGGAGTGGAAATTTGGGATAAAGGCTGTGCCCGCTGTGGCTTGTCTGGCTAGGCAGGTTGGTATCTGGGAGACCTGAGCCGCTCCGGGGTGATTTTTTTGGGCACGTTCTGGGGGTTTGTGCTCAGTGCTGGCGCTGTGGGGAGAAGGGCAGAGCTGGAGAGGATGGAGAGGCTGCTCCTGTGCGGGCAGGGGTTCCGTGGGGCTGAGAGCTGTGCCGTGTCCGCGGTCCTGCCCGCTTCGGGATGCTCTGCCCGGGCTGGTTTGCAGCCCCGTGGAGATTTTTCCCGTGTGGCACTGTGGGATTTCTCCGTGGGGAGAGGAGATTGCCCAGTTTCTGCACCTGGCAAAGCCCTGCAACAGTGGCCAGGAGAGGAGGGAACACGAACAGGATTCCCTCGTCATGGCCAGAGCTCCCCAGCAGCCCTGGCAGGCAGCTGCAGTGAAGGTCTCTCATTCCTGCCTCCCGGCCTCTTGTTTTAGGAGCAGACTCTGATTTTGTCAAACAAAACCAATTTAATTTCAATTAGTTCAATTTTAGTTTATTTATTTTGCACGTGTGTCGTTCTTTGCCTGTGCTATTTCATTTTGAGATTATTTCCATTACCTGGCTTGTGTCGTGTGGATTTATTTATTTTGAGTTGGGATTTTTTTTATATATACAGATAAAACCAAAAATGCTGAAAGTTCACGTTAAAAATAGACATTTTTTCTGCTTAAAGTCAGAGGCATACACGTGATTTATTTTTCTGGTGTCATGTGAAAAACTTGTCTTTATGTGATGTTGTGATTAAAGGGTGCTTGTTGCTGGGGCATGGTTTTCAGAATTAAAATAGAGAAGCTGATGAGATCCAGGATTTCTTTTTCCCCTGGCTAGTGAAGAAGAGGGAGATGGGTGCCCTCTTCCTCTGTGAATTTCTCATCCCTCTGCAGTAGCAGTTTGGCATTTCTGTCCTCATGAATTCATAATGTGTTCAGAGATATTGGTGATCATTTTTTAGGCCGATATGTGGATTCCCTGTGATCACTAGAGGGCTTAAATACCAAGACCTCTTGTTTAACAAAAAACAAGAACAAAACAATTCCAAGGTTCCCTTCCAAAACCAAATCCTAATACCTGTGCCATTGGTGCTCCTTGCCCAGTTACCAGGCAGGTTCCCAAAGTATTGGAATTTTGGCTGTGCAGGATCACAAGGCTCAAAGGAAAACTACAACAGTACTAAAAATGTAAAGCCAACCTTCTGAAGCCTTTCCCAGTTTGTTTGTTTGTTTTCCTGATGAAATGTGACTTAAACGACAGAAAATATAAGTGGTCCTTGGGTTGGTTTGTTTGTTTTCCTGGTGAAATGTGATTTAAACGACAGGAAATGTAAGTGGTCCTTGGGCTTGTTTGTTTGTTTCTTGTTGAAATGTGACTTGAACTGCAGAAAATATAAGTGGTCCTTGGGCTTGTTTGGTTTTTTTTTGTAGGTGAAAGTTACACAAGAGCTGAAAAACATTCAGGTTGAGCAGATGACAAAACTTCAGGCCAAGCATCAGGCAGAATGTGACCTACTGGAAGATATCAGGTAAGGCTACAGAAAATGTTACCAAAATTCCTTTAAGGTCCAGTTTTTGGAAGAACATTTGAGTTACAAAATTCAGGAACTGACGATGGAATTTCCTCTTTGGATTTCCTGCTTTTAGGCTGTTAAAGTTTTGACACAGCTGGAAATTATAACTGGAGCTAACACAATGCAAACCCTTTTTTTTTCTTCTCTTCAATGGGGTAAATGTTAAAAGAGACTCACAAACAACATCCAAAAAGCATTGGTCTTTTCAGCAATATTTATTTACATAATATACTGAGACTTTGATTTACCAGTTGTAAAAGGCTGCTAAAATTACTAAAATATTTTAAAGCCACTGATGATTTATGTCTCTCTAGAGATAGCTTTGAAAAGCACTTTCAAGCAGATTGCATTTTTTACCAGAAAGTTACAAGAAGATATTTGCATTTATAATTTAAAACTCTGCATGGGTTCAAAACAATAGAGAAAATCCACACAGCATCAGTTGTGGAGGTTTCATTATTCCTTTTACCTAATGTGGTTTGCTTCTCCTGAAATTAAAGGTTTGCTTTTAACAAAATACGGTGGGAGTGGGTACCTGGCATTATGTGGAGGATTAATGATTCCATTTCCTGTAAAATATTCAGCAAAAGTCCATTGCTGCCCTGCTCTTTTTGGCAGTGGGTAGTCCACATGTTAATTATTTAAATGAGATTTCCTGCTTGATGCTTGTATATTAAATGCAAGTGTTTGGCTTTGACAGATGAAGTTCTGTGTGTGTCACTATCAGCATCCTCCATAAATCAGAATGTCAAGGCCAGAGCCTTTTCTCCCCCTTGTTTTTTTGGGTGTTGAAACACTTTTTTTTTTTCCCTCTGTGGGAAAGATCGCAGCGTTCATTTCCTCAGATTAAGATTATTCTGGGGAGCGTGTAACACGCAAATGCTGAGTAATAAGTAACAGACTGATCCAAGGAATTTTCCCCCCTTAGATGGAAACTTATTTTTAGAGCATCTAGGCTGGCTACTGCTGCTCTAGCCCAGGTTTTGTGAGCACTTGCTCTTTTTCAGGAGCTTATGATCACTTCAGTCTGTATTCTGCTGTAAGATGTCATAAGCCTGTGGATACAAACCCAGGAAAACGTGAAAATGCCAGCTTAAAATATCTTCCTTTAATGTAATTTAATTTCTGCAGTTAATTAAATTTCTGAATTTCAGTGTTGGGGATTAGGAAGCCGGGTTAATATGTTGAATTTACTCCCCTGGTCTCTGAGTGTGTTCAGCACTCTGGTTGCAGAATTGCTGCGTGGATTTACAGATGAAACATTCTTTCAGTGTGGGGTGGTGGGATGGGGTATGACAGCTCAGTGGTGTCAGTGATTTGTTCAAATATCACAGAAGAGAATCAGAACCAGGGAATTCGGGGTTAATTTGCTGAACAAGCCCCGATCTTAGCGTGTGATGTAGAGGCCTTTGGACTGGGAAGGGGGAAAGCTTTGGGGGCTCCATGGTGTTGCTCAGGGTGTGATGCTCCTGGGAGAATTCTGGTGTCAACCTCACCCCAAAATCCCCTGTCACTTAGGGCTGGGTTCAGGATATGCAGCCACCGTGGTTCCGGAGCATTCCAGAAAGCTGGAACCACACACAGGATCTTTTTGCCTCTGGAAGGAAGGACTGTTTTTATAGGAAGCACCCTGCTGTTGTCCCAAAGTGTGGAATTTGAGCAGAGTGCCATTTGTTTATCAAGAGTTTGGCTCCTTTGGTAGCGTTTTTGAAGCTTTTGGGCGCTGCAGGAGCACAAATTTGTGCTCAAAATTCCAGAAACTGAAGTGCTGCAGTGGCAACAGGAAACACTGAATCAGGGCTTGCAAACCAGTGATTAAAAATGCATGTTTGAAAAAGTTACTTTATTGTGAATAATTGCTTCGTTTGTTGGCACATAAATGCAAGCATTCAAATGACATTTTTTGTATCGCTTCGGTTGGGTTTTATGTGCAACTAAAGAGAAGTGATAGGAGGAAAAGATCAGAAAGTTCTCCAGCAGAATACATCTATTGTCTGGTGTATTAGCAGATGATTTTTGGCAGCCTACCAGCCCATAAAGCATGCTTGCAGTACCAGCAGCTTTGATTTCTTTATGCAAAACTGGGGATTCTTGGTCAGGGTTGAGGCATATGTGTGTAACTACCTTTTTTTTTTTTTTTTTTGGATGGCTTTTTGACACTTATGTAAAATTTTAGTATATATTTTAAAAAATAACCAAATGTCCATTTTAGTCTTAACAAACTGTTGTTCCTTTGTGGAAGCTCAGTACCACTAAAGCTGAAGTCTCTTTGACAAGACCCTAATAAAGAATGTGTTTGAAATGTGTTAGCAAAGAGATTTAAAAATACATTTTTGTTTTTATAATCTCTGTTTGGCTCTTTGTGTTACATTTCTCCATGCTCAGTGACTGGGGAATTTGGGGAACAAGTGATTCAGGATGCTTTTAGGGTCTTTTGGCTTACTTTGAGGCATGACATGTGTTTATCTTCTGTACCTCACTAAAGCCTTCGTGTGGGAGATCTGTGTTGGCATTACCATAAAAAAAGTTGTCTTTCTGCCACTGGGATGGAGAAAAAGTTTTTTTTCCTTGACAGGTGAATGTAGGTTTTGTTGCTGGGATCCAGAAACCCTTCAACATTTACGGCAAGGAGTCCTTCACTCCATCCACACTGGCTGCTTTTAGGCAGTGAGTTAATTATTTTTTTGCTGGGCTATGAATGGCTGAATTTATCAGAGGTGTTAGCAACATTCATGTATTTTATTTTGGTTTTAAGATTGCCTTATTTGACTGATGGTAGTAAGTAAGTAAGTCCCAGCCAGGGTCTGCAAATGCTCTTGGTTTGCTGGGACAGAGGGATGTTTTCCTTTTGTATGTGTACCAGTGCCTGCAGAATTGTAAAGAACTCTGTGTGATTCACATTTTAATTCAGCTTGGCATTTCTGTGAGGTATTTATGTGCTACAGACTTCATAAACTCATTAAGTGATAATTGCTTTACATTAAACATTGGGTCATGCTTTTTCCAAGGCTTGGGGTCTGCTTTTCCAAGGCACTTGTTATGCCTTTTCAGGTTTTGCTGAGGTATCCTAAAATGTCCTTCTTAAAACTTCTTCACATTTGTGTTTTGCTAGAGAGAATGAAGTTGTGTTTATGTGTCTGTTTCAACTTTAGTCTGGGCTGAAGACCTAGGGCCAGGTCTGCTGGCCCAGCTAATTCTGCTGCAGCACAGGGTGGGCGAGTTCTGTGGATCAGGGAGCTCACCCACCTGAAATCAAACCTTCCTTGGCTTTTCTCCCAGATTTTTTGATAAATCCAGTCCCTGGTCCAGTGTGGCAGGGGAGGGAGGAGGAATGATGAGTACCTGAGGGGGGAGAGGGAAAGCAAAGCTGCTCAACAGCAGCACAGGTTCACACGGGTTTAAAGTCACTGTGTAAGCCCAGCCTGATGCCCCTGTAGAAGGCACAGCTGCTGCTTTGTGAGTTACAGCTCTGGAAAATTCACCTCATTTAAGTCTTGACTCGTTTTGGCTGTCTGGATGTGTTGATCTACGTTGCTTCATCCTTTTAAGTCATTTGAAATGAGATGTAAAGATTGCCTGATTGCTGGCTGAGAAGGAGTAACAATACAGTCCTTTCATTTGTTGGCTCCTGAATTTAGTTTTTTCAGGGTTTTTTTTCACATTCGTAGTGTAAAAGGAATTGCCAAAAAGACAGGCTCACAATCTACTTGTGCAACTTGATAGAGATGTGAATCTATGTACAAATACTTCCTTCTGTTTGCTTCCCTCTTCTGTCCTTGTGGTTTCTGCCTCCTGACAGAAAACACCTCCATGTTCTTTTTGATAAAGCTGCATTTTTCTGTGTTATTCACCTTTCTTCTGCTGCTGCCTTGCCTTTGTGGGGTGTCCTTGTGGGTCCCTTCCAGCTCAGAATATTCTGTGATTTTCCATCTTCCACCCTCTCCTCCAAAGCTCTGCTTTCTCCCTTCCAATTTGTCAGCTTATTTTTTTTTTCTTATTTTCCTCCCAGGTGCTTCATCTCCTCCCTTTCTTTATCCAGTTCTGACCTTGTGAATTTGAATTAGTTCTCTATTCCTGAGATTCCTCCCTATTTAACGTGCAGCAGAGCCACTGAAGATGTGTTAAGCCAAGTGGGGAAGATCTTGTGGCTCTTCCTTACCAATGTGAGCCCTTCCCTGTGTTGGATGCTGTTGCTGGGCTGTCCCTCCTGCAGGCTGTGAGGGAAGCAGTAATTCCAGGGCAGGATTTGTGTTTCTGTGCCCAGGATGAGGACAGAGAACTCCTTCGATGCCTCAGCCTGTCATAACAAGCCAGAGCGAGCAGCACAGATATTGAAAAAAAGAAAGTAAAAGTATGAATGGATTTACATCTGTAGCCAGCCAGTTCCTGCTCGTCTTAACATGTCATTTTCTGTGCTCAATTATGCTCCGTGGAAGCTTTTGCTGTTGGATACACTTTGTACTCCCTGGTGGAATTTGTGCTCCTGGAATCTGGCTGGCTGTGTTGGCAGGTTCCTGATAAGGTTTATGGCAGCTGGGGCTGAGTCTGGAATAGAGACCAGCAGCAGTTCCACTTTTAAATACAGCAAATCTGCACCATCCCTTAAAAGATTCTGTGTTAGGGAAGAGCCTTGTGGAGCTGTGCAAGGAGGAGCGGATGGAGAAAAAAGCTGTAAAATAATATGTATTTACATGTGTGTGTAGCCATATGTATTAGAATTCCATAAGAGATTCTGAATAATTTTGAGGAATCTCTGCTTTTCCTGCCCTCAGGCATGGTGGTGGTGAGGAGTTTCCCTTTCTTCCTGTTCTCTCTGGTCTCCAGCTGCAGGGAATGCAATTGATTTGGATATTCCTGAACCTAGGCTCCAGAGCATGTTTGCCTCTGGCTAGTGGGTATCTGATAAAGCCCCTTTTTAAGAAATTCATCTATCCATGAACATGTCCACCTCTTTTTTCCCTTTATCCTGCTGAGAAATGTGTCCTTCCTTTTTCCCTCAAGGTCATTCCCTGCATTCAGCAGATGCAATTCTTGCCTCTGGTGTTTGGGGCTTTATTTCAGAAGGAGCAGAGTGATTTGCTGTGCTTACAGGTTCTGAAATCTGCAACCTGCCAAAGTGGAAAGCAGCAGAAAAATCAGAAGAATTCCCCAAAACAATGTGCAAAATGTTATTTTTTTTCTGGGTTTGACTCACACTTGAGGCTTTCCTTTGTGTGACTGGAATATTTATTTCTTTAAAACTTCCAGTTTTCTTACGAGCTGGTGACATTTCTTTCCTCCTGGGCTGATCTTTCTCACCACTAGTGATTATTGTGACTTTATTTTGTACTTTCAATTTTTTTCCCAGGCTCTGTTAATTAGTTGAGGACACACAGTTCTTTGCTGTAGCACTAAATAAGCAGAAATTCCAGAATTTTGGAGAAAAGTTGGTGCAGTTGCTTCTGAATAATATTCCATATAAAGATACCACAGAATCTGTGGTCTGGGCACGTTACCCATAATTAGGCAGGGCTTTAATGAGATGCTCACATTCTTGACGGAATTAAAATCTGGTGATGTTTTGACTGGAACTGTTTGAGGGAAGCTTGGAATGTACTTTAAAAAAAGCTGTTGCCTACTGGGTGTGGAAATCCAAGTTCTGAGCAAAAAAAGAAGAGTTTTAGTATAAACATGGCCACAGTGTAATGATTCAGGCCTGTCTTGGCACAGTGGAATTGAGAAATGGACCACATTCCTGCTTTTTTTTTCATCCCTGACAGACAAAAATTAATGGATCCCCTGTTTTAGTATTTCTGGGTACCTTTCAACTGATGAAAGTTAAACAATCAAAAGATTTTTTTTTGTTTGCATTCTTATAGTTGAATAGTGTAAAAGAAGCCCAACAAACCATTTCTCACATCAGAATGAAAATTCTTTTTTCCCCCCATTTTTTTTCTCTGAGGTTTGCATTTGAATGAGCTTTTTTTTTTTTTTTTTCTTAAAGCAATTCCAACACACACTCTGGAAGTCTGATTTTTAAGGACTTTCAGGAGACCCTGGGCTTGTTCTGTTAAGCTGTGGCTTTAGTGTGAGTTTGTCTTCCAAGACATAACAAGAGGATTTGGGTTCTGAGTACAACAGCTCCTTGCCAAAAGTTGCATTTTCACTTTTGACTCCTGCCCCATTTTTTAAGAACGAACTCTTTGGTTTGCAGAAAGTCGTGTGGGTTTGATATTTTTTTTTTTTTCTTCCCTGAATTTTATCCGAGCATGGCTTTTCCTGGACCTAACTCTTGTTTTTCACCACGATGTTACTTGGCAGAGCTCTGGGAAACCAGCAGCTGCCATGAAGTCCTGTAGAGCTGCCTTTGGTACAGATTTTTATGGGGACAGTTGCAATGTGTATTAAAATACGTGGCACGGGGTGGTTCTAAAGGAATAACAATTTATTCTTTTGATCCACTTGTTCAAACTCAAGGTGCTCCTTGGGTTTTCTTTCTTCTCCATCACATCACTTCTGTGGTGAAGGCTTTTCATCCCAGCTGCTATGGAAACCCCTGTCTAAGGGGAGTTGAAGGCATTGGGGACATCCCACAGGCGTCAGGACGAGCTGTGTTGGAGGGAGGAAGAGCATTCTTCCCATTCCAGGCACAATCAGCGTGGCCTGGCCTGATTTCCTATGGTGGTGTGTTGTCCCAGAGTCATGGAATATCCTGATGGAGTGGGCCCATCAGGATCATCCAGTCCAACTCCTGGCCCTGCACAAACACCCCAGAATCCCCCCTGTGCCTGAGAGCATTGTCCAAAGGCTTCCTGGTGCTGTCACCCTTCCCATGGGAGCCTGCTCAGTGCCTGACCACCCTGGGGGGGAAGAGCTTTTCCCCAGTACCCAGCCTCAACCTTTTATTCTGTTTAGTTTGGTGCCAAAAGGTTTATTTTGCAGGTTTTGCTGCCTTTGCCAGTCTCCCTTCAGGAGATCTCAGAAACCTTGTGCCATGCCGATTCCAGCGTCCTGAAAAACGATGGGAATGGGATTACCACATCCTACACCGTGTAAATTTTCCTTGTAGGGGAGGCAGAGGTAAAAAGAGAGGTTGTGGGTTTGTTTTGTTGGTTTTTTTCCCAGAAAAGGGCCGATGTTCCATGGTTATCTTGGCTGCAGAGAACTTGGTGTCCTTACTTTTCTTTTCATTCCCAGCTGGTCCTTGAGATCAGCCTCTCCTGCTCCCAGTGAACTTTTGGCCCAACTAATATCTTATCTTACACGTGGTGAATTTCGTTTTCTGATGAATATGCATCTGATTTTTAAACTTTTTTGTTTTGCTTCCTAAAATCATTGACCTTGTTTAATCATGTTGATTGCTTTTTGCATATGAAAGCACACAGAAAAGATGTTCTGCATTTATACTTTTAAAAACAGGCATTGAAAAAAGGCTAAAACCTTATCAAACTCAAGCTGCTCTGGTCAAATGTTTGCAGTATAATCTGGTTTATAATGGCTCAATGTGGTGCTTTTCTGACTGTTTTTTTATAGTAGGTTTTAAAATTTTAATAACATTTTTCCTAAATACACGGTAGGAATATATTAAGTTGGGGGCTTGTTATTGACTTTAGGCTTGTACGTGTTGGATTGTGTTTATTTATGGAGTAAATGCAATATTTCCAAATAAAACTTGAGGAAGGAGAGGGAAAGTATAGAATTAATGGATGTAAGTCTTGGGCTGTGTTATTTAGGAAGCAAATGGAATATTTCCAATTGAAACTTGAGGAAAGAGAGTAACTACAAAAATAATCTATTGAAATCTAGCCTTTTTTTTTTTTTTTCCCTGTGTGCTACTGTAAGCGTGGAGATTCCACTCTCAGACTTTTAAAATGATTCCTAACCTTCGGAGCCGTTCCTTCTAGGAGCCTTTGGGGTTATTTTAGGCGTTCCTTTCTTTGTGAGAACAGTTTGGGCCAATCCCCAGTGGCTCTGAGAAGGTTGTTCACACACTCCTCTCTCCTCCTGCGCCGGCTCCACCAAACATCCTTTTAATGAGACAGACAAAACGCGCTGGTGTCCAATTTTATGAGCAGAGCTCAGCCATGCAGAAGATTCCGAAGATTTATGGTGGTAAAGCCACTCAGTGTAGTTATTTCTAGCCAGATGCAAGCCAACGTTAGCAGGGAAAATGTTGGCACTTACAGCCATGTTTAAATAAATACAATCCTGAGCGTAAATAAGATTTTTTGAGGGGGCTCTGCTGTGTTCTGTTTGCATTTTTGAAGGAGGGAAAAAAAAAAAAAAAGGGAGGCGGCAAAAAAACTGAGCGAGCCACAATTTTTCTTGAGGGTATGATACTCCAAGATGAGCTGAGATCAGAAGTGCCTTTAATGATCTTTGAATATAAGAATGAATCATAGATTTGTGGAATGCCTTTGGGTGGGAGGGGGATGTTAAAACTCATCCATTCCTACCCCCTGCCCTGGGCACCTCCCACTGTCCCAGCTTGCTCCAAGCTCCATCCAACCTGGCCTTGGACACTTCCAAGGATCCAGGGGCAGCCACAGCTGCTCTGGGCACCCTGTGCCAGGGCTGCCCACCCTCCCAGGGTGGAATTCCCCCCAATATCCCATTTAATCCTTCCCTCTGGATGGCCCCGTCCTTCCCCTGTGTCCACTGCGCTGCTCAGCTTGGCGTCGTCTGCAGACTGGAAATTTGAGAAATCACTTAACTGTGTAAAAGGTGGAATTACTTTGCTCTTATTTCAGGGTTTGAGAGCGACAGAGATGAGGGGCTGAAGTTCTTGAAAAATGAAGTAAAATTGACCCCTATTTTTCAGCCTTTCAGCAGGGAGTAAAATAGTTGTAATCTCTTGACATAATTGGGAGTTTCTGTCTTGAAACATTGCCATGTGTTGGCTGCTGAATTTCTGTTAATGTTTGACCTGAAAAGCATTGCCTTCCCATCCTAAGGCCAGGCAGAGGCAGAAAAGACAGGCTAGATTGCCTTGGGAATGAAAAAGAATATTCAGAATATTCAACTGTAATAGGCAGTGTTGTAGTCTCTGGATTTCTAGCAGCTGCTTTTCATAGTCCTGGTGTGTTCCCAGCCTGGTTTTAGCCTGTCTTATCTCTAAATGTACTTTGCCATTTTCAGCTGTGTTGCCACTGGTGAGAAAGGGAGTAGATGGCAGTGGCTTCTCATGTTGTTTTAATGTGCTTGTTGTTTATGAAGTTTTCTTTCCTGTTAATTTATGTAGTGTGATTGTTACTAATTATCTCTCCATGATCTGAGCTGGCTGAGTAAGAGGACAAGTACATATCACTGCCTAGTAACACTTAATTAAGAAAGAGGTCCTGCTTTTGAATTTCCTCTTTGTCTTCTCATTCCTCCTCTGTTCTTCTCAACTCTGTTGAGCCAGAGTTGTGTGAAGAGAGACAGGACAGGGATCCAAGAGAGGCTGCAGGGATGATGAGGGACAGGAGCACCTCACTTCTGGGGAAGGGCTGAGGGAACTGGGCTGCTCAGCCTCGAGAACAGACAGCTGAGAGAGGATCTGATCAATACATACCAGTATTTTCAGGCCAGGTGCCAAGGGGTTGGGGCCAGACTCTTTCCAGTGGCAGGACAAGGGGCAACGGGCACAAACTGGAATGCAGGAAGTTCCCCTTGAATATGAGGAAAAAAAACTTCTGTGAGGTGACAGAGCACGTGGAGGAGGCTGCTCAGAGAGGTTCTGCAGTCTCCTTCCCTGGGCCTATTCAAAACTGCCCTGGGTGAACCTGCTTTGGCATGGGGCTTGGACTGGGGGACTCCAGAGGTCACTTCCATTCCATGCTTGTGTGATTTGGTGAGATGAAGAGAGGACCATCACAAGGGTGGGGTTTTGTTTGACAAGAGTCACAGCAAAGCACAAATATTTGAATTTCAGTAATTTTATTGAACCAGCTCCTGTGGCATTGGTTTAAGGTGGTAAACTTAAGATACTTCACTGTACCAACAATACCAGGATGCTGTTTAAAAGTAGATTTGCCTCCGGGGCACACCATAAAAAGCTGTCTCATCCATCCCTCCAAGGCAAAGGGAGCCTGGATGAAGTTAACCTCACATCTGTATCTCGAAAACCTCCACAACGGGGACTCTATGCTTCTCTTGGGAGATTGTTCCAGAGGGTAATGCCCTCTTCCTAAAATGTGGGAATTCGGGAGCAAAAAATTCAAGGCTCATGATTTGATCTCTGAGCAATCTCATCTTTTCTTTGCCGTTAACGTCAGTTCTCTGTAGTATTAGCAAACATTAGTATTTTTGGAGTACTTGTACAACTAGTGTCTTTGGGATTGTTAGTGGGAGTTGCAGCTATTCCTTGTATCCCACATTTCCCACCCAGTAAGAGAAAAGAGATGAGAGAAGAGTAATTTCTGCAGTTGCAGTAAGACTGGTTTGTACCTCCTTCTTAGCTCTTCTCTGTGTGTTTCAAATCAAAGCAAAAGCTCAGAATTGTAACAGTGTGGGAGGTGTTGAGTCTCTCGAATCACTATAAATAGTGGCAGACTTGGGAAAGCTTGGGAAGCGCACTAGTTCTCTTTGGGAATCTCATTTTTTTTTCCCTGTGATGTACAGGCTACCAGGGGAGCATCTGCCTAAAACCTTCTGATTTGGTTGAATGTATGCAGAGCTTGAATGATGTGCGTTAATGTTCAAATAGGTTAAAAATGCAAACAAAATTTTCTAGACATTGTTCATCGATATTTGTATTAATTGATGTGAAAGCAGATTGTAGTTAATTGCTGTGAGCTAATCAGCTGCGTAGAAAACAAAGAAGGCCCTATATTCTAGCTTTTCTGAGCATTTGGAGCTTAGGCTTTTCTCCTGAGGAGGTGAAGGTAATCTTTGTGATTACAGGAGTTTTTAATTTGGAAATATACAGAATTTTGATTATAGTATCCAGAGAGTGGTTGAAGTTGGTGTTGCAGTCTGCCTGTTGTTGGCGAAAAGTGGCTGAACTTGATCCTTAATGCCTGAGGAGCTGAATCTTCTGTCTGTTGGGCATTTGGTCCTCAAGAAATAGTTCTAAAAACCTGTGTGAAGACTTCGATCATCCTCTAGAGTGTCACTGATAAAAATGTCCTTTAATTCTCTGTCTGCACGTGCTTTCCTGTGCGCTCCCTCTTCTTTTGGTAGGAGCCCGCTCTCTTTCTCTCCATCCCAACAAAGAGCAGCGCAAGGAGGAGCGAAGGCACATTTCTTTCCCCTGAAGCTGAGCGTGGCCGTGTTGTTGTTCCCGATTTCCTGGGGAGACTTGCACTTGTGACTCGGCGTGTCCCGCAGCCAAGGCTCGCGGTTCCTGCGGGGCTCTGCGGTGCCGCAGGAATGCGGCCGCACGGCGCTCTTTGTTCCCGGCTTTGGGCTGGTGTTTGGGCCCAGCTTATGAAGTGCCTCGAGCTTTGATCTGCCCTGAGAAGTTCCTTCGAGTTGGTGGGGGTGCTTTGATGTTCTCTGCTCGCTGGCTGCCACGTCCTTCTGGTGGAGGTGCAGTGCAGAGCTGTTGTCCAGTTAAGAGCCAAGACCTCATCTCTCCAAGCATCCAAACACTTCTTTACTCTCAGGGAGCAAATGGATCTCTCTGCTGGAGGAGTTTGCCCGTTGTACTTGTAATTTTTTTTTTTTTTTGTTCTAAATTTAGCAGGTTAGCTCGATACTGTGTTAGAGCGGGGCTGGGCTCTTTTGTTGACACAGCTCAGTGGATGTTTGAAATGCCTTTTGCCTTCTCTGCACCCAGCTGTGCTGCTGAACTGGCAGTATGGGAAAGGCTGGGAGAATGGGGATTGTTCAGCCTGGAAAAGAGAAGCTTCAGGGTGACCTAATTGCCACTTCCATGACTTGAAAGAAACCCATAAGGAAAATGGAGAGGGACTTGAGACAAGGGCATGGAATGCCAGGACAAGGGGCATGACTTCTGGCTGCTAAAGAGCAGGGGTAGTTGGGTTTTGGGAGACAAGTTCTTCCCTGGGAGGGTGGGGTGGACCTGGCACAGGTTCCCAGAGAAGCTGTGTCCGCCCCTGGAAGTGTCCAAGGCCAGGCTGGGTTGCACTTGGAGCAAGCTGGGACAGTGGGAGGTGTCCCTGCTCATGGCAGGGGGTGGCACTAATGATCTTTCAAGTCCCCTCCCTCCCAAACCTTGCTGGGAGTCTGTGATTCTGTGAGAAACCTTTATTAACAGCCCTGTTCTGGTTTTACTGGAGCTCAGGAAAGTGATTTTAACTGCATTATACTCCTGTATGTATTTGGAGCAGGCAGTGGTGCTGCAGCTAGTGAGCAAGATCAATATTCTTGTCAGTGGCAAGAAGACAGGATGACTTGACCCATTTCAGATACCTTTTCCATATCTTTTTTTGGTTGGCAATAGACTGAAATTTCTCCTTTTGGGAAAAAGCTTATAAGGAGTATTCATGTTCAAGGAATGACTGGACATGGCAAGGTAGTGATCAGTCAGAACTTGGACTCAATGATCTCAGAGGTCTTTTCCAACCTAAATGATTCTGACATACATCTGCAGATGGATTTTAGAAATTGTGCCACATGTTTTCAGTGAGCTGTTACATTTTACTGACTTAAAAAATAACAGTACATCTACTGTACTCTTCTAAAACAGGGTGATTGTGCTTTGAGGAAAAAAGCCATTATAATAATTATTATTACCTGTAGAATCCATTAAAATACAGAATTTGACTTACGTCAGTGTTAGTGACAATGAAACCTTGTGAAGGGCATCATTTAAAATTGAAATGCTCATATTAAGACTGTAGGAAAAGAAAGGAGAGAAGTCTTTGTAATAAACCTGGGTGGCACTGTCAAGATTCCTAAAATGTGACAGATGAGTAAAGTAAGAATTCCAAGGTGGTTGTTGCCTGCTACAAAACCTTTTGCAGATCCAGGATGAAATAAGAAGCATGAATGATGAAATGTGTCTCGGCTTCTTGCTGTTAAGCAAATGGGGATCAAAGAAACTCCTCATATTCCTGTTTTCTAAAAGCTCCTGGTAGACAGTCTGAATTATAACATCTTAGGTTGGTTTTTTTTGGTTTTTTTTGTTTTTTTTTTTCCCTGAAAGGGAAATGCCTTGGATATGATGAATCAGGTTTGGGGAAGCTATAGAAAACTACCCATGTATTTCTCTAAATTGTATCTCTCCCTGATATTTGCTTAGTTTCCCATTTTAAAACAAAAACTCATTAGTGATCATTTTAAATACACTAAACCTCTGAAACCAATCCTTGCATTTGTTGTGACTGTTAATGCTATAAAGAGGGCACGCTTTTATTCTGAAAAGGGTGAATGAAATGCTCACACCAGCAGTTTTCTGGCGGTTCTTTTTTGTTTTCCTTTTTTTTTTCTACTGAAGGAAAAACTATTGTTTTAGCATTGTTTTGTGTCTGGGTGTCATGTTCCTCTGGTCACATGCTGGTCTGCTAATACTTCTCTGAGACAAATTGCTGAAAACATTGGCTATGTTTGAGGTTGCAGGAATTCTCTATATATAGTGACAGAATTGATTTTTTTGGCTCTGTTGCTAGTGGCAACTCATCCTAATCCCAAACTGTACAGTAATGTGATTTATGGGGAGTACATTGCTTGCTAGTGAATGCTGTCTGGATTTTTTGTCTCTGTGCATTGCTACAGGGGCACTGTTCAGGCACAAGGTAAAGATATTTCATGGTTTATCATAGGTTGTGTGCGTTAGAACACTTAAAGTTATGAATAAATTCATAGCTCACAAATGCATTTGGGGAAAAACTGCTTTGTTGTTTTTGATAGCTTTATAGAGAAGAAATTTCTCATTGATTGGGAGCTTGTGCTGATAAAAATCACAACTATCTCGTGTTTAAGGCCCAATTTGTTTGTGGGTACTATCACACCAAGCATTTTGCATATGTGTTAATTTGTTTTGTTGAAATCAAATAAATTCTACTGAGCATTAAAAAGCTTCAGTTAGAAACGTTGCCAAGATGATATGTTCTAAGATGTTCTGTATGTTGTAAAGAGCACTTAAAATTGGCCTGTGCCTGTTGGGATTGACCTCTAAATGTCCTGCTAAAAATTGTGACTTTATAGCACATTGCGTGGGGAAGTTTCAGGTTGGAAGTGCATCTTTTAAAGTACTGTGAGTACTGTAAGCAATGCTCTCTTGAAAATCCAAACGGGCTTTTTAGGAAGGCACATTTTTGTAACAGCAGGAAATCATTCATGGCTGGCCGTGATGATCGTCAAGGTCTTTTCCCACCTGAACTATTCTGTGTGTGAGAACTTGTGAAGTCAAGATGTTCAAAGTTAGACTTTCTGGCTTTTGTTTTTCAAAGCAGGAGCTCATTTATCTGCTCTCTGTGGGCATGGAAGGCAGAGTTATTACTCCTTTGAGCTGAACAGTAGTGCCTGCAGGTGCTTGAGGGGATGGCAGGTACTGAAATTTGTGTGTGAAAACTGGAGTAAAAGGTGGATGCATGCTGGCAGGACAGGCAGGAGACTGCTTTTGTCTCAAAGATATTTTGCCCAATTTTGATTCCTTGATTATATAGCTGTCTATATCCTGATATGTGGAAATATTGATTGAAATATTTTCAGCTTTCATATCTCTCTTTACACTCGGGAGAATTTTCCTTCCGTGGACTTTTATCTTAGCTGAGGATAAGTGGAGATTTAAAGGGTAAGCATTCCAAAGGACAAATGGTAGCAAAGCTGTCACAGCTGATTAGTTTTAGGTGTGAGATGAGCAGGCTTCTAATTGCAGGGCAGAGACAGAGAATCCAGCACAGTTGTGAGTTATTGCAAATCCTCTGTGTAGCAGAAGGATGGAGCAGGGCTCCTCAGGGTGGTAAAATGTTCTGTGGTAGCTGAATCAACAAGAGATTACTGTGTGCTTGGCTATAAAAGGGATGGGGCGGATATTGTAGCTGCTGTTTGCTCGGGGAAGAACTGCTAGAAAATCATGAGCTGCTTTGTAGAAAGGAATTCGTAGAGGAGAGAAGAGCTCTGCTGTGGTACAGGATGTTTGGACTGCCAGTTTCTCCCTTTCTGCAGGAATTTATGAAGCAGAACTATTTTAAGACTAAAGAGGAGACAGTACAGAATATGTACATTAAAGTCAAGTTTAAAAAAAGGCCACTTCTTCATTTCTTTTGTGCTTGCCAGAGAACTGGAGCAGTGCACTGAGGTAAGCAGAAAGTGAGGGCTGCCAGCAAGCTGCAGGAAGGAGAGCTGAATTCCTTGACTCAGCAAGCAGAGAGTTTCCTGATGTTACAAATATTTGTGCTTCCCGAGTTGTAAAGATGCCCTTCACACGTCTGCTGAGATCAGGCAGGCCTCCAGTGGATCCACAAGCAGGAAATGTCACTGGCTTCTCGTGCTGGGTCACAGAACTTCTTTGTGGGCAAAAATTTAGGCTGTGGGTGACCTCGCCAGGGTGGTTTTGAGTTTGTTCTGCTGCCTCGTGTGCTTTCACAGCTGGTGGGACCTCGGCCTGCCCAGCAAGGTTCTTGTTAAAAATCTTGGCCTGGCGGCCACGTTCACACCGCGTTGGGATGTTTGTGGTGTGGGAACTCCGCGCCGGCCGTGCTTGCCGTGGGAGGAGAGGCTGGTGCTTGGAATCCCGTCCAGACTGGTGGTGGCTTGGGCTTCTGTGACCACAGATTGCCTTCAGGACCTGGAGAGGCACTGTGATGAGGGCAGAATTCAGCTCCTTCTCGTGGCTGGTGGGCAGAGTCTCCTGGGAAGCAGCCAGGAGTGATGGGTTCAGCTCAGTTTTCCACAGCAGGGCTTGCAGAGAGCTGAGGAGCAGCCCACCCCCGTTGTGGGGAAGGTCAGGAGTTCCAGCAGGAGCCCCTCATGGCTGAGCAGGGGAAGCATGCGAGGTCCTTGGGCAGGAAGGGAGGAGGATGAAAGCTTTGCTTGGCTGCTCGAGGACAGCATCAGGGACACTTCCAGCTGGTCAGGGAGGACTGGAAGGAGGGATGCTCTGGGAATGGGAGCAGCAAGACATTTTCTGATGTCTGTTTCTGAGCCTAGTGATGGGCTCTAGGGAAGGGTCTGCAGTTCTCAGCAGTTTTATTTTCCCCACTCAACCTTTCCCAGGAAAGTCTTTCCCTTTACTGATGTCTGGGAAAACCCTGACATGTAATTTGGAAAGAAGAGCCAAGGTAATGCTCTGATGTAGAAATATGTTCATGAACAAGAGCTGGGGGAAGAGTTCCACGTGTGTATCTCTGTGCTGAAGGGCATGGATGTGATGTAATGTGGGAGGTAGCAAGTTTAATTGGAGACCAGGCAAATAAAGCCAGCCCAAAATCCAGGCAGCAAAAGGGTGTTTGAACAGTGCTGTTAAATGCCCAGCGCAGTACAGTGACTTCTTGTGGAGTTTATTTAATAGGTGGTACAAAGTCTTCAGCAGGGAAGGCAATAGTGGCAGTGCTGATATTATTCAAACCTGACATGGAACTTTTGCTCCTTGATAAAAATGCAGCTGAACTGCCTATTTCTAGCAATAACATAAACCTGGCAGGTGACAGCATGCATATAAAAGGGTCATCTTTCTAGGAAGGGCTCTGTTTCATTCAGATGATATAAAACCATTGAACAAAAGAGAGTTTATTATTTTTAAAACCAAACATAAAGGCTGTGATTTGCTGTAATGTGACCTCTGGTGATTTTTTTTATTCCCTTGGAGTGGCTGAAAAGGAACCTGAAGTATTCTGTGCAAATGAAATGGAAGAGACTTTTTCCTTGCTTACAACTTCTTTGTTTCTTAGTTGGCTTTTTGCAAGAGCAAAGAAAGGCATGAGATCAAGAGTTAGAGTCAGCACTGGTTTTACTGAAATTTGGGGGTGTTTAAATTGAATACAGTTAGCCAGAAAGTGATTGGAGGCACCTGGATTCCCTGGTGAGGTGACTTTGCTGATGATTTTGTGGTGGTCTGACAGTACAGAGAGTTGTAATAAAGGAGTTAATTCTTTTACATGATGTAATTAAGGTGAAACTTCACTTGCCATGCTTTGTCTGAGGTGAAATTTTGATGTATAAATAAAAAATATAACTTGTGGTGTTCAGTGAAGGAGGAGTTTTGCTGGGAAAAGGGAAAGTCAGGCTACAAAAATCTCTGAATTTGGAGTCTTGAGTACTTTGTGACAAGGTGGACAAGGGGGGTGGATTTGGACTAAAAAGGGAGTAGGTTTAGATTAGATATTAAGAGGAAGTTTTTCCCTGTGAGGGTAGGCAGGCCCTGGCACAGGGTGCCCAGAGAAGCTGGGGCTGCCCTTGGTTCCCTGGCAGTGCCCAAGGCCAGGTTGGACAGAGCTTGGAGCAGCCTGGGATAGTGGAAGGTGTCCCTGCCATGGCAGGGTGGGGAATGGGATGTTCTGTAGGTCCCCTCTGACCATAACCATTCTGGGATTCTGTGAAGTACGTTCCAAATTTAAATAACCTGGCTGTTGCACTGATATGCTTTCTGCAGACTGTGTGCAGATAACTTCAGAAATTGTGGTGTTCTGAAAAATAATTTACCCTTCAGCCGCTCAGAATTTTATGCAAATCTTCTAAAACATTTCTGTAGTGGTAATTCTGTTTAGTAAAGGGAAAAACCACGAAGAGGAGCTTATTACATGCAGCATTTGAGAGTCTTGTCATGATGAATAATTTCTGTAGATTCATTATTGCTCCAGGTATGTTGTCTTTGTGTCTGCTGGACACGGGGAGGGAATATTAATGCAGTGTGTCCCTGCATGCATGGGTGTTCCTGGAGTCCCTCATTAGGCATGCAGCTGCTGCTGTGTTATCTCAACATTTATTGCCAACCCCTGCCCTGAATGGAGCCACGGGGATGGTTTATGTTGGCCGGAATATTTGGGATTCAGTTGTGCTTTTGTTAGTGACACACCTGTCCTTAAATTAAAAACCAGGTAACAGCAGTTATTTGGTTGTATGGTACTGATTCATTATGGTGCATTTTTCATGTTGCTGGGGAAAAGTGGGAGGAGGGATCCACATAAAAGTACTAAATTAAACCAAACAAGGATGTTGGCATTCCTTAAGAAAACCTGTTTTCCTTCAAGGGATGGCAAAACGTTTTGGCCCATTCCCCCCTCTCATGTATTTCAGGATTGCTCCCCTTTGGATTTTATAGTGGGAGCTGGCATTCCAAAGGGTATTTTAATTCAGTGTCATGGTCTGGGGAAGGGCCTGAAGCATCAGGAGGGGCTGAGGGAGCTGGGAAGGGGCTGAGCCTGGAGCAAAGGAGGCTCAGGGGGGACCTTGTGGCTCTGCACAGCTCCTGACAGGAGGGGACAGCTGGGGGGGAGCAGGGACAGGAGGAGAGGGAACGGCCTCAGGTTGGGCCAGGGCAGGCTCAGGGTGGACAGCAGCAGGAATTTCTCCATGGAGATGATTGTCAAGCATTGCAAGGTGCTGCCCAGGGAATTCTGGAATCCCCATCCCTGGAGGTGTCCAAGGAGTGGAGGTGGCACTCAGTGCTCTGGGCTGAGCACAGCTGGGACTCAGTGATCCCTTGAGGTTTTTTCCAACATTAATGATTCTATGACTTGGCAAGACAAATGCCATCATTTTGAACATCCCTTCTTCTTTTTATTGCTGTGTGGTCTGGGGTCACCTGGGGTCAGCTGTCCTGACTGGGTCCCCTCCCAATTTCTTACACACTCACAGCCTACTCACTAATGGGAGCAGGTTCCCAGAGAAGCTGTGCCTGCCCCTGGATCCCTGGAAGTCCCCAAGACCACAGATAGTGGAAGGTGTCCCTGCCCATGGCAGGGAGTGGAACAAGATTATTTTTAAGGTCCCTCCCAATGCAAACCTTTCTGTGGTGTGAGGAGCAGGAAAGGCTTTGAGCTGTGTAAGCACTGCTCAGCAATAACGGGAACATCCCTGAGTTGTCTGTGCCCGGAACTTTGTGTTCTCAGCACAAATGCCAGGCACAGCCCCATCCCAGCCACTGTGCAGAAAATTAACTCCATCCCAGCCAAGCACTGGGAGCTGGGAGCTGTCCAGTGGAACTGGACAGGGCAGGTACAGCTCCGGGACTTGGAGCTTACTGGGACTCCAGAGGTGCAGTGGGATAGTTCCCTGTCACCTTGGAAAGGTCATGGCAGTCAGGAGAGCTTCCTGATGGCTGCAGAAAGGCAAATACTGGGCACATTTTCAAAGACTGCTGGGAGGAGGATCTGGGGAACAGGAGCTTTACCTTAATTGTTGGGAAAATTACACAGCAAAACTTCCTGGAAACAATTTTCGAGGCTTCTTTTCCATTCCTTGAAGGGGCACAAAGGTGATTTGGAGCAGCCAGCATGGACTTCCAAAGGGCAAAAGGTGCTTGATTTCCTTTTGGGAGTGCTGGCAGTGCCTGTGTTGTACGTGGTGGCTTCGGGGAGGCCTTTGACACAGTCCTGTAGCACCTTTAGAGCCACGCTGGAGACACATGGACTGATAGCTGGCTGGAAAGTTGGCTGGGCTCCCCAAATCTGAGTGGTGGGGAGCAGGGCCAAGTGCAGCTGGCAGCTGGGACTCCCTCAGAGGTCAGTGGATCAGTGCTGGTCCATGACTCCAGTCACAGCCTGGATGGTGGCACGGGGATTTTGGCAAGTTGAAGGAGCCTGTTAAACTGGGGGAGAACACTGACAGGCTGGAGGCAGGGCTGTGTCCAGGGTGACAGGGGCTGTGGGTGACAGGAGCTGGCAGGAACCTCTGGAAGGTCAGCAAATGCCAAGTTCAGGGGCATTCCAGCCTTGAGCAGCAAGCCAGGCTGGGACTCCAGGCTGGAATTTCAATGCCATCCTGGGCAGAAACACTTCACTGCATGTCTTCACCATTAGAGAGATTGGTCAGGAGTGATTTGTGGACAGTAATTCCTAAATTTCATCTTTATCCTGCCAGCAGTAATGCAATATGTTTATTTATTCCCTGTGCCCCACTAAAAATCATTCAAAACTGTTACAAGACTGGGATGGTTTAAAGAGAGGACAAGAAAGAATAAATAGAAAGAAATCCAACAATATTTGGGGTTGATTCAAGCTGATGGAGTGGTTTTTGTCCCTGGGACAAAAACAGCTGCTCCCCTTTTTCTTCTCTTTTCTTTTTTTTATAATAAGAGCTGTCTGTTTTCATGTTTTTAATGGAAAATTTTGGAGTGAGTGTATACTAAAAAAAAACAGGATAGTATTACTTTGGACATGATTGCACACTGAGTGTGTGTGCTCCCAGTGTACATTATAAGCACAAGTTGTAAAGTCATATTTTTCCACTGCTGTGTGTTCTAGCTGTCAGGAATTATCCTTTATCTACTTTCTGGGAAGCTGGAAATTTTTTGCTATTTCAAAATTCACTGATTCATCTTCTCAAGTGGTGGTGGGTTGAGTCAGGTTTAACCCAGCTGCAATGTGCTCTACAATTCTTAGGGAGGTTTACTTCGGGAATTTTTGATGAGGTGAATTAATTTCAGGTCAAGGTCAGTCAAAAGGTGTGGTTTTGGGTGTGATACTAGTTTATCCATTTTCTGAGGCTTTGTGTTAATTATAAGGATTTTAAAATTATATTAAAATTTCCAAACAATTTGTCTGAATGTTCATAGCCAGAAAATCCACAAGCACAAGCTGCTGGTATCAGGTGAGCTGTGTGAATTGTCCAGTTAATACCTTGGGTTTTTGATCATTATCATCATCTTGCATGAGAAGTTGTTCCAAATGGGATTCAGGCCTTGCTTGGTTCATTGTTGGATTTCTCAGCCTTTGAATAGAAATACATTCACTGGTGCAAATTCAGCCTCTTCTTTTATTCAAGAGCTCTGAACATGAAGAGTGTGTTTACGTTTTTGCATAGCTCTGCATGGAATTAAATTTTTATACAGTGACTAATTCACTTTCTGGTTTTCAGGGTGTCACTGGGTTTAACTTTCTGCTGTGCAAGCTGTGACTTTGATCTTCAGATTTGTACAAGTGCACAATATTGGCAGATGGGACATTGTCTTAAAAAACTAATGTATATTTTAATGTTCTTCTATTGATTTTTCATGAAGGTGTGAGCTTTACACATTTCCAGCCTGAGTGGACATCCATGAAATAATTAAGCCCATCTGTTTCTCCTGTTTCCCTGTAGGAAAACTTAGTGAAATATGATTCTCCACTGACCTGACTCCTTAATTCACAATGTTATTCTCTTCTACAGTGGGAATATAAAAAGAGATCTCAGTATTTCATAGCATCTGTTACCTTTCATGGATATGAGTGATGGAAATACGTGCCGGTGGTTGAAATTTGGGGTTAGGAATTTGCAGTGAGGGCTCAACACTAGAAAAAGTGTCACTAGCAAAGTGGGGATAGCAGGAAGAGAAGTTTCCTTTCTCCTCCTCTCTTAGAATTCCATGGTCTCACAGAGCCTGAGTGAAAATGGGGAGAAGGGAATAAATGTATTGCATTAACGTTGACAGGATAAACAAGGTATTTAGGAATTACTGTCCTCAAACTAAAATGCCTTTTTGGGGAGTGCAATTCTGGTGTTTCCTGCACTTAGTTAACTTTGAGAAGGTGTAAAAGTAAGTATTAATGCTCCCTAGTTTAAAACACCACGAAATAATATTCCTGCTTTCTTGCAGACTCACTAACTCATGTTGTAAAAAGTTACCAGTAGTTAGAGAACATTTTATTGCTTCATGGGAACAAATGTTTCCTTATATGAATGTATTTGGAAGTCCATCCTGAAGGACAATAAGGTTAAGACTATCCCAGCTTTGCATATAAAATCTGGATACGCACGTCAAAGTTTTCACGCTGCCCAAGTTAAGAAACTATGATGCATTTATTAGTCAGACTTCTCTTTTCCCCTGCTCAAAATAAGTTTCTCCTGGGAAATGTGTTGACTTCAGTCTCCTCTTTCATCATGTTTTGTAATCCATTCATAGTTGTCATAGAAGGGTTGCTGTATGAGCTGTCCCAAGGTTAAAAGCAGCTTTGTGTTGGTCCAGGGGAGGGAAGCGCAGTCCCAAAGCCTCAGGGAGCACCGGCTCCAAGGAATGCAGACAGCTGATCCCGACAGCCTTTCCACACTTAACCATTTTCTTCATTCAGCAAAACAAATTTAAATATTGGATACAGCATCTTGCCAACTATTTCCCCATTTAAACCACAGAACAAAATCTAAAACTGAAATGTTTCTCATGAGGAGGTGCTGCTGTACAATCCATTCTCTTCCTGCTGAAGCTTGCGGTCGATCCAATTCCAAGATTTCAGTTGGTTTTGGGAGTCAGTTTGATTCCCATGTTATTTTGTAATCCTACACAAGGTCTGCTTGAATGTTTTTGTTTTTCCTCCCTGGTGCAAAACTTTTAATGTAGAAAGTTTCTGGGGATATCTCGGGCTTCCTGCTTGTCACAGTCATTGCTTTGCAATTAATTTAAGGGGAATTTGGTTTGAATGGGGTGGGGAAAAAGCTCAGGTGAAATACACAACTTCATATCCAGCTTTGGTGTAATTCAGCCCTGATTCTGTGCTTTGAAATGCACTTAGCTGAGAATTGGAAAATAACTTTGTTTGCCTAAAGTATTCCCAGATTTATGTTCCAAAGCCTGCTGCTGTTTTCTTCCACCTTTTCAATATTGATAACACATTTTGGTTATTCCTTGGAGTTATTAGTGCAGTTCTTTATACTTCAGATAGAAAAGTGAGTCTTTTCAGAGGAATGTTGTGGTTTCTAGGTGTTTGCTAGACTGACTGGGATACTGGATTTTGGAACAGGAGATCCTAAAAGAAATTGGGTTGTAATATTAGCTGGAATACTTGGAATGCTTTACAAAGGAAATTCGTTCACAGGCATCTCAGCCAACTTCACTTGTTCCTATCAAGGTGTTTCATATGGGAGTCACACAGCCCTTGGGACCCACCTGGGCTACACGAGGGGGATTTGGGAAGTTTAACTGTTGGAGCTGGAATATGGCCAGATCTTTTGGGCTGTCATTGGTCTGGGAAGAATTTTAAGCAGTCATGATGCATTTAAACTTTGGTTTTACATCCTGTTGGGGAAGCTAAGCCTGTAGCATGTGGATGGATGCTCTTCATGGATGAAATGGAGTAGGCAGGAATAAAAGGAGCCTGTCCAGAGCTCCTTTTTATTGAGTTAACTTCATTAGAGGATGTTCCTGAGGTGTGTTTTTTTTATTGGTGTGCCACCAGAGATATTGTGTAAGTAATTTAAATATAATTCGATTTTTTTTTGTGCCTATGGTGTGTAGCCTTAAGCTGAGCAGTTTGTGGTATAGCTTAAAGAAAATAACTCTCATCAAAACAAGTCTGAAGAAAATGAAGTAAGTTTGTCTAAATACAAAATGTCAAATCCTGTTCTGTGCTCCCAAGTTCCTCGCTCGGCTATACTGCTGGAAAGCTGACGAGCTTTTCATGAAGAAAATGCTGTTTATGCCTGGGAACTGAGTAGTCTTGGGAACTGAGTTTGCCCAATAAAACTTGGAAATTCAGCCATCACACATGTGAAGTCCACACACAGTCGTTGCTGGGCTACTGATGTGCACTTGTCAAACCATTTCCCTTTTTTGTTGCTCTTTCACTCTGCAGATTGTCCAGCAGAAGCTCCTTTTAAAGTAAATTATTGAATTTGTACAGTTTTGCTCTCTCTGTTAATGGATTTTGACTAAATTACTGAATTTGGAGTGTTTTGCTTCATGTTCTAATGAAATTTCTTTGCTCTTCTTTCAGAGCATTCAGTCAGAAAAGAGCTGCAATTGAGAAAGAATATGCACAGGTAGGTTCTGGAATAATTTTGATGGCTGTGGCATTGTTCTGTTGGGATAATTTGTTAATCAGCAAATTACCATGGTGAATGTTTTTATCAGTTATCTTTTCCATAAGTTACTTACCATGAAAATGTGTTGAAGTTCTGAATCAGTTTGATCTATACAGGACTTAGGCCCATTCTGTATTTTCATCTATTTTGACTTGGGGAAGTTCTCGAGTACAGAAAACATTTTTAACATTTTTTCCCCAATTGTTATAAAGTCAAACTCCGTGTGCTTTTCTCAGAAGTCAGTGTGAAATTTGAGTGAAAGGTAAAATGAGGTCAATTAGAGGCAGAGGAAATGTTCTGGCTTATTTGGTCCAAAATAAATTTAAATTCACATTCTTCAGTAAGAGCAGCTTCCCATTCATCTGAAATAAAAGCAGATTTGGCCTCATGCTTGTGATAGGGAGTGGAATGAATTTTGATTTGTTTGTGAGAAAAGAGGGAGGATTGCTTTTTCTCCCCCAGTCCAAAATTAGAAAGCATCTAATAAGGGGCAGCTGCCTGTTTAATTTACAGTAAAGGCTCTTGGAGCTTAAGTCCAAGTACAACAGATTAAGAATACATTAATTTATTTTAAAATAGATTAAAGGTAGAATAAAACCCAAGGGAGTGAGCTCGTGGAGCTGAGCATGCCATAAATCCAACTGGAGATGTGCCTGACGTGGAATGTGAGAACACAAGCTGTCACCAGGCTGCTTCCAAGTGCAGTTTGTAGGATGTCATGTGAAACATCCTTCTAGTCCTCAGTGCTGCATCACCCCCAAAATACACAGAGCAAACGTGTTCTGGGGCCAGGCTTCACTGGCAGTTGGGAAAAGATGGTTCCTGTGCCTGTGATGGATGGGTTTTTAGTGCTGGATTCTCTGCATGTCTTCTCAGCCTAAAACCCATCTGAAAACCCTTCCTACACCACGTGGAATTTGTGCTGAATTAAGAGCACTCGCTGACAGTAGTGCCATAAGTTATTGGTGCTCCCATTTCTCTCCACATATGAATTTACCTTGGCAAGTATCAATTCCATTGGCAGCTGAACTAAATTAGATTAAATAACTGAATTTTTCAATGATGGTGCCTCCTGAAACTGGTTAAAAATGTCTGTTCTTGAGTGATTTTTTTTTTTTAACTAATACACAAAATTTAACACTAGTTCTTAACACATTTGTCCAGTAGACACTGGGAATGTCTTTTATATGCAGAGACACAACAGTCACTGCATTTAGGGAATAGTCCTGATAAGCTGGAAAAATAATTACACTGCGCTTCGGAAAGCTCAGACCTAACAACTGAGGCTTTCAGCTCCTTGGATTTAAACCCCCCCCAGCTTTGCAGCAATGCAGCTGCAGCATTTGAGATTCACTGAATAGCTGTTTATATGAATGAAGTCTTGTGGGATCGCTTCCTTGGATTGCTGATAAGTGCACGGCTCCAAAACAAGGTTGGATGCTTCTTCGAGGGCCTCTAAAAGGATTTCTGTTTTGGAGGTGGTAATAAAATTCCACATAAAGCCTTTTGGGGAGAGAAGTTGTGCTCCAAATAAATGGGAAGTCACATTCTTCAGCAGTGGGATATTCCTTTTAAACCAGTTCTAAAGGGAGCTGGAAATGCTCAGTAGTTTATGAAGCCAGATTTCTAAACCTTTTCACAGATTGGCTCCAAATGCCTCTTGTCACCTTAGGGAATTTGGAATATTCTGACGTCTGACTTTTTTTTGGCAAGTTAGAAGCAGTGGAAGGGTGGCCAGTGAAAATCAGTTTCCCAGAACTGAACGCTTTGTTGGTTTAAAAAAAAAATGTAGGTTGGTGCCCTGCACTTGGGTGCCAAGTTTCTAAACACAGAGTGCTTTTGTTGGGAGCAGGAGAACCTGTCCAAAGGCAAGTGAAACACCCCAGCCCAGTGTTTATAACTTGCCCCTAATTACATGGTAAGTGGTGCAAATGTATGTGATGAATTACAGGGCCTGGATTTAAATTTCCCTGCTCTTATTTTTGTCCGCGTTGTTTTTTTTTTTTTTTTTTTTTTTTTTTTTTTTTTTTTTTACGTTGTGTTTTCACCTGTTGCCTTTGAAGGTTTCTGGAGCTATTTTTTGCCTGTTGCCCATCTCCAGTAGGTTCTTTCCTGGCTTTTCTAGGCTGTGCTGTGGTATAAATGGGAGGAGGATCCAGTGTGTCAGCAATTCTGCAGTTTTCCAGATCAGCTGGGATTCTGGACTCAGCTCTTCCACTTGTATTTTTGGTCCTGCATTATTTAATACATGCTTAGAGGCTTACCTTAATATTCAGAAATGAGAGCTCAGAAAGGTTCTCATTTCCCACTAACAGTATGCCTGCTAATAGCATTTAAATTGCAATTTTATATTGTTATTATTAGCTATTCTCCATGATTAATAAGCTACCTGAAATCAGTGCCTGAGAATACTCCTATGGTGAAAAAACAGTTCACTGAATGTGTGCTTTTGCTGCTACCTACAAAGAACTGTTTTACCCAGCACGTTAAATGCTGGTTTTTTGGTTTTTTTTTTTTTTTTTCTTGATATTATAAATACATCTCTGTTGCAGTTACTATTATTTCACACTTCTAACTCAAGAGACCAGTCTCTCTCAGTCTGGGAACACACAGATGACCTTCCTTGTCATGTTTTGGTTTTGCTTGATGTTTCATTATCATTGTTTCAGAGTAAAACGTGACTCCAGGCAATCAGCATGGCCTGGCCCCTTGGAATTTGCAAGTAACCTCAAGGAGGTTGAATTTCCCTGCATGCTAATGAGTTTCTAATTGTAGTACCTCAACTAAAGGCACTGATGTTCTACAAAAAAAGGTGGGAGAGCCCATTCCCTGAGCTACATTTCAAGTGAGGCACAAGTAGAAGTGTCTGTTCAGTTGTTTTTTTTTAAGAGGCAATAGTTGTTAGGATTTTTTTCCTCATCTCTGTGTTTTCTAGAGGTCAAATTAACACTGAGGAGCTGTGGGTGCTCAGTAAAACCGGCTTATCTGTCATCAGGAGGGGACAGGGCACTCGGTGTTGATTGCTGTGTCTGTGGCACTTCATGCATTTAAAACATTTTCAGATGTGGAGAAAAGAAAAGTTGACATCGTTTATAGCCACAGAGTCCCATTGGCAGCTCCTCATATCCATGGCAGTGGTCGGGAGAGGAGCCTTAAATAAGATGAAATGGATGTGAGAGGGAAAAGCAGCTGGAGGTGGAGTGAGAGGAGCAGGAAAGGTGGGGAGGTGGATGTAAGCAGACACCATGGTCACCCTTACCCACCTCCCTCACCCTGTGTCTCACCAGACCTAGAAAACGCACTCATTTCAAGACATCAGAATATATTCATTAATATTTCCTAAAAAATCACAATATTCCTATGGCAGTTTTTGTCAGTACAATGTCTGCACGTGTATACATAATATATAAAGCAGATACATAACATGATTTATTTTATATCTTTATATATATGTATTTTATATATAATTTATTTATATATTTGCCAGAATGTGCCATTTTTTCCATTGTTTAAAAGCAAAATAGAAGCTGGCCATTTCTTTTACCATGTTCTAACAAGGGTGCCAAGCTGCCCAGTGGCCTTTTGAACAATTTTTCAGAGGATTAAAATCATAAAGGGTTAAAATCAGACATTCCCACCATGTCTTAGTAACTTCTGCCATGGCTCATTTTTTTTCCTTTGCTGTTCTTTGTCATGTATTCCAACACTTTGTGAAAATTAACTGATTTATCTTTATCCTGTGAAGCCTGGAAAGGTGATGGTATTACCCTTGTAAGGGATGAGAGAAATCGAGTGAATTTTAGCCAAAATACCCCAAATCTCTGATAGAATGGATACTGCACTCTACTGAAAATACACTGGTTTATTGGAGTGTTTCAGTGGTGACTGTAGGAGCAGGAGGATGGCAGACACTGCACAGGAGCAGCTGGGAAATTTGGGAATGGTGCTGGGGAGCTCTGTAAATCGAGCCCTGTCAGCATGGAACCCCAGTCACCTGGGTTGATTCCTAAATCCCACCAGGCACAACAGCTGCAGCCTGGCAAACACAGCCTTACAAAGGCTTGGAATACAAAACAAAAATTCCCAGGGTGAAGCAAATTCTTTCCTCTGCCTCTGAGCTACGGAACCCCTGGAGTGGCAGGAAAAAAATAACTTGAGGTACCTGCCCTGCAAAGCCAGCAAGCAGCTTTCCATGAGATCACTGCCTGCAGTCTGGGCAGAATGGGTTGGATTTTTTAATCCCAAAGGATGCAGGAGGTTGCTGTGGGAGAGCAGGAAGAGATTGTGGATTTTAAGGGTGGGTCCCTGACTTGGGGACAAACAAGGAGCAGCCGTGGGTTGACTGCTCAGGAGCTGTTTTGTTAACAGATGAACTTAAGTTACTTGTTTCTTCCTGTGAGGATGATTTTAGAGTTGCTGCAGTGCTAAACCTCCCTCTAGAGTATTTCTGTATTACTTAAGACATTTGGGTTTTTTTAGGGTGAAATGGATGACTTTTGTAGTCAAGCAGTAATTTAAAAAAAACTGGGAAATCAGTTTGTGTGTGTGTATGGAAGATGTATTTTTAAGACTTAGGACACTTCATCTTTTAGGGAATTAGGATCTTCTGTATTCCAGATCCTGTGAGGAGAGTTTAGTTCATAATTAGCCCATATGCAGAAAGTAGGTTGGTTTTTCTTTTATCTCAGGCTTATCTTTGGAAGGAATTTAGCTGTCATTGCAGAGAAACTTTCACTTGTAGTACATGAGTGGATTATGTTGAAATTTCCATCCTGGCTATCCTGAACTGAATGGCTGCTGTATCTGGATATATTTGATAGCAATTAATTTGAAAGGTAACAAAGTGTTTTGAAACCGTATAAATACAATATTTATTGTATTTTCAAACTTTCTGTAGGAGACACTAGGAAAAACTCAGAGTGAAATCTTTTTCCAGGAATGGAGTCACCGAGTGTCTGCAGGTGTTGGTTTTATCATTGTGTCTGTTTTAAAAGACAGGCAAAATATTCCAAAAACAAACAAACCCAGCCTGGTAAAAATGACCCTGGAGACCTGAGGTGCTCCATGTGCACCACTCAAAAGTGTGGCAGAGCTTTGAGGTACCTTCTTCCTAATATATTGGTAGTGTTGCAAACCATTTTAGCAGGCATTCAGAGTGTTGGTTTAATTGCATATGAAAACTGTGGTTTTGTCCACTAGCACTGGGGAATGTTCTCCTCCCAGCCCAGAGCCTGGAGGAGACTTTGTGCTGGTCTTTATCCAAGTTCCATTTTTTCCCACTGGTGGCTGTGTGAATGTGGCACCTCTTTCTCTTAGCAGAGTTCATTTCTTACCTGTGCAGAGAGAACAGCTGCTGAAATCCTACAGTCCAAGGTCTGACTTGAATATTCCGCCTTTCCTGTTGTAGGAATTTCTATGGGAGAAGGCAGCAGACCCATGGAATCTTCATGTGTGACTTTATTTTGGATGTTGCTGCCTGAAGCTTGGTTGGCACATCTTCTTGGGGGAGGGGGAAAAGCTGTATCCAAGAAACCTCTGGATCCAGTAGCAAAAATGCCAGAGCCATTCAGGCCTTCTCCTGCACTGAGTGATGTTCCCCCATGGATCCTTAGGGCTGTGGCACTGGATGATCATCAAGGTCCCTTCCAACCCAAGCCATTGTGGGATTCTGTGACTTAATTTAGGATATTTCTTTTGGATAATCACTGGTGTTTTCTAAACAAAATTTGGCCTCATTAGAATCCAAACTCAGAGTAAGACCCGTGTTTCAGTCTGGGTTATAAGCGCTTTAAGTCTTTGTTCCTTGCCATATCCCTGAAAAATCTCATATTCAGTGTGGAATGCCTGTGATTTCAGATACACCTGGAGCCTGGACTGTTCTGTTAGTTTGTTTTAAATCTCACCACAACTAACTTTCCATTTTTTGGAAGAAGATCCCAAATGGTAGCACTTCCCAGTCACTGCCTGGCGTGGAGATCATGCATATTGATGGCCTGGTTTGGTCCTTTCAGCCATGGTGGTGCACAATACATCAGCAGAACTTGCTGCTTCCAGAAAGAAAACACCTGCCTGGTGCTACCTTTGGATTATGTTCTCCATTCAAAGCACTGGGATATCCATGAGCGGGGCAGGAAAATCAAGTGTAGGACTCCCTGGCTATTCAGGCCATTCTTCCCAAAAAAGCATGGAGAATCAGTGGCCGTGAAGGCCACAAAGACTGAGCTGCTCCATTTCATAAATGGTTAGGAACACTATTGTGAATTTTAGAATAACTTGTAGAGACAAGTTTGACAAATCAGATGTTATAATGGGATTATGGATACTATTCTGCACTTGTCACATTTCAGCCTCTTAGTGCACGTTTCCCTTTTTTCCCCCAAACAAGAAGCTCTTTAGAATTCTCTATATTAAATGTCCATTTAACATTTAATATAATATACTTTGCCTGGAACAAAGACTGTGGGTCTATGAGTGACATTCCAAACAATATTATCGTTGACCTTCTCTTTTTATGTAGATTTTGCTTTCAGATGTTCGTGTACTTTTCCGTCTCCAAAAAACACATGTCAGAACTTAAAGTGGGGGGGAAAAAAGTGGAATATCTGATTTTGGTCTTGTCTCACTGATTGTTCTGTTAGAAGAAAAATGAAAATGCCCTACACTGCAGCATTAGTCCATTTAAAAAGAATTTTAAAAGGCAGTCTTTTAAAAATGCTAAGCTATCTGCTACAGTTTTAATGGAATTCTTTAGGTTAAAATAATATTTCTCTAAGAACAGAGGAGGACTGTCAGCTTCTATTTTCAGTGAAAACATCTAGTTCCTTATAAAGGGGCTGCTAAGCTTAGAATGACTCTGTTCCTACAAAGAAAGCCCTTCATAAAGAAACCCCATTTTTTGCTGAACTGATGCAAGCAAGTTTCTCTGAGCCCGCTTTTAGCCGTTATTTTTCTTTCCGATTACTGCGCTCAGAAGCATCCAGGGCCTGGAATTTGGATCCTTCTAAGTGGTTCTGCTTGCAGATGAAAAGCTTGATTCTTCAGAGCTGCTCTTTGCTTGGCCATGCAGCCCCAGCAGTGATCCTGCAGCCTGTGGGGTTCTCCATGAGTTGCTTCCGTGGGCATCGTTTTTCCTCCGCCGCCTCAGTTTTTCTCAGTGTTTCAGTTCTTTCCTAACACATTCAGCCCTTCAGTCAAACTTCCCAGCAGCTGTTTTTCTTTTTCCCTGGGATTTAAGAGGGCAGGCGAGTCACAACTCAAGGCTTTCAAAATATGCACAGTGGAAACTTTGGGCCTCCAAAGTAGCAGCAGCAGCGCTGAGTCACGAGTCCGTGCCAGCCAAGGCTGCTCCACCTCTCTGTGGGTTCCTTTTCCACCTCTTTCCTTATATCTTGTCCTGGGAATACAATACTCTTTCATTTCCTAGCTTGGCACACCTCATGCACATCTCAGAGTTCTTTGGGTGGAGGAGATTCCTGTTCCAGCCTCCTTGACCAAGCTGTAGTTTGGTGAGGCCCTTATCCCTTTGAAACTTGGAAAATCTTTAAGCATCTTGGTTCCCAAACTGCTCAGGAAAAAGATGTCATTGTTCTCAGAGAGAACCCAGGCCGTGTCTGAGCTGCCTCCTTGGCTGTTTTCCCTGCTCCATTTTCCAGTCCCCTGGTAATGGTGGTGCCATGCTCTCCTCCCAGCTTTTGGGATGCTATCAGTTCCTCAGGAAACGCATCCCTGGTTTGCAGACCACTGCTGGACATGGCTGTGCAGGGATCTACAAGCAGCCAGTGCACCCAGGAATGCTCTGGATGTGGGTTTGGAGGTGTTTGTTTGGGGATTTTTAAATCCCTAAAGCTTCTAGGTAAGAAGGCAAATATTTGATGCATGAACATCACCCATCATCCCTTCCTTGTATTTTCTAGCAGGCCATAACTCAAAAGCTGTTTACCTCTTAACTTTCTTTTGCTTTTATTTGCATTTCTGCACCTTCTCTGTTAGCCCGGCATTTGTTCTGGAGCCATCAACTGAAAAAAAAAAAAATCCTTTGTATCCAATATAACTCTGCCTCTTTACCTAATTATACCTTCTAATACCACCTTCTCTGTTAAACTCAAAAGACCATAAGTTAGGGTAAAGCAGCAATCACCAGTTTGCCTGAAAATGGTACTCAGGAGAGTGTAATTAAGAAGAAAATGTTGGATTAAAAAAAAAATAACCCACGTAGAAATAAAAGTACGGAGAGTGTAATTCTGTGTAGATTTCAGTTGGTTAATTCAGCTGATTAAATTTTCTCCAATTCAGCTGGTTCAGCTGGTTGTCAAATGTTGGGCACTCAGGGGTAATTCATAGGAGATTATGTTCCTTTTTTTTCTCTGGGAGTTTGAAAAACTGTTTGATTGCACCTCCTGCACAGTAACTAAAGTGATTTTGGGCTATGTGTGACTGTATTTTAGGTAGTGACATTTCTGAAAAGTTATTGTTCCTTTTCTGTGTCTCAGACCTTAATTTTACTGTTGAAAAGGTCTCCACTCGTTAAATAAATTAAAAAAAAAAAAAAAGAGCTCATTTTTAAATAATTAAACACATGAACTTGTGTTCACACTGTAAAAAGGTTTGAACATGGGTTTGCAGGAGCAGCCTGTCATCCTTTCCATTCTAGGACAATCCCCACCCCAGGAATCCAGATTTCACGTTGGACCCTCAGGAGTTCATTAGATGGATGTAAGGAAAACTGGGCAGAGCTTCTTGGCTACTGAAGCTGTTTGTCTTAGGGGGATTATTTAAAGGGTAAAGTAGATGTGTTCTTAACTATTTTCAAAAATTATACTCCCTTCTTCCTCTTTACAGCCTTGGAAGTTTGCTTTCAGAGCTGGGTAAACCAGGATGTGTTGACAGCTCAAAAAAAAACCCCAAAAAATCAACAACCCAACAGAGAATGTTTAAGTCAAATCTCCCCTAAATGATTATTCAGTGTCAGAGACCCTGCATCCACAGTGGGTGACTTGTTCAGTTTTATACAGATAAAGGCCTTTGGCCAGCTTACACTCCCAAAAAAAAAGAGGAGGGAGAAAGGAAAGCCATCAGCTTTCAGATCCTAGGGATTATTTCTGAGAGTTCTCCAGACTGTTGCCTCAAACATTTATTGTTCTGTTTCATGGTGTGTGTGACCAGCAGTGAAGCTCAGCTGGGTCATTCCCTTCCACATTGTGTTAGAAGGAATAAATAACAATATTTGAACATCTTGGTGCTTTAGATAAGGAAAAATGCTTGTCCAGTTGAATTCTGGAAAACTGTAGGTGGCTGGCATCCCATATAGGTGATGGGCTCCACTTGATTACTGCATTGGTGCTATTTTATTTTAATAGTGCTTGGTTGTTATTCATTAAGTTACTTAATAATCAGTTCTCTGTTTTTCCCATGGAAAATAAAATAAGCCAGCACAGCCAACAAGTTTTAAACTGGGAGATTTCCATTTGTTTAAAAATCAATTAACTTCTGTTTTATTGAGGAAACGTTTTAAAATGTGGTTTGATGGGTATGTTAGTGCCATCAACATCAGTAAACACTCATGAGGGGAAATCCAGTGTAGGTATAGTGCAGGAACAGAACCTTAACATGGATTTACATTTTAATTTATAGATGTAAAGCATTTTTTTCAGTCATCAGAATTGTGTTGATGATGGAAGAGAGTTATTCCTGCTATCCCTTTTTTAATTTTTCAATATTACTGCATATTTTCTGCTAGGCAGATATCCTGCCTGCTGCTCATTTCTCTAGCAATATATTCTTCCCTTCCTTTTGCACTTTAAAGGGTAGTTTGTCATATTTTCAACAAAAATAAAATCATATTTCATACTGGTTGCAAACAGGAACTAATTGAGTAGGAGGAAGCCTACAGATTTATGAAAAAAACATCTCAGCACTGGTTTTCTTAGCTCTGCTTGTGTCCAAATATGGCTCAGAGCTTTTTTTTACCTTCACAAGCCATAAAGAGGTAATTTAAAAAAAAATAAAAATACCAAGGGCTGGTTACATTTTTTGAGATGTGAGATTTCTGAGCTCCTGGGTTTCCTGGAGTTATTTCTCTTCAGGATGCCAGATAAATCTGTGTTTGCTTTTTGATTGTCAATCCAAATAGGCTGGCCAAAAATTTGCATTTTTCCTATCGCATGGGGTTTTCTTGTATTTATAGCAGCATCTTGAAAGATACTTTCTGCCTCGTGTTGGCTTTCTGGTTTTGTTTTGCCTGATAATTTACATTCACCTAAGGTAGAGCAAAGCATCTCCATGAATGCCCTCCAGTAAATGTGGCTGGGAGTGGAATTTGTAAGCAGGATTATTTTTTCTGTGTTCATAAAAGTGAATAATGCAGATAATACACTGCCTACGTTCTTAAAAAGAGTTTTCAATTATACAGCTATTACCAGGTGTAATGATGCTAAAATTGTTTACTTTTATATAAGAATAATAATATAAGCTGTTAAATATAATAAAGGGGTTGTGGAGAGTCACAAACAGCCGGGATACATCAAAATGTTTATTTTTGATTATTCTTGTAGCCACCAGGTTGTGTGTTAAACCTTTAGGAAGCAAAATCTGCTCACATAACAAAATCTGGAAATGTGATCCAAGGTGCAGGCAGCTTCTGGGAAGTCTCCTTCAGAAGGGTTTGGTTGAGGGTTCCACTAAGAATTCTTAGAAATACCTTGAAGAAATACTGAGATGTTGCTAAAACTACATCCTGCCTTTTTTTTTTTCCCTGTAATGAGATCTGTACTTGTTTCATAGAAAAGAACAAAAACCATACGGAATATTGAATATATGTGGTGGAAATGTATCTTCTTTTCCTCCAAATAACAAAGAATTTGGTGATCCTTGTGACTCCAAACACCCAATATGCCATGATGCAAGATTAAGAAATTTTAATTTTTGACTTCAAAGCTGATTTCCTCTGTAGCAATAACTGCACGCCAATAAATGGTAAAAATTGTGTGGTTGGGGTGGTGGGTTGTGTTTATTTTTTTAGCAGTGGGTCTTGTCACCTGCTCTGTGGTGACCTTCACACTTGTACCATGACTCCTTAATTTCTTAAAACTTCTTTCTGGGGAGAAATCCATGAGAAAAAGGGTTTTTGCTGTGTGTTAGTAAATTGAGCTCCTGAATCTTAAAAAAAAAAAAAACACCCTCACACTACATATTTTGCAAGCTCATATGGCTTATCTACTGGTTTTGTTTGGGTTTTTCCCCTATGTGTGTCAGGCGTAAAGAAACGAGGCAAAGAACTTGTAAAGGAGAAACGCTGCAAACAACCTTGTGGGAGATAATTTCAGTTCCTAAAACGTGTGTTCTCCTTGGGAAGCCACAGAGCTGAAGTGAGGCTCAGCTTCCAAATGCAGATATTGAATGTCTCTAAATTTGAGTCATATCCTTAAAAATAAAACACTCTCAGCTGCACAGAAATTCCTTTTCACTCAGCAGTGATATTTTCCTCTCTAAGGCAGTTGTAAAATTCCACCAGCTGCAATCCTGCCAGCCTTGTATATAACGGGAATAAACAGATTTACTCTTTCAGCCACTTTCTGATGCCGTGTTTGACAGAGTCTCTCCCTGATTATTCTTGCAGTTTATCCAGGTTCAGGAGCGTGGAATGTTTGCTGATTCATGGCAGGATTAGGACGTGCTGAGGAAGCACTGCTGGAATTTAGCCTTGCTGGGAGCAGGGATGTGGCCTGGCTGCCTGATGGAATCAGCCTGTGTTCAGCAGGGATGCAGCCTGTGGCAGTTCTGCTCTTCTGACACACTCAGAACTTCTGGGTATTTTATGATTTTTTTTTTTTCTCTCACGGTATCTAAAGCTTTAAGTGTTCCGCACATTTAAAAAAGCATTTTCCAGCAAAAATAATAAAACATCTGAGTGAGTGTATGTCCAAGCCCATCCCATAATTCTGTTTGTTTTTCCTTTTCCTGAAAGCACAGTGGCAGCTCTTCTAGAGATACCACCTGTATTGGTTCTCCTTCCTCTGCTCATATTTCTGAGGTTGAATTTCACTTTTTTTCACCAATTTCATGGAAGAATCCTCAGGAACTCATTTGGCTGCTGCACTGAGTCCCTTGGCAGGTGGTTTTGTGGGATATAAATCCCACTTCAGCCCCGTTATCAGGGAGGCCACCCATCATTTCTGAAATGTCAGGTGTTTAAATCCATGACCAGAGGCTCCTGATAAGTAAGATCAGAGATGTTTTTCCACCATTTAAAAAAGAGCCAACCCAGCCGTGAAATAAAAAGAACTTATAAACTCTTTAGCCAGCCTTTATTAGCCAAGAAATGTTTGTACCTTCCACTGGTGTATATTTGATTAGGATGTGTTTAATCAGCCCTCTTCTGAGTGCAGTAGATGTCCTTTTAATGAAAGATTTTCTATATCTCTTTTTTTTTTTTTTAATACGGCTTCACCGCAGGAATTGATGGATTATTGAGGTGTTAATGCTAAATTAATGCTAAATAATTATTCAGGTACTCTGGGAGAGCTTCCTCTCTGCTGAAGAAAGCACTTTGGTTTGTCAGCTGAGAAACTAAAATAAATAGCATTTGTACAGCATCAGTGTGCTCCATTGATTTGGGCTTTTTCTATCTCCACTTTTTCAGTGTTTTCCCTCTCTAGCTGCACTGCCAGCTGTCTCCCCACTCCAAATTGTACTGTCACCACTTCTGTAAACACCAGAGAAAACCACTTTTATATTAAATTCCTTTCTCTGCTGAAGTGGTCGATGGAGCTGGTAACCAAGTTACTAAAGAATCAGAAGCAGAGGAGCTTTTAATTAAATATAATTTGGCAAGGTGCCCAGAAATTTCCCTGTCGTGGGAGTGGGGAATGACAAACAAAATGAAGAGCTGCCACTGCTGCCTTTCAGAGCGTCTGGAAGATGTATTTGCTTGGACGTGCAGATCCACTACCAAACAGTAATAAAAATAAAAATCCAGTGCCAAGGTGACCTTGTGCAAGTGGTTTTTGTAAGCTCAGGATGAGTTGTGATCACATTTCACAGGAAGCAGAAGAATGGGATACAAACCAAAATCCTGTGTGGTTTTAGGCTGTTGTTTAAAGGTGAGAAGCCATTCAGTGCCATGAATTGGCCCTCATTTACATCAATTCCACATGATGCCACATTATTTTATAATTATCCCTGCTTGCATGTGGGCTCGTTAAATCATTCATGAGCTGCTGCTGAGGTGGGATTCTGTCAGTGTGCTTTTAGGTGGTGCCTTTGTTTTTATGATTCTTGATTTTTTCAGAAAGCTTTGCCATAGGTGATTCAGTATTTGGTCATCCCTGCCTTTTCTTGCCCACATCATGGATATCTCATGTTCATGGTTTCAGTGGTTCCTCTTTGCTGTGTTCAATGTTGTGATTTCAGGTAGATCTTCCCTGCCTTTAACCAGCACTATATTTGTTTTTAACTTCTAAATCTGCCTTTCTGTCTTCCTTTCCCAAACAAATTAGGTTCTCATTTGGAAAAGAGGGAGATGTCATCTCTCTCAGTGATGATTTTTTCATATTTCATGGATGTTTTGATTCATTTTTGCCTCTATATTAGTGCCAGAATGTCTTCCACAGTTGTCAAAGTACTAAAATCCCTTATGTAGCAATGATATGACTTGAACTGAAACTTACTTCCAATATTTATGGGAATATTTGATACAGAGCATTTTTCTATTTAATTTTTTTACACTTAAACTCCTTGTTTGTGAAGCTCTAAAGCACCAAGCCCTTGTGTATTAACTTTCCACAAGGTTTGAGTTCACTTCTTTCAGTCTCTTGCCTATTTTGCCCTCAGTGATAATTTTCTGTGCCCCTGATTTCTGCAGCTGCCAGGTCAGACCAAGCTCTGATTTACCCTGGTTTTTGGGGGGGTTATTTGTGTTCTGAGTGCTTCCAGGTAAGGAATGTTTCCTTCTGTGTTTGTACAGCACTATGTAAATTTGCAACAATATATAAATGTTTGCTAATGACCCAGCCCTGTGGAAGCAGACAAGTCACATCAGAGCTGAGCTTGATGAGTTGTGTTCAGAAACACAGGCTTTATTTAAGGACAAACGTGATTAAAAAAGGTTGGAGTGGAGAGATGAGCCCAGACTGCAAATTTGAAGCTTGCCCTGGGCTAAATGAAAGTAGTTTTTAAAAATCTATTATCTAGCAATGCCGATTTAAATATGAATGCAGTTCACTTTGGTCCTGATTCTGTTTCAGGTCTTTTTCAACCAGATTTCATTGGTTTTCCTTAGCAGAAATTTGCTCTTGATGTGTTTGCTTAAAACAAGACTTGAGAGAGCCCATCTGCACTCTCCAGGCTCAGTGTCAGCACTGGCTTCTTTTTGGCTTCAGGCATTCCTGTGAAGAGCATTTTCCTTTGCAAAACCATGGAATTTTAAGCACACATTGGCCAGTGTGTAAAATACAGTACCAAATGAAGTTAGTTTTATTTTTTTTCTGAGTGATCTATTTAATTTCCCTGCTTGATCTCAGTTTTAAAGCTTTATTCACATCTTGTGTCTGGGATTAATTTGACTTGGCACACTGCAGTGTCTCTGTCTCCCAGGAGCAGCTGATAATTTACAATGAATTTCTTTTTCCTCTTCTCCCTATGACTTGAAGCAAAGGTTTTTCTCTGCAGTACTCTGAATAATATGCAAAGAGCAAAAATATTTTAAGAATTAATAACTGAGTTACCTGTGATGATTGGAAACTCAAACATGGCTCACCTTGTAATGAGTCCAAAAATGTTATTTACCAGAACATCTTTGGTTTGTAGCAAAGAAACCTTTGAATAATGAATGGTGCCTCTATCTGTGTAGCTGCACAGAAAATATTGGGCTGGAGGCCTACAGTGAAACAAGGAGTTGACAAACGTGTGTTAATTATGTGCTAAATTAATCAAATAATTCTGTGCGAGAGAAGGAGAAAATGTGTTTTCTTTTAGGTGTAATAATGATGTAAATAAGAAAAATCAGCATTTTGGAACTGACTTTTGAAGGTAATTTATTATAATTTTTTATTACTGCTTCCTTTTCTTATTTTTTTAAGTGCCTATTAATTTTTGGAAAAGGCTGAGGCTGATGTGAGTGCCTCTAAGGGCCTGTGTGTGGTGAGCTGGAGCCAGGACATGTCCCTGGCTGTGTAAATCACCAAGTGTCCTTTAATCACCTGCATTTGTCAAGGAGTTGCAAAGGAGGAGTGGGGAGGAACATGTGTGTTACCACAAAATCGTGGAATGGTTTGGATTGGAAGGAACCTTAAAGCTCATGGGCAGGGACACCTTCCACTACCCCAGGTTGCTCCAAGCCCCTTCCAACCTGGTCTGGAACAATTCCAGGGATGGGGCAGCCACAATTTCAGGGTGTACACCTGGTGATGGACCCATGGTGAAACACAGTCCTGAGAGAGAAAGTGAAAGCAGCATTGTGGAATCTTGGTGATGAGATTTCTGGGCATGGTTATGGGAATTTTGGGCAGTACAAATGTCATGGTGAGAAGACTCTACTGAAGCAGGCTGGATTTGTTCCCCCTTCAGTGAACAGTATTGTCTCTGTCCTCCTATTTATATCCTGAATGCTTTTTGTCCTTCCATCAATGCTGTGAATACCTGGAACGAAAGACCAGTGATAATTAGTTTCTCAAATCGACTAAATGAAAGAACAGAACTTTTAGTGAAATCCAATTATGTACCATCATAGATTGAGCTGGTAGTGGTGTTCTCATATGACAAAGTTAATGGCACGCCCTGCAGGCATGTTTTAATTAAAATAGGAAATATATATATATATTATTTTAGCCCTACTAAAATAGTTAATTTTGAAGTTCCTGATTATTTTTCTGAATGAGTATAAAGTTCAGTCTCTGAATAAACCCCGTCCTCTAAAGGCTCAGTGAATTGCACCTGACAGTGAACAAGGATTGGCAATCCAGAGGGAGTTTGCAGTAAATCAGGGAATGTTCCTGGGGCTGTCGAAGGCTTCCTCTCTCCCAGAGTTCCCTCCAAAGCTCGAGTGAGTGTTGGCAGCAGCAGAGCTGAGAGCAACCAAAAAAGTGTCAGGGATGAAGATCTACGATAAGCACAGATGGAAAGAGCCAGATACAGGAGAGAAAACAAAGCAGCTGGGGGTTGGAATTTTGTCCCTGGTGAAAGAAGTGGTGAATGGTGAAGAGCTGTGGAACGGCATAAAAAATGAGATTATGGCAATGGCTGATCAAGTCTTGTCTTACCGGGCCAAGACAAAGAAATAGAGGTGGGAAGTGCTAGAAATTGAAGGGGGGAAATTAAAAAAGAGATTGAAGAGATGAACCAGACAGTTGGTGTTGAAAATGGAAATACAGAAATGCCTGGCTGGGGTAAGAATGGTCAGAAGAGTGTGTGGAGAAAAACTGGGTTGTATGGCAAGATAAGAGAAGTCTGAAGTGGAGCACTGGAATCAAAGACGTCAGTGCTGAAAGACAAATAATAATTGAGAACATAAACACAGAGGGTGAAAGATATTTGAAGCCTTAGGGAGTGCCCAGAAGCCAATAGGTAGGCTGGTCCCAGAGGAGATTTCTACAGGAAACAGGGAGAGAGAAGAGCGGGGTTAGTGGAAATGCAAAGCACTCGGTATCTTGGCAGAAAAAGGGAGAATCTGAATTCTGGGTGTCAGAAAAATCCTGGAGGAATTCCAGCCAGGCAGGAGACATGATGAAGGCTGTGTACATGTGAGGAACACATGGACAAGAGTATCCACAATTTATTTGTAAAATCTGTTGAATGAGGAAAAGTGGCAACGCTGTCACTGATGTCAGAAACTGCCCAAGAAAAGATTTTGAATTGAATTTCAGTGTGAAGTTGTTGGGATCTGAATGGAAAAGAGGTGGTGATGGAAATGAAGCCAAATATCCATCAGCTGGGAAAACGAAGCATGTAGGCCTTGGAAACTTGCTTCAAGGGTTAGGGGATGTTGAGATGAAGCAAAAAGGCGCATAAAAATAAATTCTGAAAAGCTATACTTGTAAAATTAAAAAAAAAACCAAGGTAACTGCCTCCTATATAAACTTTTATCTTTACTGACTGCAATTACAGGGCTGGAATAGAGTGAAAACCTGTGAAGCAAAGGAGATGTTGGTCTTTAAATATGGATTATCCCTAACACTGCCCCTGTAAGTTCTACTCAACCAGCTTTGAGGCCCACTCTAAATTGGATGGACATGTCCTTTTTTGAGGAATAATTAAAGATTTTAAATTGATTTCATTTTTATTTGAGCAAGGCTCAGGTGATTATTTCTTATTTTAATCATCTGATACCAGCTGTAGAAACCTGGTTCCTTTAGAATCAGTCACAGACTGGAATGGGTTGGAAGGGACCTTGAAGCTCATCCTGTTCCACCCCCTGCCATGGGCACCTTCCACTATCCCAGGCTGCTCCAAGCCCCATCCAGCCTGGCCTTGGACACTTCCAGGGATCCACATTTCTTCAGTGATAGTGAGAATAAAGAATTCAGCTGCAGAGCTGAATCCTCAACCTGTGTAAAAGTCAGTGCTAACGATGCAGGTTGTTCATCTGTGACAACTTCTGACCCATTGATGCTGCTCTGCATCCGTTTAGTACCTGGTGCTCTGTGGGAAGGGAAAGTCCTGCCCTTAGAATGATAATTAGTCGTGCCTAACTTATAATTAATGAAGTTGCAGGCTGCTGGTTACTTGGATCACAGTCATTTGCCTGTGGTCTATTCTGTGTCCTACTGAATTCTGGGATTCAGTGGGACAGCAGAAGAGCTGGGTTATTTACATGAGTACTTAGGTGCCAAATTGATATTTGGAAGAGGTGAAAAGCATTCGAGGTAAAAATGGGTGATTCAAGCCATGGGCTTTGAAGACCTGTGCTTGAAATAAAAGAAACATTCTAGTAGTTTTTAAGGATAAATTTTACACATTTTAGTAAAGTATGTTAAAATTAATAATCCTGGAGGACTGAAGTGGAGCAAATTCATTGTCTTCGATTCCACATTGGTATTTTACTTGTTCTGTGACCAAGATGTGGAACTGGAAAGCATCAGCCAGAATCCAGGCTCCCAGATAACGTCCTGCCCATCTTGCCCAAACTTCCCGCTTCCAGCTGAAGGAGAGCTGCCGTCTCTCAGCTGCTTTGTCCCGTGGCAGAACACAAGGAAAATGTCCAATAGGATGAGGAATACATTTCCTGGGCTCTGAACCCGGGCTCTGACCCCTGCTATCCGCGCTCCAGTAGGATCATTCCAGGCATCTCCCAGCTCGGCCAGGGGATGTGTTGCTATCTTCCGTTCACATTCCCTCCCTTCTTTCTCTTGGTTTGTTTTCCACATGACTGGGAAACAATTGCTTCTTCCACATGGAGCCCTTCTCCCATTCCTGGGAAAATAGCAGGGAATGGGGAGCATTTGCATAATCGTCTTTAGTGCTATTGTGGGCGGGCTTTGGATGCCTGCACGGAGTTGCAGACTGGCCACCTGTCCAGAACAAATGAACTTAGCTTTTGTATAACGTTATCTGGTTTTCCACAGTGTTATTTTTGTGTAATGAATAACTCGATTAAAATATTATAAAACCCCATCATTCAGTAAATGTTTGTGTTGGGTTTGAATCCCCCCCCTTGCAGGGGTGGGCATGGGGGACAGAGTTTCCTCTTCCTCTGTTGGCACAACTATATTTTCAAGCTGCCTCTGACATAGTTTTATAACTGCCTTTGTGAAATTATCCTCATGAATATTAATTAGGGGTGTGGGAAGAAAAAAAAAAAAAACAACCCCAAACCTCAAAATGATTTGCATTCATCCTTGTATAAATGATAAATTAAGTGTTGTCTAATGTTTTCTAATGGTCCATTTCACCTATGTAAAACAATTAATTAAACAGTTGGCCTCTTAGGGAAGGAAGAAGAGGAGGGTGCTGAGGACACCACCCCTGCCAGGGCTGCAGCACGAGAATTAAGCTTGTTCACTATTCACACATGTGACTTTTGCATGTCTCAGTGTTAGTCTTTGATCTCTTGTACTCCTGTGACTGAAATAATAAAAAACTAATTCGAATTTCTGCTTCTAAAGGGGGAAAAAGAGACAGTGTATTCTTATGTGCAGGTTTGGGGCTTTTGCCAGCCAAGGTGTGGGAAGGACAAACTCTGGGTGCCACATGTTACTGCAGCTCAACCTTTGCCCCAAGACTGAGTTTCGATTACTGCGTTATGAGAAAGCAAAACAAACCCTTCCATACTTTCTCTTGGCCATAAATAACATGTGGAGGTTAACCTGGACAGCAAGATTTCCATATTGCCCATTTTACTTTCATATTTGTATCTTTTATTGCCCATAGTAAAAAACAACTGGCCAAAGTTCGGCCAAGTAAGCACTGCTAGATTATGACCCAGAAGGATGTGGGTTTATTCTTCCCCTGAATTTCTCTTTCCCAGGGCATTTAAAGGTAAGAGCTGCATTGACCCAAAGCATGTTATTATTATTTTAACTGTGCTGAGACCTTTCTCAGCTCCGCGGTGGCCGTGGCATTGCTGCTTTGCTGTTTGGTGGCAGCAGATAAGAGGAGGGGAGTTTCTGTCAGTCAGCAATTACAATTCCATTCCTGAGACAAGAACATCCACCACGGACATTGTCCTACCTTGTTTGGCTTCTGGCTCGTTCCTGGTGCACGTGTCCCATGGATCTGGTCCAGATCTCCTGCTCTTTTATTTCCCTTAGTTAGCAGTCACTTGGAAATGCTTGTGGTGAGCGTTGTGCATTACTGTGATTGATTCACGTGTCAGTGGTAGCAGCTTTGGAATATTACTGGAGTTATTATGGAGTTTGGTCTGGAGCTGCTCAGGAAGAGGTTGATGTGTCCCTCGTGTAGCTGTCAGTCAGCAGTGTTGGTTTAAAACAAGCTTGGAAAATCTGCCAAAGAATCTGCCACAGATCCTTTGCCGAGGGAGAACATCAAAATCAGGCAGTTGGGTTTTGCTGGAATAAGAAATAATGTCATTATAGGAAGCAAGGAGTAAATATTGAAAGTCTGTAAATTAAGAAGTTTAAAGCCAAGACTTCCTGCTTCAACAGTTGAAATTTGCAGATCCCTTTTCACTTTGTGTGAATGGATGATTTGTATATGTATTTCATAAAACTCTTGAGTGCTATGAACCCATTACTATAACCCAGTTGAAAAAAAGAGCTGTTTTGTTTGGTTTGCTGACCCTGCTATGGTTTGTTAACCCTGAGCCATTAAAGGTGTGTTTTCTCTACCTGAACTGTGGTGTTTTAAACCCAACAAACCAGTGAATTGGAAAATGGGGGCATGCTGATGAACTTGACATATTTTTTTAATCTTTTGCTGATCTTTTTCCTGCTTTGCCTATCTCCCCTGTAATAACTGGGAATTGATTTCACATTTTATACTCTCACCCACTGAGTGAAGAACTGGAAGTTACCTAACTCATAGGCCAAGTTTCAGATTTCCAGCCGTGGGTCAGCGCAGTGTTTACAGGAGCAGTTCTCCAGATATGACTGAATTTGGAGGATTTAAAGTCGGGCTGTCGAGTGCAATCCCATCCCTCTCACCATTACTTATTGATGAGGTTTCCTAGGTTTTCCAGTTGTCAGCTTGCTGATGGAGCTCCAAGATTTAGGATGTTACGTGGCTATGGGAATCTCACTCTTTGTTTCCTGATTAGGAGCCTGACCTCTGGTACCTCATTTTAACATTAGAGCGGACTCTGGTGAATAATGGTCTGTGTTGAAAGTGCATCCAGCTGGAATTGCGTCTTGGGATGGGGGTAGGGGGGACTGGAATCTTTGGTGCCATCATGAAGCAATTAGACAAGCTACTTAATAATTTATAGCTTGCTGTCTTAAGGGCTGTAAGCGTTTTGACTGAAGAGGGTTTTGTTTAACCTTTCAGGGCTCTCTGTGAGGCCGAGATTGAGCTTAGAAATGATTTTCCTTTGAAGAGAGGCAGAGAATCCAGAACCAGATGACTTTGTCATCTACTAATTAATGCTTTGTCTTGCTACCTAAATATGAGAGTTTGCTCAGCTCTTTTAGAGCTTCAGTGTGTTGTGAATAGAGAAAAACCTTCTGGAAGCAGAAAGTGAACACCGGGATTTTTTTGCAAATCTTGTTGCTCTTAAATTATTTTTTGTTGAATTTGCTTGTGACTTGGTGAATTTTTAGTGTTCTTTCACCTTAAATATTAAATATAATATTTAAATTTATATATTATAATTTAAATATTAAATATAATATTTAAAATAAATACAATATTTCCTGGGGGAAATGTAATGCTGGGGAAGGGAAGAAAACAATTGCATATCTACTAGATTTCAGTAATCCTGGTGTAAATTCAGTATTCTTGGTGTTTATATGAGTGACTTAGGAATTATATAGACACCTTCCAGTGAAACAACTAGTAATGTAGCATTTAATGAAATAGTGATTTGTTCAATCTTTGGTATATCAAAGGAAGAAAAGCCCACCTGGGTTTTCAGATGCAGGAGAATGAGGGGCTCTACTTGCCTGGAGATGTACAAAGGCCAAGAACCAGAAATAAAGTGCAGAACACTGTCTGAAGGAACTGACTCCACTGGCTCTCCTAGGAATGTTATAAAATTAAAAAGTTAGGGGAGATTTCTAATGATAGTCTGTCAAGCATTTGTCTGGAGAAGAAAATATTTGTTAAATATGTTGCTGATATTCCTGGATGTGGCTATTTCACCTCCTGTCAATGTGCAGCTGCTTCAGATATATAAATAAATATATTAATAATAAACTTAAATATAATAAATATACACATACAGATACTGGGAGATATTTTGGATGGCCAGATTCAATAGCTGGTGGGTTGTTTTTTTTGCTTATTCCCATTGTTGTAAGGATATTATCCAGGGTTTAGACCTGTATTTGCTTTATACTGCTTTGAATTCAAGTCTGAAGAGTGGCATGGTTTCCTGAATTACAGTGTGCATTCATTTTTCTCTACATTATTCTGTGTGTTCCTTTTTTGCTATCAAACTCATCTGTTTTTCCAAGGACTCTTCACTTTGGGGGAGCTTCATTACACAGCACCTCTTGCAATATGAGTGTTAAATGTCATTTTTTTTCTCCTAAAAACTTTCAGCCTTCCAACTTTATTTCTCCCTGCTCACCCTGTGAGTTTGCTTAACTTAATTATTCCTTTGGATAATACTATTTCTACTTTTAGGAATCTGCAGTTTTCCCCTTCCCTCCAGCTCATCTGCTTCTTTTTTAATAGGAATAATTTGTGACTTTCTTATGCAGGGCTATTCCTGTTGGGATAACCTTGTAGTTGCTAATACTTACCCATGCAAGTTGTGGGTTTTTTTTTTTTTTTCCTTGTATTTTTTTAGATCCAAGGATTAAAAACGTTAACTACTGATCTCTGCAAAGTGTGAGTTGCTGCTTGATACAAAATAGGAATTCTCAGTACTCATCAGGGCTTGACTTTGGATACTTTACACTCGATGTAGTGCAGGGTGAAATAGTGCAGCTTCGTGTAACTGCTGTGTAATCTTGGATTAAATGAAGGTGTTGATGTGCTGAGATCAGTGTGCTGGGGACTGACATGGGCTCACTTCATTTGCATTATGTTAATCTTTGCATGTCATTCTTTTCGCCTCAAACTTGAGTTGTTGTTGCCGTATTTGATTTTGGGAGGTTTTGGTCTCTGTCCTTCTGCCTGGCCTGATGTTACAGAGTGCTGACCATACCCCAGGGCACTGGTGCTCCCAGAAACCAGAGCAGAAAAATCTGCTGCAGTCTGCATTTATCTCATTTAATTTGCTGATCTGAAGCTGTAATGGAGAGTTTCCATTTGTCATTGTAGCAAAACCTTGTTCTAAACAAGCTGGACAGAACCACCCGAGGTCTCTTAACACTCGTGTGTGAAATACAAACCTGTTTCCAAGGAACTCATTTCAGCCCTCTTCTTGGCTAATTTTACCTTAAAATATATTTGTTACCAGCAGGACTTGGAATTTCAGGCTTCTCTGGTTTATTTTATTAGTACATGAGTAAACTTGTGGCTTAAGAGCTTCTCTTGTAAATAGCAGTAAATACACAAAGGTTGCCTTTGCTGTTTTAAGAATAAGAACCCAAAGAAATTTGGTCCAAATAATCTTAATTTGCTAGGATTTGAGCCTTGGCTTTTTTAAGAATAAGAGCCCAAGCAAATTGGTCCAAATAATCTTACTTTGCTAGGACTTCAGTCTTCCCTTTTTTTTTCCCTCCCTTTTTTTGTGGGGGGGACCTGCCCTGGAAGCGGTTTGAGAATTTTCCAATTTTGAAACCAGAATAGGAGGACATTTCATGTCTCTGGTGAGAAATTAGCCCACAGTCCATTCAGAAAGCAGAAGAATTATCAAGGCACCGATCTGAGGAGATGGCAGAGATTTTTGTGCTTCACCTCCCCACTCACCCTCCTTCAGAACAACCCTGCTCTGCTCCGTGCCTTCTCTTGCAGCACCACAAAGCTTCCTAGAAACCCCACACGGGCCGGGAGGGTTCTGACACTGGGTGGGGGAAGGCAGAAAATGCCCAGCTCAGAGGAAATGTGCCATATGCTTCCCAATGCCGAGCTGCCAAACTCAAGCCCTTCCCTATTGTGTCGGCGCGGTGCAGACCAGATGGTTCCTTTCCCCCGGCGCTGCCTTTTCTCCCTCGTTCTGTCTGTCTGGTAACTCCAATTCCAGGAGTTGCACGTGGGAAATAAAGTATAAACATCTACAAAAAAACCTTCCTCTGGGTGGACCTGTGCTTAGCAGATATTGAGCCTGAATTAATCCGTGTTTTAAGCTCCCTAAGACCAAGCTTTCCTTCTCTGTCTGTGTTTTCTGAGCTGAGATTGGCGTGATGATTTTTTGTTTTTCTGAGCTGTTCCTGTTAAATTCTTTCTTAACTGAGCAGGAAGAAATTTCTTTTTCTTTTTCTTTCTTATTTTTTTTTTTCATGTGAACAAAGTCAAACTGAGTTGGACTCTGATGTTCTTGGCAGCTCTTGTAGAGTTGGCTTGCCTTCTGACTTCAGAGAAAAATTGCTTTCTAATAGACTGTTTTTCCCCTTAGTGAGTGCTTTGGCACCTGTATCCTGACTTGTGGAAGGGTTTCTTTTCTTCTGCAGATGTTTGAACATGAACACAGCCTTAAACATCATTGCGTGATTGCTGCCAGCTTTTCTGTCCTGTTGAAAATAGAGACTTTTTCTAAAAAATAATATCCTTCATTTGAAGTACTACCATACCATGAAATTTACCCTATAAAATGCTATTAAAGACACTTTAGGATGGCTAAAATGTTACTTAAAATTTTGCATTGTTGGCATAACTGTGTTCTACAGCCTTAAATTTTGCTTTCAATCTCTGCTACTGTTTGATTTATAAAGGACAAAACAAAACCATGGCAAATCCCTGGAAATACAGGGCAAGACTTCAAAGGTTTAAAGGAATGAGGATGTCACATCCTGTGTCCTGTAGGATATATGAGGTGTTAAGGAATGTGCTGTGCACTAGGTAATATCGTTGTTAAGTTACTACTTCAGGGTTAATGTGGGGTCTTGGAAATTTTCTGTGGTAAATTAAGGGAATTACAAAGGCTGTGATCCCTGGGAATCACTGCTGCTTGTGGGAAGCTGGATGTGAGCTTTGGAGCCCCCTTGCCTGGGAAAGTTGGGATCAGTGATCTCCTCTAGACCCAGTTTAATTATTAATGGTGGTTCTCATGTGCCACATTTCACCTGGGATCTTCTCATGGCAGCCTTCGTGTGGCTTCCCTGCTACTCTGGGCACTGTTTACTTTTTCCTATGGGGAAAAAAAGCCCTCAAAGAGTCTTAGGATTTTCAAGGCTCTAAAATGGATTTATTTCAATGAGTTCTTTCCAAAAAGAAAAACAAAACCAAAAAAAAGCACCACCAAAACAAATCCAACAAAATCCAAACCAAATTCTGTTCCCTTTGCTGGCACTGCTGAGGCACCTCCAGTCCTGGGGGCAGTTTTGGGTCCCTCAGGACAAGAAGGACATGGAGAGGCTGGAGCATGTCCAGAGGAGGGAATGGAGCTGGGGAAGGGGCTGGAGCACCAGGAGAGGCTGAGGGAGCTGGGAAGGGGCTCAGCCTGGAGAAAAGGAGGCTCAGGGGGGGACCTTGTGGCTCTGCACAACTCCTGACAGGAGGGGACAGCCGGGAGGAAACAAGGACAGGAGGAGAGGAAAAGGCTTCAAATTTCCCCTGAAATTTTTTTGAGGTTACCACTTTCTCCTGTATTACCCTGCAGGACACGATCCCACCATTTGTTATGCTCTTCCGTGAATGGGTATTCTTCCTAAAAACCAGCTGGAATTCCCCTCACCCAGGAACAAATAAAGTATTTCTTCTTCTTTTTCTCTGCTGAAGTGATGAGTTCTCCAGTCCCTTTTCCTGTGTCAAGTCTCCAACTTTACTAACCAGAAGATTAAAGTGGCTTTGATGTCTGCTGACTTAGAATGCTGAAAATGTTGTTAGGTACAACTGTGTTCTTACTTTGCTCCTCCTCAAGCTGCCTGATCCATCCAGCTGTTTCATGTAGGAAGTCCAAACCTTTGTTTTCCATAACTGGATGGTGGTGCCAAAATTCCTTGGCGGATGGAAGCATGCACACTTGTCTCCTGATTTCCAGGGAGCTCTTGGGTTGTTTGTTCAGCTGGAAGAGTTGTCCAGCCAAGGTGAATCATCTTCATTTGTATTTCAGAAATTTAGGTGTCTTTGTCTCCTACCCTTGACATTTGTCACTGTACTTTTAGTGCAGATTCAGGGGTTCAGAGCAAACCCAGACTGTCAGGTGAGGGATTAAATTCCTTGGCTGTTGTAGTGTTTGTGCTGCGTTTAATTATTTTACTGATCTGAGCATAACTAGGCAAGCAGTGAGAAACCTTTCCTCATGAAATCATGGATTGGGTTGGGTTGAGTGGGACCTTGAAGCTCACTGGTATCAAGGACAAGTTTCTTGGAGAAAAAGGAATAGCTGAAATCTTTGGTGGTGGCTGTGGGGCAGCTTGAGGCATTGTGGGGCTGTGGTGGGACCAGTGACACTTGGAATGTGTGACTGCAGCATCCCAGAATTTCTTTTCCATGCCAGTATGGACAAGAAATACGAATTAAACAACTATTTAATTAGAAAATAGTGAATTCTGAATAGTGGCGATGCTTTCAGAGCAAAATTTGTTCATGTAAACTTTGCCAGACAGACAAAATGTACTGAACTCCTTAAAAATATGGCATTGCATTTTCAGGCTGATTTTTATATTTTACGTCATATTATGATGGGCACAATTAAATTTATGCCAAAACCTGACTTAATTGCAGGTTAAAGATAGACCAAGCTCAGAAGCTAATTACCAAATTCAAAATTAATTTTAAAACTTCAGCATGATAAACTTCACAGCAGTAACACTTCCACTGTTACAAACTGATCAGTAAATATTGCATCAAACACAACCAATTTCAGAGTTATCTGCCAGATGTTTTAGGGTGGGAGAAAAATCAGCTTTGTGCTCCATAGAGCAGGAGCTGTGTCAGTGCTTTGTAATCATGTGAACCTTTAATTAAGAAGTTCCCACAGAATAGGAAATGCTGACCTGCCGGAGACACTTCCAGGGAATAACACAGAGCAGCTTCAGTGGCAGCACTGTGGGGAATGAAACAAATTCAGAAAGGTTTCTCTCAAAATAGTAAATATTTAAAAATGGAATCCTCCTAAATGGCATTATTTTTAAAAAAAAACCCTACACATGCTGTAGTTTATTAATTATGGTTTGTTGTTATGGTCAGTGCCCAGTCCTACAGTGAGGATGAGAGAACCACAGTGTTGCAGCCACGACTTCTTGGTCTTAAAATACAACTTTTGTAGCTTTTTGAAACAAGCCACAGAGGTCACTCCCCATTCCTGCTTTACTCTGGCATTCCCTTTGTAGCTCTTCCAGTGCTCCCCTGCTTTTTGAGCTAGTTGAAATGTTTTGAAGTGGTTCCATGAGGCAAGTGAACTGGTTAATATGGATTTTTAATCCATAGTTCAGGCTTTGCTCAGGAGATCCTATCCTAATCCTTCTGTTGAGTAGAGCAGTGGCTGCACAGTGTTCTCCAGCCAAAAAATACTGTGGAAGGTGAGGTTTATGCCATCCTTCATCAGCCACCTGAGATCTGAATTACAGGAAATGTGGAAATTATTGCTGTGCACCTCACGTGTTACAAAACTGGGAAGTGTCTGGTTTTGGTCTCACTCAGCAAAACAGAACTCGTAGAGGTAATTATGGGGAAGGTGAGAATTTGAGAAACTCCACTTTTTTTTCAGTCCTAGCTGGGGCTTTGCTTTTTCCCAAGGCTCCACATCATGATCCTGTTGTCTGTCTCTGTCCAGCAACGCAGAGCTTCCATTTGGGTGGGGGGGAAGGGAAAATCAGCATTCCAGGAGTGCTTAGAGTCAGATTGATGCTCCTTGAAAGTGCTATTTCTTAGCAGTTCAAACAGAGAGGGAAAAACCCTTGTACATGACATCATCACTGGTTAAAACCCCACAGAAATTCCTTCAGACTCACATTAAAGGGATGCTTCTGGCTGGGATCCCTGGATCCAGCAGGAAATGGTGGCGAGGAGGTGACAGCCGTGTCCCCCATGTCCTGCTTCAGCTGAGGTGTGAGACAGAGCAAGGATGTGGCACTGGTGTCCCCGAGGTGGTTCCTCTTTGGAGGGAATGGCAGAAGTGCTGCTTTGCCAGCTCCGTGGGATTTGGGTGGTATTTTGTATTTGTGTTTTTGAATTAACGCTGGCAAGCAGACCTGTACGTGGAGGAAAAGAGGTCGTTTGCCATGACTTCACTCTCTTCAGTCTTTTCATTTCAGGAAGGGATCTTAAAAATCACCGCATCCCAACCCCCTGCTATGGGTAGGGACACCTCCTACTATCCCAGGTTGTCCAACCTTGGACTCTTCCAGGGATCCAGGGGCAGTCCCAGCTGCTCTGGGCACCCTCTGCCAGGGCCTGCCCACCCTCCCAGCCAGGAATTCCTTCCCAACATCCCATCCATCCCTGCCCTCTGGCAGTGGGAAGACATTCCCCGTGTCCTGTCATTGCCCTGACCCATGTGCAGGACCTTGCACTTGGCCTTGTGGAACCTCCTGAATTTCCTTATTTTTAAGCTTTAGATCTGTCTAAAGATCAAGCTCCAAAATTGCTAAAAGTTTACTTAAAAGTTAAAAATTAACTCAGCCAAAAATGACATTGTCTAGTGCAGTAGGGTGGAAAAGAAGTCTGGTGTATAAGGAGCTGTGTAAAGCAGTGGTTCCCCATCCAAAATGTGATCCAGGACTTTGGTTTATCTAGTTTATCTATTAGGAATGGGATTTGCTCAGGAAGCCCAGACTTCTGAACCAAAAGACAAATAAACTTCTTCTCCAGAGCTGCTAATGTGCCTTTGGCTGCGGGGAGAAGTGATGTGGTGGAAACCTCCTGATATCTTGTAATACAAGCTGAGGCTCTGCCCCTTCCTGAGGTTTTCTAAGAGTTTCTTAGGGACTTAAAGAAAGCCAACTCTGAAAAAGAACTCTGCGTTTATGTAGAACAACTTCACAATCTAGGAAAAAGTTATTTCAAGTATAAGAATAATTTTAGATGGTTTAAACAGGAGCTCCTTGTATTTTGAAGAATAAAATCAATCTTCAGCCACTTTCCAACTTTCACGCTCAAAGATGGGGGGAATTTTACTCAGATTTCTTCACTGGGTGCCTGGAAAGCTGGGGGGTTTTTATTTGCTTGGATTATTGTACTTCCTTTGGGGTTGTAGAGGTAAAAATTGTGAGAAGAGAGTCCCTAAACTTCAGGCTGCCTGAAATACACTCACTGGATAAATACTGGATGGTGCAGTAAGGACATCGACACAGACATTTTTAAAGAAGTCATTTAGCAAAAGGCCTTGAAAATAACCTGGAATGTTTCCAAATAGCAACATATCTTTAGTGTAGCAATTTAAAATATGTAGTTTAGAAAGTGAAAATAATTTCTCCACATGAATACTGAGCTTGGTTGGTGTCACTGGATTTATTCTGGTTTGTAACCTGCTTAGAGTTGGAAGTATCTGTGGTTAAGTAATGGCCACGGTGCCACATCATGGAGATTACAATTAATTTTTCTTGATGCCTGAAATCCTAAAATTTGGAAGCCAAAGACAAGAGAATTCAGAGAAAAAGCAGTTGGAAGCTTAGTGAAGTATGGTTTTATTACTTAAAATCTGTCAGGCTATTCATAATAAGGGAGACTCTTAATAAGGCAGAGAAAGAAACTTCCAACGCTGGTTTTGTGCCAGGTAATACAGAATATGAATCCCTATGGATTATGGCTATGGATCCTGGCCTGATGAAAGGTCAGGAATATAATAGGTTAGAGGATATTCTGATGAATAAATCTGAATTGGCTTTAGGTCTAGTCAGCTTGGCTGCAGTGGATTTATCCTCTGATCATTTCCTGTCTTAGCACTGTGAGTGTTGTCTTTGAAAACTGTGAAACCTTTGGGAAAAAAGGGACAAACTTAGTGCCAGGTTTTTTTTTTTTTAAAGAAGGGCTGAGAGAGGAAAAGTTAAATTATATCCATTCAGGTTGTTTAGGAGAGAATTAAGATGCTGCAAATAAAGCAGCAGTTTTAACAAATGAACAAAGTGAATGAGAGGAGCTTTGACGTTTCCTTTGCTAAACCTGATTGCAGGAGTGCCTGAGGTGATATTTAACTGCTGTACATGAATTTTTTAGCTTCCCACTTTGTTTTCTTTGCTTTCTTGTCATGCTTCAAATATCTGCAAATAAAAAGAGAAATGAAGCAGCTTGGAACAAAATTGCGAATGAATGAATAAATGAATGAATGAATAAAAGAATGAAACTCCATATTTTCTTGAATTGGAGTCATCTGATAGTGGGAAGGAATATCCCATCTGGAGGAAGGAGAAGCAGCGTGGTTAGGGGTGCAGCTTCACCTTAAATTACCAGCTTTTCCTAACATTTCCAGGGAATTCTGCAACTGATGCTGCAGGCACAGGGAAACCTCTTTTATCTCTCCTGAGCCATGTTAAAGGCAGTGCAGATCAGCAGTCAGGGCAGCTTTTGGGAAGGGCCAGGAGGCACTGGAGACGTCCATGTGCTGCCTGTTCCACGTCACATCCTGCCTGGAATCCCTGCCTCAGTCCCTTCATTCTCATTAAACCATTACTGAATCCAGCTCTGGTAAATAAAACATCACTTGAAATAATCCCTATCCCAGACTTTAGTGCTGATGCTGAATGGTTCTGCCAGATTCAAGAAAGCCAGAGTTCTCACCTCACAGGCTGTATTGCATTTTCTGCTCCCTTCTCCCTGCCCAAATGTTTCCAAGAGATTGGCAAGGGTGTAAAATCTCTTCCAAGTTACTCCTGAAGCTTGTGAGGCAAACATCTGTGTGATTGATAAAGCTGCCTCCTGAATTTTTGGCCCCAGGTAGCTGTGTTTGAATGAGTCAGGCTCCCTGAGCTCACTGAAGTTGGGTCAAATCTCACTGGTTTGAGAAAAAAACCTGAGGGCACCGGGGAAGTGACTGAAATTTCTTGGATTGGATACATCTCATTTGTTCATTTTTGCAGAAGAAGCATTCTTCAAAATGCAGACATTTTGCATTTTGGTTGTGTGGAGGTTTTTTGACCTTTATTTTTTTTGAGGAGTCTCTGTGTGTGACAATTCCCCTTTATCCTCAGCCAGTCCTCACAGATTACTTAATTAATTTCACAGAATATTCTGAGCTGGAAGGGACCCACAAAGATCATCAGTGAATGGCCCATACAGTCTTGCTCTCTTACAGCTAAAAATATGGGTTTGAAAATATCTGATATCAGTCAAAAGGCTGTTTTTACAGTGGCAGGAGAGTCTTGGTGTAGCTGTCAAATTTATTTTGGAAGAATCAGCAGTACTGAAATAAAACAGAATTTTCCACATTGCCTGAACCTCATGATAATGACAAAGTACAACATTCCCAACACTTTTTTTCCCATTTAAAAGTAAAATAAAGCAAAGCTCTCTTGCGCATAAACAGTGGATAGGTCTGATAATAAGAATTTATACATAATGCAACTCTAACTTTTTCTAGCTGCTAATGGAGAGTGTTAATTTGCAGCTGTTGATTAGTTAAAGTGGCATCCACACTTCCCATGGAGTCAGTTTAATTGGGAATAACCTTGCTTTTCCCAGAGAAGCAGCAAACTAAAGAGAGATACTGAAGCCTCTCTGTTGTGGAGTGTTTGCCTGCCAGAAGAGGACTTAGCAAACAAATTAATGAAAACAAGAAATCATCATGTCAGAAAGCTGCTGTGATAAAGAGAAGGGATCAAAATGATGCAAGATATTGAAACCACCTAAATGAAAAGCAGCACTGAATTTGCCTGCTTGATAGTCCCAAAACTCAGTGTTACATCAGCTGTGTCTGTCATGCTTTCTGCTATCAGTGATAGGTTTTTTGGGCACCTGCTGTCATCAGCACCTTTTAATTATTATTACAGATAAAAACCTTGCAACTGCTTCGGAAAGTATAATCAATAGAACTTATTAAAAGTCTTCTAACAATGACCTTTTCATTTGGGTCATCTCCCTCTTTCCTTTTCTAGTGGTGATCCCTTTTGTAAGTATTACAGCTGCAGCCCTGGGAAATCCAAATCTGAAATTGTGCTGATCTTTTCATGGATGCCAGAGCTCCAGGAGTGTTTGGACAGCTCTCTCAGGGTGGGATTGTTGGACTGTGCAGGGCCAGGAGTTGGATTTTGTGATCCTCTGGGTCCCTTCCAGCTCAGGATATTCCATGATTCTTTTATCCTCCCTATTCTCTTCACTTTTTTGAGTGGTTCTGTTGCTGAGCTTGTTCAGTTTGGAAATAAATGGTTAATCCCGCTGGGTTGATGGTTTATTTGCTGACATCAGTGATAGGATTTCTCTGGGCAAAAATAGCTTTATTTATCCCTCTTGTGACTTTTTTTGTGTCTTAATTTTGGCAGAGCTTGTCCTCAGCTGCCAGCGAGCTTTTTTCCCTATTTCTGAATGTTTGTTCAGCATCTTGAGGCAGATCTTGTAGTGGAGTCTGAGAAAGAAGGGGTGGAAACATGGAATTAGCAGCAGGTGGAGGCATCTCATAAAGCTCCGAATCTCATCACAGATTACTCTGCCAGGATTAAAGGAAATGCTGTTTTTCCTTTGATCTGGGATTTTTTTAACAGCTACCTAATGGAATTAGCATTTTTATAAAAATATGAGGGAGCACGACTTTGCTACTAATGATCTATTAGCAACATTTAATTTTTCTGTGCGAACACATTGATCAAATCATAGCTTGTAATAAATTTCTACCACTGTGTGGGCTGTGAGACATGAATAAAATCTTGTGCTCTTTGAGCTACTTCTGATATTTTTTTCTAGGAGTAACTCAGAGGTTGTTGCATCTTAAACATGGTATAGAAAATGTAAATAAATGACATTGGGCAAAGATGTCTCAACCCAGGCTCTTCCTCAGGATTGCTCTTCCAAAATACTCCTGGGGGATTGATTCTTAGCTGGAGAGGGAATTTTCACCCAGGTCTCCACTTCTTTCTTGTGTAGACTAACATGCAAAAGCTGGAGGCTGTTTCTGTGGTGATGGTTTAGGTTGGAAAGGATCTTCAAGGTCTTCGAGTCCAACTGTTGTCCCACCACCAACCCATGTCCCCAAAATGGGTTATGTATTGATCTACTGAGGAAAATGGGATGTATATTGATATATTGAGGAAATTGGGATGTATATGGATATATCGAGGAACATGGGATATATATTATTATATTGAGGAAGATGGGATAATATTTGGTATGTTGACAAAAATGGGATATATGTTGAGGAAAATGGGATATATATTGATATATTGAGGAAGATGGAATATATATTGATACATTGAGGAAAATTGGATATATATTGAGGAAAATGGGATGTATATTGATGAAGATGGGATATATATTTGATATATTGAGGAAAATTGAATATATATTGAGGAAGATGGGATGTATATTGATATTTTGAAGAAGATGGGATATATATTGAGGAAAATGCAATATATATTGATTTATTGAGGAAATTGAGATATATATTGATATTTTGAGGAAAATGGGGATATATATTGAGGAAAATGGGATATATATAGGGGAAACTGGGATGTATATTGATATTTTGAGGAAGATGGTATATATATTTGATATATTGAGGAAAATTTGATATATACTGAAAATGAAATATATATTGATATATTGAGGAAAATGGCATATATACTGTCATATTGAGGAAAATGGCATATATACTGTCATATTGAGGAAAATGGCATATATATTGAGGAAACTGGGATGTATATTGATTATTGAGGAAATTGGGATGTATTTTGATATGTTGAGGAAAATTGGATGTATATGGATATATTGAGGAAAATGGGATATATATTCAGGAAAATGGGGATATATATTGATATATTGAGGAAAATGGGATATATATTGATATATTGAGGAAATTGGCAGGCATATTGAGGAAAATGGGATATATATTGATATATTGAGGAAATTGGCAGGCATATTGAGGAAAATGGGATATATATTGATATATTGAGGAAATTGGCAGGCATATTGAGGAAATTGGCAGGTATATTGATATATTGAGGAAAATGGGATATGTAGTGATATATTGAGGAAATTGGGATATATATGGATATATTGAGGAAATTGGCAGGTATATTGAGGAAATTGGGATATATATGGATATATTGAGGAAATTGGCAGGTATATTGAGGAAATTGGGATATATATGGATATAATGAGGGAATTGGGATCAGGAGCCAGAGGAGGGGTCGGTGTGGCAGCAGCTCCCCTTCCCTGTGTGGTTATAAATGAAACCCTGCTGCTTTCTGACCTTGAGTATGAAAATGTTATTGATTTCCCGAGGCCGTGCAAAACGAAACGCAGGGACTGAAGGGTGCAATTAACATTAATAATTCAAGATGAGCTGCCTTTGTCAATCTCTTGTCTGGTGTAGTCCTCTGAGTAATGGGCTCCTCCTGGGAGCAGCAGAGCTCCTGCAGCCTTGGATGATCCGAGCTGGGCGTGTCAGGGTGGGCTCAGAAGTGATGCTCCAGATGTTTCCTGGATTCTGGGAGCCCCCTGTCCTGATCCAGAGAAATACAAATTGGGGTTCTCACAGCTGGCACAAGGTCAGCCCTTTCCCTTCCAACATTCCCACCTCTGAGTGTGGGAATTTGTACATTTGCTGAGCTGTAGATTGTTTGCTGCTTTGGGTTTTCATTTGTCTGACATAAGAGCAGAAATTGTATTTTAATTACCTTTTTTTTCCCTTTTAACTATTTTTTCCCCTTCTTTTAACAGAGCATTCAGAAGCTGGCTAGCCAATACTTAAAGAAGGACTGGCTTGGAATAAGAGCAGAGGAACGAAGTGATTATCGGTAATTTACCAGTTGGATATCTCAAAATTGCTGTATTTATCATTTCAATTTGGGTCATTATTTTACTTAACAATGAATCACTGCTTTTCTGTAGTTAATTTTTCTTTTTCCTTTGTAGTAGAGCATTGCCACTTAAAAAGAAGCTTTGTTTTCCTGAGATTAGTCTCAAATAGATGTTTATGACTTGAATATTTAGGAAGATGGGAGAAACAAAACAGCCTGACAGGACAACAACTGTAATTTGCATCTGTTTGGGTATTAATGCTTGTGTCTGAATATAGATTTTAGTAGATAACTTTAAGGTTAGAGGGATAAGAGTGTGGATTGATTCACAGGAAAAGACAGGAAGAGATCTGACTTTATGAGGCTGTTCTTTGTGGAGATCAAATCTGACATCAGGGAGGAGGCAAAGCAGGAGACAGTTGTTTACAAAACTTTATTTCATTAACATGAAAGGTGGATAAACCATGAAACCAGAAATAACTCAGTTGCTGAAAGCCTTTGAACAGCACCTCTTAAATATTTGGAATAAGCTTTCAGATGCTTTGTTTTGATGTCTTCTTTGTGTTCCAACAAGTTTTATTTCAAACAGGAAGAAATTGACAGATTTGTGTTTGGGACTTTCAGCACCCTCACATCGGTTGTGTGTTTAGAAAGAAATAAACTGAATTATCGGTCTCAAGTGTACATAAAACACTCCCATAACACCCATGAGATCCCAGAGATCTTCTCCAGACCCCTCCCTACCCATCCCCAAGTGCTGAACCCAAAACATTTGGCAACAAGTTGAGTCACAAGAGAGGAACAGGCAGGAAAATCTGTATTTTTGGTACAACTTCCATTAAAGGTTTTGTTAAAAGTAGAGATATTTTCTAGTTCAGCCTAAAGGATGGTGCTTTATATTTAGTTTTAAAAGCAGTCCTTGGAAAAATGTGTGCTGCTGTCACATAAACCAGCCCAGGAGCTGGATTCTGATCTTTGTGGAGGATCCTTCCAGTTCAGGAGATTCTATAAATGCGAATTTTCAGTGGAACACCTGACCTCCCTTTCTTCCTTCCCACTCCCTCTCTGTGTTTCATTATTTTAGGAGCATGTACTCAGTTTGGAAATCACTCTTAGAAGGCACCATGCAGGTGGCCCAGTCCCGACTCAATATCTGTGAGAACTATAAAAACTTAATTTCTGAACCAGCCAGGAGTGTCCGGTGCTTTAAGGAGCAGCAGCTGAAGAAGGTATTTGTGCTTTAAGAAATCCTTTTAACTATTGTCATTTTTTCTGAAGGGAAAGAAAAGATTTTTAGAAATCTTTTAAAAGATTTCTAAACTATGTAAGTACTCTTCATTTTATAGATAAAAGATTCATCTTATAGTACTCTTCATCTTATCCAGCTTGTTGGAGGGGGATCAGAATTCTGAGCTGCTATCCCAAATTATAACTGCTTGGAAATCAGTCTCCTAAAATTATTGTATCAGTATCTCAGCAGATCTCACACTGTGCTGTAGAAATTGCATTGAATTGGGTTTGCAGTGACAATTGCAAGTGGTTTTTGTTAGAAAAGGTTGAGATTTTAAGAAAAGATCCATCTGAAACGTGGAGGAATGGTTGGAGCAATCTCCAGGATGGAGAGTGGAGACTGTCCACCACCTCCTGTAACACTGTCACAAGTAAGTGCTCCAAAAGCTGCTTTAATTATCTCTTTAATTATCTGTAATTGTCCTTGCAGAGAAAATACTGTGGTTCCAGTGAGCTGGATATTCATTTAATTGCTTGTTGCTTTTGAAAGTCATTTATGAGGTTGGGCAGGCCCTGGCACAGGGTGCCCAGAGCAGCTGTGGCTGTTCCATCCCTGGAAGTGTCCAAGGCTAGGCTGGATTTGGATTGGAGCATCCTGGAATAGTGGAAGATGTCCCTTTAATTAAAAAAGAAAAAACCCAAACAACAGACATTTAGCTGTCCTTGTTACAAAGTGACAGCAAAGGCTCAGAACGTACCCAGTTCTGTGTTCTAGAGTAGTATTTTGTAAAATACTTGGTTACAAATTTAAGTAGATGTTCCTGTAATGGGAGCTCTCAGTTTCTGAACAAATTATTCTACTGTTAGAAACATGTGTGATATCTGTTTTGTGAGAGGAAAAAATTAACTTTATTAATGCTGTTTTATTGTCCTGTGGCATTTTATTTTCATGTGAAGCTTTCCAAACAACGCTGTGGCAATTTTATGGCATTCTTACTGGTAAATAATTTGTACTTTATTCTCCTGCAAGTGGTGGTAATTCAGTGTTCATGAGTCAGCAGCAGAAGTGGGATCTTTACATTTTTTAAAGTCATAGAAGTTCCTTTATTCCTGCAATTCTGAATCAGCAGAAGTTATTACAGTTATCAGGGCAGTGTTCTGGCTCAGGGTATTCTAGCAGTGATATGCTTTTCCTACAACATGGAATTATCATGCACTTGGCAGGATTAATTTTCCTACACAACCAGTCTATTGTTTTACACAGTGCAGCCTCTCACCCTTCCCTTTGAATTCCCAAACAGATAAATAATGGACAGAGAAGTAATTGTTCTGACCTCCATTCAGACAAAAGCTTATCAAAATTGAAATTCAGTCAGCAAAATGCTTGTAAGGTTACATGGGAATACCCATCTGAAATGGCATCCAGTCTCCTGACAGGGATGCAAACCAAGATTATTTAACTCTTCTCAAATGATCTTTTTAACAACTGGAGTTATTTGATATTTTAATTTTTTGATGCTGGCAGGAGATTTTAGGGATCAAAATCCCCACTGATGTTGCAAAACCCCAGTTCTTTTAACAGGCTTTTAGCTCTTTGTCAGCCATCTGTTACATACAGATTATTTTACCTTGCATTTTTCAGTGATGCACACAGAGGTCTCCAAAAAATCCGAATTCTGCCTTCCACCACTCCCCAGAGCAGCCTGTAGGGAATGCACCCTCTGGAGCTCATTGCTTTATTGGCCTGCACACATCAAGCAGTGGCTTCAGTGGGAATTCCTCTGTGCTTTTTGTAGCAGTTTGACAGCTTCAGGGGAGAGCAGGCTTGTGTGGTGAGAGGACCAGCAATTCCTGTTGGCTGCCAGTTTGTTTTTTCCAGGTGGCTGGGTGTTATTTTTTAGCAGTGGAACAGGGGGAAGTCAGTGTTAGGTTGTTGGATCCCAGCACCCCGTCAGTCCTGCGGTGCTCCCAAAGGAGGTTACGTTAATTATGCAGCAATAATTAGCGTAATGAGGAAACTGAGGTGTTTTGCAGGGGTGTTCAGCACCTGGAATGAGGGCAGCCAGGGGGATGGTGATGATATGAAAAGAGCTGGGACTTTTGGGGTGGTGTTTGAAGGACTCAAGGTTTGAGCTCAGCCTGGGTGCTGCTGGAGCCTTCACTGACCACATCCAGCCTGTGATGTCTGTAATTAAATAGAAATCCACTGGACTATCAATCTCCTGCGTGCTTAATCCAGTTTGGGGAAAAGAAAATCTTCAGTAATCTCTTCTAAAGAGAGTTTTAATTCTAGACACTGATGATTCACAATGGTTTTCTTACCTAGATCCTGCTTAGCACAGATGCTTTCCCACTTCATTGGGGTTTTTCTTAAGCTGGCAGGGTTGCTGAAGAATTGCTGAATATAATAATTTTTCTTCCTGTTGTATTTTGTGTGGCAGCTTTTGCCTCATGTTTTAAATTTTAAAGAAGGAAATATTAATCATTTTTTTTGGTATCACTTCCAGTAGATTGCCTTTGGATTTTTCCCAGTTGTATTATGATGTCTTGAACTAATTACTGCATCCAAAGCTTTCAGAACTTTTCTGTTTAATTTGTGGGTTATCCTTACACTTTAAACAGCAGCAGGAAGAAAGGAAGAGAGAAGGTTTTGTGTTCTGATCAGTTTTAAAAGACCTGCATGAATAATTGACCAGGAGTGACTTGAAGACTGAATCCTTGCCTATAAAATACCATAAACAGCAGCGTGATGATGATGATAATTTTATTTGGATGCAAAAAAAGAGTAATATTTTCTTTCCTGAATGCTTTCTTTCAGTGCGTGGACCAGCTGACAAGGATCCAAGCTGAACTACAGGAGACAGTCAAAGATTTAGCTAAAGGCAAAAAGAAATATTTTGAGAGTGAACAGATGGCTCAGGCAGTGCGGGAGAAAGCTGATATTGAGGCCAAGTATGTTTTTATAATGGCATATGTAGAAATAATTGCAGCCCCAAAAAGCACATTTGTATTAGGTTTTGCACTCGATATTTGGCTTTCAGTGAGATTCTGCCAGGTTTTCTTTGCATTTTGCTTCTATACATTTTTGTAGCTATTTCAAGCACACCCTGAGAGGAAATTAGAACTTGTTTGTGTTGGTTTGTTTAGGAAGGAAGTTCGAGTAACAGCTTTGATTTGGCATTTTCTATGGACAGTGTGTCAGCTGGCACTTTTTTGATATTAAAGCCTCCTGACTTCCTTTTATGTCCACACATCTCAAATTTGGTATCAATCCATTTAGGGGGGGAGAGGCAGCAGGGCACTGTTTTTCATTTTTCGAGATAAGTTTTGGAGATTTTAGATTTTTTCTGTTCCTTGACATCCTAAGGAGGGTGATTTCCTTCCTTCCAGGAAAACCAGTAACACATGTTTTGGGTTTGGAGTCTGGCCTGTCTTATGGGAATTCACCACACCCCTATGGCTTTTTTTTTTCTTTAATTTTTGTTTTTAGAAGTTATTCAGAATTGCTCTCAGGGAATTAAATGATGGTTTCCTTAAAAATCTTTTCTGTCTTTCTGAGGGATGATGAAAAGAACTTAAATAAAATCACCTATAATACCTGAAGAAAATAAACAATCATACACAAACAAACAAAAACAAAAAAAAAATTTGAGCTTGGGGGTTTTGAAGCTGATTTATCCTGCAGTGTTATTCAGATTAAAATAGCTATTGACTTGATTTTGTTTTCTTATTTACTTTTTTAAACCACCATCCTTCAGACAGGGAAAAAATACCTTTGTAGAAATGGTGTAAGGCAGTCATTCAATTTCTCCTGCTCATTTCTGTTCCAGGTCCAAACTTAGTCTTTTTCAGTCAAGAATAAGCTTGCAGAAGGCAAGTGTGAAGGTGAGTATAAAACTTAGATTTTGCTGCTCATTTCTTGAGGCAAATGCCCCAGATTGTCTGGAATGCAGAGGGGAGGGACAGCTTGGAAGGGAAATTGGTGGGACAAAGGATGAACTAAGAGCGTTCCCTGGGCAGAGTATAGAATTATATATGGAATACATGCAAGGAGTTTTTTTTTCCTAATTAAGAGTTAAAACTCTTCTTTGAAGACCACATGTGAAATTCCAATTGCAGGAGAGAAAAATCCATCAGGAGTCCCCTCATCACTAGGAAGACTTAAAAACTGTAAATACCCTAAAGTTTTCACTGTGTTACCACAACATGCACACAGTTAATTTGCTTCTGATGAATGCCTGGTCATTCAGATTCCCTTTCTGAGCTGTGTTTTTTATTTGTTGCAGTTAAAAGCTCGAAGATCCGAGTGCAATTCCAAGGCTATCCATGCCAGGAATGATTATCTCCTCACTTTAGCAGCTGCCAATGCCCACCAGGACCGCTACTATCAAACAGACCTGGTGAACATCATGAAGGTAAGGAAGCTGATTTCTGCCTGCCACAAGGTGTTGGAGTCCAAAATGCAGGGAATTCTCAGAACTTTGGGCCTGGCAGCCAAGAATTAAACTCAGGGTTTGATTTGAAACCTTGGAAAAGGCTCCCAAATTTAGTGAGAATGTGGATTTGTAGTTTAAAGCAGAGATACGTTAAGCTAAGGAAAGGAAAGTTTAGAGTTTTAGATAAAGAAAAAATAAAAGATATGGAAAAAAAATAAAAGAGTTTCAGAGTTTAAGATATAGAAAAAATAAAAGATATGGAAAAAAATAAAAGAGTTTTAGAGTTTAAGATATAGGAAAAATAAAAGATATGGAAAAAAAAGAGTTTTAGAGTTTAAGATATAAGAAAAATAAAAGTAGTTTAAGATCTAAAAAAAGAAAAGTTTAGAGTTTTAGAGTTTAAGATATAGGAATAATAAAAGATAAACAAGGAGATGAGGATGCAGCACTGCAGGTTTTTGTGTCAGAACATGATTGGCAAAAAGAGCTCACACTGCAGCGTGGGTCCATAAGATGAAATATGTAAGGATTGGGTCAAACCCATAAATATCCTTGTTGGCAGTGTTTTATTAATCAATATCTCCTTAAAAAGTCTTGCAGCTGAGGGTCTTGTGGCCTTCTGAGCCATGCTGTGGTGATGTGAGCTGAACTCACCCTGTGTGGAAGATAAGAAAAGAAACCAATCATCAAAAACAACTCAGAGGTCCCATCTGGAATTCCTTCCAAAATTCCCCACAAGTGAATTATCACAGCTGGGAACTGGGTAAATCTGGGAGGGTCCAAAGTCCTGGATTGACTTTTCCAGTGAGCTGCCACAAGTGAGAGGGAAGGTAGAGCCTGCAGTGGTGTCTAAAAAACTTGGAACTAGCTTTCAGGCCCTGAAACTGAGCAATCAATCACCTTTCATTTTTTAATTCCCTTCATTTCTGAAAAGCTCAGTTGGATAAAATTCACTTGGATAAAGGACTAAAAAAAACCTGAGTGAAAAACTCACTTGGATAAAGGAGTCACGTTTGTCAAACTGAGCCCTGTCTTTTCCTCTTGTAAGGAAACTGGGAATTCTTTAACTTCTTTAGTACCATATCCCATAATCCTTTTTATTTTGTGTCTGATCAGAACACTTCTTTATGGTGTGATTAATGAGCTAGAGTTATTAAATACCTTGGTTTCCAGACTGTGGATTTTAGGGAGCAGCAGTCAGCTTTCTTGTTCTCACCTGTGGCACTTTGCCAGGTCAAAGCAGGAGTAGCTACTTGAACTCAGAGGAAATGACACACTTTAAAAAGTTCAAATCTGATTGCTCACAGTTGTTTCTTCTTAAATATCACCCTAGAATTAATTAAATGTACACTATTCCCGTGTCTCTGAATTCGAGAGTTACAAATCAATTTTAAAATCATCTCCTTCACACTTTATCTGTTTGCATTTCACATGTTGACATTTTCAAACTTTACTTGAATTTGCTCTTTGCAAACTCTTTCTAGGCAGGGTGACTTAGAAGTTTGTCATTTGCATTTTGAATTGCTTTATTGGAGAAATAGCACAGAATTATAATAAATCCCTGTATTATCAGCATACCTTTGCATTTTGGGGGGGGGGAAACTTTGATATGAAAAGCAGGTAAGTGAAGTAAAAAATAAAAGTACCAAAGGAATTCTCCTGCTTTTCCCTCTGTGTGTGCTTTTCTGTTTGTAAAACGTGAATGTTTGTGCTAACTAAATGTTTAGTACATGGAAATGCTTGTAAAGAATTTCCTTGTGCTGGTGCAGATAAAATTATTAATTGTTGCTTACATAAGATAATTCCACATTTACATGCATGGTTGGCTGTCATCACTTAATGCTTTTACTTGGGAGCAATTCCACAAGGGAATTGAATAGGTTCACAACAAAACAAACAAAAAGGGTGTTTGAAATCATTTTTAAAAATGAGCAAATAGCCTTGGTCTTTTTTTTTTCAAGCCTTTCTCAAGCTGAACCTTTTTTTTTAATACAGAAAAAAAACCTTACAACTTATTCTTTGATATAAATAATTGTGGTTTACTGAAAGCCTAAGTGCTTTCATCCAGCCAAATTATTCTGGAAGGAAAGGACAACACTCAGGGTTTATTTTTCTGCATCTCTCAGATATTTATAGCAGTTGAATCTCTTTGTCTGGTAAACAAAAGTGTGTGTTTTAATGAAGAGCTGTAAATTCAGGTCTCTTGCACTGTTGGCCATGAGCAAAACTCCCTGGGAACAGGGTCATTCTCTGGAGCAAGGCAGAGGTCCCAGAATTGAAGTGGCTACTGGAGATTTTGGGAGAGAGAGAGGGAAAATCTTCAGGAAAATCAAGGATAATGCATCACTGGACTGCCAATTCTTTCATCCAGACACTGTAATGGAAATTGAAGGATGAAACTGCTTAAATATATAAATAAATCTAATAGAAACATTAAATATATAAATAGATATAATAGAAACAGCAGCTTGTAATCTGGAATGGGATTTGCTGCCAGGGTCCTGGTTTCTCCTTCTCCTCCTTCTGAAATTCCTGAGGGAACCACACTGTATAAAGTCCAGAAAAAAGGATTATTTTATTTAGCAGAATGATTTAACACAAATGGAGAAGGAGCTGGAGTGTGAGGTGAGCAGCTGAAGGTGAAGAATCATTCAGTGTGAGCAAATGGACAATGACTGAGAAATGGAGCGAGATCTTGCCAATTTTGGTTGACCAGGCAGAAAATAGCAGATGAAATTAATGTTAGAAAGAGAAATGCAGTAACTTGGGGAAAAAAAATTGCTGCCTAATGAATAAAGAACTCTGAATAGCCATTACCATTTTTGAAAGAGATGCTGGAAGTGGAAAATGGAGTGAAGGATAAAGAAATGGAGACACCTGTGCAATGTCTCTAATCTCTAGGTGACACCACTGCGAAGGGAGGATTTTGGAAGGGAGTTTCACCCTTCCAGCACAGTTTTTGTTCCAGTAGGTTGAGTGGTGGTGTGACCCAGCATATTTTACATGCTATAAGCAGTTGTAGTGTCTAAACTAAACATCTTTGCTACTGTGTTGTGATTAATATTCAGAAAATGTGCTTTTTATCTCAGTATTAGTAAGTCCTTAGGTATTCCTGTAGTGCCATGTGCTGTCTGTAAGTGTTTCCCCATTTAGCTGCCCTTGAGCTGATCTTTGAACTGCTCAGGGCTCTCCACATTTCTAAATCACATCAAGTATCTCCTCAAACCGTTCTGATTTTGGACCCAGTGCCTGGTTTTTCTAGTTGTTACCCAAAAATGATAAAAATCTTCAGAGCTAGAAAAAAACACATGAAAACTTTTCAGCTGACACTTGGCTGTATTAGTGTTTGTAACATTTACAGATGTGTCAGAGGCTGTTTCTGTTTTCATCCACCATAAACAGTTTCCCCATGGCTTTGGGTTTTCATGGGGTTCTGTTGCCTCTGGCTCATTGGAAGCCAGGGCTGGCTTGGCTGGAGCATACCCAGTCCCTGGCCTATTATCTTGGAGATACCAATTATTATCACTGTGTTAATTGAAGGGACCACAGTTGGGCTAAAAATGATTTATTACTCAAATGCACATCAGCCTCAGAGGCTGTGAGATTTAAAAGAGCAAGCAGTCAGCCATAGCTCAAAGTAGGGACAAGTTTCTTCATTACAAGGCAATATATAACATTCTAATCCAGTAGAAAGCTGCCACAAAGTTAATTTTGTTTTTCTAACCCATCACCATTACTTAATTCTGCTGCACTGTGGATGCTTTCATCCAGTGGGCTGCTATTCCACATACACACATACGCTTCTATTACAACATTTAAACTCTTAGCTTACTCTATACATTGCTTTAGTAAGCAAATACTTACTAAACTTTAGTAATTACAAAATACTTTACTAAACTTTAGTAATTACAAAATACTTTACCTACTTTAGTAATTACTTTAATGTAGTAATTGCATTACTACACTGTAAAACCCTTCACCATCTTACTCAATACAGTCTCTTATTTGCCTAAGGTACATTCTTACTTACAGCTATAGAAACATAAGTTTATTCTTTTTCTGCTTAATGTCTGTGTACTTTTATTTTTACATCAATCCAAGCTTCTTCCAAGGCTGCAAATGAAACCTTTCAGTGCCTGTGGAAGTTTCTGTCTTTCCATTTCCTGCACTGGCCATGACGTGCACCCAGCTGCTGCCTTTGGGTTGGAGTTGTGGCTCTGTGCTCTCAAAGCATCCCTGTGCACCATCTGCACGTCTTTCCCTAGAAAACACAAGATTTTCCTCTCAGCTCTGGCATGGCTGCATTGATAAATAACAGGTTAAAAGCTCAGCTGATGTGGCTGCCTCTTCCCATCTGTTTTCTCCTTATATTAAATTACCTTTTAGTTCAGTAGGCTAAAAGGTGCCTTGCTTAGCATAAAATCGAATCATGGAGTGTTTATTTGTTGCCTGTGGACATCAAGGGCTGGTCCTGGCATCCCGTGTGAGCTGAGCTGAGCAGAGGCAGGGAGAGTTCTTGCACAGCCAGCCTGGAGAATGGATCTTCAGTGCTTGGTAACAGCAGAATCCAATAAAAGGCTGTGTTGGGGCTGCAGAAAGGAGGGTGGGGATCCTTTGCAGCCCCAGTGTTGCTGTGTGCCTGCAGGAGGGATTTCCAGCCTGTTGGGAAAGGGTGATGTGTGCTGGGCCAGGGCACCTTGGGCTGCTCCCAAGAGGAAGCTGCTGCTGGGTTTGTTCCTTGTGTCTGGCTCTGGAATGCTGCTGTGGTGCTGTCCTGTGACAAATGAATCACAAATCCACCTCGTGGCCTTGCTGCCTTTTCTGTGACAGGTTTTTCATACCAGGGTTCCTGGTGCACGCAGCTCCTGCTTTGTTTTCAGTGGTTCAGAGTATGTTACTTCATTTTGCAACAGTTTTTTTGCAGAGAAGGAAAAGTGACTGGCTCTGCAGTGTTTGTAACTGTGAAAGCCATCACAGACTTAACGGGGATGCTTGGAAAGAAAATAAAAAATGCTTCCAGCTTTTTCAGTAGGATGAAGAATTGATCCTACTGTGCCTTCCTAGTTTTCCAATGACACCCCTTAATAAGGAGCAAAGCCATTCTAGCTCTCTGTTCAGAAAAGATTTGAATCCTTTTGGCTTTCTTTTTATCTGTCCTTTATGTCCATTTCAGTTTCTGCAGTGAAATTCAAACCCCTCCAAGCACTGACTAAATAAAGCCTGGTAAATGTTTTATTCTTTGCCAATTTCCTGACAAGCTGCTTAGGAAGAGTTGCCATCACCTGAATGTGAAAGTACAGTCCAAACCCTTTTAAAAATAAGTTGTCTGCCTGGTGCTTAGGTTTTTACTTTAAACTGAGGTCAGAAGGAAGTCTAAGGTGATGCTTGAAGTCAAATCAGAGCTGTTCTGATATTCATCCTTTTAGAAACTTTATCATTGTTTCATGCTGTGCTCTTAATTCTGTAAGTTCCCCTCATGAACCACCTCAAATAATGACTTTACACAGCAGCTTACTATGAGGAAATGTTGACATGAAAAAAGAAAAGCAGGTGTGCTGGACACTTGAAATAGTTCTGAGATTATTTAAAGAGAGAAAGAAAGAGGGAACAAAAACTTCCATTTCAAAATCATAGGATGGTTTGGGTTGGAAGGGACCTTAAAGACCATCCAGCACCTTCCACTGTCCCAGGCTGCTCCAACCTGGCCTGGAACAATTCCAGGGATGCAGGGGCAGCCACAGCTTCTCTGAGCACCCTGTGCCAAGGCTGAGGAACAGTTACAGGTGGTGCTGCATTTTTTGTGAGCACAGAAAAATTCTGGACAAGGTAGCAGGCAGTAGCAGCAGATATTTCTAAACGAAGCTCTTTTAAAAGGAAATATTTCATGGCATTGCTCATGTGGGCTTTGGTGTTTGAGGGAGAGCAGTGTCAAAAGCTGGTGCTTTGTCTTTGTGGTTTTGGTGGTTTCTTTTATCCTGCTGGAATTATCAGGCTGCTTCTCTGTTTTTTTCTGTACTTTCCAGTTTGCTTGACACGAGGAAGTGGAGTTGTGTAATTTGGCTCTTGTTCTTGATCAGAGTTCTTGTGATGATTTGGCAGGTTTGAATAAAAACTTGGTTACATCATTTCCCTGCAACTGCCCTTTGCTCAGGTGTGGGTGACAGTAACAACACAAGTTACAGCAGAGCTTTGCTAATTTGAGAGGGTCATTTGTAAAATTAGAGGTGAAGTGTGGCTTTTCCACACCCTTGCCTGTTTTTAAGGACTCTGATAGAGGCAGAGATCTGGCTGACTTCCAGGGAATGAGCAACCTGGTGTACTTCACCCTGCTCTGAGTGCAGAGGTTGAGCCAGTATCTCCCTTTTAAACCTGAATTACTCTATCATTCCTTAAAACAGCAAATTTTTTTTGGTAAGGAGGTTCTCCTTGGGATTTAACCTTCTGCTTTCTGGTTTTGGTTTTTTTTTTCTTTTTTTCCTGCAATTAAGTGGAGTAACTGCATGAGTTCCAGCAGTGCTGGAACCTTCATGTTCTGGTGAGCCCTGGTTTTTATTTGTTGGAATGGTTGGGAGTTTTTGTGAAGCTGTGTTGACTTCTCTGTTTTCAGCACAGTCATCCATCACTTTTCCCATGCACTTTCAGTGATCATTTGAAACAAATGGAAATGCAGGCTCCAAACATGGCTTGCACAAATGAGATTCAGCTGGAGCTGGCAGTGTTTATAAAAATGACCCCAAATTGAGGACTTGATGGCTTTCAGTTAATAATTTGCTTTATGCCCTGAAATTAATAAGATGTGTGTGGCAAAGGGTTCTTTCCCCTGGTGGCTCCATCTGAATTGAAAAATAAGTTGACACAGTAGCTGAAAGTCTTAAATTAGCTCAGGAATGTTATCCCAGCACCGCTGTGTCCTGTAGAAATAAAAGGATACCATTTACATCAGCATATATTTCTGTAGCCTCTGGAACAAGCAGAACCAATATTATCACTGTAAGAAATCAATTTACGTCCATGGTATTGTTTCAAACTTTCTGGAATGATTTAGAAGCACCCAGGGGATTCCTTTTTTAAAACGGAAAGTCTGCCCCTCAACGAAAAAATAGCATTAAGATAAAGTAATTCTGAAGTCACCAGAGATTTCCACTTTCTTCTATAAATCTCTTTTATTATTTCAGTGCTACCAATTCTTTTAAGATCCTGTAAAACTCCCTTAAAAATGCAGAGGGGACTTGTGCAAGTGAAAGAACTATTGTTTCACTTCCTGTTCTTGTCAGCTGCGAGCCACAAATATTTTGTAATCCCAGTTAAGGCAGCCATGGATGGCATTATCTCCAGCATCAGATGGGCACAGGAACTTTTCCTTCCCAGGCAGTTCATGAGTGCTTGGGCTCCTCGTGGTCATTCCCACAGAGGGGGGTGGCTGGAGGGATCATGCTCAGCACATCATCCCAGTGCTCCAGAAGATGCTCAGTGTAGGTTCCACAGCAGCTGATCCTGATCCCACGCTGTTCTCCCATCCAGGGACATCTGTCTCTGTGTTGATGTGCACATCAAACCCGGGGGAAAAGAATTCCAGGTTGTAGTGTAGTTCTGCCTCCACATAAATGATTGGGTCGTTAATTGTGGTCTCTTGTTCAATGTTTTTCTTAAATGCTCATCTCTCACATGCCCACTTGTTCACAGTCCATGGAATGTGTGCTACCTCCAGTTGAGAGCCCCTGGATTCCAGCTGGCTGTGAGTTAATGTTTGCAGGGAAGTGAAAAGAGGATTTGCCCTGGAAATGCAACTTTTGATGTTAATTTTGGCAAAACCACGAGCAAGGGAGGTTTACTGGCCTTAGTAAATGGTATTTGCACCAGTAATTGTGGTGTATCTATGTCATAGAATCGTGGAATGGTTTGGGTTGGAAAGGACTTTAAAAACTATCCATTCCCACCCCCTGCCATGGCAGGGACACCTTCCAGTGTCCCAGGTGGCTCCAAGCCCTGTCCAGCCTGGCCTTGGACACTTCCAGGGATCCAGGGGTAGCCACAGCTGCTCTGGAACCTGTACCAGGGCCTGCCCACCCTCACAGGGAACAATTCCTAATTCCCAATCTCCCATCCATCCCTGCCCTCTGCCCCCCAATTCTTACATTTCCAATTACATTTTTAATTTTTCACAGATAAAATGTGGATTTTCAGTTCCAAATCCACCACTCACCTGCTGAAAAATCACGTTGCTCATCACGCAGACTTTCCACGCGACCTTGAGGCACAGGAGTGGGTCTGAGTCACAGCTGTTTCTGTTGTGAAGATAAGAAAGTGTCATGGTCACATTGGCCTGGTGACAGTCAGTCTGTCTCTCCTCGTGTTTCAGTCACAAATGAATCCCTTGGTAAAGCATTTGATCCAAAGAAATCCATTTATTTCAGGGATCCAGGTGTTTATTCCTCCACGGCTGGGCAGTGCAGTGTAAAAGCAGCATGGCAAAGTCTAATATGGAACTCAGGCAACTTAATTATCTTAAAACAATGACCATTTCTTCATGGTGAAATAAATTATTTCTTGATAATACGACTGACTTTTCAGTGAGGTTTCCTTTGGTGTTTTCACAGGAATAACTTAAGAAAAGGGTTGATTGTAAAAGAGCAGTGTGAATTTACAGATGCTCATGAAAGAAAGGCAATCCCTGTGTCCTGTCCCTCTGTCCCTTGTCCCCAGTCCCTCTCCAGCTCTCCTGGAGCCCCTTTATGCCCCTTTAGCCCTCTGAGCTCTCCCTGGATCCTTCTCCTCCCCAGGTGAGCACCCCCAGCTCTCCCAGCCTGGCTCCAGCCCTGGAGCAGCTCTGGAGCCTCCTCTGGGCTCTCTGCAGCAGCTCCAGGTGCTGCTGCTGTGTCCCCAGGGCTGGGGCAGCTCTGCAGGTGGGCTCTCACCTGGGCACAGGGGCAGAGAGGGAGAATGATCAGGGATGAAATCAGGGATTTAAGCTGAATGTTGTAAAACAAGTAAGAAGGCACCAGGAAGGCAGTGTAAGGATTAGGATTGGGAAGGAGTTACTTGAAAGGAATCTGGCTGAGGAAGGTAGCAGAAAACCTAAGACACTTTTCTTTCTTTCTTTTTTTTTTTTTTTTCATTTAAAGATTTTATGCAGAAACCATTTGGGATTTGAATGGGGCTTGGAGATATTTTGGTCAGCTGTCATAAAGCCACTCATTGTGAGCAGGAAATGAAACTGCCATCTTGTTTCAAAGCCACGCTGTAACACAATGAGAGCAGTTCCCAAAATACTTCCCTGTGCCAGAGAGCAGCCTTGGAGCTCAGGAAGCACCTGGTCCACTCTGTTTGGGAGGCAGGTGGGGCAGCCACGCTTTCACCAGAAGCTGCAGCGTTCCTGCTTTAGGATTCATAGAGAAAAGCATCCCAAACAGATCCTTCAGAGGGTTTTGTTTGCTTCAGGGCTTTGTTTTTAGCAAGTCCTGATGCACTGGGAGAGTTGAAGAAGCAGGGAAAAGTTACTTTTTTCCCTCTTTTTTTTTTTTTTTCTTGCTGTTACTCATAACCACCCAGTGTTTAAATGAGTTACCTGGAATGGACGTGTTTCCATTGAAAAACTCGTGGATTATTCTTAAAATTGAATGTGTGTGCACAGGTTTTGTCCTGTTAAATGAGATATTAAACTGTAAAATTTACTGAAAATGTGGAGACCTCAGAGCCCCTTCCATTGCCTAAAGGGGCTCCAGGAGAGCTGGAGAGGGACTGGGGACAAGGGACAGAGGGACAGGACACAGGGAATGGCTCCCACTGCCAGAGGGCAGGGATGGATGGGATGTTGGGAATTAGGAATTGTTCCCTGGGAGGGTGGGCAGGCCCTGGCACAGGGTGACCCTGGATCCCTGGCAGTGCCCAAGGCCAGGTTGGACAGGGCTTGGAGGCACCTGGAACAGTGGGAGGTGTCCCTGCCATGGCAGGGCTGGAATGGGATGATTTTAAGGTCTCTTCCCACCAGCCCCTCCTGTGATTCTGTGACTCATCTTCTGTCGTCAGTGGCAGGACAAAACATTTCTGAGTGACTTCACTAATGAAAGCAGCAGAAGAATTATAACAAGGAGATGAGGCCCAAAATAGCACAAGGCCAATAAGTGTGAGCTGGGAAATGTGACACTGAATTTGAAGTTTTAATTAAATCCCAGAAAACGTTATGGGAAAACGGTAAAATGGTTTCTAATCTACAGCTGTCTTGCCGAGAGGGAGGCAAACCTGGGAAGAGTTTTCACAGATCTTTGAGGGGCTCATAGGGCCCAGCTGTCAAGTTTTGAGAGGTTCTTTATTCTTTCAGCTTCCAAAGCTCTGCTCTGTTTGGAGACAGTGCAGGTATTTTGGGATGGCTGGAGGTGTGGAGCTGCTCATTGCCTGTGTGGACAAGAGCTGGTTTTTGCACAGTCTTTAGAACTTCCTTGCCTTGGAATCTCTTCCTGCAGCTGAAAACTCCTATTTAGTTTCTAGAAATTGCAAAGGAGATAATGGATTGTAGAGCTGGCCCAGAAGCTCAGTCATGCAAAGAGGAGGAGGAGGAGTGGGAATGCTCCAGTGTGATTTGTCTCCCTACCTGCAGGTTTGATCTCCAAAAATAAAATTCCCATCTGTTGTTCAAGTTGTCATCTCTGCTTAAAAAGCTTTGCAGCCAGGCTAGACCCCCTTGGTGTAGAGGGAAGGAATGTTCCCTACCAGTGGCTTCCTTAAATCCCTGATTCCTGATGGCTGACTTGTGGAATGGTGTCATCCAGCTGAAGCAGGATATTATTTTATCATGTTTCACAAATTATCAAAGCCCTGAGGTAATTGCTTGTAGGATTGGAATGCTAATTAAAGGAATTAATCTCTGGTATTCCCAGTGTTGCTCGAGGATAATGGGAAGAACCTTTTCCATGCACTTTCCTCGTGGCACCAGCACTGTCCAGGGCATCCAGCAGCACCTTCCAGCACCTCCTTCCATGAGGACCTTCTTAAAAATCCTCATGGATTTTTAAAACTTCGGGAAAGTTTCAGTGCTTGGGCTCAAGGCTTTTCATCTCACATAAAAGTCATGAGGAGCTGAAAATGATTCAAAATGAACATTAAAAAAAAAATTGTTAGGAGGAATCATGACAATATTCTGGGATTTGGGTGCCTGAATTTTCTTGGATGAGCTTCTTTTGACTGGAGTGTTAAACCAGGTACATGGAGAGAGTTAAAAATTGGGTTTCTAGTTCAAGCTTAAGGGTATTAGAAATCAAAATTTTAAACTGTTCCTATTAATAAAATTGAACAGTGTTTGCTATACTAGACTTATATATATTATATATAGTAATTTAACAGATGAGAATCCAATTTACTAAAAGATAATTTTCAAAAATACAGAATTCCAAGAAAAAAAAGTGCATAAAAAGAAGATGGCAAATCTGTGAAATACCTTTTTTCCTACATAAAATGTTCACAGATGTTCGTGGCTCTATGTATACCCAAATAATTCAACATTTTTTGATAGCTGATCCACTTTTGTCAGGCTCTGCTCTTCTCACTGGGCAGTTCATCCAGTTGGATTCGGTGTCAGTTCATTCAGCTGGATTATTGCAGTGTATTTTTTATGATATTCATATGTGACTTCAGGTCCAGATCCCTGGATTCTGTGTCTCAACATTCCCAGTGAGCACAGACCCTTCTCCTGGCTGGCTCTGGGAGCCCCATTTCTAATTTAAGAGGGGATATTGGAGCATTCAGTGAATTAACTTTGCTGAAAGGCTCAGTTTATTGAATAGCAAAGACTAAGCACTGAAGACAGCCTTGTATCAAAGAAATCCCAGCCCTGCCAGATCCTTGGGATGTCTCTTCCTGTGGGATTTCAGTCTCCTGCTCTGCTCTGCCCACACAGTGTCGGGAGGGCCTCTGAGCAATGGCACTGTGAAATTAAGGAGTTTTTAAAAAGGTATGAGTATTAATCCTACAGGGCTGGAATCAGTTTGAAAAGGAGCTCAACTTTAATGCAGTTATGTTCAACAAATACTGTCAGGAGACCAAAGTATATTTAGGTATTCCCAATCAGGCCACACTTCAGAAGTGATTCAATTAAAATATTTAACAGCACAAGATCCCATTTCTGTTCATTTTTCTGTTGATTTTTGTTACCCAGCACTGTCCTGTCAAACAGTAGAAGATCAGAAAATCCTCAATCCTCGTTCAGGAATATTGCTTGGAAAGGGGATTCTGTGCCAGGCTTTTGGATGGGGGTGGGGGGGAATCTGTTTGTGTAAGGGAAAAAACCTTCCACAATATTTATAATTATGGACTTCAGGCCCAAATTATCTTTGTCCTCACCCACTGGTGCTTACAAGGAGTGCAAGCATAAATTGTTAGTGTGATTCCCCTGGAGATAATTGAGAATGGACTTCTAAAGGTAATAAAGCATAATTCCAGAAAAAAACCCAGAATTCCCAAGTGGGGTTTGGGAACTCCGGATTAATCTTCCTGCTGCCCTGCAGCTGCCATACCTTTGGCATTACCCCCACCATGTTTTTCCCTTTATTGTGGGAGATAATTGCTGTCATCATTCTGTGATTCCATAATTATTGCAAATAATCACAGTGCTGTGACTCTGGGCCATTCTCCTTACAAGAACACATTTGTGTAGATTGCAGAAATTCCTAGAAACAGTTTTGTGGGATTTGATCCTTGCATTTCAGTGTGACTGGCAGAGTGATCCTTGTGTAGGGTGCCTGTTCAGGAATGTGGGCTTCCCTGTGTGAGATCCACTCTGCTCTCTTCATATTGCTTAATTGTCTCACGTGTTAGCATAAAATTTAATTGAATTTGTAATTTGAGTTGGAAAATGCCTGAATATTCTGAATATCCCAACAAGACCACTCGTGTTGTGGGTGAGACAGAGCACTGTTGCATTTGCAGGACCACATCCAGCTGCAGGTGGAATCTCTTTGGCACGATAAGAACCCGAAATGCTTGGGAATATATTAAATTATTGACATTTTTAATATTGGGACATTTCCATCCCTGAACCTGCTCTGTGAGCAGCTTTTGAATAGCCTGTTCACTGAATACAGGTGACTAGAAACCCAAGTAGAGAAAATAAACAGATGGAAGTGATAAATCCAAGGAGCAGTTGGGAACAGCAGCCTGTGCTGGGGTAGAAAAGCTTTTGTTGAGGAGATTTATCTGAAGAAGTAAATGAAAATGATAATACAGAGATTGAATCAACTGAATTAAAACTTAAACCCAGCAAAATAGGTGGTTAAAAAACTGCAAGGGTGCAAAAGAGTAAACACAAGCTCCTGAGGAATGTTTATGCTCAGTATCTGATTATTCTTTTTTTTTCTCTTTAAACTCATTTTTAATGCATTTTATCTGCCAGGGGAGTATTCTTAAGAAAATGCTTGTTTCTTGATTTTTATAAGAACATATTAAGAAAACAGTTTTAAGAAAATATTTGAAGGAAAATATTTATTAAGAAACATTGGGATTTGTTGTGAAATGCATTTTCATGTGCACATCTGTGTCAGTTTAAGGTTTCCCTCCCTTAGCTTGTGTTGTTGTAATAGAGAAAAGATTTGGATTTATCCAAGCTTATGGCTGAGTCAGGGGTGGTTCTCTTGTGGCATGAGAGCTCATGTGGAGACATCCTGGTAAATCTGGATGGAATTCTGTAAGGAAGAATTCCCAGAGGTGGTTCTCTGTGTGAGATTTGGTTTTGTAGGAGGTAAATATAATCAGCTCTGGCCTGTTCTCGAGCAAAGTGCATTTCTTTAACTTATCTTCCAAATCATCTTGAAATATCAAAATATTTGTTGAGCTGAGCAGCAAAATAATTTACTTTTGGGTAAGAAGAACTAAAAATTCCAGACAGAGCACACACCCCACTGCTGTTCCTCAGACATTTTGTGATGATGACGATGGTCTTGTGGTCAGTAGAAGAATCCCTGAAGAGCAGAAATGGTGTCAAAGTGCTGAAGGATTTAAATGCACATTTTTCCACATGAAGGAAGCCAATTATTACTGGCATGAGCAGTGTGTAGAGCACTCTGTACTCCGCAGATGCAAAGATATCATCATGGTGACAGCTCTGCCACAAAGTCATTTTCCAAAAGTTGGATTTGAGCCAGAACATTTTTTTTTCTTTTCTCCCCAAGAATGAGGAAGCCCAAAAGCAAAGATGCAGTTTATTAAAAATTCATCCTGTCAAAAGTGGAATCCCCCTGGGATTTATTCCAGAGCTGTGCAAGAAAAAGCAGACTAGGTCCAGGAAGTCTTGGGAGATACTTTTGGGGAATGTATTTCTAGATATTCCTAGAGTCTGTTTTTATCTCCCAGGGTTTTTAAAGCCTTGCATGGTAGAGTTTAAGATCTGGCTTTCCATGCTTATGGCAGTCTCACATCAAGGTGTTCTCACTGATTTCAGTGGAATTGTCCTTTAACCCTGGAGTGTTAATTTAGTGCCATCTCCACCAGGTAACTATCACTGTTGTCAGCCTTGTGGCAATTCAAGGAATTATAAAGGGCATTTCCTTCCATGCCTGTGTTCACCTCCCAGACCCTCATCCTAAAATGTGACAGCTGCAGGGCACTGCCATGAGATGGTGGAGGCAAATCTTGTTATTATCAATAATTTCGCTAATTCTTGTTTTAAAGGGACGTTTTTCCAGCGTTGGGGGAGGGTGACAGGCATCTGTTGGTGGCTGTTCCATATTTTTGTGTGCTCAGAGGAGACTGCAGCACCCCAACAACAAAGGTTTTGTCAGTAAAAACAATGACCCTGGCGAAATTGTAAAGGAACAAAATGATGTGCAGAACAATCATCAAGTGACTAATGAGAGCAAACAAAGAACTTGCAAACAAGCCCCAAACTCCTGACAGCAGAAAACACAAAGCTCTGGGGTAAGGGAAAGTGCAGAGTGTGTTCATGGGCACCCAGCTGAAAGGAACTTGGGGCTCTTGTGGTCTTCCAGTGTCCATTGTTCCCCTGTTTGCCGTGGTGAGAGCTCCTGCAGGGTGTGGGAGAAGAGGAAACTCTGAGTTTCATCAAACCTTGTCAATATAAAGAGGTACTTTCTATTCCTGACATTATATTCTCTTCCTACCTCTGGGTCTGCTGGTTTTATTCCCAGTTTTTCATGTGTCTCTGCTCTTCAGCTGGAATATCTTGTGCTTCCTTGGTGAGAGCTGGTTTGAGCAAATGCACTCCTGGATAGCACGTGGTCATGCAGGATGGGGATTTGGGGAAAACAAAAAGAAACAGGAGAAATGAATTAGCCTGACAGCAACAGTTGTGTCAGTCAACTGACTGTCAGCAGCATCTGACAGTCCTGTGTCACAGGACAGTGACACAGTTAAAAAAATTCATTAAAATTATTTTCTGTGGAAGTTCAAGATGGAGCAGAAGCCAGAGAGGATCTTTTTGTGGGGACTCTTAAAACCCTTCTTCACTCAGACCTGCTGGCATCCTCTGGGCCTGCTACAACAGGTCCATGTCTTTCCTGTGCTCAAGACTCTGGATCTGGGTGCAGTGCTCCAGGCACTGGATTTCAGATATTCCCAGGCAGAACTAGGTGGTGATACTTCAAGAGTGAGTTGCATCTGGACCTCACTAAAGCAGACTCATCAATACAGCCTTTGTGTGTGTAAGATTACAGATGCAGATAAAGATACAGATATCTGGGATACAGATAATTTTGCAGCCTTAGATTAGCCCTGCATTGCTTTGGATGCAATTTCCTGAGTTAACCCGAAATCCTGATTTTACAGAGCTAAAACTTGGGTGCTCTCCCTGCAGGCTGAGGAAGTCCAGCACTCACTCCTGATCCAGGGAAGAGAGTTGGGGTTTGCCCTCAGCTTTCCTTAGCAGCTTTCTCTACTTGCACAACTCAGCAGAAAACCAGGATTTTTCCCCAAGAGGGAGCCTGCAAAGGGCAGGCTGGGCAGCAGCTTCCTGTCATTTGGAAGTCAGGCTGCAGCCCTGAAATCCCCGATGGGCACGGACGGGGCACAGTTGTTCCTGTGGGATCTCTGGGAATGCTGGAGCCTGATGCCAGCAGCTCCAGTTGCTCCAGGCAGGTTGTTCAGGGACACTGCTGGGGCTTTGAGCTGGGCTTTGTTGGGAATTCAGACAGAGATGTTGTGTTTTGTTGACAAACACAGCCCTGATTTACTTCTGCATTGAGGGGGTCGTGATGGAGAGGAAGGGATTTCAGTGCTGCAGGGGTGGAAGAGTTAAAAAGGAGAAATAAGCAGCTTTTCTTGTGTATTAGGAGAAACTGATGCCAGGAATCAGCATTTTTAAAGGAAAGTGACTGTGGAATGGAGCTGTTACCCAGAAAGGATGAGTTTTCCTGACCTTCCTTCCTCCTTCTCCTCACGTCCTTGGGAAGTGCTGTTCCATTTCACGGCTCTGAATAGTGCTGAGTGTGGCAAATCCAGCTGATCCAGCCTCTTGACTTTGTTCTGAGTTTTAGATCAGTTTTTAAAATGCTTTATCCTTCACTGTCAGATAAAAGGAGATTTGTTGCTCTGTTTGGGCTAAGATACAGAGACTTCTCACCCCAGAAAAGATTGAAGTTGATGCCTTAATTCTAAGCATACCTGTTGACCAATTATTATTGTCTGTACCCCAACCTTTCCTTTTAATATTAATTTTATCTTTTCTGACACATAAAAATTAAAACCCTCAGTGGAGTCTCATTTACCAGAATCATTCAGCTGAAAATTCCCAGACTGTGCCATCTGTGAGATCTCTGTTTATTTAGTGGATTGGAGGCAGGAGTTTCAAGCACAAGCACTCAAAAAGCTTCACCCAGCGTGTTTGCTCTGCAATTCAGATTGTTGGGCTTTTAATTTTAAGTAAGGAAAAGTTTAGAGTAATTACAGAAAATAAAGGATGAGAACTCAAGTCCCTGTTCTTAATGGATTCCAAGTGGTTTTCAAAGCAAAGCAGATCGGGGATAGATAAAAGGGGGTTTAGTGCAAATGAGAGTAGGGTGGTGAAAGAATTTAATTTTCATTTTTCATATAAATACAGTCACATACAAAATTATTTTAGTATAAATATAAAATAGAGAGTGGAATCTATGACACAGATCTCCCTTTTGATCTGGGGGCTTGACTCCTGAACAGGAAAATAACTCACATTACCGGGATGCAGTCCCATTGCCTGTACAGAGGAGTTACCACTCCACAGACACAATGATTTTTGTTCAGTTCATTTCTTTCCCTTATCTTTCTGTTTTCAGGCTGCAGCTCAGGCAGGGGAGGGTCAGCTCTCATTTTATGCTGTTCCCTCCACCCATGTAAGGAAATTCCTTGCCTTCCACATCAGTTCTATTGTTTCCGGAGCCTTTGCCAAGGATTTCAGTGGCAAAATCAGCCCTCAAAAACTCTTGGGTGGCATCAGCTCAGAGAAGGATGGATGTTTTGAAGTGAAAACTTAATCTCACAGAGCCATAGGATGGTTTGAGTTGGAAGGAACCTTAAAGATAATCACATTCCACCCCTTGTTCGAGGATGATGGTTCTTGTCACAAGCGTGGGGTGAGGGAGTTTAAAATGCATAAAAACATAAATGTGTGTTTGCAAATATCAAATTGTTTCTAGGCAGTGGTGATTCAGATGAGACTGGTGTGAATTAGTCAGTGAAACCCACGTGGCTTTACAAGTGTGCCTTTAATTGAGGGGTTTTAACCTAGCACTGGTTTTGGTGCCTGGTGGTTAAATGAGAGGTTTAGTTTGAACACCTGAATTTAAAGTGTAAAATTATTACCCAGGGCTTCAGCACAGATTTTAGGAGTTTCTGTACAAGGCAAAAATGAACAGAATACCAGGAATATTTCAGAAATAAATGGGATAACAGGGAAAACTCACCTTGGTGGCTTCACACAACTCTGGTCTCCATTGTGTTGGGCAGCGAGTTTCCATTTTTAATTTCTGTTTGCTTTTAAAATAAAAAATCCAGAGTAGTTCAGCTTGTTCTCTGTCTTCTCCAAGATATTGAAATGGTAATTTTTAAGTGGAGTGTGGCTGAGACCTGTTAGTGTTTTAGTGAAGAGACCTCAAAGTCAGTCACTTAAATGAAGATGAAAATTCTACACAGGGTCTTTTCCACATTGTATGTTCTTTTAAATGAGTAACAACCTCCCAAAGGCAACCAAATGTCCTAATAATAGCTAAAATACTTTCATTTACATATTTGCTTTTGAGGGAATTTTCATAGAATGTAGAATGATTAAAGCTAAATTTCCAAAATGTTTTGTATCATCTCTTGAAACAAAAAAACCCTCCTGAAAATGATGATCTGAAGTGGGACTGAAGTTTTGTTTCTGGGAAAAACTCTCAAAGTTATACATGAAACTCAGATGTTGAAACCTTGTCCCATTCCCTCTGTATATAATTGTATTGGTTTGAGTTAATATATAGGTTTCTTTTAAAATAGGTTTTAGTTTTGTTGTGTACCCATTGCATTTATTAACAACTTCAACTCTTCTCAGCCCTAATTCCAGCCTTTGGCTTCTCAAGCTTGGACACAGGGGGAAGTAGTTTTGTCCTTTAGTGTGGCAATTCTTCTGTAAAGAAATGATTTGTGAAAAAAAAACAGTGACTTTTTTCTATCCTTGGAAATTGTAATTTTGTGCTACTTAACTTTGTATTATCTTGGGTTTGATGCCAGATTTGTTTTTTTAAAAAAAAAAAACCTTGATTTCCTTTTGAAGTTGACAAAAAGACAGGTTTTTCAGTGGGATTGTAATACAGTAAGTGATTTAGTGCTCTCTGGAGAGTCAGAAAGAGAACAAAAGCCATTGTAAGGAATAATGGGTGTTGGGTTTTTTGATTTTCTTTTTTTTTTTTCCAGTTTCCCCTTCAAGTTGTGTGATGAGAAATTTTGAAAAGACTTTTCCTTTCAAAACCTGTGATGTTCAGTGGTTTGGGTCAGGGCGTTTGTAAGTGAATGAGATTCAGCTGATAAAACCCCACGTGAATGTTAATTTATATCCTACAGTTCAGCAAGTCAAGTCTTTTGTTTTAATATGAACACATCCAGCTCGATGTAACAATTACCATTTTATTGAAAGGCTAAACCCATTATTATTGCAAGTCTGGAACCAGCCAGCTCTCTGATGCTGTGGCTGATGGGATGTCACCTTTTCTGTGCTTTTTAGCCTGTGCTGGAGCTGCTTTCTCAGCCCTGCCTGTGTGATACTGCAGTGACTTTCAGAACTTCAGTTCTGGCTGCTCTCATCGGTATTTAAGAACTTCATCATATTGAAACTGCTTTTAATTAATGAAAGGAGCCAGGCTGTAATGCAGTTCTCACATTCTGACAGACCCGTGTGCTCCCTAATGTTTTGCCACACTTTGCTCTGATGTCCTTTCTTAGATATCTTTATTTTTTTATATCACGCTGTGGGGGTTTCTGGCATCTCAGCAGAGCTGTGGTCATTGCGGGAGGAGGAGGTGAAATAATGAAGTTAATATTTCTCCCCTTTTTTTTTTTTTTTTTTTTTTTTTTTTTTTTTTTTTTTTTTACTATTCCTCGAGCTGCAGGCTGCAGCTGGACATGAATTAATCCCCAGTGCTGCGTGGATGATAATTGGAGGGAATGAACACGTGTGGGGCTGGGCTGTGTGTGCCTGCCGTGTCTGTGTGAGCTAATTGTGGGGGCACTATTTACGGTCAGTGAAGAGGAATAGGCCCTTGGCATCCTGCCTTTCAGCTGACCTATTTTAGCCATCTATCTTGGAGAGGGATCAATCACGGCACACAAGTACCAGCTTCTCTCCACTGGCTCTGCAGAGCACCCAGAGTGTCAAAACCCAACGCAGAGCTCAGCATTTAGGACTTAAATGTGATGACACGAGCCCTTCGTGTGGGGTTTGACACAAAAACAACATTTGGGTTTGATATGGAGCTGGGAAATTCTCCTTTATGGAATCGTGGCGTGAAAAAAAAAAAAAATCACAGCTGCTTTGCAAACTGAGCACTTAGAATTGCTTTGCCAAATTGAAATTATTTCTTTACATTTCTTAGCAGAGCTGCGCTCCAGCCCTGGTGTTTGAGCTGAAAAGCTTTAGGAGCAGATAAAAGTTGACAGTTCTGTTTTGGGGGAGTTTCAGGCTTCCCGTGGTCCCCCAGGGAGAGCACAGGCAGTGTTGGCAGTTTCACCCATCATTTGTATTCTCTGTGAGCACAGGCCTGAGCTGCTGTTGGGGCTGCCCATCTTGGATGTGAAATGGGTGCCCTTGGAATGGGGTGGTGACTCTGGCACTCCTGTGGCACCCAGGGCTTGTCCCTTCAGGGCTAAAAGCACAGGGAATGTTCAAATCCTGTGAATCCCAGCAAAGCTGTGCCCGCAGCAGCACAAGCAAGAACTGAACCTGTGTCTGTGTATGGCTGCCTGCTTTCTCTGGATTTGCTGCTGGGAATTTCCTGATGTATTCCTCAGTTGGCTCTAAGCTTGTATTACATAATTCTTGAGATAAGAATTTTTTAAAATTCTGTGTAACAGAGTGTTTGGTGGAGCTGACACCAGCCCAGCCTGAATGAACCTCTGAGCAAACCAGCCAGAGTGTGGGGGCTTGGAAGGAATTCCCAGTTTGCCACTGGTTTGCCATAATGGCTTCCTGATGGCCGCAGAACTACCAAGTTTGAGGCAGGTTTAATGTGTAAGGCTGGAGGAAACAATCTGCCTCTGCTAAAAATTCCTTTACACTTGGAAGGTGGAGGATGAAGAAAATAGTGTAGTGTGAATTGGATTTGGGATATCAGAGTTTGGATGTGAGAATTCCAGTCCCACCATTTGACTTTCTCCTCAAAGCATCCCCCACTGAAGGTGGCTGTGTGCTGCTGGGAAAACTTTGCAGAAGGAAGATCTCTTCTGTTCTTCCTAACTTCTGAGGGATTTCATAAAACCATGCACTGGTTTGGGTTGGAAGGGACCTAAAAGCTCATCCAGTTCTACCCCTGTAATGGGCAGGGACATCTTCCACTATCCCAGGTTGCTCTGAGCTCTGTCCAACACTTCCAGGATTTGTGTCTGATTTATTGTGTCTGTTCACCTCACCTTAAATGTTGGGCTTGATTTTTCAGGGGAGAAACTATTCCTTAAGTCCTGCACAATTTCACTCTTTCCTCCCCCCTCAAATTTTCAAAATGATTTAAACAATCAAATACAATTTTCTAGAGAAGCACATTCTTGAGTTTGTTGAAATGGAGTGTGCAGTTTCCATGAATACGCTGTTTAAATGGATATCTGTGAAATACAACCTATTTAAATTTCATATCACATATATTTAAATACATCCTGAGTTAACTATTTAAATGACATTGTCAGTCACTTGCAAAGTCATATTTAACACAGAACCTGTGTAACCTGCTCTGTGTGATGTGATTTTACAGCTCTGCTCACAGCAGAGCTTTGGGGCTTGAACTTGGCTGTCACTGCTACATTTGGGATAAATTTGTGTTACTTATTTGGTATTTCTGTGCACAAAAGAAAGTCAAGTGGCAGCTATTATTCAGCTGGTTTTGATAAGCAAACAGCTGGGGACATGTCCCATGCAGATGTTGAGAGTCCTGGCACCACTCCCTGGGGAATGCTCTGGTTGGCAGCACCCCCTGGCCTGGCACCTCTGCGTGTCTGCCTTGCCCTCGGTGACACCTCCCTGAGCATTCTCCCTTCTCCAGAGCTGCTCTGCCCCTGGGAACAGCTGGATGGAGATGCCGGGATGGTGTTGCAGTGCTGTGTGCTGCCATCTAATGGGAGCCCAGCACTGTCATTCCTGCGGGAGTGAGGGATTTTCCAGGTCCCTTCCCACCCAAACCACTCTGGGGCTGTGATTGTATCAAAGTGCAATTTAAGTTCCTTTTCACTTGAACAGTTTTACTCAAGACTTGTGCTTCCTGCACTTCTCTTTCTGTCCACTCCCTCACAGGTGTAAATCTGCTAAAAAAAAAAATGCTGTGAGCATCTTGCAGGTCCCAGGGTGATAAATTGTATACAGAGCTACTTCCTGCTTTTCCTGATTTTCTTTATTTCTTTCCCTCGTGCAGGCTCTTGATGGAAATATATATGATCACCTTAAGGATTATTTAATGGCATTCAGCAGGACTGAACTAGAGACATGCCAAGCTGTACAAAACACTTTCCAGTTTTTACTGGAGACTTCCAGCAGGGTAAGTTTGAACTGAATGATGCTTTGTAACCAAATCCTTGCAGCATGGACAAATCCCCAGGCCCTGAGATTTGCTTCCAAAATCATGACAGAACTGAAAGTTTGTTATTTTTGGTTACTCCTGAGTGGTGTTAAGTTAAAAGGCACCAGACAGCTTTCCTGGGGAGAATTTTTACTCCAGCACCCAGACTTCCTTCCCCTGAGTGCATTTGCATCCAGAGATGCTGCGTTCTCCTCACCCTGCCCATTTGGGAGGGGAAATTGCAGCTGAGGGTTCTGCAGGGTGAATTCTGGAGCAAAGCCCCAGGAAACTGCTTGGATCATTCCTTAATAATTGTCTGTCAACTTAAAATCCAAGCTATTACGCTGTTTTCTCCCTGGAATTAAGAGTGGCAAACACAGCAAACAAATTAGAGCCCTGTCATAGACGTGGTTTGTTTGCTTTGTCGAGCAGCCAGACTGAGAGAGGCGTGATCGCTTCCAGGGTAATTTTGATACTTAAATAATTCATCTGCTGGGCTAAAAGAAGGGAAAAAAAAAAAAAACAAACAACTGCCATTGAGCTCAGAAAAAGCTGCTTTGGTGCAGTCATAATATTCCTTTCTACCTTACCCACCCACCCAAAAACAGAGCTCATTCACACAGAGACCTGGAGCAAAAGCTTACTTAACACGTTCCTTATTTACTTCCAAGCAAGTGATCTCACACCTTCAGAGATCTAAAGTGAGGGCATGAAAAATGGGCTTCACCCTCAGCTTTGAATTTACTTGGCAGCAACTGTAAAAATAATCAAAACACCATTTTCTCTTCAGTTGTAGAAGGACTTTCAATAATTTACCTTGGGGTGTATTATTCAGGTCTGCTTCAAATACCTTCCCCAGAAATGCTGGCTTGGAATCTTTCAGCCAAACAGGCTTCAGTATAATGCCTGCATAATTAATTTTTCACTGTTGTATCAGATCCTTTGTGTTCAGAATACTCAGAGAGCTGCCTGGCTGGGACTTTGATCCAACTCTAACCCGCCACATCCAAACATTTCCTTGGAGCAGGAATCCTTTCCTCAGATATTTGTGTGTGCTGAGGTCGGGGTGGTTCAGAGAGCTCCAGGTCTGGCTGATTTTGCACAACCACAGGGTCAGGCTGTGTGTGTGAGTTGCGTTTGTGCTTTACTCCGTGGGCACAGTGCCTGGAGAAGGGACAGGAGTGTAAATCCAGCTGGCAGGTCTGAGCAGGGCTTTTACAACTGGTGTCTACAACTCCATTTGCTTCTCTCCTTGTGCTTCAGGAATGTGGGGAGGAAAAATTTGTGTTGTTTTGCTGTTGAAGGTGTGCTTTGCTCTGAATATATTGACTGGTGGATTTTTCCACAAGCTTTGCTTATCCTTTCTTTCCATAACAGGTTACGGTAATCAACCCAAGAAAAAAAGAACCCAGAAAAAAAAAAAATTTCTCTCCACCAAAACCCATCCATGTCTTTCAAAAGCAGCTTGAGTTGTTAAACATGTAATAAATTTGTTAGCAATTTAGAATAAACCTGTCATCAAAGCAAAGGTTTTAAATATTTATTGGGGGTTTTGAATGCTTCACCTGTTTTTTGTTAGTTTGCAGTACAAGCTTGGCAGGCTCTGCTTGGAAGAGACACTCTAGGTCATTGGGAGGAATATTTTTGCTCTTCCATCTGAGCTACATTTCTGTTTGGAGGATGGAATTAAATTGTATTTGCTTTAGGAGGACACAAGTTGCTTCCCACAAGTGCCAGGGATGGCTCCTTGGATGGGCAGGGCTGGCTGACACCTCATGTGATGCAGATTGAGGGAAACAGCTGAAAACCAGATTTTGTGTATAAAATGCAGGTTTTTCATAGTTTTATCATTGTTGGTTGTTGGAGCTTTGGAGATTTTATTCCTCCTGGGTCAGGGTGGCCATTGTCATTCCTCTGACACTGGAATGGGAACACTGACCCAAAAGAGGCAGGGATGGATGGGATTTTGGGCAGGAATTGTTCCCTGGCAGGGTGGGCAGGTCCTGGCACAGGGTGCCCAGAGCAGCTGTGGCTGCCCCTGGATCCCTGGCAGTGCCCAAGGCCAGGCTGGACAGGGCTTGGAGCAGCCTGGGAATAGTGGAAGGTGTCCCTGCCCATGGCAGGGGGTGGAATGAGATGATTTTTTAGGTCCCTTCCCACCCAAACCAGTCTGGGGCTGGGATTGTATCAAAATGCAATTTAAGTTCTTTTCTCTTGAACAGTCTTACTCAAGACTTGTCCTTCTTGCACTTCTCTTTCGGGAAAAAAAAATCTGATTTTCTTTGGAACATTTTCTGAAATTCCATTTGCTGTTTTGAGTAACATTTCCCTCAGGTTTCTGGTAAGAGGGCAAATAATTTCCTTTATCTCATGTCTGACTGTGCCCTGTTTCTGCATGTGGGATATATTTAAAGTTTGATTTCAGGTCTGCTGTAACCTGTCAATTGACATTGGCTTCAGAAAGAAGCTGTGTAAGAACATTGATTTAATTACTGAACAACAGGAAATCTATTTGGAAAAGTTGCAGCTTAATCCCAAGGATACAGTGTTGCTTTGGAGTATTTTTATTCTCTTTTTATCAGTTGTCCAATATTTTGTGCAAATGCAGGATTTCATGTGCTGGGCTTGCACATCCTCCCAAACCTCCTGTTCTGATAACAGTTGTTTTCATTTTTAACCATTTATTGTGGCTCTGAGGGGAAATCTCCTAGGAGTGCTGCTGGAAAAACGAGTTTTCTGCTTTGAACTGAGTTGCTTGGGAGTCAGATTTCTGTGGGGAAAGCACATAAAAATACCCATGGAGGTTTTCACATCCTCGGTAACTTCATTTTGGGTTTTTTTTTTCCCTAATTGAAGTTAAAATAGCTCCACAAATTTGGCATGGCCCAGGGTTGTGTGCTATGGTCAGTGTTCACATGGATCTAAAGGACCATTCAATGGAATAGCTGCTTAAATTAAATTATTTTGATGCCAGATCAGTGCTGAGCATCCTCTGAAGCTGCAGATGTTTCCTTCTTTAGTATTTTCTGAATTTCTATTTCTGGGAATTCGTGATGCAAATCCCTGTCTGTTTTCTCCCCATTTGAGTGTGTTTATGTTCAACTGCTCAGATTGGAGCAGTAATTATGTACTTTCCTGGTTTAGATGAGTGTATTATTGGCCCTGGAGGACTATTTACTTTCTTTAACTGGAGATTAATTTTTTACGGTTCAGTATTTCAGCAACACGAGCATCAACATTTTGCTGCATTAGAGAACAAGTTTTATTTCCCATTGTCCACGCAGCACAGAGTTCTTGGTCATGCACAATGCTGCTATTTCTGGATAAATACCATCTTTATTATCTCCTTTGTACATGTAAACCCCCAGTTTGATAATAAATTGATATAATTTTGATGCATTTTCATCAATTGAGGCAGTGAATGCTCTCTAAGAGTTCTTCAACCAGTGATCCTATTTTTTCATCCTGCAATCACTGGGTATTTCTTTGTAAATCTCTGTAAATTGTGACATAAGAGGTTTGTTTAGGGATCTGTGTCATGCTGCCTGAAACGTATCATTAAGCAAATTTGGGAGCTGAAGGAGTTTTGCTTCAGCAAAATGCAAGCTTGGAGAGTTTTCCCTGAAAGCAATTTAATAAAGAGAGATGAAGTTTGTAACTGATGTTGGATGCATGATTCCAAATAAGTCTTTTCAGCTGCCACAATTAATAATTTCTGCCAAATTAAGACTTTTCATCTCAAGAAAGAGCAGTGCACAGGAAATTACCCACGAGAGGAGGGAAAAATATTTATGGCAGTGACACCACAGGGTGTCTGTTCAGTAGCTGGTGGTTTTTCCCTCATTTTGTAGGTAAATGGCAGGGATATTTCAGGTCCTTGTCACCCCCTGTGTGTCCTGCCAGTATCTCTGAACAACTCAGGTCCTCAGTTCCCTGCTGGTGCACCCAAGCTTCTGCTGCAGGTTTAATCTCAGCTGGAAACGGTGCTGGTTTTGCTCTCCAGCTGTTCTTCAGGTCACAAAACAAGGAGCCTAAATAAACCTTTTTCTTTCCTCAGGTGGTGCGGGATTACAATCTCCAGCTGTTCTTACAGGAGAACTCCGTGTTCCACAAACCTCAGCCTTTCCAGTTCCAGCCCAGTGACAGTGACACTGTAAGAGCCCTGTGAATCCCTGCAGTTACTTGGTCTTGCTCTATTTTAAAGCAGATTGTTCTAAATGGGGAAGAGAATCACTGGTTTAACCTCCTGATGTTATTTTTGGGAAAAAAGGGGAGAGTGGCCTGCTTGCAGGAGGTGGGTGATGGTAAAAAAAGCATCAGGGAGGCTCTATATCATCCACAAAAGAGCAGAATCTTTTTTTGGCTTCCAGATTGTGACTAACAGTCCTCTGTTTCACTGCTTTCAACTTAATTCCTACTAAATTTCCTTGCTTTTTTATCCTGCTGGTGAGGTTCTCTTAATTTTCACTAATACTGGGTTACAACTGTGCCAAATAAAGTGTCCCTGCACACCTAAATTGCTCAAGGAATACTTAAGAGATACATATAGAGAGTTATTAAAAATAATACTGTTAAAACACTGCATTCCAAAGTAATACCCAAAAAATCTTACCTTGGTTTCTGTGTTGCTTCCAAAGCAATCATTAATGACATTAAAAGTGGGTAAATCAGACTATGTAAGTGCATTTCCAAACAGCACCTTGATTAAAGTGGATTCTTGATATCCCATTGACATTAGGGACGTTATTTTAAGAAACAGCTGTTTAAAATAAGTTTGGATCTTTAAAGCATATAAACCTTTTCTGACTGGAATTCTATATGGAACTGACTTGGGCAGTCCTGATCTGCATTCAAGTGATTCAGATCAAGACCTGCATAAGGGTGATTTTCCCAGTCACCCTGACATCTCTGACTGGCTCTCTCCTTTGTATTTCCCTTTTAACAAACTGTGATTTTGATTTTTATTCCAGAAAGAGTCAGTTATTCCCATAAATAAATGTTTGGACAATGCTCTTGGGTGGGATTGTTGGGGTGTCTGTGCAGGACTGGACAATGCTGATGGGTCCCTTCCAACTCAGGATATTCTGTGATAAATTTTAGGTTGTTCTTGATAACAGTGGGCAGAATCTTTCTGAGTCTTTGCTGTGCCTCTCTAACCTTTGCTGCTGTGTTCTCATCCCCGTGCACTCCCTGCATCCAGAGTTTTAATGCAGTTCAGCTGGTGGAGATTGAGCCCTCACCTGTCAGTGCTATGAGAATGACCATAGCAGAGGTACCTGGGGGTGTTTCTGGTCAGCCCTGCGTTATCCCTGTGCATGTGGGATGCTGAATTTACACTCTGGACACGTGGCAACAGAATGCACAATCTCTAGATACATAAAACAGAAAAGGTAAAAAAAAAAAAAAAAAAAAAAAGCTTTATTCACAATGAGACTTCAAGGAGGAAAAATCAATTTAAGAGTGTTATTTGTGGGGAGCAGCTTCACACTTCTCCTGTGTTCTTGCACAGGGTTTGTAATTGATACTCTAATCTGCTGGGGCAGGAATTAAAATTTCCCAGCTCAAGCCAGTGCTATGTGTAATTGGTTGCTGCTCCTGTGTGAGAGGGAAAGGTCTGAGAGCTGCAGGCTCTGGTGAAATGCAGCCCCATTGCTGGTTTCATTTGGCTCTTTTTTCCAGAGGGCCATCCCCATGGCCAGGAGAGCTGGAAGTCACTCCCAGTAAACTCTGCAGTGTGAGGAATGCCAGGATTCTGTGCCATGGCACTTGTGTGGGCTCACGGGGTCCACGTGTGCTGCCGGCGCTGCCTCACTCCAGGAATTTTTGGGGAGCAATGAGTGGGTCCTTCAGGTGTCAGTTCCTCACTCCTTTGCTTGGCTAACCCTCTTGGGCTGCAGAATTCCTGCATTTCCTCTGCACTGCAGCTTTTTAATCTGCAGCTGCTTAGGCTGTAACCAGTTTTGCCCAAAATAATTCAATTATGGTTCTTTAGGATCCATGTAGCTCAGCTGATGGGATCCTACCTGGGCAATCCCATTTTTAATCAATAAGTACAAGGGAGTGAAGGCTCTTGCTCAGGCTTTTGAATTGGTCAGAAATTGCGTGTTTTCTAATTGATGGAGCAACATTTTAATTGCAGCAGAACAATTACCAAGCATTCTTTTGCCACATGTTCTGTTCCTAGATGTTTTGCAGAGGTTTCTCAGTTGGCTTTTAATTTCTGTGGGTTATGCATGATAATTTTCACACCAAGGGCTGAAAGAAAAAAGGAGAGTCATAAATACATCTCCTCAGAAGTTTAACATGAACCTTTTCCAAGAACAAGTTGTGAGCTCCCTTCAGGCTGATCCACTGGGCTCAAAATTCAGAGTATTTAAGTATTACTGGATTGGAGTTGTGAGGGCTGTAGGCAGGAAGAATGTTGTAAACAATGTGGATATGGAGCTCTGAATGGAGAGCTCTGAATTCTGGTGGAAATTCCACTTTTCCATGCTCCATCCCAAAATCCAGTTTTATTACCAGGATTTCTGTGCAATCCTTGAGTCAGGGACAGCCCAGTTTGCTTCCAGAATGATCCCAGCGTGCACGGTCAGAGCCTGCAAAAAGGTCTCTTCCTAAGAAAGGAAGGAGTGAAACAATTTCCCATCACCTTCCAGGAGTTTTGATCCCAAAAATCCCAGTTGCTCTAGGTAAAATGTACACTTTTGAGTGCCCACCAAGAGAAAACCACTTCAAAATGTTTTACATCCGTCAGGTATTTTCCTTTATCTAAAAAAAATTGGTTTGAGCTGGGATTTAATCAGTGGTTCATGTTACTAAATTACTTAGATGATTTCATTGTCTGGGTTCATTTTGATGGACATAAATTCTTATTTTTGAAAAAGAAAGTTTTCCCAAAAAATCCCCAAAATAAACCACTTACCCTTGAAGAAATGGTTTGTTTTAAAAATACCCAGAAAGAAATTATTGATCAGCTCCTAGCAAGCTTTAATCCTCTCCAGAAATGAATTCCCAACATGGATTTAGAGACGGCAAAGCAGAGAATGGAAAAGAATCTTTTTCCTTGATCCCAGGGTTATCACGTGAGAAAAGGAGGCAGGTGACACAAAAGTGTCCCTGGAATGGGAGGAGAAGGGCCCTGAAAAGCTGACATTTCATTTTTGGGGTATTTTTCCTGTTTTTTATTCACTGTTTCCTCAGAGGACGTGAGGACAAGCTGTGGCCCAGCTGATTTCTTCCACAGCTTCTTGACATGAATATAATCTTATTTTTCCCCCTCTTAATTTGCACAAAAACACCTCAGGAAGGTCAGTGGGAAGTTCTGCAGTTTCCCCCTGTGTAACTTGGCTGTTTTATGGGTAGATTGTGAAAATAAAGATGAATTTCCCTTCACTCTCAGAAGAACATCTTGGAATTTCTCAGCATCTTCTGTGAAGGAATTTTATATAAGTTGCATAAAAGGGGCCCATATTTCTATATTTACCATGGTCTGTACATTTAATACCAGAACAGACTGGGTTTAAGTACAACTTTCTTGAAGTTAAACCTAAAAAAAATAAAATAAAATTATTTAATTTGATCAACCTTAGAACCAGACTGGTTCTAAGTATAACCTTTTTGAGGCTAAATATATATTACAAAGAAGTAATTATTTAATTTTATTCAGTTTTAGGAATTCTTTTTGAGGAGAATTACAGCCATTCAGGTAAAGAAATGATCAGTAGGTGTGAGTGGGCAAAGCTCTGCCTTCCTTCTGTGACATGACCCGTCTTGTGCCCGTCTAAAACGGAATTTATTTAATCCCTCTCAGCCCAGTTTTGCTCAAAATAAGATCTGAGATCTGATATTTTTATTTGAGGTTGTTACTGAAGAAAAAGGAAATTTTAGGGTCTGCTGGGGTGTTGAAATGTGAGGATCATTTCTGATTTTCTTTTAAGTATAATGAGCTGAAATTGGCTCCCAACCTAATGGATTTTATTTTCATTTCCACTGCCTAGTTGATTTTAATTTTCACCACCTAATTTTAATTTAGAGAGCACACAGAATTCTTTGGCTTTTAGCTCTCAGTATTTTCTAACAATGAAAAACAGAGAGCAGAAGTTGCACTTGAAAGAAGTGACCAATTCAGAACTACAAATTTGTTTCTATTGCATTGAAAATATCCACAAAATCAATTTTTCTAGGTCAAACTTGATTTTAAAAGTCTCTCTTTTTTTGCCTTTGGTTACCTAATGAGGGCAATTTTTTCATATTTCTGGTTCTAATAGATTTTTGGAAAAATGGGCTGGGAATGCAGCTGCTGTGAGGGCTGAGGCAAATGAGGATAATTATGAGGGTGAGAACAGAAGTAAATGAACAAAAATACTCTGCACGCTAATTTCAAGATTAATTTCAGTGAGAACAATAAAAACCATTAAAAATAAAATAAGATTCAAATTCGTTTTAATAAAAGGGTTGTGCTTTTCATCTCTTGTATGCAACAGAAGTTCTTAATACAGAAACATGGCCATGGTCAAGGCCTAGGAATAACAAAGCTGTGTTGATCAGTGATATTTAATAAAAATCAATACTTTGAAGATTCTAGACTTCCAAAACAAAAACAAAAACAAATAAAAAAACCTGAAAGAAACAAAAAACCCCCAAACCAAAAAAAAAAAAAAAATCCCTGCCCAGTCCAGTGTTCCTTTTCTTCTGCAGCCTCCTCCTCAATTTATTAGATTTATATCATATTGTCTAGTATTAATTATATATTATAATTTTTTTGGTTTAAAAAGCAGCATGTGGTTCTATAAAGCAGCAATAATAGGTTGATTTGGATTTAGCCTTATTGTAACATATATGTGATAATAATAATAGTGGATTTAAGTCTTTTTTTTTTTTATTCTGGAGGGGGGGAAAAATCCCCTTTATGCAGAAAAAAAAAATCTTAATTTTTAAAGATGAAGTGTGTCCAGTTTAAAATGTTGGAAATTTACTGAAATATGAGTAAGCCCCAGCTCACTCTTGGCTAAATTAAAATTAAATTAATTCAGCAATGAGAGACTGAAAGGAAGCCCCAAAGTTGGCTCACGATTTTCTCAGAACTGCTGAGTTTAGCAGTGAGTTGTGTGAAAAATGTCATGTGTGTTCCTTCCTCCTCCCCAGAGTGTTGCTCTGCAGCACTGGCATGGAAACTTTTCTGTTTTCACCTCCTTTTAAAAGAAATGCCTGGTTTTTAGCTGTGTTTTCTGTCGGTGCTTTGCATGCAATAAATGTTCTCTGCTTTTTGCCTTGCTACAAGTGAACTTTTTTAGGCTTCAGCCACAAAAATAAGGAACTTGGAGGCTCCAGAGCTGATTTTTTTTTTGCTTTCAAGACAGCACTGTGCCATCTGCATCCGGATATAACCAGATAAATAAGAATACAGGCTGAATTTGGCCTGTTGGGAGGCAAATCCTGCACCTGCACCAACATTTCAGAAGTGACATTTGGCTGCAGCCTGAATGCTTTTGTTAATTTAAGAAGCAGCATTGCTGCCCCTGAGCTTTTTAGCTGCCTGGAGCCATCCAGAACTTTGGTTTGCTGATTGAATTTTTAGCACTAAACACTGGTTTTGTTGTAACCCAAGCCCTGAGGGAGCAGCAGAGTGTCCATCTATGTTTAGCTCAGGTTTTTTGGCTCTCCTTTCATTCCTTGGCCACGCAGAGTGGGTTTGGTTTCTCTCTCTTTTTGGAAGAGGTTAAATTGAGGCATTCCAGGCCTGAAAACACTTCAGCTTCATGGAGTAGATCAGAATCAGACCCTTCAGTTCCCTGCAATTTGGACTTCAATGTCCACAGCAGATAAATGTGGTTTAGCTCCTTTCTTCTCACCTATTTTTATGGCAGCTGGGTTTTCATTTTCTTGATGTCCCTGTCCAGTCTGTCTTTCCCTGAGGGTACAGAATTAAGGCTTTTCATTGCCACGTTTTTATTTTATTTTATTTTTTAGACCTTTAAGCAAGGGTGGGGTCTGCCTTGGTGCAACACTGCTTCATAAATAACTAATAAAAGTTTGATCCTACAAAATCCCTTTATTTTTTTAGTAGGCCTTAAAGAGTAGCCACAAAGTTCACGTTCATTTTTCTGGTCAAGTGCTTTTGATAAATAGACTAAAACCCAAAATCACACTTGGGGTAATGGAGAAGAATAATCAAGTGACTGAAAAGTCTGGATTCTTTCCATATGGAAATGAGCTGCTGAGTAGGAGCAAGAGCAGTAGGAGCACTGAAAATACGTTATGGGCTGTTTTCACTCTCAGATGTTTGATAGGGAAGAGGGAATGTCAAAGAATTCTGCTCAGGTTTAGGCTCAGGTGGAGGCTGTGTGATAAACTGGGAAAAAAAACTGAGGTGAAATGTTATCTTAAGGATTGGACGTACCTAAATAAATCCATCTGTTGTCTTCTCCAGGTTTACAATGGGATGTCTTAACAGAGGTAATTAAAGAAGTCAGTAACTAATTAATATGATTCTTTAAATCCACCTCAATAAAAGCCAATTTACTAATTAGATTGAGGGGATAGGTGAAGAGATCCTCACCTGAAGCTTCACCTTCCTACCTGATCATCCCAGAGCTGGCCCTGTGCCTGCACCTCTCCTCTTCTGGGCTGCTCCACACCTTGCCTGACAATTCCCTGTGCTTGGAAAATAACTCTGGCTGGCATTTCAGACACTCAGAATAAAGGCCAGGTTCAGTTTTGGCAAAGAACTTCACTGAACAAATACTGAGCTGAAGTTTTGCTTCTTTGTCAATTATATCCCCTGATCAGCTGTCAACCAAAGTTAGTATTTTTGTGTCTTCCATGAGGACAGTATAATCTAAAGGCCAGAAAAATCTTGTTTTCAGAATGACTTCAGTTTGCCTCCTGGTGTCTCTTGGTTTTACCCCAGTCTGTGCCAAATGCTGGTGTAGATGATTAAACTCTCATCCTTCCTTGACACAAATCATTGCACTTCTCCTGCTAAAATGCCTGATCACAGCATCTCTTCTTCTGCAACAGCTGGAGGCTTCCCAGCTACCCTGAAAATAATTCCATGTCTTTCTCCTCTCTTACCCTTTCCTGATGGCTAACCTTGGATTTCTCCTGCCTAAACAACCTTTTCATCCTTCTGGGCTTTTTCTCTAGTTTCAAACTCCACCTGATGAAGAAAAATGGTGTCATTTGAACCACACAGAGTGAGAAATTTGTGACACAGGCATTTCTTTCACACTTCAACAGCTCTGTGCGTATTCTCTCTTCTTGAGTCAGTTTATAAGGGATTTTTTTGGTTGATCTCAAAGGCTGGGCAGGATTATGTCAGGACTTGTGATAAAAAGGAATGCAGAAGGATTGTGGATTGCAATGACTGGATCAGGAAAAAAAAATCATAGGAACTGGTTGAGGTTGGAAGGGATCTCTGGAGGTTGTCTGGCCCAGAGCTGGTTGTCCAGGACTGTATCCAGGTGGCTTTTGGATATCTTCAAAGATGGAAGATGGTTCTTTGACTCTGTTACAAATGGAAATGATGGAAAGATTGGGAATGATTTCAGTCATTCCGTGCTGAGAAATGTTCTTGTTCTGTTCAGCCTGTAGACAGTGGAGAACTATTTCATCTTGCTTTAGTTGGAACTTCTTGAGGAGGACAATTTTACTTTTTGTCATTGACACAACAAAAGCAGGAGTAAGATAGAACAATATCACAAATGTGATTGGAAATTTCAGTCTGTGTTTTGCAGCCACAAACATTTTTGGACAGAAACTGCTGTGCTGTGCTAAAATATTTGATGGCTTTGTGGTTTGATCACAGTTTACAAAGAATGAGCCCCTTGGTCACACTAGACCTTTCATCTTTAGGAAGGAATTGTTCCCCATGAGGGTGGGCAGGCCCTGGCACAGGGTGCCCAAGGAAGCTGTGGCTGCTCCATCCCTGGAAGTGTCCAAGGCCAGGTTGGACAGGGCTTGGAGCATCTTGGGACAGTGGAAGGTGTCCCTGCCCATGGCAGGGGTGGGGCTGGATGGGCTTTTAAAGTCCCTTCCATCCCAAACCTTTCCACAATTCCGTGATCTTTGCTTCCTATAATGCCTTTTTACTTTGGGAATTGAATTCTTGTGAACTTTTGACTTTTGGAGTTGCCTTCCCACAACCTGGTCCCATCCCAAAGTTCCCCAGGAGGTTCTTGCCACACCTTCCTTGTTTCGTAAGATGCAAGACCCCAGGCTGACAAATGTAACACAGAGTTAGACCCTGTAGGCAAAGACAGAGGTAGCCCAGGGTCTGGGCCATCCTGCCTCATCCCCTGTTGCCTGTTCCAGAGCCGGCAGCTGGAATCAGAGACGGGAACGACCGAGGAGCACAGCCTGAACAAGGAGGCGCGGAAATGGGCGACGCGGGTGGCCCGCGAGCACAAGAACATCGTCCACAGCCAGAGGGTAGGTCTGGGAAAAGCACATCCCCTGGGACAGGAGCTGCTGCCAGCACCAGGGACTCACCCGGGGCCTGCCTTCACGTGGGTGTCTAAAGTCTGTTCCGCACCGGGAAAATGCGTGAGGAATTGGCTGTTAAATCTAATGCAAGGCGAAATTAGATGTGAATTGATAAATTTATTTCTGTGGCTGATCTTTGAAGAGCCATGGGCTGTGTTTGGGCATCAGGCAGCTGGGTTTTGGAATGTGTTGAATGTGTCTTTTAGGAGGGAGAATAAAGACAGAAGTTCCTTGCTCTTCCCCCAAAAACTCCAGCCATGAAGGAGTCTGCTGTGCTTTCACAACTGCGCAGTTTCCTGGTCATCCATACAATTCCAACCCCTGAGCATGGCATCAGCTGGAGAAAAACAACATCCAGAATGCTCTGATATCTCTGGGAAGGCTCCAGGGAGACCTCAGTGCCCCTTCCAGTGTCTAAAGACAGCTGGAGAGGGACCTGGGACAAGGGGTGGACACAGGGAATGGCCAGAGGGCAGCGTTGGAGTCATCACCTTGTCTTTCCTGGGATGGACCTCAGTCAGCCAACCCCAGCATCCAGACAGTAACTGATGGTCACAAATACCTGTCTTTGGCATCTGCTGCACCTGGGCTGTGTTTCCTTGTTCCTGGCAGACCCTGGAAGAGCTGGAGTGCCACGGGCCCGTGATGTCCGAGCAAACCCGAGCGGAACTGGAGCAGAAAATAGACGAAGCCAGGGAGAGCATTCGCAAGGCTGAGGTACAAAAGGAAATTCTTTTGGCATTTTCACTTCCTTCCCACAGGTAGATCTTTGTTACAGCTTCATTTGGTTCGTGGAAATGTGCATTTTTAGCATCAAAACCCAGGGAATTTTAAGATTTTTTTTTTCTTTTCGTCATTTGGTATTTGTCAAATCACTGAATGAATGAACTCTGTGAAAATCCAGATCAGAAGAGTGATATTAGAAACACCTCCTGATGAAGAGTGAGTCCTCTTACTGCACTTTTCTCTGTCAAAGGTCAAGAATCTCTATATTTAGGGGCTTTATCTGAAACTGATTGAAAAACAATCTCATTGTTTTTTACTAATTTCCTTCTACTTGAAGGAATTAATACCAGAAAATGGTGATTTTATCTCTGTCTTCATATTTTTAGGTTCTAGAAGCAACTGCCATGTGCTGTTGCAGTGGGTTCTGATACACAAACTAAACCTGACTGTTGATGGGAAAACATTGGAAATGATCCTTGTATCTCTGATTTTACTGTGAGGTGCTTTTAAAGGGGTTACTGAGGGTTTTGAGACCTGTTGTGGGTTAAGACTCATGAAAAACTTCACTTCTTATTTGGCTGCCAGTGTTGGGCTGGTCAAAGTGAACTGTTTTCATGGCCCCTGACTGCAAAAGCTCACTGCAGGCAGCAGGATCTGATCTGCTGGGCTTGGATGAGTTGGTTGCTTAATTAAAACTGTAGAAGAAACCTAATTGTTTCAGTGAAGTGCTTCTCATACCTCAGAGTAGCTGATGTCATTAGGAATGTGATTTACAGGTGAAGGGGTTCAAAAATACAGAGCAAACTTACTCCTCCTCCTGGCAGGAGAACTATCAGGCTCCTTTTTTTTATAAAGCAAATGCAGGATATGTGTTTTTTTTAAACCTTATTCTTACACAAAGTGGTTTAAAAACCTGCTTTGAGTAAATTATTTCCAACAGACCATACTCCAAAATACTTGTGTATATACATACATAGTTAATGATTAAACCTGCAAGGATAAAAGCAGCAGCAAGAAATAAAATCAGGATAAGAAGGTGCCAAAGAGAAAGTTCTTGCAGCAAAATATTATAAAAGGTACAAATTAAATCAGTCTGGAACTTATGTGACTTAGGAGAAAGGGAAAGTGCCTAGAAGTGGAATTTTTATGTATTATTTTCTCCAAGACATGTATTTTGGCTAATTCAGACAATTAGTGTATTTTCCTGGTTTTCCAGTGTGGTGGAGTTAAACCATCCTTCACCTTCCTTACATTTAATATGTGCCCTGTTTTACAGGGGAAGATGGTGCCAGTGCCAGGTACTTGAGGATGAAACTCAGTGACTGGGGGATTTTTGCCAACTTCTTTCTCTTCTGCTGCTTTTAAAGACATGAAGTTATCCCTGAGCTTTTGGGATGGTGTGGAAACCACTTTGTGGACTTTCCTGTATTGCCACCAAAGCTGTTTACAGTGTAGCATTGTTTATTTTTTTTTTCAGATAAACCAATAAGTGGATTTAGGGAGATTTTATTTCCACTTGGGAATGGCTTTTTCTTTTAGCCCTGTTGGTCCCCACTCCTCTGAGAGTGAGCTCAAGACCACAAATCAGACAAGAGATTTTTGCACACATAAAATCCTAGAGAAGGACAATCTAAGCTTTGAGCTAAAACCTGTTCTTTGGCAATGCAATTATAATTGCTTGCAGTGTGTGAAAACCAAACATTCCTGCATATTTAAGTGCACCTGATTGAGTTGGAATTACTGAGGGCTGGGCTGGGGAGTGGTATTTGTGCAAAAAGTTATTTAAGCTGTAGGGAGGCTGTGGAGTTTGAAGGTGTATGAGGATGACACAGAGACTTGATTTTTATTTTATTTTTCTCTTGAAATGCTTGTGATTTTTATGGAAATTTTTATGCCTGTTCTCTATCCCTTTTTTTTTTTTTTTTGATTCGTTCATTTTCCTTTGCAAATCCACTTTTTTTTCTGTCCTCATCATTCCTGAAGGGGAAGACAACTTCACAAACACGTTGGGATTAATTCTTTCTGGTTTGGTTAGAGAGGATTTTATTGGTAAAGGGTTTTTTTTTGTTCCTAGGGTGTATTGGGCATAGAAGTGCTCATCTCATTGCCCTCTTCCTTGGAGTCCCTGAATCCAGGGAAATCTAAGCCCTGGGAGGAGCTGAGGAGCTGTTCCATATGGATAACTGTATTTAACAAGTACAGGGATGTGGAAACAGGTGTAATTTGAAAGTACAGCAAAGGAATTGAGTAAAAATGTGCTCAGGATCAGGAAATACTGGAGAATCCCATTTTTTTTGTCTTCTGCAAGATGGATATAAAGCCTCAGATTGGCACATCGACAGCTCAGTGGGTCATCTCTGATCTTTTTCTTCCTGGGATAACAGCTGTTTTTCCTTGTGATGTTTTCAGGGAGCAAACTCCTTGATTAGAGGCAGGGAAAAATTAGGATTTCCAGCAGAGTGCTGCTGTGCAGGTGATACGTGGCAGATGTGACTGTAACTGATAACCAGAGCACGCATTTTTGTGTTAAAATTGGAAAGTACGAGGTTTGTTAAAGGATGGGGTTTTTTTTTGTTTGTTTGTTTGATTGCTTCTTTTAAAAGGAACTGTTAAAATAATGTTAGATTTTGAGTGATAATACCTCTGGCACTGGCAAAGAAGTAAAATTGACTGTAGTTAATGACACACTGTGGAGTTCAGATCCAGAGGGATTCTATTCTTGTCCCAGCAGCATTGAACCACTTTGATAAAGACAAGCCCTGAGAGCACGAGGTGCTCCTTCAAATTGAAAGTGGCACAATTCAGGCATTAGCTGTAAAGGAGATCAATTAAAAGTTTGGCAATTGATACTGAAAACTGATTATTTGTGAAAATAAACCATTCTTGGAGCTCTCTGTACTCACTCACCCAATTCAGGTAATTGAAGTAGAACTTCTGTGATTTCTGTAACAGCAGGAAGGAAGGGAGGAATTGAGCTTTCCATTTTCCCACTGCCTGAATCCCTTTATCTTTCAATGACTGAATTTTACAGAAATTTACTGGCAGCAGAGCCCAGCTCCCCCTGGCTGTCCCCTCCTGGCAGGAGTTGTGCAGAGCCACAAGGTCCCCCCTGAGCCTCCTTTTCTCCAGGCTGAGCCCCTTCCCAGCTCCCTCAGGAATTCTCCAGCCCCTTCCCAGCTCTGTTCCCTTCCCTGCACACCCTCCAGCCCCTCCATGTCCTTCTTGTCCTGAAGATCTGAAGGTGCCTTCAGAACTGGAGGTGCCTCAGCAGTGCCAGCACAGATTTCTTCTTCTCATCTCCTTTATCCTCTCTCACACCAGAGGCTCCAGCGTGGCTCTCCCCAAGCAGTTCAGTTGTCCCAGGGCTGACAAGATTCTTCTCCAGGATGGTGGGAGAGGTTTCCCATTTGCTCTCAGGTCTTTGGGCCTCCACAGCAATTAATCCTATTCCCACTTAATTACAGGGGGATGTATTTTGTCTCCTCATCAGGATACCTACAGCTCTCCAGAGAGTGTTTGTACCTGATTAGATCTGGAAAAGGCTCACTGCGGTGCTGTTTGCCCTGTTTGATCAGCTCAGAGGTGTAGGGCCATTTTTAATTGTACCTGGGGGGCTGATTTCTCCCTCTCCTTGTATTTGGCTGTGGATATTTATTGCTGGGTTGTGTCACAGTGGGAACAAAGCAAATTCCATATGCTTCAGGAAAATAAATGAAATGGAATCACAGCATGGTTTGGGTGGGAAGGGACCTTCAGGATCATTTAGTCCCAACCTCCTGCCATGGGCAGGGGCACCTTCCACTATCCCAGGCTGCTCCAAGGCCTGTCCAAGCTGGCCTGGAGCACTTCCAGGGAATAAGGCTCCTAATCCAAAAAGGAGAATTTGTAAAATGCCCCTCGCTGCCATCTCTGGTTGAGCTCAGGAAGCAAAGGCTGGGAGAGCAGTGCAGGGAACCAGGTGCCTTCCCTGCAGGGGATGTGTAGGAGCTGTTGGTCTTTCCAGGTCAGCACATTGAGGACTGGCCTGGAGAAACCCCAGTGACATCCACAGAGCAGGAATTTCAAACTCTCTTGGTGAAAAGCAGTTTAGTGAGGGGGACAATGATTTTTTACATGGTGGCTAACACCAGGGCACAGGGAATGGTTTCCCACTGCCAGAGGGCAGGGATAGGTGGGATACTGGGAGGGAATTCCTGGCTCTGAGAGTGGGCAGGCCCTGGCACAGGGTGCCCAGAGCAGCTGTGGCTGCCCCTGGATCCCTGGAAGTGCCCAAGGCCAGGTTGGAGCACCCTGGGATGGTGGAAGGTGTCCCTGCCATGGCAGGGGTGGGAATGGGATGATTTTCTAGGTGATGGGCTTTGGGGTGTCTAATCCAGCCTGTGCCTCAGTTTTACTGTCTGTTTTGGCTCTGAAATGTCCATTACATTTTTCACTCTATGAGGAACCAGTGTTCACCCCAGGACCTCAGAGAAACCTGATAACAAATGTTTGCATACATACATTTTACAGACACTTATTTCCTTACGGAATTTGGGTGATGTCCATTCAAGCCCCGTTCCCAACAGCTCGAGAGCCACTTCTTAAACCCTACAACTTCAATACTTAGGGATCTTCAATGCTTTATGTGCCTAAGCTTGGGAAAAACCCATCTGCCACTTGGGCTGGAGCTGTGCAGGTGGATTCTCCTCCAGGAATAGCTTCCCCTCTGTTTCCTTAACCTTGGAATTCCCTTGGGAGAGGTGTGATGTGTGCCAGTGCCTCATTTCCTGCTTGCTTCACATTGGATTTCAGATTATTTAGCATATAAATTAACTCCTGGAAAAACCTCCAGCCCAGCCTCCCACTTAGAACAGAAACTCACTCAGTGTTGTGGTGGAAAATGTAATTTATGAGCTAATTCCCCACCTGGTGCAGAAAAAGGATCCAGATTTTAAGTGAGTTGTGTTGGACAGGATTTATATTTTTGATAAAAGACAAGTTTTGGGTTTTCTACCCCAAACCCCCAGCAAAGCAGTGCAAGCTGAATTTTTTTTGTTTATTTCCTCATACATCCCTACTTTATCACAGCAGGCTGTGATTTGAAACTGAACTGCATGGAATAAGACTCACTTTGGGTTTTGAGAAGTTTAGGGCATTCCAAGACTTAATTATAAATCAAACTGATTTGTAGTCATAATTCCAGTGGCCCAAAATTTAACTTTTTCCTGAAGAGAATGATTTCATTTTAATATCTTTTTTCAATTAAAAAACCTAAAATTTCAACAAGAAATGTTTCTAAGTGGGGACAGAAATAAAGCTAATGGCTTTCCAGAGTGTTTTGCCACAATCTCTCCACATTGATTTCTTCCTGGCGAAAAGAATTTGCCAAATGAGAGCGTCCAGCCACTTGGGGACATGGGCAGTGGTGGCCTTGGCAGTGCTGGTGGGACTCCATGATCTTAGAGGGGTTTTCTACCCTAAATAGTTCCTGTATGACTTTTTTTCCTGTCACTAAAAAAATACTGCAGTGGAATAGAATATTTCTCACAGAAAATGGTTTGGGTCTCCTCATAATCCTAATTTAATTTGATTTTAGTATCTGACCAAGCACCTAAGTGCAACTTCTGTGTGAAATAAATAATGCTGAATTCTTCAGGAGAAAAAAAAAAAAATCTGGGCATGGCACAGGGTTTGTTCTGCACCTTGAAAAGCCGTGGCAGGTAAAGCAACTCTGCTTTCAGGAAAATCCATTTAAAACTGGCTTTAACAAAAACCTGAACCACAATATTGAAGGGACAACATCTGCTGCATTACTCTGTGGTTTTTACCCCAACACCTTTATAAATGGCTTTGTAGGACTTGGATTTGAGGTGTTAGTGGGATGTGAAGGAACTCTGGGTTTCTTTCCAGCCCTTTTCTCTCCCGGGAATGGGAACAGCTCTGTAAAATTCCTGCTGGCTTTCCTTTCCATGCCTTGCAGAACAGTTGTGTATCTTCATCTTGAGTAAGCTGTGGGTCAAAAAACCATTGCTTAATTAAGACTGGAACAGTAAATAAACAAAACTATTGCATCTCCCATGTGGAGCAACGTCAGGTATGTGAGGAATAGATAACAGTGTTTATATTTTCTAAAACTTGGGTGGTTTTTCCTTTCATCTTCTTAGATCCTCCCAGCAGAAAGAACAGTTTAGAGGAGCAGGAACCCCCCCAGAAGAGTTTGTACATTTTGTGGGTGGCTGATGGTTTTTTAATCAGTGTAAAAATACCCCAGTCCTCAGCTATTAAGCAGTAATTGGTGACTGTAAACAGCAATTTCACTGTTACACAGGAAAATGTTTGTCCTGCAGTGAGATTTCCTAACAATGAAATTTGGGCAGCACCCAGATTTCAGAGCCAGCACTGGATTCCAGCATTCCTGGGCTTTGGAAGCTCAGCTGCCTTCCTGGAGATGCTCAGAGTTGCTGGCAGTGCCAGGGGTCACTTGATTGAAGATATTTTTGAGTCTGTCAGTGGAGGTCACTCACTCAGGGGGCACAGCACGAGTGTCCCTGGGGACTCCAGTGGGAGGCAGGGAAAACCAGGCTTAAAGCCTTGTTTAGTTTTTAAATGTGATGATCTTTCAAGGGAACAAGACTTTGAGAAAAGCTTGTGACACAATGTGGTGAAATCACCACTGTTGCCCTGTTTCCTTCTTACTTAACATTTTATTCTGGCATAATGAAAGCATCAAAGCCCAGCTCGTTCAGATGGAGTGATGCTCAAATGAAATGTTTGTATCTTTATAAAATCAGAGTATTTGAGGTTGGAAGGGCACTCCCAAGATCATCAAATCTAACCCAGCACTGCCAAGGCCACCACTAAGCCATTTTTTAATGTGTAGCTGTTCCTGTGTGAGAAGCAGAATAAAGTTCTACTCCTGAGTGGTATTTTATTTGTATTTTTCCTTCAGGTAGGAAGCTGTTAACTCTGGTCTACCAGCATAATTATTTAGGTAAAAATATAATTTCAGCTTGTAAATAACTTTCAAGTGCAGGCCTGACCTAATGCTTCTGGTGCTTTTATGGCTTGTCTGCAATGGAATGAAACTCAAAACATTTGTGGTTTGGAACAAACATTTGTTGACTGTTAGGGCTCCTGGGTGTAAACAGGGAGAGGGAACTCCATTGGATTTGCTGGGTACATTGAATTAAAACCTCTTGTCAAGTACACTCAAGGATTTTGGAGCAGCTTGTTTATTTTAGCTCACAATTTGTACAAACAAACTACAGGAGAGGAAGGACTAACAGCAACTGCAGATGTTTGTAGCAGCCTGGACTAATGTTTATTGCTGTAGCATAACTCAGCCTAATTGGAAACTGCATAATGAGGTAAACAGCAAAACAACTGGGCTGAGCACTTCCTAGGTGGAGGCACAGGGAAAGTGCTCAGAAATGGGTGTCAGGATGTAAAGGCAGGTTAGGGGAGAGCTAACTTGCTCTTAACTTCACTCCACAAGTAAATATATGCATTAATCTATATATATTTATATATTCACAGCCAGGCTGGACGGGGCTTGGAGCAGCCTGGGATAGCAGAAGGTGTCCCTGCCCATGGCAGGGAGTGGCACTGGATGATTTTAAGGTCCTTCCAACCCAAAACATTCTGGGATTCTGTGAATAAGTTGCCTTTGACAAGGTTGTTCTCCCTGCCCTGTGCAGCTGCAAGGTTGGAGTGGGTTTGTTGAAAGTCTTGGATGCTTAGGAACAGGAGAGAAGGGATGCACATGAATGTATTGAATGTTTCCTCCTTTTCTCAGCTCTCTGAACACGATTTACTGTTAATCATTCACCTGGAGACCCCTTGCATGAAGAAGTGGCTCAGTGGCTTTGGTTTTTCCCATGGGAAACACCTCTCAAAGTTGTCCCATCCTCCTTTCTCCATCCCTGATTACAGTGCAGAACATGTGCACACAGCTGTAGCCATATGAAATTTCATCTGACATCATAAATTTCCCTCTTACAACTGACCTACTCCTTAAAAATCACATTTCTTCTACGCAGAATTTAAAATAATGTCTCTCAAAAGTGGTTTGAATGAGACAGGTTTAAAGTCACCTTCACAAATTAAGTGAAAATTGAGACATTTTTAGGGGTTCCGCTTAATAAAGTTAGCAGTCATTTCTTTTCTGATTTATTTTCTTAATGGAAAGATAAGATTCTCTGATTCTGTAAGTGCAGCAGCATGTCAAAAATGAGAAAAATACCTGCATCACTTCACCTCAACACAAAATTTTGTATGGAGTAAGGATTTGTGTAAGAGATAAACACCTACCTGGCACCCATTGGCATTTGAATTCAGTGTACACATATTCTGCATAGTCTGCTGTGCTTCAGCCACTACTGGAAGGGGAATTTCCCTCTAATTTTTGCCTGAACTCACCAGTTTTTTGCTGGTTTTGCTTGGATTCCCAGTGCTGCTGAGTGCTTGCTGTGTCAGGGATGCTGCAGTGAGGTGCTTCAGATCCCTGTGGGAAGGGCTGGAAGGGAGAGAAAGGAGATGAAACTTTGCTACTTGCTAAAAATGACCAGTGCTGTGAAAGGGAATGTGGGAAGAATTCCAGGCTGGTTCAGTGGGTTTCTGTTGCTGCCTCCATCAGTGACTCACTGAAGGATTTTTGGGAAGTCACTTGATTTTTGTTCCTCTGATGAGCAATGGCAGCAGGGGGGTGTTGAGAGGGCTGGTCTGGACAAAAATACCCTCAGTTTTATCCCTGGGTTTGCCCTCCACTTCTTGATGCAGATCTGCTCTTGCTGAAATCCTGAATTTCTTCACACTGCTCTTGCCATGCCTCCTGTTTAGACTGTGAACTGATTTGGATCAGGGTGGTGCTTTGTCATGAATTTGTTAAATCCTTGGCTCCATCAGCCAGCCAGCGTGCCAGGATGCTGAATTGAACCCAGCTGTCAGAAAAACCTCCATTTTCATGCTGTTCTGAAGACAAAAATCCTGAAACTGTTTGTTGGAGTGCAATACTTAATTTGGGGATTATTAACATATTGTGCTTCCAATAACAAACGAGTTTCCTGTGATCTCTGGCACGTGCTGGTGGAAAACAGCCTCGCTCGGGAGTTGGTGGGTTGGGGTGTGTGTGTGTGTATCCTGTCAGGTTTATTTGTGTTTCACATCCAGCTTAGTCACCACCCAGAAGGGTCTGCACTGTGGATATTCCTCATTTTAAAAACCTTGGGAAGCGCTGGGGTCGTTGGACTTCAAAGCTACACTGAACTGCTTAAGGGTGTGAAGTGGGAGCGAGCGTAAACTCAGAGGTGTTGCTTTAAAAAACACCAACTGGTGAGAGTGGCTGGGCCTCCAGAAACCCACTGCCTGTGTCTTGGCTCACAGCTCATTCCTGCAGGCAAGGAAACGAGGAGTGGGGCTCGTTTCCTCAGGGAGCAGCTTCTTCAGAAGATCCATGGGGCAAGGTGGGGCCCTGAGGAGCTCTGAGCTCTGTGCGTGTTTGTGTCCCCAGATCATCAAGCTGAAGGCAGAAGCGAGGCTGGAGCTGCTGAAGCAGATCGGGGTGTCCGTGGACACGTGGCTGAAGAGTGCCATGAACCAGGTGATGGAGGAGCTGGAGAACGAGCGCTGGGCCAACCTGCCCTCGGTCACCAACAACGGCTCCGCGCACCTGGTACGGATTCCAGGGGGAAACATCTCCCCAGGGCTGGGGGAAACATCTTCCCAGGGCTGGGGGATCTCAGATTCCAGGGGGAAACATCTCCACAGGTTTGTGGGATCTCAGATTCCTGGGGGAAACATCTTCCCAGGGCTGGGGGATCTCAGATTCCAGGGGGAAACATCTCCCCAGGGCTGGGGGATCTCAGATTCCAAGGGGAAACATCTCCCCAGGGCTGGGGGATCTCGGATTCCAGGGGGTAAACATCTCCCCAGGGCTGGGGGATCCCTCCAGGGGCTGCTCCTGACTTTGTGTGGAATACAGCAGGCCCAGAGGAGGCCCCGGAGTTGCTCCAGGGCTGGAGCCAGGCTGGCAGAGCTGGGGGTGCTCACCTGGAGAGGAGAAGGCTCCAGGGAGAGCTCAGAGCCCTCCCAGCACCCAAAGGGGCTCCAGGAGAGCTGGAGAGGGACTGGGGACAAGGGATGGAGGGACAGGACACAGGGAATGGCTCCCACTGCCAAAGGATGGGATGGATGGGATATTGGGAAGGAATTCCTGGCTGGGAGGGTGAGGAGCCCTGGCACAGGGGGCCCAGAGCAGCTGTGGCTGCCCCTGGATCCCTGGCAGTGCCCAAGGCCTGTGTTTCTTTTAAGTTTCATTAATAGTGTTATCTTGAGCTCTTTGAGTGTGCAGATCCAAGTGTCAGCCCTCCAAACTCCCAAAGGAATTCCCGTGCTGAGTTCCACTTCAGATCCTCTCTGGGCACGACAGATGAGGATTTGTGGCTTAGCTGTGTTAAACAGTGATTTTATTCCATTTCTTTTGGTACTCCACCTCCTTTAGCTTCCCTCTGTGCCTGTTGGGCTGCTCCCAGTTCCCCATTCCCAGTGTCCCCAGACATGGCACAGCTGGCCCTGGAGCTGAGCCCCCCGTGCTGGTCCCAGGCGATGCCACAGCCTGGGAGGTTCAGCTCTGAGTCTCATTTTCCCCTTTTACACTTACGTAGGCTCCTGTATTTAAAAAAGGCTCTGTTGACCTTGGCAGGCCAGACAGGGACAGCCCAGAGCTGGAATTCTTAGAGCTGGGACCAAAATTATGCCAAAATTTAGAGGAATTACTGCAGTTTGTAACAAGCAGCACTTTCACTCCAGCCTGGAGGAGTGGGCAGTGTTTAACAGAGCTGAGGAAGGGGCTGGAGCACCAGGAGAGGCTGAGGGAGCTGGGAAAGGGGCTCAGCCTGGAGAAAAGGAGGCTCAGGGGGGACCTGGTGGCTCTGCACAGCTCCTGACAGGAGGGGACAGCTGAGGAAGTTGGGCTCTGCTCCCAGGGAACAGGGATGGGACCCATCTGTGTATATGTGCAACAAAACAAGATAGATTTATATATAAATTAGTTCATTTATTTATTTATATATATATATTTTTTATATATATATATGCCCACTGTTTTTGTCATTTATATTTATAATTTATATAATAAATTATATAATTTATATTATAATTTATAATTTATATCATCCACTTTTCTGATCACCTCCCTTGCATTTCTTCCTGTGTTCGCTGCCTGTCCCACCCCTTCAGTGTCCTTCTGTCCCACACATTGATTCCTTGCCAATGCCATCCCCCATCCCAGACCCTGCAGAAGGATGAGCTGTGTCAAGCAAACCTCTGAGTTTCCTGTTTTCCCTCTCCGTGCCTGCTTCCCAAATGATTCCAGCCGAGGAGTTGAGAGCAGCCCACACGCTGAAAATGAAGGCGTGGTTCTGCTCCTCGTGCTAGAAGAGCAGGAGCAGATGTTGCCCAAACCTTCTAGCCATGATTTGCTGATTGCCATGATGGTCCCTGGCTGCTGGGACCATGCCCAGCAAAAGGCAGAGAAGCAGGAGAGGAAACCTCAAATTTGCCACAATTTGTTGTTGGTTGCTGATCTCCCAAAGCATTGCCCAGCTGTGGGACAATTTTTTGGTTATCCCAACGTCCATGAACACACCAAAGGATAGATGGAGGCAAACTGCTCTTGATTGAGGGTTAGTGAGGAAGAAAAAAATAAACAGACCTGCAAGGGTTAGGTTTGGAAATAGTAACATAAAAACAAATTAAGTCAGAACGTGATGAAGCTTTGTGCTCTTCTAGTCCAGGCCTAGAAGAGCAAAGCTGTCAGAGACCTGGTTTAGGGAAACTGCACTGGGAATTTGTAGGCTCAGCTTAACTCTTTTTTCTTTTATCAGTCTCTCACTTTTCTGGGGGAGCACCAAATTCACTCCCAAATCAACAGGAGTAAACACAGGGAAGATGGCTCTACATAACAGTGTTGCTTTTGATTCACAGAGCTGTTTTCACAGAATCACTCATCATTTTTCACATGAGATAAAGTTATTTATTTTAAACATAACCTGGGCACGAGGCCAAAGCACAGCTCCTGGCAGTCGTACCCCAACTTGTATTTTTCCAGCACATTGACTTCAGGTTTTATTTAAACTTTTATAGCAAGATTTTACAAATCTTCCTGTCTCTTAAGAATTTTTGTATTAAACTGCAGCAAATCTGTTGTGTGGAATACACCAGCTAGAAGGTTGCTTTGGGGTTGTTTAGTTTTTTAAACTTTAAAATATTTCCACTGCAGATTTATTTTATAACTCGTGGTCACAGGTACATTAATCTTTAAGTAGCATAAATTCCCTTTTTTCCAATAAACTTGTTTTTTATGTCATTGCAATGGCATCTCCAAAGTACTTTAGTCAGAGATTATGTGAAAAATGGATTTTATAACTATCCAGCAGTGGAGCTGGAGCTTCCAAAATCTTCTGCAGTACTTCTTAAAGTCCAGGTGCTTGTGCTTGAACAAAGCTGAGTTACTTTCAATAACAATAAGTCATAAAAAACACACACTGGAAAATATTGACCAGCTCCTTTTTATTGTTATTTTTTCACCACTTTTTTAGCAGCTGCTATAATGCCAGCTGGAATTTGTTTTACCAGGTCAATGCTGATGCAGAAAAGGAGGAAGGTGAAGAGTTTGAAGACAGCATGGATGTTTTTGATGACAGCAGTTCTAGTCCTTCTGGTACTCTCAGAAATTACCCTCTCACCTGCAAAGTTGTTTATTCCTATAAGGTCAGTGATTTTTTTTTTTTTTTTGATGGATTAGAAAAATCAATTATATAAGAACAAATAATAAGTATGCTTTTGGGAGCCTGAGGTTTGCTTTTTTGGTAGGGTGAGATTCAGGGAGGTTCTCAGGGAGAAGGGCTTTTGTGCATGGCAGAACCTTCATTGGGATGTTTTAAATCATGTTAAAGCTTTCAGTTTTTTAACAAATGAAAGTCTAGATGGGAATGTTCTCTCCACTGCCCATGCCTTGCCCTAAAAGCCACTTTTCTTTTCCATCCTTCCTGTCCTACCTTCCAGGCTTCTCAGCCAGATGAGCTGACCATAGAGGAACACGAGGTGTTGGAGGTCATTGAAGATGGAGATATGGAAGACTGGGTAAAGGTATCATTTTCTGGGCTTGTCTCCATGAACTCTTTCAGGCTAGAAGCTGGGATGGGAGGGAATGCTGGGATTCTCTCCAGAGCAGTGCTCCCAAGCACAGAATGCTCCTGCTGTTGGTTCACAGGCACGGAACAAGGCGGGCCAGGTGGGATATGTGCCAGAGAAGTACCTGCAATTCCCAACCTCCAGCAGCCTCCTGAGCATGCTCCAGTCCCTGGCTGCGCTGGACTCCCGATCCCACACCTCCAACAACTCCACGGAGGCAGACCTGGTGCCAGGCAGCCTCAACGGAGACTCCAATGGTAAATCCCACTTAAAAATACCCAGGATGTCGAGCTGGCTCTTGGAAGCACTCTGGACATCGAGTCTGGGAGATTTTCCCACATTTCATGGAATCACAGAATCATTAAGGGTGGAAAAGACGTCCAAGATCATTAAATCCAATTCTTGGCCAAATCCCACCATATTGCAAAGTCTACTCATTTTTTAATCCTTCCAGGCATGGGAACTCCACCATTTCCCAGCCTGTTCCAATGTTTTAATCACTATTCCAGGGAAGAAATTTTCCCTAACATCCAACCTGAGCCTCCCCTAGTGCAATTTGAGGCCATTTTCTCTTGCCTTATCTCTGGTTTCCTTGGAGAAAAGGCCCCACCTGGCCACAACCTCCTTTCAGGGCGTTGCAGAGAGAGACTGACCTGTACCTGAACACTGCCATTCCCAGTAATTATCTCAGTAATTACCTCTCTCATATTAAATCTGCATAATTCACCCCTTCAGCTCATACAGCTGAGATTAAAATTAAGGAAAACTGGAATAATCTGGCTCAGCAATAACAGAATCTTTAAAAGAACTTCAAAATCACCAGCTCCAGCCATCAAACTTGGTGTATACTTACATTTCTTTCTTAGCTCATTGGGTTTTTCCTTTCCCATTTTGCAGTCTGTTTTGTAAAAGCACTTTATGATTACGAGGGGCAGACAGATGATGAGCTGTCCTTCCCAGAGGGAGCCATCATCCGCATCCTGAACAAGGAGAACCAGGATGATGATGGCTTTTGGGAAGGAGAATTCAACGGCCGCGTCGGGGTCTTCCCCTCGGTGTTGGTTGAAGAGCTCACGGCCTCAGAGAATGGAGAGACTCAGTGGATTGGGGATATCCAGGTATGGAAAGAGGTGTTGGCTTGGTTTATTGTTTGCAAAGTTCTGTCACTTCTTCGGGAGGGGAAAAAAAAATCGAAACCAATTTAAGGAAAAAAAAAAAAAAATCAGAAGCTGTTAAAGTAAAAATAATCAGAACCAATTTAAGAAAAAAAAAACCCAACCCAAGCCCTCAGTGCTTGCATTTTAGTGTCTTACCCAGCCTAATCAATATCAGCTGATGTAGTTTTGCAAATTTGTGAATGAAGGCAGATATTTGGATAGAAAGTAATCAAAGGAGAAAATTCGCAGTTTATTTCCTGTCATTAATTAATTTATGAGAGACTGAGATGTCAGACACAACCTGGCAAAACAGGCTCTTTCAGCCCTAATTTAGTGTTTTCATACTTAATTCTGTTCTGTATCTCAATTTTGAGGGGCAGGATACTGCCAAGTTTTGGAGTACAGTAATTTTTTCAGAAATGTCCTCATTTCTACAGCGTAGTTCTCTAATCTTTATATCATATTAGAAAATCAGACACATTCCAATGTGGAGTTCAGAGACAGAAACTGCACTTCCATGTTTTCTACAACAGGATTTTTATTCCTTGATTTAGGAAGACCACCAAAATGAACATTTTAATGCATTTTGGGTGGGGATAAAGCTCATGATTCCAACACTTCTCTGTGAATCCCACTTGGCCAAGCGACCTTTTTGTTTCGAATAACCTTCAAAAATCCTCTCTGAATTACCTGGGAGAGGCTGAAAATTTCTGTTCAGTGGCAACCTGTGATTTTAAAAAATTGAATCCCTGTTGGATTCCTTGGCTTTCCTTCCCAAACTTTCCTGCCAGCTGCTTTTCCTCCGGAGGGAACTTGCTGGAGTAGGGATGGGTTGAAAAACCGGTGTGTGTGTGTGTGTGTTAAATGTGCCAAGGAGGATTTGCTGCAGGATTTGCTCTCCCTCTTTTTGGCACAGGTATCCCCTACTCCAAAGGCCAACAACTCCCTGCCACCCCTGCCTCTGTACGACCAGCCTCCCACCAGTCCCTATCCCAGCCCGGATAAAAGAGGATCCCAGTTTTTCCCCAGGTCTCCGTCGACGAACGGTGAGAAATTTGCAAACATTTTGGGCAAACATTCCTCCTTTCAGAGGAAAGGGCAAAAAAAAGAAAAAGAAAAAAAGAGCATTTTTACAACATAAATTCAGCAATATTGAGGGGCTTCTTTGTAATGGGGTGTTGCTTATTCCTTCAGAAAACAGCTTTGGTTCAGAGTCCCCTGGATTCTCCCAGCCTCCACGAGTTCCTCCGGAAAGTTCCTATGGCAAACTGCGGCCTGTAAGTGACCAGCAAATCCTGTGGTTTTTATTGATGTTCAAAGGGTAACAGCCACTAAACAGAGCTGAAAAAGAGGTGGGGGGTAAATGGCAGAAGAGGTCAGTCCTGTGGTTTATGCAGTTCCTGCTTTCCAGCAGTTTCCAGCATATTTGGGATTCTGTTTACTTCCACCCCCTTTGATTTGAGAGGTTTGGATTCCTAATGATGAGGGTTTTGTGTTGTCATTGCTGCCTAGAAAAAGGACATTTGCCAGAAAAGGAAGGGAAGAATTAAATCATTTAGAACTTTGCAAAATCCATCTCCTGCGATTAACTTTGAAATCAAGTTTTGGGGTTTTCAAAGCCCTAAACCAGATCATACTAAAACATAACATTTGTCTTTTCCTGGCCTTCTCAGTGAACGAGGTTGCAGGGAAAAAAGCATTTTTGGATATTCAAATAATATAATCTGAATGTTGAGGTAGTATTGGGCAGTTTGGTGCAGGATTGCTCCACAGTTCATGTTTTCCAGAGCAGGTGTGGTGTATTCTGAAATGATGTTCTAAAAACTCTGTTGGCACTAAAGGTGATCTCTGTCAAGAGCGAAAATGACTGATGTGGCAGAGTGTGAAAACAGAACACATTTTGGGTGGGTGTGTATTGTTGAGGTCAGTGATTGATGAAGTATCAGTGAGTCAGGTGCAGCAAAACATCCTCGTAGTTCCCACTCCACAGAAAATTCCAGGCAAAATCACCATCAGATTCAGCATGTGATGAGCCTTGCCCAGGTTTCCATCCTGGCTTATCCATGGAATAAATCTGGGAGTGCACCCTGGAGGGAATGTGGGAATGTAAGGAAAATCCCTGATGGCTGAAGTGGGGAGCACTGGAGCTGCATCCAGCTGGACACACGGCCTGTTTGTTTGCAGCATGTCGAGGGGTGAGCCTGGAGCTCTGTGCAGGAAATGTCAGGGAGTTCTGGTGGAATTTGGCCACTTTTGGGGTAGTCACAGGCTGGTTCTGAATGTTGCAGGTGCGAGCAGCTCCACCCCCCCCGACACAGCACCACCGCCGGCCCACGGAGAAGATCGAGGACGTGGAAATCACTCTGGTGTAACGAGGGGACTGGCTAATTAGTAGTGCTACAATCAAGGCCAAACACAGCTTTTGGTCTATCTCGTTTTTAGGCACCTTTGCATGATGAAGACTTGGACTAGAGCGAGCGATAGGGAGGATTTTATGTGGCAGTGACCTGGCGGATTCCTTCCCACAGTCATGAATATTTTGTGCCTTTTGTTATTTTTTTGTTTGTTTGTTTGGATTTCTCTACATCGTTCTTCTTCTCTTAGCACAAACCAAGACAGGCCAAGATTGGCTTTTTTTTCTTGGCTGGAGATGCTCCATTTTGATGTGGAGACAAAGAAAGAGCCCCATTCATGCAGCTTAGTCTTAGCATCCTTTGCTCCTGTGCATTAGTACAGTATATTACTGTTGCCATAGGAATGTGTTAAAGATTGTGGATCCTTCCAGTAGCATCACCTGCCTGACCAGGTATTCATCAGAAGAATGAAAAAGGGAACAGAAAAAGAAGTCTAAAGGAGAGGCTGGCTCCTCTTGAATCCCCCCACAGAAAGGAAGAGATGGGAAGATGATCTCCTGGAGAAGCAGAAGTGTTCATTCCATGGGTGCTCCCCTTGTCAGTGATTCACAGCTGAACATTCTGCCTTTGGATTTTTGTGTTTACTCAGTGCATTTACTCATAGAGGATCTAACACAGAGGTGCTGAACCAGCAGCAACGTCTTGTTCCACAGCAGAAACCAACGGGTAGAAAAGCAAAAAAGCAAGTGAGATTTTTGTCTAGATCTGGAAATTGAGCTGCTTTTTCTTTTCCTTTTTTTTTTTTTTTTTCCTTAGCAGGATTTGGGGATTTTGGTTTTTTTTGCTGGGTTTGTTTTATTTTTTTAAAGCATTTGGGTCACTCTTATCCCAGTTATTGCCGTGTACTTTATTATCCAACATTATCAGTGTATCTTTGTCATCAAACCACCTGAGTTCTAGAGTTAGCAGTTCCATTTAGAGTATTTACATGCATTTAGGTGTTGCATTGGATGGCCCTGTAGCTTTTTCCCACCCCAATCCCATTAACCAGCCAAAGCCAGGGAGCCAGGAGCAGCTCCAGGTTCTGCCTTCACACCGCCTTCGTGCCCAAGATGTGCCCAATTCCTCTCAGGGAAGAAACTGAAAGGAAAAAAGTTTCACATTTCCCTCAGAGAGCTCTGAAAAGGGAGCTTGGATTTCGGTTTTTTGAGAGAAAAGGGCAAAGAATATTCTGAAGTTGAACGTGGAGCGGAATGAATGCTTGGAGGAGAGGGAAAAACTGGATGGAAGCAGGTTTTTCTTTGGGTACTGCCTAAAAGATTCTCCATCAGATGAAAACTTCAGATCAAAGGCATCCCGAGGTTGGGTTTGGAGCTGTTTGTGGGTTCTCTTGTGTCTTCATGGTTTTTTTTCTCAAAGCCAGTAAGTTTTCAACCTTTAGTTTACTAACAAGGGCTATTTTTTGAGGCTGCATTTACAACAAAAACCCAATGACTCATCTAACAAGATTTTATCATAAACTTTGCACATACTTGGAAATCCCAACCCAGGCTGGGTCTCCGAGACATCCAGTGTTTGCCAGTCTCCTTTCCCAGTGGGATCCTTAACCAAGAGTGGGGCTGTCTGAGGGCAACAATTCATGGATCACTTATGGAATCAGTGACTGTCCAATGAAGTCTTTTCCATATTTTATTCCTTCTTTTGCACCTCTTGTCCTGTTGATCTGTTTGAGGTCTTTTTATGTGTTTATCAAACTTATTCTTAAGTTTAAAAAAAAAAAAAAAGATTTAACTGTTTGCAGATATTTTGAGATCTTTACAACGCAGAAGAAAACCAAGTTTTTGCCATAATGTTCACGTTCAATTCTTTTGGCCAGTTTGTCTGTGTCCTTCACACTCGGACTTTCAAAAATCCAGAAAATTTTTATTTAAAAGTCTCTTTAGTTGTATTTTAAAATATTTTCTGTAAGAGCTGCTAATTTTATTTAAAAAACAAAAGTGAAAAAAAAGCAAAAAAAAAAAAGAAAAAGGAAGAAAAGTTGTAAAAAGATGCCTCCTTTTTAACTATGATTTCTTCATACAGGGCATGTATCGGCCGTCGCATCGTGTACAGCTCAGTACACCCTGAAAGCATCAGTGCAAAATGCTTTCTTTATATTGGCTGTAAAAAGTTTGTATTTATTATGTATAAAAAGTTGAATAATAAAAAAGTGGAACTAAATCCCTGATGCCCTGGGAGATCTGGGTGGGGGGAGGTTTGAGGGAAAACCCAGGGATAAAAAATCAACATTTTCTTGAGAGAGAGAACTTTGTGCTTTTACACAGAAATTTGAATCTTGTGCTTTGGGAAAAGGACATCCTTGAAGTCAGCTTTAAACATCTTTTGGAGGGGGCATTTATACAAAGAACAAAACGTTGCCAAGAAAAAAAAAACTAAGAGCCGGCAAAAAAGCTCCAGTTATCAAAGTAATTGCTTAATAACCTTGATGCAATTAGGATAATTGCCTAAAGAAAGCGAGGGGAGTGATTGATAACAACCCTTCAGAGTGATTGTCCCTTAATAGGCTTGATTTGCCTAATTGTGCCAGGAGCATTCCCAGTGCAGCCCAAGCCTGTCCAGCTCTGGGATCCCTCTGTGGGCTGCGTTTCCACGTTGGATTTTCTCACTCAGAAGCTGCCCGTCGGTGACCACCTCCTTGCTGGGCTATTCCCAGTTTCCTGCGGGTGGTAGGTGCCAAATGATCCGTAATTTCCACGTGCTCTCTGGTTTTGGAGACTCTTTCCCTCATGGAACACAGCACTTTGCTGTGGGGTTGGGTTGGACCTTTTGCACTTCCACTCTCCCCACTGAGCTGTTGCACGGATCTCCACTTTTTCCCCTGAGCTCCTGCAGCCTCTTCCTTTGAGAAATCCCATCTTTCCTGCTTTTTATATGGATTCATGGTGCTCCTCTAAAAATTATTGTCCTGCCTTGCTGCTTCGACAGCTCTGTCCTTTTCACTTCTTGCTTGTTGCTTGGGGTCCTTTTCAGCACCTTTATGACTTAAAAATTATTTTAATCCTCAAATCCATCAGCAGAGCCACTTTTCCTTTTCGATGTTTACTCCCAAATCATGCCAGGGTTTCTTTTTGTTTGTTTTAGGGGAATATTAAAATGAACCAAAGCAAGTGGGCGAGTTCTCTTTCCCTTATAGCACAAATGTCTCTCACTGCTGACAGTAATTAAAAAAGAAAACAAAAACTGCACCATCTTCTCTAAATAAGGCATCTTCTGCTTCTTGGAAGTCTGGCTGCGCTGCAGCTTGCACTGCTTTTCTAGAAAGGTGCCTGTAATTAATAACTTGTAAATCCCAGCATGGCAGGGGCAGGATTAGCAGGGAATCAACTTCAGTCAGCCTTTGGAGCCTCCCAGGAAGGAGGGGATGCCACTGCCAAGGGAAGGGTTCTGTCTCCCCGCATTTTTTTCCATTTGCAGTTCTGTTGCCCCACGTGAAAATCTTGGGAAGGATGGGAGTAAATGTGCTGTCCCCCCACAGCTGGATGGGTGTATCCAAGAGGGGGGAGCTCAGGGATGTTGAAGCTGGAGAAAGTGAGGGATGAAAGGGAAGAAAACTTAACTGAAGTAGTCAGGGATGCAGCAAAGAGACAATAAAAAAATGCAGCCAGGAAAATGCTGACGTGCTTGCCATGCCAAGTGGTTTCCTACTCCAGGCATTCCCCAGGGGGATTGAGGATTACAGATCTGGCAGCAGGATCAGTGCAGCAAGTGAGCCTCTGCATTGCAGGTCATTTCAGCCAGAAAATGAAAGAGAGCTCTGCAGTGATACCAGAATGGAGAGGTGGGAAATCCCTCTGCTTGGTGGAGCAGCACAAGGAGGAGGGGGAGAGGGGGTCTGACAGGTACCAGTGCATCTCCTGGGATGCTGGCACTGCTGGGAAGAGCTTGGCCACATCCTCTTGGCTTTCTCCCTTTCACTGTTGCTGCACATTGAAGAGTTCCCCCCCAGCCTTCTCCTCTCCAGGCTGGAAATGTGGAGAATCCTGGAATAGAATCAGAGGACAGGAGGAAATGGCCTTGAGTTGTGCCAGGGGAGGTTTAGATTGGATATGAGGGAAAAAAAAGGATTTTCAGGCATTGGCACAGCCACGCAGAGCAGTGGTGAGTCCCCATCCCTGGAGGGATTTAAAGCCATGTGGATGTGGCACTTGGGGACATGGGTCAGCGGTGGCCCTGGCAGTGCTGGGGGAATTACTGGACTCCGTGATCTGAAAGATTTTCCTGAATGATTCTCTGGCAGGGAGAACCTCTGTGCTAAACAGTGTTGGGCTGAGGGCTGTGCAGTGTCCATGGAGACTCAGGAATGGGGTTCCAGGATCGAGGCTTCAGACTGAACCTCCTTAAGGATCCAGGGAGAACAACAACATCCTGCCATGGCCTCGTGCCTGTTCCAGGAATCTGGTGGAATTAAACACGTGCTGTAGCCAGTGGCAGCTTTGTGTGTTGGAAGTGGCTCGTGGAGGCTTTTCCAGTCCCCAGGGAATGAGGCCTGAGGAGGTGTCTGCCACATCCATCCACAGCCCAGCCCCATTCCTCCTGCTCTTGCCACTTCAGGTTTACTCCCTGCAATCCATTTTCCAGCCTGCCTCTGTGTTAAGCAGAGATTGAAATTCCCTTTTGCTGTCTGCTGGATTTCCCAGCTGGTATCCAGGGGAAACAGGAGGCAGGGACATGCAGCTCTGGGCATCAGGAATTGCCTCTCACAGAACCTGTCGCTGCCCCTTGCCAGCCTGGACCATGGCCAGGGATTAAATGGCCTTTACAGGAGGTTTTGGATTCTCTTCTGTCGTTTCACCCAAAGGTGGGAGTGTTCCTGGAGTGTTCTGGGTCAGGCAGGGATGGCTGTGAGGATCAGGAAACAGGGACAGCCTCACCTTTGGGCTGCTCTGTCTTCACTATGGAAGGAGAAGCTGTTCAGCCACTGTTCAGCCAAGTTGAGCTCCACAAAGATCCCAGGATATTCTGAGCTGGAAGGGACCCCCAAGGATCATGGAGATCTCTATCCCCAGAACTTGGCATTATTAACACCGTGCTCCTGTTCTTCTGGCAGCTAAAAAACATCCCACCCAAAACTCACCTGGATGTCAGGTGAACATGGAATGGGCCCCACTGAGGAGGAGCTGGGAGCTCATTTCTTCTGCCCACTGGCATCATTCCTGGAGAAATCCCTGTGTCCTCTTTGCCAAGCATCACCTGAAGGTTTCTCCTTCCAAAAACCAGTCTGTGCCATGCTGAAGTGCCCCTTCTATTTCAAAATTGCTTTTTTTCCCACTCCTAGTTTTTCACCTTTTTTTTGATGGAGTGTTTTTGGGGTTGGATTTTTCTTTTTGAATGCAGATTGAAGAGTGAGTGCTGTGAGCTGTACTTCAGCTCTGCTGTAATTAGTTTTGTCTACTGTAATTGCTTCTCCTTTTTCCATTGTTTAGTGAAAGACAAATGAATTTCCAGGTCTGGTTGCATTGGGAATGCTGACAGCAGCTTTTTAAAATCCCACAGCACAGCTATTTGTCTTTTTTGTTCAGCTGAATCCTGCAGAGTGGGACAAATTCAGCTTCTCCTCTGTGTCCTGGGCAAATTACTGTACTAATTAATTTCTCTAAGACTGGGGCCTCTGCTTAGCAGAGGGAAGGGATGGAGGGAGGGCACTGTCTGGAAAACAGCAACAACCCTGGATTAACTCCTGAAATAAACTTGCATGAAGAGACTTGAAAAGCTGATGGTTCAAAAATAAGGTTTATGGGGTTAAAAAAAAAAAGGATATTGTGGTATTAATCCCACTTCATAAGGACATCTTGGTTTCTGAGGAGGGAGCATCACCCTGTTCATGCTCCCGAGGTTTCCTGCTGCAGGTTTTGCTGTGGGGTTTTAAAGAGAATCAGCATTGTTCTTGGAAATTTGATGGCAGAAAGTATTGCTGCTCCTTAAAAACGAGGGAGGGATGCTTTGTGTGACCGACAGCAAGAGGAGGGAGAAAGAGGGGACTGTGGCCAAAGGACTTGTGGGGTTCTGAGAACATCACTGAGAGGATGCCAGGAGAGAAGGACCCTGCAGAGGGAAGCGCCTTTGGGCAGAGAGGGGAAGCAGTGAGTGCTTGGACTTGCCAGGAATTTTCTGTGGAAGGATCTGAGCACTCATGGGGTGCTTGGGACATCAGAGCTGAGGCTGGGCCAGGAATGAAAGTGGCAGGAGGGAAAACCAAATTGTAATGTTGTTCTTAAAAGGGTGGGGTTGGGTTTTTTTTTGCCAGTGAAACAGGTGGTAGATTTATTTTTGCCCAATTTTTTCTCTTCTTCCCAAACAGAAATTTAATTCCAAATATTAATCCAAATATTAAATTCAAGGAATATAAGTAATAATAAATGCAGCACTCTCAATTCCCTCAATGTTGAGGTCAGTGCAAATTATTCCCCAAGGACACTGTTGGAGTGGGATTGCTCTGGGATAACGAGGGATCTCGTGTTAATTCAGCTGGCAGAGCTGCTCTGCCTAACAGTGGGGAAGTGCTGCTGCTGCTTTCAAAATTACCTGACCGAGCTAATCTGAGGGTGAGGGGACAATTTATTGATTTGGAGTCCTAGCCAGACGTAGATGGAGATAATTGTGGGATGTTAGTGGTATTATTCCTACAGAAAAGCAGGCTGGGTAAGGATTTTCAGGTTTTTATTAGCCCCTGCCAAAGCTGCACTGCAGCTCGAATGTTTAATTTAAGATATGGATGGGTGAGATACCAAAAATCAGAGCTCTCTGGGTGGTGGTCACTGAATATTTCTGCTGAAACTGCTCATTTTCTCAAGCCAGCAGCCCCTCACACTGCTTTGAGCTTCCCCTCTAAAGCTATTTTTAACAGATAAAGGGGGTGGGGGGGGAAGGTGTTAAGTTTGCAGCTCTGCTTTTGCATTCTGGTCAGGTGTCTTGTCACTCTTCATGGCTCTCCTGCAAGCTGGCATCCGAGGGTTCTGCTTAATGTCCTAGAAAATAACCTTGTGCTTGGACCAGCAGCCAGTTTATCACTGCAGCTCCCTGGCTGCGTGTCTGGGGCAGAGAGGGGACAGGGAAAAGCAGGGAGAGCATGGAGCTGGGTAGTGCCAGGCTGCTCCTGGAGCAGCAGCTCCCTCCCTGCTGCCACAGCACCTGGGATCAGCTTGGCAAAGCAGTTCTGCTTCCCCTTGTCCAAGCAGGGAGCTGAAATCCTGGGAGTCTGGGATTTGAGCCTTGCAGCCTCGGCAAGTTCTCTCGGTGGTACTCGCCTCCAGAAGGTGTCATCTTCCCACATGGATGGCTCCATGGATTTCTCTGGCAGTGGGAAGCCATCCCCCCTTGTCCCTCCACTCCTTGAGTGTCATGTCAGCAGTTCCACCAGGAGGAGCAGGGAGTGGCCTTTGCCACCAGCCTTTACCTCAGTGCACCTGTAAATCGTCACAAAATGTGGTGCTGGGGCAAAACAGCCCCTCCTGCCCTCAGCCTGTTTCCTGGGGCTTGAAAACTGATTAAGAATCACTTGCTTAAGCTGCTGGGTCTCGGGTGACAGTGCCAGGGCAAGCTGCTCTCCTGGAAATGCCCATTAAGGTTTCAATTTCCATCCCTCACCCAGAGCCGTGGGGCCGGGTGTGAGCTGCTGGAATGACCTCTGCCAGCAGCCTCTCGGTTCATTAAATAGTTATGAGCCAAGGATTCCCAGCTAAACAGCACACTGAGCATCCTTACCCCAGCTCCTGTTTTTAAAGGAAGTCTAAATTGTTTAATAATCTGCTTGAAGTCCTCAAAGTGAATGTGGGCAGCAAAGCAAAATCCTGTTTAGCAGGGCAGATGCCCAAAGGAAGGTGTTGGAGTGATGGAGCTGTTTGGGAACAACCACTGAAACACTGCCAACAATTTATCAGATGTGTTGGAGGTGACAGGCTGGGATTACAGACGAGTTGGCTGCTGGGTCAGACCTTGCTGAGTGCTGCAATTTCTGAGTTAAATCCAGACCACGTCAGTGCACAGCTTCTGGCGGTTGGTTCTCAAGCTTTGATGTGTCCTCAGAGGTGTGAATTCTCCTGGAGGGTCACACACACCTTTCCAAAGCAGTTATTTGTCCTCAGCCTGGAGCTGAGCTGGTGCTGCCTGAGTTTCAATCCCGCTCTTCTGCAGGGAAGGAGATGGGATTGGGGCAGCTGGGAGCTGTCTCTTCCTGGAAACACCACGGTTGCTTCTTCCATCCCTATCCTGCAGGATCCTGCCACCTTCCCCTGCCTCCAGAAGGTTTGCTGGACTTACTCCCCATGTTCTTGCCAAGCTAAAACCAGTAAGTCCTGCTAGGTGTGAAATATTTACAGCCTGTGAATGTGGCCCCAACTCCCTGTCCTCCCAGCCCTGTTCCCTCCATCTCCCCAATCTGAAGGGCTGCTCCATGTGGGAAGGCAGAACACATTTCTCAGGAAGATTTCCAGAGGTGCCAGGGAGTGGTGAGGAACTCAGTGAGGGGTTTATGCAGCTCGGGCAGTAGCAGCTGCTCCAACTGCAGCAGTAATTTCTAATACAGCATCTCCTGCAGTAAAATTCCTGTCTGAGTTAGACTTTACAAATGCTTTACAAGTGGTGCTTGCAATTCATCTTATCTCTGCTGGAATTACCTCCCAGGACCCATCTCCATTCATTTATTGCAAACTATCTCATCTTGTCCATCTCTAGCCCAGGTTTCATTTTCCACAGCTATTCCCTGGGAAAATTCACCAGCTCTGCAGTGCCTCTGATGGTCGTAGGGAAGGTGGCTTGGAAGGATTTCTGTCCTAGGCTGCTGGTTCCTGCACTGAAATGCAGGGATGTAGGTTGGGGTCCAGCTGTCCAAATCCCCCTGGAGCACCAGGAAATCATAAGGAACAGGCTCCTGCAAGGGAGGTTCCTGAAATCCTCAGGCATATCCAGAGAGGTGACGGGGCTGGCGTGAGCGGGAGCCCAGCGTGTCACCCCAAATCCTGCAGGTGTCTGAGCTGCAGGGACCCCAGGAATGGCAGCCCCTGTGCTTCTGCCTGTACCAGTCTGTATTTTCGATGAGGCCAAGGCTGTTCCCTGATCCTTCTGCACAGCCAGCACAGTCCCTGGCAGGATCTCCCTTCTTTTGGGAGCAGCGATGGCAGTCGGGGATTTCTCCCAAATGCCACCTTTTGTCGCTGCCCACAGAAAGCAGGGGGTACTCCAAAACCCAGTGTGCTGCCAAGCTGGGAAAGCCGTCCTGGCCCTTTCCCTGCTAAGCCTGGCAGCCCCTCCTGCCTGCTCTGAACAGGAGCCAGCTTCCCGGGGAGCAGAGGCTGGGACGCTGCATTGATGGAGCCCCTGCAATGGCCCTCAGCTGCCATAAACCATGTTGCTGTCTGGGCAGTGAATGGAGCTGGGGGGAGGCCGGACAGCTCCCAATTCCCAAACCTGCTCCGAGCCACGTCCCCCACAGCGAGGAGACCTGGCACCACCTCCCAGCACCTGCCAGGCCCTCCCCACGGGCAGGGGGGGCTCCTGCTGCTGCCAAGTGCCACATCTGGGGTGGCATCCTTCCCGTGCAGCCCTGCTTCTTGCTCCTGCACGGTCCAAGAGGAGATCCGAGTGCTGCTGCCGGAGCAGGGGCTGCAGCCCAGGGTTTAGTGCCAGCTGGGATGTGCCCAGAGCCAGGGAGGGTCATGGCTGGAGCAACCCCAAAGTTTTTTCCATCCCCTGGATGTCCTTTGGGGACAGAAGGAGCTCCCGTGCCGGTGGCGAGGCTCCACAAGGAAGTGGGGAATGGGGAGCAGCAGGGGTGCAGTTCCCAAGGGTGGGGACCCACAAACCTCAGTGTCCATTGCTCACCATGGGATTTAGGGATAATGCCAGGCCTGCTGCAGATCCAAGCCACTGCTGGGCCTGGGAAGGCGCTGGGACCTGCTGGACCACACCTGGGCTCTCTGTGGAGAGGGGTGCAGGCATGTCACAGCTTTTTTGGGATGTTGCCAGCCTCCATTTCAGCAGGGTTGGAGCAGGGGTGAATTTTCACAGAATCAGGGAATGGCTCAGGTTGGAAGGGACCTTTAAAGGCCATCTAATCCAACCCTCCTGCAGTGAGCAGGGACATCCCCAGCTAGCCCAGAACCCATTCCTGGGAGCTGGCTGCAGCCAGGGATGGCTGATGCTGAGGGAGGAATCCCACACTGCTATTTGGGGAAGGCACTGAAATGTCCCCGGCTCTGAAGGCCACGGCTCGGAGCCCCCAGGCCACATCTGGGGGGACAGGGGACATTCCCTTGGTGCCCAGCACCAGCCAGGCCCTGCTTTTTGTGCCCTGGGTGCTGCCCCTGAAATGCTGGCACGACACATGGTTTGTCCTTAATGGGCCGTGGAAAAGGGGACACGCGTCGGGGTCAGGCTTTGTGCTCGTGTTGTGCCTTTTGCTGTCTTTGTATGATACAGAAATACATTGGGTGAGCCCCTCCTGGGTAAACTCAGCCTAAAAAAAAAAAAAATAGATGATCTTGGGCGGATATTTTCTGCTCTGAAAGTAGGGTGGTGTTGGAAAACAGCAGAGTGGGGTTTGCGCAGCTTGGGAGGGTCCTCCGTGGAAAAATATTTGAGACCTCAGTTTATGGGGCTCAAACCCCTGCACAGAGACACCCGCAGCTGCTGGACACTTCTGCAGAGTCTGATGTTCTGTAGGACAGGGGACCTGGGGCTCGGGGCGGGGTGGCTGGGCACAGCAGGAGCCAGGCGAAGGTGTCTGGCGGCAGAGGGGACAGCACTGCCCGCCGCCTGCCTCGGCCGAGCGCTGCGGGGGATGCTCCGCCCTGCCTCCCGCTCTGCATACGCCAACCCGCGGGGAACAGCCTTTTCCCAGCCTGGAATCCGCCTGCGCTGACACCTAGTGGAAATCCAGGCTTTTCCCTGGCCGGGATGAGCGGTGTCCTCTGCTTTGCTGCTCCTGCTGCGGACGGGGGCATTTTCACAGCATCGCTTCGGCTGGAAAAGGCCCTTAAGATCATCGGGTCCATCTGCAAACCCTGTTAAACATCCTCCGCTTCCTACGGGCCGCGCATCAACTCTGCCCATTATTGGTGCTATTTCTGTATTCCCCTACAATCCCCTCAACCATTAAAAAAACAATGCGTTGTGGCAGGGCAAGGGGGAACGGCTCCCCACTGCCAGAGGGCAGGGATGGGTGGGATTTTGGACGGGAATTGTTCCCTGGGAGGGTGGGGAGGCCCAGAGAAGCTGTGGCTGCCCCTGGATCCCTGGAAGTGCCCAAGGCCAGGCTGGACAGGGCTGGAGCAATGGAAGGTGTCCCTGCCTATGGCAGGGGTGGATCGGGATTAGCTTTGAGGTCACCTCCCAGCCAAGCCATGCTGTGATTCCTGGATAACAGCAGGCAGAGCAGGTGTCCAGGTGTAAGCCCGGGGCTGAATCCTCACGTATCTGTTTTATTTTACACGCTGCTGACTCCCCGCGTCCGTTTAACGCCGCTCTGGGCCGCAGCCCTCCCCAACATGGCGGCGTGGCCAAGACTACATCTCCCATCGGGCCCCGCTCGCCGCCCGGCGTGCCAGCGGCGAGCCAATGGGGCGCGGCGGAAGGCGGACATAGCGCCGCCCTCGGGGCCCGCTCCTTCCTTTCTGCCGGGCCGCGGCTCATCATGGCGGTGCAGATCTCCAAGAAGCGCAAGGTGAGCGCGGCCGCGCGGCTCCTCCGCGGCCGCGGGGCGCTGCCGCACCGCCCGCGGCGGCCCCAGCAGCCGGCGGGGCGAGGGCACGGCGGGCGGCGGCGGCGGACGGGGGAGGATGGCGGCGGATGCGGCGCGGGGCCCGGCGGGGAACATGGCGGCGGGATGGAGCGGGCGCTTCCCCGCGGCCGCGCGCGGAGGTGCGGAGCGGCGCTGGGGGCCGGGAATTGCGGCGTTTTCCCTTGGCTTTCCCGTGGGAAGGGTTCGCGGCTGCCCCGCTCTGTGGGCCGGGAGGGCACGGGGCGCTGCCTGTCCTGGGGAGCGAGGGAGGTTTGGGCTGTCAGGAGTCCCAGCAGCAGCTTCCCGTGGGGCTGGGAAAGGGATGGGAGCCCGCTAATTATTTCCCTTAAATTGCTCCCGAATTGCAGCAGAGAGCCGTGGTCCCAGCGTGAGCAGCGGCTGTGGGTCACGCAGTGGCTGGAGCGGATTATTGCTGAGAATTTCAGGGAAGGGGGTTCCATTTTTCCCCACTGCTGCACCCGGAGCTGGGCAGAGCACGGTGCTGGTCAAGTCAAGGCTGTGGGCTCAGTCCCTGGGCTGTTCGTGTAAAAGTTGGACTTGGTGTTCCCTGTGGGTCCCTTCCAACTGAGAGTATCCTGTGAGTTCTCTCAGAGGAGGAGGAAGTTGTCAGGAGAGACTGTCAGGCTGCAGGAGGAATTAGGGAGAATTGCAGTCAGGTTCGGAATGTGACAAGACTTTGTCCATGTGTGTTTTAGTTTGTCGCTGATGGCATCTTCAAAGCAGAACTGAACGAGTTCCTGACTCGGGAGCTGGCTGAGGATGGATACTCCGGAGTGGAGGTCCGGGTCACTCCCACCAGGACTGAGATTATCATCCTTGCCACCAGGTAACTCAGCCTTCCTGAGCTGGGACACTCTGAAAGCTCTTTGGGATGGCTCCAGTCTCACTTCTGGGGACACTTTTCTCACTTGTCCTGTGCTTATTTTCCCGCAGAACTCAGAATGTCCTGGGAGAGAAGGGACGCCGGATCCGGGAGCTGACGGCTGTGGTGCAGAAGAGGTTTGGATTCCCCGAGGGAAGCGTGGAGGTAAAACTGCCTCAGGAACTGGGTGGTGCAGATGGATTTGTGGTGGCAGGATGGTGTCAGCTGCAAGGTGGTTTCACGATAAGTTGGGCCTTCTGTTACTTGGCCTCAGAAATGCTCCTGCACTGAAATACAAAATAATTTACAAAGAAACTGCTCTGCTGCAGAAGGCTCTTTGAGAAACAGAAGATAAAGTGACACACCAGTTATTTTTGATCCTTAATGGTAGGGGTGTTTTCCCAGGGGAAGGTTGGACTAGGGTCCTTTAAAGGGTCTGTGCAACCCAAAGGATTCTGTAGTTCTATTCCATGAAATCTGCTCCTGTTACTTGTTCCTTGCTCTGAGGCAAATCAGGGAGGGAGGGGGAATGTGTGTGCTGGGCTGGTGCTCATTTATTCCAGCTTGGCTAGTGCTGCTGGATCACGTTAGACAGGGAAGGGAGTGTAGGATAAAGCTGCTGCCTGTAAATGTGGAAGGATTTGGAAGCTGCTCCCTGTAAATGTGGAAGGATTAACTGGACTGAATGCCGGGAGTAGAGTAGAAGGAAACTCCTGTGTTCTGCTGAAGTAAAAGTTGAATTTACTGTGAGGCTGGTGAGGAACTGCCACAGGGTGCCCAGAGAGGCTGTGGCTGCCCCTGCATCCCTGGAATTGTTCAAGGCCAGGTTGGACCAACATGGTCTAGTGGGAAGTGTGGAAGTCTAGGGGTGGAACTGGATGAGCCTTCCAAGCCACAGCATGCTGTGGCTCCGTGATGGACTTGGGAAAGAGCCCTGTTGTGAGTGTGCCTCTCTGCCCTGCAGCTCTACGCCGAGAAGGTGGCCACGAGGGGTCTGTGTGCCATCGCCCAGGCCGAGTCCCTGCGCTACAAGCTCCTGGGAGGGCTGGCTGTGCGCAGGTGAGTGCAGCAGCCTGCCCGTGGGGGAGGTGTGGGACTCCAGTGCCATGCCCAAAAAACAGCTCCTCTGCAGTTTGAGGGTTTAACCTGCTAATGCTGCACCGAAACTTCTGTTCGGTCCACGGTTACTTCTGGAGCGCTCTGTCTGGTTGCAGTTTGTGTGGGGGGCATAAAGCTGCACGTGCTGCTTTGGGAATAAATGGGTGGAGGAGTGAAGCAAACAGCATTTCAGGCCTTGTGGCTGTGCTGTGGCTCAGGTGGCAGTGGCCCTGCTCTCACATCCCCTCGGTGATGAGACGATGACGAGTCAGAAGCGGGTGGCTCTGGTGGCGGTGCCTCCGCGGTGTCACGTTCTGTGCTGCTGCGTGAGGTCCTCCAGCAGCAGCCTCCTGTCACCAGTGAATGATCTAGAGGCATTTGTCTGAGAAGGGATGGGAGCTGCACTGCTGACACGTGAAACTGAGCTTGGAATTGTGGTAGAATTCCCCTGGAAAGCCCTGTGGGTCTGGCAGAGCGGGCTCATGGCTTGGCTGTCCTCTCCCTGCAGAGCCTGCTACGGTGTCCTCCGCTTCATCATGGAGAGCGGGGCCAAGGGCTGTGAGGTCGTTGTGTCCGGCAAACTCCGGGGTCAGCGGGCCAAATCCATGAAGTTTGTTGATGGCTTGATGATCCACAGTGGGGACCCAGTGAATTACTACGTGGACACAGCCGTGCGTCACGTCCTACTCCGGCAGGGTGAGTGCCTGGCCTGCAGATCCCTTTGCAGCTTTGTCAGGTTCCTTCTCTAGAGCTGCAGAGACAAAGAAATCTCAGCTCCTGGCATCCCGTTCCTGCAGGGTGGAGATTTCCCACTGGCAGGACTGGCATCCTTGGGTTGAAACTCACACGGTTTTCATGCACTTCTGATCTCACAGTTCAGTTGTGCTGCTGTGCATGGTTCAGACTGAAAATGCTGTTTTTGTGGGCTTTTGCAACTGAACTCTCGCTGTGGGATTTGAACATTACATCTAAAGCAGAAGTCATTTGGGAATGGAAAGCCAAGGGGCCTTGAGCAGCCAGTGTGGTTATGCCATGTTATCCACTTCTCTGCTGATGGGGTTTGAATGATTCCAGTTGGGAATGTGGCTGTAGATTCTCCAGACGATCTCACTTGTGTCCTGGGGCCTCTGGGGCTGGTGATAACTTCCAGATGAAGTGCCTGTTGCCTGGCTGTAGGAGCCCTTGGCAGTTGGGATTCTGGTTTTCCTGGCTCCTCAGGACGGGCAGAGAGAACAGGGCTGCTACAAGTGTCAGACTGTCTTCCCAGCTAAACCTGCTTCTACTTGTTCTCCCTCCTGGTTAAACACAAATGATTTGTGTGTCTTAACTGGCTTGGGGTTAATCAGCTGCAGAACTCCTGGTGTAGGGGTACCAACGCAGCCAGAGCTGTTCTCCACCTTCCCTTCAGTGATGATACGATGACGAGTCAGAAGGGACATCCTTGTGTCATTGCAGCCTGCTCTGTGCCACGTTCTGTGGTGTGGTGCTGAGGCTGCCTTGGCCAGGATGTCCTGCTCATTGGATGATTTAGAGGCATTTGTCTGAGAAGGGATGTAAAAAAAAAAAAAAAATTGGAATTCCTAGAAAAAATGAGCTGAGGAAGAGGACAGAGCTTAAAACCAGACTTAAAATGAGTTGAGGGTAGAACTGCAGTCAGCCAAGGCAGTGAGTTGAATAATTTTACATATCTAACTTTTAAGTTGCCTGAATTTACAACACTGATAAAAAGTCACAGTAATTAGATTTTTAAGCTGTAGCATGTGTGTGTTACAGTGTTGTCAGCAGATCTTCAGTGTGGAGAGAGATATTTTGTAACATTGGTACTCATACCTATGAATGTGTCCTTGATCTATTTTGTGTCTCCCTTGTCCTGTCACTCTCTGCAGGAGTACTGGGAATCAAAGTAAAGATTATGTTGCCTTGGGACCCCAGTGGAAAGATTGGCCCCAAAAAGCCTCTGCCAGACCACGTCAGCATCGTGGAACCCAAAGAAGAGATTTTGCCCACCACCCCCATTTCAGAGCAGAAAGGTGGCAAACCAGAACAGCCAGCCATGCCTCAGCCAGTGCCCACTGCCTGAGGGGTAAGTGCCTGGGAGCAGTGGGAGGGACGTGTGCTGAGGATCCATGTAGAAAGGTTTCAGGCCACCAAAAACACAATGCTGGGATTTTGGGAAGACAAGCTGCTGTACTGTGGACCAGGGTTAGGTTTGATCATTGCACAGGGTGAATGGGGCAGGGTTCAAGGCATGTGTCAGAGCAGCTCAGAACGCAACTCTGGAGATGAGATGATGGATCTGTCCACATGCCTTGCTCCATGTTGTGTTATACAGCATGGATTTGGAGACCCTGGATTATTACAGTTGCCTTGGATGTGTTGATGTACCAGCTGCTACCAGTGTGCAACTGGCAGCACAGGGAATATATTCCTCATATATCCATCCTGTCCTGCCCCAGGATCCAGTTTGGGATAGCCTTAGAAGCCACATGAGAACAATTTGTAGGCTGCTTTTGTAAGGAAGTCTTACCAAGGAGTCTGGCCAGATGTGTCTCAGTGGGAAAAAGGGAGATCACTGGCCAAGAAGCAGGAAATGAGAAGTGCAGTTTAATTGAAAAGCTTGTTTTGTTCTTTGTTTGGGATAGAGGATGATGGTTATAGAAAACAGTTTGCCCCCAGCTCACTGAGTGTTTTGTTTCTCGTTGTAGGGTTTGTAACATCTGCAACCAGAAGCTTGTCTGTCCTGAAAACATCTCTTAATAAAATCACAAAAGGCAGTGTTTGTGAAGGTGCTTTTTCTTTTTTTCTTTTTTTTTTCTTTTTTTTTTATTTTCTCAAGATGTGCTCCAGGAAGACCTTGCTCCCACCTTTGGTGTGGAAGGAATTCTGTTGCTGTGTTCCCATTCTGGAGTGAGCTTCACCAGATCCTGATCCAAACAAAGTGGGAATAAAGCACTGATACCTGTGATAGAGCTGGAGCAGCAGTCCTGGGTTTAGAAGGTCATGAGTAACACACACTCCATGGAGTACTGGTGGCTGTTCCTACATCCCAGTCCCTTATCCAGTGCTTCCAGAAGGGGGAGATTTTTTGGCAATATCCAGGCCAGTGCAGCTCCTGTTAGGGTCAGGTAACTTTGGGTGTGGATTTGTGGGGTGAGAGCAAAAGTGACACTCAGGATGTCAAATCTTTTGTCTTAACCTGTGAGGTGGAAGTCTGGTGCAGGAATTGGAAGAGACAGGCACATCATAGGAGATCATGTATGTGCAGGATCAAGGAGTTTATATTTTGAGGAATTCAAAGGCTGTTTGTGGAATGCAAGCTTTGCTGTTCAGGAATAGCTTTCACATCCACATTTCCGTTTTTAGGAGGTTGCTCTGCAGGAGCTAGGCTGACAGCTTAGGAACTGGAATTTCAAACTGGTCTGTCTTGCCTTGCTGTTCCCAGCTTCTCTGGCACACCTGGGAGTCTGGTTGAGTTTCAAAAACAAGATGTGCCTTCTTAGAGTGTCAGTGAGTGAGTGATTTCAGGTTTCTGTGTGCACCATTCAATGCAAAGATTTAAATAGTTAATATAAATATTAGACTAATGCCAACATAATTTTTTTATACAAATTTGAATGTGGAAATATGAAAATATAAAAGATGACAACACAGCTCTGTCAGATCATAGGGGCAGGAAATGTGTGAAAGTGGGGAGATCTGAAGCAATAAAAGTCACACTCAGTTTTGCACGTTGTCTCTAAATTCTTTAACACACTGTGTGGTAGATGGTGATGATTAGAAATGTCTCCTGCTGCCTCCCAGGGAGGGCTGGATTTCTGGGAGATTGTTCCACTTCTTCCTGATTAAAAGCTCTCCAACCTTGTCCATTACTCTGTTAAACTCACAGTGCTGATCACTGGCAGAGTCAAGAGCTGTGCAAGTAATGGGGAGGAGAAGGCTCCAGGGAGAGCTCAGAGCCCCTTCCAGCACCTAAAGGGGCTCCAGGAGAGCTGGAGAGGGACTGGGGACAAGGGATGGAGGAACAGGACACAGGGAATGGCTCCCACTGCCAGAGGGCAGGGATGGGTGGGAGACTGGGAAGGAATTTTTCCCTGTGAGGGTGGTGAGGCTGTGGCTGCAAGTGTGAGCTGAACACTTTTTCCATGTGTCTTGGCTGGAGTTACCACCACCCTGAGCTGTTAAAAGAAGCTCCAAAAGAGGAGAGCACTCATTCAGTTCCCTGTGTCTTTGGGATGCTTCCCTTGGACAAAAGCCTTGGAAGATGAGCTGGGTGTAGGATGCACTCAGGAACTCTGGAAAGCTTTTACCTTCGTTTCAGTATTGCTATTCCAGGTTGATGTGTTCCTGCTCTGGCTGGTGCTGCAGGTGGCTTCTGTAATTCCAATTTAAAGAAAATTAGGAAGCACGTGGTGCTTTTCCAGTGTGGGAGGAGCTCCACAGGGATGTGTGTGCTTGCCCAGGCCCAGGGAAAATGGGACATGTCTGTGCCTTTAGTTTTGCTTATGAGTGAGTGGCAGAAGGTTCATCCCTTTCCAGCAGTGGGAGAACATGGATTAGCAGGGTCTGCCAGTGCTGGATTTTCCACCTGGGAAAGGTATCTTTAGCCTGCAGATTTTTCCTCCTCTATTTCCCCACTGGATCCCAGCTGGAGGAGCTTTGGCTTGGACAGTCAGGAGTTCTGGTCCCTGTGGCTGACAGCTCCGTTTTTATTCTGCTAAATGGCTCAGCAGGACAGGGCCATTGGTCCTTTACCTGTGGAGCATTTAAGGTGTTGGATACTTGCATTTTCAGGAGAAAACAGTGAAGGGAAAAGCTGCTAAGAGCATTCCTTACTCATGATTGATGTGCTATAGGAGTTCATCTTGTGCATTGAGTAGTTTTTGTCCATAGTTGCCACTTTAGGGTGTTTTGGATTTAAGGATTGGAAGGAACCTCCCTAAGTTTATTTTGCTCTACGGGGGATTCCAGCTGCCAGGGATTCATTGAAAAAAGTTTTATTGCAAAATTAGACAACTGTCACTGTGTGGTACAAGAACAGACAATAAAAGCCATCAGACACCTGCATCCACATGATGCAAATTATTCACAATATCCCACAGTGTGTTCTTGCTGTGCCCACCCCTTCCACCCCAGCCTCCAGAACGTTCTGCGTGTGGGTTCAGTGCGCTGCATCACCGGGAAGTGTCCCACGTTTGGGGACATTCCTGGCATTGCCTCCTGCCTCCCAGCACCTGGGACTATGCAGTATTGGGCTTCTATGGCAGCAGGGAAAATTGGCAGGGAGATAAAGCAAAGCCATGTAGGTGCTCCATGCTGGTTTCAGGGAACTGGCAATTCTGTTGGCATGCATGGATTTTCCTCATTTCCAGAATCTCAGTGTTTGCCTTGTGGTGTCTCTCAGTGCGTGGCAAATGCTGCAATGCTCCTGGAATAACATCAGCTCCTTTAAATAGTACTGACCTGATGATATCCCTTGAAGAGAAGTTAGGAATAGCCTGGATCAGGCTGTGAAACCTGCTAATTATCAGACATAAATATAACTATAAATACCTTTGTTTTTCAGGGTCCCCTTATCCAGGTCAGCAGACAGGGAGCTAAAGTACCATGGAGCTTCAGCAGAGCATAATTAGGAAGTCAGGTAATGGCAGCTTTAAAGCTTTGTGTTTTATTAAGCAAGAAAGTGGAGGTGAACCTGATCCCACCTCCGTGTGAGAAGCCAGTCAGGAGTGCCTTGGGTCAGCTCCACAGGGAACCAGCTCTGGGAGAGCCCTGGCAGTGGGAATGGAGTCTTTCCCAGCCCTACAGGCTGATGCAGAGCACTTCCAAGAGAAGTGAGTTCCCTGCCTGGTACAACTGCCTGTTTAATTACAGGTGTTGGCCCCTCGGTGACCCCAAGGGGTGGAGTGTTGAAGGGACTTCAGGTTACTCTTTCTAGAAACCCAAGCTGTGCTTTGGGCTCTCCCTGACATCCCAAAGCCCCTTAGTTCTCCAGGAAGTGTTGATCCAAGGTGCTCTTGGCTTTGATGCTCTCCCTAAGGAGCTCTTGTGGTTGAAGCATTGAATGCAGAGCACAGGGTTAGGAAGGACAGAAGGGCACAATGCCATACAATCTCCATTCTCCTGTGCTGCCTCCTGCTCTGCTCCAGGGCCCTTCAGGGGCTGGACTGCACAACTGGCCCTTGGAGCTCTGTTACACACCCCTGGAGAGAGAAGAGAGAAGTGGGGAACAGCTCTAGAGCGGCGTCAAGGGGCACCCAAGCAGGAGAAGAGCGGCAGCGCTAAGCGTGCAGTGGGATGGAAGCGTTTGGGATGGGAGGGAGGTGCCTTGGCAGGGCTGGTGGAGCAGCAAGGAACTGAGCAGGAGGCTTAACCAGTGCAGGGAGGAGCTCGGCTTCAAGGTGGCCACCTCAGCTGACTCCCGGTGACCCTCTGGTGCCAGGCTCCCCTGCTCCTCTCTGGAGGTGGGTTTGTGCAATCTGGATTTTGGGGTGAGGTAAAGTGTACGCTGGTTTCTCCTCACAATGCACCCTGGTCTGAATAGCACCCATGGTTCGAGAAGGATACAAAATAGTGTTTCCCATTTGTCAAAATGACCCCCTAAAAACACACACAAACCAAAGCTCTGGGAAAAAACAACCCAACCAAAACAAACCCAACTACAACTCATCGCGCATCTTGTCGCCTTTGGGCCTCACGAGCCTGCCGATGAAGAGGATGGAGTTGGTTTTAGTGTCCTTGATCATGAAGATGAAGGGGTGGTCGGCGTAGAAGAGTTTGGGGTTCCTCATCTCCTCTCGGCCATAGATGTCGGCGTCGTAGGGGTTCCCTTCCGTGTCCCATTCCAGAGCCGCGGCGTGGAACACGTTGGACAGGTAAAGGTCTTTCTTGCCAGAGATCTTGGACAAGTCAGCCTTGGTTTTGTCAATGGCTTCTGTCAGGCCCAGACCACCCAAGTGTTTCTAGGAGGAGACAAGAGGTCAGCAACCCTCCCAGAGGTGACACAGTGCAAGAGGGAAGAGGGGCAGCAGGCATGGATAACCCACCATCCCACTGACTTTCCTCCCATCCCAAAGAACTGTAAGGCCCAACTGTTTAAGGACCTCCTTTACCTGAAGGTCGTGGCTGACTTCCAGGACGACTTTTGGCAGCGAGATGGCCACTGATCTCTTCTTCATCTTGCCAGTCCAGGTCTTGAGCTGCTCCTTGTTCAGCAGTTTCTCCACTCTCTCCAGAGGCTCCACGTGGTTTGGCATGATGAAGATCATGCTGGAGAGCTTGTGGGCCAGTGGCATCTCTACCACCTGGAGCTTCTCTGCCTCATCATCGTAGTAATTGTAGAGACCTTGAAACCAGAAGCAGGGAACAGTGAGGTGTGGAGCAGAGGCAAAGTGAATTCAGCCTGGACTTTCCCTGACCAGGAAGGGAAAGGAGCCTGGACACCCTTTTGGGAAGTGGCCCAGCATTACTGGAGTTGGCTCTGTCTCTCATTTGGATAATGAGCCAGGATTTGTTCCCAACAGCCAAGCACCTCATAGTAAACGTGGATTTTGTCTGCTCACGGGGAGACTGAATCAGCAGAACAAACACTCCCCTGCTTTGTTCTCTCTCATGAGGCAAAACAATCTTGGAAGCAGCTGGTGGAAATCTGGGCAGGGGAGAGCAATGACCCTGACTCCAGCTGGTCTTGGTGTGGGCCAGGGGGTTTCCCACTCACCTGTGCGGTGCATCATGGGCACGCCCACGGTGTAGGAACGGGTCACCATGAAGCCACGGTTGTCCACCATCTTATGATGGAACTTCTCATCCCAGTGAGCTACAAGAGAGAGAGAGAAACACAGCTTGTAAGAAAAGGGAATGGGTGGTAAGGCCATGCGCAGTTCCCGACCACTGACAAAGAGCTGCCTGCAGTGGACCTAGGATTTGTCCACCTTCCCTTGGGGCCGTTGGATAATCTTTAAGGCCCCTCCCAACCCAAACCATTCCATGATTCTGTGTGTTGGCTCAGAGGAGGTTTTGGGTCATTTGTACCGAGAAATGAAGGTAGAACTTACGCTTGAAGAACATGGCGTTGACAATAAGGGCCCCATCAGTTTTCTCCACGTCTTTGGTGACCTCCGGGAGTTTCCCATCCGTGGTCTGTGCTGCCCACTCATTGATGGACTTGAGGGCGCTCCTCTTGTCTCGGAAGTTGATCTTGGAGTGTTCATAGTTGTAGTGCTTCTTGCTGTTCTTCACGAAGTCCTCGGCGAAGGTGATGGAGGCGGGGCCGTAGAGGCGGTTGCCGATCTTCCAGGTGACGTTGCGCGCCGTGCTGTTGCTGACCTCGCTGAGGAGCTCGGACAGCCCGCTGTGCACGTAGTCATCGTTCAGCTTGTCCGCGCTCAGCACCGCCTTGGCCTGCGAGGCCGTCGTGGCCTTGCCCCCGAGGGACACGAGCCCCAGGGACGAGGCCACGACCACGGGGGACAGCAGGATGTTCTCCATGTCCTTGTCCTTGGCCATGGCGTGGTAGAGGTTGAAGGCCAGCGTGGTGCTGCGCTCGGCCAGCGTGGTGGCCTTGTCGCTCAGCTTCCTGTCCTCCGAGGGCACGGCCGCAGCGAGGCCCAGGAGGGCCAGCCCCACGATAATCCACATGGCTTCAGCAGCACCCAGCACCTCCCAGGACCTGCTGGGCAAGAAAATTCGCCATCAGCACGAGCCAAAGCCCTCCTGGAGCATCCAGAGATCCCAGGGGCTCTTCCAGAGAAACCCACTCCTTGCTCCAGTGACATTGCCCCAACACTGCTTCATGGGGGTGCAGCCATCCCAAGTCCACCCTGAGAAACAATCTTCAGGAGCGCAGGCTGCACGCTGGCAAGCAGAGCCTGTGCATTTGGAATGAAAGCTTCCTTCCTAAGCAGTTTCCCTGTAGTCCAATGTAAATGTACAGTGAATGGTTTAAGGAAGGGTCAGGGAATGTAAGCAACAGGCATTTCTCATGTGGTCTTGACAGGGCAAGGGGGAGTGGCTTTAAAGTGAAAGAAGACAGGTTTAGATTGGACATTAGTAAGAAATTCTTCCCTGTGAGGGTGGTCAGGCCCTGGCACAGGGTGCCCAGAGAAGCTGTGGCTGCCCCTGGATCCCTGCAAGTGTCCAAGGCCAGGCTGGATGGGGCTCGGAGCAACCTGGGATAGGGGAAGGTGTCCTACTGCCCATGGCAAGTGGGGAAAAAGGTAAGTCTTTAAGGTCCCTCCCAACCCAGCCGTTCCACGATTCTGTCCCCAGAGCAGAAGAAACCTCTGCCCTGATCAGGGAAAGCTGAAAAATGTTGTGCTGCCCCTTGATCTAAGGGCTGTTGCAGGCACTGCATGGCAAGGACCGTCCTCTCCAGGGACCCTGGCCTGGGCCCCAAATCCTCGGATTCCTTGGCACTAGATGGAGCACGTGAGCTTCCACCAAGCAAAGCCAGAGGCGGCCCAGGAGAAGATCCTGCACTGTCTGATCGGCTCTGTTCGGCTTTGGTTTGCCCGCCCAGCCCTGCCGGGCAGGTACTGGGGCAGAGGCAGGTGGGGGAGCCTCATTTTCCTCAGCAGAGCCTTCAGGTCATGCCTGAGGTGTGTGGATCTCATCCCAGCATAGGTGAACCCACCCCAGCAAGGGCTCTGAGCCCCCAGCTCCAGTACATGTGCAGACTGAGCAGTCCTAAGTGCCTGGAAGCCCTTTGGGGCTCATCCCACCTGGCCCCACACCTCCCCTCCCTCCTGCCTTCACTCAGCAAACCTTCCTGCAGGCAGCTCCTCAGGCCATAAATTCCCCCTCCAGCTTTTGGGGGACTTTTTCCTCCACAGGAACTGCATCGCTACCCCGCAGTCCTGTTCCTCGCTGGTCCTCTCCTCCCACCCTGCTCCTGCCCAGCCTCAGGGGCTGTCCCTGCCGTGGGGAGGCAGGGAAAGGCTGCAGCGGGGTTAAAGTATTCCGAGCAGGAAGAGAAGGGCCCGCTGGGATTACACATGGAAGGAAACACGCAGCACGTAGCTCGGTTCCAGCAGGGACCCTTTGCCAGAGCGGGATTTACGTAGCCTCGGAGAGGGAAGAGATTACAAGCTAAAATCCTTTATGGGAGCAAGGCTTCTGTTAAAGGGAAGAGCCATCCTGGCTGCCTCAAGAGCAAAGATTTGTGCAACGAGCTCAAAACTGCCCTCGACACTCTTTTTAAAAAGTGCAGCCAGGGTGACAAACATTGGAAGTCTGAGGAGGTTCCTTCTGGTTTTCTAATTCCCGTTTATTTCTAAGGATACCTTGAAACTGTTTCATAGTGAGGTCAACGTTTGCCTTTTTCTTTCTGAAAGAAAACAGATACATGGAGTAGTTCTCTTGTGAGCAGGGGGGTGGCCTGCACTGCTTCATCCTCGGCTTAAAAAAACATTCATTACTTCAGGGCCGGGTGACAGATTTGGGCTCTGCTGAGTCACACAGCCTGAGATGGAGAAATTTTGCCCATTCTTGGATTATGGGTGAATTCAGAACCCGTGGAGAAATTTTGCCCGTTCTTGGATTATGGCAGCAGTTATGGGTGAATTCAGAACCCGTGGTGAAAATGGAGGGAATGTGGGGAATGCACAGCCAGCAACATCCTCTCCTGTGCTCCCACAGCGAGGGGACGCCCCAGTGCCAGCGTGGCATTCCTCAGCCTTCCCTGGGGCTGCCGGGACCCTCTTTCCTGGCGGGATGGGATTCCCTCCGAGGGCTGTGTTTCTCCCAGGAGCAGGACACAGAGCTGCAGGGCACAGGGCTGCAGGCAAAAGGCCATTTCCGTGTCACCAGGGGGATGTGACACTTTGGTTAAGGCAGCAGGAGCCGTGCTGTAGCAGGAGGCTGCAGGGAGAGCTCTCATTCCTGCGCTGGGATGGTGCCCAGGGTCCTGCAGGCTCCCAGGCTGAGCCAGAGCAGGGCTGGAGGATTTCACTCACAGCGAGCTAAAGCTTCCCCTATCCCCCTTTTCTTTTTCGTCATTCTCTGAAAGCTTCTCCCGCAGCTTCACTGCGACCACCTCTTGCAAACTGGAGGCGACTGGGGGATTTTTTAATGCCTTTCCTCAAAAACCCAGAGCCAGCTCGTGGGACAGTCTGTACCCCTATCCCCCACTTCCACCCACCCCACTGCAGCCCGCCCCCCCACGCACCCCCTTCTCCCATGCCATAACCCTCCCCCCGATTTTTTTTTTTTTTTTTTTTGCCCAGCCAGGAGGCTGCAGGACCCCAAAATCCCCCCCCTCACCCTGCTGCAATCTCAGCTCAGTCTCCACCCTGCCGGCCCGGGGTCCCCCGGGTCCCCCCCGCTTACCTGCGGGGTCGGGACACGGCTTTGCTCGGCTCCCTGTGCACCTCCCGGTCCTGCGGAGGGGGTATATAAGGGGCCGGGGAGAAACTTCTGGAAACTTGGGAAAACCCTCTCAAAAATGCTTGGGAGGGAGAGGAAGGGGAGGATCCGTCCCGGCTCTCTCCCGGCCCGCCGCCAATGGCAGGGAATGCCGGCCCCGCGCCGCCGAAGGGGGGTCGGGGATGGATGGGGGATGCGCGTTCGCTCCTCCTGCCCTGCCTGTCCCCTGCCTGAGCCCAGCCAGGCCTCCAGCAGGAACGTGGGGAACTATTCCCTGCCCAAAACGGTGCTTTTGCCTTCTTACAGGGCTCTTATTTCGGTCCTCTCCCTGCCCCTGGCGTCTCCTGCAGCTGGATGGTTGTTGGGACCAAAGGCAGGTAGTGATGGATTTATTTTTTTGATTCTGGGCTGTCACCCTCCGTATGAAGTCAGGGGTGGTGCAAAGGGCTTCAGCCACGACTGGAGCAGTCACAGGCAGCCAGTGTTTAACACCTGCCCCATCCTGAAATGTGAATCTGAAATGTGCCCTGATTGGTGACCTCCAAGAGAGAAGAGAAGGCTCCAGGGAGAGCTCAGAGCCCCTTCCAGCACCTAAAGGGGCTCCAGAAAACCTGGAAAGAGACTTGGGACAAGGGATGGGGGGACAGGACACAGGGAATGGCTTCTCCCTGCCAGAGGGCAGGGATGGATGGGATATTGGGAAGGACTCTTGGCTCGGAGGGGTGGGGGAGCCCTGGCACAGGGTGCCCAGAGCAGCTGTGCCATGGAGAGGTTTCTGCTGAGTCACAAGTGTTGAAGCTCAGATTCAGCCCTGTCATGTTTTAGGACAGCACAGGATTGTTTTCATGGCAATCTGGGGCGTAGGGATATTGGAGGTACCACCCCCCTCATGGATGGTTACATCAGCAGAAGGATGCTGCATCCTTGTGTTCTTTAACTGATGTCTGTGTCTCCTTTTTAATCATACTGTAATTTCATTTTTCTCCCTAATTTTGGCTCTGCCAAGTTTTTCTGCTTCCCTCTGAAGACAGGAGTCTCAGGAGGTCTCAGCCTCCTGTTGCTGTAGCAAACAGCATCTGATTTTTCCTTCTGGCTTCGAATATTCTTGTTGTCTTGGAAGCATCTTGCTTTGGAATCACCACTGCATTCCCCTTCATAGCCCAGCTATTCTAGAAGGCAGCATCAAAAAGTGACATTTTTCTTCCATCTGACCTGTTCAGACAGTGCCATGTGAGTAGATACCTCTCATCTCAAACAAGGGCAGATCTTTGAGCCCTCCCTGTAGAAAATGTTTCCATCAGCTGCAACAAACCTGGTGCTCAGTGATATTTAGAGATCTGGTCCCTTCAGGGAGGGATTCAGTGGGAAAAAAATAGCTTTGGAATACCTTAAGCAAGAGATTTTGGTACACTAGTGTCTTTTGGTGCAGTTAGCTTTGCTTTATGTCTGCATAAATGATCAACAGCAGGGTCCCAGAGTTTTTATAGCACAATTTTGGCTTTATTAAAAATGAATTTGCTGATCTCAAACCATCAATACCGAGGTAAATGTTACTGCTCTGTACCAGCAACATGTGCTAGCTGAGAAATGAGAAAAGCTCCTTTAAACCTCCACCATCAGCTGCTTTTCTCTGCCAAATTCTGAATTGCTCCACCTTCAAACCCTGCTCTGTAATTACTTCCTATGTAAGATTCTTTCACCTTCCGAGTGAAATCTAAAATAAACTCTTAAACTTTTAATCTTGATTTCTTTCACTGCCTCCCAGCACCAAAGTCCTTTGACAATCTGGGTGCTCTGTGCTTCAGTCCTTTGAAATGGCTTTGCCTCAAGAACATGAATTTGGAGTAGAATGAAAATAGTTGGCTTTGAGGGCTGGCAGCCCAGCAGTTAGATATTTCCGATTTTTGCTGATTTTTAAGTGCATATTTCAACCTATTCCTGCTATATCTAAAACACAACCTGGTAAGAGCCCCTGCAGAGTTTTGGGATGTGAATATGCAGAAAATGAGTCAGTTCTACCAAAATGTCACCAAACAGCTTCATCTTGACAGTGAACAGTTTTGTCCAGGGGCCAAAGTTGTGGAAATCAGGCTGATCTGCATTGCTGGGGAGGATTCCTGCTGCTCTCCGGCGATTTCCAAGCGCATCGGGCTGTGCAGAGGCGCTCCCAGCCCCCACAGTGCCACGTAGGAGCTCCTCCAGCGGTGGGATGGGGACTGGGAAGGGGGAGCCAAACTGGGAGTTGCCCTCTTCCGTCTCCCCTGCTCATGTAATGAGCGGTTCCAGCTGCCAGAGGGACGCATCCACTCCTCCAGCCCAGCTCCTCCCCTCCAAACCGCACTTGCGCGGGGCAGGACTCGAGTTTCTTTTGTCTGGAGTTATTTCCAGCATGGGTTGACTTTGTGGGTTTAGGGCAGTGCAGATGCACTGAGCCTTAAATTAAAATCCGCCCAAAGTTCTTGTGAGGTGGGTGTGATCCTGCAAGCCCCCACGACAAAGCAGAGGGGGATTTCCAGGCTGTTTTTGCAGTGTTTGGAAGCGGGTGTGGAGGAGCTGCTGGGATGGAGAGCAGTGAAATCCAACGGTACCAGGAGTTCAGTTCTGTGGGAAACAGCCAGGAAACATCCAGACTGGTGCTATCCTGCTTGTTGGGCTTCTTGTTTCAAGCAGTGTTACTAATTCACTTGATTATCTACTGAAGGAGTGGTTTGTTTCTAAGAAAGCAGACACTGTGTGTTCTTTGGACGGGGCTTTTTAAAATATAAACTCCAGCAGCTTTGCACTCTCAGCTTACAGTGACCCAGGAGACTCGCCCTGTTTTCCTGTGCTGGAGACAGTCTGTCATCTGTGCTGCTGTGAGGCAGTGCTGGTGCAGGATCTCTGCTTTCCAGGATCATGGCTGAGGGGGGCAGGGATGCTGGAGCCAGCACTGAGGAGCCTTAAAATCACCCCATGGGCAGGGACACCCTCCACTGTCCCACTTTGCTCCAAGCCCCATCCAACCTGGCCTCAGGCATTTCCATGGATCCAGGGGCAGCCACAGCTTCTCTGGGCACCCTGAGCCAGGGTGTCACCACTCACACAGGGAACAATTCCTTCCCAATATCCCCTCTAACCCTGCCCCCTGGCAGTGGGAAATCCATTCCCCCTTGTCCTGTCACTTTCTGCCCTTATAAAAAATCCCTCTCCCTCTTTTTCAGGAGCCCCCTTTAGGCAGTGGAAGGGGCTCTGAGCTCTCCCTGGATCCCTCTCTGCTCTAGAGCTAGTCAGGGCTTGCCTGCTCCTCCAGCTCCTCACATGCAAAGATTCTGGGGGAATTCTGATTCCTGGCTCAGCTCAAGGACAGGTTTGGGTTCAGCACTTCAATTTCCTCCCTGCACACCCTCCTTTGGCACTGTGAGCTCATTCCTGCAGCCTCAGGCACCGTGGAGCCGTGGCTTTGCTGGCAGCAGTGCCCTGCACTGGGAGTGGGATCCCAGCCCTTCTCCCCCTCTCTGGCTCTCAGCCATGCCCAGCTCTGGCCTGGCTGGAGCTGGGAAGGCCCAGCTTTGTGTGAGCAGACAGCACACAAAGGATGGCAGTGGAGCTGAAAGGCTGCATCCTGTGGATCAGTGCCCTGGCCTGTCTGGAGTGCAGCAGTGAGAGCCAAACTCCTGTGCCAGCCTGCTGTGCCCAGAGCTGGCCGTGCCAGCTCCAGGCTTTCGGGGAGCTCGCTGGGTTTACACGTCCTAAAGGGGCAAATTTGTGGATCCTCTGCAAAGCACTGATCTCCTTTTGCTTCCTCAGCAGGTGTGGTGGAGGAGGAAAAGGAAGAGGAAAAGACCTGATTGCTGTGGAGCAGATCCATGGCATCATCCAGGTACGTCACGGTGCACAAACCAGGGAGGACAGGCTACAGAGGCTGCAGCTGCAGCTTTCCCACAGGGCACAGCAGAGAGAGATTCCCTTGATCCCAGTTTGTAATCCCTGTTTAATACTGCCAGAGAAAAGTTCAAAATCCACAGGGTTTCCTGCCAACACAGCGAGGCAGAGGGGTGGAATTCCTCTGGTGCTTTGGGGTGGAAAGAATGACATCTGTGTGGCCTCAGCAGAGGGCCAGCACGGGTGCTGGCAGGTTGGGTTGCAAGCCCCTGCATCCCACACCTTCCTGGGAGCTGGGCTATGGCAGGAGGAGGTGAAATCCTTGTGGATGTGGCAGCAGGGATTTGCAATCCCTTGGGAAGACCCATGGGGCTGTGGGATCCTGACCTGTTCCTACACTGATCCAGGAGCACTGGTTTGGCGTTATGGCAAGCCAAGAGGACTCCAGGATGCCCTTTTCAGGCTAGTATTTGGACTCAATGGTCCTAGAGGACTTTTCCCACCTTAAACTCCGTGATTCTAAGATGAGCACTGGTGATGTGCACTCCTTACCCTCTCCCTTCTGCCTCACAGTGACTGGGACTGGCTGGATCCTCCCAAAAAGCAGCCAAAAGGAAAAGCAAATGCTTGGTTTGTCAGCCCCATCAGCCCCACGGGCACAGGGGCCATCTCAAGGACAGGATGTGAGAGCACCAGGGCTTTGGGATGCTGCAACATCAATTTCCTCACTGGAAACAGGCAGCAAGCAATGTCCAGTTCAGGTTTTCACCCTTTATTACAAAATACAAGCAGAGAAGGCTCAGGTGCTCGATCTGCTCTGCACAGAGTGGAACTGTGGTGGGGCAGCTCCCGTGTTAAAAGCTGCAATGAGCTCTCCCTCGTCTCTTCCTGGCATTTTCCAGGAGCATATGGGAACGTGAAAGGTCTGAGCTCTGCCTGCCCTTCACATATGGTGGAAGCTGAGAGGAGGCTCAGCCCCACACGCTCCCCCCTCAGGAAACCGGGATGTAAAAGGAAACCGTTTATTCTGGAGCCAGCTGAGGGAACAGAACCGCCCCTAAACCCGAGCCTGGCTTGAGGGATCCTCAGCTGGCCAATCCTCTGCTTCCAGCACAGCATTGCTCAGCCTGTGCTGTGTGTGCAAGTGTGTCACACAACTGCCTGTCTCCCCAGTCCTACTGCTGTCCCTAAAAGTCCTTTCCTTGTTGGGAATCAGGTTCCCAACAAGCCAAGCCCTGAAAGTGCCACTGTTGATGGCAGAGGAAGGAGGGGGCTGACTGCTGCTGGGTTTGCTGCCTTGAGGGGTTGGTGCAGCAGTTTGAAGGCAGGAAAGGAGGAGGGGAGCGATGAATCCCAGGAAGGATTCCTGCAGTGGCCCAGCAGGAACAAACAGTGTGTGCAATCCTCCTCAGCCAAGTGCTGAGGATGTGTAAGCAAAGGGATGCTTAGGAAGGGCCTTGGCAGCCTCTTTGTCTATTCTGCTCCTGCAGAGGCAGCAGGAAAGCTGCCCAGAGAGATACAGCAAGGACCACAGGATCTCAGACTGGTTTGGGTTGGAAGTAATATTAAAGCACATCCAGTCCTACCCCTGCCATGGGCAGGGACACCTTCCACTATCCCAGCTTGCTCCAAGCCCCATCCAGCCTGGCCTTGGACACTTCAGGGATCCAGGGGCAGCCACAGCTTCTCTGGGCACCCTGTGCCAGGGCCTCCCCACCCTCCCAGGGAACAATTCCTTCCCAAGATCTAATCTAAAAATCTCTGCTTTAGTATAAAACCAAACAGGAAGAGGGGTTTCATCCTTCCATAGTTTCCAAGGACCACGTTTGCCCCAACCCTGGGGATGTTATACTGATCTGATGGGACCAACCCAGTTTGTGTCCAGATCTGAGCTGCTGCAGCTTTGCTTGGGATGACAAAATGCACCCACCTGGGAAGCAAATGTCCCTTGCCATAGGTCCAGATTGGGTCAGGGGGCTTAACCCATAACGTGGCAGTTTAGGATGTGTCTGTAAGAGGCCAGGATGTATTCCAGGATGTATCTCCAAGGCCAGAGACCCTTTGGAAACAAGTGACATCTTCCCTTTGTCCCTACAGGAAACCCCACTTAGCCTGAATACTCCTGCCTGCTTCAAATACACCAGCATAAAATTGCAGTGTGTTTTTCCCAGTCACTGTATAGATTCCCCATGAAGATCTGGCAGGGAAGAAGTGGCAGATTTCTGGAAGATTCAAGGAGCCCACATGATGCAACCCCGCTGCATTCTTGCAGAGCGACGCCTGCTCCTGGGAGCTTCAGAAGGAGCCACTCACATTTTATTCCAGCTGCCACTGGGCTGCATCCACGCATTAAAGACTTTCCCAGGGTCACATCCCTGTCCTGCCACAGCTCCTGGTGTTGCAGAGCCACATTCCTGCCTCAGGGATGTTAATTTTAGAAGCAAAACTCACTCTCTGTTTTCTGTTTTCCGTCTTTTGTAACTTGCAGGGAGGAAGGTTGTGGATGGTCCAGTGAACTTTTCTCTGTTTCCCATTTCAGAATGAAGCTAGAAAGCCTTTTTCCTGGTCTTCTCAAATGCATTTAGAAACTCACAGGCATGTTTAGTTTTGGGAACAGTCATGCATTTGGCAGTAAGAACAGCAAATATGGATCCTGGAGCAAGGGAAGCTCCGTGGCTGTTGGATGGGATCTGCCAGCTGAGTCACACAAGGCAGATCTGACTCATCACATCAGAGCTGCATCTGCAGATGTCCCAGGATTTTATAAAGTTGGGCAAGGCTGATTATCCTCTGTAAAAGCTGGGGAGACTGAGGCATGGAAGGTGAGTTTGGGGCAGAATCAGAGCCAGGCTGGTTTGTGCTGCTTTCCTTCTCCACAAGGATGCTGAGGACTTGACAGGGGGTCCCAGAGGCATCTTCTCCCTCTCTGCACAGACAATCTGCTGAGGGCTGGGACCCCAGGATGTGGAGCTGCTCTGTGTGGGATTATCCCAGCTCCAATCTCATCCAGCAGAGATGGGTCTCATGGCCAAGGGGTCCTCTGGATTTACAGAGCAGCCTCTGTATCCTTGTCTTCTCTCCCTGCTCCTGGTTACTCTGCTGTAAACCCCAGGCAGGAACAGGCTCTGCTTTGTGTTTTTGTAGCCTGTGGGACCACGATTGACACCTTTCTCCAACGTGGGTGCCCAAACTATGCTTCCCAAAATGGGAAGGGATGCAGGAACTGCCTCTCTCTGCACCTCCAGGCAGCACACTCTGAGCTCCTGGGCCAGCACTCAGCACACTGAACATCTCCTGCATGTCCCTGGATCTGACAGGCTGTTCCCAGCACTGGAGGAGGCATCAGAGCTGCTGAATTTGGCTTTGTACAGAAGGTCTCTTGTTCAGCTCGGGGCAGAGGTGCTTGGGAGAGGTGGGGTGGGAGGTTTAGATGAATGAAGATCCTTGTTTCACTCCTGATTCCCTTCAGGAAGGTGCTGGATGTTTCCCAGCTGTGCACAAACAGCTTAGATTCAGTCTTTGAAATCATTTGTACTTCTGGACTCTGTTGGCTTTGACGTCAAGACCTGAATCCCCCTGGGATCACTCCTGGTTTGGGACCCAGGGGATGCTGTGGTTACAAAGACACATGTGAATCAAAGCCTCTTACAGCTGCCCTCCTCCTCTGCATGGATCTGGCTTAGCCCCATCCAGTTGGGAATTATTTCAGGCTCCTTTGCTGCCTGAACACAGAGAAGCAGCAGCAAAGAACTTAAGGCAGCTCCTGAGTTGTGAACATTTCAGGATGCAAGTCATGGCTGTAGTTCAGTGGGAAGGAAACACTCAAATCCTGAACTTCCAAGGGTTTCTGTTGGATGTAGAGTACCCAGTTCTGGTTGTTGTAGTTTCCAATGACAAAGCTGTGTGCTGGACATGCAAAATAATGGAGAAAATGCAATTTGTACATTGTGGTGTCTTCATTTTCCAAATTCACCTCCCCAAATTCAGAAATATCTTCAGTGACTGTGATGGTGCTTGTCTTGATGAATTAACAATTTAACTATGATTTTTTTCCCTAATTCCAGTTAATAGAATAATTGGATCTGCTGGAGGCAAGTTCATCAAATGTGGGATGCACAATGAATCCACTCTGGGCTCTGTCTCTGATTCACCACGTGACATGAATCCAGCAATTTGCTGCTTCCTGAAGCTTTCCTGACTTCCCTGGCATTTGCAGGAAGGTCCATGATCACGCCGTGGAGGCAGGTATGAAGTGGGGCAGGGTGGAGGGACACCCAAAAAGCCCTGCAGGAATCTTGGGCACTGCAGGGCTGGTGTAGAGTCAGTGCAAACAAATCCTTGTGGGCATGAGAAGCACTGGGCTCATGGCACCGTGCACTCCAGAGGTCCTTTAGGGCCTCATCCCCTGTGTTGTCCCATTAGCTGGAAAATCCCAGTGCTCTGGCTTCAGCTGTACAGGTAATTGTGTGCCTTGGTGCCATCCCTGGGGCAGCAGGACCACTGTCCTTGAGGGTGGGATCAGGGTGAAAAGCCTCCTCCAGCCTTGCCTGCCACCAGGGTTTCTGTCTCCGGTCCCAGCTCCAATCCCACGCCCTGAATCCTGCACTGGGAATACCCTTCTGGCTCTGTGTGCCTGTGGCCATGAGTTTCCCATGCTTCAGAAAGTGCCATGAACCCACAATAAACAGCACAGCCCCTGCACTGCTGTCCCTGAGCTCCCCTGGTCCCCAGTGCAGCTGGTGCTTAAACACTTGGGAGAATGAGAATATTTGGCATTTCTGGGCTGCAGAAGTGTCAGTGTGGAAAAGGCTGCAGCAAAGCAGAGAGACCAGCGGAAACAGATGGATTCAAAAATAGTGGAGACAGAGAGGGGCTGGCTGGGATTCAGGAGCTACAGAGAGCACACAGATCCAATAAGGGCGCTGCAGGACTCGTTCAGACCCTGCTCCCACCCACACCAGCCCTGGGCACAGCTTCCCCTGCACAGACTCCCCCGTGGCCCTGGCACTGCTCCCCTTCTGGGGCTTCCCCAGGGAGCAGTGCCCAGCCAGGATCCCACCCAGCTCCACGACATCCCCAAACCCAAACCCACCCCCCGAGCCCCAGGGAATCCAGGGAATCTCTCCCCAGGCGGGCGGGGACATTCTGTCCTCCCGCTCCGTGTCCCGGTCTCGCTGCTCCCCCCGCTGCCCGGCCCCGGCACCATCCCGGGCTGGCTCCAGCCTTCCCCAGCCACCAATCCCGGGAGGAGGAGCAGGAAAGGCTCGTTCTCCCCTGCACAGCCCCGGGATGTGCCCCAGCAGTGCGTCCTGGGAGCCCTCCCTCTGCCAGGGGGAGGTGTCTCCCCTTCCACTTGTCCTGGGAATGATGCTCTTCCAGGCCAGTCCTCCCTGCTGGAAGGAGAAAAGCAGAGCCGAGAGGAGTGAGGCTAGCAGGGGCCAGGAGGGGGAAAGGGAAGCAAAGATGGATGTAGAAACCCCATGCATTTTTGCTTGCTTGTTGTTTTTTCTTGTTTTGGGTTAAAAAGGACCTTAAAGATCACCCAGTCCCACCTCTGCCAAGGGCAGGGACGTCTTCCACTGTCCCACCTTGCTCCAAGCCCCATCCAACCTGGCCTGGAAGGGAAACTTAACTTATTTCAGACTCTGCCAAATATAATTTCAATTGTGATTTATTAGACTTACCACTAGAAATAAGATGATGGTAGTATAGATAACCCCGAACTGTGGGAGCATGGCATGGGAGCAGCATGACAGGAAACTCCTTCTCTTTCCAGGTTTCAGTTTCAAAGTTGCTATTCTGCCTGGGAGCAGAGAGAGGGAGTCCTTCTCCTTCTCTTTGAGGGACCTGCACGTTCCTCTTCTCCTGAAGAGGGTTCCCCAGGCTGCCCAAATCCCAATTGCCATGAGGATTATGTGAACTGGTCTTCTCTTTCCCATGCCAGGAGTCTTTCCCTGTCCAGGGAAGGAAAGAGAGAGAGAAGGATCTGCAGGAGAATCTTGGCAGAAAGACTGTGGGGATGGGAGTGACTTAGAGCAGCTCTCATATAAAACCACACAATCATTATGGCACAGAGTGGTTTGGGTCAGAAGGGACCTTAAAGCTCATCCAGTCATGGGCAGGGACACCTTCCACTGTCCCTGGCTGCTCCAAGCCCTGTCCAAGCTGGCCTTGGACTCCTCCAGGGATCCAGGGGCAGCCACAGCTTCTCTGTTTCAGGGACATGTCCGTGTGTCCCCAGGGATGTGCCAGGATGCACAAGCAGCAGGCAATCCCTTTAGCAGGGAATGGGAAGGGCTGGCTTCCTACAAGACACAAGGCTGGAGCCCCCAGGGTGGGTTTGCAGTGATACCCTTCAGGTCTCCCACTCAGCTCTGCTCCACAACTGCAGCCTCCCAGCAAACAACACCCAGAAAGGGGGTTTGGCTGGTAGGGAAGTGTTTTATTTCCTTTAATTAACTGGATCTGAGCTGGATGGAGCCCCAGCCTGTTCTCAGTCAGCAGCGAGCCCCGAGCTGTGCATGATCAGAGCTGACAGCCCCAGTGGTGCTGGTGCCAGTGCCAGCAAACCCCACTGATCGACCTGAAAAACCCCTACAGGTCTGACACAAAACATTCATGCTCAGAGGATGGATATTTGGGATGAAACCTCAGCAGCAGGTCCTGCTCAGATCCCCTCCTCTCCTGAAGCTGCAGTTGCCAGCAGCAAGGAAAATCTCTGCAGAGCAACTCAGGGATTGCTTAGAGCCCCTTGCATTGGGATAACCAAGTGAAGCAGCAAGTTCTATCCTGTATCTATCCAGGAGAGACAAATTAGAGGCTGTCAGGGTTCTTAGAGCCTGGCTGGGGTGATTTACCAGGCATCTGAGTGCCTGTGCACACAGCTCCAGATGCCTCCCGCTCGCCTTCCGTCAGGACACGCTGCCTCCCACAGGGAGCTGCTGGATGAAGGGGGAATTAAAGGCATTTGTTATTCCCTGACACAGTTCCATCACCAGGCTGCCTTCCCAAGGAGCTGCAGCTCAGGGGCTTGCCTTGGAGGGAGGAGCTGCTTTATCATGGCATGGCAGCTCGCCCAGGGAAGAGCTGGGAGACAGCTGGGATTTAATCTAGAGCTGGAGTTCTGCTCCTGTGGGGAGGTCAGGGGTTGGAGAGATGAGCCAGGCTGCAGGAGGGCGGCAGGGAGGGGGTTTCACACTGCTGCAAGCACTCCAGCAGTGCCTCCCCGGCCCAGCCTGGCAGGCAGGTCCCAGCCCCAGCGCTCTCATCCCAGTTCCCAGAGCTCTGTGCCCTTCCCTGACCTTGGCTCATCAGGAGCACGGAGTTGGTGATGCTCCATCAGCTCCATCCCATGCCTCATCTGTGCTTGCTGCCCACCCTCCCTGCACCCCTATGTGTTTCCCTTGGGGAGTCCTGTTCTGTCTCCAAACCCCTTCTGCTTCCAAAGGATTTCTTTCCACACTCCCAGCTCCCCTCTCCATCCTATAAACGGAAAGGCTTAGGCAGGCACTGCTGCACATTTAGAGCTGTGTGACCACGAGATTTGCTGCAGCCAGCCCAGTCAGCTGATCCAGCCACACTCACTCAAGGAATCATTTTCCACTGATGTCCAAGCTGTGGCTGCACAGAGTGGGGGGAAAAAAAGGAGACTTGGCATGTTTGGGATAACAGGTGAAAGAAAAGCATGCCTGGAGAAGGGGGCACAACTCTGCCCTTCCTATATCCTGAGCTGCTGCATCCGTCAGGGTAAGCAGTTGTAGGATGAGGTTATGAACCAAAAGAGAGTGGATTTAGATGGGATATCTGGAAGGAATTCTTGGCTGTGAAGGTGGTAGGGCTCTGGCACAGAGTGCCCAGAGGAGCTGTGGCTGTCCCTGGATCCCTGGAAGTGTCCAAAGGCCAGGCTGGACAGGACTTGGAGCAACCTGGGATAGGGGAAGGTGTCCCTGCCCATGAAACTGGATAAGCTTTAAGGTTGCTTCAGCCCAAACCAGTCTGTGATTCTGACTGGGTATTTTCCTGAAAACCAGGCCCTCCTCTGGACTCTTTCCTTCCATCTCCAGCTTTCCAAGATCTCATTCCAGGTTCTGTACCTTGAGAAATTGAGGTGTGCCCCCAAAGCTCCCCTGAGCCTGCTAAACCCCGCAGGGCTGGAACCATTGCTGTTGTGTGAATCGCACAGGGCAGCTCCTTCTGCTGTGGGCTGTGGGGCCAGGCTGTGCCTGGTGGCCATGGCAAGAGGCACCTGCTGCCACTTTGCCACTTGGCCTGGAGGAGAACTGGAGCTGGAAAGGGAGTGACTGCAGCTTCAGCAGATGGCTGTCCCATGAATCATGGCCTACCTGGCTGTGTGGTCATCCTGGATGGCTCCTGCTGGACCTGTTTGTGCACATGCAGCTGAGCTGAGGTTTCCTTGGGAGGGCTGAGCTCCCTCACGTGCCCTGCCCAGCCCTGCTTGCACCTCGAGGCCACCACAGGGACAATTGGCACATGAGATGTCTCTCTTTGGATGCCCAGTCTCCCCATCCTCGTGATGGGGCAGCTCTGCCCAGTATTGCAGAATTCCCCTTCCCCTCCTTCCCAAAACACACAGCTGGGAGGGAGTGGGGACCTCTTGGGACACGTCCCCAGCTGAATTCAGGGGATTCAGGGAAGGTCTCTGCTTCTTGCCTGATCTTAAGCTGCCCTCAGCCCTTGTTGCTGTGGGGGAAAATCTCCAGGCGAAGAGAGGGGCAGGAGGGGATGGGTGAGAGGGAAATTCCTGCCAGGAATGAGTCACCCTCTCGTGCTATGCCTGGAAAAAGCAACTGCTCCCATCCTGCTGCAGTGCTGGGGCAGAAGGGATCCCTCATTCCTTTGGGACCCCTTTAGGGACAGGCTTTGTATTTTCCTGCTTTAAGGTAAGTTAGGCTGGAGTTTCACCCAGTTTAGGGAGAAGCAGCAGAGCCAGGTATCAAATCCTAAATGACTTCCCAATTCCTGGCTGGTGAGGCACAAAGCATAGGGTGACTTTGTGTGGTTTACCCACATCCTTTGTGTCATTTTAAACTGAGGGGAGAGATTTTAGATTAGATATTGACAAGAACTTCCTTCCTGTGAGTGAGGTGAGGCCCTGGCACAGGGTGCCCAGAGATGCTGTGGCTGTCCCTGGATCCCTGGAAGTGCCCAAAGCCAGGTTGGATGAGGCTTGGAGCAACCTGGGACAGTGGAAGGTGTCCCTGCCCGTGGCAGGGGTGGAACTGGGTGGTCTTTGAGTTCTTTTCCTACCCAAAACAAGAAAAAAAACATTTATTTCTGCTTCCCACCCTGCTTAGCATTAAATTTTCTGAAAGATTCTCCTGCACAGGAGCATCCTCCTGAGCAATGTGCAATTTGCAGGAAACATCCCTTGCTTGTGCAAAAAGCTGAAACTCTCCTGCCTAAAAAAACTATTTTTTATCAAGGAATACTGGAGATGGTTTAGGCAGAGAGGGAGCAGCACTAAACCAGCTTTGAGCGTGGCTTTTAGGCCTGTGATGGAGCTGCACAGCATAATCCAAACTTAACTTTGTGGGGTGCAGGATTTGTGCTCTGGGAGAATAACAAACCACCCTCTTGGGCTGAATCTGGCTGGAATTTGAGGAAATCCTGTGTGTTTCTAATCTTAGGCTGCTTTTTCCCTGGGTAGTTTATTCCTTTAAATAGAAGGGCTTACATGGGATTGACTCCTACAATCCTTGTGGCCTGGCTGGGCTGTAATCTTTAATGGGCAGGGATGTCACATCTCACATCCCTTCTGCTGTGAAGGGAAAACACCCAGGAGTCCTGACTTCCTCAGGTGTCACCTGGAGATCTGTCCCAGCTCCTTCCTGCCCCCTTGGAATGGCAGGGAAGGGACCCTGGTGTCTGACAGGACCCAGGGAAGGGCTGGAGCTGTGCCAGGGCAGGTTTAGGCTGGAGATCAGGGAAAGGTTCTTCCTCCAGGGATGCTGGCACTGCCCAGGCTCCCCAGGGAATGAGCACAGCCCTGAGGCTGCCAGAGCTCCAGGAGCTCCCAGGGATGCCCAGGGTGGGATTGTTGGGGTGTCTCTGCAGGGCCAGGGGTTGGACTTGACCATTTCTCAGGACTGAGGGAGGAGAAATGCCAAACGTGGTACAAAACAGGTCAGGGAGCTTTGTCCCCACAATGTGCAATGGCATGAGGAAACAGCTTTTCTAGGATGGCCAATTATGTATCTGAATGTCCATTTAAATTTCAGATCTCCAGGAGAACCATCCACCTCATCCCTGGCGAGCAGATCCGGGTTCCTCCACAGCTTTCCAGCAGGATTTGCAGTGGGTGGTTGCAGACTGGAGAGCTTGGCAGCTTTTTCAGTGGTGCTGTTTGCTGCAGAAACCACGAATTTTTACCCTTCTATGGAATAATCACATCCTGAAGAAATCCAGGATTTGTGCAGCCAAGCTGACTTCGCAAGTGCCACCACCCTTTGCAGCTGCCAGGACACCAACCCTGGATTTCCTGATCCTCTTCCTCAGCTCTTCAAATCCTCCTTCCTAAACCAATCCTGAGCCAGAAGAGCACGTCCTGGAGGACAGCTCCCAGTCCATTTTTCCCATAGTGGGCAGCAGCTCCCACACCAGCATCCCCTTATCTCTGTGCATCCCTGTCCAGAGGCTCCTTGGCTGCCCCAGCCTGCCCTGACTGCCCCACCTTGCTGATGCATCTGCAGCCCTCCCTCAGGGCACAGGGGAGGCCGAGTGGAGCCTTTCCCTTCTCCCACCACCCCATCTTGGAGCGTGTGGGAAGCTCAGTGCTCCTGGGAGCTTGGGATGAGTCAGTGTTTGCACGTCCTGAGTCACTCCAGGGAGTTGCCAGAGAGGTGGGGGGGGGGATGCCCAGTCTCATCTGGGGGTGTAAATATCCCAGGAAGTTCTGTCTGAAAGAAAATTCCCATTGAGAGGTCGCTACCTTGTAGGGTTGCTTCCAGCAGGGCCACCACCACGGACCAGAAGTGTCACCCCATGAAAAAAAAAGTTATTTCCTGGCCCTGCTTCCATGTGAATCCTTACAGACGACCCACAGCTGTTTTTTTGGGAGGGGTGCCACATCCCCAACCCGTGTGTCCTTGGAAACTTCCTGGGACATGCCTCTTAGCAGCTCCCTCAGAGCAAGTTTGTGGCATCAGGGTATCCAAGACGCCAGGGAGGCCATGGAGGAATGCCAGGCAAGTTCTCAAAGCAGGGCTTTTGGGATGTCTTTTGAGTAGAATTAATTCCCAGTCCTCCCACTGATTGCAATTTTTATCACTATTTTTGGGGTTTTTTTTTGAGCTAGAGATGCTCCTGAGCTCCTGTGATGGCTTTGGGAGTGGGTTGGCTCAGGAGTCCATCCCTGGTGCTCAAAGCAGGTTTAAGATTTAAAGGGGAGAGTGGACACCCTTGCTGACACCCACAGGCACCTGGATGTCCTCTGTGCCTTGATGCACTCCCAGAGAACACCACAGGATGCTTCAAATACACACCCAGGCTTTAGATTTTTACCTCCATTTCCAGCTTGAATGCAATAAATTCCCAGGCCAAGAAGAGCTGGAAGAAGCACCCCAGGATTTTCTGTTCTCAGAGTCCCTGCCTTTAACATGAACTAAATTTTCTGTGCTTGCTCAGAGCAGAGGCTGAGCAGGGAGTGAGGCCAGAAAAACAGGGGGTCACGTCAGACTTTCTTTTTCTCTCCTCTTAACACTGAAATAAAAATACATCCCAAGCTTGTTTTGGGATTAACAAGAAAAAATCCCTCTTGATGGGAACCATCTGTGGCCGGGAGATGCCGGCTGCTCTCTGCCTCCCACCCTCACCCAGACGCTGTCATTCAGGGTGTGTTCCTCTCCCAAATATTATTCCTCTCATCCCTGTGCTGGTGGGAGGAATCCCAACTATTTTAGGGAGGCTTTTCTCCCAGCATTTCAAAGCAGCAGCAGCTCGTGACACCTGTGGAGGATAATGTTTGCTCTCCTCATTACAGCCCCAGTGCCCAGCACAGCTTGCTGCTGGCTGCTGGGCTCGGAGGGGAGACACTGCAAGTGTCTTGGGTGTGACCTTTCCACCCCAGATGTCACCTCAGGGTCAAAGCAAACATCTGGAGGCCTCTCTGGCCTGTCCCACAAACCAGGAGGGGAAATCTGCCCCGAGGAGTGGAGATTCCCTGGCTCTGCCTCTGCTGTGCTGCTGGAAATGAGGGGTTGGTGCTGGTGCCTTCATGGTGTCGAAGAATGAGGGTGATTTCTGGGGTGGACCTCGGCCCCAGCTGAGGTTTTGGGGTGGGAAATGCAACTTCTGGGTTGGGTTGGCAACGGGAGGATGAAGAGGTGCATTTGCAGCATCAGAAAATCCAGAGAGATTTGGAGCAGGGAGAAGCCTCCAAGGCCAGGAAGAGGAGAGGAAGCTCAAGGGGAATCCAGCAGGACCCAGGGCAGGTCTGGCCCGGGAGGAAAGGCTGGAAGTGTTTCTCTGCTCTCTCCATGCAGCTGAGGAGGCTGCCTGGCTGAAATGTCTCCTCCTGGGATCAGCTGCTGGCAGGTTGAGCAGGAAGCTGGGAGCAAGACGAGCCCAACAGGTTCTGGGCTGTGAAACCTCCTGGATGGCAGCACATCCCTGGCCTGGGATCCAAGAGCTGAACTGAAATGGGCCCAAATGAGCATTTTGGGGGCTTTCCCAAACCTGGCTGCATGAAGGATTTTTGTGTGGGTCTTGACATCTTCAGAGTGATCCAGGCCTGGCTTGGGAGGTGGTTTGGATTGATTTGGAAAAAGGGAGGCAGGACATTCAGGCCTTGCTCACCCTGCTCTCCTGCTTGTCCCCCAGTGTGGGACCCCCCTCCCCAGTTCCTGAACTCTCCCAGGACTGAGTTAATCCTCACCTCTCCTCCATGGAGCCCAGCAGGAGCTGGTTGGAGTGAAGGATGCTGCTCCCTCCTTCCCGCTGGGGCTGGCACGAAGCATCACAGTGGCACTGGTGGATTTTATTCTCCAGCAGATGAAGGCAGAATGCTTTCCATCTTTGAGGCTGGCAAAATCCATCCCCCAGACACAGGCTCGTCCCTGCAGCTGGGGGTGCAGCCCACGCTCCCATCCCAGGAATGTGGGATGTTCTGGTGCTGCTTTGCCCAGCCCACAGGCTGGGAACAGGCCTGGCTGCTCTCAGAATATTCCATGGATCCCTGAATCCGTGGCTGTTGTAAGGTGCTCACCCAAAAGCTGGTGTTGTGCAAGGAGGACTCATCTTTTCAATTTCTTTTAACAAATCCCTCCTGGGCCAAGTACACCCCAAAATGCCACTCTGCTTTTAACAGAGAAGGGTGTTTGTGCACAGTTACTGATGCTTGGAAAGCTGAATGCAGCTGCTGTTCTTCACCGACCAAAAAGCAATTTACAGATTAAATTTGTAAACATTTATATAAACTGCTGGAACAGCATCGTGTAGAACAACATCATATTGTAACAGGAAGAAAAATTGCTGGGTTTTTTTTGTTTGTTTGTTTGGGTTTTTTTTCTGTTTTATTAGAAATAGAGGGAAATGGATTCAGATAACATTTTTCAGACGGTGAGGTTTTGAACTCTGGGGGTTTAATTTCAGCAGTGTTTGTGCACACATGCTCCATCTCAGGCAGGCTGAGCTGAGGCTGGGATGGGTTTTTCATCCCCTGTAATGGGGTCAAACCCCACATCTCCATCCAAGAAAACTCCAGGATGGAGAGGATCAGAGAACTGATGCTCCCCCTGACCTGGCTGAATAACAGGGGCTTTGTTCAGGGATCCAGGTCAGGGATTTCATTTCAGTACAAAGAAGCCATGAGAAGAATGCAGCAGGTTCCTCCCAGCGTGGAGAAATGCAGAGATATCTCCAAAAGGTGTTTAATATTAACTGGAGCAGGGCACATCCCTGAAGGGTTTGATTGTGAGCCTATCTGTGTTTGTATCCAAACATCACCTGCAAATCCACAGCGTGGCCAGAGCTGGAGCGGGTGAAAGTCCTCCTGGAGGGAGCTGGATCAATAATGGGTTTGTCAATAAAGATCATCCCGTGCTGGCACCAGGAATGTGAACCACGAGCCCAGACCTTCCTGTGCAGGCACAGAACAAAGGCCTCAGCCAAAAGGCTCTGATGAATGTGTTGGTGAAGAGAAGAGGGCTGGGTGGGCAGGGAGCAGAGGGAACAAAGCAGCCCTGTGTGCACGGGGCAGCCAGGGAGAACGCTGGGATTTGCCTTCCAGGGTGGATGTGTTGGCAGCTCCTCCAGCAAAACCCACTGGGATTTTGATGCAAGCAAGGTTTGGCCTTCACACTCATCCTCTCTGACTCTTCTGGTCAGATGTTATCAGAAGCATTTCTTGATAAAGCTCCTTCTCACAGGGCAGGGAAGTCTTGCACCACATAATGACAAATACATTTCCATCCTAGCTGTGTCAGCTGCATTTGTTTATTAAGTGGACTGCGCTAGAAAATGCTGTTAAACAAAGTTTAATTTAAAACCAGTTAGTTCAGAGATGGCTTCACTTACATGCCCTGAAGTTCTCCCAGTGTATCTGGAATCATGGAATCATTAAGGCTGGAAAAGACCTCCAGGATCATCAGGTTTAACCTTTGACCAAATCCCACCATGCCCCTAAACCATATTGTGAAGTACCACACCAACACGATTTTTTACTATGGGTTTTTCTTTTTTCCACAGGACACTTGTGTTTATCCTAAGCTTGGTACTGAGAGCAGGAGCTGGAGGTTATGGATGGCTTCATTCCTTCCAGCTGTTTATTTAATATGGGAAAAAATGCCAGCAAATAAAAGGTGACAAGCTCGGGATGCAGGACTGAGTCTTGTCACCAGCTGAGCTGGGGGACCCTTTGTGGCAGTGACACTGCCCAGCTCCCCTCCATCCAGAGGGCTCTGGATGCACTGACCAGATCCATGTTTCTCCAGCCCTTTGAAGGGCTGTGGGGCCAGTCCAGGAGTTGTTTGCCCACGACAATAATATAGGGCAACATCCTTTAGGGCTTCAGAGGGACAGGAGGGCACAGGGTGATCTTCATGCTGGGAAACATCGATGGAGACTGACATTCCTCACCTTGCCAGTGGGTCACCAGCACCACAAAAACTGCTCCTGGCTCCTCCAGATCTTCTCAATTTTATATTCATTGTACTTATTTCATATTTATTTACCGTTATGACTGAGCCATCCCTATTTCCTCCCCCACACTGCAAGAGTTCAGTGCAGTCATCAGGAGATGCTGAGGGTGACAGGGACCTGATTTACCTGCTCCAATAATCCCTGCCAGTGACTTTCCTCATGTTTATGTACATCCCTCTTATCTCCTGGAAGGGGTGGCTGGTTAACTCCCCCAGAGCAGGCAAACACAGCTATTGTGCAAACAGTGTTTCCTGACTTGGTGGACAAAAGATATCTTCATTTCCAGTTGCTGGGTAACATCAAATACTCCTATTTTCACCCTCAGTGATGTCTTCAGGGCTCACCAGTTCACCATGGCTTCTGCTGCAGGGATGGAGACCTTGCAAGGGCTTCTTGGGGAGGAGGCAAAAAAAAAAAAAAGAAAGAGAAGTTGAAATACAGAGGATGTAACAGGAAAATGGCTCTGCAAGCCCTCCCTGTGAATGCTATTATGGTAAAATAATGATGCCTGGGGGGACGCTTACAATCAACACCCTCCTTGCACTTATTAGAGGCACAAAGGCCTTGCAGAAAGAGGTAGGGGAAAGGACCTTAATGAAAATACTGGCAGCACAAACACAGGAAAGCGCCGAGCTCCCTGCTGTTTGCCCTGCATTCCCGAGAGCTGGAGGGGCAGAACAATGGTGTGTCCCTCGCTTCCTTCCCCTGCCCGTGCTGCTGGGATGCTCCGGGGCAGCCCCGCCGGGCTTTGGCTCCTCTGCAGGGCCACAGACACAGACACGGCTCCACTCCTGCCAGGCATCCCCCACTAAATCCAGCCTGCCTTCCTTCAGCCTTTCCTTCCTCGCTGCAAAATGGAGATGTTGGAATCTCCCAGCCTTGCTCGGCGTCCACCATCCAGGCGTGGCAGACAGCACTGGCAGCCGAGCAGGGGTTCCTTGCTCTGCCCCAAAAAAAAGCCATGGGGCAGTCTGCTGTGCTGCCACCAGACCCTGCCTTGTTTTGCCCGTGAGTGCAGCAGCAAATGCAGAAAAGGGAACATCCAAGGTGCTCTGACATCTCTGAGAAGGCTCCAGGGAGAGCTCAGAGCCCTTGCAGGGCATAAAGGGGCTCCAGGAGAGCTGGAGAGGGACTGGGGACAAGGCATGGAGGGACAGGACACAGGGAATGGCTCCCACTCACAACATGGGATGTTGAGAAGGGATTTTTCCCTGGGAGGATAGAGAGGCCCTGGCACAGGGTGCCCAGAGCAGCTGTGGCTGCCCCTGGATCCCTGGCAGTGTCCAAGGCCACGTCTGGGTGATCTGGACTGCTCAGGAAAGTGTTTCTCCAGCAAAGACTTCCCCCCTGTGAGCCTGGGAGGAGTGAAAAGGGTGTTTTTCTGCCTTCAGAGGGGATAGAACAGCACTTTTTCTTGGAGGAGGCTGGTGCTGAGTTTAAGGATGAATCAACCCATTCCTCTTGGTCCCATTCTTGTAGGGAACTGCAGCATCTCCCTCACCATCCATCCCAACCAAAGGCCAGAGCAGTGGCTCCTCTGAGGATTTGCCTTGATGCCCTTCTGAGCTGCCAGCCTCGTATTTCCCTGCCAGGAAACAGAAATGTCCCTTCTGGAGGAATTTTCCCTTCCATGAGCACGTAACAAAACACTTTCAGGATGTGGCGTGAAATCCCAAAACTCAGCCCTGGTTTAGAGCTGAGCCAGGTCCTAAAAAGGAGCAGCTTAAAAAGGGAATCCCACACAGGGAGTGTCACCAGGGTCCAGGGGTTTTCAGGAGAGCTCTGCAGCTGCATCCTTTGGAAGTGAAGCAGGCTGGAAATGTGAGGAATGAGCACAGCAGAAATCCCTCCCATGCCAAAGGGGGATATTTGAAGTAGCTTTGAGCATTCAAGGCTCTCAGCACGGGACAGGAGATTAAAATCTGAAACCAGCCCTCCCTGTCCAAAATTGCGTGTTTTCCTAAAGGCTGCATGGAAATTCATGGTCAATTTCCTTCAGCGACTTTTCTTTGAAACTGCACGGCCCTTAGCAGCCCAAGTGCTGCTTTCAGGGGTCAAAGATGGTCCTTCTGCTCACCTTTGCTGTCCTCACAGCTGCTGGGAGTGGCTGGAGAGCAAACCCTTCCCCAGCCCTGCATCCTGGCAGGATCCTGTGTCGGATTCAGCCGGCCAAGTCACAGAAATATTCTGAAAATGTGCAGACTCTGTATCTTTTCAGAGGCACTTTCCTCAGCAAATGGATGCTGTAAAGGACTGACTGGCTGGTGCTGGGAGCATCTGCAGGATTTCTGGAACCTCACGAGTTTGAAGAGTATTTTCTCTTGATGCCAGAAAAAAAGATTTTTCCCTTGATCTCACAAAAGGCTTGAACTCTTTCTGCTGAAGTTAAAAGGCAATCCTTAGGCACAAAACCAAGGATGTTTAAAGTTTGGGAAAGGCACCAGACTTTGTTACGTGCCTTGGAATATCTGCATCTGTCCCGTCCCCTTCTGCACATCCACCCCCAAGCCTGCATGAAAACCCATCCTAAAGCTCTGCCGTGGACCCACAACCAGGCAGCAAATAAAATGCTCCCCCAGGAGAGATTTTCATCAGGATTTAAGGTAATCCCAGCTCCCGGGCTTGTGATTCTGAAATGTCTCCTGTCAGCAGTGCTGGAAGGAGAAGCACTTGGCCAAGGGCTGCCAGGACAGCTGCCTGTACCTCAACCCTGCAGCTCCTCTGCTGTGCTGCTCATTGCTCGGATTAGACTCTAAATTCTGATTTTTCACCTCCAGTCTTTCCCTACTGCTGGGTGCAGCAGGATTATTTCTGCTTCTCTGAGGAAAAGAGCTAGTTGCCAGCGACCTCTCAGCTTAGTCTGCCTCAGTAAAGAGGAGTCTGGCATTTGGCTTGTGATTGCTTGTTATTTTGACAGCACATCCCTTCCTTTTGCTCTGCTTGGATCAGTCTCTACTTCAGGGCTGGGCCAAATAAGTGGGAAATGGCCAATTTGCAGGAAAAAAAAAAAATGAATCCATTGCTGTCAGCCAAGTGTTTTGTCACCTTGCATCAAGAAGGGCAAAGGATTCACAGCCAGGACACAGCTGAGTTTTGGACACAGTGCTGGGCAGGGCTGGGCATCCTTCTCATCCCAAATAACCTGTGCTGCTGCAGTGTGAGGAAAACCAGTCCTGAGCATGGCGTAGATCCAACAAAACACTCATCCTTCCCCCAAAATGCTACAGCAGGGTGGCCTCAGTGTGGAGATCAGGTCCACCTTCACACTTGGGAGTTCCGGATCTAATGTAGGTGCAGGAGAAAAAGGAGGGTAGGAAAAAATGAAGGGTGAGTTGGAAAGGTGGGGAAGAATCAGGAGGCTGCAAAGCCCTGACCCTTTTTATTCCACCTCCATCCACCCAGGTGGGAACACAACACATCCCTCCTACCCCGAGCTGTGCCTGCCCCATCCCTGGAAGCGTCCAACGTCAGGCTGGCCGGGGCTTGGAACAACCCGAGACGGTGGAAAGGGGGGTCGGAATGCGACGATCCTTAAGTTCCCTTCCACCCCAACCCGTTCTGTGATTCCCAGGCGCTCGCTGCCCTTTTGGGGCTCAGCATTCCCAAACCCCCCTGGCACAGCGCCAACCCAGCGGTGCCCCCCTCACCCAAAACCAGAACCCTTGCGGGGTTCGCTCGCAGCCCAAAAAGAGACGAACTCCCCACGGCTGGGAGCAGTTTCCTTTTCTTCTTCTCCTCCTCCTCCTCCTCTCGTCCCTCCGCTCCTCCCGCGCCGCCCGGGGCGGAGCCGCCCGGCCCCAGCGCCCGCCCCGCTCCCGAGCCGAGCCGAGCCGGGCTGCGGGGCCGGGGCCGCGGCCGTGCCAGCGCCGTCCCTGCGCCCTTCCCTGCCGGCCCTGGCTCTGCCCTGCCGCCGGGGCCGGGCTGCCCTTCCGCGGGGCTCGGGAACCTGGCGGATTTCCCGGCGGCTGCAGGTAAAGGGAAGGGGAGGGCTGCGCTGGGCTGGGGGCTTCCCGCATCCCCCGGGCTGCGGGGTGATGCTGAGCTGCCGCTGGGCGGGACAGCTCTGCCGGCTCGGGTTCACCCCCAGAAGGTGCTCCGGTGTCCGAAGCCGCGCTGCTTTGCCCCGAAAGGTGTTTCTTTTCCGTGCCCGAAGGGTGTTGCCTTGCCCTGTGTGCCCCCCTCCCCGCGGGTGCCTCACCTGGCCGCAGCATCCCGAGCGAAGTTGGGGATGCGAGCGGCTGCTCCCGGGGCTGGGGGATGTGGGTGGGCACCCACCTGCAGAGAGGTCCCGGGGAGCCCCCTCTGCTCCCCGAGACCCTCAAAGTGTCCGGGTGTGGATCTGGACACGGCTGTTCCCAGCTTGTCTAACAGGGAGCGCTTGGTTTTGGTATAAAACGATGGCATCTGCAGTGTCCCGCCGTTCCAGGGCTTCACACCGCTGCTGTCCGGAGCTGTAAAATCCTGAGGCAGCAGAGTGCCAAGAGGGATTTATTTATTTATTGTTGCTGGTCCAGCTGGAGGAGCGCTCGGTGCCCATCCGGCTCCCTGAGGATGCTCAGGGATGTCCTGGATGGCTCCTGGCGACATTCCCCGGCAGCAAAGCCTCTGTTAAAGACCCCGAATTTCCAGCGAGCACTGAGCAGAGAGGGTGAAAAAAGGTGAATGTAAGAGGGTGCCGCTTTCTCTTGATGCTTGGCAAATAAGCTAATTCACAAAAAGAGTAATTCGGGGAAAAGAGAGGGGGGAAGTCATCTCGTTGGTGTTTTATTGAAACCCTCATCCACGTCCTGTCTGCTCCCCGCCCGGAAAAACTGGGCATGGAGGAGTTGCAGTCGGCATGTGAGCCTTGCTCTGGAAAAGGGCTGCTGGAGCAATTCCTGGTGTGGAAGCTGTGAAATTTCACCCCTGGCGAGATGGAAATGGGGATTCTCCAGCCAGGAAAAACCTGGCTGTGTTGAACTCGCCATGCTTTGGGATTTTAGGGCTGGGTCCTTACAGCCACTCTTGTTGTGTGTAATCCTGTTGGCTTAAGGGTTATTTTGGGGCTGGAGAGGGATTAGGGATAGATGACAGGAACAGGCAGAGCCATGCTGCATGTGAAATTGAAAAAAATAATGAATTATGGTTCTCCTTGCTGGCTCTTTGTCCTGTTGGGAAGGAGCCCATACAGATTTTTCTCCATTAGAAAGTTACACTGTACACGGAGAACGTTAAATCCAGGGTGCTGGAGTCTCCTCAGGATGCTCCAGCTGCCAGGAAATTAGATTGCTGCTGATTAGCAAGTAGGAGTCAGAGTGGTGCTGCTTCTTAAAGAGCTTTTTTGGGGTTTGGATCACCCAGCCCCATGCAGGATAACAGCCTTCTCCCTTCTTTCCCCCTTACAAATTGCCAGCTTACACTTGGCAGGTGTGGCCGGGGAAAAGCTGAGGTAAATGGATTTCCTGCCTCGCATTTTGTCTGGCATGTCCATTTTCCTCATCAGATTGCTATGGAAAGTAGCCCATTAATTCATTAGCCAGCCTTTATCCACCTGAGCAGTGATGCATCCTGACTCCTTAAAGCCTGTTATTTTAACATATCCTCCTCTGCCAAGCTTTGAAACATCTTCACGCTGATATCCCAGCAATGTGGAGCTGCAGAATATTTCTCTGTGATTTAGGAGGTGCTTCTTCAAGAGGCAAGCTCTGCTTTGAGGGCAGAGTTAATTTTAGAGTGGGTGTCTCTGTCAAGCTGTACTTTTTTTATTAAATGAGCGTGTTCTGCTTGTTGCACTTTTCCCTGCGATGAATCCGGCAAAGCACGACTGGTGTTTGTCTTGGAAGGAAAAGGAGTCTTGGTCAGATCAATTGATTTGGTGTCAGGTTGTAGATTCAGAAACTGCTGGCTCAGAATTAATGATAAAGGGTTTGGTTTGTAGCAAGGCAATAAATTGCTTTATAAACCAGGAGGGTTATAAGGAGACACAGAACCAGCTGTGAAGGGACAGCCCTTTGTTGTACTTTTTACCCATTAACTGTGAACCCAGGTGTACTTGATCTCAAGTAACTGCCTTAAAATCACCATGCCAAAGTCAGTATATTTAGGGTTGTTTTTTGTGGGTTTTCAAATGGTTTTAACGTGTGGGTTGGAGTAGCTCACAGGTGCAAGTGCTGTTGTAGGTGGAGGTTAAAGATGCAGGGAGCAGGTGGCTCCTTCACCCTGATTTGTGTTAGAGGCACTTTGATGCTTACAGGTGGTGGAAGTTAGGTCTGGGTGCCCTTTAACCAGACACACCTGGGGGAATATTGTCCTCTGACTTGCTCTGTGAGTCTTCCCGAGGGTGAAGATAAAAGGCAATGGTTGTACCTTTGAAATACTCCTGGTGCAGCTCTGGGCTTGTGTGGGAAGGTGGGGCTGGACGTGGAGGGGCACTTAGGGCTCCTCCTGAGAGCAGCTTTCCTACAAACACAGCGAGGTAGGAACGTGCTTCCCTTGGAGTCTGCAGGGCTGGTTTTAAAGTCCTTTTCCCTGAGATGATGCACCTGGCAGAGGTTGTGCTCCCATCCCTGTGATGCTTTGCTCCTTCACGCTGATATTTGTGGGATGGTTTGGGTTGGAAGGGACCTTAAAGCTCCTCCAGTTCCAACCCCTGAGATGAAGAGATCGGGTCCACCTGGCAGCCACTTTGCTTCATTAGGCTGCAGCTGCTGCTAATTAGGCTCCAACCAGCTCAAACAGGGGCATTTCATCTTATCCTGAACCCCAGCCAGTGCTGCTGGTGGAGGGGGGCTGTGGCTGCTGCGGGGTGAGTGGTGTCTCACTTTCTCTACTTTTTGTGGGGTGTTTGCTCGGGGCTCCCCAGAATCCTTGTTCTGGGCTGGGTGTGAGCTGAGCAGTCCCCTGTGCTCAGGAGAGGGCAGTGTCACACCAAGGAGCCCATTCCTTACCCGTGCTGAGGAGCACACGGCGCTGCCACCTCCTCCAGAGGGGTTCTGCACCAGGGTGGGTTTAGGAGCCAGGCACCTCATCCCCCTCCCTTCTTCCCACACCAAATATTCCCCCTCCAGCTCTGCTCTAGGTGCCTAACAGCCCTTTGCAAGAACATTCTGAGCATGATGCTCTGGAAAAGGGATTTAAAAGACTTTATGGCAGTTGCTTTTGCCTGCCAGCCCCTCTATAAGCAGTGATTAGATACAGCCACTTTAATGCGTGTCTTGACTTTAAAAAAAAAAAAAAAAAGCTGCACGTTGGTGTTTGGCTTTGCTGCTTTTTCCTCTTTAGCAAACCACTGTGTTCTCCCCACTTCCTCCAGAAGTACCCACAGATACTGGCAGGACAACTGCCTGAATATTTGGTGCAGTAGTCTGTCATTGCTCAATAGCCTGACAAACAGCAAAAAAAAGTTTTATTTTTTATATGCAATTAAATATTTGTAGAAGATTTCTGGCAAGGAGTGGTTTCAAGGTACAGAGTGTTCTCCTGAAGGGTGTTCAAACAAGCAGCTTCTGGGGTGGCACTTGGGAAGTTTTTTGTGCCTGTGCCTCCGTGCATTCTGTTTCCACATTTGGAATCCATTTCAGGTTGGGATTGAGCTCTGTCTTTTTTTGTTTGTTTGTTTGTTTTTGTTTTTTTTTTTTTTTTTGTTTTCCTGGTCTTTGGGCAGGCTTGGTCCTGATGATGAAAAATGTTTCTTTTTGGGACTATTTTTTGTGTGTGTGACTCTTGATCTGGTTTTATTTCTTTTTTCTCCCTGCTCGATGAAGGGTGAACTGGGGATAGGAGAGGGGGGAATTGCACCTTTCCTGGGGTGCTGCACAACTCTGGGCACCAGCTCTGTCCCCATCTCTGCAGAGCCCTGCTGGTGGTTAATTTCTTCATTGGGAAGACTGGTTTTAGTGGAATTCCTTAGTCGTGACAGCCCTGAGCCCTCCTGCCCTCTCTGCACCTCTCTGCACCTCTCTGTCTGTGTTGGAGCCATGAGGAGTTTGGGGTCCAGGCTCCTGGATCCTGGAGGTGATGGACTGTAAGTTTATTCTCTTCTTGGCTGGGAATGCTCAGAAGAATCTGTTTCACTTTCAGAGTTTTGCCACGTGGTGCTGTGCCAAAGCAGCTTTTTCTCTCCCACTTTCTCCCTTAGATGTCAGCTTGCCTTTATTTATTTATTTATTTTAAATCCTGCTGTTTCTCTTAAAATACTGCTGCAACTTGTAAAATCTTTTCATAAACGTCTGGCCCCCTGTGTTTTGCTTTCCTTTCCTCCTCGCTGAGGTGAAATGAAACTTGTCCCTCCCCCAGCCCGAGGTGAAATGCACAGGGCAGAAATATTTTGATCCTTGGCTGTTTTTAGCTGTGCTGAGTTTCAGGCTCACGTTTGCCCAGGGAAAGCAGTTTGTATGTGACTGAAAATAGTCCAAGGTGAAACCCAGAGTTTCCTCTAATAGGTATTTTTGGGTGTAGCCTTTAAAAAGATGTAATGGACTGGTTGTACCCTTCAACATCCACGTGTTCTCCTGAGCCACTCTCGGAGATTATATTTGGGCCACTTAGCTGGTATTGATGAATCTCTTGAGCTGACAGTCACCTAATCATAAATCAAGTGGAAAATCAAGCCAGTGTTCTGCAGAATTGCAGCAAAACAAAATGCATTACATTTTCTGACTTGGAGCGGTTGGGAATTGGCACCTGACCTGACAGGGGATGCTCAGGGTGTTCCACAAGATTCTTGGGAAGCAGGGCTAATCCTGAGCAGGGCACTTAAGAGCTTGGAGAGGATTTGAGGCTCAAGTCTGGCTTGCTGTCCTGTGAGATTGCCCTGGACCTTGCCAGGAGGGAGGAACCTGGCCCTGGAGGGGGGTGTCCCTGTGTGTGACCCCATCTCAGCCCCCTGTGCTGACTGCAGGGCTCTTGTCTGAGTGCAGCCTTGGGGAATGGGGATAAAACTGGGGTCTGTATCCCCAGTGCTTCCCCAAGGGGCAGGATAGGGCCGGGGGCTTCCCGGGTTACAGCTTAAACCCAGCCCCTGGGACAGATAGAGAGGGCTTAGGTTTGTTTACAGGGATTTACCACCGTGCTGAGGGCACTCTGTGATATTTGGGTGGATTTTTGTTGTCTGGGTTGGCTTTTTTTTTTTTCTTTTCTTTTTTTTTTTTTTTTTTTTTGCCAAGTGGTAATTAATGCTTTCCTTGGGATTAAAATATTTCCTGCATGTCCCAGCTGTTGGTGTAGGAAAGAGTCATCCAACCCCTTGACCTTTCTCAGAGGAAGAAAAGGCTCTTTTGGAGAAGGTGGGAAGTGTTCAAATCCAGGGTGTCTCCCTCTTCCCAACTACTTTGAACAACCTGGGCTAGTGGAAGGTGTCCCTGCCCACAGAAAAAAGATGTTTTTTAAGACCCCTTCCAACCCAAACCTTTCTGTGATGATTCTGTCATTCTCCTTTCTTGCATGAAGCAGCTCCATAAAGAAATTATTCCTCAAGGCTGTCAGGTGGGTGATGGTTTTTAGGCAGTTTCCTGATTAGCAGTGATTGTTTGCAGGTATTGTGGGAATTTTGGTATCCATCTGCCTACTCATTAGTCAGGAATCTTGTCAGTGAGACTTGAAACTGTCAGGCAATCCTGTTGCAGTTTGAAACCCAGCAAGGAGGCAGCTCCTGGGTCCTGTTTTGGGTGTCCAGGAGTGATTTGCTCTGTTTCTCTCAAGCATTTTTGGCTTGGATTTCTCCATCCGTGGTTGATTTTGGAGATCTGCACAGTAACAGTGCCTGAACAGTCCTTGAGATGTGTGCATTTGGGGTATTTGGGAGCCCTGGAATTCATCAAGCCAAGAGGTGAGACCTTCTCAAACACCTATTTTTAGATGTGTTCCTGTTCACGTGCAAATTACACGCATCACCAAGGACTGCTCTGCACTTGGGACACTGGATTTGTAATCCTTGTTTTCCAGCTCTTAGATACCAAAATGCCTGCCAAAAATACAGATATTGCTGTCTCCTTTTTCCCTGGGCCCTGGAGCTGGGGACTGGGAGCTCCCACACCACTTGCTGTGCTGCATTTGATGCTTTGTGAATGCAGAGTGGTGGCAGGCTCTTGGTTTTGGGGTGATTTCCCCTCCTTGCGTGGGCTTTGGCATCGCTTGGTGGTGGCTGACAGCTCGCAAGATCATCTCCTGCTTTCCTGCTCCTGCCTGGATCCTGGAGGCAGGATCTGCTTTCAGAAGGAAGCAGCTCAGCTCCTCTTTAGCTGTGAGTTAATCACCCAAAGGCAGAGTGCTTGCAGCCCTCACTAAAAGCCTGATTTAAGGTGCAAGGTTGACAGCTCGGCTGGAGATACTTTCCCTTATCACAACCCTCCCTAATCCATCTCTGCCTGTTTGTTTTGGGGCTGTTTTTTTTTGCATCTCCAGGCTCCTGCTCTGGGAGAGCTGTGTGTTACAGGAATGTGCTGTGAGACAGCTGGAGATGTTCAGATGTCCCTGCGGTGGGAGTAAGCGTGCTCTGGAGTGCCTGGTGCTGGCAGGGACAGCCCTTTGTGCCTCACAAGGTCACTCCCGGAACACAAACCCTGCCAGGGCTCCTGGGACAGCTCTGCCTTGCCAGGAGAAATAAAGCTGCTTGTGGGATTAGAGGGATGCAGCTGCTGGCCCTGAAAGCACGGGCAGGAGCGGTGTGGGAGGGGGATTGTCCTTCCCTGGCTGTGTACCTGGGCAGGTTCCAGCTCCAAACCTTGTCCTGCGCTTTGCTGAGCCTCGGGAGCTGCAGAGAATCGTTCTGCAGTGCTTCTGTGAATGGAATCCCTGCCTTAGGTGCTGCTGGTGCCCTGTCCAGTGTCACCTGGGGCAGGGGGATGCCTCCTTTGGGTGGTCCCTGCTGGTGAGAGGTGTGAGGAGGAAGGATGGCTTGTTCATGGCAGGACTGGATTGGACCTGGGAGCTCCTGCTGGGCTGGAAAGCCCTCCTGGGGCTGACCTGGGTCGATGTGATGAGCAGCCCAGTGTTAGAGTGGGGATGTGGCTCAGGAGGGAAGCCTGGGGGCTTGTTGGGAAGCTCTAACCCGGTGCCCAGACTTTCAGAGCTGCCCTGTAATGAGCAGGTACAGATCTGCTTCTAACAGCACAATAAGCTTAAATTTTTGAGTCCTCTGTGTTTCTGAAAGGGTCAGCTCACTCTGTTGAACCCCTTCTGTCAGGAGAGTCCTTAGATCCAAATTTCTGGGGTAATTGGTTATGTTGAGCTGTATTGGACCCGTGAGGAAATCACTTTGCTCTCTTGGCTTCTTCTCTCCCAGCTCAGGGGAAATAATGGCTTTTTCCTTATTTCCCTCAACTTTGCAGCTCTTCTGCAGGGTTCCCTGGAGGAACAGCTCTGAAGGACAGGCTTGAAGCCTGCTCTGCTCCTCTCCTGGAGCAGTTTTGGGGCTGGATGTGGAGATGTGGAGCTGTGGGGGGAACACAGGGTGAGGAACAGGGGCCAAAGGAGTGAAAAACCCCAAGGTGTCTGCTGCAGTTTCTGCACCTTCCCAGGCATTTTGTGCCTCCCCTTATCTGGGCTGATATTTGCAGTGCTGATAAGAGAGGGTCTGTAACAAGTGTGCTGTGCCACAGATAAAACCTGCAGTGCGTAAGAGCTGTTCCAGCTCGGGCTTATCAGCACTATTAAACCTGAATATCAGCAGGGCTTCAGGGATGAGGCTGCCCTGGCTCCCTGAGCACAGAACATCCAAGCAGGAATTGTGCTGGGAGTGCTGCTGCTCTGTAAGTCCCCTTCCAGTGTGCTTTTCTATTTTTTTTTTTTTTTTTCTTAATTTAAATTTTGGTATCAAGGTTTGTGAACTGAAAAGTTTCAGGTCCAATTCTGGGAGCAGGGTTTGTGGGTCTCAAAGGCAGCTGCCTGGTGGTTGTGTGCTCTTTGTGGGGGTAATGAGGTGGTGGCTGCTCTCAGCATGGATGGAGGTGCCACATCTCCAAAAAGAGGTGGAGATGTGGCACCTGGGGACATGGTTTAGTGCTGGACCCAGCTGAGTCAGGTTACTGGTTGGACTCGAAGATCTTAGAGGTGTTTTCCAAACTTAAGGATGCTGTGAGTTAAATTTAGGGATTCTTGCATCTCTCCAGGCTGCTCTTTGCTCAGAGAAAGAAATGCTGGAGTTTTTGTGCAGCCACTGAACACCAGTGCAGGGAGCACGGATTTCCTGCATCACCTTGGTGCTCCCTCAGGGCTCTGACCTCTGTAGGGGTGGGAGAACATCGGATTGAAGCTGCCAGAGGGTGAAGTGGTGGAGAATTGGTTGGCCTTGGGCACTTCAGGGATCCAGGGACAGCCACAGCTTCTCTGGGCACCCTGTGCCAGGGCCTGACAACCCTCACAGGGAGGAATTCCTTCCCAAAATCCCATCCATCCCTGCCCTCTGGCAGTGGGGAGCCATTCCCTGTGTCCTGTCTCCCTTAAAGCCACGCTCCAGGCTTTAGGCTGCCTGAGCTGGGCTTAACCTGAGGAAAATCAGCCCTGGCTGGAGCTGTTGGAGGAGATGGGTTTGGAGAAGAGTGGGAGCAAATGCTGGTTGCTGTTCCCTGCTGCTGTGCCCAAGGTCAGCCTGACCGTGGAGCTCCCAAATTGTTCCCAGTTTTTCCAGCCAGCAGTTGCTGCTGCTCAGCTGTGTGAGCAGCTAATGGGGTTTGTCAGCCTCTGGTGCTTCTGCCTGGGCTTTGTCAGAGCAACCTAATCCCAAAAAGCCAGAGCTGGAGGAAGTGGGAGCGGGATTTCCTGGGGCTATGCAATTCCAAAGCCATCTGATTTCTCCCAGACTTGGTGTGCTGATTGTAATATCTGACTTGACTGTAAAGCTGGGGGGAAGGAGCATCCTTGGTGCTTCTTACAGCTCGAGGCACTGTCACGTTTCCCTGGTTTAAAAACCACAGTCAGGAAACGCAAAGCAACCTTTGGAGGGAAGGGCTTGGAAGGACTTCAGATCTCCTTTCAACATGGAGAGCTGCAAACTGGATCCCTGACACAATTCCTCCTTTTTAGAAGGGGTTTGCTGGAAGCTTCAGGCTGGAAGTGAAATCCAAGTGTGGGGCAGCCTGGAGTGTGTCTTCTCCTGCTTGCTTTTGTCTGGCCACCTTAAAACTTACTGCTGTGTTTCAGCATTGCCTGAAGCTGATGAGATATTCTGTTCCCAAACTGGCCACATTTAGTGACTGATCCCATATGTTTGATTCCAAAAGGCTGTTAATTTTTTTCCTGTTTTTATGGTTTTTGGTTTTGGTTATTTTTTTTTCCTGTGAGGGAAAGGTATGAAATAAATACTGCCTAAAAGACTTGTGGCTGTCAGCTCTTGGACAGGGCTGTGAGGAAAACCCTGTTCTGTCTCATGCCCCATCAGGTTTAATGCTTGCTAAATGGCAGAGCTGTCAAGAACAAGCTCTGGAGCTGGTATTAAAAAAAAAAAAAAAATATTGCTGCAAGTGGCTGAGCTTGGAAATAAATTGTGCTGTGAGTGGATATACAGGGAGTGCTGAGGTGTCTGGATTCCCCCCAGGGCTCACTGCCAGGTGGGAGGCTTGGGAATTTGGGAAGGCAGCCTGTGGGGAAAGTCCTGAGTCCCAGCTGTAATAAATTCTCTCCCTGCCATGCAACGCGAGGGCTGTATTTAAATATTTTTCTTGCTCTAGAGCTGAAACCATTTGTAGAGTCTGATCTTTTCATTTTGCCCATCGTTTACAAATGTGACAAAAAGGGAGAAAAGGGTTTGCCACTTGTCTGGCTTTTAGAGAACTCTAAAGTGATGAAAAGTCAAATTAAGACCTGTCTGCCACGGTCATCCTGGAGCTCTGGGGGTTTTGCTCTTGCTTGTGCCATCTCCATCCTGTTTCTCCGTGGGAACAGGGAAGGACTGAGCTTTTTATCCTGCCTTTTAAATGGAGGAACGCTGGAGCACCACCAAGAAATAACGTGTTGGTTATCTGCCCTCAGATAATGTGACATAACTTAGGGCGATGCCCTGATGATGACTCTGCAAGGAAAGGTGTCGGATATTGCAAAGATTTGGGATCATCCCTCTTTTCCTTGCAGCCATCAGTGGTTTTGGGCAAGAAAAACTTAAAAATCAAAATGAAGGACATGGCACTGCCTCAGTGGGGCAGGGTGAGGGTGTGAACACCTGGGTGCTGTAGAAAGGCAGGCACGGGGATTGATTTCTTCCTTGAGCTTTGTTCCCATTATTGCCCCTTTGTGGCTGCTGCTCTTTGCCTCCCGACAACTCTTTACTGTCTGGTTTTTTGGGGGTGCTGCAGGCTGAGGTGGGAGAGGGGGTCTGGAAAATGCTGGGTGGGAGCCTTTGCCTGGCTCCAGCGTTTTACCACAGCGTTTTCTCACTGCTTTAATTGTAACCTCAGCTTAACGTCTCTCTTTGCCACGAGCAGTGACACAGGCCCTCTGAGGAAATGGAATGGGACAATGCAATCTGTGGTAGTTTTATCACTTCCCTCTTCCTTTCTAGCAGTTTTTTTCTCCAGTGCAAAAGCCAATGGACGAGCCCTTGTTTTGTGGTTATTTGTTTTATTTTATTTGTTTTATTTTATTTGTTTTATTTTATTTGTTTTATTTTATTTGTTTTATTTTATTTGTTTTATTTTATTTGTTTTATTTTATTTGTTTTATTTTATTTGTTTTATTTTATTTGTTTTATTTTATTTGTTTTATTTTATTTGTTTTATTTTATTTGTTTTATTTTATTTGTTTTATTTTATTTGTTTTATTTTATTTGTTTTATTTTATTTGTTTTATTTTATTTGTTTTATTTTATTTGTTTTATTTTATTTGTTTTATTTTATTTGTTTTATTTTATTTGTTTTATTTTATTTGTTTTATTTTATTTGTTTTATTTTATTTGTTTTATTTTATTTGTTTTATTTTATTTGTTTTATTTTATTTGTTTTATTTTATTTGTTTTATTTTATTTGTTTTATTTTATTTGTTTTATTTTATTTGTTTTATTTTATTTGTTTTATTTTATTTGTTTTATTTTATTTGTTTTATTTTATTTGTTTTATTTTATTTGTTTTATTTTATTTGTTTTATTTTATTTGTTTTATTTTATTTGTTTTATTTTATTTGTTTTATTTTATTTGTTTTATTTTATTTGTTTTATTTTATTTGTTTTATTTTATTTGTTTTATTTTATTTGTTTTATTTTATTTGTTTTATTTTATTTGTTTTATTTTATTTGTTTTATTTTATTTGTTTTATTTTATTTGTTTTATTTTATTTGTTTTATTTTATTTGTTTTATTTTATTTGTTTTATTTTATTTTATTTTATTTGTTTTATTTTATTTGTTTTATTTTATTTGTTTTATTTTATTTGTTTTATTTTATTTGTTTTATTTTATTTTATTTATTTTATTTTATTTTATTTATTTTATTTATTTATTTTATTTATTTATTTTATTTTATTTATTTTATTTTATTTATATTTTTTATTTTTATTTTTTTATTTTATTTTTTTGTTTTATTTTATTTTTAATTTATTTTATTATTTTTATTTTATTATTTTTGTTTTTATTTTTTATTATTAGTTTTATTTTTATTTTATTTCTATTTTATATAAATATAGAAAATATATATTATATATTAAATATAATTATATATTTAAATAGATTTTAATATATTATAAATATAAAATATATATTTTATAAATATATATATTCTATTTTTTAAATTTTATTATTTTATTTTTTATTATGTATTTATTTATATTATTTATTTCCCTGCCGTGACGGACATTCAGCAGGTACCAGAAATACCTTCAGCTCTGGGCACAACCTGCCCAAAACAGCTCTGGGAGGCTCTGCCTGCTTTAGCCTGAGCCAGCAATCCCAGCTCACAGAGCGCCTTTGGGACCAGCAGGGAGTGAAGGTGGCAATGGGAGAACTCTGCTGCAGGTGTGACACAGGGAGCGCTTCCCCACCCCGTGGGGTGCTCACCTGGGGGGTTCTGCACCTGGAGCCATTCCCTGAGCCTGGTCCGTGCTCGTCCTGGTGGCTGAGCGCGCTTTGGGAGGGTCACAGAGCTCTCCAGACCCACCCAGCTCCCTGCTTGTGGTGACCGAGGGCCGTGGAGGAGGCATTTATCCCGGGGATAAGCGGGATAGGAGTAAAATCCTGGGCTTGTGGGGATGGGTGGGGGTGCCTGAGCTATTTCTGGCCACTTTTCCCTGAGAGCCACTGGCACGTGGAGGTGTCTGGCAGCTGTACCCGCCTCTGCTGGTTCCCAAATCTGGGGTGGCTCTGTGGATGATTTGGGAGCAGGGGATGTGTCGGCTCCTTGTTTTCCATCTGGAAGTGGCACTTTCCCCTGAGGGGGGGATGCTGAGCACGGGAGATCCGCTGGTTCCCAGGAATAGCCTCCCTCTGGGGGTGGGACAGCACGGGGGTTGTTCCAAAGGCATCACTCAGCTCAATGAAATGCTCTTGGCAAAAATGTGCTTTTCCAGACTGAGCACGGGTCTCCTTAGGACAACCTGTGAGCTGCTACTGGAGGAAAAAAAAAAAAAAAAAACCCACAGAATAAAGTGAAAACTGGTTTGTCAGGAGGCAGTTTGAGGCTGCTCCGTGTGTGCCCTGAGGGAATACCCAGTGTCCCCGAAGTGTTCAGTCCATCCAGACTAAAAGGTGAGAATAAAGGGGAATTTTTCTCTTGAGATGTCATCTCCCAAAGGTCTTCCCCGTGGTGTGAGTTTATTTGCTGCCAGGCTGGGGCCAGCAGTGACAGAACTCTGTGTGTCACTCAGGCTTACGTTGTTCTGGCAGTACAGGACCTTGCACTGTTGGTCCACTGGAATCCTGACCTCAGCCCTCTGGCAGTGGGAGCCATTCCCTGTGCTCTGTCCATCTGCTGTCCCCAGTCCCTCTCCAGCTCTCCTGGAACCCCTTTAGGTGCTGGAAGGGCTCTGAGCTCTCCCTGGACCTTTCTCCTCTCCAGGTGAGCACCCCCAGCTCTCCCAGCCCAGCGGTGAGGGCTCTGCCCAGCCCCCAGGATGGGTGGCTGACAGCATCTCCAGGAATGTCAGGGCTTATTTGGGCTCTGGAAGAGTGTCACCTCGGAGCTGTCACTCAGTGCAGTGACTCTGCAGGGAGCCCTTGACCTGCTGCTGCTGGTTTTGGCCACGGGCAAGCTTGGCTTGGCTTGGCTGTCCTTGTTTATATCCAGCACAAGTGGATTTGTCACCCAAGCTGTTGGTGGCTGGTGATTTGTATTGCTGGAGCAATACAAATCCTGATTCCTTGCCTGCCCACCTGCTGTGCTGCTGCTTGGCTTCCTCTGCTCCTCCAGCTCTCCAGAAAACCTCTCTGCTTTCAGAAATACACACGGTCCTTGAGTCTTTTTCATCCTGCTTCTTGTTGGGTACAAAGATAATGCTGCTGTGGCATTTGCTTTCTTATCCTGTTGTTGCACCTCTTGATAGTTTTGGGGTTTTTTTTAACAGTTTAATTTAAAACAAGCTCTGAATTAAAATTGTGTGGGTGAGATGCTTCTCTGACTCTGCTGAGACTTGTGGAACTTCCATGTGGCAAAAAATGGCTTTGGAAAGAGCCACGTCCTGAGTTTTTCCTGTCATGGTTGTGCTTTTTTTTCCTTACTCCAGCCTCCCCACTCGCTGATGCTGTGCATAGCACTGGTCTGAGCACTTAAAAAGCACAAAGACACTGCCTTGCACCCAGCCCAGAACAAACCCTGAGCTGGGAGCCGTGGCAGCAGCCTCACAGGAGCTCAGCAGAGCAACCTCCGAGGAATCTTCAGCGTGGTGGAAGCAGATGGAGTTTGACTTGGTGTCAGTTCTGAGCTCAGAATAACTCAATTTTAAGGCAGGGAAGTGGAAAGGTACAATGCTGCCACGGCCTGGATGCTGACAGGCAGGAGTTGAGCTCTGTGGAGAGCCAATCCCAGGCAGGGATCATTCCCACTCTTGGGAAGCCTGGCCATAAGAAAAAAAAAACTTCACTTGGATGTGTTTTGTCTTGGGAGGGTGCTAAGCAAGGTGTGATAAAGCATCCTCTGGTGACCTGGTGCCAGATCCCACAGCTGGAGGCTTCTCTGGGAGGAGGGATGTCACAGCTCAGGTGTGGGTTGAGATCTGAGGGACCAGACCCTGAAGAGATTCCCTCTTCCCCTGTCGTGTGCTCACTCCACACACAGCACTTGGCTTCAAAACTTGCCTCCCTCAAACCTGTCCCAAAGCCTCAATTTTGTTTATCAACTGGTTTAATTCCTTTTGGGCTGGGATTAAATCCAGCATTGGCTGGCCCTGAGCTGGGTGTGTCTGATTTACAGCCCCTTTTTTTTGGTGGGTGGTCCAAGCTCTCCCTGGAGCAGGAGCAAACCTTGAACCCCAGAATGGTTTGGGTTGGAAGAGACCTTAAAGATGAGCTCAGGGTGCTCTAAGCCCTGTCCAACCTGGCCTTGGAGACTCCCAAGGGATGAGGAAGCCACAGTTTCTCTGGGTACCCTGTGCCAGGGCCTCACAGGGAACAATTCCTGCCCAATATCCCATCCATCCCTGCCCTCTGGCAGTGGGAGCCATTCCCTGTGTCCTGTCCCTCCATCCCTTGTCCCCAGTCCCTCTCCAGCTCTCCTGGAGCCCCTTTATGATCTGGAAGGGCTCTGAGGTCTGAAGAGCCTGTCAGAGCTTTGGACTTGGGGCTTCTTGTGCAATAATTAAAGGTTAACCCCAGCAGTCCTTGCTAATGTTTGCCTTTTGCTTTAGAGGAAGGAAATGGGGTCCTAATCTTCAGCTCAAATGCCATCTGTACTTCCACTGACAAAAGTAAATTTGTGATGTACTTAATGAAGCCTAGAAAGATGTCTCAGGATAATGGACAGAAAATATCTGCCCTTTAAGGACTTCTGCTTCCCAAAATTATTGCAGGGCTTCTTATTATGGTTAAGGTAGGGAGGCCTTGTTGTTTTGGGGGTGTTTTTTTTTGTTTAATTGGTGCTTTTAACTGTGAGTTTTCAGAGGAAGAAGCCCCCTTGGAAAGCAGATGGCAGAGCTGAATCACGTGCTGCTTCCCTTAACATTTGGGTGGAAAACGTTCCCTGGAAACGGGGCTCTGCTTCTGTGGAGATACTGCAGGGGGGGGGAGAATTTCAGAAAAAGGGATTTTGCTTTCCAGGATCTGGCTGGCAGCCTCCCTAACCTGAGAGTGCAGAGGTGGGAGTTGAGCTGTCCTTGCTGGGCAAGGGCAGCCCAGGTAAATCTGCCCAGTTGGTGCCTGTTGGGGGAAAGCCCATTTCCAGAGCATCTCCAGGATCCTGTGAGTAAGGAAGGAGTGGGGTGTGCCTTGGTATTGCTGCTGTAGCATTGAAACCCAGGGTGTTTGTAGGGACAGCTTTAGAGATCGTGGGGCTTTGTTGGTGATGAGCAGGTGTGTCCACTTTGCTTTGGGAAGAGGTGCAAGGATTTGATGTTTCCAGCACTAAAAAAAAAAAAAAAAAAGGCAGGTGAAGAAGGACTTGGAGGCTCCTGCAGCATTTGAGATCCATGAAAATCCTCTACTTTGAGGGATTGGGAATTGTGGAATCACAGACTGGTTCAGGTGGGAGAGACCTTGAAATCACCAGTGCCACACCCTGCTGTGAGCAGGGACACCTTCCTCTGGTCCAGGCTACTCCAAGCCCTGTCCAGCCTGGCCTTGGACACCTCCAGGGATGGGACACGAGTGATCCAAGGTAGGGCAGGAGGATGGGACAGGGCTGAGATGTGCAGGGCTGGGGAGCTTTGGGATTAGCACTAAATCCTGTGCACAGAAAGGAGCCTCGAGGCCTCACATGTCTTGGATGTCTGGCACTTGAAGGACTTCTCCTCTGGTAAGGTTTTTGCTGAGCCTGCCAGTGAAAATCCCCGGAATGTCACAGTTATTGCATGAGACTTAGGCACTAATAGGATTTAATTTCTGCAGAGCTTCTGATGAGGGGAAGAAGTCCCTCAAAGGAGCACAGGTATTTTGGGAAAGGCTTAAGTGGAGTAAAATTTCAGCTGCAGTCATGTTACAGCAGGGAAGCCTGGAGATGAGCGAGATGGAGCAAGGAGTTTTATCACTTCCACGTCGGATGTGCACAGCCCTGTGTCTCCCACCTGTCCCTCAGCTCTTCCCTGCTGGAAAGAGAGGGATTGTCTCAGTGAAAGGGGTGTGCTGCCTCTGCTTGCATTCCCATGGAAGCTCCTGCGAGGCTTGCAGAGGTCCTGCTGCCCCAGGATTTGAGTTCCTGGCCCAGTGGGGAGCTGCTGCATTTTCCTTGCGCTGTCAGAGCTCCTGGGGAGCTGGAATAAGGAGCCAGGCTCAGCCTTTGCAGATTGGAGGGGAAGGGGAGTGGGGAAGGTTTCCTTCCTGGGGAAAAGGGCTGGTAATGCAGCTTGGGGGGAGAAAAAAAAAATCAAACAAAGCAGCTTCTCTTCCCCTCTGGCTCCCAGAGGGGTGTGATGTCAAGGTGGAGCTGAGCCTTCCCAAAGGCTATGGGGATGTTTTTTCTTTCCTTTCTTTGAGGGATGGGGGATTGGTTTATATGGTTTTCTGTTAAACCTCTCAAACAATGCTGCTTCCCCTTCCTTGGAGCAATTGTTCCCCGTGGCTGACTCTCTTCCTTCCCCTTCCTCCCCATCGTGGGAAGAGCTCTCCTGATGATGATGGATGGGCTCAGATTTAGTCTCTGCTTTACCTTCCTTTGTCCTGCTCAGCTCTCTTGTTTTTCTTTGCTATTTCTGCCCAGATCCTCATCACAGGGTGGCCAAAACCAGATGTTTTGGTGCTGATGGAGGGAGTTAAGTGTCAGAGCAGCTTCTGCCTTCACCCTTGAACTTGGCAGGGCTGGGTTAATGACTCCATGATCCTTGAGGGCTTTTCCAGCCTCAGTGACTCCTGATTCTACATGTGACTGCAAAGTCTAACAGACTTTCTAGGTTTCATCCCTTGAGTCCCTGTAGTCCCCCTCCTGGGAGAGCCACTTTCTTCCTTAGGAGGAAAAATAAATGGTCTTTTTGTGGCCAGCCTAATTCCCAACCTTTTCAAATGCATCCATATTGGGAGACAAGAATAATTTTTTAAATTTATTTTATTTTTCAATGCCCAAGAATCCCAAGACAGTGGTTGGGCCCTGGCACAGGTTGCACAAAGAAGCTGTGCCTGCCCCATTCCTGGAAGTCATCAAGAGATAAGATTGGATTTGTCCTTCAGGAGCATTTCCAAGGAAAATTTTCATAAACCAGACTTAGAGCAGCGTGACAGAGATGCTGATCTTTCCACTTGGACTTTGCTGTGGGCATGTGAATTTAAGTCAGAACTGAACAATTCCATGTGCCACAAGCAGGAATGATAAACCAGTGGATATTCCAGGCTTAAGGATGCAAGTAACCACCTGATTCTGTGCCAACTCCTCTATGACCTGTTTCTTTTTGGGAAAATATCCCCCAGACTCCAGATAAAACCTTCCAGATCCTTCCAGCTTTTATCAGAGGAGCTTCCTGCAGGGAGCTGTCGGTGATTTGTGCCAGGGAGGAAAGGGAAAGGCAGTTGGGAAAATATTCCATGACAGGCTTTGGAGGGCTCATGGAGTGAACTGGGAAAGGCAGCAGCAGCCTGGGGGGCTCTGCCCTCTCTGCTTGGGTGGAAATCAAGTGGCCTGCTGAAAAAACACTTGATGAGAACCTGTTTTAAGGGATTGTATCATGCTTCAGCAGAGCCAGGATGGTCATCCTGTTGATAAGGGCCAACACCCACTGTAAACACAGTAATTAACAGTCTGAACTCATGAGAGGTGCTCTGGTGGACTCCAGGATAAAATAGAAGCCTGTGGTGGGTATTGAAAGCCTCGTTCCCTTGGGCAGTGGTCAAGGACCTTCTTGAATGGAAGTCTGAAAAAAAAAAAAAAACCACTCCTTTCTGTGCCCTTTTCACAGCCTGTGGTTAGGAATTGCAGGTAACCCCCTGAAATGATTATTGACTGCAGAGCTGCCTGGAAGTGCTGCTGTTTGCTGACTTGACAGATGATAAAAGCCTAACCCTGTGGGATCTGAGCATCTGTCCTTGCTGCAGCCCAGCCACCGAGGCTTCACCTGCTCCAAAGGCAGCTGTACTTTTAGCCAGTGTTTAAATAGTGTCCAAACTATTTTTTGTGTTTTTTTTTTTTTTTTTTTTTTTTTTTTTGTCCCAGGGGGACACGAGTGGTTGCACAAATGACTTTTTGCTCCCTGAGGGATGTGGGAGCTGGGCTGGTGGTGGCTGCTGCAGCAGAAGTGTGGGCTGTTCTCTGTGATTCCTTAGTGTTGTTTCTAATTCAGATAATAAATAAATTGCTTCTGGGAGCAGTTTTAAAGGAGATCTGGGGGAAATGGTGAATCTCTCTTTGGCAGGGGGCCAAACACTGAAGTGTTGAGCTGGTGCTGGCCAAGCAGAGGATCTGGGGCTCTTGGTTGACTTCTGGGAAGCAAAGTGAGATTCCTCCTTCCCTCCTCTTGGGAGACCATAACTCCCACAGTGATGTTCCCCGTGGCATTCCTTGCTGGAGGAAGATGGCAGAAATTTGGGACAAGTCCTTTGGAGTACTGGGCACTCTTCTGAGCACTGCACCTACACATCAGCTTTTGTCTAAGGGATAACAGCACTGGAAATGTCCAGGAATGGCAAATAAATCTGGAGGATCAGCAATGCTCCACAGATCCAGCCGTGGCAGTGCTGATTTTCCGAAGCACTGATCCTCTTCCTTCCGTTCCAGTTCCTCAGAAGAAAACAAACCCATCAGTTCAGGTGCCAGAACTCACTGCTGACTCTGCAGAAGTTGTCTGCACTTCTCTTATGTCCCTTTTATTTTCTTGCCCCGGAGTTTGGGCCCCAGAGAAGGGACTTTTGGAAAGTCTTCAATTGCAGAGCGGATCCAGAGGCGTAGGAAGGAGCAGAGGAACAGAGTTAACAGATAAACATCACCAGCCTCCAGTTGTTTGGGGACCTCTTGCTTTGGCTGTGTGATACTTGTGTCCCAAACATAACAAGTGACAGGATGGGAGGAAGTGCTGGGGGAAGTTTAGGTTGGATGTGAGGAAAAATTTCTTCCCTAGAGGGAGTGCTCAGGCTGAATAGGGGCCTGGTGGAATCACAGCCCCTGGAAGTGCTCAGAAGTTGTGTGGATTTGTGGCACATGTGGGGACAACACTGGTTAATAGTTGGACTCAGTCTTGGAGCCCTTTTCCAACCTTAACGATTCTGTTTCGATACAACATTTTATCTTGCTGTTATTCTTTCTTATTCTTATTATTTATTGTTATTGTTTTTTATCCTTTCCTATTTTTGCAATGAATCTTAATGGAATTTGCTCTTAAAAGCAAATACCCATTAAAAATTCAGGCAACTTGGTCTTCCTAGTGTGGAATCCCTTTAGGCTTTAAAAGATTGTTATCAAGATTTATGCCTTGGAGCTGCGTGCTGGCTGTGTTGGACCTGCTGGACCCACATGAGGACTCCAGGAGGCTCAGTGCCTCTGGTGGGGAGTTTTTGGCTGCTGTCCTGTCCCTGGCTTGGTCCCAGACAGGCCATGGCCAGAGGTGCCAGCCTTAGCTGGGTGCTGCAGGAGCCCGTGGGGAGCCTTTGTGTCACATCCTTGAATGGGGACTGAGTTCCCTGGCTGGGGCAGCTCCGTGGGGCTGCAGGGACTGTGGTCCAGCTCCTGTTTGTTCAGGCTGCCCTTGGCCCTCTGGATAAACCCCTTTAATCCCTGGACTTACTCAAAATCAGTGTCACCAGAGAGTGTCTGAGCAGAGATTAGCCACAGCTGAATGCAGCCGCCTGCGAAAGCACCGAGGGAAAAATGAAATTATTCTGTTGCTAAAAATGACTCTCAAACTCTTACTTTGTGTTTTGGTTTTAAGTTTTTTTTTTCTTTTTTTTTTTGGCTTTGTGTTCGGAACCAGAGCTGCTCAAGGGCTGCAGTGCATGGCAAAGACTCCTCCATCCTGAATCAGAAGCATCCCTGTCCTCTGCTGTCCCCTGCAGAGTGCTGGCACGAGCCAGGTGCCCTCGAGGTGACAGCTAGGGGTGGCCTGGCTGTGTGCTGCTCTGGCTGATCCACACTAATGCACTGTTTGGAGAGTGGAGCCTGGCTTGCTAAGGCCAGGCAGCTTTGAGGGAGATAAACACCAGGCTGACCTTAGCTGTGCCCAGCTCGTTTGACCCCAGGGGAGCTTGGTAGCTTGTGGTGCATTCTCTGGGGGAAATGAGGGGTAAAACAGTTTTTAAACTGAAGTTTAGGGAGGGGAGGGGTGCTTAAGAAGCCCCACAGGTGTGCTGGTAGCCCCTCTGAAATGTTCACAGAATATCCTGAGTTGGGAGGGACCTGTCATCTGAGTTGGGCTCAGGCTTGGCTCTGGGGGCTTGTGCTGGCCCAAGCTGGATGGAGCCTGGAGCAATGTGGGACAGTGGAAGGTGTCCCTGCCCATGGTCTGGATGGGCTTTGAGGTCCCTTCTAGCCCCAGCTATTCCATTATTCTAAGTCATTTTGCCCCTGAAACCTTCCCACCCCTTTGGGATGGGTGACAGGGATGCCACGGGTGGAATACTCAACCCATCACCACCAGCTCTCCACACTTAAGCTCCTGTGCTCTTCCAAGTGTTTGCAGCTCAAAAAGCAGCCTGGGACTCCTGACTCTGCCTCCTGGTTATGAATTTAACATGAAACAGGGCTTTTGGCACGTTTCAAAAGCTGCCTGCAGAAAGGTTGGGAGGAAAGCTGAATAAGGACAAACTTCCTGGGAGATGGGAGAAAGTTTGTTTGCTTTTCCTTTGGTGCAAAGGCTCAGAGTGTGTTTGTAAAACTACACGTTGGTTTATTCACTGCCAGAGTCAGGTATCCCCTGGACTGGTGGGATCTGCTCCCCTCTGAGGAATTTAGATGAAAAGCCAAAGAGAAGTTTGGGAAGGTTACAGCGAGAAGAGGCGTTTGAGGAGCGTTTGTCAGGAATAACTTCTTGGCTGCCCTTGTCTCTGTGTTATCTGGCTGTGCCTCTGGAGGAATGCTGCTCCTGGGGCACCACAAGGTCATGGTGACACATGTTGGGCTGGCTGCCTTGCTCACAGACTGGCAGCCCTTGTAGCTTGTTGCCTGAGGGCTCCTTTTTGTTAAATATCTCACTGACAGCAGCGGGGAACTTTGGAAGTGTTCAGGGATCTTGTGGTGAGTGAAGCAGCACCTTCTGTGGCCTCTGTGGACTAGAATTGCTTCGGGGACCAGGCAATAACAGACCACTTTGGGTTGGAATGGGCCAGTGATGATGGTGATCCACCCCTGCCATGGCAGGGACACCTTCCCCTGTCCCAGGTTACTCCAAGCCCCGTCCAACCTGGCCTTGGACACTTCCAGGGTGAAACAGCCACCCTGTGCCAGGGCTCCCCACCCTCACAGGGAGGAATTCCTTCCCAATATCCCATCCATCCCTGCCCTCTGGCAGTGGGAGCCATTCCCTGTGTCCTGTCCCTCCATCCTCAGTCCCTCTCCAGCTCTCCTGGAGCCCCTTTATGCCCTGGAAGGGCTCTGAGCTCTCCCTGGCTCCAGCCCTGGAGCATCCCCAGGGCATCCTCTGGGCTCTCTGCAGCAGCTCCAGGTGCTGCTGCTGTGTCCCCAGGGCTGGGGCAGCTCTGCAGGTGGGCTCTCACCTGGGCTCAGGGGCAGAATCCCCCCTCAGCCCAGGGCACGAGGGGTTCTGGGTAGGGCAGGGCTGTTCATCCAGCAGCTCTCCCAGGGCTCTGGCAGTGTGTCCATCCCCCAGCAGCTTGGGAAGCACCGAGCTGAGATCCCTCCAGGTATTCCTCTGGGCTGCCCCAAGGCTTTAATCCTGGCTTGTTGTTTGTGGCAGGAGCCCTGTGAGCTCTCAGCACTGAGGAGGTTTTTGTTCTCCTGCCGAGTGGAAGGAGCTGGGGTAGGAATGCAGAGTGCCAAGCTCAGGTGGTGCCATTCCCCATGTCCCTGCAGTGGCTGTGCCAGGCGTGGCACATGTGCAACCACGAGGGCACTGCCTGAGCTGCAAACCTGAGCCTGACCTGGCTCTGGGTCAGCTGAGGGCACTGTGTGCATCCTGTAATTAACATCCTGAGTTAATCACCGGGGCTGGCGCTCCCCCAGACGCAGGGTTGGAGTCACACTGTCTGTTGTTGCAGTTGGATCCCTGTCCCAGAGGTGACGGGAGGCCAGGAGCAAAGGAGTGTCAGCTTGGGCTGTCGGTGCTAATTTATCCTCCTCCCCTGCCCCGTGTGTGTTTGCAGCACATAAATCACCATCTTTATAAGTCACAGCTTTAGCTTCTTCCTCTTTTTGGCCTCTTGGAAAACCTGCTTTGTGCAGCTCTGCAGTTTTTTTGTTTTGTTTTGGGTTTTTTTGGGGTTTTTTTTTTTTTTTTTTTTTTTTTTTTTTTTTTTTTTTTTTTTTTTTTTTTTGTTTTTTTTTTTGTTTTTTTGGTTTTTTTTTTAGAACACATTGAAAGGTTTGGGTTTGGAGAGACCTTAAAGCTCATCCATTTCTATGGGCAGGGACACCTTCCACTATCCCAGGCTGCTCCATGCCCCATCCAGCCTGGCCTTGGACACTTCCAGGCATCCAGGGGCAGCCACAGCTGCTCTGGGCACCCTGTGCCAGGGCTCCCTACCCTTCCAGGGAACAATTTTTTCTGATTATGAACCTCTGGAGCTGAGATTAAGGAACACTTAGCAAAGGCAGAGCCTTGAACACGGCATTTCTGGTGCTTGGTGGGACACAGAGCTGCTCACAGAAGGCCAACCTGAGACTTTGGTGGGTTTCACACTATTTCATTGACTCTTGGAAACTTGGGTGTCCTAATTATTGTGCAGTGCAAGGGAAAATCTAGTATTTGGCTGGTGGCTGTTCTGGAATATGCTAACAGGCTGCTGGAGGGATTAAGCTGCCAAAACAGGGGATGTTTGTGCTGAGTTGGTTCCCACTACCACAGTCTCTTGTTTGGTCAATGCTGCTCTCGTTGGGGCTGCAAAAAAAAAAAAGGTCATTGGTGTTCCTTGGTTTAGTGAAAGTTGCAGAGGGTGGAATTAGTCTGTCTCAGAAGGATGCAGAAAGGGAAATGGGGATGGTGACTTAAAACCTCCTCTTCCTTTGTGTCCATAGCACAGCATCTTGCTCCAAGCTGTGTGAAGAGACTTTAATTCTGAGTCTAACAAGGCTAAAAGCGGAGAGGAACAAAATCCAGCTTTCTTAGTAGATGCAGAAGTGACCTTCTTGTTAAAACCTGAGGCAGTTCAGACTCCTGAAACTGCCAGGCCTGTAGGAGACACATTGACAATGTTAATTAACATTGAGGCAAATATGCTGGGGAGTTAATTTACATCCTTATCTCCCTCCAAATGTAATAGAAGGGTTGATGTGCCTTTGTCTCCCAAGTGGTGAGGGAGGTCCATGTCTTCTCCCAGGTAACAAATAATAGAGCAAGAGGAAACAGCCTCAGGTTGTTCCTGGGGTGGTTTAGGTCGGAGATTAGAAAAAAATTCTTCATGGAGAAGGTTGTCCGGTCCTGGCACGGGCTGTGGGGAGTCCCAAAGGTAGCCTGTGTGCATTAGTGCCTGAATTCAAATACAACAGTGCAGCAGTAAAAATTCTTTGGAAAAGGCCAGGAAAATATCCCAGCTGAGCTGTGGGGAATTGGGAGAAAAGGAAAGATGGTTTTGAAGCCTTATTTCCCTGAGAACTGGTTACATTCCCTGGCTGAAAGAAAGTCTAGGATGACGTGGAAGAAGGGGCAAGTGTCCACCCTTTTGAGGCACATTGTGATGGGCTTGCAGCTCTGATTCCAACTCCATTTGTGAATCTGATGGGTGGCTGTTGGTATTCCTGAAATCCTCAGAGTTCCAGAGCAACTGGAGAACTCTGCCTTCAGTCAAAGCTTTGCCTTCAGTTACGGAGAGAAGCTTGAGGACACAACCAGGGCAGAATGACCCAAAGCTTCTGGCAGTGCTTTATCCAGCAGGCACAACATTTCCTGCACAAAAATTGCTGTGTCTCCCCTGGAGCAATAATTGCCATGCTTTCATGGAGCAGGATCAGGGTGATCTTGGCTTTGCCTGCCTCCCTGGCTGTTTTGAGCTGTGCTCTTGTGCTCCTCTGTCAGGTGGTGCTGTTACAAGGAAAGAACTTTTTTTGAGTGGCTGGGGTGTGTTTGTCTCTACTTTTTCCACCGTCTCCTTAGAAATGGAGGCACTTACATTTCACTGAACACTTTTTTCCCCCCTCTCCCATTCTTTATACACCAGTTGGGTGTCTCAAACTCTTCCAACCCAAAGAAAACCCACGTGGAGTTAAATTTCTTCACTCCCCAAATGTCTGGTGGGACAGATCTCCTCGGGAACTCCCCTTGTTCCTAACCCAAACAGGGGCTTAAAGTGCCTGGAGACTCCAGCCTGGAGCTGAGAGCTCCCTTCCTCTTGGGTTGTGTTGGAAATCTGTTCATGGATTAGGCAGGAAGCTCACCTGGGATGTGGGAGGAAGAAAACCAGTTTGAAAATCTCTTCCACATCCCAGGTACTTGTCTAAACCCTCGGGCTGCTTACAGTCTGGTTTTGGTGGGAAAGATGAGATGTTTTATTCAATATTCCAGCTCTTTTTTTTTTCTGTAGGGTGAGGGACATTTTTTTTTTTTGTAATCTGCATCCCATAGAGCTGGAGAAAGTTTCCCTGCCTGCAGCTGTACAGAAAAGGCAAGGACAAGGGAGTTATTCAGGAGGTGTTGGAACGTTCCAAACCCTAGGGAGAGGCCAGAGGGAAGGGAGGGTGTGCTTTGGGTGTCTTCCTAGGTGGTGATGAGCAGGATTTCTTGGCCGTTTGGGAAGCTGGAAGAAACCCAAATGCTCTCTGTTTCTTGTTTATTTAAACATCAAAATTATACCACACGTGCTTCCAGAGCCCAGGGTGTGGCAGCTCTGAATGGTGGAGTTTTAAAGCCTTGCAGTGATTCACCTGCTCTCCTTTAGTATAAAACAAATCTTTCCTTAACCAATGCTGATAAACAGACTGCAAATTGAAATGATCTTATTCCTTATAATTTTTTTTTCATTGATTTTTTTTTTATTTTCTTGCAGTACAATCCCTGAACAGCTTTTAAACCTGAACCACATTTTTCTGCTCAATGCTCCTGTGGTGCTGATAATTCTTCTCTCCTCGACATTCTTTCATCCCTGGGTATTTATGTGTGTACAAACAGAGAACAACAATTCTGACTTGCCATTCCAGGGCTCTGTGGTGATTTCAAACATAAACTCAGCTTACATCTCAGTTCTGTCTTTCCACATAATAAATTACCAGCATTTATTGGTCTTTTGACATACAGGTCTCCTAAGGGAAAAGAAAGAGACTGGCTGAATAAAGCCTTCTCTATAATCTGAGTTTGCAGTAGGCTTTGGACTGAAATTGCAATTCCTGGCCAGTTGCAGCAAGGATTTTATGGCTCTGTCTATAATTTCATTTGTGCCAAGAGGAGGTTTGGGGGACGCTGGATCCTGTACCTTAGACTGCATCATTAAAAGATGAATGTGTATGATATATTATAGGAATTGCATGCTAAACACTGATGAAAACTCAGTGTTTTTCTGGAAATCCATCACTGGAGACAGTTTTAGAGCCATGTAGTCATTTGGGTTGGAAGGGACCTTAAAGACCATGTCATTCCATCCGTGGCAGGGGCAGGGACACCTTCCACTAGCCCAGGCTGCTCCAAGGTGGAGAAAACTGTGAAATGAGCTGCATCTCTGCTCGGGGTGACACTGATGGCTCCTCTTCTTGGCTGCTTTTACTCTTTGTCACCTTGTGCTGACACAGCTTTAATGAACACCTTCTGCAGTGACACATCTTGGACTCTCTGACCTAAGCTGGGGGTTAACCTGGTCAGCTCCTGTCCTGCGGGGGATCGGGTGGGATTTCTGACACCTGAAAGGAAATCCTGTGCTGGGAGGAAGACTTCTCGTGCCTCCTGAAGATGCACTCTGGTTTTGGGAGCGCACAGAAAACTTGACCCTTCTGAGATGGAAAGTACTGGGTGAGTCTTGGCACTGCTTCCAGCTGGGATCAGGAGCTGGGCTCCATCCCGCTGGGGTGAGGAGAAGCTGAGGACAGGATTTTCCTGCAGTGGCTCCTGAGCAGGCAGCTCATGAAGGGGATAATAAAACTGGGAATCCTCCTCTGCTGGAGGGGCTGCTGAGCCAAACTTCCTCCCCTCTGGAATTGCCCTGGGACAGTGGATGGAGACCTTGGCTTTCCACGTGTGTCCAGCTGCATCAACCCGGTGTGGCCATGGCTTTGTCCCTGTCCCCTTCCCACCTTGGGGACTTGGTTTGGAGGGAAGGTTTGTTTTTGTGGGAAGGTTCCAGCCCTCCCAGCTCCCTGGAGGATGGTGCTGCTGGGCTCTGGGGGTTGTGGCCTTGTTGCCTGGGCAGGAGGATGGTGGCCTTCACCTTCCAGAAGCAGCATGGCTGCAGCAGTTTTGGCAGGGCTCCTGCTCCTCTCCTGTGCTTGCAGAGCAGCAGTAGCAGCTGCCTCGTGCCCTCTCCCAGTCAGGAGGGAGAAGTAGGTCAGAATTTGCATTCTTTGCCCGGATTCTCCGCATAACTTGAACACTTTTCTTTTTTTTTTTTTTCTCTGTTTTAAACTCCTTGTTCCTGTACGTGCGTGTGTTCCTCGGGCTCCCCTGAATCAGAGGGTGAAGGCTCAAATTCAGATGTATAATTGGTCTTTAATATCAGTCTTCCTTTCAAAAAGCTCTTCTGGGAGACTCCTCACATGCTGACAGACCAATCCCAGCATGTAAAATTCTAAAAGAAATGCTTGGGGCAGCGTCTTCGTTTTTGGCTGCTGTGTTGTCTGGATGAGGAGTTGAATTTTCTCCTGTAGTTCTTATTTTGCATGACAAGAGCGAGTAATTGGGGTGAAATCATCTGTGCTGCAGACTGGGATGGTGAGATTTCTTTTCAGAGCTTCTCTGCGTGGGTTTTGTTTTTTTTTTTTTTTTTTTTTTTTTGTTTTGTTTTGGATTTTTTTTCTGTTTTGCAATGTCCTGATTGGATGGGAGGGAGGAGAGATGCAGCACAAGAAAGGATTGTGGCAACCGGAGAAGCATCCAAGTGTTCCTGCAGGGCAGGCCAGGAAGATTTTGGTGTGGTTTTTTGCAGTGTGAGAAAAAAGAGCTTTGCTGTGATGATCCACGTGAGATCTGATGGCACAGGAAAGTTGTGGCTGCCCCTGGATCTCTGGAAGTGTCCAAGGCCAGGTTGGATATTGGGGCTTGGAGCAACCTGGGGTGGTGGAAGGTGTCCCTGGCCATGGCAGGGGTGGGGCTGGATGAGTTTTAAGATCTCTCCCAACCCAAACAATTCTGTGGTGATTCATGTGTGATTCAACATCTCTGGCAGATTTTTCAGTAATCTGGCCAAAAAAAAAAAAAAAAAATTCAATGTAACATCCTGAGACTGGATGGTTTTCCAGAGGGTGATGGCAAGACAAACCTGCTGCACGATTCTGGTCTTTCTCCATCTGTGGAGGTGATTTTTCATTTGGGGCTTTTGTGGTTAAATCCTCCAGAGGCTTCGTGTGCATTGTTGTCAGTCTGGAATAAAGCAAATTGTGTGCTCTGAAGGCAGGTGGATGGGTAAAAGGAACAGAATTGCCGTGACACAATCATTATTTTAACACATTTTCACTATATTTTTTAAGTCATATTTAAAAAGTATTTTTAAGTACTTCACTGAGATTTTGCTTTGTGTTTCTTGTAACAAGCCCACGTTTTTAGCCAAAAACTCTCTTTTCCCGAGGAGATTTCAGGCTGTTTCTGCTGTGTCTGCTTCATGCTGGTGGAGCTGCCACCTGGAGCTGTCTGAGGCTTGTGCAAAGAGCAGGAATTGTCATGTCTGTTCCCACTGTGCCTCCTTGAGCTGCCAAAAAGTGTCAGCAGCTCTGAGAGGGCTCTGCACAGGGATGATCTTTTGGGAGTTGAGCTTTTCCCCGTCCTGCCTTTGCTGTTTGATCTCTTCCCTTGGGGCTTTGGCGTGTTCAAGCCTTGGCAGTCAGAAGGCTGAGTAGAAGTAAACAGAAGGTCAAGTCTTTTTCAAGTTAAATCCAAAGTTTTGGGCTTAACTTTTGAGTTAAACCCTACTTTTAGGTTGGATGAACTTTATTGTAGGGTAGATCTGGGAGTTGCAGTGAAATCACTTCTGATTTCTTTGTTCCCTCCTGTACCTGCTGTTGGCATTAACCCCACGGGTGTCCTGCTGTTCCCCTTGGATTTTAGGCTGTCCTATTCCTCCTCTGCTGTGTATTCCTGTTCTCAGCGACCAAAAGGGGGAATTGAGTGTTGTTTTTGGAAATGTGGGATGTGGCTGGAATCCCTGGATCACGCTGTGGTGAAACCAGAGTGCTGCAAAGCTCTTGTTATCCTTCCCTCGACATTCCTGTCTCCATAAAGAGCTTTTTTCTTGGGCTGTGCTGTAGCTGACCTGCTCTTCACCTCCAGGTGGGGTTTAATTAAACCAGTTCATCCTCTGGCTTTAACTAAACCTAGACCTAAACCTGCCATCCTCTGCCTGGAATCTCCTCTCTGTGGGTAACAACAGGCAGAAGGCTTGGGCTGCTGGGTGGGGAAGTCTTGGCCACCTCGTGAGCAGAATTTCAAGATGAAAATACACAATGAAGCCTTTTCTGCCTCTAGGACCTGATTTTAGCAGGAAATCGATGTGAACTTTGGCTTCCTTGTGCAATCTTGTCTTGTAAGGGGATGATGAATGGCTATAGCTCAGCTCCTACCAGGCAGTAACTGGAGCTGGAGATCCTTTGGACTAATAAACTGCACTGTAACTTAAAGCAAAACTTCAGGCTTGTCAGAATACAAAAGTGGGGATGATCCTGAACACAATTTATGGATCCTGAAAATGACTCCTGGCTGCCAAGCTAAAAATAAAGAGCTCAGTAGTGAGAAACTCTTGGGGAGAGTATTTGCCCCATAAAGGAGGAGAAAAGCTGCTGACAGCTCTGGTTTGGGGAGTGCAGTGCTTCAGCCTCCACAGCTGGTACAAAGCATGACTGTGAATTTAAAAAACGAAATGAAAAATGAAAATCAGCTGGCACTGGCTGGTGGGTGTTGGCACTGGCTCTGCTGGAGCTGATCCTGTACCTGCTCTTATTTTTTTGCTCTTTGAGGTGGTGAAATGGTTTAGGTTTTCTTTTGGGTCAAAAGAGATGGCGTGGTTGGCTCTTGAACATGAGACAGTAGTGAAACATTTTTGGTGATTTGTTGTCTCCTTTGTGCTCTGCTCCTTCCTGCAGTAATATCCCTGGGTTTTGGCAGAGGCTTGGAGCTGAAGCTCTGAGGCTGTTGCTGTTTGTGTATTTTGCTCATCCTAAAGTGATGTCAATAACAGGAGGAAGCTCTGAAAATTAGAGATACTCACTCTTTCAAGATGCTTAAGTTTGTAGCCACTTAGCTCACTCCTCTTAAAAACAGTAACAATGAAAAAATATAAATAAAAATATGAATATGATCCTGGAACTCCACCCTTCTCTCCTTATCTTGACAAAGAATCTCATTACTCTGCATCTGGTCCCGTTCCTGAAGTCTCTGACCAGGGAACAGGAGCTGGGGAAGCTGAGGTGGAAGCTGGTGCCACAAGGTTGGGGTTTCCCAGCTGAGGGTCAGCTCAGCTCTTTGGATCTTACTACAGAAGAAAGCAAAAATGTTTCCCTGGCATCACCACTGGCTGCTCCTGTCTGAAAGCTGAGCAGCCTTTTCTTTTTGGAAACTTTCCCAGAGATCAACCTGGAGCCTGGGGTTCATGGAGTGGAGAGACTAAACTGGGGTTTAGTTTGGAGCCTCTGCTGGAGGTTTTAGACACGTTCCTGGAATGGTTTGGCTTGGAAGGGAGCTTCAAGATCATCCCATCCACCCCTGCCATGGGCAGGGACACCTTCCACTATTCCCAGTTTGCTCCAAGCCCTGTCCAGCCTGGCCTTGGGCACTTCCAGGGATCCAGGGTCAGTCACAGCTGCTCTGGGCACCCTGTGCCAGGGCCTGCCCACCCTCACAGGGAACAATTTCTGCCCAATCTCCCATCCATCCCTGCCCTCTGGCCATTCCCTGTGTCCTGTCCCTCCATCCCTTGTCCCCAGTCCCTCTCCAGCTCTCCTGGAGCCCCTTTGGGTGCTGGGAGGGCTCTGAGCTCTCCCTGGAGCCTTCTCCTCCCCAGGTGAGCACCCCCAGCTCTCCCAGCCTGGCTCCAGCTCTTGGAGCATCCCCATGGCCTCTTCTTTTCCTCTCTCCTGGCATCCACCTCAGTTCTGGGGCTGTTGGGCTGGTTGAGCTTTCTCCAGCACGTGGCAGGCAGCTCCTCGTGCAGGGACTTCATGATGTGACCTCCAGCAGCAGTTCTGTGGTGGTGCCTGGATGTGGGGCTGGGATCAGCCACGTTGGCTGGGGAGAGAACGTTCAGAAGCTCGCGTTTAAAATTGCCTCTGTTGAGCTGAAGGAGAGATTTCAGAGGAGTCAGGCTCGAACCCCCACGAAACCTGAGCCACCTGTTGCAGGCAGAGACCTCTGGAGCTGGGGTGAGCCGTGGCTTCACACCTGGGGGGCTGAGCAGGTGCTGGGTGCCAAGGATGATCTGGTGTGGGGGAGGAAATGTCCTTAAGCTGTGGAACAGCCTCTTGAGAGACAGAGCAAGACGAGGCACGGAGCCGCCTCCGCGTCCTCGGCGCTTGTGAAGCCCAACAGATTTGGGGACCCGAGCGTGGGTGGTGTGTGAGGAAAGCACTTGGGTAATGTCCCTGGAATAGAAACTCAGCCCTGCTTGCTGGAAGCAGGTGGTGTCAGCTGTCTGCCAAAACAAAAAGAGGGTGGCGGGGAAGGTTTTTTAGGGCTTTAAGTCAGTCTGCACGAACTGGCACCAAAAAAAAAAAAATTTAAAAAAAAGAGAAAATTTGAAGTTCTCAAGGGCTCGGCAGAAGGTTGAACAGCAAAAACTGCATTTGAGAATACCTGGAATCCAAGTGGGTTTTACTAGAAGTACTGGGACAGTGTGTTTGTTTTGAGCTCAGTGAATATGCTCTCACCCTCTTTTAAGTACTGCTGAGGATGAGCCAAGCTGGGGGTGAGCACTTGAACTGAAGTCTCACGGGCTCCTCGGAAGAAATAAAAATGAACCTTCTTGGAAAGCAGCATGCTGGAATATGTAAAATTCCTCAAGAAGCTGGAGGTGAATAGCCAGGATTAAAGAGGGAGAAGATGATGACTTGCAGCAGTTTGGCCAATTGCTGGCTTGAGGGGTTTCTGCTGGAAGAAAGAGATTTCCAACCTGAGCAGCCTCGCTCTGTTGGAGTTTAGATACAGCCTGTAAACCTCAGGTTGTTTGAAAAGTTGAAAAAAGGCTTAGCTTCCCTACTAGAAAAAGAGGGGTAAAATACAAAACTCCTGCTTAGTCCTATTTCCAGTCACTTTACATTCCTTGAAGAAAGTGAATCCTGCTCACAGAAAATCACAGAATAAATAGTCCAGCCTGGCAGGGAGCTCAGCACTCCAACCACCTGCTCAGGTCAGCTCTGGAATTATCTAAATTGATGGAATAACCTTGGCAGCTGGATCCTGTGGGTTGCCAGAGCCTGGTGTGATGTGGAAGGATGTGCAGACTGACTCCAGAAGCACTGGATGGAGGATGAGCAGGAACCACCACAACCCCAGTCTGTATCAAAAGAGTGTGAGCCAGGGGGTTTGAGTCTGTGCTATTAGTATTTTTATATTTAGGTGGGTTTTTTTAGTATTTTTATTGTATTTTTACTGATAGGTAGTTTCCAACAGAATTCACAAAAATGCACAAAATTAAATCAAGGATTCATTGAAAAAGGTGTCTTCTTTAAAAGGTGTCTGGCAGTTGCATAGTCTTCTCCCCCTTAGAGATAAAAATAATAAAATCACTGGATTTATTTTTATTCATTCCCAGCTTTTTATTGAGCTGGAAAGGACAGAGAGAACACAGAAAGTTTAATTCATGTCTCACCTGTGAGCTCAACCAATTTAACTCAGTTGCCCTTAGCTGGTACAGAGAATAAAATTACTTTTTTTTTTTTTTTTCCATGAACGAGGCATCTTCTGTCTCATCCATCTTTAGGATTTATTGGTCTGGTTCTTGCTGCCCTGAGGATCCATGGATTTGTTTCCTCTCAGCTTTCTTGGCTGAAGAGCTGCACTGGGCAGAGGAAGACTCTGCTTCAGGTGGTGCTTCCACTCAGTGCCTGTTCAGGAGAAACAATCACAGCCTGCCTAGGTAAATGCTGAGCCCTAATGCCTCAAATACTGGCTTTGGAAGGTGAAGTGTTTGGTGTCTGTCTCTGAAATAAGGAGTTCCAGTAAGGCTGGGGCTGGTAAAGGTCTGGGAGAGGTGCTGATCGTGCCAGGATTGAGGTCAGGGAGGAAAGTGCCTCCTTCCCCTTGTAACCCTGGAGGATTCTTACATAACTGCTCTAAAGCAGCTGAAGGGAGAGCTGGCATGGGGAGGGAAAATAAAAGAAGCAGAAAGATTGCTGATAAGCCCAGAGAACCCAAAAATAGGATCAGGCACCAGGGAATGAAGGAGAACCTGCTGGAGGTAATAACTTGGAGATTGACAGAAATTCAAGGGACTCACACGAGCCCTGAGCCAGACAAAACCCTAATCTTGATGTGAGGATACCTGGGATGTTTATAAATTGTGTCCTGCCTGGGGAGGACAAAAAAAAACCAAAAACCCTCCTCAAGTTCTGGCCATGCCTCACCTAGCCCAGGATGCCCCCATGCCAAGGGATGCAGGGGGAATTGGAGGCCTGGCACTGGCTGCAGTGCTGAAGCAGAAGGAATGTTCAGATCCACAGGATCATGGAATGGGGTGGGTTGGAAGAGACCTTAAAAACACCTTGTTCCTTTTTTTTTGTACCTTCAGCTGGACCAGGCTACTCCAAGTCCATCTTGTCCTTGAAAACTTCCATGGGTTCCCCTTTTCAGTTGAAAATGGTTCCTGAAACATGGGCAAAGAGCTACACTGCCAGATTTGGGAACAAAAAAGGCTTGACTCTCCTCCCTTCCCAATTATTTCCCTTTTTCCCCCCTTCCCTATGACAGATTCACCTGGTGATTTGTTGTGCCATTTCCTGCTGCTTTCATGTAGCAAAACCAGGTTATTTCTATTTTCTGTGCCCAGTTTTACTTTGCTAGTCTGGAAATGAACACTTTTTCAGCAAAAAAAAAAAAAAAAACCAACCCTCCACCTCTCTACCTTTCATCTTCTTTCTTTCCTGGCCAGCTCTTTTCCTGTGGATTTCTGGTTTATCCAGTCTGGATACTCCTGGCTTTAAACCCTGGTGTGCTCATCCAGGGAACAGCAATTTTTGAAGTTGATTTTTTTCCTTGAGTTTCAGTAGTGTGGAAGAACCATTCTAGCAAAAAGAAGGGTATTGCTGATGTTCTTTTTTGTTTCCTTTGGGTTTGGGTGCTTTTTTTTGTTTGTTTGTTTTTTTGGGTTTTGTTTTGGTTTTGGGTTGTTTTGTTTTAGTTGGTTGTTGGGGCTTTTTTGTGTTGTGTGTTTTTTTTTTTGTTTTGTTTTGTTTTTTTTTGTTTTTGTTTGTTTTGGTTTTTTTTTTTTTTTTTTGTTTTGTTTTTTTTTTGTTTGTTTGTTTTTTGTTTTTGTTTTATTTGTTTCTAATGCTTATAAAGCCTCACCCTGAAATTTCTTGCTGAAACTTCCCGCTTGCAGCAATCATTTTTTGGGTGCTTTCTCTTAATTTGATGAACATCCCAGTATTTTTCAGGGCCTTTTCACTCTGTTTAGAGCAGTGGCAGGAACTGGCTTGGCCAGCAAATCATTGAGTGTGAAGTCAAATTATTCAGTGCTCTCGATGTTTTTCTACTTAACCAAAGAAATACTGAAGAAGAGCAAGCACGGTCTGGTTTCTTTGGGACTTATTTCAAATCTTCCATCCTTTCCCCTCTCCAGCTGTACTTGCTGATTAGTCTTTGACAGCAGGCTGGGCTAGAGCTGCTCTTCCTCTGGGGGGGAGGTTTATTTGATCTTTTCCCACCCTGCAGCAACTCTTGGGAGAGCATTCCAGCCGGGCTGGAAGAGGCTGGAGCTCCAGGGAATCGCTGCCTGGGGAGGGAAGGAGAGGTAGGAGAAAGCAAGGACCAGGAACAGAGGCACTTGTGCAATCACCCTGTGGTTTGGTAGGAAAATAAGCTAAAAATAAAGACTTTATGGCTCCTGGAAGGAATAGCTGCTTGTCTCCTGCCCAGACAGTAGCTGCTCTCAAGGCAGGATCTTAATCTGATGGGATGAAAACCCAGAGTGGCTTTCTGGAAGTGGGATAAAAGCCATTTAATCCTGGAAATGCTGTGTTTGTGTGCAAGTCCCATGGGCTAATTTTCCAGAGAACCTCTTAAATAAATGTGTGTGAGACTGATAATAATAATAATAATAGCTCTTCTGTGAGAGTTCTATGCTCTGGAAAGCTTTTCTCTGCTTCCCTGGGATGTGGCTGCTTTTTTTGGTCTGTGTTCCAGGTGGGAGATACCTGGGCAGGGGGTTCTGTCTTCAGAGCAAGTGTAGCCTTGAAAATTGCACTTTTCTCCTGCTTGCCTAGGGCTGGCTCATCAAAAGATGTGCAGGAAGCCTTTTTATTGAATCCTTTGCTTGTGTGGTGCTTGAAGATCCTCCTTGAGCAGTGTCCTGGTGCCATGGGTGTGTTTTTGGGATGGACAGGGATGGGTCAGTGTGGTGAATGGATGTGTCCTTCTGCTCAGTCTCACTGCCTGAGGGATGTGTGCATAGCTGGTGTTGAGTGTGTGCTGCTCCAAATCTCTTGGATATTTGGGGTGGGTTTTCTTTGTTTTTGTTGTTTTTTTTTTTTTTCTCCTCTGATGTCACAGAGCTACTTAAAAAAAAAAACCAAAAAAAACACCCCCCCTCAAAAAAAAAAAAAAAACACACAGAAAAAAAAAAAAAAAAACAACCAAAAAACCCTCCCAACTGGTTCTTTTTCCTAGAAAGCTTAGAGTGGTGCAGAGAAGGATGGAGAAATGCTGTTGCATCCTGGCCTCTGGGCTCCTGTGGGAATTAGCTGCTCCAGATGTTTGGATAAACTGCTCTGGGCTGGGAGCAACTCCCACCAAACTGTTGTGTGTTAATGGGGACCCTTGGGGGTCTTGCCTCGGGATCAGGAGCACGGGGCTGAGGGTCATAAATAAGTGAGATTAGTGTTTTGAGGAATCCCAGATGGAGAGAGCTTTGTGCCAGCATCTCCAGCCCCCAGGCTCATCCCAACCCCCCAAAGGTTTTGGATACCTTTGATATCAATCCCAGAATTGGTTTGGGGGGGGCTTAAAGCTCTCCCAGTGCCACCCCCTGCCATGGGCAGGGACACCTTCCACTGTCCCAGGTTGCTCCAAGCCCCATCCAAGCTTGAACAATTCCAAGGTTGGGGCAGCCACAGCTTTTCTGGGCAGCCTGGGAGAGACACCCTGACCATCTTCCTTTGAAGACAGATGTCTGCAGCTGTCCCTGCTTCACTCTACCCCTGATTATATTGGAAACATCATTGTGCTGATAATGTGCCAGTCTGGAAGAGTGTCACATGGGCAAAGGGCACCAGGACACAGGGAGTTAATGCTCAGAGAATCAATGCTCATCCTATTAAAAGGTCTCAAAAATGACTGAAAGCACTTGGACTAATAGGCCCTGGGTTTGCATCGCTAAATGAGTTTGTGAATCCCTCATGACTGGGCCTTTCCATAAGGAAAACAAGCTAGGAGCTGATGTAACTGGCAGATGGAGCCTTGTTTTTGTTAGAGCGGGAGCTGGAAATGCCTGTGAGCCTCCTTTGCTAATTCTGGGAGTGACCCTGTGGCTGCAGGGCTGGGTCCCTTCCTGACCTCACCCTCCTTGTGTCAGGGTGACCTTAGCCCACATTTGGAGATGCTTTTTGGAAAGCAAGGAGCATTTAAGACTGATGCAACTCCTTGCCAGGTCAACTGAGAAAATTCCTTTCTCCTGAAAGATTTATTGCCCTTATTCATGTCTTCCTAAAGATCAGCACCAGCTTTTGGCAGGATACAGGAATCCCAGTCAAGACAGGCATTTACCTGGAGCTGAGTGACTCTGGAATGGGGTTGGGGTTGTAGCCTGTCTCCTGTTACCCATTTGTTTCCTTGGATGCAGTTTTCCTTTCCCTCATGCCAGGGAAGCTCTCCTGTCTGTCTCCTTGCATTGAGCAGAGACTGATCTGGAAAAAAAACCTCAGTAATAACTGGAAGGAGGCTTTAGGAACATGAGACAAACCTCTGCTTCCTTGGAATAGAAGAGGGATAAAGTGGATGTTAGCCTTCCTCTGGCAGAAATCAAGTATCTTCTGTGCCACAGGGGTGTGGAGGAGGGGATGGGGGATGCATACATCTCATTTTTTTCCCCCAATATCATTTTTGTTTCCATGTTTTTCAAGCAGTCACAAAGCTGTAGTGGAAGTGATGAAAGGCTGACTTTACTTCTTGAACCTCTCCTGGACTTTATCAGTTACCTCATGGACCTCAAAGCCCACCCAGCTTCACCCCCTGCCATGGACAGGGACACCTTCCACTGTCCCAGGTTGCTCAGGAAGGCAAAGCAAGTTTTTCTTCTTTATTTATTTAGCTCCTCTGCTACTTGAGAACCTTTTTTTTTTTTTTTTTTTTTTCGTGAGTAATGTCTCCTGCAGCCGTATGGAAGGAATCAATCATAGGAAATAAAGAGCTTGTAATCCATTTAACCAGGACTTTCCACCTCTCATTAAGCCAGAAACATTCATGCCTAATTCTCTGGGTAGCAGTTGCACAGCAGATGTGCAGGGTATCGATTGGAAAATGAGTCTTGCTGGTTCTGTTTTCCTTTTTTTTTCCCCCCCTCCCTTGCTGTTTCCATTCCAGTGCCTGCAGTGGGTGTGGAGGCACTTGGCTCCCTCTCACATGAGCCTTCCTGGGGTTGTTGGTGCAGTTTTCTTTCCCTGCTGGCAGGAGCCAGGTTTTCAGCAGGGAATGTGTGGGACAGGCCCCTGCTCCAGCTGCTGGCACCATCCGTGGGCAACTCTTCAGGGCTGTGTTTGGAGAGGCAAAACCAGGAGAGGGAGGAATGCTTGTCTGAAGAGGAAGCTGCTTGTCAGGGTGTGCATGTTCAAACCCAGCTCTGTTTCCACTTAATTTCTCAGCAAAAACCTGCTGGTAATGGGAAAGGCTTGGTGCAGACTTGTGGTTTGCAGCTTGGTGAGGGTGGCAAAGCTCCTGGAGTCTGTGGAGAGGAAAAATGTCCTGTAACCTCTTTAATTCTTTAAACACTTTTTCATTCCTTGTTGGTGCATGGGTTTTGCTTAGCATCCAGCTGTGCTTTTCTGGGTTTTCTTCTCATTCTTCCCTTTTCCTTTCCTTTTCTCACCTGGGCTGTCCCTGTTGAGTCCTGCTGATGTGGTGTCATCACCCAGACCACACCAACATCACAGGACGTTCTCTGTCAGAGGCTCTTCAGACAGCAGAGGCTGAACATGGGGTCTCTTCCTCGGGACACTGCCTGGCCATCCCTCTTCTCCCAGTTTGGTGCTTTCCTGCCTGTCCCTTTGGGTTTGTGGCTCAGATTCCCTGCACTGCCCTGTCTCCTGCCAAGATCCACGGCGCTGTCAGGCTCCTGGTGGTGTCTCACCTCACCTTAGCTGCTATTTTAGATTCTTAGCTCTTGAACTTCTTGTGCTGCTCTCAGTGTTTCTGGAATGCTGTCCCAAGGGGACTCCACCTGACATAGACTTGCAGAGGTGGAAAGGTTTGGCTTTCCCAAAAAATGTGATTTCAAGCGCTTTGGGCTGCTTCACGTTTCTCTTTGCTGCTTCTAAAAGCCAAGAGCCTTATTAAAATTAAAGAGATGAGAAATTCACGAGTTGTTGCCCATCTCTCCACCAGCCCCCAGAAGATGAAACTCTTTTTATACTCAGGTTGTCAGAAATTCTTTGGCAGAGGGGTGTCCCATGTTTTTCCTCGTGTCCCACCTGTGCTTTGCTGCTTGGAGTGCTGCTTGTGGACTCACCTGATATTTCTGGATCTGCAGCAGATTTTGTGTTTTCAGAGCTCTGCCAACACCTTGACCTGCAGGGTTGGTGCAGAAAGCAGAGATTGTGTTTAATTATTGCTCTGCCAGAAGTTTATACAGGTTTTTCCGGTGCCCTGTTCCTCTTCTTCCACCCTTTGAGAGTTCCAGGCACCCATTCCTGCCTCACTCCGTGGAAAATATTAAGAAGTTCTCTTGCAGAGGGCGTTAGTCCGTCCTGTGCTTATTTATTTAGGGAGATTAAAGTCTAAGTTTTTCTTTTGTAATCCCTTTGAAGTATTTATCTTTTGAAGTCTGAATTTTCATTAACTGGAAGTGTACAACCCCCCAAACTACACGCTGCCCTAGTTTCAAAGCTGTAAAAAAAATTTTTTTTTTTTTTTGTAGGAAACATTTAAGAACAATAAACAACAGGTCAGACCCACAGGGGCTCCACGTCAGCCAGATCCTATTTGGGATGTGTCTGTTTGGGGATGTCTGATGTGCCACTTTGGGGAATCCAAGTGGCTCTGCAGGCTCTCCCTGGCTTGGCATGTAGCCATGGATTTTTGGGATCTCAGGGAGACTGGGATGTTCCCCTTCTGAGTGCTCTGCCAGACCAGCACATGGCCTGTAGACCTTTCTTTTTCAGTTTTTTTATTTGTTTTTCCCCCCACTCTTATTTTCTGTCATTGAGGCAGCAGCACTCAGCTTTTAAGGAGAAGGTTGTTGTGCTTTCCTGCCTCAGCTCTCATCCAAAATATTCCATATATCCATGTGCACATGGCAGAGGAAACTTTCCTGCAGTTCATCTTTTTTGTCTGTTTGCCAGGGGGGAAAAAAAAAATAGATGCTGACTGGAGTTTTGATATACCTGCTGCTTTTGTTTGTGCAGTATTATCAGTGTAAAAATGAATGTTTTCAGCCTGGAAAAAGTGGGTGGGAGACCTCTGACCCAACCTGATATCCAGAGTGGGGAATAAAAATGTGTGGGGAAAAATAACCCTGCTGGGTCGTTGCCTGGGCATCCTCCACCCCCAAAATGAATCACCTGAGGCTGTTTCCTGGCTTTGGGGTGTCCCATTCCTGCCTTGAAATGAAATCTTGGCTCTTGCAAGCTGAGATGCTTTGGGTTTGTGCCAGCAAAATGTGGAAAATGGTGCTCAGTGTGTGTGTGTGTGTGTGCATCTCGATTTCCTCCCGTGGGAGTGGCCAGAGCAAACAGCCCTCAGTAATAGCTTGTTATTAAACAGATGGGGATATTGACCCTCTTCCATTTCCATTTTCCACGTCGGGGAAAATGAAATTGCATTACTTTGGCTTGGATGAGTTCAGTGTATTAATAAAAAAAAAGTGTATGAAAACCAATGGAGAGTGCATGCAAATCCCAAGAATTTAGATAATGATTTCAGCCCTGGCTGGGCCATAGAGATTTCTCTTCTATTTTTCCCTTTTTTTTTTTTCTTTTTTTTTTTTTTTTTTTTTTTTGTTTTGTTTTGGTTTTTTTTTTTTTTTTTTTTTTTTTGGTTTTTTTTTTTTTTTTTTTGTGCACAGAACTGTAGAGTTTGCTCTGGAACAGCTTAATTTTTTAGAAAGTATTCAAGGAAAATCGAGATTTTCCAGTATAATTAAGGAAACTACTGACAAGCAGCCTTACAAGCATATCAATAGGGCTAATTGATTATCAGGCATGTTCTCACCTAATTGGCATAGGAAATTATTTGATTAACAAGGTTTTAAGCATAATTAGATTGATGCAAGTTTTAGAAGAGATAGAGATGTTGAATTTACAGAGATCCTTGATAAACAGTGATCCCAGGAGTCACCAACAAGAGGAAACCCACTTCTTTTAATATGGAAATCAGTAGAATCTGCCAAAGCTCTTTTTAAAAATGAGTTAACATTAAAAAATTAACTTCAAATGCTGTTTATTATGTTTGTTTTTATTGCAAGTGGGGTCAGTTTCCTTGGGGCCTGAATTTTGGGAGATGGGAGCCTGTGTGCTCAGGGCTTGCTTTGGTTTTGAGTGTCCCACTGCATTTCCAGGTATGGGGGGAGCACGTGCTTCTTCCCCTCGTTCTCCCTGCAGTTTTGCCTCTCTGGAACCTTGTGGAAGGCTGAGGTTTTCCATTGGATGGGTCTTCCCAGCCGTGCCTTGGCAGGTGGAGATCCTGTAGGAGACCACATCTGCATGGGTGGTGGTGGGGTTGGTGGAGAAAAACGTGTGTCTGCCTCTTTCCAAATGCTTGTTTCTGCTCCGACGTCTCCTGAGACTTCAGGATTCCGTGGGCTGGCGTGGACCTGGCAGTGCTGGGTTGATGGCTGGGCTCCATGATCTTAGAGGGCTTCTCCAGCCTTAATGATTCCATGATTTCATTATGTGTAAGCCTCCATCGAAGCCTCCCTGGCCGTGTTTTGGGTTTTCTTTTGGATGTGCTGATCCAAACCGTCCTGAGCAGTCCGTGGTGTGGCCGGGAGGGCAGTAAAGCTGCTTGGCTTTTAAAAACCACAGAATATCCTGAGCTGGAAGGGACCCACAGAGATCATCAATTCCCATCCCTGGCCCTGCACAGACAGCCCAACAATTCCTCCCTGGGAGCTCCTGGAGCTCTGGCAGCCTCAGGGCTGTGCTCATTCCCTGGGGAGCCTGGGCAGTGCCCAGCAGCTCTGGGAGAAGAACCTTTCCCTGAGCTCCAACCCAAACCTGCCCTGGCACAGCTCCAGCCCTTCCCTGGGTCCTGTCACTGTCCCAGAGAGCAGAGATCAGTGCCTGCCCCTCCTCTTCCCCCATGGGGAAGTTGTACCTGGCGGTGAGGTCTCCCCTCAGTCTCCTTGAAGGGGGATCAAAGGAGAGGGCTTGGAGTGCAGCAAGCCTTGGGAAAGGTTGTTAAACCTGCTCCTGTGGAGCTTCATCCCCACTGTTTACTCAGAGCACTTCAGGACTTGTGCTGTTGCTCTTCTCCTCACTAAAATGAGGGCACTGAGATGCTTTAGTGATTGGTCTTGATTGCTGCCTTCCCTCTCCAGTCCAGGTTTCTGAATATTGCCCTGAGACTACAGGGATGGAGCAGTTAACTCAGAGAGACAAAAATCAAAAAATTTTAGGCCAGATCTCCACAGAGAGCTTCACTTTAAAATTTGCAACTCCAATTCTCCCTTCCTCTTTTTTTTTTTTTTTTTTTTTTTTTCCTCCAAAGCTGTTTGGAAAGGAATAATGTGTAACCAATACCTCCACTTCAGTATCTCAGAAGTGCAGTGTGTGCTAATTAGGCATCCTGGAGCCTCTGGAAAATGCTCCCATTGTATTTCTAGATGGAATCTACCCTGCTCCCCCTTTTTGGACAAGTGAGCTGGTTTTTCAGCTCTGAGCAGCTCATAGCCATTGGCAGGTGATGCATCTTGAAAGTCAAGGTTGAGAGCATGAGTGGGTTTGTGTTTTCTGTTTTATTTCTTTCCCTGTCCCCTCCCTCCTGGTGCACGTTGCTGGATTTGAATAATTAATGCCTGTTGTCTTGCTTCCTGTTTTCATTTCTGTATGTAATGCTAACCAGCAGTGGGCTGAATCATTCATAGGCTGCTTTCTGCACCTCGACAGCTGGAGATGTCATGGGAACAGTGACTGGGGGGTGCTGCAGACTTTCTGCTGCTCCCCTGACTCCGTTTCTGGAAGCAGGAGCAGTAAGTATTGAGCCCATGCTCTTGGCCAAGCCAGGCTCTCTCTGGGCAGATGCTATCAGTGTGGTTTCTCTCCCCGGAGCTCCTGTTACTGCTCAGGTGTCCCTGTGTGTGTGGAGGGCAGGGTGGGTGCTGGGTTTTGTCCTTTCCCACCTGTTTTGGGCTTTTGTGGGTCTGGTTGTGATGCTTATGGAGAAGAGGGAGCGATTTTAGGCTTGTTGGTTGTGCTTCATGCAATTACACTGTATCTAGGAGTGGATTTTTTAAAACTCGTCTTAGATTTTTTTTTAATTGTCCTTGTGCTTTTCTTGAGATTTTGTGGAGAGCAGCCTGGAATTCTGGGCTCCCACAGTGCCTGCCTTTGCAGTGAGAAGAACCAGGGTGGGAGCTTCACTTTGGTGTCTTACAGAGCCTTTTCATCTGTCTTTCCCCTTGGGCAAGACAGATGTGGCTGTCCAGGGACAGCCACAGCTCCTCTGGGCAACCTGTGCCAGGGCCTGGCCTCCCTCACAGGGAAGGATTTCTCTCCTATCAAATCGACACAATTCCTGCAAGTGGTGAAATGAAATAGCCAGTGAAAGCTTTTGTGGATGGAGCTGCCCTCCTGCCTTGCATGACTAAAGCAGGAAGAGGTGGAAACCAGGAGAGATGCTGTCCTTTGGAGAAGAATTAGTACAGGATTACTTGGAACAACTGCAGCCTTCTCAATTTTCAGGGTGGGAATAAGGGGTTTGGCTGGGGAGTTGTTAATGGGCTGTGGACGATTTTTACATCTTGCACAGAGCCCTCAGCATCTTGTACATCACGCCACGCTTGGAATCTTCAGGGCAGAGAGGGTGGTTTAGCCCAAGGCCTTTAAATAACATCCAGCTTTGCACCTCCTCCGCGTCTCTGTCCCACTGTGACAGGTTTTGTGCCCGTGGTGGGAAGGCAGAGGGGGAGGCTCGTTTCCTGGGGATGCTCCTGAAGCTGAAGATGGGGGAGGCACCATGAGCAGTGACTAATGCTGAGCTTTATAAATGGCAAGAGGAGAGGCGAAACGCGGGCAGGGAGGTGACCTCGACATGAGGGCACAGAGGTGGCACAGCAGCATGGAGGGGGGGACGTGAGCACCAAACAGCTGTCCCCCGTGCCTCTGTCCTGCTTGTCACCCCCACAGGGGACGAGCAGAGCCACGTGGGGAGCTGGGCTGGCCACACATGGATGTGTGGGTCGTGCCCACCTGGTGTCAGCAGCCCGAGCAGCGCGGGGAGCTCTGCTGCAAGCACAAAGCTGCCTCTGTGTCTGGGGGAGAGGATGGCACAGGGCTGTGGGGACAGCGTGGTGACAGGCTGCTGGGTCTGGAGCCACAGCAACCTCTGGGATGCTGAGTCCTGATTAAAGTGTCAGGGCAAGGCTGTCCTGGGCTGTCAGCATGGAGCGTGAACGGACACAGACACACGGGGGCTGGGGGGGGTGAGCTGTCTGTGTCCCTGCTGACATTTCCAGACTCCAGCACGGTGTCTGCACTGCCTGCAGCATCCCCTGGCGCATCAGCTGGGGTGAAAAATACGCTCAGCCCTGCTTTTGGAGGCTTCCTCCCATGGGATGTGTCAAGGAAAAGCTTTTAGGCGGCCGGTTTACCTCCCTAAGCCCAGCCACGCTTTGCTGGTGCCAGTGAGGATGTTGCTGCTCAGCTGTCACAGCTTTGCCCAAGACCTGAGCCCTGGGAATCCCACATGTAAGGAAGCAAAGCGTTTCCCCTGGAGAGGGTGGGATTTACAGCCCTGCACTCTCAGGAAAGGTGGGCAAGCACTGTGCAAGCTCAGCTGCTGTCAGACTCCACTGTGGTGCACACAGCAGCAGTGTGTGGGGCTGTGGGTGCACACCTGTGCTGCAGGAAGCTGTGGGAAACCTGTGGTGGGGGATCAAGCATCCAGCATCCAGCTCTGCATCCCCGTGAGCGCTTGAGAGGTTTATAAAGGGAGAGGGTAATGCCTATGTTATATATTTTCTGTATGCACACGCTGTATCCCATATTCTTGGGGTTGTCCTCTGCAGGGCCAGAAGTTTGGTCCTTGCTGGATCCTTTCCAGCTCAGGATAGTCCCAGATTCTGTGATGCCCCTTCTGCAGGAGGCATGGAAGTGTTTATTCCTCATCTGGGACTGTTTTGCAGGCTCCATGGGATGCTGACATTAAACTGCTTTAGCTCGGCTCAGCTTCAGCTTTGTGGTGGTCTCTGAATCGATTTCCAGGTGGTTCTTGCAGCAGCTCTGTCTCTTTACACTTCAGTCATGTGTAAGAACCCAATCACCTGGGCTGCAGATCATCATCCTCCTGCTTTTGTCCTCACGTGGCTTTCCCTACCTGTAGCTCCTTGCTTTTGGTGGCGTGGGAGAAGCAGCAGGAGGAAACAAAACTTGCAAACTAATTAAACTTTTGGTCTTGCTGAGTAACGAGTGGGAGATGTTGGCAGGGCTGGGAACAGATCTGATTCTCATCCCTCCTCTCAGTAGCCAGAGGACACGCTTAATTATTAAATTGCTTGTTAATGTATTGAAATATCGCTCGGGATTTTAACTTCCTTTTTTTTGTTGTTGTTGTTGCTGTTGTTTTCTCTGCTTTGCCTCAGGGCGTTCCCAGGAGCTGATGGATTTGTGGTAGCTGGCTCTGGAGGGGCTGGAAGGAGCATGGTTAAACACCAACCCCTGCAGTACTACGAGCCCCAGCTATGTCTGTCCTGTCTGACCGGGATCTACGGCTGCCGCTGGAAACGGTACCAGCGGTCACATGATGACACCACCAAGGTGAGCAGGTGACAGCAGCTGGCTGCCACCTCGTCCCTCTCATGGCTGGCTTGTGGCTCTTGGTTGAAATGTTGGTTGGGTTTTTCCCTTATTTATTGGCTTGGATGTTTGATGGGAGTTGTTGACTCTGGGGAATGACCCCAGGATTGTAAAAGTCCTTGTTCTCCCAGCCCACGCAGCCAAAGGAGGAGCCTGAATGCGCAGGGTCGGCTTCTCAAGGTTGTTTATTTTCCCTTCTCTAGAACATTCTTTCTCTGACCTGCTGAGCTCTGTCCAGCAGGTTGGCCATGGCATTCTGTCCGTCCTCTGAGGTGGTATTTACCTTTTATACCAAAAACTGAATGTGCTATGTTTACAATAACGTGCCAATATCTATTATTTATGTTGGACAGTGTGTCTCTACCTTAAACCAATAGAAAAGTGTCACCATCACACCAAGACATGGAGGAGAAGGAGAAGGTCAGGACACGCCCAAATCCCTCCCTCTTGTACCCCTGAACCCCATTCTAAAAGCCCCAAAATTCTACTTTTTCACCCTGTCTTAATTCAACTACCACACTGCTCAAACCCTTGTGGCTTGTAACTCCTCACACAGAGTTGGCAGTTTTTCCCACAGGCTAAAATGGAAGCCACAGGTGTTTTTTACTTTGTGCCAAGGTCTCTGAGCCCCCTGCCAGGGTCTCAGACAGCCAGGGCAGCCAGAGGGATGTGCTGGACTCCGACAGTTGACCATGGCAGGAGGTCCTCCCCATATGGCTGATGTAGAGATGGGCACAGTGGGGTTGGTCATGGGTCTCTAGGGGATTGAATGTGCCCAAATCTCTTTAAAAGGGAATACTTTCCTTGTGGTTTTTTACTCCTAGCTCTGTGTCCTGCTGGTGCTTGCAGCACCCTTGGCTGGATATGTAGGTCCTGTGTTTCTGCAGCATCTCTGCCTTCGTGGTGTGGTTTCAGTGGGCATGGTGGTATTTGGTCCCACAAGGGACTTGGTGATCTTGGAGGTCTTTTCCAACCTTTATCATTCTGTTCTTGCGTGTGACAGTGAGCTTGTAGGTAGGGGAAAAGGGTGCCCAGAGCAGCTGTGGCTGCCCCTGGATCCCTGAAGTGCCCAAGGCCAGGCTGGACGGGCCTTGGAGCAGCCTGGGATGGTGGAAGGTGCCCCTGCCCATGGCAGGGGTGGCACTGGATGATCTTTAAGGTCCCTTCCAACCCAAACCATTCTGGCGTTTGATGAAAGGCAACAGAAGGTGAGAGCAAGCTGGAGGTGAATGGGAAAGCTGTTGGAGGTGACTCTTCCCTCCCCTGGATAAATATAGATTGCAAGAGCTCTGGCAGAGGGAATCCAGGCAACCTCCCCTCTTGTTCTGGGCTGTGACATGAGGTCTTGTGATGTGTTGATAGGAGAAGTGTGAAAATACCGCTGTCAAAACCACCCTGTTACATCATCTGGGTAAGGATATTGTTTTACTGTTCTCCTGTACTCCCATGTTGCCTGGGATTGTTTTTTAAAAGTGTGCTTACAAGTTAAATTTGGGGTGTTTTTTTTTCCTTCTTTAAATCTCGTTTCATCTGTAAGTGTTCCCAGGGGACCCTTTGGCTGCCTTCTGAATGCTTAATTTTGCTCTCCTATCCCTTGGCTCCTCTGTTCTGTTTTTAAGCCTATAGCCAGGGATCTTCTTGGCTCTGGAGTGCTTTTTCTCTTGGAAAAGCAGCTGTGAAGGAGCAAACAGGGCTGTGTGGCAGATCCCGTGCCAGAAAGGCTCCTGGTTGTGAATTGCAGCCATTGTTGGTGGTGCAGCTTGGCCGGGAGCTCCCCTGTGACTTGGAAAGTCACGCCTTGAGTTTGTGCAGCCTAAAGCAAATTTCCTTTTGCGAAGTAGGAGTGTCGGTGCCGTTTTCCCTCTGCTTTCAGCTTGGTCTGGGTGACCACTTCAAGCCAGCAGGACACTGCAATTCTTAGCTAAAAATTTACAGAAAAGTTGCCGTGAATTTTTCAGCGAAATCTACCTCTGCTTGCGTTACCAGAAAATATCAGTGGCAGCTTTCCAAGTCTGCTTGGAATTTCCACTGGACTTTGCTAGTGCTGGAAAGGAATCCATTGTGTTTAAAGGTAGCTGATCCGGGCTTAAAAATATGTCCAGTCTTTGTGAGGCCTCGACTTCCACTTTGGTAAAAGAGAGATGGAGACAGCAGCAGGGGTAGGAGAAGAAAGCCTAAAATGAGCTGCAGGCTGTGTTATTTGCTTTCTTGTTAAAACATCAAACTCCCCAGAATAAGAGGCTTTCATCCAAATTTGGGTCACGGCCCAGCCTTGCCTCCATGACATCTTCAGCTGATGCCTGTGAATGTTTGTTGTCTGAATTGTGCTGCACCTCAACAGCCAGAATTTTAATGATTCCTCTCTTTTTCCTTCAAATGTATGTACACCAAGCTTCCTACTCCACGTTTAAAAATTACATGAAAACGAGAATTTTAATTGGACACCTGAGTTCTAGGACTGAGAGGCAGCTTGCTGGAATTGTCATTATCCTTTGCTTTTCTCTGACCTTTGAGAATGAAGAGAGGTGCTGAAGGCACACAACCAATGTACTCTGATCTCCTTTTAAAATTTTGAACATTTGCAAAATTCCTTTTTTCTATTGTGGGCCCTCCGCTTTAATGGCAAGATCCCCTTTCACTTTTTTTAAAACGTTTTTTTAAATGAAAGACATGTGAAGGAGGAGAAATGGTCTTGCTGAGATTCAGATGATTATAATCTCTGTAGCTGGTGTGAGGAAGGAATTTCTGATCTAACCACAGCTTGTTCATCACATATTCAACCAAGGATATTATGAAGTCAGTGCATGGAAGCAATTTTTTTTAAATTGCTTCCAAACCCCTGTTGTTTGTACACAGCAAATATCCCACCCTGGAAATCATCCTGGGTGGCAAAGGGGACAAAAATTTCCTCCCAAAGGAAAAAGCAATGATAATTGTTTAATCTAGCCAGTAAAAAGAAGAAGCCACTTTTATTGACTGGCTGGGCTGAGCTCTCAAACATGGTCTTTCTTTCCATCCCAAATCTCCTAATCCTCTTCTTAATTGCAAGTTGTCTGAACTGTGAGGATGTGTGAGGGGAAATACCCAATAAAGCCTCTTCCCTGCCTTTATCTGCTGCTGCTCGTGTAGCTGCAGATCTAGAAATGATTTATCAACCCCTTCCTGTGAATTGGGCAGTCCCTGTCAGGATTTATGCCCTTCAAGTGAAATGTGTGTGATTCCAGATAGTCCATTTGGTTAAATGCATCACATGACCTCCAGCTGAGGATTCTGATGGCTTTTTGGGGTCCTTTTGTGCAGAGATAAACGAGGAGCTGTGGTCCATCAGCATAATGAATTGCAGTGCTGTGTCTGGGCTGGGTGTATTAATTCACTCTCTGGTGAAATGCTCTTGTAATTCCCGCTTGGCCAGAGCTGTGAAATGACCTGAACAGATGATCTAAGCCACAGGCTTTGGAGCTGGGACTTTGTCAGGGCTGATTCCCAAACGGCCAGAGGTCACTGGTCACAGAAATTGCTTGCTTTGCTGAAATCTGCTATTAGAGGATGGGTTCATTTGCCCTTTTCCGTGTGTTTTTCAATTTGTGAGGGTTTCAGACCGCAGGCCTGAAGGCACAGGAGCTTTTGGGGGAAAGAGGCTCTTTCAAGGTTGTTTGATTTGAGGCTGGGCACTGAAGCATTGGATGTGACCAGTGATTCAGAGCTGAATCCCCATGAATGGATGTGTCCAATCATGTTGGCTTGATGGGCTAAATGCAGGGAAATCCAGTCATTCCATTAAATATCAACGTGTTTTTTTCCTGATTGTTCCTGAGGGTGCCCCCCTCATTACAGGGGTCTGGGCTAGATGATCTTTAAAGGTCCTTTTCAACCCAAACTCTTCTGATTCTGTGATTCTATTTTTTTTCCCCCATGATGCTTGGAAATTAAAGCAAAACCAGGCTGTGTTTAGGGTTTTACACATCACTTAAACATCTTGTAAAATTCACCTTTGGAGCCCTTCACTTTACAGGGAGGCTGTGAGGTGGATGATTGTTCAGGGGAGCTGTTTGAGATCCATGTGACAGCAGAGCCAGGCAGGAATTGCATTTGCTTTGTGTTGTGCCTTCAGAGCAGACTTGGCAGAGTGTTACTGGTTTTAACTGGGAATAGCATATTTTGCTACCTCTCTTAGACAAGGCAGGATCCTGTGGAGGACTGGCAAGGAGCAGAGAGGTGTTCCAGCCTCAGGAACTGGGATTAACCTGCCAGGAGCTTGCTTCTCTTTGATTTCCACACCCTCCTGGAAAAGTTGGGATGAACCAGCCTGTGTCAAAAAGGTTCCCTATTCCAGCAAAGCTGCTTTGAAGGATGGGAAATCCCAAGTCCTGGAAACCCCAGGAAAGCCACAGGGTTAGAGCCTAATCTTGTGGTGCACCCTAAACGTTGTCAGGGTGAGGATGTTTGACTGATGCTGAATTTCTGGTGTAGTCCTGATATGGGCAGAATGCCTGTGGGGGGAGAGTCTGCAAAACCCATTGACTGTGGGGCTTGGGCTGGGATTATGGGCTCAGACTGGGTGATTACGTGCCCTGGGATTTGTACAGCTTTAGAGGTGTCAAAAGGTTTTTTTTTTTTCCTGCAGAGCATCTGCAAAACGTGGCTTTGGGCTCTGAACAGCCAGCACTGAACTCAGCTGCAGCTGGGGAAAGGGGGAAGAAAAGGGGGCATGGAGGGATTTTGGGGCCCTTAGAGCCAGCCATGTGTTTTTACAGGGATTTCTTCCCCCTGGACACCTGGGTACAGCAATGCTCCTCCACTCTAAGGTGCAGCCACTCTCACAAAATCTTGACTGGTTTGAATATGCTCAATCAACTCCTGGTTTAACCCATATGGGAAAGCCTTTCCAGGCTCTCTCCCTGTGAGTCCCCTGTACTGGTTTTGACTGGGATACAGTTAATTTTCTGCACAGCAGCTGCTATGGTGCCAGATTTTGGGCTTGTGAGCGAAACAATCTTACAGCTACTGCTGGAGATTGTTTGTACAGCATCAAGGTACAATATTTTCTGAATTCCCTCCAAGAAGGGGAAAAAATTGAGGTGTTTTTTCTGCTTGTTTTCCTAAACAAATGTTCTTCCTCTCAGCTGTGTGGTTGTTGTTTTAGTTGGACTTTTACAATCGAATTAGATAACTCCCTTTTCCAAAGAGGCAATGGGAACCTGTGATCCTCTTAATCCCAGGTTAATTAATTGTGTCTGTCTTTACTCAGACATTTAGTCTTTCCCTATGTGTGGAGCCATGAGTGTGAATTTTTTAGGAGAGAAAATGAGAAATGTGAAATGCCACAGACATCATGGAAGTTTGACTTGTGGGAGTCTCGATGTCAGAAGTTCTCTCTCTGATCTTAAAAGAACAGTGAAAAATCGTGGCCCTTTCCCAGATGAGGCTTGATTTTCCTCACCCAGAGGGAAGTGAATGTGACCTTGCTGCCCTTGAGTTGGACTCCAGTGATTTACTTTACATTTGGGGTTGAATTTGCCAGTCTCCTACTTCACCAACTCTGTTTTTCCAGCCTCTCTCATGAATTCCTAGGTGTCCTGGAATAGATCCAAGGACAGTTGGGCTGTGACAGAGAAGAAAATGCTGGAGAACAACTTTGCAGGCTGTCCTCACTGGGTGGCTGGATGCACTGGGAGAGTGCAGGGGCCAATGGAAAAGGCTTTTTACCATCCTTTCTTTTTTTCCTATCCAAGTTGAAGATATTTTTTCTGTCTCTCATAAAAGTAGGCTTTGTGGAAGTGCCTCAAGGATGCTTGCGGCTCCAAAATGACCACGAAAATTAACTAGGTAAGAAGAAAACCTGGCCCCAGTGGGAGTAAATGAATGAAATTGAAGGAATAGAGAGCAGGGTTAGTTTGTGGTGATGATTCCTGAGAAAGGTGTGCAGAGGAAAAGGTGGAAGATGGGGAAGGAACCAGTCTGGGAGTAGATCATAGAATGAGTTGGGTTGGGAAGGACCTTAAAGACCACTTAATTCCACCTTCCACTAGCCCACGTTCCTCCAAGCCCCATCCAGCCTGGCCTTGGGCACCTCAGGGATCCAGGGGCAGCCACAGCTTCTCTGGGCACCCTGTGCCAGGGCCTGCCCACCCTCCCAGGGAACAATTCCTTCCCAATATCCCATCCATCCCTGCCCTCTGGCAGTTTAAAGCCATTCTCCCCTGTCCTGTTCTTCCAGGCCCTTGCCAAATGCCCCTCTCTGAAATAATGGTCAGCAGGGCAGGGAACAACTTGAAATAAGTGAGGTGTGGCTTTCCTGGCATTGGTCACAAGACATTTCAGACATCTGCCAGTTGGTTGTTACTGCCTGTGAGGTCTGGGTGGGGATCCAAAGTGCTTGGGTTCCAGGAATGCTTGTGGTTTTAGGAATTGGGAACCTCTGCACTGCTGACAGGTCTTATTAACAAAATTGATTAGCAAAGCTGAAAACTGTGATGACTCTTCTTCGTTGGCTGTGAAGCTGATCTGTGATTTTTGTTTACTGTCTCATGTGTTTCTCTGGGAAAAGATTTAGGAGTGTTTGGTTGCAGATTTAGGCTTTTTCTCCAGGTTGTTCCCAGAAGAACTGTGGCCAAGCTCCAGAGTGGGATTTCAAGGGTATAACCAGCAGCTGGAAATGTGCTTGTCCACAGCTGGAGGTTTTAATTACTCTTTGTACTCATCTCAACCTTGACAATTATTCTAATTTTTTTTTTTTTTTGCCTTTGTGAGGTGTTAAAAGCAAAGCTGGTGAACTGGTCTGGACCCATAATTTCCTCTTGGTGTGCAGTTCTGAGCCTTTATTTGGCAGATACTTATTTGCAGATGATGTCAGCGAGCACTTGAGAGTCAATTGACTTCAGTGAAGTCAATTGAGGCCCTTTTCCAGGGAGAATTATGGAACAAAAAAAAAAAAAAAAGAAACAATTAAGGCTTTGTTTGAAGTGTGCACTTGCAGCCTGTGACTCCTAGAAACTGAATGAACTTCCTTGTGAGCTCTCCTGAAGCCGGCCGTGAAGTCAAGGTTGACTTTTGGGGTGACAATAAGCATCAGCACTGACCAACAAGCAGAGTTTGGGTGGTTGTTCAGGTCCTGCTGCCTGTGCCAAAGATGGCCCTCGCTCCAAGGAGAGCAGCTCTTTCCTCCCTGCCCATCAGCTGGGGGTGTCTGAGGCTGCTGGGGGGGCACCAAGCTCTTGATTTGAGGGTGATGTGAACAGCAGAAGTCTGGAGACTTTAACATCCCCTTCATGCCAGAGTGTCCTTGCTGGACTCAGATTCCCAACCAAATTCCAGTGGGATCAATAAGCTGGATGCTTAGCAAAAGGAGGGGAAAGAGACCCCAGTCCCTTTCAGCAGAAACCAACCCTTCTCTTGACTGCAATCACAGAATGGTTTGGGTGGGAAGAGACCTCAAGGATGAGGTAATTCCAGCCTTCCACTGTCCCAGCTTGCTCCAATCCCCATCCAACCTGGCCTTGGACACTTCCATGGATCCAGGGGCAGCCACAGCTTCTCTGGGCAATCAGGGCCTTGCACGCTCCCAGGGAGGAATCCCTTCCCCATCTGATGATGCCTGGGGGGAGAGATGGGCGTGTTTGGTGTTGGTGGTGTGGGCCCTTCGCTCCCCCAGACCGCTCCTTTCACCACAAAACTCTTCCCTTCTCGCTCGCCGCTGCCCCTTCGCGTTTGACGTTTTCTGACGTGCCTTCCTGGAAAAAACAGACCTGGTTCCTGTAATTCAGATGTAATTCAGAGCCAAATCCTGCGGTGCCTCGCTGGAGGCTTTGCTCGCCACGCCTGGGTTGTCAGCGCTCAAACCACCCCACATCCTGGGCAAACCACCCCTCTGTGGCTGTGCCTCCTTGTCTGGGTCTTTTCCTTCCCCAAAACGCTCGCGAGCCTCAAGTTGTATCAGAAGTGGGGGTGTAGCTGAGCAGTATCTGGAGAGGATCTCTCATTTCTCTGCTTTTTTCTTTTTTTTTTTTTTTTTCCCCTTGAGTCGATGCAGAGTTACTCTCTGTGTGTTTGCAGGATTGAGTAGCTGCGTGCTCAAGTCTGACCAAATTGTTTTGCTGCTGCCATCAGGGATTCCTGCTTCTCCAGCCAGAAGGGAGGGATAAACAGCACAAGGCAAAGTGGAACCAATGATGGACCAATGTCTGTCATGTGCTGGGCTTGAAATATCAAAGTTTTTGTGTGAAGAGCCAACTCCAGCATTTAAATTTACTCCCAGGATGGCTGATTGTTTATTTTCTTTCCCCAACGCTTCACCCTTGAGATTTAAAAAACAGTAATGAATAAATAAGCCAAGCTTCTGCCTCCTCCCCAGAGGGATGCTGGCTTTGGACACTCAGCTGCTGCTGGGCCTTGTGGCTTCATTTGATTTCCCTCTGGCAGTGCACTGAACCCATTTAAATCTGTCTTAGGGAAAAAATAAGGTAAATCCCTTCCATATGTCAAGTATTAGAAAAATACATGATTTCTTTGACTTGCACAAAGCATCCTCTTGTCTGGCAGCTACAGGGACAAGTGCACCCTTGTTTCTGGGAAGACAAGCCCTAACCTCATGCTGGTAAATCTGACATGTCCACTGTATCAGGCAGTCTCTGTTGATGTCAGCTGTGCCTGTGGAAGCTGGGGAAGACCCTGATTTTATCAATTTTCCCCTTGAAAGAGAGAGGCACTCCAGTTTTGCCTTGCTCTAATTATTTTTTTTTTTTATTCTAGGCCTTCAGGTCACTGGGTTGCCACCAGAGCTGGGGCAGAAAGCCTTTGGCACATTAGCTCATTCAGTGGCTTCTGTCACCAGATGTGTCTTTGCCCTCTGGGCCATCCCGTGGGATAAATGAGGCTGTGTTTTCATGGGGCAGCACTTTGTGGAGCAAAATGTGAGCGCTCAGGATTTGCCAGCTGGGTCAGAGTCGGGGTCGTGCTGCCCCACATCCTGGCTGTGCTGGGCTCAGGGATGGGCTTTGGGAGGAGCAGGAGATCAGCCTGCTGTGCTCTGCGCTCCTTCCTGCTCCCTCCTGCCTTGTGGCCGTCTGGCCCTGAATCCAGATGGGATTTTGGGAGGGAATTGTTCTCTGTGAGGGTGGGCAGCCCTGGCACAGGGTGCCCAGAGCAGCTGTGGCTGCCCCTGGATCCTTGGAAGTGTCCAAAGCCAGGCTGGATGGGGCTTGGAGCAATTTGGGATAGTGGAAGGTGTCTCTGCTCATTGCTGGGGAGGTTGGACTGGATGAGCTTTAAAAGGTCCCCTATAACCTCAAACTCTTGTATGGTTCCATGATTCTCACTCCTTTTTCCTGGCAGTGCCCAAGGCCAGGCTGGATGGGATTTGGAGCAGCCTGGGATAAGGGAAGGTGTCCCTGCCATGGCAGGGGTGGCACTGGGTGATCTTGAAGGTCCCTTCCAACCCAACCCAGAGAAAGAGGACTCTGGAAAAACATAAGACACAGCCTGGGGAAGAGGAAGGGAGGATGAAGGGCAAGGAAATAAAGCAGTGCAGTGGTTGGATCCAATCTGATCCAATATTTGTCTGTTCTTCTTGATGGTAATTAACTGATGTCCATCAACTTGCCTGAAGAAACCTTTCAGTTTAATAGATAAAATTTGACAAGTATCTTGACTGGAAAAAAGAAGATGTTTTCTGGTGAGATTGCTTTGGGTGGACACATGGACTTCTTGGAGAGATAAAGGGGAATTACAAGTATTCCTGAGCACACTCCCTCTGAGAAATGGAGAATTGCAGGTGGTCACAGGGACCTCCTTCCATATATTGTATTTTTTTATTTAGGATTTTGTTCAGCTGCCCTGAGTCTTTTGTAGGACTCAGGCAGAGCTTACCTGCTTGGGACTAGAAATGAATTCAAGATCATTACATTTTGGCTGTTGTTGCTTAAAGATGTTTTTTGTTTGCTGATTGTTTTTGTTTATTTTGTGATGAACTGGCCACAGGTGCATAAGTAAAAAATTGCTTTTCCTGCTTTCTTTGAGTTGGACAGCTTATGGTTGTGGAATGTGGGAATTCATTGGAAAGAAAAGTGGTTCTGAGGTTACAGTTAATTTTCACCAACAGCAGCTGTTGAAAACTGGGGTTGCCACTACTTCAAACTTTATTTTGGGTCTTGTGATGGGAGGATTTAGGGATGGGGCCAGTCTGCCCTCTGCAAATATATTAAACCAAATATACTGGGATGTGGCTTGGTGTGTTGTATAAAAGGAAACTGAGAAAATCAAATAAAAGGAATCCTTCTGCTCAGCCTGGGCTGAAATGGCAGCCAAAAAAAATTTAAAGCAACCTCTGCTTTTATTTTGGCATTTTTGTACCAGTTTCACTGGGATGAGCCCACAGGGCTGAACAAGGGAATAGCTGGAAAATTAATTTCTTTGGAGTTGAAGACAAATTCTGCTCAGAGTTGTCTTTTAGTTACTCAGTGCAGCTGGAGGGAGCCTCTTGTTATGCTTCAGGGCTTTAATTGTCTTCGGTGGGAATAATTAATTAATTGGTGTGAGTGTGGTATTTACTTTCACAAGTTTCAGATTTGCAAGAGTTCTTAATTACAGAGCAATGTTTAAAGGGGCTTCAAGAGAGCTGGAGAAGGACTTGGGACAAGGGATGGAGGAACAGGACACAGGGAATGGCTTCCACTGCCAGAGGAAATAGATGGGATTTTGGGAAGGAATTCTTGGCTGTGAGGGTGGGGTGCCCAGATTAGAAATTAGGATTAGAAATTCTGTAAGGAGCTGCTGTAGGAACCAATTAATCACCTATAAAAAGCTCAGCCCTGCTCAGGGGCCACTTGGAATATTATCCAGAGCCTGGGTTTGAAGCTCAAGCTGCAGAGAACACCCTGCAACCCCCAAATTAGCTGTGATTCCTGGTGGCATCAGCCCCAGAGCCACACAACTCACCTCCAAAGCCACAGGCACTGCTTGGTGCTGTCAGGAAGCCTCAGGTACCAGGGAGAAGGATGATCCCAGGGATTCAGAATTCCTCAGTGGTGACACCAGCAAGGTCTCTTCCCTCCCAGTCCATTCTTTGGTTCTATGACATGCTAATCTCCAGGTGTTTGAGGGTTTTTTTTTCTTTATATTTTGCCCTTGATCTCATTTTGCCCCTCGCCTCCTTTCCTGGTTCCATCTCAGAGCTGCTGCCAGAGCAGCCCAAAATGAGCTGCACTGTGGGGAACTGGCAGGAGAAGGAGCTGGGAGCTCTTTTCTGGCCCTGGCTCTGTTGTAGATCCTTGCAGAAGCCCCTTCCTCAGTGGGGGATGTGCAGTCAGGGCTCTCAATCTCATTTCCAGGCAGAGCAGAGCTGGTTCAGAGGGGTCAGAGGAGCTAATGAGGGGTATTTCCCTTGGGATTCTGTGCCAGCACTCCATCCTTGGGAGATGAATGTGTGCTGGGAAAAGGGGGTTGTAATTCAGCAGTGTGACATGGCAGCCTGGATGCCTCTTGATGGCATAATTGATGCATTGATAGCATAATTCAGGCAGCACAGCAGTCAGAGGTGCTTTGCCTTTCCTCTCCCCACTTCTGGAATGTGGGCAGAGCTGATTCAATGGATTTCTTGGGATTTCAACCCCCTCCCAAGTGCTGGTTTGGGTGTAGGATAATGCTCTTAATTCAACAACCCACACGCTGAGCTGTCACCACTTCTTGGGTGATATGAACCCAAATGTTTGCATTTAGTGGTTCCTTTCAAACCAAGTTCCTTATTCAGTTTTCTGGATGGGTCTGGGATTTGCCACTGTGTGCTGTTTTTTTGTAATATTTGGTATTCCTCTGGGCTTTTTTTTTTTTTTTTTGATTGTACTAAAAGCCCTGAATGATGGATATGATGAAATGAATTAAAAACAGGCTTGGTCTGGCTCTTACCTCACCAACCTTTGGCTTTAAAGGTGTCAATTTAATGTTTCTTTTTCATGGCAGTGAAGTGGCATTTGACACTTTCAATCCCCTTCCAGGGCCTAAAGGAGCTCCAAAAGAGCTTCAGAGGGACTTTGGGCAAGGGATGGAGGCACAGGACACAGGGAATGGCTCCCACTGCCAGAGGGCAGGGATGGGTGGGATATTGGGAGGAATTCCTCCCTGGGAGGGTGGGCAGGCCCTGGCACAGGGTGCCCAGAGCAGCTGTGGCTGCCCCTGGATCCTTGGAAGTGTCCAAAGCCAGGCTGGATGGAGCTTGGAGCAATTTGGGATAGTGGAAGGTGTCCCTGCTCATTGCTGGGGAGGTTGGACTGGATGAGCTTTAAAAGGTCCCCTACAACCTCAAACTCTTGTATGATTCCATGATTCTCACTCCTTTTTCTAGAAAATCCTGCAAAATTCCAGAAAACACTTTTTTTTTCCTGCTCTTGAGGAACAAAGCTTTCCTGGGCTGAACTTGTTCCTTCAAAGCAGATCTGTGTGAGAGCACGAAAGCAGCTGGGGAAAAGTGATGCAGAAGTGACCCAGGCCCCACAGAGCTGTCAGGATGGTTTGAGGTATTAAATCAGCTGACAACTGCTGCTCAGCCATTGTATTTTGCAGCAGGGTTAAAGTTTAGCAGTGCTTTGCCCTCTGTGTCTGGGTGTCATTCATGACTTAATGCACTGCCTGTGCTGCCAAATTGTTTTCCTTACCAATCCCCACTTGTTCTCCAGGCTGTCAGCCCATGGGAGCTGCCCACAGGGGCATCCCAAGGGAGTGCCTTTGCCTCTGGGGCTGCCAGCAGTGGTGGGTGGGCTCACCTGGAGCCAGGTGCTGCCTGGAAATGCTCCTGGCACTCCCTTCAGGCACATCAAACCTGCTGGATGGGGCAGTCTGGCACTGCAGGGGGTGGCCTTTGCAGCAGCAAAATGCAGGTAATGAGTGTAAAAGGGTCGTTCTAACTGCACCAACGGAGCCACAAATACTCACTACTTGCAACAAACCAGGCACTCCACAAAAAGTTCCTGACTGCCCAAAAATCCCGAGTTCATCAAAAGATAAACTCGAAAGAGCCATTGAGGCTCAAACAAAAACTATTAAAAAAACCCCTTGCTGTTTTACAAGTAAAGCCTATTAAAAGTTTTAACTATAAGAAAACCTAGTCATTTTAAAAAAGAGTGTTACAAAGCAGTAAAAATGCAACATTACCCAATACTTGCCCTCCATGCAAAAGAAAGCCCAAAAGATTGTACAAACCACTGTCACTGTGGAGGCTGGAGGGCATTTCTGGTTGCTTTTCTGAGCCTTTTTTGGGCTCATTTCTCTGCTGTGCTTGAGATGCTCTTGGATCTGTTTTATTCTCGAGTCTTGCACCCCTTCTAAGCACTGCAGGACAGCTTTGGAAATGAAGACTTGTCTTCTTCTCCTCCTTTCTGACTTATCTCCAAATGAGAATAAGTCATTTTACCCCTAAGATGCTGCTCTTACCTGTGCTCTGTAAATGGATCCCAGCACCAACCTGGATACTGCACCCCAGGGAGAATCTGGGAAGCATCTGCTGCTGCTGGCACATTAAGTGGTTATGAGCACTAAAACAGCTTTATGAGCAGCCAGCACTCTGCTTCTTATTAGTCCAGTGCCTCTGTGGCTTGAAAACAAATTAAATTTGAGTTTTTCAACGCTCGCAACCAGTGTTTAAAGCTATTAGAGAGGTACAAAGCTGAGATGGCTCTGAAGCCTCCATTGCAATTTTACCGCTGATTTGAAGGGTTTTTCGGAGGTGGCAAGAATGGTTTTTGCACCACCTTCTTTAGAAGCCTGCTGGGGGGGCGGGGGGGTGAACGTGGTCCAGGAGAAAGTTCTCCCAGCCCTGGTGCTGAGATGCTCTGTGGGGATGGCCATGGCTGAGGGGACGGTGCCTTTGAAGCCTCCAGGGTGCCTGAGGGCAGAAAAAGCAACAGGAGGAAAGGAAACTCTCCAGTCTCTCCATTTCTGCATTGCTCCCACCAGCACGGGCTTGTTCAACAGCTAATCTTGCCCTGAGTGAACTTCTTTCTTCCTTTCCCCCCCTCCATTTCTTGGCAGTGAAATGATTCATGTTGCTTTCTGGTTTTTTTGTTTAATTGGTGCCTCTTTCCCTCCCTTTTTAACCTGTTCTGTTTTTCTTCCTCTTTCTGTGGTCTCCTTTCTTCTATTTGCTTGAAATGGCCAAAATCCCTTTCCTCAGAGCTGCAGCTCCACCAGACTGCTCAAAGGCTTTCAACTCAGATATTTCATGTGCACCAGAGCTGGCTGAGGACAAGGAGTTCTTGTCCTCTTGTTCTTGATGATGCTGATTTAAAGACAACACCAGACTAAGAAAGTGATTTTAATTTTGCCCTGCTCTGAGCTCGATAAAGAAAAGATCTGGGTGAATTTCTTGGTGCTTCTCAGAACCAGGCAGAGTGTGTTCCTTCTGCTATTCATGTTTATATATATATATATTTTTTTTTTTTTTGTCAGTTTTGCTTTTTCAGGACTGACTTGTTCAGAGGTTGCTGGGTGTTAAAGTCAGGTGGGAACTCCTGGTGGAGAACAGAAAATTAAAATTTCAGATATCGTTGTTACCTCTGGGTGTGTTTCATCCTCCTTGGAGCAAGTTAAAGCTTGATGATGCCTTCAGAATCAGGAGATTCATTAAATGCCACCCAGTTACCTCTGTACAGTCATTTCCTAGGTGGGAATTTGATATTTTCTGAATTCTGGTGCCTTTTTAATGGAGGTCTCCATCTTGGCAGGCTCCACCTTCTGCAAACACCTCAAAAGATCACAAGGAAAGGAGTTAGTAAGGGGAGAAAAAACAAATATGTGGACATACTTTGGGGAAAAACCATTCCATTCATGCACTGCCCAATTTTTGGACCCTTGCCTTGCTTGTGGGGTTGGGATGAAATGCTTTTTGCACTGGTGGAAAAGAGGCCTTGAGTTTAATAATTCATGTATGGACATCTTGAGCTTTGTTTAAACACTTTTGTCTGTCATCACAGCGCTGGCTTGAAATGGGATTAGGGTTTGTTTTCCTTGGCTTCCCAAAATTTTGCTTAAGGAGGACTTCAGCTCTGTTGTTAAGCCATGTTTACTGTGCAGGGACACTGACACTGGTGAGGAAAGCTTGTGAAGTAAATCATGTGCTCCTTGTGTGTTTGGCTGCTGCTTTTTATTTGTTAGGACTTTCTACAGTGGATTTGCTTTCATATAATTTGGTGGGAGGAGGGTGATTTAAATATGAATTTAATTCTTTCCAGTGGTAGGAAAGGAGCCCTCTGTAGCTGTGTGCTGTCACTGCTGCCTGCAAAATTGCAGCTATTTATCCTCCTTGGGGTCCTGTTGCAGTCAAATTCCAGATGTCAGAGTTTGCTGGGGTTTAAAAATGATTTTAATTTTCTCAGAGGTCTGGAGAGGGTGTCAGGATTGATTTGCTGTCTGTGAACAGAGGCTTTGGTTTTGTGGCCTCTGAGCATGAAAGACAAACTCAGGGTCACTGTTTTATCTCTTCAGAGGCTTTGTGAATATGGGAAACCAACTTGGCCAGATCAGTGTCCTCTTGGGAATGCTGCTTTTCCTGAAGGGACAGTGAGAAAGTTGATGGGGGAAAATGGGATGGGTTGGATTATCCTGATGGAATTGCTTTAGTCTGTAACAAGTGCAGGACCCTCTGGTGGCATCGACCTGAGCAGGAAATTTTTGTAATTGCTTTCAGGGCTCACAAAGAGTATTGTGCCTTTTACAGGCAGAGAGATGGCTGTGAACCCCTGAAAAATTGCAGATTTTCCCTGTTTCTGACCTGCAGGATAGGGGCAAAAGTAAAATAGGGGTGCTTAGATGTTGTGTGAAGTTGATTGTAATGATTCCTTTGGAAAAGCTTTCTGGTAGGGACTTTTAGAGGAAATCCCAGTGTTTTACTGGCTGGCTTTCACTCTGTGTCCAGGGATGTTCAATCCAGTTGTTTCCAAGGTGCTCCTATTACTTTTGGGCTGCTCCCTGAGCCTTGATAGAGATCTGCTGATTCCTGTGACTTTCCCTTGTTGGGAGCATCTGGTGATGGTTCAGGAAAGGCTGAGGTGTTTTCTTTGAATATGTTAAACTAAAAAAATTAAAAACATAGTGGAGAGCAAAACTGGGCTAAAAGAGCAGGTGCCTGAGGTGGTGGAGGTTGGGGCAGCTGAATTCCTGGTGGGAAAAGGTGGAGAGCTGTGGACTAAACAACTCCAGACCTGGGAGTGCTGGTCCTGGTGTTCTCAGCCAGCAGCCAAAGATAATTTGGTTTAAAAAGATGCTGTTGGAGGGAAGATTCAGAAGCTGCAGGATTCTATTAAAATTCAACCTTAAATCTTGAAAGTTGAAGCACAGCCTCAATGTGATGAGGAATAAAAGGAGGGAGGTGCAATGTGTCACTATTTATGGCCTTATGGTAACTCTGCTTCCAAAGCAGATCTTTAATTTGTACCTGCTCGAGTTGTTGACTCTAATTTATAATCCAATAAACCTATAGGTTGTTGCTCAAAGCAGGCCAGGGATATAACATCAGGCCAGATCTAATAATTTAGGAGCAGTTTATTAAGCTTAATAGCATCTAAGGTGCAATTGCTTTTATGGGCTGGCTTATCCCATGTGGCACCACCTGGTTTGTTCCAAGGTGTGTCCTGAATCCATGGCTGCAGCCTTGTCTGGTTGCTCCTGATGGGGGAATTGTGCTGTCCACTGGTGATAAGAGTTGTTTTCCAGCCCCTCTGCCCCATGGCAGAGGTTTGGAGCTGGATTTTCCAATGCAAACAATTCTGTGATTCTGTTTGTGAGCCCTGCTGATTCCGAGTCTGTGACTGCTGTTTGTTGAGTTTTGGTTTGTGGGGTTTTTAGGTGTCTGTGTGGTTGGTTTATTGTTTTGTTTAGGGGTTTTTGTTGTTTTTTTTTTTTTGTCTGGTTGTTTTTAGAAGCATTTTTTGTGTGCGTGTGCTACAGGCCATCCTTTTGACAAGGTACTTTTGATAAGGTTTATTTGCTTTGTTAAAATACCTGCCAGCAGGAAACAGAGTTCAGCCTTCTCTGAGCTACTCTTAGATTCTGTCAGATCTGTTTTCTATTCCTGCACGACCTCAGGCAGCTGCCACGTCTGTCTGGTGGTTTCCCACATGCATCAGCTCTGGGAGCTGGGAGCACTGCATGTTAATAACTCAGCTTTGCACTCAGCATGGAGCACAGCGAGAAGAAAAAGACTTGGCCACAGAAAGAAACCTTCCAGTTCCTCTGAAGTCCACATTTTCTGCTGGAGACCTTCTGATGCAGGGGGGTGTGTGAGGAGAAAACATTAGGCTGTTAATGGGAAGAGCCCAAACTTCTGGACAAGATTCTCCAGGCAAAACCCCCAGAGAGCCTAAAGGTCACCCCTGAGCCTCCTTTTCTCCAGGCTGAGCCCCTTTCCAGCTCCCTCAGCCACTCCTGGGGCTCCAGCCCCTTCCCCAGCTCTGTTCCCTTCCCTGGACATGCTCCAAAATGTGATTTTTAATTTTTTTTTTTTTTTTTATGGATCATATAAGTGACCTCAAGCTCGATGTGCTCCTGTAAATGGTCCAGATCTGTTCTCTTGGCCAAACTGGATGGTTTTGTGCCTGCTCCTGGCAACCATTCTCCTGCTGGGAATGCCAACATCCATATGCACTTCTCCCTGTGGCTTCCTAATTTGAGGTTTGGGTAAGGGCATATTCCACCTTTTTCCTGTCTCTTGCCTCCTGCAAGCTCAGCTGTAAATCAGGTTGGCTTGTGGCCACAGCCTGCTTCCAGGCTGCTGCCAGGAGATTTACTGACACTACTTTCATTTATTTTTTTAGGGTTTTTTTTCACTCTGGCATAGTGCAGTCGTTGCTTTAAGGGAGGATGTTTTGGAGGGGTGGGCCTAGGCTGGAGAAAATCAGTTCTGATGTTGTTTCTGTGATGGATGAACAGTTGGTAGGAAGGCTTTGCTCATCAAAGATTTGTGTGGTGGGGGGGAAAAAAAAAATAAATAATGTCAGGCCTCCCTGGGTTTGTCCTCTCCATCCTTTGTGTTGCTCCCAGAGCTGCTGGCCACAGCTGGGAGATGCTGAGATGAGACAGGACAATCAGCCCTGTTTGGGTATTAAATGCAGCAAGAACATGTGAAGGATCACATCCCTCAGGGAGAACACTCCTGCTTGGCTTTAGAGCTGTTGCTTTCCCTTTTCTCCTGCCTCTCCTGAAAGCTGCAGCCTGTTTGGTGCTGGAGGAAACCCAAGGCGAGGTTCCTCTGGAGCCCGTGGGCTGAAACAGCAGATGCACCTCCTCCCTCTGAGCTTCCTGGGCTGCCTTTGGAGAGGAAGGAACAGAGAGTCCTTCTGCATCTCTGTGAAATACTCCTGCTATTCTCTCAGCAGATCTGGAGCAGTAATAGCCAGCCAGGCTGCTGAAGAGGCTGTAAAAAAATCGGAAATATGGCTTAGCACGTGCTATATTTAGGAATTCCATCAGTCCTGCTGAAACGGGAGCCGTGGATAATTCAGATATTTCCTGTGGCAAAGGATTGCATTTTTTGGGGTGGGTGTCCTGCAGGCAGGCAGTTGATACCCTCAAGTGGGTTTGTAAATGAGTTTTTACTTTTCCTGTGCTTTGAGTAGGCTGAATTTTCATTTTGAGAAATAAACAGGTGCCTTATACCAAATATGCCATGATATAATTAGTCGTAATTAAGAACCAGGACCACTTTAGCTGTTGATTGAAAAACTGGGTATTTTTCCTCACCAGCTGCTTCTCACTGAAGCAGTTTTGATGCTCTGAGATGCATGGAAAAAAACCCAGCCCAGGCAAAGGCAGAACAAGTTCAAGGCCATTCCTCCCCAAAATTCCCTTTCGCAGTGGTACAAACCCTGCTTAGGGATTGTGATGACAAAGCTCACAGAGGTGACAGATGACTTTGCAGTGACTCTGCAGATGACTTGGGTTTTGCTGCACAAGCAGTTTTGCTCTTGCAGGAAGAAGGAGAGAAATGGGCTGGAAAGCTTTCTTTGCAGGGGAGGTAAAAATTAAATAACTGTAAAATTCAATTTTTTTTTCCTTTACTATGCATTTGTCTTACCTTCCTTCAGGTCCAAGATGTTTTGTCGTGAACTGAGCAGTGTAGGAAGAGAAAAAATTGGTTCTGAGTGTGGTCAGCAGCCTTTAGAGCATTTTGATGTCTGCCAAACTTCCCTCCCAAGCAGTAGATTGAAGAGCTCCTTTGCTCCATGAGAAAGGTGGAGAAGGATCATGGAATGCAGGTGTTATATCTTGGATCACACAGGTTGTGCCTCATTTTGGGCCATATTCTGTTCCATAAACAGGAGAGAGGTTCTGTGGTTGGGATAAAACCCAACCCTTTTGGCTTGGTGCTGTTGACACTCTGGGCATGATCTGTTCCTGTGTTTGGAAATATTTTTTATTATCATCTATGCTGGATGTGGAGCCAAAAGCCACGTTTTCCACTGTCTGTGAAAGCCCAGGCTGCACACCAGTGGTGCTTTGGGAATTCTTTCCTGCATTCTTCCTCAAGCTGGGATCTCCTCTCCTGGCCACCACAGGGGCTTTATCTCCACTTGCTGAATTCCACGTTGGGCTGTGCAAAGAGATGGAAGTGTGAAAAGCAGTTTGCTCATCCAGATTGTCCACAGCCACGTGGGAGAGCTGCAGGATTAGCACTTTTTTTTCCTGGCATGTTTTGCAATCAGTGAGTGATGGAGTAGAGAAAATCTTGAGCTTTGGGTTATTTTCAGTGCCAGCTGCTTTGAACTTCCAGAAAATGCCCTCTCCAGGCTGTCCTCTGGAAGGGGAGCGGCAAGTCAGGCTGTGCTGCTGCTTGGACAGGCTGTGGAGTGCAGGGAGCAGCAGTTTGGCAGCTTTGTTATTTCTGTGCCACCTTCCATCGCAGGCGCTTTAACCAGCACGGGGCTCTGGAGGAGAGAGCCACAATTATCCCCATTTCCACAGAGCTGAGAAGAGGAGCCACCTTAAAATGCCTTCTCTGGAACTGCAAACGATTTTGTGGTGAGGAAACGAAGTGAGTTTTCTCCCCAAAGAGTCCCCACCTGGGTGCTGCTTTGCTTCCAAGGGAACTCTCTGGACATCCCAGCAGAGATTCCTGGGCTGATCCCCCAGCCTGGGCAGCAGGAAAAGGGGAATTCTGCCCCTGAGCCCAGGTGAGAGCCCACCTGCAGAGCTGCCCCAGCCCTGGGGACACAGAAGCAGCACCTGGAGCTGCTGCAGAGAGCCCAGAGGAGGCTCCAGAGCTGCTCCAGGGCTGGAGCCAGGCTGGGAGAGCTGGGGGTGCTCACCTGGGGAGGAGAAGGCTCCAGGGAGAGCTCAGAGCCCTTCCAGGGCATAAAGGGGCTCCAGAGAGCTGGAGAGGGACTGGGGACAAGGTCTGGAGGGACAGGACACAGGGAATGGCTCCCACTGCCAGAGGGCAGGGATAGGTGGGATTTTGGGAAGGAATTGTTCCCTGGGAGGGTGGGCAGGCCCTGGAACAGGTTCCAGAGGAGCTGTGGCTGCCCCTGGATCCCTGGAAGTGTCCAAGGCCAGGCTGGACAGGGCTGGGAGCAGCCTGGGATAGTGGAAGGTGTCCCTGCCCATGGTCCATTCCATCCCAAACCATCCTGTGGTTCTATGAAATGTTAAATTTGCTCTGGTTCTGGAAAGGTGACTCAGGAATTCCTCCCTTGGGGAACTCCTCATCTCCCTGGCCATGCCTCTTGCTCAAAGCCTCCTTTGTGCTTTTGCTGCAGAGGCCCCAACTTTAAATGAAGAGAAATAAACCAGATTTAATAGAGCAGGGTCCCTCTTCTGGGCTTGGCACCACTCAGGGGCTGCCCTGACTCGGGAAGAAGCAGGGAGGGGATGGAGCAGTTCCAGGGCCTTTTTCAGCACAGGCACTGAGGCACTGAGGTTTTCACCACTGAGGCTCTTGCTCCTGCTTAAAACAGGATGGTAACAACTTGTTTCTCTTGTCTGCAAGTTGGCTGCTTGCCTTTCAGCCCTGGTGATGGGTTCTGAGGGGAAATAGCTGCAGGGGAACCCCTGGCTCCTGTCCAGACACGCATGGCAGGGCTGTTACATAATTCAGCTCTGCCATGCCAGAGTTCATGAGCATCACAGAAAATGCCCACTTGCAGCAGCAGTGATGTGAGTGTGATGTGTCAGAGCTGCTGGGAAGTGAGAAGGGGACCTTGTGTAAGTCAGACCTTTCACTTCTTCGCTGCAGTTTTTATTGGCCTATGAATTCTGCTTATTTTAGTCCTCGTTTTTGTGCCTCCCAGTGGTTTCTGAATAACACAAGCATTTAGACACCTACTGCTTTAGCATTTTCCTTGCTGCTGTCCTCAGCTGGAGACCAGCTGACCCTTCAGGCAGAATTGCTAGCTGATCAACCCTTGCAAATGCTTTTTTTAACATGTCATTGCCTGTCACTTGTGCCACCGATGGAGAGAGAAGCAAGAAGCTGTGTGGGTTTCCATGTGGGGAGATGTTCTGGTTTGCCTTTTGGTGTTGATGCTCCTGGTTTAGCTTTGTCCTTCTGCTGTGGAGGTTCCACAGGCTGGTGTTTGTTGGTCATAGCAAGCAAGGTTTTCCTAGACCCAAACTGGGTCTAATCTGGGGTTTAATCCAGAAAAAGTGGATATTGGTACCAAGAATGGCACCCACTGCCTCTTTTCCTGCCAGGATTTTGTCTTCCAGCACTGGCTGGTGATGCTCTTGCCCTTTCAACCAGCACAGAAATCCTTGGTTCATTTTTGTTTCTTTTGTGCCAAGCATCATGACAAAATGGTATTTTTAGAACTTGCCTTGCAGACATTTGCTGCCAAGGGTAAGAGGCGAGGGGAAATTTGTCCAAGGAATAAACTTACTGTCTGTTTCTTCTCCCAGTCCAATCATTTGCCCTTGGATCTATTTGACATCTATGTCAGATTATTTAGGATCTTTTCTAGAACATTTTATGACAGAAATCCTGTAAACAATTCTGAAAGGCAGTAGTTCTCTTTAAGTAGGGATAAATATTCAGGATTTCGCTCATCCACTGTTCTTCCTATAAAGCTGTGCTTATTAAACTCATAAACACCCAAGAGGAGAGAGCTGGGGGTACATCTGAGCCTGAGCTGGACAAATGGCAAAAGCAGTTTGGGGCCAGGACAGAAATAGGATCAGTAAAGGCAAAAGTGGAGCTGTTTGCCCTGGCCCTGAGTGATCCACTGAGGTGCAGGGTGGTTGGGTCACTGCTTTGCTGGGGTTTTCAGAGACTGCAATCTTTTCTAGGCTTGGTATAGGGCCCAAATGTCCTATTTCCACCTGGAGCCAGAAGCTGACCATTAAGGAAACACCTTCCAAAATCCCCAGGATGTGCACAAAATGTTCCTCCTGCTGATAATAAATTTTTTTCTGAGATTACTTGAGTAAAATGTAATACTGAGGCCATTACATTTAACAGCCTTCATTGGCTGTTTTCTTAGGTAGATTATATAGACCTTTTTTTTTTTTTTTTTTGAGCCTGCTTTTATTAAAGCTGTTTTTAATCCTAACCCCCTTGCCCCAGGATGCTGGTGCTTTAATTAAAGTGAACCATCAGCTGAATGCAAGTCGACAACATCATGTGCCTTTGCCAAGGACTGTCAGGAGCCTGGGATGAGTTAGCAGGAATAACACCCTCAGGAGGCTCTGAGGATGAAATCCTCCTGCTGCTTGATGCTGATGAGAGCTCAGCAGGGATTCTGTGCCCAGCAAGGTGCCCCACTTCAGGCAAGCCTCAGACCTCAGCCACTCGGTTTCTGCAAGAACCATGAGCTCTGTTTTTGGTTTTTTTTTTTTTTTTCCTTCCCTAGATAAGGCTCATCAGTAAAGACTGAAAAAAAAATCTGGAACTATTTAGTCTGGAAAAATTATCAGTCTCCCCTTGGCCTCCAAGTATGAATGTGTTTGGTAAAAAAGGAGGTTATGGTGCTTTGTTAGCATCAGGAATGGGTTTGGAATACTTGGATCTTTCCATGTGTTTGTCCAGAACCACTGGTTATGTTGGCTGGGCAAAATCCAGTAGGTTAAAAACTAATCAGGAGCTGTGGAAGTAGAGTAAAACATGCTGTGGGGAATAGATTGGGGATCCCCTCTCACTCTCTTCTGTTTCCTCGTGAATCAGAGGCTCCCTCAGGGATTTTTGTTTACCTCTGCCTTGAATGAAAGAGGGAGGATGTAATTGCAGGAGGCAGAGCTGGTCCAGGACGTGATTATTGCTGCTGAAAGTCCCCAGGGGCCTCCAATAGCCAGAGAGAGCCCTGGCTCCAGCTGTGCTCCGTGTCTGAGCAGCACTGAGGAATTCCCACCTCAGTGCTCCAGGCTTGCCAGTGCTTTTTGTGATGGATGCTGGGCATGCAGTGAAATGCTGCCTTCGTTGGGTGTGGACACCCAGAGAGAAACTGGTGCTCTGGCAGAGTCTGTGGGGAGGGAAGGGCAGGCAGGCTGGGTTATCCCTCAGTTTGCATCCCTTTATCCCTCCCCTTGCTGTTTAGGTGAGCAAAACTGTCCCATTATTCCCAGCTTTGCAAGCCTGGAGGGAATCAGCCCTACCTTTTCTGGTTGTGTTTTTGGAGGCTGGGAGGCGGAGGTGTTTTACAAAGTATAACAATGATATTTCTGGAGGTTTGGCTCTCTTTTAGTTGCATCTGTTGAGCTGCAGTTCAGCTCCAGCAGCCCCAGCAGGAGCACATATTTCAGGAATATGTTCTCCGCCACTTCCCGTGACCTGCTAAATGGAATTGTAAACGGAGCGTGTCACGGCTCAGGAATCTCATTCATGGCCTTTTCTAACAAGGTGTGCAGAGAGCTCTTTAGCCCAGTCTTTGTAATAATCAAACAAGATGTGCCTGAGATGTGCAGTGACTTTCTTTAGGAAACATCTGGTTAAGTGTTGAAGCCTCAGCAGCCACAGCAGCAGGGCTTTCTTTTCTTTGCTCCTTGCTTCAGACCCACTGTCTGTCAGACCCAATTTCTTCCTTTTTCTTCCCATTTCTATAATGATTGGCAGGTGCCTCTTATGCAAGATCACAGGGATTACCATGGAGAAAAAAACCTTGGCAGTGTTTCTGAAGTGACCAGACTGGCTCAAATTAGTTGTGCTCCCAATTTTATCCTTCCAGTCACTCCCTCTCCTTCCTGGAGAGCGCTGTAGCAATTGGGGAAAGTCTCATTTCTTATGAAATTTGAAGTACTAAGCCAAGACAGGGGGAAGGCAGAAAGTTGAGGACGAGGAGTAAAAAGCAAGAGGTGGAGGAAGAGTTCAAGCAGAGCTTTGCAGCAGATGGTGGTGATGGCTGGATGGAGAGAAAACAAAGCCTTTGGGCAGGTTACAAAGTCCTGTGGGGGCTGCCTGATGCTCTGTGGGGTCTTTCAGGTTCCTCCTGCTCCCTTGGGTTCCTGAATCTTCAGTCCAAAAGAGGGCTGAAAGCCTGATCCCTCTGCAGCCTTAGGTGAGGGAATTTCAGCCCAGGCGCCTCGGTTCTGCTCCGGATGTGTGTGAGGTCTGTGAGGCAAGCGTTTGCTGCTCAAGGATATTGATCTGCTCACTTAAATGCTTCAAATCCTTGGAGTGCAAGGTGCTTTCCATTAGTTCTGTCCCTCTGCAATGCCAGATGGAGCTGCTGGGTGTGCTTTTGGCAGTGAAGGCTGATTGCACCCTGGGCTGTAACAGTGGCAGTGCTGGATGTGGGTTTCCCTCTCCAGGGACACTTGAGGGAACACATCTGAGCACACAGGGCTCCCTATAACCGTAGAACAGACAGAAGTGAACCCACTGGGGCCACCAAACTGTTTGGAGCCAGGAGCCAGGAACAGAGGAGGAGGGGTGGAGAGCTGAGGTTGTGCAGCTGGAGGTGGGAAGAGAGGGTTTTGCTGCTCCCAGCAGCTAAGGAGAGTCTGTAGAGAAGGTCACAGAATCGTAATTTTTTGGTGTTGGAAGGGACCTTGAAGATCATCCTGTTCCAACCCTTCCACTGGACCAGGTTGCTCCAAGCCCCATCCAGCCTGGCCTGGAGAACTTCAGCCAAGATGGCTCAAGAGGCAGTGGGCACAGCCTGTGTCAGGGGAAATTCCAGCTGGACAGAAGGGAGATTTCTCCCCATGAGGGTGGTGGTGAAACCCTGGAGCAGAAGCCAGAGGAGGGTGGGAATTCAGAACAAGCCACTGCTTTAAGGACTCTGCCTTCACATAGTGAGAGTTAATAATGGAAGTTTGTAACTTCTCCTTAGGAACCAAAGTGTTCCCACTGACAAACTCCAGCTGACACTTGTTCCTGGTGATCCTCAGTTTCTGGTTCTCTTGGGAGATGGAGTCATCTTTTATCCTCAGAGATGACTGAATAACTTGCTTGAAGAGAATGTTTGGTTTGTTTGGACAAGGTCCGATTGGGTAATCCCGAAATGAGGAATTGGCTGTCAATTTCCCCTTTGTATTTGCTGGATAAATGTTAGCTCTCCTCCTTTCCTCTCCAAGCTAATACTGATAAATGCCTACAGCAAATTGATTCCTGAAAATGCCAGAAAACAGTGGAGTGCAGACTCCTTAATAAACTCTTTGTTGGATCCAGGAGTGAATTAAAAACACGCTTGAGTGATGGTGGTGGTGCTCCAGCCTGACTCCAGCTCCTGGATTTGCTCCTGAGGTAGAGAGCAGTTGTTCAGGACTGCGTGGCCCTGATCCCTCAAAAAAAACCCCATTGATTTGCTAAGGGCAGGTGCCTGAGCTGGTGGATATTTATGGACACAAGGATGGTATGCACTGCAGGGAGATCAAACACCTTTTGACCCTGTTGCATTTGCAGGTTGCAAAGTGTGGTTATATTGGATATCTCTGAACGTTGTCTGCACGTGAAACTTCCAGCAGGGAGATTTGCGGTGTGGAGCTGGAGGAAGATTCCCACATTGGGTTTTGTTGGTGTGGTCAGATCCACGTGCTGCTGTTTTCCATCTGCTTGCGCGTGCCCTGCCCAGTGTGCTGCCAGATTTGTGGGAGGGCTCGGGCTCCTTCCAGTTTCCTCTCAGCAGAAATTCCATCCTCAAGCCAAGATGCCCTTCAGCAAGAAATTGCTTTAAAATATTAGATTTTCTCTAAAAGGTTTCTGTTTTTCAAAACTGGAGTTTTTCTGATTAAAAAAAAAAAAAAAAAAAAAAAGAAGGTGGAGAGGAGGGGTAAGACAATGTTAAAAAGCTTCTTCCTGTTCTAGTTAAGATTTTTATTTAGTTATTTCATTATTTTAATGAATGAACAGGAGGTTCACTGTGCTCAGGAGACAGAGAATGGGGAGGGTCCTCCACAGGGACTGAAAGCCATGAATTCCCAGAGGCACTTTGGCTTGAATAAGAGCCTTCTTCCTGGTGGATGACTGGCAGCTCCAGAAACAAGAGGGTTGGCTTCCTCCTTCCCCTCTCTCCCCCTTTTTTCTTTTTTTTTTCAGTTTTTTTTCCCCCTTTCCCCCCCCCTTTTTTTTTTTTTTTTTTTTTTTTTTTTTTTTTAATAAAAATGTGCTGCAATTGCTCCACTCATCTGACTTAAACTTCTGCCCAAGTTTGGGTTGTTTCTTCTGCCCAGTTTCAGTGGTGGCTCCTTGTAGAGTTCACAGAACCCCATAATGGTTTGGGTTGGAAGAGACTTTAGGGATCATCTTCTTCCAGCTCTTGCCACGGGCAGGGACACCTTCCACCTGACCACGTTGCTCCAAGCTGTTGATGTTCTCCAGTTCTCAGTCTTTTAAAGAAAATATCTTTTCTTGAGGAAGATCCATCTGCTCTGACGTGGATCTCCTCAATTCCCAAGCACCCACAACCTCCTCCCTGTGTTTGAGGTGGAATCTTGAGGTGGAATCTTGAGGTAGAATCTTGAGGTGGAATCATCTTGAAGTGGAATCTTGAGGTGGAATCATCTTGAGGTGGAATCATCTTGAGGTGGAATCTTCAGGTGGAATCTTCAGGTGGAATCTTCAGGTGGAATCTTCAGGTGGGCTCTGCTGTGGTTTCAGCTGCTCTGGGAGAGCTTTGGGCACAGCGGGTTTGTCGCGAGCCCGGTGCAATCCTCACACGTGGATGTGGATCCAGGAGGGAATATAAAATCCATCTGTTCCCATCTGAGCTGTGCTGGGGTGAACTGCAGCATGCTCCTGCAGTGGCTTTTGGGTTCCTTCACAGGAAAGCTCCTGAGGATGCACACGTTGGAAGGGACCCAAGTTCACCCACGTTGATGGAATGTGTGCTGTGAGCTCATCCCTGTGGGAATGGAGCCCTAATCCATCCAGCAGTGGCATTTCCTCAGACCCATTCCCGGCTCAAAGCAGGTTTCTCTCCTTCCAGTTCCTTCTGAAGCTCTCTGTGGGTTCTGCGTGCCAGGGAGGGTGCTGGAGGCGTGGGTTTGCTTAGGAAGGGTTCTGCTGCTTCATCCCCAGGCTGGGAGATGTGGGTGGATCTCAGGGGTGCTAATCCTGCTTGGGATGAGCTGACAAGGACTCCAGCAAGCAGCACAGGATGGCATTTCAGGACTGCTGTCACCTGGGGTGACTCCAGCAGCTTCTCTGGAGCAAAATCCTTCCGCTCCGTTGGCTCCGTGGGCTGTCAGGCTGTCAGCTGGCCCTGGCCTTGCATTTTCTTGGCTTTCATGGAGCAGACCTTGAGCCAAGAGTGTTGTGGTGCCCCTGCTTCCCAGCTGGGTCCAAAGGAAGTGTGAGGGGGCAGCTGGAGCTCGTGGTGCAGCGTTTCAGCAGCCCTGGGGACTGTGGGTGGTAAAAATAAGGAATTTAATGCGGTCTCACATGTTGAACCCTCTGTTTTGCCTGCAGGCCTCAGGCAGGGTTTGGGACAGACTTCTGATAGAGCCAGCTTAATTATGTAATTTAAATCAATGTTAATTATAAATATATTGAATTTATTTATATATCCTATCACTATATAAATATTAATTATATTACTCTTAATATATAATATGAGGAATATTCATTACATGGATGAGCTTGATGATCTTAGAGTTCTTTTCCAGCCTTTCTAATTCTCTGATTACTAATCCTATTAAAATATTGAAACCTCAGGAAGAGGGGCACATGAAAATGCAGTGATAACCAGATCAATGCAGTCTCAGCCTGGCCAGTCCTGATTTTTAAGATCTTAAGTGCTGAGTTCTGTTCTAAGTTCAAATCACCCTCTGAATCCTGATACAGTGCTGATCTGCTTTTTGGGAGGAAAATGGGCAATTTAGATAGCCTGGATTTCCTGGCCAAAGGATTTCTTTAGTTCACAGGAATGGTACCATGCTGGGAGGTGTCTCCTGGCATATGTGTGATCATCTGGAGTGAAGTAGGTGAGAAATTCCTGTTCCTAATATAGAATTGAGAAAGTCCTTGTAGGAGGGGTTGGTGGGAGTGTGTGTATAGTTAAACCTCATAACATCTCCTACAGATCCTGCAATAAATAAAATAAACTTCCTGAGCCTCTCTGCTTTCCTGTGCCACTGCAGTAAATAATGCTTTGTCTGGACTGGGGAGTTGCAGCAAAAGAGACTGGCAGAGCCTTCAGTTAACCAAAACTAATCCCTAAATTGGAAAATCTGTCCCCTGTGATGCGAATTTCAGTGCTGTTTTAAACAAGATTAAATCTTCAAGCACAGGAGTGGGTAAAATCCGTGAGCCAGCATCACAGATGAATCAAACACTGGCTTTGCTGCAGCAAATTCCTTAATATGTGGATTGTTGTGGTTTTTTTTTCCCAAAACCCCCTAACCTGGAGCTGGTTTTGCTCCCACCTGGCATGGGGTAGGGATTAGGGATGTGCAAAAGTGGTGGAGAATGTGTGTGAAACAGCGATTTATATATTTATTTATTATTAAGGATTCTGTTATTTTAGTGAGAATTTAAAAATCTGGCAATCTACAGCTTGGTAGAATGTCTCTGTCTTCATTAATTTCCTTTTTGGGCCCTTCTGATTGTGTCTGTTGATCACTGAATCAGAGAATGGTTGGAAGGGACCTTAAAGATCAAATATTCTGTGGTTTTTTTTTTCTGCAAGCCCACTGAGAAATGTGCCTGAACTTACTGAAGGATGCCTTGAGACAGAAGAATTTGCCTGGCTTTTCACAAAACCAGCAAGGCATGGCAAGGGCACCCTCAAGGACAGACCCAAAATAGCTTTTGGAGAGCTTGCCACAAGCTCTGCTGCTTGCATGTAAATAAGGGGGGGGGAAAACTATGTTTATATATACAGGGGGGAAAGCTCAAAGGTTCTTAAATGTTTTCCTTGGCTTGTTCATCACATCAGTGTCATCCAGTGCATGAGTATCAGCAAAGCTCAGCCCAGAGTGACCTTCAGAGAGCTGGAGGGGTGGGATTTTTGTAGAAATGTTGGTCTTTGGCATAAAAGGTACCTAAAACCTCCCTTGCCTTGGAAAACCCCAAATATGTGTGGGAATATAACCCATATTTAACTTATATATGCAAGGAGCTGTTAGACCCAAATGGAGAGGGGGAGAGAAAATCCCAGCAAACAGTGGGGAAATTGAGGTTTGAGATGCTGGGGATGTGCAGACTGGAAGGCATCCAGAAGGAGGGGAATGGTTTGGGTTGGAAGGGACCATGGGCAGGGACACCTTCCACCATCCCAGGCTGCTCCAAGCCCTGTCCTGCCTTTGGAACGCTTCCAGAGTTCCAGGGGCAGCCATGGCTTCTCTGGGCAAAATTTGGTATCTTGATTTGGGTTATACAGCCAAGAATTTGGAATTTCTAGCAGAAAACATCATTTTTGGCACAGCAAAAATGAAATAATTCCATCCCTTTTTATTGCTTTATTTTGGCTTTTTTTTTTTTTTTTTTTTTTTCCTATGATGGAGGATAGAAGGAGGAGCTCTATCACAGGATTAGTATCCAGGGTGATGCAGAAGAAAAAATAGTCACAGTTAAAAATAATTATCAAAATAATTCACAGTTAAGTAGGTAACTCCAGCCCTTAGCATGGGAAGGGAGGCAAAAACTAGTATTTTTTAAATGTTTCTATTGTCACTCTGCTGGTTACCTTCTTTTGCATCATTAAAAGCTAGGAGAGTTCACCAGAGAAAAGAGCATTTTGGAAAAGGATCAATGCCTGCTCAGGGTCTGGAAGGGAATTATAGTGGTAGAGTTGCTTTTCCAGTCTTCATCCTTCCTTGCTCACTGTGGGAAGAGAGGATTTGTTGGAATATTTTCCGTGCAGAATTTATTTCAATGTTTTCCCCGCTGAAATGAAAACACGTATGGGCTGTTTAAGGCCAAGGAGTAAAAACCAACCAGGAGCCCATGGAAATGGTGCTGGTGAGAGGCACTGATGTCCTTGTAGTTTGGGATTTTACCCATGGTATTGGAGCAGGGGCACTGAACAGATTTATTTGAGGGAATTCTTTTGTGTGTGTGTGTGTTGGGTAGAATTTGAAATGCTCCTGCACGCTGAATGTTGGTGCTGGTGTGGCCTGTTTGCAAAACACTTGAAATATGTGGTGGTGGTGGGAGGAATAAATGGTGGGGATGGGTGGTTTGGCTCTGCAGGATCTGAGCACCTCAGGGGAAGGAATAAGGAGTAGGAACATCCCTAATCCTCTGTGTAATCTTCACCGTGTGATAACTACTCAGTCATTTAGGCTAAGCCCGAGGGAGGGGAAGATGCACGAGAATGGAAAAGTTAATTAAACAATTGCCTCAAAAAAAAAAAAAAAATATAAACAACCACCAACAAAAAACCCCTCACCAAACAAAACCCCAGCTCCCTATCTGGAAATGAGCCCTCTGCCCAGACCTGGGGAAATTTGGAGAATCTGCCTTTGGAAATGCCTCTTTACTCCACTGAGTCTCCACAGCTGGGACCAAAGGGGATCCTGTTGACACCGACTTCTCTTTTCCTCCGCAGTGGGAGCGCCTCTGGTTCCTCATCCTCACCTCATCCTTCTTCCTCACCCTGGTCTGGTTTTACTTCTGGTGGGAAGTTCACAATGACTACAATGAAATCAACTGGTGAGTAGAGCTTCCCTTAGGAAATTTGGTTGCCGTCGTGCACCTGCTTGACACAGCTTTGGGTTAATCCGGATCCTTTGGATGGAACCGTAACGATGAGAAAGGGAAAATGGGGTGGGAAGTGGGACTCAAGGAGAGCTGCTTCTGCCTGATCTGTGTGTAGATGTAACGTGGCCTCATGTCTCCACTTTGTGGCTGGGTTTTTGTTTGTTTATCTTGATGGTTGGCTGGATTTGAAAGTGACTGAGCGATTTGGCTGCAGCTATCCCACAAAATATCCATGGCAAAAATTCAGCCTGAAGCACATGGGTGTGGAAAATATTATACAAAGTTGGAAGGAGCTGAAAAGGAGCTTTGCAGTGGGATGTGCTGGAATTTAGGGTGTTGCCAGCTGCCTCCAGTGCTGGAAATTATTCTCCCTTTTATTATCGGCAGCATCTTAAAACATTTTGACAGCACCTTGGGCTGTGTTGTAACCAAACTGCTTTGACATCATCTCCTTGTCAAACATAAGATGTAAAGTGTGTTTTAAAATGCAGTGGGGAGCTGATCCCTTAAGTAAATCATCTGCTTTAGATGCTGGAGCTGTGTGAGGGAGGGTGTTTACCAACATGGTGATGTGAGCTGGCTCCTCCCAGGAAAAAAATGGGTTTTTTCTCTTTGCTCACACCCACACTGTGAGAAGCAAAACCATCACCATGGCTCTGGATTATTTGTAACAGCAGCATGATGAAAATGCCTTTTTTAAAGTGGTATTTTGGAACCCCCCTATTCTTCAGTTTGTACCCTCAGTAAAGGATGTGATTGCTCCAGTGTGTGTCTGAGCTCAAAGTTGTGAAAGGGCTAAAAACATTCCTTCAGAAATGAAGGAAAGCCCTGGGAATGCTGGGAGTGGTCACTGCAGCTGCAGCGCTTCCAGGACTTGGGTCCCCAGATATTCTTGCAGGAATGGGGGGGAGATGTGCAGGTCTGCTCTGGATGCAAGAGGCATTTGGGATTTAAGACAGGTGTCACCTGCAGCCCAAAGCCCTGTCCCTGCCATGCAACCCAGGGTGCTGGAAGCAGCTCAGGTCTGGAGGAGGTGTCTGGGTGGAAAGCAGCGTTTCAGGCCATTCAGTGCTGAAAATGGGTCAGTGCTCTGTGTGTGCTGTAACCCCAGTCAGATCCCTGCTCCACACACCACCAGAGGTCGAGCAGGGTTTCTGGAAAACAGCTGTGGAAAGGCTGGGTAGGAGGAGCAGGGCACAGGGTGAGGTTTTAATTACAGCCATGCCCGTTCCAGGCAAGGGGGAGAAATAATTTCCATTGGGTCCGTGCAGGCTGAGCCTGGCCCTCTTCCCTTCCAGCACAGCTGCATGGGCTCCGTGAAAACAGAGCAGATTTGGGCCAGGCAGGGTGTGAAGGAGTTGAAAGCATCATTTTATTCCCAGCAGAGCTGTGAACCTGTTGCTGTTGAGGCGCAGTGAGGTCCTGGTGTTCAGAAACATCACCTTTGCTGTTCCTCTGTCGTCGTCACTTCTGGGTCATGCTTTTGGACAAGGTTTCGTTGCTGCTTGCTCCTGCTGCCTTCCTCTCTGCTCCACTGATTTGTTGGCAAGCTGGGAGCTCCCCCAGAGGAGAGGAAGGGCTCTTTGGGGCATGGCACACCGAGCTGCTGCCAGGGCCTTCCAGAGGAACTGGGAGAAGGAGTGGCTGTGATATTGCTGTGAGGAGCTGCTGAGCTTCCTCCTGCCCTCCAGAGCTCATCCCTGGCAGCTCTCCTAGCTCCTGTCACCTTCAGCCTGTCCCACCAGCTGGAGAGGGGCTGGAGGTGTCTGTCCAAGCAGCCCATTGCCAGCAGCAGGACTGGAGGAACACTTCCCCCCCTCTCTGGGACTTGTTCCAGCTCTGCACCATCCTCTAGGAGGAGATTTTTCAACCCAAACCTCTGAGGGCCTTGACTCTCTGCCATCCTTGAGGAGGTTTTTCATCTTTTTACCTGTGTGTCAGGCAGCTTGGGCAGCAGTTAGGTCGTTTCAACTTGTAAGGACCAAAGGGCTGCTCTGGGATTGAAATGGGTTTTAGAAGGACAAGGCAAAATTGCCTTGCAAAGCCCAGCATGTATTGCTTCAGGCTTTTAACATTGAGGTCCTTGTTAGTGAAGGTGCTTTGTGCCTCTTAAGTTTTTTGGGTTTTTGTTTTGTTTTGTTTTGTTTTGTTTTTTAATTTATTGCTTTTGGCATTTCCCTGTTTGCTGTCTACACTTGATTGCATTACACTGCACTGTCTGAGGTTTGTGCTGCACCAGAAGGCTTCACTCTAGCTCAGGCAGGCTGTGGGGGATGCTCTAATTCGTGAACCTGCCCGTGTTCCCCCCGGAGCAGGACCATAAATGCAAGTCTGTGTAGCAAATGTTTTCCTCCTTGGGTCTGGAGAAAGCTCAGCTGCTTCGTAGCCACCACGGACCCAGCATTTTACAACAATCATTTGCACATCAAGTGAAGGCCCGGTGCTCTCAGAGGGGCACGGAAGGGACATCAGAGCAAAAACTTGAATGGACTGAGAGCTAAGGAAGCTCTGGGTGGTGGCATCAGCAAAGAATTCAGAGGAGCCCTCTTTCCTTTCTTCCCTCTTTTTTCCTGGCAGCACGTCTGAGTCCCTGCAGGTCCCTGGTTTTGTGCTCTGTGACTCCCTGAGCAGAACCTGGACTTGGGCCATGCCTGTTGAGCCCAAGGATTTGCTTTCCAGATCCCACAGGGGAGCTTTACTCCTGGACAGAATTAGAATCAGAGAACATCCTGAATTATATCATGGAGTCCAGCACTGTCCTGGCTCTGCACTGGACAGCCCCAGAAATCACCCCAGAGTTTGTCCAAACAGACCAGAGGTTCTGGCTGATGAATGATGCTGGATTTGAGTGCTGGGGAGGAGATTGAGTCTTTGACCTGCATTTATATAATGCAGCAGTTCTGTTTGTTGTACACGAAAAAAAGGCACCAAGAGGCAAAAAAAAAAAAAAAAGAAAAAATAACCCAGCCAGTTCCTTGAATGAGCTGATTCCACCTCAGAACCATCCTGTCCTTGTTGTGCCAAAGGGTTTGCATGGAGATAATGTCAACCCTAATCCAAGCCACTTCAGGGATTTTGGGTTTTTTCCCCTAAAAATCCAGAGGAAGAATTTGAATCCAGGTCAGGTCTGAATTGTCAGAAGTTGCAGGAAGGGTTCTGGGGTTTCTCTGCCTCTCTCTATCCAGTTAATTTCCATAAGGGATTAAAGCACTGGGTTGTCACTTGTGCTTTTTGCTGCCTATCTCTTTTTTTGGAAAGATCTGTTTTCTAAAGTCTTGTCTAACCCCAGTGGAGCTGTTCTGGTGTTGCATCCCTTCTTAATCTGTCCTTCCCACTTCTCCTCCAGGTTTTTATATAACCGAATGGGATATTGGAGTGACTGGTCCATTCCAATCCTTGTAACAACTGCTGCTGGCTTTACCTACATTACAATGTTACTGGTGAGTAGACTGAAATCCCATTTCTTAGAGCTTTGTGTGCTGGCTTTAAAAAGGCCACAAGCTTCTCAAGCCATCCACAAGCTGAGGAGTTTTCTCTCAGAAGTGATTCCTCTCTCCTTCTCTTAGCCTGAAGTTGCATAAAATTAAAATTGAGAAATTGATGGTCTTTGACCTCAGATGCTCAAGAGTAAAAGACAGGTACCCTCAGAGGAGGAATACAGTTTTGTTTTTCATGGTGTGGCCCAGTTTGGGCACAAGTGGCAGTTTGTTTCCCTTCGTCCCAGGGTGCTGGGACCTTCAGGGTGGTGTCCATGCAGGTGGCCACAGAATTCACAGGCACTGCTTCCTGCAGCCCCAGGAGCTGTGGGCCAGAATCTGAACTCCCTGCCCTTGGAGGGCAAAGCTTTTTTCCTCCACATCCTTGGCTTTGGAGAGGACCTGCTGGCCCACCCTGCCTCCACTCCTGCTGGCTCGTGTGGTTGTCCCCTCGGTTGGTGACGTGTCCCTGCGTGCTCAGGCACTTCAGGGTGGGGATGTGCCTCTGTCTGACTCTCTGTTTGTCCCTCCCAGATCCTGGCACTGTGTCACATAGCTGTGGGACAGCAGATGAACCTGCACTGGCTGCACAAGGTAAATCTCAGCTCCAAGGGGAGCAGGATCTCGGGAATGCTGGAGCCTGAGGAGCAGGCAGGGGGTGGCACTTGCTGTCACTGTGTCCTTGGGAAGAGCATGAAATGCCTGTGGTGCATGTGTGGCCTCATGAACTGCTCAGGAGAGCCCATCAAAGCCTGGGGGCAGAGAATTTGGTGAAATGCTTTTGGCCCTTGCTGATAGAGAGGCCAGCTGTGGAGATGGAGAAACACCAGTGCTTAGAGCAGCCTGATTCAGTCCCAGCTCAGGTGCTCCAGGACCCTCCCTGGGGCTCCTTTGTGTGCTGAACCCAGCCCTGGAGAGGGGCTGAGCAGAGGTGAAGCTCTTCAGAGTGTGCTTGGAGGGACCAGCTGGGGAGGCCTTGGGAGAAGAAGATGTAGGTGTTGAAGCTGAGGGTGTGCAGGGTGAGGTTTGCTGGGCCCAAGGAGATCTGTGTGTAAAGCAGCTTGAGAAACACTGCTGTGAAACACAAGAAAAGATATTTGGAGCACAGAAAGGGAGGGGAAGGGTGTGCAGAGAGAGAAAACAGGTTGGCAGGATCCCATTGTAGCTGGCAGTCTGCTAACTGGAAATGAAGGGAGCAGTCCTGAATCTGCCAATACCCAGCTCCTCCTGAAATCCTGCACATGATGAGGTCTTGTAGGATCAGAGCCTGAGCACCTCCCAGGACAGGGACAGCAGACCCTTCCCCACCCTGCCTTCTTCTTTTCCTTTTTTCTTTTCCTTAGAGATGATAGAAATTCTGCTTCCCCAGGGGAAGAGGATGCAATCAGAGAGGGGGCAGGGACTGTCTGACTGCTGCTGCAAAATGAATTATCAATTCTTGAGTCTGACATATGTTTCTTCATCAGGGAAGATGGTATTTTTCAGACACAATGGTGGGCTTAGATGAGTAAGCCCAGAAGAGGGATGTGTTGGTGATCAGTTCTACCCTCTGGACTCCCACCCCTTCCTCCCCTTCTTCCAAAGAAGCCCCCTTTTATCACAGCTCAGATGTGTGGCTCTGTCTCTTCCCTTCCCCACACCTCCCTCAGCTTCCTAAGGAGGTTGAGACACAAGGCTGGAATAAGTTAATATTTTTCTCAGAACTATACTGAATTAAGTTCAAATATAGATTAAAGTGTGTGGGAAAGGCTGGCATGGGCAAACCACACAACTCTTTCCAATTTTCTCCTGAAATTCTGTGCAGAGGGTTGTAAGCCAAGTCAAAGATGAGTGTGAGGGGAGGAGGAGAAGCAATAAATTGGAGCTGATGGGAGGAGTGGAGATTTGTGTCCTGACACCTCTGTGCCACCCAGGGTGGCCACACCAAGGGGAATTAGGGCTCTAGAAAAGGAAATCCTGTTGACATGTACCAAAGTGATTCTGGAAATGTTGGCAATGTGGGATTTGATTTGCTGGTCTGAGGTATTAGACCTGAAGTTGGCCTGGAGGAGCCCTGTGCACCTGACGTGACCCGTTCATTTCTGGGGATCAGTTTTCTGCCAAGTCTCCCCTGCAGATTTTGGATCTGCAGCAGCATCCTTTGGCTCTGGCAGAACAGAGGCTGAACACCAGGCACAGGCAGAGAGTGGGGAATTATTTTTAGACAGACAGCCCAGCTTTTCAGACTTTGCAGCTGGAGTTATTTCCGTGGCACTTTTGGAAGGTTTGAACTCTTTACCTTCACCACGGAGGTTGCGTTTTCTTTTTGACTGCTTTGCTCAGAGCTCTGGGTGCTTCCACGTGAGAGGGAGGCTGGGGGAGGTCCTGGTGGGCTGAGGTCTGTCACCTCCATGCCACCACTGTCCCATCCAGAGTCCCTTCCCCAGCCCCAGCATCCCTGCTAAAGTGACAGCAACATGAGCCCAACCTCCTTCCCCGTGAGTCTTCTTTCAGACCTTTTATTACATGCAAAGGCTTTCTCTCTCCATTTCCCAATCTATAATATATATCCCAACCTAATTTTTGTAATAACCACAGTCCCCAGCCTGTAAGTACCCTCTGGTTTCTTGCAGATTGGCCTGGTGACAACCTTGATAACTACTGTGGTGACCATGTCATCGATAGCACAGCTTTGGGATGACGAGTGGGAGATGGTATTTATTTCACTGCAGGTAAGTTGTCTGCAAGGATGCTTCCCTGGGGGAGGAAAGGGGCCAGTGAAACTGAATTCCATGGGATTTAGGTATTTCTGTAGGGTGAAACTCTGTCTTGATGGTTGTCACACCCCAAATTGAAATCTTGGCAGTGAGAAAATTGTTTTAAGGAAGACTTGTGGTGTCTTGCAGGGCTAGAGAAGTATGAAAGCAAAATACCTACAAACTTAATTTCCTACAGACCTGCTCTCTGTTCCTTTTTCCCCCTCTTCCTCAAAAAAAGAAGTCCAAAAATATTTTGCCCATTTTGCTTAAGAGGTGACTGCTGAGGTGTATTTGGGGATATGCAAATACAGGGGGTGGAAATGGCATTCACACAAGTGACTACCATTGCTCAGAAGTGCTTTTTTTTATTGGGGCATTTTTAAGATTTAGGCAGGGAATTGGAGAGCAGACACACGACTCAGATGATACATCTCCAACTTTGTGTCATGGTGCTGCACCCTGCTGATACAGTCCAGTGTGTTCAGAGAATTCCAGAAGAGTCCGAGTGGGAAGGGACCTTAAACTCCATCCAGTGCCACCCTGCCATGGGCAGGGACACCTTCCACTGTCCCAGGCTGCTCCAAACCCTGTCCAGCCTGACCTTGGGCACTGCCAGGGATCCAGGGGCAGCCACAGCTGCTCTGGGCACCCTGTGCCAGGGCCTGCCCACCCTCATCCTGATTTTTTTTTTCCTTGTATTTAGTCTGAACCTAGACTATTCCAGATTAAAACCATTCTCTCGTGTCCTACTGCAGCTGACCCTAGTAAAGTCTGTCCACATTTTTTTTACAGACCCCCTTTAAGTCCTAAAAAGCCACAATAAGTTGTCCCTGGAGCCTTTTCCAGGTCAGTGCCCCCAGCTCTTCCCTCTTGCTCCAGAGCAGAGGGACTCCAGCCCTTGCAGCAGCTCTGTGGCCTCCTCTGGACTCCCTCCAGCAGCCCTTTTCCCAAATATCTGTGTTACTGGGGGAGAAATTCCCCTAAAAGGGGGTTAGAGCTTTCCTCCTTTCCCTCCAGAGCAGCCTAAAAGCCAGAGACAGCAGCAAGATTTGGAAGAAGCAGTGGCCACAACAGAACCTGCAAAACCAACGAATTTCCGAGGTTCTGGGGTGTTTTTAATCACATTTTCCTCTCCTCTTCTTGTGCCCTGCAGGCCACAGCCCCTTTCTTGCATATAGGAGCCCTGGCAGCTGTCACAGCACTGTCGTGGTTGGTGGCAGGGCAGTTTGCACGGACAGAGAAAGCCAGTGAGTACCTCCTGTGTCCCTGCAGGCTGGGGAGTGGCTGCTCCTCTTGGCTCGCATTTCCCCCTTCTTTCTTTTTTTCCCCCTTGTTTCTCTTTTTTTTTCCCTTGTTTCTTTTTTTCCCCCTTATTTGTCTCTTTCCCCTCCTTGTTTCTCTTTTTTTCCCCCTTGTTTCTCTTTTTTTCCCCCTTGTTTCTTTTTTTCCCCCTTATTTGTCTCTTTCCCCTCCTTGTTTCTCTTTTTTTCCCCCTTGTTTCTCTTTTTTTCCCCCTTGTTTCTCTTTTTTCCCCCTTGTTTCTCTTTTTTCCCCCCTTTTTTCTCTCTTTCCTTTCCTTGTTTCTCTTTTTCCCCCCTTGTTTCTCTCTTTTCCCTCCTTGTTTCTCTCTTTTTCCCCCCTTGTTTCTTTTCCCCCACCTTGTTTCTCTTTTTCCCCCCCTTGTTCTCTTTTTCCCCCCTTATTTCTCTTCCCCCCCCCTTGTTTCTCTTCCCCCCCCTTATTTCTCTTTTCCCCATTTATTTCTATTTCCCCCCTTGTTTCTTTCCCCCTTTGTTTCTCTTTCTTCCCCTTGTTTCTCTTTTTCCCCCCCTTGTTTCTCTTTTCCCCCCTTGTTTCTCTTTTTTCCCCCTTGTTTCTCTTTTTTCCCCCCTTATTTCTCTTTTTTCCCCCCTTATTTATCTTTTCCCCCTTTATTTCTTCCCCCCCTCTTGTTTCTCTTTTTCCCCCTTGTTTCTCTTTTCCCCCCTTGTGTCTCTCTTCCCTCCCTTGTTTCTCTTTCTCCCCCCTTGTATCTCTCTTTCCTCTCCTTGTTTCTCTTTTACCCTCCCTTGTTTCTCTCTTCCCCCCCTTGTTTCTCCTTTTTCCTTTGCATTTTTTTTAATTTTTATTTTTTAATAAGCCAGGAAAGAGCTTCTCTCTTTTTGTTCCTGGATTGTTTTGTTTGTTTTTAAGAAAAAACAGTGATATCTCTTGATCTTAAGATTATTTCAGACTCATTTGCCTTATGGAATTTATCTTACCTGGAAGACTTTACAGGCTTTTTTGTGCAGACATGGTGGTGTTAGAAACAGAAGAAAAAAAATCCAAAATATCTCTGAGAACCTAAAGTCACTTTTAATGGAAAATAGGATTCCAATCTTTTGGAAACATCAGGAGCAGCTGCAGGCCTTGCTGCAAGCCTGTTCTTGCCATTTCTTTGTGGCATTTCAGCTTTTTTTTTTTTTTTCTGAGCAATTTCTTATGTCTTTTTTTTTTTTTTTTTTCCCTCTGGTTAAACTGAATTTTCAGAGCCTGGTTGGTGTGTGGGTGCTCCTGGGTGAACAGGACCTGGCTCAGGATCACATTCTGTGTCTGCCTGGAGGTTCGGGTGCTGGTGACACCTTTTAGGTGCAGGACACAGCATGAGGTCCCTTAGCAAGGTGCCACTGAGTTCCTGGAGTGCTCCCTGGGTGACTGGCATCTCTGCCAGGGAGGAGGAAAAAAATCCCTGGCAGGGTTCCTACAGTCACCTTCTGCCTTGTGGGAACATGTGTGAAGGAGCCCATTAGATGCTGGAAGCAAAAAGGAGCCTGTTTATGAGTGAAACCAGATCAGCTGTGGCCAGGAGCAGAGCTGGGCCTAAAAACAAAAAAAAAACACTACCTTCTCTATCTGGCATCCATTGCAAATGTTTGTTTTAAGGGGTTTGGTTTTGGGGTTTTATTTGAGGGGGAGTTTTTTGGGTGGTTTTTGTTGTTCGGTGGTATTTTTTTTTTTTTTGGAGGTTATCCCTTGAGTTCCAAAGCCTTAATGAGTCTGCAAAATAAATAATAATTCAAAACATTTTCAAAATCGAGTTTTCTGCTGTAATATCTGTGATTTCAAGTGGCTCCAGATATCTTAGGAGTTCAAAGGTGCCTGTTGTTTTTTTATAAGGATCTGTGGGGCACAGGGGTGGTTCTGTTGCTCTGTCAGCACCTTCCAGAGATTCCCAGGGAGTCTGGGCTTGGTGGGAAGTCCCTGATGGAATTTGGGTGCCATGGGAGGCAGTACTGCTCATCTGGCCCCAAGCCCTGCAGCTCTGTCACAGCCCAGGGATTTCTTTAAACATCTCCAGCTTGCTCAGTAAAACATTTTTGCATTTTTTCTGGTGCAGATCTCAAGGCAGAAGCAGCTGAAGTGGCTTTGCCCTGGCTGAAGTGGGTGGTGCTGGTGAACCACCAAGTTAAACTTTAAAATGCACTGATGTGGTGCCATTGCTTATTTTTGGCTATGTGTGCCTGGTGAATTATTTCTCCTGTCAGGCAGGGCAAAATTTGGTGCTGTCCCACCCAAAGGGTGGAAATGCCAACAACGTTTTGAGCTACATTCCTGGGGGTTTAAGCAATTCACTTGACTTACTGTTTCCCCAATACAAAATGAAGTGAAAACCGCTTGCAGGACGTGATTTTTTTTTTTTTAATGTTTTTCCCTAAACACAGAGCTCTGCTCTCTCGCTGGAGGCACTGACAGGAGATCAGTCTCTCCTCTGGAGGAAGACAGAGCCTTGCCTTTGCTCCTGTGATGTGAGGAGGTCAGGGCCAGCCTTTTCAGCATCTCTTTGTGTCTCTCTCTCCATCCCAGCCTCGCAGATGCTGATGTTCACTGCGTACCTGGCGGTTGTAGTTGCACTTTACCTCGTCCCCCTGGCCATCTCCTCCCCCTGCATCATGGAGAAGAAGGCCCTGGCACCCAAGCCAGCCATCCTGGGGCACCGTGGGGCACCCATGGTGAGTAGTGACCCTGCGGCAGCTGGAGCTGGCAGTCTCCAGGGAACGGGGACAACAAATGCAGTTTGGAGGCTCTCCTTCTGCCTGGGATTGCTGTGGAAATGAAGCAGGGCTGGAGCCCAGAGTCAAGTGACACCCCAGGTGTTTGAGGTACAAACAGAAGGGCAATTCAGGCTGGTTTGTGCTACTTTTGGCTGCTGGTTTTCTTAGAATTGTGGAATCCTTCCCTTCATCTTAGGTACCCAAACATTGCCACCCTCTGTTTGGGGTGGCTTTTTTTTTCCTTCAGGCTTTTTTTTTCCTTCAGGCTTCTGAAGAGCTTTGGTTTGTGCTGCTTGTGCAGGTGAAATCAAGAAGCACTTGCTTTGCTGCACAGCTTCTTTACGTATTCAAAATAAGAGCAGTTAACCTGGCTGCTGGCCTGATGGATAGCAGCAAACCCTCACAATGAACATCCTCTGCCAGAACAGGAGAAGGGCTTGTCTGGGAAATAAATCTGTGTCAGGTCAGGTCCTCTTTCATTAAATCAAGCTTCAGCTTCCTTGTGTGGGCAGTACAATAATGAGGTCTCATCTCCTGCATCTAGTTATTAAATCCCTAATGGCTTTTGCTTATGAGTTTATCCTCTTGTCCATTGTAGGGTTGGTGGTTTATTTATTTTTTTTTTTCCTGGTTTGTTTTGTGCTGTTTCACTTCCTTTCAGTCAGGTTGAGGAGTTTACTGAAAATTTGGGTCGCAGAATCCCAGAATGGTTTGGGTGGGAAGGGACCTTGAAGACCATGGAGTTGTGAGCCCCTGCCATGGGCAGGGTTGGTTGTGGATGCTCTCTAAAATACAGGGATTAAAGACAAATTTTATTTTATGTTTTAAACAGAACTCTTAGTGCCTTGGCATGATGGGACACTAATGCTGAACTCCAATGGCCTGGCAGATCCCACACAGGGAATTTCCAAAGGACATAGCTTTACACAAAAGAAAATTCCATTTCTTAGGTACCACTTTAATCCTGCCTTGTGGGGTTTGTTGGTCCAGTTCGTGGCTCAGAAGGAGATTAATGCTGGAGAGATAAAGAGGAAAAAAAAATAATAAAAAATAAATGAAAATGATGGCCATATTTCCAAAAGGGCAAGAAAATACCCTTAAATCTTGTTGATGAAACAAAAGATCAGATCCTTTAGTGCTTAATCATAGAATCCCAGAATGGTTTGGGCTGAAAGGGACCTTCAAACCCACCTTGTTCCAACCCCTTGCCAAGGCCAGGCACACTTTCCCCTAGACCAGCCAGAGGTTTGCAGTGGCTGCAATTAGTTTGGAATAAAATTTGGTTCTTCTTTCCAGGCTTCTTCATTAACCTCCCCATCAAATGCTGCCATGAGTTTCTTTTTTAAGGCCTGGCTAATTAAGGGAAAAACACAAATGTGGTGATGTCCAGCTGCAGCCAGGTTGTGCTGCTCTAACACAGTTTCATAATCTTCTTTAAGGAAGGTCCCCAAAGCTCCTGTCTCTGTTTGAATGCATCTGCAATGGATTTCTAAGCACAAAAATAACCAAAATGAGTTCATTTGTGGTGATTTTCTAGAAATTACTTGCTGTGTCGCTGCAGCAGGAGGAAATGAATAGTAGCCTGATTTTTGCAGGGGATGAGTCTCTCAAAACAAGCACAGAGAAGAGGAAGAGCTTCTAGAAATCCTGAGCTGGGTCTGTCTGGCTCTCAGTACCTGGCCATGGTTTATAAAAGAGAGGAGGTTTGGAAATCGTTGCTTTGTGCCCCGAGGTTTCTTTCCCTTAAGGAATTGGTTGTATCCCTTGTTATAAACCTGGATTTATGTTTTAGACATAGCATGCCTGAATATATTGTACCAAGCAGGTATCCCTTAAAAAAAAAAAAAATGGAGAGATACAAAGAGAAATAGAAGCAGAAAGATTGTGCTTTTTTTTTTTTTTAGTTACTGCAGTTTGGCTGTAAAGTCTTTTTAAAAAAATAACATTAATCTCAGCAATTAATTCCTGTAACAGCAGCTGCCCCACTTGGATGCATCTTTGCCTTAAACATGCTTAATTTGGGGCTTCAGCTCCCTCCTTCTTGGAGGAATAGACAGGCTGGGAGGATGGAAATTCCTGTATCTCAGATTTTCCTTTCTCACAAAACCCCTCACATTTCAGGGTTCACAAACCCCTGGTACAGAGCAATCCTGCCTCCAGAGTGGTGCCATCTCTGGGGATAGGCAGCCTCTGATCTGGGTGGAAAAGGTTAGATTTGCTTTCCTGGCTCTCTGGTTGATCTTTGCTGAGTTATGTCCTGGGTGTCAGTGGTCTGTGCAGAGTTTCAGCAGCTGCAGGGGGCAGGTTTGGATGGACTCACTGGGAGAGGCAATTTTTTATGTCAGGCTGGCAGACTGGGGACTCACCACCTGCTCACAGGGAGCTCTCTGTCTTTGCCTGAAAGGTTCTAATCCCAGAATCACAGGATGGTTTGGGTTGGAAGGGACCTTAAAGCTCATCTCATTCCTCTGCTCTGGAATGGGCAGGGACACCTTCCTTATCCCAGGCTGCTCCAAGCCCTGTCCAGCCTGGCCTTGGGCACTGCCAGGGATCCAGGGGCACCCTGTTCCAGGGCCTGCCCACCCTCCCAGCCAGGAATTCGTTCCCAAAATCCCATCTAGCCCTGCCCTCTGGCAGTGGGAGCCATTCCCTGTGTCCTGTCTGTGTAAAACGTGCTCTCCTTTTTTCCAATCCCCCTTTAAGTACTGCAAGGCAGCAGTGAGCTCTCCTCAGAGCCCCTTTAGGCTGAGATTTCCCCAGAGTCTCTTCTTCTCCAGGCTGAGCACCCCCTGCTCTCCCAGCCTGATTTGGAGGGGAGGTTTTTCTAGGAGGGTGGGTGCAAAAGCAAACACTGAAAAGTGCAGGGAGAGGATCACTGCAGGGTTACCCTGCAGAAACTTGGGCTGCTTGGGAAGGGACACCCGAGCTGGTGACAGCAACCCGAGGCGATGGGAGCCAGTCTGGCTGGGATTCTCCAGCTCCTTGTGGCTGCTGCTCTCTGCTGACAGCTCTGGGAATGCGTGGAGAGCTCCTCTTGGAGCTCAACCTTGGGTGACCCAGCTGGACGCTGCTCGCGTCGCCTCCGTCCCGCCCTAAACAAGTCTGGCTTTGACTGGGAGCTGGTTTAGGAAGATAATGTGGCTCTGAGCTGCCTTTGTTGAGCAAACATAAAAATGAACTTGCACTGATGCGTGGCTGGGGCCAGAGGAGCTCCGTGCTGAGATACCGGCTGAAGGTTGGTGCTGACATTTGCTCTGATTATTTTACCCCAAAGCTTGGCTGACCTGGGCCTGTGAAGTGATCAGAAAACAAATGTCTCTTACAGCCACTCTGAGTGCTTGAGCAAGTTTTTATATTTCTTTTCATTATTTTATTATTATATCTTGCTTGCATGGTGCAGTTGGGCCTTTGCCCTTAATTATTCCCCTTTGCAGGATGTGAATGCTCATTGTGTCCTGATGGAACTGATCGTGGTGGTGGAAAAAGAGGGTGTTACAGGTGCTCTAAACCTGAAAAAAATGGGAAAAAAGTAATTTATTTTCCAAAAATAACCTTATTTTGATGTTATTCAGTGCAGAAAACCTGCCAGGTTTTCTTTCTGTAGTTGTATTTTTTTTCTGGTCTGCCTGTTGTTGTTTCATGGGTGTTTTGGGAGTAGCTGCACTGTACTGCTTTTGCAGAACAGCAAAGTATTTGTCTTCACACCATTTTTATTTTAAACAAACCCTAATTCTGTTACCATCTGCTCCATTTAACAGGGAGAAATTTCAAATAAAATCTGAGTCCTTCTCTGATAGCCACAGGGGTAAATTTTCTAGACTTAAGGCTATTTTTTTTTACTTGTTGGTAAAACTAACTAGAACATTTGTTATTAGAGAAACTCTCTAATTTTTAGACTTTATGGAATGAGTAGAAGTGGGAGTAAAATCTGTATTACAGAATGTGTGGTGTAGTTGTTCTCTGTGGTATGGAAGAGACAGGAATGTTTGGGCACAGATAGATATGGAGTAATAATATTCTGGGTCCCTGATATCTCCCAACCCTTCTCCCAGCATCCTCGCTGACACTGCTTTGTAAACTTCCCTCATGCTACTGATCTCTCATTGCTTTTTTTTTTTTTTTTTTTTTTTTCTGTTTTCCTGGCAGCTGGCACCAGAGAACACTCTGATGTCCTTCCAGAAGGCAGTGGAGCAGAAGGTGTATGGAGTGCAGGCTGATGTGGTATTGAGGTGGGTCAGTGCTGGCTGCCTGGGGATAATCCAGGCCAGGAATGGTCCAGCACATCCAGTGTCTGGTCACTGCAGCTTTTTCCCACAGGGCAGGGCTGTCCTGGAGAACTCCTGCAGTAACTCCTGTCTGCCTCTCTCAGATGCTGCTGATTATTTCACTGAGCTGATGGTGAAAGGTAGAACTGTCCAAATGAGGCAACCTGGATCTCTTTGCTTTCTTCATTTGCAAGAAGGCCGTAGTTTATCCTAGAGCCTGTTTTATTCCAGTAAAACACAGCCAGAGCTGCTTAAATGTGACTTCTTCTGGGATGCCCCAGGTGCAGACAGAGCAGATATTCCAATTTGACTTTGTTGCACAGGAGAGTTTTCACCAACCTTGATAAACCATCCCAAGAATACACCAGGAGGAAGCCCTTCCTTCTCCTCTTCCTCTGGCATTAATCTTTAGGGAAGGAAGAACCTGGTGACTGTCAGAAAGTCATTCCTTGCTGGCAAATGTTGAGCTGAGTGGACAAGACCAATTAGAATTTAGAGGGGATTATTTCCAAAGCTGTGCTCTGCTCCAGGAGTTTGATAGTTCCTTAATATTCCTTAATATTCCTGCTCCCAGTTTGTCCCAGTACCACTTACAAACATAAGAAAGACTCAAAACAGGTATTTTATTTTTTTCCTCTGACTGCTTTGGAGGTTTGTGTTGATGGACAGATATTTTTGCCTGGGAGAAGGAAGTTTTCTTTTTAATCGCTTTCTTTTTACTTAGTATAATTTTTTTGGAGAGAAAATGATTTAAAAACGGAAGGAATTTCTTCCCACGGGTGAGTGGAAGGTCACTGTGGAAGGATGGAGTATGAATTGGGATGTATGTTATACAATTATTGTTTTTCCCAAAATGAGTTCATCAGCTGTTGTGGGGGGACAAGTACTTGAGTGTCCAGCTCCCAGATGAGCACTTGGCTCACGTGGCTGAATCCATTAACACTGGCCAAGGAGGAAGGTGGGCTTTGGGAGGAGGAGAGCTGGAAAAGCTCCAAGATCCTTCCCCATTGCCACTCATCAGCCATCCCAGAGGAGCACTCCAGGCTTAAACAATGCCCTTGATGGCCCAATTTCCTGAGCCTTCTCCAAGAGACTCAAGTGCCTTCAGAAAAAGAGGATTCCATTGAGTTTCAGACTGAGAAGTGGGATATTGGTGCAGCTGGCAGCACCCTCGGGGAGGGTTTGCAGCACAGCACCCCTTGCTGTCCTTATCCTTCGGGAAGATGCTCTTTGTACCTGTGGCTGGATGGGTCCAGCCCTCCTGGAATATTTCCATGTTCTTCTGGACACGTCCCAGCATGGGTGGGCAGCTTGGACACGCACTCAGAGCCATCACATCCTGCTCCACACCCCCCAGCACATCCCAAAGCAGCTGGAAAAACCCAACCCAATCCAAGCAGCAGGAGCCCGGAATTGCTGCCTGTTCCATTCTCACTCCCAGCCCCTTGCACATCTCTTCTTCTGAAGCTGTCTCTGATTGCTGTCTCTGAATTACTGCTTCAAACCTGGGCCTGCCAAGACCCTGTGGTTAGCCCTGAGTGGTGCTGGGAGGGAAGGATTGGAAAGGAGGGAGCAAATGTCAAGTGGCCCAAAGGATTTCTGCACTGTGGTTAAGGCTTAGCAGTGCTCTGCTCTTCTGTGAGATGTTAAACTTGAGCTCCTGGCACTTTTAAACACTCCACACTCTTCATTCTGCAGTTGCTTAGCATTTTTTTTTTAAATTTTTATTTTTAACTGTATTTATTAAACCCTTTGACTGCAGCAGTGTGGGATTGCCATGTCAGCAGGTTGCTTTGGGCTGGGGGAAGGAGTTGGCACAGCACAGGCCAGAAATAGCAAATAAAGATGCCAGTGACCTTTGTGAGAAGGGACTTCTGAGGGCAGTGACAAAGCTGAGGCAACATTTGCTCCATCCTCTAAAATTGGATTTCATTTTCCCTCTGGGAAACAGCTCTGGGTTGGCTCCTAATTCAAATGGGATTTGTTATTTCACCCCATCCTCTTTTCAGATTTTTTCTGAGCCTCCTGTTAGGAATATGGGCTCCTTGCTTTTGAAAATGTCATTGCTACCAGGCTGGCTGCCCTGGGTTTGTCCTGATTCCTGGGTGCAGACAACTGTTCCCCTGCCTTTGATAAAAACTGTCACTACCCTGTGTGGCTTCACCACTGATCTGGTCACAGAAAATGGAGTGGAAAAAAGTTTAAAGAGTTTTTTTATGCTTTCCAGAACCATTGTTCTGTAATATCCAGATGAATTAAAAGCCCCAGGGCATGCATTTGGCTGCTTAGTTTCATCTGAGAGGTGTGTGGGGTTTTGTTTTTTTGGTTTTTTTTTCTTTTTTTAAGCATGAACTTAAGTCATGGGGGCATGAAACCAGTTTTCAATTGGAGAAGGCAATTTCAGAGCATTTTTGGTAGCTTGGAAGCCTTGCATCTTGCTGAAAGCCTGATGTTCACACGTAGAGTGAGAGGCTTTGAAAATTCCCCCTCCTGATCTGCTGTGGAGAGTTTGTGTGTCCCTGCATCCAGGGAAACCTCTGATGTTTTTGGGAGCTGCAGAAGCTTTGACGAGCATTCGGGGTGGGTGTTCTTGTCGAAGCTGCCTGAGTTGTAAATTTTTGAGGGGTTAATGGGGAGAAGTGGATGAGGCATGGACAGTGTTGTGTCAGTGTAGGACTGCCAACACCCAGCAGGTATCTAAGAGAGATTTTTTTTTAGGCTGGTTGGGACCTTCCCAAGGGTTTTGATGTGAGAGGCTGGAGTGGGAAGGGGAATTTCTCCCCTCCACCTGTGACAGGGTCTGTGTTTGCAGCTATGATGGGGTGCCCTTTCTGATGCATGACAAGACTCTCAGGAGAACAACCAACGTGGAGGAGGTGTTTCCAGAGCGGGCCTACGAGCACTCCTCCATGTTCAACTGGACTGACCTGCAAAAGCTCAACGCTGGGGAGTGGTTCCTGCAGGTGGGTGCCATGGAGCCGTGGGGTCACAGCTCCTGCCCAGGTCCTCTTCAAGGGTGGAAGGTGTAGATCCATCTCCTTGCTGGTGTGGTGCAGCTGGACCAAGTGTGCGTGGACCATGTTTGGTTCTGTCTCTCCTAAACTTAGGCTTGGTCTAAGCCATGTTGTTTTTCTGTGCCTCTTCTGGAAAAAAGGGCCTCAAGCCTGGCTGACACCACAATGAACTTCAAAACCCCCAGTTATAATCAAATTTTTTAATGTGATTATAAAAAAAGTCAGAAAAAACAGCGTGTTGTACACTGTTCCCCTTCTTTTGAATTTTATTTTGGGACAATCATCTCCACAAAGAAAAAGTAAGAAAGTCTTTGCACTGGGGGGTTGGGTCTGGGCTTTGTGGCAGTAATCCTGAGATCTGCTTTGCTTCCAGAACGACCCTTTCTGGACAGCGGGGTCTCTCTCAAGGGCTGACTACTTGGAGGCTGCCAACCAGTCAGTCTGCAAGCTGGAAGATATGCTGGAGGTGATCAAGGACAACACATCCCTCATCCTGAACTTCCAGGACCTGCCAGCAGCTCATCCCTACTACAGCACTTACATCAACATCACCCTGGAAACCATCCTGGCATCGGGGATTCAGCAACAGGCTGTGAGTTCTGTGGGGTTGGGGATATCTCCAAAATAGGGTTTTTTATGGTTTCCACTTGTGTGTCTCCAGTGGGGCATCACTGGAAGTTGTGCTGGGCACAGAGGTTGGGAATGGAGCACCTGGTGCAGCTCAGCAGAGGTTCTTTCTCTCTGGGTATAAGGAAACTGGTTCTCCCTCTTTTTTTTAAAGCCCCTGCTAAGGCCACAACAGAGATGGAGATGAAGAGCAAGAGAAAAATCGTTCAAACGTAGATGTGGGGATGTGAAGTGGGATTTCTCCCTCGGGTCTTTGGTTCCCTATTGAAAATGCACGTGGCTGCTTCTGTGCTGCTCTGATGCTCGGGTAGATGAGTGTCACTGAGTTGTGAAGACCAGGCTGGATGGGGCTTGGAGCTAGAGGAAGGCGTTGGAATGGCAAGGGGCTGGAATGAGATGATTTTAAAGGTCCCATTCTCCATTCTACCCAAACCACCCCGTGATTCAGTGACCCAGCTGACCTCTTGCAGCTGAGCGTGAGCTGTCGATCTGACGTGCTTTGGAGTCCCGGTGTGAGCTCGGGGGGCTCCGTGCCCCGGGCCGGCGCGTTCCCAGGTTTGGGAGCCGCGTTTGCCATAGCCTGTGCCCCGTCTCGCTCCCTCCACAGGTGATGTGGCTGCCAGACACGGAGAGGCAGCTGGTCAGGCAGGTTGCTCCTGGTTTCCAGCAGACTTCTGGCCTCAAGCTGGACGCAGAGCGCCTGAGGGAGAAGGGCATCGTGAAGCTCAACCTGCGGTACACCAAGGTCACCAACGAGGATGTCAGGTACTGCCCTGTGTCCGAGCCCTCAGCATCCTTTCCTGAGCATCCCAGCCTGTCTGGCTGCACGGGGGGATCTTTCCAGATGGATATGCTCTTGAAACCTTGAGCTGTGCAAGCTTTTCCCTACCCCTCATCGGGCAGCCAGGCTGTTTCTGGGAGTGCACAGCTGCCTCTGACATCTCTACGTGCTGTCTCAGGATATGATGAGCCTCTTTGAAATACGATTGTATGAATTGGCTGATTCTTATTGTACTCACAGTTGTGGGAAAAAGTGAAAGCCTTTCACACTGAGTTCCCTCTGAGTGCTGCTTCATCCTCATTAGCAGCTGCCCTTTGCTTCCCTTGGTCTGCTCCAGAGCTGCTAGCACAGAATTTTGATTAGCCCAACGTCTGGATATGCTTTCAGAAATTTCTCTTTGCAGAAACTCCTGTCCTGTATCATCTATTGAGATTGATCAGCTCTTCTCTGTAATGACCCTGGCACAGCAAGGGGTTCCTGTCCTGCCTGAGCCTGTATGTGAACTGTGTGGTGCTGTAGCTCCCAGCTTTGCCCCCTTTCCCAGGGAGGGCAGATTGTTTCTAGTAGGGCTTTTCTGGTTTTTAAAATTTAAATCAAAACAGGTTTGCAGAAGAGAAATCTCTCCAAAGGAGTGGTCTGGCTGCATGTTAGAGCTGAAGTAGGGAAGAGCTGAGCCTGCAGCTGTGTGAGAGCGTGGCCCTGTTTGGGGTGATCCAGCTGTGTCCTTCCGTGGCTGCCAGCAGGCAGTCCAGCTCCTCACCCTTAAAACCAAGGTTGTGCTTTACCTGCAGGGCAATCCCTGTTTATTTTCCCTCCTGTTTGCTGTGTCCCATGGAGAGGGCTCTGTGCCCACTCACTCACCTATCCCAGTTCATCAGCCCCAGTCTCCCATCGACCCCAGCTGAGCAGTCTCCAAAATAAGAGCTGTCACCTGAATGTTTCTAGAACCCTGTTGTGCCCAGTCAGATGTTGCTGCAGCCCTGGTTTAACACAGTTCTCTCAGTCCTCCCCAAATCCAGCACCTGGATGCAACATTGCTGCAACCCCTCTGCCCTTGAGAGTCCCTTTGGAGCACCTTGTTCCTGCTGTGAGCTGGGAGATGTCTTGCACTCTGTGACCTTCCACCTCAAAGTGTTTTGCCAGTGTTAAATGGCAGGGATTAATCTGTGCTGCCCGTGTGAGGGGGATTGTTGATGCTTCTGCCTCACAGACGAGGAAATAGAGCGATTTATGTGAATTATCTGGGTACCAGGTAATTGCCAGTGCTTGGTTTGCTGCTGGCAGCTCCTGGACCCCAGCTGGCAGTTTTAGCTGCTTGGAAATGACCTCAGGAGACTGGAAGCTGTAACTCTGCAATTGTCCCCAGAACAAGGGCATGGAAGTTGCAGGAGGTGATGTTGGAGACAGGTCTGTCAGTGTTTAATTAAGCAGATTGCCCCCGAAATGTTACAGGCGTCTGAGGCAGACGCTAATTTCACGTCAGCATGATGAGATGGTTGTTCCAGAGACACACCATGTCCATCATTGCTGGGGAAGCATCTGAGATGGTCTGTGGCCTGTGCCAGACAGCAGCCAAGAGGTGAGGAAAGCTGTCAGGATCAAACCATTGGCCTGCAGTGCCCTTGGGTTGCTCGCGAGGTGCCCACGCCCTGCTGAAAGCTCCTACTTCCCACAGTTCAAGGCAAATGAACCTAGCTGTGGCTGGTGGCAAGAGATGAGGTTTGGTGGGGTCCTGCATGTCACCCTGTGTGTGCCTTGGCAGGGACTACGCCATGGCCAACCTGAGTGTGAACCTGTACACGGTGAACGAGCCCTGGCTGTTCTCCATCCTCTGGTGCGCCGGCGTCCCCTCGGTCACCTCCGACAGCTCCCACCTCCTCCGCAAGGTGCCTTTCCCCATCTGGCTCATGGTAAGCACCACCCTGCGAGGGGCTTGGGAGCCTCTGGCAGGGGGGAAAATGCAGTGGGTGGGTGTGGAGGTGGGAGATACTCCAGGGAGGTTTGGTTGGGCTTGATGGTTTTCCCCGCTCTGAGCCCTGAGATGGTAATGAACTGATGTTCCTCTTGCACAAGCCCGTCGGTTTGGGTGGGATGCTTGAAGATTGCATTGCATTCCCTGGAAGAGCACCTTTGCAGACCTGCTGAGCAGCTGTTAAGAGTTGCAGGAGAAGCAGGCACACAGGTGAACCAGCAAAGCAGGCCTCTGTGTCTTGGCCGAGTTGTAAAACGAGGTTTTTGCCTGTTCTGAATCCCAAATTGAGGACAGGTTTTACCTCCGGCTACTCCATTGCTGGACAAGAATAAGCAGAGTGATGATGGGCTCAGCTGGTGTGATGACCACTTAGATTGGCAACTGGAACCAGACCTACCAGTGCCTGAAAGGACAGAAATCACATTTACAGCATGGGGCTGTGCCTAAAAGGTCCCATCTGCATTTAAAATGGACCCTACATGGATATATTTCCCTGTTTTCCCCCAGATGTGGATTGCCAAACAGCATCTTGCCCTCACCCTGAGGTTCAGCTGAGATAGGAAACTTTCAGCCCAGAGAGCTCTGAGAAAATGTCAGCACACAAAAAGGAGGGAGAGTTTCAAATGGTTCCTGTTTGCAGTTTTCCCTGATAGTTTTGGATGACAGCCTGGCATTAGGAAGGTCATAAATATTGTGATTTATACCTAACCCCTGCAGCTCTGTGCTTTTCTTGCTCCTCAGTGGTAACTGCAGTCATGTGTGGTCTCCCTGTGATTGCACAAACCCAAATGTTTAAGGTCTGCTCCTGTTTTCTGTCTTGCAGCCTCCAGACGAGTACCACCTAATCTGGATCACGTCTGATCTCATTTCATTTCTTGTAATTGTAGGAGTTTTTATATTCCAGAAGTAAGTTTGTTACAGCTCTGCTCTTGTGTGTTTGTGACCTGTGTTTTTGCCCAGATTGTCGGGTGGAGATGGGAGAGAGGAGTACCCTGAGCCTCAGTTCTTGGATTGCAATAGCAGGGGAAATACTCATTTAAAAAAATCCTTGCAAACAATAATTCCTCTCCCAAGATGGGATGGAGAATGGGATGCAGTTTTTAAGAACGAGAAATCACTAATTAGTAGTGTCAGATGCCTTGCTTTTGCTCCTAAAGTATGTGGGAGAGAAACTGTAAATGCTCTGGGGAAATGGATGTTGAGAGAGACATTACAGTGCTTCAAAGGAAGAAGAGGAGAGGGATTTTGAGATTCCACCACTGCAGTGCTCAAAAAGAACATGTTACAGTTTTCTTGAATCAGTTTGTTCCTGTTTGGATGTAGAAATATTATGGAATCATGGGATGGTTTGGGTTGGAGGGGACCTTAAAGATCATTTAGTTCCAACACCCCTGCCACAGGAAGGGAGTTACTGTGGGAAATATTATGATACTGCAAATCAAATCAGCTGCTTAGATAGAAAGAAGAAGGAGAAGGTCTACTCCAGAAGTTGGACTTTTCTGCAGCAAAGAACTTGCTCTTCCAGGAGTCCAGTGCAGGACAGACCCCTTTCCCTGATGTTGCAGTTTCTCCACCACATGAAAGAGTTGCTGGCAGGGTTGAGGATATGTCAAAACCAAATCAGAGCAGAACTGCCCAACTGCCACCTGCTGATGTGATTCAGCTCTGGGGAATGGGGCTTGGCACTTGGCCTTCAGTGTCATGGTTGATTTTTTTTGGTGTGTTGTTGGTTGGTTGGTTTTGGATTTTTTCCCCCAAGTCCTTTTTGGGGCAAACCAGAGCTGCTTCCTTCATGCAAGGATGAGGGGGTGGGTGGGAGCAGAGGCACTGCTTCGATGTGCTCGTGCTCTGTCCTCTGCATGGCTTCTCTCTCCTCAGCCATGGTAGGGACTGCTCCTGCTCTTCTGCTCCAGCTCCAGTGGCAGGATCGTGGCAGCCTCTCCAGAGGGGAGATACCAACTGTGATGACTTCTAACTAACCTTTTTTTGCCTCTTTGCCTTGTTTATTTTCTTACTGCTCTGACTGTTGTGCATGTTCCTCCTCTTTCTCTCTCTGCTGCATTCTGGCATCTCACAGCTATCACATGATCAGGTAATTCTGGTGCTTTCCTCCTCTTTCTCTTTTTCATTCAACCTTCCTTTCTCTCTTTCTTTCTCCCTCTCTGCTATGGCTTCACTGCAGATGGTCAGGGCAGGATGCAGCTTTTCTGATGCTTTCCAACATCTGGCCTCAGGAGGGGACCGTGAGGGTGTGAACATTGCACAGTCTGTAGCCATGAGCACCAGGGAAGTCTGATGCTGAAGCCAGTGGATGTTTTGAAGGCAATATGACCTTCTGTTGCAATGATCTAAGTCAGTGCCTTTTAAAACAGCCCAGTTCTGAGGTCCCAGGGCACACTGTAACTGGGAGATTCCCAGAGGATGTAATGCTTTCTCTGTGGAAATAATCCCATGCAAAATATCCCCTTCCTTCCTGTGTCTAGCAAAAATGTTTGAGACCAGCCTCTATCCCCCAAAGAAAATCATGGAATCTATTCAATTATATAAAGTAGCACTTCTCTAATTAATTCTCTGAATTAATGGGGCTGATAACTGGAAAGGTTTGGCTCATCGATTGGGATCTTCCCGAGTTGCACCACTGTGGAACTGGAAATACAGTGTGAAAACAAAGAGCACTGCAGCAGGGGAGGGAACTGAGCCTGGGGCGCTGGATTTGAAGCTCCATCAGTCAGAATCCCAGATTTCTCCTCGTTTTGGCCCTTCCCTCAGCAGAGATTCCCACCCCTTCGGAGGGAAGCGCTGGCTCTTGTCTGCACTAAAGCCTTCGCCGCCTCCCCACTCGGACCCTTCACGTGTTCCCTTCCCCACTGCTCCTGCTCTGTGCCATGGGGTTGCATTCCTGAGGGTTTGGTTGTCCCCCCACCACTGCCTCGGGGTCGGGGTCAGCCCCTGCTGGTGTCCCTGAGGTGCTTTGGTGTTCTGGCCTCGTGGCATCTCCCCAGAACAGGGCCTGGCTGCAGGGCTGGGCTGAGCCCTCCTGTGGGTGCAGGGAGGTCGGGGGGGGGGGGGGTCTCCTCTTCTCGCCTCCCCCTTGCTCGTGGATGAGGAGAAGGCAGGATTTAGGCAGGAGCAGGCACAGGAAGGGGACTCTGCAGCTGGCTTGGCTCTGTGCTTGCTCCATCTTAACCACCTCAGTGCCAACCCCATTTTTTTCCTTGACCTGTCCCTGTCCCACCCCCTCTCCATGGCATTGAGCATCTCCCCTCCCACCCCAGGGTCTGGCCGTGGCCCTAACCCGGTGTATGCTGTCTCTGTGTTGTTGTCCCAGTATTTTTTAGTCTGTTCCCACCCTGTGTCCGTCTGGTCTGCTCTGACGCCAGCCTCCCAGAACAGGACCTTCCTGCTGTCTCTCTGGCCTTTTTGCACGCTGCTGTCCCAAACCTGGTCCATCACAACAGAGTCCAAGGGGGTAGGAGAGGTGCTCTTTTCTATTCAACCAGCTTTTTGGAGACCCCGAGGCTTCTGAGCACAGCACAGAGTGTGTGTCCCGTGGTGTTGGTTGGAGTTGCATCCCGGTTAAATGTGCTGGTGGCTCTTCTGAGAGGATATTTCAAAGCACCCCTGAGAGATGGGGTGACTCTCTCCCTGGCTCCTCCTGTGAGAGGAGCCTTCATCTCCTCGTGTGTGTTTTACCACCCTGGCTCTGCCCACAGCCACCACGGGAGGTGGAGAGCACAGAGCAGTGCTTGCTCCTCTTGGCAGGAGGAGAAAAGCCCTTGGTCCCTGCACATGTCTGAGGCTGGGCTCTCTGTGCCTCAGAATGACCTGTGTCCTCCCTGGGATAGCTGGGGTCTGTGGGTAAGAGGTCACTTTTGGCCACAGAGTGACGTGATGCTGAAAATCCTGGTGTGGTGGGCAAAGAAAAGGCTTGTACCAATGTGTTTGGGTCCTGACTTAGAGTTTAAGGAGGGTCTTTACCCTGTGAGATCTTGTAATCACATTGGTCTTAGTGGGATCTGCCTGCAGGGGATAGTAAAGCAAAAAAGATGTTCTTCCAGGTCAGAGTTTAGATGATGATGATAGAAGAGACAGATTTATTTGTCTTATACTTCAGTGTTTTTGCCTCCTTATGCTTCCTCTGCATTGCTTCTGTCCATGGGTCTGTGAGTTGTGTCGTGTTGCCATCCCACCCCTTCTTTTCTGTGTAGCCTTCATCTGTACCCTGGTCAAAGCCTGATTCAGGTCACCCACTGTCAAGCACTGGGACTTGGGAAGGGGGTGGAAACCCTACAAAACTGACACCAGCTACATTTACCTGGGGAAAAAAAATTGCAGATCCTCCTTTGTGGATGTTGATTTGTCAGCCGTAGACCCAGGCTGGAGATCTGTGGGCTCCTCAAATCTTCTGCTCCTGGGGCTGGCTAGGGGGTTAGAAATTGAAGAGAAGGTGATAGTTTTGATCACCTCCTCTTGTGTGGGTGAGCCACTAGATGGTGCCAGCAGATCAGAAACCTCGTAGGCCGCCCTAAATCCCTGCTGTTTCTTTATCAAATAGTTTTAGGGCATCCCTGGCTCTGGCAGGGAGAGTGGGATTTTACTAATGGCTCAGTGGGGTGTGGGCTATCAAAGCCTGGCCTAAACGTCATCCCCTTGTGGTGGGATCTTGGGAACAGCTGCCTTGGCTGAGCCCACCAGGCCGTGTTTTCCCCTATTCCAGCAGCCCACCTTCCCCTCCTCATGAGCGTCTGCCACAGGGCTGCTCTCAGTGCCCCCAGGTGCCACATCCACCTGGCACTCCACCACTGCCCTGGGCAGCTGTGCCAGGGCTGGAGAGCCTTTTTGGGGAAGGAATATTTCCTATACCAAATCTAAACCTCCCCTGTCACAATCTGAGGCCATTTCCTTGCTGTGTCTCAGGCTTGAAACTTTAAGTTGTCTCTGAGCTCTCTTCTCCCACAAGCCTGACCATGGCACTCGGTGAAAATTTGTAGTTTTTTTGCTTGGCTGGTTCTCTTATTCTGTTCCCTCTAAACGTTTAAACACCTCTGTCTCCTTTGTACAGCTGGAGGGGGCTGTGAGGCAGCTGCAGCCCTCGTGGAAATTAGTTCATGGATTTGTGGACCCATGGGTCTAATTCCCGGGTGCAATTAGGGCGCTCAAGGTGCTTAAAGACGCCTGAGGTCACTCATCTCTGAACGTCCTCCTGCCACGTGGGGTTGTGCAAGGGAGCAAAGGGTCTCTTGCACTGAGGATGCTGCTGTGTCTGGAGAGACCAGTCCCTGAAATCCTGCTCCTGTCTTGCAGGTGGCGCCTGGGGAGCATCAGGACCTACAACCCGGAGCAGATCATGCTCAGCGCCGCCGTCCGCCGCTCCAGCCAGGACGTCAAGATCATGAAGGAGAAGCTGATCTTCTCAGGTAGGGCTGGGGCTGGTGGGTGCCCCCCTCAGCTCTCACCCCACGGAGGGAGGAGCTGCTCTTCATTCAGGGGTCTTTTCCTGCTGTGGGGCAGGGGGGGCTGGGCTGACCTTGCTGCACTGTGCTCGTGGGATTTGGGCATGGCTCGTGGGGGCTGTTGATGGTGAGCCCTGGTTGTGAGGCTGGGGGTTTGTTTTTGTGAATGGGATGATCCTGAAGGTCCTTTCCAGCCCAAACTGTTCTGTGATTCTGTGGCCCATCCCAGCACTGATAAGCTCAGAAATCCTGCATTTAACTTCCTGGGTTATCCCATCTCGCACTGTCCCACATTTTCTCCACTCACCATTGTCAAAGGCCATAAAACCCACTAATAATGGCACATGTGACCACAAATATGGTGATGAGGTTGGGGTAGACCTGGAATTCACTGGCATTAGAGGTTGTGGCATTCCTGATATCCTCGTGCTCCTCCCAGAGTTTATTTCTCTTGGAACACATTGGTAATGTGTCCATCAGAAGCCACCTCTAAAAAAAGATAGCAAAAGTGTGAGCAGAGATGGAAATGTTTAGCTTTAAAAGGTTAAATGTGGTGCACGAAGCTGGAAAGCTCACCTTTGAAGGAATGTGAATATAATCCCCCCACCCCCTGAGCTTTGTTATGGGTTTTCTTTTTTTTTTGTATTTAGGGTCTGGAGATGCCCAGCAGGGATCAGGGTTTAGTGCTCTGGGCACAGACAGAGCAAAAAGGCAACTTTGCTTACTGTGTGAAATGCCAGCCAGAGGTGGTGAAAATCAGGTATAAATCCAGGGAGCCCAGACAAGGAAAGCAGCTTGGCACAGCAGAATTAAGCTTCCCTAACATGTCCTAGACATAAAACATCCCAGACGTAAAATCCCTTAGAGGTGGGGGGTGCAGATTGAAGTTTTGTGCCTCTGAAACAACTGTTCCTGCCTTAGGGTGGACGTTTCACCATTAAACCATTGGTGGGTGCAAGGTTTTTCCCAGTGAAACCAGTGACTGGAGGAGCCAGCCCTTTCCCAGGATGGGTAGGGATTAGGTTCAGGTGTTTTGTTCCACTCTCCCACAGGTGACTTGCCCAGCCTGTGACAATGACACCAGGCGTAGGGGGAAGGGGAGGGGGTGGCAGAGGGGACCCAGCTCTGCCTCTGGTGGTGCCCGGATTTTGTAGGGCTGAAACGTAGAGGTGAGCTCCAAAGTGGAGGCAGATCATGCTCTGCGTTGTAAATGAGAGCCGCGTTCCTAATTCCCTGCGGGATCGGAGGGATGCCAGGGGGAGGAAGCTCCCGTGATGACCTCCCTGCCTTCTCTGCCCTTCCCAGAGATCAACAGCGGCGTGGAGCCCGCGGACGAGCTGTCCTTCTGCTCCGAGAACGGCTATGCCAACGAGATGGTGACGCCCACGGATCCGCGGGGCGCCAAACTCCGGCTCAGCTGAGCGCTCCGGCAGCCGGAGCCGCGCTCTCCTGCTTCCCGGGGCATGGCAGCCTCTGAGGAACTGCTGCTGGGGCAGAAACCCGCTCCCACTCCCCACCACTGGCTGCTCCACCTCCCTGCTTGTGAGGCTGGGGGGCTTGTTTTTTGTAAATATGTAGAAAATCTGATTTTTTTTTTTTTTTTTTTTTTTTTTTTTTTTTTTTTTGAGTGTAATTTTTCCAGGGCATGAGTGAAAATACTGTGTTCATTAAATCCTCAACCTTATGGCTGAAGTTCTTTGAATCTTGATGTGAGAGCCTGAGTCCCCTTGGGGGGGTTTTGGGAGCAACACGTTGAACCTGTGTCCCATTTCTCCCCCTTTCCCTAATCCAGTCCTTCCCCTGGTGCAGCGACTGTGTAGCTGAATGTTGTGATGTTCTTGTGAAGTGCTGATTTTGTTACGGTTTCTTTTGTTTTTTTCCCCCCCGTTCCCCTTTTCCTGGGCAGTGAAATTGTAGCTCTGATGCAACAGGAGGCTGTTGGGAGAAGAGAAGCTTGCCTAGGAGAGAAATTCTCACTGCCCTTCCCTACTGAAGTTCAGAGCCAGGGAAGGACTTGCACTGGCTCAGTCACTTGGGCACTGCTCCTTGTCCCATCCTCCTTCCCCAGAGCCTGGATGCTCCATGGGGAATGGCCTTCTTGGAATGTCCTGCCAGAGTTTTGAAGACATTCTGAGCATTGGCTGTAGATTGGTCTCTGCTGGCAGCAGTTCTTGATTTCTATTTTTTTTCTTCCCCTTTTTTCTCTCTTCTCCCCAAGCTGGGCTCTGCTGGGAGCCCGGGTGGCTTGTGACAAGCAATGCCATGGGCACCATCACTGCTGGGATCTGGCTGAAGTGCCTGCCACTCCAAGTGGCATTTGCAGTCACTCCTTGCTTCCCTTCTGGAAGAGGAGGTGATGGTGCAGTGGGAGTTTCCCCCTCTGTGGGCCCAGGAGGTGCCCGTGGGTGAAGAAGTTGTAAATAGTCTGGAAAGTGAAGCAGCCCTGGGATTTAATTTATTCCTGCAAGGAGACCTTTGCTCCTTGCAGTAAAAGCAGGATCTTCAAAAGCTGCACATTTGTGTCCTCCAAAGGAGTGATGGTCTTGCAGCAGATGCTGATGGGCTCTGAAGGCAGAGGCTCCCATCAGCAAGCTTCCAATGCAAAAGTTTTAACCCAAAATCTCAGACCAGAGGTTAAAAGTAAAAAAAAAAAAAAAAAAAAGGTAAAAAATAAAAAAATAGAGGAGAAGGCAGTCTTGGGGATGCTGATATACATCACATTCCACACCCAAAGCCACGAGAGAAACAGCCCTGAGCAGTTTCTTCTTGTTTTGGAACTGCTCTGTCCTTTCAAGCTGAAATCCAGTGGCATTTTGAAACCCTGACGTTTGGGCTTAGTGTCTTAAGAGTTGAGGGCAAAAGTGGCCAACTTAACTATGTGGAAAAAAACCACGTCGCTAATGACAACGTGAACTTTGATGCTTTAAAAAGCACCACCTAAAAGCAAGACTTTATTCCTTTGCATCTCCCCGGGGTTTTTATGAGTGTAAGTGGAATAAGTCCCTCCCTCTTACCTTTCCCAAATACTGTCCTTCTCCATGGTACTCTCAAGTCCATGAAATACGTGTCTTGTTCTGCAGAACTGCAAGATTTTGGTGGATTTGAAGGTATTTTGAGAACTAAAGTTACTTCTCCCTTTGACGTGGTGCTGTATTGAACCATTCCTGGTGGATTGTCGTGGCCAAGGGAGAGATGTTGTTAAACCTCAGCATCTGTTGGTGATCACCTGCATGTTCTGTTTCTATCCTTGGAGAACACTTTATTGAAAGGTTAAGTGCTTAAAAGCTTGGAAGTGATAAAAACAAACCAACAAAAAGTTGTTTTCACAATTAACTTTTTTTTTTTTTTTAACAAGACTCAAATTTCATGCCTAATGCACTGACTGTTATTGTCCTGAATATTTGCTACCTTTTCTTTTTTTTGGAAGAAAAGCAGAGGATGATACTTTTTTGATGAAACTAGAGCTAGATCAAAATAAACTCTGCAATGCTCTGTGAAATAAACTGTCAGTATTCCCCTGCCAGTCTGTTGTTGTTTTGTGTTATGGCACTACTCAGAGGCTCCCACTGCCCCAGCCAGAGAGTTTTCCTGTTATTTTCTGTCATGCTCAGCACCTGGCAGCTCATTTTAACCCCAAAGGTTGAAAATCCCCTGGGAGCAGTTGGAATCAAGAGCAAATCACACAAAAGCCAGGCTGGGAGAGAATATGAGATGTTCCAGAGATTTACTTTTCCCAGTGCGTTTTTAATTTAACGCAGGGCCCCTCTCTTCCCCTTAGACCTCATATATTTTAATTTGGGTTTTTTCTCAAAAATAATTCACTGCCTAAACGGGAAAATCCCCTCCAAATTATTTCAGGGGTTTTGGGATGGGTTCAGTTGGTCACCTGGAGTCCTTGCCAAGAAATCCCTTATCTCTCTTGGCTTCACTGAGAGGCTCAACGTGAGCACGAATGAATAAATAATAACAAAAAAACACCCCAAATAAATGTTATTTATCCGAGCCGCAGTCGCGCTGCCCGCCGGAGGGCCCTGCTCTGCACTGCCGCGCTGTGTCCGCCAGACGGCGCCCGCGGGGCGTGGCGGGTCCCGCTCCCGGCCGTGATCCCGATCCCGGATCCCGATCCCGGATCCCGCTCCCGGCTGTGATCCCGATCCTGATCCGGGATCCGGATCCTGATGCCGATCCTGGTCCTGCTCCCAGCCGTGATCCCGATCCCGGTCCCGCTCCCAGCCGTGATCCCGATCCGGGATCCCGATCCTGATCCCAGATCCCGATCCCGATCCTGCTCCCGGCCGTGATCCCGATCAGGATCCCAGATCCCGATCCTGCTCCCGGCCATGATCCCGACCCTGATCCCGATCCTGGTCCTGCTTCCGGCCGTGATCCTGATCCCAGATCCCAATCCTGATCCCGGTCCCGCTCCCGACCGTGATCCTGATCCGGGATCCCGATCCTGGGTCCTGCTCCTGGCCGTGATCCCGATCCTGATCCCAGATCCCGGTCCTAATCCTGGATCCTGATCCCAGATCCCGATCCTGATCCCACTCCCGGCCGTGATCCCCATCCTGATTCTGGATCCCCATCCCAATCCCGGATCCAGATCCCAGTCCCGCTCCCAGCCATGATACCAATCCTGATCCCGATCCCGATCCTGCTCCCGGCATGATCCTGATCCTGGTCCCCGGTCCCAATCTTGATTCCAGATCCCAATCCTGGCTGTGATCTCGATCAGGATCCGGGATCCGGGTCCCGCTCCCGGCCGTGATCCTGATCCTGATCCGGGATCCCGATCCGGATCCCGATGCCGATCCTGGGTCCTGCTCCCAGCCGTGATCCCGATCCTGATCCTGCTTCTGGCCGTGATCCCAATCCTGGTCCCAGATCCCGGTCCTAATCCCGGATCCTGATCCTGGTCCCACATCCTGATCCCGATCCTGCTCCCGGCTGTGATACCAATCCTGATCCTGGATCCCGATCCTGATCCCGGCCATGATACCAATCCTGATCCTGGTCCTCAGTCCCGGATCCGGCTCCTGATTCCGCTCCCAGCCATGATCCCGATCCCGGATCCCCATCCTGATCCCGAAGGTTTGTGACCCGCACCCCGCCCAGCAGACAGCGGGGCAGGACCAGACCCGGCCCCAGTCCCCGAGCGATGCTCCCGCGGCGCAGAACGGGAATTGCGGCTTTTCCAGCGTCAAACCTTCCCCTTCCAGACGCTCTTCCCATGGAAAAGCTGCTAAAACACAAATCCACTGCTGGCGTGCGCCGCCCCCGTGTAAACCCCGGAGGCGCCGCTGCGCTGGCAATTTCCCTGCTCAGCTACAGGTAACAAAACATTCCCGGGATGGCGGAGCCTCAGGTTAAACCAAATCGTTTCCAGCTAAAAACCAGACAAGGAAAATGTGCCAGCACGGAAATCTGTCGCTGACCTTCCCCCCGACAAGTGATAACTTGAAAAGTCTCCAGCTGCGTCTTGCAGAGATAAACGAGGACAAAACGTTTGCAAATATAACCAAACCTGTATTCACCCCACAATCAAATGACAATTTTTCTTTCCTTCACAACCTGTAACCTGCCCAAAGGGGCTCTGCACGGCCTTTCCAGCTATGCACCAGCACTTGGGATGCTCACACACAAAAATGTGCCAGGACACACACACGGATGCTCCATGTCCCTTTTGCCTTGCAGCCTTCCACAGGCACACCACACCCCGGGGCTGTGCACCTTCCTTCTCAGCTCTGTGCACCTCACTTTTTGTAAATATGTAGAAAATCTGAATAATTTTTTTTTGTTTTTTTTTTTGTTTTTTTTTCTTGAGTGTAATTTTTCCAGGGCATGAGTGAAAATACCGTGTTCATTAAATCCTCAACCTTAAAACGTCCAGCAGGTGCTCCCAATAAATTAAAATAATGATAATAAAAATTGTAGAACAAAAAGCCAGCTTTGGCCTTCCCCTGCTGCTGTGCACTTTCCCTCTCAGCTTCCTCACCACGCCTTTGCAATCAACCTAAACTGAAAATTGCTGAGCTACAGCTGGCACAGATAAATGCCAGGACAGAGAGCTCAGAGCTCGCTGGGGAACTTTGAATTTGCATCACAACCGAGTGACAGTCACCCTGTCCTTGCAGGTCCTGTCCAGCCACGCTCTGGTGCTCAGCGAGATGTGCTAAATGTCACCCAGTTTCAGTCCCCAAATTTGTGCTAGGACAGAAGTGACAGGAGGGCGATTCTTTCCCCTGGCACCACACCCCGGGGTTCTGCGCCCTCCTCCTCAGCTCGATGCCACCTCCAAAATTCAACACGTCCAAGGATTGCTCCCACACGAAAGGCACCACCACCGACCTCAGAATTCAATATTTAAGGTTCCCTTTTAATCCAAACCATGCTGTGATTCTGTGATTATTCTAGTATTTGGGGGGGGGGGAGTTTGCCCACAGACATCAAGGAAAATGTAGTTCCACAATATGACACGTTTGGTTTCTTTTTGTGTATAATTTAGATCCTTAGCACCCAAGTAAGAGAGAAAATAATTATAAATTAGTTGAAATCAGAAGTGAGTGAAGAAACTGAGGTGGAGCCTGAAATGCAGCTGTAGGAAAGGCACAGGTGTAAGAAAAAGAGTAAGAAATAAAAAATAATTATGGCAGGAATAACAAATGTAAGAAAAAAGACACGAAAAGGTGGGATGGATAAATCCAGACAGTACAGAAAATTAAATGCCCTCTTAATCCTTAAGCTTTTCCTTTCAGGTCAGCCTAGAAGAATCCCAGCAGGACACGAATTAAACTTTGGACCTTTTCAGATTTCACTGAGGAAAGAAGCTCCTGCGTTATTTTGGCAACCTTTTCAAACACCAAATTTACAAAAAAAAATTTTCCCTGCCCACATAATTTGGGTTCCTACCTGCAGCTCCAGAAAAGTGTGGATCTACGTGATCTGCCAGCTCCAAACTGCCCTTGCAAGGAGCAAAAAGCTGAACGGTGCTGAGGATTGGATATTTAAGGAACTGAAAGCTGCCCCAGGTGTTTAGAGTGCACATTTTATCCAGGAGCCAGCTGCAGGCAATCAGGAGAGTGAGGTGTCCTCAGGTGATTCATTTAACTCATCAACTCTCTAAAAACCAGCCTGTAATGGGTGTTTTTTAATTTAGGAGCTGAGTCTCAGACAGCCTAAACAAAGAGATGTGCCAACACCTTCTCTTGCTATGAAGATCAGGAAATTTCATATTTGTCTGCCCTAAAGAAAATAGCAAGAAAAAATAATAATAATAATAAAAAAGGCAGAATAAAAAAAGCCCAAGTAACAAAATCCCAGACCTTGAAAAATCAGATCCTAGTTCCTGGTCAGACATTATTTTTTTTTTATAGGCCGTATTATTCTCTTTCTAGCAAAGTATTTAAGTCAGAGAACACCGACAGCATAGGCAACATGACTTACGTAGCTTTTATTTGTTTTCTTGTTTGCTTTCATGGCACCAGGGTGAGTTGTCCCTCACCACTGATGGTCATTTCAGTGGCTTTAAAAACAAACAAACAAAAAACCCAAACAAACAAACAAGAAAACCACCAAAACAAACAAACAAACAAACAAAAAACCCTCCCTAAAACCAAGGCTGCAAATTGACAGTAGCCTGAACAAAAGGCAGGAACCAGTTGTTCTGCCGCCAAGTATCAAATGATATTTTTGTTATCATGCATGCCTGCATACCTAAATCTCAACTTCTGTGGAGAATTTCGAACAAAGAAATGAAAAAAAAAAATCTCTATTTGCTTGGTGTATAAATACACAGATAGATCAATAGACAGACATATCAGAACAAGAGAAAGGGGTAAAAAAATTGTCTTTCCTGCACTTGTGTATAGCGTGACTACTAAGAAAGAGTTTTAAAGAAATAGCTTCACATTCCCAGTTGATCAAAAGAATGTTAAATGCTGTCATCTAATGCAGTCAATACCCAAATCTGAATGTACAGTAGTACTGATTAATGACATCAATTAATCACTGGTTTTACAGCAGCTAAGCTAAAAAAAACCACACAAAAGCAAACCAGACCAACGAAAACCAAAAAACAACAACAAAAAACCCAACCAAAAACCCCACAAACAAACAAACAAACAAAAAAATCCAAACAAAACCAAGAAAACCACAAAACCCCACGTTTTTTTGCACACGTTTCGGAAGGGCAGGCGGATTTTGGCTCATTCTTTGGTGAGTTTTTTGGTGAATTTTTTTTTTCACCAAATTTTTTGGTGAATTTAAAGCAGAGGGGAGGGCGCCGTGCCCTTGCTGCCCCCTGGCGGCCGCACCCGCACCCGCACCCTCCGCGCCAGCACTCCTCGCTAATTAAAGTGTCATTAAAGTGTCATTAAAATGTCATTAAAGTGCCATTAAAATTTAATTTAAATGTAATTAAAATGTAATTAACCACTGGCTGTAGGCAAGAAGCCTGTGGTGGCCGTGAAGCCCATGCAGCGACCCTGAACTTTGTCCTGCAGTGATGCTGTACATGTGCCCTGTCATCGCTGGTCAAAAAACCAGCTGGATTTTTAAACTAATTTAAATTTAAGCTTAGTTTAAAAGTGTCTTCTGTGCGTGTTAATACTGTATTTATTTATTAAAGTTTATTAATGTTGCTGTGCTCTGGACAGGAGGGACAGGGGGCTGCCAGGGCAGATCCAGTGAGGGATTCAGGGATGCTGAAGGGATTGGAGCATCTCCCTGCTGAGGAAAGGCTCAGGGACCTGGGGCTGTCCAGCTGCTTGTGCAGCCACTCAAGCAAACAATACAAATTTCAATGCACAGGAACCTCTTGCTTTATTTATAGCTCCACAAATCATGCAGGAGCTTTTATTTTTTGATAAACACCGGATGCTGATGCTTACCAAATATCCTGTACTTGGATTGTTTTGCTAAAAATAACTTCAGAGAAAGCAGGCCCAGCACTGGTAGTGATTATTCAGACAAACCCCTGGCTTGGCTATAGCAGAGGATCCTTTCTGAACCTGCAAACTTCTCCCAGCACTCTGTTATTATTAAGTGCACCCCCAGTGCTGCTCAATCAGGTGTTACACATTAACAGTTAACTTTCCTTTTCCCCACCTTTCTGTCTCAAAAAGAGACCAGGCTTGACTTTGGTTTTCTTTGATGTATAAGTATTTATAGTACAAAGTTAAGAACCCAGAGCATCTGCTCCAACACTTGTCCTCTATATTTTCCCATTAAAAAAAACCCCAAACAAGGAAAACCCCACAAAACTTTCAGTGCTGTCTTAAATGTCCTCTTCTATCTCTTGATTCTCACATCCAAGATATTACTCATATTGTTACACACGCAGGTGAGTAGCTCTAAAGAGTAAGAAATGGAAATAAAATAATGGTTAATATGACTTTTATGTAGATAGAGAAACATAGTAATCTATAATGGCAGAAAGGCTTATTGAGAGATTATTATCTTTCACTAGAATAGAGATCTGAAAAAAAAAAAAAAAAACAAAAAAAAACAAACCAAAAAAAAAAAATAAAAAACACACGGGCTTTTCTTCAGGTTTGAAATCTGTAAAAACCTTTCCAGCCCAGACTACAGTTGGCAACTTTTACCAGCAAACGTTGAGAAATGCAATTTCAGGGCAGACAAAACCCTTTGCCAAATCTGAATTATTCACCATCAGATTAGAGCCAAGACGAGAAAGAGCTAGAATGTCAAAAGGATTTATCTTATTTCTTCTGAAATGGAAACAGTGAGCGGAGTCATAAACAAAAGCCCTGACACAGACACAGGCAAACAGCTCTCGTTCCATTCACAAACCAGCAGGCAGCACTCCAGGAGCTAAAGCAGGGCAGCTGCGAGCTCTGAGTGTCCTCCTCGCTTCTGGGACAGCTGATTTTTCCATGCACAGCATCCTGACTGTCTTTGGGCAGCCCTGAGGTGCAGCTTGTCTGCTTGCACTGTTAAATTGTGTTGCATTTTGACCTCACTAGTGAAGGGACTGAGTCAAGCTCAGATTCTGTGTGACGTATCCAAGGTCGGGGGGTGGGGAAGAGGTAAAACACCCAAACTGATTGCATTTCCATGCCCCAGCTTTTAAAAAGATCGTTTGGCTTTAAAAATAATATTAATCAAAAGCCAGATACTTTAAAAACTTCAGCTCTTTACTCCCTTATGTTCAAAATACCTGTTTCAACATGATGTTCTAACCTACGTGCAGCCAAACACCCACGTGCAGCTGCATTTCTTGTAGAATCTTGCAGAACTGAATAGAGATCTTTGAAATTTGTCCATTTTCAAGCCATGATTTTGAGCATCTTTATATGACTGGAATCATCAGAGAGCCAAGGTGGACCAAGGAACTGTGTAAGCAAAATAGATGTTTACATGACATAATATATTAAATTTACTGTTTGCTATTAATGCAAAAGGAAACAATCCCAACAACAGCATCGTAAATCTTGGTTTCTGGTGTGTTTCTAACCTCAGGAGATAAATGCTGTACAAAACAAACTCTTGAGCTCCTAACTCTTCTTGAGTTGATCAGTGATGAGGTTTAGAAGGGTTAAATGCTCAGGAACAAAGGTTTTTTGTTTTTTTTTTTTTCCTGGGCAAACAGCAGGAGAAAGTGCCAGGGGTATTCTCCACAGCCCAGAGGGTGAAATTGGGAGCTTCTTGCTTGGCAAGGGCAGTGCCAGACCCCTCAGTTCAGGGCTCAGGACCTCACAGGGGTTTCTAAGACACACAGGAGCTGCAGCTGAGCCCTTCCACCATCCCAGTCCCCAGCTGGGCCTGTTTAACACGGCAGCTTTTGGCATTTGTAGGGGTTCAGGTCAAATCCATCTCTTGAAGAATTATTTTTGCGATGAGTTTGTGGTGCTTGTTCTTTTCCTTCAGGTTAAACCCTCAAGTGACAACAGCAGGACAGGATGGTATCAGTTAATGGAGCGGGGAGTTTTATCCCAGAATTTTCTTTCTGGACTCCTAACAGCTCATTTTCAGAAGGGAGAGCAATGACCCAGCAGTGATGTCTTGTTCTCAACACCTCCGGCACACATCAGACAGGGAAATCAGCTTGCAACACACAGAAATATTTCCTGACCCAGATTCAGGCATTTCATGAACTTTGAGCCTCTTGCTGGCTGCAGAAATAAAATGCTGTGCTGAAAGTAAGAAGCAATAAAATAAGTAAGAAGAAATAAAATGCTGTGCTGTCAGAAGCAAAGGTCTTTGCCCTCCCTCACCATGTGCAGTTAAAGAAATTTACATGGGATTTCACAACAAAAATTAATGGGTTTTTCGGTCCTGAGAGCCTCTCCACTTGATTTGTTCCATTGTTGCTGCTGGGCAGTGGCTGCAGAACGTTACACAAGGAGTGTTTGCTGAGAGCTCCAACAGAAAGACACCTGAGCTGAGGAGTGGCATCCTCCCAAGTGACACGTCCTCCTGCAGGAGCTGCTCCAGGCACCTCACCCCGTGCAGCTGGGAGGTCACAGGCAGCAAGGCAGGGCCTTCACACCCAGGGCACTGAAATACCAAAGACCAAGAGGTGTTTGAAAGAGGAAATTGAGGGGTTAATTAAAATAAAACAAGTCAGTGTTAAATAATCCCCATTCAAACCCAGATAACAGCACTCTGCAGACAGCAAAACCAGAAATGACCCTGGACTGTTGTACTTTATTTTGAAGCTAAGGAATACATTTAATTATGCTGCATTTGAAAGTACCCTAATGTTTTCTAAGAACAGATGTCCAGTTTTTTGAAGAAGGCAATGTGGTCCATTTTTTGGCCCTATTCACTACCCATAACAAGAGGGTCTTTATACATGGCTACAACATGAACACTTGAAGGGGAAATTGTATGAAACTGGCTTCAGAGATTATTTATTTATTTGTTAACAAAGTGTCCTGTATTTACTCCTTCTAAACTGACATGATTCCTTCCAAAATTCTGATGACAGTTCTGGTGTGTCACTCCACAGTCAGTGTCACAAGGCCATCTGGCGTGCTGAATTTTTCCTGTCACTGCTAAAATAAAATGCACCCCTTTATCTCAGCCAAAGTGAATGATAAGGTTTGGTTTCCCACTTCCACATCCCGAATCCTTTTCCCTTTTCCTGTTGTGATCCCCCTGCTGCCCATCCCTGGGTGGCCCAAGCTCCCTCCTGTCCTGTGTGGGATGAGCCCACACTCCCTGTCTGGCTGGGGGGAGCTGCCTCTGTCTGCCCTGCCGTGGTTCCCAAAGGGGGAAAAAAATTCCCACCTGAGCCAGGAGGGGCTCTGGAAGAGAGCTGGGAGCCAGCAGGGTGAAAATTTTCCTTGCTTTCCCTATGGCAGGGCTGTGTTTTTTAATAAATTCAGTAAAAAAAAAGCCCCAAAGAACTAAAAGTGCGGCAGGGGCTGAAAATGACCCAGCTGAAAGAGTATAATTGGATTTGGAGAGGGGAAAAGCCTGTTTCAAAAGAAAATTCTTGGGATGCTTGTTTTTAAAGGGGTAGCAGCAGCCTCCAGAAAACAACGAAGCAGCTGCTAGAAAAGGAAGGGTGGAACGAGGTCTGACCTCAGGTTCTGCAAATCTCTCACATCCTTGGGAGCAAACTAACCCTCAGCTCAGCAGAAGCCAGGTGAACGGCTCCAGACACTGCTGAGAGCACGAGATTCCCACTGAGGTAAAAAGGGCAAGTGGAGAACAGGGCAGGGAGACAGCTTTCAGCCACCTAAGGCAGGCAGCGCTTCTGGGACAAAGTTTTTAATGTGATTTTGTAGGTGCTTGTGACTTAAGCAAGTTCCAGTGCTGCTGGAAGCAGGTTGTTTGCTGTTGCAATGCGCAGCTGAAGGAGCAGGGCTCAATTTATGCAACAATTCTGTGGAACCACCACAAATCCTAGAGAAAGAAAACCTATAAATCTACACAAACAAGGCAGGCAGAAGAAGTATTGCCATTAATGCTTCGTCTTCAGAGCAAGAGACTGCGACAGAGCCTGCCTTGAATTGAAATTAAAGAGCTTCCAGGAGACTGCATAGTTTTGTTCAGTGAGAAATAGGGTGAGCCAAAATTACAGGCAAATTAAGAGATGGCAAAGTGCTGAATGTCTCTATTACCCAAGCAATTGCTCCAGAGGGCCAAATTAATTCTGACCTCTGGGGGATTTCGGTCTGCTCTGCAGTATCCATATTTTGTACAGGAAAGCCACAGTTAAAATCTGCCTCACTGAGGGGTTCAGTGAATGCTTCTGCAGAGCAGCCAGGTTTTTTTTTTGGAATTTGCCCTTTTTTATCAGTTGATTTGCTTTCAGATCACACATGGTAACTGCAGAAGGGTTTTTTACTGTAAGAACGCACATGAAAAGCACACAGAGGAAAAATTTCTTTGCTATTTAGCTGGATAAATGTAGGGGGAAACCGATTTTCCTCGTGATATTTGTTCTCCAGAGGCCATCACTTTCAAGTCAACTGTATCTGCTACAAACTCTGCTAATTCATAAAGGAATTCAGAAATTCATCGTGCAAGTTAAAGAATTTCTGCACAGCAGTTTTCTGCCTGGACACAAAGATACCCTGTGTTATATAAGATTTCCTGGTGCCAGGGGACAGCAACGAAAGAAAAAAAAAAAAAAAACAATAGATGGATATATTGCAATATACAGACATAATAAAAAAGAAAAGGCTGATAAAATCTTTCGATTCCAGCAGTTCCAGTATATGGTTTATGTTCACTTTTTACTACACCCTCTTCCTGTTTGCTTGAGAGCTTATCTTTGACGAAAAACATCATTGTTTAAGGTCTGACTAATACCCACAAAAACAAGGACAGGCTGAGAAGGACACGAGAACTTCAGATTTCTGTACAGCAGTTGCATAAGTTAGACTTTTTTTTTTTTTTTTTTTTTTGCCTAGAATAGGACCATTTTTTACATATATAGGTAAAATTTATCACCAAATATACAAAAGCAAATAGTTCCTATTGGGTTACTTGCAGTGAGTAATAAGTGTATCCCTAACTCTCTTTGGTGTGGATTTAGGCTCATGTATAAAACAGGCTTTTGCTTTTCTTCAAGACCTGAGGGACATTTAAAATCATGCATCTCAGCAAGCCTTTGTACTATGGATTTCAATATTTACTTTCCCTAAAAAACCTCTTTAAAATCTTCTGTTTCTTCGCACTTCTCTGCGGGAAAAACAATTTGCTAATATCAAGCATTAAGGGAAATTTGCACAGGAAGAGGCAAATCAAATCTCTGATTTGTTCAAACAAGACACTCCCTTCCTCAATTTCCTACCTCCTTTCATTGAAGACTATTAAATTCAAATTACATCCTACAAATTGAATGAAACTGAATTCCTCTCTTACCGGTTCCAGCTTCATGAGTAACCTCATAGAGACACACACCCAACCATCTCAAAATTTATACAAAGGCTTAGCTCCAGCTATATTTGTCTTCAACGTATTTACTTGTGTCTAAATGAAAATGGGTCCCAAAGCACTTAAATAATCAGAGATCTGAGCTGCCACAAGTGCTTCTTTTTGCTTTTCTTTGCTTTGGAATTCTTCCTATCCTCCCAGATTGTGTCTGAGCATGTTCTGCAGGGTCAAACACTGCCCTGCAAAATCACACTGAAATGTGACTTTTCATCCCTTTGCAGCCCCCCTGACAGGTTTGTCACAGGACACGTTGGAGAAGCACACGGGTACTTCAGCAGGAGTGAAAAAGGGGTTTAAAAGAGTGATTAATTGGACAATTCATCACCAAAATCTGTCTTTAGAGCATAGTTAGTACTTGCCTCACAGCTGACCATTGGTTATTTTACGGGATGAATAAATTTACTCAAAAATACTACTGCTCTATAATTTTACAGTTTAGCTTCTGCATTCTAACATCTCTATTTTTGAATTTTTTTTTATTATTACTCTGCATTTTCCCAGCCTCTGTCGTTGAATGGGGAGGAAAGCAGGACTCTGGTCCTCTGTAACTCATTTGCCACGGTGTGCTAGCTAATCCCTAAAGAATAACCTGCCTGGCCGAGGCTTTTCTGGAGCAAAGCAAGGATTTTTGGCATTGCCAGCCTCGTGGAGCATCCAGTCCCTGGAGTTCAAGGGGCCAGGGGTCACTGCTGAGCCTCCACCTCTGCGCAGAACCAATTTCCTCTGGGCTTTATTTAGCTGGCATGTGGCCAGCAGGGGAAGCAGCCCTTCCCCCAGATGTGCAGCATTACAAGAGTTATTTATCAGTGAGCTCCAGAGCCAGGCTGTGGTCAGAACAGAGCAGGCTTCTGTGGGACACAGCAGCTCTCCTGTTCCCTGAGACAATGCCTGACAGAGCTGAGCTCTGCCTGGAGCCTCTTCTCTGGCATTGTTCTCTTTTAGAGGACGCTGATTGGCACCCATTTGTCACCAGGATTCCTGGAGGACGGGAGGGTTCCCAGGAAAAGTGGTGGCACTGTCCAAGGTGAGCAGCTGAAGGGACCTTGGGCAGACACCAGGGGTTTCTGACAGCCCAGGCCCCATCTCTGCTCACCATTGCAGCAGTCCCTTAAAGACAAGCATTTTTCTCCCCACAAAACCTCCCAAAACGGTGGTCTGCTTGCTTTCATTGTTAAAAAACCCCAACAAAATGCATATTAAATAATTCTAACTTCCTTTCCCAAAACAATTGGCTTTCTCCTCTCCCACTCTGTTAGGGGAAGTACCTCTGCACTTGTTTTGCATAGAAAAAAACACTTCAGATATAAACATGAGATTCTTCTGGGACCACCACAGGTATTAATCCGTGGTAAACTGTGGGATTGGGCAAATTCTGTCCATTAGGCCTGTTTTAGTATTCTTAATTTTGTCCCCTATAAAGCCACCTGTGTCCTTTACAAAGAGCAAAAAATCTCTCTTCTAGAGCCTGGCAACTGTAATAAATATAACCAAATATGTATTGATTTACTGAACTGAGTGTAAAATCATCCTTCCAGCACTTGAAAATAGAAGAATAAAAAAAATCTCCCCGGAACAGGCATCAGTTAAAGCAGGACATTTCATGTCTGGGACTGTAACTGAGCCATCCTAAACCTGGGCACTTTCAGAGCCTGGGTTTTAAAACAAATCCTTGCAGATGGCTTTGAGAAATTGATGTATTTTATCCTCATTTGACTAAATTCTAGAGGTTTTTTTTAAACTGTAGATCATTTCAAAGCATCTAGGCTTTGGTCTGAGTCAGAAAATTAGAGCTACAGAAATCTGAGTCTCCCCCAGTCCCCCAGCTCCATCCTTTTTCTGGGACATCATGACACAATTATCTTGAGAATAGATGACTTTATTTTTTTTTTCTTTTCTATTTTTTCTTCATACATGTTAAGAAACCACACCAATAACTGTAAAATGAAACTGCAAGTATTCACTGACTGAGACAGAGGCCCGCCACAAGAAATTTCAGAGCACTGAAAAAGAATTTACCCCAGCAGGAGCAGGATTTTACGAGGGAAATTATTGGCCAGCTCTAACTCTTGGCAGCACTGCCAGCTCCACTTAGAACAAATTATGTGCCTATGCAAATCAGCCAGCTCTTGAAAACCCACAACCCCCAAAAGCTGCACCTCAGCCACGCAGCCAAAAGGAAAGGTTATTCCTTCAACGTTAGCCATATTTTGAGTAATTTCCAAAAGGACCCGTTTTGCCAACCTTTTACGTCTTTGATGTAAAGAATAAGAATAAGAATAAGAATAAGAATAAGAATAAGAATAAGAATAAGAATAAGAATAAGAATGAGGGAAGGGGGATCTTTACACCCTAATTCTGCTCTCAGACTTTCTGCAGTGCTGTGTTTCTCTCTCCCTTGCTTCTGAGGCTGCACCTTTAAGGCCATCAGGGGTTCAGTGACAAGGGGACGGGGAGTTTTGACACTCTGAGTACAGGGATCTGCAAAGCTGGACTTGGCTTGTCTCACCAAGTCACACGTGAGCAGTGTGACCCCAGGAAGAGAGAGGAGACATGAGTGAGGGGAGGCAGAAGTTCTGATGGTCTGAATTTCTACAGCTCCCTCTCCTTCCAACGCGCCCACCTTTCTCCCATGAGGAAACTGGGAAGTGCAGTTTAGGAAGAGAACCATTAAATACCACCTGTGCAGCTTTCCTCCATTCCTGAAGTGCAGTGCTTGCCTTGCTCTCCATGCAGGAAAAGCTGAAGGATGCTTGTTTTAGCTTTTCCTCTGTCCCAAGGCCTTAATCTCTGAGGGTTTGGATTTGGATGCTGCTCCACATGGATCCTCTACAGCAGAGAAGCACAAAGCAATCCCTTCTTCCCTTCCAACCCCAGCCAGTCTGTGAGAAGAAGAATTTGTATCAAGATACAAATTAAAAAATGAAAGCTTCATTCTTCTGCAGTGACAATAGCATCTCGATGATTTTCAAATTAAACTCATCCTTAATCTCAGCAGGGAGATTGAGCTGTTGCTTCAAAACAGCTGTCACATTAACCTACCTTAAATAAATCAATTTTCTCTCTCTCACCTTTTTGTTTAGCAGTCTCTGCCCAAGAAAAGTGCAAATTTCATGATGGGAGGAAGAAAAAGATAAAAAGAAAGCAAGTAGAAAGAGAATGGAGGAGAAAGAGAAGATCATATGGATCAAATACCAAGGCAGACTAATGCTTTGTGCTCCTGTGCTTGAATAACACAAGGACATTTTGTTAGTGTAGAGCCCATCATATCTGAAAGGCCATCTCAGCCATGGAAAATGTGAAAAAATCATCTTCACCAATTTTAAACTAAAAGCCACAATAAAAGCAAAATGCTTCCTTATTTATACCACTTCCAAGATTAATTATACATTAATATAAACCGTAAGAGATAAATTATCTTTACCAGCCGTTACAATACCCAGTATTTCTTTTAGCACCTGCTAACAGCTTTTAAGAATACCTAATGTTTGCAGCATTGCACAATATTTACATTTCAAACAAAACAGGAAAGCTTCCTGCTCTCAAAGCCGTAGTTTCTGATAAAACCACTTCAAATAATACTCTTACCTCCTCATCTCAAGCTCAACAGCATCATTTCACCACTTAGCACGCACGTAAAAGAACAACAAAGGCAGTAAAGGTGAGTACCCAAAAGGCAATTTAGGAAATTTAGTCATCACAGAGTGCATCACAAAAGCACCTCAAACGCCGTCACTGACAGCAAACACCGGCCTGGAACGAGCCCCTTTATCGCAGTGCTGCGGCGCAAAGAACTTCACCGGGACAGGGAGAGAAAGTCCAATTCCAAACCCAGCCAGCTGCTCCTAATCAGCCAGCCAGGCTTTTCTTCCAAGGCATATTCCTTGTGGCTGCCACCTGGGTCACATTAAATAATCAGCAGGGAAGGTGCAGCAACCTCCTGCCCTGGGATAAAATCTGTGTTTTCCCGGCTTTTTCCTGCTGCTGTGCCATCCTTGCCCCGCATTTTCCTGCTTTGCCATCTATTCCATCCTTGCTCTACTTTTTTTCCCCTGCTTTTCCTTACTGCTGTGCCATCCTTGCTCTGTTTTTTTTTGGTTTGTTTTTTTTTTTTTTTTTTTTTTTTTTTTTTTTTTTTTTTTTTTTTTTTTGTTTTTTCCCTGCTGTGGCATCCTTGCTCTGTTTTTTTGTTGTTTTTTTGTTGTTTTTTTTTTTTTTTTTTTTTTTTTTTTTTTCTTTTTTTTCCCCTGTTTTTCCCTGCTGCTGTGCCATCCTTGCTCTCCATACAACTGGAGCAGATTGGGGAATGTGGAATATTTCGAACTCCACTCGATAAGTGCTTCCAGTCATAATTTTGAGTACAGCTTTTCTGGGCTGAAAATCTCCTTGCTGCGACTTCGCGAAGGGGAACGGGCTGATTTTATTCCACTTATGAAGTGAATCCCAGTGACCTCAGGAAGCTTTGCTGTTATCAGTGTGTCCACTCCTCAATCAAGACACTGATGACTGCATTTATTGTTACTCTGAAATACTACCACATGCATTTCACTCCCCAGTCTCTCCTCATCTGCCAGTGAGCAAAGTGTTGTGGAAAATCACTTCATCAGGAAGGAATCAAAGGCCATTGCGAAATTTTCCTTGGAGTAATCCGATAATCTGGCAGTTTTCTGAAGGAGCCGTGCATCTGTGATGTGCAGACATCTCATTGCTAGGGAACAAAGCTCGCCCTTAGTTACTGCTTGATGTTAAATTTAAGCTCAAACAACACTGCTGTAACTGCTGCTCCTGCATGACACAGCCTTCGCATTTGTTTGACATTTAATTGTTTAAACCCAGCATTTATTGTTTCCCCAAACAATGCTGCCATTCTCAGATTTTAAAGTGCTGCTAAATGTGGTTTTTCTTCTTAGGCTTCCTCAGCTTTTCCATCCCAGACCCTGCTGAGGAGCATGTGGGGTGGGTTTTTTATCTCCAGCCAGCTCCAGTGGCAAGTGAGGTGAAATTTTGATTCTCCAGGGTGTTGGATGCTTATTTTTGAGAATCTATGTCCACTAAGGCAGAAGAATCAGCAAAACTCGTGTTCTACTCGGTTCCTGAAACGTTCTGAAATTTCTGACAGCCCAAATACTTAAAGGCAGGGGATAAATGTTAGAGGTGTGTTACACCCACCCTCCTTTACAGCCTCCTTTGTAGGTTGACATGAGGGGGAAAAGCAGGATTTTTCCTTCCCAAAAGCAGGATTTTTCCTTCCCAAGAGGATTTCTGATTTTTTGAATCACACAAGAAAGAAGGCTCTTTAATTTTCTGTATGCAAATGCCTTTGCCAACACGGCTTTAACCCGTGAAGCTATTCCCGTCCGTGCGAAAATGCAAATCTAATTCAGTTCAGCAAATTAAGCTGCCTTGTAGGTTCAGCTTAGAATGCTCTCAGAATAGAATAAAGCATTTGGGCCAGTGTAAACGCATCTTCATTAGGATTTTTTTGCTGTTACAGCTATAACAAATGGAGCTGTGCTTTGCTTTCCCGTGTTCTCGGTGACATGACTATGCCAGCAATGCTTTTAAGAGCAAGCCTGACTCGGGCAGGTCTTGTGTGAGTCTGTCAAACAGCCCCCAGCAAAAAAGGCAAACAAGCTCTCACGAGTGAAACAAGAAGAGAACCGGCTCCATCAGGCTCCACTGAAGGAAAGCATGAAGGAGATTTAGGCCACTGGACCTTCAGGATAGTCAGGCAAAACCCATGGTCATGTGAATTGTGTCAAAAAGCAGCTGAGCACCTCACCCCAAAGCTAAAGGTTCTCCTCTGAAGCCCCCAAAAACATATGTGCCAAATACTTCATCTTTTAGTAGCTCAGGTCTTGAGCAGCACATTATTTCCATCCTTTGAAGCACTTTCCTGGCATCCGGCTGAAATTGAATGCGGACTGTAGGATCCGTTTTTCCTGGCGCTGAAAAAAAAAACCCATCTTTTTGTTTTCTGCCACACAGCCCCACAACAGGCCAGGTCTTTGGGGGAGCATATTGGGACAGTCTGGAAAACACCAGGTCAAACCTCACTTCTCAACTTGGTTCTCCTAAAGGACCTTCCTTCATCAGTGATGTAAAAAAAAAAAAAAAAAAAAGTGATTCTCCCCCAGAACAGACAGATGAAAACTCCTGGATAAAAAAAAAGTATAGTCACTTTATGAAGTTGCATTTTCTGCTCTCTGACAGTGTTCCCCTTCAGGTCAGGCCACTAAACCAGAACTCTGCTAAGTGTAAACTAAATTGTGTCCCCTCCTGATTTAGCAAGGTCCTTCACAAAGCTGTTTGAGCTGCGTGACTGGGAGCTGCTCTCTGTTCTTGCAAATTGTGCCCTAATCACCCATAAAAGCAGCTTTTCTGCTCCACAAACAGACACCAGAACAACCCTGTCCAGCGGGAAGCTCTTTCCTAAATTCTCAAGGGAACGTAGTGTGCGAATCTGGGCTTCATTTTTGTTTCTTTTGAACAAATAATCAGCGATTGAACACTCAGTTCTTGCAGTAGCTCTGAGCTCAGAGCAGGTTCACTGCAGGGCTGGGATGGGTTTTGATCCTTCTGTGGCTCAGGGACAGCATTTCCCTGCATTCCCAGGGAAATTCCTGGAGCTGGGAAGGGGAACCTGGCTAGAGAGGCTCCTTTGCCAAGCCCCAAAGTGATGTCAGCACTTTAAACCACCTGAATGTTGCCAATATCTCCATCTCCTGCTTCAAGTCCTGACACGTCCCTCTCAATACTCGAAAGTTTCTGTCCCTATGCAAATGAAGAATTAGCTCTGAATTGCCTGGCTTTTGCTAGTTAAGACCAGGTTCTAAATTTTTTTATGCAGTATTTTATTTTATGCAATATTTTTTTAATGCCTCTGATCCTTTTGTCTGCCAGGCAGCTGTTGCTCTGGGGGCTCTCCTTTCTGACATCAGCTATTATGCCTTTAAAAGTGCAAATAAATAAAATTATAAATTAAAAGAGTGAAGAGGAAACATGTGCAGAGGGTTTTTTTTTTTTTTAATTCATCAAAGGCAGCTGAGCCCCTCTATGCTTCCATGTTGTGCTTTGCATTTGTTCCAGCAGGAGGATAACAAGAAATGGAAAACACCAGTGTTCATTATTTTAGCATATCTCCTAATGTGTGTGCTGGTTCACTGGGAGAGAAAAAGGAGATGATGGACTTTGCACTGCATTTAATTTGCTTCTAAATCTGCCCAGGCCTGATTCTGAAATCCAATCTCCACTATCTGTTTCAAAAGTTTCCAAAGTTCAAAATTCCATAAAAATCCCCTTCTCTCCCTCTCTCTTCCCTTTTCCTCACACAGTTTCATCTCTATGAAAATATTCTCACCAAAGCCTGACTTCTGGGGTTAATTCAACATGTAATTAAGACTCAGATTAAACACAAGAAGGCAAATTTTCCTTTGGTCTCATGTTTAACCAGGGCTGTCCTGAGCCAGGATGGGTAAAGGTATTCAATTAGAAAAACAATTTAGAAAATATTCTAATATTTTAGAATCTTAAAACTAAGTTAAATTGTGCTGCTTGACTGATAAATTTTAAATCAAATTGTTTGATTTTCAGTTGCCTTCTCATCCCTGATTTCATCCCCAGTTTTCTACATGAGAAATGACACAAAGTGGCAGCAAACATTTAAATTGTTTGGGACAGGCATATTGTCTTAGTTATACTGAAAAAAATATATTTGGTGCACAATTAGAATGGCCACTGCTCTCAGCTTGCCTGATTATAATCTCAACCATATGACTCCCCTCTTGGAACATGCAGCTCCTTTTTTGTGTGTTTGTAGGAGAATATCTTATAGCTGAGAGCAGCTAATACTGGAGAAAATACTAATTTCCACCTGGAGTATCTGTGAAGGATCATAAGATAGGAAAAATTCAGACTTGCAGCACTATGACACATGAGAACAACATGTTAAAGATGATAGATATAGCAATTTAGGTTCGGGATATCTAAATTTAGGTGTTGTCCAGCTGAATCTCATCAGCTGCTGGTCCTGGGCTGCAGCAGGACCACGGATGATCCTTAATCCCACGGATGCTGTCAAGCACAGCTTCCAGGCAGAGGGGCTGTAGGAAACTGCACTTCTCTTGCCCAACATGAAATCCCTTTTGCACAAGCCCCTCTTGTTTGCTGTGGGCTGTAAAACCCATCTGTGAGTCCAAACAACACCGCTTTCATCTCCACCATAATCCGTCTGCCGCCCCAGGCTTTGGGGCACCAATGTTTGTTACAACACCCTGTTCCAAGCACCACTGGTGAACCTGATAACTGTGTTTTGACTTCCCTTCTGTCCCTGTTTTGTGTTCTGAGGGGGAGTATGGGGCAGGAGTGGATGCTTGGAGCTGTTTTGCCAGGAAAGCATGGGATGGATCACTACGGGAGGGACATGCAGAGGGTGCAATCTCCCCACAATAACAAATATTATTACATTTAATAAATAAATTTATTATAGGTAAATAAGGCTTCTCTTAATATTCACACAACATTCATCCCTTAATGGTGAGAGCCAATCTTCTCATTATTCATCTGTACCACTTCTGTCCATGTTTTGTGTTCTGAGGGGGAGTATGGGGCAGGAGTGGATGCTTGGAGCTGTTTTGCCAGGAAAGCATGGGATGGATCACCACGGGAGGGACATGCAGAGGGTGCAATCTCCTGGGCTGCTCTCCTTCTGCCTCCACATGTTGTAACACAGAGCTCTGCTTCTGCAGAACGGGGTAAAATGCAAATATTTCAGCTAAGTGCTCTCTTACACCCCTGCTGTAGCCTGGACATGTCCGTGGGATCTGGATCCCTTTGCTGTATTTGGGTGACCTTTGCTAGGGATAAAACTTCACCTAATTAGACCTCCTTTGCCTGGAGGGCTCAGCAAGCAATGGCCACATCCCACAGGACTGATCTCTGCTCCAAAGGCTGCTTGGCAGGCAGGTCTGCCCCTGCAGGGATTGAGGAGCCTTCCCAGCTGGATGAGCTGTGGGAGCAATTTCACAGCGAGCTGCTGAGCACAGCCCAGCCAGAACTCTGCCATTGTCTGCTGAGCAGCCCGGGTGATTCCTCTGAAGATGTCTTTCTGAATTTCTCCAGGAGTATTTTCTTCTCCATTCCTTACCTTAGATAGTGGGTGAAGGTATTTTGTCTAAAATATCCCTATTTGTCCAAAAAAATTCAACTAATTCCACTTTGCATCTGCTGACCCACTTGTGATGTGAAAATTATGAAAGCAGAAGTCTCACTTTTTCCTGAAACACCTCCACTGTTTGGAGATATTGATTTTTGAATGAGTGTTGAGGGGTTTTCCCATTTACTGTTAGGACAATTTCAAGCAGTAAATCACATTATTATTTTAATAGTGCCAGAGGAAAAGAGCTAATCCACATTTTCTAGTTACACCATTTACAGTGTTCACCCAGCACAGCACAATTTCACATCTCATCAGTCTGGCAGGCTCCAGGATAACTCTTCTCCTCTTCAAACTCCCAGTTATTTTCTAGCCTAGATGGTGAATAAAATACATATGCACATATACATCTATATGTACAAATAAATAGTTGTTTCTTGTATTTATAAAGAACTATTTATAAAACAAGAAAGGTTTTTTTAATAAGCCTCCTGAATAATGTTAGGAATAAAATATTCCCCAGCATTTCTGCACATCAAAGCAATGCCCAATGAAGTGTGATGTGATGAGAATTCTGTGAGATTCAGGGGGGCCAGGACTTTATCCACAGAATAAAACGGGAACTATTTCTGCAGAGACAGAGTCCAAACTTTGGCAAAGGAAGTTTTAATAGATTTTTACATGACACAAAGCCAAAAGTATCCAGAAATGACTGATGTCTCAACTCCCGTGGCAAAAATCCAATGGAGCCCAACAGAAGATTTTCTCTTGACTGCAGTGGTGATGAGATCAGATATGAGGGAGCAAAAATCAGCTTTTGATGCTTAGTATCCATTTAACAGAAAAAAACATGTTATCAACAGCGTTAGAACAGCTCGTTCACACAGTACTTCTTGGAAAAGCAGCATCAGGAGAAAATTAGAGAGGGAAATCCTCCAGGAGTAGGTGAAGGAAACCTCTGACTGTTCATGAATGGTTCTGGCTTTTCACTGCTCCTTTCCCACCAGAGTGAGGCAAAACTGCTGTTTTTGTACGTGTTTTGTTGGTTCTGAACACGACTGAAAGCACTGCTCCCTCCCCAAGCTGTTACTAGAGCCAGTGGCATCAGTATGGTTGCACTCCATTTTCTGGAATAGATGAGTTAGTGGTTAAGTAATAAAATACAAAATTACCTCTTTTAAGGTGGTGTGTGACATTATGGGGAGAGGTTTCCAAACGTCTTCACTAACACAGGTAATCAGTTGCCTTTTGCTTAATATTTTCCTCAGCTTCCAAGCTCTTTCTGCTCCATGGACTGGTTTTAGTCCAGTGAAATAAAGACACTCAATTTCCAAAATTTATAGGGTTCATTTATTACCTCTAGTAACATATTATACTGTATAAATACTCTATCCTTGTTATATGTCCTTTTAAAAAAGCGATAACTTAGAAGATCACATTAGACAAGAAGTATAAAAATAAATACGCTCATTATATGCATTTATTACAAATTATAACCCTTCCCAGAAGGGAGAGAAATATAAAATACTTATGAAGTATATAAAATCTATAGTAATATATTTTACTATATACATATGGAAAGCCATATTCTCTCATGGTCTATGGACTGGCACAATCTTCAATGATGTGAATGCTGGCGTTTTGCTGTGGATGGACCTGCTATCCCTCAGCTTTGCCTTCCCATCTGATCAGTGACTGAGCTCTACAAACCCAGCAGAGGCCACAGAGGATGCTCCCATTCATCCATTCATAATGGGATTCTTTTTTTTTTTTTTTTTTCCCTTTTTAACTCAAATAATATCCATTGGCTGGGGTAAGGCCAAAGGTTTGAGTGTGAAAGCATGACTGGAATGCTCACATACTCCCATGAATCTGTTTGGCAGGAAGGCAGAACCAAGCTGGAATCAGAAAAGCCAGTGGAAGGTATGCAGAAGGCACAAAGAGCAACTACTCAGACTCAGATTTCCACTTTTCCAAGCCTCTGGATTACACATGTCACCACAATGGCACTGGAGTGGCTGAGAGAAATGGACAGGCACATTGGGATGACATAAAAGGTACTTTAAAAAACATGAAATTCTAGTGATTTGTGGAGTTGATATTTGTTCTTGATATTTCTTATTCTTGACAGGTAGAGAATATGGCTTTATTTTTATATAAAACTATTCTCTGAAACAATAGCAGCCACGAATGACATAGTTAAAGCTCCTTTTCCAATCTTGTTTTTTGCCCTTTGTGAGGTAGGTAAGCTCTGACCAATTATTTTAAGCTATCTTTTTCCCTCCCCTTCCTACACGTGGGGATTTGATCAGTACCACAAGATAAATCCAAAAGAAGGGAGAAATAACCAAACCCCAAAGTGTTTGCTGAAATGTGTCTCACTGCTCACGTTTGGCTTAATTTATAACAGACTTTAAAAAAGGCAATTCTGATGCCTTTGGGCCTTATCTGCTAAAGAGAAATGAATGACATGGGTCTGCTATCCCATCCAATTTTCAGTTGGCAGGGGATTTTTGGGATGCAAAGCCAACTCAAGCTGTTTGCACCGCCCCACCTCAGTGGATCTTCTCCTTGAATTTTTTTAATGCAAAAACGCAGGTGCTGCCTCTAGCCCTCTTTTGTGTTTTTCAGTGCACTGGTCTGAAGGAAAAAAAAAAAAAAAAAAAAAAAAAGTTTTAGCTTTTCCCAAGGCGCCCTGCCTAGCTGCAGTCCGTGGCATTGCAGAAGTCTATCAGGTGCTTGGGTTTCTTGGAGGGCTCACAGCTTTCTTGGGGCAGCACGCTGCCGTCGGAGGAGACACATTTCAACAACCTCTTCTTGAAGCCTTTCCCACACGTCTTGGAGCAGGGGGACCAGTCCCCCAGCTGCCACTGCGGGCAGGGCACGTCGGCGCAGGGCCGCAGGTTGCTGGGCTTCAGCTCGCGGGCGCAGTCGGCGGCCGGCCGGCCCCGCGGGTCCCGGCACTCCACGGCGCGCCGCTGCCAGCCCGAGCCGCACGACTTGGAGCACTCGCCCCACTCCTCGATCACCCACTCCGAGGAGATGATCTCCCTGATGGCGTTGAAGGATTCTTTCTTCCTGCCCGCCGCCTTGTCCGCGCCGGGCTGCGCCGGCTTCTTCACGAAGTAGGTGAACTTGATCTTGGGCTGCGGCAGGTCCCCCACCGTCAGCACCTGGATGGTCAGCGGCTCCTTCAGCGGGCTGAAGCTGCGGATGCGCTCCAGGGCGGCCGAGGAGCCGCTGTAGCGCAGCACGCTGCCCTTGTAGGTGATGTCCTGCTCCAGCGTGGACAGCGTGTAGTCGCCGTTGAGGACGTAGGTGCCGTCGGCGGCTTTGATGGCCAGGAAGCTGCCGTCGTGCCTGGCGCCCCGGTGGTTCCGCTGCTTCACCTCGATGTTGGTGGCCCCCGCCGGGATGGTGACCACGTCGTGGTAGCCAGGTCTGCCCCGGGAGAAAAGAGAAACACTGAGTCCTCTGCAGGGAAGGGGAAAAGAGCCTCCTGACCCAAGATTAAACCTTGTCTGAAGTCAAGGCGTTTCGTTCTTGCGTTAATGGATGAATCCCATCCACAAGGACAAGGTGAGGCAGCAGTCCTATCATTAATGGATGAATCCCACCCACAAGGAGAAGTTGAGCTTCCACCCACAAGGACGAGGTGAGCAGCAGCCCCACACTCACTTGGCTCTAACGAGGGTGCCAGACACCTTCTTGCAGGTGGAGCCGTTGCCCCCGCAGATGCCGCACTTGTCGAACTTCTTGTTGGAGCCGATGGTGCGGTCGCAGCCGGCCTTCACGCACTGCCCCTGCACGCACACGGACGTGGAGTCGGGGCTGCACGGGGTGCCATCCACCACCTTGGGGACACAAGGAGCCTCGTTACAACATGCACAGTGCTCTGAAATTGCGTGACACAAAATACGGACGGGTGGAAAAGCCGCAGCGCCTGTCATTTTCAGGGCTGTGGGAAAATAAAAACCAGAGCAACCCACAGGTCGTCTTCTCACTTGCCAAAATGATGCCATGGCAGGAGAAGAAAAACATCTCACTTTTCATTAATACCTCCCCCTAAAAACCTGCTGTTTACTGATTTCATACAAAAAAAGCCCCATTGCTTTCTAGCATCACTAGAAGGCAGCCATGTCCTCAAAGCACACTGCCAGCGTTGCTTTTAATGCTGTTCAGCACATCCTTTATTTCTAGGAGTGCTGTTCCACAAAAACCCTCTGTGTCATCGCCCTGGTAGTTCCTGGCTCTCACCATCTGATGACAGCAAATTCCAGTAGCTATGCAAGATGAACATTTTTCCTCGTGTTTATTTTAAGCTGTCAGCATATTAGTAACCAGTATGAGACAGCGCCAATGTTCTGGCAAAGATCCCTCAGAGTTTTCCAAACCTATCTCAATGCAATCAGATTGGTGGAAGGAGAGGGAAGGAAACCAGGGCGGAGTGGGTAGAGGAGGTGGAAGGATTGTGCCAAAACACTTAAAGCATGCTTGCAATGATCCCACTGTACATGGAGGAATAATCCAGCTTAAATATATGAGAAGGACTATTTCAGATCTCTACACTGCTTGACTCTTCACACAAAGAGGGAAAATAAAAATCCCCCTCATGATCAGCTGGAAGAGGTGCAGTTTTGAAATACCTTTGGCTGTAGAACAAAGAAGTATCCTGTTCCTTTGGCTCTGCAAACCAGCTTGCATCTGTCTTTTGGAGACACACCAGCAAACTTGGGTGTCCACTCCACTGCAGGTCCACTTCCAAAGGCAGACTTGGAAAACTCATTGTGCTTTTCACACTGTTCCTCCCTGAACGTTTTGCCTGCAGGTAGAGAAAAGATAGGGGATCATCCCTGTCCGTGCTCTTCCTCCACAATACACCAATCCTGGCTGTCAAAAAAAGGGGAAGAATTACCGTTGTTGTCGGGGCAGTCCTCGATGTTACAGGACCTGTACTGCACCCGCTTCCCTTCGCAGTACTTGCCCCCGTTCCTCGGGACGGGGTTGTCACATTCCCGGAAGGAATACTGCACTCCCCCGCCGCAGCTCCGGGAGCACTCGCCCCACGCCCCCCAGGAGCCCCAGCCGCCGTGCACCGGTGTCTGGAACGACAACAACAGCAGGACACAGGTTAAATACAGGAAAACCCATACGAAGCCACACCACAGAAGCCATCATCACGCTCATTTTCACCCACCCGAACTCATTAAAAACGCTGCCCTAAGTCTGTTCACTAGCGTTGAATCAACCCCATCTAACAGATCTCTCCCTTTGCAGCACTCTCCTACGCGGCTCTGCAAAACCCAAAGCTGCACCCGTTTCTTTTTCACTACTTACATCATAATGCTTCTTCTCAGTCTTATTGACACACTTGCCATTCATGCACCACTTCCCTTCCCCGCAGCTGGTGCCGTCTGCCCAGGGGAAGTGTTTGGTTTGGCACACCAGCAGCCCTCCCGAGGTGCCCGTGCACCACAGCGTCGTGCACGTACTGGCTGCGTCGGGGCAGTGCTTGGACTCATCTCCAAACGTGAACTGGCACTGCCTGTTGGCATCGTACAGCGTGCCAGGCAAGTCCGAAGGGAGCTGGATGGGCCTGTGGGGCTTGTCCAACAAGCACTCCCCTGGAAAAGTTGAGGGAAAAAAAAAGGAAAATAAAAAGAAAAACGAAGTCAGATGATGCCGCGGGTTCAGTTTTAAAAGGGAACTACATTTGCTTTTGTGCCAACATTTTCGTAAAAATAAGGCTCTTCTAAACTCACTGACAGCATGCAAAAGGCTAAGTCTGCGCTGAAGCAGAAACACTCTTAAAGAACAAAAAAAAAAAAAAGAAAAGCAGTAAAGCACAAGAGCTCAAACTCCACATGAATGGGGAAAAGCTTAATAACCTTACCATGACCGTTATCCAAAAATGTTGTAATCATGTAGGCACTGCATGGAGACCAGGGCTGGCTGCGGTCCAGGTTGGAGAGCATGGATGCCATCATGTGGAAATCCCGGCTCATTCCATTGATGCCAGCACACTGCTTTGCATCGTCATGAGGCATGTTAAACACGTGGCCTTGGAGAGAAGGAGAAAAGCAAAGTCTGTGACTTTACGAAGTCTGTCCTATGCATTACCAACATTATTTTAAATATTGCTCTAGAACTGCTCATAGCCTGGTCTGTAATTAATAACACGAAGCTGAACGCTCCCAGATTTCAAGCAGATGGCACTGGATCTTCTCTCCCTTTTTTTTTTTTTTAATTTTTTTTTCTGCAGGCACACACACAATGCTGTGCAGACAATGCTGTGCAGGCCGGATTTGCTTTCCCGAATCCAAGCCTGCTCCAAGACAGGGCTTTGCCTCCTCCCGACTGCTCCGGGGAGGTGCAGGCTGGGCTTTACGGCATCAAGCTGGCTTCAATTAATCCCAGGGAATGGCTTTGCAAAGTTTCAAGTACCTAATTCGTGGGCTGTTGTGAAGGCAGCCTGCAAACCATCGTCTTCTATGATAGAGCAACTGCGGTTTAGATCACAAACTGTTCCCACATCAGCCATCCCAAGAGTATCACATGTCTTGGCACCGCACAGGTCCTGTAAAAAAAAAGGCAGTTTCATTATTAATCAGATCAGAGACTTAACCTTGGCAAGAGCCATCCAGCCCTGGCAGTTTGCCTTTACTTATGGAAAGAGCATAAATATTCAGCACTTCAATGGGTATGATGGCAAAAATCTGTCTCTGGAACATAGGCGGGGGTTACACGTAGAAATGAAATGCATAATTTCCATCTGAAATCTGCTAAAAATATATGGGGCAGGAACACAGTGCACAATCTGTGAGTTTACAAAGACAGTGCACAAACTGTGAGCTTCACCAGACACGGTGGAAGCAGCAAAAAAATTAAAAAAAAAAAAAGAAAAACCAAAAGAACAGCTCATCTATTTTTTAGCCTGCCTCACTGCAGCTGTGAGTTGTCTCTGGACACTTTTTCGGAGGTCTCCTGGCAGAGGGGATAGGGAGCAGTGGGCGTGGGGCTGGATGTGACTCGGTGTCCCTCACCTGCCTGGTGAAGAGGATGGCGGTGTCGTAGTGCTCGGCGTGCCGGTCGCTGGGCGGGTTGTGCTGCTTCTGCCAGCTGCAGAAGTTCCTCAGAGTCAGGGCGGCGTTGGAGGAGATATCCGGGCCCTTGCGCTCCTCATAGATGACCATGATCTTCACCACCACGAGGCTGATGGAGTTGCGGATGCTGGGGTGCTTGTACAGCTTGGCGGCCACGGAGAGCAGGGTCAGCAGGTAGTGCTTCAGCCCGCTGCCGTGGAACTCAGCCATGGACTGGTCGGCCACCAGCATGGTCTCCACGTAGCGGGGGCTGGACACGAACCTCTTCTTCCTCCTGCTTCTCGTTTCTGCGTTAAAGACAGACAGGGAGGGAGAGCGCAGGTGAGCACAGCAAGAGAGCACCGCTTAGAAATTCAAACCCACGGGTACTCAAGATGCGCACCCAAGCTTTGTGCGACTCTGGCACCCAGGTGGGCACCTCGGGGTGGGATGCGGGGCAATCAGCGGCCGGGCATCCCCGCCACACCCCCCCGCCTTTGCCCTCCCCGTCCCCGCGGAGACCAGCGCGGCGTCCCCACGGTACCTGCGGGCTCGGCGGGCTCGGGCGCCTCCGCCCCGGCCCCCGCCTCGGCCACGGCGCAGCGGGCGGCGGGGGCGGCCCGCGGGGCGCCGCGGAGGCGCAGGAGGTGCGGCCCGTGGCGGTGCGCGGTGCCGGGCGCGGGCTGGATGAGGTACTGGCGGCCCCGCAGCGAGAAGGCGCCGCGCAGCCCCGCGCACAGGCTGAGCGCGGCCGCCGAGCCGGGGTCCCCGTTCACGGTGCCGGAGTAGAAGCAGCGGGAGAGGTCGTCCTCGGGCGGCGGCGGCGGCCCGCCCAGGTACTGCAGGGTGAAGTCCGGGGCCAGGAAGCTGCTGTCGGGCTCCAGCTCCAGCGTCAGGCGCTCCCCGAAGGCCTCCAGGCGGAAGCGCTCTCGGGCGCCGGGCGCGCCCAGGCGCCGCGGCAGCACCAGCGCCCTGCGCTCGGCGCTGCACAGCCCCAGCAGCGCCGCCAGCACCGGCGCCAGCGCCGGCAGCCGCCCCCCGCTCCTCATCGCTCGGCGCAGCCCTTCTCCTCTCTTTATTTCACTTTATATAGGAATGGATATGGAAGATGTGGGTTTTTGCTTTCAGGTTTTTTGGGGGTGTCTGAGTTCTTTCTGCCGGCGGAGGGCCGCGCGGGAGCCGCGTCCCGCGGTCACTGCAGAGGCGGCGTCGGCTTCCCCATGGCCGGGGCGCGGCGGCGATGCCGGGGAGCGCGGCTGTGCGAGGGCAGCGCTGCCCCTCGCTCCGTCCCCTCTGTCTTCTGTCCTGCTCCGGCTGCCGCTTCTCCTGCCCGCCTCCTCCTCCTCCTCAGCCTTCCCCGGCTGCAGCAGCGGCGGGCGGGGAGGACGCTCCGGCGAGTCTCCGGCAGCCCCGGGACGGTCCCGCCTGCACTTCCAGGGCGCCGAGGAGCCTCCCGTCCTTTGCGGAGCGGAGCGCCGCGGGCCCGTCCGCCTCCGCCGTGCGGGGTGAGTGCGGGAGCGGGGCTCGCCGCCGCCCTTTATGGGGTCCGGCCGTGCCGCCCCCCGCCCGGCGCTGCCGCCGCGCCCGCGCCGCTGAGATCACTGCGTGCGTAACGCGCCCGCGGGCGGCCCCCGCCGCGCCGCCCTCCCGCCGCCCCCGACGGGGCGGGACGGTACCGACACGGCCCGGGGTCGGCCCCCGGCTGCCGCAGCGGGCTGGGCTGCGCCCCTTGCCTGCCCCCGGGGGTGCTTTGTGCCCGGCTCCGAGCGCTGCGCGCCGCGGGGACCGCTCGTGGGAGCGCCTGGATGCGCTGCGGGTCCGTCCCCCGCCCCTGGAGCTCCGTCCACCTGCCGCTCCCCGAGCCCCGCGGGGCGCGGGAGGGAGGGGACACATCCCTGCTCGCCTTCGTGGCTTTTCCTTCTATTTTATTTCCCTTTTTTTTTTTTTTTATTTTTTTTTCATTTTTAATTCCCCCCTTCCCAAGCAATTCCTGCCCTTTCCCGGCCCTAAAAGCTGCAGTCGGTCATGCACCTGTACTTCTGAGAAATGGTTCCTTTCCAATCACTTAAACAGAGGCGTTTACGTAGGTGCAGCTAATGTTTTGCTTTGAAGCCATAACCCAAGCATGGTGGTGCTGCTAATCCACTTAATTCTTTATATGAACAGCCCCAGCTTTTTGCTTCTGGAGGCCTTTTTGGAGGAGGAGGGCAAAGGGCAAAGAAGTGGTGAGTAAATGAATGAATAAAAACAGACTGTGTGTACCTGTTGGTGACAACTCCAGGGCCTCCCGATTAAGCAAAGATGCTTATGTGTCTGTCAACACATCATTGAATACAAGTACGAAACTCAGGGGCTGAAAACAGAAGGAGCAAAACCTCGGGATAAGGCAAATGTTTCTAAAATTTTAAGTATCCACTGTTTTCTTGGGATGGAGCGTCCCATTTATGCCACTAAATCTAATAGCCCTAAGGCTTTTCTTCCTAATTTAAACCATGTCAGACAAACTTGGAACCACATGTGTGTGTCCATAGCCCAGTCTGACTGCCTGCTAAGTTCTGACAATGCATCCATTTCCCATGGCGTCCTGTAAATCTCGCAAGTTCAGAATTGCGCATTGTTTGAAGCTGTGCAAAGAAACATAGGAAAAGATGAACCCAGTTTCTCAGCTACTTGCTCAGCAAAAGTGCTTTTGTCCCACAGAATGATGAGCAAAATCAGAAGTGGCCTCAAATGTGGGGTTTTCTTTGGAACACAGCAGGAAGTGCTGGATTGACTTCCAGAGGCTGCAACTGCTGCCCATTAATATATCAGCAGCAGGAAAGTCCATTCAGGTATGATAATTTTTCACTTGAGTTGGAAATGTGTGTCAGTCTCTACCTTTACCTTTGAGATCTGTGTGCCCAGCTCTGCTGTGCTTTTTCTAGGATAGAGCACAAGAAAGGCACCGTTCATTGATGCTGTTAATTAAATTTGGTGTTGCACGTGATACCTTATTTAGGGAAATGCCAGTTTAAAAGCCTGGAAGTAGAAACGTAGAATTGAAAGGAAAGCATCTTTCATAATTTATTTTTGAACTTGATTTGTTCAAGATAGAGACTCTTGCAAATAGATATAAATTTAAAATATTAAAATCTCCTTGTCTGTCAGCATAATCAGTGCCACTCATAGATCAGCAGGGACTAGAGACAGGCCACCAAAGGTGTGTCCACCCAGCTGCCAGATGCACCTTTGGTTTTCCTGGTGTTTTTTGATGTCAATTCTCTGATTTGAAAAGATCCTGACCACCTTAAAACAGCTTTTTCAGGCTGAAAAGTCTTTTCCATATTCCACCAGGTGGCACTCGCCTATAAAAAATTGTTCTGGGAAAGTTTCATGGTTCATCTCCCAGCTTTCCTGGTGGAAAGGCTTACATTTTAGCAGGGAGCTTTATAGTTCCCTGATTAAGCTAGAAGTTTTCTTGGCCTTTATGTAACATCCAGGGAAGTGTTTTAGCAAAGAACTCGACTGTTCTGTTGCACTACCTGGACACAAATCGTGTTGGGAAGGAACTTTTACAACAGGTGTGCTGCCTGTCACACCTGGATCACCACCTGGATCATCTTGTAAGTTCTTAAATTGCTTCCTGTGAACAACCCCCGTGCGTTTAGCTGGATTATTCAGGGCACTGAAACCTCTGTGTATGGATTTTTAATCTATATTGTACCAAATCTGGGCCAGCTCCAAATCACAGTTTGTGTGAATCAAGACTTAGAAAGAAACACACTGACCTTTCTCAAAATTTCACTTAGATAATGACCCAGAAAGGCAGTAAATTGGTCTTTTAAAAGAAATTTCTAGTGCTTGGAGGAAGAGAGCACATCCTGTCAGCAGCACAAGACCGTGTAATTCCAATTAAGCCACCAGATAGCGCCACCACATCATCGTTTTTGGGACAGATCGTCGCTTTTTGCTCTGCAAGAACAGTTTTTATGGCTCAGACCCAAATGCTGTCGGTCTCTGAGCAGGATTAACAATGCTGAAGCTTTAATTTCTTCACTACTGTTGGCAATAACGGCTGTTTCCAAAATCAGAAAAAAAAAAAAAAGGCAACACAATAACCACCCCAACCTTATTTGTTTCAATGCTGCAGAATGATTGCTTCTTTCAAAAACGGTTATAATTAAAATTAAATTAGAATTAAAACAGCAGATGGCACATTAGGCCCATTGAATGGGGGATAAAAGACCTGATGCTGTAGAAAAAGTCCTCTGAAAAACACTTCCAAGATTATTTCTGGAGATTGTTTCTCTATGGTGTCTTTGTGTTTTGTGTGATTAATTTATATATTTCTATTTATTGTTTATTTTGAGGTCATTAACCGTTGGGTTTTTTTAGTAAGATAAGAAGGTTAAGAGAGAAAACCTCTAATTTTGCCTGTTTTGATAATCAGCAGAAATGGGAAAAAGCAAAACAATGCTCATCATCACTTTAATGAGAAGTACACATTTTTATTTCAGAGGAGAATCATGGAATTTAACATGGTGATGTGTTTCTCTGTAATTTCTGCTTTTACATTACTGGTTATCAAAGTTGCTTTAAAAAAATAGATGCAGAAATTTGGGCAGCCTCCAAATTTTATTGCTAAATAACCCATGTTGGCCTATATGCACTCAAAATGAGCTGCTCCCAATTCTTTCTAATTTCCCTTATAAACTTTTATCAAAATGGGATTCAGCAGGAACTTGGACTGACACTTCTGGCTGTGTGAGTCAATTATTTTGCTATTTAAAAAGAAGGAGGTTTGCATGAGAATATGAATTCAGACCTATCCACATCCCACAGAAATTCACAATAAGTGGTTTAAAAGACTGTTGAGGTCTGACTTTGTGTCTCACTTTCTGGTAGTAGAAGCATTCCCACCGAAGAATTTGCACCACCATCTAAATTTCCTGTGAACAGCTGACCTAAACCTGAATTTTCATGGTCAAAACAATGCCAGGGATCAAATAAAAGCAATCAGGCAAAGCAAAATGCTGCATTATGGCATGTCTGCTTTAAAAGTGTTTCAGAAGTTAAATACAGCTTTAACAATGGCTCCAAAGTCCCCTGGCAAATGGTAAGGAGCACATTCATAGTGCCCTGAGCTCCACTGACATTTTGATATTTTTATCACACTGGGATTTCAACAGATCCCTCCCTTTCTCCTGTGCTGTGGACAGAGGATTTCACAAGCACTGCAAGACATGATACAGTTCCCATGGAATTCCTCCTAATGAAAACTCATCGCTGCACCTATTAATAATTTTTTACCTCTGAGGTTTCTGTGTGTGATGCCACACTCATTCCAAAGCTACTGTCCACTAAGATTTCCATGCTGTCCTGGATGTGCTGGTCATTCTTTCTGACCAGAGAGCATATAATGCTGATAAACCTTATAAAAAGTGTCAAGAAATTTGAACATTAGCAGCAAACATTTTCAGTGGAGTTAAATATCAGTTCCCTCCCCCTGGCTTGTCCCCTCTTCCCCCACCCTTCCTCCCTCTTTTGCTGGATAATCAAAAGTTGATTGGCAGTGAGTGCATTTAGCAAAGGGCACAAACCTTTGTGGAAAGTGATTAACCACTCTCCACTCTCCAAACAATTTATATACATGCTCAGACTCATCTAATCCATGCTTTGCTGAAAGCTTGGATGGGTTTTCCTCTTGGTTTGTAGGGATGGTGCTCACTCACTGCCAGTAATGATATCTCCTAAAATCCCCTGGAGAGCTTATCCTTCTTTATCCTTCAGGTAAAAACCTGAGGTACAAAGTGATTTAGCCATTTCTTAGCAATAAGGCAAAATTCCTCTGTTTCATCAATGCAGTTCTTAGACATTTGCAGAACCTGCAGCTCTATCATAATTTTCAGGACAGGGCTCATGGTGTTGCTGAATGGTTCTTGCTTTTTGGCAAATTTTATGCAAATTTTGAACAGGACATGGGATGGGTACCTCTTGTTCTTTTTCTGCTTTCAGTCCCCCTCGTTTCCTTATGTTAGGCTCTAATTTCAGATTGTTTTTTGCTTCTCTTTTAATGTTGGGGATGAAGTGAATGGGAAATCTTTGTTTGCCATCAGGTAGAAGGGCATGTAAGTCAGTAAGACTTGTTTAGGTGCCTTGGGATGGAACAAACTCCAAAAAGGTCTCCCTAAATCCACATAATTTCTCTATGTCAACACTGACACACAGTTTTAATCACAAGGTCAGCTGAACTGAGGGCAAGACATCATAACATAATTTGGCTGACGCATTGGGATGCTTAATATTTGCATTTTATCACTGAAATCAGAGAAATAAAAGGTTGTTACACTGATCTTAGACAAAGAACTGCAGGTGTCATGATGGGCTGGATGTCAGCTGACCCCTCATTCCTCTTCAGCAGAACAGGAGGATGAAAATAAGATAGAAAAGCTTGTGAATTGAGATAAAGGCAGGGAGCTCCATTAGCAGTTACTGTCATAAGCAAAGTAGAGTTAACTTGGGGAAAGTTAATTTAATTTACTGCCACTTAGAGTGGGGTGGTGAGGAGCAAAGACAAGATGTTGCCTGCTTGCCTTACTTTTTCCCCCCTTAATTCCTGACTCCTCTGCCTTGCTCTCAAGTGGTGCAGGAGGATGGGGAATGGAGGGCTGTGCTAAGGCCAGGAGAGCTCCTCTTTTACACTGATTTGCAAAAAAAAAAAAAAAAAAAAATCTGCCACCAGGAGCTGACAAAATAGATCAAGCTGTTTCCATGGGGTTTGAGCTGATGTTGCCCCATCCTGGCTGTCCCTGGCTGGCACATCCCCAGGGAAGTGTGTGAGGTGAGGAAGCCTCTGGCTGCCCAGGTGGGTGCTGTGGGCAGAGGAGCTGAGCAGTGGCAGCCAGAGCCTCCATTCTGTTTTTGGAAGTTTTGCCCTCTCTGTCTGTCCCAGTGCCCTGCAGAAGCCTGGTCGTGTCCCCCTGGCTGAGCTCAGGGAGCCCCTGTGGCACAAAACCTCTCTTGCACAACTGCAAATCCCAGTGTGAATACCTCCCCACCAGGAGCAGCCCCCTCTGCAGCGATGGGACACGGAGCTGGGGCACGAAACGGGAACAAAGGGGACTCAGCAGACACGTAGGCCCCGCTCCTGGGAATATTTATAGTCAGGCTTAACTCCCAGCATCGTGCTAGCCCCTCACAGGATCGAAAGCTTCATAAAAACTTGGCTGAAATGCTCTGTTTACAAATGGTATGGAGAGGAAGCATGTGCAGTGTCTTCTACAAGAAGTGGGGCTTTTCAAACAAAACACCCATCCATCCCCTAGGTCAGTTTATCCCACGGACACAGCAGGAAATAAACAGACAGTAGTAAACCAAGGCAAACCAAATCTGTATTTTCACTCTTGTTGCTCTTAGGTCTTCTGAAAGAAACATTGCTGCTGCGTAAGACCAAACACCAAAAGTCACTTTACAAACTGTAACTTCCATTCAGCATCCCTCAATTTCTCCTCTTGCTTTGGTATGCAAACCCTTATGCAAAACCCTAAGAAGAGAGGGAAGGAGTAAAATAGGCGTGGAGAAAGCCTTTCCCAGTGTTATTCTATCTAATCTCAGTATTTTCACTCATTCTTCATAGTTGCTTTCCACCTTTGGTTTAGTCACAGGATTGTAAGTTTTAATTCCAAATATATTTAGATATGCTGTTAAAATATTGCAGGCAGAAAGATGCAGCATTGTTTCACATGGGATATTTTTAAAAATCGGAATATTAAATTTAATTGCCTGCACAAGCTCAGCCATCCTTAATGGCCACATGATGGACATGACTGCAAGGTGGACATCATGTCCCTTCCCTGATGGCATTGCCCTCTCCTGCTGGGAAAGAGGCCTGGTCTGGTGCCCACTTGGGGTCCATGGGGAGCACAGCTGAGGCAACCCCAAATTCTTTGTGTTGCAGCTGGCTCTGGCTGCCTCAGCTGCACATCTGCATGTCCCTTGGGAAGTGCAAGTGGGGGAAGAGGACACAGAGCCCTCTTTGTGGCTGATCCAGGTGGTTTGGGCTCAGGGAGGTGCTGGTTGAGGTCGTGTGGCTGCTGATGGGCTGATCCTCAGGGGTGCACTGGCAGGAGCAGGGCTGGTCCCCACCAAGTGTGGGATTTAATGAGGGAGATGAACTGGAGGAGACTCCTTGGACTTCTGCAGCTGACATTCCAATTATTCCAATTATTCCAATAACCATTCTGCTTGTATGTTATGTATTCCAAGCCATCCAGGGAAGCCCCTTCCCTGAGACCTCCAAGGTCCCAGAGTTGATCAGCACAATTTCCAAGCTTCCCTCACCCACTTTTCCTTTCTTGGTTATTTAAAAAAATCTCAGAAGCTGTTGCTCAATGCCATTTATGAACTGAGTGTGGTATAAAAATCCCAGCTCCAGTGCAAATATGCACAGCTGTCACATAGAGCACACTTTTAAAAACCAAAGCATCATCAGGTATTTCAGCAAACAGGTAAAATTTTTCCACTTTATAAAAACATACATTTATATAATTCTAGTGATGCCAGCTGAGCTGGCTTTGCTTTATATGGTAAATACACCAGCTAAAATAGGTTGTGCAAAGAAATTGCTAATAAGGCAGAAAAGTGAACCCAAATTTAACTGAGAGGGCCCTGCCAGCTTTGCAATTTGGATTTCAAAGCTCTCCAAGAAAAATATTCTCTTTTTACCTCCTCAAAAGGATCCAAACTCAAACATGGTGTCGGAAACAAATTGAAAAGCTATAAACACTCCAGCTATGACATCAGGCACTCAGAAACTGCAAGAAGTGACAACATTAACTCGTGATTTTTGCTTCAGGGAGGGCACATGTGTAGATGTGTTTCCCAGCAGGAGGGATGGAGACAGAGAGCTGTAAAATTGAATTTGATGGACTTCAGGGCTGAATTACGTGTATGTACCTCCTACCCCAGCAGAGGAAAGGATGCACTGGTGAAGGAAGCAGCTTCCACACCCATGTTCCTAAAATGCTGCAAACCACCCGTGCATAAACTCCCTGCCTGAGCTTTTTTCAACATCCCAACAAATTTGTGAGCAGTTTGGATTATCCAAGAGTAGGGGAATGCAAACCTTCTGACACTTCCAGGAAGCCTCCAACAAGTACTTGGAGCAGGAAGCAGTGCCTGGGGAACATTACCACACAGAGATAAGTTTAATTACAGACATCAGCATTTTGCTGGAGAGGCTGCCTTGTCCAAAATTTTGCTCTGTATGTTGTTTCAACCCTCACAGATAGCACAAAAAGGATCAGCTGGTGTTCTAGACTCTAGGGCCAAGTGCTGTAAATAAATGCTGCTCCACACATGAGTAATTCCTTTGGCTCTGTGTGTGCTGCCTCTGGGTCAGGGAACAGAGGACAAACCCTGACCAGCTCTTTGTGCTACTAAGGGGCACCAAAGCTCAGCTACCTCCAAGCCCTGTGCTCTCCCCACCAGGTGAAATTAGGCTTTGCTGTGGGAAGTGTCTCATTTGTCCAGGAGTGGGGGTAGAAAGCTCTCTCATCCCATTAAGGCAAAAGGAAAGCATTACCTATTTTAGTACACTCAATTTCTTCTTGCCTAAGGTGGTATTAGCTGACCACCAATCTTTTCAAAGGGACCTTGTAATCTAATCCTATTTAAAAGCCTATTAAAACCATTGGTTTATGACTAGACTTTGTAATTATCATGTAGCAGGTACCACGAGAGCAATATTTTACATGCACTTTTAATTCTGCGTTGTCAGAGCAGGTGTTTAGTTGGAGTTTGGAATGCTTGGGTTTTGTCTGCTTTTGACATGGATCTACTCTTAGGGCTAGCAAGGAATATTGAATAAAGACATAAGAGAAACAATTACCTTAGTGAGTTTATCATCAGTCTTATTGTTGAGAGGCAGGAGAAGGAAATTTGGTGCTATAGGGTGTGACTGCATACATGGATAATTATCTTATAAAATAGCATGAACATTGGCCAAAGCTGGAAAAAAAGCAGTGTTTCTAAACAGGAAAATATTTTGCTGCTGGGGATTTGGGGATTTGTGTGCTAAGAAAGGGCTGGAGGGGATGGTTCTTTATGCAGGATGGAAACACTCTCAGCAATTCCTGCTCCCGTTGAGTTTTTGTCATCCCCACACTCTGTAGAAACAAGTAACACGTGGCTTCCTAGGCACAGAAATGGTGGCAAATCTATAATTGCTTTGATTAAGCTGTTCTGTAGTATTAGGACCACCCAAAAGATGGCACTAAGCAACCTTTAGTCCTGCTCACAGGCACCCACACGCACAAGATTTGCTAATAATATTCAGAAATAGCTCACTAGCTTAATTCTATAATTTTGTGTGCAAAAGTAGGAATCGTTTTAGATAATTCTATGTTAGACCAACAGGAAAATTGGGGAAACGTTTATGTAAGCAGGTAAACTTTGCACTGCAAATATGACTTCCCTAGGCCCACATGAAAGCATTCATGTTTTTGTAAACATGACAATGTGACATTTGGTGAGCTGTGAAAATGGGCTAAAATTACCCAGGAGTTAGGCACTGCACTTAAAATATTTGTTTCTTTAGAAGCTGTACATTGACCTTATAAATCTGTGGTTATTTGGCCCAAGATATTTTTATTTATGTGGGTGCAGTGTGGAGCCATCCCACCAAAGCCTGTGGAGCTACATGGAATGACAAGTGTTAGCAAGGGGCTGATTGTCACTCCCTTTTTTAATGGGTAGGGCTGATTATTTTGATTTTTAAAATAGCTTATTTTCTGCAGTAGGAAGAACAAGACATGTTTTTGCTAGTCACTTCTCATTTTATGATGTAATAGTTGAAGGAGGAAAAAAAACCCCACCCCTTTCATATTTATAACCTCTAAAAACTCAGAAGTGGCCTCTAATTTATACCAAACCATAAAGATGAGAGTGTTCACAGAAAATGCTAGAGGAGGAATCCTCACATCCTGTGGGAGTAATTTTCTACAATTACTTCAGTTTCATGATTTTAATCAAATACATGTTAATAATAAACGATACAAATGAAAGAACACTGAGCACCACCTTTGCTTGCAGCAGAAATCATTTGGGTAGCAAAAGAAGTTGAGAGATCCAACACCTTCCACAAATATTTGACTCCCCTTTTTATGAGGCTCCTCTTTTGAATGTGGTTGCCTGTAAAACTACAGCTGAAGTAGGAGGATGAAAAGAAGCTTCCCAGGAACCAGACACAAAAATTTGCACCAGTTGCTCCAAAGCTTGTCCCCTCTATGAGTTCAGTAATTCACTCACTTCTGCCTTTCTTACTGCCTAACTATTTGGTTATAATCAAAATAAGAAGCTTGGATGTTGGGGTTTTCTTCAGGGAATGAGCTGGAGCACATTCAAGAGAACTGAGTGCCACCTGCAGAAAAACTGCACAGACATGAAAGCAGCAGCTGGCTTGGTTACATTTATTCACCATGGAGTAAAGAGGGCAAAAGAGGAGAGATAGTGGAAATACACACACATGGGTGAGGAGCTGGGTTCCCTTTGTGCTGGTAGCAACAGGAGTTCCTCACCGAGAGGTTCTGCACAATGCAGAGCAGTCAAAGCGTCTCTGTGTTTCAGGGCCATGTTTTGGATCTCACAGTCCCAGCTCCTTGAAGCTAAAGACTTGCCAATATTGGATGTGCAATAGGGATGCTGAGTTCTAATAACCACTGCAAATATGTAACTCAAGAATTGACGCTAAAAGCTCGGTAGTTACAATTTTGATGTTCTATATCAAGGCCAAGTGAAGCAATTACTTGTGCATCTCTCCAAGGCCTTCCTAATTTGATTTTAAACAACTTCATATTTTAATTGAAAATAAGTCACAGCATAAAAATTAGGTCACTCTGAAGGAATATATTTTGGGCAGGGGAAGGTGAACAAAGCATTTTTCTCACAATCATTGCAACCTTCACATTCTGAGGGGACTTGAAGGCACTGCAGATATTTTCTATAGCTGACAGGAGGTACAGTTTTTTACTTTGGGCTCAAAGATAACTTTGCAGTGAAGTAAGAGCTGGAGGACATCAAGGGGAGGGATGATAGGGAGGGAGAGACGCTGAATTGGAACATGACTAATTCTCACAATGGTAGCTCAGTGAAAAAAATGCTGCAGAACAAACCTGCCTTCATCCAGTCAATTTTTGGAAAGAATTATGGCCATTTGGAACTGAGTTCTTACTTGAAAACTCTTTGGAAACAGGATGCTGCTCCCAAGCACTTTGAGCCCTTTGAGACCTGGAAGGAGATTGATCTCACGCAGCCTCAGACATCTGCACTGTGGCTGCCTGCATCTGAACCCTGTGTCCCTTTGTCACTGGAAAGGAACACACATTTGGGATGTGCAGTCCAGCTGACCCACTGAACATTCACTGCAGGCTGAAAAGAAGAGCAGGGAGTGAAGTTCCCATTCTCTCCCTGCTGAATCCAAAAGGCACCTATAAACACTGTTCAGAGGCACATCCAGAAGTCCTGGGAGAAATCCCTTCCAGTGTCAAAATATTTTTTTTTACATTCTTGAAAGTCCATTAAACAGTTGCAACAATTTTATATATTTAGGCTTTAAAAAATAAATAAATAAGAGGAGCAGTGTAATGCAGCCTTGGCAGACAGCGTGCCACTGGAATAAATTATGACAGCAGTGTTTGTCTTCATAGATCTACTCCCAGAAAAGTCAGCCATTGTTCCATAATGCAGCTTGTGGAGCAGTCTGAGCCCAGGAATGGATTTGTCTGGTCAAAGGGAGATGCATTTTCCATCTATAAGCACCTGGGGAGAAGCAAGAACCTGTGGGTCACTGTTCATTTGATCCTAAGGTCAGGGGCAAAAGCCACAAGCACTGTACCTCTTAGATGCCTGCTTTTCAGTCCTGTTTGATATCTTCAGTCCTGTTTAATATCTTTATTGATCTGGATGAGGGGATTGAGTGCAGCCTCAGTCAGTTGCAGAAGAAACCAAGCGGGGCAGTTCTGGGCCCTGCACTGCAAGAAGGACATGGAGAGGCTGGAGCATATCCAGAGGAGGGAACGGAGCTGGGGAAGGGGCTGAAGCCCCAGGAGAGGCTGAGGGAGCTGGGAAAGGGGCTCAGCCTGGAGAAAAGGAGGCTCAGGGGGGACCTTGTGGCTCTGCACAGCTCCTGACAGGAGGGGACAGCCGGGGTGGTCAGGCTCTGCTCCCAGGGAACAGGGACAGGAGGAGAGGGAACAGCCTCAGGCTGTTCCAGGTTGGACATCAGCAGGAATTTCCTCATGGAAAGGCTGCTCAGGCCTTGGAAAGGGCTGCCCGGGGAAGTTTGGAGTCCCCATCCCTGGAGGTGTCCAAGGAAGGCACTCAGTGCTCTGGGCTGGGGACAAGGTGGGCATCAGACACAGCTTGGACTCGATGGCCTTGGAGGTCTTTTCCAAGCTCAGTGATTCTGGGATTCTCTGTCAGTTAGCAAAGGTATCTGGTTTGACTAATTAAGGTGCTGTAGGCAGGGCCAGTGCTCCTGTCTGCAGTGTGGAGCTGCTTCTGTGGATGTAGCTGCAAGAGGTGGCTGGAATGAAAAAATAACTGCGAATGTAAACCTGATGCTGAAAGCAGCTGTAAAAAATCCTGGTAACAGAGGAACAGTTGTTTTAGATCACTATTTTGGAGCCTAGAAGCCCACGGTACATTCCTGGCTGTGGTTCTGCTCACTGTGTGACTTAAACCAGGATAATTATGACTTTTATGTCTTCCAGTTGCTTCAGCAGGGAAATAGGGGGAAGAATATCTTCTGGTGCCTATTTGTCACCACTTCATTTGACCTGTGCAAGCCTAGACAAATTCTGAAATCTTGCAGCTCAGCTTCACAGTTAAGGGGAACTCAGGGATATTTCATTAGGATTAGGCTTTGAATGGTAGCATTATCTTTTAGCTAGGCTAGGCCTGGATCAACCCAGCATAACTTACTTGGGAGAAAATCCAAGCAATGAATTAATCAGTCGATCCTTGGAAATGCAAACATCAATTTATTTCATGGCATCATATGGATGAGCTTTGCCTTCTCATTTCTTTTGGTTCTCCTGTTGCTGCAATGTGATGCTGAACCTGGAAGTAAAGCTGATAATATTGACCTCAAATTTTGGACTGGACCTGTGTCTCTGCTGTTGCCTTCCCTTTTATTTCCCATGATTTCCAGCTTGTGTACTGTATGTGTGTTTGGGTGCCCACACTGTGCTTCTGCCATTTGTTTGCAAAATATCTCATCGGCTGAAGCTACTGTGGTGGAAATCATTAATGACCCCAATGCGTGCAGTGCCTAATTAGACTTGGAACCCATGCCTCATCTTCTCACAGGCAGCCAAAAATCTCTAAGGGTCTTGAATCATGATGGTTGCAGTGCATTTTGAGAAAATGTCCAAATTCAGTGCACATTAAAGAGTTCCTGCTTTATAAGCAGCTGCTCATTCTTGATTCCCTCCATTTTTGACATTCCTGTAAATTTAAATTCATTTGCTGCACAGGGGCTTGAAAGAACAGCGCATTGAACTGTTTGCTCCAGTGCTCTGTTACAATGTTTTCCCATAATAAGAGGGCATGAAAACATCCAGCTATCTGCTGGAAAATGTACTAATTATTTTCTGAGTGGTGGAAGGGTCCAGCCGACAAAGCAAGGGAAAGACAAGCAAGATCCATACAGCTCTGCTTTGGAATTACACCTAGGGGGTAAAATAATAGTTATTAATACAGCCTATAGAAGCAATTTTAAAGCTTTTCTAAAACCATGTTGTCAAACAAGAAGTTTAAGACTTTGTGTCAAGACCAGGAAGAACTGCCCACAGAAACAGATTTATGGGACTAGCAAAGAATAGGAACATTTTATTTTCGAATTCATACAGCAAACTTTGATCATTGTGCAGGAAATACCCCAGACTTGAGAAATCCTGCCACTGACCTCGAAGGTAGAATAAAACTAAGGGAAAAGGGAAAATAGCTCACCAATTTTTTAATTAGTATTTTGCCAAGACTTTTAAGAGTTTGAATTCCAAATGTTTTCTAAGAAAGGAAAACATTTTCTTTCATTGAACAGCCCTGGGGATTCACTACCCTTTTTTCCCCCTCAACCCTCTCTGAGAGGTGTTCTTATTTCTTGTCTCTTGCATATATGTGTAAAAATACAAAGTCATTTGTAAGGAGTTCACTTAATTCCTCACTCTTAGCTCACATTCGTTACACATTTTGTTTGGCAGAAGGGAAGGGAAGAGTGTGCTCCAGCCAGGGAATGCTGCTGTCCACTGAAAAATGTGTTTGGATGGAGGAGCTCTTTTTCATGGATGGATTGTGGCTTTTGGCAGCAGAGGTGGCAGGAAGCAGTTGCCATAACTACTATACCATTAGAAAAAAAAAAAAAAAAAGGCTTTAAGTAAAGAGCCTTTTTTGAAATGATGGTTTAACTACCAATGCTGGTAGAATCCATCAGTTCAATATGATGGGTGGTAGGCTCCTGAATGTGGTCTCCTGAGTGTATGCTCAGGATATGCTTTTAGGGCTAAATTCAGGCTTTGGCTTGTAAGGGACATAGGAGAGGAAAATACACAGACAGCCAGAGAGCTGAACATAATCTGCCTTGCGTGGGATTTCAGGTTTTGGCTGGAGCCACATTCTGGTGTTAAATAGCAGAGGGAAAAAAGAGTATGTTTTTCAAAAGCTTTAAGATGGGATTTACAAATTCACTGGAATGATTTAGAAATAAAAGTTACATTTTAAAGTGTAAATTTAATTGTAGACATAATTTAATATGTATCTCTATTCAAGGGATGGATACTACCCAGGTAAAAAGCCCAGATATAGTTGATAAACACTGCAAACAACTGGAGTAGAACCCAGGGATGGTTTACACTGGGTCAAACCCAGCTGAAGGCTTTTCATCCTCAGCATTACACCACGCATTATTGTCACTGGCAAATTACTCTGGCACTATTTGCGTGCTCTTGGAATCTGAAAACATTTCACACTGCTAAAATAACCTCTGTCTGTTGCCATATAGACACGAATGTAGTTTTTGTGGTCCTCCAGCTACTTCCCTGCAGTGCTTTGAGCTGTGTCCCAAATGATTTACTCACAGGACCAAGTCAGGTGAATTGGCCTCACAGCCCTGCTCAAGGAGTGGATCCCAGGCAGGATTTATCCCTTCATCCTCACAAATTTCTGGGATCAGCACAGAAATCATCCCTCAAGGAACCTTTGCAAAACACAGTCATGATGCACCTCCAGCAGGGAGACTCACCCTGGTCCTAAGCCTTTTTTTAACTAAGAGCCCTTGGGGTTAATCCTGTTAATCAAGCTGATGCCTAAATCCCATGTCTCTGAGGTGCATTGTCCTGGCCTGAGCAGGTGTACAAAGAAATTCTATTTTCCCCTGCTAACCCTTTGCTGTGAAAGCCAGTGTTACACTGAGAGGTACATCAGGAGTGACTGAGTCACTCCCACCCCTTCAGGAGTTGTAATGTATATAGCAGCTTCCACTGCTTCCATGCAGGAGTAGGAGCCTCCTGGAATATCTAATTAAATACATTAACTAGGCTTTAAAAAAGGCTTAAAATGTTAGACCTGTCTGGGCTGCAGTCTTTTAGTAACAATATCCACATTCTCATAAAAAATGAGCTATGAATTCTTCAGCTACTGCTTCTAATGGAAATCCATATATATCCTTTTTTTCCCTTATATTTATCTGTTACATTTAACTTTATATGAAATTATCTTATACCATCTGGGCTCCCTTCTTAGTTAATTTTCCCTCCTTGCAGTATCTAATTGAAAATTAAAGTATTTTTTCCTCTATTGCTGCTCTATTCTCTTATTTTAGCTGTTCTGCTTTATATTTTAAAGCTTAGCCCAAGCTATTGAGTTCTGTGAGATCTAAATTAACTCCCTGAGTTTTCCAAAGTTTTTGGACACTGCCTGGTTATGGCTTACATCCAGATTCAAGAGGGAAAAGATACAGTTCATAGATACTGTTCCTTCTTGGAGCTTTCCCCTTCTTTTTCTTTTTGTAGTTGTAAATGAGAAGTAACTACACCTCCTAATTTCTTTTTTTTTTCTGATGTGGTTTTTTCCCCCTAATCTACTTGGTATTAGACATCCTCTTTTCCATATTTCTAGAAACATGACCAGCTCTGAAAGCAAACCAGGTGATGATTTAAATACACATTATGAATGCAGCCAAAGGAAATGGCTTCGGGGGTAGAAGATGTGGGCTCTGGGGAAGCAGAGCCTGAGACTGGAGCCATACTGGGAAAGCCTTGAGCAGGCTGAGGCAGGCAGAGACCTTCTGGAGGCAAAGCTGTTCCACAGCAACATCACAACTTGCCTTAGGTTCTGGCTTCATGTCTACCTGGCCTATTTTGGGGGAAAAAAACAGCAAAAATGCACAACAAACTCATCCCAAAATACGAAATGTTCTGATGGAGAGGGAACCAAAGCATTGTTTGGTTCTTTCTTCTGTTCTCTGAAGGAAAAGTTCTTCACATAGAATTCTTCAGAGTTTGATTTGATCTCGACAAAGGGGTGGTGTCATGATGGAGAATTTTTATTCCCTGTGTGCCTGGAGAGGCTGAGGTTTCCACAGCCAGCTCCTGCCGCTTCCCTTCTCCCTTTGAAACCAGGCTGAGGAGCATTACAGCGTGCCTGTGCAGCCAAGCCTGCCTGTGTATTTTGGCATCTGAATGCCAGACTGGTTGGTAATTTCCCCTTAAATCCTTTCATAGCTCAAATTCCTGTCGAAACAACCTCTATCTCTGCTTGGCCACACGGAGCCCGTCTCGGCTCTGCCGCTCCCATCACCCCTCACAAGCAATGCCCACTGCATGTTGCTTTCCTTCCTCCGTGTGCAGCGTGTATTTAAAATGAAATATTGGCCCCAGACCCCCCCCCTCTGGATGTCTGTCAGATCTTAGCATGCCACATAAATATCAGTGAGAAAACATTCCTCCCAGCCCACACAGAATGCACCCAGCGCTGTTTGTTCTGGACTAAACCCGGCCTAGCGCAGCGAGGCCTTCGGCAAAGGCCCGCTTCCAGTGGGCAGGGCCCGGCCTCAAATCGACCACTTTAAAGTGCTCTCGGAAAGTTTCCAGTGTAATTTTTGTTCCCCCTTTAGTTACAGACCACCTTTAGTAGGTAACTAGAAGACTGTTTGTTGGGCAGCTGCCATCTCAGCCCTTGCACGGGTGGCCTGCTGCCAGCTCTCAACTAGTTCAAGATGTGAGTTCCCCGATGCTCTGGGGCACGACAGGACCGTCCTGGTGATGCCTTCAGAGGCTGCCTGGAGCAGAGGCTGGACAGAGTTAAAGGAATAAAGTAGGGGTTTATTAAAAAGCCTTAAAGGATAACCTTGAGCAGTACAAGAGCCTGGTCGTGGCTCTACCCAAGATGGACCCAAGATGGGCCCTGAGTCACGAGTTTTCACACTTTTATAAGTTTTGGTCCATTTCCATCTTGGGGTTCATTGTCCAATTCCAGCTCTGGGTTATGCAGTCCCATTCTCCCAGATTGCTCTCAATGTGCCATTTTTTACACTTTTTGGCCTGAAGGTGCAACGGTATCTTTGGTTCTCAGGCTGGAAAAGGATTGTTTTTGTCTGACTGAAGTGTGAGGAGAGCTTGCTAACACTTTATATGAACTTCAGAGCGATATACTAATGCAGTACAGAATCTGGAAAATATGAAAGCTAAAACTTAAGGTGTCACTGGTGCTCACTGTGATGTTCCTCTCTGGTACCTCCGTGGCTTTACAGGGCTGCTTCCCAATGGGCCTCCCTGCTGCACTGCCAGTCAGGTGCAATTTGTATGTTTTTCCCCCCTCCAAATGTAGTTTATGTGCACTAACACGTGTGTATGGCCCTTTCATGGCTACTAGGGCAGAATTCACATCTGCAACCCTCACCAGGGCATTTGGCCTTTGATCAAAAGCAAAAATGTTCCACAGGCATGGGAAGCATCCCACTGGGAGAGGGCACAGCACCTGCTACCCAGCAGCTTAAAGCTCAAAAGGAGTAAGGGCTCTTCACCCTCTGTCTCTCACACCTACGTGTTCCAGAATTTCATCCAACTTCCTTGTCTCGCTGTATTTCTTTAGCAACACTTGGAGCAGTCACTACGGTGGCAATGGCCAAAATGGCTGTTTTAATAAGCTCAGCCTTAGATTGCTACAACAAAGCCTTCTTGAGCAGCTGCTTAAGAAAACATCTGTGACTTTTCACTTAGATGTGGGTTTTTTCCCCAGAAAAATCAAGGGAAAGCAAAGAGATTGCCGCCCTGGCCCTCCAAGCGTGGAAAAGAGTATTCTTTCCTTGGCTTTCGTTAAATTATTTTTCCCATGACCCAACTCTTCAACCCTGTCCTTGGGTCAGCTCAGAATGGTGAGTGGTCTAAGTATGATGGATTTATTGCTTTAAACTTCACAGAGCACTGGAGAATGAGGTAACAGCATAAGCAATGTGGAAAGACTTGTATATTTTTTGTTTGATTACTGGAGGTACTTGGAGGTTTCCAAAACTGATTTTTTTTTCTAAAAAAAAAAAAAAAAAGGGATTGGTTTGGCTAGAATACTGAAATTGGATCAAATCCATCTTGCATTCCCACCTAAAAATGAGATTTGGGTCTACAAGTTGAGAATCTTGGGAATAAAGAGCTCCCTCCTCACATGTAATTATAGATTTCTGAAGAGGTGAAATGTCACAATATGATGAGATGGAAAATGCATTAAGAGAGAATGAGTTCATCTTCCTGATACAGAACAGTCCCTGCACAGTAATGGGATTATGGCAGCGCTGGACATTTGGGAAAGTCTGTAATGCTGTGTCTGCTCCATTTGATTTGTACACCAATGGATTTCCCTTGCCAGTAATGGCTTTCTCTGAGCTACTGCAAACTCTGAAGTGGGAAATGAAAATGGAATTTTGAGAAGATAGGACCTGCCATGATCACAGTAAGCTGTGGAGGAGGCACTGATGTATCCCTGTGGTGATAAGACTTTTTTGTAAAGAGCTTGGGTCCTTCTGTAGGTACTGACAGCTCTGTAAAGCTGCATTGCCATTTTTTAACAGCCTAGGAAGAAAAGCTGTTCCTAGGCATATATAAATATATATTTCTGTAAATAAAACCAATTTTATTCACAATTTGTAAAATACAAGAAAGCAAAACCTCCAAGTTAATAAAAGGCAAAACCCCAAATTCATAAAAATGCCAGCAATCAATAGATTAGGCACACACATGGGTTAAGATTTAGACAGGATGAGTTTGCTTTTACTTTTGGGAAGAATATCTTTTTGGAAAGCACCATTTTTGGGAACAAGAAAAGCTCCCAGTCTAGTGTTGTGGAATGTGAAAGGATAAGCGAGAAATCAGCATGAAAAATGAATTATAAGGGTCTATTAGAAAAGTAAATCTTTGTAATAGTGCCTCTGAAGAGCCACACTTCCACTGGAGTATCTGCAGCTCTTCTCCCAAAAAAATCTCTCACATTTCTGTGCCACCACCTCAGCACACAGAGTGCACCAACACCATCCCTTCTGGCAGTCTTTACTGCTCTCAGATTGGTTTAGATGGATAATTATGAATCTTATAACAAACTCCACCTTCTGCACTCTCCTGCTGTTTCACAACTCCCCAGAACACTTTAGAACTCCACCCCGCCACAACCAAAATGCAGTGTTCACATATAGAACGCATATTTATGTCTTAAATTTATGCTCAGGATCTTTATGCTCATCTGCCTGCAGTGGGGCACAAAGAGCAGAGGCCCCCAGATATACCAGATAAACAAATCTTTTGGACCTATGATACAGGTTGTATTTATTACTTTTACTGAAATCACAGTCAGGTGTTTTAAGATTACAACTGGTAAATTATACATATGTAATAGATTACAAAACAAAATATTGGCCTTCTGTGTGTCATTGTACAGTGTGGACCTTGCACAGTTCAGTTCAAATGAATTTATATTTTGCTTAACATATTTTTTATGATGTAAACTGGCTGACACAGTGGTGCTCTAAAAATATTAATTCCCTCTGATTAGACAAAGACTAGGATGAAAAATAGGTTTTGTGACACAACTTGGTTTCTGAAAGGGTACTTCAGCCAGGTGACTTTTCACAATATGCTGACACACCGACAGTGCACAAAGAGGCATGTGAAGTAAACTAAGCAAACCCAAACTTTGTGCTTTCCCCTTAGTCTTGCCTGCAATACCTTCTTAATTTTCTCTTATCTGATGCTAAGCAGATGACCTGGCAATAGAAGTTAAATTTATTGCTCTACAGAATTATACCCTGTCTCCAACTTACTTAATTCAGCATATTTCCTGTATCTGATGGGATTTTAACAATGCCTGTCATTATGTTTCATAAGATAACCTATTTGCAGATTTCACAGTTCACATGATAAATTGTGTAAACCAGCTACTATAAATAAAGAAAAAACTATGCTGTCACAGTGGTGTAAGTCTGAAGCACCTCCAGCAAAGCCAAATGATACCATGAAGTAACTCTAAATTTATGTAGGTATTACTAAACCCAGTGTAACTTTTTTTCCCCCCTGTGAGAGGGAGATAGGGAGACCCAAGTACTCACATACACAAGCACACACACAAAATATGCACCTGCACTTAGCCACGGGTGTCTGAACATGGTCTATGCCAGGCTGATGTTTGGGGAGAGGATTTTACTGTCCTTACACTGGCTCTGAGCCTGCACAGATAACTTCCAGGGCAAAAGATGCTGCGAGTTTTGTCCTGTGACTCACAGAGTGCACAGCAGTGGGATGGTGTTGGGATGTTGGGTGTGGTGTGGGGAGTTGCTCTTACACCACTCACCTGTGTTTAGGGCTTTTCAAATTTTATCACTGAAAACTTGTGGTTGTGGTTAAACCTTCTAAGCCCCAAAGCCCCTTTTGGGGTGCCAGCTGAGGCACCAATAATCTCTCTTACATTAAGAGACATTGCTGGTGGGTGTAATGAACCAGAAGTATCTGCATTTGCAATGTTGTCTGAAACAAGAATTGAACTAGCTTTACTATACAAGTTAGTTTAAGGGCATCCATAGGAAAAAAACCCTTGAAAATGTTGCACATGGCAAGTATGAATGCAATGAGGCACTCTGGCAGCTCTATAAAAATCAAATCATTTAATGAAAAAAAGAAAAAAAATCTCCAAACCACATTTTTTTTTCCTGAAAATTCCAGCCTATGCCCAGAGAATTCAGTTTTACCTCTTGCTATAGGCTCCACTTCCTCAGTGACAACAGCATGGCATGAGAAAAATTCACCTGAACTTACTGCTGAAAGCCCACAATTAATGATGAAAATCTCTTCAAAGTCTGCCCTTAAAATCACCAAAGGCCAGGCCTGTAATCCCTGGCATTTTGGATTGGGCCTTGAGAGAGGAAGCTTCACCCACTGGCCATCCCTAATTCCTTTAAAGCCTCGTGGCTGACTGGCTTTGGGCAGTGCCTGGGTGCCAGAAGAGAGGCTGAGCTGGAATTTAACTCAGGTGGGCACTGGGGAGCAAGGTGACTTCCAGCAGTGTGGAACTGTTCATGTGCAGGCTGTGGCACTGCCCTTGCACAGCCACTAGTGCTGGTCAATGAACTGACTGCAGAAAAGCTGCAGGTTTGTCCACATCACAGTTTTCCCCTCACACTGCACCCAATTCCACTTCCCTTGAGGTCTGCACTGGTTGAACTGGAAGAAAAACAGGTATTATTCTCATGGAAACATGATTTGCTGTTGTTTTTTTTTAATCTAACTTTGCCTGATGTGGTGCAAAGAGCTAAAATACAATTAAGTAAAACACTGCAAAGCCTTCCAGGTTGGCTTTTGACTTTTTATAGCCATATATACATATTTATATATGTATATAAACAGTGATAACATAGAAAAACCAGCTTTTTAAATGGTTCAGTCCTCATAAACCAAATAATTTGTTTATCAAGCTGTTTTATAGAGACACCCAGGAGCTTTCTCTTTAGTGTTGTCACTTAAACATGAGAGAAGAGTGCTGGCAACTCAGAGGAACTTCACTCCCATGGAGAGGACTCCCAGTTACTGAAATTCTGCTACAATTTAAGCAAGGGGTAGGATCAGCTTTGGGGGGGTCAATCACTGAGGCCTCCAGCACGAACTGCATGTGCCTTTGAGACACCAATCTGTTTTCTGACTTCTTCAGGAGCCACCACAGGGCTTTTTTTGGTCTGCAGACCTTTGGGACTTGCTTATTGAGAGCTTTTTGAAGTGTAACAAGGAGCTTGGAGCACGAAGTGTCATCAAATTTAAAAGCTACAACTTCTCAAAGGAAAAGGTGGCAGCAGAAAAAGAATATACATCTACACATGTGTGTATACACATATACTCCTGTTCCATGCAGAAAGTCTTCTAAATAAAATCATACAAAAAATGACCAGTGCCATATATTATGTAAACTCACAAGGCGTACTTTCAACACAAACCCGAAGCATAAATTAAAAGAGAGCCAGAAAGAGAGACAGAGACGACAGCAAAACATTTTAAATATAGAATTTGCACAATTGGTATTTTGTTAAATAAGAATAAATAAATTCATTACATCCGTTCACATACCAGTTGTAAAAACAATAAATTATTTTATTTTTTTCAGTGCTATGTTGCTTTTTTTTTTTCTTTTAAACAGTTGTTATTAATCCACAAGATTATTCCCTCTTCCCCTTGTGATAAAACTGTTTCCACAGGAGGGCAGCTAAACTTAATTTCTTGTACACAGTCAAACCAAAGATGCCAGGTTTTTCCTAATTGAAAAGGAAACCCCACTGATGCTCAGAGGTCCAAATTCACCCACGGGCACTGGAAGCATGTCCCAAAGTCAGAGTGAATTTAACAATGAGATGCTTCCTGGCTGTGCCAAGAGCAGAATTCCAGGTTTCCATCCCCTCGGTGCATTTCATGAATCCAGCTGTGCAACATTGGGCAGAAATGTAAACAACGATGTCACAGTGTGAGTGACACAGGATTCAGCTGAGAACAGACCTTGCACCAATGGGACAGCCATGACTGCCACAGGCAAGGTTTGGAACTGGACTCTGATTTAGGAACACCTGAAAAAGCACCTGTTGGCTTACCCTTTTATCTTACATTTTTCAGGTCCTGCCTTGGTCTGTCTCCTTTGCCCCCTCACATCTTTGCTTGTGTGAATTTGCTTCATTGCTGCACTGGTGAAAATCACTGCAGTGGTTTGCTCTTGTATTCATTTCTAAGTAAACTCTTTCATTTTTAAAAGATACTCCTGGTCTAAGGAAGCTCTGAATTTATACCCGCATACGGCATGCCTAGATAGCATCCAAAAGCTTTACTCAGCCTGCTGAATATATAACACATTATTACCATGATGCAAACACAAATACTTGCACATTCTGTCTCTATTATGACAGAACACAAACAGCACTTAATGCAGCAGCTGTATGCTGAGACAAATGTTGTCTATGCTGAGACACATTCAATCTCCTGATTTTTTTCCTCTCATGATGGTTTCTATTTGTTATGGACTTTTTGGAGAGGTTCTAGGGCATGTGTAATACATATATAAGCATCAGAATTAGATCACTTGGAAGGAAAAATAAGGCATTTCAAAGTGATCTTATTTTAACAGGCAGAGGAGGCATAAATGTTTACTTTCCAGCACTCTGAAAATCATCTGAGCCTTGGTCTCAGTTCTTAGATTGGGATCAAGAACAAATGGGGAGTATTCCTCAAGATCCACCGTTTTGCACAGGATCTACTCCTGAACAGAAGGCTACACCATTTTTGAAAGCTGATTAATAACATTTGTTGGCAATCCATGTAACAGAGGAGGAGGCCCTGCCCTTGGTACTGTTTATTTAAAACAGGGTAAAAAACCAGATCCTTCTCCAGATTTCACAGTTGTAGATGTAGCAACTCTATGCTGTTTTGAAATCATCACATGATTTTTGAGAGTTCACACAAACATGCCACAGTTGCAAAAACATGTTTGTGTCAGCCCGGAGTCAGACCTGCCCTTCTTGCTCCACACTCCAGTGAGTTTTCCCTGCTGATTTCATGCCTGGGATTTTCAGATGGGCCCGAGGTGTTTCAGTGCTAAAGTACCACTGACTTACAGCTGAGGCTTGTCTGAAAATCCTCCTGCAGTATCCTTCTCTCCTGTGTGGATGAACAAAGGAGTGAAAGATGGGGTTCTACTTTCATCAGTGTTTTTTTTTTTTACCATTTATTTTGGTACCTGTCACCTTAGGGTCTAATTCAAAGCCTGCTGATACTAAAGAGAGAAGTTTTACCAGGGCTGCTCTCAGGCCTCCACCTGCACAAGGTGAAATGCCCAGCCTCAGTCACAGAACTTTCACAAGACAATAACAGGATTCAGGAATTGCTGCCAAGGAAAACTGTTACCAGCTACTGCCTGTGCTGTGGAAACAGTTTTATTGATATTGGACAAGTCCTCCACATCCTGATGTGGTTTGACTTCCTAGTGACCCCTCTTCCTCCCAAATGTGGTAGATATATGAAACATGAATGCCTTCCATAGCTGTAAAAAAAACCCCAAAACACATAAAAACAATTAAAAAAAAAAAAAAGACAAATAGTTACAAACTTTTGCTGGTAAGATGAATACCAGAGTTAGACACGATGGACAAAACAGTGATAAAATATTAACTGCTTGCTGTGTTTTTTTGACCTTGAGAGCCTCTTGAAAAGATGTAGGTACATTACACATTGTTAAATTCAAGGCGGAAGCCATAGAGAAAATACCAGAGAAAGCAGCTGAACACAGCCTCAGAACATCTGAGTCAGAAGACACTTGATTACCTCACCTGTAAGTTTTGGTTCTCTAACTAGTTTTCTACAAAGCACAGTATGCCATTGTTTCATGGAGAGGAGCAGCTCTTGCTCAGTGACAACAAGGAGCCCAGGCTGTGACACAGCTGGAACCAGGGAGGCTCACAAGCACAGTGTACACAAACTCCTCCTGCAGCTGGAGCAATGGGGGGTTCCCTGCTCTACAAGGCTCAAGGCTCCTCCTGAGAATTTTGGGGTGGAAACATAGGATTTGTCAGACATCAATGATATGCTGTCAGGAAATTCCTACTGTGAAGACGTATTTCCTTTTGTCAAAATCAAAAGGTATCACTTTTAAAAACCAGCAGCAAGCTCTTCATTTTCCAGTAAAACATCTGTGGCCCTTTCTGAAGGATGGACCAAGTCCACAAGGGCTGCAGATATACTTTGGTCAATCATTTTGCTTATGTAGTTTGTCTTTTGATTTCTTTAATAGAAGGAAGTGATATAAAGTGATATACCAACTGAAAGATATTTACAAAACAGTATAAAATAAGCTACTGTGGGATCATGGGGACATGTGACATTTCCTAAGGACATACTGTAGTAGAGGTAGGTGAAAAAGGGGAGATGATTCTGAAACCTTCAAATATCCCAGGATCCTCCATTCACTAGTTTTTCTTCTTTTGCATTATTTTATTCTACATTTTTGCAGACACAGAGGGCTTTTATAACAACTTTAACGCTTACTTTCTTTGACGTATTAAGACCACCCTACTCTTACTTAAAGCAGTGCACATCTTCATTTGGTCCAAACAGGCAGATTCTGCCCATAATTAGAGACTGAACGCAAGCACTTTGAAGCCTTTGCTTCTGTCTGTGTGGGCAGACCTGACACCAGTACGCCAACAAGGGCTTACTCAAACCTCTTTGAAAGCAGCTCACCACCACAGGCTAGCACTTTTTCAGCAAGCACTGTTTGAACGCTGAGGGTCTCTGGGAGAGCAGACATCCCTTGGCCAGCTTCCCGTGCCCATCCTTGCACTGCACAGTCCTGGTGTGCCAGCCCGTGTCGCACGTTCGAGAGCAGGAGAGCCACGGCCCCGTCACCCAGCGGGGCTGCGCGGCCTGCGCCGTCACTTTGCCGCTGCCGCCGCCGCTGGGGACAGAGTTTGCCAGCTGGCCCTGTTTCTTTGGCACGAAGAAGCTGTAGCGCACGTCCACGGGCTGCGTGGGGTCGGTGGCCAGGATCTGCACGATCAGGATCTCCTTGGTGGCCGAGTGGCCCATGGCGTGCAGGAAGTCGTCCTTGTGGCTCCAGCCGCTGTAGTTCATGACGGTGCCGTTGATGTCGATGATGGTTTCCGAGGTGGAGATCATGTACTTCCCGTTGACCAGGTACTCCCCGTTCTTCTTCTTCAGGGCCAGGTAGGCCGTGAACCTGCTCTGGTCCTTGCTCTTGAACTGCCGCACTTTGATGTGGGTCGCCCCTTCCGGGATCTTCACCACGTCCGTGTAGCCCTTGCTGGAGGAAGGGAAAGAAGGAAGGGTCTCACTGCAACGCCTCACAAAGTCACTGGCACGACACAGAATCACAGCATCAAGCAGGCTGGAACAGATCTTTGAGTCCAAGCTATGGACAACAAGATCTGGCTTCATTTCAGTTCAGGCCACCTGGATTTTCCCTAAGATTAATTTAACCAGGTTCTACTCTTGGCCTGCTGTGTTGTTCTTCACGTTCCCCCAGAAGTTTCTACTGCACTTCTTGCAGATTGCTTAATCTTTAGCTTTAGGGACAGTTTGACGTGGGTCAGATACCAGAGGAATGAAAAATAACAGATAGCTTATAGATCTCAGCAAAGGGTGGGAGATATGAAATATGATGCACGCGCTGCCTTCCAAGGAAAAGATAATGAGATGTGCATTGGTTACAGCTGTTTCTTGCTGGCTTTGCTATAATGATGATTAAGGAAAGCACGAACAGAGGAACAGCTGGGTAGAGGTACCTTGGGAACATTTAAAAATAGTCTTGATCACCAAGAAAAAATTTGTTTACTTTGAAATCTATAAAGCCAAAGATTAATCGTCAAGTGTCTAATAAGGGAGGCACCCAAAGGCTTCATTTGTACCACCACTGAATTCTCTACTAGTTATGAACTATCTTAACAGGGATTTAGAAAAGGAGATTAAACTCTTTTACCAAAAGTGACAAGCATTCAAAACCTGCAAGTGTGCTGGAATTTGTCACTATCTCAAGTATGTTATTTTAACTTTACTGATATATAGAAACCAATTTAAAGGCTTTACATAGCGGTAAGCTACCAGCTGGACATTGGAGATCTGTTTTCATTCCTAAACCCATGGCAAAGCCAGCCTGAAAGGACCTCATATCTGAAAGGTTTCAAGAGAAAATACATGAAAAATACATAAAAGTGATGGCATCTCCTTTGGGATTGTTTAAAGAACAGACTGCTAATTTTGAGAACTTTTGGCTGCACAAGTAGAGACTGCACATAGTACAGATGAAACATTTGTGCTGATCCCCTGCTATTTCCAGCAGTTATGGGACAATGACTTAAGACTCCATTGATTTAGCAGCTCCATAAAGCTGGAGCAATATGGTGTGAATCCCAGGCTGGGGACTCTGCTCTACAGCACTGCACAAATACTTTTACACAACAGTTGCCAGAATAACTCAGTTCAAACATGTCATTAAAGTTACAAAATCATTTGTTCAAAACCTACAAGCAGTCCTGGAGAATTCAAGTTGTCTGCATGAAGAGCTGTAATGCTCCATGTGCACAGAGAAGCATGTGCAGATTAATTTCCCTCTTTCCCAAATTCTATTTGGCTTTACAGCTTTTTAAACAAAAATCATAGGAAGCAAATTTCCCAGAAGATTATGTTTTGCCTGCTTTAAAAGAAAAACACAAACAAACCAAACTAATGTTGCCATGACAATTGTCTGAAATGGGAAATGCTAGTTTTGCCTTGTACATTTAAATTTCCCTGTACATTTAGTGTACAAATTGTTAAAGTTTATAGTGGACAGCAACAAGGGAGCTGCCATTTTTCAGTAGAGGAAAGATGATTTTCCTACCAGCACTGCCCTTTCAAACGAAACTGTAAAAACAGTTTACAGACAATTAAGATTTCACTATTTTAATCAGGGGTTTATTTTAATGTCAATTACTCGCAGAAAAGAATTGCCCCAAACAACTTTTCCAGTAAAAATAAATCAGCAGTCCCAAATCCAATCAAAATCATATTAGAACATAAATTTACCCTCTGGCCAGTCTCTTGATGCTTAAAGGCATGATTTGAGGAGTAAGATGGTAACTTCACAGGGATAATTATAATAAATCTTTCCATTTGCAAGTGTATCTCTGGTACAAATCTGGCCTCCCTGAAATCCATGGAGCCCCTCTAACACTTTTCCTGAAGCTTGATTATTGCCAAATCACATGAAATACATCTTCCACTGTCAACTTCACTTAGACATTCCCAGACATCCCAGTATTTACAAATTGGAAAAGATTTGGTTTATATAATTACTAATTTGGTTTGAAAACCATTCTTTTTGGCAGAGGTGTTTTGGCATCGTTAGGTGAGCAATCATTGGTTTACCAAGAAGATTAGTTATGTTTATTTTTAGAATAAATTCACTCTCCATACCATTTTTGACTGCTATTAATCAGTCTGTTGAAATGTATAGAAATAAAAGATCATTTCAGGATTCAGATTTCAACTTCTGGTAGCTTTCAACATTCTATGTAAGAATTTGGAAGATATAAAATCAAGTTCATATATAAAAGATGCTTAACACAGTCACTGATTCTGAATAAAAATTGTCAACTAAAAGTTTTTATGTGTAGATCAGTCCTTTGAGATCTTGGAATCTGTAAAAATGATGATTAAAAATCCCAATTTTTCTATGAATCTTAAGAATTGAAGAGGGGAAAAAAATTAGTTGACAGAAAGGACTTACTTGAGATTGGTCTATCATTATTGCCCCCAGTGTGGTGAGGGAAAATCAGGGCAGATGCTCCTTTTATTTTACTTGTATTAAGTTTTATTGCTGTTAAAAGGTGAAGTCTGACAGAAAAATGGCTTGTGGATAACTGCTGTAAATATTTTGACTTTAAAAGATCCATCTGGAGATTGATATTATGCCAGTGTACATGAAGGGATATGAAGAGATATACTCATGAGTAATCCTGTGATACTTCTGATATCTCATCTGTTTACATGAACTCCACACATACTCACCAGTGGGAAAAGGGAAATTTGGGGTATCATCTCTCTCACCTATTAAAAAAGGTGTTTACAGCTGTCTGCTTCTCTGCACTTCTAATACAAGGAATGTGTGTCACAAAATCAGATGGGATGTCCTCAGTGCCACTCAGATGAGATGAAAAAGCACTCTGAGAGTGTAACTTGCTAATGCAGCAACAAGTGGGAAATGCAAAATTTCAGAGAGATGCAGATAACCCTGATCCCAACAACTTTCTGATTCACCTCTCTCTTCCTTTTCCTCTGTCCTCTAGGAACCACAATCCATCTGACACAGCAAGATTTGCAAGTGGCACGACTTGCTATTCCTGTTGGTGCTCACCTGCTTCACTAGCACTTTGTATCAGAAATGAGCTGGCTGCAGTTTTGCCAGTTGATCTTTGCCAATTTCGGGATAATGCTAGGAGCCAGCTGTGCACATCTGGAATCTGCAATAAGCCACAGGCAGTGTGGTTTTTTCCCCCCATGTGAAAGCAAATTGCATTTAGAGGCAGAAAGCAAGCAGCACGTGGCAGAGTAACTATTTGCACAACAAGATGTGTTTGCTGTAGAGATCAGTACCTCTTTTTGGTGAAGGTTCCCATGACTTTTGTGCAGCTGGAGTTGTCTCCTCCACACACCCCACACTTGTCATACTGGAGTTTGGATCCGATGATGCCATCACAGCCCGTTCGGATGCACTTCCCTCGCACACAGACTGAGTTGCTGTAGGGTCGACACTCCGTGCCATCAGTGACCTGGGCAAGCAAATAAAACTTGCTTCAAACTGCCACAGAGATCTGTGGGTTTGGATCCACCTGGCAAAACCTAGCTCCTCATTTTAGTCACCAACTCAGAGCAGGTCGCCTCCCCTGACAGACCACACTGAGCTTCTCTAATATTGATGGTAAAAAAGCAGATGAAATTTAGCAAAAGGACAAAAGCAAGGACAGCTAGCTTTCAGTTCGGACTGCATCTGATAGAACAAACTGACCAGAAGTCACATCTGTGCCACTAATTATCCTATGCTAATTGGTTCCTTAGAAGTTATTCTGGGCTCCTTAAACATAGTTCAGGGTTAGACCTACTCTTTTCTTCTAATACTCTTTTTCCTCCAGAAAACCTCATAATGACAGAAAACCCTTTATCCACTACTGAAAACAAACTACTGCCGAGAGGCCCATAACTGTCATGCACTCACATACTGAGATATGGAAAAACTTATCTCATTTTCTGGCCCTAAGGTACAACCACTGGATCGAACCATTAAATCTGATCACACAGTTAAATATTTGCATCATATGATTAACTTCTTTTCCCTGGTTGTAGGGAATGATTTCTAAAATATGGGACACTTCTAAGCTGGAGCATGAAACCCCGACTGGAGCTGCCATTACCTTCTGAGAAAATACCACATAATAACCAGTTCCTTTGGCTCGGCAGGTGAGCTTGCAGACGTCTCCAGGCAGTACTCCAGCATACTTGGGGACCCATTCCACAAAGGTCTTGACCCCTTTTGCATCAGACTGATAGCCATTCCTTGCTTCACACTGCTCTTGTCGGAAGGATTTAGCTGTGGAATTATTCACGTCATTAGTGGCTATTTCAGACCATGCTGCAAATATCATTATGTCCATCTATTATTCCACTTTCTTTCCTACATCATTTTTAAGTTATGTCACACCACTTCTTTACTTAGAACTGGCCTTCCAATCCCTCTACTGTTTTAGCTTGGAAAACTCCCAATGGCATAACAAGCACTAAAGGCCTAAAGTTTGCATGAGGTTTCATTTGAGAGGACTGACTTTTTTCGCTTTCTCTACGGCATCCAGGGCGAGGTGTGGGTGAAGAATTAGGATATTGTACTAATGCTGAACGTCTTGCCTTGATAAATACAACCTGGGGAGGCTACAGTGAGCCTTTGCTGTGTGGTTTCAGGGCAGATATTCAGTGTTCAGTGTCTGGGAAGGGAGGGCTGGAGCAGGGGGGCACTCACCGTTGGCGGGGCAGGGGGTGACGTTGCAGGAGCGGTAGATGGCCCGCTTGCCCGTGCAGTACCTCCCGTTGTTCCTGGGGGCTGGGTTGTTGCAGTGGCGATAGGCAAACTGAACTCCCCCCCCACAGGTACGTGAGCACTGTCCCCAGGGTCCCCAGGATCCCCAGTTGCCATGGCTCGAAGCCTGAAAAACACATGGAACAGCAGGAGGTGAGTTCGTCACCCAAGCATGAATGGAGCTGCTGCCTCAAAGTCGCGGCTAATGTCCTCAACTGAAGGCTATCCCATTCAGGGGTAACAGGTCTTAGGAACCTTCTTTCTCCCAGCAAAGTTAATTTCTATCTTTTATTTGCACACTGATGATGACATCTCATTTGCACTGCGGGTGCAAAGGCACTGCCCATCCTTGCTCCACGCAGCTGCCTCCAGCCTCCTCACAGAACACACCCGTGGTTTCATGGACTGCTCTTTTATTTTTTGCTATTCCTTCCAGAAAGGCCCCTTAAACTGGCTCCAAGGGGTTCAACTCCCAGAATAAACCCATACTTCTTATCTGAGATTAATTAAATCCAGCTATTATGATGTGTAGGTATTGCTTGGAATTACTGGCAATAGATGGAGTTGTCAACTCTGCTACATTGGCTGTAGTATTGCAATATCAGGTAGAAGTATTGAAATCCATTAAAAAGGGTATAAGAATCAATTAAAAAAGTGTTTAAAAGGCTGTATCTTGATTTGAATGGCTCCCATAATTTGCAAATATTTTCACAAAGCTCTACAAGTCCACATCTCTTCTGTGGGTGTAACAGAAGGGGCTACTGTCTACCCAGAGAATTTAGAAGTATTTCAACTGTGCAGCTGACAGCTCTCATGGGGATGGAGATTCTTCAGATGTATAAAGTAGACAGAGGTTCTCTGTCACTGGAAGCACAAATTTTTCTGATCCAGAAGTTATATTCTGGATTAATTTCATCTGCCCTTTTCTTCATTAGAATTAGGGCCTTGGAACCTTTCAGATGAGGGCTGTAAGTTAAATGTAGAGATGAGATTTATCTTGCTTTCCATGCCAGGTCAGAAATTCATGTCCTGATAAATGCCATTTACTGAATGGGCAAATCACTACCTCCAGTGTTCCAGGAACACTTTAAGGCTTTCCTTAAAGAACAAAATACACTTCCTGAACTTCAGCAGCATTTTTCCTACATCCCTCACCAACAACACCCCAATTACGTGCTTAAAAAAACCGAGGCAGCTTTCAATCTGACTCCCACAAAAACCCAGCACCTCCGAGGGATCACCTCTTGGGGTGACTTACAGAGTAGTATTTCTTCTTGGTTTTGTCCACGCATTTCCCTTGGAGGCAGATCCTTCCTTTGCCACAGGGGGTTCCCTCGACGGCGGGCAGCTTCTTGGTGAGGCAGACCATCTGTCCCTGGCGCACCACGGCGCACCAGAGGCGCGAGCACACGTCCATGCCGGGGCACACGGTGTACTCGGCGCCGAACGCCAGCTTGCACTGCCGGATGGCGTCGTACGTCTGCCCCGGCAGCTCCTCGGGGCCCACGATGTGCTTCCTGGGCTGGTCCAGCAGGCAGTTCCCTACAAGAGCAAGCCAAAGTGTTGTTCACTCAGTTATTGACTGGTATTTTCCCTGCAGTGCTGCAAAGTCGTTCGGGCGACAGCGAGCCTCCTTCGAGGGATGGTGATGTGAACATTCTGAGGCGGCATCAGGTTTTGCATGAGGTCAAACTGCTGCCACTGTGTTCTGACCCCGCTGCTGAGCTGCCTGTTCCCAGCCTGAGGTGTAAATGAGTTTACCCAGGTCCTTTTGGCCTTTCAATCCTTTACACAAGACTAGGAACACATTCTGTGCTATTTGTGATTTAAGGAGCAAGCTAGACTCATGTAAGCAAGACTCAAAGCAAGCACAGTTGTTTGAGTTTTAAATGAGGATGACAGAAATAGTAAAGCTTCTAAAAGGATGCCAGAAAAATCAAAAAGCACAGACTTGCAACCAATGAGGCCAAGCACCCAAACAAAACATATCGAGAAATGAAAATTTCTACCAGCCTAAAGGAAAAATATAAGCTACGTATCAAAACTAATGTTGCCACTAAAGCTGGACTGCACTTTTCTTTTAAGGAGTGATATTTGGCTGCTTATGGAACTAGTTTGAAAAGGGTCATCCATTTCATACAAAAACCCATCAATAACAGGAAGAAAGAAATGCATGAATGTAAAGATTTGTATATGTGTTTGAAGGTCTGCAGTGGTCAAGATTTGTCTGGCACACTCTAGAAATGAGAATTCGCATTTATGTTCTAGGTATCTTCTGATAGCTGTTTTTTTTTACTATTGAAAACCTCACTTGTTGACACGGAGAACTATTTATTCAGTGTAACCTCTTTTACACTTCATGAAAGGGATATGTGGTCTGGGCAAGCTTCACTCATCCTCGGCCAAAATAACTCACCACAATTTACCTCACTTTGGAACCCACACCAGTGTTCTTCACTTGCATCATGGTTGAAAAAAGCCTATCTATAAAACCTTCACTATTTACACAAAATGGAATAGAATTTCAAGCCATGGCAGGGAGTTTAAGCAAACCAAATACCCCATTTCTCAACAGCTTGAGTTTTCCTTCCAAAACACACACTTACTGCAACTGTTCTACTCCTCTAAAGACTAATGCCAATTAGCCAAATTAGCCAAAAATTCTTTGTGTGTGATGACTTGCAACCAAAAACTCTCTTGTTAAACCTGTTCCATTTGCTGACCCTGATTTACCCTAGCCTTCTATTTAATCTGGATTGTGCTGAAATTTTAATGCAGACAAGGTGTGCCAATGCTAGCTGTCATGAGCTAAAGATAATTAAAAAAACCCTGGGTTGTTGTAGTGTAAAATATTAGATATGTGATGAGGAGTAAGGTTTTTCCTGGAGCTTCTGGACATAATTTGCATTAAGTTCTGGCAAAAATACTCTTTGTAAAAGTAAACAGCAGTGGAAATCCTCCTTCATACACCTCGTGAGGAGAGAGAAAGCCACTGAAATGTGAGGGCAGTGATGGGAAGGCTGTAGCATGTCAATATTCAGTATTACACACTGCTTTGGTACCTATGCCTAAGTTTATCAAACTCCCAAGCAAAGCTGTTTTTCAGTATTTTAAAACACCATACTAACACTTTATTTCGACTGGAAATAAAAATTTAGAGAAAAAGGAAAGAAAAGTCTAATCCTTGCATATACTCATCTGTCAGTCATTTCAGTTAAAACCCATTATATGTGAGTAACAAGCAGGTTTCACAAGCTCACACAGCAAATATAGCATTTTTTCCCCTCCAGAACACAGGGAAATGAGATCCAAACTTCTCTTTAACTGAGGGAAGTTGTGCAATGTCTACAACGCCAGGTGCTCCAGCTGATCTTGCACGATAAATTCAAAACTGAAGATAGGGAAGGCCCCTAAGTATTTCCCACAGGAAAAAAAAAAAAAACATCTTTATATAGGTGGACTGTAGCAGTGTCTGTGTTTGGACAGGGTGCAGTGAATTATTGCAGGTGTTTTTACCACCAGCTGGTCCAACCTCCTGCTTGTCATGGCCCCTGGTGGGAGGGCAGAGGGGGCTTCAATTCTGCATTACATTTCAACATCCAGAGATAGACATACTGCTATTCCCTCTTTTTTTTTTTTTTTTTTTTTTTGTCCTGGGCACCAAAGAACATCTTTGTGCCCTGGAATAGAGCAACATTGTTGGCTGATGACAGTGCTAATTAAGCCATCTCATTATCTCTCTCAACGCCATGTGTAATGTATCTTGGGGAAAAAAAAAAAAAAAAAAAAAAGAAGGAGGAACAAGATCTGTGCAGGAAGCAGATAAGCAGGATATAAATTAATTAAAATACAAACAGTCCTTGTTCCAGGTTGCACAGAGCACTGGGACTGAACACACTAAGTCCCAAGCAACCATCCCAAGCCTGGTGGTTGGCATGACAATAAAGGCAATTAGTACCTTTGGAAAGGCTTGGCTAAAAGCAGATGGATATAAATGTCACTCTCCTCTGGACACAAACCAAGCCTTTTCTTCCTAAATGTCAAACTGTTGTCTGGGGTCATCTCGTGAGTGTAAAAAAAAATGGTGATACCACGACAGAGCTGTTTATTGTCCTCAGAGCAGGCCCCAGGAGAGAGGGAATCAGCACCTTGATCCTCCCCAGCCCCCCTGGCTGACCTTGGACGAGACATTTCCGTCCGGATTTACTCAGCTGGCTTCATGTAATGCTGGTGTCTGCAGTGCACTCAGCTGCCAGGTGTTTCACTGCTGAGGAAAATCAGTTTGTGGTGTCATTCAGCACCACTCATGCCCCCAGAGCTGCTGAGGCCACTGATTGTCAGATGAAGTTTTCATATCATTTGAAGTCAAATTATTGACTTCCATTTTGACTTAATAGATGGCATTTGTATTCTGGTAGGACAGATCTGTGATTAAAAAAAAAAAAAAACAAACTGGGAAATTATAAATATCTACAGAAGACTGTTACTTAGAAAAGGTCTGTGAATGGCTGATCCATCAAGAAAAGAGACTCCTTAAATATGCATTGGAAATCACACCAACAGCATCAGCAATAAAATGAATTCCCAGAGGACTATAGACCTACATGATGAGAGGTTCAAATTTTCTATGAATAATTTCATCATATCAATACCTCTTGAAGACCACACACCTAAATGATAGATACTCATGAACTGAGGAGAAAACAGTTCCTTACACTCTCTGAGAGGTCATTCATGGATGGTGGGAGAGTTACCTCAGTAACTCAAAAGGGAAAGTTCTCTTCATTTGTGGAAATTAATTTGGTAATATTAAATCAATGCCAGAGCAATATGGATCATAAAATAGGATAGTACAGATTAATGGATCTAATAAAATTGAGAGAAAAAATTAAGTCATTCAGAGAAAAATATTTCAGAGAGCACTGAAACCAGCCAACAAAATATTTAAAAGCAAACCTTTACATTCAGCAGACACACCATACATTTATCCATAAGCATTCTGGTTACCATAACAACTTGATCCATTCACTCAGTTATGTCATTTTTATCTCAGCCTTTTGGAATTTGAGTGGTTTGTTTAATAACTGCAGTTGCTTTGGGAGCACAGTGAAGACTTTAAAATTCATTAAAGAGTGAAGTCGAAGACTATGCTTTTTCATTTCTACTTTTGGAAAACGAATGTTTTGTCCTTATTCCCCAAGGGGTAAATGTCATATTTAGCAAATAAGCTGCCATAAAATGTTCTTAATAAAAAATACAGATTGACAGTAAGAAGTATCATGTAGCTGACACAGGGAGTGGTAACACATACCATGGCCATCATCAAAGAATTCTGTGATAGTTGCTGAAGTGCACTTGGACCAGGGTTTTGAAGCATCAATGCTGGTCAGAATGGAGGACATCAGGCGCTTGTCTTCCATGGAGCCAAAGTTCTCCTCACAGAACTTGGAGTCATCATGGGAAAGCCCAAGCAAGTGCCCTGTGGAAATGAAACAAATTAATTAAATTATATGACTATCCAGAGTTTACCAGCTGGAGCTCACAGTCATGTGAGGGAAGGGAACTGTACTCAAATTATTTATCAACAATTGACTTCTAACTGTTTCTTCAAATCATCTTCAGCAAGAAAAACTTTGTGGAAATGTTCTGCAATAGTCTAGAAAGGTGCTACATCTTTTTAAAAAGCTAAAAATAAAAGTATTTAAGATGCAACTAAACAAAAGGTAGAAGAATGAATGGGAATAAAGCTGCAGAGAGCTGAAGCCTGAACTTAATGCTTCAAATGTTCAACCTAAGCCAGAAGTTGATTAATAAGATATGCAGGGCTAAACCAAGAGTGCTTTAACAACAAGGACAAGACCACCCATCAAAGCCACTGCAGGGAAAAAAAAAGCCTGATGCCCTGAAAGGGACACATTCTGCAGGATTTGGCCTTTTCTTTTTTTCAGGTAAGAAAAACCATTTTTGTTTGGCAATACTTCCTATTTAAGGCCAGATAATGCTGGTTTTATGCTGCACTAAGACACTGAATATCAGGAGGTACACGTCAAGTTTCAATCTGACACAGCACTACATAACAAAGACTTGCTCTGAAGAGATGACAACAGCTTTGTTTCTTCCAGACAAATGCTGGTGTTGAGCAACACAATTCACTGCTAAGATTATTATTTCAAACTGACAGATTCTTCTGACAGAGTAACCAAATAATGAGTGCACCACTTCTAACCTTCCAGAGCAAATTCTCTGGAAGAGGGCTGAGCATTTAATACATTGTATTTACATTGCATTTACTGATCCAAGATTGCTCACAGTTGTAGAAATTACCTCACTGCAAAATGTTTGTGAAGTAAGGCACTGAGGGTCTCTCAGTGGAAAAGGAGTTTAATTTTTAAGTCTTTGCCTTGGAACTAAACAGCCCTGGGTGAAAAAAAAAAAAAAGCTGGAGCACTGATCCAAAGAGTTTGGCTGAGTAACATCCCATGGCACTCAGCACTGGGATATGAATGATAGTTGGGTGCACACCAGCAACTCCAGGATGTAATTTTTCAGAGTGCTCAGCGTTTTATAGCACCATTCAGAACCACCCAGAACTCTGTGACATGGAGCTTTCAGTCCTGCAGGGCAGAACTGCAGTTTGTCACAGCCTCTGGTACCACTCTGCAGCACTTCACCCATGTAAGATGTAGTCTTGTTCTCCAAACAAATCCCTTTATTGCATAACTGTACTTCACTCTGCAGGACTGTTCACTTTCTGCTGAGGACATCCCATGTAAGTACATAATTAAACAATACAGTGCACATATTCACAGCCTGTTAATGCTCCTGCAGCTTGGGCTGCTCTTGAGTTTCTCTGCTACCTATGACATCTTTCTTTTTTTCTCCTTCATAGAGCCAAATAAAAAAAATACCCTTTGGATATGAAGCAGCTTGTAGGTAAATTTCAAGCTCTTCCCTTGGAGCAGAGAGACTGAGGACTTCTTCGTAACACTGTTGCAATTTAGCTGCCCTGCTCAGAAAAAGGCTGGACAGCCTCTATGGAGAATTTCAGAGTAAATAAATAAACGCTTCTCAGGCCACTGTTCAGCACAGAACATTTCATCCCAAACACTTTGGCAAAAGCAGAGGAATCTGAAACAGGGTCATCTCCTGGAAAGTGTCAGGCTACTGAATTCACCTTTAATTAGAGAGCAGCATAACTTCTCTGCTTTACACTGATAAATGGGGTGAGCTGAGGACACACCTCATTAGCAGCATCTACTTTGTCATATTAAATCAGGCCATTGTTCCAGTGCATGACAAGAACCAAGTCACTTACTTGGCAGACTTCAGCCTTTTGGAGGAGGAGAAGCTTCCAAAGTATTTGTGAATCTCACTCCTTATGTTTAAAATTTTCAAAAATAATTTAAAAACCCCATCATGACAAGGAAAGAAGCAGTAAGCAGTGAATAATTTCCAAAATATATAGTTCTGACTGTCAGTGTTTGGGCTTCTAAATTAGCCCCCCAGTGATGTTAGTGAGGATAATAGCATTAAATGTATGGATTTTAGCTCTCCATACTCATTTGCCAGTAAATTTTGTATGCATGTGTCCTGGGGTGACAGACACATTCACTTACAAACACTGTAAATGCAACTCTCAAAGGATTTTATGGAGCTAAAATTCCTAATTCTTACCACAACCTAAATTTCTCCCTGTTCTAACTTTGCCTTTTAAGGCACTCTGACCAGACTTAGAAGTGATTAAAGCACATGACAAACTCCCAATGATGCTGCAATTTGGTTTTACATTTCATTAAAAAGAATCAAAATTCAAAACATCACAGGGCTCTGTAATCTCTAAATACTGCTTGGCTAGGTTTTGCCCCTTTTAGCACAGAAGTGAGAACAGCAAAGGCCTTTAACACCTGTATCCTTCATCCTTTGGCATCCAAAAATTAAGGACGGGACACTTCTCTTCCTACTTCAAGAAGTCTCTCCCTACCACTCCTCGCATGCATAAACCCCTGCTGATGTTATTATATGACATTAGGGTGGTTTCTGGCATTTTCTGGTGGGGTGTTTCCCTTCCAAATTGGAAAGGTTGATCCTTCAAGTGACCCTGCATGGAAGCAGAGCTCTGGAGAAAGCTCTGGACAGAAGTGAAGACTCGAGGAACACAAATCTTACAAAGAGAGCTTTTGAAAACAATGCCAATTTTAGCCCCACCCCATTTTGTACGAGTACAAACGTCAAACTGGGCTATTAAAGAAAAAGAAAAGGCTCCCAGCAGCTGTGTAAAATGATGACTGATTGAGAATGGGTTCGTAGATTATCTGCTGTTTTCTACTTAATGAAGCATCTTACTGGTGCTGACAGGTCCCACTGAGTGAAAATGACATAATACAATTTTACCAGCAGGATGGTGTTTGGTTAAGTTATGCTGTAGGAATGCATGAAATGGTGAAGGAAACAGATGGAGGGGAGGGAGGGTTTGCCCTCTTGTAGCCAAGGAGGAGGTGGCTTGCTTGTAAATTCATCTCAAACTCCAAAAAGACCAACAACCCAAATGGAATGACATCCTCTCCTCACAGCTTTCCCTGATGAAGACCAACACCTTCTACAACCCAAAAGGAAATAATATCTGCAATGGGTTCAAAAAATGATCCCTACACCTTGCAGGAATGGGGTGTATATCCCTAATACAAGGAGAGAATTCTTCAGAGAAATTATGACAAGTCAGTTGAAACTTTCATCCTCTCTAAGGATCAGGACACGAGCCCTGCAGGGAAAGCAGGAGTGCACCAGAGCTGAGCTGCATGTGTGGTGAAGCAGCTCTCTTATACCCAGGAACACTGGGAAGCAAACCAGAATCACAGGATATCCTGAGCTGGAGGGAACCCACAAGGATCATCCAAGTCCAGCTCCTGGCCCTGCACAGGACAGCCCCAAGAATCCCACCCCGTGCCTGACAGGATTTTCCAAATGCTTCTTGGAGTCTGGATATTTCTGGTTTTTCTTAATATACAGTTCTAGACTATCTGCAGAGGTTCTCTGAACGAGCAGCATGCAAAATTACTGTACTGTCACACATTTTTCACTGGTGTTTCAAGCATTAGAAACAAGAAAACAAAATATCCACAACATACAGCAAGCCAACTCCAGGCTTTGCTAAAGCACAAACCAAGGTGGGTCTCCTGGAAAAAAGCCACCAATCCCTGCTTATGGACAAGAACTTGGACAGCATGTCAAAGAGCTGTTCTTGCACTCCCTCTGACCACAGGAGACATGCAAGGTGACACAGCAGGCTGGAAAATGCTGCAGGCATTGTAATTTGTTTTCTCAGAGGAGCTCAGCTCGGATGAAGCACGTGTTTGCCAGTGAGGTCATGCCTTTCACCTCATTTCCACTCGGGGCAACTGGGGAGCAAAAGAAGGTCAAGAGATTTGCCTCAGGTTCCCCCGTGAGTCAGTGGCTCTCGTGGGATCAGGGTTCAGGAAGCTCCTGGCTCAACATTCCCTGGGCTAATAATCACCAGCCCAGACCTTCTGCATCAGCCTCCTGCTCTCCCCTTGGCTAAACAAAGATTGCATGTGGGACCTCTGTCAAAATAAAACCATTTCTTCTGGCACGGGCTGTTCTTCTAACTCCAGTGAGTTTCTGACTCCTTCTTAAGAACTTCATGCTGGTATCTCTCAGAAATCCTCCTGAAGCCATGGTGGAGCTAAGCAATAACAATTAATAAAGCTGGTGGTTTTTTTTAATAAACAGATGTGATTTGAATTACATGAGCTTACAAAAAAAATGCATAGAATATAAAACTAGCCGTTCCTATTTTTTTAATTCTTGAACTTTAGGTAGACTTTTCTTTTCTTTGACTGCTATCAGCCACTTATGAAAGAAAAAGGATTAAAAAAAAATCCACTCTCTCTTTTAAATCTCCAGCCCAGAGGCAGTTTTTAATATTTCTGGCTTAAAAGAGTTCTTCAGACTCAATGAAACAATAGTCTGGAGTGCAGCTTCTTCTCAGGAGCAGACATTAAAAAAAAAAAAAAGGCTCAATCAGACATTCACCCACCAGTGCTGCAGACTTTACATAAAACAAACCTGTGCTGAGCTGGCTTGTTGTAACAGACTTGTGGGAGATCACAGACACATCACCCCTGTCAGACAGGCCATTCCCAGGCAAGGTTCTGCCCAGGCAATCCTGAGACCACTGTGTCCACACACACTTAAATAATCATTAAAAAGATGTGGCCTTGGAGGTCCACAGTGCACTAATTAATGGGGCATGTAGAAGAGAAATATTCATTTTAATGAAGAAACAGGAGATGGTGACACCTATTTCACACCTGTTCCACTCAGAGGAGCTTGGAAAGAACATAAATTCACAGCAGCTCACGGTAAACGAATGAATGTGTGGGAGTACACAGGGCAAGAATGTAAAAATTGCACTGTCTGCTGCATGAGAAGTCTCCCCCCACAAAAACTGCATTATTGGATTGGTTTTATCTACCTGCCAAGGAGGAAAGGAATCCCTACTTCACCCTGCAGTCTGGAAGGCTGGAGGCCTGGCTGAACACTGAACTTCTTTTAGGATCATAAAATCAGAGATCACTTAGGTTGGTTGGAAAAAAACCATTGAGCACAACCATAAACCTAACACTGCCAAATCCACCACTAAACCATGACTGTAACATATTTTTTGATAATGACTGCTGTGAAGTATTAGGCAAAACACAGAGTTTTACAGTTTGCTTTAAGCACCATGTCTGCTGCAGGTGGAGCGATGATATATTTTATATAACATTACAAGTTAATAAAAATATTACTGGGCAAGCCAAGAATTTTTATTCAAAATTTTAACCAGCAACCTTTTAGACAGCTGATGTTTGCTTTTTGAGGCATCAGCTTAATTTTCTGTCCCACCTTCAGCTCTTGTGAAGGCTTAGTTTTGTCTGCCCACCTTTTCTCTTAATCACAAGGGGTATGCTCATGAAGGCTTAATTTGAGAGCTTTTGCAAGCAGAAGTTAAGATAGAACTTTGAAAAAAAAGGTTCAAAGAGGAGGAATCAAGCAATTTTCCTGATGCATGTCAGCAGAGAAGACTTGGATGAGTATACTCTCTTGTTATTTTTTGTTGTTTCAAGAAAGCAAATCTTCCTAATTACGATTACCTGGATATTTGCCTAAACTTCATCTGTCACGAAGGAAACCTAATATGAGACTCACAACCTCCACTGTTTTTCTCATGTGGCTGTGAGACTTTGTGCCCTTGGGGATGCATCCCCCTTGAAATGAAAGGCTCCAGGAGATTTGTAGCTGTCAGGTCTGAAGCTTGTCTTTATCTGCTTTATCTTGACAGCCTTGAAATCAAAGGGCTGCATGTTCAGCAGAACATGGCAAAGGAAAGATTGCTGTCTTTAGTTACTTTTGAGTGTACACAAAATGAGCACATGTGGTAGAACAAGGAGTGGGAGGATTTTTTTTGTCTCTTCTACGGACATCAAAAGACTCCTTTAAGTATCACACACATTGTTCTCAGTTTCATTTGTTACTGAAGGAGGCAGAATCAGAGTTTGCTGTAAGTCAGACATGGTATTCCTTCCTCAGTGGCCTGCAGCTCAAACACAGCTCAGGCTCTGAATGAGCAGCTCCAATCCATCCAGAATTCATGGTATTCCGATTTACTTCAGTGAACCACGCGAGCAGAGATGCCAGGAGCAATACTTCACTTCTAAAATAGCTTTTTTACAGAAAACCATGCTCTCTAATACATTTTGCTAATGGTGCTCATGACACTTTTGTCCTGAGTGGTGACAGAGGCCACAGAATGATGCCATGCTGGAAAAGATTTGTTATCAAACTCCTTACTTAACACACGAAGAAAATTCTTGGCTGTGAGGGCAGAGGCCCTGGCACAGAAAAGCTGTGCCTGCCCCATCCCTGCAAGTGTCCAAGGCCAACTTCAAGCAACCTGGAATAGTGGAAGGTGTCCTTGCCCATGGATCATTTTTAAGACCCCTCCAAGACAAACCATTCCATGATTTTCTCATTTTAGTTTCTGTGCAGTGCCTTGGTTTCAGGCATTACACAGCCCAGCTGTGGAGGATGTTGTGATAACTCATTGCCACAGAAGATGACGCTGAGCAGAGGCCTTGAAAAGGCATCCTGTGCATCCCTCTGCCCTGGGGTAGGATCAGCATCCCCTGAGCCACAGCTGCTTTAGCCAGATGGCTCCTGTGAACCTCCAAAATCAGAGCCTCCCCAAGCACTTCACTCCTGCCCTCAGCTGTCCTGCTCAGATGATTTTGGCTAATGCTTAAAGCAAATCTCCCCTGCTGCAATTTCAGGCCATTACCCCTTGTGCTGTCCCAGGTGGACATGGGAAATGATTTATTATGCAAATTTTTGCAGCAATTTTTTAAACGTGTTTGAAGGCTGCTTTTATCCCACCCTTTGGCCTTCCCTCCCCCAAAAGTCACATGTGAAAGATAAAAGGAAACTAATGAACAAAGGTTTAATTAGTTCCACGCAGCAATGCTAAAGCTATAGCCTAAAAATAAAATACTTGGAAAGAACATCAGTAAACCATATTACTCAGGAGGACAGGAGGAGTAACTGCGTGCCAGAGTGTTTGTGTAACAGAGGAGTAGGAACATTGCAAAAGGTCAAATGGACATTATCACTGAGAAAAAAAGGCTGTATTGCCTCTTTTTTAAAAAGTAAGTTTCTCAAGATTGATGGAAAGAACAAAGATAAATATAATTTAAAATGCTAGGCCCATGTAACTCCCACTGAGCTGAACTGGAGCTTTGCCTGCTTGAAGGCTGCAGAAAGGCTGTTTTTGTACTTGAGGACCAGATCAAAACTCACAGGAGACTCTAGATCAAAACTCAGGTTTAATTCTTGGCCTTCTCTGGGATTCCCTTTGTGATTTGGGGAATTTTCCTATTGATAAAACAAGCAGTAGCTCCACTTAGATCCCCTTGAACTCTTCTCATTTTGCTTTTGTAGATGGCAAACGGTTTAGGGTGTGGTATGGTTGTGCCAAAGCACAGTGGGACTCCAGCACAAACTTCTGACCATGACTGGACCTCAAAACACAACACCAGGCTGCAAAACATGGAAACATCCCATCACAAAATATGTCAAATGTAATTCCAGCTGACTGACTGTGCCTGTTGCTGATGTTGGATCATGCTGATCTTCACTTGTTTATAATTCAGAACTGTCAAAGTAACAAATCTCTGATCCAAAAGCCCAGAGTATTAGAGTGCAAATCTCACTGTTTTTGCTTCCTGATGGTTATTTTAATAAGGGACACATGGAGAAGCAATGTAGTGCTGCCCTATGAAAAACATTAAATAACTGCTGAGATTATGAGCAATCTCAGGTTCTTTAATGCTCTCCTCCACACGTCCCCAAGAGGCAGGGAAGTGCATGAAGCAAGGAAACATCATTTTTTGCAGACAATTGGCTGCTGATAACAAAGGCTTGGAGAATGCCTACATACTGTGCCTAAGCTCAGACAGCTCTGCAGTGCTGTGGAGGTGTAGTTGAAGGAGCTGCTAGAAGTAAAAAAAAAAAGCATCCATATGCTACAACATGGTGATGATTTCAGGCAAGAATCCAGGGGGTTATTTTTGAGAAAATGAAGCTACTGCTGTCCCAAGTGACAGCAGCTTGTCCCCTGCTAGAAAATAACCAGATATGGATTTACTGTTGGTGGCTGGATGTCTTGGCAGGCTGTGATTTCAAAGTAACATTTATTGTGTTAGCACTGCTCCCCTGTATTCTGAGGAGAAACTGGATTACCACATTCGAAGTTAGAAGGTTTCTTTCTGGTTTTTTTGTTGCATTATCCTCGTTTTTTTTCCATTTGACATTGGAGAAAAGCTATTACTGATTTTCCTACATACAAGTAGGACAAGATTTAGGTCCTACCTTATCAAACTTTACATAAATATCTCCACCACCTTTTGAATTTGGCTGCATCTATTCCTTCCTGTGCTCTCCTTTACAGGCCTGTGCAGGGTTTGCCTGCTGCTGCTCATTCATTCTCTCCCCCTCAAAAACCACTGGTCAAAATCCATCTATTTTATCTGGAAGAAATAAAACAAACATCTCCCACATGATGTGGCAGAAACCCTGGCAACAGAAGCAGCAGGTTTGTTCTGCAGCAAAGCTGCTTTTTTGGCTTCCTGTGCACCAATCCAGCCTGAGCCCCCGGACTGTGCATCCTCCTGTCGGGTTGAGCTGCAGTTCAATTCACTTTGGTTGCCTTCCAGAGAAAGAATCTGAGCCTGGAAAATGCTCTTGGATCCTTCAGGGGAGAAGCAAGAGCGCTCAGATCTCCTGGAAGTCACAGTGAGGACACTCTGAAGACCAAGTCTATGCTAAAGATGCTGCATCTCCTCCCCATGCACAAAAACCACTGAGAGTGACTCTGCTTCAGCCAGTGGCTCACCTTGACCTTCCAGCTTGACAGAAAAGAACATCTCAGGCTCAGAGCATCCCCCCTGACTGAGGAACTGAGCCACTGTAAAATTAAAGCTACACCCTGCCCACAGGACGGGGGGAACTTGGAGATTTCTGGACTGCAGGAAGAAATCTGGTCTCCAAATTAAATACAGCAAGGTTTTCCCCAAAGTGCTTAACTAAAGGGTATCCATGCCACACTTTTATTTTTCATCCTTTTTTGACCTTTGATTTAATTTAAGTACTCAAGTAATTTTAGCTGTGTTTTCTTCTCAGCTTCTCCCACTTCAGGCCACACACACAAAGATCACTCTGTGACTTGACACCCCTCCTTTCTTAAAAACTTCTGGTGAGGAGGAAAAAAAAAAGAGGATGTTATTTTAAACAGCCTCAAACTAGAGGTTTTATGTCCATTAGGGTTCTTATTTATTAATTTCAATTCATGCCTTTTTTACATTGAAAAATTATAGTTTTTAGAGATTCTTGTAAATGCCTAGGTATGAAAATGGCCTTTCTCCAAAATGTGCTTCTAGATCACTAAAAATAATTCACTTTTGCTTATATTTTCTCTGTGTGGAATTCAACGTAACAATGTGAAAGTTTGCTGCTCATCCCTATCTTTACTGAGCTGTGTTCTTTCATTTTTCATCTACCTAAAAATGTATTTATTGCTGATAAAATGGCAGGAAAGACAATGCTCTCCTCTTCACACACCAGATCCATCAAGAAGAGGGCTCCTCACCCAACCCTGCCCACTGACCCTCAGCATCACTTCTGGGTGCAAGGGACACAAGCAGTGTCCCCAGCACTCTGGCTTTGAATGACAGGTTAAGTTTGCCATTTAACACATCCCAGATTTGTGATGGCTCACTCACAGCATCCATGTCCACATCCCATGTGAATCTGTCTTTCTACACTGCTGTAGCACTCTCTAAATGCACTGAATTAGTGATTCCAGAGAACTTTTTCTTTTGTTGTGACATTATTGCTTACTAAAACAAAATTTCTGCTTTGGGGACTCATCCTGCCACAGTATTGTTTTCCTGCAATGCCTGATCCCTTCTCCAGCCACTACTGATGCAATTCCTTTGCAGAGCTGTAAGAGGAGCAGGGTTAGGATCACTTGTCACTGAAGAGTCAGGTCATTTGCCATCTTGGTGACCTCTGCTTCCTCAGCCATATGTATAAGACACTCAGATCTCAGGCTCTACCTGCAAGCTCCTTGAAAATGGAACCACTGCAATGATACTCCCAAAGCAAACTTTACTTTGGTTTGGCACGAGGTACAAGGCAATTCAGCAGCTGGCTCTCTGTGAAAGTTCTCCTTTCCATGTTATTTCCTTCCAAGAATACTTTTTTTTTTTAAAGAAAACAAAAGGAACACTCCACTTTCAAACTGCTATTCACTCCCCAAAGCGAACAGCTCTTATAGCAGATGTATTTCCACTGAACACAGTTCCCAAAACATCAGTAAATTAAACATGATCAACATGGCAGCATCCCTCTTGAAGGATTATATCATGACATAATAAGTAATAACTAATATCCCAGAACACAAACTTTTCTTCTGGCACTAATTCTACCTTAAACCCATCTGAAGGGTACATGCAAAGCTCCTAACTTAACTGCTGTCCACTGAGGTGCAAACTGAAACAAAGCTAAACAGGTTTTGTGACCAAACCTTTACCACCTAAATACTATTTCACTTAATACAGGATTTAAACCGAATTTCTGTACACTTACAAAGATACTGGAATTATGTTAGGTTTTTGCCACAAAAGCTTTTCTCTGCGGGTAATATAAAGAAAAAAGCTTCCTAACAGCAGCGGGTGCAACAAGTTGAAAAATATGACTTATTTTCCAATAAATAAGTGCATGCAAATTACAACAGATGGGCCAAAAGCTTTCTCAGGAGGGCCATGCATTGACATCTCCGAGCAGTAGCAGCAGCCTTTGAATTTTCACTTCAACTGCTGCTTAGAAAGGCCACTGTCAGGGAGGAAACACCTACTGTGCGCCTTCCCCTGCCTTCTGATCCCTTATTAGTTAACCCTGAAGTGCATATGTACACAGCCCTAATCCCCAGGCGGGGCTCTGGGCCGGGGGAAATCTGGAATTAATTGCGGGGTATTTTGGTTCCTAATGCAGCTGTTGGGAGTGTTTGGCTTGGCAGGGGAACAGAAAAGGCACTGCATACCAATTTCGTGAGCCACCGTAAAAGCTGCGTGGAGGCCGTCGTCTTCAATCACCGCGCAGCTGCGCTCGGGGGAGCAGATGGTCCCAACGTCTGCCATTCCCAGGGTATCACAGGAATGATGCCCACATAAATCCTGCCCGGGAAGGGGAAAAGAAAAAATCAAAAAAAAGAAAAAGAAAAAAGAAAAAAAAAAAAATCATTACAATGAATTTTTACACCCAGCGGTAACAACCGGTTAAAGGCGCCTTTGCCAACGGCGGGTCCTGGATGAAAATGTCAGTGTAAAGTTCCAGCTAGAGATGTTAAAAGCACAGCAAGGCAATCCCTGGTAAGGTCAGTGGGAGTATTTCCATGGACTTTAACAGGTTTTGGATACGTTCTGCAGCTAATTTTTGTTAGTTGAATTTGTATTTCTGCGATGCTCACACTTGCATTGAGGTAGGCGCTGAAAATATGCTGTGGAAGCATTTCCTCATTGACAACAAAACCAGAAAATTCTCTTTATTTACAGAAGGTAAACCAAGGCCCAGAGAAAGCTTCAGCTTCCTGATCAGTCCTTGAACCAGAGATCACCTTTCTGTTCTGAAACCAATCCTATATTCTCATTTAACAGAAATGAGATTGCTACATGTGGAACCTCATTCCACATCTGCCAAGCAGTACAATTACTAATGTGTTACCCAACAATGTACCAAGTATTTTGCATTTCTCAGAGATTGCTGAGAGTCAATGATATGAGAGAGTGCAAAATCCCAACAACTTAACCACTTCTCCCACATGTAGACATGGGATGTGTCTGAAAACCATGCAGGTGGCATCAGGTTTTGTCTTTCAGCTTTGGTCAGACATTGTGTTTTTCTCACCAGCATTAATTTCTCCATGCTTCTGTTGAAGCAGAGGGAAGAATATTAGTGTGCACGTGCATATATACACATTTTTTGGATGAGAAGGAAAAGTAGGGGCCATGCTATTTGGAACACTTCCAATATTTCGTTGTGGTTGAATGAAATTGTCATTTCCAAGGCATGACAAATGTTATTATCAAAATGATCAAAGAGCACTTTTTTCCCTTCATTTTCAAGATTCTCTTCTTCTCTTCAGATCTCTTTCTACAAGGACTTCCTTTTATGAAGCCTTTCATAATTAATCCACATGAACAACAGACACCTTATAGGAGGCTTCAGAGCAGCAATGTTCACTGATTGTGACAGGTTAGGCAAACCTGGAAAAGCACAGGATTCAAATCCCACTGAAGTCAAAGGAAACCACACCTAGTGCACAGATACTGTGACAGAGCATCTCTTTACAAACACACACACACACAAAAAAGAAAAAAGGTGGGTTTTTTTCCCTCACAAAGAATTTTTTCAAGCTAAAAAAACAAAGCAGTATTACATAGATGGAGAAGAAATTTCAGGCTCAGTTCTGGCTTCCAGGAAAGTGTCAGTGGGACAAGAAGACACTGTCTTAAGCTTGATGTTTAGGTTGGACATTTAGGAAGAATTTCTTCACAGAGAGGGTGATTCGATATTGGAAGGGGCTGCCCAGCAAGGTGGTGGAGTCCCCATCCCTGGAGGTGTTTAAGGAAAGACTGGATGTGGCACTCAGTGCCATGGTCTAGCACAAGGTGGTTGGACTCAATGATCTTATTTCCAACATGACTGATCCTGTCGTTCTGTGATGGAGCAATGTGACCTGAATCCACACAAGCAGCTGAACTGAATTCTTACACAAGTACCAAAAAGCACATAAATCAGACAGAAAGCAGCTTACTTAGGAGGGCTAGACAGGTTGAGAGTGCCAAAACAGTATAAACTGCATTAATTCAGGCTTTGTCTCTGCATGCAGATTCTAAGTCACTCAGCCTTTTCTTGTATTTGGGTGTCATTATTACATAGGTACTGACATCAGTGCTGCTCCCAGCGTGGCACAATGGCATCAGCACCCAGATGCCTCATGCCACTCAGGATTTACTCCCATTTGCACACAAGAAGCAGCTACACTGGGAATTTACACCAGCAGGCACAGCCAGACTCCACAATGATTCACCAGGTTTGATGACACAAATGTAACTAAAAAAATACAATTTTTCTAAGCAGGCAATCTTGTAAACTTCCACAGAGCTAATTCTGATGGGATGTGTGGAGCATGGAACATTAGGGCAGAGATGTTACCATAATCTCACCTCAGCACTTCAAAAGCTGTGCACAGGACTGCATTACAATGTCTTCCCTAAATATCAGGGCTGGTCCTAGAAAATCCCAGAGCAGGAAAGACATGATTCTGCAAACTGCTGATATGCCAGATCACCTAGCTCCTCCAATTCCCCACGGACAGCTGGCAAACAGGTGTCCTCAGATGACGTGGGACCAGCCATCCCCAGAAAGGAGAAGAGTGCCCACCCTGGGGTCAGAAAGTGGTGGGCAGTGCTCCAGCAAAGCCCTCAGTAGCCCCGTGGCCACCTCCCTGTGCCCCCCCAGCAGCCGGCGTGGGAGTCCTGCGGCCACCACCAAATCCCAGCTGGGAAGCAGCACAGGGGCTTGTAAAGGATTCTGGAAACAAGGTCAGGAAATATTTTCTGGCATCAGCTCCTTTGTCAGAAGCTGTTCTGGGGATGTCTGTGGGCTGCCCATCTGTTGCTAGAGCAGGGCATGCCATGGCTGTGCTTTGAGCAGAGCATGGATTGAGCATCCTGGTTTTCCCTGCCAATTCCAGCCCTCAGTGGCTGCCTGAGGATGCTCATATGCAGCTAAGGCTGACATTATCAACAATCATTTAGGCAGATTACTGAGAGCTCCCCTATGTTTTCATTGTCTCATTCACTGCTTTACTTCTCCTGCCTCTGTATGATATGAACTGGAATATATTTCTATTCACAGTACATACTAAAAACAGAACTGCAGCCTTTCAAGTGGCATCTCTGAGACAAATATTCTGAAAAATTTCCTTTTGAGTCAATTCACCAATACCAGCTTCCAAACAGCTTGACTGCAAGTGATGTTACTGAAAATCATGCCTGCTTAGCCATCAAACACTGGCTATGGATTATTCATTACCAGAATCAATAGTTACATTTGTTGTTTTGCTTTCCTGGGCAGTGCTGGAAAGCAGTCTACTACTTTCATGAAGTAAACTTTCTGGGAGTACAGTAGAAGGTTTTATTTCCCTGGAAAATATTTTAACTTTTTGTTAAAAACAGGCTTCAATGTAATGATGCAATCTTAAAAAATCTGTGTGGCTAGCCTCAACTTTTCATACTCCAGATAAAGCATGAGGAAAGAGGGGACTCGTGATACATAAAATCAGTTTCCAATGATTATTTCACTCTGGGATTTTTTGATTCTACTAGAAAGTTAATCAGCTACTCAGATCTGGATGCTCAACTGCCTTTAAACAGTGGCAGAAACGTTAAAGAACGTTTTTTGCTATTTCTAAAGAAGGAAAGCAGCCTGGCCCTTGATCTGCTTTACAGTAGTTTCGAAACAGAAGAATGACAAGGAAATGCATTTGCTGTGCAGGAGGCAAGAGATGTTAAGACTTAAGCTTTGGCAAAGGAATGGCTTAGTAAAACTAAGCTGTACATCGCAAGTCTAGTAGTTAATTAGACAGCTCATTAGAGGCCAAGTTTTCTTGGCATCCTAAATCCATCAGGAGCAGCTGGCTGGCTGCCATGTATACATGGCCTTGTTGTGAAGGGAGGTAACTGTCACCACGTCCTGGCTGGAGCAGGGAGTTCATTTCACCTGAAATGTGTTCTACAGTAGGTTTCAAAACAAGAATAAACTGTTTAGTGAAACCTGGTATTAGGTCAGAGCCGCTGACCAGATCCAAAACACGATGTGAGCACCAACGTGGACACTTTCGTGGGATTTAAGGACAGAAGAACATGTCCCTCAGGTTTTTCGAGTTATCTAACCCTCACAGGGCTTGCAGTTTGGGATCCTGTGGGCCCCAAAGTGTCACAGCTCCACAGCCTGGAACAGCTGTGCACTCGGCTTATTGGGGTTCAGATGTTTCATTCAGATGTTTCACATGTTTCTCCACCTTTGGCCCTGAGGGAAGCCGAGCCTACAGAGCTTCTCAGACCAGAATGAGAGGAACCCACAGGATGAGGCTTTGTGCAGGCCAAGCTGCACATCACCTTCCTGTAAAGCACAGCTAAAACCTTCACAGTTCTGTTCACTTGTTCTTCTGGCCCCTTTGCAACAGCTCATCAGCTCAAGCCTTTTCCCAGTAGAATGTGATCCAGCTAGAAATTCCTTCCAGAGATGAGGCCAGCTAGAAGCATCTCTTTTAGGAGAGCACTTTACTGTCTGCACCAGGCTCCTGCCAAGCTCACAGGGAGCTGTGGCTCCTCCTGAAGCAGCCCCTGAGCCCAAGGTTTCGCTAGCCCAGGCTGCAGCTCAAGTGCAGTCAGTGAAGGGACCCAGTTTTTGGTCCCTATTGCTCATCCCTCTTCTTTCCCACTGAACAGCCTGTGGTAAATCACAGAAACAGTTCCTCTCCATGCTTGAGGAACCCAGACCACCTTGCTCCAAGCGCTGCGCTCCACTCAGCGGCTTCAGGTCACGATTCCTCTCCTTCTCACCACATGAATTACTCACTAAACAGTGACAGACCTTTGGTCAGAGAGGTGGAAAGTTTCCTTAACACCTGGAACAGCTTACGACCTCCTGGTTGAGGACGTCTCTTGGGAGGTGGGCGATACAGACCTAAAATCCCTCCAGCAGAGGAAGGAATTAAGCACGACTTTCCAACTTCCTGCAGCAGCGTTCCCACCACAGGCCTGGGCAGGGACGGGGTGAGGTGGTGTTAGGAACACACACATCCACCCTCCCATGCATTCACCCTCCCATGAGCTCCTCTGCAAAGTGGGTGAACTTTCACTGATGTCACAGCAACCTGGAAAGGCACACGTGGTTCAAAATGTCATGTTCACATGAGCAGAAAGGATCCTGGGTGAGGAAAAGTTCATTGGGTTACTGCTCTGTCCTCCCCTGGGCACATTTTGAGAGGGTGGCCACAGCCTGGTTACCTTCTGAGGAAAACCACAATGGTGATACCTGCCAAAACAAAACCCAAATCTATTTCCCCAGCAGTTTAGCTTAAAAATTCAGGTGATTTGCTTTTGGGGTTTATATGATAAATATGAGCCTGGGGCTTCAGCATTTGAAAAAAAAAAAAACAAAAAAAACCAAAACAACACAGCAGAGTTATGCAAACTACAGGTAATTTAAAAATACTGACAAAATGCACATAAAGCATTTGGAAGGAGGAGTTGCATGGGGAGGAGACGTTTCAGTTATGAAACTGGTGACTGATGACCAAGTAAAAATGTGTGAGTTAGCCTGCTTAAGCCACAGTTCCTTTGTGGGAAAACTCCACACCATCTCTCCAGATGAGGGTGATTCAAACTTCTCCTCTATCAGTTATGTCCCACTTTGTTTTCCCTAGGGACATTATTTAAATGTATCGGATGTGCAACAAAGTTGGTGAAAACACCATGAAACTGGTATACACATCACACTACAATTTCTTCAGAGTAATAATAATTAACAGTGAAATCTATTCTATTGACCATTGGTACAGTGACTTGTTTTACTGCTAGGGGATAATAATTGTTGGAAGATGATAACAGAGAAAAGAAAAAAAAAAAAAAAAAAAAAAAAAGAGAAGGAAAGAAGAATGAAGTAGAGCCAAAGAAAGCATGTGCTCCATGCAGTGAAATTATCATCTACAGAGCTGAGATAATACAAAGCTTGCTGTTAAATTTCAACAGCACCGCCAGATGGACACTTAAACTGAATCAAACACACCAGCCCCAAATAATTACTGTGTAGAAAAAGGCAGGACAGTGGCCTTTGGCTCTAGCATGAACCCTCTGCTCGAGCCAGGCATGATGGTACTATCACAGATGATGCTAACAAGCACTTAGGAAAGGATTTTTTCCTTGCTCCTCATGTCTCTATCTACTGTGAGAAACATCTATTTTAATCTTCAGATGATTCAGAACTGGGGGGAGAGGAAGAGAGCTGGATTTTGTCCAAATGCATTCAATAGTTCACTTGAAATTTAACTAAGGGCCACTAATGAAATAGACTGGATGGATTCTAGAGGATAACGGCAGAGCAGGCTGGACCTCAGAAAAAGAACAGTGTGAGCTAAACTGCACTTTGCAAGTCCCATCAAATCTGTTTTGCTACTGTGGCAAATAATCTTGCAAGTGTTTTGTTGCACCCATAAAAATCTGAAGATAATCTGCTTCCAGCTCCTGCAAACTGCTCACTATGAAAAAGGCTGAAACAGAATAAACTCTAAATTTGCTGTTGACTTCACTGCCACTGAGAACAAGTGATGAAACACTAAATTCTAAATTTGCTGTTGACTTCACTGCCACGGACAACAAGTGATCTAATCTCCAAGGAAAAGAGGGCTTTGCAAGGTCTTCCTCCTCCCCACCACACAGCCACTTCTCTACGGGGTGGAGGAGACCCACCTGGCCACCAGAATTGCATCCTTGCACCACCATATTCCATGGAGGATGCTCTAGGATTCATGTGGCCCAAAGATTTACAGCTGCTGCCAAGGACTCAACCACAAAGTAGTCCAACAGCAGGGGACCCATGTACTCTCTAAGGCTGTTATGGTCAAGCTGCCTTGAGGAAATTTAGAAATATCAGAAAATTATCACATTTGCTTACTGTCAAGTCAGACCTCTGCCATGCTTCATCCTGCTCCTCTCGGGTCAAAAAGACAGATGGCAACCACTGGGAAAATACACTTCTCATTATCAGATTTTAAAAAATCACTGTGGCACCCAACTAAATTTCTGCAATATTTAGTGACAGATGATTTCTGTGTCCACTTAAGGTTTTCACAATGGCCAGACATGTAGCTCTAGTGATCCTTGCATTTACAGAGTAAACAGCAGACCCACTGCAGCTAATGGATCCTTGCCATCACTGATAAGCAATACAAAGCCTAAAAACAGATTTAAGATGTTGCCTGTATCTCCCTAAACTGAATTCATGTTCATATTGATTTACTGTGATCTGCAGGATAATTGCTTTAAAGCCCTTATCCAATTAAATAGAGATTATGACCAGAAGTAAGTGGCTGTTTTAACTCAGAAACAGTGAATTTCCTTCTAAATTTTTTTACATAGGAAGTACTTCCTAGTATGAATGATGATGATGATGACAACCATAATTTGAACTTATATAATGTGAACCACTACTAATTTGATAATAAAGGAGAGCTGCCAAAGCAGTTTCAGTCTATCAATGGTTACTAATATATTTTTAAAGAAGTAAAGACAACCAAAGAGGATGAAGCAACACTGCTGAATTCTGTCGGGATTCTTCCTCTATATAGGAACTCAAATAAAGCCCTCTTTTTTAAAATAAAAATAACAGCCAATCAAATGTCACTCTGGAACAAAGATAATTATTATATTAGGGATTTGTATGGCACCAGCCACGCACAATGCAGATTCTATCTACACAAAGCCAATTCCATACAGCTGAGGCCACGCATTCAGCTGACAAACGATCTGCAAATATTATTCTGTTGACAAAGCTCAAGCCCAAGGTGGCCTCAGTTAGTAAACAACGATGGAAAATGTACCTCACACGTCTGTCTGCCCAATGCCTGAAACCCAAGGCACTTAGAAGGAGACATCTGGAAGTTCAAAAATCAGCATGACGATATTCAGAGCCCATCAAAACACGCAGCCACGGCTCGGCGTCTTGTAGCTTAGCAACCAACTTCATCCATCCAAAACAGAGTTGTAAAAGTGGTGCTCTCCTGCCAACTGCTGCCACTCTCATTGAAAAGCTAAACTGGAAAAAATCTCTCCTTTAGTTCAAAGCGGGGCTGTTTTCTCCAGGAAACATCTCCACTGCTTTTTCATCCTTTAACCCTTTTCGTGTTTACATTCCACAGGGAGCAAATAGATTCATGTTGACATTTCAAGGGTAAGCATATAAAAATCGTGTGGGCTCACACACACTCTCTGCAAAGAACATCATGAACACATGTAGCAAGAAACTCCAGTCTGGTTCTTAATTCAGTCAAACGCTGCCAAACAATGTCCGTGTGCACACAGCAAAGTATTAAAGCAGATTAAGTTGTCCTGAACTGCATCGAGCAGCTAATCCCAGAGTTAACGCTGTTAAAATGTAAACCAAGAAAACACAAGCCTGTGCTTTTTTTCTCATGAAGCAGCCCTGAGCAGCAGTGCAAGCAACATTTGCATCTTAAGAGTGGAAGGAGACCACAGGAACCGTGGTGATTTGTTTATTCTATGCACTATTTACATCCTAGAGAGGTAATTCTATGCATTGCTCATGAGTCTTTGAAAGTGGATTACTGATTAGCAGCACCCTCTTATTCTGGCAGGAGGGTGTCCACGCAAAGAATTACAGTTAAGCATCTGTAAAACAACTGCACTTTGAAGTCACATCCTATCTCAGTCCAAATTCACTTAATAATTGACGTTAAGGTTCACAGTTGCCACCCCAGTTTCAGATTTGTCATATAGCCCAGGGAAGTAAGTGGGAATACTGGCAGAGAGAAACACTCTTCAGAGAGAAGTGATGGATTCTGGCCCAGGCTGAATAAGCCATTAGAAAAGATGTTTATAGCAAACCCAAAAACATTCCGACCCAGTCTAGGTAGCCTGCTTTCATTCAGGCTATAGCGATAAAAAAATGAAAGCTCGCAAATTGCACTGATGGGCTTTAAACTGCTAAAAAGGGCTCCTGTTGTACAAGTGATGCCTGACACAGAACCTAATGTTTCAACTATTTACGGCCATAAAAGCAAGCCAGGCGCTTTTTTTCCCTCTTCTGGAGCAACTCCTTCCACAAACCATCCAAAGCATCCTTTTTGGCAGGCTCCTACGATGTAGCAAAGCCGGAGAACTCAAATGAACGGAAAGTCATGCAGTTATTTTTTTCGTACTTGGGGAAAGGGAAAAAAAGAAAACACCAAACCCAAACCGCTGAAGGGATATTCTTACAGAACTTCATTGCATAAACTCGGCCACATGTCTACCAGAGCAATGTCCCTTAACGACCTCTGGCAATGTAATTAATCAACAACCCAGCGTGGAGCAACAAGGCACGGCTCTGCATGGGCAGCACAGGCAGATCCAACCCACAGCTGACCAGGGCACCCACTCGGGGGACAGGACAGGGACTGCAGCCCCTTGCCACCAACCAGCCCAAGTCGCTGAGCTTGCGCAGCCCTGTTTGCCTGCGGTCTGCACTTACGTCCTGCACCTGGACCGCAAGCGCTGCTGGCTTCCAGCGCGGTGGAGCTATCCTTGCTGGAAATAGCGTCCCGATGCGCTCCACAAGCAAGACGTCTGTGCTCTTAAGGTGCTCTCCTCCACTTTCCCTAGCAGCTTTGTCTGGGGACTAATTTAGGCTAGGAAGTGCTACCAGCCCTTCCCGACTGGACCACCTCTGCAGAGCGAGAGGAGCCGCGTGTTAAACATCTCACAGGGACAGACAGGACAAAGTCTGAAGCAAAGGGACATCAGCCTGAGTCCCACGATCAAAGTTCCCACCTCTCCACCGGGCTGGGGTCCCAACACTGCACTGGTGAACCCACGGCGGGGGTGACAGCACAGGGCAGGGGACATAACACGGATCTCAAGCCCTCTGCCATTCCCGGCAGTGGGTGCCGGCCCCTGAGATGCTGCACTGCCCGACGGACGAGCCGGATCCATGAGCGGGCCGGCAACCACCGGGCAAAGCCGAGCAGGGTGGCCGGAGGTCCGGCAGCCCGGCCACCCCAGGCTCGACGGACACCTCGTCGCTGTCATGGCCATGCCCATGGCCGGGGCCATGCCTACCTCGCGGGTGAAGAGGATGGCGGCATCGTAGTGCTCCTCGTGGTCATCGTCGAGGCGGTTGTGCTGGTGCTGCCACTTGCAGAAGTTCTTGAGCGTGGTGGCGGCGTTCCTGTTGACCTCCAGCCCCTTCTCCTTGTCGCCCAGCGCCACCACCTTCACCACGGCCAGCCGCACGTGGTTCTCCAGGCTGGCGTGCGCGTAGAGCCGGGAGGCGATGGAGGCCAGGGTGAGCAGGTAGTGCTGCAGCCCCTTCCCGTACTTGCGCACCATGGAGGCGTCGGCCACCAGCAGCAGCTCCACCTGCCGGGCCCGGGACACGGAGCGCCGCCGCCGGCGCCGCCGCCCGTCCCCTCCCGCCGGCCTGGCGGGGTCTCGGGTCTCGCAGCTGGTGCGGGCCGGCACCGTCTCGAAGCTGAAGCTCTCCCTGCGGAAGACGTGAGGGGCGCGGGCCGGGCCCTCGCCGTAGATCCGCGCTGCGGCCTCTCCGCGCGGAGCGCGGCGCGCCGGGCGCACGGTGTAGCGGGAGCGGCCCACGGCGAAGAAGCCGTCGAGGCCGCCGCAGAGGTTGAAGACGGCGAGCGAGCGCGGGCTGCCGTCCACCGTGCCGCGGTAGCGGCAGCGCGGCCCGTCGCGCTCCAGGTCGAGCAGGAAGCGCTGTCCCCCGGCGTAGAGCACGTAGCCCGCCCTGCCGCCCCCCGCGTAGGTCGGGTCGAGGCGCCGCACGGCCCCGCGGGGCGGCCCGGGGGCGGGGGGCCGGGCGGGCGGCGCGCCGGGCTCGGCAGGTGCGGGCGGCGGCGGCGCGGAGCGGGCGGCGCGGGCGGCCAGCAGCAGCCACAGCAGCGCCGGCAGCATCCTCGCCTCGGCGCGGGGCAGCGGGGCGGAGGTAGTGGGAATTGTGGTGGTAATAATGATGGTAATAAACGGGAGGCGGCCGGCGGAGCGGGGCAGCGTAGTTAAGGGATGGGAGGGAGAGGTGCGGGGAAGGGGAAAAAAAAAAAAAAAAAAAAAAAAAAAGAAAAGGAAAGGAAAAAAAAAAAAAAAGGAACGACAAAAAACCAAAAAAAATAAGGAAAAAAAAAAGTTCTCCCTCCCGAAGTCAAGTGTGAGTGGGAGAGAAAAAAATGTCAACAAAAGCCGCTCGCGTGTGAACTTTGTGTTTCTCTGCAGGGAAGAGCCGGGCGCACATGGAAAGGGGAAAAGAGAGAGAGAGAGAGAAAGAGGCAAAAAAAAAAAAAAAAAAATTTCCCAAATCACTGCTGCCGGGGAGGCAGAGTGAGGAGAGAGGAAAAGGAGGAGAGACGGCTCGGAGCCGGCAAGTAGAGAAGTTTGAGCACTTCCCACTCCTCTTCCACTTCTCTGCTGTAGTCACCGGATCATCACCAGCAGCAGCAGGGGCAGGTCTGCTGCGACTCGGCACTTTCTCGGGCTCCGGTGCGCTCCTTTCCTTCTTTTGCCCTCTTTTGTTTTGAAGAGAAGGAGGAGAAGGGGAGAGAAGAAATTCAGGCACCCAAAACCGCCCCGATCGTCTCCGGTGAGATGGTTAAAAAGGAAAAAAAAAAAAAAAAAGAAAAAAAAAAAGAAAAAAAAAGAAAAAAAGCCCAAGAAGCTGAAAACGTCCTGGATTTCTGTAAAAGCCCCCTCCCTGTATCTTTCCTGTTGTTGTTGTTGTTATCCCCAGTCTGTCGATGTGAACAAGAGGAGAAGGGAGAGAAATGTGAAGATGAGAGGAGGTGGAACAATGAATTTATAGCGGAATGCCATCCTGCAATGGCAATTTCAACAATTCGTCACTGCAGGCTGCCTCTTAAAGGGAGAGCTTCAAAACCACCACTCCCACACTTCCTTCTCATTTAATCAGACAGAAGGAGAAACTTGAGGGGAGGCGGAAAGGGGGAAGGGGGGGGCGGTGGCTTTCTGGGGGGAGGAGAAAACCAGCGAGAGTGAGCGGGAGAGAGGGAAGCGGGAGAGGAGAAGAGCCGGAGGAAGCCACGGCAGAGAGAGACCGGCAGGAGAGAGATGTTTTTGTGTGTGTGTGTGTGTGTGTGTGTGTGTGTGTGTGAAAAACGCGAGGCTCGCCCCCGGATCGCTGGCAGCCGCGGAGCCGCGCGGGGCTCGGGATGTGCCGCGCTTACCTCGCGTCCCGCCGGGGCTGCGGCTCGCAGAGCTCCAGGAGGAGGAGGAGAGCTCTGTGCCTGGCTCCGAAGCCAGCGGGGGCTGATGGAACCCCCCGGGTCCCGCCGTGTCCCCGCTCGGCCCCGGCCCTGCCCCGGGCAGCGCCGAACTTCCCGTCTTTGTCTGCACCCAGGCTGTCATTAAGTGCCGCAAGCTGTCATCCACTGGGGCGGACCGTGCTTCTTCCCCCGAGCCCGGCGGCAGAGTGGGCGGGGAGGAGGCAAGGCTTGCTCTGACCTTCGGGATGACTTCGGACCCTTAGATCATCCCCCCTCGCTGTCACACAGAGCCCCCGTGCCCTCGTCTGCCACCCCCTGCTTGGGGCTCCAGCGGGGACAGGTGACCGCAGTCACCTTTGCACCTGAGCGTTGCCAGTGGAATGGCTGGAGATGGCAAATGCCCAGTTCCCTGGGCTGGAGCGGCTCTGGGAAGGTGAGAGCAAGGGGTCCCCTGAGGATTCCGACTGATTTCCCCCCTGCTGAGGTCCAGACCCCACAATGACAAACAAAAGTGCTTCTTTGTCCCACGTTTCCTCTCCACGTCCCAGGACAGTGCCAGGAACAGGTGCTCCCTGGCTGCAGGACTGCGCAGGGATGCAGGTTCTCCAACCTCATCCCCATTCTTTCCTCTCCTCTCCAAGCAGCAAATAAACCTCTGACCACTCTGGAAGGAAATGATGTGCACACCTGTAATGCTTGGCAGGGTCAGGGTGGTCAGGTGGGATGCACAGACCTGCCCCTGTAGCTTCCAGGGGCTGCTTTGCAAGTCCACAATTTCTCTAAGGAACAGCTTAACTGAAGGCACAAAAGCTTCAAATATTAATACTCCTGTGTAAATGATTGCATTAACATAACCCTGAGGTTGTGCTTACGAAATGTTTAACTCACCAAAGTTTTGCAAGTGTTCATTCTTCTTTTTCCATTTTTCTGGAAATGGTGATGCCTGTGAACTACAGTTCACTTCTCCACCTCCTGGTATTTCTTTTTCTACATTTCAGTGTTCTGTCATCCCCAAAAATTCTTGACTGGAGTCAGTAAGTTCCAAAATTAATAAGAGGTATGTATTAGGAAGGTCACATTAACTTTTTGGGCATTGGGCCAGGACTATTCAACATTTAAAACTGTAAACATTTTCTCAGTTACTTAAACTTGTTATAAAGTTAAAACAGCAGGAAAAAAATTAGAGGGAGAGAGAAGACATATTTTGATTGAAAAAAGAACCTGTAATTTTCTTGGATGGGTTTTACTTTTCCTTTGAGCCTAATGCATGTCTGCTCAGCACCAACAATATTTTTATTGACTTCACTGGGACCTGATCGAGCCCTGGATTTGCAAATATGCCTGGGTCCAAACTGCCAGATACCCCTGGGAGAGGTGCTAGAGATGAGAACTGGGATAAGGAATGTATTTTGGATAACAACCTCAGAACATCTCATTAAAGAAGTGTTAGTTTGTCAATGAAAGGGGATATGGTGCACAAGAGGCCAGTGTAATGTTCTCCCAGGCTACAGCCTAATTCCAACTGTCCAGCCATATAACCTTGGAAAAACAGGAATGCTTAGAAAGGCTGGTGATAATTAAATGGTGTGTCCCACTGCTCATCTCTGGAGTTGTCTTTGATTTCCCAAGTGACAGAAGAAGTTGGCTGGGCTGCCCTGTTACACCAAGCAAGGATCCAGACTTTCCAGGAAGGTACAAATTATTTTGTGCAAATAACCCCACAGATTAGGAAATCTGTCCTGTTTACATCTCTAAACTGCAATAACTCAGCACAGCAGTGCAGTAATGGAAAGATGGGTCAGTCATGCCTCATGCAATGAGAGGGAACATCTTTCAGTCTGAGAGCCTGGAAGTGTAAGGATAAATCACTGGGATGAATCATCTCTTTCCTCACATCATCTTTTGCCCTCTTAGCCTCTTTTCACAGTTAGACCACTGCCTTTAAACAAGAAATCCTGTTAGCATGTCCCAAGTTGTGGATGACACTAAATCCTTGTCAAGCAGTTCTGACCTGGAAATTTCAAGGCTGACCTTTCCCAACTGAGAGATAGAGAGCCACAAATCCTCAATTAGCTTTGAGGCACAACGCAAGTCTTGTACACTTTGGATCACATTCAATCCCGATGACAGAAGACGCAATCCTCTGGAGTTTCTGGGAGCTACAAGCTGCTGTCATTAAAGTTATGTTTCACCCCCTGGGTTTGTCCATGAAACCCTTTAGGATCCTGCAGATTACAGCCTGGGTAGCAGAGGATTCCTGATCCTGTAGTGTTTTAGTCACATGAGAAACTTTGCTCTAAGCATTGTAAACAGTCACATGAAGGAGCAGCTTGAGAGACGTGGAGATACTGGAAAAGTTCTTAATGATTTTATCCAGGTGTCCTCCCAGTTTTTTTATAAAAAGGTCCTGTTTTACATCACCTCAGGCACATTAGAAGGGGTTAGAAAAGCAGGAATCCAAGATCTGCCTCCAGCCCCCTGACAAGCAGTCAGGGCCTAGCAGGGATGTCCCACCCAGCAGCACCTGTCTTTCACCATTAATTGAACTCCTCCTTCTTGGAAATTAAAAGAATTCTGTTCAGTTTTCATTGTTCTGGTGTTAGGACTGTCTGGCATTTCTAAGTCATTGCACAGGCAAGATGGCAATTACTGTGGGAAATAACAATTGTTCTGTAAAATTACAAGGAGGCCAAATCAAACCCAAGAAATTTGCCTGCCCAACACGTTCTAAATACAAAAAAAAAAAAAAAAAGAAAAAAAAAAAAAAAGAAAAAAAAAATCAGCACTTGCTAGACTTGTGATCACCATTGGGATGATAGCTGGGAATGGACTCAGGTTTGGGTAAGATCCTATTCAAAAATCTACCTGTAGGAACACAATTCTTAACATGGGACAGCTTTGTCCCTCCTGAGGGTCTCTCTTCTGTTAATTTTATAGGGAATTTTAATATGATGATGATCAGAGGGATGGAGCAGCTCTGCTAACAAGGAAAAGCTGACAAAACTGGGATTGTTCAGCCTGGAGAGAAAAGACTTTGGGGTGCTCTAATGCAGCCTTCCAGGCCCTGAAGGGAACTTAGAGGAAAATTGGAGCAAGATTATTTGTAAGAGCCTGTAATTACAGGGCAAGGGGGAATGGCTTCAAATCAAAAGTGAGGATGTTTAGATTAGATATTAGAAAAAAAAAAAATATTCTGAGAGTGTTGGAGCACTTGAGCAGGCTGCCCAAAGAAACTGTGGGTGCCTCATCCCTGGAAGTGTCCAGGGCTATGGTTTGTTGGTCGTGTCAGAAGTTTTAATAATGCAAACATGATGATTACAGTGCTCACATTGCTCACCTTAAAGCTTCCCTTCAGTGATGCATTAAAACCACTGAAGAAATTTATTTCTAAATGGCTCACTAGTAAATAAAAGACTCATTATAAGTAATTTTGCAAAGAATTCTTCAAGATTAATCTTTTAGGCTAGTCTTCTGGAAATGACTAGATATTCCAGCATTTGGAATAAGTTATACAGCCTTTAACCCCCACCCTAGGATAGCAACATTGCCCCTTTTTTGGACCATGTGTCTTTCTGTGGCTTGGATGCTGTGAAAACCCACTCAGGTGGAGACCTCCTGGCAGCTGTTCTGAGTGGCTGTAGCTTGCTTGTCGATACTGAAATGGATTTGTGGTTGATAAATAGGAAAACACCACCATTATTGGTGCATCCTTCCTGCCAGCCTCACCAGATGTGTTGGGAGCTGGGTGCTGCTGGAGACCGAGGTAACTTCTGCATCCTTGCCCTCTCCCATTTCCACAGCTGGCATTTCCAAGGAGTCCAGGACAAGGTTTTTGCAGGCCTTCAATAATTTACTTAAAGGCCAAGTAACACCTACCTCAGAAAAACAATCAGAAAGTATTTTCACAAGGAAGACAGGGGCTGTTCCTTGCGTGGCATTAGCCAGGTTGTACCTTTGTGCCCCTCACAAGCCACTCCTGCGTTTATCCACCACCCACAGCAGTTGTAACTGGCCAGGCTCTTCAGTTTAAACAAAATCATGAACTTAAAGCAGTCATATTTGGTCAGGAATGCAAGTGGTTGTGGTGTGAACAACTGTGGCTTTAAGGCAAAATGTTTTACTTGCTTCTTGATGAGATCTTCAAGGGAGCAAAGGAGAAGCCTTTGCTTGGGGGTTGTGTTTTTTTAAGTGGCATGTGCAAGCAGTGGATCAGGGCTATAACAGTTCCAGTAGGCTGAAAATTTTGCTTTTAACATCAGCTTCATTTTTCTGTCAGGGCTGAGCAGGCAGCCGTGAGGGGTGTGGAGTTGAAGTGAGTAGGGCACTTTTAAAATACTGCATTGTTTTACTGTAACAACACAAGAATATTGTGAATTTGTGGGTACCGTATCAAATTAAAACAGGAAACAGTCTGAGGCCTGGCTAGAAATCAAATTGTTGAGGTGTCATGGAGGAGGAAAAGAGATTTCTGCAAGATTAAACATAAATAAAAACATCATGTAATATAAAAATATCATGTCATAAAAGTACATGTCTTACAGATGTCCAGGGGAGGGGTGAGCTGGTGGATCAAAAGAAGCAGTGGGATTGTCCAGTCAGGAGGAGGAGGAGGAGGTGCAAATGACAAATTGTATTTCTTACATTTTCAGGCATTAACCTGGAGAATAGGCTGGAATGGGGTCCTCACCTTCCAGCAAGTGCTGCAAGAAATGGACTCACATAAGCCATAACACAAGTGAATAATTGTGACCATTGAACCCACCATGAATTTTGTTTAAAAACACGTGTTGGGTGGAGGCAGTGCTCTGCAGGAAGTATCACATGCTAGTAAAGTAAGCATCAGCCCCTTCTCCTTTTTTATTTTCTGAACAGCAGCAAGATAATCAGAGGAAGGGTAAAATGTTAAACTTTCCTTGTAAAAAAAATGACACTTGTTATAAAAACACATTTTAAGGGTGCAAGAAATGCATGTGATGTATTCTACAGCTGTTCCTTCAGAGGAGTAGAAGGCCTGAAAAACTCTCAAGTGTAGTTTATATGAGGAGCAGCAGACATTTAATTAATCTCAGTCTTAGAATTTTACAGCCAATATGTGGTCTCTGAACATCTCTGCTCTAGTTAGCAGAACATCTGTAGTAGAAAAACAGAGCTCAAATAAATCTGCATTCTCTTGCACCCCTCCAAACCTTGCCACTTTTTGTCATTATTTCTTTAAATATTTTTCCAAAGATGTGTATGTTCAGCTTCTCCCTGTCCTCCCAGCCATTCTTTTGCACATAGCCTGGATATAGCTAGATCTGAAATTCTGGGGCAATCATAATAAAATAAATGCCCCAATTTTTTTTTTTTTAATTATTTTCTTTTTCAGTCAAGTTCTCAGGTGCTGCAAATTGGGATAGTTCCATGTGGGCAAATTTGTTAGAGGCATAGCTTTATGAATTTGCACATCTATAAATGATATTCCAGGACTGGAGGTGGAATATCTTTTTTCATGTCATCTGAGGCATAAACCAGAAAATGTACTTCCCTAGACTTCAAAGTCAAAACTGTAAGAGTGATTAAAGAGAAATTTAAAGCAAACATTCGCTTGCCAGATCTCACCTGGCATTAACACACACGCTCCACCACTTCAGAGATCAAGTTCTGGTTGCTTTGTGCACGAATTTTTCCATCTCAGTCCTGGTTGCCCTGAAACTGGGGGGAAGGAAGGACTTTGCAGGTCCTGTGAGGAAGGAGGGAATGCTCTCAGGTGGCACCACTGCCTGGCCCAGAGCTCCATCTGGCTTATCCTCGCTCCAAAGGGAAATCTTTCCCATGAAAGGGAAAGGTGAAGAACCCAGAGCTTGCTCTCCCAGCATTTATCCCCAAGCAGGACCATTTTGGGAGCTCTTGCTGTCTAAGAGGGCTTGGAGGTGCTCCCAGGATGCTTCTAGGGTAGGGTCGTGGTCCTGCTTTTGGAGGGAGTCTCCTGTCACCTCCACTGGCAGTGCTTTGGTTTGCACCAGAGAGGAAGATCCCTTTGAGCTGAAACTCAACCAGGAATATGTTCCCATGGGCACACAGGGAACAGAGAGAGCTAGACCAAATAAATCCTCCCAAAGGGGCACCGAGTGGGTGCCACGTCCTGAGCCAACTCTTCCACGTCCAGATCTCCCATCCAGCTGAGCTCCGTTCTGGAGCAGCCACTCCTGCTACTTCAGAGGAACAGTGTCAGCTGAGCCCTGCACAAGGTTCCTTTTCAAAGGTTTTAGACACTGTGCAGGTTGAGATGTTCCATCTGTAAGACAGGGATGCAGCTTTTGGGATATGTTCTCCTGTCTCTAGCAGTGGAGAGCATCCATTCAATGATGAGCACAGGCATGTTAATGAGCAGCACATGCATTTTAAGGTTTAGCACATATCCTGAAGCAAACTCACTTCCCTCAGAAGGGCTGGGAGGTCTGTGTGACATTTAAATGCTATTTTAGTCTTATTTTAAGGGCTTAAATGGGTCTCAGGTGATGCATTAGGCTCAGGCTGGCCTCGGGCTTTAAGGGCGCGATTCACCCCGAAAGAAAAGCCCAAACACACAAGTCTCATCACAGCTGCAATATTCATTTCTGGAAGGCGCCCAGCAGGTCTTATCCAAGCCACTACAGACAGGCAGTTTGAGTTTTTCCAGTTCCTAATGATTACACAGTATCCTGGAGTCAGTTGGACAACTTCCACCGAGAGTGAAACTCTTTGTATTTAATATCCCCCGAAAATAAAAGTGGTATAAGAGAAGGGCCTCAGTCTTTTACTTCTTTTATTGCTGCTGTTGAAAAGGTTTAGCCCACAGGGATTGGAGCACTGGGCAAAAATACAAAATATGCAGTACATCCTGTTACACCAAAGCAGGCAGATCCTCTCCTGTAACAACCAGAGCGGTACAATGGGAGACTTTGTCTGGTTTTCCTGACCATACAGCCTGCATGGGCTGTCATTAGGGTTTCCATTTCAGGAAGTTAAATGGTGGAAATTGATAAATATCACGACTCCTTTTTCACCATTGTTCCGGGAGGGTGTGTGTTTGAAAGGGACAGGGGAGCTCTATTACCTGATACTGCAGTGGAAGTATTCCTGCACCAGGAAATTATTTCCCTCCTTACTGGACACCCAGAACATCGTCAAATATGAGTCTTGGAAATCTTCAGCAGCCATGCTGCAAAGAAATTCAAAAAGAAATAAATAAATGCAGTGTTTAACAGATTTAATATGTGGGCAGACATTAGGCAGAGCACGGAACAGATTGATCTTGAGTGGATGTGAACAACTGGTCCTTTCAAAATCCATCTATCCTGACCTTCAGCAGGAGGAAAACCTGAGGTCCAATAGACAAAAACATTCTTCCACTCTACATCATGCTACAAAAATCTCTTGTGGCCTGAAATGGATTTACAAAGGAGTATAAAAACACCCAGCCCACCTTTCAGGGCATTCAAACAGGGCAAGAAACTTCCCAACCAAACCAAACTTTTGCTCTCCTGCGTAGTCTGAGCTGCAGGGATTTCGTCATAGCCTCGAGGCTGTTTCCCAAATCACCTATTCTGCTTCTCTGCTCTCTTGCTTGCAGTATTTTCAGATTTTTTTTCTCCCAGGGGAACATTTTGCAACGTTCATGTCATGGTCTAGATCATAACCACACCAGGCAACCTTATTTCCTCCTGATGTTTACTGGGGTTTATGTGCTCCAATATGAACTGACAAATGTGTGTACTCAAGCCCTTGCCAATGAACAGCACGACTTTCCATGGTTCATAAAAACTCACCCATCCCCAGTGCAGCAGAACCATTCTCCTCTGCTCAGAGCAGGAGTTCACCGCTTCCAAACATGGAAACCATATGGTGACATGTTTTAAGAGAAAACATAACCAAGCAATGTCCCACCCATGACCTTTCCCAACAAAAACCTCCCCTTTCCATGCTGGAACTCCATCCAGTGCAGGCACCTGGTGTCCCACCAGGTGCCAGCTGCTGTTGTGTGAGGAAGATGAGTGGTACCACTATGTTTATGCCATGTGTTCACACCCAAACCACTCAGGCTGACCCACTTGACTCATTAAAACTTGGTATTTTCAGGGAAGAAATGAGAGCTTTTGGAAAGGTGTTCCAATGCTTATTAACCTTAATGGGTAAAAAATGGCATCCAGCTCCTCATCTGAAATCCTTTTAGCTGCAGTGCCCAGACATCACACCCTATTAAACATTTTCCTGCCAGTCTGAAGAGTCTGCTACTTCTTTTTTTCCTAATTAGTCAAATTATAGATAATAGCTCATCACTCTGACCCTTTCCTTGCGAGGCTTAAGCACAGTAAGGGCCTTGTGCTTATGCAAAGAACAATTTTTCAATATTTCACTCTGTGTTTTGGCCTCATTCAGCTAATAAAAATTAGCTCTAAGCTGTGGATATTACTGCTGGACAAACTCTGTTGGGCAGAGACCACACCAGGAACTCATCACCTGAGGAACAGCAGCAGCTCCTCCCTTTGCTTTTGCACAGCCCCTGCTTCTCTGGAGAGAATGTTCCTCTTCTAGGGTCATGGTTTATTGCCTTTGGTCCCAGAGGCACTGCTCTGCTCCAGACTTCATCCTCAGGATCCTAAATTCTTCATGCCAGTGTCCAGCCCATTTTAAAGCTCAGACTGCCTCCTAAGCTGATTTTATGATTTATGTGACTCCAACTTTATACTTCAGTCACCAGTGGTGTCCCTCAGGGCTCTGTATTGGGACAGATTAGATAAAAGGAAGGAATTCTGCCCTGTGAAGGTGGGGAGGCCCTGGCACAGGGTACCCAGAGGAGGTGTGGCTGCCCCTGGATGTGTCCAAGGCCAGCTTGGATGAAACTCTGAGAAAGCTGGGATGTGGAAGATGTCCCTATCCACAACAGTGGGGCTGGAACTAGATGATCTTTAAGGTCCCTTCCAGCCAAGGTCGTTTTATGACTCCATGATTCTCTGTCTATTTGCAGGCCACTGACCAAATGATCAAACTGTGTTGTGCTAAGAATTGTGTATTTTGCTATAGAGAAGGAAGGCCTTGCTTGATGCTGTCTCTCCACAATCACACGTTGAGGTCTCTCAGTTTCCAATCCAGTCAACGTTTGCTGCATATTTTCTACTCCTCAGCAAATCCACACGAACAACACCGAGCAACCACAGCGTAATGAGGGTGAATAATAGTTCTTGGTTACACAGTCACTTCCTCCCTATCCCCTGTGAGCTGCAGCCTTTGCCTTCCAGGCCCAGGGCTGCTGTGTAGGATGTGGCTGTAGGGGTCCCTCAGAGTGAAGTCAGGCTTCCTGAGTGCCACTGACAAAGACATGACCTCACTGCAGCCCTGTTTTGGCTGCTTGGACACGTTTCTACTTACAGGGCTTAGGTAGCACCTCCCTCCTGGACTTCACAGAGACATAAAAACCCCCTGTCCTTTCCTGTTTGCATCTTCTGAAGAGCTCATTTTGGTAAATTCTAATTGCAGGTTTTTTTTTTTTTTTTTTTGTCTGTCTGCAGTTTTGTGCAGATGAGGTCAGAGCAATTTTGTAGTGAAGAGCATTATAGCAGTCTCACATTTTCACTCCCCCATCAGCAGGATCAGGGAGAGAGAATTGGAAGGGTAGAAGCTGGAAAACTCATAGGTTGAGATAAAGACAGTTCAATGGGGAAAGCAAAGGCTGCACAAACAAGCAAAGCCAAACAAGGAATTAATTCACTTTTTCCCATGGGCAGGTGCTCAGCATCCCCAGGAGAGCAGGGATCCCCATCACACCTAACAGCGATTTGAGAGCACAAACCCCATCACTCCAAATGTCCCCTCTTCCTCCTTCTTCCCTACCCTTTATATCCTGAGCAGGATGTCACTGGGATATCCCTTTGGTCACCTGGGGTCACCTGTCCTGGCTGTGTCCCCTGCACCCCCAACCTCCTCTCCAGGAGGATGAAAAGCAGGAAAGGCCTTGGCTCTGTGTGAGCCCTGCTCAGCAACAACAAAACCATCTCTGTGTTATCAGACCCAAAACACAGCCCCACATCAGCCACTGGGTAAAAAATTACCTCTACCCCAGCTGAAACCAGCACAAGGGGAAAACATCTAGTGCGTGAGGAAAATCTGCAAGTCCTTGACAAAAAGCCTCACTGCACATCACTGTGCACCAGCTGTACTTGCCCTTGGAAGTAAATGCTCAGTGGGGCTCACTATTTGATTGGTTTTGGTGGGTTTTTGATCTGTGTGCTCATTTACAGTGATAAGGAGTAGTCCCCATTCCAAGTAGCCAAGGAATGCTGCAAGAACGCATCGTTCATGCACATATGGAAATGAATGGCTGCTGTCTGCAGTGTAACCCCTGTGGCCCCCTCTCCTCCCTCATTTGCCTAACCCTGTTTTAACAAGCACCTGGAATGCTTCAGCTGGGATGTTCCTGCTGATCCTGCACTGCAGGCCCACAGGACTCCCTCACATTCTTCTCTTGACACAGTGACTCGCATGGGGCACAGGCAGAATTCCAAAACAAAGCCAGCAGATGCTGTGGGTCCATGAAAGCCACATGAAGTTGGTTTTCTGATGGTTTTCATTATGTTGTGGTGTGAGTGCCCTGCATTCACATGGTATTACGGATTTTAGCAAGCTCTGCCCATAGTTTGAGTTTCAGGCTCTTTCTGCAGATTTGAGGGCACTCTGTGCGTATGTAAGGGGGGGATTTCATTTTATTTTTTACTTTTGGAAAGCAAAACACTCTCTTTCTCCAGCCTCTTTACTTTCTGTGCTACCAGGAAAACACTGGGAGAGTTACTGGTCAATACCTCAGAGTAAAAGTTGGTAATGTTTCCCAGTAATAAATGTTGTGGCCAAGACATGAATTCCTTTCAAGTTCTGAATCAGATTCCTTTTTTTTTTTTTCCCCTTCAAACCATCCCTCAGATCTGAGGCACTCTGAAAAGAAGGGTTTTCATCCTGAACCCAGAAGTCTCTGTATTGTTAATGGGACTGTCAAGGTGCTGTTTTCACAAGATGTGATCCAGAGAGCTCAGCCACCCACAGAGGCAACTGCAACCACAAGAGGCAACACTTCAGAGCATCCTATCTGAGAATCCATCTAGAGGACATTTCAGACAGACCTGAGGCTCCTCTGCTCCTACTTGGAAGTGCCTGGACACCAGCCAGCTCTAATTCAGAAGTCCTGCAGACATGTTAGCTCAGTTCTGTGCTTGAGCTAATATATCAAAGCCCTTGCAATCATCTGCCTTGAGATGATGCCTTGTAGGTAAGGCTCAGTGCTCAGGTGATCCGGGGTTTTGTTCCCTGTGTGGATGTCAGAGGAATTTCACCTCGGAATAAAGGCACTCCGGGGAGGAGGGTTTTTTCTGCTTTCTGCTATGCCATACCCATTGATTTGGCCCAGCAGATTTTTCTACAGAGGCTACAGCTGGTCTCAGGGGACCTCTTTGGATCCTGTCGAACGTGAAGCAGGTTTTTAACAACCTCCGCCGAGCTCTCTCTGCCTTGCTTTGCACCCACTCAGGCCTGGCCAAAACCCAGCCTGTAGGACTCCTTTCCTAGTGCACATGCTTTGCAGATTAAAAAAAAAAAAAAAAAACTTGAATCAGAAGAAATCCAGGCAGAAACCCCCTGCCTGCAGTCACGTGTCACACCCAAAGCAAAATCAAGGGTTCTTGGCTCTCCATCCCAGCAGACAACAAGTTTGCACCTGAATCATTTGGAAGCAAAATCTTTTCAGGAAAAAGGCATCTGGCCCAAAATGTAGCATGGATTCCTTTGTTTAGCTTAGCTGAATCCCATGGTTTTGCATTTTCATCCCTCAATCCTCCCTACCCGAGGAACAAATCTCCGGTAATTTGAACACATGTATGCTCTGCGCTGGCTCCCGGCTCGGGTAACTTGTTCCATATTCTCAGCACCATTTGCATTAAACTGTTCTGCCACGATTCCCCTGTGCAGAGAAACAGATGGGCAAACAAAGCAAAGAACGGCCCTGCCTCGCTGCACCTGAGTTTTGGGTTGAAATCTAGGCAAACCTGGGGACTGATCAGGTCGTTCTAAAATAAGGGAAATTCCCGCAAAACGTTTTTGGGGTTTTTTTTGTCCTACTTCGTCAAACAAAATGAAACGTGAATCCACTCAGATTACGGCATGTAAATGGATGTGGAGATAAGATAGGCTTTGTTTTGTTTGAGACTCAGAAAGATAACTTTATGTAAAACTCCTTGTTGTTGGCAGCCTACTTTCTTTGCTGGGATATGATTTAAAGTCATCATTTACCAGCTTTTTTTTCACAACACTTTGATGGGAGTAGGAGGAAGGTGGTGGTGGGAAGTCTTTCCATGGGAGGTTTGCTGAATAGTTATGAGAATGTTGGATTTAAAGCCCTGTGCAGGAGAACCTCTCTGCTTGGTTTTTTTTTTTTTTCTCTGAAAAATCAGACCCACGGTTGACCGTGTCTTTCTCATCATGTTGATACTGACCGTACCTTTGAAAAAAAACTACTAAAAAATGAAACCAGAAAGAATGAAACCTCTATTCTGTTAAAGGATGTTCTCCAAAAGGCTTTTAGGCAGAGTTTTAATCTGAGACAAACTGGTATTTTACTGACTCAGGCAGCAATGCTTAATGATTGTTAAGAGTATTTAGTGACTGTGAATGTTCAACCTGTGTTTTGTCCCCGACTCCCTTCACTAAAGGCTGAAAAGCTCCTGAAGAGCTGGGAAATAGTTTTGCAAAATTTTTGCTAAAGAGCTGGGAGATCTTTGTGATGCTGAGTGAATTTGTTGTGCTCTGCCCTTTCCAGCTTTTCTACCTCCACGAGCAAAAATTGCTGATTGTTGGAAAGCAGGAGACCAATTACTGAACAATAACGTCACAAAATAAATAAATTGCCTTCAACTTAGTGTCTACCGTCCTGATTTCTGTGGTTTTTTATTGCTGTTGTCGTTGTTGGTTGGTTGGTTTATGTTTTTTTTTTTTTAGGGGCTGGTTCTTTTTCTTGCTTTTTAGCATGACAGCAATAAAAGTTTGTCAGTTAAAAATAAATACAGATTTGGTACCTGAAAAGGCTCACTGCTGCTTAGATAAACTTAAAAGAGTGAAACTCTTGATGAGAGATTTTCTGGAAAACCAGTCAAGTCTCCAAGCTGAAGTCACACAGCAAAGCAGTCTTGAAATGTCCATTGCCTCTTGTATGTACAGAAAAATTTGGGTTTTGGGCTCATTCTGGATGAGCTGGATATGGCAGATCCTTCTCCAAATGTCATAATGATCCAAACTTGCCGGGAGCTGGAGCTGGAGCACCTACAAATGACCTACAGGTCTCGTGAAATGGCAGCAAAACCATCCCAACCTGCATTCCAGAGAAGTGCCTGAGGCGGTCCTGGAAATCCTAAATGCCGTTGAAAGTCACTGACAAATGGCTGTGGAGTTTTGTAAAACCCCGAAATAATTTAGGAACGGGTTTGGTAATCCCTTGAAATGACATGCTTTGGAAAATCCCAGCAATGTGTATTTGTCATTACAAATGAGAGACAACTGTGGAAAACTTGTGAAAAGGAGAATCCGTTTTGTTGTCCTGGAAGACCTCAGCTATCACATTTTATCTTCTCCTGCATCTCTGCCTCAATTTGTTCCAAATCTTGGAACAAAAGAACACTTTGGTGCCGGAGCCATCCAAGAACAGTTTTCTTACAGATCAAATGACATGTCTGAAAGCATCTTGAATCTATTAATATTATTGCTATGATACTGAAAAAGTTCTCTTTCATGCATTTGATATTAGGACAGTGCAGCCTCACCTTAGAACAGTGCTTGAAGAAGTAAGATTTCACTAACCATTAATCCTACATGGCACAATTTTATTTTTATCATTCTGTTTGCCTAAACAAAAGCAAACTTGCCTGGTTTTTCCTTTACTGCTGTTAGTTGTACAAATATTTACTGACTCACCTAAGCTGGGGTTTCCACTCAAACAGTTTTTACCCAGCTGAATGAGGTAATTTAAAAGGTCATTTACAATTAAAAAGAATTCTCACATACACTCACATACATTAAAAAAAAAAAAAGTTTGACTTTTGGTGGAAGGGAGAGTAATTTGCTACAATCAGCCTTGAGCTAGGCTTTAATTTATAATGTGGTAAATGTTGCTACCCATCAACTCCAACCAATTCAAATGACATTGGTGTGTGATCAGGGTTGTGTGATCAGGTTTATGAGGGTTTTCTGTGTTTTGCTGGAGGTGTGGAGCTGTATCCAGGTTCCCAACGAGTGGAAAAATGCAATCCCCTCAGTCCAAAGATGCCACAGGGTGCAGCAGTCTCTGTGTGAACCGGGAGCAGCCAGGAGCTGGAGGCACAGGAGGAAGGAGTGAGGGAGGCATTCCTTCCTTACTGTGCAGGCTGCCTGAGAGCACAGCAGCACAAGGAACCTCTTTTGGAAGGATTCTTTCATCCTTTTCCCTAATTTCAGTTTTGGTTTAAAGAAATAGGACCAAAAGGTAGAATGCCATTAGCCCCAACTTTGTTAGAAGGAAGCCAGCACTAAATCTTGCTTCCTTCTAGGCTCTGCTTTCTGTTTTGCTGATGTGAAGAATGGGATCTGAATACACATGGGCCCATTATTTATCCTCATCTTCTTTCCTATCTTCCTCTACATTTTTAGCTTAAATGCAGCCCTGATTTTCTGTTTCTAAGGGTTTGATAAATGGGAGCAGCCCACATCCTTAGCAAAGCCAGGAATGCTGCTGTGACAGTTTCCAAGCCTACCCCAGGTAGGATATTCCCTGAACTGCAGTGGAGTCATCCAGCTGCCCTCAGTGGTTTGGAGCTCAGGCCCAAGGTGTGTGGTGGAATGTGCTGGATCAAATTCCTCCTCAGTGTCTGTTTTATAGAGGAAGGAACTGCTTAGTGGGGCTTCCCAGCCCAGGTCTCAGTGCTCAACCATATCATCAGCCAAAAAGGGGGAGAGTTATGAAGAAACTCTGACTGCTGTTTTCAAAACAAGTGCCTTTCTCAGGCCTCTGCACTGGAAACATCTGTTATTATTCATGCAATTTTTCATATACAAGAGAATATCATACATCTTCATTCTGAAGAGATTATTCCTGATTGGAGGAAAAAGCCCCAACAAAACAAAAAACCAAAAATCAAACCAAAAACCAACCCAAACCAACCAAACTTAAAAAAAAAAAGAAAAAAAAAAAAAGAAAAAAAAAAAAACCAACAAAAAAACCCAACCTCAACATTTGAAAGAAAAAAACCAAATCTCATACCTTGAAAATGTCTCCAAAGAAGGTGAGACTGGCTCCTGGGTGAGACTTTTTCACCCAGGCTGGCCCTGCTTCAGCAAAGCACTCAAGTGCATCCACCAGCTCTGTTCACTCCAGTGGGAAGCCTGGATTTTGACTGGATTTTGTGGAACAGCTGCCAAGCAAACTCCTAGTGCATCCTGGTGCAGGGAGTAACCTGATTAAAGCTGTTGTAAGAGACCACTGGAGAAAGCCAAGTGCTCTGCACAACAACAACTTTTATTGATCCCATAAAACTCAGGAGCACTCCTCTTAGCCAGCCACCTATTTTTGCCTGCTGTTTACAAAAAAATGAACCCTCCTATTCATGTACCTAAAGCCAAAGAGCACTTTTGCAATAAGTCCCAGCATTTAGAGTGCTCCATGAAAGAAACATCAGTGCTCTCCTCGCTTGTGCAGCTACAGAAAACTCCTCTCTGCTCTGGAGCTGGATAAGAGTGATCCATGGGGATGGAGAGAGGAGAATTTACCCTGATGATTCAGGGAGCTCTGTGACCAGTCTAGCTCCCTAATATCTGAGTGGGAAGTGAGCAGTTGAACCATGTGCCAGCGGGATCCTGGGCTGCAGGAGGAAGAGTGTGGCCAGCAGGCTGAGGGAGGTGATCCTCCCCTCTTCTCTGGGCAGTGCTGTGTCCACTTCTGGCTCCCCAGTTCAAGAAAGAGAAGGGATTACTGGAGCAGGGGCAGCTGAAGTCTGTGGAGGGCTGAAGGGCCTGGAGCATCTCCCTTAGGAGAGAAGGCGGAGGGAGCTGGGGGTGCTCAGCCTCGAGAGGAGACAATCAAGAGATCAGACTCTTCCCAGTGGTGCCCAGAGACAGAACAAAGGGCAGGAGGCACAAACTGCAACACAGAAAGTTTCATCTGAATAGCAGGAAAATCTTCCTTACTGTGAGGGTGACAGAGCACTTGGAACAGGCTGCCCAGAGGGACTGGAGTCTGCTCCTCTGGAGATTTTCCAGACCTGCCTGCATCCTGTGTAAGCTGCTCTGGGTGAACCTGCAGGGGACTTGGGCTGGATGACCTCCAGCACTCTGTGAGTCTGTGAATCCCTGCAAGTTCTAAAGCTGTGCTGCTCTTTGGGCAGTGTTCAGACACGGGTGATTTTCAAATTGGCACTGTGGAGACCAACATGGCTTTAGCAGGGAGTGACACAGAATGGGGAGAAAAAGGAGCAAGTAGGGAAGCCCCATTCTGGAATGCCACCCACTGAATCCATTATCATTGCCTGTATACTTCTATTTATTCATGAGTAGCTCTCTCTCACTGCTCTGTCCTGCTTGTCTTGCTCCTTGTCCTGACAGGTTCCAACTTCAGCTGAAATCAGAGCCCAGGGGAAATGAGTTTGGTTTATGCCTGTGTAGAAGGGCTGCTCGAGCAGGATATCTGTTTATTAAAGCACTGTCTGGCAATTCTCACAGGGTGTCTATAACCTGTAAACCTTTCATACAAAAGGAGATTCAAAATGCAATCAAGAATACAATGGGGTTTGCAAGTTCCAGCAGTTATCCCTCTCCAGTCCTATAATTCATCCTTCTGTGGTGACTTGCATGGTTCTGGCTGGATCCTACAGCCCTGTTCACATGGAAATACAGATATTCACATTAATAACTGCTTCAAATCAATATAGTTTATTACATGGTATACACATTTCAGAATCAGACCTTCTGAGGAAAAGATGGTATTGTTTGCAGACAAAAGAGCAAAGTGTTCCTTATGCTCAAATGACATAATGGGAGATTCAGTATTAATTTCTCTCATATGGGGAAAGCATATTTTGTATAATTTTTCTAAACTGAGAGGAAAAACCTCAAAAAAAAAATTAGAGGCATAAAACAGAGCCTTGGAGAGGTGTGAAGTCAACATCTGGTCCATGTCTCTGTAGAGGACTGGCTTGAGAGGAGAAACAATGAGAGAAAAACTTTGTCTGATGTTAATTCATTATATTAACATAAAATACACTTTATTAGTTGGTGATTAGTTCTCGCATTTTTAGGAGAAAAGGACAGGTCTGTCACTAGATGTTTGATAAAGAAATTGATTTCTTTAAATATATTTTTAAAAAATATTTTTCCATTTCTGAACCAGGGATAATTCCTGTTGACTGGTTATCCCAGTACAGAAAACATAGAGTGGGTGGGCAATTGTATTTTCATTTATGTTTGATTGCTTCTCCTTATTTTATTAAAAAAGTTAGACTCCCTCACACAGCAATGTTATCAGCTCTTCTAAGCAGATAATTTATGAGCCAGCACAGATTACATTTGGGATGAAATAACCATAAATCTGTAATATCTAATAACATGGCTTTGTTGAAGAAGAAGTAATTTGGAATTAGTAACCTTAAGCACAAATTTGTCTCTGATACCAATAAAACCCTTTTCCCTGGGAAGAGCTAATTCTGTGGCAATCAGCTTCTCTTCTGAGCCTGGAAAGAAAAACAGAGTCTCACTTCCACTAAAGTGAATACTGAAACTCAGGATTTTCACCTTCCCACCAGTGCTGATCCAGACTCTGGAATAAATTAAACCCTCAACATTTTAACTGGGGAGTGCTCGCAGCATCTGAGGCTGCTTGAAACAACAGATTCTTGGCACCAGACCTTCCTTGAGATGCTCTTTCCATTGTAAAAAGGATTAATAATAACCAAACATGGCTAGTTAATTTCTCCAGAGTCCTTAAAGGGTGGAAAACAGTGTGTAGATGAGGTAGAACCCCTCACTACTCTCAGCATTCAAAACCCTGCTGGGTATTCGTAGCCTTTGAGATGTCTGCTTTTAATTATGCACGTTGCCTTTCTGCCAGGGAGCAGGTGGAACAGCTTTCAGCTCAACTGGGAGCCCACATCAGCTCCTCTCAGCAAAGCCTCTTCAAGAGAATCCTCTCTCTGTGTCAAGCTGAGACTTTAGGTATGCACAGGAGGATTTTCCCCTTCCAGTTAATTGTACAAGAAGTAATTGGGAAGTCAGTGGAACCTGCACTTCCTCTCTTGCTCTGTTATCTGCCCACCAGCCAGCTCTGTGGCTGTGCTGTGCTTGGGAGGGAAAAAACCTCTCTCTTTGTATCCAGCCTGGCATGGAACCATAAATTCATAGAATATCTCAAGTTGGAAGGGACCCGTCGCAGAATCCAACTCCCTGCTCCTCACAGGACTGCATAAAGCCTAAAACTAAACCATATGACTACCAAAAAAAAAGGAAAAAAAAAAAAGGAATGTTAACTGGAATGTCCTGCAGAAAATGTCACGCTAGTTTTCTTTTCATAGCCACATCTCACGAGGTATTATATATCCAAGGTACACACACCTGTGTGCTTCACTTTGGGACTGTTCAGCCTGGAGAAGAGAAGCTTCTTCTTTGTGGCCTTCCAGTGCCTGAAGGAGCTACAAGAAGGATGGAGAGAGAGAATTTACAAGGGAAGGAGTGGCAGGATGAGGGGGAATGGCTCCAAACTGAAAGAGAGTGGGTTTAGATGGGATGCTGGGAAGAAATTCCTCCCTGTGAGGGTAGGGAGGCCCTGGCACAAGGTGCCCAGAGTTCTTGGATTCCCCATCCCTGGAATTGTTTAAAGCCAGCTTGGATAGAGCTCTGAGCACCCTGGGATAGTTTAAGGTGTTCCTGCCCATGGCACAGAGTTGGAACTGGAGAATCTTTAAGGTCCCTTCCAACCCAAATCATTCTGGGATTCCATGAAAGAAATTCAAACAGTGAATTAATGAGAAATATCAACATCAAGCTTGACCCAGCAGTCACTGTTATCTCTCCCCTATCTTTTTGTCACTCTTTATCCCAATGGCAAGAATAACTCTGGCAGCTGAAGCAGACCTGCTGTTTGTTCTTATTGTTTCTCAACTTAAATTGAATCTGTCAGGGAATCTTTTTCCCCTTTTATGGCAATTTCCCCCCAGGTTTTCCCTGCGTTGTTTATGGACAGAATGAACACAGCTGCATATGCAGGCATGACTGAAAGTCAGGCATCCAAGCTCCCTGCCTCCTTATGACTCTGCATGTGCCAAAGGGCTTTGGTGCACAAGCTGCTTGTCGACAGACATAAGGAGGTGGAGGCTTGAAAATTCTTGCAGATATTGTTACACCGTACCAGGAATATCTGTCAACAATCAGGAGAAATCCTACAGACCCAAGGTCTGCTCCTCGAAAATGATTCACAGAAACTTTGGCAGTTTGGTTAAAGAAGACACAGCTATTCATGGACTGAAAGGATATTTTTTAAGTTCTGATTTGAGAAACAGCCATTAAAGTAATTGCTTTCCTGAATAAGTGTACATGTAGATAAAACTCCAATCTACCAAAATTAAAACAATCCAATAGCCCCAGCCTGCCCTAAGCCTCTCATCCCCTTTGGTTTCATCTACAACTCTTGGGGATGAGAGAGGAGGGATTGTGAAAAGACAGCATGGGATTGGCACAGCCACAGCTTTAAAAACTCTTGATATTTGTCTTGAAAATAAAAAGTACAGGCTACTGCCACTCAGTAGCTGGATTTTGCTAGGAAAACTATAATCACCCATCCTACTTTTCTTCTGTTGGCTTCATTGCCAGGAGGTTTTCCAGTTCAAGGCTTTGGTTTTGCAAAAAATGCAGGGACAACTCTCAAGGGCAGGGCTACAAAAAGGAGCAGATACTCCATGCCACAGACCCATTTTTCATCTGAGATGAAACTTTTCCCCACCAGAGACAAGACTTGTGGTGCTGTGAGGTGGTAATTAAGAAGAATGCAGACAGGAACTTATTATCTATGTAACATAAGCAGGAGAACAGCAAAATTAAGCGGAGGGAGGACTGGTAAAAGCAAGAGTGAAGGAGAGCATTTTCAGTGTCCTGAGGTTAGTACATTTCTACCAAAAACCTTTAAAAAAGCAGGTCCCTAATACACAGATATTAGCATTTCTCAGATCAAGTGACCAGCTCCTGCACAGAGATATCACTGTCAGTTTTCATGAGCTGGAGATGCAGGCAAAAAAATCAAAGTAGGGCTTAAGTGGGGTTTAAGATGGGTCTAAGCTCCTTGCAAAGCCTGAGGAACAGCTGGCATGCAATGTAAGCATTGTTCTTCCAGCAGGGAACAGTCCTAGGTCTTCTCCCCTTACAGGAACTCCCTCCTGAAGGGCCTGGTAATCCCTGCTGGGGCACTCAGCACCAGGAGCAGCACAAGAACCATAAAAAACATCACTGAAACATGCACTGGGCTCTGGAAATACCCACGTGGGACAGTGAAACCTTGCAAACAGTAAAAGAACCCACTCAAAAATGTGGATTAGAATAGTAGGAGTGGTCCTAATGCTCTTCAAGGTTCCCTCTGTCTTCAGCACTGTACGGAATTCCATGTCCCTAAGACTCATCCCAGAGCATGTTCCAATGCCCTGTTTTTTCACATGTACCCATCCCCCTGCTTTTAATAATTAGAGGAAATAATTGCACATCTTTGATGTGCAAGACCCAGTTAAAACTAACTATTTACACTTGAAACAGACCCCAGGAATTCCTCCCCTCTCTCACCCTCTTGTACTGAAATTGTGGCGTCTTGAGAATCATCTAAGAAAAACTCAGGCCACAAATAGTGATAAAATATCTGCTGCTTTCCTTTAATACTATTTTGGGCCTATCAAAGTGCAGCTTAAAATATCTTTTTTTTTTTTTTTCCCCTCTCTTGGTTTAAGTCAGAAGTGCAATGGCATTTCAGCTCTTTTTTCAAAGACTTGTAATTACCCAGATGATAAAGCTGGACGCTGTGGCAAAAGGCATAATGGAAGGAATGTGTTTCACTTCTCACCTGTCTTTCCCAAAATGTGCTGGCAGCCAAGGATGATATTTGAGACCCTTTCAAAAGAATGCTTCTCTTCTCTAATAAAAGGAAGCTTTATTCGGATACTCTTTTTAATTCCTAGGTCCAAAAGAGGCCATGCTCTCAACACCCTCAGAAGCTCAGCTGGATTGAAATGGAAATGTTGGAGCCAGCACATGTGTTGCTACTTCTTTTGACTCCATAATTTAAAAAGAAATAATAATAACAATAAAAAAAAAATCATTATTACATCTGCTAAAGGGTTCAGTTTTGCCTGGTCCTCGGTGACCCGAAACTCCCCGAGGGCAATAAAGCGGAGTGCTCGGCCCCTTGTGGGATTCTCCAGATGGTCCCTGCCAGGCACATGACTTCCTGACATCTGCTGAAGCAGCAGTACCTGCAAAGCCATGACACTGCTTGAGGTACTGGGAGAGTGCTGGAATCCAGCCCTCTACAGATGAACATCACAAATATCCCGATATTTCAAGGAGCTCCTGACATCTGCAGACAGGAGAACCTCTCCTGTCTGCTGCCTTGCAGCAAAGCAAGCACAGAAATACTAACTAGAGGCAATACAAGCACAGAAATAATAAATCTTCACATTGAAATGGAAGCAGATATGGTGTTTATCTTGCTCAGCTTTACCCTCCAAATTTCCAGTCGCTTGCAAACAAATCTGTTGCCCTTGCAAGAGATTGTTCAAGACCAAAGAATAAGTCCTGATATTTAATCTGACTTGGAAATTACCTCCCTAAGCTTTTTTTTGGAGAAAAAAATGTCACTAAATCATCTAATGTGGGCACTACGCTGTATAAGATAACATTTACACAGGTCACTGAGAAATGTCTCAAGATTTACCAGTGCATCTCTTTGTTTTTGGTTTCCCACACCTCCATCCCTTCAGAAAGTTGTGAGTTTTCACAGAAAACACCCAAACCCTGTGAACATGTGCTTGCCTTCTAAAAAAATAACAACAAAAAAAAGCTCTTAAAAACCCGAAATGCTTTCAGCTGAGAACTCATTTTTGCATGGTTTCCACAGATTTAAATTGTCTATGTTTTCTTTATGGCTGCCAGCATCTCCCCTTTATTTCTTCTTTTTCTTTTTTTTTTTTTTTCCTTCTTTTTTTCCCAGAAACCCAGCCTAGTTTTAGTTCAAATAAAATCCCTGTATCACCCACCATGTACATGTAGGGAGTGAAAAACCCTTCCCTTACAGAGCCAAACTAAAGTAAAGTAGCCAGAAAGCATTAAAAATGTTTTTTTAAAAAGCACTAAAACATATTTGAAGAATTGGCCGAAGAATTTCTTCTCTGCTGGGGAGTTTAAGCTTTCAATTTAAACCCTTTAACAACAATGTCATGATCACTGTCATTAAAGCCCTGTTATTTTTATTTTAAGCTTGCTACTGAGCACTTACTACGCTGTAAAGCAGTTTCTAAAATCTAAAACTTTCTAAAATCTAACTAAAATCCTTGTCAAGGGTACATTTTCCTGTGCATTATCTGTTTCCTTCCACTGCCCTCACTTCACCTCGACATTTTCCCGAGGCAGTTGTGTTGCACCAGGCATCCCTTGGCTGACAGGGAGCCTTTGCTCTGCTGTGTGCCTTCCAGAGGAGCCTGAGATTTGAATCATTTCTCTTCCTTTACCTCTCCACTTTTTTTTTTTTTGCAAGTCTTTCCTCTCACCATCCCTTCCAGCTCCAAATGTTCTTCTCCTGTTATTCCTTCTTTTTCTCTGCTGGATTTCTTTGCAGTTGCCAAGGAATTAGAAATATAATGGCACTGTAGAGCTCCTTGTGACAGAGAGTGGCCAACATCAACCACTGTCCTGGGGAAACAAGGTCGTACTCCTTCTTCCAGAGTAGTGGATCCCCCAAAAAACCACATAAACCTGGACAATAAAACACCTGGAGCTACGTGCACATCACTGGTTTAATTCAAACACCAATTAATGACATTGAAAATGAAAAAAAAAAAAAAAAACCCTCAAATCTTTAGGAGTAACTGCACCTCTGTGCCACTGGAAATGCTTTGGGGGAGCTGGGATACCTCTGCAGGGTGGGCAGCACCAGCAGAGGTCCTTTGGGGGATTTGTGTCCTTTTGGATCAGCAGAGAGAGGCCAGGTGGGATCCCCAGGGCATCTCAGATGTCCCCAAACACCTGTGTTTTGGCACCTGAAGGGCAGCACTGCCATTCCAGGAGGCTGTTCCTGATTAAACCAACACTGATGCCACTCCTGATAGAGCTCAGCAGATAAGGACCAGTTTTTCAACTGCAGGCTGTAAAGAACTACTCTGAAAAGTGAAAAAAAAAAATCTCATCAGATTTCTAAATACATGCAGCAACCTCACTCACTTCTTCTTTGAAATCATTATACTTTATAAGAATCAACTCATAATCTTGTTCTAATTTCTTGGGTTTGTTTCTAATGTGTTAAGGCATTCTTGCTGTGTTTCCCAGCTTTTCTACAATTCTGAATGCTTGGAAATTCTTCCTTGTTCACTGTTAGTGTTCCAGGACATGCATGCTTTTGGGAGATAGAAGTTTAAAAAATAAAAATTGCAAAACTTCCAATATGAAACATTCAAAAAAAACCCCAGAAATCTTTGCAGCCCTGGAGCTGTCCTGATTAAACCTGACTTTGTACAGCTCAAGACTCAGAAGAACTGGATGTGTTAGAACACGATTTTCAGGAAAGCTTGCATTTGTTATGGAGGTTTCATTAAAACTTTATTCCAGGTTTCATTGCCTATAAGTCAAATGCAAATAAATGACTGTTGGAATGAAAGTGTGTCGAGTAAATAATCACTTGTAATTCTGATTATTTCAGATTATTTCTATTATTATTGAGGATAGCTATGGAACTGGAAACTCAGGACAGCATAAACTTTTATGAGCATTACAAAAAGCTGAAAGAATATTTTTTTTTCAATTAATCAAAATTAAAAACAGGCTGCATGGAAACTGCCAAGGAGGCCCAGAAAACCCCCTAACTTTATAACTCCTGCCTTGCTGCCAGGGCTTGTATCAAGAAATTTTTTTATCAGACAGGTGGCCCTGACAAAGAAGGGGCATTTGATGGTAGTCTAATCTCTGAGAGTGTTTTCAGGTACAGAGAAAATGAGAATTATTAAAAAAAAAAACCCTCTGAGCAAGAAAATTAAGTAGGGACAAAAAAATATCTATTTAAAATTAATAATAAACCAAACTAAATAATGAGCATAAAATGCTGCATGAAGCTGCACTGGAAACAGAGCTTACTGTGTAAAAAATAACTTCCTTTAATAGGAATTTCTCACATTGCCAGCATGCCTAACTCCAAGAAGAAATAAAGTTATCAAGATGGCATTGCTTTTGAGGGCAGCATTGTCAGCTTTTCTATTACAAAAAATATTTTAAATTTGGGTTGTGCTGGGGAACATGGTGGGCTGGGAAAGGAGTAGCTCTTACAACCACTGAATCATATTTCTGATCAAAATAGTTAAATCATATCTGCATGGCCTTATTCTTCATATATTTTTCACTTGCCTTCAGCATAGCAGAGCCTTAGGAGTATGGCTCTAACATCTAGAAAAAATATTAAAGCAACTTATTTTAAAGCTCTCTTACTCACATTTTTGCCACTTTGCTACTGCCTCCCTCAGTTATTTGACACACACTTGATGTGAAACAGTTATAAAAAGAAGAAAATTATTACACAAATTGGCTCTAGCAGACAAGCTCAACTCTGTTCCCACATAATTGTGAAAACAGGGATTTTCTGTGGGCTGGGAGCAGCCTCAGCACTGATGTATGGCTTTTCCCTGATTTTCCTTTAGCTGTGCTCAGCACAGATATTTTGTTTCAATCAGGTATCAAATTCATCTGTTTCTCAAAAGCGGCAGCTTTGGGCTTTCCACATGTAACAAAAACTGTCTCCAGCTCTGACTCAGGCATGTGTTCAAAGCAGAAGTCTGGGAGGATGGCAGCTTGGTTAAAGTGGAAAACCTGGAAAAGCCTGGAGGCATAACTCAGTTGTCTCAATTTCCTTCTTTCTCCTGCAAGTATCATTTGTTTTACAGCTGCTTTCATCCCAAATTCAGGTTCAGGTGCCCAGCAGAGCCCATGGTGACAGCTCTGGTCACCCATCCCAGCTCTCTCCTCTGCAGGAGAATGCTGGATTAAGTTTTTTTTCTGACTTAGAGACGGGAGATGCAGGAGAACATCTGGGTCACAGCTGCAGGGTGACTGCTTCACTCTCCTGGGAAAGGCCCTGCTTCCTTCCCAGCTTTTCATGGGACAATACCCAGCCTCTTTCTCAGGAACAGTGCTGGCATTTTCCGAGGAAGCAAAATCCTGTGGGAGTCCCCAAGCACCTGCAAATTGTTATTGTTCTTTATGAGAATATATGGTTTTGGTGTTTGTGTTTTTTTTTTTTTTTTTTTTTTTTTTTTTTTTTTTTTTTTTAATATTTGGTGACTTTCTTGCAGGTGCATTTGAGGGAAACACATTTTATTAGTCTTTAAAGGACATAACCTTAGTGGTGGACCTGGCAGTGTGACATTTTTGATGGAACTTGATGTTAGAGGCCTTTTCCAACCTTAATGACTCTGATTCTTTGTGATTCTTTATCCTCCTGCCTCTTGAGGTCTGTGGGATTTGATGTGGGTGGGAATCCTGACCTGCTCTGGCACTGACAAGGGTGGCCAAGTCCCCTCACAGAGCCCCTGGAATGCTCTGCTCCTGCCCTGCTGGAAATTTCCAGGGAGCTGGAAATGAGGCAAGAGGATTTAATGTGTTTATTTAGAGTCAAAATGTATCTTACAGTTGAAAAAAAGAAATTAAATACTCAGAAGTTAAATTAATCCATAGCAAATGAGAACATAATATTGCAGTAGCAGTGTCTCAGATGAGTTCACTGGACTTTGAATCATTAAAACATATCTGTCCCGAGCCCCTTTTGCTATTTTTTTAGACTATGAAAATTTTGCTCTTTTTAAGAGTATTTTCCTTTTTCATAACTGTCTCATGGAAATAAAAATGGGGAAACATTGCAATTTTAGATTTTTCCTACAAGGTCTCTCATTTATTCTTACACCAGAACTACAAATCCTTTTCTATTCTATTTTACTCTTAGAAGAAATTATTGGAGACCCTTCTCCAGTTGCTAAAGCAGCAACAGAAGAAACTGATGTTTTATAAAAATAGAGTCAAACAAAGAATCAAACTAGACATAACCTAAAAATAATTTTCCCTCTCTTTTATTTAGTGCAAACTTGCACGTATCTCTTGAGAATATATACTTAGTTTCTAAAGTAGTGCTTGCTCTTTAAAGAAAATCACCTTCTAGCATGCTCAGAAAATTGAAGATCATTTACATCTTGTTTTACATCATCTTTTAATGCTGTAAGATGAGAAGAAAATACTGTCTTCTACACAGAGGTCTATGTGAGAGCCTCTGCATTTGTTCTCCTACAACAGTCACTGTAAAATGATCCCTCTGCTCATGGCTGGGAAGTTCTGAAAGCCCAGTTTTCCTCCTCCTCAAGACCTCCTGCCCTGGACATTCACTACAAACTCCAACTTGCAGTGGTGTTGCTTTGTAAAAGTGCAAGGAAAGGATTTGGAGTAGCTTTAGGTGATTTGCTTTGCATGCCTCGCTGTAGTTTGTTGGAAGACTCCTCTCATTATCCCGAGTTTTATCACAGCTATTAAGGTTTATCAGTGAGTACTTGATATAAAGATTGCTCCTGTATAATGAGCAGGATGAAAGGCCCGTTTGTGTCTCACTTTGGGGATCTCCTGCAAACTAATTACCTTGATGAGAGCAGCCTGCAAACACAAAGCACTCCAAAAGCCCGGGCTCATATTTCTCAAGTTGTATGAAAATGCACTCAAACCTTAGCCTTAAACGAACTCTGCTTTAATTTACACCTAAATACACACCGAGAACAACTTCTCCAGCTCCAGTGCTGCTTTGTTCAGTGCTAGGGATCTTCCCAAACAGATGTAATTGGGAGGTTCAGGGCTGTATTTGTTACCTCAACATCAACATGCTTGTGAATCATCACTGTTAGAGCCCTAAAATGACACACAACTAAGGCTCCTTTTCCTTCTCATCCTGATCCCCTGCTGCTGTGATCTGATGGATTCTGATCTAAGGGAGGAGCACTTCTAGACCAGAAATGTCATGGTGGCACTGAGCCAGGGCCCTTCTGGTGCAAGGCAAAATGCACCACCAACAGCTGACATTCGTTGCTCCTTGAAGTAAGTCCAAAGCAATTTAGCACAAGGCTGTGAGCATAAATTATGATAAAGTAACACTGCTGACTTAAAAATCCTTGCATCAAATCAAAGCTTGCAGTCTTTCAGGAATTTTGGCTTTACAGAATAAACTGGAAAGGAAATAATTCCTAAAGTGCTCCAGGCTCTCAGCATCCTGGTCTAGTGAAAGGCATCCCTTGGCAGGGGGGTGCAAAATGGATCTTTAAAGGCCCTTCCAACCCCAATCTTTCTGTGATTCCATGATTCTAGGGAAAATTTCCTTTCTGAATGATTTTCCTTCCAGTGACATGGTTTTCTCCCTCAGGTGTTGCATCTCTCTCCTGTATCTTGAACTCCCTGTAGCAGAAACTGCACGACAATACCACAGCTGAGTAAAAGGAACACATTTTGAAAATAGAGATGTCAGTGGTGCTGTGTAGCAACAGCAGAAAAGAGGCCAGGAAAAGGTCCATGAGCAAAGGAATGATGTTGATGTGAATTACTAGGGTCATTGTCTGAACTGTGTGATGGCAATCACTTAAAAAATTGATGTGTTCTTCAAAGAGTAGCAAGTTATTTGATTAAAAGTCCAGGTACTACCAGTACCATGGAGCTGCTATTTAGTCCCTGTAGAGGAGGACAAGAACATGGCTTTAGTACAGCAGCACAAAACCATCATTCCTTATGTAGGAGCCCAGGAATTTAATGGCAGCAGGAGAGGAAGCTGAAAGGGTAGTTCCATGGCTGGCAAGGGGAGAATCTGTGGGAGCAGCACAGGAAGGAACAGCTGAGGGAGCTTCCTGGCATTCAGTGGGAGCTTAAAAAGATCAGAGAGTGAAGGGGAAGGCAGTGAAGGAAGGGCCTGAGCAGCCAGGTTTGCCAGGCAGAGCAAGCAGCTGGAGAGATGATTTTGGCAAAAAGTGCTTGTGCAGTCATGCATTCAAGAGGAGGGAGAGCTGTGACGGGGAGAGATGAGGGAGGAGAGAGAAAAGCTGTTTAGCCAGTGGAACAGGGTCTTGGAAATAGTTTGAAAGCAGAGTTGGATGGATGGGGTGATGGAGAAAGCAGTCACAGATTTTTTCTAATTCAGTAAGATGGAAGGGCAGTAATATTTCTAACAGTGATAAAGAGGCAGGAAGACAAAGTGGGATAGAACCTTAGCCATGATATATCCAGGATAAACTCCTCAGGAGTAACTCTCAGGAATACAATGATAGGAAACAGTGAAAGGAGGCAGTTAAAAAAAAAAACAAACACAACAGGGTTTGTCTTTTCTACTGTCCATGTTTGCTTCAATTCCAAGTGGATAAGCAAGGAATCTGTTTGTCCATATTAGATGACAAAATCACAATGTTCTCCCTCATTTACCTCAGGACGGGGGACAAAGACAGAATGAACAGCTTTGTGACAAAGGTACTTCTGCTGTTGCCCTTGCATCAGTAGGATTATTGTACCTGTCCAGTGTATCCTGCACTGCACATTTCCACTTTCTTTTGTTCAGCTAGGCAGGATTTCATTAATTTTCACATTTTCATGCTTCAGGTCTGCAAGATACACACCATGCTCCAGCATAAGAATTTCCTTCTAACCATCAACCAAGAGCACACATGGCACTTCACACAGCGTGTGTCAAAGCAAGTCAGAACTCGTTCCCATTAAAGGGTGGGCAGATACTGTTTTCTTTAGGCACTCAATTAAAGGCAGGTGTCTGGCCCCTCATCAGTTCTAGGTGGTCTTTTCCTCTTGGGTTGTTTTCCTTTTCTTGGTGGTGACTCAAGTGCTTTCTTCACTTTTGGAATCTGTAAAACTCCCCACGATCATTTCATATTCTCTCCGGTTACATGTGCAAAAGTTTCCAAGGAACAGGCAGGACTTGGTAAGTCATTTTTCTTTCTTCTCCTTGTAGGTATAGTTTTATTCCAAATTCCTAGTGGTGGTTAGTGATCTCAAAAGACATGGAATTACAGAAGCAGGAGGGTGGATGGCAGGACAGGCCATTTTCCATTGATGAGTTCAGAGGACACTGAATTACATCTGCTGCTGAAAGACCCCAGAAATGCAACAGTGATGAGGAATCTTGATTTGTTTATCCTCCACTTTTGGGACTTGAAATTTAACTCCTCTTTCTGTCTCTTCCCCTCCACAGAAAAGCTGAGAAGGCACCACGTGTTCAGATTTAGCTGCTTTTGGATGTAATTGCACGAAATTCACATTGACTCTGGGATCTCTGCCAGGGTACATGCTGACAGAAGACAGCACAGACCTTGGGTTGATAATGAACCTCTCTTCAGTCATCAATATTTTACATTAAATAATCATAGAGTGAGGTCGAGAACTGCAAAGGGTAAAGGGACGTAGAGGGAAAGATCAAATATGCTCATGAGACTATGTGAGGAGGATCATTTGGTGTGAGAAAAAAAAAGGAATTTAAAATGGATTTTTTTTACCTGTACCAGTCTACTGGAGATAAGCTGCCATCCTTGGGAACACACTGCTCTTCAGGAAACAGCCACCTGCTTGTGGTGGAGCCACATCACCCTGGAATAAAAAGCAGAAACTCTCGCTCCAGCAAGTGTTTTAAGCAGTGGTGCAGAAGGAAGCTTTGCCCAGTCTTTGTGCAGCTGTGCTTTGCAGGAAGTGGAGGATGGAGCATAAGTGGTGTGCCAAGATCACGGGCTCTTCATGCTCTGGAAATGCAGAGCTCACTCCTCCAAAGATTCCTTGGAGCACAAAGGGAGCGAGCAGAGGGTGGGGGACAGAGGGACAAGGGTTTGGCCGTGTGTCAGGGGGTTCCAAATGGCCTGGGTGTCCTGGTTTAGGGCGAATTTGGGAGAAAACTTCTAAAGGGGTTCTTTTAGAAAGCAGATTTAAGCGGCCACTCCCTCAGCTGGTTCGGGAAAAGATTTCCTTGGAGAAAAGCGGGAAAAAAAACTGTTTATTTAACAGGCAGAGCATTCACCAGCAGAAAAACTGTACAATATTAAACAGTAAAACCTCCTGCTGCTCTCAAAGAGATGACAAACTCAGCAAGTCCCCTTGGTGGGCTGTTACTCAGTCTCTTATCAGTCCCTCCTGTGCTGGAAAATGCCACGTCCTGGGCGCTGGTGGGCCACAGGTGTGAGCTGCCAGTGCTCTTCTGGGTGTTCGGTCCAGAGAGGTTTGGACAGTTCCAAGAAAAAGAAAAGCCACTGTCCGGGGAGCTTCTCTGCCTCAGCTAGCTAAAAACGAACTGAAAGCAAAGGAGAGCTCTGTCCTGCTGTCTGTCCATGCTGCAGACAGCACAGGAACGTGGAGGAGCGGGTTCAGTTCCTGATAACAAACTCCACGCTTCTTCTCCCCACCTTCGCTCTCAGAACCAGCCTTAAAGGTGCAAAACTCATTTCTGGGCTAAACAGACAAATGGGGGTACAACTCAGTGTGATAAAGTCACCCCAGGACACTGGGGCACGCTGAGAGCAGGCTGCCTGGCGCCCAGGAGTGCAGGACAGACAGACGGCTGCCCGGCGTGCAGCGGAGCTGTCAGGCGTGTGCAGGCCATCTGTGAGGAAAAAGCTCCACAGTCCCTCCTGAGCTGGGTGAGGAAGGGCTCTGCCCATTCCAGGCTGACAGCATTTCAAGGGTTTTTCCAGGGAGAACCGGGGTGCACAGCTGTGGAAGGAGATGGATGTGAAATCGTGCCCACAAAACGCGTCCGCTCTGGAAAGTGGGCCACTGCACGTGCCAACAGCTCATTCAGAGAAACTGAAGTAGCCATTCCCTGTCTCATTTTTTATACAATGCCAGCTGCTGGCAGGGAAATATTCACATTTCTTGCTCTCCCACCATTACAGGGCACTGTTGGAGTGTAAGGAAAGCACAGCCAGTGGTCTAGTTGGGATTTAACCTGTACTTACTTCGGATGCTTCAGAACTGAGTTTAGTGAGATATTCCAGAATTTGAAAAAAAAAAAAAAAAAGGGTTGGAAGTGGCTTCTGCAGGCTCTGTATTCCAAACAACTCCAGGCTAATTACAGACTTGACAGGGTCTTGTCCAGTTGAATTTTAAAAATCTCTGAGGATGGAGAGACTTCACAGCCTCCCTGGGCTCCTGTGCCAGTGCTTGGCCACTCTCAGAATGAAGTCTAACACCCCTTTAAACAGGAAGGGAAGAACTTTAAATCCCATTTGGACCCTGCTAGTTTTTCTCCAATTAAAATCTTGTACTCTATTTGTTCATTCTTTCACCATCAGGGAATGCAGATTGCATTTAGCATTTCATACACAGGCCCATTTCTTCACCATATCACAGTAAGATTATTACCAGAAAATATGAAGTGAGAACTATGCCTAAATATTAGAAGAAAAGATAGGTTTTAAACTTCCAAGCAATTACTTTTTCTTTTGGGGGGAATAATATCTGTATCATCTGAGCAAAACACTGCACTGCCTTCTCCTTCTTTCTTTTTTTTTGCATGGAATTTCACAGATGTATCCTTACTGTCCCTTTTTAGATTGGATTTATAGACAGAGAAATGGGGCATTCCTTTACATAGGATTTTTCCTACTTCACAGGGAATTCATGAGTGTAAATGTCAGAATTTTTCTGTCCATAGCTCAGAGAAAAACGTGCCTTAAAAAAAAGAATGTGTGCATTTTTCTTTTTACTAGTGTTCTACCATTCCAGAATCCAGTCAGGAAGATTTTGGAAGGGACACTGAAATACTCTGGAATTTATATGACTAGTCTTTGAAAAAACCTTTTTTCCTTTTCTCACAGTTCTTTGCTACCTCTAATTCAAATCAGCCCCCTCAGCTGTTTCAGGTTTCATGAGATGGCAATGCTGCATCACGATTCAAAGAGCCACAACACAAAAGTCTTGTCCTCTTGTTCCATCTGTTCAACACGATCTTAACCTGACATCAGAAAAGATGGAAATGGTGCCACATTAAACAAAGTTTCATCCTTTTAAACAACTTCAAAAAAAAGCCTTGCAGCTTGAGTGAACACTTGTTTTTTGTCCCAAAAGTGACTTTTTACATCTTTTTAACACAGGTGTGGTGCCCACAAAGAAAGGTGACATCCCTCAGGCTACTGGGAATGTTTGAAGTAGGAGCAGAAGCAGGAACCAGGTAAACAGAGACTATTTATACCCTGCTGGAGACAAGTCACAAGGCTGTAATGGACAGCTATAGACAGGCAATGACATAGTGACTAATGAAAAGAAATAGGAAAAAGCAATTGGAAAATTTTCTTACTTATTCCTTCTATGAAAAATAAGTAGGAAAAACACCCTGCTAACTGGGAAAAAATGCAAATCTGAGAGGTGTCTGATATCCTTCCTGTTATGCTGAAAGAAATGGGGAACTGGAAGCAAGTGAGAAGGGAAGAAAAAACCCCAAAGCAAATAATCGGCTTGTTTACGAGGAAGATCCCAGCAGCTGGATGAGCAGCAGGAACGGGACAGGACGGGATGGTCTGGCCCAGGCCCACACTCCCCACAGGCACAGCCTCCTCGAAGGAGTGACAGCATCCCCAGCCAGTGCCCTCTTAGCCAAAACCAGAACTTCACTCCTCCTCCAAGGGCTGGGGAGCAACGCCGAGCACGGGGCTGGGCAGCTCCTCAGGCTCATTTAACTGTGCTGGCCTTTCCTTCCCCTCCTGTCTCCAGGTGTCCTGCTCCTCGTCATGCACTTAGGTCCTTCCCACACCATCCTGAGCTTGCTGGTCCCTAAATGAGCTGTGATGGATCCCCATGTCCCTTTCCCCGTGCCCCTGGCTGGGACCACACCTGCTGGAGGTGCTGTTGGAACAGCCTGGAAAGCTCTCAGGCACTTCATGTACTCCGAAGAGATGTTCTGGGGTGATTTCCTTTGCTCCCTCTGAATCCATTTCCCCTTGATTTTTTCCTCCCTGTGCTTCTTTTTTCCTTTCCCCTTCCCAGGATCCCCTTGCTTGATCCATGCTTGCTGTAGTGCTGCTGCCATGTATTTTCCTCTCTTCCCTTATTGTACTCCTTCCCACTTCCTCCTTTTGTGTCCCTTTTGGTTTATTCATTCACTTTTCCTGTGACCTCTTCTCAGTTGTCCTCACCTCATTCCTGACAGGTGGTGCTTCTTTCTTTTTCCTAAGTTGCTCCATTTATTTTCAAAACCACTTTTCATGGCTACACACACACACAGAGCAAACCCCTTACATACTACATGAAGATCCAGAGGACATAAAGCAGCTGAATTTGCTTTTCCTGAGAAGACTCTGTGTCACATCAGTCCTGTGATAACACAGTGGCATGGAAATGGAGAACATTTGGGCACAGGGACCTCCATCACTGCACTCCCATTTCCCTCCCATCTCCACTGTCCTCTCCTGCTGGCTGTGGTGGGGTGCTGAGGTGGTTAAAGCACAAAAACTCTGATTTTGGCTCACAGAACGAGGTGGCACCAGGGCACTCAGATACTCAGCAGCTGAGTCAGGGAGGCCAAAGTTCAAAGAAGGGCAGCATTTATAATCAGAAACATGTTTTGGGCCTGAGGACTAGAGGAGTTAAAAATAGGGACATGTGGGCTTAATTACAGAACAAAGGGAATAGGGGCTAGAAAAAGGAACAATTTTGGGAAATTAGGAACAGTTGATCAACCAGAGTATTGCAAACAACCTCAGACACTGCTCCTGCTTTCCCTACCAAAGAGATCCAAATCATGTAACAGATGACCAGTGCTCTGCATGGGCATAAAATACATGGAGGGGCTAAAACCTGAGATGTGCAGCTGACAAGATGTTTCTTGCATGGTAAAAATAGGGGTTAACTCTGTCCTGGCAGAAACTGTGCAGGCACAAAAGCTCTAACAAAACCCACAAAATACAAAACCTGCCTGATGGCTCTTTGAGCAGGCTAACTCATGCCTTCTTCCTCAGACCCTCAAACCTTGCTCCCCTGAAAAATGAGTGGATTCTCCTCTTCAATTTTCTCTTTTAATTTTGTTAGTGAAATATATATTTGAGCAATGCTAAGACTCTGAAGATATTCAATTTCAACTGTATTGGCTCTTTTTGAATATTGTATTTCATTGGGTATGTATACAACTGTTTCTAGACATTCAAACTCTAATCAGGGCAATAATAAGTTGGTGGCAGTGGTGCTACAAATTGCAAATGGCCTAATGGGGGTACACTGCAGCCAAACTTCATTTTGACTTGGACTAAAACACTGCATGAGCCCTCAGATTTCTCGACCCAGTTCTGTTTGCCTGTTTTGAACAGGCTCTGTGCTTGTACAGATGGTAGGAGATTGTCCCAGCTCTGAGGCAAAGAAGAAACCTACCACAGCAGAGCAGTGGCCAAAGCAAGCATGGAAATTACTGGATCAGTGTCTTTGACTGCTGCTTTTCTTTCTTCGTGCTCTGGTTCCAGCAGGGATGTTTAAACATGCCTGGCTCTCTGCACTGTCCAGTGTGAAATCCAGCTGGACTTGGATTTCACATTTGCCAGCAGCACTTGGGAGTAAGTGCAGTGGCTTCCTGGCTGGGGCTTATTTTGCAGTGTTGAAACACTATTTTCAAACATTATCTTTTTGTTCCAGGATTTATAGTTCAAGCTTCTGTAATACTGGACTTAGATTAAGATGAAGATTTTATGCAAAACTGATTAATTCCATTAAAATCTGCTCAACACAAGCCAGAGAAATGCCCTGGTAAATTCAGAGGCTTCATACAGCACAGGGAGCCTTTATGGCAGAGATCTCACTGTGTCATGAAACTGATAAAGAAACAATAAAAAATGTGGCTGAACTGTTTTGGTGATTGATTGTGGTGATTACACAGAAAAAAGGAACTGATTTTCCCTCCCAACCCTTTTGATTAACGCAAGAACTTCCCCTCAGAACACAAAGAAATATCAGCCAACCTTGAGGACTTGCAGTCCTGAACAAACCCTGTCCCATACAGAATAAGAGCCTACACTTATTGCCCAACCATGCAACAGCTTGTTGTGGGTTTTGTCAGAATTGTTCTTGGACACAGAGATTTCTCATCCAGTACTGAAAATGTACAGTCATTTTAACACTGAAACCTGCTTGCTTTTCTGCTTTGAGCTGCTCAGATATGGCAGAGATCAGTACTCTGAAGGAATCTGAGGATATATATATTTTTTTTTTAAAGCTCTCTGACTCAGCAGTCACAGAAATTATAAGAGCCACTGACATCTATTGCAGAAACCTGCAATGGAGATGATTTTTAATCTACCTGAATTTTATATGATCATTGTCATCTGTATCTTATTTTTGACATCTAGAATGGGTGGAAGACAAAGAAAAAAAAAATCTGTGTTTGAACTAACAGAATAATGATCATCTTTCCTCTAAATAATATTTGCTCCAAAAACCAAACAAGAATATGAGAAAACATTCTCTTGGGTCCAAATGGTCTCCACAGGCAATCTGACTTCCTTTTACACCCATCTGTATCTTGGATGCCACCAATGCCTACAAGAAAATTGCCCTTTCTCTCAAGATGCATCCATGGAGAACTCTAGGATCTCCATGCTGCAGGAATTCTTTCTAGTCATCAAAAAAAAAAAAAAAGAGAACAATTTTAGCATATAAATTGTGTCCTGTGGACATCAGAGAACGGTAGGGAACCGCTTGAAAATAGCATTGTCTAATTTCCAAAGGAATACTTGAAATAAACTTTCCTCTTTCTCCCCTGAGGTATTACTGAAATGACAATTTCTTTCCCTTTGCAAGCAAAGAATGATTCCAGAAATATTTTCTTGCTTAACCCCAATATGCTGCTAAGACATAAAGTTACAAATGTTAATTTTCTGCAACTCCCAGAGTTTTATTTCTCCTCCTTTTATGTAGGCCTGCTTTGCAAAGCTTGATCTCCAGTGCCCAAATGTGGAAAGGCTGATAATTTACACTGGAACCAGCATTTGGGGAACTTGTATATCTGGAGAGCTGGTTTGAATAGAAATTGTAAAAATGCACTAAAGAGGAAAATTGACTGCCAAAATTAGACTGGCACACTTCAGGATTTTAAAGGCCAAGCTTACTGCAGAATGGCCTGATTAGCTCTGTCTAAATTCATTACTGGAGTACAGTTAATGTTGGTGATCTTCAAAACTCTGAAAGACGAAGCGTGCAGCAAACATTTGAATGCACAGACTTCAGCTTTAGGGTATTCTTTTGGAATACAGAGTGTGTTAAGAGTTGTAAAGCACTGGACATGTTCAGACAATGCTCTGCTAGGAGGGTGGCTGAATATTCTCTTCAGTTTGACCTCAGGGCTCTGTTCTTGGTTGAAGCTTTTCTCTTCCCCCAGCAGTTGTGGTGCTCAACTTTGCTTCAGTGGGAACATATTTAGCAGCAAGCTGGGAGTTTTCCTTCCTTGCTCCTCCCACAGATTTTGGAATTTCAGTTCAGTCCTTTATAACAAGGTCTCCAAGTACCACAAGCAGGTTTGATGTCCAGGCACTTCAAGCAAAATGCTGTTTCTGTTACTGCTTTGGAGGGGTGGGAACTGATGGTGAGGGAAGGCAAAGCTCAAGATCCCAGCCTGAATCCAGCAATTCACAGACTGGAAGGAGGTCGAGGCCTTCTGCTTCCTCAGATATTATTTACAGGAGCAGGGAGTGACAGGATGGGGAGGGGGATGGCTTCAAGCTGACAGAAGACAAGTTTAGAAGGGATGTTGGGAAGGAATTGTTCCTGTGAGGGTGGGCAGGCCCTGGCACAGGGTGCCCAGAGAAGCTGTGGCTATCCCTGGAAGTGTCCAAGGCCAGGCTGGACAGAGCTTGGAGCAACCTGGGATAGTGGAAGGTGTCCCTGCCCATGGGAGGGAGTGGGACTGGATCATCTTGAAGGTCCCTTGAAGCCCAAACCCTTCTGGGATTCTGTGATTCTCCATCTGCCCCTCACCTCCATCTGAAAACCCCTGCCAACAACGCATGCCTGACTGTGCCCTTCAGGTGCACTGCTTCAAGCAAGGAGAGATTTGCATCTGCTAAAAGCCAGCTTATCCAGTTTTTACCCAAATTCTCCATTTGGCCTTTAATCACAAGATTTCATGCACAAATCCACTCACAGGAGAAAATCCAGAACACACAGTTTCAGCTTTCCCTCGTGCAGTGTGTGGATCCATTCCTGCCTCTGCCAGAAAAAGAAACCCCTTTAAGTGAAAGAGGGCAGTAATAGAAATTCCACGCTCACACATGCTAGGGTTTCATTCCAGTGACATCATTTGTCAGTGTGACTGTGCCAAAGGGAAGAAGTTCACGTTGGAGGATTCAAAAGCAGCATCTAGGATGAAATGGGTTAGAAAGGCTTCAGGTTTCAAAAGGAGATGCCAGACGTGGGCCTTGAATCTACTCACTCGAGTTCATTCCTGGAGATTTGCATTTGTAACCAAAACTTTCTTCGTTTCAACCTTGAAAAGCACTTAGAAAATGAAAACACATTCCAGACAGTAAAAAAGGCTGTGTTAAAAAAGCTCATATTATTTTTTGGAAAGACATGAAGAGAATTTAGGGGGATTTCATGCAGATTCTCTAGTGAAAAGGCATGCCAGATAAAAAGCTTAATCACATTAACTCTCTGGAAGACAAAAGGACTGGCACACTTTGTGTATGTCAACTTACAGAAATCCTAAAACTCCTTAGAAGGGTTCTTGTAACTTAATACACTCAGCAGCCTCTTTTTAGTTCCTGGGAGACACGTTCTAATATTAATTTTCTTTTTTCACCTTGCTATGTATAACAAAAGCTGGACAAATGTCAGTGGCTCAAACACAGGTGACTAATCTGGCTAAGCCTTGGAAATAACTGTGTGAATAAAATATAAACCAGTTGAGCTAATCCAGGAATGAAGAGAAGGAGATCTCCAACCAGCAGAGATGAATTCTATTCCTGTTCCAAGCACTGAATGAATGAAAGGCAGAAAAGAAAATTGGCATGCGGGGATCTCCTTCTCCCTTCTGTTCTGAGCTGGTGTTACATTTCTTCCTGATTGTGTCCCTTATGGTTTTGTGCCCTTTGGTGCCCTCTCAGACAGTTTGTTCATGCACATGTGACAGCAGGAAGAGCAAGTGAGCAGAGCAGAGGGTGGAGAGGAAAGCTGGTCAGAGAGTAGCAGATGGCACACTTCTGCTCAGGGCTGGTGTCCCTCAAAGGCTCATTTAGACACCGACCCAGAAACAAGGAATCCCATAGGATTCTCTGCTGATTGTCTCTAGAAATGGTCAAAAATGTTGTTTTCTACTTTAAAGGGACTGTGTTAGAAAACTGAACGTTGTGAAACCAGCCAACTCTAAGATTCAGTAAAAATGGGAAAGGGTGAGATTACTCCATCCAGACATTTTCCTCTCATGCAAAATTGCCACCATTTGGTGAAGCTCTTTTACAAAACAATTGTTTTCCTAGATCACAGCAATTCTTCCTGCAAAGCTCTTTCTTTTATTCTGACTAATGTAGGAAGGACCATAATAATGGGTGTGGAGGGTTCCTTCCTCCCAGAACTCATTTTCAGCCTCTGGCAATTTGTAGCTGAGAAATATCCTAACACTCCATCAATGTTCTTGTGCTTAAAGACCTTCAGTGAGCTTTTTATTCCAGGATTTTACCCAGCTGCTTTCTGAATCCATATAAACTCTCAGCATCCACAAAGAATTCCCCAGGTCAGCCAGGAAATATATGAAGAAATGTAACGTTTTTGTTTTCTTTTTGCTGTGTGTTTTTCCCCCCGCCCCTGTTTCTGTTTGAATCTTCCACCAGTTGGTTTAGGTCAGTTCTCCTACAACAGGTGCCTAAACCTGAACAAATAGAATTTTCCCCAGAAGGCCTCAAAAGGCAGCTTTTGGTCTTTCTAAAAGCAAGGTCCTCTTTGCCCACTTAAGGCAGTGAGGAATTTCTAATAATAACAGGATTAATAATTAATTTCTAATAATTAATAGGATTAGGGAGCAGTAACAGAATCCACAGGCAGAGATATTTGGGGCAAGACTTCAGAAAGGTGCACTTTTCTACTGGCACTTCGATTTGAGGAGCACAGAGCAGTCATGTCTATACTTTACCTCTCTTTTTTGTACTTCTTTGAGTTTTTGGCAACCCTTCTGGGTTTGGACTCCACACAGACAAAAGGAGTCTTTTCCATACTGATGAAAACATAGAAGGGGAAAATTGGTATAGTTCTTCTGATGGGAAAATGAAGATCAAGAATGTTGTTAAATTATAATATAGGTCTAGGAGAAAATAGAAGATGATGGAAAATACTGACAGTCTAGCTGGCTTTTAATGAAGGATAACATTTTCCATTACAGGAAACATAAAGCACTGGAAAACATTTTGAAGAGCTATCATTTAAAGTTTTGGGTTTTAGTGGGAAATATCCCTGCTCAAATTGTATTCATGATATGGTCTCATAAATATGGGAACATAAGTTGCCTTTAAAGTTTTGGCCTTTCTTCAGCATATATTTTTAAAAATCCTTTTATATTGTATTAACATTTTGTTTGCTTTGAAGAAAAAAACCATGCTCCTCTCTGTTTCCATTCCCCTCCCAGTTTTCTTCTTTTAATGAGATGTTTGACTCAAATATCATCCTTCATGTTACCCTCCTAAATTTTTATGTTCTCTCTGTTCTTGTTCCTGGCAACATCAGAGTCTGCCTTCTCCCTTTGTTAGAGCTAAATGCCTTTCTTAAACCCCACAATTTTCAAATCAACACCTAAACTGTAGCATCTGTTACCTCTTGAGCATAAATTCTTTCTCATTTGTATCACCTTAGTTTTAATCAATTCTTTCCTGATTGCCCAATTTAATTTAGGCTGTTCTTCTGCTGTGTCCCTCCATAGATGAAAATATTAAAGTAACAAAATCCCATTGAGCAGTTTATCAATAAATCTGCTTAACAAAAAAATGTCCTTTACAGAAAATGAAAATGGTTTGCATTTGTCCAAAGTGGATAAAGACAATTCAGATGCCCTGACCTAATTCCAATTCAGCTACCAAATTTAGGTGCCTTTTGTTAGTATGCACCTTGCTAAATAAGTTTCTCTGTGATGAAATTAAGCTCTTCTGATTAAAGGGGATAATTTGTGTACCACTGAAGATGCATTTTGAGCTATATATTAACAGCTTACAACACTGAGAAATTCAAATTCCTTTGTTTTGACTTTGTCAAAGTCAGGATAAGAAGAAGATAAGTAAAGATGAGTAACACAGACCACCAAAACAACTTAGTTTTCTGTGACTGTTGAAATTAAATTTACCAACCTTTTGCAAAAGCTCATCCTTAATTCCTCATTAGAAGGTGCAATTGACAATTATGTTATTTAAATCAAATTATTACCACTAAATCAGGTGAAGGTTAACTGAATGTGGATGTAAAGTTCACAAAACACACCGTGTATTTTAGTAATGAAAAATGAGGTGTTTTAGGGTTTTGGTTTTTTTTCTTTTTGTTTGTTTGTTTGTTTGTTTTTGTTTTTATTTTTGTTTGTCTGAAAGCTCTGTAGCTCTACCAGCAAAGTGCTTTTCCCAGCTCTATCCAGTGGTACCTGAGATTCTGGATGACTTCTTCATTCTGTTTTTCTTGAATTTCATTACTTGGGGAATATTTACTGTCTCACTGCAACATTTAGAGTTATTTACACAGCCCAGCAGACAACTGTGCAACGATCCTGGAGCTGGTGGGAAGCTGAGCCAGGAATGCCATGGGATCCACTGAAAAGTCCAGTCCTGTGTGGCTTGGGCTAGCCTGACCACTATTAAGTGGCAATTTGCCAGGGGCTGGCTCTGGAGCCCTCACAATAGCAATAATTATATTTCATTATCATTATATATTTCATTATCTATATATATATATATATATATATTATAATTCATTAATTATATATTATTTCTTGATCCTGGAGAAATTGCACTGTCCCAGCACACCAGGGCTGTACAAGCCCCTCCTCGGAAGGGGCTGTGCTGTAAATTTGATTTACTACAGGCAAACTCCAAAGCTTCCACACAAAATCCATGGATATGGCCTCTGTAGCTGGCTCTCCTCTCCCACCCACCCCAGCTCAAACATGACAAACACGTGGCCCTGTTACCCCGTATCTTGTCATAATTGTTATATCTTTTAAAAGATTGAACTTACATAACCTACATGGGCTCAGTAGGACCAAAAGTTCATTCTTGGCAGAGCAGAATTACCTGTAGGTGTTTCACAGGATGAAAAACAAACTTTCAACTGCCTGTCAGATTCAAAGGTATTTCAGATAAGGCTCCAATTTGCCTGAAATTTGCTCACTAAAAATTGAGGAATGCTGTCACCCCACTTTGAGGACAGTTAAATCCTGATAAAAAGTCATGGCTGAAAACTGAGCCATTACTGTATTTGGTTTGTACGGTGAGAAGAATTTCCACAAACATGAGGTTTAAAAATCCATTTAAAATGAGAAACGAATTTTCAATTTGACAAAATCAAGTACTGTAGAAAGTTCTTGCTTCTTTTTCTTGCAAGTCACCAAAGTGCACAAGTATTTCAAACAGCTTGACATCTGTATTACATAAGCAGAAAGCAATTCAGCTGCTTGGAGAATATAAAAAACAACTCTGACCTTACACTGGAGTCATGCTTCAAAAGACTGATTATTCATATGAGGAAAATTGCTCAAAAACAACTGCTTGGAAATATTCTCAGAAAGAAAATAGATTGATTGTTCCCAGGCAATAATATAATTATGGTATAACAAACTGCATTGTTATTTCATTTTACTCCTAAGGCTTTTTCTTTTTTCACAGTAAGTGCCTCATTTGCTAGTATGTGAAATATTTTATCTTTCAAAATGTTTCCCTTGTTTGCTCAGTGTATTTTTTAGCTTGCTTGAATGTAACTCTTCAAGAAGTTTGAGAGTTGCTGCTAATGGGAGAATTTCAGGCCATGTTGCCCCTCATTAATTCTGACCCCATTATGGCCATATCACTGTAGGGTTACAGATGTCTTATGTTGGTAGATAACACTGTAAAAATGTCCATTACTGTAAAAGTAAATTGTGATTCAGTAAAATTTCAACGTGTCCTTGATATAATACTAAATTACATAAATTCTGGATTTATTTTAGGGTAGTATTTCTTCTCAGGTAATATTTTCCCTCTGCAGGAGGAGGTACAGCCACCTGGCTGAGGGACTGAGTGGAAGTTCAGGAAATCTGGGTTCAATTCCCAACTCTGCTCCCGGCTTCCCGCACCGTGATGGGTGGAGGACTCAGGCCCCACTGCTGAAATCCCTCATGCAGATCCCCAACTCCACTCCCGTGAGCAGCTGAGGATTTCACCAGCTCAGATCAAAACCTGGCTAAATGTTAAAGGCTGAGGCCATTTCTCCTCAGCTTCCCTCTGAAGCCGAGGAGATTTCAGTTTTTTTCACCCATGTCCCTCCTGCCCCTGGAGTTTGTTAAATACATGGGTCCAACACTGGGCTTCTCTATGCAGGCAAACTGAGGAGCCTGAGCCTTGCCAGTGCCCCTAGAGCAGCACATCTCCCACAGTGTGCTGGGTTCTCACAGCACATTAAAATAAACTGGGCTCCAGAACCTCCAGAAGAATCATCAAGTTCGGAAAACAACCCCAAAGGTCACCGAGCCCAACCATTAACCCAACACTGCCAAGCCCACCGCTAACCCACGGCCCTCAGCACCACATCTACAGGTTTCTAGAACACTTCCAGGGATGGTGATTCCACAGCTCCCCTGGACAGCTCCTTCCAGTGCTTGACAATCCTTTCTGTGAGGGATTTTCTCCTAATCTCCACTCTAAACCTCCCCTGGCCCAGCCTGGGGCCGTTCCCTCTCCTCCTGTCCCTGTTCCCTGGAGCACAGCCCGACCACCCTGGCTGTCCCCTCCTGTCAGGAGCTGTGCAGAGCCACAAGGTCCCCCCTGAGCCTCCTTTTCTCCAGGCTGAGCCCCTTTCCCAACTCCCTCAGCCTCTCCTGGTGCTCCAGCCTCTTCCCCATCTCTGTTCCCTGCCCTGGACACGCTCCAGCCCCTCCATGTCTCTCCTGGACACAGGATTTGTACAATCAGTCCCATCCCAGCAACTAATTCACTCCATAAGGAAATCTTGTCACTTGGGTTACAGGATCTGGTTCATACCCAAATATTGGAGTTCATTTTTTCTTCAAATCCCCCTTTACAGTAGTCCAAAATCTGTCCCAGCAGTATTATTTTTACATAGGGTATTGAGGAAGTCAAACGAAAATGTTTCCATGTATTCCACATGAGAGGTTTCTGGAGAAAACCAGAGAGTTTTGTCCAAGTTATCTGTAATTCACCTCAGAGAAACCATTTCAAACTAGGATTTCCCCTCAGAGATCTGGTCACAGAGCTCTTGACAGTAGCATGACATGGCATTAAACCAACTTTAAGAGGTAATTCCTTTAGTGCTTCTGATGTGTATCCTAATTTTGTCACTACAGAATCACAGTTCAATGGGCTGCTTCTAGTCAAGCTGGAGCTGTTCTTTTTTCTACCTTACATTTTTCAAATAGCTCCTAAACCAAGGGCAGGAATTTCACACCACCAATCAAAATAAGCCACTCAGCAGAAAAGTTTCAATTTCCAGCCCTTAATAAATCACACAGATTTAAATCAGATTCACAAATTCCACAGAAGTTATGCATTTATGTTCTCAATTTCCATAACAGAAGTTGCAACTCTATGGGAAAATCTGAACTAATAGTTACCTGCTGAACTTAATTTTGGGCAGAACTCATTTGTTTATGTCTGCTGGCCCCTCACTGGAGAAATGTTAACCATGGTACAATATTAACATAAACTCCAGCTCATTCACTTTCGAGCTAAATAAGCAAAACAAACAATTCCCTCCTTTAAATTCAACATTGATTTCTATTTCTTACACAGCATATCTTAGTACTAACAGAGGCCAAGCAAGGACTGTAAAAAGATCAGATATATTAATTTACAGAAGTGTGGGACTGTGAATCTCCTTGAAAACTTCCCTCCACCAAGACACTGCAGTGTCTGTAAGATGTGTGGCATGACCCCATCCTGTGCCAGTGATCATCAGCCCATTGCCCAATTTTGGTGCATTTTCTGCATTTTGGTGAGCACTGCTGCCATCTCTGCAGGCTGACACTGCTGGGGCCTTCTCCCCAGAGCCAAAAGGAAGCTGCTCCAAGAGGTTTTTTAGGGTTTGGTTTTTTTTTTTTTTTTTTTTTTTTTTGCCAGGGATGCTGCAAGCAAAGCAGCTTCCCCTGTGCTGAGGAGGGGGCTCAGGAATGTGATGGATCCATTCCACAGCTCAGGGCTCCCAGTTTGCAGCAGAATGTGCTGCAGTCATGTCCCCAGACTGGCTTCCTATCAGCATTTCCAATAAAGCACTGCACTTTTTCTCCTCAGCTTGGCCAGAAGGGGCTTTTTAGTTTCAAAACATTAGAAAACATAAGTGTTTGGATAGAAATACTGGGAAAAAAAAAAATAACATCTGTGACCTGATACCTGCGTGTCAGCAGTGATTGGTGACACTGAGGGTGCAGAAACACATGGAGCAATTAATTCAGCTTCTCCCTGATCACGAGCATCACATTTGCTTTTTCTTCTGTTGATTACAAATGCTGCGTGATTGCTTTTAATCCAAAAGTAATAAATTTGTCCTGACTGCTTAATCTCATCTGTAAATGGAGCTCTTTGCTTTCATCAGCCCCCGATTTATTGCATTTTTGAGATAAAACAGCCAATGTTTGATACAGTTTTGTTTTCGTGTGCTGCATCTTTTTCAATTTCTACTTTTACAATGTTTCTGTTCACTTAAATTCCTTCTGCAGATAGATAAAAAACAGGAAGATTTTCAGAGTTCCAAATCTGTTTTTTGCTTTTTAATTTTTTTTTCTTTCCCCCCGCCCCCTAGGTTTTCCACTTGAGGTGCATACACAGTATCAAAGACATTTCAGATGTTTAAACTCTCACTTTGCAGTTCTATTGGCCAAATCCAACATTTTGCTCTGCCAGAAAATGCCAGGTGGTAACAGAATAATTTTAGGTACTTTTTTTAGCTGTGCACCAGATGGTGATAACACAAGTAATAATACCAAACAAGTATTAGCTTGTTTCTAACCCCTGCCTCCACATGCTACAGATGCAAAAGGTCATTTATATGAAGCACTCACCATGTGCTGTGCAAAATACAACAGAAATTCCAGCCAAACTGGTCCCTGGAGTGTCCAGGAAGCACCTTGGTGGAAATTCCCCAATGACTGTGGAAAATGCAAGAGGAAAAAAAAAAAAAAAAACCACAACAACAAAACGATTATCAATCTTTTGTTATTATGATTTGGAATGAGCCATGTCAAGCAAGTCCTTCATAGTGTTATGTCAGTGCATCACTCTTTCAAACAAATGGGACATGATTAAAGCAATTAAAGATTGTGTCTTTATTTAAGGCTTACCTGGCTAGAGGAATATTTGCTGGGAAACAAAAACCCCCAAAACTATGCAAGCAATGATCTAAAATTAAAAACAAATTATTTCTCCCTTTACCTCCCATTAAAAGGAGTAGTTAGAGCTTTCTACTTCCTGTGGAAATAGATAAAACAGAGGTGCTTTCTGTCTTAATTTCCCCATGCATATTTCCAGATCCTGACATTTTCTTTCCCTCAGCAAAATCAGACCTGAAATTATGGCATCTCCATGCTGTATTGCAAGTCTTAAGAAAGAATTCTGGACTTCCTCAGAAACTGTATTGGAACAAAGTCACCCAAACTGCAATGTCAGATTGCTTTGCTTTTAATTTGAATACGAGAGTGATCCATGCCAAATGCTCCAGAGAAATATTTCCTCATTCAGCCCCCTCAGCTCCTCCTCCAGGCTTCCTCAGATCATTTCCAGTTTGCTTTTAATGGAAATTCCTTCTGACCCCAATCTTCTGCTTGATGAATTCAACCTATTGCATGTATCAATCATACAAGCCTTTAATCCAATTTATGGGGGGCTGGGGAGAACAGGAAGAAGCAAATGTATGGAGATCAGTGGAATCACAGCAGTGTGCTCAAAACCCACCCCCAAATGCTTGAAATTAAGCAGTTGTCTGACTCTGGGAGCTGAGAGGCTTTTTTAATATCTTGCTGCTTCTTACCTGAGTTGGAGCCAATGCTCAGGGCCTTTTAGACTCATCAAACGATGGGTTATTGCTCTGCTTCCAAGGTGTGCCTGGCAATTTCTCCTCAGTGCTGGTGTAGTCAAGGTCTGAGAAGAAAAGAAAGGCACCTGGCTGATCTCTCCCTGTGTATGCACAGTTGGCATGCCTGCCTGCAGGGGAAGTCCTCCTGCCCGACCTCTGTCCCAGCCAAAAAGGGGCCATCAACACCATCTTGGGGTGCTGGCACCTCCAGACCTCTCAGTCATGGCACAAAAATGGGAAGAGCAATCCTTGAATAATCCTAAAGGTCACCCCTTGAATGTGAAAGTGACTTTGACCTCCAGATGTTAATGCCCTGTCCCATGGCTTCTGTAAGTAATATCTCACATACTTCAAAATAATCAGAGGTTAATTGTACTGATAATTGGAATTTCCACTCATAGTCGTCTAAGCCCATTTATTTCTGCTGTCACCCTCTCATGGGTTGGGTAAGAAATTCTTACTCACAGAATCCCAGGATGGGTCGGGCTGGAAGGGAGCACAGAGGGTCACTGGTGCTCAGGCAGAGTCATCCCAGGGCACAGGATTGTGCCCAGATGTTCTGGAACATCCCCAGGGAGGAGACCCCACACCCTGTCTGGTCTCTGCTCAGGGCTGGGCACTGCCCAGGGCAGAAGTTCTGCCTCCTGAGCAGGGGAATTGCTGGGATCAGTCCCTGCCCATTCCTCTGGTGCCATTGCTGGGCCCTGGAGCAGAGCCTGGACCCTGCTCTGAGCCTTCCCTTCAAAATCTTCCCCAACAGCTCCACTGATTTCCTCACTCTTGATTTACTCTATCTCAAGGAGCTGATACTTCTTGAGAGAAGAAGTCATGAAGAAGAGAAGCTGATGACTGAGGCAAACTCCCACTTTTATGAGATGCAACTGGAAAAATTGCCAGGTTTCTTGTTAAAATGAAATACTTCCATTTCGCCTCTCTTCACCTGCTCATAATAATTTGATTCTTTAAAATTGAAGTGGAAAGGATTTGTTTTCAAAGCAAGTAAAGCTGAACAGGAAAACTAACTGGGCTAACTGTAGCAGGGGCCTTCAGTAGTAGCTTCAGCACACCCCCATCCCCTGGGAACATGATATCTGGAATATTACTTTATTCCAGAGTAATCAGTGTGCTTTCAAGGCAAAGTAATTCTTCCTGGGAGGAATAAGGGAAGGCGGAGGGAGTCTAAGCCACTTTCACTCTGGGTTAGAATTCCCTACCAGCTGTTCCTTGCTGCTCAACAGAGAAAAGAAGCCTGGACAATTTTTTTTTTTTTTTTTTCCCCTGGGATTCTGAGTGGACAAGGCCTTACCATTAAAGAAGCTGGATAAGAAGTTAAAATTGAAAAGAGAGAAAACACCCAACCTCAACATACATTGGCCTCATACAAAGACTTCTTATCAACAGCAGCAGCTGTTGCCCAAAATTACCACTATTACTTTAGCAATAATCCTGAACCATAAAACCAACTCAAAAAATCTTTGGAAAAGAAACACATGTATTATTTAAGGCTTAGATAACACACACCAGTGCCTAATTTGAGCCAATGTGAGTTTTTGAAGAGTGTGCAAAGCTAGAGGTGCTCACAAAATGTGTTAAAGCACTTTCCTTTCTGTTACTTTGGAACTGAATCCATGACCACAGCTGTTTCAGAAAAATATTATTTGACCTTAGTTAAAATTGCACACCAAAATTTTAATAAATGTAGTGGTGTGGAAAGTTTTCAGGAAAATTTTTTCTCCCTGTTTTTTCTTCACACTAAAAGTTGCAGTGAAAAGAACCCCAAAACCCTCAAACCTTTAAATGCATGAGAAGTGCTTCTGTGAAAATCCTTGATTAATTTCACGAGGGAAGTAAAATTTATAGAAATACTGCAAGAAACCTCGTTGCTGTGCAAGAAGAAGGCTGGAAGGAAATGTTTCCTCAGACGTAATTTCTCACCCTTCTTGATTCATTGGTGACTTTGAAACTCAAACCTGGTTTTGGCATTATCCTACCATGGAGACTGATTTTCATGGTTTCTCCTGGGAGTCCATTATTCATAGAGGTTCAATTTCAGTGAGTGGTAAAACAATCTCTCTCGTGACAGTCTGTCCTGTCCAGGAGCAGGGAGCCTGCTCAGACACGGAGATGTCCAGGGAAACACCACAGTTAATCAGCAGGACCAGGGAACTGATCGGATTATGTTGTCTGATCCTATTTTCTAATCACAAGAAATTGTGATGGAAAGAAAACCAGAGCACATGTTCTAATTAATACATTCAGAATTTCCTCTGGAAGGCACTGCACATGACAAGATACAAAAGAATCTAGAGTTCAAGGACTTCTCTGAAATATAAGAAATGTATCAAGACTATATTGTGGAAACATCTGTAGCATTTTATTCCCAGAACTCTCCTTTTTTTTTTTTTATTGGATGGAAAAAGATGTTGGTTGTGATGATGGTGATGGTGGTGGTGAGAGAGAAGGAAATGAAAAATGGAAGGAGAACCTTCTAAGGTTCTTAATATCTTACCCTGGTTTCAAACTCAGTGTTAACTGTGTAGATCCATAAAGAGGGATGGGAGTCAAACAGCAAAAATAGGATTTTTGGAGACTGCTGCTAATGGAAAGCCTACAGTACCTGGTGCCTCTTGGGGTGTTGCTGAATTTTATCTTGGACTGGTGAATTGTGGTTTTTAGTTGCCTCTCTGCTCTTCTCTTCTCTGCTTGTGCTTGGCTTTGCTGTGTCTAAGGAAAGAAAACTCACGATGTCTCAAAGAGAGAACATAATTCAGTAAGTGAAATAATCTGTAGGTCATTATTAGTAAATCTCTGCTGAATATTACAATTGTGCCAGTGTTCATAGAGGTATTAATATGTGAAAATAAAAATAGTGCCTGTCACTCAGGAATCTACAGTTCAATTAAAAGGCCAAGGAGCTGGATTTTCACCTGGACTTTTAAGTGGCACAGGTAGAAGAAGCAGCTGTAGAAGCACCAGGATCACCCTTGATTTTATAGGCTACAAAAAGCTGAGGGCTGGTTCTTTTCTTCCCCTATTTAAATGTGGCACAACATTAATGGAATAGGAATTTACAGCCCTGTAACTGTTTACAGCTTCTAAATTGAACCTCCTGACTTTGCCTCAGCGAATGTCTGTCAGTGGCAGGATTTGAATTGCAAACTCTAGTCCATTAATTTTTTTTCAGTGTAGAATATGAAAGTGCTCTAAGTGACATTTTAGGGCACGTTCCACCAGCTTAGCAAAGATTGAAGAAACAGAGACTGAATAATGTTGGGAGGAAAAGCCAGAGGAAATCCAGATGGACCTTTTATATCCTCAGTTTGGTATAAAAATTGTTGAGAGAGTGGGGGATTACACAGTGACACCTGTACAATATAATATGTAAGATACTGATAAGTTATGAAAGAGCTGTTTTTGAATGACTTTCTTGAGTTTCCCCTTAAAGAGGTCTGTGTTTTGTTACTGCAAAGGGAAAGGTGGGGACAGCTTTATGTATGCTCTTTTGCCATGTGTATTCCCTGTTTAACTCTTTCTTGAAACACGGGCCAGGAGCCAGAGCTTTTCAGGAAGCATTAGGTGAAATTTAACGTCTCCCGAGTTTTAACACGGTGTGAATAGTTCCTAATGGGTTTCCAAAGAGGGACTATCAAAGAATTCCTAAATAAACAAGCTTTGAGCACCGCAGAGCAGCCACTTTAGGCAGCAGAGAAGATAACAAGCAGTATCTGCTCAAAGAGCCTGGGCCAGAGGAAAAACATGTTCCATTCAAGGGGGGAAATAGAGTCTGTGCCACAGGTTGTTTTCCCCCTTCTTCCTGCTCCTTCTGCCTCATCCTTCAGTGTCCTTGTGGGAGCTTCTGGAGGGATATGAGTCCACCAAGTAGGTTAGAGAGAAGGGCTGGGAGAATTGGGATTGTTCAGCCTGGAGAAGAGAAGCTTTGGGGTGACCTAATGGTGGCATTGCAGTACCTGAAGGAAACCTGCAAGAGAGATGGGGAGAGACTCTTTACAAGGGGCTGGAGGGACAGGACAAGGGGCAATGGCTTCAAACCGACAGAGAGTAGGTTTAGATTGGATATTAGGAGAAAATTTTTCCCTGTGAGGGTGATGAGGTCCTGGCACAGGTTGCCCAGAGAAGCTGTGGCTGCCCCTGGATTCTTGGAAATGCTTAGGGCCAGGCTGGATGTGGCTTTAAGCAACCTGGTTTAGAGAAAAGTGACCCTGCCCACGGCACGAGGGCTGGACCTGCATTATCCTCAGTCCCTTTCAACCTGAACACTTGTGTGATTCTCTGGTTCCTTGTACAAGCACGGAGCAGAAGTCCCAGCTCTCCTCATGAGGAGCCAAATGGAACAGAAGCTCAGAAACCAATGGTGTGTTCATCACACAGCCTTAAACTCACCCAAGAGCTCCTGTCCCTGGGAGAAGCCAGCTGACAAAGCAGCAATTCTGCAGTTCCTCAGGGATCAATTAAGAGACTATTATACTCTTTACTGCTGCTGCAAGATGAAAACAGCCAGCATCTCCAAGGGAACTTCTTGTAAAACCCAAATTGAGCTTAATGAGAGAAGACTTTTGACAAAAGCTGTTAGATGTGAGATGCAGTTAGCACTTGTCAGGAGCTGTATTCCTGACTTAATGATAAGTCATGCTCCAGTGTTGATGTGAAGGAGACTGAGATCAGTGGCTCTGACAAGGCTTGAGGGCAGTGGGTACATGGAGCAGGCCAAATTAATGGCATTCACATTAACCTTCATTAAATATATGAGGATGAACAGCCATAGCCTGGGTTGAGTTAAATTTTAAAGCAGCTTTTTTTTTCTGTTTAATAGATGAGAATACACAATTCTTTTGGAAAAGAAAAAAAAAAAACAAAAACAAAAACAAAAGTATAGATAAAAGAGAACTGTGGACAAGCCCTAGAAGAATTTCCAAGGAAGAATAAGCAGCAGTCAGGTTTGGTCATTCAGGGGTACATTTGTCACCAAGCAGGGCAGTCTGTGATCCCCCCCTTGGGAACGCCAACCACAGCGAATTTTAAGGGCGTTGTGTGAATTTGAAGGACATTCTGCAGTCACTAAATCAGGGTGCTGTCAGGTCTGTCTGAATTCTCCCATTCTGAGCTCTGTTCAACCCAAAAAGGTGGGTAGGGAGAAGGAGGAAGTGACAACTGTCTCACCCTAGAGCTGCTGTGGTCCTGGCTCTGAGGCAGCCTCAGAGACCTGTCAAGATCTTGCTGAAAGTGCTGTCAACCTTTGCTGTCTTCCAAAAGAGAGGAGGTGGATTGTGCCCATACCCTCGTGCTGCCACATTTTTAGCACATTTGTAAGTGCAAGCAAAGGCAAGAGCAGCTGCATTTTGAGAGATTTTAGGGGCAAGTGTTTAGTACAGCTGGAAAAGCCTTTACGCCTCTCCAATGCAGGCACGAGTAACAGGAAGCTGAATTAAAAATACCACACCATTTCTTCCACTGTATGGGAGGATTTTTCACTTCTAAAGCAAAAAGGGGTATCTGGAGATACCCCCAGATATTCTGTGTCCAACAAGGTGCAATCCACAATCCCTGGTAAAAAGAGGGCTCCTGCCCAGCCAGCTCCAAAACAGAGGCATTAAATATTCAGAGGCCTTAATAAAGCTGCTCTGTCTGCACATTGAAAAGTTATATCCAAAGGTCCATTTCCCCCCCGCTCTGTTTTCCTCTGTGCTCAAATACACCCAGTTTCTCTCCCATCTCAGCAACCTCACGTGTTTGTGTGCCCAGCTTCCATGGCAGGCAGGACAAAGGGGGCTGTTATAAACCCAGTCCCAGGCAGCCCTTGCTCTCAGGCCTCACACCTATATTTCTTCCATAAATTCCAGTCAAATCTCTATTCTAAGAGGCAACTGCTGAGTTGGCTGCTGGCCCTGGAAACCACATTTTCAAATAAAATGCAATAGAGGAGAAAAGAAAACTATTTTTCTTCTTATGGACAACAAAACAAAACTAACTACCGCTGAATAAACAAAACAAAACAAAACAAAAAAAGGGAGGGGGAAGGATTTTAGGTAATGGCAATAAAAAAGGGTTCAAATTTAAACCAGAGTGAGAAAACAATTCTCCAAAAAGGTTCCTATTAAAAGATCAATGGGACAAGAGCCTCAATAAAGTGGGAGAGCTCCTTAAAGGTAATGGATCCCTGACTGTTTCTTCCAGAGGTGAATTAATGTCTTTTTCCAGACCAATTCTCTCTGTACCTGTGAGCTGTAGTGAGGTGGGCAAATCCTTTCCCTGTAACTTCCACCTCCCAGCCTCATGTTTTGATTGATTTAGCAGCCACCTGGCCTAAGTGGCAGAAATAGAAGGAGAAACATTTAATTAACGTGACAGGAAATGCTCCAAGTGTGCTTGGAAATAGCAGGGATAACATTAACATGTCAGTAAATATTTCATAGATTTACAGTCCTTTCAATTTAGGCTTTTATTGACTTAACAAACAAGGTTATCCCTGTGCTGCCTTTAATCCATTTACAGTTAGTTGGGTTTTTTTAACCAAAACTTTGGGTAAGGGTAACAGGAGGCCACTCATTTCACACATGGAGGTATGAGCTGCTCAGGGAACCAGCAAACCCTCACGAGTATTTTGCAAAATGTTTCTTATCTAAGGCTGGAATGAATCCCTGATATTTAGATTCTACATCATAGAATCTAAATATAGATTCTAAATAGACTGTAATCTAAATCAGTATATTTCCATACAGATCTATATATAAATATTAAAAAAAAAAATATATATCTGATGAACAGAAAAAAAAAAAAAACAACAAAGGAAGTATGAGGAAGTTTGAGTTCTCATTTTTAAATTTTTTTTAAAGAAGAGAAAAACACCACCTTGTTCATATAAGAAATTTGTTCTTCTCAGTAATGAATCAGCAAATTATTTTCAACTATTACAAATTTCAACAGAACCAAACCCAGCATTTTAACAGGAAAGAAAAAAGCCTAACACTGTGACTATTTCTTGCTTGGAAAGCCAAGCCTTTGTTAGTTTGTATTTCCACCTAATTGCCAAGGCTTCTCTGCTAATCAGAAATATCAAAATTTGCAGTCAATATTTGTCACAAGACAAGCAGAATTTAGAGAAAGCCTAATTATTCAATAGCAGCAATCAAGAAAACAAAGAATGTGGCACTTTTACAGAAGATCAAAACATTTCTTCTGGTGTATCAGATAAATAATTGAGCCAACAACTCCACTGGATTATTTCAAGTGTATAAAGTGCTGAGAAAAACCTCCCAGTGCTCCGTGCTGAGCAGGGACAAATTCTGTGGAGGGAAACAAATTTCTCTAGGTTACATCTGAAATGAATCTTGACTCTGTTCTTATCAGACCCTGGTGCCAGCAGGAACAGCTCTGAGGAAAAACACTTGGACACAGCATACCAACACCTCGTTTTATGGTGCCTTTTCCTGAGGAAAAGCTAAACCAGTTCACTCCATAAAGCCAGCTGAAAGTACACAGATTATTGTTGTGCAGATGGGGTGCGTGGGAAATGAAATATGAAATCCATTTGCCAGTGGAAGGGCAAAGTAGGCAGGTTAGGATAAACCACTGGAATTACTCAGATTGCTTTCTGATACAACACACAGCAGCCTCAGCCCTGCAAATAACCCATCTTTGGCCTCTGGAAAGGCTCCCTCCAGGAGGATTTGTGTTTATGTTAAAGCTGGCCACAATTATAATAGTAAATGTCTTGAAAGTACACAAGGGTCAGGCTTTACTGCTGATTGGGAAAATCTGTGTTTAGAAATTTGAGCGTTTCCTGAAGTGTTTCATGAAAGGAGTTGCTTTATTAATTGAATTCTGGCATTTTAGCCACCAGTGTGCAGCAACAGGAGGAGTGGCTGCACAGGGACAGCAGGCACTGGATGCTGAAGTGGTTCAAAGGCTCTAACATGGAACTGGGATCTCCAGGCTCACACCCATGGTCATATCAGAAATCACAGCTTCAGCCTCTATCAGCTGCACAAGCAACAAAATCATATAAACCACGTTTGTTTCCTAGACAGACATTAGTGTTCTCTTAATCATAGACAAGATTTCTAACTTTTTTTCCTTTTTTCTTTTTTTTTTTTTCCTTTTTGAGAAAGAGAGAACTGTGAGCTCTGACCCACTGGCCTGGATCAGAAAGCTTTAAATACCTCTAAATGTTCTCTAGTTCTGCTGCCAAGGCCGTGGCCTCCTTTGCAAGGGCCAAATAAAAACTCAAAGTGGATAAATTCTCAAAGACCTGTAAGACTGAAGAAGCTGTTCCTTTTCCAGAAAGGGTAACAAAGGTATCTTTATATATCCTGCTCAAACAACAGGAGCTGTGGGAAGAGGAGGGGGAGCAGGAGCAGAACAAGAGATTCCAGATATTAAGTAGGGCCTTTATATATATAGATATAAATATAGATATAGATTATATAGATATATAGATATAGATTATATAGATATAGATGATATAGATATATACACACTGATTTAAGGAAGGAAGAAAATGTAGCTCATGAGGGGGAGTTCAAAACAGCAGCTGGTGTTGTCTAGGCTGTTCAAACAGCGCTTGAAGAAGCTCCCTGAAATTCTGATGACAGCTTTTTTTTTTTTTGCATCTCAAGTCCAAGATATAGGTGACAAAAAAACCCAGGTAGATTTGAAGTATTTTAAAGCTGAAGAAACAGTTCCTGAACTGTTTCTGTGGCCTGTAGATAACTGCATGTCCCCAAAATCCTTGGTGAAAGACTTGTGAGAGGTTGCTGTTCAAAGATGAGGCTTTTTTTCCTTGTTTCCAAATGCAAAAAATCATTGGGCCTGAAAAATCCATGAAGTACACGAAAATCCTCCCCAGTGCTACAGTTCTGCTGGAGGTCACCCTGAAGGATGGGATCTGACCTTTAGTAGGAAGGGACTGGAGACCTGATGGGAATTGAAGCAATCCCTGCATTAAACTGGTGTTTGTACTGCAACAACCTGTCCTAAATATCATTCCAAGGCAAAAAAAAAAAATCCCTATAAACATTTGTTAGGTGCATGGCCTATTTATAGTTTTTTCCCTCTGTACTTATAATCACATGAAACAACCAGAGCTGCAATCTTTTTGATGAACTCCAAATAAAATCTTGATCTTGCTCCTCTGAGTTCCAGCCTAATTTCTCTTCCATAAGGGCACTTGCAAGGTCCTGTTTCCATCCCTCTCCATCTTTTAGGTCTTTCTGCCTAACAGCAGTCAGGGCTTCTCTGACTCTTGCCAAACTTCCATTTTTTTTTTTTTTTTCCCAGGGAGAATCAAGGAATTTCCACCCTTATTAAATAAAATCTTATTTCAAAGGGAAATACCAAGAAAATTCAGAACAAAAATATTTGTGAAGTGGTAAAGCCACCCCGTGCATTAATAGGAGAGTGTGTCCCTGTGTCAATATGTATAAATTGCTCTGAATAGAGGTATGGGACTTATTTGCAGGATAATATAATTTCATTTTTCAGAGCATGAAAACAATGAAATAATCACCTTTTGCAATGTAAGCAAGCACTGTGGATTTTGTTCCAACTTCACGTTTTAGCACTTTGCCCTGAAATCTTTAGGAATACATAGAAAGTGTACAAATATGAATTTTTTTAACATTAAGGAGGCCTTTATTTATTTTTATATATATATATATATATATATATGTGTGTGTGTATGTATATATATATATATATATATATATAAAATAAAATATGAAGAAATGATAACTTCTATATCCTAAAGAGCAATGATTTTCACAGTTACAACTTCAATAGTACTATATTTATTCCAAGGTATTCAGCAATAAAGAAGAGCATTTCTGGTCTGCTGTTATGTCTTTGAGCTATTTTTTTTTTCCCTAAAGTTTTTTGGTTTATGTTTTGATTAGCTATCCGGTATTCCCTGACTGTTTCTATCGATTCTTTCATGATTTGTTTTCTTTGTCTGTTGCTCACAAATAGCCTTTGAATTTTTTTATTTTGCTTTTTTCACCCCCCTGCATCCAGCAGAATCTTTGCAGCTATTGGGTCACAAATGGAGCTGGTAAAACATTCCTGCTCTGGAAGGCTCAATTCTTATCTCACTAATTTAGGGGTGGAACTATTTCTGGGGGTGTTATTTCTGTGTGCTGAAGAACTTCTTTTTCTGTGACTGCAAAGGCACCAACACTGATACAAATGGCCTGTGCAGAGAGGTTTTCCTTACATGGTGGGTTGGTTTTATTGAAATTCTCCCAAAAAACATGTATCTCATTAAGTTTTCCTGCTGATTTTGACATCCAGTTTTCAAAAGCAGTCAGTGAGGAGTACGTACAACTGCTTTATCATTTTACATCTCATTCAAGGATGTACAATTCCTACTTCTTCAAGCCTGCAGGTAGGGTAAATGTTGGAGGACTTGGTCCATTTTTCCATCACTTGAAGTGTTTTAAGGAAAGAAGAGTGTGAAAAGTTTTGGAGTCTATGAAGCAAAATGTGCTATTAAAAAAAAATTGGTTTTGTTTTGGTTTGGGTTTTTGTTTGATTGTTTTTGGTTTTGTTTTTGTGATTTTTTTGTTTGGTTGGTTTTTTTTTTGTTTATTTCTCCAGGGTTGAGACAGAAGAACATGATTTTAGAAACAAATGATGCTTCTGACCACTAAAAAGCAAATCCCAGGACACCTGAGCAAGTCACTGTCTCTGATACTTAGATATGAGGAAAGGAGGTAAAAATTGCAGATAAACAGTTCCTATAGAAATGGATTTTGATTGCTGCTGTCAACTTGCTTTTTCTGCAGAAGGCTTTTCATCACTCCCCTCCTACTCTAATGTGGTTCATGGTGGCTGAGCAGAAGATAATTCAGTCAGAAAAAAAGAAATATAAGCAGTCTTTGGGCAGTATTTCACCTTGTTTATGTTAGGACCTACCTGAAAATGGAGATTCTTTGGAAAAAAAATCTAAACCCTTTCTAAAAGAGAGTTTAGAATTCTAAAGAAAATTCTAAACCCTTTCTAAACCTAAGTTAATTCTTTAAAGTTTTATATAATATAAGGGAAGGGACACAGTAATGTTGGTAAAAGAGCTGATCAGCCCTACCTCCTCTCAGTTCTTGTCTGAGAGGAGTTTGAGATCTGGACCTTATCCTCTAAACTTTGTCTTTCCACATTTGAAATGAGGATTTAATGCCCTTGGAAGGTGTTAGGCTGATGGTGCAAGGAGCAGGGAAATAACCTCAAATAGTGCACGCATCACACCCTTCATAAAAATATCACAGCACGCTGTAAAATTAAATTAGACTCCTTGTTTTGCCCACAGATCAAATACACCACAAGGCAGAGGAATGCAGGGGATTTTTTCTCCACTGCCCTGCAAAAAGAACTTCAACACCAACTCCCAAGACTTCCTCAAAGGCGTGTGGTTAATCCCAGTTGGTCTCCAGACCTCTTTAATGAGCCTGAAAAAAAAAAAAAGAAATTATGTGGTCATAGCTAGTACAAGTTAAGCTGGTGTTTTCTGTGGTGTAACCATCCAAGGGGAATTGGTTTGTACCAGTTTTTCCTCTCCAAGGTGAGAAATCATGAAATGGCAGCATAAAAACATGTGATTCAAAGGCTGATGGGTCTGAAGGAGTGACCTAAAAGGGGATAAGACACCACAGTGCATAACCAGTAACTTAATCTCAAGAATCACAGCCACTTGGAGGAAAATATTTAGGCAATTGTAATTTTCTCCAGAGTTTCATTCACAGGAGAAGAACACTAACAGTGGCAAAAAAAAAAAGCTTTTTTTGGGGTTGTTTTTCTATAAGAACATTTGAAAGATAACACACAACGCTTCACTTTACACTGAAAAACAGAAAAGCCACTGGGTGCTAGGATAAACAGGATTAAAAAAATGAATCCATCATATTTCAGAGGCTGTCACTATGGGGAAGGAATTGGTTACTCCTTAGCAACTGCCCATATTAAAACATTTATGCCAATAAAACATTTGCACTCCTATTTTTGTTTAAAGACTTTAAATGTGTTTTTGTGCCCGCTCTACTCTGGCAATCCCCTGCTAGGGAGGTGAAGAAGGCAGGAGCTGTGGTCTAGCCCTAAGCAGGAACTCTGCACGCCGAAATCCCTGCCAACTCTCACCCCACATCTCACCCACCTTTCCTTGGAACGAGCTTTTGTACCCTCAAATTCCTTGGACCCCAATCAGTCAGCCCACAGAGCGAGGCAGGGCATGGGAAGAGCAATCCTTGCTTTGGTCTGTGCTCTCCCCAGGGCACAGAGACCAAAGTGGGTTTTGGTGTGAGCTGAGCCCTCCTTCCAGCCCTTGGCTCGTCCTGGGGAGGAGCAGGAAATCCACTGGGGGAACCTGGGGGGCAGTTTTGGGAGCCAGAACATGAGAAAGGTGTAAAGGTGGGAGAAAGAGTCCAAGGAGGTGCCATGAAGCCTGGAAAGGAAGGATTGGGAGGAGTGGATGAAGGCACTTGGTGTGTTCAGCCTGGAGGAGACTGAGGGGAGACCTTGTGGTGCTCTTCATCATCCTCGGGAGGGGCAGGCACTGATCTCTGCTCTCTGGGACAGTGACAGCACCCAGGGAAGGGCTGGAGCTGTGCCAGGGCAGGTTTAGGCTGGATTTAGGAAAAGGTTCTTCCCCCAGGGGTGCTGGGCACTGCCCAGGCTCCCCAGGGAATGGGCACAGCCCCGAGGCTGCCAGAGCTCCAGGAGCTCCCAGGGATGCCCAGGGTGGGATTGTTGGGGTGTCTGTGCAGGGCCAGGACTTGGAACTGATGATCCCTGGAGTTTCCTTCCACCTCAGCATATTCTAGGAATCTCCTTGTTGCTCTCAGCAGGGAACTTAGAGAAGGTGCTGTGCATCCATTCCTACTTTTTTTTTTTTTTTTTTTTTGTTAGACCCAAAACATGATGTTTACTCTGAATAAATACATAAATACGACAAAGTTGATTGAAAAGCAAAGCCTCAGCATTCATTTCAGTAGGAATCCTTGCCATTTTCTCCTGACTTCTTTCCACTGCAAGAAAGGAGGAAGAAACCAGGACAAAGAAAAGGAAAAAGATTTTTTTGTTTGTTTGTTTGAGTTCAACTGGAACTTTGTTTAGTTGTAGAAATGTCATAAAATAGTAGAACAATAGAATCATAGAGTGACTTGGGTTGGAAAGGACCTTGAAGATTGTGCAGTGCCACCCCCTGCCATGGGCAGGGACACCTTCCACTGTGCCAGGTTTCTCCAAGCCCTGTCCAGCCTGGCCTTGGACACTTCCAGGGATCCAGGGGCAGCCATAGATTCTCTGGGAGCCATAATATAAGAAATAATACTATATAATAAAATAATATAATATAATACCCTCTGCCAGGGCCTCCCCACACTCACAGGGAGGAATTTTTGCCTAATATAAAAATTCTAAACCTACTTTTTTTTTAGTTTGAAGCCATTTCACTTCATGTCCTTGTATCAAAAATACCTGCACTGAATGAAGCCCAGTGAGTGTGTCAAATATTTGATTTCACAATAACTGATCTAGAGAAATAACTCTGTTGTCCAGTGCAGCATCTGGGCAATAAAATGGCAGCAACTCCCAAGCAATTATTAAATCAACATATTGATGCCTTTCAGCCTTAGTGCATCTTGTCTAATTAGGCAAGATGCAGATGATGATTATAAAATATGGAATCTATTATGTCATGGCCTGTTTAATCTGGTTCTTACCCAATGAACCAAAGTTTTGTGAAATCCATCCAGGATTCAAATGGCTTTTTCACATGAGCTCAGAGCTATTTTACTGTTGCAAGCAGGCCACTTAATTCCCAGGGAAGGGAGTGGTCTGGAAGGCAATATGGAAACGAACCTTTCCCTTCTGGGGAGCCAGTGGTCCTATTCCCCTAATAAAAAATAACCTATAGCTGTGGTGGAAAAGACATTTACTACGAGAAAGCTGCTTGAGTAAGAAAGTACAAGAAGTGTTGCTCAGCATGTATTTTGATCTGGGAATTTCATACCAGTTTAGCACAAAAAGGACACTAGCTCTCTTTTTACCTCATGAAAAAAAAATCACCTTTAGCAAGTCAACTGCACCAAGTGGGCTGTTGTGTGTCAGCACAAAGCTTCCATTGTGGCAAACAGCACAGGTAAAAACACCTAAAGGGAGATAACAGGACCAGAGATATGGTCCACATTTCCAGGTGTCAGCCTTTCAAGGATATTCATATGATTTTTTTTTCTCTTGTTCTGGACATTAGTTTCTTGTTGAAGAAACACCACTGATGTGAGAGGGATGGGTATGGCTAAAATTAAAACACACATCAGAAATGTCGCTTCAGTTAAGGCTAAAATTATGCAGAAATCAAGAGAATAAAGTAGGAAAAACCCCTCATTTTGTTTATAGTGAATATTATACAAGAAACACAATCTACTAAATGGAAGTGTTGTCACTGTTGATGTCTGCCCAGTCATAAGGAAACACCTGATATTTCTCTCAACAAAGGGTTAAAAATGAATCAACATTAAAGGTAAAAAAGTAGCTAGGAAAGTAAAAAAAAAGAATTATAAAGAAAATACTAAATCAACACAAGAAAGAAAAGTACTGTGGGTACTATATTTTAACTGGTTCCTTTACAATCATTTAACCAGAGAAACAGATGTAAAATATCAGATCAGAACAGTTCTGTGCCCTGATTTCAAAAAAGTCAAGTAGAAGAACTAAAAACCTAACCCAGATCCTCGCTTTCTAATTTCAAATAAATCACATTAATGATTTTTTTTTTTCAGCTATGGATATGGTACTCTCTCTTTCCCCCTTTTGATTTGGAAGAGCTGATTTAGCAAATTCTCATTTTTCTTTCTTTCTTTCTTAGGTTTGCAGGATTAATATTAAGTATATACTAAAATATTTTGCTACATTGGGGTTACACATGGTAGTACTTTTAGCAAATTACTGAACGAAAAACAAGGAAGGAGCTTCCAAGACACAGTTTGAGCAATCCCAATAAAGGCAGAGCTCGTTGCTGGAAAGCTGAAAGCTTAAATTTTTGGAGGGGAGGGACTCATAAAGGAAGAGCATCAGTGATAAGGAATTTGGCTCCTTGGAGAATTAATGTTAATAATTACAAGTCCTGCCAATATGCAAACAGCCTGGTGGAATTTGTCAGGTTCTGTCCTAGCAGCAGATGCAATCTCCTTCTAAAGATTACCACCACCTATTTATCATAAGTAGCTGAGCTATAAATCAGACAGCACAGAAGGGAAGTGCAGTAAATTGTTCAGAACCGAGTGATATTTTGGAGAAAATTCACTGTCTCGTCCCAGCAGTAGAAACACACTTTGGCAGGCCAGTGCTTTATACATTTATGTTTAGTCCCTGTCAGAATAAGATGCTTTTCCTTCCTACCTCTACCACTGCAATTACAAAAAAGGCTGTTAAAATGAAAATTATTTATTATTTTTCCATTGTTTGACATTGTCCATAAAGAAGGAAAAGGTGACATTTGTGGTTTTGCTTGGTGTTTTCTGACTGTTTCCTCAAGCCTGACTTCAGTGAACACGTCCCAAGCCACAGGGCCAGTGAGGTGGATGAGTTCATCCCTGTACCTTCTGGCCCTATAAAACCCCCCCAAAACACTCCCCAGCTCAGAAAAAGGCATTTTTCCAGGCAAGTCTAAAAGTTATTAAGCAAAGCTTTCCCTGCCTGTGAGTTGGACTCTGCTCTGCCAAGCACTGGAAAGGGAAATTCTCCTTTGCCCTGGGGCTGGGTCAGGTTGCTGGGCCAGCCTTGATGTTTCTCTTCCCTTCAGGAGGGCCTGGGATGGCTGGGAGCTTCCAGGGGGATGGATCCCATCCCATCCCATCCCATCCCATCCCATCCCATCCCTGCTGTCCTCTCAGAGGGGAGGGAGGGGTGCTCTGCTCCAGGCTTTGCATACAAGGGCAGGGCTGAACAGGTTGGCAGGAGAGCAATTTCAATGTTCCTTTCAAAACTTTTTGGGTTTGCCTGCATAGAAAACTGTCCATAAAATATGTTCATGCGTCAGTTCATAATTAATTAAAAAAATCTGGGTTCACTGATCTTAATCTGGGTTTGGAGAACACTGAAAACAGAATTTACAATTGTTTGGCATGGAGATAGGTAGCAGAGGAAGTACCCAATACTTCTTTCTGGTTGTCTGTTGAAGGTCAGTAGCAGGCCCTGGCATTAAAATGATACAGAAACCCATTTTCTGGCAGGGGATATTCATCAGGGTAATTTCATAGAATCATGGAATGGTTTGGGTTGGAAGGAACCTTAAATTATCCAGTTCCACCCCCTGCCATGGGCAGGGACACCTTCCACTATCCCAGGCTGCTCCAAGCCCTGTCCAACCTGACCTTGGACACTTCCAGGGATGGGGCAGCCACAAAAATAATCCCTCCAACTTTATTTCTCTCACCCCACAATAAATCACAGGTAGGATCCTGAAAGAGGTGTGAGACTCAAAGCTCTAACAGATAAAATGCCACAGAGCTGTGAGGCCCATCCTAATCCAGTGGATGTGTCAGGAAGTGGATGCATGTTCATGTGTAGACCTGGCTTTACTGAGAGGACTGGAATCACTGCACTGGGCATCCCAAAGCCTGGCTCAAGTTTCCCACAACTCATGTGGACACTCTGGGTAAATCATCCTCCACAACTCAGAGCCCTTCAGTGGTGCCCAAAGACATGCACCAGCTTTTGCTCAGTTTTTAAAGATTATCAGAAGGGCATGGAGAAGGGATTTGGGGCACTGGAATGCCTCTCCTTGATCTGCTAAGCTCTCTGGTATCCCAGCTGGGAAGGACTTGTTTAACCAGATCCTCATTATTTTATTGACTGCAGGGAGGAGAAAAAAATACTCTTTAATACCACCAGGAATTAATTAGCAGGGTCTAAATCACTACTTGCCACCAGAAACTCCTGCATGGTTCCTGTCTCCAACTCTGCACCTCACCCAGCCTCACCAGGGATTCTGACTTTATTTCTGGAAATGTTCCATGCTTTATATGGCTGCAGTGAAAGTAAACAACAGTTGAGTGAGAAGATGTGATGGAGCATCCAGAACCCAAATGTCTCAGGGTACCTCATTTAGTGATAGACAATGAAGGATTCAAATATTTAAGTATTGTTTTCTGGTTATTTCAGCCTGGAAAATTAACCTGGTTAGTTTTCTGCAGGGAAGAGTTCAGCAGCTGCAGCATCACCCACTCCATGACTGCTGTACAAGGAAAAGAAACACTCTCCATTCCCATCACTGATTATTTTTTTTGCTGTAAAACCTCCCCTATCTTGACAGGTGGAGGTGGATATCTGTCAGTCACACTGTGTGTTCCTCAGGATCTCATAAATCACCTCTTGAGATTAGGCTGAAACTTTTTACAACCAGCTTTGATCTCAGAAGAGCTGCACCTTGCTCACAAAATGGTGAAGATTCCTTAGTTCCCTGCATTTCCCTATTCTCCTTGTCCTGTTATCCTCTCCTATTGGAACAGTTTATCTGTTTATCTGCATTTATTTTCTAAATGTGTTCCTTTGCAGCCATTAGGGGACTGAAGATTTTGGTCCTCCTTATTTTATCCACTTCCATGGTGGGTGAGGAAAAGTCCTCCTAAAGGTGCACAGGAGGAACTGCAGAGGCTGAAGAGCAACTTCCAGGTCTTATATCTGCAGGTTTATAATGAAATATTAATAAAGTGACTGGACTGAAAAGCAAAAGAAGGGAAATGCTCTTTGGTGTGCCCCAGCCAAGCTGAGAACACTGAAATCACAGCATATGTTTTCTCTCTTCTTAAAGACTGCAGGTTATTACAGGCAGGCTTTATTGTGGTCTATAATTTTGGTCTTCTACCTCTGACTATGCCAAACAGCATTTTTTTGTTTTGTTCAGGCAGCAATCAAGAATGGTATGTTATCAAGCCACAGCGCTGTGACCTTTGGATTTAAAGAGAATATTCCAGCTACTTGGAGCCAACACGTATATTAAATTCTAAGGTTGGAAGAAGAGTGAAAAACAGAGGACATGTTTTCTAAGATGTCTTGCACCTTGGAGCTCAGTTCTTCATTTCTCTTCAAGATTTATCGATTTTGGTGCATGACTACAGATTTTACAAGGATGTTACACAAAGGGCATTCCATTTATTTTGGTCAGCAGCCAGACAGTTACATTTCCAAACAGCTGTCTGGGACTGGATGAACACATGGACTCAAGATGTCTTAAAATAAAATGAAATAATAACTTGAATGCTGTTCCTTCCAGTATAGGTGTGGTATAAATAAACAATTAAAATATCGTTCATTTTCATGTACACAGGGAAAAAATAGAAAAAGAACATTAAGTCCTACCTTCAGGACAATTAAATGCACCAGGTTACTAATTAATTTCCTTCCTGGGAGAACACTGAGCAAGGCTGAGAACTTTCATACAAAATGTTTGATCAGTTTCCTATAATAAATAACAAGAAGAAAACCTCAACACTGTAAAACAAATCTTTGATTCTTACAAATATCATAACCTTTCTGGTTTTTTCAGCCTCTTTCTTTGTTGCAATAAAAGACAAAATTGTCATCCATATTTCTTTGTCTCTCAAAATACAGCGTATTAATTTAACTGCAGTGGTTAATTAATTTAATTAAGTGGTTATCTCATTAATGAAGGCATATGGAATTCTGGTTTTTGTTGTTGTCTTCCTTGGAAGTAATATAACAGAAAGTGTTACTTGCATGAGTGTGTAGCCTCCCATTATTCATATCCTGACAGCATTAAAGGTGAACGAAGCACTGAAAATTATCAACTACCAGAAAACAATGAGAAATTGCAAAAGAATAGAGATTACTGCACATTTTTTATACTGAATAAATACCTGGTCTACAACAAGGGCAGCCTGGAATGGGCTTTGACCCAGGCTGAGAGAGTTATGGAACAAGGTTTTTGATGAAAGGATGGATGTATACAGTTGGTGTCTCTCTAACTTCTGCCATCTCTGTTGTGACAGCACAATAATTTTTTTTTGTTGGTTTTTTGGGTTTTTTTGGAGCAGGAGGCAAGGAGGAGGTAGATTGGACTTTATTTCAGTCAGATTAGTCTCCCATTCCATCTCCCTGTGCACAAGTAGAAGAATTTGCCACAGAATAATCAAAGGGATAATGCAGGAATGGATACATGGCTAGAGAAGAGGGAGATTGCTTACACAGAACTCCTAGAACCACAAAACCAATCAGGTCAGTACAGGCTTTACAGAATCCAGTACCAATACTTCTAATTTGGACTAGAAAAGGAGCAGTGTTACAATTAAAACCCAACAAACCCCAAACTGAATCTAATCTGAGTATGGCTGAGCGCACATCTCTGTGCAGCTTGACAGCCCCCAGCTCTATTAAAATCAAGGAATATTTTGAGGAATAAAGCTGAAGAATAAATTCTGAAGTTTATTCTGAGTAATAAACCAAAGCTTTCTTCTTTATAACAGCAGAACCAAAATGCCTCTGGTTCTTGCTGTAGAGAATACAGGGAGAGGCACCTCCCAAAGGCTGGTCTAAAGGACCTAAGGCTGGTTTTAAGGGCCTTGTAGCTGCTTATTAAAAGGTACACATTGAACAAGTTACATTCCACAGCTGCTCACAGAACTCAGCAGGCTTTAGGACTGGTTCTAAATTACACACGAGGTTCAGACCAAACCAGGCCACAAATCCATGATGAGAACAAAATGCCCTGAGGAACATTTATCGTCCATTTCCCTCCCCAAAAACAGCTCAGTGATTTCAACACTGCTCAAGACTGAGGGGCATGGGCCTGCCATGAGAGATAAGAAGAAGATAACCCAGTCAAGGTTATACAGATTTTTACAAGTATAGTAAAGTTTAGGCAGTTTTCTCATCCTCTCTGGCTTCAGCATGTTTTTGAAGTATTCCTGTGTGGGTTGCAAAATCTGTTGTGTATCCCTGTGCTGGCTGCTGGGACGAGTCACTTGAAGAAAGGTTTCCCTTAGTGCCAATTGTGAAAGGGCTTTGGGGAAATGTGATTATTAATGAGCATTTATAGGGTCTCTCTGTAGATTTCCTCCTAATGAGATCAGATTTTCAGATGTGAGGTGAGCTTTAGCCCGTATTCTTATCTGATCTGAATTTAAGACTGAGATCTGTGCACGTGAAACTTAAATGCTGGGAAATTAAAATACAGCTGCCTGTATTGTAATCACAGAACTGTACAGAGAAATGTTTTCATTAATTCCTGATCTGCCTGTTTTGACAGCAGCTTAGTTGTCTGATAACGGCAAGGAGACAAATTAAATCCTGCTGCAGGCAGTACACAGACCACATTACTCAAAAAGAGAAATTAAAAACTGTTGAACATCTGCTGTTACTGTGAATTTAATCTGTAGAACAACTTCAATATTTTACTTCGCATATTTAACTTTATTATTGAGGAAAAAGAGAGCGTCTTTGTGGTTAGAACATTGTTTTCTGGAGTAAAAAATTCTGTTATTTAGTCTCCTATTTACCATTGTTTCCAGAGTGACTTCCTACAAATAAATTACTCTGTACCTTAGCTGTCCCATCAGCAAAATGGGAATACAATAAATGGGAATACAATAAATGGGAATACTATTACTGCTCTCTTCATGAGGTGCTGGGAATATTAATTAGTTTCAAATGTGCCCCATTGGGAAATGGCAGAAACTACTTCCCAGTATAGAAAATACTTAGCCTCAGGTTGTAGCTGAGAATTAATAAAATTTTTCAGCAAATGAAATTATTAAAAAGAAAAAAAAAATATTTCCAGAGATGTAAAGGAAAACAAGTAAGACATAGATACGAGAGAGAGATTACAAAAAAGTAAAATTTAAAATTTTAATTGTGTGCAGTTGTAATATGAAGGGAAGTCTTCAGTCTTGATGGAGGGTACAAATCAGATGTGCATCTTCTAACTGAATTCTGATAGGATTGGACTGACATGATTTAACCCAGCTATATTTCAGCTGTTATACATGGTATAGATATAGTGAATGCCAATAAATGGGAATCTGGATTGCAAGATGGGAAATGCTGATGACTTGCAGAAGTTAAGACCACAACTTAATCAAAATTACAGGAAGCAGGTTTAAAATAATAATCTGTCCAGGAAAAAGTGCAATGATGATACACACAATTTTATACATCATATAAAGAAAGCTATTAACAATATTGCAAAAGATACAGGTATTGATGCATAAAACTACTCTCTAGAGGTTTCCTATGAATTTGCATTAATAGGTATATCCTGTCTTTCCCCAGATCCTGTGGATTATTATCTAGGAATTCCTAATGGCCATCAGCTGGAGAGCACAGCTGACAGCACTTTGGGAACAAACCCCGGTCTGTAATGGATGGGCCAAGCATTGTGATGAGTCTCCAGTGTTTGTAGGTTGAAATGCTGCTTTCAAAAGGAGCAGGATACCTACAATGAGCCCCTTGTTTGCCATGAATTGAGCACCCTCTCCCAGCCCTTCCTATTTGTCAAGATGTAGACATGAATCAAACTCTGGAGGTGTAATAAAGAGCTGGTAACTCTTTCTTCCTTCCTCCCCCTGCCCCCAAGCTCCCCTTTCTTTTCTGAGATCCTCAGAACTCCAGTTAAAGAAGTTCTGTATGAACAGCTCATGTGACAAGTAGATGATGACACGTCACAAAGTGCTCCTTTATTCAGCACCTCAGCCACTTGCAAGCAGACCTAAATCACATCCTCTGCCTCAGAAATGCCTGCATCCCTTCTGCTCCTGCCTGAGCACGGAATGAAATGAAATCACATGAAATCAAGTGCTTCCTGGACAGTGAACAAAAGAGCACGTTCCAGCATTTATACTGCACCTGTAAGCACATTTACCTTCTGAGCTACGTGAGAGTTTCCACCATGTCTCCCTAAATCTCTCTGCTCTCTGTGAGGTTGTTTGGCCACATCAAGTCACAGTCATCGTCCCTTTTCAATAGCTGCACTCACTATTTTCCTTTTTATGAGATTTTAATGAGTTTGTCCATTCACAAGAGTGATAGCTGATCTGAAGCAAAATAGGAGGGAAAAGACCAATCATTTCAGGAAGATTTAAAAGCTTTTTCAGCTTCATGCCTGATGTATTAGCTGATAAATTACCAAAACCTGCTACAGCAAGAAGGCAGAGGTGTAGAAAAGCATTATTTGTGCAATATGGGAAATTATTGTTTTATAAATTAGTATAATAAAAATAATAATTAAGTAACTATTATTGGTATAAATTATTATTTGTGCTGCCTTTGTGAAAAGTATATCATCTTCTAGGATCTGGAACAGTTATTCTGACACAAGCTGCCCTTCTAGCAAATGATGGGGAAGCCAAGCATGGCCCCTTTTTCTATCCACTGAAAAAAGTTACTGTACACCTTAAAAACACAATATTCATGCAGCTAAATAGATTTTATATTTAATTTCTCACTTTGGTTCTTTAGGAATTATAAGCTGTAACCCTCCAGTGACTGATTTTGACCCTTAACCTTATGTTATACTGTTTACATATCAAAACTTTGTGTCTTCTTCACTGGTGCTTGTGTCCAGGAATGTTTTCAGCTGACCTCCAGCTATGACTGAAGCTTTAGAAATATTTAACAAGGAATGAACCTTTTCCTTTACTTCTTAAAAGTAGTATTTCACTAAAATAAAAATGCTATTTTTTATTCCCAAACAGCTTTTCTGCTTTTCATCACACCTTTTAGAGTAAATATTCATGGACTCATTGAATGGTTTGGGTTTGAAGTGGCTTTAAAATTATTCAGTCTCACCCCTGCCATGGCAGGGACACCTTCCACTGTCCCAGACTGTTCCAAGCCCCAGTGTCCAGCCTGGCCTTGGGCACTGCCAGGGATCCAGGGGCAGCCACAGCTTCCCTGGGCACCCTGTGCCAGGGCCTCACCACCCTCACAGACAGGAATTCCTTCCCAAAATCCCATCTAAATTGTCTCTATTTAAATTTAAGTACTATGAAAACTTCTCTGACCATCCATTTTGAGGTGCAAATGAATAAAGAAATATCAGCTAACTGATACTGTGAGCTAAATTTCAAATACCAGAGTCAGTTAATCCTTTTTAGAGAAACTTTTGGTAAAACCATCTAATAGAAAATTTAAGAAATTGGTGTTGACAATAAATTTCATCACATGGAAACAAAGAGAAAACAATAAAATTTCAATATGAATTCTTTCTAATGTAGACTCCAGACATATATTCCCATCCAGGGGTTGCCACATCAAAGCTATAGAATCAGCTTTGCTTAAATAAAATTTCTTTCCAGATCTAGGGAACTGCTTCATGCCTTCCTATAATGGAAGCATTTCACTCTCATCTTCCTTTTTGGAGGCATTTTCTGTGTGTTTGTCCAAGTTCTTTGTAGTTCTGATTAACAATAGTCACCTATTTCATGTCACAGCACATAATAAGGTATTCCTCCCTCAGACTTTCTGCACACCCTCCTCTGAATCTAATCAATTTCAACACAATTAACTCCCAAAGAGATTTAGTACACCAGCAAGTTACATAAAGGAGCAGTTGATTGTTAAAGATGACAGACAAGCCCTGATGCATGCACTTCTGAGCAGTGATTCTATATTAAAACCTGGTTAATTGGTTAATTACAATAAGATAGGGGTGTATCACCCATAGCTACCCATCACTCAAAAAAGTTTTAGCTGCGGCATCAACTTCAAATTGCAATGAGCCCCATTTTCAACCCTCTGCAATAAATTCAGCATTGCAAATGAAACAGAAAAGGAGCATTTGGGCACTTCCAAAATATAAATAAATTATCCCAACTGAATGTTCAAAGAATAGCCTCAGAGAAAAAAAAAAAAATCCTTTTGCTGGAATCTTGCAGAATCCATCTTTAACAAGCCCTCAGACTAAGTGCACACCATCTGAGCAATATTTGGAGCTCCTCTGAGTGTTTCCAACTTGAACCCAGTTAACTGCAGTTCACCTCTTGGAAAATAGCTGCTCTTTTGCCTCAGATGTCTTTGCCATGAATCACAGGTGGATACTCACGGCCACTATTTGTTTTGAAAGCAGAGAATGTTTCTTCACTGAGCTCTCTGAGAAGCAGTTCAAATATTCCCTAACATGAGCTAAATGTAAGTTAATTTGCTACTGCAATCCTGACCTAAATTAGGAGGCCTTCAGAGTTGTAGGACACCTTGTGCTTTTCAGGATTGGCCAAGGAAATCAGTTTAAACACATCAACTTGATGTTTTCCCTCCTTTTTCTCATTAGGTGTTACAAAGTTAAAAGCTGATTAACAAAGATTTGGATAGCCTGGATGCTTGTACTTACCTTTTGTACTTAAAGGCTAAACAGGATTCCTACTGAATACCTTCAAATAAAAACATGAGGGGAGAAAAGTCTCTCTAGAGGAGACACAAACGAGAAGCAACATTACTGAAATATTAGACAGTAAAAAAAACCCCAGACACCCCAAGAATCAGCTGGTTTTTAATCCTGAAGGCAATGAATCCCTTAGAACAATTTTACTGAGGACAAACTTCATTTTGTGTTACTTGGAGTGTTAAGATCAAGATCAATTTCTGCAGGACGTGCTGTAACTCATCCAATAGTTATGGGCTGAACACATTGTCAAGTTCATATGGAGAGAATTTCATTTTTTTTGTTTTTTTTTTAATCAAAGGTCTTTTTTTTTTGGCCTTCCTTGTCTTAATATTTGTTTTTTAAAAATTGTCTTTAAAAGGCCACAAGTGTTCAAAGTAAAACTTGGGAGGCAATTTTATGAAAATTCCTTTGTTCTGCATTCTGCAGAATATGCTTTCTGACAAAGCCCTCATAACCAAAAGGAAATTTGGATATGTTCTACAGTCCAGTTTACAATTTAGAAAGATTATTTGATTATTAAGAAACCAGAAGCCTCCATAACTAAACTGCTGGGGGGCATTTGGATCTCTTATAGTCATGGCTTATTAATCAGTGAAGAGGTTGGAGGTTTTGTGGTGGTGTTTTTCTTGTTGGTTTTTTGGGGTTTTTTAGTTGTTTTTTTAAAGCCTTATGAAGGACAAGAAGTCTAAAACGTGCAACTGCCCTAATCTTTCATCAAGTTTATTTGCATTTAAATTCCTTGCTTTTGCACTCCTGCCTATATACAGCCAGGCTTATTCACCTTCTTATCTCCATGTTTTTCAGGAAGGTATCATGAAGAAATCTAAGAGGAGTAGAAGTTCTGGGCCATTTGGATTCTGTTCCCAGAAAACAAAAGGTAGCAATGTGTGTTGCCCATTTCTCAGTAGCTTTTTCCTTGTGAGATGTTTGTATCTCTGTCACAGTATTCCTTTTTTTTTCCCTCTGTCCTTCCAGAAATAAAAACAAATACACCTGGTATGGAAAAACTTGTGTATAAATACAGGAAAAAGGGATACCCCTTGGCAGTTCATGAGGAAGGTCAGACTGAGGCTAAATAAACAGGATACTTTTCTCTCCCACTCAAATAATGAATTCCTAAGTGTTCCATGCCTTAATCAAATTAAGGAATGAATTCTGTCTTAGTCCCTGATCACCCTAATTCCAGAAAGTCTCATTTCTCCTGGGGTTCTCACCAGTTCATCCAGCTCATGCACCACAAATCCAACCACCCTTCTTGGAAGTTCTTTTCAGTGTTTTTACTCATGGCATTTAGGTTGCAAAATCTGACTGTTTCCTCAATTACCAAACCAATGTGAATCACAGCTTTTTGGGTTTTTTTGTGGTGTTTTTTTTTTTTTTTTTTTTTTTTTAAATAATCTTCTCATCCTCTTGGTTGAAGCAGGGAGGAAGAAATGTTTTATATGTGAGCTTTATCTTGACCCAGGGGGTTCTGGTTTTTGGCATTCCTGTTGTGTCCACCTTTCCACAGAGGGGCAGGAAATGAGGGAGAGAGCAGCTGCCTCCTCAAACATACTGACTCCAACCAAAATCTCCCTCTTGGGGATCTCAGTTCCCTTAAACCAGGCTGATTCAGGAGCAAATTTTGCACTGAGTCAAACTTTTCTCTTCCAATTGGCTGCAAAGTCACAGCTGTGCTGCTGTTTCAGGTGTGTCCTGCAGTGCAAGCCACCTCTTATGATCCACACTCTTGCACTTTCCTTATTCCTTATTCCTTATTCCTCTTTATTTCTTATTTCTAACTCCTTATTTATTTTGTGTGCTCAGGGAAGCAATGGAGTTCCAGCTCTGACAAGGCACAACTTTAATTAAGAGTTCAGTCATATTCTCAGAACTACTCTGCACAAATTTTGCCCCGTATCTCTAGCCAAATGTATCCATATTTTTTAGTTTTAGAATCATAAAATCATTAAGATTGGAAACGATCTCTAAGATCCATCCTGAGTCCAGCTTGTTTTGAGAAACAGGAGACTACAATGAAACAATGAAGTTGTACTAAATGGCATCCCTGAAATTATTCACTGTCTTTGGCCCTGAATTTATAATGTTCTTTTATGGTTTTATTTAGTTTTTTACTGGATATTCAAAATCCACATGTGCATGTATAAAGGATATAAATATTAGTAATAGAAGAAAAGTCATACATGAGAAGGGGGAAAACAGAGTTTAAGAAGATGTTTTTTGTTAAAAAGTTTGCTCAGTTTCCTCCTTTGACTGTGTTACATACACAGACATCCTGCACTCCACTTTTTGGTTTGATGCATTCTAAACGTCGAGGTCCTGAGAGCCTGAAAACTGGAAACCCAAATGATTTACTGACATGATTTTAGTGTTCTTAGGTCAGTTCACTGTGTTCCTGGCTTTTCTCTGGCTTTTGTGCGTAGAAGTGCAGAGTTCAAATCTGTGACAAGCCCCATTTAATAACTTGCATCTGTCTGCCTTTGCTAGCCTAGAAAATGACTGCTCCAGTTTGGCTAATGACCTCGCTGTTCCAAACCACTCCAAACATCCTCAGTATTTTGTTTATCACAATAAAGAGCAGCAGCACACTGAGCATGGTGCGTTGTTTTGAATTCTGGAGTCCACATTTCTGTCATGATCTATGAGAGGCCTGGCAACTTGCAAAAAGTTGCTTAGCAAACTGCAAATCTCATATTGGAGTCCAGCTAAATTAACCTCCTTGGTCAACGCCTCGCCTTTCATTAATCATTAGCTCTATAAGCAGATTAAACTCTTGAAGTGGGAAGCATGGGGGAAAGAATGACATTTGGAGATAGCAGGGGAAGATAGGAAGCGCTGCTATCACATGCTTAATCATGGGAGAAAATATGGCAAGGAGATCACAGGCTGCACAATTGCAGGAAACAGAAATGCAAGGGGATCTTGCACAGTGATTGGAACAAATGGGGCTCATCCATCACTGCATTGCCCCCTGAATTTAAGGGCTTACACATGCAGAGCTGAAATTACCTGGGGGCATCTCAGCTCCATTATCCTACTTAAGACATGAAAAGATGTTTTAATAGCCATGACTTTGCTGTCTGTCTTGCTGGTCTGATCGAAAAAGTCCTGTGATCCAGGCAAAGCTTTCAGAGGAACCACTACCTGAAAACATGGCTGTTCCTCCTTCAGTTCATCTGATTGCACTCTCAGGCTTTTCGGAGCATGTTTGTTTTATTTCTCTGCTTTGCCTCCTAAATCAACAGCCTGGAAGCAGACACTGTTTTCTTTTTATGACATCTTGTGTTTTCCATGTTTCAGAGACGGGCAAACAGCTCAGGGCTGCAGAGTGCTGACACACAGCAATTGCTCAACAGGGACACTTTTGATGTGGAGGGAATTGGCTTTTTAGGGCAGTGGGAGAAAGACAGTGCAAATACCACTGGTGCTCGGTGGGATTTCTGCTGGTTGGACACCTCTTGGCCTCTGCTGACACCATCAGAGCTGCTGGGAGCCAGAGTCACCTCCCAGAGAAACATGGGCAGCTCCTGCCTCCCTTCACAGCAGCCTCCTGAGCTGGGGCTGAGCTCAGGAGAAGTTCCTTAAGGAAATGCTGGTCAGCCTCCTTGTGCACATCAAACAACCTTTGTGACTCTGGAGGGGCCTTTTATTTTGTGGGAAGATGCTGAGATTCCTGGAGAATTAAAGCCAAAGATCATAAACCTTATATACCCACCTAAATCAGCAAGGCTATCGTGAAAATTCTCAAGAGTAAATATTTCCCAAATATTCCTGGGTTTGATGAGCTTTGTCAGTCCAAGCTCCTTTGGCTTCAGCCACCACAAGCAGGCCCTGCTCTGTAGTTACCATTGGTAAAAAATTGTAGCTACAGAGAAGACACAAAAATAATGTTGGGAAGATAGAAATTTAAAATTCTAATGACTGTTTAAGAAGAAAAGTCAAACCCTCACATGCAGAAATCAAATAGAGGCCAGAGTTTAATAATGCAGGACACTTTTGCAGATAGTGTCAGACACAGGCTTTCAGAAGTACATTAATTTGATTTTCCCTGTCTGACAGAGCACTCTTGCCCTTCTCCCTCTACCAGCTGAGGAAACATCGAAATGAGGGAAACTCAAAATCTGCTGTAAGCTGAAACACATCAGCAACTGATGTGACACTGAAATAGTTGCAAACATGGTCTCACATCTTTTGCAGATATAGTTTTAAATGATAATTTGTTCTGCCAGCTCCATTTACAAAAGGAATAGGATAAACCAGGTGAGGGACTGTGATTTAATGCATTGTTCTTACAGCATACTTTGGGAGGATGAAGAAAACCAGAATCCTTCTGAATACTGCTCCAGAAATCAGAATGAAAACAAATGACATATGAATAAGTTAAAAAAAAAATAAATTATGAATGCAGGTCAAATTGATTTGCATCATGGAAGGCTCATTAGTGATGTATATTTATCTTGAAACACCCACTGCAATTTTAAAAACTATCTCTTCTTTTTCTAATTGTGAAACCTGCAGGATTCCTTGATGTTTAACTTGGCCCCCTGAGCGTTCACACCGGGCTGTTGACTCAAACTCTTAAAATATTTGGAGTGGGTTGTAAAAATAGGAATTAAAATTGTTCTTGGTAGGCCTCAGCTTCCTCCTGCACACTTCCACTGCTCCTCTGGCTTTGGCAGACCTGGAAGTTGTCAGCAGCAGGGAGGGATGCTCTGTGTTTAGAAGGGGATCCATTGTTTGCATGCAGGGTGAGGCCAGGCTGCCAAAGCGCTCATTAAATGGGAAAGGAAACCTTCACCTGCCAGGCCAAGGCAAAGGGATGGTGCTGGGTTGCACCAAGAGCTTTTGTTTTAAGCTGGTTTCCAGTTGCACGCCTCAGAAATGCACATTTTCCTTCTATGCTGTGCAAGGTGTGGCTGTCAAATGTGCTTCTTGTGTGCTCTGAGAGCTGCAGGAATGGCTGAGCTCTGCATGAGCTTCCTGCAGGAACCCCCAGAGCTGTGGGGCAGGAAACCCTGGGGACTGGAGCTGCAGCATTTCACTTCTGAAGCAGTGAAATCACCACAGGACGGAATCATGATTTGGGCAGGAAGGGGCCTTACAGCTCATCTCATTCCACCCCTGCCATGGCCAGACCTTCCACTGTCCCAGGCTGCTCCAATCCCCATCCAGCCTGGCCTTGGGCACTTGCAGGGATCCAGGGGCAGCCACAGCTGCTCTGGGCACCCTGTGCCAGGGCTCAGCACCCTCACAGCCACCTCAGAAGTTGGCAGGGCCATGCCTTGACTTTTCAGACTTAAAACCCACGAGGTGATGCTTCAACTAAAGAAAGACAACACCAACCCTGGGAGTTGTTCCTTCCATCTTTCATTTCTCCAGTAGTATCTGGCCTCCTGCCTTTAAAGGCATCAAAATATCCCTAATATATCTTTTAAAAGGTTTCAGGATCAAAGGCAAGTCAAATCCAATGTGGTTTAGTGCTTGTGAAACTCTGGAACATCTTTAGGGTTCACAAAGCTTGTTTTAACTTGCAAAATATTTTCCCTTTAATTAAACCCCATATTTCCCAGCCAGGGTGATTCAGTTTTATATTCAGCTGAAGTCAGAGAGTGCTGTGTGTTCACATAATCTAAAACACACACAACAGAACGGGAATAGAAAACTGGATGCTAAAAGTCTTCAGACATAAACCAGCAAATTGTTCATTAGCAAACAAAGTAAAACAGCATCTAAAAAGGCAGAACAAGTCTTGACTGCTCTTGCAGGAAAATCACAAAGCAGAAGTGTGATGTCATTAACTTGCTTTAATAAGCAGAGTTGCCATTTAGGGTGCTGATGCTCAACCAGAGGAAATCCTCATAGAATTTTATAGACTCATATAGGTTCACACCAGCTGGAAGCCTCTCCTGAAAAACACTGGCTCCATTTCTGGAATGTTTATTTTTGGGAGGAGGCAAATGAAGAGATTTCAGAGGAAAAAAAAAAAAAAAAAAAAAAAAAAAAGAAAATGGAGGGATCAACTGCCAACTTAACTTACACAGAACTGAACTGTAGCAATGTGATAAATGAAGAAAAAGGGAAAACCTACTCAGAATATTCTTACCCAGAGATGTGAGTAGCTGTGGCATCCTGTCCTGTGGTGCCCTCCAAGAACTGAAACAGCAGCTGCTCGATGATATCGCAGCTGCACTTGAAAATTCCCACTTAGAGCATCATCCCATGGATCTCACACTTGACTCTGCTGACTTGATTGCCCTCCCTTTTTAGGAACAACAGAAATAGGACGTGACAGGCTCTAATACCATTCAAGGCTAACTCTAGAGATAGAAAAGATATTCTGGAGATGACAACTAAACAGCTTTTGAAAAGTAAAAAAAAATGCACCTGCAGTGACAGATTACTCACTTGAAAAACTGAATACCTTCAAATAAAAACATGAGGGGAGAAAAGTCTCTCTAGAGGAGACATGAATGAGAAGCAACATTACTGAAATATTAGACAGCAAAAAAAAAAACCCAGCTTAAGAGAGGTGAAAATTCAAAGAGATGTCCAGTGAAAAAGTATGAATGGTAGAAACAACTGGGAAAGATTTGGAAGCATCCTATTCCTTTATACCTATACTGAAAAAGTATTCCAAATCATGGTTAGGTAGACTTGTATTCTTCAATAAGCTTCACCTAGAACCTTTGGCCATTCTAGACCTGCTGCTGCGCATTTAAGCTGAAGCTGACCTTGAACCAGAGAAGGAAATAGAACCAGATAGAAATCTGCCATTCTGAGTGAAGATTTACCTTGGACACTGCCCTGGGAAGTGTCATCAACACTTTCCTGTTGGGTATTTTGGAGATTTAAAGCTTTTTGTTGGCTCACCAAACCCCTGCCAGCTTTTAGCATTTCTTGCAGACCACACTGTATTCTTACCCTCACTCTGAAAACTGTGATTCTTTACTTTTTCGTGGCTTTCACAGTAGGGATTATCCTTAAAGATATGCAAACTCCACCTGGACTGATGTTTGGAAACCTTGGCTTTGCTTTGCTTCACCAGTGTCTGTGGGAATTCTCCAAGGTGCTCCTTGCTAAACAAAAGGAGGAACCATAGAGAAAAGTGGCAATATCTCTTCTACTGGACTGAAGCAGCCTTTCCTCACCATCCTTCTGTCTGTTGCCAAACCACTGAGCTGTTCCTGTTTATTTTAAAAACTTATTTAGAAATCTGAATCTGGATGGGGATAGGAAAGTAAAGTCAACATGAGGTAAGGGAACAGCATTTCAGCTACTTAGCTTGCACTAGATTCACCCTTATTTGTTATTGCTAACTTAACTCGGGGCTGGAAAGAAGAGGAAAGCTATAATCAGTTGCTTTTAACTCAGGCTTAAAAGTTGTGGTTGAAGTTTTTTAGTATTCTGGATTCCTTTGCCTAATTGCAATCCCACAGTGGCAACTGCACTTAGAGAAATCCTAAGTTGTTTATAGGGCAAAACTTTCCTTCCATGGCAGTGAAAATTAAATCTTGAGATAGGTGTTTTTTTTTAATTTTCATTTGGTCTGGGCTTTTTGTTGCTGGTTGCTTGGTTGTGGGGGTTTTTTTTGTTTGTTTGTTTGGGGTGTTTTTTTGTTTGTTTTTTTTTTTTTTTTTTTTTGGTTTTTACTGTAACATATCTCATCTCTGAAGGCTCAGCTTCACTGTGCAGAGTTGTTATTTATGGTCAGTGCATAACATTTTGTCCCTTCTGAAAAGCTGACTTGGATTTGTCCAAATGCCCAGTAGATGCTGTTCCCTAAATGTTTGTGTTTCTTGGGACAGTAAAGGCCACACACCCAGTATAGGCAACATGCATTTTCCTTGGACCTGCCATTCCAGTGGAGCAACCAAGTGGCAGAACTTGCTGGACACAGCATAATTCATAATATTGCTCATATATTTTGCTTCACTTTGCTGCTAAGAAAGTTCACGGTGCAAAACAGAATTTTTTTTTTTTTCCTTAAAAAAATTCCCAAGTTTCTCATCAGCTGCACTGGTCAAGGATAATGTGGCAGCTCCAGTTGTTTTCCTGCTGGGATCTGATGCTGGCTGGATGCCCAAGTGCTTCTCTCTGGTTGTTTAACCATTCTCTCACAAAGCTGAAGCCTGATGGCATCAGGTCCAATTCAGGTACAAAGGTGAGGGCAACACAAAGTATTTCTTGCCACCCCTTACCTTGCCAAACCCCCAAAGAGGATCCTATTCTTTTCTCTCCCTAGAAATGTCCCTCTGCTCCAATTTAGCCCAAATCTTGCAGTGTGAGGAGCAGTGGGTGGAGGTTCAGTTGTGCCCCTCTGCTGGCTGGTACTTTTGGGAGAGGCTGACCAGGTGCTTCAACATTTCAAAAGTGAATAGAAGCAGTGTCATTGTGAAGATGCCTGAAATTTTGGAAGTAACTTTCTCAGGAACAAGAATTCTTCACCTCCCCTCTCCTAGCACAGCCTAAGAGGGAAGTCCAAGGTGTAACTGGAAATCCAAGATTTAAGTCCAAACAACCAAAAATTTGAGTGAAAACTCAGCAGCCTCACAAAACCAGATTGCTTTTAATAGTGAAACACTTTTAAATTACTTTCTTGATGCTCTTGCTTACAGGTGAGCAACAAGACCCCCATGTCACAGGATAAAGAGGATATATTCTCCTGAAAAAAAGGTATTTTAGGGGCTGTGTTTGCACACACAGTTAAGGATGGATACAATCCTGATAGGAAATAGTTCCTCCAGGGAGCTGTTGTCCTTCCCTCTGGTAAATATGGATCTTTAAGAGGAAGATTCCTTGCACGTGCTTGCAAATTCAGTTGAAAACGTAGCTGTAAATCCATAGACGCAGAAAACACAAAGACTGTGCTCGTGTCAAGAATCTGCTGAATCCTGTGCTATCCATCTGCCCATGTGTAATTTAATCTGGCACCATTCCCAGTGATGTCATGCCTGGAACACCCAGCCCTGTGGAGAGAGGCTCCCCGGGATGGAGCTGCTGCACGAGGTGGAGAGATCAGCAGATGTGGTCATTCACTCCTGGAATGGAGTTCCTATCGAGTTGCATGCTGGAGCAAAGGCAGTTTCTGCACTTTAATCCACGCAGTTTTGGAGCAGGCACGTGTTCAGGTAGGTGAGCCAGGCAGTTCTTCTGGCTGAATATTCCATTTTTGAGGAGAAGTGTTCCATTGTGTCATTCCAGCTCGTGTCATTTCTAGGCAATTGGTTTGCACCTGCGGGATAAGGAGTGTCTGGCAAAATCTGTTCCGTGTAGATAAAGTTCTGCTGCATGAGGAGTCTTCCCCCAGCCCAGCTGAGAAAAAAACTGAGCTCAGTTTTAGCCCTGTGTGTAGCCAAGGAGACACAGCCACAACTCAAGTGATGATTTATTGGTTTCCCTCGAGTTTGTCCAGCAAAATGTCAAACATACCAGCATTATGCTGAGAAATCACAATGTAAGAGCACGAGATGTTCCAACACTGCTGTCCAGAAAAACCTGGTGATCACAAAGTTGTACCCGGAACTGCGATAACTGTTTATCATTTGGGAAAAATGGACCAAAATATGGTGATCAGAATTTCTTGGAAAATTTAATGTGAATTTTTACGGTGTCAGAATCAACATGTCATACGCCCTGCTGTCATAATGAAGATCATGTGGAGATATGGAAGAATTAAATAAAATAAATTAGAATAAAATTCAAGGAGAGTTTGGTATAAGATTTAATTTATGCAACATTAAAGGAATTCCTCACAAGAGATTCTTTCAATTCAAGATATTAATACTAAACATAATAAAAAATACGATATGCTGTTACAAAATCATTTTTAAGACCTTTCCTAAAAGTTCTCCCTTCAGGTAGATACCACAAGTGGAAATTATTTCAGGGCAGCAGTGAGGGGCTATGGAAATACAGGTTTTTTCTTTTTAATGTAGCACAGATTAAGTGCTGCTTTCAGCAAGAAAAGAGCAAAAAGAAAGAGCTAGCCAATGCTTATGGCTGAGAACTCTTCTGGAATGCTAACTTAGATAAGAGAAGTGACAAACATGCCCCTGATATTTATAATTTTTGTCTTTTATGTGGCAGCTTTAGACTTTGTGACATTTGAATCTGTTACTGTGAAATGAATTCAGATGTTGCAAAAAGGCACCAGATTTTCCAGAGCGTAAAATTAATTGTCTCTAGCACAGAAAGCTGTTATTTTTGTTGCACAAAATAAATCAAAAACAATGTTAGGCTAATAATAAATAAAGCTACAGTCGTAAACAATCTGTTCCCTTTGTTAGGTTTTATGTCATGTTTTGCATGAGAAGTTCAAACAACAACAAAAAGTTCTGAAAGCTCCTCTCATGTAAATGACTTTACTCAACAGTGGAAAAAACCACGGGAATGAATCCTCAATGATCTCCTGCACTGAAACCTAATTCCTTAAAAAAAGGAATTTAAAAAAATTTCCTTAAAAATATTCAAATAAGACCCCCAAATGTATTTGAGGCTTGTAAAAAAATCTTGTACAGAACAACAATTTTTTTTTTTTCCCCACTAAGGGACTGACATTCTGTCACATTAGCAAAGAAATTCCATTAAAAAAAAAGGGTTTGTTCAGACAAGTCGGTTTAGAGATTGAAAAAGTTCTGAGATGTTGTTTCAGGGCTTGAAAAAGTTCAGAGAAGTTCATAAAATGAAGAGCAAATAGGTTAATGATGCAAGAAATGAGACTGTAAGAAAGGAGAATTTATGTTTGGTTCAGAGCTGCCTGATGAGGTGCAAAGCTCTGATTAAAGGGAGACTCTTTGATTACCAAGTGCTGGAAATGAGGAACCCCAGGACTCAATCATCAGACCACATCAGGGGTGCCATATCTTCAGGCTCCTGCTGCCATCCTCATGTCCCCTACTGGGGTCCCTTCCTTTGCTAGGACCTCCCACCAACAGCCAGGTTTGGCACCAGAAGCAAACCCAGCCCTTTTCCAGTCAGCAACTTCACATTACTCCTCTCTCAGTGATGCAGACACACAAGATTTACATGTTCCCCTTCCCAGAGGAGAAACCTCTACCTCTTATGAGTTTCTCCTCCAAGCACCAGACTGACAGGTCACCTCAAATTCATAAAAATCCTGCTCAGTTTGGTTTCTAAGATTCTCACTACATATCAATCTCTAATTTGAATGGCAAGCTGACACGATTTTTTCACATTTTTGCTTACCCTGAACCAGTGATACCCATGTAGCTGTAATTTCATCTGTGACAAAACTGAACAAAGAATTTTTTTGGAGATTGTGAGGTACACGAGCTTAGAGATGGTGTCAGCAACACAAGTATGTGGCTTTGATTTGCCTACAAAACCCTGTGCTGAACTTGCAGAGCTGTTTCTCTTAGGATCTTACTCAAACTGAATTCCTTTAACCTTCACATCATCAGAGGTGACTTTCCAATTGCCACTTCCAAGTTTCCAGCAGTGGCACCAGGAGCACTTAGGCTAATCCATGTGTTTGCAGGCCAATTCAGCATCTTGACACAAGCACTTCTGTCCGTCTGCTGAGATTCCTTTGAAGTCCTTCTGCATGTGACACTGGGGTTCAGGGGTGAGGTGACTGTGGTGGTGCTGAGGGGAGGGTTGGATCAGAAAATCTTGAAGGTCTTTTTCAGCTGTGCCTCTGTGTACAGTTTGCCAGCCCTGACTGCAACTTTGCAGGACAAATAAAGCTTTGACACATTGGTGGGGCTGGGAGGACTCAGTAGACAAAAATAATACAGTGCTAAAAAATTCAATGGGCCTAAATCCCACCTTCCTGCTCCCATGCTTTTATCCCCACTTTTTTTTTTTTTTTTTTTTTGCTACAAACTCATTAGAAGAAGATTAATTTCATATAGATTTAGTGGTGGCTGAAGGTACAGTGGAGGTAACTGTCTATAAGGAAAAAAGAAAAAAAAAGAAGCTGAAGGGGAAAATACTGATTACATTTCAAGCAGAGCACCTTTGCTTCCAGCAAGATCTCTGCTGTTTCTCAAAGCTTTGGAAAGGTTTTCTGATGACAGCATGGATTGTTTTTCCTGTTGCGCTTTCCTTCAGTCTGTCTACAAGCAGTTGTTGAAGTGGATTTAAATGTGCAAATGGTATTTTGAATAGAGTCTGGAAACTGTAACACATCAGAAATTACAAAGAAAAAACTCCTTAAACTGGGAAGGAATGCAAAACAGGACAAACAACGGTGCCAGCCATGACAGGAACTGAAAAGCTCCTTCTGGTGTTTGCTGTAGCAAGAATTTTGTTCTTTCTAGAACTTCAGGAGATATTTATGCTCAGTAGGAACTGAATAGCCAATAGGAATTGGAAACATGAATTCACTGACAATGGCACATATGCAGAAACTTTGTGTCTAAGTTCCACCGTAATTACTGGAAGTCAAGATTATTTCTCTTTTCCCATTTGGATGAATATTAAGGCTCCCATCTCCTACGTACAGACCTAATAGCTTTGTGGAAGACAAAAAAAATAATCAAATTTTTGTGCCTTTCCACAGAGAAAACAAACAAGTAATTCTCATCCAAGTTCATTAAGACTTCTAAGGAGACACTATCATGCACGCTTTGTGCTACATTTTTTAAAACTATTAAATTATCACAAGCCTTAGACAATTAGGCTGAGAATGAATTTCTCAGAGACAGCAGGGAACTCTGAGGCTGGCACCTCTGTCTGCTTCAGTGAGAAGAGAAAAAGCTGAGAGTATCATCAAAGCAGCCTTCATGGGGCTCTGAGGTTTCTGTGACTGAGACCCAGCTAAGTACTGACATTGCCCAATTTCCTCACGGAGGTATTTAACATCATGTACTGAAAATCAGAGCCTGGGAACAACAAAGGTTTGGAGAGACAACACTCAGTGTGCAAGGTCTGCCTGGAGAAATAAAACTCCAGCCAGAACCTTGCTCCCTGGATCCTCACAAAGAGAATCCAGAGGGGAGAAAGTGAGGAGCTGTGTGATGGAAATTAAAACCATCAGCATATTCAGAAGGAAACAAAGGCACAAGCAGTTCCCTCAGTAGCTCTGTCCTCACTGCAGATATGGTGTTAGCAAATTCCCCCCAGCCACAGAAAGCAATTATATTGTCTCAATGTAATTGTACTTCCTTGCTGCTGTTCCTTGCTGATAAAGCAACCATTACATAAAAATTAACCAATGTTGATAATATTTGCCATGGACAGCTACACCAAGGACTCAGCTTGGACAGGGAGGCTGTCAAATGTTGTCCACTGATGGTTCTGACTCCTCAGGAAGCTGCCCTGAGAATGCACACAGAGCCCAACACGCTGCTTTTGGTAATTGCTACAGTCTAAATTTTCACACCTTTGTCTAAATAGCAAATGCATCCCCACCCCTCAAACCTAGGAAAAATAGCTGGACACCATTTTTTTATCAGCCCTGTATTTCATAGAAGCCTGAAAATTCTTCTGCTCTGTCCTTGGTTTCTGAACACTCGTCCTTCCACGAGCTTCAGCTATATCTCCAGCTTTGTTAATTGGTCAAAGATGTAAGGCAAGAAGTGTCCCTATAAAAGGGGAAGATCCAAATTAAAGTGGCCCTCTCACTCCTAAATATCTTAAAATGCTTGGCCCACGTGCTTATGAAACAGCTGAATAGGAGCAACCAAAAAAAGTTTCCAGGAGGCTGTCTTGAGTCAATTATACCACAAGTTACAAATCTGTTTCAAGGGCTCCCTATCCCATTTGCAGTTCTTCAGGAATGTTGGAAACTTGGCAAAGAACTTAGGCTGGAATTGCAGGTACCAACCTTATTCCTCAACAGATCTCCCTTGCATTTAAAGGACAGAGGATGTATAAAAAGCAATTTGCCCCCACTGTTACTTAGGAAAGAGAAAAACCCATTCAACCAAGACCCCAGAAAACTCCAAACCAAACCACAAGATTAATCAGGTACATATCCCTGCTATCCTAAAAGGACTTCAGTCAGAAGTCCATGGAAGAATGGTGAAGAATGATGAACCCATGACATGTTTGTGATGGCTGTGACATGCTGCTTGCGAGTAAGTGTGTATAAATAAATAAATATGTATTAGGAAGAAATTCCTCCCTGTGAGGGTGGGGAGACCCTGAGGAGCTGTGGCTGTCCTTGGATCCCTGCAAGTGTCCAAGGCCAGGTTGGTTATAAGAGTTTTTAAAGCACAGAAGAAGTAAAATTGAGTCATGTACAAGCAGAAGGTGCCGGGTCAGAGGCTGCACATATCACGTTGTTGATATGGCCAAGGTGGGGACAAATAGCTTTCAAAAATCACCAGAGAACAATCCAAATTCAATCACTGAATACTAGAAAATGAAAGAACTTGACTATGCTGCTTAAAATAAGTTCCAAATGATGCCATCTTAAGAAAAAAACGCCTCTATTTGAAGACTTCAATGTTAACAGCTTGATTTTCCAAACAGTAGTTAATAAAAATTATTTTACTCCAACCTACTTCAAATGAAATACCCTGGAGGTCTTTTCTTTACATTCTGTACATTAATTCTGTTCTGCTCTTTAGCACTTCAAGTCATTTCCATAAGCACTAATTTGACATTAAAGATGTATAAATCGTGGGTACAAAAAACCACAGGAAACGAACAAACCCTCCCAAATCTGACAATTATTTGGGTGTTATCCTGAAGGTGAACAGTAATTAACATGCAGGCAGATGAGGTGCTAATCAATAAACCAGACATCAACAAGGTACCTGTTGGCATTGCTAAAAATACGGAGTTGTAATATTTCCAAGGATCAGCCTTTTGAAGAACTTCTCATAAAAGATGGAAATGCTCTTGATAGGCAATTTGTATGGTTTACAAATCCAAAATTCCTAAGAAAATCCCACTAAGAAGGCTTTGTTTCCAAAGGTCTCTGAAAGCTCCGTGTATCTTGAAACAATAAAGGATGTGCACCAGGACTTAATTTATTGCTTTGTTAAATGAATTGCTTCCATGCAACTTTCCTTCTATTAAGATGTAAATGCTGGAAATAGAAGGCGAAAGCTGAAAATATCACAGGAGAATTCATGCCTGAAGGAGGAATCTGAGCTGTGTCCTTACCACCTATGAGTTATTAGCAGCAAGTTGTGAATAGATCTGATAAAATTACTATTGGTAGGATGGTGCAGCTGTTGCAATGTAACTTTTGGCTTACACCAGGCTTATTCATAATCTATTTTTATGGTTTTCAAAATCCAGCAAAATAAAAAAGGACCACTGGCTAATTGTTACCATACTGTTTATCCAAAGAGCTATTTGCAGTGCACTCCAGAAGCAATTCCCTCTCCTGTCCTCCCCCTCTCCAGCCCTCGAGTGCTTCTAGTTATAGCATTTGATTTCTAAAATTAAACTTGGATCCACCTTAGAGCTCATAGTTTAGAGAATCTGGATAAATGAAATGCCATTTCAAACATCCCCATGCCATCCCTTTCCTGTGCTATTCCTTTCCCATACTCTATCAGACTGTAGCTTCTTCATTTCCTAATGTTTAAGGCAGCATTTACTTTAATGCTTTTCTATTTTTTAAAATCTCAAATTTGCCTTTTTGTTGTTGTTGATGTATTCCATATACAAGAAAACACAAGTGAATTTCACATATGACTATGGGTATTCAGTAGTGATTTGATTTCTAAGCTCCCTTCCAATTCAAACCATCCTATGATCCTGTAAAACAAATTAATATGCTAAAGGTGAGAAATGGACCCGTAACTTTGATAATTACCCCATTATAATGTCAAAAAAAAAAAAAAAAAAAAAAAACAACAGACAAATGGAATCCCTGCTTAACACTACAAGAACTGAAGAGTCACAGGAAGTTCCAAGTGGATGGAATTTCTAAGCTTTGTTACATTGCCTCAAAGTAATTGCAAAATTCCCATTTATGCCTTTAAACATAAAGAATGCGTGTCTTTAATTCCACAAAAAATTCAACTATTTTCTAATCCATGTTTGCTTGACCTACTAACTCACAGCCAGGCAATGTTAATGGCAAGGATGTTTTTGACTATTTTTAATTCATTTTGTAAGGCCCCTAAGAGGCACCTGGGCTCAAGAGGCACCCTAAAAGCAAAGCATAATCCAGGTATTCTGAAGGAATTCTTCAGCTGGCACCTAGGAGGGAGCTGAAATCTTTCTTGCAGTCTTCAAAGTCTCATGAGAGAAACCTCCCAGAAGCAAGAAATTTCTTTTTATGTGGGTAACATCTGAGTCTGGTCTCTCCTGACCTGAGGAACAGGTACACACAGAGGTTCAGAACACAAAAAAAGACAAATCCTGCTTCATTCCAAGGCAGCCCTGCAGGGAATTTGCAAGCAAACGCTGTTGTAGCTTCACTGTTTCCAAATGCTTATTCTACTCTATTTTTGTCGTACTAAAATACTTCATTTCCTCTCCATAGTCATCTGTAAAATTCATTTTTGATCTCCTTGATCCCCTTTTTGGGTAATTTGTGTATTCCAATGTCTGTGTCCCATTTAGTGACTTGTATAGTGCATTGTTTTGCAGTTGCATTAACACTCACAGTCTAAAAATACCAAGTCTGTTCACCAGCTTTCTTGAGCCTTTGCCCAAACCCCTTTTTTCACATGACAGTAGGCAAACTTGCTACAAGAAAAGAAGAAGAAAAGATTTATTTTTCCCATTTTTTATCTCAGCAAAGGTAGACCAAAAATTGCATGGGGGATCCTTCTTAGAAATAGTAATTTAAGCCTTAACAAGCATTAGATAATTGAATGTGGTTGTGAAAATTAATTAGATTTAAATATACAGTGTGAATGTTTTCATGGCTTTGACCTTTTAGGAACGATCAGAAAAATCTTTTGGATATCTCCTGCTTTTTCTTTTCTAGGTGTTTCAGGTAATAAATGGATCTTTTGTATGTATTTCTTTCCAACAGACCAGGGGAAATGACCCCTTTTCCAGTGAAACTTAGCACTTCACCTAAATTAAACCTTTGAACTCATTTCCAATCAAAAATTCCTAAACCTGCTGCCTAATTCAAAAGTTAAAAATATATTCCACAGGTATTATTTGGAGTGAAACGTTTCCAATTGCATGGTGCATTTTATTATTGAAGACTTTACAATGATCTTGTCTTATGGTCATGAAAAAAAAAAAAATGGAAAAATAGTTCCATCTTGGTGATTTATTTACTAATAAATGCACCTTCTATATTTACTCAAAAAAGTGTTTATGTTAAAATACCGTTGAATTTCAGTGGATATGAAGAAAATGAACATTCTTTCTACTAATTGCTTAAAAAGGGACTCAGGTTGAATCCAAAACATTTCAAAAACCTAAACAAAACAACATGGAATTAATGTGAGGAATTCATCTGAGGAAATCACAACCTGCCCACAGGGAGTGAGTGAAAGAAAGGAGATTCTATGTGTCCAAAAAATACATTTTTCAATCCACAGGACTAATAATCCAGGCATATTTTACCTCATTCTGCATTCTGGCTCTCTGCTTTCTGATGGTCCACCTGCAAATGGTTTTCCTAACAAGGAAGTGTTTATTTGGAAATAAGCACCTTTTATAAGTATTGCACTCTCACTTCCTGCAGCACTTGCCACATATGTTCATCATAAAAAGCAAGTCATGCGTGCCAATTTTTTCATCCATTAAAGTCAATTTTTGATTGATCCTACCTTTGCAGAAGGAAGCAGTGACTTTAAAACCCCACTCCCTTGGTATTTTAGTTATATGATGGGTGACTTTGCCTATTGACCTTACTTTCAACGAAACTTTCGGTTAAAATTAATATAAAAATCAAAAATTGTCCTGCCTGATGGGTTTGGAATATTTTTTGCCATCTGATTTAGAAAGAAAAAAAACTATCAATGAGGATTAAAAAAATACACTAGAGGAGATCTGATGAGTCAGTGATAAATCTACTTAATGTTTGCCACTGAGCAGTTTCTGTTCTGACAAATTTAACAGCTGACAGTAGTGTGTTTTTAATGGAATAAATTGGATAAAACTCAATCCCCAAAGGATTGAGCCCTAGTAAGCATCTCACATCTTCTTGAGATCATATAGCTCTTGATTTAACTCAAAGCAAACCTGACCGTAGCTTTTTAAAGTATATAAAGGTATCTGTCTCTACCCCTAGCAGGCTACTTTATTCTAGTGGATTATCAAGAAAACAACAGTTCAAATTACAATTTCTCTCACAGCTTCCTGTCACTATTCTAAGTGTAACAACCAAGTTTTATGGGCACACCAAAAACAGTAGCAAAGATTTTCTTTTTTCAAAGTTTGGGAAGAAGCCTCAACCATTATGGTCACCCCAATGGGATTTTCAGGTTCCTTGTCAGACCTCTGTAGTGATCCTGGCATTATTGACCCAGACCACAACCACTTAGAACATCCCACAAATGGGGGAAATGCAAATGCCCACAAATGCCTTGAAGCAACTGATTGTATGAATTAAAAAATATGTATATATTAAAAAAAAAAAGTGTATAAGTAGAAACATCCCGAAAGAGAAGAATATAAATTAGGGAAAATAATATAAATACAAATATCATGTTAGTTTTAATGCTATTGGATTGTTAATGACATAGGCATTTCATTTAGAGTAAACCTGTTGCTGTCTCAGATGTGAGAACACCAATCTGTCCTCCCTCTATCTCTTCCTTCACCTTTTTACTTTCAGGCTCAGAAAAATTGCAAAGCATGTTAAGAAAAAGATGCACATCATTAAATGACTTTAATGACTGAGTTTGCTGCAGAAAGGGGAAACTCTTCCCTACCTCTCCCCACTGCGAGTTCCTAACAGGAGCAATGAGGGCAGCAGGAATTAATTAGGAGTATGGAGCATGACATAACATTTTAATTGGGCTCCTTCACCAAGATGATGGTGCCACGACTCTCATATCATCTGAGGATGTGCTTTTTAAGGTTTCCATCCTTAAGCTGGGGTTAGGAGGAAAAATCAGACTTTCCTTTTAACTGAGCAATCCTGGGAAGTATTCTGAGATGCCATCTCCTGGATAACCTCTAGGAAGCAGGTTTAAGGACATATGAAACTTACATAAGACACAAATGCTGAAGAGCTATTCTTAAAAGAAAAAAAAAATTGATGCAATTTTGTTTTCCAGAAAAAAAATGTGGCCTGAATTTAATGTGACTTCCCTCTGTATAATGAAAAAATGCCAGCATATTCCTCTTGGGAATTTGCAAGAAAGCAAAATAGAGTTTGAGTTATATGTAGGAAAGCTATTCTATTTAATCAGTAATCAAAAATTAATGAGCAGAACAATTTGGCAACAGGCTTCCTCCATTTTAGCTGTTTAAACATAAATTTCAATCCTAGAGAGGCTCAGAAAAGAACACTTCATTTGGATTTGGTATTTAATTTAAATTATTCCTCCAAGTGTCAGCTATCACTTATGTGACATTCAATTTTCAGTACTGGTGATATGAGGGGAAGCTCATAAAAGGTGGGAGAAAATCTTTTTAGCTGTACTAGGGATCAGTACAAAGTCCTTGACGGGAATTTGATGCCACAGCCTATTTCTGTCTGAAGAATGGCTAAAAGTCTTGACTCTGTCAAGATTAAATCACAGAAGCAGGGGCCCTGAAGGGAATTTGGAGCTTGTTACAGACTTCTATTTCCTTTAGGAGCTTCCTCTAAGGGCAACGTGGAAGTGTGCAACAAGCCAGCCCTCCTGAAATCTGATTACTTTGTTTGCTGCGGGAGGAAGCTCTCGGGCAAGGAGCATCCTCAGGAGGAACTGCAGGGCTCAAAAGTCAGCAGGAGAAGAACTTGGATGAGAATCTGCTGCTCCAAATGTGTCACTGACAGGGGGAACCCAGCTCTAGAAAAGCAGGCTGCAGCAGGGGATGTTGATTCTGTCAGCAATTGGGAACATTTGTGTGGAAGTGTCTGCACACTGCGCCGCATTTCAGTGGCACTGCTCGCCCACAAACATTTCTCGTTAGGAATTAATCACTTCTGGGGTTTATAATCACCGTGGATTCAACATTTTGCTGTGGCCTGGGACACATGTGGCGTCCTTATGTTTTTCCACCAGCACTGAAAATGTGTAAATTTCTTGTTATTAGTACCACTTGAATTATCAAAGTGCTCATGAACCCCAGTTATGGGTCTGGGCCCCAATGTACTTTGGTGCTGTTAAATATGGAAAGGAGATCCAAAATCCTTTAAAATTTGGGAACAAGGTGACAGACAGCAGCTGAATACAAGCCAGGAAGACTTGTCAGCACACCTGACACTGCCCTAATCACCAATAGCCTGTTGGATTTAGCTGTCAGCATCAAAAAATTGTCATATTTCATTAATTGTAAAGATTATTTTTTAACTTCATCAGTCTTTGTGGCTGGCAATACTATTGCATCCAGAATGTAGACCTACATGGAATATACACAGTTCCTGACTTGCCACCCAGTGTTTCCAAATAAGAAGGTGCTTAAAAAAGTCTCAAAACAATCCAGGCAGCAAAAAAGGTATGTGATATGTGATCTCTGCTTCCCAAAAAATCTGAAGACATACATTTTAAGTTTAAGCAAAGAAATCTTGATAAAAAAATATAATCTATTGTCATATATCTATATATCTGTCAACCTGAACCTCCCCCAGCACAGCTTGAGGCTGTTTCCTCTTGCCCCATTGACAGTGAGATAAATTTAAAAATTAACCTCAGAAATAAAAACACCTCAGTGGCTAAAAGTCTCTGTTTCTTTTAGAGACTTTCATACAGTCAAGAAAAGCAAATGCAGAAAAGGTTGTTGGTCATTTTGGTTATTTAAATCTCTGCCAAGTGTTTAGGGTGTCCATACAGAACGTTTGTTTCTGCTGCATTTGTGGCAGTGCGTGACACAGCTGGCTGTGCTGGCTGAGACCAAAAATTCAGATTTCCCTCAGGGCTCAAAATCCTCAAAAGTCTGCTCCTGATATGACATAACCCTGGATGTGATAATCTGGGGAGTCTGGAAGAACCAGTTTTGCTGACTGAGGAGCAGAGCAGCACTGAACAGTGTGAGGACTCCGTGTATGTTAAAACAAGGCTTAGAAAAACACTTGTGAATTAAAGTGAAATGCAATCCTCCACAGCAGCATGAACACGTGTTGTACGAGCGTAACAGAAATTGCTAAATGAACTCTGAAGCAGCTTCACTATTTAAAATGAATGGAATCCAGCAAAAGGAGTGCTTGGTACAGCTCCCAAACAAAACTCCCACTTGCCAGAAGGTGCCCCTGAGTTGGTTTGGTTGGTTTGCTGTATCCAAATGCCACAAGTGAATTTGTCTGCTCGAGCTCAGAGCTTCTTTCCAAAATCTGTGTACCAGGTTTGAGGGCATCAAACATCCTACACCTCACTCAAGGCAGCAAACTGGGCTGGGCAACAAATTGGAAATGATCTCAAGTCGTTTGGAAAATGATCTTTGCAAAGATGCAATTGGAAGTGGTGCTGCCAAGACTCAAAGGAATGACACTGATATTCATGAAAAGATCAGATCTTTGAGAGAATAAATCAGAGACCATAATTCTCTAAATCAGAGACTATAAAGAGAAAAATTCCAGACTACATCCCAGTCATTGTGTGCAAAAGGAGCAATCAAATTCCATGTTTCCACCTTGGAGAGTATAACCCATAGTGAGAGGTAAACAGGGGAATACAGAAATACAGAAAATGGAGAAAAAGGCACTGACTCCCTATAACTTCTGTGTACCTTGGAGAATTTTCATTATAGATGACACTTCCACTGCAGTAGCCCAAGGAAATACATTTTAAAAGTCCCTCAGATTGTATTCTAAGATCAACTGCAATTTTTGTAGATATTTCCAGTGATGTCTTTGTAGATATTTTCATGATGTCCTTGGTCTCAACCAAACTAGATTATCTGACACATTCTGTAAGGGGTTTGAGTCCCTCACAATTCTGTATAATTTTCAAGACCTAGACTGCTCTCAGATTTAGGCTTCTAAAATAAATTATCTTTTTTTAATCCAGTTTTGTAACCCAGCCAGCATCAGTAATTCTTTTTGTGTATATATGTACATGATATATAGACATTTTAACACGCTAAAAATGGAAGATGTGGAGAATTTGAATCAACAAAATTACCAACATTTCCACAGCCTTCTTCCCTTTGCTTCTGCCTTGAAATTTTAAACCATTGTAGCAAACTAATAGGAAATAATAAATTTCCTTGTTTACTTTACATGAAAATTACAGAATGTGCAGTGCTGAGACAAAAGGCTTCAGCATAGACCAGTCCAAAAAGTCTTCTGATTATCAGCTGAGATCACTTAAATACTGAAATTTCTAAAAGCACTGCTCACCAATCTTTCCTCATATCATCAGGAAAACATTTAGAAGATACTCTATATTTTTTTTTGGTCCTGTTATTTATGTTGTTGCTCAGCCTTACCTCCAGGAGAGCTCGCAAGGTAAATTGCAAGCACAAGTGGAGGCAAGGCCAGGGGTTGCCTTGCAGGGCTGCCCTGCAGCACAGCTGGCAGCCCTTCTGCTCAGCCCTGTGATGTGGTTACTCCTTCCTCTCCTAAGCACCAGATTCCTGCTCCTGGAATGTGCCAAAACAAACAGCTGGGGTTTAAAAGGAATCCTTCTGTGAGAGTGCTTCATCAGATCTGAGCTGCTGGGGAGGAGGTGAGAGTGACCCAGGGGACACGGGGCAGAGAAGGCAGGAAACTATGGCAGGAATGGGTTGTTTTTTTTTTTTTCTCCCCCTGTATATATTTTTGTACTGAATTGGTATTTATTAGATGTTCGCGTTGTGTGTAATGTGAGATGCTGTGGCAGGAAAGCCAATCAGAAAGGGACAAATCCTGAGAGAGGAACAAGTGGTCCAAAATGTAGAAGAATTGCAAATTGGGAGAAAAACCACAGAAATGTTAAAGGACAGAAATGTAAATCCATTACAGCTGAGCTGAAGTGCCAAAATAGGACAAATGAGGCCAAAAATACCAGGAGAACCCATACTTTTATGTATTTTGGCAATTCTGCCTCTCACCTGGCTCTAACTGGAAAATGTAAATGAATATGAATTTAATAATAAAAAAGAAGCAAACATTGCAATATAATTCCTCCACAAAAGGTTCATTTCATGCTTGGTATATAAAACACAGTTCAGGTGTATCCAAAATGATCCAGCTGTCACAAAATTTTGACAACGATGTTGATAGGATAATCCATATTCAAAAATCCCCTGAACTGCTGCCTAACTGCTCAATCTCCAATTGTAAAATTTTAGATACCTGGCACTGGAGAGAGTAAAACAGGATAAAGTATTTCCCCTCCTGATACTAAATATTTGAAATCATGCAATGGCTTCCTGTCACTCACAACATTAAATGCTTTATATTGGATTGATAATTAATAATTGCATTATTGCAATTATCACAATTTATCAGTACTGTGCAGCTGAAACATAGTTAAGCCACAAGTAATTTCTATTTTTTTTTTCTCTCCTTTTTAATACTCATGCTTTTTTCTTTCAATTTATTTTCATGGTCTCAGGCCAGAGATACTTTTATTTCTCTATGCAGGAGACAGAGAAGTCAGCTGAGTTGTGCCAAAAAGCTGGAAGATCATAACTGGCTGGCAGTAAAGGAAAACAGAAATATAAATCAGCTTTATCACTTGGAATTTTCATTATCATCACAGAGAGTTTGATAGGCATATTACTGCTGCATAAAAGTGATAAATCTGAGGGGTTTTGCCTATGTTTCAAGCCAAGAAATTCTAAACTTTCTCTTCATGCACCTTTAATTCTTTCAGTCGTTCTTTTTCCTTTGATTGGACATCATGCATTATTTTCCCAGACGTATTATTACTACTCTGGTTCTAGCCTATTTTATTTGTTGCCATAGTTTTGTCTATAAATATTTTCCTTATCTATTTTTTATTTATGTTTTTTCTCCCTGTTTCTATTTGTGTCCTAACTCATTTCTTGTTCTTTCTGTTCTCTCTGCTCTGCTCCCCCTCTAACATCTGTCTGCTTAAACAATTCCCCCTTTCTGTCCTTTGGGCAGAGCCCTTAAACATCTGTACACTTCTCCATTTGGGGCAAGGAAGGGAATTCTCTTGACTACTTAGAACACATCAACTTATTAAAGATTTCCAGGAAAAATTCCCCACAGAAGCTGCATGTTTTCATCTGTTTATCTCCAAACTCACTGAGCTGCCCCCCCTCCTTTTTTTTTTTTTTTTTTTGGTAAAACTCTCTGAGTGAGCTACAAGCAATATCCTGAACAAAATAATGCTCCTCATGTCTGTTTCCTACCCAGCAGCTATGCAAACAATCCTTGCCCTTTTTCAATTCAAGGGCAATGTCTGTAGAGTCAGGTATTTAAATGAGCATTTAGGTATTTAAATGCCTTTCCCAGGTCCCTGAAAATGGAGGGATGTCTGTAGAAATGAGACAAAGGAGGAGGGAGGGTTTAAAAGAACTTATTTGTGGGGAGGAAGAGTTTCCTCCTGTGGCCAAGAGGACCAGATTCACCCAGCCATCCCTCTGGACGTGCTGTTCTGTGACTTTGGGGTCCTGGTCACCACTTCTGAGCCAGCAGCTGCTGGGTTCAGGCACTCCAAAGATCTGTGCTACTCCACAGGTGCTGCATGTCCATCTCTCCTGATTCCCTTCTATCCTGCAGGGACACTGCTTGGAATGTATTTACTCAGTTAGGATCAGAATTACAGAATATCCTGGGTTGGGAGGGAGATCACCAAGTCCAACTCCTGGCCCTGCACAGGACACCCCAAGAATCACCCTCAGAACATTGTTCAAAACTCAGCAAGTTCAGTGATGATAATTCCAGCAGTTCCTCTTTAACTGCACTCCTCAAATGGGGTTGTTTTTTTCCCCCCCAGCCTTTGGCAACATTAAAAAAGATAACAGCTATTTACATAAACTTGTCTCCATGGGCAATTTCCCTGGCAAGCACAGGAGCTCATTAATGTACCCTGGAGAGGTGGCTGTGTGCTTTGATTTCTTATTCTTTTTAGGTACTCCACAAAGCTCTCCAACTCATCCTTTCACCCAAATTATTTTGTCAAGAGATATTCAGCCCAGCCACCCATTTGTTCTTGTAAATGCCATCTGTCCCACAAAGCCAGCCCAGTGACCCTTGGCAGTCCTTGCTGCTGGGAGTGTGCTGCCTCCTGCCCCTGCATCAGATCCTTGGGCTGCAGTCAACTCAGCTGACACAACCCCCATAATCTGTGCATCACAAACCTCAGGGAGAGAAGCTAAACCTGAAAAGTTCCATTGCAGTTAAGGTGATTTCCAACAACTTCAGCTTTGTCAATCCCTAATGCTCATCTCCCTGCTCCCTGGCATGGGTTTTGCATGGAAATAAGAAGACCCCTGACCTTTCCCTCCAGTAGCCACACTGAAACCAGTCCACTGCTTCAGAGCTCCTTCATAGCTGTGCTTGGCATCCTGCCATAAAAATCTTCCTCCAGATCTCAGACACAGTGCAGAAGATTCAAGGGATAAAGGCAATATAAAACTGGAAGTTGGCCAATGAGGAAAAACCTATTTGTTTCACTGGCCTGATGAACATTCATTTATTTAAGACCAGGCTGAAATAGGTCCCTGAAGGATGATCTAATAAACCTTTAAAAGTGTCACCTTGCAGTCAGCTTGCTTTATTGTCAGTAAGTCAACGATGGGACACAGAGCAGATCCTTAACAGCCAGCACAAGGATTTAAACATCCATTTAAGAGAGGTTTAACTGGTGCTTGCCACCACTTCTACATGGGTGATATGTGTTATTTCTTGCATTTTTATGAGGTTACATAACATCAAGTTCATGTGGTTTACTTAATGCTGGTACAAAACACAGCTTAGGAGGATGCAGCAGAAAATCTGTTTCACAGATGTTTGCTTTTCCTAGCTAGCCTGGGTTTTCTTACATGAGTGGAGGGTGATGGTGGTTTCAGACATTCCTCTGCTGCTGATCACGTTTACTGCAAATTACAGGGTAATAATTGCACCAGAACCTTCTATCAAGGACAAATTATGATGAGAGACTTCAAAATTAAAACTTTCTTCTGACTTGTTGTAGGTGAAGCTACTGGCTTCTCTTCTTTTTAAGGTCACCTAATACCACCCAACTTTCACAAAAAAAAATTTACCAGACCATTTGAAAAGAGGCTTCCATAGCATGTTTCCAAATGCCTTGGAACTCAAAAGACATAATTCAAATTTTTCTGAGACACTCTTGTCAAAGATGTATATTCTGCTAGCCCCTGATAATGTCCACATCATGAAAGTTTGTTCATACTTAGGAAAAATTTCTTAGACTTGCTGGTCCATATTGTGTCTGGGCACTGAGCCACCACTGTTTCTGCTGAAACAGAAATTTACAATATCTAATCATGTGGTATTTGTGCAACACAATTTGAAGTTTCTATATGTAATTGTTTCAATGCCCTGATATTGCAGCTGGTTTGGCCAGGGAAACAAAATCCTGACTTCAGGAATCACCAGACTGCAAAGACATGAAAAGGCTCTGTGGGTGTCATACAAATCAATTCCTAACAGATTAGCCCAAAGTCATTCCATCAGGTTAATAACCCACTGAAGTCAGGGAGCCTGGTTATATTTTAATGGTCAGATGTTAAACTTTAGGAAGCCACCTACAGTTCTGTGCTATTGGCATTAGTCACCACTTAATCCTGGGACTTTTTAGCAAAACGATGGGTCATATTTTCAAATTTTAATATTAAACCTGTTGGAACTGGTTCTGAGCATTTGAATGGTAAAATTATTCTCATGCAATCAAGAAAAAGAAGCAGCAACAAGTGATTCATACCCAGTTGTAAACCTTCACATTTCTGAGGGTCGCAATTGACCAAAATAAATTATCACTAAGTATTTGACAAAGAATTTTTCATTAACTAAGAGTATGCAGACTGCAGAAACCTAGTTCTGCACAAATTGGCCTTTGCAGTCAAAAGCAGGCCTGAAATATCTCTTAAAATCATGAGGTATTTTTTCTAGTTCTTCCAGTTCTCTTGGATCTAACTGCAGTCACATATTACAGCAATGAGCCCAAATACGTATTATGTATATACCTAGTCAGAATATTTTATTTTAGTTATTAACACCATTTTTAAACAGCGTCTTCATTGCTGAATTACTAGCAAGAACAAGTTCCAAACACTGTGGAGCTCCTGAATGCTGAGCAGCATTTTGGCTGCATATATCCATTTTTAACAAGCATCTCAAACCACCACCAATTCAAACTGTATTTCATGTGAGCATTCTTACCACACTCACCAAAAATAATGGGAAATTAAGGGCCAAATTTTTCTCCTCAGACCAGCAAAACAGAAAGAAGCCCAATGTGTTCCTTCCTTAGTCTGATGTCTAAATGCAAACTCTGTAGGCACCCAGATCAAGCCAAAACAGGTTATTCCTGGTTTGTGCTTCTGTTGCATCTACACCCCTACCTCCACACCCACTCACTGGATGCAGGGAGAGATGGTAAAACATTGATAACTTTAGTTACATTTAGATTTTCCTTCTCCTGTAAAAGCTGTCAGTGTTTAGTGATAGTAGTACTCAGCACACCAACATTTAAAACCACCTCTCTTTTGCCACAGCAACGACCAAGAATGAAGATAAAGCTGCAGGAGACACTTGCTTTATTCCCACAGAAGCAGCACCTTGCCAGTTTGAGGTCAAACACCAAGTTGGAGGCGTTGGATTAAAATTTAACCTCTGGTTCCAACCCGTCTCACGTGAGCACGCAGGCGAGTCACGCACATCACCGTGGGAGCCACTTGGAGACACTGAAATCATTGACCTGTAACCTGGGAATGACTTTGCTGGTAAAACATTGCCTTTCCTGGTTAAAAAACCCCCAGAGGACAGCGTTGGAGGGCAGGCAGGAGGGGAATGGTAATGTCATTTTCATATCTGTCAGGTGAGGGGCTGCACCTCTCTCAGCTTTGGGCATAAAGAGCAAAATGTGCAGGAATAACTGAGCCAACGACCCCAGTGCAAACATCACTGAGCTGTCAGGATTCCAGAGGTTGTGTTGTGTTCCAGAGGTTGTGTTGTGGCCCAGCTAGAAATGAAGCTGCCTTTCTGCTCTTTTAGCTCTGACACTTGCACCTTGAGGAGCAGTGGTTTGAAATTTTGCTGTGACACCCAGAGCACAGATCTGGGCTGCAGATGCCATCATGATATTCCATACTTCTTTTTCAAGGCCAGATAATTCTGTAGTTTATGGGGAAAAACTGTATTTGTCAGGCAGCAAGAGAACACTTGGCACCTGTACATCTTTTTCTTCTGTCTCCTCTCTTTTTGGTTGATTCATGACTCAGCTAATTCAGTTTATATATATTAATAATTCAACCTATATTTATTTTCAGTGAAAACTGAGAGTTCAAGTCCATGTTTAATATTCCTGATTGTGACTCAAACTAGTTAATTAAATGACTACATTGAATTACAAGTTAATTAAATGACTACATTTCATTTTTTGCACATATCTGTTTCCTGGTGCCACCTGGGGAATTCCTGCAGATATTCCCTAAGACAGCCATTCCCAAGAAACAAACAGTTCTGGCTGCACCACACATAAAAACATGAGCCTCATAAAATGTTTTATGATATTAGTATTGTAAACTAAAATATTTCTAAGAACATGACATAATGATTCTAGGGGGAAAAAAGTCACTTGTTTGCATCAGCAGTACAAATTTCATGATTTCTGCCAGCAGCAGTCCATGAAGTTTTTGCTAGTTCTCTAAAAATTTGCTCCATCTTTTGCCTCAATGATTTCTAATTAGAAAGTAATTGCATTATCTGCTGTAATTATTAGTATTAATAAGTATTAGCTATAATTTACCACATTTCATTCTCTGCATTAAAATTTGTACACTTTCCATGTGAGTTTTGATATGGTTTATTTTCATACTTGCCCACAGGTCTGTTCTGGGTCTCTCTATACCTAGGAAATGTCAGCTAAAAGAAAATATGACATCATGTCCACTCTGTTGTGAGCAGGAAATCAAGTATGTGGGCTAATACAGTCATTTCTCAGGGGGGAAAGGAAGAAAATGGACATCAGACTACAAACTGTCAGAAATGTGGCTTTATAAAGCAGAGGACAGTTTGAAGGCAGCTGATGGATTGCTGCAGCCCCGTGATCAGAGTCACACGGAACACACTGAAAATCAGTTTGGCAGATATGAGGCTGAGAAAATATCAAAGTTCCAGCCACCCCTTGGTTCTGTAAAAGCTCTTCCTGTTAAATATCAGTGCATTGAAGTTGTGGGACAAAGGGAAGGATGGCAGAGAGAAGGATGATGAAGTGTGTGAGTATAGGAGCTGTTTGTTTATCTGCCTGGCTTTCCTTAGAAATCAATCTCCAGAAATACCTCCCTGCAAAATCTCTTTAAAAACATAAGACAGTGGTTCTCTTTCACTCCAACCATGCTCCTGGGGGAATTCAGTTGTTCCAGCAGCAGATCCTGGCCCACAAAAGCATCAGGAGCCTTTCAGCTTGGGAGCGATGACACAGCTCCAGCACAGATCTGATAAAGCCCTGGCTCCGAGGCTCTCTGGGGAAAATGAGTGCTCTCTGCTACTTTATTTCACTAATTAAACCTGAAATGTCCCTGTCCTGGCTGCTGGGTGGGCTTCCAAGATTCACTGCTCTTCTTCTGTGTGTCCCTGACCTGCCACTGATGTCAGCTGCCTCAATTAGCCTGCCAAAAAAATCATAGGGCAGGGGGGATCCTGCCAGACACGCAGCGTCTTTCCACTCCTCTGTTTGCTGTTTGGAACAAGAGAAAAACAATCATTTAACTGTTCTGTGTGTCTCCATCCTTTACTGCTTTCATAAGATCAGTTCATTTGTCAAGTCTCCCACTTTATGTTCCTTTTTGTCCTTCTAAACATGAGTTTTTCACAAGGTGGAACACCAGATTGACAGAGTTTCCAGCAAGAATGGCAGATTTTCTTTTTTTTTCCCCTACAAAACCCTTAGGAATTATTTTTATTCCTCCAGCACCCACAGCACAACCAACCAAACAAATCCAATACCCTGGGAAGGACCATGTTTGACATGAGCAGAAGTTCATATTGATATATTCCCTATGGCCATTTTCCTTTTGCAGATAAATCACTCAAATCTCTACAGTCTCAGGAAAGGTTGAACTTGTGGACAAAATTTCCATCTCTTAAACAGACACAGTTCCATGAAAATCTCTTCCCCTTCTAATGCAGATTTTGAATGGATTACCTGAGTTTTCCAATAAACAAGGATCTAATTCAAAAGGTAATCAAGGTTTGGTTATATTGTGGAATTTATGTTTGGTACCTTTAATAAACCCGTTCACTAATGCTTGGTCTGAAGACATGAAACTAAAAATGCCTCCCTTTGATGGCACTGATTTTTGAGAATGTATTATTCAAGTAACAAACACTCCTTTTTATGGAGATTCTATCCTAGTAAACACATCTGTAGCTTTTGATGAACGAACAAAAAAAAAAAAAAAAAAAAAAAAAAAGAAAGAAAAAGGGGGAATAAAGAATTTTAATCCTTGAATTGCACAGATATCCTACATTTGGCAAGCAGTTTTAGGCTCCAGCCAAGTTCTGATGACTGAGAAAGATCTCTGTGTGAGCTTCATTAGTAAGAGGACTTAGTACTATAAATCCCCTGGATACTGACAGAAAATAAAATTATCCATGCCTACTAAAAGGGATTGGAATGGAAATATCTGAAATATCTGAATTTGAGATAAATAGTGGTAAGGTAATTTGCCATCTCTTTGCTAAAAGCACAAATTATATGCTCTGTCTTTAGTCTTTCAAGCAAGGAGGGTGCATCCAACATTCTTGACCAAAATCCTTCCAACACAGAGCAAGATTTCCCTGGAATGACTGAGATTATTTGCGGATATAAGTAGTGAATATATTCCACTCTTGATGGCCATTGCACCTTCCTCTGACAGAATTTCCTGACTTTTTGGGTGGGTGTCCCAGATCTGGCAGAGATAATGAATTTTCTCCCTGGTAGCTGGTCTGTTTTGAATTTAGGATGAGGATGGTGTTGATAATGATGTTTTAGTTGCTGTCAGGGTTAAACCACAACACTCGTTGCTTCTAAAGCTGTCACCACAGAACTTGTCACCTCCAAACTCGCTCCTCTCCCTTCCCCAGAGCTCTTCTCAGCAGCCCATGGCAAGGATCCCATAGAACACACACAAACAGGACATTTCTGGGGTTCTGCCCACATTTAGGATTTTTAACACATAGGACAAGCCAGTGGTGCTTGTACTGGGCAGGGCTGCAGCAAATTTCACGTGTCCAGCCACAGCTCAGTCACCACCCCTGAGCACAGATTTCAGTTCTCAGGTGATTTTGTCTCATTGGTTTGTTCCACTGACCTGTTATTCTGCAGTGAAATTGTTCTGAAACACTAAATTTGTGAATCAGAGTGAACATTACAGCCCAGTGCCATGCCATGTTTTTTTTTTTTTTTTCCTGAAATAAACCTAGCCAAAAGAAAAATTGAAAGAAAAAAAAAAGAAAAAAAACATCAGAATGCAGTAAGTTTTCCTTATTTTCTCTCCAATTTTTGCAGTGCAGAATCTTTTAGAGGAGTAGCCAAAGGGAATAAATGGATTAAAGTCACAGCTTTCCATTGTTCCAGTTGTAACTGAAACAAAATGAAAAGTGATTCAGAAAACACCCAAACTCCCTCCAGAGCAACTTTTGCTGCACCAACAGAGCTGATGTTTATTCAAATATTGAAGGGTGGATAACAGAATAAAATTACCTAAAGCATTTTGTTGCATGTTGACACAATCTTAATTAACTCAATATCAACAAAACTCAAACACACATGAAGAGAAAAGCAGTTTAAGAGAGACTTTAAATAGAAAGAATAATAAACAGCATTTATGTAAAGAAGGTGAAGCAAAATTTTTTTTAGGATTTAAATGTATTTAACGCCCTAAACAATGTTGGTTTATTTACAAATCCATTATAAATTCTAGGTATGGGGATTGTGTTGATACATTGAGGGAACTTAAAAGGAAAAAAAGGAGAAAAAATTGAAACTGGTGTGACTGTATCACCCATAAAGCTGTGCCATACATGTACAATTCTAACAGTCATGGCATCATAAATCAGAATAATATTGATATTGAATTAGGGTGATGGAAAGAAATGGGTGAATTAGCATGGGTAGAATGAATTAGGCAAGATGGTAACAAAATAATGGAAAAATAGGAACATGGAAAATATTATGCTTGCAATAGTTAGGTAATGCATTGAAAAGCAGAGCAGATGAAAATTGTGTATATACATACATTAAAAAATTCTCACAGTTGCTGCCAGGAATCTTAATTTTGCCCAGAGCCATGGATTATTAATAAAATAGCCCAATCTAAACACAAACAAATCCATTGTGTTTGCAAGATGAAAGAATTATAAATTGTTGTAAAATGCCATTTCTCTGAATTGAGCAGCATCCAAGTCAACTTTATAAGCAACAGCTGTGAAAAAATTTGCATGGCAAAAATGGAAAAAAAAAAGGAAAAAAAAAAAAAAAGAATTCAGAAACAAAAGCAACCACACAGTTGGGGAATAGATGTTCTGGGCTGTTGCTCTCTTGGCTACCAGAGCAAATATTTGGTGTCAACATGGACAAATAAATATTGTATGTCTGAGTCACCAGTTCAAGCACAGAACTGCTCAGTCAATGGCAATGGGTATTAATAGGATTGCAATTCTTTCCCAATGTATAAGAAGAGCCTTCAGGAAGAAGAAACAATAGAGGCTGTCCATGTGTAAAATGTGAGGGGAAGGTTTTGGCCTGCCATCAGTGTTGCTAATTTTTACTATTTAGATGTGTACTTCTTAAGGTTTTTAAAGAGGTGTCTCTGCTTGAATTAAGGTGCAAATGAAGTCAATAGTGTGGATTTTTTTTTAATAGTAAATATGAAAGACTGAGAGAGAGAGAAAGAGAGAAATAGAGAAAGAGGTGGTGGGAGGGGAGAGAGAGTGGCAGAAACAGAATAAATAGAAAAAATCACCACTCCATAGATCCTAAGTAGCTGTTTTTCTCTTGTTGTTGTTGTTGAACTGTAGTGGGCAAATGGCTTAAACAGTTGTACAGATTCCACAATGATTTTATTCTTTTTTTTTTTCCCCTCCTCAAGCCTTCATTACATCATTTGGTGCTCTCTGGTGCCAGGCTGATGAAGGAATAAAAGCCATTGCTAAACTCTCCAGAATGCTGAAAATGCTTTCACTTTCCATTTTATGGCCAGTCTGCATTTGTATTTGACAATTTTGAGTCAAGAAACCTGTCCATGTTGACTGGGATAACAATTATTTTCTGGTAAAATGAGTTCAGAATCAGTATAAATTCATAAATTCAGTTGGGCTTCCTGAGTCTGCAAACTGACAAATCTCTGCTTTTGGTGGTTTAATGATTTACAGACAGCAAGTACATTTCATCTATGAAAATCACAAGAAACAGGATTTTCATGCACATGGCACAGCAAAACAACTTCACCAACAAATCAAGACCAAAGCACTCTCACAGGGATAGTCCAACTTTGTAAAACTTTGGGGTTTCATTCTTAAACAGGGAAAAAAACCAACATTTTTTCTCAATGAAAATTATACTAGCACATTCTTTTAATCTCAGGAGATAATTCCTTTATCCTCCTAGCAATTGTATGCCATCCTTTTTCTTGTATTCCTGCATAAGCTCATGAAACAAAACATTTTACATAGAAACCTGCACATCTGACACCAGAATAGCATCAACAAAGTTTTGAATATAAAAGAGTTTGACAGAGGAAGCAAAGGGCAATTTCAGTAGCAGACAGCACTTCATTAGTTACATGGGTGTCTACAGCATCTTTCCAAAACAAGGAAGAAGAAGAAGGAGTGCAAGTCTAAATCTGAAGAAGCAAAACTGCTCTGTTTTATTTTTGCTGTACAAAATCTTCAGTGTTTTCCTCAGCCCTGTGGGGCCCAGGACTGAGAAATCCATGCTCAGATCCCCACACTCCTTAAAGACTGAAACTGAATGAAATGTTTTCCATAAATATAGTGGGTGTTTTCCCCCAGTCCTTTGCAGATGATGCTCTCTAACAGTTGTGTCTTCCCAAGCCCTTTCTGAACACTGAACAGGAATCATCCTGAATCTCCATTACGTATTTTGAAGCCTATTCTGCAAGGAAATGAAGCTGTCCATCTATTCCCAGGATTTTCACAACTTTCCTACACAGTTCCCTGCTCAGGACGTTTTGAGCAGCTCAGCCCAGCCTCGGACCTCAGGGTAACAGAGCTGCACATTTGTTTGCCATTCATGGAAAGCATAAACAGCTGAGGCTTTAGGAAGTCTATTCACAAGCACGAGAGCCTGACAATATTGGGTACATGTGGACATTTCTGAAACATCCAGCAGCTAATTCAGAGCTTTCTGGAGCTGTTACAGAAGCTTCACATTTTTACAAAAGAATCTGTTCCTTTCCATTACCTCACACTCCAATTGCTACAGGGATTTCAGTCTGGGCTCATCCTTATTTGTGCAGGGGAACTTAAGAGGAGGAGTCAGGGGCTGCTTTTAGCACTTTTGCAGAATCCTCACCTTGCCACGAGAAGTCCTTTAAGGCACTCTTTTGCCAGGTCTTTAAGTTTATTTTTGTTGTACAGCCTTTAAGTTTGTTTGAATACAGATGGGATATAGGGACAGTTTCTAAGAAATCAACGTCCCCCAGCTGACTCCACAGGGACAAAACCCCAGGGATATTTGTTCTGGTTTTACATAACTGCTTTTGATCTGTCTTAGTCACAGTTCTTCTAAATGTTTTCACCTTACACATCACTAATTTCCTCTAATTCCAGACTTTTCTGAGGGCTCTCAAAGTATTACCTGTAGCTGGTAGAAACAGGAGTGGAAAGCTGGGCAGCTCCTTTGCCATTGCCTCTGTGCTGGGTAGAGGGCCCATCCCACACAAAGCACTGAAACTCCTTTATTTCTGCTATTTTTTCAGCATTAGGAGGTGGTGGAGTGCAAGGAGGCCCTTACAGTCCTGTCCTTCTGCACTGATGTTAGGGATGATGTGCAGACTTGGAGCAGCCACCTCCTGAAACAGCTCCTGGAGGAAAAGCCTCTGTGCCTTACAGGACAATTCCTCTTTCAAAAACAAGGTGAGAATGGCAATTTTTACTATTGCTTACAGCCACGATGAATGTGACAACAATTTTCCCTTTTTGGAATGTCAATGAAGAGGAAATAAACCTTTGTGGGGACCACAAACACCACATTTAGGGGCTCTGGCAAGGTCTCAGAGGGACTAGAAGCAATAATATGTCAGATATTCACAGTGAAGTTTCTTTTGAGAGGAGCTGGCTGTCTCTAGCATGAACAGTTAGATTCAATAACAATGCCTGTTGCACCCTTTAGGGCAAAAAACTTCTCCTGGTGCTTTTGCTCTCAATAAATTTCAATCAGATACAAATATTCCTTCCTTATTGACCTACAACACTCTTTTTTGAATCTAAAATCCAAACCTTTACTCATAAAATTGACACCTTATTTGGCTTAAAGAACACAGGTGTTTGATTTTGCTTAAAAGTTTTTAAAGTTCCCAAAGATTTTATGTAAACACACCTGTAACCTCAGGTGAAAAAAAGCCTCATCATATATCAAAGCATCCCAGAAAAAAGAGAAAATCACTGATATTTATGTTGAAACTGCAGATAAGCAAATGTTAGTATTTTCTGTACAGGCAGTTTAACATATAGGCACAAGAACGCACCTAACACTAAAATTTAAATTTAAACTCAGATTCCCTTTGCGTAAAAATTGAATTTTAGGAAATGAAATCCTGCTGCAGGTGGGAATTAGGTTCGTTGGCCACCACATAGGATGTAAAGGAGGTGCTGACATGTGACTCACAGACTTAAAGAGTGCTAACATTAAAACCCCATTTTACATTTCTGAATATTCTGAACAGAAAGACATCTTGCATTGAAGCCTTCAAAGTACCTTTATGATGAAAGAATGCACAGCTTCTTTAGAAAAGGGCTTTGTGTGATTTAAGGCCTGTTTTCTCTTTGATAGTCAATAAGACTGAACTGCTTCTGAAACATTTCCTCATTTCATTTTAAGTGAAGGCAACTGGCTGGAGCCAACTCTTCACTTCTAAACAAGCCACTCTAAGAAGATTCTTAAATGAACTTGGAAGATTCTTAAATGAATGTAGAATCCCAGAGGGAGGAAAAAACAGGGAAGATTAGAGAGAGGGGTGTACTCTGAAGCACTACATTTTCACACTAAAAAAGCTGGACTGAAACTATTTAACTCTAGTGAACTTTTGCATGAAATGATTTTTAAACTTTATATATGAAGCTGCACCAATTGCCAGAGTGCATTGAAAGAATTTTTTCCATTGTCTTCAGCTTTCACTCCATAGGCTCTGAGTGACCTCACATCTGTTTCCACACTGAGTTGCCATGGAGCTTCCTGGTGATGGAAATCTCAAACGGGCTGAGACAGAAAACATGCACATGGATCAGTGTCCTGGAAAAAGTGAGTGGATACCTTTTGACTTCCACTGGATAGAGCAGAATTAAAATGAAATCCAGCAAAAAGGTACATGCACGCTCACCTGGTGTTGAAATTAAAGCAAGGAATGGGGATATTTGCTGAATAAGAATATGGCACATGAAATTATACTCTTATTTATGTCAGTGGAAGGTCTAGCCCAAAAAGAACACCTATTTGTTAAAGTAATTCAATCATAAGTGGCAGAACTTCACACTACAGTTTTACAGAACAAAGTCCCTCCTTTTTTTCATTTCTAATTGTACAAAAACAATATTAACCATGACAGGTAAAAGTGCTCACAGTACATGAGCAATGAAAATGTTAATTCTGAGATGGGCAATGGTGAGGCCTGAAATCAAAAGTCTATCATTGAAAAATACTGAGGTATTTTTGTTGTAGCAACAACTCAAGAGGATAGGGAATAAGGAAGGAAAGTAATTTAATGTCTTATTTACATCCAGGATTTTATCTTCTCCTCTGATATCCCTTATTAAATCCACAAACAGATGCAACCATTTAATCAGTTTCTGTGTAAGACCTTTGTTCTAAGCCAAGTTCAGTCAGAAGATGCCTGGGAGAAAGTGCATTTCCATTTCCATTTACCAGGGAGGATCAGACCACTGAGATTCCTTCCTTCATTCCTCCTCCTGCTGGAGACTGGGAATGAAGGAAGCAGCAAGACCTGACACCACCTCCTAGGATCCTGCAAACTGCTCTTGACTGGATGCAAATTCTGCCTCAGTCTGCCTCAATTCTGGTTTAATTACAGCCCTAAATGCTGGCCTTGCTTCAAAGGAGCTCTCCAAAGAGCTGGGCTGAGTTCTGAGTGTCCCACCTCGCAGAGCATCCCCACAAAGGATGAAGGATTTATGGGTCTGGATCTCACCCAAACCAAATGTGGAAGGCACCACTCGAATTTGCTTTGAACCCCGCATTTCATGCAAACCTGTTGAAAATCCAGGTGAATCAAAACCAGTGCAAAAAAGCTGTTTCTGTATCCTCTTGTGAACCCACACTAATTCAGCATTTCAAATCCATATTAAATAAATTCACATGCTTCTACAAGGGCAGGGACCTGGTCCTGTAAAGGCAGAGGCCTAACTTGGTCATTTTTGAAAGAAATTCAATAGGAAATAAAACTGCAATGCAACATCTTGTCTAACACCAAAACTGTGTTTAATCTCTATGTCTAAGGACAAGATTGTTTTCCTTTCCTTTTTTCTTTGATGCAAAATTGATATTTGAACAAGAGCCAGCTGAAAATGAGAAGTTATGTGGTATGAATATCGTAATCTTGGATGAATGAAAACTTCAGTGGATGCAAATCACGCTTTAAAAGGTATTTGAAAGAAAAAAAGAAACAAAAAACATCTTGATTAGGCATGGGCCTAAAAATGTGGAAGATTCATAGAATTTGTTAAAGCATTTTCCAGTAGGATGGCTCCTCCTTTATCCCTTTTCCACACAGTGTTACTGGGAATCACTTTCTTTATATTTTTAAATTCAGGTTGTGACCCTCTTTTCCTCCTCTTTCTTTTCTGTTTTCTCTGTCAGATGGAATCTCATCCTGCAAATCTTTATATTGCTTCAATATAGATTGGAGTGAGCTTTACTAAAGAAGAAGCAGATTGCTGGACTCTTTTTGGAGTAAGTTCCATTAGCACTTAATCCAGCAGCCATGCACTACATCATGATGTCACCCAGAATATAATAAGAAAGACTAAAAATGTGAATATTTTTACACTCTATGTTTTTAAGGCTGCAGCCTTGATGGCTTTAGCAGACACCAACTCATTATATTTATTACCTCTGATATTACTTGAGCTGCCTAGAGCTGATTTAAATTCAATATTTGGAACTGTATTTTCTAATATTAGGAAATGTGCTAAAGCCTCTTTCTTTCCATATCACACTCTGTAATTTATTGCTTTGTTTCCAGCCTGTCTGATATTGACAAATACTATACAAATTCTGGATCCAGGGACCCAAATATACTCTGTTATGTTGTCCAAAGAAGAAAAATGTGGCCTAATGCTGTTATTTTCTTTGCTGTGTGAATGCTCTACTTAAAATATTTCAGCAGCAAAAAAATTTTGTGCCTGCAGCTCTTCCAAATATCTTGATAAAATTGATGTCAAACTTGGTTTCTGCGTGGTGGCATAGCTGGATCAGATCCCAGAGGATTATCAGGAAAGAAACTGCAGTGGGTGACATTTTAAAAGTTGACTCTCAGAGTAAAAGATTTTTAAGAGTTCACCTGCACAGTGAACACAGGAAAACCCCAGGAAATGGCATCCACAGGTGCTGTGTTCCAAAACACCCCAAAGAGAGAGAGACACAGATTCCCTACAGGCATGGAATAAGTGTTGGCACTTCTTGCAGAAGTTTTTTTTTTTTTTTTTTTTTTTTTTTTTTTTTTTTTTTTTTTTTTTTTTTTTTTTTTTTTTTTTTTTTTTTTTGTTTTTGTTTTTGGTTTTTTTTTTTTTTTGACATTCCAGCCCAGCAGATGCCACATAAAAGTTCCTTAAGAAAACAGTTAGATAAGATGTATTATGATCTGAATACAAAAATAGGTTGCCTAAGGCAACAGGAGGCAGATAATAAAAGACAGTGCAGGAGTGGCTGAAAATAGGTTTGTAGACTTAAAACAATAATTTAGAAATCTATTTATTTTTATAATAACACTAAAGGTGGAGGAAAAAAAAAACAAACAACAATGCACTGGAACAATTGCTGTGTTCTCTAAAGTGGGGCAGGGAGTCATAGTTTTTATCAGTACAAAATAATCCAAGATTTTGGTTCAAAACTAAAACCATTCCCCTAGAGGATAGTAATGAAAATGTACCAGCTTGTCTTAAAGTGCAGTGGATTTGTCAAGAAATCTTGCTGTTAATCTTGCTGTTGTTCTCTTGTCTTGCAAATGGTTTTCTTTAATTTCATTGGTGATTTTAGGGAATAGCTGTCATTTTTGGCAAGGAGAATAAACTTGGTGTGTGAATTGAAAAATTGAGGTTGCATTGTGGAAAGACCCATGCAGATGCTTTGCATTAATATTAACATCAGAATTCATTTAGTGAAAGCCAATACATGTGTAGAACTCTAAATAAATGACCCAGTAAAGGCAAAAGATCAAATTAAATTTCTGAGCTTTAGTGGTGATGGAAAACCCTATTATTTTGATTTTTATTTTTAAATTTCATTTTTCAATATCTCAAACTTATTGTGTTTATTCCTAACTTAGAAGAGAGAAAGTGGCAATAAAAATATTATAAAAATGCCCCAGATTCCTAGGAGATTAAACCTTTATCAATGGAAGTGAGGAGACCAGCCCAAGTGGTTTTTGATGCAAACTGCTCAAGAAGAGGGGTTTAGGATAAAATTTTGGCCTTTTCCAAATAATTAAACTTCCGTCCACCTCCTAAAATGGCACATTCTTTATGTTAATTTCTTTAATTGCTTGGTGCTTGACCTCATGAAGATACACCACATAAATCTGAGCCTCTGCATTGCTGACATCAGCAGGTTTGTGGGATCAGGAACTCACTTGGAGGGACCTGTTCCTTCCACAAGGGGAATTATCTCCATGTGGGAGAGCTGAAGTAGGCTTGAGGTTGAAAACAACAACATCCTGGGCAAACCATATTCCCAAAGTTGTGCAGGCACCTTGCTCTCATTTGGGAGATCTCAAAGGTCCATTTAATCAATTAGGTTTTAATGACCCTGCTTGTCGGTCTAGAGGATATGGGATGGAATTCCTCACTGGATCAGAGAAGAATAATTAATAAACATTAATTCCCAGCTAGGGTTAAAACACTACAGCAAGAAGTAGCTGCAAGGTTTATGAAGGATGAGATACTAAACCAGAAATTGCAGCAAGTTGCCCATGGGGAGAGGCACAACCATCACTTCCCTGGGTCTGCTTCATGAGTTAGCACCAACTCCAAAGGATTTGTTCCTGTTTATGTACTGTGAAGGGTAAATAATCTAATTTCTAGTTTAGAGAGGCCTGCTCAATCACAAAAATCATAGAATGGTTTGGGCTGGAAGGGACCTGAAGCTCAACCAGTGCCACCCCCTGCCGTGGCAGGGACACCTTCCACATCCCAGGTTGCTCCAAGCCCTGTCCATCCTGGCATTGGGCACTTCCAGGGATCCAGGGGAAGCCCCAGCTTCTCTGGGTACCCTTTGTCAGGGCCTGCCCACCCTCACAGGGAAGGATCCCTTCCTTTTATGTAATCCTAACCAAAGCTGAAGCCCCAGGTTTGACTTAGTGAAGTGTGTTCTTGAGGATGTCTGTAAGGGCTGCTTCTTCAAACCTTCCAGCTTTGTAACTCAGGGAAAGATCAAACAGCAGCAGCAACACCTTTAAGTACTACTGAACTTTTGGATTTTCCACTGCTGCACCAAAATCAATGCACACCAATGGTGTGAAATCAAATTTATCTATTTTCCACTGAGTTAAAAAAACTGAGGGGGTACAAACCTAGGTGGGCATTTAGCAATGTATAATTACCTTAGATGTGTTAATGCACTCCTGTGCAAACACAGGCCACTGAATTGCAGCTTCACCTCTTGAAGGAGGCAAAACACCATTGCTTATTGTACTTTGGTGCTAGAAATAACCTCAGCTTTAACTGCTCCCTGCTTGTTTTGTGTCCCTTTTGCCTCTGAAAGCGAGCCCACAGCTGGAACACTCCTCATCCTCCACACCAGCATCCCTGCAGGACCTGCTCTGAGCGAGGCTGTGGGAAATCCAGACAGCTCAGCACGGTGGAGAGGTGACCTCCCTCTAAAAGCAAACAGCCCCTTTTGCCAGCAAGCATTCCACTAAAATGGAACCCCACTAAAATGGAATCCCACCAAATCCTGGGTGTGTGCTTTCCTTGGCTGCAGCACGGGCAGCCCGCCCTGCACTTGGGAAATTGTTACGGGAGCAATTTTAGCTGCTGCGAATTGCACTGGAAATGTTTTCTATGGTCTGGCACTTCATGTGATGAATGACCCACCTCTAAACTCAAGTCAGTCCTTCCCTGCAATTATTCAGGAAAAGCCCCACCGTTTCCACAGAAATCAGGAGAAATACTGTCAGTTCTGATTTCTTCTGTGTTCTGGATGTCCATTAATGCCACTAATGACATAAACTACTTCTATGCTAGTATGTATATAAACAGTGTCCCTAATTTCTGTTTTCTCTGAGAAATCTGGATATAAATTGCTGTTAAATAAAAATATCCCTTTAAATAAATTCAAAACTGGTGGACAGAGAACATTTTTCAGTTTCCTACAAAAGAAAGGACAATGAATGTAATGACAATGGACAATCATAGGTCATCCTTTCTCTTTATGCAGTTTAGTGGGGAAAAAGATGTGCAAAGTATAAAGTTAAATATTTTTCTATAGCTATTGAAATAATTGTTAAAAACCAAAATACGAACTAGACTAATAAAATCCATATTGCAACTTGTCAAGTCACTGCATCCACAGAATTAAAAAAAAAAAAAAAAAAAAAAGCCAGAGGACAGCTGCTATGTTTGAAGTTTGGTGGGAAAACAGCACTTTGTGTATTTTCAATGGTTTATGTCTTTCTGAAGCCCTTTGGATGACTTATGTTAAAGACACACTGAAGTTAGGTGGACTCAAGCTGCTGTGTGAAAACCTGTCAAGCAAAGCACAGAGACTTCCATAACTCCTTAATGAGATGACTTTTTCTCCCTCTTCAAAAACCCTGGAAAATAAAATAGCAAAGCTGCAAACACAGACAAACTAACCTAAACACAAACAAATACAAGAGAAAAAAGTCCCTTCTCAGACATCTTCCACTGCTCCAATATTGCCCCTTGCTGTATCAAATCTCACACTGTAAGAAAACACCTCAAACCCAGTAGAAAATAAAGGCATTATCAGCATTGTTCCTGTAAAAGTGTCTTGCAACAGAGGAATTAATTTCTGTTGCAAACTCACACGCTCACAGGAAACTCTCCTGGGAGATGATCCTTTGCTTCAGCACATTCCATAAAGGGGAGGAATGACAGCAGGTGGATAATTCCTGCAAGCTGCCCTACCAAAACGAAGTTACCCACATCCTGTGAGCCACGTGGGCATGAGGTTTTTTCCCCCCAGTGAGAAATGCATACTCAGTTCTGCAGATAAACTCCTTTTCCCCAGTGCTAAACCCACGTCAGCATCGCTCCTTTGCTCTTTTACACCTGCTGGAGGTCACGCTGAGCATCAGCAGCATTCCAGGCATGGACAGAGGATGGACAGACAAACTGCTGTTCAGAAACCTTCAAACTGAACTCAGGGGCATGTGAGGGACAGAGAAATTGCTGGGTTTTAACACCTTCAAACTGATCTCAGCCTTCTCCCTCCCCTCCTGCTGTCGGACACCTGATGGCTCCAGCAAAACCTCACTGTCTGAGTGCTCCCTAGAAGCAGGCACAGGATATTTTGGGACCCTCATCTGAGTGTCTGGAGCACTTGTGCACCCCTCTAATCTGCTTTTTTGGTTATCCTGATTGCCACATGCAAACCCAGCTGGCTCACACGGGGTGTTCCTCTCTCGGCCCTTTGCAGGGTTCCCTCAGTGGAAGGCCATTTGTCAATCAAAATTAAATTCCAGCCTCTTTCTCCCAGTGACTCAGAGCTACCCACCAGAGAATCAAGGAAGGTCAAACAAGATTTATCCTTTACAGCTCAACTGAAAGTGTCTTTTCCTGCCAAATACCTCTGTTAAGTTTATATGGCCCAGATCTCCATCCTCAGTTGTTTATTTACAGATACCAGCAGTGCCACAGGCAACTACCTTTAAACATCCTATAGCAATGTTAGATAAACAGAAAGATATTGTGTCTGTGGGGGCTTTTTTTCTAACATTTTAAGTATTCCTTAAATGCTTTTAAAAGCTTTTTGCTCAATCAGGCCCCAAGAAAAAGATGAGATTGCTTCCAATTTGAGTAAGGAAGTTCTGCAGTCGATTTAGGAAATAAGTAAGGACTACCTGACCTTTGGGCAATGTAATCAATATCCTGTTCTGAAAATAACAACTCACTGTCCTGGAATAGAGGCCAAGTTAGGGCCTTTTGTCCCTTGATCCTATTAATATTTTAGTGAAGAACTCATTGCTAGTTTTTAATCTGTGAGACTTTCTTATGTAGCTATGGGCTACTGATGTTTCTGGAATACTACTGAGAAAATACATTTTTTTAAATTGTGGGGGTTTTCCAAATGTCCCCTTTACTTTTTGCTTTTAATTTCTAACAATAAAGTTTATTGACAGAAAAGCCTGAAGAAGATTACTTTGATACTGAAGAGTATTTACCCACTCAGAATGATGGATATTTTAAAAAATTCATAGCTGTCTGTCACAAATCTTAAAGATTTAATCCAAGCAACAATTTATGGATTTATCTTTTATATACAAAGGATAAAAGAGGAAAGAACCTTGATAAAGAGTTTATCCCTGCTGTCATTCAACCCAAAGAGAGTTTTCTGTTACTGAAAGCAAGGGAAACAAATAAACCTGGATGAATAGTGCAGTGATCCAAAAAGATTTTGGAGATTAGATGAGGATCTCACTGAACTACTTGTATATTGAAGTTAGGCAACGTTGGGTAATGAATATTAAAGGTTATGTATTGATTTTGTATTATGCTTGATTTCAAAGGAAGCTATAATAAATCCAAAGTTTGAAATCACACAGGGCCAGATACACTTGCAATCTTCTGTCAGAAATCAGATAAACTATGGCACGGAGGAATTATTTTCTTAACTGAAGGAAAAACTAAAAAAAAAAATAATAAAAGTAAATCTTTCTCTGATTGTTGAGAAACTTAGGAAAGTTTCATTCATTCAGTTTGAGGTATTTAGGTATAAAGGGAAATATAAAGACATAAAGAACCAAAGAACACCAGATAGTCCCAACTGTTTAGCCGCTTAACAGATAATTAATTTCCTGTAATTCCAAAAAGCGATCACTGCAGTTCCTCACTATTTGTTGTCTTGTAATCCATACAAAAACCTTGCAGCAGGAAATTAGAACAGAGGGTGATCATGAACCGATGAATGGAAATTTGTTACAGAGAATTTGATCTTGAAGACTTTTTTTCAGTTTGATTGTTAACATTTTTGCTCCATTGACCCATATCTTAAAATGTATGGTTCTCTTTTATATATACACTTGATAAAGGGAAGACCTAGGGAAATATTTATATTTTTTTTAGTACATAACTTTGTTTGAAGGGGAACTATCTGTTGTAAAGGTTCTTTGAACCTGGAGGTCACAGAGTATGGAAATACTACAGCAAATTAGTTAATGATGCTGGCTCCTTGCCAGGAAATACTACTGTAAAATGAACAGGAAAAGGGCTGGATCCTGTACCTTTAGCCTTCCTAGAATATTGTTTCTGAGGAATGCTAAAAGCAGCTTTTCAATAAATTTCAGGAATGGCAAGACTTCACACTTGTAATTCTGAACTTTCAACTTTCACAATGGAAATTTTTTAGGTTGTTTCAATTATCTAAATATTAGTTTTAACAGTGAATTGCTTTTCCTCTTTTATATTATTTTTAGCTTTCTGTTCCTAAAGAAAGTATCTGAATGGAGGATTGTGGACCCCTTTTCAGGGAACACACTTTGGTATTATTTGCATCTGATTTATTCTTCATAGAAGAAAAAGAAATGCATAAGTGAATCAGTTTCTTTATTTCTCAACTGTAGGACTAGTTGTAAACAAAACCCCCAAAGCTTTCTATCCATTGCCATCCCTTCTCGAGCTCTTATGAGTCTAAATCCATTCTAACATGAAAAAGAAAGTACAAAATTACAGATTAATTTTTGAGAGCAGCATGAAAATCCATGTGTCCAAGAACGATGCCTTCCTAAGCTGCAGCCTTTAAAGAAGACTTTAAAATTTTAAACATATTATTTTGGGAAGTTTCTCCATTTGTAGAAGTACTAAATGAAGGTAATAAGTCAGCAACTTTTCTGTTACTTGAGCATGAGCCTACTCCTGCCCATTTACAACTCTTGTTTTACTGTGCTCCTACATTGAAGTAACCTTGGTCTTTTAATTTTTTTCCCCTCCATTTAATAATATTTCTCTAACTGCAAAGACTTGGAACATCCCCCTACATGGTGATTCTGCTTTCTTTGGCTTATGAACTCCTGCACCATGTAACACAAAAGACATTTGCTTTCCAAGAGTAAAAAGAGATTGATGAATTGTAGTGAGAATTTCCTTATGAAGCAAAGTGCATTCCAAACATTTTTCCCATGACAAAAATGCTGGATTTTCATGCATAGACTCTGTATACACAGCATATATACACAGAATAATCCTGAATAGATCTTTGAGGGCATAAATTTCTCCCATGACCTGATCTCTCTCTGTGTTCAAAAATTCTGTGGCAGCAAAAATCTTCAAACATATTGAGCTTTCCAGTTAGCTACATAATTCTAAATGGAGACATTGCAGGCATAAAGGCATGCTATTTCTGATAAGAAGATATTAGGAATGATAGAACAGGAAACAATCCATCACCAAGACTCACTGAGCTCTTTTCTGCACTCTTATAATACATGATACAGTTTTACACATAGCCCTTAAGACAAAACTTAGAGTATTTTTCTTTCAAAAATTAATAAAAATCCCTTCCTAAAAGGGATTGTAATCTCTCTATACTTTTCATCTAGCAAGAATAATTAAACTTTATATTTTGAAAATTATTAATGTTTAAAGTTGGTTGAAAATTTCTCTGATAAAAGAATATTCTCTCCACTTACTTCCTTGAGTTACTACATGATTTATCTTGCTGCTGCTCCTGTCTCTTTCTCTCAGTGCGACAAAAATCTGAAACTGAGCTGTTCCCTTGTAAAAAGCGAGTGGATGTCAGGATCCCAAATCAGGGAGAGGTTGAACCCTTATGGGAGATGGAAATCTTTGCCATCAGTCACTCCCTAACATGGTACTTGCAAAAAACTTGGAAAGGAGGGGGAAAAAACAACCTCAAAACAAACAAAAATAAACTCCCTGAAAAAAACCCCCACAAATCAAAAACCAGATATGAAGGGAAAGCCAACTCTCTTCATCTTTAATTATTAGGTACAAGGCCTGAAAGGCCAAATTCAGATCCCACTGAGGTTCAGGAGGATGTCTGCTATCAACCATTATTTTTCTAGCTCTGGTTAACCAGAAATATTAGAAAATAAAATGGCATCAGATTTATTTAAGGAAAATTGTGTCAAGGTCTTTGTTTTTAGGGTTCTACCCTTCCTTTATCACATTCCCTCTTCTTTTTGATGTCCTTCTTGATGGCTTTCTTATGTACAAACTCAAGTGTTTCCAACCAAATAAACAACTTCAGCAGGAATTCTTTGAAGGGAATATTTGTATACACAATAGAATAAAATATATAATGCAAACCACAAACATATTGCAGGAAGGAATTTCAGGATGAAGAATAGTAGGAAAAAGAAGGGAAAACCCAAGAAAGTTCTCTCCTTGCTCCTGCCCTTGAGATTGCCACAGCCACCTCCTTCCAGAAATAATTCCTTCAGCAACTCAGTTCTCAGTGCCTCAGGACACTGAACAACCTCTCTGGTTTGTGTGCTTGTACATATATTTATATTGTTAATATTATTTTACATTTCTATTATTTCTATTTCTATTCATATTTATATTCACTGGGAAAAGCATGTTTGGCAGAGAAGGAGATGAGCAATGGAGCAGAGCGACATGTGGAAAAGCAGATGGAGAACCAGTGACATCTGCCAGGATAACTGGGATTGAAAATATCCCAGATCCCACTTCGACAGAATTGACTGGCAACATGGATATTTCAGGGAACTACACTCTGTGGTATTTTTGCTGTTTTGTACCTTGAATATGGCAGGTTGTTTGCACATTTCACGTTTTTGTTTTCACAGCCCTGGCTAGGAACATATGAAGAAGCTGAGAGTGGCAGGACACAAAATATTTGGCCACAGAAATTCTGTATATGAGTATTACTTGTTTTCCTTTTCATATATGTGCAGTCAGCTCCAGTGGCTCCATTTATATTTTGGCTTCAAATGCCAAGTTTAACTTGGCTCTACAACCAAGGATTTTGGTTTACCAGAGGTTAATAGCAGCTTTTCATTAAAGTTGCCCATATAAAGACACTTGAATGAAAAGTTTAGGATGTTTGACATAGTTTTCTGATATTTCTTTTAGCTGCAAAATAGAGACCATTAATATTAATGCTCAAATGTTTGAGAAAACAAGAATGTAAAATACCAGACATGGTCCAGGTGTTCACATAAATTTCAGACTGAGTTTCCTTTCCTTGCATCTCTTCTAGGAGGAAGAATTCATAAATCTCTGCATGGCACATCTGTAGAAGTCTGAAAAGTGTGAGGCTTGCTAAGCAGACCATTTTAGGAGGTGACCTAAAAAGCAATTTTTATAATGAGTTTATAATTTCAGGTCAAGCCTTAAGTATCATTCTGGCTCACCACTGTCCAGGTGATCACATTTGTGCAGGATCTGCATCTGCACTGTCAAATCAGAAATAAAAATGAACAAATGGATGGGACTGATGAGATTCATGGAAAAAAAAAACATGTGGCAAATGCTATTACAACCCCTATTTCCCATCAGTGACAAATCACAGCCAGCTGGGGAGGTTACTGAGGACTGGAGAAAAAGGAAGACATTATTGGGAAACAATAATTTTTCCATGCTCTTTGCCCACCTGAACACTTTCACCTTTCTTTCCCAACTTTAATTAAAGACAGAAGAATATGGATTATATCAGATATCCAGGATTTAGTCTGATTCTTTCTAGTAGTAATCTTGTGGTATTATCAAATAACATGCAAAGGTATTTTTTGTGGGAGGATATTAAACTTTCTTTAAAACAGTTATCAGCTCAAGGAGCTCATGACATTAGAGGTAAAAGTTCAGCCAGAAGATAAGGATCACTGATGCCTGTGGATCACTGATATTAACACAAACTTTCTAATTGTCTCTGCTTTCCAAAAAAAAAAAAAAAAAAAAAAAAAAAAAAAAAACCCAAAAAAACCCCCAAAAAACCTCAGCTCCATATTATTTCCTGCTGTTTTCAAAGTCAGTGTTTGGCATCACTTGACAGAGAGCCCTTAATCACATTAAGAAAATGTTAATTAGTAATTTCTTTTTGATATTTATGATGCCAGAAATGAGAAAAGACATAAAGATAATCCATTCATTTTCCTTTCCCTTTCCCTTTCCTTTCCCTTCCCATTCCTTTTTCCTTTCCCTCTGAAGGAGAAGAAATAAAGTAAGAAGGAATAACTGAAATAACTGAAGTAATTTGAAAAAACAACTCAAAAGAGGAGGAAAAAAATCACATGGCTTTCTTAACAGTTCACAGTTCAACATAAATTGACTTTTCCCTGCGTCATCTCTGCTCTTTCATATTTTCTTGCATAACTTTCTTTCAGGTTTTGAAAGAAAGCAAATTCTTATCCAGAGACCAAGTTGTTCAGGCTGAAATCCTTGCTGGAATTATTATTCTATATTAATAACACTGAGAGACCACAGCCATACAGTGCTGTCCAATTTTTCTCACTTTAATTCCTAAAAAAAACCGATACCATTTTAACCTGCATGTAAAGATTTGTCCTAAATTGCATCCTGGAAAATATTTTGATTTTAGAAATTTTATGCTTCTATAACTAACAGAAAATAGATGTTCAGGTGACTCAGCTACTTTTTCTGTGTTACTACATTAATTATCCTATAATGAAAGCAGTGGATAAATTATAATTAATTAAAATAAATATTAATATAATTAATAAATATAATTGATTAAATAGTTGATTAAAATAATATTAATTTAAATAGAAATAAAAATTGCAAGAGGAATGCACTGAGCTTGTGCAGTAAAGCAAGGAATTACGAGAAATGTAGAAGACACAACCAAATTAATTTTTGGGTACTAGGAAAGGAGGAAATTTGGGTCCAAATCACTAAAGCTCAGCAGATCTGGAGGAGGGGAATTTGCATGAGAGGACAATCCCCTCCCTTGTTGTGAGCCAGGGATGGTGACCAGCAGTGACCATGACACGAGGACTGACGTCAGGGAAGGGACACAAGTGGCCCAACAGTGTCCACGTGGGGGCTCAGGAATATGGGACAGAGCAGGAGCTCTGGAAAGGGGGAACTGCCATTGTGAATTCAAAAGCCTTTCAATAATTAAAAAAAAAAAAAAAACAAAAAACACCCTGAAAAAAAGATGATACAAGTGCCTGTGTGCAACATAAAAAGCCTGAACTAAAGTCCACTGACAGCAACTTTGGTTTTCCAATTAACTCCAGCAGGCATCTCATGGGTCCTATTTGTGATCATTAGGAATGAACAACAGGAGTCTCATGATTGGTCCCTAATTACCCCAAATATTCATTTAATGAACTCCAGACTGAAGGGGAGTGGGTGAAGCTCTGCCACTGACTTGCAAGAAGCCAGGAGCCCTGCCAGGATTACACAAAGCACAATTAATTGAGGGACATTCTGCCCTTACCTTCAGCACAGGTAGCAAATCTGAACTTATTTATCACAAAAGCGGAGGCAATGATTGAGGAATAATCAAAACTATCCTCTTAAATATCCAGTTAGATATAGATATCTAGTTTTTATTAATTTGGAAGAGCCAAAATAAGCAACCTTAGGAAAATTGTCTTTATTCAGCACTTGAAGCCAGCAGACTGTTTTCCCAAACTTGTTAGCAGATCAGGAGATTAAAGACAGTGCAGAGGGATTTTTTTTTTGTTCAAAGACTGAAAGCCATTAGGAAAGATCAATAGTTTAAAAATCAGCTTTTGTTTTGCCAGTTACTACTGAAATTGCTAACGAATTTGGCTGTGCTGCTTGCACGATGCAAACAAATAGAAATAAATAAAGAGACAAACAAATAAATACATAAAGCTGGGACTGTTTTCTGCCACAGACAAATCTCGAGGCACAAGGGCTTGCTTTGGGTATTGTGGTTCTGTGTCTGGTCACAAGCTTTGGCCTTGGAGAATCAAAACAAACACCTGTACCCCACTGTGGTATCTGAGGGTGCTTAGAGACAAAAAATGTCTGGATTTATTCATGTAGGCATTTGAACCCATTCACTGCAAGGTGGGGAGGCAGAAAACTTCATTATCAGAGCAGACTACGAGTCCCTCCCTGATAGGAGAACAGACCTGAACTGGATGTTTTCAAGTATTTTAGGTGAACAAAATTACAGCTTTTCCTTAGGAAGTAAATCTTAACCTTAATTCCCTCTCAGATTCCCTGATCAGCTGTGAAAAGAAAAAAAAAAGAGGCTAAATTTGTTCTTCATATTTTTAAAATAAAAAAATCTAAGTTTATTAAGCATTCTTGTGAAGACCCTCACAAAGGTTACATCAGGAGCACAAGAAAAATTGAGAGTGGAACTTTGAGAAGTCAAACACTGCTTCAACATTTGAGGCAAATAATTTTATATGTTTTAGTTCCCTTAAAATAAAAAAAAATTCTCTCACTTCACCCTCCACTTTTAAATGGGGAGAAATATTTTTGTGTCAGATACTCCACATTAAACAGACTTCTCACATCAGTGGCGCTCTCCTGGTATTCAGAAAGGTTTAATATAATTTAAAATTATTGCTTTTCATCTCAGATGAGTTTAGATGAATATGAAACAGCACAGCATTGGTTAATGTGACTGTAAAATCTTCCCAGATATTTTTGCCATTTTCCTCTTGCTTTTCTGAAAATGCTGTCTGCAACAGGCATACATGAGATTTTAGAGACTGCCACAAAATTCATATAATGAAAAAATAGTAGAGGCAGGTATTTATTAAGTTAACTGTGCCTGGGCATATGCACTGATTTGAGGATTTCCTCAGTAAGCCACTTTTGCCAAATAATTCATTTTTCCATTTAGATTGTTTAAGCTCATGGACTATTTCTGACTAATATTTAGCAATATATTATTCATACCTTCTCAGAAACATGAAGCATCATTATCTGCTTTATACCTCAATTAATTTTCTGATGTTGGCTTCTGCCTTATTTCATTTGTAACACTTTTTAAAATTCACAGCACATGGAATGGAAATGTTCTACTCTGCCTCTTCAAATTGTATGTTGAGAGGGAAGTACTTGTGCTTAACAAAAGCACAAGTAAATATAAAATATTTTCTTGTTTGCAGAATCTTTTTGTGCCATATTCTCTCAAACAAAGCCAATGATATATTACATAAACTTGTTTCACAGGCACAAGTTTTTGTTGTTCCACCCTGCTGGGAGTTAACAGTGAGGAAGTTTCCTGGAAGGCAGTGCCCGTTTGGGATTCCCTTTCAGGGAATGCACACTCAGGGGACACACACAGATCATGACCTCATGCCATACTCAGACAAATACTAATCATTCTGTCTTCATTTTGAAATAAATAAATGAATACCCTTAAATAAATAAATGAATATCCAGAGAAGTTACAGCACCCCAACCTGCCCTTTGTCACGCTTCCAGGCAGAGGAATATTTTTAATTTTTTTTTTTTTTTTTTTTTTTTTTCCAGCTAATGCAATCAACGCCAAGCAGAAATTCCTTGTGAGGCAAAGCAGTTTCTTGAGACCATGGGAAGGTCAGGCCTTTTTCCCTGCCTAGGAAGATCCTTGTACTGTGAATTTCAGCATAATCTCTACATTCCATCACATCACTGATGGCAAGTATTCGGGGTATACACACAGCAGAGGCACAGAAGGAGATAACCAGCTCCTCATATCTGCAAATTCCTCAGCCATGGCCTTGTTCCAGTTCTTTGTTATCTTGAAAGAATCCTGACTTGCCTATTGCTGTGGTGCCAAAGGTCATTTTTGTAGATCAAGCTGGTTTCCTTTGTGCTGGGATATCCTGCAGAGTGCTGTTTGTTAATTGATAATTATACTTCCTTTCAAATTTGTCAGGCACTGATGATTAGGTCCTACAGAAGCATCAGGGTTAAAAAGAAATTAAACTAAGCAAAAATGCACACAGTCAGTTACATTTAGATAAAATCAAAGTGTCTGAAGGTTTGAAGAGACCTTAGGCTCAGCACATTTGTTAAAAGAAGCTGTGTATATTCACAGAAAGATTTAGGATTGTAAATACAATTTTAGATGGCCTGTAGGTGCTTTTTAATATTTCCTGCTGTGTCTCATTTAATTAATTGATTAACTCATGAAAATTGCTATTGGAACTCCCTCTTTGTTCAACTTTAACAAATATTTATTCACATAAAGAATCTCCTCTCCAGTCCTGATGACTTCAGGACAGACCTGACTTCATAATTTCTCACCATATTGAATAGAGAGGATTTAGAGAGCAATCAGAGAAATATCACTGCAAGGACAGAATGAAGAGGAGAAATCTCTAGAAATGAGGTTCCTCTAGGTCTGGCTGTGGGAAATGGCAGGAATGCCAGCAGGTATTGTACCCACCATAAATATCTTTAACTAGGGAATGGAACTGTCTCTTGGTCTTCTAATGCTTATTGCTCTGGATTTTTCTTATTTTCAGAGAGGAAAACGGAAGAGAGGAGTTGGTTTAGCTTTTAAAATGTTTCTTTTTAAAAAAACATTCCTGAGAATTCTTCAAAAAAGCCCAAGAATAAAGAGGAGACCAAAGAGAATTGTTGTTATCCAAATACCACTATCAACAAAGAAATTCTTGGCACATTCTTAGTGATATTCTTGTTAAAAACCAAACTCTACATTATTTGATTCAATTTAAGATTCATCAATTTGTGCTGCTTCTGAGCCAGACATGAGAAAGCTGATGACAATACCAAGTTTTGGATCTCTGAACGCAAAGTTACTTCAAGTGACACTTCAGTATTGGACCACAATCTAGAAAAACTTTGTGGAGATTGAAGCTCATGGAGGATGGAACAGCTCTCAAATATTCCTTTTGTGTTATGCCTCTCTTATACAGCAAAAAAATTTTGATTATAGGGTGAAGAGGGCTTATTTAGAATAGTATCTCTTTACCTTATGATGATGTGGATGTTTAGGAAGACAAAAAAAATGACAGAACCTTCAACAATCAGAGAGAAATTACAGAATTCTTCTGGAACACTGAAAGAGAGGAATGCTTCTATTCTGATAATAAGATTGAGAAACATCAAGGTGCCACTGACTGAGCATCCTGAGCTGTGAAAAACAGAGCTCTCACTGCCTCTAAAAGAGGTGCTCTTTCAGCAGAGATTAACAGCTTCTTTTTTCATTATTAAAAAAGCTGAATGATTAAAAGATGTGCATCACACAATGGAGAAGAAAGAACTCCTGAGGCCTTTTGGAAACAATGTTCTTAAACTATGTAAATTTGTTTGTAAATATTTTCTTTCTAGGAGTGAAAAAAACCTTCCTGGCATCTATGAAAATCTGATGACATGGTGAACGAAATAAACTGTTTGGAAAATGGTGACATCTGCAAGACCACTCTGCTGCCATTTCAAATTCAAGTTTTCCTTCCAGTTTCACCTCATACTTCACTAACAGCAGATCTAACTCTGCTGTAATTTTTTTTTTTTCTGTTGAAAACTTTCTTTCTCTGTTGTGTTTCCCTGTGGGATGTTCTCTTCCCTATCAATCTACCCCTGCAGCACTCAGAGCATTATTTCCCTCTGCCTCGTGTGCGTGCTTTACCCTTCCCAGCGCCAAAGCCTTGACAAAGAGCACTGGTTGGGAACATTTTGGAGCTGCTGTTTAATTGTAGCAGCCCTGCCAGCTCAGGATGCCAACAATAACATACAGTAGATGCTGTGTGTGGCTTTCCCCTCACTCTTGGGATAGTGTTTCTTTGACAGGCTGGATAATGAAGTGGGATGCAGCAGAGAGCGACTTCTGCTAGACATGTGTACGTGTTAGAGGCCATGAGGCTGAACATTCACACAGCTTTTAAAGGAAAAAAAAAAAAAACCAACAAGAATTGTGCTGCTAAAATGCTCCCAGTGTCATTTTTAATGACAACAGCCTTGGCAATGTGTGGTGGTTCATCCTTTTAACAAAGCACACAAGTTTCAGCCTTGGAAAACTTTGCTAAAGTCACTGACTTTGGGGCCCACTTGTCATGTGCAGATTCAAGGGTTATGTAGCTTTAACACAGATCAAAATTTTCGTTTCCCCTCTTGTTCAACAAGGTCATAGAGAAACTACAGAATTCTTCTGGCAAACAGAAAGAGAGGAATGGTTAATTTCTGACAATAAGGATGGGAAACATCAAAGTGCCCCTGACCAGCATCAAGGACTGAGTGTCCTGAGCTGTGAACAGCAGAGCTCACACTGCCTCAAAAAGATGTGCTCTTTCAGCAGAGGTTAAAAACTTCTTTAAATTATTATTTAAAAAGGATGAAGGATTAAAAGATGTGCATCATTTTGCTGCAAGTGTTTGCATTTAAGAAAAATACTTGAAACTTTTGCCCTCATAAATGCAGAGTTGAGCAGAACTTTCCCAGCTTTCACACCATGTGACTGAGGGGCCTTTCACACCAGCAGCCTCAGGAGCAAAAACAAGGAATAAACACCCAGCTACTGATAAAATCTTATCTATTATCTTATTCTTATCTATCTCATCTTATCTATTCACCTTCTGTTCTATCATGAAAGGCATAAAAACCTGATTTTAGAAAAATTTAACTGGCAAAAGAAACCATTCACAACGAGGTTTTGTTGTTGTTTTGGCACAACAATCACAGCACCTGAGGTGTGCACAGCAGGCTTTTCCTTTCCCTGGTGACTTTATTTAGTCCCCTGTGCTCCTTTCCACGTTTCCAAAGATTTTGGCCTTTAACTTGCCCTCTGCTCATGCACAGTGCTGAGCAAACAAACAGAGGCTGCAAAAGACAATTTCCATCATCAGGATATCTCCATCCAGCTGCCTGCTGAATTTCAATAGCTCCTGAGGCAGCAGAGAAGTCACAAAGTTCATGACAATGACAAACCTACTGAAGACAAGCTTAGAACTGGTGGCCCAGAGTGAATGAAATGAGAGAAAGAAATTTTGGCAATATTTGTTAATATCATTCCAAACAGCTACAGCTGCAACCATGGTGTTTGAGGTTGGGATTATCTCATGTTCAAGGACAAATTAAAACCCTCTTCGAGGGGCATTTTTAATGCAGAGAACAGAATATTATCAAAATAATCCATGCCCAACAAAGAGAATGACTTTCCTAAGGTAAAAATCTGTGGCTGTGCTCATACAAAGCAAAAAAATACATTAATAAAATAAGAAAAGCACAACTTTCCAAAAACCTTGAAACTGGTGAACCAGATAGAGACAAATAAATGTTTTTAGTAAAGCAGGCCATGAAACATTTTTTATTAAACTGCTTTTCACTTTCCTGGCACTTTTAAAATACTTTTGGCATCCAAACACATGGGACCACTACTTGAACCTGCTAAAATACAAGGCTCAACAGTGTGCTCTGGAGAATTTTTCACCAATTCCTCCTATCTGCCTGCTAAATTTTTAGATTAAAATGCTTATCATTTAGCCCTCTGTTTATCTGTTTATTTTGGGTTTTTTCCCCCCTCTTGAAGCTGAGAAATGCAACAGCACATGCCACACTTAATTCTACAAATCTGCTCCCTCTTTTTGCTATTCCCCAGTGCCTCAGAAAACAATGCTTCAAAATATACTCTGTCCTTTATAATTAAAATTAATATGGCTAAATTTTATATAAATATGAATGGTTTTTATCCTGCCTTGGCATATGCCTTCAATCAAATTTTGCTAGGACTGACACATTATTCTCTGGGTCCCTGGGTACAAACAGACTGAGTCTTTCTCAAACCATCAGAGTGACCCATGGCCATGTTGATTCTGGATTTATCAGTGTTATCAGAGGAAGAGTTCAGCTCTTCAGTCTGCTTTTGCTGAGATATTTACAACTATCACACCAAACCTCTCTGCTCCAAGCATGTGAGATCCCTTTTTTTCCCCTGCAATAACAGCAACAGCACAAAAAATGACATTTCTCCCAGTAAGGGCATTGAAGGAGTTCAGCACCATTAATAAAAACTTATGAAGGAGATCTTATACAAAATCTGCTACATAAAAGGCAAAATCATTACCCTTCCTTATGGGGTAGCAGCGATTTAAAAATAGCTTTTCTTAATGAAGAAGGAAACCCATCCTTTAACCATTCTGCTGACTTTTTTAGCCTGAAATGAAACCTGTATTTCCCTCATATGCTCTCCAGTCCAAAAAAGCTGTACGAGAGTCCTCTCTGTGAGGATGGATGGATGATAAACTTTTTGACATTCACACAGCTCCTGTCTCACACAGAATTTTCCCAAAAAAAAGGTAGGAGAGCAGCTCAAAGCAGGACTATTAAATGCTTTCTTTTTTCTTGGTGGACCTGAATGCATGAGATGGGGAAAAAAGAAGTCACTGGCACTTGTAAGCTCAACCTCATGGGAAAAATAAAGGTAGTGAAACCTGTGCCTGATGCTGTAAAATTGTGACTGCTGGATGCTGTGACATTATTTACTTCTCTGTGCTTCTGGGTCCTTTTGCATCTAAATTCATCTGCAATTTTTAAATAGATATAAAATATGATTAATGAAGCACTTGCAGAAGTCACTCATTAATGAATTGTGTTTGACAAGTGTAAAATACAGCAAAAAACCTTCTGCTTCCAAAGCAGCTGCTGCTGTGCTTTATTGACAAATTCCTGGAATGAATCCCTTCATGACACCAAAGAGGTGGCAATTTAATCTTAGTCTCCTCAGATAATGATCTTTCTGCAGTATAAAAAGTACTTTTCAGACTTCCCAGTCTTGTTTGCCACTGTGTCAAACCTCATTTGTCTGGAATATATTCCTGAAAAATTCATCAGCTGTTGAGGAAGAAGATTTGAATCCTGCTGATTTGTCACCTGGGGAATGATTAAAAACAGGAACAAAATGCCAGGTATGAGAGGGGTGCAAAGGCCAGCCCAGAGAAACCATACACAGAATGAGGTAAACAAAGAAAACTCTGAGTGCCATGATTGGAAAAATGCAATAGGGTGAACTTTGAAAATTAGGAAACCAGAGGCTGAAATGTTTTAAATGTGGTGACAACCTAGGGAAACAAAACATCCAGGAGTAAACATGTCTTGGGAGAAGCTTTAGGAAGAGAATTTTCTGCAAGAAGAAAATAAGGTTTTATTTCATGGTGGCTGCTGGGTGTTGTAGAAGCACAACCAGCACCCCCAGAGATTTCTCCTTGCCAAACTTCCCTGTGCCTTCTCCTTTCTAAACCACACTAAATTTATTGGTTTTTATCAGGTTTATTTCAATTTGGATTCTGCAGTAAATATTTTCATTGGGCCATCTTTGTGCACTGGGAAAGGCAGTTTGAATTTCATAAATAAAATACATATTTGGTTCAATAAATTAATTTCTTTTTAGCCATGCATTACATTAGAGCAGAACCATTAGAAGAAGAAGCAGTTTAAAGTTATTTTAAAAATAATAATTCCCTATTACACTACTTTGAACCTCAGTGTATATTAAGTGTGAAACCTGATAGTAAGTTCTTACAAATAAAGACACCATAAAATAATTTCAAAAAGGCCTTTTCAAGGGGAAAAAAATGAGCTGTTGTCAAATGACTGTGGAGACTAAGAAAAAATTAAGAAAATTCTTCATTATAATATATTATGAGAATAGAATCTATTTTTAAAATATGATACAAAGTTAACAAACTATATTTACTTATATACATTTACTCATTTTCTCAATAGTTGGTCAACCAAATTGTTGGTGTATCTTTCCTCTCCAGTGAGACATAAAATCTGGAAACTGAACTACTCCCTGGATAAAAGAGTGATTTTCAGCCATGTTCAGGAGATTGCCGAATGTTTTCATAAAAGCTACATTTTTACTATTCAAAATCTTCTTGGAAAAATCAAGAAATTCACATGGAATTTTAAGTTTTTAATATGAAGACAAAAAATATTCTACTAAAAATTTTCCTCAAGACTTCTGCTACTTCCTTTTTATTTTTACTTAATGTTTAGTCAGTGTTTTTTGGTTCTTTGTTGCCAGAAAATAAAAGTGTTGGAAACTGTCAACACTAAGCAGAGCTCCAAGATGCCATTGACTTCGTATGGGATTGCAGAAACCCTCAAATTCATTTTCCAAATGTTCATTCAGAAGTTTAAAAACTGCACCCGTGTCTTCCCATTGCCACAAGGAACACAAAGGAAGTATGAATTCTCTTTGGATTGTTTGGAACATAAGAGCAGAGGGGAAGGGAAATATTCTGTCAAATAGTAAATTTTAGGGACCACATTCTTGCAACAAAACCAGAGCTCCCCCATTTAATCTTACAGGACCTCAATACCCATGTAAAGGTTTTAACCTTTATTCTGTATTTCTGTTAAAGGTGTTGAAAGCTATAATGGCATTTTAGTAAAGATTTTACTCAACAGGATTTGTAAAACTGGGAGTGGTGATTTACAGTTGTGCGTGTTTCAGCTTTGAGATGTCTCCTTGTCACTAAAAGAAAACCACCAAGTCTCAAAATGTCCTCAACACAATCATACTTCCTGGAAAAATGAAAGATAAAAAGAGAGGCATGTAGCTCTAATGATTTGAAGAGTTTTGAAAAGAAAAGCTATGAAGTGCTGTGTTCCCAGAGTAAGAAAGTATTTGTCACAGCCTAACAAAACTCCAGCATTCCTGAGAAACATGACAGCCAAGAGGAATCTGTGGAGACGTGTTTCCAAAGCTCATAAATGGGTTAAACCCTCAAAATTCCAAATTCCTTGCAACCAGGCCAAGGCAAATTTAAAAAAATAAATAAATAAATAAAATAAAGAAGAGGGGCAGAGGAGGAAGAAGAAAGCTTTCCCAACTGTTTGACACTTTCCAACATGCTACTGTGTGTTGGTTATTTGCATAGCAGTGCCCTGCCCTCACCAAAGGTATTGCTCCATAAAAGCAATGAAAATAAAATAAATTGTTAACCGGGGGTGTTATGGGCACATAAAACCTAATTACACCTTGCTCCATTTTGCAAAATTGCCATATGTTCAGATTCTGGGATTTGACACTTTGCATGTTAAGGGTCTTTATGTTTTGCTTTATTCTTCTGGATTGAGGGCAATAACCCAGAATTAATTCTGCTAATGCATGACATGGTGACTTGTGACTGCTTATGGAAATTGCCTGACACTTCTGTTAGAAAAACCCATTTTCAGATCCTTAAACTTTACTGTCAGATGTAGGCTGGTATTTTTTATGCCACTCCAGGGTTGATTTATTGTTTTACATTCCAGCCATTTCTGAGAACAAGAGAGGAGAAAATGTGCTGTTTCACCCACATACATTGCAACAACAATAATAATGGTGATTAAAAGTAGGGGAAAAAAAAGAAAACAAAACAGCTTAAAAGACCTGGCACTATTGAAAAGCAATTTCACAATGATACCACTGAAGGCCAGATGTGCCTGTAAGATCATTCCCTCACAGATCTTTTCCAGTAAGATGCAGCCAGATTTAACCAACTTTAAAGAATTACAAATAAAGCTCAAAATGACCAGCATCAGATTCCTTTTCCTCTCACCAAAAGAGCACTTCAGACTCTGTGAACATCCCATCTGTCCTGCCTGTGAAAAGCTTGGAATTGCAAAAAACCGAAAGGTATTTGGGTGGTTGTGATCTGGAGCTGGACAAGGATGGGACACGAATATCAAACAAGAATGCAGAGTACTCAGGTGGCTGGAAGGGTGACCACGTGCAAATAAAACAGGGGGAAAAAATGGATTATGAGTCAGGAAGAAGAGGCACTACCTAAGCAAACAGACTGAGGCAAGGAGGAGAAAATTAAGGTTGAAGGAGTGAGTTGAGGGGTGAAAAAGCTGAGATAAATAAGTCAGGAAAAGAGAAAGTTCTATTGGAGACTGGGGAACACAGGAGAGGTGTGGGAGCAGGGAGTCCCACTCTTGAATGTCACATTTCCTTCCCAGAACTTGCAAGACAAATTACAGATGTATTTAGATATTATTTCTAATTATATATAAAAATTGCTGCTCATCCAGCCAGGAAAGTGTCCTCCAGTGGCCCTGGTCCCTGCAGAGCAGACATCCCCCTGCTCAAGGCTCCCTCCTCTGCCTCCAGAGTCAGCAGCAGAGCTCTGAGCTCTGGATTCTGCAGCTCCACGCTGCTCCCAGAGGTTTTCCTTCCTGCCATCAGATGCCCACGGAGCAGAGCCACTTGCACATCACTTCTGGAGGGCCTCCCTCACTTGTTTTGTGGCTTTTTTCTCTCCCTCGTGCACACACATGCACAGACACACACACACACACAGAGGGTAAAATTAGATCTGACAAGGCATGCAGATGAAAGCTGGGAAATGCTGCAATTATCGTTTCCCACGTAATCTTAATTCAGGCTTTTGTGCGCGGATTTTAGGGTACAGTTCCTAAAAGTGCTGTGTCATTTTCAACAAAGAATGGGCCCTCTCTGGGAAAGAATGAGAGTCATGACATGATGGCAGTATTACCTACAGGGATGAAAAGGCAAATGAGGCAAAACCTCAGGAAAAGTGGTTAGAAATGCCAAGATCAGTAAAGAAAAATTCAGTTCCCCTGAAACCTGATAGTCTTCTTGGTTTTCTGCAGTTCTGATTTATAAAAAAATCACAGTATTCTTCATTTGACAAAACACAATGACAACTTCTTTGCCCTTTCTATTCAGGTAGATATTATTCAAAGAGGATGGAAGATGTGTTGGGAACCACTTTACTACAAAAATATTGAATAAAAAAATCGAAAATGCTTAAATGCAAACACACCAAACAGTACTTGTTGCTAAATGCTGAAACTCTATTCCGTTTTCACCCCGTGTTCTGAGCAGAGACTTTGGAGAAAATAAAGATAAAATCTTATGAAGCCTTTTGATTTCAAAAGTTTCTCCAAGTTCTGGTCTCATGACTTGTGCAGCTGAATCCTGCCTTGGGGAAAGGGATGAGACAATAACATGCTCCAGACTTTCAGAGTGGTGCTGGACAACTCCCTGAAGCTGAACTTTTCCTAGCTTGGCTGCTGATGGGCTGGTCTGCATTTTGTTTGTCTAGACTGGCATTCCTGGATGTGACTCACAAAACAATTGCACTCCCATGGTGACAGCTGAAGGTGGTAGGGATTTTACTGGGAGTGTTCCACATCTGTCAAAATATTTGGAAAAAAAAAAATTTAAAAAGAAATCCAGATCCTGCCTGGCTTAAAATTGGCACCAAAAATGAGTGGCTAGTCAAGCTCTGTGTCTGTCCTGTGGTTTGCAATTTTCACTGTGGGAATGACTACAACACTGCACTGTGAAAATGAAATGTTTGTGAAGTGGTTCTTCTCCACTGACATATCCCTGAATAAATCTCAGGAGAAAATGGATAGCATTGTTTTCAGATGTGGCTTTGACCAGCAGGCAGTAAAAGGGCCACACAATGAGCAGAAGGAAGAATTATTGAGGAGTTGCTAATTAAACCAAGAGGAGCCATCCCAATCTGTCTGGTCTGTGCAGAGAATGGTGCAGAAATCTTGTGAGGGGAAGAGAGGAAAACAACTCCCCTCGAGCCCATGCACAAGAGGTAGAAACTGGATTCATGTGGCAAATTCCAGCTTCTAGGTTTCCTACTTTTCAGGCTTTGACTTTACATTTTGTCCTTTTCCTATTATTTGCCAACAGCAACATTTTAGGGGAAGAGGCTTCCCACTGCTCAGATTTAATGCTGGAATTGCAGCACATCATCTTCAACCACTTCAGCACATCAACTTCTTCCTTTCAACAATGTTGTAGAAGATTTCTGGCCCAAATCACCCCAATTTCTGGCACCTGGGAGTAAAATACAAAAGGAGGACCTTTTAAAGCTCAGGGTTTTTTTTTATGTGGGCACTGTATTGATTTCATTTATGTGTCCTGCATTAGAAGCAGGGCCAGTTGAGAAAGAAGGCCTTTAGAACTGGTTAAAAAAACCAGAAAGAAGCAGCAGTTACAACCCTTCCAGAAATTATCAATCTGAGCAAATATTCTCCTAACACAACTGCTTCAAGGCCACCTTCTTGGTTCAAGATACCTATTCCAATAGATCAACATTTTCTCCACAGTTCCTGCCTAGTTTCAGCCAAAAACTGAAGAACTTTGTTAAACAACCTTCTCAGCTTTGCCAGACTCCATTTTCCTTCTTTAACATCTGTGAACAAAGCAATGAACATGAAGAATTCTCCCACATCTGTTTTCTGGAGAGAAGAATGTATTCCAAATCAATCAGCCAATTAATCATAATTTAATTTCCCTGTAAAACACAACTCCTGCTATCAGGTAACAGCCCATTTTCCTCCTAGGCCTGGCAAAGCAGCAGTCCTGCAGATTTTCCCTGGCATTTGTTTGTCTGCAAGTTGGTATGAAAACAGAAACAACTTTCATTAGCTGCAGTGGCTATTGGAAACCTCATGTAATTCAAGGGCCAGACAAAAATGAACAATGCTCAGTGACCTACATTCCTCACATATTAACACAAAGCATATTTCTGTTATAAGCCAATATTCTTCGAAGTTGTTGGAAAAGGCTGGAAATCCAAAGGAACAGGGAAGGGAACAAAAGCTGATTTTACAAAAAGACACCTATGCCATTCCTTCTCTCCTTTCCTCCCCTCCACCAACACACCAGAATTATTCTAGGGATAATTTCAAGATACTTGTTACTTCAATTGCATTATAAAGCACATGGTGTCACAAGTCTGAATTCTCTTCACAAATATTATTTTCAAAGCTACTCAGTGTGTGGAGATACTGAAGCCCCAGGGATCTCCCAGTCTGAGTCCAAAAAATGTGCAGCAAAACAAGATGTTTCTTAAAAATGTGTTTAACAAAGAGCCTGCAAGGAGTATGGTGAAGAGACAGCCTGTTTAAGAAAAACTTGGTTAAATAATAGATGTTTCTGAAATAAGATTTCTCAGACTCTATGAATTAATTCTTCTATTCCTTATTTGATAGAAATAAAAATAGCTACTATGGAAGTATTTATTTTGTATTTCCGTTCATTTTATTAAAAATATGGCAAATTCAACTATGTTGAAAGTGGCTGAGAAAATTTGGGTATATCCATGCAATTGGATTTGGGCTCTTTGGTATCAATTTAGGAGCTAGAAACAAGAAAGGAAATTAAAATTTCAAAACAATTTAGAAGAGAGTGGGTGAATTAGTTAAGAAAAGGGCAACACTGATATTGTAAAATAAGTCAAAGGAAGATTGATATTTTAAAGAGAGTACTAAAGTGGCAACTTCCATTTCATATGGCTGTACACAACTTCCTTGTTTCAAACCTAGAATGGGAAACCACTTCTCACTTAGAGAAAAAAAAAGATGCAAAACTAAAACAATCACAGTTAAGAAATAATTTTCTGATTTTTTTTTTCTTCAGTTGTGCAAAGACACTAAGTGATCCTGATCCTACCAGATGGATCATTAGTTTAAAAGTACCCCAGCTGGGACATTTAGAAGTTATTGAATAGAATGACAGCTTTTACGAAGATTTTCTCACCTAATTAATTTACATTGGCTTGAAAATCTGACCCACAGAAAACAGACTCAGGTTTTGACAAAGTTTTTGATTTACGATGAATTGTTCAATTTTTTTTTGTTGTTCTCAAACTGTTCATAATGCTTCTTTAAAAGAGGTCAGAGTAGACCAGGTAGGATCTCTTAGAGAAATGCACAAAGATTGTGCCCTTTCTTGGGGAAATAAGTGTGTCTTAAGAAAGGGGGCAGAGGGAACTCAAAGTTAAAGGAATATAAGGAAAAGTCTCAAATTCTGTTCATTACTGAAAGGAGGAGGGAGCACCCACTGGATTTTAGAGACTGTGAGGAAGATAATGAAAAGAACTCTGCTGGGAAGCAGAAAAGAGTGTCAGGATCTTACAGCAAGGTGAAAGACTTAAATTAAAATATCAATTACAACTTGGAAGCAAAGAGTAGCCACCAAGGAAATCTGACAGGAAAAAAAGCCAAGTATAACTTCTTTGTTTTTATTATTCCTTCCCAGCTGACCCAGGGTCATTGGGGCAGTGTTTAGTGACATTTGTTTGTCCTCAAAATAAATAAAAGGTCAAGGCATAAGACACCTGGCCAAAGGATCTGAATGTCTGGAAGGGGAAAGAAAAGGTGCCCACTTGTATCTTAAAGGAAATGTGCAGCACCCAGGGTGTTCTGGATGAGGTTCTACCAATCCTTCAGGAACCCAGATACTGCTGGTGGTCAGAAATCTCAGGAAGAGTTTTGCCAGGAAGGAGCTTCTGCTCAGCTGTTGCTTTAAAGCAAGTTTGCTGCTAAATAACCCAATAATCCAATAATTGTGTCCTCAAGTCACCAAGAGAGTGTTTTTACTATCAGGATCAGCTGTACCTAATGATATTCCCTATTTGTGCTGCCTGTTTTAGAGACAATATCATGTCTAAATTTTCCAATACACAGATGTCAGGCAGAAATTATTTATGCTTCTGATTCCATTCTAGCTGAAGGCACCAGCACTTTTCCATCTTTAGCACGGGGCAGATTCAGACATACATGCTGTTGTTGAGAAGATTCAATTAAGTCATTTTTGTGTTGAATTTCTGCTGCAAATTAGCAGTTAGATTTTGTTAACAATTGCTGCAGATAGTGCATTTAATCATCAGCAAATTAGCATTGCTTCAAATTTCCTAATTAAGCTGTATTTTCAGAACGCTTGTAAAAGCATGTTACAATCAAGGGTTACTGACTGAGCTGAAGCAAAATTTACTTCCAAAAAGTGTTTCCATTCAACAGTTATTTGTTACAGCTACAGCAGAAAACATGGGAATTAGCAGGAATTTTAGGTCTTGTTTCAATAGAAAATATTATGAGAAGTAGTCTTTTTCTATTCCTCTGTAAATGTTTTCAATTCTATAACATGTAGCAACAGAATATCTAATACAAGAAAATCTTGCTATTCTGGAAAATGAATGACTCCTGAAGACTCATGTTTTGATAGGAAATATCAGTTTTTGCCAAAAGGAAAAGTATTTTTAAAGGTGTTATTTTGGTCAATTAGACAACGAACAAAAAATGTATCAGAAAACCATATTGTTTATAAGAATTTAGGCCATTTATCTGCTCAATTCAACAAAAGTAAAAAAAAAAGCAGAAACTTCCATAGTTCTAAATCCAACAGAATGGAGGCTCACTGGATTGCTGTCGAGAAGTTTTGCCCTTCTTATCTAATTGGAAGAAAGATGGAGAGAGACAATTTACAACAGCTTGTGACAGGGCAGGAGGGAATGGCTTCAGACTGACAGAGAGGAGGTTTAGATGGGATTTTGGGAAGAAATTCTTCCCTGTGAGGGTGGGCAGGCCCTGGCACAGGGTGCTCAGAGAAGCTGGAAGTGTCCCAGGCCAGGTTGGACAGGGCTTGGAGCAGCCTGGGACAGTGGAGGGTGTCCCTGCCATGGCAGGGGTGGCACTGGATGGGTTTTAGGGACCTTTCCAGCCCAAGCCATGACTGTGTAAACCCTCAGCTGATGTCATCCTGAGCTGTGAGACTCTGGATGGGTGGGTGCATTTATGCCAGGGTGTATGGCATAGACTTTCCCAAGCGCTGCCTTAATTTTAGGGATTTTAAGTGCAGAGCTGACATGTGAGCCCTGGTAATAATGCTGGTTTTGGGACAGATGGGGCAGGTCCCCCCCTCTGGCACACTCAGCTCAGCAGTGGCCCTGATCTATTCAGTATTTGCTTCCTCTCCCTTTGACACATTAATCTGCTGCTGGAGGAGCCAGACATTCCCTCCCCATCCCTTGGCTGATGTCTTTAGCTCTGTCAGCTGAATTATGAAATTACACAGAGCTGTCAGCTGGATTCATGGGATAAATGCACACCCTGCGAGTTATGGACATCCAGCATTGTTCCACAGAAATGTCCTTGCCTCCAGCATGTTATGAATGCATCCCTCTGACCAAACAAATGTTTCATACAGGCCTGGAAAAAAGTTGGGTTTTGGTCATCACGTGCTGTGAATTGTTTCACCTTTCTGATGTTGAGCATTTTGAAAAAAATGACATTTTATACACGTTTTTAGAGTCCAGAAAGGAATAACAATATTCCATCAGAGCATCCTTGTTAACGCTGTGTTCTGTAGTATAAAGAATCCTCCTGCAGCTGCAGGAAAGGAGGTAGGACAAGTTATATTCTGTCTAGAAAAGCATCCCAGGTGAAATTATGTCATAAAATGCCACTCATCAATTTTTAACAGAAGTACCATAAATACAGGCCTTGCTTTTTACAAGTGCTTTACAGAGAGGGGCAGGACTCCACATCTTGACTTTAATAATTCATTTTTCTCACCATGACAAGTCGAAAAGTCAGCTGTTCCAACATCAGAAGTCCACAGCAAAAAAAAAATCTAGGAACACAGTAAAAAAACTTATTTTCCTCAACTGAAAGATAATCAACTGAAAATAATTGGAATATCTCAATGTCTCAGGGGTCTAAATTGCACAGACTTGAAATTTCTTAATATCAAAGCTTGAACTTCAGCTATACTTCTATTTATAGGCAGACATTTTCTAGTAGGTGAAAGCAGTGTAGGACTTCTTTTTTTCCAACACTCTTTGTACAAAGATCCCATGTCAAAGCTGTATTTTATTGTAGAAACATCCATTTTATTCTAAGTGGCAAAACACTGCAGTAAGTACAGGAAAAACTACATCAGAACATTCTGGCAAAACAACTTATCTCTGGGTTTATTCTTACAGTTAACCCACCATGGAAGTTCTACCTGAAACAATTTCAAGGCCTGGACTTAGAGATGGGAGGTGACATTCAAGTTCTCTCTTTCCTATCTTGGCAGATATGATGAGAACAGATTGATTTTCTTGCTGAGAGTGAAAAAATCTTGTTTTTTTATCCCCTCCACATTCCCATTGTCACGAAAGGCACAGAGATGAGTAGGAAAAGAGAGTCTGTGGAAGTGGCCAACAGCTCATATTTACCAAACACAGGCCTAGGTTAAAGATAAGATCAAGATTAGAGGCTTAGCAGTCTGACAGGGAGCTCTGGAATTTACCATTTGCAGTGTTTTGGTCGCATTGATGCATGAGTAGATTGTTCTACAACTCAGCAGTCTCCAGGATGATAAATTATAAATCCCAGCGGTGGTGCTTGCTGGAAGGGCTCCCAGGGGATGGCAGAATTTGGCCTCTCAGCCTCTTGTCTGCTCCGTGTGTTTGCAGATCGAGAAACTGAGACTCTGCAGTCTAGACCAGCCCTTTGGAGGCACGTTCCAGAGGGGAAAAAATTCCTCTTGCATTCTGTGGGAGACCCTATCCAGTGAAAATATCCCTCTGTCCTGCTCTGAGCTGCACCAGACCCCAGGATAAACCAAGCTCTCACTGCATCAACCCTGACTTGTGAACACAACAACTGAATAGGTCCAGGCAAACTTCCTTGGCTTCCAAAAGCTCTGGAGACACTCTATTTTCATTTTTTTTTAATGCAAGATTCATGCAGCTCTAGAACACTTTGGCTCATCACATCAATAGATTGGTGCTGGGATCCTGCCAGAAGGTTTTTGGTTGTCCAGAGCCCTGAGCTGAGGATAGGGGTGGGCAGAACAACATTGGCTTGCAGTGGTTTGCATTTGTTTCATGAAAAGACAACTGCAAGCTTTGTTTCACAGCAAGATAACTGGGGGAAATACAGCTAAACATGCAGAAATTCAAGGATGTTCTCTGTATCACTGTGACATCAATTTTCCTCACATCCAGCAGTTCTCTGTGTGCTTACGTAAACCTGGGGTACATCCAAAATAAACACATTCTTGCCTATTTTGCCTTTTTTTTTCTCCCCAGATTGTTCCACTGGAACTTGCCCATTCCAATTCATCCTGGCTGACTGTGTAGTTTCCCTCATGATATTTCTTCTACAAAGACAGATTTACAAAAAAGATCAGGGTTTACATGCCATTTTTCTCCAATAGCTGCTTCCTTACCTTCATTTTCAATGGTAAATTAATAAATATATTAGCTAGGAAAAAAAAAAAACCAAAACAAAAAAACACCACCAATCATAGTGTTCCCTGACAGAAGTGAGACATTATTGTAAAAATCTTTTAAAAAATCAAGAAGCAATATGATAATTGAATGTAATTGAATTTACTTTATTCCTCACGTCTACCACAGAACCAGTGTGAAAATAATAACTGATATTTGGATGGCCAGTTCAATCCATGATGCAGAGCCTTTGTATGAAAGAAGACCTCCCATATTCCCATTTTGAGAGTTCAGCTGGGAGGGACATTTCTGCATATTGCCTTGGCAGAGCTGAATTCAGAGGATGAGTGTGACTATGGCTATTCAGAGAGTAAACAATCCACCAGAAACACATTTACCATCGTGTTTAGGGACAGAAGAACTGCACTTTGTTTTCAGTTCAGGTTTGTATTTTATTATTTAGCTTATCGATTTCTAAATACTATACTAAATATTCCATTGTTCTGAAGAGAAAATAGTGGGCAAGACTGTTTTATTGGGCCTTACAGAGTGGGAAAAAGAAATGGAAGTGTGTCCCACTGATCTGACAAATATTATTGGCAAAAGTGGAATATTCTGACTTAGAAACTCTTCTAACTTCTGTTCTCATCAGGCTGACAAGCTTGAAACCATGAGTCTGTTAACAAAACAATCATCAATAAGTTTTTTCTCCACATATATTTGGCTTTTGCTTGTCTCAATATTGTCTCTGCAGCTCAGAGAGAACACAAAGGAAGAAGGAATTAATGGAGTTATGATTTCCTTGCATAATTAAGGGTAAGAAACCAAAGAGATATAACTGTGTCAGCAAATATTTCACAAATATAAAACATTATTCTTATCTGCACCAAACCCTTAAGCTATTGGATCAAATGAAGACTGTGACAGTCCACTGGAAAGTGTCTTAGTGCTAGTCAGTTGTCTAGACCTAGATAAGTGAAAAAAAAGGACATAACCTTGTCAACTGGACTAAGGTTTTATTATCATTACATTTATTATTTGTTGAGAGTTTCATAGTAACCAAGCTAATGTGAAAATGAAGAGTTCACAATGCATAATGGAGTGTTCATTGCATAAATGAAAGCAAACCACAACGTGGAGTGTTTTGTTTCTAACTCTAACCACAGGGTGATGTAACAGAAGAGTTGGATATCTTATCTGCCTATGGACCTGTAATCAGCAACAGCTATCATATTTATTAGCTTTTGCTGGAGAACTACAAAACTGTTGACAGGCCTGAATTGCTGCTTTTTCTATGATTAAAAATTCAGTGGAAGAGCAGCACAGCAGGCCTGAAGGTCCTCACTTAAAAACACAACACCTCCAGAAATAAAGAAACAACAAATAATTCACATGAAGGGAGGAGACCTTAAAAAATAGCTCACCTAAAATATGTGTATTACTGCTGCTGGTGTTAAATTAAGGTGAAAGAAGCGAAGCCACCTTTTTTCTTTCAAAAATTCATTGCAACCAATTAATTAATTAATATTAACAGGATTCATTGACCGTGGTAGGCCTTTGATGCTGATCCCATCACTCCTGCCTTCAACTTTCCCTTTGCCTATTCTTTTCTCCAAAGAGAGGGAAACTCACTGGAAATGATCCAGGTGAGACATTAAACAACAGATTTGGAACAATATGGCTCACAGTCTGTGCTCATTTATTTTCTTACTTGGCTTTAATCCCATTGAAATCCCAAGAATTTCTTTCAGTTACACCCTGAAAATTAAAACCAGAGTGAGACCTGTGTATTTTACAGACCAAACCATATTTGCAGTTAGAATTTTCTATGTATGGGCACTGAAAGTCATAAACCTCTTACAACAGAGAAGATTTTCACCAGTTTTGATCATCTTTTAATACTACATGCCCACCTTCTACTATCCCAAGTATCTCCGAGCTCCATCCAGCCTGGCCTTGGACACTTCCAGGGATCCAGGGGCAGCCACAGCTCCTCTGGGAAACCTGTGCCAGGACCTCACCTCCCTCAAAGGTAGGAATTATGAAAATTACAGGCAAACACAAGTTTAGAAGCCTAAATATCTGGATCACTCTCCAACTTACCTCAAACAGAGCTGTTCCTAAATAATCATTCATGCCATTAGGTGATAAAAGCACCGTGAGGATGAAGTGCTTTGGGTTTGTTCTCCTGGAGTCTGAGGTGTTTGAAACATTCCAGAAGACACCTCCTTTCTGGTAATGTGGGGGGGGCAAACGATGTGTAATTGAGAGTTTCACATGAAAGCTCCATTTCTGATTCCAGGATGATTCAGCAGATGAGGTGCAAGTTTTACACAGCCCAGGTGATGTCCCTGCCCCACTCAGCAGATGAGGTGCAAGTTTTACACAGCCCAGGTGATGTCCCTGCCCCACGTGTGATGCTCTGGAAGGAGACCCTGGCAATGCAGGTAGTGATGCTGCTGTACTCAAACAAAGCCAAACACGGTTCAAGCACTTGTACCACAGACCTCCCAACTGCAAGCCAAATGCACTTGCCAAAAAGTCCTCCTAAGACTTCATAAATAATATGTGAGCTGTGATATTTGGGTATAAAAGTGCTGAAGCAGCCTTTGTGGCTCTGGAGAAGATGCAGCAACACAATAAACGTTCAGGTGACTTACACAGCAACACTCCATAAATTCATCTTTGTGCTGGCAGGACCCAAATAAAGGCTCCATGGTGTTATTTTTATTCCTATGGATATGTGTGGAACGTCTGAGAGGAAGGGTCTTCATCATCCCCGTATTTCACAAGAAGTGCAGATGTAAATTAGAAGCAGTGAAGAGCAAACTCCATCACCTCAGGGAGAAGAGACTTTCTGGTGAGGATTGTGCTTCCAAGGCAGGGAATTTTATGGTGCTTGTCTCAAGGGCAGATATTAAATATTGGATTGGAAAGCTTCCTTGCTGGGTTAGTGTTTCCTACCCAGATAGCTGCTGTCTCCCTGGTTTCCCAAGCTGTGATAGAAGAGTGAGCACGACTGATGCTGTGCCAAGTGATAGGACAGATTTATCCTGTGCTTTCATTACTTCCCTGTCTGATGGAGCAAGAAACTGCTGTGCCATAGAAACCCACAGCAGTACTGGAGAAAATTCTTTTTTTACTACTCAAAATTAAAATCTCTAAAGAGTTTTCTTAAATCCTTGTATTCCAAAGACCCAACTTAAATTTGAATTTGATCTTCAACAAGTTTTCCTTTCTATTTTTAAATTTATGTCATGCAAACTAAAGTTATGGTAAGCACTAAAATGTGACCAGTCCATAAAGTTCTGTTTGATTTCTTAATTTTTGAATGTGTCTTAAATATGAAGTGAATTTTAAAAAACTGAGGGCAACCATCCAAAACCAATTCTCTCTCTCAAAAGCAAGAGACAAGATACTTAATCCAGATCTTATTCAAATCTTTGCTTATCCACACAAGGTCAGAGCTTTTCTTTCTAGCCACATCAGAAATTCTGCAGCAATTCAGAGTATGATTATATCTCACTATCTTACATCTCCAGCAGAAAACAGAAAAAAAAAAACCCAACTGACCAAACTTAAAATATTTTGATAATTACTTTCCAGGTGAACATGAACAAAAATAGGAAAGATTGAAATATGTTAATTCAAATCTGTTAATCATCTTCTCTTTGGCCATATAAAACAAAACTCTGTGTCTGTCCCAAAGGTTAAAAATTTGGGTGTTTGAAAAACCCTTTTTTTTGGTAAGCCATTCAATCTTTCAAATATATATTTTGTTCCATCTGAAAACAGGAAGACATTTCAAAGTATGGGTATGTCCCGCAAAATGAAATGAAAATAATTCTTGGCAGGTTTGCCAGAATTGGGCTTGTTTGCTTTGAAAGCAAAATTCAATGAAATACATGTGCCATGCTGCTGCTATCACAGCCAAGGGTGACCTCTGCTTAATCAAACACATCTCTCATTGTTCAGTTTGGGCTGATATATTTGACTTATTCCCTGGCAGGACACTTCCAGAGGTTTCATCTGGACAAGAAGAAAAGTGAGAAGAGATATTCCAGTCGCAGCAAATAGAGGAGAAATGAGATTGAATTGAACAGTGTAAAAAACATCAATTCTCAGAATCACAAAGTTTTAGCCATTTTCAGCACAACTTCCTTAATGCTATCTTAGAAAGCAACTTTTTGTCCACTTCCACCTAACCTTGCCTCATTGATTTTAGACAGTCCTTAGATGAATTATAAAGTACATTTGTACTATGTGCAGCACATTGTTTTTATCCCTGTTTTGATGACAAAGTAACACAAAGGCTGATGTTCCCAACACAGAAAGGCTCAACTTGAGGAATATTTAATATCTGGGATAAAAGCACCTTTGTCCTTGTAAACTTTCAAAAGCACAACAGACAGATGATAATGTAGAAAAAAATGAGTGAGGCAGGGAGGTGTTATGACAGCTGTTCCTCACAGAACAAATATCTGCTCTTCTTACAGGAAAAATGAATTATATTCACCCCTGTCTATGGTTCTGGGAGTTTGTGGCCTAAATGTGCACTGTGTTACATTTCTAACGTGCTCATGGAGAGTTCCTGAGCATGGCAGCAGCCTAGAAGTTGTATCTTTACTGCTTATGCACAAAAGTGGGACAAACTGAACCCAAAATCTGCCTGTTAATAGGAATTCTGAGAGGATACTTGCTCCTAGCTCTGCAATATAACAAAACCCACATTCAGATCTGTGGTTTTGCGTGGTTATCTCTGAAATACCTAAATGTCTGTTGCTACAGCCCCAGCCTGGCTAAGCAGACCCAAGGCTGGATAAATTTACAGATCCCAAATTTCCTAAATGTTGTGCCAGACTGTTCATAATACAAGACATAAATCAGTTGCCCTGGATTTATTAACTATTGCTGTACATGAAAAAACATTCCAAGTTACCTTTTGTTACCTGCCTAAAATCAGAGTTGTCTTTATCCAAGTGTTAGGTAGAGGGAAAGGAGAACTGTGCTTAATATTTTCTTGAGTAATCATTTTTATTCTTTTATCACCCTGAAATTCAGTCAACATATTAGAGGATTTTTTTCCATCCCTCATTTTCAGAGGTGTCCATCTTTCTGAAATACAAATTTATGGAAGTAAAACCTCCTGTCAGAGGAAATTCTGTCCCACAGCTCCTGTGGAAGATGTTCAACCTCAAAGAAGTGACAGCACAGGCTGTGATTTTCCCTGGATTTTCCCTGGAAGTCAATCAGATGCTCAGAATTCAGCCTGAGAATTCCAGAATTCTGGAAATTCTAGCCAGGTGTTTCTGTAGCTGCCTGCACACTTGGTTTGCTTGGAAAGAAAGATGCTTTAAGGCAATGGGAAATGAAGCCCAACTTTCCCACAGGATTTTCCGTTCATTATGCATTCTTGTGAGTTCAAATATACATAAAGACACCAATTGAAACTTTACAGGAACAGGCAGCTTGTAGGAAGTCAATTCTGTATTGTCAAAGTGACATTAACATTGTAAGGAAATGCTTTCAAGGCTTAGTGGATTGAAATCAACCCCAAACCAGACAAATGCCTGAGAAAGTAGTGCTTGGTATCTTTTTGTAGCCTAAACCCTGAGCAAAGATATATTTTGGCTTGCACTGGAAATGCAATTTGAACATGGTATCTTGCATTTCTTGCTGCCTTCCCCCATCCACTGTCATCAGCAAGCTGCTTAGTTTTCTTGTCAGTAATTTTGATAGTTGTGCTTGCCCTTACATTTTCAAGTTTACTTTTGGAGCATTCCCTGGAGGATGCCTTAACTGAACCAAGATTTGAATTCTATGGAAAAAAAAGAAATGCAGACAGAAAGAACTATTGTTTTCTTATTACTGAGCTGAGATGCCTGTTTATGTCACACAGATCTTGGTCAGCTTTCATGTACATAGCTGTAAACCTGAAGCATTCCATTAAATCCAAAGAATTCTCCCCTTTCTTGTGTTATTTTTCAGGATTTTTTTTTGAAGTGGGGCAGGAGACCAAGTTGTTTGGGGGTTTTTGCCTCTCTGTCACCCCACTGAAAATGCAAAAACAATCTGCTTTAAGACATGACCAAGTGTTCTAGAAAGAATAGTGCCAGAACATCTCTATGCCAGCTGTGGCTGAGGGACAAGAGACAGTGGAGTCTTAAGCAGAGTTCAAGTTTATATTTAACCTCTGGATTGCATCTGGCCACTGGAGCCAGATTTTAAACTCCAGAATTGCTGAGGCAGTGGCTCAGTATCAGTGAGCCAGTGGTCTGGGCTGATGTTCAAAAGGAATAAAATCTGAGTTAAGGATTAGGGAATCAGCAAATTCATATGGTTTATACCACTGCAGCATATGTATTTACTCCTATTAATCATGCTGCAAGCCCCCCCTTGCTCCCCATGCAAATCCACACATTTTCCACTTTAAGCACTTTATCCTGATGCTTGGGAAGAGTTTTGTCCCCTGAGGTTTCACTGCAGTTTACCACCAGACAAATGCTTCACCAGAATAGCAATGTCAAAAATGACACAGAAACTCAGGCAAAGACTCCTCTCATTTCACTTTTCCCAAACAAATGATCACAAAATCAGGGGATTATTTCCAACCCAGAGCCTCATTTCATTATCATTATTTCTTAAATAAAAGATTATATAATTATATGTTTGTCACCAGTTACTACTCGTGTCTCTTCAGAATTCCCTCTCCCTTTAGTCTCTGTTATCCACAACCAATGGCTCACTAACAGCATTAACAACTTTCCCAGTTTTTTCTCCAGTTACTCTGACAGAATTCAGAGAGATTCATCATTTTCTATCCCTCCAACAGAAAAAATGCTGCTTTCTTTTATTTGTAGCTGTCCACCTCGATGAAAAAACAGCCCTACACACACAGCTTTTTTGAGCTGTAATCTGCCAGAAAGCATCACTTCATAAAACTGCCTGAAACAACAGGTAAGGGGTCTTTGAAAAGGTATTGATGGATTTCAGCAACATCTGTGAAAATGGTATTCAATTTAATTACTGATAACTTCTATTCTGACAGGAAAACAAATTACTTCATTAACAACATAAACAACCTAAGTTGTCATAGCTCCATATATTCAATGTGGATGTGCAGCAATTGTGTGCTACTCAAAACTTATTAAAATATTCACTTGTTCGTCTAAAGAACCATCTGAGAGCTCCCACACTTGCTTTTTTTTTTTTTTTTTAAGGGATAATTGGCACTTTTTGCCAAGATTTGACCAAATTCAGGCAGATCATGTTTTGCACACATTCCTCAATAAACTCATTCTCAAATCTAGACATGGGATATCTCAAATGACATCAAAATCAGCCATCACCTTCCTGAGCAGCTGCTGAACCTGGCCTGGCCACTTCACTGTGGCTTCAGGGAAGATCTCCTGATAGTCAAGGGTACAAAGAGGGGTTTAACAGAGACCAAATATCAGTGAAACCCTTCCCTGTGTTCTCAGCCTAAAACAAGCATTTCTCTGCCTGGAAACCATGGAACAGAGAAATACCTGGGCCTGAGATGGGCAAGCACAGCCCTAAAATTGCTATTTTCTTAAACCCAGCATGCCTCTGCATTATCTGGCATGTGTCTGCAGCAGAAGACACATTTATGTGTTTCACATAATCCTGGATGAAATTAATTACATACTAGAATGCCAGACTATTTCAATGTTTTGCTCACACATCCACATTGCTGGATAGTGTAAACTTGTTTGTTTATTCAGGCAAGAAATAACTGTACTTGAAAAGCCAACAACATTTGGACACACGAACTTTTTTCTTTCACTGAGATTTCCAGAAAGATAAAAAGAGAAAACAGGGAAATCAGAAGAATGTGGCTACAGAATTAAACATGTTGGATTGGTTGGATTTTATTATAACACTGTAATCCAAACAATTTTGTTTGGAGCTGCAGAAAGAAATTAATGATGAAAAAAATCAGTATGAGAAAATGTTGAGGCTGTTGTGCATGGCAGAGGGAGGGGAGCAAGTTTGTTTGGATATTTCATTATTCATTCTTAGTTTCTGTTTTCATTTTTTTTTTACAGTTAAGCTAAAACCAGAATAATTTTACAGCATTCCAAAGATGTTTTAAATGGCAGGAATAAATACACATAGCGAGGGAAGCTGGAATCATTTTTGCTTGCCATGTGCTTAAAATATGTTTCACAATGAGAGTGGCAATCAAGTGTCACTACATTGTTATGCATGATGTTATCTCAGATGGGAAAATGAAATCACACAAAATGTTCTTGATTTTGAAGAAAACCAGTAAGTGACCAAATTTATTAAACACCATTTAAAGACACTGGAAAACATTTGCAGGGAATTTTCTCCTTTGGACTTCTGCTTGCACAAATTGTTAAACAATCATGTTATCCAAGAACATTAAAATAGCATTGAAGTTGTTTGTCCATGTGTAGGTTTTGAAATGGAGAGGAACCTTACAATACTTTAGTGCTTTGTAGGTGTCTCCCTTTTCTTTGAGCACAGACTGTTTCAAAAGTCTATTAATTTGATTTATGCCACTTTTTGGCCAGTTGAGCAGGAAAAAGGCAATTAAATAAAAAATGCTCATTTCAAATCTATGAAATGACTGCAAAATTCTGAGCCAGTAGCTTCAACGGGAGCCATGGGAAAAAAAAAAATTAAAATAATTCCTAAACCTCATGGAACTAAGAAAGTATTTCTTGTAAAGGACTTGCCATGGATTGTCAAGTCCTTATGAGCTGAAGAGTCCACTTAGGTGCAGAAAAATAGCTTAAAACCTTCAAAGCAGCTCAGTTTTGGGAACTGAGTCTTGTCAAACGGAATTCAATGTTCTATCACCCATCAATAAATAAGTCTTCTGTAACAGAAAACAAATTACATCTTCTCAATCAAACAAGGGTGTGGGCAGAGTATCCAGCTGGCGATTTTTTGTACTCCAAGAGATTTTCTTGAAACGTGAAGCAGGAGCTGAGACTGCTGCAAACTTTCAGGAGTTGTTCAGCTGCCAGGGACAGTGGTAATCAAGAAAGACTGCTGGCTTCTTCCAGCCCATTTCAACAAACTGAAAAAAACCTCAAAAACTTCAATTTAAAGATCATGCAACCTGATGATTTGCATATATTTAAAATTTTTATGAATTCTGAAGTAAGAATAATAATTCCAAAATAATTTGTATCAGTTTGGCTCCAATTTACCTGTCTAATGCATTGTCAGAGCTATGGACCAGTAACTTCTACTTTAAAAAATCTGCCTTTGACAGCTGGAGTACCTCCTCCAAAGCCTGGATTACTGTGAATGTAGCCCATTTTTTTTCTCCTTGTTCTGGAAATAGACAATGAAATCTCACCAGCTGGCAGAGAGCTTTGAAATTATGGTTTTTATGGCATTCATTGGTAAAGCTTCAAACTGGGGAGCTGCAGAATCCAGGCCTGGTTAGGCTGAAAAACCACTGTTTGCTTCTGATCACATTTTTAAAAAACCCAGATAAAAGCTAAAAAACCCCAAATAACATTGCTGCTCCTCTTCCTTTATGGAAGAAACCTGTAACTGAGAGGTTAAGACAGAAATTAGCTTTGCAGAAGGGGATTGGGTGCCCTAAAAGAGAAAATTCAGGAATATGTTTGCCTGCTGAGGAAGGCCAACACCACACATTGGGCTGAATTAAAAGGTTACAGCAATAATTTCAAAGGAAGTTTTCCTCATCAAACTTGTTTTGCATTTTCTTGAGGGGAAAGAGGGGGTGGAAGCTGCTTAATATCTTAATTGTAACGTGACTTTTTGGTTTTATGATTTTCTGAGGCAAGCAATTGTTGTTTTTTTTTTCTTTGCTGCAAAACTGGTATCAACTGTATAATCACCAATAAAGAAAGTTTTCATAGAGATGAATTGTAATTTAGAATATCGCTATTTTTTTTACATTTATGTTTTGCTTTGTTTTGACTATTTGTTGAAAAATAATTTACTAATTTTTACATTGCTCCTATATTTCATACCAAGTTCTGTTTTAAAAGAAAAAACCCCTTTGTGCAATTAAGGATCCTATTTGTAAAAAACCTTCCCCAGTCTGCATTACAGCTGCATTTCTTTGCATTAAGAAGAAAAAAAATATTTGATTTTGTGGCTTTTTTGGGGGGTGGGGGTGTTCTTTGTTTGTTTGTTTTGGGGTGGAGGCTGTTGTGGGTTTTATTTTAACCTGGTCACTTCAATTTACAGGTGCTCAGAAGAAAAATTGTGTTTGAGTTAACTTTTCCTTAAGTTTTACTGCATTCATGTTGCTCAAAATCACATAATTTTTCAGGGGAAATATTCTCTGGATGATCAGACACTTGTAGGTACCTCTTCCTTTAAAATATTCCAATTGGAAAAGAGCTTTTAATATTTGATCTGAATGGAATTTTGTATGAGCAGACCTCTAAAGCTCACCCTGGAAACCCTGTGAGGTGAATTACAGGTAAATAAATGGGATTCGTTTGTGGATCCCCAAAGGTTTTACAGAAATCAAGAATGATTATTGGAGTAATGTTTCTGTACTGGTTATACTTCTGGTTTGTTTGTTTTGACCACAGCTGGAATAAGATCTTTAAATGTTGATAGCTGAAGTGCTTTATTTTGGCTTGTACAAGAAGTACAAATCAAACATGGCATTTCTTTCAAATCACATTTCAGTCAGATTCATTCTTTTCAGCCTTCTGAACCGATCCTTGAAAACAGAAGGTTAAAAACATTTTACATTTCCACTGTGCCAAATGAAACAAACCCAAATCCGAGCCATTAGCAGCTTGTGAGAGACCATCCAGAGAGATTTCACAAGGCTCCTGTCTGCAGGAAAATATTTTCTTTTCTCTCTATTTCATGTGTGATCACCAGGCAGTGGCAGACACTCCAAGCAGATGTCCACAATTAACAATCCCCCAGTTTCTGGTTAGAGGTTCTTGGTGCATCTATACCAATGTGCAGTTATTGGCTCAGGAGTGAATTTTAGGTCAAAATCCACCACTTTTTGTTGAAGAGTTGCTTGGGTAATCTAGCTGGCATTCCTGGGGAAAACCTAGGCTTTTTCCAGAATATGTTCCTTGTTGCCAGGTCTAAAAGCTTTATTTTAGAATGTTTTCCAATGTATTAGATCCATCCCTGGCAGACAAAACAGCCTGGTCTGTCTCTTAGGCAGAGCTTAACTTCATGTGCCAAGATAATTTGGGCTTTGTTTTGCCTCCTGAGTGAAGGGAAACAATAAAATATTGGTAATGCCAAGAACTTAAGAGTCACTCAGGTGTTGTTTTTGGGTAGAGAATCTGATTCATCTCAGCCACTTGAAAAGCAGCTGAGCTAACGAGTTCAAAATCAGTTTCAGCAGCTTGGGAACAAATACTCTTAAGGCACCAAAATATCAGCAGTGTTGTTCAGAACCCTGAAGTAAGAATTTGGTATCGTGGGCCTGGTGGCATCTCATTGGTGTAATTTATATTTGGGGGTTGAGGAGTTGGGGTTTTCCTGGTTTTGGGTAAGATACGAGACTATAAACACCTCATAAAACACAGAAATTACTGTAATTTGCAGAAATATACTTCTGCCAAGTTCCCCCTTCCCCTTTTATTTACACCTTTTTTCTGCTCCCTCATTTTCAGCCTTTACATAAAAATATACATAAACCACACCTTTTATACTCAAGACCTATTAAGGGAAATTTCATTTGGAATTCTTGCTCATTTAACACCGTGCCTTGACAAAGCATCGCCAGTGAATACACATTTAAGAAGTTCCCAACCATTGAGGAACACACCTTTAGAAACATGACTTCATGTGTTTTATCCCACTTTATCTTATCCCCACACTACCCTGGGTTCAGTTTCCTCTTTTGCTCCCCTCTGTGGTGAATGGGCTCTGGAAAATGCTGGGTGTGGAGAGACTTCCTTGCTCACTAGGGAAGAGAGGAGTTTTCCCATCCCAAGGAGTGCTGCTTGTTATTGTTCCTCACGCCCTGCTGAATCATAGAAAGCAACCCCTGCTTCTCAATATCAGCCTTTTCAACACAGGGCATGTGGAAAAAAAAAAAAAAAAAGACTTAAAATCATGCCCTCTACCAAAAGCTCCATTTTCCAGGCACATGGATAAACTCCACCCTGGATATCTGACCATAAATCTCTGATTTCTGTGGGAAATAGTCAGGCATGTTATGTACAGCAGATATGAAAAGCGCAACTTTTGGCCCTCGGTGAGGTCAGTTAATTGTGAAACCTTCCAATTGCTCCTTCATGCTTTCAATTAAAACTTTGCATGTTCATCCCCTTAATTTGGAGGCACTCGGGGAGATTGAATGAAAATGGAACACAGAACTCATTCCATGAAACTGCCAAATGAGCCACCCACCATAAAAATAGGAGGGTACATTGGACATTTTCATGTGGACAGGGAGGACTCCACCTATTTCCATTTGGGATTTATCACCAGCATCTCACACTCATTGCAAAGATGGAAAAAAAAAATTGGGTCATATGAAACTCCACAGGAGCTGCTGTTAAAATGGTTTGATGTTTTGTCTGCAGATCATGGAGCTGTCACCAACAAACTGGGGGGGAAGGCCAATGCAATATTCATCTGTGTAAAGCTAATATTTTTACAATCTTAGAATCCAATTTTGAGAGTGAAAGTAGTGGGGATTTGAGCTGTACAGTAGACACGTGCTCTCGGCAAGTTTCATATTGTAGTCTTCCTATTCTAGGAAGCAAGCCCCAGCCTTTTCTTCATTTGAACAGGATTTTTCTTCTAAAATTACTTCCTCTAGCTGTAATAGTTTTAACAGAAGGTGGAGGGTGTACAGAGGGTAAAGAAAACAATGTTGATGAAACAATTCCCCCCCTTCTCTTTCTTCTCTCTATTGCTGTAATACCTGCAGGGTAGGGAGGGAATGGAAACTGCTTAGAAAGGTTTTTTTCTCCCCTCCTGACTTCTATCAGAAAAATCATTTCATACCTGTTCAGGAAGGGAAAGTATGATGTGAATATATTTTCTCTGAATTTCACCTCTGAGAGTGAAAAAAAAAAAAAAACAAAACAAAACAAAAAACCCCAAACCCTGAAAAGTTTATTAGAAGCTTACATTTTTTAAGTGGATAAATATTTGTCCTCAATTCCAGGACAAATATCTTTCTACAACACTTGAGCTATAGCACAGTTGCAATGAGAACATTACCCAAAGCCAGAATTTTTATCATTGAAAATATCGCAAATTCTACATTTTCAAGATCATTAATATTATGTTGACAGAAATTTAATTAAATTCTAGACAGTCATTTTGTAGTTTGCATTTAGTTCCTTACATCTTAGCCTTTAGTCTGTAGAGCTCACCAATATTTTCCTGCAAAATATACTTGTTCAAGACAGAGCAAAATCTTCTATGAGAAATTCAATACACTTCATTTTTTAAACATGAATTCACCCAGCCCCAACTATTATTATGAAAACTCAAGACTAAATACTTTGCTGTATGAAAGAACTCGGATTTAAAAGTTCAAAGTGTGATAAAGCCTCAGAGAACTGATGGCAAGTTGTTATCAGGAACTGAGTAAATTGCAGAGAATTAGCATCCTAAACACTCACACAGTAAACCACGGGATTAGAGAATCACAGAGGATGGAGGAGACCTCTGAGATCGAGTCCAAGCTGTGTCTGATCCCCACCATTCCCTTCCCTGGACACACTCCAGCCCCTCTGTAGTGTGAATGACTGAGAACTGACCCCAAGCCTGGAAGATTTCCTTCTTATTTCTCCTAATTTCACTGGGATTATTTTGGATACCAAAAATGCTGTTACATATAGAACAGAATCCAAGCAGCAAAGGGGAAAATAAGCATTAGACAATGAAACAGAGTCAGAGGCCCCAAAATAAACACAAACTAAGTGTGATCTTACTCAAGTATAAGAGTTTTGCTGTTGTTGTAAACCACAGACCTTGTTTAGGAAAAACAGCTACTGATTCATGCTGGGCAAATTCCAATATTTGGAAATATAATTTTTAGTTGTGTTGTACAAAGCTCTCCCACATGAGAGTTTACCATCCCTTCAAGTCCCCATTTAAAAATTACAAGTGATCTGCTTGTTTCCATTCTGTTCACATTTTCCCCATTTCTCCATCCTTAGCACCTACTGAAGTTGTGGAAGATGAAGGCTCTGATCACTCACTCTACTGGCTTGATCAACCAGCAGCATTTTGGAGAGCAAACATGCAGAAAGCAAGTGAAACCCACCCTTTGACCTTTAGCACGTACTGCTAATGCTCACTTTTATTTTCCCAGACTTCTGTAGCCCTTTCTGCTCTGTCAAAAGCAGTGCTCCAGACCTGGGACTTCCTCTTATTATTTCAGAGGATGTGCCAGGACAAAGCCGGACGTGGAAAATTCTGCTTTCACCAGGGGGAGAAGGGGGAAGGGGTGTTCTCTTTTTCTAAGGTGAGAAGTGGGTCTCAAACAATAAACTTGACATAGGAAAAATTATTCATCCCTGATGCTATTCCAGGCAGAGGGAGTGCAGTTAGAACTGCAGCTCTGACAAACTGCCTGTCAAATGCTGATAAAAAGATCAGTTTTCTTCTTCTAAACCAAAACAAGAGATGTGATAGCAGCCCTTAGACAGCATGGTTTTGTTTAAGATCAGGGCAACAAAGGCTACCAAGAGAAAAAGGAGAACTGGTATCACAGTTTGATTTTTAATTGCTGGAAGTTGCATTACAGTGAATGCTGTGATGGTAACTTTTGACAGGTTTTCATGGAAGAATTATTTTCTCTCTGCTGTAGATATTCTCACATCATTCAGCATCTAATATTCTGGCAGCAGCTGATGCACTGCCTTTCCTGTTTAGCTTTTTGCAGTATTTCACACCTGTAGAACAGGTTGATAAAAAACTACAAGCAAAGCCCTTGTACCTCAGTGCAACAGGCAGGAATCATCAGAGGATCATTCAAAGATAAAGGTTTATCACCAAAAACCTGCCCCTCAGTGTGGAGGAAGGAGCCTGAACATTTCTAACCTGTCCCTGACAACAACTGCCAGAAAAGGAGCAGCCAGCTGCAGGTAAGGGGGTGACACAGTTACAAAAACAGCCCAATTTTTATCAACCCAGGCTAAAGCAGAGTGTGTGAGCATGTCAGGTATCCAGGGAATAATCTGCTGGAGAGATCTGGCTTCCTGATACCACCCCAGAGGCTTTCAAACAGGCAAGAACATGAAAAAATCTGGGCCACTCCACACACACAGTTAAATAACAGAGGGTACAGAAATGTACCCAAGATTTTCTGCCAACTAATAACTGACATCTTATCCCAGATTGTGCTTCCCTGAGGGCATTGGCACTTCATTTGTCAAAGGCAGTCCCATTTTACAACCAGGATTTTGAATGTCCAACCTTTTCCACACACATAAATCCTACAAAAGAAAAGTCTTCCCATTTTATCTTCCCATGCAGGTAAGCTCTCCCAAAGGAACAAACTAAACGTTGAGATAAAACACGAGACCTCAGACTCTTAATTCATGTGTCAGATCATATTAGATGTTAAAAGATTTGGGGAAAGATGCCTTTTGAGTTAGATGTGGTTAAAGAAACAGAAGATAATACCTGGCCCCTGAGAAATTCACTCTCATCACTCAGCACCCAATAAGGAGAGGAGACAAACAGAACAGCAGAGGGTTTATGAGAGTAAGGAAACATAAATATGAAAATTTGGAAGAGAAAAGACACAGGCCACCACCTAATAAAAGGCTATCTCTTTATTGTTAAAAATAAGTGATGATAGTGAAGGACATTTCACAGTTTCTCCTCAAAGGCAAATTTGAATAAAGAAACAAATAATATAAAAGCAAGCAACGAGATCTTCAGGAGACTGAGCAGAAAGATGAGAGCCCCTTCAGGTAAAATGGCTGAAGGAATAGGAGCTAATGACAAAGTTCTATTTAATTGCATGGAAAGGTTGGGACTATGAAAGAAATCATATGATAAGAGTAGAAAAAGAAGAGTGTGATCACATCATGTGTTTAAGAATAAAAATAAGGAAATTACTGCAATAGAGGGGAGAAATAGCAATAGCCACAGTCTGAACATGAAGTTGCCAGCCCTCAGTACTTCAGCACCCTCGACAGAAACACCCAGCAAATGCTGGTTATTTAGTTCTGGTTGTAAAGGTAAATATTGGGGTGAGATATTGGCATGGCAGTCCTGGATAAAGCCTGCTAGGAAAGGTACTCAGAAAGTTCAGAAATCCTAATTTTCCAGTGCCAGGATATCCCTGTTGCAGCTCAGAAAAGGGAGGAAAGGGAAGCCTGGTAGCAATAAAACAAGGATCACTCTTAGTTAAATGAATTTATGTGGAAGTAATTTGTGACAGCAGCAACTCAGAGCTTTACACGAGCCCACAGGACGTGACAGATCACGTGTGGGGTGCAGTCACATGTGTTTGTGTGCTAAAAAAATGAATATAAACTGTCCTTGTTTGGCTGTTCAACACCTCCTCACTGCTCATGCACAATTGTTGCCTCTCCCAGATGATGCCAAGCTCATCACAGGGATGTGCAACACTGCTGTTACTCAGGGTTGAAAATATGTAAGTTCAGACCTAATTTTGCTTCCTCCACAGCTGCAAGGATGATTTTTTCCATTTGCTTTCTGCCTCCCAGGCAAAGGTTTGAACCTTCTCACCACACTGTAAACACCCCGCTTACAAAACAGGAGCATGACTAAAATGGTGACAACAGCCCTCAGCAACGAGAAGCACAGAAAAGTCTGCATCTGGAAGGACAGGATGAAAACATTGCTCATACACAAAACCCACCAAGTTTAACTCAGCCAGGATGAGAGATTTTAGCTATCAAGTGTGATGGTCTTTTTTGTTCCAGTGCTTTAATTTCAAGGAGGGGTTAAAATGATTTTGCCTCCACGTCTCTTAACACACAGAGTGTTAGCTGAGTACCTGCTGTGTTTAGAAAAGACACTTGAAATTTATTTTTTAACATTTTAGTAAATCTGAACTTAGAACAAAATCAAATGTCACCTTGTTTCTTGAAAAAACTTGAAAATTTCAAATTTTCATAAGCAATGGTCTTCATACAGATCTTAAAAGCCAGTTGAGGACTAATTTTCCTTTCACAGCACACAAATAGCTGCACTAAAAAAAAAAAAAAAAACAACCAAAAAAGAACAGGTTTGTTGAGCAACAACTGCCTTCACACCTTTCTTACCACAAGCCAGAGCTTCTTCTCATTGACACCTTTGAAACCATTCCACACCAGTGAGTAAAAGCTGATGTCAGACAAGGATCAGAACCTGCTTCTGCCAGCTTGGGCCTTCTGTAAAAGCCGTGGGGATGTTTTGTAGGTCCAGAACTGAAGTATGAGCCATGGCAGCTTGTTATTCAACTAGTCAGGGCAAAAAACTTCCTTTTCTGAGTGAAAATCTGTTGCCTGCTGGGAAAAGACTCCAGCATTTCTGAGGATGAGAATCCCCAAACGTTGTTTACAGCAAGTGATGCAATATTCTGCTCAGCTTCTCCAAACAACCTCGAGATGCTGTTCCAGCAGCTCCCTGAACCCTCACAGCTGCCAAGCACTTTGTGCTCATCCCATGGCTGGAATTCTGGTTTCACACAGGGAAAATGGGGGTGAGGTAGGCAAGTTTCCATGGAAACCTGCCTAATTTCTGCCAGGAGGAGCTAAGAAAAAAACCAACTTTTTCCCAGAGAGTGTTTTGATGATTTTGACTCAGCATTTTCCCAACAGTTCTATTAATAAACACCCAGGATTTGTAGCTGGGGGCTGCTGACAGAATAACACACTGATCTCAGAGGGAATGACTCTGCTCCTGACTTCATCAGCACTTTATCTCAAAAACATCATTTTTTCCACCTGGGCAAATCCCTGCCACTCTTCTGCATAATGTCTGGGAAAGTGTGTGTGTACACACACAAGTCCCAAAAATCCCATCTTAAAGAATAAACTTTCAGTTTCTTACCCCTAGCATTCATCTAGTTGTTTTACAGGAAGAGTTATTCTACTGACATCTTTACTTTCATCTCTGCAATCTATAGATTTTTATCTTGCACTGGATTTTATTTCCACACTGCATCTTGTTTGGGTTTTTTTTTTTTCCTCTTTGTGGGTGAGGTGATGGGAGGCAAAATTACATTTTACCACCATGAAATTTACTCATTCTACACCTGAGAAGCCCCAGGGCTTATCCTGTAATGTGCTGCTACCTTGGGTTTAGATGGAAGAGGTGGTGCATGTATGGCCAGCAGTTCTTGTGCATTACTAATTATGAAAGAATTCAAGTTCACTTTAATATTAGGAATTATGTGTTTTAAGCTTTTCTGCAAGTAAAATTTTGTAAAGATTCCCCTGAACCTGGATGAAATGGGAAGGATTTTGGTTTTGTCTGAATTGAGCAGTGTTTAAAAAAATCAGATTTTGCTACTCTAAGAGCAAATTTTCTGGTAAAACGGTAAAAAAATCCTTCAGGTACAGGAAAGCCTCAATTAGGTCATCCTGGAGCTTCTCTTTTCCAGGCTGAACAATTTAATTAGTGTAAAAATCCAATAAAGGCAAAAGAGCAGCCCCTGATCAATTACATCCAATAAAGGCACGTGTGACACAGCAAGATAATGTAAATAAAAGAGCAGGACACTGTTGTGCTGCCAATGAGCCCTTGCACCACTGCAAAGCATCATGCAAACTGCAACAGGAGATACAAATTTGCCAGGGTGTGTGCTTAAAGACTTGGCACTAGTTTAATTTCATTTCATTGCTGCACTCAGTCACAGAAAAAGCATGCAGAATGTAACTTCTATCATATCTGCCATCAGCAGCTTCAGACAGATATTTCTTGGTATCTCATCCCCTCAAGGTCTTTGGAGTGCAGAGCAAAGGATTCTTTGGAGTATCAAACCCAACAAAAACTTGGTTAAGATTTGGATAGGTGCTGGAAATGAGGTTGTCAGTTTTTAGCCAGGGAATTGCAGTTTTTTCCTATATAAAAACGAGGCTGGAAGTTCAAAGAGGAAGTTACAAGATTACTTTGGCACACAGGATTCCAAGCCTGTTTCTTCTCTTTCAGACTGAAGCACTGCAGCTTTGATTTGGGAATGTGAGTTGTGATAATCCCAAGTGACTTTTCTGCACCACCAATGTTTATCTTGCTATCTACCCTCTCTAAGTAAATAGTCTGTATAGAGACAAATCACTTAATGGCAATAAATTAAATTTTCAGGCTGATTCTAAGGTTTGTTCTACTGTATTCCATCATCCAACAAGGGAAAATAAGCTTCCCCCCCTTAAATCTTCCCATTAAATTTTCTACTTGATATCTCTAAAATGAAGATTATTCTTACAATTACTTTGCAAAGGTCTTTCTATACACAGGATCTGATTGGAACATTAAGTAGTTTCAATATTAACAAAATATTCACCCTCCATTTTTCAGCAGGTTACAAAATAGCTGCTTCTAAAAAAAAATAAATAAAAAAGACCAGGTGGCAAAAAGTGAAGAGGGAAAGAGAAAAATAGAAATACATTCCTTTAAAGCATTGTGAAAATTAAATACACCAGCTTGTGTTACCATAAACATTCTCCTACTTGTCCTTTTGGCATCTCTTGTATTTGTTAACAGGTTTATTATTCCCAAATTAATCAGTCAATAAGCACTTAGACATCTTGCTAAACAGATGTTGTTTTGTTTGATCATAAGTGAGATATGTTTTGCCCCCAGCATCCCCACCCAGTGCTGCAAATTCAGTTTTACTCATGGTTATTTTCAAAGCAGGCTCCCACACTGAATTTCTTATTTACCACTATAAAAACTTGGTTATGATTAACCTTCTCTTGCTTTGGTAATGACTCATGGATTGCCAAATATTTCAAGTTGATCTTCAATAAAATGCTTTGTGAATATGGGATACACAACAGTTTTGCTTCCCCTTCCATCAGAGAGTAGGGGAAGGATGTGTTGACAAAGAGCCAGATTTCATCTCTCTGGAGTAAAGCCTCATCTACAGAGAATTCTGTCACATCTTCCGTGTGGGATTATATTTTAATACCTCTCAGATTCTTCTGGGCTTCTTGTCCCACAGCCCTTTCAATTCTCCCACAAAACACTGGATTAATTCAGTTCCTTATGATGGGAGTCACACACGAATTGTCTGAAAAAACACACCAACAATTCCTTCCACAGCTTTACAGAACACAGATGATCCTGAGCTCTCTCCACTGGGCATGTCTGAACAATCAAGCAGTTGAGATTGGAAGGGTATAGGGAGAAAATATCTAATACTGCCATCTATAAACTTAAATTAAGGCTAAAGGAAACAACAGAAATCTCTTAGGAAAATAATTTTCTTATTCAACTTAGCAAGATGCAAGAGCACCAGGAGAGGTTTAATGTTTCAGTTGGGTGCATTTCCACACTTTCCCATGACAAGCAGGAAGAAGGTGCTGCAGAAATGCCAAGAAATCTCTGTTTAAAGAAGAAAGGTACACACATGTAAATATTACTGTGCAAAATGAGAGATTTCCTTATCAAGCTGTGCCTGTTTAATATGTAGGTTTAGATGGGTATTTATGAAGAGTAACAGAAGGTATTTTTAATATTCGAAGACATACTTATGTCCTACAGACTGTGGTGGTTTTAAAGCCCCAAACAAGCTTTTTCAAACTCAGAAATTACCTGGAATACTTAGGAGCCAAAGTAGAAAACATTTTTTGACTCCGAGTTGAAAATTTGTTTCCCCCAATTGCAAAATCCTGCTTCTACCCCTGGGTAGAAAGCTATTATAGAACACAGTAAAAAATTCATTTTCTAAAATCTAAGTGAAAAAAATCTCCTTTAGGTGTAGGTGTAATTACTAGCAGCTACAGCCCCTCTTCCCTAATACAGAAAATATACTTTACTAGAGTTCAATCTACTCTGTGCAGAAATGTAAGAAGTTATTCCACAAGTAAAAAAACTGAGGGAAGAATGTTTATTTCTTAGACAAAGAGCATGCAAATATGGTAGAACCTGTTTGGACCAGTTTACTTCTTGTCTTATCCATTAAATTATGCTTAGGTCAAAAAATATATTAAGTTATAAATATATACATTGATGCAAGAGTAAACTATTTTTTTTTACCGTCACCTCTAAAGAATTGAAATATAAAAAAAAACCCAAAAACCAACAAAACCAGAAGAAGCCAGTATGCAGAACTGAAAGATGCTATTTTTAAATTGGTAATGTATTTAATTAACCCGTAACTTCTACAAAAGAAACCTCACTCTAGAATTTCCTTTATTTATTTTCATGGCTGGAAATCCTGACTCCAATTCCATTCCTTTCTCCTTATAACCTCAGGCCCTGTTTCACTCTAGAAATGTTCATGATAACTTCACTAAAACCCCCCAAAATGCCCCAAAAAGTTCATTTAAAATCTCAAAGTGTTGGCCTGGATTTACCTGAGCACTTATTGATTTCAACAGCTCTCCAGGTATGCTTAATTAAGACAAAGTGATTTTATTGTGCACTATTTTACATGGGGAAGAGCAGAATTATCCACAGAGGATCAAAAGAGAAATGAAATTTCTGCACAATGACTTATGGGAAAAAAAAACAAAACAGCCACACAATCTTGGCTTCAATCTCCTGCTTTCCAAGGTGAAAGCAACATGGAAATAATTAGCCAGTGATAAGATTTCATCCAGGACCTGAAATTGAAAGCAAGATTATTGATTGACTTCTGAGATGCTGAAATATTAGTGCCTCTGTACTGGAACAGGAGAGATAAGGGGAACAGTGAAGGAGATAAAGCTTCTTCCCTAATCTGAAGGAGTTTGGGGTTTATGTTTAGTCAGAAACCCACATGAGCTGAGCTTATTCAGGATGTTAATGTTGGCTGGGCTGATGTTTTCTTTAATCCTAGTGATTTCATTTCAAGGAAATGTAATTAAGTACCAGTCACATTTTATCTCAGAGTTGCCCCCTGCCTTCATTTTTTTCAATATTTAATAGGTGCTTAAAGAAGCCAGCAAGTGCTCTAAAACACAGAGGGGAAAGGGGAGAAAAACTTAAATCCCTCACTGAAGTCCTCTTTATGGGCAGCCTTTTCTGGACCATCACTGCTGGAAAAAAGAGAAATAAGAATGAAAAAAAAACCACCCAAAGAAACAAAAAAAAAAACCCCAACCAACCAAAAAGAAAACAACATCAAATGGTCTTTATTCCTCTCTGGAGTGGCTGTGTTTGCTCCCAGATTGGCAGCTGAAAACCACTCCCAGCACCTGTGCATTGTTTCCTGACCCAGTGACAGCAGCTCAGCTGCTCTATCAGCTCCCCACAGGACTCAAACCTCTTTTGCAGGGCCTTCAACTGAAAAAAAAAGCCCATTATTGTTTAAAAAAAGAGCAAATATAATTCTGGGGAACAGGGCCATTATTCTGTCTCCCATCCCCAATGTGATGAAAATCTGTCCTAATAGGAAAGAATAGAAGCCTTAACCAATGAGGGTGAAAAACAATTCACACACACTTAATCATGTTAATTATCTATTAATTCTATTTTATTTAGTCCTCTCTCATATTTAGAACACATTCACACTATTTGAATACACTGGGAGAACGAGGCTGATGCTAATCACTTTGAATTACAGAATATCTGAAGTTGCAAGGAAGGCAACAATAATGATCACTGAGTCCAATTCTCTGCTCATCTAAAAACTGCCCAAAATTAAATCACATGACTAGAGAAGGTCATTCAAATGCTCCTTGAATTTATTCATAATTTCTAGATGTGCTTTCCAAATAGAATTTAACATCTAGATATAAAATACACTTCTTGTATTTGTAGCCTAAAACCCCCAAAAGACTAAAGGAAAAACTCTGAAGGTAGGAGATTCATGACTGGGTTTTCTCAGCTAGTGATCTTCAGAATGGAAGCACTTGGCATGCAGAGGTTTCAAATATCTTCACTATTAAAAATTCTGGAACAGTGAACTTCTTATCTCAGGAAAGAAGCTGATCTGTTTCCCTTCAAGTTGGGAAAGAGATTTCTCCAGGTCTAACCTTGCTTCTCCCTACAGCAGACAGCTGTCCCATGGAAAGCTGTTCTCTGACAGAGTCAGAGAAAAAAAAAACATCCAGGAAGTGTTTCTGGATGGTTTTCCAGCATATAAATACTCACCAGACTACCCTGAAATGTGAAAAATGGGGTTTTTCTGTTTGCACTAACATCCTAAAGCAGCCCTACATTCCTAAATCTTACAGATTCATGCCCCCTTCCCCCACAAGCTCTCTTCCCACCTCTCACAATGGCCAGCAAATTTGGGAGAGCCTGTGACCTGCCTGGGAACTGAAGCAGGGCTGCAGAGCTCGATATTAGAAGGTGACAAGGAACATTCCCACTAGATGGACCATTTCCTATCTCTAGATACAAACTCTTGGTTGGGATAAACTTGGGTTGTTTTTATCCAAGTGGAGCTCTCTGTGTTTTTTGCCTCAGCCTATGAGTGGTACTTTTAAACCTACTCTGCTGCTTGTGCAGCAAGGAATCTTGAAAAACCTTCTCCCAGGGACAGGATCTCTGCCCAGACTGAGCAGGAAAGGCAGGCAGTGCTTCCTAGGGACAGGATTTACCTGGAAGCAGGTTCCCAACAGCTCCTGGCAGCCCTCTCCCTTCTAGAGACAATGAATTCCACACTTATGCCCAGACTGATGGTGATTGATAATTCCCTGTTTCCCTGGCCCTTCAGCCCCTGGGTGAAACTTCTCTGAAATATTAAAGCTAGGCTGAAAAAAAAAAAAAAAAAAAAAAAAGAAAAGAAAACCTTATCTCTGCTGGGAAACTGTAGAGTGAATAAATTTTTTTTTTCAGAGAAATCTATCCTCACTTGGGATGCCTGAATTGTGTTAGGTGAGTGCTAGTCCAAGTGTCTCCAGTGACATCTAATTGAACATTTATTTAGAGAGTTTTACAAGTCTTGACATGATTTCCTCTTCTGGGTTTTGTAATTTTGCTAGGAAGAGACAGATTTGGTTTCTGGTTCTAAATCAGGTTACTTGCTTAGAAGGAGTGAGTCACACAAACTTCCAAGGAAAAGCTAAGAAAACAATAATCCTCAAGAAAAGCCCAGCAGCAGGTGGATTTCTCTCAGAGCTGTTCTGAGGAGTTTGTAGTTGCACAGTCCAGTTACATATTCAACCCTCCCAAGCATTGTTTCCTTAGTGGCAGATTGCAATTAAATAATACATTAAAGATAAGATCTAAAAACACTTTGCAGGAATAAGCAGGATTAATAGCCATTTGTATAACAAAACACAATCTTATAATTCCTTAGAAATTATAGCCACAAAAGCAAGTGATTAATAATTGATGGGTGTTGAAATTAGAAGAGCTACCAGTTCTTATTATCACTGAATGAGAATTAATGCCAACTAAAATCAATTCATGATTAGAAGAAAATAACTCAAAGGACGTGCCAATTCTGGATGTGCCAGTTATGGATGCAAGATAAAATTTCTGGCAAAAAAAAAAAAAAATCAAATATATAAAAACAGGGGTACTCCACAGCACCAACATCACCAGAGGGATGGCAAGGAGAGGAGAGAAGTCACTTTGGGACCTCCAGCTGCAGTGTCCAAGTGCAGACAAGGTACTCCCAGTACCCTGGAGCTCACATGGCCACCAGTCAGAGGCCCAGGAGACCCTGAGAATGCTGTACCCACCCCATAAATCTCCCTGTGTGGGCAGCAGCAGGCTCTGCCTTCTTGTGAGTGCACAGGTGCTAAAGCACCAGCAGATGTTTCCAGTGTCAGGACTGCCTGAAAGCGGCAGCACTAAGAGCTCACCTTCAATTACCAGCTCATCAGTGCCAAACAAGCATGCAGAATGAGGGATGCTCCTGCAGCCCCGAATCGTGGGAAACAGCAGCCAGCTACAACTGCAATGTGCATCTCACACACCCCCCAGATGGTGAGGGCTGGCTGCAGAAAGAAGGAGCAGGAAAACATTGCCCAGTTGTCAAAAGCACTCCTCTGGTTGTGCTGCATTGCCCTCTGCCCTCCAGACAGAGCTGCCTTTCAGAGCACAGGCCGGGGCACCGTGCCAGCCCCAGTCCTTTGGCCCGTGCTGGTTCCCAGTGTTTAATCCATGCAGGGAGGGAGAAAAGCAATTGGAGAGGCTGTGAAACGCTCAGGAAGATGAATGTGGGCTGTGGATTTATTAACTCGCTTTTCTTGCTGAGAGCTGCTGGCCTTTCATGATCAGCCAAAATGTGAACCCTGAGAGCTCCACTACAGGGGAACTTGGAGCATGCTGGCATTTGTTCTACAGAGAGCAAGAGCTTACAGCATTCCCTCCTCCCGAGTTTCTAGGGAGATGGATATTCTTTAGGACTTGCTTCTCCCTGTTCCAAATTCCTATTGCCCATCAAATCACGCAGCAGCAGAATTGGAACCGAGCGCAGAAAGGACACAGCTACCTTGAGTTCACAACTGCAGAACTTTGTCTCTTTTGCTCTCTTCCCTGCAGAAAGACTCTCTACTTCTTGGAGTATTGTACATGTCCCACTGAGCCAAGCTTTATCACATTGCTTATCATTTAGGCTCAATATCAGATTTAACTGAAGATCTCTAATCTCAAAGTGAAGGTGGGAGGTCTCAAATCTGTATGACCCAATTTTTTTAATTGCCTCAAAAACAAACTAGGAGACTTTATAAACACACCTAACGCACACATCTGAAAATTAATAAAACCTAGTATGAGATAATCAAACAGATGCAAAATGGGGAAGTTTCTTAGCTTTTTTTGCTAAGAGTGGAGTTAGTATTTTAAGTATAAAAATTAATCTGTGCTGAATTGGCACTTGATATACAGAGCTATTGTGGGGGGAGGTGAGGGGAAATGAGCAGTGGTGTGCACATGACAGCTTTTTCCCAAAAAAAAAAAAAGCCTTTTTCTTTGGCAATACAAAAGAAGTGATATTGTGGAATTATCACATGAATCACAAAAGAATTGAATGCCTGGCTTTTAATTTGGATGGAAACACCAGGGAGGCAGATGAGTTCCATGCACATCTTGTTCATGCACTCTATCACCATCCCAAGCACAAATCACAGAATCACCAGGGAGGAAAAGACCTTCAAGATCATCAAGTCCAATCAATGCCCTAACACCTCAACTAAACCATGGCACATCCAGCTGGAGGAAAGCTTACTGCTGGAATTCTGTTGCTTATTTTCAAAATCCAGTGCCAGCCACGGTTAAGTAGGCACAGAAGTGGTGCTGATGTGAAAAATGCAGAAGTAAAAAGTCTACAAGAATTTCTGTGGTGCTGCTCTGTGCAGCAGCAATGAAAATGATGGGCCCAAATCCCACAAAAGCTTAATATAGCCTAGAGACTGAATAAAGAGAGATGAAGTCTGGAAAGAGCTTGATACCAAACTATCTTTTTCTTTATATTGAACTAAGCTGTATTTAAACACTGAATAAATTATTATCTTTCACAAGTATATTCACCTAAGGAAATACTTTAGAATATTTATTCTAACCAGTGTAATCACTTCATCTACTATTTCTCTCAGATTTGCAATGTGTATTATTCAAATACAATAACTTCAAAAAGGAATTAACATCTACTGTAAACCTTTATACATACATATACACGTGTGAAATGCTGAATGGAAAGGAAGAGATTTTAACTGCTGAATGGGATACGAAAATTGTTTTTGAGAACTTTTCCACTATAACTATTATTTTCCAGGCGAATAGATCTGCATGCCCTTGATTTTTGTTGATGGGGGAGCAATGAAATGGCAATAATCAGTTTGCAGGCAGCTTTCAGCGACTTCCTGGATTACATTTGAAATCAACAAAGCAATCATCAGGCATAAAGTCACCATTTGTCTCCATCCAGGCTCTTGACCTTCAGATTGCCCATTAAAGAGAGGAAGATCAGTTCCTCTCCATGTTTTGGCAAGATGAGACATTTTCCTGCCCTAAATACACATTCATTCTGCAGAAGTTGCAGCCCAAGTGACGTCCATCTGATTTGGAGGCTTCCTTCCTCTTTACTGGAAAAGGAAGCACATATAATTATGGGCTAGCCCATTAATTGGTTTTGAGGGAATAGCTTGGAAGGGAGGAAATCATCCTGCATAGATAGAAATGCTGGACTCCAGATAACCACAGAGAGCAGAAAAGGTTGTGTTGCACCTTCATGGCTTTTGGTTGGGCACATTGGAGGCCAAAATGAATCCAAATCTAACAGAAGGAAGCTTTTGTGGCACTTTTCCGTTATCTAGTAAACAAATTACATGCTGGGGAAAAAAAGAAAGAAGAGCACACATCACTTGACCTTCCATAAGGTAGAGAAGTGCAGCTAAGATTACAGAGCCCACAACTGCCAAGAAAATTAAATGCCAGTTGTCTGATTGAAGCTTCCCAAGAGTAACTGCATGTGAAAGGCTCCAAAAGTGGAGTAAATTTGGCAGTCAGGCCCAAACCCTGTGCAGCAGAGGGTTGCCAAAGGGAACTGTGTGGAAATTTCTGGAGAAAGTGGCCCAGAGGGAAAGGAAGGAGCCCCAGATACATTTTTCTACGACCACTGGGCCACAGACAGATGGTTGGTGGAAGCTCATCTGCAGTTTTGTTGTTGTGCAGAAGGCCCTGAATTCAGGAAAGCTCAGCACCCAAAGAGCACAGCACAAACCTCAGGTGGCACAGGAGATGCTTGTGTATAACCACAGCAGGTTCCAGGGCTAGTTAAATTCTCCATCTGCCCCATGTGCAAGTTTTGAGGCAAGGCCTAGAGGTGAGTAACAGGACATCCTCCTCTTCCCTAGAACTGGCAGGTTTTTAATCAAGAAAAGTTCCTCATTGCAGGAAATAAGCAACACAAAATCTGTGTCCCTGTTGTTGCAGTGAGTCAATAGAAACCACAGCTCGCCCAGCTTCCTGTTTCCCCTGATTTCCTTGAAGTGAATCCCACTTCAGATGAAATCCACGCAATTCAGTGCCAGAAGTTAAATTCTGTACACCCTACACACATATACACATATCCTATAAACTACGTAGGTGGCCCTCTTGGGTTTGGTTACACTTTGGACTGATAGTAAACCAAGAAAAGTTCTTTTAGAGCACAATTAAGTAGAAAAGAAAACTACAGAGAGGGCAGGAAGGCGGTTGGGACTCTATTAAACACATATGGAAGTGAAAGGACCGACCCAAGTCTAAAGAAGTGCTGGAAAAACCAAAGTGGGAGAAACTGTGGCAGAGGCCAGGCCACATGAGGAGTGGCTTTGCCATAGGGAGGAAAAATGAGTAGGAGGAAAGACCTGTCTGTGTACACAGTGTTTTCACAGAGCTTTGTTCCTGAATTTTAAGAGTTCTGGCTCTGTCTCTGGAAATGGGATGGAGGCTTGGGAACTCACACTTTTCAATGAATGAGCACACTGGAGTTCCTGTGCACTTTCCCAACTCACCCGTGGCCCTCCCTATCCAGCCTTTGGATCAGAGATGGAGCTGACCCAACACAGGCCTTTCCCTGGGCTTGCTTTGAAAATCGTGTGAACACCTTGTTCTTCATGTTCTAAAAGGGCAGACCACTCTGCTGAACACCTCTTTGCAATTATTTATTTGCAATTAAAACTGAAGAGAACAATGAACCCAGAAAACAGGGTGAGTATTGGGAACATTGTTTTTTTACTGCTTTCCTTGCTACCAAATATGCAAAAAAAAAAAAAAAATATATATATATATATACGTACAGAGTGGCCTGTAAAGAAGTTACAAGAAGAAATGGACTATAAATTCTGTTTCTCATCATTAGTGATGGGAAAAGTCTGTATTTGTGCAAAACCAAAAACAGAATAAAAAAATACATTGGCATAAAAAGAGCAAGAACAAGGAACGTGAGAAAAGACTACAGTGATGAGGAAGGTTGTTAAGAACTGATTTTCAAATGTGTAAACTGACATTGCAAGGAGAAGGAGAATAACATACCTTTCATGCCTAGAAGAATAAAATGCCATAATTTTCACAGTGATGATTATGAAACAATTAAACAGATTCTCTGGACAGGGTGTAAAGTTTGGCTTTTTAACAAAATATCTTTAAACATAAACTAAATACCTCTTAACCCCACCTGTGCTCAAGACACCTTGATAACCCTTCTTGTACTGGTATTTAATGATTTTCAGAACACTTGCTGATATTTCCCATTTTAAACATTTTAAAAAAGCATCATCTTCACACAGCCTTTAATTTATTTAATTTTTTTCACTAATTAAACATCTCCCAGTGGCTGTTTTCAATAAATTTCCCCTCAGACAGAATGAGGACCCAAATCCTATACTCTGACATGGACGTGCATCTCCACATATTTATTCTGAATTCAGAAGCAAATTTCTGTCACATATTATAAAAGTACACACAGGCTGGATCCTTGGATATGCAAAATGAAAAATAAGTTAAAGATATAAATGTAAAAAAATTTTAAATGTACCCACATAAGCAATTATTTTTATAATACATATTAATACTACTGTCCTTTAAGCTTTTTGGGCATGTCACTGGATTAAGTTAAAACACTTTTCCATCACCATTCCAAAAACATATATATTTATGTAGGAATAGGAACTAAAGAAGAAATGAAAGAAAGAATTCAAAGCCAAGTATTTTTAGGCAAGGTGTAGGTTTCAGGATCTAAGGTTAGCTGTAAATTTTGTAGCCAACTCATGCACATTTACTGCTACATGCAAAACCTCACACCAGGCCATACTGAAATATTTAACAGGTTGTCCTATTTCAAGATAAAGGTTTGCCAAGGCCTAAAACCCCCAAATCTTCGTAACTTTAGGTCATAAAGTAGTTGAAAGACCACATTCCATTCTAAAAGGTTGTGATTTAAGGCATCTATGAATGTTGGATGCTTTTCTTACCAAATTACCATTTAGAATTAAAGCTAAAACGCACAGGTTTTGCCCTTAGTAAAACCTTTCACTGGTTTTCAGCATTAGTCTGTGAGCAAAAGCTGATTTTTAGTCCTTGACCTCTGGAAAGCATTTCTGCAGTTTACCACTGAAAACCAGATGAAGCCACTCTTGCTCCCTCCTCCTCCTCACCCGACACAATTTCCTGAGGTTTAACAGTGGTGCACTCACACGTCCCAGTGCAGAAACAGCACAGAATCTTCTCCCCCCCTGCTCTGTTCACATTTTTCTGATTTGTACACTGATCCACTCCAGCAAAAGGAAATTGTGTCCTACATGTGACCCCCAAGTCCAGATAAATTATTTGCTTCCCTTTCTGTCAAAGGCTGAAACATCCATACAAATAGGAGCATCCCAAAGGCAGCTGAGATCTGTATTTATGTGCTTATAGGTTTGGGCTGTCAGCTGTAACTGAGAGAATGATTGCAATCTATTGGATTTTGGGTCAGAACCTGATCTCTTTCCAGAATCTAGTTATGCTTGTAGAAGTGAAATCAGATTGGAGACTGATGTAATTTTATATAATATTAAAAGAAGCAGTTATTTGCCTTACAGAAACCCCTGTAAGGAGATGTGCTGTGCACTCCTGGCTTGCTCATGAGTTCAAAAACATGACCCTGAGGATATTCTGGACAAGATTTTTGAGATCAGACCTGTGACAGAGTGCACTACCCCAAATGTGATCACAACACTGTTTTAACTCTTTGCCAAATTCTGAAATGGCAAAGGGGTTGTGGGATACAGCAAGGAGTCCTGGTTTTATATTGGATTTCTGAATTTATGCTGCATCTACCCTGAACTACTGGAAAAGAAAAGGCCGTGTAGAATCAAAAAATAAATAACAATTTTCACACTGAAGAACACAACTGCTTGTGATTTCAAGTGCAGTTTGGGAAGACTCGGGATGTTTGTTCCTTCCACATCTACAAATACAAAATAGAACATTTAAGAGACTCAACTGCCCTTCTTCTGCTTAGTTTAAAAGAGATGCCACTTAGGATTTCAAAGCAGTGAGGCTCAAGAGATGAGTTTCAGAGAAAATGTTCTGAATTCAACAAGTAGTTTAGTAAAAATCCCAAAGGAATTTGGGAGAAAGTTTATACGTAGCCTGAGCAGAGTTTATCTGTAGAGAAGCAAGACAATGGTGTACATGCCATTATTGTCAGCTGAGTAAACAATTTGAAAGCTTCATGAAATTTTGTCTGTGTTGTCAAATACTGATGAAAACATTATTTTATGAGTAGTCCTACTAATTTTCTACTAGAGCTGCCCTACATAAAAAAAAAAAAAATACATATTTTGAGTATACTTAATAAGCTTTGGCTGCTCCCTAGTCCTAGGAAAACCAAAGAACTATAAAGACAATAGAAAACATAGTCTTGACAGTTTATATCAAGTCAGGTTATCTCAAAACACCAGTTTCTATTAGAATTAGTATTGCTACAGAATATGTAAGGAACAATGTTTAGCTTTCCAAACATGTAAGAGCTCAGTTCCAAGGAAAAGTATTTTAATGTTGACAGGCATTTTCTGTTGTCAGAATAATTACCAACTTCGATATAGCATTTATTAATACTAAAAAAAACCCAAGAGATTTTTAAACTCTTCCCTTTCTGAGGTATATTTAATAAATACACTTGACAAGTTGACTTTTGGTTCAAAAGAACACAAAAATCTTAAATGATATTGTTATCACTGGGAGCCTCAGAAGCAGAAAAACACAAAGTTTTCCAGTTCTCTGCAAAACAGTTCATAAGCTCAGCTGCTTTAGGTACAGCCTTTCTTTGATCCAGAATTTAAAGTTGAGATGTCCCCTGTCCATCTACAAACTTTTTTTAACTGTCAATTTCTTTGTGGAATATTTTGTGTCTAAACCAAGCTCATCAAAAATAAGCTCTGCTTAACACCAGATCTTCTCAAGAGTGTGGTCTTAATTGTCTCTCTGTATTTATTTCATCACAGGCTTGATGTTCTCTAAGGAAAATAAACCAAAAAAAGGTGTTGTGCAAGATGCAGTTCATCACCTGAGAGGGAGGAGGTGTCTGAACACACACTTGAAAGACTTCTAAACACAACTTCTCTCCTTACCTCTAAAATATTCACAAATATGCAACAGTAACAATCAGCAGTCACTTTGAGGTACAAAGTCTGAGAAAGGTAGGATTTTCTGGCTCAAACTACAACAAAAATTATTGTCATGGCATTTGCTCTATCTTTAAATTTTAAGTAAATCTTGAACCCACTTCTCTAGGAAAAAAAAAAAAAAAAATCAAAGCATTTCTCATTTTCTGCTTCTTAAAGAAAATCTCAGAAGGTAAAATAAATACATTTAGTGCACAAAGTTGTTACAATAGGCATCAAACCACTACTGTATATCTCAAAATTTACCAATCTTGGCACAGGCATTGTGGAGGAATAAAATACTGTCATTAGAGCACCTAGAGAGCAGACAAAAGGATTTTAACATCTGGGTTTTAATAGTTCTACCATGGGAGGAAAGAAACTTTCCCCCTTGGTTTAAATTCATTCAGAATTAGTTCTACCTGCAAAATTTAATTATTTCTGGAGGTATAAAGTTCTAATGTTTGAGTTTAATATACATTTTAAAGTGTTAACACCTAATTTGTCAACTCCGCCACCTTTTATCTCCAGCTCAAAGAGCTCCAATCCCCTTTCTGTTTATTACCAATGCCAGGTAAAGCCCTCTTAATGGAATGGATCTGAACAGCTTTAAGAGTGAGCATTTTTATTGCCAATGAAATTAAGAATTCCAAAATAATGTCAACATCTCATAGAGCTGTTAGGTAGCAATGATTCTGATTGCTTAGATTAACCTGTGGCCTTGTCTCCCAAAGCTATCTGATTTTCACTCAGTTTAGAGACGTGGAGTTTTTCAAATTACTCTCAGCATAGCAGGAAAAACCACCTGATTTTATGGGAATCATTACCTCCTTTTTTTAACATGTCAATCTCTCATCTGTGAAGGAAATAAAAGAAGAAAACTGTGCCTTAAAAAAAACACAAGCACTTTGAGGTTAAATATTGTCCAATTCTAGCAGCATCCTGTTTGTTACCTGTGACTCACAAAGCCCTAATGAGTCACAATCTTAAGGACACTTCTGGTGCAACTTCCAGCCTGCCCAGAAAACAAAATTCTATAAATAATCCAGTCACAAGCAGCCAGATGCTTTTCTCCAGATGAAAGGGAGTAAAGCACATTCAAGAACTTAGATGAGGACAGTTTGTCTACTACTATTTACCAACCTCCCCAAAGGCTTTAAGATTTTTCCAAGCTTTCATTCTATTACCAACTGTTCTCTTGTTATCTGTCTTAATTGGGATTTAAGATCTCTCCTTTTTCTCCACACAAGGCTCTTTATTGGAAGCTTTTTATTAAGGCTCAGCAATTTCTTACTTCTAAAAATAGTAACTAAAATTATAAACCTGAGGGAAGCTTAAGGATCAATTATATAATATACATTAGAGAACAAAAATAGCATTTCAAACCTAATGATGCTTTTGGGTCCCTTCCAGCTCAGGATGTTCACAGATTCTAAATTCCAAACTAGCCACTGGCTTTAGTAAATACTGTAACAATTTACAAACTTTTTTAAAAGTGTCCTGAGCACCATGAACTTTTCCATTTTCAAATGAACCACGTTTCTTTTTTATTATGTTTCTCTGCTTTTGTCAAGTATGCCCATAATTCATATATTCATAAGAGTAAATTTATAAAGCAGTGTATTCCAGCAAAATGAGATCCCTCAATCACATAGTTGTTATATTTTTAAAGTGTAACTCTCCTGCACAAAAATCAGGCCCTTTCCATATTTATGTTATAAACTGTCACACTTTTTGGCGAAGAATTGGTTCTCACACGCAACAAATACAGAAAGAAATGGAAAAACAATTTCTTGCAATTCTTAGGGTACCAGCTAACATTAAGTCTATGTGATTTCAACTGTGATAAAAGCTACAAGAAGAACTTTAATATCAGCCCAGCAAAACAAAGAAAAATTAAAACTATCAGAGAGACACAGTGTAAATGTTGTAAGTAGAAATCTGACAAAAATTCAAGACAAAAAAAATTATATGTGTTAAAAATTTAAATTTTTATGAGGAGAAAAAAGAAAAGAGATACATTAAATTATAATGATATACTGCAGTTTCCAGTTTGCCCATTTTATTCACCTAGATGAAAAATGAATATTTGAGACTACTAAACCTCTGTTTCGATGAGGCTGATGTAATTATTAGTATAGTCACTATCTTTGGTGCACTGCTTTTCTAGAAAACTCACACTGAAGATTTGTGCAGCAAAAGCTGCCAGAATTAAAGAAGCCAAGGAGAAAAGGTTTCAGTATTTTTTTTTTTTCAAATGCTCAATGAATGAATGGCATGCATTTCTTCTGCCTTAAATAGGAAGGAAGTGTTTTTTCTAGATTGCTCCTAAATATTCTGAATTACCTTTAAAACACTTTATGGACTGTTTTTCATAATCTGATATTTGTAAATTCAAGATGAAAAACAAGGGATGCAGATGCATACAGTGGTACCCTAAGAAGAACATCATAACAATGCCCCAAGGCACATGTGAAGAGTGCAGAATCTTTTTCATGCACCTTTAATACTTTGTTGGCCCAAGCACTTCATGATTTTGCATATTTTAATGCCTTTTTAAAAATCCAGGAGCTGTCTTTCAGACAACACAAAAGGCATTTAATATCTGCATTTTTCAGAAATATTTGTGGCCCTGACCCCAGTCCCAAGCTGCCTTGCAAATTCAGTGTTCAAGAGTTTTCATTTTCTTGGATTCTTTCCTTATTGTCACCCATTATGAGTGAGAAATAAGTCTTATTTGAGTAAGAAATGCACTTTTTCACCTTGCTGACAACAGCACCCTCATTTTTGTTTAAACGAGTACAAGAATAAAAATTCTTTTACACTAATAACTGTCTTTTTCTTTTCCTGTGCAATATCACAGCTCACCAGAGGAGACTTTCACAAAATCTCAAGTGCTTCCTCTTAGCAACTGAATTTGGATGAATTATGCAGTTCTCAAAAAAAAAAAGAAGGGGAGAAGACAAGGAGGGAAAAAAAAAAGTTCAACTTTTAAGGAAGGCATCACTTTCCATTATGTACTAATTGAATAATGAATTATTAAATATTTACAATGTGCCTTTGCTCTTCACTGAAAATTGTACCATGAACATTTTTGTTTATTTTGTTTTATTATTTACAGGAGAAAACCTTTAAATGTTGTAAAAGTGAAGGTTGCTTGGGGTATTCATCTGCAAGAAGCAATACAAAGATTTTGAGCTGTATTAAAAATATTACTTCTATTGTAATCATTCTTAGAAATACCAAGAGGGAATCATCACCCAACAGTGACGGTCCTAGACAAAAGAAAATACAAAAGACTTTTTCTAAGCAATTTTCAGGCAGTGTCCTGGGTTTTAAATATGAGATAAAGTTCTGAGGGCATGCCAGCCACACTAAACACCAGATTTTTTGCCTTCTCAATGACTGCTCCAAACTAAAAGTCCATAGCCCTCCTCAAAACTAGACTCCAGCATCTGAACTCCAATCACTGGCTCTTCAGAACCCAATTGTCTCAAAATAGAAAAAAAATACGTATTATTTTGAAATCTAGAGGATGAACAGATCACAACTGCCTTTATTTGGCCTGTGGAAGATACTGGTGTTTAATATGACCTGTTTTAACCACTGTAAGAGCATCAGGGGCTTTTTCTTGAGATTTTTGTTGGCTTTTCCTCAGCACTGTTTAGGCTGGAAAAGACCTCCAAGAGCACGGAGTCCAACCCCTGACAATCCCTACCAAAGGGATGTGAGTGCCACATCCAGTCATTTCTGGGGTGGCAACTCCACCACCTCCCTGGACAGCCCATCCCCATGCTTAACAACCCCCTCCATGAAGAAATTCCTCCTGATGGCCAACCTGAAAATGTTAACCTTTCATTGAGTCCAACAGGAACACATTTACTAATCCTGGCTTCCTTTTTAAACATTTGGAAATCACACCCATTTTGGTTTTATATCGATAAAATTTAAGTTTTTACCCATCTGGGGAAAGCTGCTGGGGTTTTCTTTCTCAGCACTTGTGCTGCAGCCATTCCCTGGGTTTCCCAAAGCCACAGTGGCTCCAGGGTGCCCATCCCCAGCCCCACGAAGCCCTGGCAGTGCCAGCTGACCCTGCCACGGAGCTCTGACACAGCTCTTGGAAAGGAGGATGATGATCCCAGCATTTCCAGACACTTGGTTAAGCACAAGACACCACAGGCAGCACTGTGGGATTTTCCTGGAGCTGGAACCAAATTTTAAACGTTTCCAGTTAGGGAGTTGGTGGGGGTTTTTTTCTTTCTTTCAACTCCTGGTTTCACTCACAGTTTTACTACTAAATTCAGTGGGGCCACCATTTTAATCTAAGGGTCTTATGATATTAATAATGATGAGAATTTTTTGATTATTAGGGATCCTGCCTTGACAGGGAGCTTGGCTCAGATGATCCCTTCCAACCCCAACAGTTCTGTGATTCTGTGGGATCAGTGAAGTTTAACTTGGTTTCAATGTAGGAAGAATCACACATCAGAACTGATAAATACTGATGAGCTGGATGATACAAAAGTTCACATCAATCACCAAACTGAAACCACAAGTGTTTTTTTACTTGCACCACCCACATGGATACCCAAACCCTGGAATTCTGAAGTGTATTACACAAGAAACATGACTGGCACAAGGATCTTACTGAGCCTAAGAAAACAAACTCCAGAATAATGAAGTTTATATCTACATTAAACCTATGTGGTCAATAAATCATAATGTGAACTGCTCATCACTGAAAGCAAATTAATACACAAATAATTCAAAATACACACCTTGATGGGGAAAAACTAACTTTCTAGATGTAATAGCTGTATTTTGTTTGCTGTTCTCTGAGTAAATTTGTTATACTTGGATCCCAAACTCAGTATGACTTTCATCTTTTAGAAGAATAAGAAACAAAAAGCAAAATATTATGTAATATTTCAAGAAAGTACTGGGAAATTTCAAGGTTTCTAAAGTTTCCTTGATGAAAGACACTGCCCAGTAATTAATGCTGGCAGAATTTCTCATAAATGCCAAAACATAATTACATTAAGAATCGAAAAATGTTACCTCAGAACTCAGCAAGGCTTAGAAACTTTTCCAAGTGAACTCCCCTCAGCTGCTGTAAAGTGAAGTGTGTTTTTAATTCACGACCACCATCACTACTACAAATAAAGGAAGTGATTTGGTTTGGGGTTTTTGTTGTTGTTTAATTTTTTTTTTTTTAATAAATATGCTGATTTTAACAGAACAAAATTGGTGATTTTTTTTTTTTTCTGGGAAACAGAATCCTTTGGTCAACCTGAATTCAGGTATCTCCATATATATTAAAAAAAACCAGAACACTGCATTGCTAGTATTTAAAGAAAACAGTTGATTTAGATTTTTTAAATATGTACCCTTTGAGCTTTAAAAACTAAACCAGTAAGAGATTAAAAACTCAAACCTGAGGCAGGCTATGGAGAAGAAATACTATTATGAGATGTGTACAAAATGGAAACAGTGAATAATGCAAATAGTCTGGATTTTCGTTGCTCTTCCATCAAACTGATAAACCTGCTCACAAGGCAGGATTTTGGCACTCATGGCATTTCTTTTCTAGATTTCACCATATTGATGGCAGCGTGCATTTGGCTATAGAAAACTTGGAAAAGGTTTCCATATTTTGCACATAGGATGATAATTTTCCCGAATTTGATTATTTTTCTGTCTGCTGCAGTATCTGCTTCATTTAACTCAATTTCACAACTCCTCTGCTGCATTTAGGATCTAAAATGGACCAAGAAGGAAGAAATGTGGATGTTCCACATTAAAATTTGCAGCAATAGCACACACTGCCAGCTCACTTAGAGCTGCCAGCTGTGTCATGAAGGTCAGAAGCTGAGCTGGAAAAGATAATTTTACTGCTTTCAGACTCAGGTTTCTACCTGAACATTTAGATGGGCTCAAGCTGCTTGATTTGTAGCTGTGGGTTCATTTTGTGAGGGCCAGACTCAACCACTGCATCCCAAACCTCTCCAGAGTAGCATCTGCCAGGTTTGCTAAGCTGCAGATTCAGGAGGAAATTCAGTGTATGCCCACCCCCATTCTGATGGGTGTGCTAACCTTTTATCACACCTATCCTTTCACTGAAAAAAACCAAACAAAAAAAACCAAAAATAACTTTTTGCTGCTTTGCCTGCCACAGCAGAATGCAATAAATGACACCAGGATGGAATTTGCTGGAGCCCCAGAGGTTGATTTCCCTGCTGATGTCACTTTGAATCTGAATTTCTCTGAAGTTGCTGACTGTGGCGGCAGCAGGGGTGGTAGGTGGGACACCCTGAGCCAGAGCAGGCAGACAGGAACAGAACGTTTTGGGTTTGGCTCAAGGATCCAGATGTACTGGAAACAAACCCTCCTCCTGACTGACAGCCACTCAAATGATATTTCAACACTTTTGCTTTCACTCTGGATCCAAACCATGAGATGCAGATGTGAGCAAACAGGGTTTGGTGGTTTTTTTTGTTGGTTGCTTTTTTTTTTTTTGTAGCTAAGCTGAGGCAGTGATTTCTTTATTTTTCTCTTTTTTTTTTTTTTTTTTTGCTGTTGTGTTAGAACATTATGAAAAATCCTTTGACCACAGTTTATGCCAGGCTTTCTTTGCACCCTCACATCCTCAGATCCTAGGAAGCCTCTCCTGCAGATCTCAGGTGGTGAACATCCTTTTAATCCTCTTTTTCTTAAAATCTTTTTCCAGATGAAGCAAAGCAAGGTGGATGCAGAGGAATATGCTAAAAATATGTCACATGCAGTTATTGACCCAAGAGTATGGCGAAACTCACAGACAAATAGAGCAAAACTTGTTTAAAATCTTAACCACAGCATTAAGAGCCACACATTTTTAATTTACTTTGGCTTTGATAGTAGCTTCAGCCACAGATGTTATGCTGCTAATGAATGCCTGAGAATGATGCTGTTTAACACTGTGGTGTTGGAATACTCTCCTCAACATGTAATGATACAGATGGAGTCAACTTTATTCCATCCCACAGCTCGTTGCCATCACAGAAATGCTATTTTTCCAAAGAAATATCTTTCAGGGGAAATATTCCTCACATGCAGCAATTGAATCATCACTGATTGCTCACTTACATACACAGAATAAAAACTAACTTTTCCAGGATTTGTTAGGTTTAAAAAAAAAACCCAATATAATCAGAACTGCTCAACTAATTTATTTCTTGCTGTTTTAGCTGGCTAATTAGGAGTGCATTTCACAACCAACTCTGACTTTTTATCTTCTCAGAGCTGCATGCTGTCTTAAGTGCTTCCTGCATCAGTTGTGACATGTCAGCAGATGTGTGATATGGCAGTAGGCTTCTGAACCATCTTCTCAGAGATTTTTACAGTTTATATCAATTATTCTGTCCTTAGACATTTAAACCAAACCAACCCACCTTTTATCTTTCCACCCTGGCAAACCCAGAGCCTCTGTGCAGGATATCAGAGGCAAAGGAATGTGGTGAAGGTGTTCAGAACAAGGAGTAAGAGTACAAAATAGTATTGATACAACTTGTCCAGGAAAGCTCTATGTACTTTTAAATTAGAGTCCTTACAAGTTATATTGCTTACTAAAGAAATTACACTGCTACCCATCAGTTCTAGGATGCCTTTCCACTTGGTCCCATGCTGTGATTCAGTCTGAATTTTACTGGACATTGCACATTTTGCTCACATACTTTAAAAAAAAAAAAATCCACCCAACATGGAGGTTGATGGCCACAGCAATACCTCACATACACGAAGACACACGTCTCCAAAATCTGCTCCTTTAGCTTCAGTCCTGACACATTTCCACAGCTGGTACCAGAAGTGATTCCTTCACATTTCACATCCCCTGTCCTGACAATAATGCATGAATGAAGAGGGATTCACTATTGCCTAGCAAAGCACACGACAGGGCTTGGATTAGATAAGGGCTGCAGAGCTGTTCCTGCCAGATCAGGGGAGGGCATTCAGATCCTCACTAGTGCTGCCCTGGGATGAGCCTAAATCATGCCCAGTCCTACCATGAATTGCATTCAACCTGCCCTGGCTCCAGAGGGGACCCAGCAATGCTGCATCTGCCCCAAAATGAAATATTGCATGATGCCATGGCTGCGTGCAGCCTGCAGGATGTTTCACACCCATGCCGTGTCCAAGCTCAATACAGAGGAATTGTGTACAAATGGATCAGCTCACAGGGCCCAGAATGAGTGCCTACAAACTGTTCCAAATACTTTTGCATAAAAGAAAAATTCTCCTCACATACTAGCACATGCTGGATTTATTTCCATTTGAACAAAGATGGTAAGTGAAGAATGAATAAATAAACATAGCCTGTGACACAGGAGTGTTCCTGCAGTACATGAGTGTACAGGAGCTTCTTGTTACCAACAAAAAAAAGTAGGAAAAATGGGATGAAAACAAATTCCTGTGCTACCCATCAGTTCTGGGATGTCTGTCCATATGGTCCCAGGCTGTGGCTCAGAGTCTAAATTTGACTGGGCATTTCAACCCCCCAACAAGTTCATCAGAAGGGCTGGAGGTGGAACAAAGCCTACAGGATGGTCTAAGCCATTATCCTGCTCATAACTGTTTTTCTCAGCATTTCCTCCACTTTCCTTCAGGTCTGTTTAGGGAAAAGGAAGCCGACAACAGCTTCACTCCTGAGTCTGGGTGAGAGCATAGGCACAGTTCACTGCTACTGCATTGGAGAGCATGCTTGTCTCCTCAGGAAAAAGAGAGAAATGGATAATTGTTCCCAAATTTAGCCATTTGTGCCATCTCTTCTCCTTCAACAAGTGCTCAGAAAGGCTTGGATCATGCTCCTGAGCACCAATATTACACACTCATTTTGCTCATTTTCACTGCACTAGTCAGTGAATAAATAGGGAAATAAAACCTCCATAATTTAAAGTTCTCCTGTTAGCTTTACCCCAAAAACTTTAACTCGGCATAAGTTCTACTCCACCCTCCAACCATTCTGGATCCCCAGCTCTTATTGAGACCCTCTCTTTAAAATATTGTAAAAATGGTACTGGAAGCATTGCTTGTCACAGAGCACCAGTAATTGGCCAACGTGCTCTAAAAGTAATGATAACTTCAGTGTGAATTAGGCAATCTGCCACCAGCTGGCTGTCTTTTAGCATGTATTGCAACTCTTACAGCACACAACATTTCCAGGATGCTCTGAACATTTTACATTCTGTACTTTTTTGCCACATGACACAGAATGATGTCATTTTGAGATTTAACATCAATTCATCTTCTTGTGGGTGAGACTTGAAAGTCTTTCAGCTTTGGGCTGACATATTTACAGTCCTGTTTCCTTTAATTATTTCTTTCAGTGCCTTCCTAAATATTGTTTTAAGACTACAGGTTATATTTACCAGGTCATCTGATACCAACAGCAATCCCATAAGCATTTTACAAGAAAATCTGTGCTAAGCCTGAAACAGAACACCAGATATGAGCACTCTTAAATATTTCCCTAAACCCCATTCCAGTTCCTGCATGCTATACTTATATTTTGCTGAAGTATACATTCGTCTCAGCAAAAAAAAAAGAAGACAAAAGCAGCAGATGTTCTTGCAAGACTTTCCATATTTTGTTGCAGCTGCCACAAGAAGCTTCTGATAGAACAACTGATGCTACAGCCTCCTCAGGAAAGGATCTGCAGTTAAATAGAAATAGCCTGCAGGAGGATATATTAAAAAAGCCCCTCTATGTCCTACCAGAAGGACACCCGATCACACATTTATGAGGCTGTGTTTAATTAAAGGTAGAGGCCAAGTTTTTAAATAATTCATTCCTTTCTACTTTGCCAGTGATCTCAGTTTAACTACAAAACTCTCTGGCAGAGTTGCAGAAAACTGGTTCCTAAACAGGGGTTGGAAACCAGAAGTGTCCACAATTCAGATATCTGAGGAGGTGATGAGAGACAAACACACACACGCCAGCAAAGGATGCTGAACATTCTTCTCCAGTGATTCTTAACTTTGGAGGAGCTGGCATGGTTCTCAACCAGCAGATTGATACACAATATTCTGCACAGTTTTTAACAACATCCTAATTTACAAGCTGCCAAGGACTGGGTGAGAGACTCCAATGTTTCCTGACGTGATTTCTAAATCTGTCCTTGATTCGATTCTGTTTGCAAGATAACATTTTGAGAAGCTCACGTTCTCTGCTGAAGGGGTTTCTGCACATCCAAGTGTGAAAATATGCTCTAATGACAGCTCCTTATGCTGTGCTAGAGCATTCCACACCAACAGGATGCTCATTTAAAAATGGGTGGGAGATGCTGCTGCACATGTGAGTTACATAAGAATTACATCAGCCTTACAGGGTGTTTTGTATGTCACTGACAGAACAAAAGGAGCAAAAAAAAACCATCAACTTTGAGAAGTTTTGCTTGGTTTTAAGTTGAGTAAATGGCTCCAGATAAACAACTTTCTGGATGGAGCAGCTCTAATCTTGCCCACAGAATTAGTGCCCTGCATCCTCTCTTCACAAACCACTTTCCAATCTTCATCCTATGGAAATTAAGACAGCAGGGCCAAAGTTCCTCATTCTGTGCTTGCATTTCTCACCCATTCCTAAGCAGAAAATATCATTTTCTGTGCAGTTCTTAAAGAAATTCCTCTCAGGGACAGCTGGAACAGTACCCAAAAGCTGGTGACAGGCCCTGCCAAAACTGCAGGACTTGTACAGGGGGTATTTTCTGATATTTCTAGGCTGACAGTGTTCAATGGAACTGTAATTTCTACAGTGCTGTTTTTCAGCCTACAGCACATGCAGCACACAGTAACCATGTAATGTATGAACTCCTAAATTCATTGTTTGGAACTAGATGGATTCTGTGAGTTATTTTTGCAAATAAAAGTGACAGGAACTCTAAATACAGTCAGTAACTGGAAGGACAAGTAGCTGTAGACAGGTTCTCTGTTTGAAATGCTGTCCCCAGAGAAGCTTGTAGGATTTTTTTCATGGATTTCCCTACTACCAATTTTTGCCTTTTCTGTGAGATATGAAGTTATTTCTGCCCCAAGCTCTCTGAACATGTTTGGAATCACCTAAAGCTTGAACTGCAAGGTTACATCTGTCCTGGGGAAACATGGTTCTATCAGTAAAAATTAGGCAGACTAAATTCAATCACCCAGTACTAGAGTTTGCTAAAAAGATTAACAAATACATCTTGCCACTTCTGTATGCTGGATTACTACTCATGTCAGAACTAGTGAAAACAAGATCTGTGCAATGCTGCTCTTCTTTTCCTCTTAAATAAACAATGTCAATTTTTGCCTTTACAGGAAAAATTATTTGAGTGTTCTGTGTATACAATACCCTGAGTCAGTAAATAAGAATTTTTATATGAATATATATGGGGTGGGGCATTCTACCATCGCTCCACACTTCACAAGTAGCTTCTCACCTACACAGAAGGAGCCTTTAGAGCAGAATTTTGAAAACCTCTGTACAATTTGACCTTAAGAACACTGTTTTTGTTTAAAAAAAAAAAAGAAACATTTAAATCTATGGCTGAATGAAAACGAGATCACTGCAAAGAGGGCTGTTGCTTGTTGTTATCAAAAGGAGATCAAGTACAGTATCCATTAAGCACAGGAAATAAACAGAAACTAAGAGTAAATAAAATACAGGCAGAGATTCCTGTGGCTGCCAGCCCAGTTCGAGCCAAATATTTCTACAACTGACCTCACACTTCTTGGTCATGGATGATTCAGGGACGCCACACTAAATATACAAATGTGCAGAGTAGTGTAGCCTAACCAAATAATACAATTAAATAAAATAGTTATTATGTGAGCAGGAAACACAAGGAAGATCTAAATATTTTCTGCTTCAGAAGGAAAACGGTCAAAAGGATCAGTGTCTTGCACAGCTATGCAACATTAACTGATTGCAAGCATAATGAAAGAGCTGGTCAAGATTTCACTACAATTAAACCAGATTTTTTTTTTTTTCCTTTTTGCAGCCAAACTTTAAATTGCTGTATTTCAATGCTGTTGCTGAGATCTAGAACCTGTGGACTATGCCAAAGAACTAATCAAAAGACAGGCAGGAACAATGTGGGATAAGAATATCTCTAGACTTTCCCATTTTAAAAAGGAGAGTAAATCACTTTCCTCTGTTTGAAAACAAGACATAGATTTGCTACCACACAAAGGAAATTTCAATGCTCAAATGTTACTCTAATTGAAATGTTACTTTAAAAACATTAGGATTAAATAGAAGAACATTCCCTGTCTTTTCAGGCACCATTCAGAAGAAGCCATGGGGATCCATTTGGCCAGAGAACCTGTGGGATCTGAAGCCACAATAACTGAACATTGAGGCTGCTTGCCCTCACACCTTGTAAATCCCACAAAACAGCCAAATTCCACACAATTATTCAGTACAAAGGCAATCTAGAACCACCATTAACACAGAAAAAAATGAAAGATGAAACAATATTTTAAACCATTTTAGGCTTCTGAAGAGACATTCTCCTACCTGAAAGCAGAACCCTCCAGAAGACCAAACCAGAGACATCCTGTACCTGCCCATGGAGCCATCAGGTGCTTTTTAAAGACTCCACACCAGGAACAAACTTGCAGTGATTTGCCACAGGTGCAGCCCATCTCCTCACAGCTGTGCCAAACAGCCCTCACTGTCCCTAGAAGAAGGGGGAAAGTTAAAAAGTGTTTTATGTTTAAACCACCGTAATCAATATCTGAAAGGCTTTCTTTTTTTCCTTCTCTCACCTACCACTATGTAAGCAAAGTAAACTGCCAGAGTACCAGAATTAAATGATTTAAATCAGGACAAGAGCAAGAATAATGAGTTTTGCTGCATATGATTTGTTCTCCAATTAAAAAAATATGCTTTTATTAAGCTCATGATGATAGGAAGATTGAGTTTTTCATTTCAAGTGAGGGCCTGCTCTGAGGAGGGAGCCTGCTTGATTCCTTGAGCATGGATTTAAATTCTCCTTTGCTTCTTTCAGAATTCACATTTCTGTTCTTAATTCATGCTTGAAGATTTGCCCCCTTAGGCAAAAAATCTGAGCTGGAAAAGATTCTTGATAATAAAGACAATGTAAAACTTACATTTCACTGAACACTTAGCATTTTGTCCCATTTGGAATATCAGTTTTCATGCTATTTCCAGCCAGGGTGCATTTTTGCTTGAAATAAACTGTTTAGCCACATGTGCATGCCAGTTTAAACAGTGCTGGTTGGAGAACATTATTTTCACCTTTATTGGACAAAAAGTATCATAGGAAGTTGCCTCCCCCTGGAAATTGAAACCAGTTGAAAATAAATTAACTGGGATACAGCCAGGCCTGGAAAATGTAAAACAAAAATCTACTCTGCAGAGAGGTGCACATCTTAAATGCTTCAATTGAGTTATCTTTTAAGAAGATGGAATTCTCTTCTGTGTCCACATCCCATGGAAATAGCTGGATATTGCAGGATTCGTGTCATACCTCTGCGTGCTCCCACAGATGCAACAGGATCCTAAAAGCATCTGATTTTAATGAGATAAAATATTTCCTTTTAATGCATCTCCTACAGTCTGCAGCCACAACCACTGTCCCACTACAACATAGTTTGTGCATTAAAATAATGAGAGGATAAATGGGAATTCTGACCTCATGGTTTGCAGGCTGCATACACAGACAGTGAGGAAAAGGTGTTTATCTCCATCCTTACTTTGTTTGACTTCAGAGGGTACTGGATAAAATTCTAGATGTTTGCCTAAACAACACCCAGAACAAAGTCAGTAATTCAGGATTTGTCTCCTGACTTCTAGGAGTATCTACAGATTGCACATTCCAAAGAGATTTCCAAACAGCAGAAGCCATAAAATCCCTGCAGAGTCTTAAAAACAGGTTGTAGAGAAAACACAGCCAACTTTAGAGGAATTTTACAAATTAAAAATAGCCCATAGGACTGTTCCTCTGAAAGCTTGGAGAAACGTGATTTTTCAGGAATGTGTCTTTTTTCAGGAATGTGGTTTTTTTTTCAGGAATGTGTTTCCTGAAAAAATCGAAAACATTTTCTTTATACATGATGGTGTGTACTTCACACCAAGCAACATTCTTTTCCATTTTTCATTCTTTTCAGATTTGAAAATGTGACTCAGCCATCCCAAGTGCTATGCTTTTAATACCTGTATTTATTTGATAATGCAACCTATGATAACATGCACAGTCTTGCTACCTGGAAGAAAATGCTTTCTGTTCTTTTTTTTAATTTGTATTTAAATGTTTGACACAATACTTGATTTTTCAGTTGTGCTGATAAATCAGAGGGTGCCATGAAACTGCCCCTTCTCATTAATGGGGTTCCATTGTTAGAAGACACTTTTGGTCCAGGCAGCCCTCTCATCCTAAATGCCACAATTTCCTTCAGCCATCCGGTGGCTGAAAAATTCCTAGGACTACATCCCTTTGGGGGGATATAAGTTACACTCTTACACTAACAAAATTTGGGATATGTTCATCTCAGCTGCGTATTTCTTAGCTTAATTGACTCAAAAGGTATTTCAGATTTTCACTGCTGCCATAATTTGTGTCCACATCTTGTAAAACAATTCAGACCAGTGGGCAGTCGTATCCCAGAGGAATCAGAGTGAATTAAATAAAGCTTGGCCCATTTCTCAGAATAAGTCACTGAAGACTGCTTTGAAAATCTGTAAGATTTAACTGTTATTGATATTCTGGATATCTTTACATCTCCTATCAATCACACAGACCTGTCAGCAAATTATTAACAAGTGAAATGCCAGCTGTGAGTGAGTCATTTGTGAAGCTGTGGGATTTTTTTACTTTCTTTCCTTCCTTTTTTTTTTTTTTTTTTATTTCCTGCCCAACATTTTATGGATTAAATTCTTGGGAGCCTAACTCTGGCAGCACACCTACGTGTCAGGTGAGATTTTCTGCAGGAAGAGAAACCATGAGTCCTCCATGAACTTCTCCAGCCTGAGTCTTTCCCACAAATGCAGTATTTCATGCACTTCCAGAGAACCTCTGGGGTTCTGAAGGAAAGACTGATATTAAAAGCTGAAATACACCAGCAAAGTGTTGTGACAAAGTTTCCATCATAAAATTCACGTCCCTGTAGCAGAAGAAATTATCAATGCCCAAATTACTTTTAATCATATGATATTTTGAAGTGTTGTGGAAGAAACAACTGGGTCACCTATGATTTGAATTTTACTGTCTTGATTGCAACTGATTTTCCCTCAGTTTCTCAATTTGTACCCACTAAGACCCAGCTAACTGAAGGTCTAGGCTTCACCCACCCCCAGTTTTTCTCTCTTACCACAGTAGAAACAATGAACAGATGACAAAAAAAAATTCCTTTTCCCAACAGGTCACTCTCATATTGTACTCCAGAGGGCACCCATGAATGAATGGCAAATGGCCACTCGGAGAGTTGCCAAATGCCATTAATCAATGCACCAATGTGGCAACATTGAGCTTTGTGGCAGGCATGATTTAATCTATTGTTTGGTAATCAACCTCATCTACAGACATTCTGCAGCTCTTATAAATCCAAGAGTTATTGTTGCTCTTTTGGAGCAGAGCACTTCCAGAATGTCTCACTTAATAATCGCAAATTGCTCTTTTCTCCAGTCAAAGAGGCGAACATTCCACGACTGTTGGAGAGAACAGATTATGTCAGCTGGACCCAACAGTGTGTGCTTTGTCTCACTGAATCCTGCTGTACCCCAAGCAGCCCTCCCAAAGCTCCGTGCAGTCTCCACGTTGGGAGTTGCTCCCTGGGAGCAGTGGATAATAATGTCATTCATCCAGTGCCCGATTCCCATTGAATCACTGGAATGACTTACCCCCCAACTAAAGGGCAGCGTGACTTCCGCTGGTTATTGTTCCTCTGATTTACAACCTAGCACCATAAAGCACCCCAAAACCCCCAAACCTATCCCATCAGTATGCAACAGCTAGAGGATTACTTCATCCCCCACTCTATCTTCTGTATTAAGACAAATTACCCATTTGATGAAGGAAGGAATGAATCATTTTGGCCGTTACAGAATGTGCACACTCAAAAGTTTTCAAATATTCTGAATTTATTCTGAGACAAGATCTGGGGACAAAGCTGTCATTTATAACACTTCAGATTGCAAAGCTGAAGCCTATAAAATTTACACTTTTAAAGACTAAAAAGATAGATCCCAAAGAAAATGGATCAGCTTCTGGAGTCTCCCTCACTGGAGATATTCCAGAACCCTCTGGACACAATCCTCTGCCTTGTACTCTGGGATGACCCTGCCTGAACAGGGTGTTTGGGTCGGGTGAACCACTGTGGGCCCTTCCCAGCTGACCCATTCTAGGATTCTGGGATTCTCTCTCTGCCTGAGACAAACCAGGGCTGCCAGATCACAGATTCGTAGACAGAATGGTTTATGTTGGAAGGGACCTTAAAACCCTTTTTATTCCACCTCCTGCCATGGCAGGGACACCTTCCACTATCCCAGGATGCTCCAAGCCCCATCCAACCTGGCCTTGGACACTCCCAGGGATCCAGGGGCAGCCACAGCTTCTCTGGGCACCCTGTGCCAGGGTCTCCCCATCCTCATAGGGAAGAATTTCTTCCTAATATAAAATCTAAACCCAGTCTCTGTCACTGGGAAGCCATTTCACTCCAGGCCCGTGTAAAATGTCTCTCTCCATCTTTCCTGTAGTTCCCTTCAGGTCCTGCAAGGCCACCATCAGGTCACCCTGAAGTTCCTGTTCTCCAGGCTGAACAATCCCAGTTCTCTCAGCTTTTCCTCACGGGAGATGTGCTCCAAGAGCGGGACAAGCAGCAAATCCCTGCCCTATGGAGCAGCAGTGAAGAGGCAGAAGGTGCCCATGAAAAAAAGCACACAGTGCTGGTAGACACTTCATCAGTGTCTAATGCAGACAGAATTAGAGCCAGGCTCTCTGAAGCAGACTCTTATTAGTGAAGCAAATAGAAAATAGGGGCTGGTTTGTGCTTTGAGCACAACGCCGGTTGCGTGGAGGGATTGAAAAAGACAGAACTCGGCTTCTGAAATTAGACAGAAAAAGAGGTAGAGGGGTCATGAACTTTTTGTATCCAATTATCCTGATCTGTTTTTCTTTATTAAGCATAGAATAGGTTGGCTTCAGTGAAACATCCCCAGTGATGGACAATTCTGATTCACATAAATGAATCAAATTACCTCTCTACATCGGTTGTATCAGAATAACACAAAATCCAGTGGCAAAACCAATGACAGTACATGATTAAAGCAAATGACACATTTTCTTTTTAGGGGCCAGACCATGTTTCCTTTAGCAATATGGTTTACTGAACCAAAATTATCAAACTTCAGCACAGTTGCAGAATTGTGAGAAGGAAGCAGGTACACCAGGAACATTAAAACCTCCTGGGTATTGTGTTATAATTAAATGGCTACAAATTCCAGTGTCAGGGGAATGTAAGATTAATAATCCAGATGGATCTGCCGGGTCCAAACCTGGCAAAACAAGAATGAGTTCTAACTCAGATAATTTAATTACATTTATCGTGACTTACAAGATCCATGGACTGTCCACAGGAACAGAATATATCTGTTTTGACATCTATGTACATTTTTCTACTGATCTGTGTGGTTTTGACAATAAAATATATATGTTTGAGAAAGAGAAACACAATATGCGATAGGATTAATAGTTAAAAAGGGAGTTATTTGTAATCCCCTCAGTGTTACAGCCTGAGGATAATTTAGTGATGAGTCAAATGGTCTCCAGTGTAAATCAGGAACCAAATGGCAGAAGAAGTGGTTTTTAAGGGCTGGAAAAGATGACATATCTGAGGAGTGCTTCAAGGCCTGAACGGTGTGAATAACGTTTAACTCGCAGCTGTTATGGAACCAGTTGGGCTGGGGACACACGGAGGGCTGGAGCCACCACCCTCTTCCCTTCTGATCTGAATTCTTGAACATCTGATGGATTTCATCATAATGAGCCCCTCAAGGCCATTGTTTTGAATTAATCAAGTGAAAGCTGTGAGATATTTCTCAGTGGAGCCCAGTTGTACATTGCCACCTATCTTGATGGGTTTGAGGCATTACTGGAGTTCAAAAATTCCCATCACATTTCCATCCCAGACACTTTGGGTCCAGACTTCTGCAAACTGTTAGAAGCAAAAGCTGTGCCTGTAATCTTATTTTAAGGAGATCCAACACCTTCCATGTCATATTTTTCCAGCACAACAGGAAAAAGTGGGGCAGAAGTCCTGTTCTATTTGCTAAGTAAATAAAATTCAAGATATTACACTGTGGAAACTGCAATATCTCTAATTCCACCAAATATATAGAGAAATAATTGGATGTGGGCTTATGGTGGAATAGTGGGAAAGTCATACACAGAATTAAGAATTTGTGGCTAATTAACCCCAATGGCACACCCAAGTTTTTAGCTACTTTACCTTATTGCGAATATTTAAATAATTCTCATTCTCCTTCAGCTAAAACTGAGGAGATTTTTTGACTGTGGTTGTAGGAAAAAAAACTACCTTAATTGAATAGACATGGAAATTACTTTAGATATTAGTGTTTTACAATCAGTGGTCCTTACCTTCATACCATAACAGTCTTTTCACCATCTCCAGTTTTCAAATTGTGCAAAAGCTCCACTTGTTCCACTATTTAGAGGAAGCTCTTGGCAATGGTCATGACACCACCACATATTCTCTTGTTTTCACATATCCCAGGTGTTAGGACATTTTAAACATTTCTTCTCAGGTAAGTAAAAACTAATTTTTAGCTTGTTTTTTTGGTGTTTTTTGGTTTTTTTTTGTTTGTTTTTTTTTGTTTTTTTTGTTTTTTTTTTTTAATCTAAGTGTTCTTTAGCTGAATATCTGGGATTATTCCCCAGCTGTGTGAGACACTGTAGAACCAAATATAAAACTCAGAGCATGAACAGCAATGTCCTCTGCTCCAGGAGCTTTCTTGTTTCTTTGTAGCCAGCTTAGCAAAGAAGGAGGAGAAAATAGAGGAGCCCAGCATTTATTAAAATGCATAACCTGCATTTACTTTGCTGGAAGGGGGGTTTTGAGGAAAGGGAAACAAGACTGGAAGGTCAAAAAGGAAAAGGAAGGAAACGTGAAACATGCTGGGGCAATTAATTGTGGTTTTAGTGATTAATGAATTCTGAGTCTTGAAATTGGCACTCCTAATGTATGTAATCACATAATGGATGTTCAAAAAAAAAAAAAAAAAACAAACAAAAAAAAAAAAAAACAAAAAAAAACAAAAAAAAAACAAAAACAAACAAAACAAACCAAAAAAAAAAACCAAAAAAAACCAACCAACCAACCAACCAACCAAAAAAAAAACCACAGGGAAAGCTTCTGTTTAGTTATGGTTATTTTCTTAAAGAGTATAATAATACTGATCAGAATACAGGCCCAGATTAGTTTTACTACTTCCAATTTTGTGAGATTTTTTTGGGCAAATCAGGGAAAAAAATAAAAGTTTTGAAGTGTATGATGGTGATTATACTGTGATGAGCTTATACACTGTGCCATGCAAATTATTTAGTGTATTTAAATTAAAAATACTCTCAGTACGAAGGGCGAATTTCACCTGAAAATATAAATTAACTATTATAAATTATTATAAATATTATAGCTATTTTATATATATACTATATTATTCTAAATTATATATTATATAAATTATTATAAATATAACTATTATAAATTAGCTATTAACTCTGTGAGATAAAGGTACTGCTTTTCCTCCCTCTCTTTTGCTGAAACACATCAGCACTCGTAGCCACTCATCTTTCTTTAAATGGAATTCCTCCAGTGACTCAGTGGGATCCAACATACACTTTCTTTATTGTAATCCATCCTCAATTCAGGGTGAATATCTCAAATACTCTCAAGACTTCCCTTTTCCCCTAAATATCCTCTTTAATATTTTTAACTGTGACTCACAAGAGACACCGAAAGCTTGAATAAGAAGTGCTGAATGAATTCCTCTTTCATTACAGGAACAAAGATAAGTACACAAGAGTACTTCCAAATATGTGAGCATTAGGAAAAAAAGATTTCCCCTTTAGCAAGAAGATTTTGGGACATACATTGAGTCAGGCTGCTTCTAGATCAGGGCCTATTCTTAGAGAAGGAAATGATCCTTAAATTAACTCTGACTTAATGAATTGTCCTTCATAATGACAAAATGCACTATATCCAGCTCTTTGCCATGATTTTCATTGCTGTGTCAAGAAGAAAGGACTCACTTTTTGAGATGCCAAGGACAGGGAATTTTTCTTGAGCTCCATGGATAAATTGTCCTCCTTCCTATAAAAAATTTTCCAATTTTTCTGGTGCTGTTCCAAATGAATTATGCATCTCTTCAAATAATTTTGCAATGGAGATTTCTTTGGTTTAAAACATTTGTTTCCCAGATTCTCAGTGCTTCTATTAAATCTTGTCCTAAGAGAAATAAAAATGTTTCATTTTTCATATTCTTTTATGGCACTCCTCATTGCCATACCCAAGATAAAAGATTTCTTTCTGTTAAAGATGCTCAGCATCAGTGAACTCAGTCTAAAGATCTTTAATATATTTCTGGAAGAGTTCAAGTTCTTTTGGTAAGTTATGATTTTACAAATATACTGTTTTATGTATTTAGAAATATTAATTCTACAATGAAAATGACTGAAATTCACCATCTTGGCCAGATAAAGTGGTAAACTGCAGAATAAATCAGAAAAATAACTTGATCCTGAGGCCACTGTCAATGAAAGCTGAATTAAACCATTTTGATAGAGCTCTAAGAATACAACTGGAAATCTGTTTAGACTCAGAAAACCTAGCTGAGGTGTTTGAACAAAAAATGCTGCAAATTTCTACCAAAAAAAAAATTAGAATTTACCTGTTGACATAATTTTTCTTCTGGGAAATCAGACTAGACCATCCTACTCATAGGGCAGATCACATTCAGCACCAAAACTGTAGAGAAAGAGAATGATTTAGACAGAGGGCCTGAGAAATCCCATTCAAAAATCACAATAGTAAGATTTAGGAACAACAGCCCCCTTATTTCAGGGGGAAAACACTGCCAGAAACTTCAGTGCAAAGAAATGCCTTAAAATGAGATATTTATGAGTTTTCTATACAAGTTCTGACGTTTCATTCAGCACAATTACAAGACTTTTCACGTGGTTTTGAAAAAAAAAAAAAAAAAAAAAAGGGGTCTGAGGTTTTGTAGAATTGCTGGTATCAGTTTGTTGTCCAAAATGTTAAATCAGTGAAGTTGTGTTAAAGATGATTCACATCTTCAGAGAAAACACTGAATGGGCCAAAGTCATGCTTGGTGCAACTCCAATGTATTTAATGGAGTTACATGAGGGATTGATTTTTGTTAATCTTGGATCAAACTGTTCAGTTACATTAAATTTTAGCTTAAAAAATAATAAACTGAGAAGGATCACATGAGGGTTTGGAGCCTTGGGGCCCACAGGCCTCATTCCTCACAAGACACCATGAGCTCATCTCCAAGGTTGGTTCACAGATATTCAACAAATTGACTTCCACCCCCTCCCTTGGAAATGGGGCTGCAGTGGGACTCTCCTCTGTTTGTTCCTGTTTTCTCAGGGAGGAACAACTGGAGGGACTGGTCCCCACTGTGGGGAGGCGATCCAAAATAAACCTGGCTCTTTTGGGAAGGCAGCACAGTTATTGCAGGAAGTGGTGGGGCAGGACATGCAGATTTCTGAGTGCTCTGGGCTGTGCTGGGTGCCCATCAGCTGCTTGCACAGTGTCAAATGGAAACAAACCTTGGCTCTGATGGCAACAGATGAGAAAACTTCAGCTTTTCACCACAGCAAACACTTTGAAAGCGAGCCATGGGAAATAATTCACTGTTAGCCCTAAGGAAGACACATTGCACTCTATAGAAAATAAAGCTTTTCCTCCTGCAGCCACACTCTCAGAAATCCACCCAGTGGGATCAATCACTTCTTAGATGGTTCTCCCCAGGCTGTATGACAAAACAACTTGAAGATGCTCTACAGCCCTGACCAACACTTGCTACTTGAGGTCCAAAATCTCAAACCAAACAGGGGCTGGAACCCAAAGAACCCAGTCCAGGGAAACTTCTTTCTAACTCTCCCCACGTGGAAATCCCCCTCTGTTCAGAAATGGGAAAATTTGAAGCTGACATAATTTTTTGGTTCCCCTCCTCAGCCTCCACCTAAGCATAGCAGATGTTCAAATGACGTGCTTCGATAATAAAGGCTGTAAAGTTGCATATTTTTTGTCTTCTTTTCAATCTAGACACTGAGAGGATAAGTTTAAATGATTGCTTTTATATATTTGCTGCAGAAAAGAAGATAAGGAGGGTGTTTTGTACAGCAAACCACGCTGCAGCCTTTCATGTACACTTTGATCAGCTCGTGGCAGGACAAACCCAAAACATTTGCAGCAGCCCTGGCATTTCAGGGTTTCTTTGGGTTGCTTCCCTCACTTAACTGCAGCAGGGATTTTTTAATCTTTGTTTCTTTTTTTTTTTTTTTTTTTTCCTCACCATTCACAAGCCCACCCAGGCAGCGTGTAATTCATCCAGACAGGAAATATTCCATTGTGTGGGCCAGAGCACTTGGAAATGATTCACTTGTACCTGAGTTCAAAGCTTCTGGCATAGATCTATGGTACACTCTAGTCTGCAGTCATTCTTGCCTCAGACTTCTGTGTCCCATGCAAATCAGCTGCTAGAGCAAGGCTTATGAAAGTTCAGTGGCTTCAAACTATCCTGGATTTGAAAGTTCATCTGGGATTTATGAAAAGGAAACGGAGAATAAATCTTCTAGGGGCAAAACCCTGCAGGAAAAGGCTGCACTTCATGCAACTGCTAGCCCAGAAGAGAGAGTTTATTCTCCCCCTGGGCTGTAAAGTGATTTGAAGTCCAGTATCTTAACTCACCCCATAATGATGTGTATATAAGATTACACCACTTTCCCAGCAATCTTCTTCCTGGTTTGTTCAGTGCTACAGAGTGTGGCTGTTCAGCACAGGTGGAGGAAATATGATAAACACCACCTTCACTGCTGGCCTGCTGTCTTCCTCTTAGTGCATACAATGAAGGCATCTGAGAGAAATCCACATTATGTCTGGATACAAATAGGAAATTATTTTCCCACTGCGTGGAAATATTGGAGATGAATCTCTGTCTCTCCTCTCACACCTGATACATTTTGCATCATGTTCAAAAAAAAAAAAAGATCCCTTGGAAGTGAAATGTAACAGAAATGTAAGAACAGTAAAGGGTAAAAATCTGCATCCCTCAGTGACCCAAAACTTGTAATATTACAATTCTCCAAGAAGCAGCAAAGGCAAGACTCTCAACCCACAATTTCTCTCTGTTTTAGTGTTTTTCTGAATCACTAAACGTATTATTGTTTGGACAGGACCCTCAGGCACAGGGTGGGATTGCTGGGATGTCCTCTGCAGGGCCAGGAGCTGGATGATCCTTGTGGGTCCCTTCCAACTCAGGATGTTCTGCAATTCTGTGTATTCAGATGTAGTATTTCAAACCCAATATATTAAGGAAAAGTCTACAGTCTGGCAGGTTCTGCATCAAAGCATCATCTGCACCAAAGCCGCTTAGCTCTTATCAATTTCCTCATCTATCCAGTTAATAGACCTACCTTCAGCAGCCTGAGCTCTAAATACCTCCTTTTATCCATTCAAGGTGATTCAAAGCATTTTTTTAACAACTCCAAAAATGACAGAAGAAAACCACTGGCAAAACAAGGTGCACACTTTGCAGGATTGAATCATTCCAACCCTTATATCTGGATCATTGAAATGCCATGAGTTCACACTAGAGATCACCACCAGGTAGAAGATTAGAACAAGCAAATGGTGCAGAATTACAGAGGACAAACACGGAGCATCCTTTATCCCTGTTCCCAATTTCCAGCATTATTTTGCAAGGCAGTATCAAAGGAGCTGAGGTCAAGCTGAAATCGATTGCCCAGAGCAGCTGTGGCTGCCCCTGGATCCCTGGAAATGTCCAGGGACAGCCTGGATGGGGCTTGGAGCAACCTGGGCTAGTAGAAGGTGTCCTTGTCTGTGGCAGGGGTGGCACTGATGAGCTTTAAGGTCCCTCCCAAACAAAGCCATTCTGTGATAATTCTGTGATTCTCTGAATGTCTCTGAAGACTTGAATGCAAAAATATGGATCAAACAATGTGCTTGACGAGCAGAGAACCGTGGGATCTGCCAATTCCAAAATTACTTGTTTTACTGTGGGAAAATAAAAAGCACAAACATATTTTCTACTGTTTCTTGAAAAGAAACCTACATATGAGGATCAGTAACCCAGCTAACTAAAGTTTTCAAAACAGCTGACCAGCATGTTCTAGAAACACATTCAGAAACCAAAATTGCTCTAACAGGAAGTTCTTCATTAGAAATTACCCTCAATACAGTGAGAAATGTTTGTTACCAGCTGAGCCATGTAGTTCTGGAAGGAAAACACAGTGGGAAAATATCTCATATTGACAGCTCCAGGTGCACAAGATGTCAACCACCAGAAGAAATTTCAGTAGTCTGCTTCCTAAATCATTGCTTCTGCATCAGAGTTCTGTATCCTGATTTTAAAAGGTTACCATCTCTTTTGCTTCCCAGGTCTCTTTGTTTCCCCTCCCTTGTCACTGTGTTAAAAAAATGTGAAACTTTTGCCCTACTCCTTTTGTCTGGTAGATTTGAACTTGTGCCTGTTTACTCACAGTGATTGTTTAGATACAACCAGGTAGAAAGGAGCAGCAGAAGTCAGAGGAGAGAAGATGAAGAGCTAAGAGACAAAACCCAGCAATATTCCTTTTTCAAAGATTTTCTCTCAGGAATGAGGCTGGGTCAGGGGGCTCTTTATTAAGTTTCTGCCTCATCAGACAACCTCTGGTATGCTTTTGATAAGTAAATATAAACTCTGGGATTTTGCCAAGTGATCTGTAAAAGGGGAATCCTAATATTGATGGCCACTATTTCCTGTTAAAACATAAATAAATCAGCAGAAATGCAGACCTAGTATTTAGGTCATAAATCTCACACCAAAAGCTGAAAACACAATCCCTCCATGAGGAAAAGGAAAGTTTGGGCAGAAGGGAAGCACTTTCCCAAGGTCAGAAAGGCAGGAACAGCGAGATGCAGGGTTTGAGCTGGGTCACCATTCCCCAGCCTGAGGATTTGGTGGGGCAGGCAGGAGGCTGAGCTTTGCACAACACAGCTGACAGTGGTAAAGGGGAAAGAAGGACTCAGGACCTCACCTCCAGGAGCTGGCATTGCAAAGTTTCCCCATGATGGATTCCTTGAATGGTTTGAAGCCCCAGAAAAAGGATCTAAACCACTCAAATCTAAAGAAATGGTCAGAAACTCTCTTACTCCCAGCTGCTGTTCCATGTAAGTGTTTCATCAGTTCAGATTTTGAACCAAAGGAAAAAATCCATTTGGCTAAACTTGCCAAATATTATCAAGAGATTATAAACATCCTACTTCAAAATTAGAAGTCCAGCAGCTAATTGGTAATTATAAATTTAGGCTTTTGTGCTGGTTTTGAAAAATATAATGTGGATAAATATGTCCTCCCAAAATTTGGTGTGGGTAGGAAACAGAAAGAGAGCATCACAAAAGGTTTTGCTGTCAGTTATCACAGAGAGTGAGAATTTTCCTTTGTTCCATAGTAGCTGGTAAAGTAAATATGGATCTCATGTATGATAACTTAACAGTCTGATAGGAAAGTAAAGTTTTTCCTCATGTTTGGAAAAGGCAAGTGGGCCCTAAAAACCAAAATGAAGAACACCTTGTATGGACCTCATTTTCCATCCAAAATATGTGAAAACTGGCAAGAGTATTAAAAACAAAAACAAAACCAGTTCATTTTGATGTAACCATTTTATTCCTCTAATAAGCTAAATTACTTCTATTTTATCTACTACAGACTAAAGACATCTGAATTTACTGTAAGAAATCCACCTCAATATTTCCTTTTTGCATTCAGTTCCTCCTTTGGTTCGTTTCTGATGACAAGCAGACTGATGGGAAGGAGAGAAACAAACACAAACAGTCTTTAAAACAGCCTGTTCTGATTATGGGTGTGCTTGTGACTAAGGCACTTGACTGAAACTCAATTTCTGGTTCAGATTTTGGTTCTTGCTTGGAACTGCACAGGTCACAGAATTCATCTCAGTTCCGTGAACTGAAAAAATGGGGGTAGTTTTAATTTTCTGGTGAGTTTGTCAGGACAGCTTCACTTATAGTTAAAGGTATCACACCCATCTGGATGAAAAGCAGTATCCCAGGTCTCATCACCATGTGGAATGAGACCATGGTGGAATGTGCTTACTATCAGCAATGTTTATGTTCAGTTTTTAAGGAATTGTTCTCAAATTCCTGCAAGTCTTGTGCTGATTATGGATATCCCATCTTTTATGGAAACTGAAGCAAACTGTTTGTTTTATGGCTTTTAATCAGACAGCAGGCAGCAACAACATATGGATATAAACTAAAGAATCAGAATTCTTCTGGCAAATATCTGAAATAATCCTGCATTGAGGAAAGAGACCCATTTGTAACCAGATGGCAAAGAAAAACAGGAGAAAGGCATCCTGTAATGAGTATTACCTCAGCAAAACCACCCTTATCTTCAGCAGAGAGCCAGCTGTGTTGCATATAACTGCAGGAGATCTCAGGGCTGAGCTCCAGCTCAGGGATTATTGATGTTGGCCTGGGATGGGAAATATACTGCTAATAAGTGAAAGCTTCTGTGCTCTTCAGAGATCTCTTCATTCTTTTGAAAGCTGATGGTTTGTAGGCATTGTCAGCCACTCAGGCCCACTTCATGTGCTGCTCAAAACACATTGAAGAGCTCTCACTGTGCTCTCAGCAACAAACCAAATTTCAGAGAAATTAAAATCCAGGAATAGCAAACAAACAGCCAGGAGATGAATCAGGTCTAAATTAATGGCCCTCCAGTGGATGCTATGAATGGGTAGGGAAAACACCATGGTACTTTGCAGGAATTTTATAGGCAAAGTTCCCATGAGTGTCAGATTCTGCTGCCTAAAAAAAGGTGTCCTGACACCCCATCATTTAAGCACAGCAGGTTTGAAACTGGTCCAAAATCTCATCATTTCTCTTCTAATTCTATGTGTGTACATACAAATAAGTGTGCATAGCTATCTTTCTTTTCTCTCCCCACATGAAGCAGCATTTCAGAGCTGCACAGGCATTTTCATTTGTGGAGCCACGCTGCACGTTTCAGTCCAGCACACCTGCAAGTTAACGGCTGCCTGGAGAGCCAGCCCTTGGACTGACTGGAATTTCATTTCAGACAACAATCCTGGAGTGCCCTGGCCTTCTCCTGCCTCTAAAACACACATGCTGAGCTTGAAAAAAACAGCTGTAAATGTGCTGAGAGGAAATTGTAGAGTGCTCTTTGCTCCATGCCCCGGTCCATGGCAGGAGGCTCCTATTAAACCCTACCCTGGCCATTCCAAGACAAGGCCACTGAGGATGGGAGTGGAGAGAGAAAATTCCCAGATTTATTTCCAGGGCCACTGCAGCTCATTCCTGAGATCTGACAGCAAGGGGTCTGTCAGCATTAGAAATGCTTGGCACCTTTTTTTTTTTTTTTTTGCTTTAAAGGACTTGGGAATGGCAAGTGACACCTGATACCTGTCACAAAGTCTGTGGGATATCCAGGAATTTTCAATCATTTCACCTGGCCTAGAATTTCTCCAGTTGTCTCCACAAAATTGGGACAGACAAGAAACTCTATTTAGAGCCTTCATGGTAGGCAGGAAGTTCGCTAATATTCACAAACCTCAGCCAGGAATTCACTGTTCATTTGGGTAAAAACTGCCATTTATACAATACTATTTTCTCTTCCTTTTTAAGAAGCACTTCAATATTCTTATTAAGAAATTCAACCATAGAAATGTTTCAATACTGAAATAAAAATCTCCTTTCCTAAAGGTAAAAATTCCCATGTAGGACAGTGCTGTATATTGTGCAATCCTGCTTTTATACACTAAACACCAGATTTAAATATCTGTACCAGCCCTCTAGCACTCCTGAATAATTTGCCTTTCAAAACCATGAAATTAAGTAAAGTTTTCACTTTCAGTTTCTCATAATAGTGGCCATGATTTCTTCTATGAAAAAGAAAATCACAGTTCTTTTGCCCCTTTTTTACTCTCATTTTAAAGCCTTCTACAGCAGTTAAGCAGAAGACAGAACACCTTTGAGACATTTAATTTATTCAGGATTTAATGCTCCTGGAAGTATTCAACAAAGTATCCCATAAACTTTATGTTTTCTAGAAATCAGCTACTTTTGGAAGTTTATATGCGAGATAATTTTAATATAGAGTTGAAGGGTGCAGTGATGGAAGGGAATACCTTTTCTGTACAAACAAATTTTATGGATTATTTGTTCTAGAGTGCTGCTCTGATAAAAATAACCTAAAAGAACACTGGGGGTTACGACCTTGCCATTAGTAGGTATATATTTTGTCATATAACTCTAGAGCAGAGTTTGCAGAAGAAACTGAAATATGATCCATACAGACAGCAAAGTAAAAGATTTTGTGGTAAATGAGGGGAGTATGACATGTAGCAGAAAGAAAGATGCACAAGAGGAAGATGATAGATATTTCCCTCTTAAGTAATTTTGTTTCTTATTTAATTTTACTTTTTGCTTCGAAAAGAAATTGTCTTCAAGGTTTAGTTTATATCATTTATAGAAAAGTGTTTTATTTAGCATTTCAAAGCAGAATAGCCTCTAAACCTATTGCTAAGAAAAAAAAATATAAAGAAATATTATTACTACAAAAACTTTAAAATGTTTTGGGGTTTTTTTTGTTTTTTTTTTTTTTTTCCCCCAGGAAATATTTCATGTGTATCAACCCCACAGACAAAACCAGAGGGAGAACATAAACAAACCAAGTGGAAAGTGCTCCTGGCAGCAGACGAGCACAGCAGAGACAACTCACTGTCACTGAAAGCACTTTTTGTTTTTACAACTACTTTATTTATTTTTCCTTGATAGAAACCTATTTCAAGAGTTATTAGGGGACTTCAGAACTTTATAGGAAATGGTGATCACAGGTCTCTGTTACAAATGGGACCATGGGGGCTGTAGCTCACATGAATTTCATGAAGATGAGGATTGACCTGACACTGGAGAGGATGGCAGAGATTCTGGGAATAAAAACATGGCCTGACCTCTCCCATAATGTATAAAAACTATAAATTGCCACCAAAATCTGCTTCAAGAGATGTAGAAACCTGCACACTTCTATAAAAGACGACTCATGGAGAAACCAGTTTTACTACAAGCACTCAATTCCAATGAATTTGTTTAGCATGTGACCTGTGTTTGGCCTCAGACCTGTGGCAAAGTTTGGAGTAAAACATTCAAACAAGAGCCTGTACTGACACAGAACAACTCCTTTTTACTCCCAACAAAGATGAAGGAAAATATATCCCGTCATCTTTCCAATAAAAAAAAAAAAAAATCTGAAAGCAAATTTGCACTGAAATATATGAAAATGTTTCACAAAAGAGCACCAAAAAACCCCCCTACTTCACAAACAACATACTTGAACAGGAATGGGTATAAAAATCAGGAATGTAAAAGCCTTTTTTTCCCTTTTCCCAATTTTAAAAGGATTATAATGCTATTTCCTTAATAAAAAAAAAAAAAAAAAAAAAAAAAAAAAAAAGGCTATTAAATTGACTATTAATGTCTAATTGTCTTAAATCCTGTCAGATGCAAGTGTGGATTTGCAACCTTCCAAAAAAAGTACAGAACGGGATTTTAAAGCTGGCCTGGAGCTAAAAGGAGACTTACCACGGCACTGAATATCCACACATCTCTCTAATGAGACTTTTTTACTGCACAATAAATCTAAAAACAGTTTGTATATGCACTGCAATTGCAGTATGACTCTAGCAGCATTAATCAAGTGTTATGGTAACCTCATTTGAAAGCCCAGTCAAACATTTCTATCACTGTGCTTCATTTCTTCCCCTGTTCCTTTTAATAGGAAGGGTTTTAGGATGTCCCGTGCATTGGCTTTCCTTATAAAAATGTCAAGCCCCAGAGTGTACCTACATACCCAGAATTCTTGCCTGTGTTTTCTGCTGTGTGCCAGGAGCTGACATCATTCCTGCTGTGTTTGAACAGCTGGTCCTCACCCAACTGCAGCAGTTCAGAGGTGCCAAGACCTCGCTCTCCAGAAAGAAACAGGGCATGAGGAAATAGGATGGATCTCCAAACATGCCTGTCCCTTCCCACGAGGGATTCACTTGTCCAGTTAAAAGCTGCCTGCTGCTTTGCCAGTGCAGATTTCACCCCACACCTCAGAACCCCAGGCTGATATCACAGAGTTTGATTTTCAGTGGCTCAAGGATGTGATACTGTGGTTTAACCCAGCAGGTAGCTCAGCACCCCAGTGGGAGGGGGGCAGAATTGGGGGAAAAATAGTAAAATTTCCTTTGAGAAGAACATCAGGTAGTGCTCACAGAGGGTTTCACCTGAGTTAGTCTTTGGTTGCTCTGTTTTGGGGTTTTTCAGCCTTTCCAGCCCCAATGTTGACTGATAGCATGTTTTTTGTCATTGAAGTTTATAACATGGTTATAAACCAAAAAGCAATCATGCTGTCCTCGTCCCAATCCTTAAATCCACTTCTCAGTGAGGTGAAAAAGATGAAGACTGAAACAGCCATTAAGGAAAGGAAATACTCCTTGGCTACCACAGTCACATCTGTTAAGGGAAGAGTCCTGTACTCAGGTTTTCATAGACCTGAACCCTAAATCTTCTGCAGCCCTGGAGAACCAACATTTTCTGCTACACTAGGTTTGCTTTGGAATGTGTTGGTTTCAGCAGCATTTTGTCAAATGACATCCCTATTTCTAAGGTTGAATTCTGCTCACTTCAGAGTGGATCAGCAGAGCAGAGGCCTGAAGACACACCAGACAAACCTGCAGAGATGTGCCCTGCCAGGATGCTGGGTTTCCTGCATGGAATTGTATGTACCCCTTCATGTTTTAGACTCTCCTTACCCAGTGAAATGAAATACACTCATGGAAATGCAAAACACAGCTTCCTTCTACTCCTATTTGATGATAATGAAGCTCAAAAAACCCAGATGAAGCAAATGGTGTTGTAGGGAATGAATTAAAATAAAAAGCATGGTGCAGATGAAGTATGCAATTCATTTTCAGCTCATAAATCCTGATTTTAAAGTGAAAAGGATACACAGAGGATGTATAAAAATTTAGTGGCTACGGTCCTTCTAGTGTCAAAAACATGTGCTTACATAGGAACACACACTTCTGGGGGAAAAATGTGAAGCCATTAAATGGTAAGATGTTAGTAAATCAGCTTTGGGTCAACTCAGCCCCATTGTGCACCTGCACATGCATTTCACTGTGTTCTAACCCTCTCTGCCACACCACTCACTAAATCAGTCCATGATTTACTGAACGAAGGAGCTCGGAGCAAGGAGTGAGTCACAATATTTATTTGAATTTCATTGACCCCTGGTGGGAATGAGGGAAGGGGTGGCACTGTCCAGTTCTGTGAGTGCAGTGTTTTCTTGTCCCATGCCAAGAAACTTTATTTTTACTGGGACAACTTCTGAGTTGGAGACATAAATAGCAAAACCAGTATTCCTGCTGGCCACCTCCTCACTCAAGTGAGCATTGGAGGGGGAGCAAGGAGATTTAGTTCAGCCTTGGCTGTCACCAGGCAACAAAAGAATAAACACAAGGACACAGGGCCAATGCAGAATGAAATGATGTGTTCTATGTCTTTAAATTCTGTGTTGATTATTATCTATAATAAATATATTTGTTTCTGTATCTGAGTGTGTGTGTAAAATCCAGTGAAGGTTTATATTTATATATATATGTTTCAACATCATAGAAATGATTAGATACAAGAACAGAGCTGAAGACCAAACCTTAATTATGTCTTTCCTCTACTCCAAACATGACAAACATGATCAAGGTGGTTGAATTCCACCTCATAGCTCTTCCTGCTGGTGAAGATGAGCTTTTTATGTTCACAGAACTGCTCCTCTGAGGTCTGTCAGCTCTGTAAACCCACTTGGGATGTCCCATCACAGCCTCCAAAACTAGAGAGGGACTCCTGTTGCTAAGTTTATTCTATTTACGTTCCTCATAGATGAGGAAAGCAGCAAATTAAGTGAGTAGGAAATGGGATGTATTTATTTTCCTTCAGGGCAATAAGCAAAACAAATGTGGTGTTAATTACCTCTAAATATACCTGCATAGCAAAAAAAACCCAAAATAAAACAACATATCTGTTGACTGAGCTACAACATATCTTGGTGCAATGTTGACTTTTCAATTAGCCCTTAAAAGAGTGAATTAGTTATATTTTTTGATACATGGCCCATAATAGCTCAGATCCTGTGCTGGCCTGGAAACCAAACGTAATGATCTGCTTAAAAACTTTAATTTTAATTGAAAATCCCTGACCCTGGAACATTTGTCAGGATTTGCAGGGTCTGAATTGCTGCTTGGGTTATTCCAGTTTTAGCACCTGTGTCCATTTGAGCACACGGAGGCCTTTGGGTTGTGTCATGCTGCTGCAATGTTTTGGTAAGTGATGTTGAAAACTTATCAAGATGAATTACTCTTCTTTGGACACATTACCACCAAAATGGCCCAGCATTATGAGCAGCACTGCTGCATGGCCATGTGCAGAACTCTGCTCACTTGACAAATGGGCTTTAATAATTTTAACAAGAATGTAAAACTCCTCACAGCTGGGGCTGAGATGAGATCAGCACCTAACACAGCTCAGGTGACAACTGGTCCCTGCTCCCTGCAGTAAAACCATCCAGGTTTCTAGGATGAGTGGGATCACAGAAACACAGAATATCCTGAGCTGCAAGGAACTCACAGGATGGTTGAATCCAACCCCTGGCCCTGCACAGACACCTCAAATCCCTCCCTGGGAGCTCCTGGAGCTCTGGCAGCCTCAGGGCTGTGCTCATTCCCTGGGGAGCCTGGGCAGTGCCAGCACCCCTGGGGGAAGAACCTTTCCCTGAGCTCCAACCCAAACCTGCCCTGGCACAGCTCCAGCCCTTCCCTGGAGAGAATCCTGAAGAGGATTTCACTTGGCCTACTTCTTCAGGTTTTTTGTGGGTTTTTTTTTTTTTGGTTGGTTTTTTTTTGGTTTTTTTTTTTTTTGTTTGGTTTTTTTTTTTTTTTTTTTGTTTTTTTTTTTTTTTCAGGTTCTAAAGTTCTTGAGATGGTGTTACAAAACAATTCCTGTTGCGTTCCTCTGTGTGCTGCAGGTTTGGGTATTTGGAGGTTGGTTCTGCCCACTTGTGCAGTTAGAATCACTGGCCCTAGTCCTGAGCCAGTGATGTTATCAGAGTTCATAAACACAGATTTTATTTCTCTCCTCCATCTAACCATAGTCAGATTTGCAAGTCCACTCTCAAAGGCTCTTTTTCTGAACCCTTTCTGTGCAGTATTTTCTAGTAGAGGTTTGACGTTTTAAATTTTTATTTTTTAAGAGACATATACTTCTGACTGCTAAATAAAAGCGTGGTGATTGAAAGTTTGTCTCATCCTTGCCTCATGTATTGATTTTATGAATCATGTGAGGGATGTCTATTGCCATTAACTCACAGCTAAGCATGCTTGCTTTCAAAATTTAAAATCAAAAGCTAATATGGACTCTTGCAACAATTATTCAACTTCTTAATAAAAACTGGACTTAGGGAAACCACAGTAATAATTCAGTACCCTAAACCAAGCAAATAATTAAAGGTTATTAATGATTTCTTCATGACCATCTCTGTTCCAGAGCAGTTCAGCTGCTGTCAGAGAAGGGAATAATGGTTGGAAGTTTCCTGTTCTGAATCAGGTCACAGCAACTGCAAGCCAAACTACACTTGCTGGGAACACCCTTCCAGACAGGAAGGATCTTGGCTAATGAATGCATCTGGGAGATATGGGTCTAATAAACTTGGCACATTTTTGCTGTATCTTGAAAAAAAAAAAAAAAAAAAAAAATAGAAGGAGTAGGGATCTGGAAAAGTGTAGTTAGGAAAAGCCTGTCAGTGCTATGCACTTAACAAGGTTTTATGACTGTTACCACATTTTCTCTACTCTATGGAACTGAATCTTATGACAAATTCCTCATATAAAAGTGTTTTACTTGGGAAAGAAATGAAAATTCAGGATTTGGTCACCAAAACAGACCTAGACTTTGATATCTAGATTCAACTACTGCAAAACTTTGTTGCTATGAGCAGTGTTTGAGGGTGCAACTTAGAAACCAACCTGTCAGAAATTATTATTAATATTAAGCCACAGTATGTAACACAGAGTGAGAATGACAGAACTATTTAGGGAACCAATCACAGAGAGAGCAGAAAATACAAACAAGACCCATTCATTTTTTTTACCAGTGCATCCTGCACTAATCTTTTTCACAGGACATTGAATATCACATCCTTGAATGAGGAAAAAAAGAGTTGAGACAGTAACAGTTCTCTGTTGGGCTTCAAAATCTCATTGTGGGTCCAGAGTTGTGGGCTTGTGTTGTACAGGATTGCACTGCTGGAGACCAGTTCCCTTTCTTTTCCCAGCTGCTTTTCCATGGATGTATTTTTTTAGAGCCACGGATGATCCCTGGGATGATTCTATGATTCTACAGCAAGCAAAGAGAGGGTGAGGATGCTCATTTGAGCTGACTTCAAGCTCAGGAAAAACATCCTCACAAAGAGCAACAGCTCCACAGTGACCATTACAAAGTGAATTCAGGGAATGCACAGTATCCCGCTCCTCTCCAGGGACTTTCACAGCCCAGGCCTGCTGTGAAAGTAGTAAATTAAAGTAGTAAAGAAATGCCTGGCCAGGTTCTTCCCTCCCAAACCCACCTGGGCCTGAACACCCTGATCCCTGTCTCACAGTTATCACACATTTCCTCTCTGAGCCTATATTCTGATTTTCTATATTCTGATATTTCTATAGATCTCCTATATTCTGATTTTCTACACTTGATCACACTTCCCAGTAGTTAATCCCCACACAGAACCAGAAGCTGTTGTCCCTCATGGTGTGCTTTTCTAAAATGCCATAAATATTTTCTATCAAAGCAGCCCCAAATTCTTGGGTGCTCTAAGATAGCTTTGGTTTATGTGCCAAGCATCACATTACCCCACACTTCCACATCCATCACAAGCAGCTGTCACTACAGCCTGAGCTGTGCTCTTCACTCACTGTTACTCAGTTGTAACAGGAATGTGGGGAAAAAATTGATTTTTAAAACATGAGGGTGAAAATGGTACTGAGACTGCAATAAGGATGGCATTGTGTCTCTAGGTACTTTTCATTTTCTGGAAAGAAAGAAAACTAAAGAAACCCTTCCTTAAATTCATGTTGATAAGATGAACTTTTCTGGTTTACACAAGTAACAAAGCTGGAAAAATAATGAGAACTAAATAGAAAATTCTCACATTAATTTGGAAATCTAGGGCTGATGAGGCAGCAGAGGACCTCCTCTTGCTAAAAAAAAAAACAAATTGTCCCTTCAAATCCACTTGTAAGCTGAAGGTTTTCAAATGATAATTGATAATTGCTACTGTTAGAATCTGATAAGCATATTCTTATTCAGAGCAGGCTGATGGGCAGATTTCATTTTGGTAATCGAGACCTTCTTTAGTTCAACTAAAACAAAAAACCTGTCAGTTCATCTACTTCTTTCAAAAATGGAGAACATTTATATATATATATATATGAGAAAAATACTGATTTCAACTCAGGATAAGCTAGATAAAATGTCTCAGAAGTTGCTTTAGTGCAGAATTTTATGATTTCATAAAACTATGAGAACTCACTAAGACATGTAGAATCCTTAAACACGCCAATATAACTTCAGCTGGTTTTTATATATATTTTTTTATATATATATATATGTATGTATGTATATTAGGGATACATTATATCCATATATATGCATGAAACATCAGATCTGATTACACCTAATAATTTATCATCTTCCTCTAAATCACAAGTCCATTTAAACATCTAAACCCAGGAATAATGCAGTTTTCAAACAACTTTATATATTTTTTATGATGTAACAGCTTCCAACAAAAGGCAAGAGCTCCCTCTAGACAACAGCTTGGGAATTTTTTTCCAGCCTGTGTTTTAAGTGAACTTTGAAGAAAACAAAATAAAGGTAATGGATGTGGGAAGCACACAAGAACAATTGTCACTCTTCTAAGAAACATGGGACTCTGACCCTAGGAATTATGCTGTGAAAGAATCAATGGTTTGGGGAAGAATAAACAATCAGCACGTTTAGCATTTTGAAGTTATTTTTACCATATTAAATGGAATTATACAGGTCTTCTCCCAGACCTAAGAGGTCCTTACTCCTTTTCCCTCAGATTTCAGCCCAGAATTTGAACTGCTCAGGTCCCTCCCCAGGACTTCTCTCTGCTTAGCACTGAAATGTTCAGGTTGGACAGCAGAGATGGGTTTGGGGTTGTTGTGCCAGAATCTGCCCTTCAAGAGGCAAATGATAGAAACTGGCCTATTTTTTCTAAAGAGGCAGAGACTGGGAAGAGACAAGGCACAAGATTTAAATTACCCGGGGCAGCAGTTTTGGAGAAACCTTAAATTGTTTCACCTGAATTTAAGGACTTCCAGCTATGCCAGGAATTGTCTGGATAAAGCTGCCTCAGTGCAAAGGAGTGGTTTTGGTGTCCCACCCCTCAGGACTCTCCTGTTATGGACCCCACACAAACTTCTTGGTGTCCACATCTCTGTAACAACATCACATCCTTCTGGAGGATTACCTAAAGGTTTCCTACAGTTTCCAGAATCTTTCTGAGGAAAAACTTGATTATTCCTTTCTCTGCACAGAATGCAGTTTAGTTCTCATTAATATTTTTTTTTTCTTCTCCAGGACATTGCCTGCATTTTTAAGGGGCATTTTGAGCTCTTTATGTCTCCCAGTGTGTTTGCACTTTTATTAGGAACATTGTCCATCAGCTGTTGGACTCCTTTCTCTTTTTAAATACCTTCACTATTCTCCACAAAAATAGGACTGGAGATGTGCCTGCAAATTCTAAAGAGGAAGACTATAAGGCTCAATCAAATTCAAATGAGCAGATCAGTGTTCTCTGACCTGTTCCTTCCCTATTTGATAACTAAACCTTGCTCTGTACCAGTGATATTAACTTTATAAACAACCTCATTCCACTTTTGCTGAAGATATCAAATATGTCAAACCCTTAAAGATGTTTACTACTTTATTTTGGACTGAATATCAAACTACTCCTTCTTGGGAATGCGGGAAGTATTTCCTATAACTACTCCACATCCAGAAATGCAATTTTTTACACGTGATATTGCTTATTATTTGCATTTTGGTTTGCACAACTGGGCAAGTTCCAGTGAACTCTTCAGTGCTGACATATAAACCAGAGAAGAAATATCAACTTACAAGCTGGTTTGAGGGAATTCTAGACAACAATTAAAGCATCCATCAGTGATATTTTCACATAGTGATTTACATGTCTACATCAAAGCTGAGGGAATCAGAGTGATTTGAAGAAAATTTTCTCTTCAGTAAATTAGTTTGGTTCTGATCACTGAAAAGATTCAGCTTTTTCCAGTTAGGCTGCCTCTAAGCCATATATTTATGTGGTTCAATAATGTGTAAAACACAAGCATCTGTCACCATCTTTGCAGAGTACTTTTGCAGCTCCTTCTATCAAAAAGGAAACTGTAAGATAAGGATGAGATTTCTGCTCATGAGCAGAAAAAAAATCTTCACTCTACCAGACTGTTTTCCAAATATTGAAATCAAAATGGTTTCATATTGCTGCCAAAAATTTTGCCCACCATAATTTTACCCATTTTGTGTTAATGATTGACAACATTTTTCCGTGTTTATGGCCTTAATTTACAGCAAAATATTTCTCTCCCACCACCACCACCCCCCCTCCAGTTCAGCTACAGAGGAAGAGTTATGGATGTAGAGGGTATTTGGGACCCTGTTTATGACCCCCCAGAAGACCCTAAACTGTGAAACACTGCACTGGGAATGTTCACTGTGAGCACTTAGATGAGGAAGTAAAAATAAGGGGTTCAAGGGAATGTTCATAGAACTTTAGGGTGTGATTTTCCAGCTGAAGCACAGGGAGCCGGGCATCTCTGCATTGCACAAAAGCAAAGTGTACACAGAAATTAAACCCTTTTAGCTGGTGAAAAAAAAAAAAACCTTAATTTGCTGAGCTCAGAGAAAGGATTGGCAAAAACCCTCAGAAGCACAAGGAGATGGTTCTGGTTAACAGACAGCAGGAGTGCACTGACATGCAAGCCAGCAATTACAACCCAAAATATCCACATGCCTGCCAAAAAATGATGTCAGGCTTTGGTGTTTGGTACATATCAAAATACCCCTGCTACCAGAAACAGAGGCACGTACGTGTGAGCTGTAGATGAATTTCCCAACTTAATAGGGCCACACACCTTGAAAAAGGGTAAATGAATGGTCAGCATCAGAGCATACATTTATGTGCAGGAAGATTCTGTTTAAAATGTTCAACATAGATTAGAGCTTGGCCTTTTTATTTGCTTTTACACACTTGGAAAATATTAATAAGCATTTAGTTTCCATTTTGTGGGAAAAATAAAATCCTCCTACTTCAAGTAAAGCTTTTGTAACAGATTATGTAGAATATGGACTGCTTTTAACAATACAACTTTATTGTATAAGATACATCTTCCTTATTATGCACAGAGTTTAAGGGGCAGGGGAATTCCCTCAGTATAAATAATTTAAATATAATACTGTAAAAAGATTTTAAAATATGATGAACCATCAAGACATTGTTTCTGGAGGATCCCTGAGAAACTACACTAAATTCAAACTGGGGTTTTAAAAATTCTGTGGGTATTTTTTCCTCTTCCCAAGCAGGGTCTCAGCTCTCATTTGCTTTTTCCTAAATGTTCTGAAAAAGGCTGGCTCTAAATCCTCCTATCCTATAGCTCATGAATGGATATCAGAGTTTAAAACCCAGAAATTTCCCTAATATGGTTTTGATAGCATAGGCCCAAACCAAGGCATGCTTTAATCTCTGAAATCTTTCTGTACATTTAGAAGGAATTTAACTGTACATTCACCCAGGTCTGATAAGCAAACCCAAGCAGTCTCTTCACAGGCAATTTCAGTTGCCTCGATGGAGAGATAACAGAACAGGGAGGTAGGAATCAGCTCATTCAAGAGACAATGGGCTGCAGACGTAAGACAAACACTAATCCAAAGTGCAGCAACGTAGTGGAAAGTCATAATAGATCCTGAATAACTTCCTTTTCCTCCCACACATCCAGGAGCTGAGAAAATATTGAGGGAAAGATGAGAAAATCCACAGTCATTTCTCGAGTGTGGAGCCAAGCCTGTCTGCCCCTTGTCTCCCTCCTCCCAGTGGAAAAAAGCTCTGTGACCATCTCTTCTGCAGAGCTGGGGAGCATGAATCACTGTGCTGCTGAACAATTCCCCTACCCAGACGTTTCTAAAGGGTTGCCAGCTTTGTGATTCTTTTACTGCACTGCCTCCAGCGATTCCTGTACCTGTGAGAGAGAAGGAAACAACTGTGTTGCATCTGCAGGTGACTTATACAAGAGTCAGAGTTTAGCTGGGAAAATAAGGCAGCCCATTTCTGGATGGTTTATGCAGTAATTTAGGACCCCAACCAGATATCTCTGCAGCCTCCTGCAGAAAAGGAAGCAGATTAACCCCCAGTCTGGCACAGACTGGATTTTATGGAGGGTAAACTCACAAACAAGGAAAGAAGAGGCTCTACCTTCCTTCACCACCTGTGCTTGTTGTGTTTGTAGTCCTTGTTGAAACATTGCACCTCACAGTGTACTCACCACCTGGCTGTGTTGCAAGTCCCATAAAATAATAAAAAAAGTGGTTTTCAGAAACAGGATAATGACTTTCAAACACAGGACGGTGACACAAATTGCAAAAACAGGACTGTCCCTTTTTCAAAGCCCTCGACTGAGCATCTTTTTCCTAAAAGGTTTTGTAGGCAGTGACGCTGCGGAACTAAGAATGGAAATGGCCACAATAGTGGTTGCAGCTGTGCAAGTCCTTCCCAGCCAATCCTGTTCACACGGAAATCTGCTGCCTTTCTGGGGGATGAGCCTCATTCACACTCCCCAAGGCAAAAGTGAGTAAACAGGGACTTCTTGGTGAAGAGTCACCTCATCCTGTGAACTGCCATGACTTCCTCTGTGCACGATTCTGCCAGGAAAAAAAAGGAGGATTGGGGTTCAGACTAACTAGGGAAGGGAAAACTGGGGAAAACACCAAAGATTTTCGGTCAGCTCCTCAGAAAATGGTTGAGCAGCCTTCGAACTGTGGATTTGCATTGAGGATGTGCTCAAATACACCTCATTGGAACATGCTGGAATTCACAACACATCCTTATGAAATCTGAGCTTCTAAAAACTGGTGAAGGTCATGCAGATTTTCCCAGGGATCTTTTGTTCTATCTCAGGAAAAGGGACATCCTTTCCACCCTCAATGTGCTGTACCTACATCCGACATCCTCTCCTCATAAAAAATCCCAGAGTGGGGAAAGGCTACACCTAGAGTAGGAAATTAAATCATGCCCAGGCATATTCCTGGGCACTGGTGATGTGGTCATGGAATTAAACTGCAGGACCAGTCAGTGACTTTTTGGCCTTCACTTTCCCAAATGACTCCTGATTTAGGCAGAGCACATTCAAAAGCTTGAAGAAATCCATTTTTCCATTTCAGAAAAGTCATGGTGGAAAAAACTCCGTGAAGCTGAGGTCTGAACAGCCACCTAAGAACTTTATTGCCCTGTGCAATTTCATGTGAAGGTCAAATATCCCCACAGTTGTAAATCCTGCATTATTATCTTTGCATGACAGGTGGGAAATTGATAATCTAGAAGATAAATTATCAGGAAACATTTCACTCTGAAATAGCCCTGTAAATCTAACAGGCTGGCCAAGGCTGGACAGGAAGGGAAGGGATGAAGCAGGTTATTGGACAAGGATGTCCTGAGTGCTTTACTGTCACTATGATCAATGGATTGTACTCCCTTCCCTTCACTGCCACTGCCTTCATGCTGTGCAAAAAGTTTAATTTATGCACAGACTCTGCAAACAAATGAAAAGAGACAAATCTAGTAAGAATTGAAAATCAAGAGGTGTGCTTCTGAAAAATGCATGCTTTTCTGTTAGATTATGCTAATTATAATGGGAATCAGAATGTAGGTTATTTAAACCCTGCACAGGAGTGACAGCAAAGATATTTGTTTTAGTACAACTAAGGCAAATAACAGTAATAATTGAAGAAATACCTTGTGCACCTGCTGATCTCACATACCAGATGTCCTGCCTTTCATATAATAGAAAAAAAATTGCAGATTTAACATAGTGTCATATTTCTCAGATTATCTCAAGTTTACAAAATACAAAGGTTAATAATGGGGAAAAACTTGCATCAGACTATTCTGAATTCCCAAAATTTCAGATTATGACAATTTACAGTGAGTTAGAAAGCATTAGAGAGCACAAGAAGTTTTTTCCTTAATGAAACACCAATCTCCTGGCTTGGAGGATCTGGATATCTCTCCACAGGGATTACTAGGAGAAGCAATAGGGAAAATATGAATTTGTTATCAAGTGCAGTTATCTAGGGAACTGCACAAAATCACATTGCCATGCAGCACCTATGAGGAGTGGACTTCCAGAACAGCAAACTCAGCTTTGGAACCACACAAGATTTTAAGTTTGGCAGTTTCTTTGGCAATTTAAGAATGTTAGTCCAAGATATCCTTTTAACAAGAATGTATAGAGCATATACACATCAGGATCCAGTGTTTGCAATCCTAATTTCACATATATCAGGGAAAAAATGCCTAGAAAATTTCCAGCATATACTAAAATTTCCTGGCAAATTGGTATGGAAAGTGCTGAGGAGCAAATTATAATTCAGTACAATAGAGAGGACAGAGACACTTGTTGAAAAATGTGCATAAGAACAGATATACAGCAGATATTTTGGGCTTTAATAAACTAATAGAGAGGCCTTCCAAATTTACCAGGCATGTGGGGTTGATTTCTGAACAGAAAAGACAGCTTAAAGAATTTTGAAGCCTTTCTGAAGGGCTGAAAATGCAAACTCATGAAGAAGTGAAGAACCAACAAGGCCACTTAAAACTTTGTTTGATCAAAAGGAATTGATGCTGGAAAGTTCAACAGCCACAGAAAACATGCAAATCTCTCCCTTCATAACAAGGCAAAGTGGATTCTAGAAAGAGGGAGGCTGGAGAAGGGAGATACTTTGCTAAATTTCCCCTCTTGCTTTCCACACCCTGATTTTACCAGTGCCACCCTTTCCAATCTTGGCAGATATGTGCTCTGAGAGTCCCTCTGTGCCCCCTCCTCAGGGCAAAAATGAAAAATATCTTTAAACTGAGAATGAAATCCCTCTGAAATCAAGAGGGTTGCTTCCATTTAAGTTAACAGCTGGTGAGTAGCAGCATGGCTATCACATCTCAATCATGATAACTTTTACTACGTGAGTCTCACAAATACAGTAACATTTTATAGTTTATTACTTGATTAATCATCTAAACTTCTCATAATTTATCTTATTTTCTATCAGAGTACGTTGTAGTCCAGTGCCCAAGCCTTTCTGATCCAAGTTTCCCCATTGCTTAAAGACATTTACAGAATTTTACTCATTCAAAGCTGAATTCCCCTTACACTTCTGGTGCTCTGCTGCCTCATTTCACAATCCTCAACAGCCTGTGTGTCTCCTGGTGGATTAGTGATTTTGCTGTTTGTGGGGAAAGTTTTTTTGGGAAGAGAGATTCCTCTAACTTAATATTTAAAATAACATTGGTTATTTTTATGATCCTGCAACCAATTCTGGAGCATTGAACTAGTTAATTTTAGTAGCTCTTTCTAAAGTGCATTTTTCATTACTCCTGCTGTCTTTCTCATATAGTATTATTTATTCTGAGCAATATTTACTTAAACTCCTGCCATTAGATATCTTGTAAACATGGACAGAACATTTGTTATTCATCTCACATGAATAAAAAAATAAGGATTTATATAAAATAGCTATTGAAATAATATTATACAAATCCAGGAACCATCTTCCAAGTACTTTATGGACAAACAGATTTATAAGGTGAAAACTGGAGAGCACAATGCACCTCTTACAGCCAAAAATTCTATCTCAAACCAGATGGATGCAGGAACCTCATTCATAAGCCAATAATCTTTTTATTGCCATAGTTAAGACTTGTGTCTCCCTGGTTTTCAGTCGAGAGCTCCAGAGTTGCACTGCTTTTTTTTGGTCCTCTCCCACTTCTTTTTGATTTTAGATGCTGTCATGGTTCCACCACTGCTGTTATATTCAGCTTTTTTTGGACTATTATGTTGGTTTTTTGCTGTAGCTGTGACTTATTACTCCTGGCTGCAAGCCAGGAAGAGATGGAAGATGCAGAGGTGGCACTTTTTGATATTGCTGCTCTGGCTGAACAGACTTCCTGAGGGCCAAGCACAGAGCTAGGAGCTGACTGGACTTTTAAAGAAAACTCTGTGTTAATATTATTCTCTTAAAGATTCTCTCTCTTATCATCCATACAATTTTTGACCTTTTAATATCTATATGGATATAATACATCTGTCACTCTGTACCTTTAATATACAGAAATTCTACTAAATACTAGTTCTATATTATTCCCTATTCTTTCAAACTTCCACACAAATTCAGTCACCCCTGTAGATACTTCTTATTATTTCCATTCTCCTAGTTTGATGGATAAACTGATCCCCCTCAACAGACAAACCAAATTACCATAAACCCCAAGAGACTGAATTTGAAGGTTGAAGAGCAATTGAATTGGACATTTGGACACCGACAGAATTTATGAAGTGATTCATGGGTGTCTTCAAATGGGCAGATCATAAAATCAGAACCTTATGGTTTCACTCAGAGCTTTGGATTCAGATTAAGAGGTATTCATATTAATAGGTATTCACATTATATTTACAAAACTCTTATTGAAGTCCAAGTGGCACAGCTTTTCTGAAACCTCAGAGCACTGACCCACAAATATGTTATTAAAAAACTTGACCTGAATTTCTCTTGGAGAATTCAGCTTTCATTTATGCCTCTGATTCCTTTTCTTTTGAACTGGTATTAGTAAACATACTGGACTCTTTTGAAGGATTTTTCAATTTTTCTTCCTTTCTTCCACAGCATCTCAGACTGGAGGAGGTTGAAAGGCACCTCTGGAGATCTTCTCCCACCAGAAAAGATCTCCAGGCCTGTTCCCCATTTGCCTTTTAGTACCTCCACAAATGCAAACTCCAGTAGCTCTGTGGGAAATCTCTTGGAGTGTTTGTCCTCTCTTACAGTAAAATGGTACTTGGCTGTGTTCAGAGGGAATTTCTGGGCTTTAATTTGCATCCATTTCCTCATTTATCCCTGCCTCTGGCAGGGCTGAGGTCTCACTCCCTCGTGTTCATTCCCATGTTTATCCCCATGCAGAATGTAATTTTTGTAGCTCTTTTCTAGGCTCACTCCTGTAAGGCCACATGCACTGGGAGGACCAGAAGTGAACACTTGACTCCAGGTAACTCTTTTCACCGTGGCAATAATTCTGTTGACAGCAGCTCCTGTTCCTGATAAGGCTATTTTAATTCTTTGTATTCCTGTGGAACCAACGGTCCTGACTGGATCACTGCTGCTCAAAGGGAGAAACACCCAAAGAATCTTAATTTAGTAGCTAGACATTCTTATTCTACATCAAGATCCCAATGTTCAATTCCCAACTTGCAAGTGTAGGCAAAATATGCTTTTATCTATAGAAAAATAGGGTGTAGTCTGGAGAAGCTGAGTAATTCACTGATGATCAGTCTTGGCTACAATGATGAATATTTATTGTTTTCCCTTAATAACTGTTTTTAAATAATCTCCTTCTTGCTTGTGATGATTTAGATCTAAAAAGAACTCAACTGGTTTCACTTCAGTTATTAATGATGGACAATAGTTGTTTCAAAAATTATTCTACCGCTTTACTCAGTTCTGAGATTATGGACACCTTGTTCATACATCTCCAAAAAATTCCCCTTTTCACAGTAGGAGTTTTCACATTACTAAAATAAAACTCTGGTGAATTAGAGCTCTTCAGTCTGCACAGTTTTTTATATACTCAGTCTATACAGAAAGCATTTTAATTATGAAGTTTAAGTCCTGCCTTTTCAAAATTCACTGCTGCACTTAGGTGCTTGTGTTTCTTAATATATAGTTGTTAAATTAGTTTGTTTTCCACAGAGATAAAACAATTCCATATTTCCATCATGTTTAGATAATTGGAGTTTTCCACTAAGGATCTGTCTATGAAATCTGCAGATTATTAGGGCTGGTTTTGACAGTCCTGTGCCCTTTTAAAATCCTTATCTAGACACAGTTCCCTCACAGAATCTGTATTCTAAAAGCAGAATTAAATCTGCTGTTTCCTATCTCACCTGATATCTCAGTTTCTTTTCCCTCTCAGTAAAAAGTTCAGGAGAGATAAATATCTCTCAAAAATATTCATGCAAAACAAGAAAAATCTCTAGCCATCAGATATCTCCTCAATTTTCTTCTTTTATTATCTGCCAAATAAAGGACATTATGTAAGGGTGTGTTTCTGTACCTCAGCCTCTCCAGGAGAACTCTACAAGACGAGTCAAAAACTTTGGAAACTTTTTGAAAGGTTTCCAAAAAAAAAAAAAAGGAGTCAGAGCAACAGTTGCATTCAGGTAGGTCTTGCATGCTCTCATACCTACTGTAAACATGATTAACACAGATACCGGTTCAATATCTTTTTTTTTTTTTTAATTAAATATTTAGAAAGTTCTCAACGGCTCCTTGGCTGGAGAACTTATTATCACTTAGTACTAATGAAGGAAGGCTTGTTTCAATTTTAATTAGGGTTTGGTTTTGGTCTTTTTGTTGGGCTTTTTTTTTACACTAAGAAGACGTGCACCTCCTCATTCTAAACAAGGCCCTTAAATATCTGCTCTGTTTTAAGTGGGTACTTAGAGGCTTTCTTAAAAAAGACCAGTTCCTAAATGATTAAACACATGCCAAAATAAACTCAGAAACCTGTAAGCTGGAATCGTGTATTTGGTTTAGCTTCTCAGCAGAGTGCATGGAATGAAGAGAAGGTTTCTCCTTTTTTGGCTCCACTCAAGTTCCACTGCCCAGCACCCCCCAGCACCTGAGGCCAGAGCTGCTTTGCTTTTCCCACCACTTTTCCCAAAGGATTTTTCTGTACCCTCCTCATCTCCCACTTTGTTACCCCAGAACAGCTACAGCCAAAACTTCCTATGGAGAGATGCACTCCTTACCCCAAATACAGATTTTTTTTCCTTCCACTGAGGAGGAAAGGCCTCGTTAGGCCTGGCTTTAGCTGCAAACCCAAAACTGTGGGTTTGAAGTGAGGATGATGAAAGAGCCAGGTCTGGATAAAAGGGAATGCTGATTGTTATTTTCAACCTTCCTGGGCTGGTTTTTCCAGATTCCAGCAGGGAGGAACGCCTGCCAGGGCTGATCAGACACTGTTGGGCTGACACTGGAGATCCCTGCAATTCCCTGCTACTTAAATCTCCTAAAAGATTTCAGAGCAGGAATGGAACAGCAAGAAGGTTTCAATCTCCATATATCTCTTACCTCTTTCTTTGCAGTTGTGGAAATTTCAGTTCTAGTGGCTGCTCTGAAGACAACATTTGATTTGGGATTTTTAGAAAACTATAAATCAAGTCAGTAAAATGCTTTCAGATCTACTTTTCCTAGTTTTGACTCATTTCAGCCCAGAAATATTTAAATATCTATAAAACATATCAGCCTTAAAAGAAATAAACATTGAGACAAGATGTAAAAATAAAAAGTAGGAAACAAAATCATACCAGTGAAATTAAGGCTTAATTTCTCACCAATTCTTTTATGAATATTAACCTCATGATTTCTCTTCAGACTATCTTAATTCCAAATATAGGTAATTTATTTTACCAACATTTTAATGTTTTTTTAAAAATGAAAATAATTGGTTTTAGGAAGATGTAGTCCATGGTGTGCTTTAATTGCCACTAATAAAGAAAAGCTTATAAAACCCCCAAATATTATTTGTAACATCTTCTTTCAAAGTATTTTCTAGAAAACCATTTCAACATCATAGAAAAAAAGGTAATCCAAGCTAAAATGAGATTTTGCTTAAGCTTTCCATCTTCTTTCTCAGTCACCTTCTACTGAGCTAAGCCACATTCCTGGTGTGAATTTACATTCACTGCATCTTGCAGAGAAGACTTTAATGACTTGATTGAAGGCAGTAAAAAAAGCAGATACAGTCCAAATAGCTTTATTTGTTGGACATAAAGAGAAGGGAACTGTATTTTTAATTTTAAAAATAGGTTTAAATTCTCTCACAAGGCCATTACAGTTCATAAATGCCCCAAATTCTGTCCTGCTTCAATAAAAACCTGTGTCTGTTCTGCACACAAAATGTCTACATGGAAAGTACATCTCTTCATTATTTGGATTCACACATGATCCACCCAAAAACTTGGTTTAGAATCTTTTTAAAAACCAAAAAAAAAAAAAAAAAAAAAAACCAAAAAAAAAAAAAAAAAAAACTGAGAAAAAGGAAAAAAAAAAAAAAGGTTGTATATTTTTATCCTGAAATGAAATTAAATTTGCATCCACAGTGCTTGGATTTACATCCAAGCCTGAACAATTCAGAGATAGCCAGTAAGTAACATACAAATACCCACAGCAAACTGCCCTGATTTTTAATTTTCTGAGTTCAGTTTTATTATTTCCTGATAATATATAAACTCATATTCCCTTCATTTTATAAATTCTAGTGGCTGAGTGCATGAGGTGGAGAAGTAGCAGGCAAAAATGCACACTAGCAAGTTCTTATCAAAGCACAATAAAATCTAAAAGATTATATATATAAAGCACTTTAAGAATTTGGAAACATCATTAGAATTACAGTTCCTTTTAAGGAAAAGTGATTTTCTTTTTTTTTTTTCAGAACCAGAAGTCCAAAAACCCCCTGAATTCTGTTTAACTGAAAATTGCTCAATTCTAGAAGCAGCTAAATTCTGTCTAATTTATAGGAACTGGAAGCTAAATTCTGTCTAATTTATAGGAACTGGAAGGAAATATTAATCCTGCTTCACCAAGTGTTTTAACAGTCTACATTTGCTTGCAAATTCTGCAACATTTCAAATATACTTCTAAAAAACAAAGAAGTACCAGCATTTCTAATTCAAATTTATTTCATTTTAGGGCTTGGGTATGGACCAGGTAGCAGAAATATTGGTGCTTTGCTTGGATTACCATCCCCAAGAAGACCAAAAGGACCTGAGAGAAAAAGGGGTGGCGATTTCTGGGGAAAGGTGATCATTGATTTAACTTCCAAAAGCTGTGGGAGCTCCCTCTTTCAGAGTAAGAAAACTCTGCCTAACTCCTCTCTCTTTTTAAAGAGCTATTCAGGAAAATAACTATTGCCATTAGCAACAGAGTTTTAATGCAGTAAAACCAAAATAAACTAAACAGGAAAAAAAAAATCAGAAGATGCAAAACACTTAAGGATATTTGTGATTGAAAAATTTTGCTTAGGACAATTTTTATGGAATTTCACTTGTGCTTTGGGGTGCTAAGCACCTGCAGGCCCCAGACCTGATCATTAAGTACCATGTGTGTGGTGTGGACAGAGGATAATGGAAAGGAGTTAAGGGAAAAGGTTATTCATACTGCCAGTAGTCAGCCTTGGACTGGATCAAAAGATAATAGAAAATACTGTGGTAAAAGAGAAGCCAACAACTGTATTCTGGGAAAAGCCTAAGGAACACAAACATCAGAAAAAGAGGGAAAAAAAAAAAAAAAAAACTTTAAAAAGAGAGATCTGGGAATCCTTTCAGTGTTATCTTGGAGGAAAGTGAAAATGTGGAAGTGGTGAAGCCACCATGAGGTTACAACTCTCTGGAAACGTTCTGGTCTGCTTTGGTTTGGGTTTCCTTGTCAAGTGCCTTTTCCAGAGGGAGGGGAACTCCTCCCTGCTCTCAGTCTGCGGCTTTGGACAGACCCTTCCAAAGGAAATGCTCAGAGCTGCCTCTCTGGAGCCCTGCAGGGAGGAGAGATCCGTGCCTCAGCTCTGCTGTGCTCATGGGATGAGGCTTCCCGGCCAGCAGCCACCCTCCTATCAAGTGCAAATTAAAGCAGCCTCAAACCAGAACTGGTTTATACTGGTTAAATGTTGCAGGAAACAGCTGGAAAACAACCCCCTAAAGCTCTGTCTTGTTTCTGTTGCTGCCTGATTCTCCCTTCCTTAGAGAGAGACAGGAGTGCTTTTAGCCCAAGTTGCACTCTGGAGTTCAGTGATGATATTTACTTCTTCCAGCAATTATGTTAAAATTGTAAATGTTCCCCTTAGATAAGATAAAGAAACTTCAGCTATACAAAATTTCAGTTCTAAAGCTACTTGTAACCAGAAAAAAGTGTCATCTCCCAGCTACCAGGCACCTTCTTGGAAGTTTCCTAAAATTCCAGCCAGAAGGAAAGCCATGCACAGGGTTTTTTTCAAAGTTTTAACTTGTGGTTACAGTCAGGGAAAATACATAGCAAAAATAAGTGAATAAAAAGGAGAACAGGGACTGTTTTTGCAAGTAGATAATGTAAAGAAGTAAAAAGAGTATTTCACAAAACTAATTCCAAGTAATACAGTTCTTCAGTATTTCAAAGAGGCAAACCACCACAGTTTTGGCTCTTTGCTCATTATTGTTTCATTAAGGCAAAGATCACAATTTCTCAAGGAGTTATTAATGCTCTCAGTGAGAAATGTATGATAGCTTTATCCAGAACAAGGTGAAAAGGGATTTTAGCACATAGGGAGGCTCAGAGCTGTTTGTTAAACCTCAGCCATGGAAGAAGAGAGGAGATTTCATTTTATTTGGCTGCCTTTGCACAGATCCCCACACAAACCATTTGCGTCACCCATTTTTCCAAATATCGATATTTTTTAACTGGGAAGTGATTTTCTGAGGAATAATTGGTTAGATACCACTTGAAAATCTAAGCCCAAGGAATTAAAAACTGGGCATATTTTTGATTCAGATATAAATACTTCCATTCAGAACTGCCAAAACTGTTCCCCATTGCTCACCCAAAGAGTGACCCTTTGTTGTCATCACTTCCAGATTTTCTTATTATTTCTTTGTCACATAAAATTGTGGCAGACTGGACAGTTTCATCTTCAGGAAGATTTTTAAAACCCCAAACAAGCAGATGTTGGTTGGTACAAGTAGTCCACGTGATCTAAAACATTTGAGGATGGTTTTATCTGGTTTTATCTGCCAGAGATTAAGATTTCTCTCTGACAGCTTGCCTGGACATTAAAAGAGGATAATGAGTTATGCACATATATAAGTGTACCCAATGTCAAAGCCAATATTTCCACTGAAAAGGAATTGAGAAACTGGTAAAGGTTCACCAAATTAGTTATGTTTCTGTTACCACACAAAAGGTAATGTTCCTAAAGCTTTTTTCCCCTCTTCATTTCCATGGTCATAGATAAGCCAAGGCATTCACATAAGAAATTAATTCAATTTTTAAAATAAATTGTGTACTCGGTGTAATTAACCTGCATGCCTGTGGTGGCCAAATATACAACAGCAAAAAATGTGGCTTTGATTCTAGTTACAGACACAGGATATAGTCTGTCTAGACCATCAAATAATGCACCTCTAAAGTGAAAGTTTTAAATCTGAGATTGCATCTCTGAAATGAGAACTGCTGCAGGAATATTGGCCAGAGAAGGGAAAAACTAGATTCCTTTACACTGTCCTATTTTTTTACCTACCTACTCTTCCAGCCAGACCGTTGGAAACCTTAAAAGTGGGGTGTTTGCAGTCTATTGGATATGCCAGCTTTTGATAGAACAGAAAAATCACGTGCCACCTGATTTCCTCTAACACCCTGGAAAAATGCAGTTTTTTTCATTTCATGACAAAATTCAAAGAAAGCAACACAGACAACAGAAAAAAAAGTAGTGATGCAATACAAAGCTTTACAATCCATGACAAAGTTATTAACTTGCACACTTAAGTTTCAACATTTAAGTTTTTAACATTTCAAATGACAATTTTTTTCTGATTTTTCTGTTATCTCCACATGATTTTAACAAGCAAGCATGGATCCAGATTCACTGTATCTTGGGCTGGGAGATGTCAGGAATTTAAGTTTAAGAATTCATTTTGTTTTCTCCATTTGTAGTGCAGGGTCATGAGGAAAACCTCTTGTCCCCAGCAGTGCAGCTGATGCCAAAAGGAAGTGAAATACACCCAAAAAAAAAAATCAGAATTCCGGCAATAAAAAGCCAGGGATTCTCTTAAAAACCTGCATTCCCTTCAACATCCTTGTGTTTTATCTTCTGCATCAGGGAAATAACAGAGGATAGGCAGACCTGAGGAAGTGCTTATGCAAGTGGTGCCTTCAGTGATCCTGTGGCCAAGACATCAACCTGCAGAGATCTGTATGGCTACAAGAATTTTTAGCTGCAGAACATATTAATTTGGGTCTACAGTCAACATGCTCTCAATGCAAAGATCACCTGGAGCCTGCAAAGATCACCTGCCCATGGCAATAAATGAACATGAGAATCTCTCAGGGGACGTTGGGTGTGGCAAAGAGAGGTGAGGAAGGGGCTCAGCGAGGATCTAAAGCTCTTCTCAGGGAAAAGGGCGAGCACCTGCCTGTCACAGGCACATCTGGCCAGCAAAAAGGGCAAGAGAGGAGCAGGTTTGAGGCAGGAATGCTGAGGAGGGGCTGTCTGGGAGAAAGGGAGGTGAGCAAGGGGCAGCCAGGCAGAGAACACATGAGTTCCTGTGTGTGTCCTGGCAGCAGAGCAGGGAACAACAAAGCTCTGCACACACCAAGCCAAGCCCACGAGCTGCCAGAGATCCTGGAGATGTGTCCAGCCTGCAGAGCTGTCTCTCACAGCCTGCGCTGGATTTGACAAGGCAAGAAAGACAAGGAAGGAAAAAAGGGAAGAGAGAGGAAGGAAGGAAGGAAGGAAGGAAGGAAGGAAGGAAGGAAGGAAGGAAGGAAGGAAGGAAGGAAGGAAGGAAGGAAGGAAGGAAGGAAGGAAGGAAGGAAGGAAGGAAGGAAGGAAGGGAAGGAAGGAAGGAAGGAAGGAAGGAAGGAAGGAAGGAAGGAAGGAAGGAAGGAAGGAAGGAAGGAAGGAAGGAAGGAAGGAAGGAAGGAAGGAAGGAAGGAAGGAAGGAAGGAAGGAAGGAAGGAAGGAAGGAAGGAAGGAAGGAAGGAAGGAAGGAAGGAAGGAAGGAAGGAAGGAAGGAAGGAAGGAAGGAAGGAAGGAAGGAAGGAAGGAAGGAAGAAGGAAGGAAGGAAGGAAGGAAGGAAGGAAGGAAGGAAGGAAGGAAGGAAGGAAGGAAGGAAGGAAGGAGGAAGGAAGGAAGGAAGGAAGGAAGGAAGGAAGGAAGGAAGGAAGGAAGGAAGGAAGGAAGGAAGGAAGGAAGGAAGGAAGGAAGGAAGGAAGGAAGGAAGGAAGGAAGGAAGGAAGGAAGGAAGGAAGGAAGGAAGGAAGGAAGGAAGGAAGGAAGGAAGGAAGGAAGGAAGGAAGGAAGGAAGGAAGGAAGGAAGGAAGGAAGGAAGGAAGGAAGGAAGGAAGGAAGGAAGGAAGGAAGGAAGGAAGGAAGGAAGGGAAATGGGAAGAGAAAAGGGAAGACCAAAGGAAGAGAAAAGGAAAAGAAAAGGAAGAAAAACTGAAGAAAAAAGGAAAAGGATGAAAAAAGGAAAAGGAAGAAAAAAGGAAGAAAAAAGCTGCAACTCACCATTTTCATGCTTTGCAGTTTTTATGGTCTAAACAATGTTGCCCTAAACCCACTGACCTTCAGCACCTTCGCCTTCACTGTATACATGTTGTCTTCTATTTAGAGGTAGAGAGGCTGCTGAAAATCAGGTTTTTGGATATCCACATGGAGTACAAACACCTGATTTTCAGCAGCCTCTCAACCTCTAAACAGAAGACAACATGTATCCAGTGAAGGCGATACATGCACTCGATGCAAGAATATCCAATTCAAATTTGGGGAGAAAAGGAGAATATAAACACGTCTCATGTCTCACACTGCCAAAAATAAGCTCTTTCATAAATGCACACCAATTATAAAATAGCTTTGACACAGATGCCATTATTATTAAGTAATTTTAAATTTTTTTTTAATCCCTTTTCTACTTTATTCTTTCTCACTGTGAAAATTCAGTTGTTTCAGGACCACGTTTGGGTGTGTTTTGTAGTAAATCAAAGAAATCAGGAGAAATTGCAAGAAATGAAAAGTTATTAAATAAATACTGATATTTCATGAGGGCAGAGGGTGAAATTTCCTTCATCTTTAAATGATTTACAGAAACTATTTTCTGGCAAGCCATTTTGGCTCAATTCCCCCATTGGATATCAGGACTGGTAACAGACTGGATGTCTACCACGGGTCTTCAGGAGCTCAGTGAATTCCTCTTAAAATTTGGACCAAAACCAAGGAAACTATCCAAAGTAACAGCCCTTATTTTTTGGTTTTGATGCTTGGAAAAACTAGAGGTTCCTACTCAAGCAAACATTGGTTTGTGTTCCCTAAAAAAGTGAATTTTCACTAGGAGTATGTGCTTGGTTATAACCCTAATCACATGTTAGACCAATGGCCAAACCTTTACTTCTACCTAAGAGTCAAAATGTTTATTTTTCAGCAAATTCCAGCTGGTCACTGAGGATATTTGATGGATGAGGCCTTTGCCAGTTAATTGACAGAGCACTGCTGGAAAAGCAGTTTACACTTTGGAAAACGAAGTGATGCTTCCCAACATTAGCTGAGACTTCTGTTAAAATTGTTTTCAGCTTTTCCTGAGAGTGCAACTGGAAATGATTGCTGCTCTGATTTAGTGCTTATTAAGGGGGAGCTGAGGAGAAGATACTGGGTACCTGAGTAGAAATCAGGTAGAAAAATCTGTACATGGCACCGATCATTAGAGCTGGGTAGAAAACAGGATTCCATAATTTCCTCTAGTCAGGATCTAGAGAATTAAACAGAGTTGCATTAAAGCAAATGTTTCCTTGGCAATGTTGTAATAACGTGTGGGAAACAAAAAGTAAAATTTGAGCCTAAGTTCAAACAAAGTGCAGTGAAACAGGCACTTAGAAGTACTCAAGGCTTAGGCCACCTGTGTAAATGACTGGAAATATCTCATTCCCCATTATATTTGCTTTCTCTTTCCACACCAACTCCCTCTACATCAAGTGGTGACTAATGGTGACAGTCATTAACAGGTTTCTCTGTGCAAATAAACTTGACTTAGTATTCCAGTTGTCCTACTTCCAAGTGGAGGAGAACACAGGATATCTGGTGGTGTTAAGTTACCCATTCTGGAAACATTCAGGAGAGCAAGTTCTTTGATATTTAATATATATTATTGATGTAGAAATTCTAAACTCTTCCATTTGTGGATAGGCTGTAAGGTTGTTTCTTTCTCCATCTTAAAAGAGGGAAAACAATTCACAAGGTACCAGACTGTGAGACAAGAAAGATTTTCAGATGTCATCCAGAGAAATCATTAGGGTTTGGAGCATCTCTGTTGCAGCACTAAACTGAGGAGCACCATTCCCAAATCAAGACAGCTGGCCATGGAGCACAGGGATAAAAGGGAGGCACATTCAGGGAATAAAAAGCTGGAGGAGATTTCAGCAGGAAAACCGAACCTGTCTGTGCAGTGCTGGATGGAAATGGTTTAAAAAGGAAAAAAAAAAAAAACAAACAAAAAAAAAAAAAAAAAAAAAAAAAAAAAAAAAAAAAACCCATAAAACTGCTCAGCTAATCAGAACTACAGCAAAAGCCAAACCATTCTTATTCATTTCACACTGATGACAGCTCAGGAGGACACAGCAGAGCAATCACCACCCTGCCCAAGCCTGACATTTACAGTCTGGCACATGAGGAACAGTCTCTGAACCAAGTGAAGCCATTCCTGGAAAAGTTCTATTACCTGGAATGTGGGAGAATTAAAGGCGTCTGCTACTGATTTTCAGTCATCCCAACAGAGAAAAGCTGCAATTTGTTTTCAGAATTTATGACTAAACCTTGTGGAATATGTGTCAAGCTCAAGACAGAGCTTCTCTCCCTTGCTCCTATTTCTATTATCCTCACAGTTTTTTAAGACTACATTTACCACCAGCAAGGGGCAGACATTAATGACATCTGTAAGCCAAAAATAAAACCCCCACATTCTGCATTTCATGCCTGAAAGACAAACACCTTTGAATACAGAAAAAGTTGGGAAAATTTGTCACCTCCAGGCAACCCCTGAAGTACAAAACTACTCACATGCTGTCTGGGGGCCTGGTGTGAAGAAAGCTGAAAGGGCTGTAAACTTTAATTGATCAAATAGGACACCCACAAAGACAGATGTTTGTGACTCATGTGGCCACACTGGGTGCCCATTTCCCCTCTCATTCCATAAAAAAGCAAGGCTAAGTCCATACAAACCATTTATAGAATCCCAGCAATCTGGTTAGAACTTCCAATTTTCTACAAGAACAGCACTGAAGTTGTGAAAATAAGATAAATGAATGGCAATGGGTAGGTTTTCTATTTCCTAAAACTTCTTTTGTGCCTGCTAGAGGGGCATAATGGTACCCAAATAAAACATGAGCAAAGACATGACAGAAGAGTCAGTAATTATAGATGTTTCTGTGGTCACTACCTTTTTACTTAGGTATTATCAAGGAATCACAGGATGGTTTGGGTTGGAAGGGGTCTTAAAGATCATCCAGTCCCATCCCATGCCGTGGGCAGGACACCTTCCACTATCCCAGGCTGCTCCAAGCCCCATCCAGCCTGGCCTTGGACACTTCCAGGGATGGGACAGCAACATGGCTCCCCAAGCCAGTGTCTCACCAAGCTCACAGTGAAGAATTTCTTCCTGATATCTAATCTAAACCCATTTTTTCCCAGTTTGAAACCATTTTCCCTTGTCCAGTGACCCTGGGAGGCTGTGACAGACGCTGCTCCTGTTTTGGGTGCTCTAGGATGTCTCGGTCCCCCCAGCCATGTGAAAGCTGCTGTCTGTCCACACTCCAGCAGTGGGACAAGGAGAGGCAGACACACAAGCACACACCAAGCACAGGAGCTGGGTGAACACCAGCATGATTGCAGCTGTCCTCATTTTCCTAAATATAGCTCTTATCAGTGTCTGCATCTGATATTGCTGTGGGCTGATTGATAAGCTGTGTCTGTACCTATCCTGTTCCTTTCCAGGAGCACAACTCCACAGGCAGCCCCGTCAGTTCACGCTGTGCCCATCTTTTATCCAGTGACTGCTCAGGTGGGGGCATGGAGGGAGAGAGGAATGTCACATCCCATTCCCCAGCAGATTACCTCACCAGATCACTGCCAGTCTGACTCACACAAAAACAAACCATAACCACACAAAAAATACACTTTGTTTACAGCAAACTGCTCCTATACATCTCCTCCTGCTGCCACACATTCCAGCACGATTAATCCTCGTCAGGTGAAAGATTCTCTGCTAATATGTGCATTTGGGAGCCAGCCAAACCCAACAAGGTTCATGCCATCAACAGTCTCACTGACTTCACCTCACTGTTAGTGAGGACAAACTCCTCTGTGTTTGTCTTGCAACTGTGGGTGCTACGAGACAATGGATCTATTTATATTGTTTATAATATAGGTGTTTATTTAAAAAAAAAAAAAAAAAAAAAAAAAAAAAGAGGGAGATGGTGAGTTGCTAAGGCAGACATTGGAAATTTCTCCACCCAGTAATCTCCTGGACCATTTTAACTTTTTTTATGAACAATTGTCAACTACCAACTCCCAAAAATAAGTTGATAGCAACATAAGCAATACTCCTTTTCCTGTCTGGGCATTGAGGGTGCCAGAGATGGGCAGAAGTCACTGAGATGTACTCCAGATTTGTCCCTGTAAAACACACAGCAGCATTTAATAGAAACTGAGATTATTTTTAAAAACTCTATGACAAAGACAGCACCTATGAATTTTCCCTGGCTCCCAACTGAGCAGCAATCTACTCCCCTCATGTAAAATCAAGCTCCAGGTTGTAGAGGTGACATTCTAATAACCATGGCTTAAAAAGCCATTCCTGCTATTTTGCTGTTTTCCACAGGACTGGGCTAGAAGTAGCACTTGTCATCTATTCAGCTGCCATTTGGGGTTCTAATTTTTATTCCTCTTTGGACAATTTTCTGAGCCTGCTCTTAAAAGATATTTGAATAATGGTGCAGGGCTTCTGCTTCTTCTGTTTCACTTAAACATGAACTTCATGTGTTCTCCCTTAACTGAATTCCATGTGTTTGAAATTATTATTTACTTAAGAAAGGGCAAAAAGGGGCGTGTGCCAAAGCCAAATTCACACATCTACACGTTAATTTTTTTACTTTTAGATGAAGACAACAGTTCTGCTCAAGAATGCGCAGCAGTGTGGGAGACAGGCTGCAGAACAATTGCAGCTCGCCAAAGGAGCTGGAATCCCAGTCTGTGGGAAAATAAAAGAGTTCTTGGAATTGGTTTCAGCCCAAAAAGGACAAAAAATATAAAGAAAAAATAAACACAGCAAAACCCCAAATCCTCAAATGCTGGAAGCTCGTTGGATCTTCTATCAATCCAATAAAATTACAAAAAGACAAGTTTCATTCAGCCACAGAGGTCACCCAGCCATGCCGGTCCCAGGGCAGCTGTCACCAGGCCACCCATGACCAACAGCTCCCTGATTTCAGGGAGGACCTGCCAAACCCAGCCATGAGGCAACGCTTCCTTTCTTCCTCAGAAAATTTCCAGTGAGCAGCAACAACTTGTGAAAGCACGCCCTGGTCTTGGAGAGCAGAGATAATTTGAAAACGAGGAGTAATCAGAGCTTGCTGTCGCCACCAAGACTACCCAGAGCAGGGACTTTGTGCTGCACTAACATGCTAATTAATTAATTAACATTCAAATTTGATATCACTGTGTAGAAATTAAAATTTTACTTATTTCCCTCAACATTTTAAGCCTTTAAAAATGTGTTTTCACAAGCCTGTTAACGGGACCAGATTTTTTATATTGGCTTGAGTGATTCAGACAAAATCCAGTTATTTTATGCCATAAAATCCCATTGAATCTCCATTAGGAAGTCTAGTGGAAAACCCCACTGGATCATCATTTGACGTCAAATCTGGCACAACACAACCTGGAGACATCTGACTCATGGTGCTGGGAGAGACTTGGAAACTTCCAAGGAGTCTTTCCAGTATTTGAACCAATTTAATTCCCAGGGAAAGAACAAATTTGAAAACAAATTTGCCTTGAGAAATTCTTGAGTGATCCCATTCGGGAAGGGATTGGCTTTCTCTGGTTGGGAATTCCCATTTAGGTTTTTTGGAGGATGAAAATGGACATTTTGGGGTTTTTGGTAGCTGTAGTTGGTAGTTCCCTACAAATGGGAATTAATAATTTATACTATGAACTCTGGTTATTAACTGGGTGGTTTTTTTGTCTGTTTTATTTTTCAAACAGAAAAAGTAGAAAATTTACAGAATTAAATAATTTCCTGATATTTTCATTCATTATCAATAATATCCTGATATAGGGCACCGATTACTGGATCTAATTTATAAGTATACACACACACACACACACAAATTATATCTGGGTTTATCTGCAGATTTCCCAACATAAAAACCATTTTTGCCAAAAACACAAGTTTCTTGATCCCAATTCACAGCCTGGTTCTTTGTGAGAAAATTTTGTCAGCAGTAGAAGAAATAATGGTCCTCCATTGTTAAAAGAATACAAAGTTGCTTTGAAAGAAAAAATTGATTTAGACTTTTCACATAAATTGTAATATTCCTGTTTATCAGTGCATGAGTGGGAAATGAGAAATGAAAGCAACACAGCTCCTTACCATTACCAGACTGGGCAATTTATATACCTACAGAAAGAGCTACTTTGGGTTTAAATAGTTATAGAAGGAATTCGAATTTCAACATTTAGTTTCTCGCTTTGGCATAACAAAAAGCTGCTGTCAAGATGGTATTTCAAGCTCATGTTTGGGGCTTTTTTTGCTAAACCTGTTCCAGACAATAAATAAATAAGATTAATTGGAATCTGAACATTTAATTTATGTGTTTCACTGGTTTTAATCCATCAAATCTTCAAGTTTAAATCCTCTGATATCACCTGACAGAGCTGTTCATTGGGATTCGTGACCCAAATATAGGTTGAACACCCAGGAATGAGGACAAGGACTTGGCAAGATGGAAGTGATGATCCTGCTGCCTCAAGAACAAACACTTCAGCTTTTCCAAAAGGACTTTCCCCTCTGCTTTCAGATAAAGCTTTTGTAGGGTCTGTGTCAGAGACTTGTTAACTCTTCTAAATCAGAGATTTCATTGGCTTCATGAATCAACTCTTTATGCTCATGCAACAACTTTATCATCAACGAGATTTTTGTCAGTCTGAGGGGGACAGAGAAACCTGCCTGCCTGACTTCAAAGAGCAAATGACTGCCTGTGACCAGTGCCAAGTCATACCAGGCTGTCATCAATTTGCCCTGTAAAATCCTTTGCTTCCTTAATGCAAACATAGCAGTATGAATATTCCACCTGAAAGAGGAAATGTTCAAAGCCTTAAAATGTTACCATAACTCCTTGTTCTTTCCTTTTTTTTTGTGTTGTTTTTTTTTTCTTTTTTAACACATTGACCATGTCTCAGTTGTATTCTGTAGGAAACTTCTCATTCTAATTAGCACCTAAAAGGTCAGTAGAAAGAATAAATTCCAAATATATGTGGATTCCCTGATGATTATAGTAACCATAATGACATTGGTTTGTGCACCTCTGAGTAAAAGCACAAAAATTTTATTACACATCTGGTATCGCCTTAAATAGTTTTGAAATTTGGTCTGAAACTACAATAAAAAGTCTTTAAGCTTAGATACAGCTACAGTTTTTTTTCAGAAAGGTGAATCCTCCAGTGAGTCATAAAAAAAATATGCATATCTCACCGTGGAAAAATATAGTTATGGACTGATTGAAGGGAGAAGGTGGAACTGAATAAATCCTGTCTGACTTTTTCCTTACATCAGGTAAGGGATGCACACTTTTGTTCATACATTCCACACTCAAGGCATGACTGGCTAGCCAGAATTTGCCTAAATAAGGTGCTTTGCATGGTCCAAGGAATTCTAGCAAGCCCTTTTCTGTTCCTGCACATGGGTAACACTCCTGGAAATGGCTGAGTGTTTCCACAAACAACATTCCTATTTGTCATCTTTGCAGAAGGAAAGCATCTAGAGCCATTTCAGAAGCAAACAGCATTTCCTCCAGCTTTATTTACAAAAGATTAGATTTCCCTAAAGCCAATTGTAATTAAAGTTCCATATGGTAGGCCCTTTTAAAAAAAAAAAAAAAAACAAACCCTGAATTATCCTCTCTGTAGAGTTATATCTCAATGTAAGGAAAAAGAAAAGCAGCTTCTTCTTCTGACACCCCAAAAATGTGCCAAGGTATATGTTTTAATCCTTGGCCCCATTACATTTGGAAGCCTCATGGTCTCCCCTTGTTCTATAATAATATCTAAATTAAAATTAATTACTTGGCATCTTGATTGAACTTTTTATCCCTGGCACTGCCACAAATAATTAGCTTAAAGCAAGTTTTGCTGAGTAGAGTTGTAGAATCATAGAATATCCTGAGCTGTGTTCTCCTGGAACACTTCCAGGGATCCAGGGGCAGCCACAGCTCCTCTGGGCATCCTGTGCCAGGGCCTCCCCAAACTCACCTTTTTTTCCTGCTCCATGTTCTTGGTTAATACCTCCTTTGCATAGATATTCATCATCAATAGAAACCATCAATCCAGAGCTGAATGAACAAAAAAGAAAGGCACACTCAAGATAGAATAAATCCACAATCTCTCAGCAAGCCTTTAATGCAAGCAAGGTATGGCAAGAGGAAAGCAGGAACAAAAGCAAGGAGGACTGGAATTGGAGCACTGGAAAGCAAAAAGAACAAAAAAAAACACAAGAAGAAATCATAAATAGGAATGATGGTGGCTCAGTTAGAAGGAGCTATTCAGAGGAACAATTAATGAAAGGGATAGAGGGGATGAACCAAAGAGAGGGAAAAAAGGCACAAAGAAATGGAGTTAAGGTTAGTTTGATATGTTGAGAGGAGAAATTTATCAGACACAGAATTTTATAATGAACATTTGAAGGCCAATGTTTACAGGCAGGAATTTTATACTGAAGAGGATTTTTTTTTCCTGTTTTTCATTTGTCTGCCTCACAGTCTCCCTTGCTGAACATTTTGCCATCCTAAGTTGTGAAGACATGAACAGAACAAACCCCAGGTTTTATGTTACATCATTCATGATGCTGTTTGCGTTTCACAAACCATGTCCTGATTCAGAAGGTATTGTGCTGGGAAAATCTTAGGATTATACAAGCAGAAAATCCTCTTCCCAGTTTTCCTGAAAATGAAATTCAATTCTTTCCCAAAATTAGTCAGAGCAATCCACATCCTCTCACCACCATGCCAGGATGTAATGCTAGAGGATGTTCTATTCCTAAAAACATGATGAAACTGCTTAGGGTGTTTCAATCCCTGGTCCAAATTTAAGCTTCACATCCTCAAATGCAGTCAGAGATTAAAATAATTCAACCATGAAACCAGATAAATCTCTATATCCTGCATGCCAGTAAATTAGGTGTTTGCCAGCAACAAACTGCTTTGCCAGACACACAAATGTTTAATTACCATTGCTTCATGTAAACTCAACAAAGCACAATGAATTTGTTTGAAAACAAAAATCCCAATAGATAATCCAGCCTTGAAGAATAGAAGCACGTAGTTCTCATATTAATCCCAACAGCTGTCAGACTTAAATTAGCAGTCTGGGGATCTAATGCCACGATGAAAAAATGTCATCCCCTATGCAAATCATGTTATGAAATATCCAGGAATAAAACCTCTTCCTTCTATTAACTACTGTAACAATACCAAGAAATCACTGCATGTAACATTTTCCATGGATCAGAATGAATAAATTAATGAAGAACATCTCCAGCTCACATCACACCTGTTGAATGAGATTTTTATGACCGTTCAGGTTTGACATCAGGAGCATGGGCCAAGAATGCAAATATGGTGTGAGAAAGAATTCAAGAGTGAAGATGAAGACCCAAGTGATATTTTTATGTTGCCCACTCAAAACCTTTAAGGAAGAAGGCGAAATGAGGAGAAAGGGGGAAAATTACCTCAAAGAAGCTGTGGTTATCCCAACTCTGGGAGTGCTTAAGGCCAGGTTGATGGAGCAGCTTGGTCTGGTGAAAGGTGCATGGCAGGGAGTTGGAACCAGATACTATTTAGGATTCTTTCCAACCCAAACCATTCCATGATTCAAGTTATGCATTTGTATTAAGAATTGTTGCAGTGAAACAACCTGGAAATATCAATTACTACAAACCAGTCACTGAGCATATTTGTACAAATCATTGATAAAGTGCCTTTTTACACATTTAAAAGTACACAGTAGTGCACACTGAATTCCACATACCAAAATCTATATTTTTTTCATACAGATAGATTTTTTAGGTCACCAACACACTGTGAAAAAGCTTAGAAACCCTAAAATAGCAGAATGTACACTGGGGACTAATCTCCTTTCAAAATCTTTACTAACATCATCAAAACAGAACATAAAACTATCTGTGTAAAAACGAAGTTATTTCCATTGCAGGAGAAAACCAAACCCACAACAAAACAACACAAACAAACAAAAAACAAACAAGGTGAGGAGGTGGATTAAGAAAGACTGTGAATTATAAAGGATTATGCTGCAACTGGGGGAAAAGCTTAACTTCCCCCTTAACTTCTCACTTCCAAAATGTATTTATATATTTCTTAAAACCAGTCAGAGGTATGGCATTCCTCCTCAGCTTGGGGTTTGGGTAATTTTTTTTTTTCAAGGATAAGGGGGAGGTGGTTGGGCAAGCTGGAGGCCTCTGAAACACACTTCCACTCTGATTGTTTTTCCACTCCATTGTTTGACTTGTTAATCTATGCACCATACCTAAGAATAAAGTGTTTAATACATCTATTAAGGCAGCAGACAAGTTTTGTGGGCGTATTTTATACTGCAAGCGCTGCTAGACAGGATAAATCCCATTTGTTTTGTTTCAAACACCAAATGTGTAACCCAGGAAAGGTAAATGTGTGCTAAGCTGGGTGCCAGCAGGTTTTAAAAGCCATTCTCACCTGGCTGGATGCAGCAAGGCAGGAATTTCCACGGTCTGTGGGTGCCACCTGCTGCCCATCTCCAGTGCTGGATCCCTTCATTCCAGCGCCCTCCCTGAGCACGTTACAGAACTGGAATTTATTTCGAATAAATGCAACCAACACAGAACATTCACTGGAAAGTTCTCTGCTAATTAGTGCCAGGGGATAAAATTTATCCAGAATTCCCATCTCCTAAGAAAAATGATCAATATACTTCCCACTTAAGGAATCTTTAGCCCCAGGCCAGTGTACCTCACTGCTGTCACAGAAACATAACCTGAACTGCAGCATTCATAGCACAGACGTCAAACAGATCCTCATGCAAGGAGAGGCTCAGCATGAAAATACTAAAGTGCTCTCAGAATTAGACAATAAAACTCAAATGAGCCTGACAGAATTGCAGGGCTCCTCACTCCTGAGATCCATATTAGCTGTAAGTTTACCTAGAAAAATCTCCACCATCTGTGCCAGTGTTGATTTTCACAGGCAGAAAAAAATCCATTATTACTGCTACTACTTCTGTTTAGATTATTATCAGATTTACAGGGCTACATCAAAGTTTGACTGATGGATTTAGCACAGGGTTATGGTTTTGGCCACTGGCACTGGCACAGTGTCCCTGTCCACCCTCTGAGGGCACTGTCTCTCTGGGATGCTCATCCCAGGCAGCAGTGGGAGATGAGGGCTAAGGAATCTGAGGACTCTGGGAACATGCAAGAAATAATAAAAGCCATGATCTGCTTCCAGGAAACACAATGGACACGGAATATGGACTCAATATCTTGTGCTAAACCTTGGAGAAATTAAAATTCATATTCTGTTCAGGCACCTGCTCAGATCCTGGCGTTTGAAGAAGGTCAAATGAGGCCAGGATTTATCAGCTCTGGAAATCTTTAGAGCAAGGTTGTTTATCTTTAGCATGTGTGGCTTAAATAGTAAAATGCAAATTAAGCCAATGCTGGAAGATTAACATGATGATAATTAGCAATGAGCAGTATCACATTACAGTAGGCCTAAGAATTAGCTTTAAACAGGCATTTTCAATTCCTGATTTCTAGGAATATTCAGTGCTGTTTTCTATTCCACTGTCAATAGCACTCTCTGATCTGATTCTGCTCATTTATAAATGGACAAAGTAGCCAAAAGAAATTAAGAAAATAGACTTTTCATTAGTCTGCACAGAAATTCAATTTTTTTGGGGAGTCTGTTACACACCTATCTACAGACTAGATCCAAGAAGTAAACAGCATCATTCAATTCTATTTTCCAGCTCCCTTTCTGGATCATTTCTCTAAGGACAAATACTATTCCTTCTCTCATTTCTGTCATTCATCCTGAACTCTGCATCCTTCCCCAGGACTCATTGTGTAAAACATTTTATTGCACAAAGTCCATTAGGAAATGTTTTTGCAATTTATTAATATCCAGCAAAGAATTTGAAACTAATTTTTTTGGAGGGTACCCTGCATGATGTCAGAACTCTGAACTCGAGAGCAGGACCATAAACAACTTATGAAAAAAAAAATAAATAAACTGCCTTCCTCTTTCTCCAGGAGCAGCTGAAACAGGAGTGCTACTCTGCAGTTTTATTTCAGAATGCTAGAGCACAAGGCTTTTACCGTGAGAGAAAAGGTGAGAAGTGTTGAAATTATATGAAGAGGAGAATAAAATTCTCATAATATGGAAAGTGAAAAAAAGAAAAAAGGAAGCCGGAAGAGAAGGAAGGTCCCATTAAGGCAGCCAGGAGAGGCTAAAAATGGCAATGACTCAAGTTTCCTTTAAAAAAAAAAAAGAAACAGAACAGCTGAGAACAGATAGAGTGAGAAAGTTGTTAGGAAAACTGTCACACCAAGCAAGGGACACTGCTCAGATCCTAAAGAGCTTCCTTGTACATCCCAGATGCTCATGGGACCCATCCCATGTATGAGCAAATGGAGTTTTAAAACTCTGTGTCATCCTGCAGCTCAGAGAGGAGTGGGATACATTTTCATCCAGCATGATTTAATGTTATTTGAGTTGACCTATTTCCTTCAGTTATCCTTTTAAGGGAAGCTTGGATTCTGCAGAAAGCAAGAGGGCTCAGTTCCACATTCTGCCAGGAACCTGCTTTGTGTCTCTGATCATATATCTATTTTTCTTTGCCTCTGTTTACCTTCTCATTCATTTCCTTGGCTTTATTCCGGGCCTCAAAGGGCTGGAAGAGAAATCAATGTCTTCAGTACCAAAGTGAGAAACACAGGGAGGAGGAGAATAAAGGGGAAATTACTCTGGATTATGTGCAAATTTCTCTCTTTTTTTTTTTTTTTTTTCCTAACCAGTAGAAAAAGCCAGGAAGAAAAATCATCTCAGATGAAAAATCTGACTCAGCATAAGACACTTTGTTCAAGTATTGTAAGAAAAACATAGGAGATGAGCATCAAGCCCTGAAGCTGATGTTTCCCTCCACACCCACGGAGCAGAACTCCCCCACAGGAGCACCAGAGTTACAACTGGGTGTCCCAGCTCAAAGTTGGCCATTTTGCCCCATTGACACAGCCTGGAGAGGGGCGGTTGATGACCTTAAATATCAGTTGGACTGAAGGAAAGTGGTTCCTCAACTTCGTGGTGAGGACATCCCACTTTCAGGCTCTGCTTTGCTGTGTTTGGAGAATGGAAAGACAGCTCTGATTGCAGTCAGCCTGGGAATAGGGCTGCTTCCCAGGAAAGTGTGGGAGAAGGGAAAAATTCACCCTCATTCCACACATTTTAGGTAAAGCACTTTTAAAACAGCAGGTACTGAACTTCCTGAGTTGCACCCTCTGTGCTGAAGAGTAAACACGGGGGAACAGAACAAGCATTTAGCTCAGGCACTGATGCTTCATTTAGGAATTATCATTAAAATCCAAATTCAGCACACAACCTTCACTTACAAAACCAACCAACCAACCAACCAAACTGAACCAAAACGAAACTTCCCCTCACAAAAAATCAAAATAACAACACAGCACTGAATGAAAGAGGACAACTAACACAAATATGAGCAAAACCATGCCACAACTGTTTTCTGCCCCATTGTTTTGGGAACAAAGCTGTATCCATAACCAAGAGCTTGCTCCTTTCCACTTCTGTCCTTCCCTTCCATTGTGGAAGTCTTTTGTGGTACTGAGAAGCTGCTACTCCACAGTAAAATATATGGGAAAAAAACCCTACAAGTGCTCAGGTAACAAGTGCAATGGTGTATTTACAGAAGGATATTTCTAACTCACTAACCCAAATCAGAATTAGCTATCAAGCCTGGTATCGCATCACTTAAAATGTGAGACAAAACAAACTAAATTCAAGTCTTTTTGTGCAAGCAGCCTTCACAAAAATATGTGTTTGACAGACAGAATCAGAGAAAAAGAGTAAACAAGCAAAAGGCCAGTCACCTGCAGTGATTTTCAGGCATGCATGATGCATTGTGCAGGACAAAACTGTGTTTTAGTCACACATCAATTAATGCAAAACACTTCTTTATATTCTTTTTTTACGTGCTTGCTGACTGAGCAAGTGGTGGTGGTGACAATGCCTTTATCTAAGGAAATATTTAATACCTGCTGAGCTTAATGCCCTCAATCTCCAGTTATAAATGACTTGTGTGATCATCCTCTCCTGCAGCATGGCAGGAACCAAAGGGAGAGGCCAAGCTTTTTTATGTTGGGGCATTTTTTTCTCTCCTAACAATATTGCTGTTTTAATACAGAAATCTCAGAAAAGCAAAGTCTGCACTCTATTCTTTGAGACTCAGCAGATGTCTTTAAAACACTTAGTCTATTAAAGCTTATAAAGCATGATTAATGACCTGAGAGCTGCTGATCTGAGGTGAAAGACTCAGCAGAATTTGCCCGATGGCTTTTGCAGATTTCCGTGCTCTACATTAGAAACCAGAACCATCAGTGTAATTATTTCACAGAGGCTCAGATGCAGCTCTCAAAAAACCTTTCCAAAATACTAAAAAGCAACTCAACAAGCAAAGGTGAAGAGCTCTGTAGCTCTAAACCCCCAGCTTCTGTTAGCTCCCTTTTTTTTTCTTCCATAGTAGTGCAGCCAGAAATTCATTTATTTGTTTTTTTTTTTTAATAAGATCTCATTACAGTTTTACCCAATTTAAACAACTTTTTATTCAGATCAAAAAGAAATCAATTTTCTACAGGCTTTTCACTCCAGCCAAGGGCATGGGTTGGTAGCTTTCATGATAGACATTCCACATTTAAAAACCAGTGCCCTGCAGTGCTAGTTTGTGTGGTGAAAGTATCACTTTGTTCTGCTTAAAGAACAAAAAATTAAGAAGAATTTAAAAAATAAAATTTTGACCAAAAATTGCATCCATTTTGTATTCCTTTCTGGATCTGTAAGTAAGGGGTGGTAATTCTGAGATAAACAAATGCTTCTCAGCTGAACATCAAGCTCAAAATATTATATACATTTGGGAATATGATACGTGTTTGATTCATTGAAATGTGTTTCTCATCATTCTATTTTTGAAAAGGTTGTCACTTTTTTACTATTTATTTTGCTTATCTGGTGAATGATAAAAGTACTTAGAACCTTGAATTAGAGCATAACTTTTTCTTCTCAGGTTTCCAAAAGAAGCAGATGTGCAATAAGGGCTAACTCAGGATTTGTTTCAGGGTCTCAGTAGCCTTATTATAAAAAAAAAAAAGTCATCTCTTATTCAGTCATTCCAGGCTTTAGTAAAAAATATCTCTCTTTCTGTATATAAAAAAATTGGTGGTTATTAAATAATGCTGATCCCAGTATGGACCCTTGGGGGACACAACTTGTTACTGGTTTCCACTTGGACATTGAGCTGCTGACTGTTGAAATCATTCATCCAGACAATTCCTTATCCATGACACTCTCCACCCATCAAACCCACATGTTTCCAATTTAGCAGTAAGGGATGTTGGGGGTGACCTTACACAAGTCCAGGTAGGTGAAAAAATTACATTAATTAATAGATTATAATGTCACTGCTTTCCAAACTGAACTGAGGCGTTCCCACCACTTTTATTTACACTGCAGTTTTCCCAGGAACGCATTAATCAGTAAGATTGGAGGTAAGACACAGAGAAAGAAGAAAACTTCTTCTTTTGTGGCAACCTCTTCCCCAGGGCCATGTGAGTGCCCTTCCTAATGTCTCAGTACAAGGAGTGATTAGGAAGCAATCTAAGCAGTGCCTGGGCTCACCCCCTACCTTGATTCATTGATCCTGGCCCTTCTGAAGTGTTCCATGAGCTCATGAAGTCTGGATAGGAAGGGTTCTGGGTTTTGCAGGGCTTGGTTTTTTGGCAGCAGGGGTGCCATGAAGATGGCTCCTGTGCAAAGCTGCTGGAAGATTCCTCCATGCCCAGCAGTGACAATGGCTGGTGGCTCTGAAGATGGACATGCTGCTAGCCAAAACTGGGCCAGTGGCAGAGGCTGGAAACACCTCTGTGATGACATAGTTAAGAATTAAACCCAAACAAAGTCACACAGTTGCTTGTAGTAAGACAAGAGGAGGATGTGGGATCATGTAAGGGAAAACATGGAAACACCGAGGTCAGTGGAGAAGGAGAGGCAGGAGGTGCTCCAGGTGCTAGAGCTGAGGTTCCTCTGAAAGCCCTGCTGAAGACTATGGTGAAGCATTTGTTAAATTTTTTTTCCCTGCTGAAGACCATGGTGAAGCATTTGTTTGGTTTTTTTTTTCCCTGCTGAAGACCATGGTGAAGGATTTGTTAAATTTTTTTTCCCTGCTGAAGACCATGATGAAGCATTTGTTAACTTTTTTTTCCCTGCTGAAGACCATGGTGAAGCATTTGTTATTTTTTTTCCCTCCTCTGCTCAGCTGTGACAGGGCAGGGTGAGCAAGTGACTCTCGTGGCATTGGGTCAGTGACAGACCACAGCAGCTCCCCGCAGAGAAACAGGGAAATAATTGAAATGGTGTAGGAAAAAAACACAGGGTTGACTTCGGGATAAGAGGAAAAAGGAGAAAAATGAAGAATTATGAAACTTCTTTCAGATTACCTAAACTTGTCCTAGGCAGTATTTAAACTGTTTCCATTACACCTGGTACCAGACTGGCACCATATGTCTGAATATGCAACAGTGACTAAAGTTACTTTTATATAAAGATATCACTTTGCATTCAATCTCCAAGTTTCAAGTTCATACATATTCTTTGGCAAACACAACCAGCCATGTGAACTCCATTCAGCTGTCAAAACCACCAGTATTTATGGACAAATCTTGTCAACTTTACTCCCTCGAGTCCTTTCCTTTGAATACCGTTTGAGACTGAGCAAACCTCCAGGTTAGGAGTGGATGGGCAATGTTGTCTTTACAAGACAGCTCGACAGGAATTGGGAAACAGAGAGCACTTGGTGCCCTTGAATAGCTCTCAAAGCCTTTTGTGCTGAGGCAATTAAGCATCAGTGCTTAATTCTGATCACCCAGCCCCAGGCAGGGGCACAGAGCTTGTCCTCCTCCCACACAACGCCCTCCTTTGCTGCTTTGAGCAGTGGCTGCAGCTTCCCTGACAAACAGCACAAGGTGGGGTTGATTTCTGGCACCACAAAGTTCCAGAGGCACTACCAGATGCTGGAGGGAAAACATATTTCAGTGTTTAGAAACTGATGGTCATCACCAGTCATGGCTGTCTTCTCCCTCCTGAACAGGGCACCCTCTGTTAGCAGACATTTCAGAGAAACCATGAAAAAGCTGTCACATGTGTTACTCTCATGACAAAAGCAGTTTGTGACGTTTCCCATCCCCTCCCCTCCAGCATCTGCTCCTTCCTGCCCTCCTGAACTTTAACAGCCCCTCCTAACATCTGAGCTCATCCTGTCACCCAGATTGCTGAAATAATCCAATTTTGAGGGGAAGGAAAAGGCCCACACATGCACACACACCTAGTTCAGAATAAAAAAAAAAAAATAATAATTGGAAAACAGGGAGTGGGTGCTTTCTTTTTTCCAGTGCTGATTATTCCAATGAATTTGTTTGTGCTGCACCCTCACAAACAAATGTGTGAGTGGTAAACTGTGCTGCAGGATGTGCCACAGGCAACCAGGCAGCTGGGAAATCACATCCCTTTTTTTTCAGGCAATAGGAACATTTCTAGGAGTGCCACACAACTATCTGTGGGCCCAGGGATTTGGGGATCTTTTGGATTACCTTCAGCAGGGATCTCAGGAAGGCACAGGAAGCTGTTATAGAAATATTTTGGACTTAGGATGACAGCAGCAGAGTCTATCTGGCTTGTCAAATTGGCAATGTCAAAATCATGACTAGGAATTATGATGACAGCCTTGGATGGGGAAGTTGTGATGTTCTGAGATATAAACCATTCAAATATGTTACATAGGCAAAATAAAACATCCCTTGGAGTTCTGAGCAGCTACAAAGTCCCAGAAAGAAAGACAATATTTTGTCAGAAATGCCAAAGTTTTCAAGCTTCCAAGTGCATGAAACTTCTTGTTAACTTTTTTTCACCACAGCCTTGCATATCTGGTTTTAACTCCTTAACTTTTATTTCTTCATTAAGTCTGTCTGATCATAACACCTAAATCTGATTTAAAGTTGCACAGATGTCCCAGGATAAAAACAGCCAGGCCACTTTGCTTCCATGGCCAGGGTAACAGCCTGGTGAGCTGTGAGGCCTCAGGTTTAGATCATACCACAGTGGGGCTGTGACCTCTTAAAACCTCTCTTGCAAAATTGTCTATTCTTTGATCCCTGAGGCACGGACTCTTGAAGGCATTTGTCAGGAAAGGGATAACAGATCACTGTGGGCAGTGAAACCCTGCTCAGCCACCCGAGGAGACTGCCTCTTTTTGCCAAATTCCAGCTTTTTGGACACTCCTCAGCAGCTCAGGACATGCATAAGCACATATGGTGAGTGTTACAGGAGGTTTTCTTAACCCAGGCACTGTTTGAGCTGAACAGAGCTCATGAAGGAGCTGTAGGCAAAACATGATGGATCACCTGCACGCTTTCCTTGCCATGCTGCTTTCGTCACTGCAGGATGTGCTCCACATCAGCTGCCCTCGAGTCTGCCTTTGGCTGAGAGCCTCTCCCCTGCTGTTGTTTTCTTCCTCTCAGCCTAACAGGACTCCCTGAGCAGGGAAACCACGTCCCTGTGATTCTCTGTTGGGAGAGTTCCCGTCCTCTGCTCTCTCCTCCTGTGCAGAGGAGCCTGCTGAAACTGCTTTTCCCTCCCAGTGTCAGCCAACCTGCAAGGAACTGAGCAGAATGGGGCATGAAATTTCATCTCCAGTAAATATGAGGGTAATTTGACTTGATGGCTGTAAAAAAATAATATTATAGAGTAGAAGCTATGGGTAGGAAATTACAGCACAGAATCAATGTTTTATATAAATACCAGTAGGATGACTCAGACTTGGGTACCTGTGCTCTCTGGAACAGCTCTGAGAGGCAGACTGAAAGAGGCACTGACTTCACACTCTCAGAGGGGGAAGGATTATCTCAGCCCTTTGCCATCCTCAATACCTACCTAGATTGAGATACAGATGTACAACAGGGCCTTTCCCATCCTTACCCTTTTTCCTCCATGAAAATCTTCACAGATGCAAATTTGTTTATAACAGCACTCTGTCCAGCTCTTTCTAGAGAGTTTTGTGCAATCAAAGGCTGCACATTTCATATTCTACAATGATTGGAAAGTTGAAGAAATTCCATTTTGTTTCATTATCTCCCAGGTTATTCCTTCAGTATTCCCTCAATTTCCTCATGAGAAGAGGCTGTAGCCAGGTGAGGGATGGCCTCTGCTCCCAGGTGACAGGGACAGGATGAGAGGGAACGGCCCCTTGGCAGGGGCTGCCCAGGGAGGTTTGGAGTCCCCATTCCTGAAGGTGTTCAAGGAAGGCCTGGACATAGCACTCAGTGCTCTGGGCTGGTGACAAGGAAGGGATCAGTCACAGGTTGGATTCAGTGATCTTGAAGGCCTTTTCCAACCTAAACAATTCAATAACCCTGTCCTCCCAAGCTGGCTGCACTGGTACCACTCCCCTTGATATCCATTTATCCCAGGCAATTATGGCCAGGTTATGCATCCTTGAGCACCATTCCTGGTCATTTCCTGTGCACCTGAGGAGCTCCTGCCTGCTCTAGAGCACACTAAATCCATCTGCTGGCCTGGCTGCAGCAGGAAAAGGAGACAAAGGAGCTGTTTAGTTGCTCGTGGATCCCTCTGGGCTGACAGGATCCTTACTTGGCTGCTCAGGGTGGTGCCAGGGCAGCTTTGTGGCATGGGAAGGATATAATGTGCTCTAATAATGCTCCTGATGGCCTGGCTCGAGGCATTGACCAGAAAAGTAGGTCAGAAAGGAAATTTTGCTGCTCCAAACAGGACAGTGGCAGCAGTCCATTGCACAGGCACAGGGTTTATGTAAGGCAGTGGCTGGGGCTGCTGCACTTTGAGTTTCACAACCAACACAAAGTCCAGCGCTGAAAATGCCTTGCTGCTCCACAAAAAAGGAGGAACTAGCTTGTGTATGAATGTAGAAGGACAAACATATCCCCAGCACCACAGCTGTGTACTAATCTAAATATTTCAATACGGTTAAAGAACATTTCTCTCCCTCAGTCACAAAGGATAGACTAAAACAATATCTTTGAAGGCACAAGAAAAAGTTCAGTCAGTAGTTATTCCTGTGGCATCCTGCTCTATTCCCAGTTATTCCAGGGTTTCTACGTTCCATCCCAGGAGAGTAAAGAGACCTTAAAAGGATGTAATCAGCTCCCTGGCCTCTCTGACAGAGATATAACTCAAGGAAAGGGATGTCTCAGCAGTGCTCCCCAGCTCTCACAGGAATCGCTATCAGCTGCGTGTGCAGGGAAAGTTATGCTGTTCCCACATTTTCAGCCACCAAAGGCCAGTGAGAACGAGGGACAGAGAGATACAGAAAGCATCAGTTATGTCACAGCAGGTCCCACTCTGGTGACATTCTGGGAGTTGGTTGAGACTGAGCCAGGTCCCACAACAAAGCTGGGAAAAGTGGCTTAAAGCAACCTGAGTTTACCTCCATCATTTTCATGAAAATTTTCATCTTTACATGAAAATCACAGAATCACAGAATAATCAGGGTGATGGGAAAGGGGAGTTGGGGTCTTCTTCATGCTTCAAGCTGCTCCTGGACTCTCACAAACTAAATGAACAGATTGGGTTTAGAGACACAGCCTTATTCAGGGAACTAAATAATAAAATGGACACTTCTGTGCAGCGTAAATATTTGCTCATCCGTGGTTCTGCTGCTGGCCCTGCTGACTGTGCTCTTTTTGGATCCTTGTTTTTAATATGCTCCAGTTTCCAGAGCAAGCACCTGAGCTGATCCCCGAGGGCAGCAGCACATGCTTGGCAGTGGCAGGACCCAGAGGCTAAAATGTCTTTTGGAGTAACAGGACCTTCGGCACATTGGGAAGTAACCAGCGTGGAAATCGTTCTCTCACATTGAAAAGCCTGCCTGGAAAGGGCTGATCAAACAAAACAAGCCTCTTTCTCTAGTAAACATACCAGGTAAACGTATTCAACTAAAGAAACCCTCTAGTGGATCATGTGCACATTGATTTTGACATGAAGAAAGGGGAATATTTCATCCTGAATGCTTTGGGCTGTGCATAAACTTACCCCAGGCCAGGAACAACAAGAGCAGAAAAGTCAGCTGTGGCCTCCAGCCCCTGGAGCAGCCCATTCCCTGCTCCAGAGTTTGCTTAGCAGATTTTCCAACTCTCTTAGGCCTGACCTTTCACTTGTAGCCCTCTGTTGACTGTAAATGACCGGGCAGTGACTGTAAGATTTTAATATCTCTCATTTATCACAATGGGCCATTAAAGCTAAAGCCTATAAACACACAGACCGTGGGGTTACTGGGTCTGCTGCACAGTCTGGAGTTAACACATTCCCTGCTGTGCTATTAAAAAACAACTGCATTGCTTTAAATCTTATTCTGGAGCATTTTCATGGCTTGAGAAGTCAGGGTGATGGCCCCACAGAGCATTGAAGGAGCTGCGTAAATAGACTTTTAGAAATGTGGTGTCCTGTAAGGGATTAAAATAAACATTTCAGACTCTTCATGCATGCAAGCATTAGATGGATATCAGAGACAAGAGTTTTAAGTAATGTGGAAAAAAAATCAGAGAAAACAGTGAATCAAAGGGCTGTGTAGCTGCAATTTAATCAAGGTGCTGTCACATTGGTGTCTGGCAAATGCTGACATCTCTTCAGACAACCAACTTCTGTAATTTCTTTTTATTTTAATTTCTAGGAGCTAAACCTAACCAAACACTACATCAGCTCCCTTGTTAGGTCCTCTCTAAAGTGAAAAGAAGCTTTCATAGGCACTTTCATTGGTACACTTCCTTTGAGTGTCTCTCACTCTTTAATTGAGATTCTTAATTATTTTATACGTAATTTTCAGATGTTACAAAGTACTTAACATGGCATGATGGAACTCTGCTGAATATTTATAACTTTGTTTATACATTTAAATATGGTGTTTAACAGCTTTGTCCCCTCTCATATTTAGTGTGCAGAAGATCCAACAACAGTTAGGGCAGCATTTTACATCTCTGGTCAGTGCAGATACAAATCCAGTCATTATTTATCAAAACAACTTTACACCCTTGAATCTAAGAAAAAATGTTCACAACGAGTCTTTTTGTGCATCAAAAATCTAGGAATGACTAACAAAGTTACCAGAGATGGCATTGTGAATCCTGCCATAATATCTGAATTTTAGGAGCTTCCTTGTGCTCATGTTCACCAAAGAGCAGTGTAATTATGTTCTGTTCACAGAAAATGCCTGAAATATCTGATTTGTGGGGGGAAAAAAAGTCTCAATTAGGTAAAAGCAAAAGGTTTCGTGCTGGCAGCAATGACAGGTGAGAGAAATGAGCAGCAAGGGTCAGGCAACAACTGATCTCTCTTTGGACATGGACTGAGATCTCCAGCAAAACACAAAGTCTCAGGAAAGAAGCCATCTAATCAATCAAGTAGTCTTGGTATACTTTCACATAATTTCATCAGAGTATTAAAAAAGCTTTCATTCCTTTTCAATGGAAAATTTCAGCAGTTTTTGAGTCAGCAGAATCAGTATAGAGGCAGGGGAGCATGAAGTAGCCCTGGTTAGCCCTGGCACAGAGAATTCTGCTCTCTGAGCTCCAAAATTCCTCTCACACTGATCAACAAAGTGTCATTTTCTGTCTGCAAGTAACTTCTCCTGTGCCAATGGACAAGGTGGTCACAATGTAGTCACACTTGGACTTGTAGTCACCAAATGTGGCCACAGGGACAGCTCCCTCCTTACTGCTCCCTCCTTTACTGCTCCCTTTCATTCCAGGGATCCAGGAAAGGACAGGAAAACTGGGTGTCACCTCTGTGAAGGGACACTTCCTCAGCTGGGTACAGCACAGAAGTGGGTGGTGGGTTTGCACACTCACAAAAGATACTTTAATTATCAGAGTCAGTGGACAAACATCCCTGCTAAGGGACAGCCAGACTTTTAATAAAGAATAAGGAGCCTACAGAAAAGATGGAAGGAGACAATTTACAGGAGCATGGACAGGACAAGGGAAAAGGCTTCAAACTGACAGAGAGGGGGTTTGGATGTTGGGAAGGAAATGTTCCTTTGTGAGGGTGGGCAGGCCCTGGCACAGGGTGCCCAGAGAAGCTGTGACTGTCCCATCCTTGGAAATGTCCAAGGCCAGGTCGGACAGGGCTTGGAGCAGCCTGGGATAGTGGAAGGTGTCCTGCACATGGCAGGGGGTTGGAACCACCTGATCTTTAATATTCTTTCCAACACAAACCATTCTGTGATGATTCTGTGGTGATGATTATATGAATTTAGTTAAGAGCCCTCAAAGGGCTCCTTTCATATATCTCAGAACAAATCCCAGTGATCAGTAATTACAGGCTCAGTTTCTGCTCCCTTCTCCCTCCACAACACTTCACTTGTGGCAAACCACAAAACACATTTCTGTCTCTCATTCTGTTCACAATAAACCATAAAAGGCTTCAGATTTCATAAGACTGAAACACAGCTTCAGTGATTTTGAGATCACGGGGTCCTTGATTTAGCAAGCCCTTCTTGCAAAATGCAGACCACAGAAACTCAGCAATTTTTAATGCTGAGAGCACTGAAGTGTCTCCTTTAAGAGGTATTTAGGTAAGTCAAGATGGTACACAACAGAATAAAAGAAAAGTATTCATTTTCTTCTCAGCTATAAAAGTTGCTTGAAAGAAATTCTGTTATCATCATTACTCAGCACAGGCAAAAATCACCTTGGAATCTGCTCTTTTTAGAACAGGTCTGGGTTTAATTCAAGATTGTCTACACATCAAAAACACCTCTATGCTTTTATTTTTCAACTCAAAGGCTACACAAAAGCCTTGCATAAGAATGTCTTGCTTTTGTAAATACAGTTGAAATAAAGGTGCAGGATTTTTTTTTGTGTTTGAGGAAAAGCTGCCAGTGAAAAATCGAGGTGAGATTCTGGGACTCCTTTCCCACTCTGTGAGCTGGAGCTTGCACAGGGACACAGCCAGGTAAAAACAAACACAGAACAAACAGATGGAACACAGGCACAGTTTTATGGAAAATCTTTGTTTTCTACAATATCTAAGAGCCTCTGCCATTAGGATTTCCAGGAAGAGGTCATCCTTCTAGGTCACTAAAATCTATTAACATCTTCAGTGGAAAAGGATATATAAATCTTTTTTTTTTTTCCTTTTTTTTTTTTTTTTCTGTGCTTTGGGTGGCAACCCTACAGATGGCAGGGGTAGGACAAAGGAGAGGATACTAAATTTTTAATTTATGTCAGCATACTCCTAGTCTGGTTTTTCCCCTAAAAAATGTAGTTGGTAGCAGAGAGTGACCCTTCCATTACAACATCTGAGGGCACCACAGTGATTAATTTTATCCTCCCTCTTGCCTTTGAAGTTGAGATAAATGAGTGGTCCAAGGTCACATGAAAGGCTGTGGTTGATCTGGGAACAAAAGTCAGAGTTTTGGTGTCTGAACCTCTGCTTTATCTCTGTAATAAACCTTGGTAGTAAGAGCAGACAAGGAAAAAGCTGTTTAGAGGCCAGTTGGTTCCATTCAGAGAGAGAAAGCCAAGAGAACAGAGAAAGTAATTTCTCCATGTGAGATGTTTTTAAGGCCTGTTGGCGTGTGTTACTGTTCTCTGCTCTGGAAAACAAATAAACAAGATTATAAGCAGTTTTAAATTATTTCTCTTTATAAATATGATAAGCCGATTCTGTACATTGATGAAAAGATTTTCCTCACAGTTGTTTGTTTTTTTCTGCAGTGAAATCACCAAAGTGAGTGGGGAAGGGAACACTCCAGAGGGAAGAACCAACTGCAGGAAGACCTGGCTAGCTGGAGGAGCCTTATTCCCACATTCCAGGATTTAAAGGGTGGCTGCAAAGAGGGTGGAGCCTCGCTTTTGACACGGACACTTGGAAAAGATGAGTGATAAAGTGCACAAGTTACCCTGGGGGGTCACCAGGGGATAATTTTCCACAGTGGCAATCAGCCCCTGGAATAATTTCCCCAGAGAAGTGCTGGATTCTGCACCACTGGGCAAATTTAAGATTTGGGCTGTCTTGCCCAGACTGTGCTGTTGTCAGGAAAGGTTGGACCAGATGATCCTTGAGATCCCTTCCAACCTGGTACTCTAGGATTCTGTCATTTATTTTAATGCTTTGTTTTCTCCCCTAGATTTCTGAGATTTCAATCCAAAAGCTAATCAGAAAGAGTTGCTTGGGTTTATTGCATTTTATATCAGGCATAAAATCTTTTATTTCTAGATACTAGAAAAAAAATTCTATGCAAGTGGTTCTATATACTACATATACTTGTATAAGTAGGCATCAATATTAAGTAAAAAAAATATAATAATTGCAACAACAACTGTAGTTTGGGTATAACAAATAGATTCTATTAAATCCTGGAACTTTATCAAGTTGTTACTAAGTTCATAATTTCAAATGTAATCCATTCTAAATCATTAGTAAAATCTGAGACAATTAGCTTTCAATTTGGAATTCTAATTCTCATTTCTGATTTGCATCTCTGTATAATTACCATTTGCTCTGAGTTGAACAAGTGTATTATGAAGTGAACTGGTTCCTATTTCAAAACCTTTCAGACTTGAATAGAAATGATTTATTGTATTGTCTTTTTTCACTTCTGAAAAAGCTGTGAAATAATATTATAAGACAACTCCCTGTCCTAATCTAGGAATTTGCTTTTTCTCCAATCTCCAGACAGAAAAATGCAAATCAAAGAGAAAGGATGAGCACAGTTCAGTTTGTTTACAACACTGAGTAAGTAATTGATCTACTTCTTGATTGCTTTTAACAAATACTGTCACTTGGACTATCCTCTGTCTTCATCCATCTTTTCATCACCAGAAAAAATTAAATTTATTTATTGAGCCAGACTGTAATTTATTTAAAGTGAACATTTCATTGACATCTATACTTTAAGATCCTCTCAGTATACACTCTTTTTCTTTTTCCTTTTTTTTTTTTTTTTTCACTTTTTGATATCTCTATGTTCTTTCAGGAAATGTAACCTGTTCTATGAATGAGCCTTCTTTCTTCAGCTTTAATAAATGAAACTATTAATCATATTAAGAGTGGAAGCAAAGACTTATGAGTCAATATGTTGGCCTTCAAAGGTTCTTTTTTAAATCCAGATGTCAGCTATGTACACCAGTGTTTCGGCAGATGGAAAGAAAAGAAGAATTTTTTTTTTTTTAAAGCATGGAATAAAATATAAATAGCCTAAAATCTAGTTGAGGCAAGCACAGATTATGCAGTTCATTTGTCATACAGAGATGGCAATTTTTTTATCCTCCCTGGTAAAAGAAACCAGAATAATTTATCTCTTCAGTGCTCAAAACATTATCAAATACCATGCACTACTACTTCAAGGAAATGGATTTATGAACACAAACATAAATAGCAATTTCAGTATAACTTTCAAATCCAAATCAGATCTTTGGCTAAGAAAACTACAATAAAAACTCTCAAGTGTAATAATGTGGAGAAATGTCTCAGGGGCAGCAGGTTATTTTCTTTTTTAGCTCTACTTCAAATTTTTAAATGGTTCAATTTTCCAGGAGTTTAACAATGTACACCTGTGGAACAGTGCTAGAAAATCTCCCAACTCAAAACATTTTTTATTCTCTGATAGCACCCAATGCAAAGCAGAAATCTAATGCTAATTAATCCTAATTTTAATTCTAGTTCTAGCTCTAATCTTGCAAATACCCCAAATGTACCCTAATGGAAATGAACTACCCACAGCAGAGTAGCTGCTTCACAAAGAACAAACTTTAGCTGGCTTTGGATTTATTTTACTCAAGTTTCTTGTGTATTTTAGATTATGTCATCGTTTGTTCTCCATGTGTCAGATAAGCACAGGAGAACTTCTATCTGAATCACTGACTTTGGTGTTTAGGGTGAGAACTATTTAGCAATAACTAAACCACCAGTGTGTTATCAGCATTATTCTCATATCAAGTCCAAAACACGGCACTGTGTCAGCTACCAGGAAGAAAATGAACTCAATTTCAGCTGAAACTAGGACTCAGGATCTCAGAAGGCACTGCAATAATTAATGTAATATTTTTAACATGGAAACTTTTAATGTATCGAAGTAGTGTGCATTTTCATTTAGGTGAAATAAGATATTGTGCAAAATTTTTAAATTTTGAGTAGAAGATTTTTACCCGTGCTGTCTTTAGGATACTGATGTTGAGGCAGCAAATCTGTCAGATGTCAAAAATAAGACCGAGGCATTAAAAATCCATTCTGAAGAGACTAGAATAAGTGATTTTTTTTTAATTTGCTTTTTCCCAGTATTGGCAATAGTGTCTGAACATGGGCCCAGGTGTGCCCAGGTGGGCAAGAAAGTCAAGGGCACCTGGGCTGTGGCAGCAATGGTGTGGCAGCAGGACCAGGGCTGTGACTGTCCCCTGTGCTGGGCACTGGTGAGGCCACACCTTTAAACCTGGGGTCAGTTTCTGGCTCCTGATGACAAGAAGGACATTGAGGGGCTGTCCAGGGATGGGAACAGAGTTGGGGAATGGGCTGGAGCACCAGGAGAGGCTGAGGGAGCTGGGAAAGTGGCTCAGCCTGGAGAAAAGGAGGCCCAGGGGACCAGTATTTCCTCTGTCTTTCCCTCTTTTCCCCTCCAAGCCCCCGTACTCCCCAGGCAGACACCGATCCCGTGGTGAAATCATGAACCCTGGTGTTTGTGCCTCCCTGGCTGCAATAGGACAGGTAAGAGGACCTCAGCAGATGAGCTGTGCTGGGAAATGCTGATATCTCCCTGTAGCCCCTCCAAGGACAGCAGCTTTAACTTGTCAGGAGACTGCTGAGCCATTGCAGTGGGGCTGTGAGAGGAGGAGAGAGGCCATGCCAGGACATCTCCAGCTTCTGCCCACTCATCTGCAAAAAAAAAAAAAAGGAAGCCAGCAGATTTTGGTTATGATTGTTCCACACCAGGCACTCACAGTAGGTGAGCTTGAGCTGCATAGCAGAGGATACAAAATATTTCAGTATTTTCAGAGTTGAAAATACTCCTTGCTGGAAAAAAACCCCAGGCTTAAAGCAGGGCAAATAGCTCAGGGAATGCCCTCCTGACTGCAGCTGCTCCAATTCATTTATGTCCTCTAACCTGCACAGGGATAGAGCACTGTGAGGGCAAAAATCAGAGCAGCTTCTCCACGAGTGGACAAAGAGAGAAGGGAAGGCAGAGGAAATGCTGAGGGGTCACTTGGTTCCATGGAAAGCTTGTGCCAAAGCCACTGGATTTCAGATTTGAAGCTTTGCATCAACTGTGCACATTGAACCTATTTTAAATCCATGACATATTTACTGTTGCCCTCAGTGTGTTTCCTATTGTTTTACACTTAGTTCTTGTTTTCCTGTCTTGAATTAAGCTGTGAGTTGCTCAGGGCATCACCATGACTATTCCTATTTATACAATGCTTGGCACATGGATTTTGAGGCATTGCCAAATGTGGGGAGAGAAAAAAGGAAAAAAAGAAACACAAGACAGCAAAGTATTAGGAAGGAAGGTCTGACTTAGAAATCTATTTTTCTAGTCTATGTAAACTTTGGTGATTCAGCTCTGGAAAAACAAAAGCAGAGAAATTAGTGGAAAAACAATCAATAGGGAGAAAGATATAACAACATAGAGACATGCCCAGGGAACTGGAAACATAAGCAGGCAGGAACAGCCTCTTTAGAGCCCAGCCTTGATCAGTAGGGCAGCACAATGTATGGAGGTGTCTTGCAACAGGAAGCCAAACAATTACTATGCCTTAGAATAAAACAAAAATAAACAGTCCTTATGACTGTTGCCCTGGATTCCAAGAGGGAGCAGGTTTTTATAGAGTTTAAGGAGCAGTCAGTGCCCTGCAGAGCATTTTAAAATCTTCAGGTTGTGTATGGGACATAGATCAGTCAGTCTCTAATTTCTCAGAGGGCACTCATATCTGAAATGAAGATAAAATTCCACAGAGGAGATCAGGATCAACCCATGTAATTTTCCATGTTTTTTTCTAGTATCATTCCAGTATCACTCCAGTGTCATCTATCCTCAAGTGCATCTTGCAGCACAAAACCAAGCTTCCATATAATCTTCCATGACAGATTTTACTGAACTGCTTGATTTTTATTGAGGTGAACCAATTTATATAATAATGAAACAGACGGAAAAAAAAAAAAAACAGCAAACAAACTCACCTTCTTTTATCTAGCTGAGCCTTCATTGCAGACAAGGCTCTAATTGCAAGCTTCTCTTAAATACTTTGTTTAACCAAATGCCTTTGATTCTACTCCAGCCACATCTTTATTGTGGTGTGTAGGTCTGACAGAGACATCAGTCTCTGATGTCAGATGAGTCTGACATCAGTCTCTGCACTCAGTTATTTAAAATTTGTCTTTTTGCTGGTCTTGCAATTACGTGAGGATAGCTGAAAAAACCCGGTTATATCAGTAGCTTCACACGGAAGGCCAAAAGATTAAATGATGTCTCTTGCTTGGGGAGGGAAAAACAAACAAACAAAATATCCAACAGAATGGGGCTCAAATAGGTCACTGAAACCACAAGATGAAGATAATTTGCAATATTGCTCTTCTTAACATTAAGACCTTTCAGTTCTAGAACACCTTAAAAACAAAGAAAGAAAAAAAAAAAAAGAAGAAGAAAAAAAGAACCCCTCAAAGCTCCAAATGCACAAGCCTCTAGCTGCATGTGACCATTTCACAGGTGTCCAGCGCTGCGCTTTGCTCGGGAAGCCGTCCCTCCCCTTCCCGCAGCGGTGAGCTCATCACGGAGCCTCAGCAGCGGCCCGGGCTGATCCGAGCGCTCGGCTGCGAGAGTGCAGCGGCATGACACGCTCCAGAAAAAGCTTTTTCCTGGAGCAGAAGGGGATAGTTATGGCAAACAGATGGAGGGAATGGAGTCCAAAACGCGCTGTGCGACCTAGCTCCGATAGAGTCGCCTTGCGTTTCGTTCTGGCAGCGCTGCAGCGTCCCCGGTGCCAGCAGAATGTTCCTGAGATGAGGATCTTGTCAGCGGGCTCCAGCCCTCCCCCCCATCAGGATTTAATGGACAACATAGCCCAGCAGTAAATATTGACTAGAGAGAGACTTATACAAAAAATAACATTACAGAAAAGCAAAACAAGAATATTTTTTCGAAGTCGAGGGAGCACATCTTTGCCTTCCAGCTATGTGACAGGCTTGGATTCACACTGGCCAGACCAAGGCTCTTAAAATCCACGGATAGGAAAGAAAAGGAACTCTGAATAGGGCTGTGCCCCATTGTTAATCTCCTTAAATCAAAGTGGGGAAACAGGGTTTTCTTTCTGTGTTTGACAACACCATGACAACATTCTAAGTGTGAAATGGAAAGTCCTGGAGCCCCACAGAGATTTGCTAACAGAGGCATGGGTCAGGAAAAGCAGGGACCAAGACTACCAGCACAGCAGCTGTCATCCAAAGGACCTGGTCCTGCACTTAGGAAGCCTCTGGTTATTTAATACCTGTTCTCTAGGAAAAAATCATCACCCTTTAATGGCCTGCTAAAGCCAATGATAAAACCTGGGAGAGAAAACAGAAGACAGGGAAAGAAAGCTACAAACAGCCAAATCCCCAACTGAAGACATCCTCTGCTGCCTGTCTTCTTTTGTGCGAGTCAGGAAGAGAAACCATCACACAGAAAAACGTCATTGATATTAATAGTTGAGAGCAGAGTAACACAAAACATTCCCAGTGCAGACATTTGAAATTTATGGTCCCTGCATGTGCCAGGAGCTGCTGCCCCTTTCGAGCTGCCATCTCTGCTTCTTTTGGGGGCTTGCCCCAACCTGTCCCAGCAAAATCAACCCTACCTCTCCTCTCATCCTACTGGACTAGTCTGTCTTTCTCCTGCTCGTTCATTCAGGGTATTTCTGAGCCTGTGGAGGAGCACAGGGTTCAGCACAAGGTGGTTTCTGTTTATTTTAGATAACCCTTTGTGACCTCTGCCTGGTGCCTGTCCTTTTTCACTACTATGGTGCTGCTTCAAAACTGAAAAGTCTTAGACATTCTAAGTGACTTGGATGCTGAGGTCCTCCTAAACCCTCCTTTAGTCCCAGTAAAATGCTGTGAGTTTTTCTGTGCTGGGGACTGTTTCTGCCTCTGTTTTTACACCACCAGAACAATGGGATTCAGATGTGGAGCAGGGCCTGTGGGGACTCCTGTAATACAAATAACACATTAGTAGGACATGCTGCTGGAAGTGTGAAAACCCGGGTATAAAATCCCAGCAGCTGCATTCCTCTGCTGTTCTGGCAAACAGAACTCGATGGCAAACACAGAAAATGAATGTAGGAGCACCTGAAGCAAAACTGTCTCAGCCCAAGGGATGTGTAGTGGAAACTGCTGGGCAGCGTGTGCCAAGTCCCTGTCCCCAGTGAGTGCTGAGCTGCCTTTCCCACATACCTCCCTCGGGCAACAAAGGAGATGGATGCCAGGATTTTTGCTGGCTTGGCATTGCACAAAAGGCCCGTGGGGTGGGTACAATGGAATTCAGGCTGGGCACAGAGGCAGCATGGGTCTCCAACAAACAATAGCAACAGCGGGATCAAAACAGCAGGCAGAAAGTGTATGCACAATTACCAGAGCAAAACAGCTGAGGCTGCAAGGACATTACAGCCCCAGCACTGTCTCCAAGCAGGATCCCACCGCTGTTAACCTAACCACCAAGGGATCAGGCATGTATTCCACATGATGCAATGAATGTTATCCAAAAAGGAAGGTGAAAAGCAGAGGGATTAACCCAAGGCCATAAATTCCATTCCGTTCCTCCAGGTTGACATGGTGTTAAACGAGCCAGTGTCCAGACTTCATCACATAACAGAGGCACAGGCATGAATGTACAGAGGTATCAGGACAGGAACTCAGCACAGGTGACAGAGCCTAGTACAAAAGAAAGCAGGGAAATAAACACAATCATATCTGAATTATAAGTGCCCAAATGAGAAACACTGAAGAAGAAAAGTACTTTTGTTTTTAAAGAAACCTGATAACTTAGTCCTCCCTTTTAGAGGGGAGGAGAGGAGAAGAGGATAAAAATTATTTCTGCTCTCTGTCTTTATTGAATAGACCATAAACATAATAGATAGTTGAAAACCAGATAATTTGTTTTAGGACGTTTTCAGGAAGAAAAAAAAGTATTGAGAAAAGTTCAGTTACAAATATGAACCCTTTCAATTCTTAATATTCATGAGAAAAGTATCTCCAGGTTTAGAGCTTCTGAAAGGCACCTACTTTGTATGAAGTCTGATATTTGCCCCACCTTTTTTCATATTGGCATTGAAGAGAGAGGGAGAGATGAGGATAAAAATTATAATATGGGAAATAAAAATGGGAGATTTAGTTTTTGATCACAGCTCTATCAACGAATCAGGGACATCAGAGTTTAGTACACCCAGGTAATAACTTGCAGAACTGACTCTGTCCTTGGGGATTTAGGCTGTGCTGGAGTTCCACATTACAACAAGAAGACAAGAAAAAGATGGAGAAGATTTATTACATTTTTATAACTAGCCAAAATATTGTGCTAAAATCCTTTCTCTAGCATGATTCTTTGAGTCAGAGTTTTGTGCTACAGACAGAAAGAATAGGTTTGATGTTGTTGATACCTTTCCATATTTGTCATATCTTTTAGAGTTACACCTCTCATTGTTGCTTTCTCAGGATATTTTCTTGCATGTGAGACATATGCTCCTGGAGCTAGAAACCAGCTAAAAACCCAAGCTGAATAAATGGAGCTGCTCAATAATTAGTCTTCAAGTACTACATGGAAGCTTGAATAGGGAATTGAATGGGATTTCATTCTGGGGAGGCCTGGAAAATGAAAACGCCTTCAGTGTATAAGAAAAATAACACATGCAGCTACTTTAAAACCTTTCTCACTCCTCACAGTGGAGCAGTTCAGGTCTGCCAGCATGGCACTTCCCAGCTCAACAAGTGACAGACCCAGAATAGCTCTCAGTCCACTCACAGAAAACTCAAGACAGAATGTTCTATACATTTCAGAAACAGCTCCCTGGTTTGATTTCTGGGCTTAGATAGCTAGAGGAGATTTCTAAATCTGTTCATGTTATTATTAAGCAGGAATTTTTGGATGGAAATGGCAAGAGAGTTTTACAATCTTTTTGCAAGTGCCACCTTTATGATTATTACATGCTAATATCTCATTAAAACTGTTAAATTCTCACTTCAAGTGCAGAGGCCACGATCCTTAAACACAACAGCCAGGACTTCCCACAGTTTTACCTGGCTTGCAAAGAGATAAAATATGGATATCTAAAACAGTGCAGAAATTCCTGATGGGAGGTGAGTATCAGCTGCTGATTAGAGAGGAGCACACCAGAGTCAGGGCATCAGTGCTCATCCCTTGTGTTTGAACATTTGGCCCTAACATGGAACCACCTTTCAGCAGGATCTGGTATAAAAGTGAACGTGACAGACTGAGCAGCAGCTTGGTGCAAGGAGATGTGGCTGGGCATGAGTAACAGTTGCTGATAAAAGCTAATCAGCAACTCCTCAAGGTCTACCTGGAACTTACTTGCTGAAATGGCCTGCAAGTCTCATCTTGTCAAATATTTTTTTCAAGTGCATTAGTGCCTGATTGCACAAAAAAAAAGGTAAAAAAATCAAACTAAGAACTGATATAGCCAAGAATACCAGTCTGTCTTGTGGCAGTTTTAATTTTGTTTGATGTTGATAGAAAATAAATTTTTAAAAAAGGGTTTTATAACAGTTTCTGTGATATTCTGTGATGATAATTTTTATATCAGCAACTGCTGACAATGCTCCAAAATCTGTGGAACTATTAAAACCTCTTTTTGATTAAGCATTGGGGTCAGCACTAACCTTGTTCATACACCAAGTGAAAAAAGCTCTTACCCAGATCTGATCTGCCATGTGACTCATCCACTCTTGACATTCTCCCAGCAGTTGAGAGGAAAAGTGAAGCAAAGGCTTGTTCTTGAAGAGAGAAGCTGAGCCCAGGCAGGTGGCTCTTTCCAGAGATTTTTGTGCTGGTGCTGTGCTCAGGTTTGTGAGGAGAGGGGGAAAGGAGCTGCAGAGTTAAACAGAGGGGAAGCAGGGCTCAGCTTCTCCCTGGAGCCAGGCTGATTGCTGAAAGCGTTGGAGGAGCAGCCCTGGCAGCAGGCAGCTCTGCAGCCTCCAGGCCACCATAAAACAGGAGCTCCTTTTTTCCACAAGAAGAAAAGGGCAGTGTCTGTGCACAAGCTCTTTACCACATGGTGCTTTTGGTGGGGAGGGAAAGCCTGATGCTGCAGCTCAGCAAGCAGGGGGAGAAGAAGGGAAACCTGCTCATTTCCAGTGCTCCTCTACAGGCCTCTTATTTGTAGGGTAGAAAACACAGGCAATGCAAGCACATCAGATTCTTATAGCTGCTATTTAGCTGCTTTTCTAAATTCTTTGCCACAGCTTTTCTGGTACCAAACCTGTGTAAGGTCTCACAGCATTACAATTTTCCATCTCCAGGGCTTCAGGGATTTAGTACAGGTACCCTCAAGGGTGAGTTGGCTCTGGTCTCCACCTGTAACTCCCTGGTAACATCATCCTTCATTAACAATCTGCTAATGGTAAACACCAAATGTGCTTTACCTACAGGAAAGGGAGCAGGGCAACCTGGGATAGTCAATACAAAGAGAAATGAAATTACTGAAGGCATGCAGATACAGCAAGATGTCTAAACAGAATGACCTGTCATTAGGTACTGCCATCATAGAAAAATTACAACCTTTATTTACAGAAAGTTGGATTTTTGTGACAACAAAGTTCACATCTGGGGTCACAAGTAATGTAGCAGCTCGATATTTTTATAAATAAATTTCCAGTGTAACTGGTAGATTTTTAACTAAAAAAATGACACAGGAGCTGTATTTATTGAGAACTAGGCACTTCAGTATTCTTTTCCTCTATTTTCAAACTCCTAACAGGCACTGATTCAAGCAAAAGTGTTGCAGTGTTGCAGTGATTCTCCGTCACAATTTGCTGACATAACTGGAAATAATGATATTGTAGCAGCAAACCACCTGAGCATTAAGTGTCTGCCAATGATTTCTGCCTCCTCACACTCCAGTCTTGCAAACTCTGCATGTGAAATCATTATTATTTTATCACTGACTTCATAAAACTGCTTTTTTCTTTTTTTTTTTCCTATCTACATGCTCTCAAGCTGACTTCATCAGCTTTAAATACGCAGTCTGAGAGCTGCACTGCTTGAAGTAAAGGTCTAGCTCAATACCTTAAGGAAAAGATTTGTACCTCAATAAACAATCATACCTCAAAAAGCCAAGTGACTGTAAAAGACCAGTTTGAGAAATGCCTCCACCTGGTGTTTCCCCCTCTCATGATGTAACAGAGATGATGTCAGAGAAGTCAGCTATGATCACCAGCCTTTACATCAGGAGCTGATGAGATTTGTTGGGCCCTGGCTGCTCTCAGAGTTTTGAAACTGAATTTGCAAAAGACTTATCTGGAAGAAGTATTTTGAAATTCATATTTTCCTTCATCCTCTTCAAAAACCGTGTTCAGTAATTTTGCAGTGGAGCCAGACAGGGTTTCAAGTTGGAGCAGCCAAATCAGAGACATGTGGAGAATGTTTTCATCAGCGTTTTGTACAGGTTTTGTTAGATGTTATCTCTTTCATGCTGGTTGATTACTTGCTCTAACCCCTCCCACACATCCCTCAATTTATTCATTCCTCCTCACCCCAGGAAACACCAAAATAAAATTGCTATTGTTGTGCCCACATGCAATATTTCTTCTCCTTGTTTTTTGTCCCATCTATTTAAAATCATAATCTGTTCAAGACAGAGGCTGTCTGGTTTTCTGTGTTTGTAAATTATGTGACAGATGATACCCAAACTGAAGATGGGCCCTCAGGCACGAGCAAATGAACTTTGGCACTTCTTGATGAAGTGATTAATGCATCTCTCTCACATTTCTACCAGAGGTCACTGTCATCCTGGAGCAAAGGGAGATATAAACTTGCTCTTCAGCCATCTCTCACTTCCCAGCTCAGGGTAAGAACAGGAACAGCTTCCAACTGTCTGTAAAAGTTCCTGTGCCAGGCTGAGCATTGCAACAACCAAGGAAAAACAATCAAAATGTTCATCTATGTCTTCAAAACTAATTTCCTCACCTGCAGACCTCCATTCTTTAGAATAAAACTGTTATTTTTGTGCTGGCACACTTGACACTTCAGAAGGATTTGTACAGATGGATTGTACAGCTCCTTAGTAAACATTTTCCATCCTTCCCCATCACTTTGAAGGGAGGTGCTGTAGGAACCATAAAAATTTCTGTACAACAACAAAAGAGCTTTTGTTGTGTCCCTGGTTCTACTGTCTCAAAGAGCAGAACAATTTAGTAATTAACAAATATTTAGAGGGATTTGTTCAGTGGCCTGAAGCACAATTAGGCAAACTCAACTCCTGTTGAGTTGGAGAGCTGGATTTCTAATTGCCCCTATGATACAATACACCTCTCACTCCACAATATAACAAACACAACTTGTGCTGCACAAACAGGTAATAACACAATTATTTAGGGTTTAACAGTTAAATATTTCACAACTGATCAGAAATAGGACACTTCATGTAGTTTAATGGATTCGTTTCCCTGGCTGGCACAACCCCTGTGCCCAGGGGAGAGGAGTTTGGGCCACCAACGGCTCCTGCTTCTTACTCACAAAGCCCATTGTGAAAAAAAAAAAAGGAAGCAGGGGACAGAAAACGAGATCTTTTGGGATTTAACCAGCCCATAAAGATAACATTATAATTTCTTGTTTCCTTCTCTCCCAAAGATGTGTTGGCCAGACAGCTTCATTGCCCACAGATGAGGTAAAAGGAAATTAGCAGGGCAGTCCCGTGGCAGCAATTAGCAAAGAAAAGGAGTTAGGGGCAAAACCCACCTGATCTTCAAGCCCTTTCCTTTCTACAGCACTGTTTTTATCCTTCCTCCAAGTTTACCAAGAGTTATCCTCCCTCCCTGACCTTACCCTTACCTCAGCAGCCTCCAGCCAGCTCTGAGGGGGGCTCAAACCCAAAGCACACATTTGTGTCCTGCTGGGGGACAATCTTGTTAGTGTCCAGCTTTTACCCAGCAGCAGTGTTTGCTGTGGGCACTGCCCAGTGAAGCTCCCAGTTCAGATCTACACACAGCTCCAGGGCTGCCTCTTCCCCAGTCCTGAAGCCAGAGGGGTTTATGATTCACTGGGTACCAGTGCTTAGGTCCAGCCTGTGGACTACAAGCCCTGGATTTTACTGTCAAAAAGGACAAATTCATTCTTAAACACTTCACTTCTCTTTTTGTTATGGTTCAGGATACACCTTCCTAAGTTGTTCCCTCTGTAAATGTGTAAGGGCATGGATCAGTGCACGTGGTTCCAAGGTTATGTAAGAACACGTCTGTTATCACTGAAAATATGGAAAGGGAGACTTATCTATTCCATATTCTTAATTTGTTCTGGGAAAGAGGATTCATTTAATCAACCCAGAACTTTCTGCTTGACTAATCTTTCTCTCTCAGCGTTTCCCAATCCACATTCTTCTGGAAGGAGAAAGGGCCCTAAGCAATGACATGTTTGAAGTTTACCTGGCAAGGAAGGAGCTCTTGGACTGAAATGTGTGTCCACAGATAAGGTGGGAAATGAACACTTTCATGTCTTACGAAATTTGCAAATTTTAATACAGGACAGGCAGACTGTGTTATTTCAAATATTGGCTGAACACTATTTACTGATTACTCTTAGATACAGCAAAAAAATGATGTCATGGTTTGGAGCTGCTTTTCGTTTGCTTTACAGCAGTGAAACCTTCTTCAACAAAAGAGTGTAGAATAGTTTCCTTTTTCTGCTATAAAATAGAAAGGCTTGAAAAACAGGTTGTGAAGAGCTCTAGAAACAAAGGCAGACTTTAAAAAAAGGACTGTTGACTTTGTGTAAAACAAATTAGTTTTGGTTACTTCATCCAACGCTTAAATAATGTATGAGGTACTCATTATATGAGTGAAATAGTGGATTTATATCTCCTTGGAGAAACTCACAGCTGAGTTTCAACTGTAGGAGATCTATTTTGGTCTGATGTGCATTTAAGAAAAAGAAATATGGCACTGGTTATAATTTACAACTAGAATAAAGTACATCAAACATTTTAAGAGTGAATATTTAAATAAAAATCTTTTGAACAGATCTGAAGTTTACTAAAATCTTTACCTTTCTTTGTACAAGCCCAGATAATAATATCACCTCTTCTTTCAGGGTCTAGGTCATCTTTCATTTAAGGTTTCATCCTATCTCAGCAGACCCTTCCTGTCTTACTTTTTGGCTCAGGATGCTCCACTCCCTTTTGTTTGAGCAATAGGAAGTTCACAGCTCCAACAGGAAGGCCGCACCTTCCCAAGACAAATCAGATGTTATTGCATGACTCACTTTGCAGGGACAACCTTGATAATATGACATACAATTAATTTTTAAAAAACTATATAAATAAAATACTCCAAACCAAGAAAAAAGCCCCACAGGAGTTTCATCTGAGTTTTTCCTACTCCTTTTTCCTTCCCTTAAATTTTACATACATGGTGCCACATTTTCTCCTTTCTTTAATGCATGGGAAGCTTCCATTTCTCACTGTTTATCTAAGAATGAAAAAAATTGGCCTGTTTTCTTAGCCTTTGCATGCAACAAGTAATTGAAGGAAATTTCAGGTTTTTGTGCACTTAATAGTCTATTCAGCTTGATACCTGCTGGTCTAAATTAACACACAAATAACATAAACTATAACCTTGTTCAGATTTGGAGAGATCTATGTTAAAATCTAGTGCCATTTCCATGAGGTGAGAGTAGAAAAATTTACCCTGTTAAAGAATTCCCTTAGCAACACAAATTAACATGGTGCAATTATTAGAAATAAAATGGAAACTCCATAAGGTATCATGTAATTTGGGAGCCTAAGTCCTCTTATGATGGCAGATTTCTAGGCATTCTAGAAAATTATGTAGGGTTTGAGTCTAAATTATTGCAGCAAAAGCAGGAAACGTTTGACAGCTTTTTGTAACTGTCACTGCGATACCTGAGAGGAGCAAAGATTCTCAGGGATCAAATGTTGAGCAAAACAATTTGTGTGAGGAAAAAAAAACACTAAAAAGTACTGAAAAGTCCAGAAGCTTCATAATAATTTTAGTTTTAATGGAAGAAGTGGATTATGGCTAAGATCATCTCATGTCTGCGGCAGCATAAATTCTATTGTGTTAAAAATATAATTTGAGATTGTAAATTGTACTCAGGTACATCAAGGAAACATTTAATTGGAAAAGAAGTCAAAGAGGGCCACTGGTTATCTAAAGGATCCTGCCCTGGCAGGAGTGAGGTTCATCCCAATCCCTCATGCACCACAACAAGCTCATGCCAGCTTTTTGGATGGCTCAGCCGTGCTTCCACTTGCCTTGGCACATCCTCTCAGTGTCCTGCCAGGGAATTCTGGCATTTCTATTTATCTGCCAGGGAAATTCCAGCTCCAGCTGTTGAAGTAGGTGGCTGTGGCCCAAAACGACGTGAAGCTCAGGATTATCGGTCTCACTTGAAATAGGGGAGAGCTGTCCCAGGTGATGCAGCTGTCTGGCAATGCAGAGGGGCTCTTTTCCATATTCTCCCTGATGGTGAGGAGGATACTTGCTGTGGTGAAGTGGGGTTACAGCTCAGGGAGGGGCATGGCCTACTGCCCTGGGCCACTGATAAAAACCACTTTTCCTCTTCCAGCCTCAGACCTGGAGATTAGTTTGGCATTTCCTGTTTCAGCAGCCAGGACAGTGGCAAGAGAGAGACGCTGGGAGTTTTTGGCAGGAATCACCTGCCTCTTTTCCTCTCCAGTACCCACTGAGGCAGTAGGGAATGGGCAGGACAAAGGCACTAGAGAAGGAGAAAAGTCCTCCTCCAGCCCCCAAAACGTTGTTCAGCCAAGCCATAAATCTGTCAGTCTTCATTACCCAACATCACATCTTCCTTATGAATCCTTTCCAGGGATGAGTGAAAGAAGAAAGGTACCTTTCTTTCCCATGTTTACCCCAGATGAGAGAGGAACATGGGGAAATGCAGAAAGAGGCATGAAGTGGCACAGCCATGAGGTGTGGGGTGCTCAGAGACAGGTCTTTTCATCAGAGGGCAAAGAGAATGTACTTTTGGTGCTGTCCTGTGCAGAGGCAGGAATTGGACTCCTTGTCCTTCCACTTCAGGATATTCTGTGATTCTAAATCTGAGTAGCTTGGTGTTCTCTGTGGTGCCTCATGAGGAGTAGGTGTTACTTTTTACGTTTGGTCTCAAAAATCTGTTCTGATTGCACTGTGATGTGTGTGACACATAGGACATTTAAATCTTATACTGTCTCTCAAAACATTTTTATGGAACCCTAAGCTTGAGATTTCATCAGTTTTCCCTCTCCTGGACTACTACTTCACCTTTGCCCTGAAATGATGAGGTGATCTCTGCTCTTAGGGTGTGCAATGACACAAAATCATGGCATTTTATTTACTTTTCAGCTGCCCACTCCCATTTGCTCATGGGCAGTACACTTGCCTGACTCGTGCACACACAGCCACTGCCATGTAACTTCAGTCAGCATCCTGTTATCCTACACAGATCACACTGGGGCTGGAAGGAGCAATTCTCCATGTGGAAAACTAATCCTGTGACATTTTCAGTGTGACAAGAACCAGGACAGGCTGTAATTCTAACCAGACACTCTGTTATTGAAAGATACATGGTCCAATTTCTTGTCTAAAATGCAGATTTAATAGGGACCAGAGCTTTGGGGTGCTAATCCAAGCCAAATTAAACTTTGTGTACTTTGAGGCTTAACTATCCTTACCATATTGTGTAACTCTTTCATTACTTCTTGTTTGTCATGTAATGTCTCCTTTGTATTTTTTTATGAAAACCAATGCAAAATGATAGAAAAAAGAAGTTGCTCTGTATGTTAGACATAACTAACACTTTAACACATTTAAATGAAATAGTTTCTTATTCTCATAGGGTTTGTTCAGGAAATGAGAATCTTCTGTCTGAAATCTATGGAAGGAAAGGAAAATTTCAGATGGGGAGTTCAAGGGGGCCAAGAAGAAAAAGCATGGTGCTGGTATCTGAAGATAAGGTCAGCTAGCTTTCAGCCTTAATTTGCAGTGGTCTTTGGCAACCTTGGAAACACTTCTGTTAAAAAGAAAAAAAAAAATCCATTTTGAAGATACAAGTTATGGTCAATATAAAACCAGAAATTTGCTGGAGGCATAATTGACTAATCTGTGTCCTCTGTGTTGGGCCAGAGACCCTTAAATTAGAGGGGAAAAAAAAAAAAAGAGGAAATCTATGCCAGTCTGCCTGAAAAGTTGCCATTGAGTTGCATATATTATGCAGACCAAAGTCTCAGTAATGCTCTTTCCTAACTATCTCCATCTGGATCACTGAGTTCTGAACTACATAACAAAGCTCTTCCCATTTGGATCCTGATTTTGACCAGAGCATTATATATCCCAGAACCTCTGGGCCAAGGGAATTTGCGTCATTAAAATGTCCCAAGAATTGTGTTGCCGAAGGTGTAAATCATAGGTTGCTGTTTACCACAAAATGCTATGGGTTATGCTGGCCAGGACCAAACCAAAATGAGGAATTACAACTGCTTTTGTACATTCTGCATCCTGAACTCACATGTATAGCAGCGTTGTTTGTGGAGCAGAGGTCCCTTCTGGGAATATCTGAAAAAGTCAAAGTCCTTTTAAGATGATCTCACTGACTGTAACAATTTGTATCCACAAAACACAGAAAGCCAGAAGAAAACCTGTTTGAGTTCTCCAAGTTGTTTGTTTCACTAAGAGTCTCAGAGCTCTGACAGGACCCTGACTGCCTCCAGGTTTTGGTTTCCTTGAGCTGAAAATTTGGAAGCAGCCTTTCCTTGTGAGTCTGGGTGATGTTGGTGACCATGTGTTGGAATGAGACCTAAAGCCATGAGGGACAACGTGGGATGTGGGGAAGGGATTTCTGTGGGATATGCCACGACATGCGTGGGCATGGTGACACACTGAGAGTTCGAGGTTAGCAAGGGGAGGATGGATGGCTCTAATTGCTGCCTCAGCCAGGTAGAAGTGGGAGACATGTTAAAACCTCATGTTTCTGTTACATCCCTGCACAAGTCCCACATCCTCTGTAATGTGTAACTCTTTGTAACCCTGACATCTCTCACTATATATAAAATGGCTGCCACCACCATGACATCAACAGCAGAGTATTTGACTCCAGTCTCATTTCTACTTCCCTCCAAAGCACAAATTGGCATTTGAAAGCCTCAGTGTTAGAGAATGATAATTTGACCATCTTGAAGACAACTCAACAGGCTTGGTCCTCTCTCCTCCACAAATCTCTCCTCACAAATCCACAAATTTGTTAGGATTTGTGCCTCCAACACTGTTGGAGTACCCAGGAACATTTGTACACAGTGCTACACAAGGATTTTTTAGAGGCATTCCAGTTATCAGTGGCAATCTGACAGAACCTAAACCCAGTTGCTTCAATAAGTGTAAAATAAATCTAAATAAATCTAAACCTGTTGCACTCCTGGTGAAGTTGCTGGTAAAAGTTACTGAATTCAACCAGACTTACGGAGTTGGGTTGGTAAAACACAGTTTTGGTGACACTGTGACCATGGATGAGACCTAAATTAGGGTGTAACCCACACTGTTGGTTCTTCTGGGACCTTATTGCATGTGACCCATAACCATGTGGGTTATTATCAGAAATTCAGCCCAGATGCACCCAGCCCTTTGATTTCTGAGGTGAAAAGCAAGGTGATTTCTTTCTGCCAAATTTCTGTACTCTTAATGCAGCAGCGTCTCTGTACATGACCCCGTCCTTGCTCCAGGGGCTTCCTGGCCAGGCCTGGGGTCTGTGACCGGGTCTTGTTGCTGCCCTGGGCCCATTCCAGCCTGGCCTCTCTCCAGCCCTCAGTCCATGGCAACCCCCTTTATCTGGGCATTGAGCAGATAAATGAAAAGGCTCTGAATAAAACAGTGTTGATTTAATCCCTCCTCTGAACAGTGCCACCTCATCCTGAGCAGCATTTCGCTCTAACTCCGGGAAATGGATTGCAAAGCTGTGCTCAGCTGAGAACCCCTGTCAGCCATGGTGGAGGTGCAAGCCCATAGGGCTGACTCACATTTTCCAGCACAAGCCAAGCACAATGGTGGAATGGGAAAGGGTTTAGAAGGAGTACCAGGCTGGCGCTGCTGGAAGCTCCACTCTTCAGTTTTTCCACAGACTCGGTACAGCAGGGCCGGCGGCAATAAAGCCGTGTTCTCACTGCCCGCCCTGCTGAAAAGTGTGTTTTAAGCCACTACTACAGAGGGTGGAAAGTTTAGCTCTGTCTCAGTGCCCATTCTATGTTTGGCCTTTGGGCTGAGAGTGCCAGGAGCGGGTTGTGTGAGGTTACTTTACATTAAGCACATGTGGTTTGGTGTTCCCAGCTCCCTGCCCCAGGCCTGTCACATAGGCCTGTGTGCCCCCCAGCCCCTCAAACACACACAGCAGGCACCACTGCCCTGCAATCACTACCAGCTTGGTCCAGATTTGGATAAATGGCTTGAACTCCATCCACTACAAATCCCTGAGTCACCCTGTTCTGCAATTAAAAAAAAAATTTCCAAGCTGGAGGTCCAGTTCTTGTTTGCCCATGTATTTTAGACTTGGACCTATAGATGAAAAATTAAACAGACAGAATGTTTTATGTGTCACAATGTTCTTTTAAGCCATGCACACTTGGTTTCAGCTGGGGTAGACTTAGTTTTCTTCCCAGTGGCTGATGTGGGGCTGTGTTTTGGGTCTGATAACACAGAGATGGTTTTGTTGTTGCTGAGCAGGGCTCACACAGAGCCAAGGCCTTTCCTGCTTTTCATCCTCCTGGAGAGGAGGTTGGGGGTGCAGGGGACACAGCCAGGACAGGTGACCCCAGGTGACCAAAGGGATATCTCAGTGACATCCAGCTCAGGATATAAAGGGTAGGGAAGAAGGAGGAAGAGGGGACATTTGGAGTGATGGGGTTTGTGCTCTCAAATCGCTGTTAGGTGTGATGGGGATCCCTGCTCTCCTGGGGATGCTGAGCACCTGCCCATGGGAAAAAGTGAATTAATTCCTGGTTTTGCTTTGCTTGTGTGCAGCCTCTGCTTTCCCCATTGAACTGTCTTTATCTCAACCTATGAGTTTTCCAGCTTCTACCCTTCCAATTCTCTCTCCCTGATCCTGCTGATGGGGGAGTGAGTGAGGGGCTGTGTGAGGCTGGGCTGCTGACTGAGATTAAACCATGACAACACTTCATAATGAAATTCATTTTGGCTCTTACAGGTATCAGGAAATTTCATATTGAATTTTTCTGCTTATCTAAATACATCTAAACTCATATTTATAGCTCATTTTCTCTTCATGAACACAGAAAAAACTTCCTAAAATGTCCAATTTTTAAAACTAAATTAACTTTTCTATTTTTATGACATAGAACCCTATGTACAATAATTTCCAAGAAATACAATAGGTTTGTTATTGTCAAGTAAGAGACCATGAGATAGATATAGGACTACCAGAAACAACAAAACTTCCTGTTTAAACAAGCTATTATACAGGCATAAATAATCCCAAAGTACAATTTTATATTTACATCATATGGTGGGATTTCTTATAATACTTTCAACAGGCCACAACCTTTTTTATTATGTATTATTTTTCTGTTTGGCACCCAAGTAAAAAAAAAATCCACAAATGACACAGAGAGTGACATCTCTTCTCACTGGTTTCTGACAAGGAATTTAAGACAGTGATACCTGCCGTATATTTAATTTTTATGAAACCATCTCTCTTAATTTTCATGCTGTTTGAGAATCTAAGACATGTGTGTGCTTGGAACAACACTGACATTAATAAAAAGGTCAAATAAAAGTGCTTATAATGAGCCAACAAAGTTGGGACCTGAGCCAGACATTTATGGACTAGCTTTGGCATAAAAGGACACTTTCCACTCTTCTGAAAGCCAGATGGACTTGGTTGCTCTCCTCAGCAATGCAATCAGAATTCTTTGATGATTCTGAAGCTAGCAAATTGCTTTTTAACCAATTATTCAGTTCCTCCCTTACATCTCTACCAGGAATTGGAGCACTGTGCTCTTCTTTCCCAGGCTTTATCTCAGATTTGCATAGGCAACACTCTCGGCTACCTCTGGAAGAAGAATAAAGGAGGGGATAATTCCATAGAAAGGCCTTGAGCCTCTGAACAGGAGCAGATGAGAAAATTAGCAGCAACCCTCCTTGGTTTGGCACTCTAAAGAGTTTGCTGGGGCAAGTAAAGTCTAGGAGAGAATGAGACCAAATGCTGAGTAGACGGTGGAATTGGCACATTGACCTCAATATTAATGGAAATACTGCTGCATTAATTCTTCCTCTGTGGTTTAGACATTTTCTTGGACAAACCCTGGCATTAATCTCCCTACGTATTTTTTCCTCCCTAGCTGGTGTATTTTAGTGGGATACTACTACAGAGTAAGGTATTACTCACACTAAGCCACTGCTTTGGATCTGGTTTGGGAGGAGCTAAACCTGAACTGAGCAGTGACAGGAGAGGGGAGACACATCAGAAACGTGGCATCCAGAAGAGGATAAAGAATGGAACTTCCCACCCCCGTGCCAAGATTCAGGAGCATTCTGATGAGGTGGTTCCCTCCCCACGGACACTTCTGATAATAAAACCTGAAGGAATCCTTCTCAGTCCTCTTATCCCCCACATAAATTCACACCCCTGTTGCTGTTGGAACACGTTCCCTTTCCCTGAGAGATTTTCCAGGAGAAAGAACTGCTGTCCATAACTCAGGTTCTAAAGGAGCAAAGTGCTGTGTGCAGAAAATAGCTGGGGCTCTGTCAATCCCATCTTCCCTGGCTCTCCAGGGCCCAGCTGGCAATTGAACTGGAAGGAGGTGCCACAGGCATTTGCTGCCTTTGGGACAAAAACTGTGATTCTAAGAATGCGCTATTTTTCTGGGGTTTCTGTCTTCCTGACAGACAAGGAAACAGTATTTTTTTTTTTTCACATTTGAGGTCTGCTAGCCATAGAAATTTAGACATTAGAGATAAAGGTAATATCTAAATATAATGTGAAAAAGTGCCTGTTTTACTTGTAAAAGATACCAAAAGTACAGTGGCAAAAAATGCCCAGTCCTTGTGCTTTTTTTTTTCTGTAATGCTGTGGATTAGAGACTTTTTCAATGCATATAATAATAAAATTAATAATAATAATCCAGATTTAAGTTTACATGAGTGCAAAACTGAAGCTACTGTGTCACTTTCAGAGGAGGTGTATGATGTGGTTAATATATAAGGTGACCAATCTGCTTTAGAGATTATTTTAAATGAACTTTCATTATCTGAGGATATTAAACCTCATTGAAGGTGGAAAAACTGTTTAACATAAGTATTTCTTTAAAAAAATTACCTTTTACCAAAAATTAAGTATTACCACTATCCTAATAATACTGCTCAGACTTACTGGAATTGCCAGCACAGATATTTCCATCAACTACAATCCCATTTTTTGCAGCCTTATCCAATACTACTGAATATAGGTATTTTTCCTCTTTTTTTTTTTTTTTTTTTGTAGAAATGAGAGATAGTCTTGGAAAATACTTTGGGAACTTTTAGGATAAAGAAGAACACACTTTCTCTAGAGTTTGGATTTGAGTCACCCAGGGAGGAGGATGAGAATTTCCCTGTGAGCTCAGAAGACTTTGTTGTTTTGAGACCAACACTGAGGAACCTACTCAGAGGTTTTTCCCAGAGTATTTTCCCAGCATTCCCAAGTTTGCAGGTGATGGGGCCTCCCAGGCTGGAGCTGCAAAGCTCCTGCCTTTACTGGAATTTTGGAAGTTCTGGGTTCTGGTGTCTGTGTCACACAGACTGATGAAGAGCTGGGAGCCACCAAGTTCAAACTTCTAGGTATGTGTCATACCCAACAAATGTTTCCATTCCTGGAAGATTTGAATTCTCCAGATTTACCTGTTTGGAAGATTACACTCAACAAATGTTCTGGGAGAGAGTAAACTCCATTCTGGCAGCAAGCCAGATTTTCCAAACAGAAATGCTCACAAGTCCAATAAAAAAAGACCCATCTCTGTCAATCCCTTAGCTGCCAGTAATCAGCTGGAACGCTGGTCAAGGGAAAACCCCTGAGAATCTACACCACAAAATTAATTCCAAGGGAAGAAGCAGATCCAAAACTCAATCTAATCTAAAGTCTAATGCTTTTGAAAAGCCCATGAATGAAGCTCTTCAGTCCCGGATGTATTTGGGTCTGGACTGACAAGATAAGGAGTTAAATCTCTACTAAAAATTTAAAGATCAGTAAATTCTTGTTTTGCAAATCCACAGAACAGATTTCCCTTGGGATTCATTTGAACTTGAAGTGATATTTAGGGTAGCCTTAAAACTGCCTGAACCAAAGACACTTCCTTTTCTTTATGTGTGATAAAAAGCCTAAACTCAGTTTAGTGGTGAGTGAGCCTTTATATATGACCTACAAAACCCAGAAAGACAAAATGGAAATGCTGACATAACACTATTTGAGTGTAACTGCTTCTTTTTTTGACAATTTGGCATCCTCATAAAAATCAGTTTTGTTATTTTTTTTTATGAACTCACACAAATTCTTGAAATGTCAGCCTGCAATAATTTTCTTCTTGCCAGTTATTTTCCTGATGTACAGGAATACAGTTCTTTCTATGTTAAGTTTTTCCTAGAAGCTTTTTTTTTCCTTAACTGAATAAAATAACACAATTTAAACAATAACACTATGCCTATGTTTTATGCTCACGGACATGGATTTGAAGTTTAGATAACCTGGATAAAAATCAATGGAAGCACAATTGCTGATTTGAATTCTTTTCTGCAAAAAAAAACAAACAAAGAAAGATGAAAAAACCTAACAAAATATCCAATTCCATAATTTAAAAAAAATAGTTTCAAATTCTCTACATATTGTGAGACTCCAAAGATGAGAGAAGTGAAGTTGTGGGAGACTGAACATATATATATAAAACCAACTATTCAGGGTTGTTTCTCTAATCTGTCCCAAGGGATCTACATTAACTGGGTCACCCTTGCCTTCCTCCTAAAAATCCATGTTTTATGTTCAGTCCTGAAATGGGAATCCTTTGGAAGGAGATTCCCTTCGAGCTGTGGCTACCAACACATGAAATTGCTTAAGGTGAAGCTATAATTTGAAAATAAACTAAAAGGAAAGTAGGAAAAGATGTTTTCTCTTACAAAACTTCCAGTGGTCTCTTTGTTGTTTGTTTGTTGGTGGGTTTTTTCCCTCAAAATAGAAAGTATTTTTGGTATGTTTTGATCCTTGTTTAGCAAACATTTTTGATTAAAGCAATGCTGTGTTTTGACCTTGTTCTTCTGGGTCATTCATTGCCTGTGTGGGAGATTTGCATGCATAATGTAACCCCTGGTTCAAGAGCTGGGAAATACAAAATGTGTCCTCCCTTTTTCCAAATAACTGATGTTCATTGCAACATGTTGGTCCGGGGGTTTAATCTTTCAACAATTTAATTTAAAAATTAGTGTGTTATCATCCTCAAAACTAATAGGAATTAGTGATCAAGGAGAAACAAGCTAAGTGAGCTCACTGGACTAACAAAATAATTTTGTGGGGCTTCATTGTTTTCTGCAAAAGACACCAGGTTACTTGTAATATGTAATGGTTAAACAAGTTACAAAATAACTTGTAATATGTAATGGTTAAATTGATGAGAACCAAACAGATCAACTCAGAGTGTGAATAAATCCTCCACATGCCAAAACAGTTCAGTGAAGACACACAGCATTATCACAGGCATAAAATGAAAGTAAAAATAAATCTTTGCAAAGTTTGCTTTTGCCAAATAAAATGTAATTGTCTTTCATTTTGACATCAAAGGCATAAATCATAATTTAAAATAATCACATTGCCTTTTGAAGTCCTTATTAAAATCAGGCATTGTCCCAATGTGCATATCCTACTTCCGTAAGGAAATATTTTATTTTTGCTTGTAGCTATAAAAAGAATTCTTTCTGCCTTTAAGAAAAAAAAAATCTCTTGTTAAAGTTGACAGGTTAAAGGAGCTGGACATCAAAAGAAAATAGAAATGTTTTATTTCTGACTTATTCCAGTCAGTTTCCTTATTTGAAGCTTTCCTGGGCTTTGAATATGTCACTGGGCTGAGAGAGGTCGACCAGAAACCAAAAAAATAAGAAATATTTTAAAACTATATTTAAGACATAAAGATAAATACAAAAATATGCAATAAATGGCAACAAAAATGGAGCTCACAAAAGAAGGTCTATAAGTGAAAAGTTTGAGAATCAAAGGGAAAAAAATGAGGGATTAGTAAAGAGGAAAGATGCAAAAGATCTTCCCAAAATCTTTTACATAAACTGCCTTGACAGCTCCTTTAAAAACCTGCTTTTGTGGCTGGCAGTTGCCTGTTTGTTCTGGCTCCCTGTGCTTCCAGAAATCTGGGAAGAGAAGAGCATTGTGTGCCTGAACAGGCAATGGGTGCCTGAGCTCAGCAAGGTGAGCAGGAGCTTGGAGTGGGAGGCAGCAGCTCCCAGATCCTTCAGAATTCCTATGCCCACAAATCCCAAACAAACCAGGAGTTTGGCAAAAGGGCTGGAATGTGAACAAAAGAATTTGGAGGCAGGTATTTCTTCTAGAAAATGTGGAGCAAAGAAATCTCTCACCCAAGGGAAACCCTTGCTGGGCAGGAGGAGAACTTGGAGTGCTCCACATCCACATGGGATCTTCTGGGGAACGAGTCACACAAACCCAGCAGCCACTGCAGAGCTTTGAAGGGACATCTGACATGACAACTGAAAGTTGCATCTGGGGATGCTCCTCCCATCAGGCAGGCCAAAACCAGAGGTAAAATAACTCTGCTGACGTCAATGGGAGTCCTGCCACTGGCTGAGGCCAGGGCCAGGAGTTCACTCCAGGATTTTTTTTTCCTCAGGTGGTTTATCATAATTGCTTTTGTCTGGCAGCTTCAAAAGGGAGAACCCACTCTACCTTTTTCTATATGGCACTAGAATGTCTTCTTGTTGTTTAGAAACTGGAACATATGTCACAGCAAGGCATTAAACACAGAGATGGGTGTTGAAATCACACCACTGTGCACTCTCTAATATGTGTTATTTACCCTTCTAATTGTGGTTGCTGCTGTTTACATGAGAGGGTGTCCTGTGGATTTGTTGGAGATTTGTCTCTTCCTTTTGTGGTTCCTGCTCATCACCAACACTGGAGTAAGAAATGCTCCCATTCACAGGGAGGTAACTTTTGGAGCTGAAGATAAAGATATTTTTATTGTGTCCTGAAGGTAGAGTTGAATTGCTGATTCTGAGAACAGATTCTGCTTGCCCTAGTAAAGTACAAACAGTAACAAGGTTAAAATGAACTTCTAGATGTGCTCTCTAAATGTCATGAAACACAAATTCTCTCTCTACTAATTAAGCAAATAACTTGTATAAATACTCTGCAGAAAAAAACCAAATTACAAATGAAATGGTTTGTGAATTCTTCCAAAATTTTTCTTTTCTTCAAATTTTGCTTTCAACTGAGAAAGAAAGATTGTGCAAACCAATTTAAGATGAAGGCAGCTGAACTGAAAATCCTCTTAGAATATTTATACCATTTTTCATCTTAATATGTAAGAAAAAATGCACCATTTCCTATGACCCAATATATACCATGTACATAATAGGAAAATCCAAATTAAAAAAGGTTATTTTGGAACATATTGATTTGTATAGTGAAAAGTAATATTCCAACCTCATTGGGCACAAAAGGAAATAAAGCAGACTGAGCGTGACCTACTGTATTAATTTTCTTTCCAGCCAGAAAGGGGAGGGAAAGGAAATGCAAACAGAAGATGAAAACCACAACTTCTTCTGCTGGGTTAACATTGGCCTCACACCAGTGGTGTCCCTTCTATGATGGGGTTTTCAACCAGCCTTTAGGGCAGATGTCAGGATACCTCAGAAAGGGACATAATGTTGCTGAAATTGTCGTGAACTTCCTAAGAGAAATTAAATATACAATGAAAAAGAGAGTAGGGTTAAGCATGAGGTGGCATTACTTTCATTCCATCAACAGATTTTTGAAATATGTGTGGTGTTTATCTCAAAGACAGACAGGAAATATTTTAAGATTTTGTAATGGTTGTTTTTTTTTGTTTTTTTGGGGTTTTTTTTTGTAATGGATGTTTTCCCTCTTTCAGAGTCACTCCTACATGGTGAGTAGATGCACTTCCAGGTGCACCTGATTAACAGGAATACAAAATCTACTGGAACACTTGCAGAAAAGCTCAGGTTGGGAGATTATAAGATTCAAACACAGGAATGCAAACACACAACATTCCCCTCCAAAAACCCTAGAAGGCAGGAAAGGAGCCCTCGGAATAAAATGTAATGTATATATGTCTTTTACTTGCAGATAAAAATACTTGCATGATTCACTGTGTTAGAACTGTACTGACCTATATTTCTAAAATAAAAAGCCAGATGGGTGAGTCAGGATCAGATTTCCAGATCTGAATTATTGTCAGTCACAAATAAGGAAGTTTAGCAAATAAGCTCAAACCAGAAGTCCTTTTCATTACTTCTGCTTTGGATTAGGCACACCAAAACCAAGTCTGCTTGACTCCCTGGGAGAAACACAGATTTTTCATCCCATTTCATGGTACAATGCTCAAAATATACCCTGAAGTTAAACTCACAGTAATACAGAAAACACAGTACTGGAGAAAAGCAATTATTAAAATCTTTTTACTTATCATGAAGAGACTCAGCTAATACTGAGATTTGTATGTCAGCTCTTCTCTAATTACATATATTTGGTTTCGCCATTAAAAAAAAAAAAAAATATATATATATATAAACTAAACAAGTCCACTTCTATTCTAAATACTTTATTTCAAGACAAAACTAAGAAACCAAAACTACAGGAAAGCTGTTTTACAGCATGATGTATCATTACCAGCAGAGTCAGCAAAGAGATCCTTTACTTCTTTTATTTTGGTGAAATCTGGCATTTTTTTTGGATTCAAACACATTTGGAAAATGAGAGAAGGGCTGGGCAAAGCAGAATTACAATTAAAAGGGCACAAGCTACTAACTGGCATCACAAATATTTTTTTTCAGGAATTGAATTTAAGGTCAGTTGCAATTTTTCCAGTGCTTGCCTCTGTCTTTTGTTGGGGTAATTTTAAAATGAAAATGAGGCCTAATACATTGACAAGGTGTATGCACTAAATAATTATTAAATGAATTCAACTGTTAAGTTTCCATCTTTCACAAAATATTATGCACTGCCATCTCCATACAGACTTGGATCTGGGCCTCAAAATGTCCTTGGCTCCAGAATGGCTCCCAATAAAGCCTGGAGCCAAAGAAGGCATTTTCTTGGCATTAGGTGGGACTGTCCCTGCCCATCCCAGAGAACGGGACAATAAAGAGCACTCAGTTTACAATTTTATGCCCGAAATAAATTAACTATTTACTGAATCCTTTGCAAAAGGAAAAAGGGGTCTGGTGGAAGAGGTAGAGAAGCCAGGTGGCTCTTTGAGAAAGAGGGGTCATGGATGAACACAGGCAGCGAATCTCATGTCTCCTTAAAATACTGAGATAAATCTACTGTATTGATATATAGAGCTGATAACTGCTGTCCTCTAGTCAGAGTCCAACATAAAGTGAGCTAGAATAGTTCAAAATAAACATGTGTTATTCCTCCAGCTTAATTTATCCACAGAGTCCTGCACTAAGCATCATCACAAGTGTTTTCCTGCCACTTTGGAAATAAACAGAAAGCCTTGAGCCTTCTCAGTGGATTCATTTTTTTGTTCAGAAAGATATCAGTGCACGTATAAGGGAGTTTCAAACAACTGGCTTTTATCTAGGCCTTCACTTAAAATGAAGACCAGAAAAAAAAATCTTATTCAAACAGGCTGATTATATTAAAAATCTGCGGGGTGGTTGTGCACCCAGTGAGTAAGGAACTGGATCAGTGGCACAGTTAGTGCTGTTTATAAACAGCAAAGCTCTGTATACATTTCCTGTTATAAAATCTTTAAACAGTCTGGAACCATTTTCTGCAGGAATTAAAAAAAAAAGAAAAAAAAAAAGGCAAGAAACAAAGGCAAAAATGTAACACTTCGAAGCATACTCAGCTTGGACTATTTCTGTAGTATTACCTCACTGCTGGGAAACCACTGCACTGTGGCCATTTACTGGAAAACTAAATGCATAGAATATGGGAGACATAAAAATTTAATAAACTCAAGGTAAAAGCAGGGAGCTGTGCTAAAATCAAGTTGTGAAGGATTTTAGTTAAAGCCAACTAATTCATAAGCAGTAACCAAAAATGGTCTTGAGAATTTTCACTTTCTTGTCATGGTTACAGGCAGGTGAAAGGCTTCCAAGAGCTATCACTTACATTTATTTGACTTGCTCAATCTTTCATTTAATGTCATTAACAGATGGTTAACCTCAAATGTATTTAATGCCAATTTTACAGCTTCAAGTAAATCCAGTGCTCCAACTGTGTTTATTTGTTTCAGAGCCCAAATTGTGGGAGAAGGAATAGTTCCAGTGAATATTAAAATCAGTGACATTCTTCTGCTGACTGAAGACAAGGTTGACTCAAGCCACCCAATCTCAGGTGATGGAATTTAGCTCCTGTGCTTTGAAGAACCAGTGACTGGGATGCCTGGTAGCTCCTCAGTTCCTTTCCCTAAAGAACAGGGCAATTCCAGAATGGAGTTCAGCAGGAAGGCTGGATGGACACAAATAGCTGAATATTGAAGTTAAAAATGACAGCTGAGTCATGAAATGCGGCACAGCACGAGGAGGCCTCTCCTGACATCAACAACCACCAATTCCAAAAGTCAGATTAAGCTTCAAACCTCTCTTCTCTTCTCCCCAGACCTCATCTGATGATGTGCATTCAGCAGTACGTAAATATATTAAAAAAAATCTTCAAGGAAATCAGTGTTCTGTAGGAACAGATCTTATAATTGGTCTCTGGAGCCTGATATTTCTCACGTAACTTCAGCCCTGTCATTCATCTTCTCAGGAGGTGGGAGAGTGCTTAATGCCATGTCTTTTGTCAGGTTATTGCTGTCATCTCATGTTTAGTTAACAAGTAAATAAGAGATGCAGGCACCTTCTTGAGCCTCTGATAGCTGCAAAAGCTTCCTGAGCAAAGATTTCAGCTGAGTGGTGGCATGGAACCAGCAGTGCCATTTCAGTGGTGTGAGGAGAGGGTGACAGAGCACGTGTGATGAGCCCTAACTGAGGCTGCTGGTGGGAGACACTCCTAGAGACACAGATGGCTGTGTCCTGTTTGCTACCAAATATTCCATATAACATATGACACTGAAAATCAAGGGATAAACAGGTGATGAATACAATTTTATAAACCCAAAATATTTCTGAAAATTAAACGGGTGTTCTTCCATTGTAGGGCTACACAGGCTCATCCCTCTCAGATTATCTTGTTTCCCACAGATGTGTAGATTCCTTATACTTCATACTCTTTTTGGTCTGTAAAAGCTGACATTGCTTGTGGATGTGCCTATTATGTGGCAACCCAAATTTTTGTTCAATATTAATTTTTATTTTGTTCCAATATTAATTTTTATTTTGTTTTCTTTAGCAGGTAAGAGTTCACAAACAGAAGGGAGCTCCTCTAAGTCCACATCCTTAGCCACCTGAATGGTTTCTTTCAATTCCTTCAGTCCCATGAGAGTATTCCAAGTACTTTTTTTTAGCTTTCATTTCCTCCCACTTGTCTTCCACTTACACAGAAGACTATTTTTCCCCCACTGAAAATGTCAACATTTATTGCTTTGTTGGGCCAGCCCTGAAGAAACCAAAATTGACCCAAGGTGTCAAATCTGCTTTCTTCCTTTTCCTGCTCTCCCTCCCTTTCCCATAAATTAAAGTGAGGTTAAATAAAAACCTAGCTGTGAGTCCTAGAACAGGTAGATCTCTGTCAACATTTTCTTATGCCTTCTCATCTAATGTTTGAATACATACTGGAAAAGTTTGTAAAAAAGTTCTCTTTTCATCAATTTTGCCAATTAACTTTTAGTGTCATAATTATTATACTTTATGTGGGCAGACTCTTCACCTGGGAAAGGATGAAAAAAATTGCATGGAAGAAAACAAAAATGAAAGGAGCACTTTTGAAGGTTCAAGTTATAAAGTAAGTGCCAAGGGATGTACCTGATCACTTTTCCCAGTTTTGGGTTAAGACCAAGGGAATGTAATTTCCATTTGCCTGCACTGATCAAACAGCTGAATAGTGCAGATATTACAGCCTTGATTCTGCTTTCCTTCTACAACCTCATCCTATGCTGATATATCTGTCATAATAACACTCAAGAACCAAGGATATGACCACCATAGATACTGACTGGAGAAGTAACTGGATAAAAATGGAAGATCTAGGATTTATTTCCTGTTATTAGGCAAGTATGTGCATTTTTTAAAATATTGGATCATATTTTTATCATCTTCTCTTTTGAACACACTACATATTTTGTTATAATTACTCTCTAACTACACATAGCTGTCATAAAGATGAGGAAATCAGTGAAAACCAAGTGATTAACTTCAGTTGTAAGACTGTGGGAAAGGATCTTTTTCAACCTTAACCAGGTGCTGCTTCTCCTGACAAAGCTGTGGCCATGTGAGTTTTTATATGTATTATACCACCCAAAAAGTAAGCAGCTCCTTATAGCATTCCTCTGATGCTTTGATGTGCATCTTCTACACACCTTGGCCTGCTGGTGTCTGAAAAGGCCACTCACAGAGAGAGAGAGATGAGAATGTTCTTTACAGTGCACACTGGGAAGCACATGGGTTGTGTCATTCCCGAGACAGTTCAGCTCTTGACTTCTCTACTGCTTTATTTTATTAGTTCAGGCTCCCAGTTCACCAGCAAAGTGATTTTGTGTGCAGCCTGACCAGTTCAGGTGTCAGCTCCCAGCCAGGTATTGAGCAGGGATTCCCAGCAGAGCCCTGTAAAACTGCCCAGAGCGCTCCCTCTCCATAATATCTTCTTTTCAGAGCACTTGGGAAGGCCTCCTCCCTGGTCAGCAAAGGTGTGGGAGTGTTTGGACTGGCAGCTCTCCCTGGGACAAAGACCTGCTGGCTGCAAAATGTGCTCTGAAAACGATGTTCAGACCAGGAGGCCCCAGTGGGCTTTGCAGGGCAGGATTTCAGCTGGAACTGCTGGAAAACTGGGGCCATCAGACCTGGGCTGTGATGGCAGAGGGGTATCAGCCTCAATGAATCATTTTATCTCATGGAAACTCCCCTCCTAGCTGAGACTGGTCTTTCACCCAGGGCTGGTTCCCACAGGAGCAGGTGTCACAGTGTGGGCCATCCATTCACCTCTCCAAGGAAGCTGAGACTCACAAAATTCCCTGGTTGAAAGCCTGCAAAAACAAAACAAAGTTCTCTGACCTAGCCTAATCTTACCCTCATGCCATTTTATTTCAACACCCAGAAACCAAAGAAAGCTGTTGAGAAGAGAATTCCACTCAGTGTCAGTAAATTTAACACCTTTTCTAACTGCCACCAAGAAAAACACTGAAAAACCCTCATATTTTCAACTCCTGTATTTCAAGTTGCTCTATTCTTTAAGGCCATTTCACAGATTTTGTGAAACAGGGGAACAGATCTATTATGGATTGGAATTCTATATTTCATTCTCTTTTCTTTGGCTCAAAATTTCTGTCCCCATGCCTCCATCCTGCTGTAGGCTCACTATAAACACTTCCATGTTGTCCATTTCAAAACATCCTTGTCCTGGAAGTTCTATTCCCTTATATTTGCTACCTTTCAAGTGTTTTGACAATTATTTGACAATTGAAAGTTAAAGCTGACTGAAACAGTTGAAAAAAATACTTTATAACTAGAATTTCTAGATCTGAGAAATTTTCTCATTATGATATTTCCTTCCCAATATGATATTTCCTTTTTTCTTTCTGTTACTTCATAGTGACAAAGAAAAGGGAAGAAGAGATAAAAAAGAAAAATTAGGTGGAAATGGGAAAGGAGAAGTATCTAGGACCTGAAAATAGTAAGTTTTTTTTAAATTAGTTGGATTTTTAAAATCAGCTTCATGGCTATCTCAATCAACAAAAAAGTATGACTCAACTCTCTTCATTATGCAAAACTTGATAAGATTTACTGCAGCTGTGTTCTGGTGTGTTTGTACTGAGTGTGGAAGGGAGGAGAGAAAAGAGGAAATTAATAATAAGACTTGCTGTGTCTGATGTGCCATCCCAATGCACTGGGATCTTCTCTGATGTTTTCTCAGTTTGTTTTCATAAAAATTCATAAGTTCTGCATTTGAATTTGAGTTCTGGCTTGAATAAATCCCATGACTCGCAGCGAAGCGTAGCTAAGACTGCCAAAATTTCGTGCAGCTGTAAATCAAGAACCCTCAGGATTCCTGCTATCACCACCTAAAACAATAGATTGGCCAGGTTCTCTGCAAATGTGACAAGTGTGTCCCAGAATTCAGTGTGAATACTCTGGCCCAAGCAGAAAATCAGTAATACTCTAAAAATTAAATGGAGTTTTGTCTAGACTGATTGTTCAGTTCTGATGAATGGAAGTGACTGCACAACGGGAAGCCAAGCAGTGCTGCTTTGCTCCCTACTCAGCATATTTTGCCCATTTATAATTTATCTTTGCATTATTATATAAAATAATTTTACAACCAAATTAGGCTATGAAAACCAACAAAAATCAGAGGTGTTTTCAAAGCCATAGTGGGCCCCATCATCTAAGCTCTAAGTTGCTTAGAGCTCTCTTTGAACACTAGTAGTTTCTCATGGATTTTTTTTTTCCCTTGCTCCTTGTTGTATGAAGGAAATTTGTGATTTGCCATTCATGCATATTTTACCTGTGAAAAATATAATAGTAAGAAAAACATAAATACTAAAAGCAGAGAGATTGCTTGTGTATGTTCTGGTCACCACAATATTTCAGAGTCTTCCTGCAACCACAAAAAAGACACTGAGTAAATCCCATCAGCAGTAGTAAGAGAAACAGTCAATATTTTTTCCTTTGCGGGGAAAAAATCTGTATATAATGGAATGACATTTTATATATCTTGCCACAACAGGAAAAGAAGACTTCAGTGTTTTCATTTTGCTCAATTTCTACATTAAATTGAGCAAAATGATGAACTAGTAGTAAGCTTCTTGAAAACTTCAGGATATATCTATTACCCATATGAAAAAGTTGATTTTTCATACCCATCTCAAGTGAAAAGTGAGTACGATGTATATTTTATTTAAAAATATGAACACCTTAATTGTTCTTTTGAAATGAATAAACATGTAGAATTTGGGTTTGCACAGGGAGGGCTGAACATGAAGTTCTATTTAGACAAAATTTGAAATTCAAGCATTCTGTAACTATAAGGAAAAATGTATCTGTTTAAAAGCAAGGGAATTTAAGTGCAAATTTCAAAGAGAACTACCACTGTTTATGTCTTAGCTTTCAAAATTCAAATTGTAAATAAAGAAAGCTCCTAAAAACGCCCTTTACAAATGGACTTTATTGCGATGATACCTGGGGCCAGTCAGAGTTTAAGTCAAAGTTTGCAGGGTCAAAACTCTACACTGGTTTGTCAGGGAGGAGAATTTCTCTTATGCCCAGTTGCTGGAAGACTTCTTCTGCACAGCCCATTGTGTCTAAAGATGAACTACAGAGCCCAGGGATTTCTCCTCCGAAGGCTTCACTCTCCTAGGTGTTCCTAGAATGTGTCTAAGTCAAGCCACCAGGATTCAGGACAAAATTCAGCTGGAGTTGCTTCTCTTTAAAAAGAGAAGGCAGGCTCAGAAACTGCTGTTGCTGTGGAGGAATTGATGCTGAAGGAATGGAAAAAAGCTCCCATTTGACCTGGAACAGAGAGTTCTTAGAGAGCATGGTCAGGGAGAGAGGCCCTGTGCTTCCAAAATACGGCTCAGAAACCATTCTAAGCCACCTTTTAAACTTTGAATATTTAGGGAAGTTTTAATGAATTAATTTCTCTAATGAATTGTTAGAAATCACAAAATTCAGAGAAAGGCAGCTGCCATTTGCTGCCTGTAGGCAAATGGATAAAACCACAGCGAAAGATGAATTTTCACTGGATGTTAAGTGGGAATGAGAACTGTGGTTGGCTGGGGAGGAGTTTTTCTGTGGAGGGAAGCAATCAGAAATTTCTATCTGTGACAATGCCAGGCTGACTGTGATGACTAAAGAGTAGGAAGACTAAGTAGTACTCATAATTCTAACTGTTTTTAACCGATTCAATGGCACTTCTAGAATCCCCTAGCACTGCTTTGTTTCCAAAATGAATAATGAACATTATATCACATTCAGATCAACACTTTATCATGTCCTCCTTCTGTGACTCTGCTGCTTCCTGATTCGCTCATGTAGATGAGGTTTTCTGAATTATCAATATCAGCTTTCTGCTCTTCACTGATTATTACCACTTCTCATTGATTTAAAAATGGCTTTTATAAATTATTGATGCCTCTGCCGGTGCCGCCTCGTCAAAAATTCTGTGTTGTTAATAAGACCCAGAAGACTGGGGTTTGAGGTTGTTTTTTGTTGTTGTAGGTTAATTTAATTTATGAGCTGGTTACATGATATCTACTTTCCTTAATAAACATGTAGAATTTGGGTTTGCACTGAGAGGGCTGAATATGAAGTTCTATTTACACAAAATTTGGAATTAAAGCATTCTGTAACTATAAGAAAAAATATATCTGTTTAAAAGCAACAGAACTCAAGTGCACATTTCAAAGAGAACTACCACTGTTTATGTATTAGCTTTCAAAATTCAAATTGTAAATAAATAATTTTTAGTGTACCAAAAAATTCCTTTAAGACCCCACAGAGGTTGCTTTTGTTACTTTTCTGTGAAATTTTTATTATGATTTAGAAAACTCCCTAAAGTTATTATAAGTAAAGAATAGAGAGGAAGAATTATTGAGTAAGGGTTCATTAATGAAAAATAAAGGAATTAAAGAACAACAGATTTAAAATGCTGGATAAACTGGACATTTTAAAGGGTTGGGGTAAAGATTTAGAAAAAAAAAAAAAAAGACAGCAAATACAGGCAGCTTAGATACAAAATTTATATTCCTAAGTACAAATAAATCCAGTTTTAACTTGCAGTTTATGATCCCAGAGAGAACTGGACACACTCAATGGAAACTTCAAGTGAGAGCACCACACCCTTTACCTATTGAAACCAGGCCAGGAAAAAAGAAAAAAAAAAAAGTCAAAACCTAAAGCTCATTGAGTCTTCCTAGTGTGAAAATCTACTTTATTCTACAAAAATAATTTAAAAATTACTCTGATTTTGTCAAAAAGTTGATTGTTTATAACACATAATATTGCATATATTCTGCCACCCATAAGTCTGTTTTTCACCAAGACAAGGTAAATATACTGGGAAAAAAGCAAACTAATAAATTTTGAAGGAGTTTGGCACAAGTACCATATCTGACTGTTTGTTTTATAAGTTGATGGGTAGTTTAGGAGTGTTACAACCTCACAGAAGGAAAGAAGTGGAATGACACTGGAGAAGGACAATGTCTTCCTCCTTGGATTTTTGCCATCTTAATATATATATAAATAAGTCAAAAAAGAACACTCTGTTGGAGGTTGTGTATGTAATAAAACTTACTGCATATAAAAATAAAGTATGTATAAATAACAAATCATTTGTGATTCAAAACTTTCTGGTATGAAGAGCTATTTTTTCAAGGTTGTGTTTTATAGATCTGGATACTTTAAAGTAATTTTTAGGAGTGGCCTAACAACCTCAGTCCTCCATACAAAAAAAGACACAGATGACAATATATTCATTAAAAAATTTTCTCCAGATAAGCAGAGGAACAATTGTAAAAATGATAAAATGAATGCATTTCACTTTGTGCAAATTGACTGCTCCTACTCCATTAAAATTTAATTATCATTATGGGAGGAAAACCCCATTATTGGCATCTCTAGAAGGTGAATTTCTCTGCACTGGCAGCATGAAAGGCACTTTGGACATGCAAAATTCGTGGCTGAAACTGCAGTTAAGGCAGACAAGGACATGAAAAAAAAATAACAAACCCCCAGTTGTTGGTTTGGGTTTTTTTTTAGATGCATACAAAGCCAAGTTTCAAACCCTAAAGTTAACAAAGCAAACATTGTCTCCCAGTGTCAGCCTGTAATAAGGTCCCTAATATTTGGTGATGGATGCTGTGATTAACAAATATCAGGCTGGTGAGTCAGCACCAGCTTTCAAGATGCTTGGAGGGCAAAAATCAGGTTTCCCAGACACCAGCAAAGCATGGCAAATCACTGCCCTCAGTTCTGGCTTCCTTAATCTTTCACCTTTCTTCCTCTGGAATTTAATATTCTCAGTTCCCAGAGAAAACAGCCTTTCCTCTCGTTTTTGTTTTGCCCTAACTAGTTTGGAAATAGAAGGATATTTAATCAATTAACAGCTTAAAAAGTAAACAAAACTCCTCTCACTTTTGAACTACAAATCAGTAATATGTAATTTGTAGATGCTGTTGGAAATACCATTACTTTAAAAATAATTCCTTGGATATTTTTATTGTAACTGTGGATATTTACCCTTTATGTTTCATGTACTAAGTCCTCTTAGTTACAGTAATTTACATGGACCTTACAGATTATCTACAATTGTGGCCACTGATTTTATCTTCTCTGCAAATTGCTCTCTGAGCAAAAAATAAACATTTAATATGCAATTTTGCCTGCTTTATCTATCATAATAATACCAGTAAATAAAATCTATCTAATTTTTAAATGAAAATATTTTCATTCCATTTCCAGTGGAATATAGTCTGAATACTCTTATGCATGCCAGTGCAGTAAAAAAAAAAAAAAAATTAAAATTACTAATTACTATCCATATTCTGCCTTTCATGTTTATTCTGAATACAGAAATAATCTGAGGGTAGTAGATTTTTAATTTTAGGACAACTGATAGCTAAATAAAAGGCTCAGGAAGGAAAAAAAAGAGATTTCCTAAGGATCCTTATTTTTGACAGAAAATATGAAAAATACTTATTTTAAAACAGACCTACAGTCACATTCTTATTCACAGCCTCTTCCCACAAAACTGAAGATATATTTTACCTTTTTACAGAGAGGTGGAAGAAGGGAAAACTTCACTTAAACTGGCTCTGAAAACAGATGCTGCTGTGCATGTGACACCATTATAATTTCTTTTCTAAATATCAGATCATTCTGTGATGTGTCCAAAAGCTGGATTCACAGAGGATGATAGAAAATTAATTGTAATTGCTTTACAGAATTATTTTCCAGCATGCCATACATAAAGATGAAAACAACAGCTTTTAGAAATTCTACTTTTAAATGCTCTATTTTGTATATTGGGATAAATTAGTGCAAATAGAGGAGTTTTTAATCTTTTGCATTGCCTCATTAGTATAAAGTATTTAGATAAAGTCACTGATTTTGGCATTTTAGAGATCTGTAGACATAAAAGTAGGTCATGTAAGACACAGAAAATACCCTTTAATGTTTGGACTCATTAATCCCAGGGCTTTTCTTCTTTTAGTAGAAATATCTTGAAATAATTCTACTTAATGATAGGTTTATTTATTTCTAGCTTGTATTTGAAATGTGAAGGGGTGCAGGTCTGCTTTCCATCTGCATTAGATAATAGTTTCATACAATCAGGATTTTCTGGGGGATCATTCATCCTGCTTGGAAGGGTGAAGTCAAAATTCAAAGAGGAAGTGAAAACACATATCAGAGGAATAAAAGAAAACCTTGCAAAAATATCCATTTATTTTGATGAAAAGAAAATTTCGAACAGATTAAAGATTCTGTCTCCAAATGTGGTATTAAAAAATGCAGGCACAAAGAAGTCAAAAAAAAAAAAAACTGCCACCTTAGGTTGGAAGAGTTGCAAGAATGACACCGGTTTCTCCTGTGCTGCTTCACATTCTTACAAAATAGTCCAAATTCAGGCTTCTGGTCACTGAGGAAATTCTGGATCTCATATAACTCTCCACAAGACAAGAATTACACTTGGAGTTTTGGAACTGACTTTAGGGGAGCCAGGATTTCAGCCTGGATCCCACAATTTTCTGGGACAGCATGGAAAAATGGCTCTGCCACATTATACCAGCTGTGAGGCTTACACACAATTACCTATCATCCCTATGTATTCTTTTTAACCTGTTTACTAATTTTTTAATAGAAGCAATGATGGGGGTGGATTCTTTAAAAGATTTCAACTGAGAAACTTTACTGCTTCTCCCTGCCACAGCCACACTCACTTTGCAGTGAACTACTTGAAAAATAAACTGGTCCAGTCACTTTTTTCTCCTAGTATATCTAGTCCCATGATTTTAATGTAATAATTTATTATTGGGATGGAAAGCGTGTGACCAGGATTTTTAGGCGGAATGGTAAAGATATGAGCATGAAAACCTGAAGAAGGGGCAAGATTAAAAAATTTATGTGACCTTGTTTTACCTTCCTGCAGAATATAAGGATGAGTTCTGTGATTTTAATGTGGTTATGGTCAGGGACCTCTCTGTGCTTACCCAGTAAATGCCTCTTTCTTCCATCAATTTCTTTTTTATCATCTCCTTCTTTAAAAAGAAGGAGAATCTTCTTTCACAGAATCTTTAAAAAGTCTCCTCTTGCTTCTTTTAGCCATTAGTAGTTCCCAAAGCATATTTTCCATTTTATTTCCATTTTCAATTCTATATATTTCTGCTTCTGCCTTTGCATTGCTTGGACCCTGCTCATCACACAGACAGGAGGTTGTCCAGCTTTAAACACCCAGGTTTGCTGAGCATAACACCAATGAAGTTAAACAAGAACTATTTACGGCATCAGAAGCCACCATTTCTAGTATTCAAATACATCAAAAAGTGTCCCTGCTATTCTTCTGCTTCCAAAGGAAAACTGGAATAATTCTTTAGGTTTCAATAATGTATCAGACACACAGTCAGATTTGAGTTAGGGTAGTTTGGAGATGTGTGCCTCGGTGGCCATGTGCAGTGTTCTTCAATTATAAATGTTAATAAAAATAATGTTTATTAAATTAAACTTCCACCATTTTTAAACTGTTTATTGGAATCTCATCTAAAGCTTTGCCTTAAAGACAATTTAGATCAAATAATTCCAGTCTCATTTCTATGTGGCAAGTCATGAATTCATCTTTTTTAAACAGTTAGGAGCTCCTTTCCACGTCTTCAAAGAATCACCAGCTTGGAAAAGACCTCCAAGATCATCGAGCCCAACCTGTGACCAAACCCCACACTAAATGCCAAACCCAGTCTTTCCTTGGATACCTCCAGGGATGGAGACTCCAAACCTCCCCTGTTAGCCCCTTCCAATGCCTAAACCCCCCTTGCAATAAAGAAATTCTTCCTGATGGCCAACCTTTCAAACTGGTTTTAGTTTTCAGAACAAATTATCCTAAATATTTCAGTCTTAAATTTATGAGTCTGTGAAGGTAATAAAGAGCATAAACAGCACCATATTCAAAATGTATGTATTTATGAGCACAACCATCTCCTGAGATTTCCTTAGTGAAACTTTATTAAGAGCTTATATTACGTCTGAAATCTCATAGATGACTCAGATGTGTTGCATCCCTATCATCAAAAATGCTTTCACTTGAAATGATGAAATCATTGTATCTGTATGAAATGTTTAAAATATACATATTTAAGGTTTCTAAGTGTATTTCAATTGCAGATGTCGAACACTTTGGAATTGAGCCTGGTTATATTATCCTTCCAAGATTGAAAACACTGAAATTGAATGCTTTAATTTCTTATTAGGAGGCAGTTTATGAGGTACCTGAGGAATGGCATATTGATAAAGCAGATTACCTTGGCCCTAATCCCATCTCAGCCACTTACTCCTCAGCCCATCCTTGAACTGAAAATTTAATTATGATTAATGAGGAGGGATTGAAATTATGCCTTGCAATGCAAGTGTAGGCCTCCCATGGAGTTGCAGGGAATCTGTGTGCTTGTGTCAGAGGACAGAAATCAGCTCAATATATTTAATAAAAATCATCTCTTTTGCCCTCTGCCTGCAGGCAGATTCCCATTTGTAACCTTAGGACTATTCATGATTAATAATGCACATGTGTTAGAAATGAAAACTCTTTTTCTCCCTATCATGTCCCTGCACCCATTAATAAATATGTTTGTAATTAACATCCCATCCCTTTGCCTTCTCATTGCCAGTAGCAGATTCTCGACACTGATCCCACTTTTATGAGTGGGATCAGTGCCAAATATATCTGAGGTTAAAATCATCTTTCTCCAGCTTGAGAAGTCCTTTGCCACCCAGATTTCCTCTTGACTCCTTGAAAATATTTTGGCAGCAGCAATGACTCCTCTGCAATGCATCTCTCAAGCCTGATTGCTACTTGATTTGAACAGGCTGCTTGAAAGTAGAACAAACCAGGCTCAGGAGGTCCCCCTGCCATGTGCATCTTGAGCCCCACACAATGCAAGAGCAATTTAACCAGGCTAAGGGGAAAACTGGAAAAAAAATGGGTGGGATCATAATTTTCATGCCAATCTATGTATTGGTAATTGAAAATTTATGCCATAAGCTCATGGCTTTGCAGCTGATGGATAGTTTTTCCTTGGAAGGTTCCCCTCTTCCAGGACATTTAGAACAGGTAAAATGTTGTCAGCACTATTGTTTCCTAGAGAATCCTTGAATTTGCAAATAGTACTCCTAAAGGTCTGTAGTGAAAAATAAATATAGATGGGTACGACCATAAAAATACAGAAGATGTCACTATTTGGTTTGTGATTGCCCAGACACAAATGACAGTTGCACTTTGGCCTTCCTTCTGGAGAAAATCACAAACCAGGATGGTTTTGTGATTCTCCTGAGGCCCCCTGAGTTGCACAAATTTAAAACAAGGTCTTTGTAGGCACAGGGCCCTCCAAGGGTGTGAGAAGGAGGAATGCTGATTAATGGAACCCAGGGACCAATAAACAACTCTTCAATCTAACCCAGCCAAGTAAATGAAGACAGTACACATAAATCAATAACAACATTTCCAATTCATCTCCCCTCAGAAATGCTCAACAGCTAATTTTTTATCAGTGAGTAAAAGTGGAGGTGGGAGGCTCTAATGTAATTCAGTTGCAGAAGCCCTCAAGAAGTGCATTCCAGAGCATTTAAAGAAAAAAAAAAAAAAAAAAAAAAAAAAAAAAAAAAAAAGCCTTTTGTAGCCTTGTGTCAACACTCAGATCGTGCTGATAGTCAGCTGTGCTACTTTTGAGTTGCAACAGAAGTTCCCAGGGCCTCATGTTTATCTCTAAAGTGTCTGGAGATCACGCAGTGACTCGGATTAGTTTGAAATCACATCACTATGCTACAACAGAGATGGTATTTATAAATGGAAACATTCACAAAAGGGAAACATTTATAAAGGTTACAAAAATGACAGTGCTGTCTTACTATGGCATGAAAAAAACAAACAAAACCAAAAGCCACAAACCAAAGCAAACAAACAAACAAAAACATGATACAGACACAACAAGGTCCTTGAACAGGATAGCAAATTTCACTTGAAATATGGAACAGATCCATGGGCTTTAGGAAGCACGAATCCCAGTTTCAAAGAAAGCTGTGTGTTCAATAATGACCTGTCAGAAATTTCTCAGAAGCAGAAGAGAATCCTCCTTCAGAAACAGTCTAAAGAAGGTTATGCAGTGTGAGACAGAGACAGTAAGAAGTGCATTGATTTTGGAAAAGCCTGGTTTGCTATTTATTGTTCATCATAAACCATATTTTGAATGAGTTATAGAATCATAGAATCAGATTGGAAATATCACAGAATTAGGTTGGGAAAGGCATCTAAAATCAAATCCAACCCTATGCTCTCCAATAAAGAGAATTTTGACCTCTGACCACCAGTCTTCCACTCTGTTGGGAAAGAGAGTTGTAGGATGTGAGCAGATGGCATGGGAAACTAGAATTGAAGCTGGGACTGGAAGTTAAGACCCAGCTTAAAAGCTGGAGAATTACACAAGTCAGGTAATCACTTCTGCTCTGGGACGTGATGATGAGGAACAGAAAAATTCACAGGTGCATTTTGCCTACACAAAAATATTCCTATCTATACCTCCTAGTGAAAAAAGCATATGTAGAAGCTGTAAGGGATTGATCACCCTTCTAGGGTATTTCAAGTCCACTTATAAATTAGTGATGCATCATTCTGTATAAATTTTTTCTTTCTAGGAGGACCTAAAGAATATACAGATTTTCTGAGTCCTCATTATATAGGATTCTGCAAACCTATCTACTACCTTAACTGCCCAATATGGGTGGACTATAAAAAGAAATTGTAAGACCCTAGGTCAGTAAAACAAGCTTTCATGGGCATTTTGGAGGTCTCAAAGGAATTTATAGGAGTTGAGATATGGCCTGGTTTAGCAAGGCCAGTGTGTTTGGAAGAGTTCCTGCTGGCTGTCACATACCATAGTGCTGCTCTCAGCTGAAAGCTGACACCATTCAAATGCATTTTAAGTGCTTGAACTTGTAACAATTGACAGCATTTTTAATAATTATCACATAAAGTAACAAGAAAAAAGAAAATTACTTCATTTAAAAATGGAAGCCTATTCTATAAGGTTCCTTTTTTGTTTCCTAAGAAGAAAGTTACTTTTATGTTCTATTTAGTAACAATATTAAACATTCCAGTCATGTTTAGAGCAGAAACCAAAGATGACAAGCCCTATTTGCTATGCAAGCAGCACAATCTCCAAGGAAAGAACCTTCTCACGTTAAATGCAATATTTTTTTCAGGTTCCAGGGAGCTGAAATTTTATTACTGCATTCTTTAAAAACAACATGAGCCTTGTAACAATTATTAATTATTATAATCAAGGTCAAGATAGGCGACATTTCCCATGACCTGCCCTGAAATCTTAGGGTTTTGTTCCATATGCTTATTCCTGGACTTTGCATTTGTCAGACGAGGCTTCAAGTTTTCACGGCTCAGGGGTTTCTTGGGGGCATGATGTGAGCTTGTTATTTTGTTTACTCGGTTTTTAATTAGATATTTTTCCTCTGTGCTCTCCTCTACAATATCTTAAGGTGTGGGAAATACACACCCATCATATGTTGTGGGCCACCAAACAGATATTTAACAAAATTGCATTGGATTTATTATCTCAAAGCGGATCTCTTGATCAGGTCTCAAACCATTAATAATTAGCAGTATTAGCTTGACTATCTAATTGTACTAAAGGAGCTTCTGACAAGAAGCCTCTACTTTTAAATAAAATTGCAAATGCACACTTCAAGGATATTTTAAGCTTCAGGTATGTCTGTTGAATTTGAAGAGAGAGACCTGGGGATCTTTTATAACCTCACTCTCCACTCTGTCCTTTAGCAGCCACTCACCATTACCATTGCCTGCTGGAAATGAAAATCAAGGACAAAAATAATCACTGGTGGTTTCTGCAAATTACTGATTGCAGCTGCAGCAATTTAACACATAAAACCACCTAATTCTTGCAGCAAATTCTCTTTATACTCAGCACTTGCATCTGCAAGGTTATTCTTCTTGTTCTACTGCAAAGTGCTCTGATTTGGATTCTTTCTATTGGGGAAATTCTTCGTCTGTTAGGTAAAGGGTTCTTGTTTCAAGTGCCCAAAAAAGGCACTTCCTAATCACCACACTCTACTGTTTTCTGTAAGATTTACACCTAAAAACTTGCTTTTACATTTAGTTCCACCTCTAGACACAAGCAGGAAGAATTATTATTCCTCACGCACTGCAAAATAAATTTGAGGGGGAAAAAAAGCAGGGGGAGATGTGCAGGGTGAAGAAGAAAAGTCTCAAGGTGTGTGTACATCCAAGGGAAATGATTTCCAACATTTGGCCACTTGCCCTAAAATGATAAAAAAAAAATGAGAGTTACACTGTCAAAACCAATAATGTAGCAAACAAAGGACATTATTTAGTTGTTAATTAAACTATTTCATAAAGAGTTCACACATCTTAATTCTCTGCAGGTCTTTAATGCACACTGCACATTGCTGTTGATGCATTTTAGGATAATGACATCATAAAATTCTTGTTATTCAAGCTTCAATTCAGTAAATACATACTTTTCTCAGTCCTTGGGAATAACCTGAAATTCAAATCTGAGCTCAAGCTTAAGCACCACTATGAGTTGACTCTGTGAGAAAATGAAAAGAACACAGAAGGAAAAATATAAATATCACAGGAATTAAAAAGTTTTTTATTATTTTTTGCACACTTCATACAAAGCATATGTGACTGTGAGAGCTCTTGATTCCCTTGCTTCTCCAGTGATGATTTCATGATCAGGTGCAAGATTAGAAGGGAATATCATGGAAGTGATAATTGATAGAAATACTATCCCATAGAAGATAACACATTTACCAAGCCATTGTGTCTTGAGTTAATGCAGCTCCCTGAGGTAACTAGAGAGAAAATAATGGGATTTATGGCTACTGAGTGTTTTATAAAGGACAAGAGGCTAAACCTAAATATATTCATTAATTACTCCCCAGTTTAGTGCTCCACTAAGAGAGTCTCCAAACCATGAGATGCTGGTTCACTCCCACCCTCCTCCAACCACAGCAGCCATCACCTACTGTTAATTATAGTGAATTCCAGAACTATTGGGGTGTCCTGCCTTTTATATCCACTAAAGAAAGCTGCACCAGCTCCAAGAGCTCAGGTTTTGGGCATGAATCAACCTCAGCCATGGCTCTTCCACAGCTTCTTTTGGTGAATTTTTGTATCCACGTATGTATATATTTATGTATTTCTAAATATGTACATGCAAGACTTGTTACATGTGAGGGGAAGAAGAGAAAAGACTGAGAAAAAAACTTTATTTGAAGGGATCAGGAAGGCACCTTAGTAAACAGGGTTAAAAAGGCTTGGAAAAAATAAGCATTAAGGATTTCTTGCACTGTCGTAAACACTACTTGCACACTAACTTGAAAGACATGGCTCTCATTAGTCCCAGCAAAACACAAGATAAAAAGAAGGAAAAAATATATACCATAAAGCAGAGAGTGATTTTAACCAGTGACATCAAGTATGCACTGAGTCAGTACAATCCTAATGTGAGTGAAAATGTTCTAAGTGGCTGCTGTTGACACTAAATTTCCCTGCTGCTGCTGGTTTATCTCTCCGTGCCTGTTGATGCAAAGGCTTTTCAAGTGTAAAACACTTTAAAATACTTTTATACAACCACATCATATTAAAATCTCTGAAGGTGCCTAAAAAGGTGTATCCCAAATCCCATTTTTTCCCCAGTTAATTTTGTGCTTATTTAACATGTTTCAATTAAAACTCTGAAAGGGAACAGTTCCTCTACACTGAGCAGATTCCCATTTACTCTTATCCAGAGAGCACACCTGGAATATATCACACACTGCTGCTGTGCAGGGCACTTAGATAACAAAGCCACAGTGGGAGAACCAGCTAAGATACAAACTTGAGGGCAACTTTAAACTGAACCTGGAAAAGACACAATTGCATGGAAGCATGAAAACCCTAAGAGAACCAAAATCAAAAAGGAGCTCAATGCTACACATAGGGAGTGGTTTTTTTTCCATAATTTTCTTAGTATTTTTAAAAGCTGGAAGACAGCTCCACAATGGAAGAAGAATTATGTTACAGTTTCAGATGAGGTGTGTTCAGAGAGCCAGGGCTGATGCAGTTTGCAGCCTTGGAGTTTGCCTTCTTGCTTCAAAGCTCTGTGCCAGCCTCAGGCTCCATGGCTGAGGGAAAAGCAGGAGTGTTCCGTGTGTACGTGACCCCGTTTACGTGCAGCCCTCCAGGATCTGCAGCAGGCACTGGAAATGTGCTCAGTCTCCACCAAACCCAGGCAGAGATTCCAGTGGCCAGATAGCAGCTCTGTTTATCAGCCTGTAAACAAAATTCACTGATAAAATTGGCCTTTTCTTCTTTTCCATAAATCTCCCCTCTGGATTTTTTTCTTTTTCCTAACAACTGTCATGATGCTGATGAAAAACAATCTCTTTGCCTTTTTGAACCTGGTGTCTCTTACAACAGCAATCTTTTATAAAACCAAAGAAAGCAGAAGAGCAGCGCTTTAAGGGGATAGCTTGGGAGATTCTTAGGTTTTGGTTTTTTTAATAAAACCCAGTAATTCCAGATGAAATAAGCAATGAAAAACTTTTGCACTTAATAGCTGAAACAGTTGCCTTATAAATTGGTTTGGAAGCAGCTTGAATTATTTCAGGGCAGTTAAGTGGACTGTACCCAGCTACAAGTTTGATATCCAAAATAATACTGCTGAGACTGGATTTTTAGATTCCCTTACTTAGTTTGTAAAAGGATGACATCAGCTGAAGACTTACTGAGATTTCTGGGTGTTGAAGAGTAGTTTATCTACATTTTTCAAACACACTGAAGCAGAGCATATTTCAGTGGGTACAGCACAAGGCATGATTAACCAAGTCCTGATTGCTAATGTTGGAAATGTGATTTTTTTTTCTTCACAACATTTATAAAGTTGGATTCACCTCCCTCCAGTTTCATTTTGCATCAAATCCACTTTTAAAAAAACAGATAACCAAGCAAAAGCAAAGCAAACATGGAACTGTGAAAGCTGCTTGTCATGTTCATAATATATCTTTTTTTTGTGTTTTACCTGTCCTTTCTGTCACTCCCATTCCATAGGCAATCATCAAAAACCCTGATTTAATTATTCTTTAACACAGTGAAAGCCAGGCAAATGCAGATATCCCTAGAGAGCTACACAATGAGCACTAAAATGGACCTCCAAGATCATTGTGTCCAGCCTTTGACCAGGCAGCACCACATCAACTAATCCAGAGCACCGAGTGCCACACCCAGCAGTTTCTTACCTTCCAGGGATGTGACTCCACTACGTCCCTGGTCCCTGGGCAGCCCCTTCTGATGCTTCACCCTTTCAGTGAAGAAAATCTCCCTCATGTCCAACCTGAACCTCCCCTGGTGCAACTTGAGGGTATTTTGTAGTCAAAGACTGCATTCACAGACATCAGAAGAGACTGAACAGAACATGAACACCACATGACAGAACTCTGAACTTGACAGGTAACTAATCTAGTGTTTTATCGGTGGATTTGCTTGGCCTATCTATTTTTTTTCTACACAAACTTCTAAATTCTCATTGCCTAGCGTTGTACAAAAACAGCTGCAAAATTTTTAACAGTATTTTGCCATCATAACTCTTAGGACAGGTAAAGAGTAGGACATAAAACAGAGTAGCTTTGTTTTCCTGCTGTTTCATTACCCTTGAACAATGGGGGGAAATTGCCCAGAAATGTACATTTCAGTAATAGGTGTGGTGGTCACTGAGAGGAAAAATGGAAGCACAGAAGCATTTCCAGTTCGGTAAATCAGCCTGAGAGAAGCACATGGAACCATGTCCTCCCTCTGATAAAACTATTATCTCCATGGTCAGGGCATTTCAGGACAGCTGCTGAACATCTAATGAGGTGTTTACAAGGAAAATTAGAGGCACCTTACAATGCTGAGATGGCCCTGAGCACTTACCCATATCTAGGAGCATTTATTTGAGAGGAATTTGTCCATAAGTGATACAAGTGGAAAATCTGATCTTATCCCATGGTGGAGGCTCAGCAGATATCCAGGATAAAAGCTCAAATAATGATGGAATTTTTGTTCATGCAATTCTCTGTAAACTACTCTGAAATAATGGACAAGAGAGTTGACACAGATCCTTGGAAAGCATCAGTCTGAGAAATCAAATTTGTAACTCATGCTTCCAGCTAGAAAGGGATCAAAACCGTGTTAGAGTGGGGGGAGGGGAAGAGAGTAGGTTGAAAAAATCCTTAAAAAATTAAAATGAAGCTCCCTTTATAAGAGATAATTCTGTAACTACACTTGGTCAAGGAGAAATAATTCTGAATAATTTTGAACATCCCCTTGGAGAATTCAGCCAGCAAAATATTTTCTTATTTTCCTACCCAAAACCACTGTTTTTCTTTTGGTGAGAAAGAACTGTGGTAGGCAGACCCATTCAGTATCTTAACCTTGTACATCAGTCCAGGAAATGCAAGAGTCTGAAATGAAACTAATTAATTTCACTCTGTCTGCTTCCCTTTGCATTGCAAGACTAATATTTTTAATGGGTGCCAACTGGACATAAGATACCCTGGCAAAAATTTGACCTAAAGGAGAAAGTTTGACCCAAATTCAAATTCAGTTCCCAAAGAACATTAAAACTATCATAAAGCAGAACAGAATCCCCTTTAAAAGGCTCATGCAGTTCAGAGAAAAATGCGGGTGTTGAGTGGTGGGTGCTGCTGCCTATTATCTGCTGCCAACAAGCCAAGCAGGTTGGGTAAACATTCAGGCAACGAAGTCAGACCCTCACACAACACTCACCGCAGCTGGCTCAGCGAGAGAGGCAAGCAGGGCTCTTTTTGCAAGGTTTTATTCCAGTGAGGTATATCACATGAGGCTGAAAGGAACCCGGGGAGAAAGAAGACCACCACGTGCTGCAGGCAGCGCGGGAAGAGGAAGGGGTGGGGCACGGAGCGAAGGACTACCGAGAGGGGATTGGTCTCCAGGGGAAACGGCGCAGCCACCGGGGGTACCCAGCCAATGAGGAAACAGGGAAACGAGAAACCAGAGGAAGCCCGTGGGGGAGTCCGGCTTTTCCCTCCGGGAGAGCTACTCTATGGTAGTTAGTCGTGGCTGTCGGCAGGGCCGAGGACTCGGGAATTGACTGAGAGCAGAGTTCAGGGACTTTTGTTGTTTCTTCTGCCTGATTTACAAATAAAGAAGAGAGGCCCAGAGCATGCAGATTTTCTAGATGCAAACCAGAGCCTACTTGGATTTCTGTGCTGTAAGGCCAGCCCTGAACGGTGCTCATAAAGATTAATTAATAAAGATAGCTGAATGTTTTTAACTACGAAACATGTCAAAGATTTTAGAAGGCTTAAAAATAAGAAAAAAAAAATCCTAAGCTTGAAAGAGTTAATGGGAGTTTTCAGGCCATCAGTGAAAAAACGTCTCCTTGTGGAGGAAATCAGAGGTGGGGTGCTCCTGCCCTTGTGTATCACTGACCGACTCCACCTCAGGAAGCTTTATCTGGGATGCTTTGGGCCATCCCACTTCCGACTGCTGCTCCCCCTGCAGCCTCCCATCCTTTCCCTGCTGTTTTATGTGGAACTCAGCACCTCTGGCACTTTCTGTGTTTAACCCTCCCTGCAGAGACCAGCAGTGAGTGAATTAAACACTGTGCTCTTGTTTGCAGTGTGCAGGAAAGCCAGAAAAAGGCTCAAGTCCAGGCATCCTTCAGGAAGGCTGCTCTGTGCCAAGCTGGCAGCACAAAGACACTCCAGCAAATATGGCTTTGGTAGTGCCTGAAAGTTCCCTCATTTTGGGAGAGTCTCTAGGTATTAGAGCTCTGCTAAGCGTCATCTCCCTCCAGCTTTACCCCTGCAGTTACCGGGTTTGCGGTTTGCCAGCTGGTTTTAAGGTGAAAAAAAATGGCCTGAAGGAGGGCTCTGGCAGCTGGACTCAAACTGGAGCAGGCCTGAGCCTATACCTAAGTACCCAGGGGTGAAGGATGCCAGGATGCTGAAGTTAGTATTCAGTATTCTCCTCCCACCTCACATTGTGCACCATATGGATTTTGACTGGATCTACCCAAACAGTTTTATCAGCAGGTTGCAGCCCACTGCTCCTCAGACAAATTCTGACTAACCTCCACATGATACTGAAACAGGTTTGGTTTTATACCAGTACTGCCACTCCTCTCTTAGCTTGTGACATGGCATGAACACCAACTACAAACCTGAACATCAGCACAGAGAGGTCACAGGTATGTTGATTTCTTTTTGCTTTTTTTCGGGTCACACACTCCTACAGGTGGCCTCTAGGATGAAGATGTAGTTTTAATAAGAAAAGTCTGGGTGTGTTATGGAATGCGCTTAAACTTGGGAACACTCTTTTTTGATTGTATACTGCCAGTTGCTCTAATGCTTTTTCCTGCTTGTGTTATGACACTGAAATCTTGGGAAAATAAAGCAATTTCTGAAGCTAATGCAATTTTCTGAAGCTGTAACATCATTGTTTTCATGAGGCACCCACAAATCATTCCCCGACACACTCCATGTTTCAAATTGAAATTTAACATATGCAAGTGTTTGGGGCCATGCTACCATTGAATTATGCTTCTGTGTCCACTGTTCTAAGAGGATTTTATTTTTATAGGCTGTGCTATCTCAGACTATACACACGACAAGAGCAAATATCTCCAAGTTTTGAGAGTTTTCCAAAAATAACTTTCTTCTTGAGAAAATTATTGGGCAGTTCTTATTAAATCCAGCTGAGATCTAATTGTACACTAAAGCTCTCTAAAAATTCATTTGCCCAGTCAGACCTGAAAGGCAACTGTAAATCAAAAAAAGTTGGTGGTGGCCTGGGTTTTCAACTCTAGGTCCACATTCAGGAAGAAAAACACCTGTACCTATTCCAAGAGAAATCTTCCAAGTCCCTGGCACACCAAATGTTATGAAGCCATCTTGCTATCCCACTGTGTTCTGCTCTAAGTGTGTAGTGGAAAACTTGCCATGCACTGATAGATGTGAAAACCAGCACTACTTCTTCAAATAATGCAGCACTGATGCTATGTGCACCAAAACGAATATATCATTCCAAAGATGACAAAAACCACAGGTATTTAGGTTTAGCACTTTTAATTTAGGCACAAAGACATGCATTGTTGGAAGGAACTGGGCTTACCTTGTTTCTGACTTAAATGATCCAGGTTTGAAATATTATCAGAGCACTTCTGTGTTAAGAAAGAAAAAGTGTTCACAGTGCTGTACCCTTCCAAACACAGTATCCAAAAAGAAAGGAAATTTATCTGAAAAGGGAGAGAGAGAAAGGGAAGGGAAAGACTTCTTTTGTTTGCAGCAGAGTGTACTTGTGCCTGCCTTTAAACAGCTTAACTGTGACCCAACCTAAAACCCCACTGCATTTGCTTTTCCAGTGTCTCTAGTCCCCATCTTCAATTCTCTTCAGCAGTCAGGGCACCTCGCCAGCAAGAGGAGGAGAGCTCAGCAGAGTCTCAGCACCTGAATTTAAGGACTCAGACCTTCACCTCTAAGACTTTGACCTTTTGTAAAAAAAAAATCTACTGAATTTTGAACGAAGCATTTGTAACAAGACGAGAAACACAAGGAGGAGAAGGAAAATCTTCTGCATAAATGAAACACATGAAATTAACCCCACAAGATAAGAGAAATCAATGAGACAAAGCGTTACACAGTGAAAAGACTCAGATTTAATCATGTGAAAGAAGAAGCTGCTGTCTGGATGAAGGATAAAAGAAAAGAAAGCATGAGTAATTTTCAGCTTCCACTAAGTTTGAACAGCCTGAAACTTCCTTGCTCTGCAATTACAAACTGGACTTTGATGCTTCAAATGAATATTTAGAAACTGGGAAATCCTGTACATATCCTGGCAGAAATTATATCTTCTACCTTGCCCATTAACCGATCCTTCGAAACCTGCAAATGGTGGCTGGAAAGCCTAAAATGCTCCTTGAATGTTAATGGCAGAAAACACAATAGCGTTAGACAATTCTGCTGTTTGTTTTTGCTAGAGTGTTAGAAACTTAAATAAGCTCTAAGGGCCCACCCAAGAAAAATAACCAAAGCAAAAAAACCCTATTCTGTGTAAATATTTCTGCAAATATTCTAATTACATATTGCCAGTTATAAACACGGAGAGTTTTAGTAAGCGAAAAATGAAAAACAACTCGCTCATGCACATATGCGTTATTCTGCCAAAGCTTCTACCAGTGGATGGGGACAGAGTCAGGCCTGAGGATCTCCAGCTCCCAAAGGGAATGCCACCCAACAGCCCCACAGCGAGATCCTCGTGCCACCACCCACACAGCCCCCCAGCTGCCCAAAAGCCTCCAAGTTCAGCTTGACTCACCATCGCAACGTCCGACGCGGTCCCACGCCGTGCTGGGAGCCGGGCCCTCTGGGCAAATGAAGCTGGGCGTGCAAAGCAGCGGCCAAGAGGCTGCACCCCTGCTTACAGGGGGCTCAAGCCGCTGCCTGGACTGCAAAGTGCCCGGGGCCCCAGAGCACTGGCCCCGACTTACAGGGCGGCTCTGGTCCCCAAGGCCTAAGGAGGCTCCTTCTCTCCAATTCCGGGCCGCTCCCCACTAACGGGGCGGGCGCCCCACGCAGGCTGCCAGCTGAAGGGAGCACAAAGGCTCCCAGACCCGCAGCCTGCTTACAGGCCGGCCCACACCCAGGGAGCCACGGAGCTCGGCCTTCCCCCAAGGCAACAGGAACCAGCCTCTAGAGTCAGGCAGTCGAGCTCACGGCCTAAGGCCGAGGGGCCCGAGGGGCCGCGAGCCCAGCCCTGAGGACAGGGAGGGCGCATGCCTGGCCCCATGACTCCTGGCCCCACGCCTCTGAAAGACCGGGGCCAGGGATACCCGCCTGATTACAGGGGGTCCCTCCAACCGCCCGCCGAGGCCAGGGGACGCACAGAACCCCACTTACGGGGCCGTCTCCTGCAGCCCGGCACCCCCCAACAAGCACCACGGAGCACAGGCTCCGGCCTGCGCCCCACTTAGGGAGAGGCCGGAGCCCAGCCGCGGCGCAGCACGGCACACAGCCGTCTGCAGGAGCCCCGGGAGCCTCCTCAACAAGGCCGCCAGGGAGGTGGCACCAGCCCAAAGCAGCGCCAAAGGTGGGACCGCGCCCTGCGGCACAGCACTTCTTCAACCTGCCCCCTGGCAAGGGCCCGGGAGCGCTGGTTCCTGTCAGCTGGCTAAAGGAGCCTCCCCAGCCCTGCTTACAGGGACCTGGGTGGGGCTGCTCCTGGGGCAAAGGGCGCTGCAAGGTCCCGACACGTGCCCCGAGTACGGGGCCGGCAGGACCCAGGCCCTGGCTACAGGCGGGTCACAATGCCCCGCTGCCGTTAGGCGGCTTCGCGCTGTCCTCAGAAAGCAGGGGCAAGGCCGGACACTTTCTCCACCCATGCATTTTGGGCACCCGCCTGTGGCTGCACAGAACCCCTCTTTCCCTCCTGGGAAGTCTAAGCTACGCTGCTCTATCTCTAAAGGGGGGGCTGAAGCACAAACACACTTCCTCACTCACACCAGCTAAGGGGAAGACAGGGGAAGGGAAGACAGGGGAGGGCAAGACAGTCCCAGAAGAGGGAGCAAGTTCCGTGCAGCCAACCTGCTCTAGGGAGCCATTCCTAAAACTGAGCGGGAGAGGAAAGCATCAGACCCTGCCCGTGCACTCCAAGGAGGCCGCAGGGGCCTCGACGCGCTGAGGCGCTTCAGGGCTGGCACAGGGACGTGGGCTGTGACGCGCCCCGAGTACAGGGGGTCACGCTGGCCAGGGGCCAGCAGCAGGCAGAAAGCTGCCGGGGCTGGGGAAAAGCCCTGCCCTGCTTACAGGGTAGCCGGGCTGGGGGCCGGGAGAGCTCCGTTTCCCCTCCCAGGTGCGGAGACAGGGGCTCTCCCCCTCCTTACAGCGTTGCCCCTCTCTCCGGGCAGCCAAAGGAGCACGACGGCAAAAGGCCGACCACAGCAAAGACCCAGCCCTGCAGACAGGGAGGGCGCCCAGTGCAAAGCCAGCCGCGGCACCCTGAAGGTGCCCTGGCCTGGAAAAGCCCTTTGCCCAGAGGGCCCCTCCTGGCCCCTCTTCAGCTCCAAGCTGGCTCTTGCCTCGCCGTTCCACTCTTGAGCTCGAAGACGCTGCCGCTCTTGCCTCGTCGTCCCACGGCTTCTGCCAATGGACGATGACACGCTCAGGCCTGAGAAGCTCCAGACCCTGTGCCTGAAGGGAACCGCGACCGCACAGCTCCACGGGGACATTCTCAAGGAGCCACCCACAGATCCCCGGGCTGCCCAAAAGCCTCCAACTTCAGTTCCAAGCTGCTGCTCTTACCTCGCTGTTCCAATCCTAAGCTGCAAGCTGCCAATGCTGAAGCTCGCTCTTGCCTCGCCGTTCCACTCTTGAGCTCGAAGACGCCGCTCCTCCAGCTCGCTCTTGCCTCGCCGTTCCACTCTTGAGCTCGAAGACGCCGCTCCTCCAGCTCGCTCTTGCCTCGTCGTCCCACGGCTTCTGCAAAGGTGGACAGGGAGAGTCAGGCCTGAGGAACTCCAGCTCCCAAAGGGAATGCCACCCAACAGCCCCACAGCGAGATCCTCGTGCCACCACCCACACAGCCCCCCAGCTGCCCAAAAGCCTCCAAGTTCAGCTTGACTCACCATCGCAACGTCCGACGCGGTCCCACGCCGTGCTGGGAGCCGGGCCCTCTGGGCAAATGAAGCTGGGCGTGCAAAGCAGCGGCCAAGAGGCTGCACCCCTGCTTACAGGGGGCTCAAGCCGCTGCCTGGACTGCAAAGTGCCCGGGGCCCCAGAGCACTGGCCCCGACTTACAGGGCGGCTCTGGTCCCCAAGGCCTAAGGAGGCTCCTTCTCTCCAATTCCGGGCCGCTCCCCACTAACGGGGCGGGCGCCCCACGCAGGCTGCCAGCTGAAGGGAGCACAAAGGCTCCCAGACCCGCAGCCTGCTTACAGGCCGGCCCACACCCAGGGAGCCACGGAGCTCGGCCTTCCCCCAAGGCAACAGGAACCAGCCTCTAGAGTCAGGCAGTCGAGCTCACGGCCTAAGGCCGAGGGGCCCGAGGGGCCGCGAGCCCAGCCCTGAGGACAGGGAGGGCGCATGCCTGGCCCCATGACTCCTGGCCCCACGCCTCTGAAAGACCGGGGCCAGGGATACCCGCCTGATTACAGGGGGTCCCTCCAACCGCCCGCCGAGGCCAGGGGACGCACAGAACCCCACTTACGGGGCCGTCCCCTGCAGCCCGGCACCCCCCAACAAGCACCACGGAGCACAGGCTCCGGCCTGCGCCCCACTTAGGGAGAGGCCGGAGCCCAGCCGCGGCGCAGCACGGCACACAGCCGTCTGCAGGAGCCCCGGGAGCCTCCTCAACAAGGCCGCCAGGGAGGTGGCACCAGCCCAAAGCAGCGCCAAAGGTGGGACCGCGCCCTGCGGCACAGCACTTCTTCAACCTGCCCCCTGGCAAGGGCCCGGGAGCGCTGGTTCCTGTCAGCTGGCTAAAGGAGCCTCCCCAGCCCTGCTTACAGGGACCTGGGTGGGGCTGCTCCTGGGGCAAAGGGCGCTGCAAGGTCCCGACACGTGCCCCGAGTACGGGGCCGGCAGGACCCAGGCCCTGGCTACAGGCGGGTCACAATGCCCCGCTGCCGTTAGGCGGCTTCGCGCTGTCCTCAGAAAGCAGGGGCAAGGCCGGACACTTTCTCCACCCGTGCATTTTGGGCACCCGCCTGTGGCTGCACAGAACCCCTCTTTCCCTCCTGGGAAGTCTAAGCTACGCTGCTCTATCTCTAAAGGGGGGGCTGAAGCACAAACACACTTCCTCACTCACACCAGCTAAGGGGAAGACAGGGGAAGGGAAGACAGGGGAGGGCAAGACAGTCCCAGAAGAGGGAGCAAGTTCCGTGCAGCCAACCTGCTCTAGGGAGCCATTCCTAAAACTGAGCGGGAGAGGAAAGCATCAGACCCTGCCCGTGCACTCCAAGGAGGCCGCAGGGGCCTCGACGCGCTGAGGCGCTTCAGGGCTGGCACAGGGACGTGGGCTGTGACGCGCCCCGAGTACAGGGGGTCACGCTGGCCAGGGGCCAGCAGCAGGCAGAAAGCTGCCGGGGCTGGGGAAAAGCCCTGCCCTGCTTACAGGGTAGCCGGGCTGGGGGCCGGGAGAGCTCCGTTTCCCCTCCCAGGTGCGGAGACAGGGGCTCTCCCCCTCCTTACAGCGTTGCCCCTCTCTCCGGGCAGCCAAAGGAGCACGACGGCAAAAGGCCGACCACAGCAAAGACCCAGCCCTGCAGACAGGGAGGGCGCCCAGTGCAAAGCCAGCCGCGGCACCCTGAAGGTGCCCTGGCCTGGAAAAGCCCTTTGCCCAGAGGGCCCCTCCTGGCCCCTCTTCAGCTCCAAGCTGGCTCTTGCCTCGCCGTTCCACTCTTGAGCTCGAAGACGCTGCCGCTCTTGCCTCGTCGTCCCACGGCTTCTGCCAATGGACGATGACACGCTCAGGCCTGAGAAGCTCCACACCCTGTGCCTGAAGGGAACCGCGACCGCACAGCTCCACGGGGACATTCTCAAGGAGCCACCCACAGATCCCCGGGCTGCCCAAAAGCCTCCAACTTCAGTTCCAAGCTGCTGCTCTTACCTCGCTGTTCCAATCCTGAGCTGCAAGCTGCCAATGCTGAAGCTCGCTCTTGCCTCGCCGTTCCACTCTTGAGCTCGAAGACGCCGCTCCTCCAGCTCGCTCTTGCCTCGCCGTTCCACTCTTGAGCTCGAAGACGCCGCTCCTCCAGCTCGCTCTTGCCTCGTCGTCCCACGGCTTCTGCAAAGGTGGACGAGGACAGAGTCAGGCCTGAGGATCTCCAGCTCCCAAAGGGAATGCCACCCAACAGCCCCACAGCGAGATCCTCGTGCCACCACCCACACAGCCCCCCAGCTGCCCAAAAGCCTCCAAGTTCAGCTTGACTCACCATCGCAACGTCCGACGCGGTCCCACGCCGTGCTGGGAGCCGGGCCCTCTGGGCAAATGAAGCTGGGCGTGCAAAGCAGCGGCCAAGAGGCTGCACCCCTGCTTACAGGGGGCTCAAGCCGCTGCCTGGACTGCAAAGTGCCCGGGGCCCCAGAGCACTGGCCCCGACTTACAGGGCGGCTCTGGTCCCCAAGGCCTAAGGAGGCTCCTTCTCTCCAATTCCGGGCCGCTCCCCACTAACGGGGCGGGCGCCCCACGCAGGCTGCCAGCTGAAGGGAGCACAAAGGCTCCCAGACCCGCAGCCTGCTTACAGGCCGGCCCACACCCAGGGAGCCACGGAGCTCGGCCTTCCCCCAAGGCAACAGGAACCAGCCTCTAGAGTCAGGCAGTCGAGCTCACGGCCTAAGGCCGAGGGGCCCGAGGGGCCGCGAGCCCAGCCCTGAGGACAGGGAGGGCGCATGCCTGGCCCCATGACTCCTGGCCCCACGCCTCTGAAAGACCGGGGCCAGGGATACCCGCCTGATTACAGGGGGTCCCTCCAACCGCCCGCCGAGGCCAGGGGACGCACAGAACCCCACTTACGGGGCCGTCCCCTGCAGCCCGGCACCCCCCAACAAGCACCACGGAGCACAGGCTCCGGCCTGCGCCCCACTTAGGGAGAGGCCGGAGCCCAGCCGCGGCGCAGCACGGCACACAGCCGTCTGCAGGAGCCCCGGGAGCCTCCTCAACAAGGCCGCCAGGGAGGTGGCACCAGCCCAAAGCAGCGCCAAAGGTGGGACCGCGCCCTGCGGCACAGCACTTCTTCAACCTGCCCCCTGGCAAGGGCCCGGGAGCGCTGGTTCCTGTCAGCTGGCTAAAGGAGCCTCCCCAGCCCTGCTTACAGGGACCTGGGTGGGGCTGCTCCTGGGGCAAAGGGCGCTGCAAGGTCCCGACACGTGCCCCGAGTACGGGGCCGGCAGGACCCAGGCCCTGGCTACAGGCGGGTCACAATGCCCCGCTGCCGTTAGGCGGCTTCGCGCTGTCCTCAGAAAGCAGGGGCAAGGCCGGACACTTTCTCCACCCGTGCATTTTGGGCACCCGCCTGTGGCTGCACAGAACCCCTCTTTCCCTCCTGGGAAGTCTAAGCTACGCTGCTCTATCTCTAAAGGGGGAGCTGAAGCACAAACACACTTCCTCACTCACACCAGCTAAGGGGAAGACAGGGGAAGGGAAGACAGGGGAGGGCAAGACAGTCCCAGAAGAGGGAGCAAGTTCCGTGCAGCCAACCTGCTCTAGGGAGCCATTCCTAAAACTGAGCGGGAGAGGAAAGCATCAGACCCTGCCCGTGCACTCCAAGGAGGCCGCAGGGGCCTCGACGCGCTGAGGCGCTTCAGGGCTGGCACAGGGACGTGGGCTGTGACGCGCCCCGAGTACAGGGGGTCACGCTGGCCAGGGGCCAGCAGCAGGCAGAAAGCTGCCGGGGCTGGGGAAAAGCCCTGCCCTGCTTACAGGGTAGCCGGGCTGGGGGCCGGGAGAGCTCCGTTTCCCCTCCCAGGTGCGGAGACAGGGGCTCTCCCCCTCCTTACAGCGTTGCCCCTCTCTCCGGGCAGCCAAAGGAGCACGACGGCAAAAGGCCGACCACAGCAAAGACCCAGCCCTGCAGACAGGGAGGGCGCCCAGTGCAAAGCCAGCCGCGGCACCCTGAAGGTGCCCTGGCCTGGAAAAGCCCTTTGCCCAGAGGGCCCCTCCTGGCCCCTCTTCAGCTCCAAGCTGGCTCTTGCCTCGCCGTTCCACTCTTGAGCTCGAAGACGCTGCCGCTCTTGCCTCGTCGTCCCACGGCTTCTGCCAATGGACGATGACACGCTCAGGCCTGAGAAGCTCCACACCCTGTGCCTGAAGGGAACCGCGACCGCACAGCTCCACGGGGACATTCTCAAGGAGCCACCCACAGATCCCCGGGCTGCCCAAAAGCCTCCAACTTCAGTTCCAAGCTGCTGCTCTTACCTCGCTGTTCCAATCCTGAGCTGCAAGCTGCCAATGCTGAAGCTCGCTCTTGCCTCGCCGTTCCACTCTTGAGCTCGAAGACGCCGCTCCTCCAGCTCGCTCTTGCCTCGCCGTTCCACTCTTGAGCTCGAAGACGCCGCTCCTCCAGCTCGCTCTTGCCTCGTCGTCCCACGGCTTCTGCAAAGGTGGACGAGGACAGAGTCAGGCCTGAGGATCTCCAGCTCCCAAAGGGAATGCCACCCAACAGCCCCACAGCGAGATCCTCGTGCCACCACCCACACAGCCCCCCAGCTGCCCAAAAGCCTCCAAGTTCAGCTTGACTCACCATCGCAACGTCCGACGCGGTCCCACGCCGTGCTGGGAGCCGGGCCCTCTGGGCAAATGAAGCTGGGCGTGCAAAGCAGCGGCCAAGAGGCTGCACCCCTGCTTACAGGGGGCTCAAGCCGCTGCCTGGACTGCAAAGTGCCCGGGGCCCCAGAGCACTGGCCCCGACTTACAGGGCGGCTCTGGTCCCCAAGGCCTAAGGAGGCTCCTTCTCTCCAATTCCGGGCCGCTCCCCACTAACGGGGCGGGCGCCCCACGCAGGCTGCCAGCTGAAGGGAGCACAAAGGCTCCCAGACCCGCAGCCTGCTTACAGGCCGGCCCACACCCAGGGAGCCACGGAGCACGGCCTTCCCCCAAGGCAACAGGAACCAGCCTCTAGAGTCAGGCAGTCGAGCTCACGGCCTAAGGCCGAGGGGCCCGAGGGGCCGCGAGCCCAGCCCTGAGGACAGGGAGGGCGCATGCCTGGCCCCATGACTCCTGGCCCCACGCCTCTGAAAGACCGGGGCCAGGGATACCCGCCTGATTACAGGGGGTCCCTCCAACCGCCCGCCGAGGCCAGGGGACGCACAGAACCCCACTTACGGGGCCGTCCCCTGCAGCCCGGCACCCCCCAACAAGCACCACGGAGCACAGGCTCCGGCCTGCGCCCCACTTAGGGAGAGGCCGGAGCCCAGCCGCGGCGCAGCACGGCACACAGCCGTCTGCAGGAGCCCCGGGAGCCTCCTCAACAGGGCCGCCAGGGAGGTGGCACCAGCCCAAAGCAGCGCCAAAGGTGGGACCGCGCCCTGCGGCACAGCACTTCTTCAACCTGCCCCCTGGCAAGGGCCCGGGAGCGCTGGTTCCTGTCAGCTGGCTAAAGGAGCCTCCCCAGCCCTGCTTACAGGGACCTGGGTGGGGCTGCTCCTGGGGCAAAGGGCGCTGCAAGGTCCCGACACGTGCCCCGAGTACGGGGCCGGCAGGACCCAGGCCCTGGCTACAGGCGGGTCACAATGCCCCGCTGCCGTTAGGCGGCTTCGCGCTGTCCTCAGAAAGCAGGGGCAAGGCCGGACTCTTTCTCCACCCGTGCATTTTGGGCACCCGCCTGTGGCTGCACAGAACCCCTCTTTCCCTCCTGGGAAGTCTAAGCTACGCTGCTCTATCTCTAAAGGGGGGGCTGAAGCACAAACACACTTCCTCACTCACACCAGCTAAGGGGAAGACAGGGGAAGGGAAGACAGGGGAGGGCAAGACAGTCCCAGAAGAGGGAGCAAGTTCCGTGCAGCCAACCTGCTCTAGGGAGCCATTCCTAAAACTGAGCGGGAGAGGAAAGCATCAGACCCTGCCCGTGCACTCCAAGGAGGCCGCAGGGGCCTCGACGCGCTGAGGCGCTTCAGGGCTGGCACAGGGACGTGGGCTGTGACGCGCCCCGAGTACAGGGGGTCACGCTGGCCAGGGGCCAGCAGCAGGCAGAAAGCTGCCGGGGCTGGGGAAAAGCCCTGCCCTGCTTACAGGGTAGCCGGGCTGGGGGCCGGGAGAGCTCCGTTTCCCCTCCCAGGTGCGGAGACAGGGGCTCTCCCCCTCCTTACAGCGTTGCCCCTCTCTCCGGGCAGCCAAAGGAGCACGACGGCAAAAGGCCGACCACAGCAAAGACCCAGCCCTGCAGACAGGGAGGGCGCCCAGTGCAAAGCCAGCCGCGGCACCCTGAAGGTGCCCTGGCCTGGAAAAGCCCTTTGCCCAGAGGGCCCCTCCTGGCCCCTCTTCAGCTCCAAGCTGGCTCTTGCCTCGCCGTTCCACTCTTGAGCTCGAAGACGCTGCCGCTCTTGCCTCGTCGTCCCACGGCTTCTGCCAATGGACGATGACACGCTCAGGCCTGAGAAGCTCCAGACCCTGTGCCTGAAGGGAACCGCGACCGCACAGCTCCACGGGGACATTCTCAAGGAGCCACCCACAGATCCCCGGGCTGCCCAAAAGCCTCCAACTTCAGTTCCAAGCTGCTGCTCTTACCTCGCTGTTCCAATCCTGAGCTGCAAGCTGCCAATGCTGAAGCTTGCTCTTGCCTCGCCGTTCCACTCTTGAGCTCGAAGACGCCGCTCCTCCAGCTCGCTCTTGCCTCGCCGTTCCACTCTTGAGCTCGAAGACGCCGCTCCTCCAGCTCGCTCTTGCCTCGTCGTCCCACGGCTTCTGCAAAGGTGGACGAGGACAGAGTCAGGCCTGAGGATCTCCAGCTCCCAAAGGGAATGCCACCCAACAGCCCCACAGCGAGATCCTCGTGCCACCACCCACACAGCCCCCCAGCTGCCCAAAAGCCTCCAAGTTCAGCTTGACTCACCATCGCAACGTCCGACGCGGTCCCACGCCGTGCTGGGAGCCGGGCCCTCTGGGCAAATGAAGCTGGGCGTGCAAAGCAGCGGCCAAGAGGCTGCACCCCTGCTTACAGGGGGCTCAAGCCGCTGCCTGGACTGCAAAGTGCCCGGGGCCCCAGAGCACTGGCCCCGACTTACAGGGCGGCTCTGGTCCCCAAGGCCTAAGGAGGCTCCTTCTCTCCAATTCCGGGCCGCTCCCCACTAACGGGGCGGGCGCCCCACGCAGGCTGCCAGCTGAAGGGAGCACAAAGGCTCCCAGACCCGCAGCCTGCTTACAGGCCGGCCCACACCCAGGGAGCCACGGAGCACGGCCTTCCCCCAAGGCAACAGGAACCAGCCTCTAGAGTCAGGCAGTCGAGCTCACGGCCTAAGGCCGAGGGGCCCGAGGGGCCGCGAGCCCAGCCCTGAGGACAGGGAGGGCGCATGCCTGGCCCCATGACTCCTGGCCCCACGCCTCTGAAAGACCGGGGCCAGGGATACCCGCCTGATTACAGGGGGTCCCTCCAACCGCCCGCCGAGGCCAGGGGACGCACAGAACCCCACTTACGGGGCCGTCCCCTGCAGCCCGGCACCCCCCAACAAGCACCACGGAGCACAGGCTCCGGCCTGCGCCCCACTTAGGGAGAGGCCGGAGCCCAGCCGCGGCGCAGCACGGCACACAGCCGTCTGCAGGAGCCCCGGGAGCCTCCTCAACAAGGCCGCCAGGGAGGTGGCACCAGCCCAAAGCAGCGCCAAAGGTGGGACCGCGCCCTGCGGCACAGCACTTCTTCAACCTGCCCCCTGGCAAGGGCCCGGGAGCGCTGGTTCCTGTCAGCTGGCTAAAGGAGCCTCCCCAGCCCTGCTTACAGGGACCTGGGTGGGGCTGCTCCTGGGGCAAAGGGCGCTGCAAGGTCCCGACACGTGCCCCGAGTACGGGGCCGGCAGGACCCAGGCCCTGGCTACAGGCGGGTCACAATGCCCCGCTGCCGTTAGGCGGCTTCGCGCTGTCCTCAGAAAGCAGGGGCAAGGCCGGACACTTTCTCCACCCGTGCATTTTGGGCACCCGCCTGTGGCTGCACAGAACCCCTCTTTCCCTCCTGGGAAGTCTAAGCTACGCTGCTCTATCTCTAAAGGGGGGGCTGAAGCACAAACACACTTCCTCACTCACACCAGCTAAGGGGAAGACAGGGGAAGGGAAGACAGGGGAGGGCAAGACAGTCCCAGAAGAGGGAGCAAGTTCCGTGCAGCCAACCTGCTCTAGGGAGCCATTCCTAAAACTGAGCGGGAGAGGAAAGCATCAGACCCTGCCCGTGCACTCCAAGGAGGCCGCAGGGGCCTCGACGCGCTGAGGCGCTTCAGGGCTGGCACAGGGACGTGGGCTGTGACGCGCCCCGAGTACAGGGGGTCACGCTGGCCAGGGGCCAGCAGCAGGCAGAAAGCTGCCGGGGCTGGGGAAAAGCCCTGCCCTGCTTACAGGGTAGCCGGGCTGGGGGCCGGGAGAGCTCCGTTTCCCCTCCCAGGTGCGGAGACAGGGGCTCTCCCCCTCCTTACAGCGTTGCCCCTCTCTCCGGGCAGCCAAAGGAGCACGACGGCAAAAGGCCGACCACAGCAAAGACCCAGCCCTGCAGACAGGGAGGGCGCCCAGTGCAAAGCCAGCCGCGGCACCCTGAAGGTGCCCTGGCCTGGAAAAGCCCTTTGCCCAGAGGGCCCCTCCTGGCCCCTCTTCAGCTCCAAGCTGGCTCTTGCCTCGCCGTTCCACTCTTGAGCTCGAAGACGCTGCCGCTCTTGCCTCGTCGTCCCACGGCTTCTGCCAATGGACGATGACACGCTCAGGCCTGAGAAGCTCCACACCCTGTGCCTGAAGGGAACCGCGACCGCACAGCTCCACGGGGACATTCTCAAGGAGCCACCCACAGATCCCCGGGCTGCCCAAAAGCCTCCAACTTCAGTTCCAAGCTGCTGCTCTTACCTCGCTGTTCCAATCCTGAGCTGCAAGCTGCCAATGCTGAAGCTTGCTCTTGCCTCGCCGTTCCACTCTTGAGCTCGAAGACGCCGCTCCTCCAGCTCGCTCTTGCCTCGCCGTTCCACTCTTGAGCTCGAAGACGCCGCTCCTCCAGCTCGCTCTTGCCTCGCCGTTCCACTCTTGAGCTCGAAGACGCCGCTCCTCCAGCTCGCTCTTGCCTCGTCGTCCCACGGCTTCTGCAAAGGTGGACGAGGACAGAGTCAGGCCTGAGGATCTCCAGCTCCCAAAGGGAATGCCACCCAACAGCCCCACAGCGAGATCCTCGTGCCACCACCCACACAGCCCCCCAGCTGCCCAAAAGCCTCCAAGTTCAGCTTGACTCACCATCGCAACGTCCGACGCGGTCCCACGCCGTGCTGGGAGCCGGGCCCTCTGGGCAAATGAAGCTGGGCGTGCAAAGCAGCGGCCAAGAGGCTGCACCCCTGCTTACAGGGGGCTCAAGCCGCTGCCTGGACTGCAAAGTGCCCGGGGCCCCAGAGCACTGGCCCCGACTTACAGGGCGGCTCTGGTCCCCAAGGCCTAAGGAGGCTCCTTCTCTCCAATTCCGGGCCGCTCCCCACTAACGGGGCGGGCGCCCCACGCAGGCTGCCAGCTGAAGGGAGCACAAAGGCTCCCAGACCCGCAGCCTGCTTACAGGCCGGCCCACACCCAGGGAGCCACGGAGCTCGGCCTTCCCCCAAGGCAACAGGAACCAGCCTCTAGAGTCAGGCAGTCGAGCTCACGGCCTAAGGCCGAGGGGCCGCGAGCCCAGCCCTGAGGACAGGGAGGGCGCATGCCTGGCCCCATGACTCCTGGCCCCACGCCTCTGAAAGACCGGGGCCAGGGATACCCGCCTGATTACAGGGGGTCCCTCCAACCGCCCGCCGAGGCCAGGGGACGCACAGAACCCCACTTACGGGGCCGTCCCCTGCAGCCCGGCACCCCCCAACAAGCACCACGGAGCACAGGCTCCGGCCTGCGCCCCACTTAGGGAGAGGCCGGAGCCCAGCCGCGGCGCAGCACGGCACACAGCCGTCTGCAGGAGCCCCGGGAGCCTCCTCAACAAGGCCGCCAGGGAGGTGGCACCAGCCCAAAGCAGCGCCAAAGGTGGGACCGCGCCCTGCGGCACAGCACTTCTTCAACCTGCCCCCTGGCAAGGGCCCGGGAGCGCTGGTTCCTGTCAGCTGGCTAAAGGAGCCTCCCCAGCCCTGCTTACAGGGACCTGGGTGGGGCTGCTCCTGGGGCAAAGGGCGCTGCAAGGTCCCGACACGTGCCCCGAGTACGGGGCCGGCAGGACCCAGGCCCTGGCTACAGGCGGGTCACAATGCCCCGCTGCCGTTAGGCGGCTTCGCGCTGTCCTCAGAAAGCAGGGGCAAGGCCGGACTCTTTCTCCACCCGTGCATTTTGGGCACCCGCCTGTGGCTGCACAGAACCCCTCTTTCCCTCCTGGGAAGTCTAAGCTACGCTGCTCTATCTCTAAAGGGGGGGCTGAAGCACAAACACACTTCCTCACTCACACCAGCTAAGGGGAAGACAGGGGAAGGGAAGACAGGGGAGGGCAAGACAGTCCCAGAAGAGGGAGCAAGTTCCGTGCAGCCAACCTGCTCTAGGGAGCCATTCCTAAAACTGAGCGGGAGAGGAAAGCATCAGACCCTGCCCGTGCACTCCAAGGAGGCCGCAGGGGCCTCGACGCGCTGAGGCGCTTCAGGGCTGGCACAGGGACGTGGGCTGTGACGCGCCCCGAGTACAGGGGGTCACGCTGGCCAGGGGCCAGCAGCAGGCAGAAAGCTGCCGGGGCTGGGGAAAAGCCCTGCCCTGCTTACAGGGTAGCCGGGCTGGGGGCCGGGAGAGCTCCGTTTCCCCTCCCAGGTGCGGAGACAGGGGCTCTCCCCCTCCTTACAGCGTTGCCCCTCTCTCCGGGCAGCCAAAGGAGCACGACGGCAAAAGGCCGACCACAGCAAAGACCCAGCCCTGCAGACAGGGAGGGCGCCCAGTGCAAAGCCAGCCGCGGCACCCTGAAGGTGCCCTGGCCTGGAAAAGCCCTTTGCCCAGAGGGCCCCTCCTGGCCCCTCTTCAGCTCCAAGCTGGCTCTTGCCTCGCCGTTCCACTCTTGAGCTCGAAGACGCTGCCGCTCTTGCCTCGTCGTCCCACGGCTTCTGCCAATGGACGATGACACGCTCAGGCCTGAGAAGCTCCACACCCTGTGCCTGAAGGGAACCGCGACCGCACAGCTCCACGGGGACATTCTCAAGGAGCCACCCACAGATCCCCGGGCTGCCCAAAAGCCTCCAACTTCAGTTCCAAGCTGCTGCTCTTACCTCGCTGTTCCAATCCTGAGCTGCAAGCTGCCAATGCTGAAGCTTGCTCTTGCCTCGCCGTTCCACTCTTGAGCTCGAAGACGCCGCTCCTCCAGCTCGCTCTTGCCTCGCCGTTCCACTCTTGAGCTCGAAGACGCCGCTCCTCCAGCTCGCTCTTGCCTCGTCGTCCCACGGCTTCTGCAAAGGTGGACGAGGACAGAGTCAGGCCTGAGGATCTCCAGCTCCCAAAGGGAATGCCACCCAACAGCCCCACAGCGAGATCCTCGTGCCACCACCCACACAGCCCCCCAGCTGCCCAAAAGCCTCCAAGTTCAGCTTGACTCACCATCGCAACGTCCGACGCGGTCCCACGCCGTGCTGGGAGCCGGGCCCTCTGGGCAAATGAAGCTGGGCGTGCAAAGCAGCGGCCAAGAGGCTGCACCCCTGCTTACAGGGGGCTCAAGCCGCTGCCTGGACTGCAAAGTGCCCGGGGCCCCAGAGCACTGGCCCCGACTTACAGGGCGGCTCTGGTCCCCAAGGCCTAAGGAGGCTCCTTCTCTCCAATTCCGGGCCGCTCCCCACTAACGGGGCGGGCGCCCCACGCAGGCTGCCAGCTGAAGGGAGCACAAAGGCTCCCAGACCCGCAGCCTGCTTACAGGCCGGCCCACACCCAGGGAGCCACGGAGCTCGGCCTTCCCCCAAGGCAACAGGAACCAGCCTCTAGAGTCAGGCAGTCGAGCTCACGGCCTAAGGCCGAGGGGCCCGAGGGGCCGCGAGCCCAGCCCTGAGGACAGGGAGGGCGCATGCCTGGCCCCATGACTCCTGGCCCCACGCCTCTGAAAGACCGGGGCCAGGGATACCCGCCTGATTACAGGGGGTCCCTCCAACCGCCCGCCGAGGCCAGGGGACGCACAGAACCCCACTTACGGGGCCGTCCCCTGCAGCCCGGCACCCCCCAACAAGCACCACGGAGCACAGGCTCCGGCCTGCGCCCCACTTAGGGAGAGGCCGGAGCCCAGCCGCGGCGCAGCACGGCACACAGCCGTCTGCAGGAGCCCCGGGAGCCTCCTCAACAGGGCCGCCAGGGAGGTGGCACCAGCCCAAAGCAGCGCCAAAGGTGGGACCGCGCCCTGCGGCACAGCACTTCTTCAACCTGCCCCCTGGCAAGGGCCCGGGAGCGCTGGTTCCTGTCAGCTGGCTAAAGGAGCCTCCCCGGCCCTGCTTACAGGGACCTGGGTGGGGCTGCTCCTGGGGCAAAGGGCGCTGCAAGGTCCCGACACGTGCCCCGAGTACGGGGCCGGCAGGACCCAGGCCCTGGCTACAGGCGGGTCACAATGCCCCGCTGCCGTTAGGCGGCTTCGCGCTGTCCTAAGAAAGCAGGGGCAAGGCCGGACTCTTTCTCCACCCGTGCATTTTGGGCACCCGCCTGTGGCTGCACAGAACCCCTCTTTCCCTCCTGGGAAGTCTAAGCTACGCTGCTCTATCTCTAAAGGGGGGGCTGAAGCACAAACACACTTCCTCACTCACACCAGCTAAGGGGAAGACAGGGGAAGGGAAGACAGGGGAGGGCAAGACAGTCCCAGAAGAGGGAGCAAGTTCCGTGCAGCCAACCTGCTCTAGGGAGCCATTCCTAAAACTGAGCGGGAGAGGAAAGCATCAGACCCTGCCCGTGCACTCCAAGGAGGCCGCAGGGGCCTCGACGCGCTGAGGCGCTTCAGGGCTGGCACAGGGACGTGGGCTGTGACGCGCCCCGAGTACAGGGGGTCACGCTGGCCAGGGGCCAGCAGCAGGCAGAAAGCTGCCGGGGCTGGGGAAAAGCCCTGCCCTGCTTACAGGGTAGCCGGGCTGGGGGCCGGGAGAGCTCCGTTTCCCCTCCCAGGTGCGGAGACAGGGGCTCTCCCCCTCCTTACAGCGTTGCCCCTCTCTCCGGGCAGCCAAAGGAGCACGACGGCAAAAGGCCGACCACAGCAAAGACCCAGCCCTGCAGACAGGGAGGGCGCCCAGTGCAAAGCCAGCCGCGGCACCCTGAAGGTGCCCTGGCCTGGAAAAGCCCTTTGCCCAGAGGGCCCCTCCTGGCCCCTCTTCAGCTCCAAGCTGGCTCTTGCCTCGCCGTTCCACTCTTGAGCTCGAAGACGCTGCCGCTCTTGCCTCGTCGTCCCACGGCTTCTGCCAATGGACGATGACACGCTCAGGCCTGAGAAGCTCCACACCCTGTGCCTGAAGGGAACCGCGACCGCACAGCTCCACGGGGACATTCTCAAGGAGCCACCCACAGATCCCCGGGCTGCCCAAAAGCCGCCAACTTCAGTTCCAAGCTGCTGCTCTTACCTCGCTGTTCCAATCCTGAGCTGCAAGCTGCCAATGCTGAAGCTCGCTCTTGCCTCGCCGTTCCACTCTTGAGCTCGAAGACGCCGCTCCTCCAGCTCGCTCTTGCCTCGCCGTTCCACTCTTGAGCTCGAAGACGCCGCTCCTCCAGCTCGCTCTTGCCTCGTCGTCCCACGGCTTCTGCAAAGGTGGACGAGGACAGAGTCAGGCCTGAGGATCTCCAGCTCCCAAAGGGAATGCCACCCAACAGCCCCACAGCGAGATCCTCGTGCCACCACCCACACAGCCCCCCAGCTGCCCAAAAGCCTCCAAGTTCAGCTTGACTCACCATCGCAACGTCCGACGCGGTCCCACGCCGTGCTGGGAGCCGGGCCCTCTGGGCAAATGAAGCTGGGCGTGCAAAGCAGCGGCCAAGAGGCTGCACCCCTGCTTACAGGGGGCTCAAGCCGCTGCCTGGACTGCAAAGTGCCCGGGGCCCCAGAGCACTGGCCCCGACTTACAGGGCGGCTCTGGTCCCCAAGGCCTAAGGAGGCTCCTTCTCTCCAATTCCGGGCCGCTCCCCACTAACGGGGCGGGCGCCCCACGCAGGCTGCCAGCTGAAGGGAGCACAAAGGCTCCCAGACCCGCAGCCTGCTTACAGGCCGGCCCACACCCAGGGAGCCACGGAGCTCGGCCTTCCCCCAAGGCAACAGGAACCAGCCTCTAGAGTCAGGCAGTCGAGCTCACGGCCTAAGGCCGAGGGGCCCGAGGGGCCGCGAGCCCAGCCCTGAGGACAGGGAGGGCGCATGCCTGGCCCCATGACTCCTGGCCCCACGCCTCTGAAAGACCGGGGCCAGGGATACCCGCCTGATTACAGGGGGTCCCTCCAACCGCCCGCCGAGGCCAGGGGACGCACAGAACCCCACTTACGGGGCCGTCCCCTGCAGCCCGGCACCCCCCAACAAGCACCACGGAGCACAGGCTCCGGCCTGCGCCCCACTTAGGGAGAGGCCGGAGCCCAGCCGCGGCGCAGCACGGCACACAGCCGTCTGCAGGAGCCCCGGGAGCCTCCTCAACAAGGCCGCCAGGGAGGTGGCACCAGCCCAAAGCAGCGCCAAAGGTGGGACCGCGCCCTGCGGCACAGCACTTCTTCAACCTGCCCCCTGGCAAGGGCCCGGGAGCGCTGGTTCCTGTCAGCTGGCTAAAGGAGCCTCCCCAGCCCTGCTTACAGGGACCTGGGTGGGGCTGCTCCTGGGGCAAAGGGCGCTGCAAGGTCCCGACACGTGCCCCGAGTACGGGGCCGGCAGGACCCAGGCCCTGGCTACAGGCGGGTCACAATGCCCCGCTGCCGTTAGGCGGCTTCGCGCTGTCCTCAGAAAGCAGGGGCAAGGCCGGACTCTTTCTCCACCCGTGCATTTTGGGCACCCGCCTGTGGCTGCACAGAACCCCTCTTTCCCTCCTGGGAAGTCTAAGCTACGCTGCTCTATCTCTAAAGGGGGGGCTGAAGCACAAACACACTTCCTCACTCACACCAGCTAAGGGGAAGACAGGGGAAGGGAAGACAGGGGAGGGCAAGACAGTCCCAGAAGAGGGAGCAAGTTCCGTGCAGCCAACCTGCTCTAGGGAGCCATTCCTAAAACTGAGCGGGAGAGGAAAGCATCAGACCCTGCCCGTGCACTCCAAGGAGGCCGCAGGGGCCTCGACGCGCTGAGGCGCTTCAGGGCTGGCACAGGGACGTGGGCTGTGACGCGCCCCGAGTACAGGGGGTCACGCTGGCCAGGGGCCAGCAGCAGGCAGAAAGCTGCCGGGGCTGGGGAAAAGCCCTGCCCTGCTTACAGGGTAGCCGGGCTGGGGGCCGGGAGAGCTCCGTTTCCCCTCCCAGGTGCGGAGACAGGGGCTCTCCCCCTCCTTACAGCGTTGCCCCTCTCTCCGGGCAGCCAAAGGAGCACGACGGCAAAAGGCCGACCACAGCAAAGACCCAGCCCTGCAGACAGGGAGGGCGCCCAGTGCAAAGCCAGCCGCGGCACCCTGAAGGTGCCCTGGCCTGGAAAAGCCCTTTGCCCAGAGGGCCCCTCCTGGCCCCTCTTCAGCTCCAAGCTGGCTCTTGCCTCGCCGTTCCACTCTTGAGCTCGAAGACGCTGCCGCTCTTGCCTCGTCGTCCCACGGCTTCTGCCAATGGACGATGACACGCTCAGGCCTGAGAAGCTCCACACCCTGTGCCTGAAGGGAACCGCGACCGCACAGCTCCACGGGGACATTCTCAAGGAGCCACCCACAGATCCCCGGGCTGCCCAAAAGCCTCCAACTTCAGTTCCAAGCTGCTGCTCTTACCTCGCTGTTCCAATCCTGAGCTGCAAGCTGCCAATGCTGAAGCTTGCTCTTGCCTCGCCGTTCCACTCTTGAGCTCGAAGACGCCGCTCCTCCAGCTCGCTCTTGCCTCGCCGTTCCACTCTTGAGCTCGAAGACGCCGCTCCTCCAGCTCGCTCTTGCCTCGTCGTCCCACGGCTTCTGCAAAGGTGGACGAGGACAGAGTCAGGCCTGAGGATCTCCAGCTCCCAAAGGGAATGCCACCCAACAGCCCCACAGCGAGATCCTCGTGCCACCACCCACACAGCCCCCCAGCTGCCCAAAAGCCTCCAAGTTCAGCTTGACTCACCATCGCAACGTCCGACGCGGTCCCACGCCGTGCTGGGAGCCGGGCCCTCTGGGCAAATGAAGCTGGGCGTGCAAAGCAGCGGCCAAGAGGCTGCACCCCTGCTTACAGGGGGCTCAAGCCGCTGCCTGGACTGCAAAGTGCCCGGGGCCCCAGAGCACTGGCCCCGACTTACAGGGCGGCTCTGGTCCCCAAGGCCTAAGGAGGCTCCTTCTCTCCAATTCCGGGCCGCTCCCCACTAACGGGGCGGGCGCCCCACGCAGGCTGCCAGCTGAAGGGAGCACAAAGGCTCCCAGACCCGCAGCCTGCTTACAGGCCGGCCCACACCCAGGGAGCCACGGAGCTCGGCCTTCCCCCAAGGCAACAGGAACCAGCCTCTAGAGTCAGGCAGTCGAGCTCACGGCCTAAGGCCGAGGGGCCCGAGGGGCCGCGAGCCCAGCCCTGAGGACAGGGAGGGCGCATGCCTGGCCCCATGACTCCTGGCCCCACGCCTCTGAAAGACCGGGGCCAGGGATACCCGCCTGATTACAGGGGGTCCCTCCAACCGCCCGCCGAGGCCAGGGGACGCACAGAACCCCACTTACGGGGCCGTCCCCTGCAGCCCGGCACCCCCCAACAAGCACCACGGAGCACAGGCTCCGGCCTGCGCCCCACTTAGGGAGAGGCCGGAGCCCAGCTGCGGCGCAGCACGGCACACAGCCGTCTGCAGGAGCCCCGGGAGCCTCCTCAACAGGGCCGCCAGGGAGGTGGCACCAGCCCAAAGCAGCGCCAAAGGTGGGACCGCGCCCTGCGGCACAGCACTTCTTCAACCTGCCCCCTGGCAAGGGCCCGGGAGCGCTGGTTCCTGTCAGCTGGCTAAAGGAGCCTCCCCGGCCCTGCTTACAGGGACCTGGGTGGGGCTGCTCCTGGGGCAAAGGGCGCTGCAAGGTCCCGACACGTGCCCCGAGTACGGGGCCGGCAGGACCCAGGCCCTGGCTACAGGCGGGTCACAATGCCCCGCTGCCGTTAGGCGGCTTCGCGCTGTCCTCAGAAAGCAGGGGCAAGGCCGGACTCTTTCTTCACCCGTGCATTTTGGGCACCCGCCTGTGGCTGCACAGAACCCCTCTTTCCCTCCTGGGAAGTCTAAGCTACGCTGCTCTATCTCTAAAGGGGGGGCTGAAGCACAAACACACTTCCTCACTCACACCAGCTAAGGGGAAGACAGGGGAAGGGAAGACAGGGGAGGGCAAGACAGTCCCAGAAGAGGGAGCAAGTTCCGTGCAGCCAACCTGCTCTAGGGAGCCATTCCTAAAACTGAGCGGGAGAGGAAAGCATCAGACCCTGCCCGTGCACTCCAAGGAGGCCGCAGGGGCCTCGACGCGCTGAGGCGCTTCAGGGCTGGCACAGGGACGTGGGCTGTGACGCGCCCCGAGTACAGGGGGTCACGCTGGCCAGGGGCCAGCAGCAGGCAGAAAGCTGCCGGGGCTGGGGAAAAGCCCTGCCCTGCTTACAGGGTAGCCGGGCTGGGGGCCGGGAGAGCTCCGTTTCCCCTCCCAGGTGCGGAGACAGGGGCTCTCCCCCTCCTTACAGCGTTGCCCCTCTCTCCGGGCAGCCAAAGGAGCACGACGGCAAAAGGCCGACCACAGCAAAGACCCAGCCCTGCAGACAGGGAGGGCGCCCAGTGCAAAGCCAGCCGCGGCACCCTGAAGGTGCCCTGGCCTGGAAAAGCCCTTTGCCCAGAGGGCCCCTCCTGGCCCCTCTTCAGCTCCAAGCTGGCTCTTGCCTCGCCGTTCCACTCTTGAGCTCGAAGACGCTGCCGCTCTTGCCTCGTCGTCCCACGGCTTCTGCCAATGGACGATGACACGCTCAGGCCTGAGAAGCTCCACACCCTGTGCCTGAAGGGAACCGCGACCGCACAGCTCCACGGGGACATTCTCAAGGAGCCACCCACAGATCCCCGGGCTGCCCAAAAGCCTCCAACTTCAGTTCCAAGCTGCTGCTCTTACCTCGCTGTTCCAATCCTGAGCTGCAAGCTGCCAATGCTGAAGCTTGCTCTTGCCTCGCCGTTCCACTCTTGAGCTCGAAGACGCCGCTCCTCCAGCTCGCTCTTGCCTCGCCGTTCCACTCTTGAGCTCGAAGACGCCGCTCCTCCAGCTCGCTCTTGCCTCGTCGTCCCACGGCTTCTGCAAAGGTGGACGAGGACAGAGTCAGGCCTGAGGATCTCCAGCTCCCAAAGGGAATGCCACCCAACAGCCCCACAGCGAGATCCTCGTGCCACCACCCACACAGCCCCCCAGCTGCCCAAAAGCCTCCAAGTTCAGCTTGACTCACCATCGCAACGTCCGACGCGGTCCCACGCCGTGCTGGGAGCCGGGCCCTCTGGGCAAATGAAGCTGGGCGTGCAAAGCAGCGGCCAAGAGGCTGCACCCCTGCTTACAGGGGGCTCAAGCCGCTGCCTGGACTGCAAAGTGCCCGGGGCCCCAGAGCACTGGCCCCGACTTACAGGGCGGCTCTGGTCCCCAAGGCCTAAGGAGGCTCCTTCTCTCCAATTCCGGGCCGCTCCCCACTAACGGGGCGGGCGCCCCACGCAGGCTGCCAGCTGAAGGGAGCACAAAGGCTCCCAGACCCGCAGCCTGCTTACAGGCCGGCCCACACCCAGGGAGCCACGGAGCTCGGCCTTCCCCCAAGGCAACAGGAACCAGCCTCTAGAGTCAGGCAGTCGAGCTCACGGCCTAAGGCCGAGGGGCCCGAGGGGCCGCGAGCCCAGCCCTGAGGACAGGGAGGGCGCATGCCTGGCCCCATGACTCCTGGCCCCACGCCTCTGAAAGACCGGGGCCAGGGATACCCGCCTGATTACAGGGGGTCCCTCCAACCGCCCGCCGAGGCCAGGGGACGCACAGAACCCCACTTACGGGGCCGTCCCCTGCAGCCCGGCACCCCCCAACAAGCACCACGGAGCACAGGCTCCGGCCTGCGCCCCACTTAGGGAGAGGCCGGAGCCCAGCCGCGGCGCAGCACGGCACACAGCCGTCTGCAGGAGCCCCGGGAGCCTCCTCAACAGGGCCGCCAGGGAGGTGGCACCAGCCCAAAGCAGCGCCAAAGGTGGGACCGCGCCCTGCGGCACAGCACTTCTTCAACCTGCCCCCTGGCAAGGGCCCGGGAGCGCTGGTTCCTGTCAGCTGGCTAAAGGAGCCTCCCCAGCCCTGCTTACAGGGACCTGGGTGGGGCTGCTCCTGGGGCAAAGGGCGCTGCAAGGTCCCGACACGTGCCCCGAGTACGGGGCCGGCAGGACCCAGGCCCTGGCTACAGGCGGGTCACAATGCCCCGCTGCCGTTAGGCGGCTTCGCGCTGTCCTCAGAAAGCAGGGGCAAGGCCGGACTCTTTCTCCACCCGTGCATTTTGGGCACCCGCCTGTGGCTGCACAGAACCCCTCTTTCCCTCCTGGGAAGTCTAAGCTACGCTGCTCTATCTCTAAAGGGGGGGCTGAAGCACAAACACACTTCCTCACTCACACCAGCTAAGGGGAAGACAGGGGAAGGGAAGACAGGGGAGGGCAAGACAGTCCCAGAAGAGGGAGCAAGTTCCGTGCAGCCAACCTGCTCTAGGGAGCCATTCCTAAAACTGAGCGGGAGAGGAAAGCATCAGACCCTGCCCGTGCACTCCAAGGAGGCCGCAGGGGCCTCGACGCGCTGAGGCGCTTCAGGGCTGGCACAGGGACGTGGGCTGTGACGCGCCCCGAGTACAGGGGGTCACGCTGGCCAGGGGCCAGCAGCAGGCAGAAAGCTGCCGGGGCTGGGGAAAAGCCCTGCCCTGCTTACAGGGTAGCCGGGCTGGGGGCCGGGAGAGCTCCGTTTCCCCTCCCAGGTGCGGAGACAGGGGCTCTCCCCCTCCTTACAGCGTTGCCCCTCTCTCCGGGCAGCCAAAGGAGCACGACGGCAAAAGGCCGACCACAGCAAAGACCCAGCCCTGCAGACAGGGAGGGCGCCCAGTGCAAAGCCAGCCGCGGCACCCTGAAGGTGCCCTGGCCTGGAAAAGCCCTTTGCCCAGAGGGCCCCTCCTGGCCCCTCTTCAGCTCCAAGCTGGCTCTTGCCTCGCCGTTCCACTCTTGAGCTCGAAGACGCTGCCGCTCTTGCCTCGTCGTCCCACGGCTTCTGCCAATGGACGATGACACGCTCAGGCCTGAGAAGCTCCACACCCTGTGCCTGAAGGGAACCGCGACCGCACAGCTCCACGGGGACATTCTCAAGGAGCCACCCACAGATCCCCGGGCTGCCCAAAAGCCTCCAACTTCAGTTCCAAGCTGCTGCTCTTACCTCGCTGTTCCAATCCTGAGCTGCAAGCTGCCAATGCTGAAGCTTGCTCTTGCCTCGCCGTTCCACTCTTGAGCTCGAAGACGCCGCTCCTCCAGCTCGCTCTTGCCTCGCCGTTCCACTCTTGAGCTCGAAGACGCCGCTCCTCCAGCTCGCTCTTGCCTCGTCGTCCCACGGCTTCTGCAAAGGTGGACGAGGACAGAGTCAGGCCTGAGGATCTCCAGCTCCCAAAGGGAATGCCACCCAACAGCCCCACAGCGAGATCCTCGTGCCACCACCCACACAGCCCCCCAGCTGCCCAAAAGCCTCCAAGTTCAGCTTGACTCACCATCGCAACGTCCGACGCGGTCCCACGCCGTGCTGGGAGCCGGGCCCTCTGGGCAAATGAAGCTGGGCGTGCAAAGCAGCGGCCAAGAGGCTGCACCCCTGCTTACAGGGGGCTCAAGCCGCTGCCTGGACTGCAAAGTGCCCGGGGCCCCAGAGCACTGGCCCCGACTTACAGGGCGGCTCTGGTCCCCAAGGCCTAAGGAGGCTCCTTCTCTCCAATTCCGGGCCGCTCCCCACTAACGGGGCGGGCGCCCCACGCAGGCTGCCAGCTGAAGGGAGCACAAAGGCTCCCAGACCCGCAGCCTGCTTACAGGCCGGCCCACACCCAGGGAGCCACGGAGCTCGGCCTTCCCCCAAGGCAACAGGAACCAGCCTCTAGAGTCAGGCAGTCGAGCTCACGGCCTAAGGCCGAGGGGCCCGAGGGGCCGCGAGCCCAGCCCTGAGGACAGGGAGGGCGCATGCCTGGCCCCATGACTCCTGGCCCCACGCCTCTGAAAGACCGGGGCCAGGGATACCCGCCTGATTACAGGGGGTCCCTCCAACCGCCCGCCGAGGCCAGGGGACGCACAGAACCCCACTTACGGGGCCGTCCCCTGCAGCCCGGCACCCCCCAACAAGCACCACGGAGCACAGGCTCCGGCCTGCGCCCCACTTAGGGAGAGGCCGGAGCCCAGCCGCGGCGCAGCACGGCACACAGCCGTCTGCAGGAGCCCCGGGAGCCTCCTCAACAAGGCCGCCAGGGAGGTGGCACCAGCCCAAAGCAGCGCCAAAGGTGGGACCGCGCCCTGCGGCACAGCACTTCTTCAACCTGCCCCCTGGCAAGGGCCCGGGAGCGCTGGTTCCTGTCAGCTGGCTAAAGGAGCCTCCCCAGCCCTGCTTACAGGGACCTGGGTGGGGCTGCTCCTGGGGCAAAGGGCGCTGCAAGGTCCCGACACGTGCCCCGAGTACGGGGCCGGCAGGACCCAGGCCCTGGCTACAGGCGGGTCACAATGCCCCGCTGCCGTTAGGCGGCTTCGCGCTGTCCTCAGAAAGCAGGGGCAAGGCCGGACTCTTTCTCCACCCGTGCATTTTGGGCACCCGCCTGTGGCTGCACAGAACCCCTCTTTCCCTCCTGGGAAGTCTAAGCTACGCTGCTCTATCTCTAAAGGGGGGGCTGAAGCACAAACACACTTCCTCACTCACACCAGCTAAGGGGAAGACAGGGGAAGGGAAGACAGGGGAGGGCAAGACAGTCCCAGAAGAGGGAGCAAGTTCCGTGCAGCCAACCTGCTCTAGGGAGCCATTCCTAAAACTGAGCGGGAGAGGAAAGCATCAGACCCTGCCCGTGCACTCCAAGGAGGCCGCAGGGGCCTCGACGCGCTGAGGCGCTTCAGGGCTGGCACAGGGACGTGGGCTGTGACGCGCCCCGAGTACAGGGGGTCACGCTGGCCAGGGGCCAGCAGCAGGCAGAAAGCTGCCGGGGCTGGGGAAAAGCCCTGCCCTGCTTACAGGGTAGCCGGGCTGGGGGCCGGGAGAGCTCCGTTTCCCCTCCCAGGTGCGGAGACAGGGGCTCTCCCCCTCCTTACAGCGTTGCCCCTCTCTCCGGGCAGCCAAAGGAGCACGGCGGCAAAAGGCCGACCACAGCAAAGACCCAGCCCTGCAGACAGGGAGGGCGCCCAGTGCAAAGCCAGCCGCGGCACCCTGAAGGTGCCCTGGCCTGGAAAAGCCCTTTGCCCAGAGGGCCCCTCCTGGCCCCTCTTCAGCTCCAAGCTGGCTCTTGCCTCGCCGTTCCACTCTTGAGCTCGAAGACGCTGCCGCTCTTGCCTCGTCGTCCCACGGCTTCTGCCAATGGACGATGACACGCTCAGGCCTGAGAAGCTCCACACCCTGTGCCTGAAGGGAACCGCGACCGCACAGCTCCACGGGGACATTCTCAAGGAGCCACCCACAGATCCCCGGGCTGCCCAAAAGCCGCCAACTTCAGTTCCAAGCTGCTGCTCTTACCTCGCTGTTCCAATCCTGAGCTGCAAGCTGCCAATGCTGAAGCTTGCTCTTGCCTCGCCGTTCCACTCTTGAGCTCGAAGACGCCGCTCCTCCAGCTCGCTCTTGCCTCGCCGTTCCACTCTTGAGCTCGAAGACGCCGCTCCTCCAGCTCGCTCTTGCCTCGTCGTCCCACGGCTTCTGCAAAGGTGGACGAGGACAGAGTCAGGCCTGAGGATCTCCAGCTCCCAAAGGGAATGCCACCCAACAGCCCCACAGCGAGATCCTCGTGCCACCACCCACACAGCCCCCCAGCTGCCCAAAAGCCTCCAAGTTCAGCTTGACTCACCATCGCAACGTCCGACGCGGTCCCACGCCGTGCTGGGAGCCGGGCCCTCTGGGCAAATGAAGCTGGGCGTGCAAAGCAGCGGCCAAGAGGCTGCACCCCTGCTTACAGGGGGCTCAAGCCGCTGCCTGGACTGCAAAGTGCCCGGGGCCCCAGAGCACTGGCCCCGACTTACAGGGCGGCTCTGGTCCCCAAGGCCTAAGGAGGCTCCTTCTCTCCAATTCCGGGCCGCTCCCCACTAACGGGGCGGGCGCCCCACGCAGGCTGCCAGCTGAAGGGAGCACAAAGGCTCCCAGACCCGCAGCCTGCTTACAGGCCGGCCCACACCCAGGGAGCCACGGAGCTCGGCCTTCCCCCAAGGCAACAGGAACCAGCCTCTAGAGTCAGGCAGTCGAGCTCACGGCCTAAGGCCGAGGGGCCCGAGGGGCCGCGAGCCCAGCCCTGAGGACAGGGAGGGCGCATGCCTGGCCCCATGACTCCTGGCCCCACGCCTCTGAAAGACCGGGGCCAGGGATACCCGCCTGATTACAGGGGGTCCCTCCAACCGCCCGCCGAGGCCAGGGGACGCACAGAACCCCACTTACGGGGCCGTCCCCTGCAGCCCGGCACCCCCCAACAAGCACCACGGAGCACAGGCTCCGGCCTGCGCCCCACTTAGGGAGAGGCCGGAGCCCAGCCGCGGCGCAGCACGGCACACAGCCGTCTGCAGGAGCCCCGGGAGCCTCCTCAACAAGGCCGCCAGGGAGGTGGCACCAGCCCAAAGCAGCGCCAAAGGTGGGACCGCGCCCTGCGGCACAGCACTTCTTCAACCTGCCCCCTGGCAAGGGCCCGGGAGCGCTGGTTCCTGTCAGCTGGCTAAAGGAGCCTCCCCAGCCCTGCTTACAGGGACCTGGGTGGGGCTGCTCCTGGGGCAAAGGGCGCTGCAAGGTCCCGACACGTGCCCCGAGTACGGGGCCGGCAGGACCCAGGCCCTGGCTACAGGCGGGTCACAATGCCCCGCTGCCGTTAGGCGGCTTCGCGCTGTCCTCAGAAAGCAGGGGCAAGGCCGGACACTTTCTCCACCCGTGCATTTTGGGCACCCGCCTGTGGCTGCACAGAACCCCTCTTTCCCTCCTGGGAAGTCTAAGCTACGCTGCTCTATCTCTAAAGGGGGGGCTGAAGCACAAACACACTTCCTCACTCACACCAGCTAAGGGGAAGACAGGGGAAGGGAAGACAGGGGAGGGCAAGACAGTCCCAGAAGAGGGAGCAAGTTCCGTGCAGCCAACCTGCTCTAGGGAGCCATTCCTAAAACTGAGCGGGAGAGGAAAGCATCAGACCCTGCCCGTGCACTCCAAGGAGGCCGCAGGGGCCTCGACGCGCTGAGGCGCTTCAGGGCTGGCACAGGGACGTGGGCTGTGACGCGCCCCGAGTACAGGGGGTCACGCTGGCCAGGGGCCAGCAGCAGGCAGAAAGCTGCCGGGGCTGGGGAAAAGCCCTGCCCTGCTTACAGGGTAGCCGGGCTGGGGGCCGGGAGAGCTCCGTTTCCCCTCCCAGGTGCGGAGACAGGGGCTCTCCCCCTCCTTACAGCGTTGCCCCTCTCTCCGGGCAGCCAAAGGAGCACGACGGCAAAAGGCCGACCACAGCAAAGACCCAGCCCTGCAGACAGGGAGGGCGCCCAGTGCAAAGCCAGCCGCGGCACCCTGAAGGTGCCCTGGCCTGGAAAAGCCCTTTGCCCAGAGGGCCCCTCCTGGCCCCTCTTCAGCTCCAAGCTGGCTCTTGCCTCGCCGTTCCACTCTTGAGCTCGAAGACGCTGCCGCTCTTGCCTCGTCGTCCCACGGCTTCTGCCAATGGACGATGACACGCTCAGGCCTGAGAAGCTCCACACCCTGTGCCTGAAGGGAACCGCGACCGCACAGCTCCACGGGGACATTCTCAAGGAGCCACCCACAGATCCCCGGGCTGCCCAAAAGCCGCCAACTTCAGTTCCAAGCTGCTGCTCTTACCTCGCTGTTCCAATCCTGAGCTGCAAGCTGCCAATGCTGAAGCTTGCTCTTGCCTCGCCGTTCCACTCTTGAGCTCGAAGACGCCGCTCCTCCAGCTCGCTCTTGCCTCGCCGTTCCACTCTTGAGCTCGAAGACGCCGCTCCTCCAGCTCGCTCTTGCCTCGTCGTCCCACGGCTTCTGCAAAGGTGGACGAGGACAGAGTCAGGCCTGAGGATCTCCAGCTCCCAAAGGGAATGCCACCCAACAGCCCCACAGCGAGATCCTCGTGCCACCACCCACACAGCCCCCCAGCTGCCCAAAAGCCTCCAAGTTCAGCTTGACTCACCATCGCAACGTCCGACGCGGTCCCACGCCGTGCTGGGAGCCGGGCCCTCTGGGCAAATGAAGCTGGGCGTGCAAAGCAGCGGCCAAGAGGCTGCACCCCTGCTTACAGGGGGCTCAAGCCGCTGCCTGGACTGCAAAGTGCCCGGGGCCCCAGAGCACTGGCCCCGACTTACAGGGCGGCTCTGGTCCCCAAGGCCTAAGGAGGCTCCTTCTCTCCAATTCCGGGCCGCTCCCCACTAACGGGGCGGGCGCCCCACGCAGGCTGCCAGCTGAAGGGAGCACAAAGGCTCCCAGACCCGCAGCCTGCTTACAGGCCGGCCCACACCCAGGGAGCCACGGAGCTCGGCCTTCCCCCAAGGCAACAGGAACCAGCCTCTAGAGTCAGGCAGTCGAGCTCACGGCCTAAGGCCGAGGGGCCCGAGGGGCCGCGAGCCCAGCCCTGAGGACAGGGAGGGCGCATGCCTGGCCCCATGACTCCTGGCCCCACGCCTCTGAAAGACCGGGGCCAGGGATACCCGCCTGATTACAGGGGGTCCCTCCAACCGCCCGCCGAGGCCAGGGGACGCACAGAACCCCACTTACGGGGCCGTCCCCTGCAGCCCGGCACCCCCCAACAAGCACCACGGAGCACAGGCTCCGGCCTGCGCCCCACTTAGGGAGAGGCCGGAGCCCAGCCGCGGCGCAGCACGGCACACAGCCGTCTGCAGGAGCCCCGGGAGCCTCCTCAACAAGGCCGCCAGGGAGGTGGCACCAGCCCAAAGCAGCGCCAAAGGTGGGACCGCGCCCTGCGGCACAGCACTTCTTCAACCTGCCCCCTGGCAAGGGCCCGGGAGCGCTGGTTCCTGTCAGCTGGCTAAAGGAGCCTCCCCAGCCCTGCTCACAGGGACCTGGGTGGGGCTGCTCCTGGGGCAAAGGGCGCTGCAAGGTCCCGACACGTGCCCCGAGTACGGGGCCGGCAGGACCCAGGCCCTGGCTACAGGCGGGTCACAATGCCCCGCTGCCGTTAGGCGGCTTCGCGCTGTCCTCAGAAAGCAGGGGCAAGGCCGGACACTTTCTCCACCCGTGCATTTTGGGCACCCGCCTGTGGCTGCACAGAACCCCTCTTTCCCTCCTGGGAAGTCTAAGCTACGCTGCTCTATCTCTAAAGGGGGGGCTGAAGCACAAACACACTTCCTCACTCACACCAGCTAAGGGGAAGACAGGGGAAGGGAAGACAGGGGAGGGCAAGACAGTCCCAGAAGAGGGAGCAAGTTCCGTGCAGCCAACCTGCTCTAGGGAGCCATTCCTAAAACTGAGCGGGAGAGGAAAGCATCAGACCCTGCCCGTGCACTCCAAGGAGGCCGCAGGGGCCTCGACGCGCTGAGGCGCTTCAGGGCTGGCACAGGGACGTGGGCTGTGACGCGCCCCGAGTACAGGGGGTCACGCTGGCCAGGGGCCAGCAGCAGGCAGAAAGCTGCCGGGGCTGGGGAAAAGCCCTGCCCTGCTTACAGGGTAGCCGGGCTGGGGGCCGGGAGAGCTCCGTTTCCCCTCCCAGGTGCGGAGACAGGGGCTCTCCCCCTCCTTACAGCGTTGCCCCTCTCTCCGGGCAGCCAAAGGAGCACGACGGCAAAAGGCCGACCACAGCAAAGACCCAGCCCTGCAGACAGGGAGGGCGCCCAGTGCAAAGCCAGCCGCGGCACCCTGAAGGTGCCCTGGCCTGGAAAAGCCCTTTGCCCAGAGGGCCCCTCCTGGCCCCTCTTCAGCTCCAAGCTGGCTCTTGCCTCGCCGTTCCACTCTTGAGCTCGAAGACGCTGCCGCTCTTGCCTCGTCGTCCCACGGCTTCTGCCAATGGACGATGACACGCTCAGGCCTGAGAAGCTCCACACCCTGTGCCTGAAGGGAACCGCGACCGCACAGCTCCACGGGGACATTCTCAAGGAGCCACCCACAGATCCCCGGGCTGCCCAAAAGCCTCCAACTTCAGTTCCAAGCTGCTGCTCTTACCTCGCTGTTCCAATCCTGAGCTGCAAGCTGCCAATGCTGAAGCTTGCTCTTGCCTCGCCGTTCCACTCTTGAGCTCGAAGACGCCGCTCCTCCAGCTCGCTCTTGCCTCGCCGTTCCACTCTTGAGCTCGAAGACGCCGCTCCTCCAGCTCGCTCTTGCCTCGTCGTCCCACGGCTTCTGCAAAGGTGGACGAGGACAGAGTCAGGCCTGAGGATCTCCAGCTCCCAAAGGGAATGCCACCCAACAGCCCCACAGCGAGATCCTCGTGCCACCACCCACACAGCCCCCCAGCTGCCCAAAAGCCTCCAAGTTCAGCTTGACTCACCATCGCAACGTCCGACGCGGTCCCACGCCGTGCTGGGAGCCGGGCCCTCTGGGCAAATGAAGCTGGGCGTGCAAAGCAGCGGCCAAGAGGCTGCACCCCTGCTTACAGGGGGCTCAAGCCGCTGCCTGGACTGCAAAGTGCCCGGGGCCCCAGAGCACTGGCCCCGACTTACAGGGCGGCTCTGGTCCCCAAGGCCTAAGGAGGCTCCTTCTCTCCAATTCCGGGCCGCTCCCCACTAACGGGGCGGGCGCCCCACGCAGGCTGCCAGCTGAAGGGAGCACAAAGGCTCCCAGACCCGCAGCCTGCTTACAGGCCGGCCCACACCCAGGGAGCCACGGAGCTCGGCCTTCCCCCAAGGCAACAGGAACCAGCCTCTAGAGTCAGGCAGTCGAGCTCACGGCCTAAGGCCGAGGGGCCCGAGGGGCCGCGAGCCCAGCCCTGAGGACAGGGAGGGCGCATGCCTGGCCCCATGACTCCTGGCCCCACGCCTCTGAAAGACCGGGGCCAGGGATACCCGCCTGATTACAGGGGGTCCCTCCAACCGCCCGCCGAGGCCAGGGGACGCACAGAACCCCACTTACGGGGCCGTCCCCTGCAGCCCGGCACCCCCCAACAAGCACCACGGAGCACAGGCTCCGGCCTGCGCCCCACTTAGGGAGAGGCCGGAGCCCAGCCGCGGCGCAGCACGGCACACAGCCGTCTGCAGGAGCCCCGGGAGCCTCCTCAACAGGGCCGCCAGGGAGGTGGCACCAGCCCAAAGCAGCGCCAAAGGTGGGACCGCGCCCTGCGGCACAGCACTTCTTCAACCTGCCCCCTGGCAAGGGCCCGGGAGCGCTGGTTCCTGTCAGCTGGCTAAAGGAGCCTCCCCAGCCCTGCTCACAGGGACCTGGGTGGGGCTGCTCCTGGGGCAAAGGGCGCTGCAAGGTCCCGACACGTGCCCCGAGTACGGGGCCGGCAGGACCCAGGCCCTGGCTACAGGCGGGTCACAATGCCCCGCTGCCGTTAGGCGGCTTCGCGCTGTCCTCAGAAAGCAGGGGCAAGGCCGGACTCTTTCTCCACCCGTGCATTTTGGGCACCCGCCTGTGGCTGCACAGAACCCCTCTTTCCCTCCTGGGAAGTCTAAGCTACGCTGCTCTATCTCTAAAGGGGGGGCTGAAGCACAAACACACTTCCTCACTCACACCAGCTAAGGGGAAGACAGGGGAAGGGAAGACAGGGGAGGGCAAGACAGTCCCAGAAGAGGGAGCAAGTTCCGTGCAGCCAACCTGCTCTAGGGAGCCATTCCTAAAACTGAGCGGGAGAGGAAAGCATCAGACCCTGCCCGTGCACTCCAAGGAGGCCGCAGGGGCCTCGACGCGCTGAGGCGCTTCAGGGCTGGCACAGGGACGTGGGCTGTGACGCGCCCCGAGTACAGGGGGTCACGCTGGCCAGGGGCCAGCAGCAGGCAGAAAGCTGCCGGGGCTGGGGAAAAGCCCTGCCCTGCTTACAGGGTAGCCGGGCTGGGGGCCGGGAGAGCTCCGTTTCCCCTCCCAGGTGCGGAGACAGGGGCTCTCCCCCTCCTTACAGCGTTGCCCCTCTCTCCGGGCAGCCAAAGGAGCACGACGGCAAAAGGCCGACCACAGCAAAGACCCAGCCCTGCAGACAGGGAGGGCGCCCAGTGCAAAGCCAGCCGCGGCACCCTGAAGGTGCCCTGGCCTGGAAAAGCCCTTTGCCCAGAGGGCCCCTCCTGGCCCCTCTTCAGCTCCAAGCTGGCTCTTGCCTCGCCGTTCCACTCTTGAGCTCGAAGACGCTGCCGCTCTTGCCTCGTCGTCCCACGGCTTCTGCCAATGGACGATGACACGCTCAGGCCTGAGAAGCTCCACACCCTGTGCCTGAAGGGAACCGCGACCGCACAGCTCCACGGGGACATTCTCAAGGAGCCACCCACAGATCCCCGGGCTGCCCAAAAGCCGCCAACTTCAGTTCCAAGCTGCTGCTCTTACCTCGCTGTTCCAATCCTGAGCTGCAAGCTGCCAATGCTGAAGCTTGCTCTTGCCTCGCCGTTCCACTCTTGAGCTCGAAGACGCCGCTCCTCCAGCTCGCTCTTGCCTCGCCGTTCCACTCTTGAGCTCGAAGACGCCGCTCCTCCAGCTCGCTCTTGCCTCGTCGTCCCACGGCTTCTGCAAAGGTGGACGAGGACAGAGTCAGGCCTGAGGATCTCCAGCTCCCAAAGGGAATGCCACCCAACAGCCCCACAGCGAGATCCTCGTGCCACCACCCACACAGCCCCCCAGCTGCCCAAAAGCCTCCAAGTTCAGCTTGACTCACCATCGCAACGTCCGACGCGGTCCCACGCCGTGCTGGGAGCCGGGCCCTCTGGGCAAATGAAGCTGGGCGTGCAAAGCAGCGGCCAAGAGGCTGCACCCCTGCTTACAGGGGGCTCAAGCCGCTGCCTGGACTGCAAAGTGCCCGGGGCCCCAGAGCACTGGCCCCGACTTACAGGGCGGCTCTGGTCCCCAAGGCCTAAGGAGGCTCCTTCTCTCCAATTCCGGGCCGCTCCCCACTAACGGGGCGGGCGCCCCACGCAGGCTGCCAGCTGAAGGGAGCACAAAGGCTCCCAGACCCGCAGCCTGCTTACAGGCCGGCCCACACCCAGGGAGCCACGGAGCACGGCCTTCCCCCAAGGCAACAGGAACCAGCCTCTAGAGTCAGGCAGTCGAGCTCACGGCCTAAGGCCGAGGGGCCCGAGGGGCCGCGAGCCCAGCCCTGAGGACAGGGAGGGCGCATGCCTGGCCCCATGACTCCTGGCCCCACGCCTCTGAAAGACCGGGGCCAGGGATACCCGCCTGATTACAGGGGGTCCCTCCAACCGCCCGCCGAGGCCAGGGGACGCACAGAACCCCACTTACGGGGCCGTCCCCTGCAGCCCGGCACCCCCCAACAAGCACCACGGAGCACAGGCTCCGGCCTGCGCCCCACTTAGGGAGAGGCCGGAGCCCAGCCGCGGCGCAGCACGGCACACAGCCGTCTGCAGGAGCCCCGGGAGCCTCCTCAACAGGGCCGCCAGGGAGGTGGCACCAGCCCAAAGCAGCGCCAAAGGTGGGACCGCGCCCTGCGGCACAGCACTTCTTCAACCTGCCCCCTGGCAAGGGCCCGGGAGCGCTGGTTCCTGTCAGCTGGCTAAAGGAGCCTCCCCAGCCCTGCTCACAGGGACCTGGGTGGGGCTGCTCCTGGGGCAAAGGGCGCTGCAAGGTCCCGACACGTGCCCCGAGTACGGGGCCGGCAGGACCCAGGCCCTGGCTACAGGCGGGTCACAATGCCCCGCTGCCGTTAGGCGGCTTCGCGCTGTCCTCAGAAAGCAGGGGCAAGGCCGGACACTTTCTCCACCCGTGCATTTTGGGCACCCGCCTGTGGCTGCACAGAACCCCTCTTTCCCTCCTGGGAAGTCTAAGCTACGCTGCTCTATCTCTAAAGGGGGGGCTGAAGCACAAACACACTTCCTCACTCACACCAGCTAAGGGGAAGACAGGGGAAGGGAAGACAGGGGAGGGCAAGACAGTCCCAGAAGAGGGAGCAAGTTCCGTGCAGCCAACCTGCTCTAGGGAGCCATTCCTAAAACTGAGCGGGAGAGGAAAGCATCAGACCCTGCCCGTGCACTCCAAGGAGGCCGCAGGGGCCTCGACGCGCTGAGGCGCTTCAGGGCTGGCACAGGGACGTGGGCTGTGACGCGCCCCGAGTACAGGGGGTCACGCTGGCCAGGGGCCAGCAGCAGGCAGAAAGCTGCCGGGGCTGGGGAAAAGCCCTGCCCTGCTTACAGGGTAGCCGGGCTGGGGGCCGGGAGAGCTCCGTTTCCCCTCCCAGGTGCGGAGACAGGGGCTCTCCCCCTCCTTACAGCGTTGCCCCTCTCTCCGGGCAGCCAAAGGAGCACGGCGGCAAAAGGCCGACCACAGCAAAGACCCAGCCCTGCAGACAGGGAGGGCGCCCAGTGCAAAGCCAGCCGCGGCACCCTGAAGGTGCCCTGGCCTGGAAAAGCCCTTTGCCCAGAGGGCCCCTCCTGGCCCCTCTTCAGCTCCAAGCTGGCTCTTGCCTCGCCGTTCCACTCTTGAGCTCGAAGACGCTGCCGCTCTTGCCTCGTCGTCCCACGGCTTCTGCCAATGGACGATGACACGCTCAGGCCTGAGAAGCTCCACACCCTGTGCCTGAAGGGAACCGCGACCGCACAGCTCCACGGGGACATTCTCAAGGAGCCACCCACAGATCCCCGGGCTGCCCAAAAGCCGCCAACTTCAGTTCCAAGCTGCTGCTCTTACCTCGCTGTTCCAATCCTGAGCTGCAAGCTGCCAATGCTGAAGCTTGCTCTTGCCTCGCCGTTCCACTCTTGAGCTCGAAGACGCCGCTCCTCCAGCTCGCTCTTGCCTCGCCGTTCCACTCTTGAGCTCGAAGACGCCGCTCCTCCAGCTCGCTCTTGCCTCGTCGTCCCACGGCTTCTGCAAAGGTGGACGAGGACAGAGTCAGGCCTGAGGATCTCCAGCTCCCAAAGGGAATGCCACCCAACAGCCCCACAGCGAGATCCTCGTGCCACCACCCACACAGCCCCCCAGCTGCCCAAAAGCCTCCAAGTTCAGCTTGACTCACCATCGCAACGTCCGACGCGGTCCCACGCCGTGCTGGGAGCCGGGCCCTCTGGGCAAATGAAGCTGGGCGTGCAAAGCAGCGGCCAAGAGGCTGCACCCCTGCTTACAGGGGGCTCAAGCCGCTGCCTGGACTGCAAAGTGCCCGGGGCCCCAGAGCACTGGCCCCGACTTACAGGGCGGCTCTGGTCCCCAAGGCCTAAGGAGGCTCCTTCTCTCCAATTCCGGGCCGCTCCCCACTAACGGGGCGGGCGCCCCACGCAGGCTGCCAGCTGAAGGGAGCACAAAGGCTCCCAGACCCGCAGCCTGCTTACAGGCCGGCCCACACCCAGGGAGCCACGGAGCTCGGCCTTCCCCCAAGGCAACAGGAACCAGCCTCTAGAGTCAGGCAGTCGAGCTCACGGCCTAAGGCCGAGGGGCCCGAGGGGCCGCGAGCCCAGCCCTGAGGACAGGGAGGGCGCATGCCTGGCCCCATGACTCCTGGCCCCACGCCTCTGAAAGACCGGGGCCAGGGATACCCGCCTGATTACAGGGGGTCCCTCCAACCGCCCGCCGAGGCCAGGGGACGCACAGAACCCCACTTACGGGGCCGTCCCCTGCAGCCCGGCACCCCCCAACAAGCACCACGGAGCACAGGCTCCGGCCTGCGCCCCACTTAGGGAGAGGCCGGAGCCCAGCCGCGGCGCAGCACGGCACACAGCCGTCTGCAGGAGCCCCGGGAGCCTCCTCAACAGGGCCGCCAGGGAGGTGGCACCAGCCCAAAGCAGCGCCAAAGGTGGGACCGCGCCCTGCGGCACAGCACTTCTTCAACCTGCCCCCTGGCAAGGGCCCGGGAGCGCTGGTTCCTGTCAGCTGGCTAAAGGAGCCTCCCCAGCCCTGCTCACAGGGACCTGGGTGGGGCTGCTCCTGGGGCAAAGGGCGCTGCAAGGTCCCGACACGTGCCCCGAGTACGGGGCCGGCAGGACCCAGGCCCTGGCTACAGGCGGGTCACAATGCCCCGCTGCCGTTAGGCGGCTTCGCGCTGTCCTCAGAAAGCAGGGGCAAGGCCGGACACTTTCTCCACCCGTGCATTTTGGGCACCCGCCTGTGGCTGCACAGAACCCCTCTTTCCCTCCTGGGAAGTCTAAGCTACGCTGCTCTATCTCTAAAGGGGGGGCTGAAGCACAAACACACTTCCTCACTCACACCAGCTAAGGGGAAGACAGGGGAAGGGAAGACAGGGGAGGGCAAGACAGTCCCAGAAGAGGGAGCAAGTTCCGTGCAGCCAACCTGCTCTAGGGAGCCATTCCTAAAACTGAGCGGGAGAGGAAAGCATCAGACCCTGCCCGTGCACTCCAAGGAGGCCGCAGGGGCCTCGACGCGCTGAGGCGCTTCAGGGCTGGCACAGGGACGTGGGCTGTGACGCGCCCCGAGTACAGGGGGTCACGCTGGCCAGGGGCCAGCAGCAGGCAGAAAGCTGCCGGGGCTGGGGAAAAGCCCTGCCCTGCTTACAGGGTAGCCGGGCTGGGGGCCGGGAGAGCTCCGTTTCCCCTCCCAGGTGCGGAGACAGGGGCTCTCCCCCTCCTTACAGCGTTGCCCCTCTCTCCGGGCAGCCAAAGGAGCACGACGGCAAAAGGCCGACCACAGCAAAGACCCAGCCCTGCAGACAGGGAGGGCGCCCAGTGCAAAGCCAGCCGCGGCACCCTGAAGGTGCCCTGGCCTGGAAAAGCCCTTTGCCCAGAGGGCCCCTCCTGGCCCCTCTTCAGCTCCAAGCTGGCTCTTGCCTCGCCGTTCCACTCTTGAGCTCGAAGACGCTGCCGCTCTTGCCTCGTCGTCCCACGGCTTCTGCCAATGGACGATGACACGCTCAGGCCTGAGAAGCTCCACACCCTGTGCCTGAAGGGAACCGCGACCGCACAGCTCCACGGGGACATTCTCAAGGAGCCACCCACAGATCCCCGGGCTGCCCAAAAGCCTCCAACTTCAGTTCCAAGCTGCTGCTCTTACCTCGCTGTTCCAATCCTGAGCTGCAAGCTGCCAATGCTGAAGCTTGCTCTTGCCTCGCCGTTCCACTCTTGAGCTCGAAGACGCCGCTCCTCCAGCTCGCTCTTGCCTCGCCGTTCCACTCTTGAGCTCGAAGACGCCGCTCCTCCAGCTCGCTCTTGCCTCGTCGTCCCACGGCTTCTGCAAAGGTGGACGAGGACAGAGTCAGGCCTGAGGATCTCCAGCTCCCAAAGGGAATGCCACCCAACAGCCCCACAGCGAGATCCTCGTGCCACCACCCACACAGCCCCCCAGCTGCCCAAAAGCCTCCAAGTTCAGCTTGACTCACCATCGCAACGTCCGACGCGGTCCCACGCCGTGCTGGGAGCCGGGCCCTCTGGGCAAATGAAGCTGGGCGTGCAAAGCAGCGGCCAAGAGGCTGCACCCCTGCTTACAGGGGGCTCAAGCCGCTGCCTGGACTGCAAAGTGCCCGGGGCCCCAGAGCACTGGCCCCGACTTACAGGGCGGCTCTGGTCCCCAAGGCCTAAGGAGGCTCCTTCTCTCCAATTCCGGGCCGCTCCCCACTAACGGGGCGGGCGCCCCACGCAGGCTGCCAGCTGAAGGGAGCACAAAGGCTCCCAGACCCGCAGCCTGCTTACAGGCCGGCCCACACCCAGGGAGCCACGGAGCTCGGCCTTCCCCCAAGGCAACAGGAACCAGCCTCTAGAGTCAGGCAGTCGAGCTCACGGCCTAAGGCCGAGGGGCCCGAGGGGCCGCGAGCCCAGCCCTGAGGACAGGGAGGGCGCATGCCTGGCCCCATGACTCCTGGCCCCACGCCTCTGAAAGACCGGGGCCAGGGATACCCGCCTGATTACAGGGGGTCCCTCCAACCGCCCGCCGAGGCCAGGGGACGCACAGAACCCCACTTACGGGGCCGTCCCCTGCAGCCCGGCACCCCCCAACAAGCACCACGGAGCACAGGCTCCGGCCTGCGCCCCACTTAGGGAGAGGCCGGAGCCCAGCCGCGGCGCAGCACGGCACACAGCCGTCTGCAGGAGCCCCGGGAGCCTCCTCAACAGGGCCGCCAGGGAGGTGGCACCAGCCCAAAGCAGCGCCAAAGGTGGGACCGCGCCCTGCGGCACAGCACTTCTTCAACCTGCCCCCTGGCAAGGGCCCGGGAGCGCTGGTTCCTGTCAGCTGGCTAAAGGAGCCTCCCCAGCCCTGCTCACAGGGACCTGGGTGGGGCTGCTCCTGGGGCAAAGGGCGCTGCAAGGTCCCGACACGTGCCCCGAGTACGGGGCCGGCAGGACCCAGGCCCTGGCTACAGGCGGGTCACAATGCCCCGCTGCCGTTAGGCGGCTTCGCGCTGTCCTCAGAAAGCAGGGGCAAGGCCGGACACTTTCTCCACCCGTGCATTTTGGGCACCCGCCTGTGGCTGCACAGAACCCCTCTTTCCCTCCTGGGAAGTCTAAGCTACGCTGCTCTATCTCTAAAGGGGGGGCTGAAGCACAAACACACTTCCTCACTCACACCAGCTAAGGGGAAGACAGGGGAAGGGAAGACAGGGGAGGGCAAGACAGTCCCAGAAGAGGGAGCAAGTTCCGTGCAGCCAACCTGCTCTAGGGAGCCATTCCTAAAACTGAGCGGGAGAGGAAAGCATCAGACCCTGCCCGTGCACTCCAAGGAGGCCGCAGGGGCCTCGACGCGCTGAGGCGCTTCAGGGCTGGCACAGGGACGTGGGCTGTGACGCGCCCCGAGTACAGGGGGTCACGCTGGCCAGGGGCCAGCAGCAGGCAGAAAGCTGCCGGGGCTGGGGAAAAGCCCTGCCCTGCTTACAGGGTAGCCGGGCTGGGGGCCGGGAGAGCTCCGTTTCCCCTCCCAGGTGCGGAGACAGGGGCTCTCCCCCTCCTTACAGCGTTGCCCCTCTCTCCGGGCAGCCAAAGGAGCACGACGGCAAAAGGCCGACCACAGCAAAGACCCAGCCCTGCAGACAGGGAGGGCGCCCAGTGCAAAGCCAGCCGCGGCACCCTGAAGGTGCCCTGGCCTGGAAAAGCCCTTTGCCCAGAGGGCCCCTCCTGGCCCCTCTTCAGCTCCAAGCTGGCTCTTGCCTCGCCGTTCCACTCTTGAGCTCGAAGACGCTGCCGCTCTTGCCTCGTCGTCCCACGGCTTCTGCCAATGGACGATGACACGCTCAGGCCTGAGAAGCTCCACACCCTGTGCCTGAAGGGAACCGCGACCGCACAGCTCCACGGGGACATTCTCAAGGAGCCACCCACAGATCCCCGGGCTGCCCAAAAGCCGCCAACTTCAGTTCCAAGCTGCTGCTCTTACCTCGCTGTTCCAATCCTGAGCTGCAAGCTGCCAATGCTGAAGCTTGCTCTTGCCTCGCCGTTCCACTCTTGAGCTCGAAGACGCCGCTCCTCCAGCTCGCTCTTGCCTCGCCGTTCCACTCTTGAGCTCGAAGACGCCGCTCCTCCAGCTCGCTCTTGCCTCGTCGTCCCACGGCTTCTGCAAAGGTGGACGAGGACAGAGTCAGGCCTGAGGATCTCCAGCTCCCAAAGGGAATGCCACCCAACAGCCCCACAGCGAGATCCTCGTGCCACCACCCACACAGCCCCCCAGCTGCCCAAAAGCCTCCAAGTTCAGCTTGACTCACCATCGCAACGTCCGACGCGGTCCCACGCCGTGCTGGGAGCCGGGCCCTCTGGGCAAATGAAGCTGGGCGTGCAAAGCAGCGGCCAAGAGGCTGCACCCCTGCTTACAGGGGGCTCAAGCCGCTGCCTGGACTGCAAAGTGCCCGGGGCCCCAGAGCACTGGCCCCGACTTACAGGGCGGCTCTGGTCCCCAAGGCCTAAGGAGGCTCCTTCTCTCCAATTCCGGGCCGCTCCCCACTAACGGGGCGGGCGCCCCACGCAGGCTGCCAGCTGAAGGGAGCACAAAGGCTCCCAGACCCGCAGCCTGCTTACAGGCCGGCCCACACCCAGGGAGCCACGGAGCTCGGCCTTCCCCCAAGGCAACAGGAACCAGCCTCTAGAGTCAGGCAGTCGAGCTCACGGCCTAAGGCCGAGGGGCCCGAGGGGCCGCGAGCCCAGCCCTGAGGACAGGGAGGGCGCATGCCTGGCCCCATGACTCCTGGCCCCACGCCTCTGAAAGACCGGGGCCAGGGATACCCGCCTGATTACAGGGGGTCCCTCCAACCGCCCGCCGAGGCCAGGGGACGCACAGAACCCCACTTACGGGGCCGTCCCCTGCAGCCCGGCACCCCCCAACAAGCACCACGGAGCACAGGCTCCGGCCTGCGCCCCACTTAGGGAGAGGCCGGAGCCCAGCCGCGGCGCAGCACGGCACACAGCCGTCTGCAGGAGCCCCGGGAGCCTCCTCAACAAGGCCGCCAGGGAGGTGGCACCAGCCCAAAGCAGCGCCAAAGGTGGGACCGCGCCCTGCGGCACAGCACTTCTTCAACCTGCCCCCTGGCAAGGGCCCGGGAGCGCTGGTTCCTGTCAGCTGGCTAAAGGAGCCTCCCCAGCCCTGCTCACAGGGACCTGGGTGGGGCTGCTCCTGGGGCAAAGGGCGCTGCAAGGTCCCGACACGTGCCCCGAGTACGGGGCCGGCAGGACCCAGGCCCTGGCTACAGGCGGGTCACAATGCCCCGCTGCCGTTAGGCGGCTTCGCGCTGTCCTCAGAAAGCAGGGGCAAGGCCGGACACTTTCTCCACCCGTGCATTTTGGGCACCCGCCTGTGGCTGCACAGAACCCCTCTTTCCCTCCTGGGAAGTCTAAGCTACGCTGCTCTATCTCTAAAGGGGGGGCTGAAGCACAAACACACTTCCTCACTCACACCAGCTAAGGGGAAGACAGGGGAAGGGAAGACAGGGGAGGGCAAGACAGTCCCAGAAGAGGGAGCAAGTTCCGTGCAGCCAACCTGCTCTAGGGAGCCATTCCTAAAACTGAGCGGGAGAGGAAAGCATCAGACCCTGCCCGTGCACTCCAAGGAGGCCGCAGGGGCCTCGACGCGCTGAGGCGCTTCAGGGCTGGCACAGGGACGTGGGCTGTGACGCGCCCCGAGTACAGGGGGTCACGCTGGCCAGGGGCCAGCAGCAGGCAGAAAGCTGCCGGGGCTGGGGAAAAGCCCTGCCCTGCTTACAGGGTAGCCGGGCTGGGGGCCGGGAGAGCTCCGTTTCCCCTCCCAGGTGCGGAGACAGGGGCTCTCCCCCTCCTTACAGCGTTGCCCCTCTCTCCGGGCAGCCAAAGGAGCACGGCGGCAAAAGGCCGACCACAGCAAAGACCCAGCCCTGCAGACAGGGAGGGCGCCCAGTGCAAAGCCAGCCGCGGCACCCTGAAGGTGCCCTGGCCTGGAAAAGCCCTTTGCCCAGAGGGCCCCTCCTGGCCCCTCTTCAGCTCCAAGCTGGCTCTTGCCTCGCCGTTCCACTCTTGAGCTCGAAGACGCTGCCGCTCTTGCCTCGTCGTCCCACGGCTTCTGCCAATGGACGATGACACGCTCAGGCCTGAGAAGCTCCACACCCTGTGCCTGAAGGGAACCGCGACCGCACAGCTCCACGGGGACATTCTCAAGGAGCCACCCACAGATCCCCGGGCTGCCCAAAAGCCTCCAACTTCAGTTCCAAGCTGCTGCTCTTACCTCGCTGTTCCAATCCTGAGCTGCAAGCTGCCAATGCTGAAGCTTGCTCTTGCCTCGCCGTTCCACTCTTGAGCTCGAAGACGCCGCTCCTCCAGCTCGCTCTTGCCTCGCCGTTCCACTCTTGAGCTCGAAGACGCCGCTCCTCCAGCTCGCTCTTGCCTCGTCGTCCCACGGCTTCTGCAAAGGTGGACGAGGACAGAGTCAGGCCTGAGGATCTCCAGCTCCCAAAGGGAATGCCACCCAACAGCCCCACAGCGAGATCCTCGTGCCACCACCCACACAGCCCCCCAGCTGCCCAAAAGCCTCCAAGTTCAGCTTGACTCACCATCGCAACGTCCGACGCGGTCCCACGCCGTGCTGGGAGCCGGGCCCTCTGGGCAAATGAAGCTGGGCGTGCAAAGCAGCGGCCAAGAGGCTGCACCCCTGCTTACAGGGGGCTCAAGCCGCTGCCTGGACTGCAAAGTGCCCGGGGCCCCAGAGCACTGGCCCCGACTTACAGGGCGGCTCTGGTCCCCAAGGCCTAAGGAGGCTCCTTCTCTCCAATTCCGGGCCGCTCCCCACTAACGGGGCGGGCGCCCCACGCAGGCTGCCAGCTGAAGGGAGCACAAAGGCTCCCAGACCCGCAGCCTGCTTACAGGCCGGCCCACACCCAGGGAGCCACGGAGCTCGGCCTTCCCCCAAGGCAACAGGAACCAGCCTCTAGAGTCAGGCAGTCGAGCTCACGGCCTAAGGCCGAGGGGCCCGAGGGGCCGCGAGCCCAGCCCTGAGGACAGGGAGGGCGCATGCCTGGCCCCATGACTCCTGGCCCCACGCCTCTGAAAGACCGGGGCCAGGGATACCCGCCTGATTACAGGGGGTCCCTCCAACCGCCCGCCGAGGCCAGGGGACGCACAGAACCCCACTTACGGGGCCGTCCCCTGCAGCCCGGCACCCCCCAACAAGCACCACGGAGCACAGGCTCCGGCCTGCGCCCCACTTAGGGAGAGGCCGGAGCCCAGCCGCGGCGCAGCACGGCACACAGCCGTCTGCAGGAGCCCCGGGAGCCTCCTCAACAAGGCCGCCAGGGAGGTGGCACCAGCCCAAAGCAGCGCCAAAGGTGGGACCGCGCCCTGCGGCACAGCACTTCTTCAACCTGCCCCCTGGCAAGGGCCCGGGAGCGCTGGTTCCTGTCAGCTGGCTAAAGGAGCCTCCCCAGCCCTGCTTACAGGGACCTGGGTGGGGCTGCTCCTGGGGCAAAGGGCGCTGCAAGGTCCCGACACGTGCCCCGAGTACGGGGCCGGCAGGACCCAGGCCCTGGCTACAGGCGGGTCACAATGCCCCGCTGCCGTTAGGCGGCTTCGCGCTGTCCTCAGAAAGCAGGGGCAAGGCCGGACACTTTCTCCACCCGTGCATTTTGGGCACCCGCCTGTGGCTGCACAGAACCCCTCTTTCCCTCCTGGGAAGTCTAAGCTACGCTGCTCTATCTCTAAAGGGGGGGCTGAAGCACAAACACACTTCCTCACTCACACCAGCTAAGGGGAAGACAGGGGAAGGGAAGACAGGGGAGGGCAAGACAGTCCCAGAAGAGGGAGCAAGTTCCGTGCAGCCAACCTGCTCTAGGGAGCCATTCCTAAAACTGAGCGGGAGAGGAAAGCATCAGACCCTGCCCGTGCACTCCAAGGAGGCCGCAGGGGCCTCGACGCGCTGAGGCGCTTCAGGGCTGGCACAGGGACGTGGGCTGTGACGCGCCCCGAGTACAGGGGGTCACGCTGGCCAGGGGCCAGCAGCAGGCAGAAAGCTGCCGGGGCTGGGGAAAAGCCCTGCCCTGCTTACAGGGTAGCCGGGCTGGGGGCCGGGAGAGCTCCGTTTCCCCTCCCAGGTGCGGAGACAGGGGCTCTCCCCCTCCTTACAGCGTTGCCCCTCTCTCCGGGCAGCCAAAGGAGCACGACGGCAAAAGGCCGACCACAGCAAAGACCCAGCCCTGCAGACAGGGAGGGCGCCAGGTGCAAAGCCAGCCGCGGCACCCTGAAGGTGCCCTGGCCTGGAAAAGCCCTTTGCCCAGAGGGCCCCTCCTGGCCCCTCTTCAGCTCCAAGCTGGCTCTTGCCTCGCCGTTCCACTCTTGAGCTCGAAGACGCTGCCGCTCTTGCCTCGTCGTCCCACGGCTTCTGCCAATGGACGATGACACGCTCAGGCCTGAGAAGCTCCACACCCTGTGCCTGAAGGGAACCGCGACCGCACAGCTCCACGGGGACATTCTCAAGGAGCCACCCACAGATCCCCAGGCTGCCCAAAAGCCTCCAACTTCAGTTCCAAGCTGCTGCTCTTACCTCGCTGTTCCAATCCTGAGCTGCAAGCTGCCAATGCTGAAGCTTGCTCTTGCCTCGCCGTTCCACTCTTGAGCTCGAAGACGCCGCTCCTCCAGCTCGCTCTTGCCTCGCCGTTCCACTCTTGAGCTCGAAGACGCCGCTCCTCCAGCTCGCTCTTGCCTCGTCGTCCCACGGCTTCTGCAAAGGTGGACGAGGACAGAGTCAGGCCTGAGGATCTCCAGCTCCCAAAGGGAATGCCACCCAACAGCCCCACAGCGAGATCCTCGTGCCACCACCCACACAGCCCCCCAGCTGCCCAAAAGCCTCCAAGTTCAGCTTGACTCACCATCGCAACGTCCGACGCGGTCCCACGCCGTGCTGGGAGCCGGGCCCTCTGGGCAAATGAAGCTGGGCGTGCAAAGCAGCGGCCAAGAGGCTGCACCCCTGCTTACAGGGGGCTCAAGCCGCTGCCTGGACTGCAAAGTGCCCGGGGCCCCAGAGCACTGGCCCCGACTTACAGGGCGGCTCTGGTCCCCAAGGCCTAAGGAGGCTCCTTCTCTCCAATTCCGGGCCGCTCCCCACTAACGGGGCGGGCGCCCCACGCAGGCTGCCAGCTGAAGGGAGCACAAAGGCTCCCAGACCCGCAGCCTGCTTACAGGCCGGCCCACACCCAGGGAGCCACGGAGCTCGGCCTTCCCCCAAGGCAACAGGAACCAGCCTCTAGAGTCAGGCAGTCGAGCTCACGGCCTAAGGCCGAGGGGCCCGAGGGGCCGCGAGCCCAGCCCTGAGGACAGGGAGGGCGCATGCCTGGCCCCATGACTCCTGGCCCCACGCCTCTGAAAGACCGGGGCCAGGGATACCCGCCTGATTACAGGGGGTCCCTCCAACCGCCCGCCGAGGCCAGGGGACGCACAGAACCCCACTTACGGGGCCGTCCCCTGCAGCCCGACACCCCCCAACAAGCACCACGGAGCACAGGCTCCGGCCTGCGCCCCACTTAGGGAGAGGCCGGAGCCCAGCCGCGGCGCAGCACGGCACACAGCCGTCTGCAGGAGCCCCGGGAGCCTCCTCAACAAGGCCGCCCACTCAGTGGCACACAGGGCATCTGCCACCGCCTCAGTTACATACAGGCTACCCCGCGTGCCTCATCTCAGGGCTTCCTCTGCCACACTCGAGGCACCTGCCTCCCCTCAAATCACCTTTGCGTAACCTAAGGGGAGCGCCACAGATGCGCAAGTGGCATCTGAAGCCTAAGGGGTAAGTAATAATATCGTACTTGTTACATTGTACCAAGGAATTGTAACAAGTAATAGTGCACCAAGATGAGCAGGTGAAACAAACAAGATTGCAAAGGCAGGGAGACAACAACACCACCATGAGCCAAAGAGCAAATTTTAATGGAACTTGCATACTGCAAAATTACCTAAAAACAAGTTAGACTGAAAAAACCAAGAAGCATCAGACATGTCGTGCAAATAGAAGTAAAAAATTCAAACCTAAGGAAGACTACAGAAGTCTTCATCAAAAGACCCCCAGAAGACTTAGGTTCACAAGGAAACTGATGCAGAAGTGAAACCAACAAATACCCATAGAACCATGACACAACTATACACAAATATCAGTATTCACAAGACACCTTGCAACTGGGACATTACAATTTAGAATGAAACCTGAGGCAAAACAACATTGAGTGTGTTTTGCCAGAGAGATCCACCTCACTCCCATCTCTCAATATACAAACACCTGCTCTGTAGCCCTCTGATTATAGAGCTTTGTTTTCTTGCCCAGATTTGGGCTTCACATCTACTGCCCCTCAGGGACACTCAGGGCCCCTCAGGAGAACTCAGGGAATCGGCCATTCCTTCAGTGACCTCTTATTCCCTCAGTGACACATGGGACACCTGCCACTCAGCCAGGGACAAATGTCCCCTCAGTGACCCTCAAATCCCCTCAGCATCACCTGGGGAGCCACCTCACCCTCACTGTCCGTTTTGGTCTTTACAAATTACCTCAGATTTGCCTTCAAAAATATTCATTCAGTCCCTTACAGATTTCTCCAGATTTTACCCCCAAAAATGTTCCTTCTGGCCACTAAAAATGACCTCAGGTTTTATCACAAATTTTTTTCTGCCCCACCTCCAAAAATTACCTCAGACTTTTCCCCAAAAGCAATTTTCTCCCCTGGAGAAAGGGTTTTCCTTCCAAAAATGTCAGCTACAGGATCGCCACAGATTACTGCAGCTTCTGTTGCCACACGCCTCAATTTTACCCCAAAATGCTAATTCCTTGCTTTCCAGGTGATGCCAGGAAATTCGAGCACTCCTCCCCCCAAGAAGTTATTTTTCTCCCCTCTGACTTACCTCATCTCTTCCGCCCGCAAAGCAAAACACCGTGAAGACTCGTGAGGGCAGTCGTCCATTCCTCCTCTGTCTCACCCCAGGCGCTGCTTGAGGGCGCCTCCGGGCCCGCGCATGGGACCCCGCCCGACGCCTCGCCGAGAGCGGCGGAAACAGCGGCTTCGAGATCCCGCCGCCGCCGGGGCTGAGGGCACCTGAGGGCACCTGAGGGGCGAGGGCGCCGCCCCGGGCCCACACAGCGGCTTCGAGTTCCCGCCTCAGCGCCTGAGGGCACCTGAGGGGCGAGGGCGCCGCCCCGAGCCCACACAGCGGCTTCGAGTTCCCGCCTCAGCGCCTGAGGGCACCTGAGGGGCGAGGGCGCCGCCCCGAGCCCACACAGCGGCTTCGAGTTCCCGCCTCATCGCCTGAGGGATCCTGAGGGGCGAGGGCGCCGCCCCGGGCCCCCACAGCGGCTTCGAGTTCCCGCCTCAGCGCCTGAGGGATCCTGAGGGGCGAGGGCGCCGCCCCGAGCCCACACAGCGGCTTCGAGTTCCCGCCTCAGCGCCTGAGGGCACCTGAGGGGCGAGGGCGCCGCCCCGAGCCCACACAGCGGCTTCGAGTTCCCGCCTCAGCGACTGAGGGCACCTGAGGGGCGAGGGCGCCGCCCCGAGCCCACACAGCGGCTTCGAGTTCCCGCCTCAGCGACTGAGGGCACCTGAGGGGCGAGGGCGCCGCCCCGGGCCCACAGAGCGGCTTCGAGTTCCCGCCTCAGCGACTGAGGGCACCTGAGGGGCGAGGGCGCCGCCCCGGGCCCACAGAGCGGCTTCGAGTTCCCGCCTCAGCGCCTGAGGGATCCTGAGGGGCGAGGGCGCCGCCCCGGGCCCCCACAGCGGCTTCGAGTTCCCGCCTCAGCGACTGAGGGCACCTGAGGGGCGAGGGCACCGCCCCGAGCCCACAGAGCGGCTTCGAGTTCCCGCCTCAGCGCCTGAGGGCACCTGAGGGGCGAGGGCGCCGCCCCGAGCCCACAGAGCGGCTTCGAGTTCCCGCCTCAGCGACTGAGGGCACCTGAGGGGCGAGGGCGCCGCCGCAGCGGGCGGGAATCGCGCCCCGCGGTGCCAGAGAGCAGCACAGCCGGCAGCCACCACCCCTCAGGGACACTCAGGCCCCTCAGTGACCCTCACACCTCCTCTTCATCACCAGGGGCACCCACCTCTCCCTCAGTGTTCATTGTGGTCCTTACAGATTGCCTCAGATTTCTCCTTCCAAAATGTTCTATTCCATTGAGATTACCTCACGTTTTCCCTTCATGACATCCTCATCTGCATCTATATATTACCTCTGATTTAAGCCCAAAATGCCACCTTAATGATTATCTCAGATAATCATTAATCAGATTTTTTCTCCAAATGTCCTTTTTTTCCCCTACTGATTCCCCTCAGATTCTCCCTCAGAAACCTTCCTTATTTGTCCTGTACTAATTACCTCAGATTTTGCCTGAAATATATTCATTTACTCCCCTGCAGACGACCTGAGGTTTTACCTCAAAGATTTTCTTTTTGGCCTTTAAAAATTACCTCAGGTTTTTATCACAATATTTTCTTTCCCTTCCTCCCCAAGTTACCTCAGACTTTTCCTGCCTTTTCCCAAAAGCAACTATCCCCCCTAGAGATCCCCTCATATTTTCCCGCCAAAAATATCCGCTATTTGTCCTGCACAGATTCCCACTGTCCAGTGGAAATAAAACTCCTCAACTTTACCCCCAAAATGTTGATTCTATGCTCTTCAGGTGATGCCAGGGAACCCCAGTCCTCCCCTCTGAAGTTCTTGCTGTCCCCTCTGAGTTACCTCAGTATTTCCCCTCACAAACTGAAACACCGTGCAGTCCTGTGACAGTGCAGGCCATTCAATTTTTTGCCATAAATTCCGTGTTCTTGGTTTTCCAATTGTCCACAACCATTTCTCCCCAGTGTGACATTTCTTACAGTTCTTTCATTCCCACCCCACAGGTTTCCAGTCCCTGTTTTACATATCCATTTCAGCTGTGCATCACAGTTTTACTTCTCTTCCTACCATCTGTCTTCCTCATTATCCTGTCCTATTTTCTCCCCTTAGCATTCAAGTAACCTTCCTCCAGCTTGCTCTGTCATTCCCTATGAACATTCCCAAAGACACCCAACGCTTTACTTTCCTTTTCGTGAAAATAAAGCACTTTACTCTTCTGGATGCTTTCTGGACAAACTCAGTTTGGGAACAAGCTGGTAGCAGGGGCACTTTTTCTTCCTCCTATCACTCAGTCTGGGTCACAGCCTGTAGCCCTCACAGGTGACCCCACAATCATAACCACAGTGTTCTGCCATTCCCAGGACTGGAGATCTCAGTCAACATCTTCAGGACATTCAATGACTAAATTGATTACAAATCCATTACAAATATGCAATTTTTTTTTTCAAGGCTGTAAATGTAAACACTTTTGTAGAGTTTTGGTACATGAAGAGAAAGAGTGTTCATCTGAAACAAAGGCTACCACCTTTTTCCTCTGATAACTTTTCGCCCTCACCCCAGACTTTAGGAGAGACAGGTTTACCACAGTGCTTTGAAGTCTTTTTTGTACCTTGAGAGCGCTGTTTAACAGCCTCACCTCTAGGATGGCTCTCTGCCAGAGAAACTGCCAGAGAGCCGAGCCCCGTGGAGACAAAGGCAAACTCTCACACAGCTTCAGAGCTGCTGGGAGAGGAGAATCTGATCCATTGACTTGTTCCCAAAATAGCACCCGCTGGGAGGTGCCTGACTGGCCAATACCTGTGGCGTTTCCATCACCGATTTTGATGAAGTCCAGTGCCAGGAGTCCTGGGGTGGTTTCCTTGACAACCAAAAGAAATGCACAAGGGGCGTGCACATGACTTTTCAGGCTGTGTTTTAACTCTGAAACAATGAGCTGCACCATCAGAACTCAGATAAATAACACCTAGGTGTACAGCCAAATGGTGAATGGCATTTATGTTCAAATTTGAGCTGAGCCTGAAATCTGCCATGAAAAAAACCCTCAAGAGAGCAAGCAGGCTGGAAGTCTTTCTCCTATTCAATAAGGCAGAGATCTTGCAAGATTATCTACTCTGTTATTTTATAGCCTTTAGATGAGAAATTTCAAGAGATGAAAGGTATTTCTATGAGATAAATCTAACATTGAATTAATTTGAATGTCCCAGCTAAATCCAAAGGTTTCAAATTTCAAAGTTGATTGCAGACTGTTCATCAGAAGCACTAGGGGCATTTATTAAAATCAGAATGTATTTTGAAATTGTTTTAACAAAACAGTGTAAATTTTAAGCCAAAGCATACAACACCAATAGGAGTAACAGTATATTGTTACTCATTGTTTGTATGTAGGCATGGCCACAAATTTTCTATGGACAGTAAATTCACTGAAAACTTCATATTTTCATGAATTCAAGTTACACTGAGAAGCATTTTAAGTCCTATTATGGCCAATATTTTTTCAAGGAAGAATTCCATTATAAAATATCAAAATACAGAATTTCAAAAGGAAATATGTGCTTTTAGGTTTCATAGTTTTGGCATTTTGTTTTACAAATTACCTACTCTTTGAGGAAAAAAAGGAAAAAAAAAAAAAAAAAGAACCCCAAGAAGTATCATGTACAATAGATTGACAAGTAGTGTTAAGACTGAAAATATGTTTGGGATGTTTTTGGCTTCTGTTTTTAACTCTTTTAGATGAAGGACCAAAATATTGTTATTCCAGTTCAACACAGAGTTTTATTTTTCAGCTTAGTAGATAGTCATAAACATCCATTTCCTTGCTTTGTGCTTGGAAGGAATAAGCACATGTGAGGAAGCTAGGGAGAAATTGAAGGGATTGTCATGGATGAAATAAGGAAAGCAGAGGGAGTAAAGAAAGGACTTATCAAAGGTGACAAGCCAGATGACCAATGTAAATGTTTTTGAACTCTCTGCTGACATCAGGATACCTCATAATAATTTCATTTCAGACCTTTCTGATAACTCTGCTCTTTCATTAATTCCTTTTTACTGAGGTAATAGTGAGTTACGTTGTTTGATGATTCTCTAAAGATCCAAGAAGGCAAAATATTCTAATAAGGCAACTTTATTTCACAAATAATATTGCATTCACCAATATAATTGAATTCTAGTGTATTCTGCAGTAGGCCATGTCCCCAGCAATGGGGTATGCAACACCCTAATTCAGAGGAAATTTTGGAAAAATGAGTTTGTCCTTTCCTAGAGCTAAGTATCAGTTAGTGGAAAATCATCAGACAGATGGTTTACTCTGAGAGAATATTTAATAACCCAAGAAAAAGAGAGAAGAACCTGATCATCACTGACTTCCTCTGGAGAAAAATTCCCCATGCCTGGGGTTTTGCAATAGTTGGTATCCTACTTTGATTGTAGGTGTAGCCTCAGGAAAGGAAATTATTCTCAAATTGTCTTCCTCCTTATCAAAAGCTTCCCTTCTTCATGACAAGAGATGCAGACTCTGAACGAGGGTGTCAAAGATGTCTTGTGGTTAAATGACTCTCTGATGCAGCATCAGAAAAATCTTGCAAATAACTTAATCAGCTGTTCTTTTACCTATATTACTTAACAACTACTTAAACATGTAATATGAAAGTGGCCTTTAATTTGCTGGCATTCAGGAGATGTTTTAGGGCAAAGCAAATTTTCTGCTTAGTCCAGTTTACAGCAGGTTACTGCAGCAGGCACTGACTCAAACCCTGACAAAGTGCACTGCCCCATAACATCCTGAAACAAGCACTGAGAGGTCCCACAAAACCCCTTCAATTTCTATTTCTGTGGATCCCAATGGTTTAGAGAGAAATTAATATGTGCTTTTCCCTCAGTGTTAGGGCCTTCTATTCATTTGCAGAATGAAAAGCTTTTAATGTAGGTCAGACTCAGCTCTTCACAGCGTATTCAACCAAGATGCAGCTATTAAGCTTCCCTTTAAAACATTCTCATTTCCCAAGCCAAGAGCCCTGGCTCAGTGTTGTAATTATAAACTGCAAGTTCCAAAATTAGCAAGTGGTAAAGGTGAAAAAGGATGGAAGCACAACACACCCACAATTCATTATTTGTTGAGTGAGGTCCAACATTGGATGGGAAAACTAACAAGCACTTTGTGCTTTGAGCTGACTCAACAAAATAAAAATTTTCTTTGGATGCACAGCGAGCAGAGCTCCCACTCCAAAGGCAAAGATGCTCCTCTTGCATCAGTGTGGAACTCCAGTGGCTTCAGCAGATGAGGGACCTCTGCCAGATCTCTGCAGGCACAGACACTGCAAGTGCAGGCATCAGGTGTTCAGGCAACTCAAGTGTCTGGCAGAGACCAAAGCAACGATTTCACAGAAACAATAAAACTTCTGTACACTGGCAGCTGAAATATTGTGGTATTTTTTCACTTAAGACAGCAGCTCTTTCATAGCAGAAGAGTTCAGGCAAAATACAACAATATATCCTGGGAAACGCTGATGGATGTGATGGAGGCCTTTTCCTAATCTAGAAGTGAGATTTCCTAATCTCTCCTTTATTCTTCCACAATAAACCGGCATTGTTAAAACAACAAGGGAAATGCATTAATTTCATGTTTTCCTTTCTTGCTGCTTAACTGCATTCCTTTGCTTTTATCATGAGCAATAATTCCTCCTCACACACCCCCTGCTTCAGCCAGTGAGTTTCCACATTAGTATCATAGGGCTTGAGTGTTGTTTAGCATGGAAATAGCATCAGATTACCCAGCTTAAAATAATATTTTGCCAGCATTCAATAATTGTAGTCAAAGGATGCTTTATTTGTATTTCAGGTAGTAAAGTACTAATTTTTCCTCTTTATACTTGAGGGGAATTTTAAAAACCTGGGTTCAGAACAAGCTAAGCCTTTGTGTTCCTTGGGAGATCTGAAGTGTGTTTAAAAAAAAAAAAAAAAAACCCAACACAACCACCCAACATTAAGAATCTTCAAGGGTCCAAGTCATACCTGTCCTGTCAGAGCTGGGGCTCAGCACAGAGAGCAGGAGGCAGCATAAAGGAGCCATTGTGTGGGGAGCAGCAGGACACAATCCTGCATTTATGGAGGATTGACTGTGCTCTCCGTTTTTTAATCAAGCTTCGTCTCAGAGCACCACGGTCAAATATCCCAGCGGCACCTTGGCCTTTCAAGTGCATCCTTCACTTGATTGTCAACACAATCCATCCTTCTTAAAGACACTCCAGGCTTTGTTTTATTAATGAGATCACCTTCTCTCCTCTCCACCTACCACCCTCACTGCCTTGACCTAGGCTGCTTTTTCAAGTTACCAGACTGGCTTCTAGTGCCATCTATTATAAGACATTTTCTCTTTCTCAGCATAAGAACAATGACTAAATAGAGCTACATTTTTTAAAAGTTTAACTTTTGTGTCCTTACAAATTATCAGTTTCTGGAGGCATCTTGGAACTTAAAAAACAAAATAAAAAGGGAGGGGTAATTGCTATGTTGCTTCTTTCTAAGCATTCTTTTTCATAAGCAAATTTGGGAGAAAAAAATGTGATGAGAAAAACCTGCTTTCCACAGGTGCTGAGTGTCAAGGTGCTTATTACCACAACTTTGAAAATTTGATTGTTTGAAACTGATTTTCTATCTCTCTGCAAATATTCTGTGATTCATGAGTAAATTTTCTGTATATTTCTTGATCATGCTACCTACCTACTACCTGTATGAACACACAGTCCCTGCTCAGTTAATGCAGTTCTGCTTAATTCTGTCTTTAACTACAGACAGAAAAAGCAAAATTTCAGCCATCACTTTTTTAGAGGGTCATGCCATGGTTTGGGAATGGTATTCTCCGATTTAGTTCTCCTAGTAAAACCACTCCGTCCTCCTCGGGGTGGGATGGAGAGGAGAACTGGAGGCACAAAAGGTAAAACTCTCAGGTTTTTGTCTTCAGCTTTGAACTTAAATTATATTAAACATTATGCTTTTAGTTTCAGCATCAAGAAACCGTAATTAAAAGAACAATTTAAATTATATTGTGAAGATACAAAATAGCTATGTGTAATTTCTTAACACGCCTGGGTTTAACTGATATTTTTCACAAAGTTTGCAATAGAAGCATGAAATAATTCCAAAGAGTTCCTCTACAGTGTGTTTATCATGGGCCAGCCTCCCTCTCTCATAAATAGGCTGTGCCTGGAAACTGGAATTACTCACTTAACACAGCTTTGTTTAAAAGCCTTTCCTTGGCACCTCCATCCCCCCTGAACCTTCCAGCAGGGAGAACGAAGATGTTTTGGCCTCATTTCACTCAAGAATATGCCTAATTTCATCATAGTCAGCAAAATACTTAGGCACATGCTGTGCTTTATCTTTTATTTTCTTTTTAAAGTGGCCTCTTTAACTTTGTTAGCCCTTAACTCCTTTCTCAGAAAGTAGAGGGATTTACAAGTGGTTTTATATCCCTTGGAGTTCTGTTAAAACATAAATGAGGGTTTTACTTGTGTGAATCAATCCTGAAAGTGAAAAAAAACCAACCAAAACAAACAACATAAATACACTTTTTTTTTTCTTTTTTTTCCTGAGGAGAAAGATTTGCAGGAGATAACAACTTTTCCTAGAGCAGCTGGCATAGCAGGAGAAAAAAAAAACAAACAAAAAAAAACAAAAAAAAAAAAAAAAAAAAAAAAAAAACAAAAAAAAAAAAAAAAAAAAAAAAAAAAACAAAAAAAAAAAAAAAAAACATGGACAAGCTTTCCAGACTGCAAACACTTCTTTAATTCCAAAACAGGAGTCCTGAAAAGCACAAGGAGTTTTTCAGTTGAGTTTTATTAAGTCAGACATTGAGACAGATCCTGTAATACCTCAGGAGCCCCAGGGTGTTCCATGGACCTGGAGGTTTTGTGTGTGAAGTCTTTCTCTCCCATTTCTGGAGTAGGTTCTACAGTTCCTTTTCTTTTATTTTCTTTTTTTCCCCTTTCCCTCCCCTGCCCCGCCTTTTACTAGAAATAAAACTCTTATGCCTTCCCTTGAACATTTTATAATAATTTTACAAAGCTGTGCTTTGGGCCTCTTTCCTCCTTACTCCCCTTGAAAAAATGAGTCATAAATGGGACGTACAAGCACCTGGTTTCCCTGAGAGAACACAAATTTTAGGTAGCTGCTGCTAATTTCACATGTCCTAAAGTGCAACCCTTATCAGATTTAGCTGAAGTAAATCAAGGTGCAGACAGTAGGAAATAGCCTTGTTTTGACAGGAACAGGAATAACCTGGAGTGTGTTTGTTCCTGGATAAAGCAAAGGCAGCTATTGATTGAGTCCAGCTCACTGGGATGATTCAAATTAAGCACAGATTTAGGTCTTGCTGCTCAGACCTGTCGTAGAAACTTCTCTAAGAGCTTGCATGCAAAGCTGCTTGTATCACTTGCAAATATGCACTCAGGGCCGTTTTTCTGCTTGTCAGAAGACAGAAACAGCTCAGAAATAGCTCAAAGACACAAATAAATGCTGCCAAAATTGTGTTTGAAAGACACAAATAGAGGATGTCAATTGTTTGTTTGTTTCCAAGAGGGCAAACAGGGACAATACAAGCCTGGGATAAGGGTCCGAGAGAAGGGTTGGGAGAAAAAGGCAATGAGAGGAAACTGAAAACAGCAAAGTTCAAAAGAAAATAAATTTGTAACCCTAAAGGAGATATTCATCAGAGCTGAAATTAATGCAGAACTCCTAAAACTCAGCAGGCCTTTGCTCTCTATTCATTTATTAAACCCAGTGAGAAAAGGCACAGCTCATTTCCCTTGAAGGTCTGGGCTCGCATCTGTGCTGAGCAGTAAAGACAAAGAAATTCCTACTCCTGGTCTGGAGCTGCTAAAGAATTAGAACAATCTTATTAGCCAGCATGCCCTCAAAAAGCTTATGAAATGTCATAGAAAGAACCTAACTTATATTTCTGACTGTAAAGATGTTTATTTAAACAGATACCATTATTCAGGATTTATTTTTTTCAATGGGAGTAAGAAACATAATCAAACCCATTGTAAATGGCATATTCTCTTAACATACTCTCGCAGTTGTTCCATGATCTGCTGTTCAAAATTCTCCAAATTTCAAAAAGGCTACATGCTCTAAAACTCTAAGACCAGCCTTTGTAAAAAGGTTTTGAAATACTGAATATTTTCAAATATATGATCTGCTTTTCCCACTTACATTTTTGCATTCATGGACTATAAATATCAAGGAACTCTTGCTGCTTTTGCTTGTTTCTGCCAAAGTTTCTGTGTGTGAGTGTGACACCTAAAATTAGGTTAAGGAAAGAAGATGCAATCCCTTTTCCCTCCTTGTCAGGGAGTTTCCCTTCTCAGGAATATAAGAGCTATTTTCATTCTAGAAATGATTGACTTATCCCCTTCAAGTGGTAAGTATCAACTGGAAACAATTACCTTTGGAAAGAGGAAGTTTTCAATTGTAGGATGAGTGAGCACCATCTGTAATTTTGTGCCTTCAGGCTGCCTTAACTAAAAAGTTCAATAAGTTAAAGCCAGGAAAAGGGAAGAGGGGGAAAAAAAAACCCAAACCAAGACAAAAAAAGCCCCCAAGACTTTAATTATTTCCAGCAAAATGAGTCTTTTAGCCTTTTGTTTGCACACAGATAGTATGCTTGTGGAATGGTTGTAAGTTGTGCTTTTTTTTTTTTTAGTGTTTTCTGAGTTTGTTTGAAGTGTCAAAGCTACAGCATTGTGAGGATGAAGTCCAGATGTCATCATTTTGAAGTCCAGGGCAGATGATGGATGATCCTCAACACTGTTTATAAACAGAGGGCAAACACAGAGCCAACATAACAGCCTGGCTTGTCTTGCATTCTAGAAACATTAAAAAATACAAAAGATATTGCTTCATTCAGAAGAGAGTTCTAGAAATTCCATTTTTAAAAAATATCATTTTACATAAGAAAAAAGCCCCAAATATTCACAGAGAATTACTTGCCCCTCACACAAAGGAAACCTTTCTTTTTTGATCTTCATACAAAGCATTTCAGCAACTGGCAAACTGCAAAACCCATCACTTTAATTAGAAGAAATAATTGAAAGTGGGGGTTCTTATCTGAATTTTATCCTAACCCCAGAATATAAACATATTGTTGGTCTGCAAAGAGGGCCTGGCAATATCACAAAACACAAAACCTGATTTTCTGAGATGGCTTTCAATCCCACTGTTTAGGACAGGACTGGAATTACCATTTTCATACACAGAGCATGGTTTTGAAGTGTTTTAACCCTTCACATCACCAGAGGTAAAACAATTTTTATTTTCTTTTTAAATAGATGCAAAGAAATTAGCTGAATTGTATGCAGTAAGGCAAAGGTGTTTGTTAATATTTTATATTATATTATTATGTTATATTATTACCTTATAATTGCCAATCTTATTCAGGCCTTATTTACACCTTAGAATTGCTGATTTTATTCAGTCATCAGTAGTATTTTCCCCCCATCTATTGTTTGCTTACTTTTTCTAAGAACGTTTTAAATTTCTGGATGTCTTATAAATCCCATTCACCCTCTACTTTCTCCAAATGCAATTCTTAGTTAAAGAACTGCATAAAATTGGTTGACATCAAGGTTTTGATGCTACATCCAAGCATTCTTTATCTGATCATGCATGAAATTCAGCTGGTTTGGATTTTTGTTGGGGTTTTTTTGGGGTTTTAGGTGTTTTTAATTTATTGTATTGTTTTTCCTGTAGAATTGATCATATTGTCTCGCTCCCAAGGGTTTTTTAGCACAGCCACAAAGTGGAGTTCCCAACCCTCAGACATTCAAGGGTGGGGAGCATGAAACAAGAGGCAAGTACAGAAGAGATGTGACCCAAGGGCTGCACAGCCCTGTTCTTTCCTGGGGAAGTGGAAGACCTTGATCCACAATTAGGTACAGAGACCTTGTAACTTGGCAAAGAAAACAAGGCCAGAAAAGATAAAGAACTAGGCAGGATTTCTCTGTTCCTTTTGTTTGCATGCCATTGTGTGGCCTGATATATTCCATTTTCTGCCAGTACTTTGCTTCATCCTATTATCATTACCCTTGAACTTAATGGTGTTCATCCCATAGCAGCAGTGCCTCTAAAGGAACACCTCTGCACATCAAGACACGATTTGCTCTTTTGCTGATGGTAAAAGCCTCTTAAGGGAACCAGGAAGAAGCTTCTTAAAACACATATGGAAAGATTAACGTGTCTGAATGAAAGGAAACATTCTGAAATTTTCAAAAGCTTAGTTCACATTTTAATCTGATTTGGCTGTATAGTAGCTTACTTGTCATTAAAATAATGCAAGAAAAGCATCAAAATATTTTTTTTAAGGTTTTATCCTGCTTGCTTTCAGTGAGAGCTGCTTTCTAACCTTCCAAGTCAGCTGTGAAAGAGTATAATGTTACCATCTGGATAATGCCTTGAGATTCAGCTCTCTAACTCCCTCTGTCTCCACAGCAGCTCTCCCAAAACCCCAACAATGCCCTTTGGGTCCTTCCCAAGGACCCCTTACCCCGTTCCCAGGAATGGTTTGGGGTGGTATAGAATAAACTCCAGGCCACTCGTGGCCACTGCAAAAAATGAAACCTCTCCTGGCTGGAACCAGGACTCCCTGTTTTATAATTTTGCATTTTCACACAACCCCAAGAAAGGTTTGGGACAGTCCTTCCAGACTCCCTGCCTCCCTCTGAGCCACTCTGTCACCGTGCCCTTCCTCACCCAGACAATAAATTGGAAAAATTCATTGGGCTGACATTAGGACAGGGAGATTACCAGTTACCATCACAGGCAAAACAACCTGGGAAAAATTAAATTTATTGCCAAATAAAATTCATTTGGACAGAGAGAAATCAAGACAAATTGAAATAGCAGCTTCCACCCACTCCATACCCACAGCTCCTTCAGGGATGTTCACCTGCTCCACCAGGGTCTTCAGGCAGCTGAGGCAAAGCTTTCAATGTATGAAAGCAGTGCTTGAGCTCAGCAGTGCGTTTTAGTGCTTTTATCAGAGGCATCTGAGAACAGACTGCACCATGAACACAGCCCCGTTAACACCACTCTTCTCGCCTCCCAGTCAAAGTGCGGGGAGAAGAACAAAACCAGGGAACTTTCCCTTACTTTTTACTCTCAGCATGCCTGGTTTACATGAATTCCTTTTTAAGAACCGAGTATCAGCTGAGACAGAAGATCTGACACTTCAGAGTGACCCAGCATTCAGCTCTTACGTAAGTTTTCACTTCTGTTTACACGATTTTCCTCTCCTCCTCCTCTGCATCACTCATCCATATCCTTCTGCAATTCAATTTGGTTTCAAGTTATGTAAAATGTTTTCATCACTTACTGCTATGAGCTATCATCTGAGTGTACAATCCTGTTCCAGGCCACAGGGTCCCTGGAGAACACAAACCCTCAAGAGAAATGGGATTTCTTTGATGTCAGTGCACCGGGAGGAGGAAAGTGGCCAAGGCATCCTTTGAAACCGCCCCATTCAACCAGGGTGCTTCATTTCCAAGTGTCCTATATGCAGCCAGCTCACAAGGACATGAGGCAGTTCTGAAGCCCTGGGTATTTTCTTTTTGAGTACACCACATTTATTCAAACCAGCCAAATATTTTTCTCTTATTGATAAGCGCTGAAAAAATTAGAAAACTTGCTACAAATAAGGATGCAATGAACAGTGAGCAGACAATCCAAATTCCATGGAAATTTTAGTAGTAATAAGGACATTAATAATCCTCTCACAGAATTCTAAAATCAGTGAATTTATTGCATTTCCTGAGTAGCTAAGATTCCCAGGAAGCACAAGTTACAACACGAACATAAACTGTGAGTGAAGATTAAGACATTAGACTGAAAGTTCAAAAATCTGTTCTCTGTGTTTTTCTTTTTTAAAGGATTAATTTGACAAGATCAGCTTTAACACAACGATCTTAAAGACAGGGACACAGATCATGAACTCCAGAATCTCCTCACAGAAGCTACTCTGGGCATTTTATTCAGGAGCAGAAAACATCTATTCAACACGTCCTTTTACCTGTTGCTAAAGTACAGCCTCCTCCCCAGTGTAACAGCACAAAAAGCAGGAAAAGACCTGGCTCTGTATGAGCCCTGCTCAGCAATAACAAAAACATTTCTATATCATCAACACTGTGCTCTGCACAAATGCAAAATGCAGCCCCACACCAGCCAGTGGGAAGAAAAGTACCTCAGCCAAAACAAGCACACATGCAAAAAAGCTTCAGAGGATGAATAATACATGTACATAAACACGTGCATATATATATATAAAAATATCTAGGATTTGCTGGCTCTTTAAAATGCTTTAACCTTAAAAAAGGCTTTCTGTTGTTTTTGTTTTGTTTTGGTTTTGGTTTTTTTTTTTTTTTTTTTTTTTTGTTTTGTTTTGGTTTGGTTTGGTTTTTTTTTTTTTGTTTTTTTTGCATATGCCAAAGGCTTGAAAAGGCTGGTCTGATTCATGCCCTCCTAAGAAAGAGCTGATCATATTGTGAGGTCTGAGTGCCTCCTCGAGAGCTGGCAGTGGTGCAGAGACCCAGGCAGGGATGCAATGAGCTGTGCTGCTCCAGCCCTGCTGTCCTGGCAGAGGATGCTCTCCTGCCCATTGTCCCGCTGGCAAGGAGCAGCTGTTCTCCCAGTTCGTGCTGGCCTCTCAGCTGGACACCAGCCCAGCCTGGACAAACCAAGTGAGTTCCAGCCTCCCAACACATTTTACATTGTCAAAACTGAGGAAGAGACCAAGTTTCTGCATTTCAACCTGGGCAGTTCACAGCTATTTCAGTAAAGCCTGGGCTCATTTGTGATGCAGATCATCTACTTGGTGTTTTCAGTTGGCACCCTTTACAGTGGAGAAGAATCAGCCTTTAGCAAAGGAGAGTAGAGGCCAGAAGTAACTTCAGTAGGCACAGTGAGAGTTACCTGAAGTCACAACTTCAAGTGGAATGAACTGTGCAATTACAGGAGAGAAGTTGCTAAATTGGGAGATATTGACTCCCTCCGAGGCAGAGACACCTTGCAGAGACACCCAGACAAATGAGAGGGCTGGGAATCCCAACTGTGATTTTAGGAAAAGTTTCTTCACTGACAGGGTGGCTAAGCACAGGGACAGGCTCCCCAGGGAATGGTCACGGCACCAATGTGACAGAGCTCAGGAAGTGTTTGGACAGCGCTCCCAGGGATGCACACGGTGGGACTGTTGGGGTGTCTGTGCAGGGCCAGGACCTGGATTCAACGATCCTTGTGGGTTCCTTCCCACTCAGGATATTGTATGTTTCTATAATTGCATGATTCTCAGTTTTGGGAGCAGCCCCCCTGAAACTTAACCAGGAGGATTTTTTGTTGCTGTACGGAGTTTTGCATCATGAGATTGTTGTTATTGAGTGTTATAGATTTGTTTATCCAAAAGAGAGGCCACTGCCCTTGGCACTGCCCAGAGTTTGCCCTGGTTTGCCTGGAGCAGGATGTATGTGCATACCTCTTGCAGAGAACCCACGTGCTCCCACCTGGCACAAAAGCAGAATGTTTCATCCGGGATCTTGCTTCACCCACCAACTTGCCATGTTGACAGGAATTATCTTGTTAGAGGAACAGGCAACAAAACCATAAATCTTGTCTTGCAGAGAGAGCTCCATGCCTGAGGAAAGCTGTGTGACCTCTCTTTCTGCCATGAAGGATCCCATGTTTGGGCAAAACATCTGCTTGGAATGGCTGCCTGCATGTCAGAGTCCTTTCCCCACACTATTTCTTGAACATTTTGACAGGCTATTATTTTTTCCCTCATCCCATAAGATTTTATGGTGAGAAGAGGGGGAGAAGAGGTGATTATGTGATTTTGTTTGAAATTTCAGAGCATATTTAATACTGATGAATTTGCCAAGAAAATTGTATGACAGCAAATATAACACAGCATTTTTCCCCAGGTTTCATACGAAATAACATAAAACAAATTTCTAACCTGCTAATCCATGTCTGACTGCCATTCCTGGGTCTGAACAAGCAGGACACAGTGCTGTGGAATTCCAAAGTGCCTGATGTTTACAAGCAACCTGTGTATGACCTTTTGCCCTGTAATTTTTCACAAGAAGAAAATGCATTTTCTTCTCAGCTGGTAAAGATGTTTCTGCAAACACTGAACTCTTTGCCAATCTTTTAATCTAGTAAAACCCAGTAGAAGGTCGTTACCTTGTTATTGTATATGCACATCAGCTACTGTAAATTATAATGTTTATAAATACTCAATTCTTTCATTTACTCTCTCAAGTTTGAGTGATGAAAACCCAATGATGACTGCACACGCAAGTAGATCAGCTGTCTAATAAGTCTGGAAATTGCAGGAAATTTATGACTTCACTTTCTCCTGTGCTTTTTGTGTTTTTATTCCCGTTAACAAACTCTCTGTTTTCAATAGTTACCACTCACCTCATATTTGCCACTGCAGACAAGAGGAAACTACAATTCCATCATCATCCATTAACCAAACTGCCTTTCTCCCTTGCAGTGATTCTTAACACATTGTGCAAAAATAAAATATTACCAAAGATCTTCTCTAAAGCATGGTTTAACATTGAAAAAATACCACTTTTAAAAATATTAACATTATTAAAGCATGGCTGAGCGAGGTCTGGTTTCCCAGGCAAACTCCAATTTTGAACCACCTCATTTAAATCCACATAGGCCAAGAGATGTCAGTGGGAAAGAAACCAAGCACAAGAGTGGAGCTTTATGAATTTTGATCTGTGATTGAAGCTGTTATTTTACTTAAGTTTTCAAAATATTTGGTCACAATGCATAAAACAAATCTGGCATTTAAAGTGCGGGGCCTTCCACACTGGGCAGATCTCCTGAGGCTGACATAAGAATACATTATTTCAAGCCTCTTTTCCTTCCCTATTTCAATTCATTATATGTATGTATTTTAATGTACCATTTAATTTTTAATGTGGAGACTCTATGGTTACTGCAATATGAGTTTCATTATCAATACTGAATTAATTCTAATTAATTAATATAAAATATGAGGAACAAAAATACTGGGAAAAAATAAAAGCTGCTGGTAAAATGGATGAGGCAAACTAAATATCCATAGAAGACAGATTTAACCTCTATCTCCATGGCTGTGATAGCAATACTGGCCATAAATCTCACTTATGAGATTCCTAATAAGGGATATCATTTGTTGATGGTTTGAGCAAATTAATTAGGAGCAAGTGAACTGATGATGTGAATGGAGCACCTCTAAAACTAAGCTACAGATCAATGACAGAAAAACCATTTGAATTGCTACTCCTCTCTGTGTGATGAAGAGCAGCTGGCCCTGCCAAGGATCACAAAAACAGACTGGTATCATTTTAAACAATGCCAAATGCTGCAACTCAGAGCAGGATGGATGGAAGGTGTTCCAATTGTGAAGAAGGAAGTTACAGACAGAGCATTCTTTGCTCAAGGATGAAACATGGAACTCTATGAGAAGAAGATTGCCCATAAAGAATTATATGGAGAAGGAGAACAGAGCAATTCTGGGGCTCTCTACCAGCAGGATCTGGGTCTGTCACTTAGGCACTAATTCATGCTCTCCAGTGGCTCTCCAGAGGTTCTGAGAGTTATGGAATCAGAGGTGGCAATGGTCAGTGTTCTACATCCCCCCATCAATAATCAGTGTCCTCTATCCCCCCATCAACTTGCATCATTTATACACTTTGTATTTTCACCTGCACAGGTCAGTGGTTTCAGGAAAGAGATAGCAGTCAGTAGGAACCTGTCTATAAAAACATCACTATTACTCCTGTAGATCAATCTAATATATGATTTCTTTCTCAGGAGAAAATGAAAAAAGTGTGTAAGACTTTGCTTTAGATAAAGGGGGATAATTTAGATATAAAGTTCATAGGGATGGTGCCAATCTCCTCAGTTTTGATATCTGACCTGAAATATTCTTATATACAATGACACATTTATGATCCAGGGACATGTTAGGGTGGTCCTCTCTGAGATAGGAAATCACGTGTCTATTCTATCTTCCAGGCTAAACATTTTTCAAAACTAGGGGAAGAAAAAATCTTCTTTAACCTCTTCCTGTGCTCACAATTTAAATCTACCCAGTTTTATTTCTTTCTCCCTTAAAAGCACTTGAGCTCTGCCATCTTTGCTTAGGATGAAGTGCAGTTGACTTCATTAATAGTGCCAGTTATTTTCCATAGAGTGAAACACAAGTAAGACAGATTATATTGCCTGTCCTCAGCTGCACTTCGTACTGCAGCTTTTTTTTTCCTCTTTTCAAATGCAAGGTGTGAATGCAACACAATTGCTGAGTGGACTGTTTTGTATCCTAACAAAATATAGCAAGTGACAAGGGAGTTTTATGGTATAAAGGGAAAATAAATAAAAGAAACATACAGTTTGGAATGGAAGGCGCTATAGAGCAGCAGAGAAAGGAAATTGTCCTTTAGGAATCTACCACGTGTACTGTTATGCTGTAAGTATTTAATAATATTTCTGGGGAGAAAGAAAATTACATTTTTCCAGTCATTTTGCTGGCATCTCATATTTCCAATTAAATTTTAATAACAAATGGAGTTCCTTCAATATGCTTCAGTCGATTCCATGGACACATGTCATTCCTGTTTTAAATTCCATGTCCTCTAATAAGACTTTTAATACATCTACTTATGGGAAATGGAGAGGAGCAAGAGTTCAGATCATAAATTTGAGTTATTGTCTCATCATCAACTTCGACACAGTGGCAACAATTGACATCACTGGTAGTTTTGTCCATGTTATTCATTGTTCCACTCTGTGTGGTTGGGAAAAGGGGATGCTTCCCAATTGACTAATGGCTTTAGTAGCCTCCCTTGCATATATATTTTTCAAGGTTTCCAGAAGTCTTCAGGTTCAGCTGCCAAAAACTGAAACCAAGCTGAAATTATAATCATCGCCTGTTCCAAGCCTAGCTCCATTTCAATATCTCCTTAGGAGAGGATAAATAAAACAGCAACAAACAGAGCTGGAGGGAGGAAGATGAAGGACCAGAATCAAGATTGCCAGCTGTGGGCACTCACTGCAAAAATATTTAGACAAAAACTAGAGACTACCTCTCAGTTCCTCCAACCTGGTTAAAAATTTTCCTTTTGCCACTGACATATGAGACAGTCTGACAAATTATTGCTATTGTGATTTCCACTGTGTCGTTTCTATGGCTGAATATTCAGTCAAATCAAATAATTAATCAGTCATGGTAATACTGATGTGATCAAGTTCAAGCACATCTCTCTCTTTCCAAACATGTTCTTTGTGTGGTGGCATTTTGAGACTGATAATAAATAAAAATTATACCAATATATAAATATATCAGCAAAGCTTCTTCCTTTTTCATACATACTTCCTTCTGATAATTCAGCATCTATTTCAGGATAAATTTCTGTCATCAGAATGCTATTGATTTTCAATATTCTGAATTTTGACCATGTGGAAATTTTCCCTTGAGGTAGTTCAAGACATCTGTAGCAGTGGGGTGGGATGCTGTTATGGATTATAAGGCGATTAAGTTGTATGAAGAACAGAGGAGAATATGTTCTCTCCTCTGCCACATAATTTAAAAATATTAAAGTTCCTTACAAGGATTTTTAAGAGCATATTTTATACAGCATTTTGCAATACTGAAATAGCTGAGACAAATGTAAAATTAATGAATTTTCATGACTCTGTGATAACTTGCAAAAAAGTGAAGGGAATTAAATATAATCAAAGAATGATGAAAAAAATGTTGAAACCCAAAGATAAAAGCCAAATAAGATTTGATGTCTCCTGTAATAAAAGGTAGGGGGTAATTGGATTTTGTAATGAAAACAACTTTCTCTGAAACTGACAATTCTTTGGTTATAAGGATATTTCCAACAGCACTGAAGGAAAATGCCAGCTTAAAATGAGCCAACAAATATATTCTAAGTATCAATTGTTAGTGCATTAAGTATCAGATGTCACTCTCATAACAATATCATAACAGATTACACTTCTAATTGTCCTACAGGAGAAGACACAAATTCAAAAGAAATATGAACTGCAGTTACCAAATGACAATAACCTAAAAAATCAGACAAAATCATTTGCAAGATACTGGCAGAAATATTGAACTGCAGATAAATAGTCTCATATCTTCTTAGCCAATCCCAAATTTAGAGGTTTGTGATTTGATACCAGAACGAAAATTGTTTAAATTGCAATTATTAGTATTATGGACAGGAGATGTTCTAAATTATTGAAATTTGACAAAGCCAGGCACCTGCTTATGCCGCCAATAAATATCTTTCATCACTATGGTTGCAAAAACAAATAGTGACTAGCAAAATGTGGTTAAGTGAAATGAAATGATTGAGAAATGGAATGACACAGGGTCTGAATTGCATTAGCCTGCGGAGTGCTTGAGCAAAAGTGGATTTAACTGGATGAACTGGTGGAGTTTGCTGTCTTAACTGCTATAGCAAGATCTATTTTCTTCTAATTTAAACTGCAGGACCTGGGAGCAATTCCTCCTTCCTTGTTCAGGGACTCCAGTCCTTACTGCCACATCAGAGTGAGATCTGTTCTGAATCACCCCCCCTCCTGTAACTTCATTTCCATTGAAAGAAAACCTAAACATGTGTGCATGAACTGAACCACAGCTTTATGATATTCATCTGTTCCTCATTCTGCCCTTCCATTGCTCTTCATTTTCCCTCAGTAAGTCCTTTTAACACTTACAGAAAATAACTTACAGTTAACTATATGTTATTCTATAATTAAACTGACAAACAGAAAGGCAACTTGTTTGGAAGTTGAATGTTTGGACACAGTGGAGTGTAGTCAATTTTTTTTTTTTTTTTTATTTATAGTTACCCTAAATTTTTCCATTGATAGACAGGACACTATGCAATAAATCTGGTCCACTGACAATAAACTCTTGTTCCATATTCACTGGTGGGCCACAGGTGGAACAAAATCTCATTTTTGCCTAGCAGGTTCCAGAGTAATTTACAGTTAACCTGAGGAGCACACTGGACCTCCAGTGCTTGATAGGAGTTCCGCCATCACCTGCAGTTTTATGGAGAGTCAGATGTTTTCTTTTGGGGGCAAATCATTCGGTAGGAGTGAAGGAAAGTTTAGTTTGAATAATATGTATGTTTTGAGTCTGATCCAAAGCACACTGATTGTCAGAGGGAGCATTTGCCCACATATTCCTCTGCTAGCAAAGATAACTTTTATACGAAGCAATCATTTTAATGACTCAGAGTATAAATGGATAGCATGAGGTCATAAAGGTATTTCCTTTCCCTCCCCTGCAAATCTATGGCTCTTGCATGGCACAGCAGTTCATACTGAGAGCCAGACAGGCTGCTCACAGAGGTGCACTGCCATCCTCCATAACCTGCAGTGTCAGGATTCAGTTTTATGTGAGAAAAGGTCTATTTAAAATCAGTAGACGTGTAATGAATCCAGCAGTGATCTTGAGGCCAAGAAACATCTCAGCAGTGACACAACTTCAGAGGAGAGGTGATGGGTTCTCTGTCTTGTAGTGACATCACACCCAGGCTGGACTGCACTGTGCACCCAGAGTGATGTAAATGCGCACTTAAATTACAGGCAATGAAGTGAATTTAGAAACATCTTGCTGAAAATAAACCCAGAGTTTCTGCTTTCTGTAAAATGATGTGTTCCAACACCGGTGGGATTAATTTTTTAAATTAAATTAAAGAACAAGTGGAGTGTACTGAAAAAAAAAAATTCTTTCTCTCTTAGTGCCTGCACTAGTAGAGGGTGAGAGAAGGAAAAGTTATGTAATTCCTTAGCACACATAACTGAGCCTTTCCCAGCTCAGGGGTACCTGGATGCTGTGGATCTCAGTTTCCTCAGGGCATGTCAGTGTCCCAACCAAATTCCATCACCGTGCAGTAATGAATGGACAGGTTTTCAGCCTGTAGTATGAGATCACAGGTTTCTCCTAACTTAAAAAATTGCTATAAATTACCCATGAGCACCACGGCTGTTTGTTTTTTCAGCCGATGTCTTCATCCCTAAAGAATGTCTAAGAGCTATAAATAACCCTTAACCACCTCATGATTGAACTGGTGGAACCAGAGCCAGCAGTCAGAAGCCAAATGCTTTCACTATACACCGTAAGTATTCTTCTCAGTAAAATAAACTCCACATACTTCAGGACTTAGGGCACAGAGGCTGAAAAAATCCAACGTGAGGACAGCCCACTTTGGTAAATAATCACATTTTAGAAAAAAACAGGATAAATTTCAAGATGGGCAAAAGTGTGTTGACCTTCACAGGCATTTTGTGTGAGCAGAGGAGTTACACCATTGGGTGTCAGAGGGATCTAGACTTGAATCTCCTCAGGGGATGGAGCCACTGTCATTTTTGGCCTTTGCCATCCCACCAGAAGATGGGAGCAATCCCTGCATTCCCAGAGCCTGCTGGAGTAGCAGCTTGTGGCAGCACTTATTGAACAGGTTTAGCTGAGGAAAAATCACAAATCTCATCTGTTTGAGGTCAGAGGGGCTGATTTGGACAACAATTACACAGAGCCCAGGAGTTTATCTGGCCTTTTCAAAGGCCCAACAAATGCAAGGAACAAATTTCGATCCCATCAAGTGCAAGGAACAAAAAGAATTCATGCCCATAAATCCAGTGTTTCAGGATGTTGTATCTAGGAGCATCTATTAGCAATTTAAAGAATCCAAGGTCCCAAATTAGAACTTTACTCCCATTTATCAGTGAATTACTTCAATGAGAGCTCTGCTGACTCTCAAGAAAGCAGGGCCTGAACTGAAGAGTTTACAACCTGAATTAAAAACAGCAGCAGAACAGAGGCAGCCAGGAAAGGCCAGGGAAGGAGAGATATAAGTTATTTACATTAATCAGCTCTGGAATGAGTTAGCAAAAACCTAAAAGCAGAAATATTTTGCACTCCTTTAAAATAACATACAAAGCCAGGTCCAAGTGAAAGCAGAATTGACCTTTGTTCAGCACTTTGAGATCAAACTGTGGGATCTAGATCTAGAATATGGAGCTTTTTCTTTAGAAGAAATGAGAATCGACATCCACAATCAATAAAAAAAAAATCCCTTAAGAAAAAACCTAAACACCACCAGGCTCCACCCACCCACAAGAGGTCTTTTTTATAAGACAGATAAAACCAGATTGCTATTACCTTCCAAAGTTGAGTTACACTTTGTAAACAGTTCTGGACTGCAGCAGACTTCTGAAGAAGGGACATCCCTCCCAGCAGAGCTCTGAGATGGGATTTGATGGCTTCTATTGGTTACTTTTTTGGGGACAAGTGAATATAGGCTGAGGTTCAATTTTACTATTTCATGGCTTCTCATATAATTTTTAGGTAGAATAACTCTAATTGATTTATAACTGCATAATTTTGTTATCTGATTTTCTATTTCTTTTAGGGGATCATGTAAATACGATTCTTTCCCTAAAAATTAAAAAAAAGTCCTTTGTGGAAAGAAGTGTGGCATTGTCACAGATCCTACATTCAGTCCAAAAGTATAAATATAATGGATACATTTTTAAAAATTTAAGAATTTTAAATTTCCTAGGCGAGCTCTTTTCCTTTTGCTTTAAAAAGGGGAATTGTGAAAAATTTTCATCAGCTGGGCAATTTTTCTTATAGATTAAAAAATTCTTCCCTGTGAGGATGGTGAGGCCCTGGCACAGGGTGCCCAGAGAAGCTGTGGCTGCCCCTGGATCCCTGGAAGTGTCCCAGGCCAGGTTGGATGGGGCTTGGAGCCACGTGGGCTGGTGGAAGGTGTCCCTGTTTATGGCAGGGGTGGGGTGGGATGATCCTTAAGGTCACTTCCAACCCAATTCATTCTGGGATTCTCTAAAACAACCTGAACCACGGCATGCTGACCACTGCATCATAACCCAAGGGCTGCATACATCAAGTGAAGCTTTACAAACACACAGAGAGCCAAGCAGAGAGCACACATATAACCCCAAATTTACAGGGGCTGCACTTTTCCACGGAAATACACCCTGTACCAAGATAAGCTGAGAGTTCTGTTTTCTTGTAAAAAATGTGTTGGAAACAGCTTTTTTTTTGGGATCAACCGTCATGGAAAAAGGATCCAACTGAGGTGTTGCAGTTTGAATTTTGTTGCATTTCTTTTTCTGGCTTTCTGGAAGGAGGGAACAGGTTTAAATAAACATTTTGATTTGGGTTCTGCAGGGTTTTAGAAAGCTGCACTGTGTGGACACTGACGTCTTTGGACTTTACATAAAGATACTTTGCCATTTTTGAAGCCAGATCTAACCTTTGTATCAACAAATCGTACACAAAAACTTCAGTCTGAGCCTCAAGGTAAGAAAACATATACTTAAAGGGATTCTTTGTATTTGATTTTAAAAATACTCTCATTTACAAGCAGATTTTGAATGCCTGCCAGCAACTTTGAAAATAACTTTTCCATTTATTTCAAATGTTCTTAAAGATGGGTCTCTTCTAGCAATCTATAATGATCATATAGTATAGAAAATAATGGACAATCACGTGCATTGTAGGGTCTCAGTAAAATCCACAAGAGGATTTACAGTTAAGGGTTGACTTAATCTCCTTCAGAAGGACTTCATGGCAGTTAGACTGTATTTTACGTAAAAATCAAATTTACAGCTCATGCAAACAAGCTGAATAAGTGAATAGAACGTATTCAGTCACATGAGTTTATTTCAAGCTGACTTTTTTGATGCATATCAAGTGATTACTATGGAAGGATTGAAGAGGAAGTGATTGTCACCCACTGCTGAGGCCACACCTCAAACCCTGTGTCCAGTTCTGGGCCCTGCACTGCAAGAAGGATCCTGAGAGGCTGGAGGGTGTCCAGGGCAGGGAACAGAGCTGGGGAAGGGGCTGAAGCCCCAGGAGAGGCTGAGGGAGCTGGGAAAGGGGCTCAGCCTGGAGAAAAGGAGGCTCAGGGGGGACCCTGTGGCTCTGCACAACTCCTGACAGGAGGGGACAGCCAGGGTGGTCGGGCTCTGCTCCAGGGAACAGGGACAGGAGGAGAGGGAACAGCCTCAGGCTGGGCCAGGTTGGACATCAACAGGAATTTCCTCATGGAAAGGCTGCTCAGGCCTTGGAAAGGGCTGCCCGGGGAGGTTTGGAGTCCCCATCCCTGGAGGTGTCCAAGGAAGGCACTCAGTGCTCTGGGCTGGGGACAAGGTGGTAACTGGTCAAAGGTCTCTGCAAAAATATTTTGGGAATATAAACAATCCTTTCAAGATCAAAGTGACAGATCTGGTCTATCAAATCTGATGCAAAAGTGTATTCTTAATATTTAGTAGTTTAATATTTTCAGATGACTCAAAAATCACAAAGGTTGATGAATAAAGTAGCATTAACAACACAGCATCGGTATCCTGCCCCTGAGATGAGTGGATTTTAGAGATACACATCAGCAAAGGCCTGATATTTACACCTGCTTTTCTCACCTGTGCTGTGCACCACTTTACCTGGAAAACCTGGACTTGGAAAAAGCCACCAGAAAGGCAACAATGAAAGAACACACATCTGAAGAAATGCTCCCAAAGCTGGGAACATAAATATGTTAATATTCCCTTCGTCTAACGTCAGATGTGGTTTCACAGCTTCAATTCTGGATCCCATTTGTTTGTGGAAAAAATGGATGATTTAATTATTCCCAGATTCATATAACTTCTATTACCCCAAGGCAGTGGCAAGCCTGCATTTGAGATTCTTGTCAGCAACTATCAATTATTCTACAATTTATGAGATGCTTTTCTGTAGATACTCTCCAAAACCTAGAAAAGTCCATGGAAAAAAATAAAATCCCACTCAATTTTAAAAGCTCCTCTTGACCAGACTCTTGTCCAGTATATTCTGTAATAAGAAGTAGTAAAAACTCACACTTGCTGAAAAAACAAAAAAAAATCTGCTTGTGAGAGTGGGCAGGCCCTGGCACATAGTCATTATTGTCAGATTAAGATTTTAAAAATATTAATTTTTTATTAACAATTTTTTTTTCAAATCAATGGAAAAGAATTTGTAATGATCTCTCATCCATGGAAGCTGGAAAACCTTAAAGTTATGCTTTAAAGCTATGCTAGGCCAAAGAAGTGATTTAATGAAAACTGAAAGCATGAAAATATGTTCTGTTTTGTCTAAGTGTTACAGATGAATATAAAATATAGAAAACTCATGTCATTATTAAACCAAAATACTTTACTGAGTTTTACTTTGCTGAAAAAAAAAAGCATCTGAGTTTCTTCAATGCACAGCTCTTTCCATCAGAAAGTCTTTTCCAGCAAAGAAAGTCTTGGCTGACCAAAATATTCCTGAGAACCACAAACCTCGGGGAAAATCTGGGATTAGCGCAGCTGGTCAGAGCATGGTGCTAATAACACCAAGGTCATGGGCTCCATCCTCTTATGGCACATCCATGAAAAAGTTGCATTTAATAATCCTTGTGGGTCCTTTCCCATTCAGAATCTTCTGGGAAATCTGTGGAAAATTTATCGAGGAAAAGAGCTTGACTTTTTTAAGTAAAAGTGAATTTTCACAGGAAAACCTGAACACATCGGATGAAGAGCAAAGATTTGTTACATAGGAAATATCACTGAAGTGTTTCACAGAGAGTCTACACTGGGTTCCTGATTTCCCACTGGTTTTGGGGTTGGCATTCTGCAGCAGAAGAAGTTTGCATTCCAGCTGAATCCTTAGAAAACAGTTCCTAGAAAGGGTGACCTAAAGTGCCATGCAGATTTAAAAGAATCACAAGAAAGTCTGGTAGCAAACACCAACAAAATTGGAATAGTGGTGGTCATTGAACAACTGCTGTGGACTTCTGTAATTTTATAATTTGAGGGTTAAATTTGTGTAACAATTAACTTTTCTTCCTGTATTATACTAATTAAGCAGTTGAATCTCACTCTGCCTTAGTGCTGATAGCACAGCTACTGAAGATGATGTACATTGTATTTAACTCAAGTGCATTTTGGATTAAATATTGCTTCCCACATTCAGTTTTTCTGGCCTTAATCCCTTTTAATAGAGGGTATTTCCCAGATATTCCTAAATCCATTGGGATCATTAATGTTTTGAGAACTAATATATTCCTTATATTTTAAACTGAATTTGGCAGTGACTTCTGAACTGTGTGTAAGAGCACTCTGGTCTTATAAAAGCTGAGTGTCTCTAATGAGCTGGATATTCCCTGGTTTTAGTATTTCCAATGAGCCAAATCCTCAATTTACTACAAAAATCTATTAAGGGGCAAATTTATAAATACTGGTGAAGGTGATTTTCACCTTGTTCTACTCACCACAGTTACACAAAATCTGATAAATTCAGAGGTACTTGGGTGAGAGGAGAGTTTGAAGAGTGACTGAATTAAAACCATTTTATACAGGCAATCTATCCATCTATTCTGAGTGCAGGTCTAGTTTTTTTCTGTGCAGTTTTGCACAGTGACAGGTCACCTGCAATTACAAGTTCTCATAAAAACGACCAGGAATCTCAAGGCAATTATCTTGTCACTGGTGCAAAAAAACCCACCCCAAAACACAGCAGTCTTTTTTGGTCAATCTTCATAACAGTGATTTCACTGCTGAAGAAAATGAGAACATAATACCCTTTTTTTTCTCAAGAAACCTTGCTTTTACATAAACCTCCCTGATCGGGAGGAATTGTGTTCTGTGCCACTCCTCACTTGTGCACCCCAAGGGTGATTTCCCACCTTGGCTTTCCCAAGCCTTGTGGAGCTTTCCAACTGTAAATCCAAACCCATCCTGCTCTCTACCAATTTACAGTAAATCTTTGCATAAAGTGACCTTTTCCCAGCAGGCTTGATGACAAACAGGGTGTTATTTACATCCTGGTCATTTTGGGCAGTGTTCCTTTAGACTGAAACCATTTTCCTCTGTAAGTGATGATGTCACTGCATGAAACCACAGTGACATCAATCATTTGCAAGGCAAAGGATGTGGACGGGCCAGAGAATTCCAAATCCTCTCTCAGAAAAAGTGGAGTTTCTTCTCTTTTCTCCTTCAAGAAGTTCTATTGTATGGCAAACACCATCCCAGAGGTGTGGAAACTTGTGCTTCAAACCCAAAGGGTAAAAAAATAAAAGCCTAAAAAGAAAAAGAAAATCACTATCAATTTACAAAATGAGATCTGAAGTTCTCTCATATGATTATGATTTCTGTTGCTGGCAATCATCCTGTGAGTGGTTATTAAAAAGCAGCTCTTTTTTTTTTCCTTTTTTTTTTGGCAGCCTTATTTAGTGCTCTGTTTATGCCCTGATATGACAGTTCATAGAGTACAAGTTAAGGAAATATATTTAAAATGCAGCTGTGGATTTCCTCAGTATTCCACCTTCCAGCAGAGCAGGAATCCAGACCTTTAGCAGATCTAAACAGCAGCAAGTGGCTGCACAAATTTCTGGCTGTCATATACTATCAAGGCCTAAACATTTTCTGGGGGCTCCTTTCTGCATTTTAAAAGAATCCCTGAGCTCAGAACACAGCAACCCACAAAAAGACAAAGGAAAGGGATGCATGAATTGCAAACATTTTCATTTTAATGAAAAAACCCAGGCAAATTCCATCTTCTACCTCAGTTTTCAGTCAATAAACTGATGTTTAAAGGGTGAGCAAGAAGCAGTGAGGATCCATCACACACATGACTTCATGCTTCAAGCCCAGATAAACACCCTGAACTCAGCCTGGGACCATCTGTCAGGGCTCAGGACCCACTGGTGGGTTTGGGTTTTAAGGTAGGGTTTGTGAGAGTGAGCAGAGCAGTGAACACTTCTTCATCAGTGAACTGCTTCTTCATCTGAGGAAGGCAAAAATTCCTGCCATTGTCAAAGAAAACGTGCTGTGAGAGGATATCAGTAAGAAACGTCCAATTTCTTGGCTTCTCTTTTGATGGGTTTGCTTTGGCAGGGGAGGATGGCACTCAAGGAACCTAAATCCCTCTGAATAAAAATGTATTTTTAGAATAAACAGAGCTGGGTGCAACACTTGCCCAGATGGGTTTGCAAGGTTAATACTGCTCCACATATGTTTCGAGTTTCATATTTCCAGACTACAAAGCAGTATGGGAGCATGACTAAGTGGTATCACCCTATTTTACTAATAAAGATTAAACTCCACAGTGATTCCTGACACAAACCTAACAGAAACTCTTTCGTTTAGTTTTTGTTTTTTTTTTTCTTTATGAGAAAGTGTGTGATGATCAAAAGATGCTTCAATATTAGTGAAGAAGGATGAAGGAATGGACCAAGATTTTTACTTTCATTATTATTATTTTCACTCTGGTTTAAACATGCTGATCTGTGTTTTGCCCTGAATAAATAAAACTGTATTGGAGGGCACCCCTCTCTGAGCCTGCATTGGGATCAGCACCTACAATTTAGGACAGGATTTAAGCTGCAGCAGGGTGAGACAACTGCTGATATTTTAGGGGAAGGGAGCTATTCTCAACCTTAAACCCTTCCTACTTTTTCCTAATACTGATTTTGATGAGTATCAGCCACAATGAAGTAGAAAGCAAACCTGTCTTCGGGGTGTTTATTAGTTCCATTCAGCAATTAATAATTTCCATATCTAGATGGAGAATCTTAGCACTGGTGGTTTCTCCCAGCTCCATCTTTGTGGGAAAAGTGGGGGAGACTTGGGCTAGTTCATCTATGAAATTAATGGCAACGCGTCCTATGAAAATAGATTTTCATAAAGAAGTTGTGAGTTGAAACTGATTAATCTCATTTTAGTTGATAAGAATAAAGAGGACTCAGGTTTACTGGCTTAAAGGGAGAGAGTCTAGTGGACTCCCAGTTGTACAACAATACAGAAGTACAACAATAACTAGAGGATATTTAAAATAATACAGACTTTTACACTTTTGAAAGAAGAAAGAACACATGCAATGAGCTGTTCAGGCCACAGTCTAGAGTTTCATTATATCACTGCTGTAGAATCAAACACTATTTAAATAAATTTAATTTTAAATGCAGCAAGCTGATTGCTAATCTTTGCTGAAAAGGGCACTTTGAACGAGATAATATGGATTGCTGTTAAATCTGGAAACATGCAGACATTGTTATTCAGCCTTTGAGTGAGCATGAGTGACTGCCCAGAGGAGTTAATGTACAAAGACCAGGGTCAAAAATGAGAAGTGTCAGCTAAAATGTGAATTTAAGGTATTCTGTGAGCTCCCACACAGCTGACCAGCCCTGGATGTCATCTTGCCTTCTCCTTTTTTTATTTTCCAGCCTGGTGAGTTGATCCATAAGTGAACTCCAAGAAAAAAACACTTCTCAACAGGGCATCATTAATTTATTTTCCCGATGGCTCCTGTTTGGTTCCCACATATGCTCTGTGACATGCTCAGTTACACTGAGCTGAGGCCAGAGTGCTGATATTGCTCTGTGGTTTGGTTATTTGCTTGGTTTTCTCCCATAAACGACCTTTTAAATAAATGTAACACGTTCTGAAGTCACTCTGGTGTTCAGGTACCTGAATGCCACCTGTATCAGCACAAAGAATTCAGTGGCTCAGCATGAAGCCAACACCCTGAGGGTGGATACATATGTTTGAATAACAAAGGAAATAAATGGGTTTAGCATCTTAATGCCAAACACTGGAAGGAATGTTTCAATTGCCTACCACTGAGAAAATCAGAACTACAACTGGCATGTTAAATGTACCTAATGTGCCCAGGCTTCTTATCCAGCACTTGGAGAAATTCAGTGAAAACCTTTCCCATTGTCTCTCCACCTGCAGGACTGACAAAAGAGAACAGCTGAGCACTGGATCCCTTCAGATCTCTGCAAAATACCTCATCAAGGAGAAGCAGCAGCCCCATTGTTGGTGAGAAGGCTGTGGAAACAGTTCCAAGAGCCCAATTTCAGGTGGCATGGCAAGGCTAAATTTACCAAATCAAGCTTTGAGCAGACTTTACCCACATTACACATCAACTGACCTGGGCAACTTGCATACATAACATCCTTTCTCCAGGAACAATCATGTAACCCATAATGAATGGGCCATTCTGTAACTGTAAAAAAGCCTCACTATTCTGCAAAGAAAAAAATAAGAGGATTAAAAAGGTAAAAAAAAAAAAAAAAAAAAGCCCAAGAAAATAACCCTTCTGTGTGGAACTACTTGTCTGGGTGTTGTGATCTGCAGCTTATTCATAGGATTTGCCCTCAGAGGCAAGCCTGCATTACTGGCCAAATATTCACTAAAAGAGTTATTTCAGCCGAAATAAATAATTGTACACATTGGCAGCAAATGAGCTTCAATTAAACCCTTAAAATGCAAAATACTCCAGCAGGTTATACTGAGATACAGATAATAATTTGCATCTCATTCTTGACACATATAATAGCAAATTTCAGTGGCCATGGCAGAGTTCACGGCAAAGACTGCTGCTAGGAGACAGCTCTTCCTTCTTTCCTTCTCCAAGCCTACAAGATTATTTCTTTATCCTTCCTCCCTCCTCAACTGCAATTAGAGAAGCAGGAGCTTCATATCACAGTGGTTGAAGTAAACTACCACTAATCTTTTAATTGAAAGTAAATGATGGAGAGATAGCAAATAAGCAAGGGAAGCTGGAAAACACAGCTTCCCTATGTCCCTGTCACTCCACACTTCATCAGCAAACAGAGAAGTATTAACTGCAGAGTCCCTAATCTGTTCCATTAAGGCAGGATGCTGAACCCCTGAAGAGAGCTTTAAAGCTTGACCCACACCACTGCCAAAAAACTTTCTTCACTGAAAGGGTGGGAGAGGTTGAGAAATGTCTCAGAAAGGCATGGAGTGCTCTGGAGTGAGAGGCAGAACCCAGGCAGGCAGAAAGTCATTTCTCCCTGTCCCTTCCATCCTAAACCAGCTCCAGCCCAAGCCTGGTGGGCATTTTCTCCCTAAAAGCCTCCCAGGAGGTCACTTTGGACCAGCACCAGTGGCAGGGTGCTCTCAGGGGCAGAACCACACTTCAAAGAGAGTTTATTGTGGAAATTACCAGTTTGCTTCCTAGGAGATAGATTTTCTTTCTCCTAAAGTGATTTTTCACGTGTATATACATTTATATATTTATATATATATATACACACTCATGTTTAATTTATATCAAACTGCATTTAAATCATCACTACTTCTATTAAGAAAAAAAAGTGTTATTTGAAGTAATTTTATTTGGGTCACAGTTTAGTACTCCCCAAATTTGATGTCATAATTTAAAATGTTCAATTATACAGCGGGAGGCTGTAGGAGCTATTTTGGTTTTTTGTTTAACATGCACTTTTAAAACTCAAGCCATTTTTTGACTCTCTTGAATTTAGCTGTCTGTATTTCTGATCTCTTAAATTACTTGTATGCTTGTTCTCATTCCTTTTTACATTCACTAATCCCTTAGATTTAATTAAATTTTTGTTTAGTCTCAAACCAGCCAAAGGCAGTAGTTTTTTCTATGCTGTTTGCTTTTGGGAAGCATGACATGTGCCACCAACACAAGAGGTTTAATTCTACGAAATAAAACACCTAAATTGCAAATATTAAACATTTTAAATAACTGCTGAAGCAAATACAGGTGTAAATCATAAAGCCAGAGTAACCACTGTAGTAACTGAGGCTGATCTCCTGTACACCACATATCACAGGACATTCCCAAGTTAATTATTGTCTTTTATAAAATATTAGACTTTGATAGAAAATGCTGGTGGTGAAAAAGCCACCACAACTCATGTGAGGGTAGTCCAGTGATGGATTATCTTGATTGTTAAAAACCACCACTCACTGCTGACTCATTTTTTGCTACATTTTACCTCAGTCTATAATGGAGAATAAAAGTCTTAATTTCTGGAGGTCTAAAACAGCTTGAGGTGAGTCCTTCTCCAGAAACAAGGGGTTCTTCCTGAAAAAAAAAGAGATATAATTTAACAGGATTCTCCATTCCAGCTTGGCAGGAACTGGACCAGGTCCAGCAAACACCCTCCTGATAATCATCCTAAAGCTCCCAGGTGGGATTCCTATTCAAATTTCCCAAAAATACAATTCTGAGATGTTTGACCCTTCCTTTATTTCACTTTCACTCCTTTCTGAAGTCATGGTAGTTAAAATGGTGAGGCAATGTACAAAAACAATAAAGTATTACATTGTTATTGAGCAACTTTGAAATGAATCATGTCTTACATATATGAAGAAACATTTGCCTGAAGTACCTATTTTTTACAAAAATATTAGATTTCTGGTCTGCAAATTCAATATATGTGCTGGTTCTCTGCCACTGCACAAATCTAATTTGGGATGTGATCTGTTTATGTCTAATAAAATCAAGTCTGTAAAAGCAGAGTGGCTCCAGCTTATCTGTTCTCATTATTGCTGAAAGACATTCAGTTCATGGGCTTTGATCTGAACTATTTAAGAGCATGTTACACAGAGAACACTTTCAGTACTAGATCCTGTTAAAACAGAAAAGTATTTCATGTTCCAACCACTATAAATGACAACAGACCAGTTAAGAGTCTTTTGTTTCATTGCTGAAATAAAAACTTATTTTAAAAAAAAAATTGAGCATCACTGTTTCAAAATAACTGAAATTCTTATTGTTAAAACAAGTGCTTTGTTTCACTAGGACATTTAAGAAGGTTACAGGTTGAGGAGTTCAGCTTTAGAGTAAAGCAAAAATGCTCTTTTTGATTTGATTGACAATACAGGGAAAATAATGCTAATTCTTGATTTTAGCTGCCTGGAGGTTTTGTCTTCGACCTCCAGACCTGCTGTTGCATTAATGACAATGGTGGAAACTTTGCAGCTTTTCCACCAGCACGGAGTAGGGGCAGGAGCTGTGAAAAAAGGGCCTCTAGTGGCACTCAGGGCAGGGAAAAAATGGGAATTCAGCAGTGCTCAGCTGTTATTGCCCCCGAATTTAGACACACAATTTAGGTTGTGTACACCTACAAAGCACAGTATTAAGAGGTTTTTGACACAGATTCAGTTAAATAAACCTTTGCTCCTTGCTCCACACCACAATTGTGTAGCATTCAAATACCTGTGAATTTTACCATCCACTCTGGAAAGAGAAAGAACCTAGAGGGGGAATTCAGTATTCAATTTTGTATATGCAAAAGAGAACTTCTGGCACGAATCTTGTTTTGTTCTATTTATACTCTGAACAGGAGTCCAGTGTGTATTTTATTTGTATCGCCCGAGAGTTTGCTGCAGATTTTTTTTTTTATTCTAAGAAATTACCATCAAAATAGGTTATTTTAAAGTAAGTATTTACATGGCTTAATTTTTCAGATTTGCCTTAAAGTCTGAGTAGAGTTTGAGCAAAGGCAGCAGTATCCTCCTGAACATGGCAGCATTATGGAGCAGCAAACCACAGTAATTTGGCTATTTAACTTATTTTAGTGATCAGAGGACTCTGCAGCCTAAAGAGGTAGGACCAAACTGACTGAAACTCATTTTTTTTGACAGCAGACGATTTTTTGCAGTGCCATACAATTATTGTGCCTATTACATAATCCCAAATATTTGTGATACCTGCCCAGCTCCCAGGGGCCACTTGATTCCTGACAGGTGTCCAAAACTCTGTGGGTTTCTTCAAATGCTGTTACACCTTCAACGTATTGAAAATTGGAATAAAATTCAACATATAACAAACGTGACATGTAGATACAGGAGCTATTATGTGCACACACATAATTCCATTCAATTAAATTATTTTCAGCTGTCACTAAATTTTCAGCTCATGTCTCAGGTGAGATATTCACATCTTTTGAGTTCATTCTGCCAAAAAATCCAGAGCAGAATTTTCCCCATTGGTGGAAGGAGAAAGAGCCTTGAAAACAGATTTTTTTTTTTTAAGGTGTGGAACCCCCTAAATTCTCATACATTTGTAAGGGTATTTTCCTACAGATGACCTTGCACGAGGACAGCACCTTTCAGGACTGGGACCTCCAGTCACATAATGGCTAATGCACAAGAAATATGAATACAGTAAAATGTAACAGCTTTGTACCTCATGATTATGTTGGGAATTATTGGTGGCTTTGCTCGAATAAGAAGAAAAAAGAGAAACTATTTTTCTTTAATTTATTTAGTTTCCCGATAGTATGAATTAATTCAAGTAGAATAGTGACGTGATTCAGGAAAACTTACTGATCTGAGCTGCTTTTGTTAATTATTCTACACTCCTGATGTGTGTGTGTGTGAGTTGTATTCTTAAATTTGCCCTGGCCACCTTAAGTGAGGAACACCCAACAGAGCCTGAGAGGAACTCATGCATATTTAATCACAAAAACCACTTCGCAGTCTTTTACTGACACCCAGTGGTCAGACGGAGAGGGTTTGTGAGAAGCAGGAGAAAAGACAAAGCAGCCTGGAGACATCTCAGAGGAGAACATTTATCTCACAGGATAAACAGTTGTTTGATTAACTGGATAAAAGCACACATGGAACTTAAACTGGGACTTGTGAAATCAGCAGGTCAAGCTCTGTGCTTAGTTCCACTTGGGAAATACCTGGTGTACTCAATAGGAACCACATCCAGAGGATGGATCTGGTCCTACAAGAGGATGTGGGGTTTTTCAGGCTGGTTCTTTCTTTTCTTGGCCCACAGCACCAGACATGAACAAGCCCTCCACTGGAAAGGACACCAGAAACCCTGAAAACAAAACAAAGAGACAACTTACAGCATGATTGTTGTTCAGGATTTCTGAGCAAACTTTATTTATGCATTGCAGAACCACATTTCCATTAAAATGAAAGCCTTCTCTGGCCTTTTCCTGCACAGTAAACTGAACTAGCTGATCAGCTAAGGCTCTGTCTTGTGCAAGCACTGCAGCTGTCCTTGATATTAAACAGAGCTGGATGCTAACAGGCAAATCAGACTTTGATTCCCAGCTCAATTCCAAGTCTCTGATAAACAAGCAGCTGAAAAATTCCCTCTGCACGCTGTTCCCTCAGCCATGGCCAGGCACAGGGGGCATTTGCTTTTCCTCTCAGTAGAGGCACCTGGCAGGCAGGACTGGGAACAGGTAAGCAGCCAAATGGGGGAGGAATGGACAGGGAATAAAAACAATCCTTCCTGAAATCCCTGCTGTCTGCATGAAGGTACCACCACACAAAATACTACACCATAATTATGCTTTCTGCACAGTGATGATGGCAGCAGTGAGGTCATGGCTGCCACTCACAGCTCTGCCAGACTGCAAAGACAAAGTTTTTTTTTTGGATGTCATTTCCATGCCAAAACACATCTGCAGTGAAACACTCTGGCAAAAGGATAACTGGGAAAGCCTCCTGGCAGCACAGAAGAGTTGAATAGCAGGTGTGGATAAAGCATGTTGTTGAGGATAGATAAATGATTTTTCAAAAATCAAATGGAAAACCCCCAGAAACAAACTTTTTGTAAAACCTACCTGGAAGTTGGGGACCAGCATCAGATGACCCACTAATGGCAAGTTGGTTGTTTTTAATTTTTATTTTTTAATGAACTGTAGATCAGCAAAAACTGCTTTGTACTTCCCACATGACGTCCTCAGGCTCGGGAACAAACCAATTTTCTTTGGACAGGGAAGTAACAAGAATATTAATTTATAATGCAAATACTGCAAACACTTTGCTCCCTTTCTAATGCATTATATTTCTTAAACTTACCTTTTATTTAAACTTTGTGTGTCTTTCCAGAATAAAGATCACAGAAATCAGCTTTCCTTGAACTCCAAATGGGGACTGCTGAAGGTGCTGAAAACCTACTATTGCATCAGAAATGGAAATACAAGTGCTCCCAATGACATCAAACACTAATTCCTATGGAAAATCGCTGCTGACATGCCTCTTCCTGCCTTTCTTGCCAAAGTACAACATACAGATGAGTGGAAAGGCTGAGAAAATTGGGATTATTCAGCCTGGAGAAGGCTTCAGGGTGACCTCAAGCAGTCTTCCAGTACCTGAAGGTAGCCTACAAAAAAGATAGAAAGGGACTATTCACAAGGGCCTAGAGGGACAGAACAAGGGGGAATGGTTTGAAACTGGAAGTGGGCAGGTCTAGATTAGATAACTGTGAAGAAATTCCTGTCTGTGAGGGTGGGCAGGCCCTGGCACAGGGTGCCCAGAGAAGCTGTGGCTGCCCCTGGATCCCTGGCAGTGTCCAAGGCCAGGCTGGGTGGTGCTTGGAGCAGCCTGGGATAGTAGAAGGTGTCCCTGCCCATGGCATGGATTGAATGGAGATGAGCTTTTACCTCCCTTCCAGCCCAAACCATGCTGTGACACTATGAGTCTATGAAAAGAATGACCAATGAACTGATAGAAAATTTGATTTCCCACTTACACTTTTTCTTCAGCACTTGATGTATTTTAGGACTCAGGATCTCTGTTACAGTTTCACAGGCTTGCAAGAAATCAGACACGACATTTTACAGCAAACTTTCCTCCAAAGGTATTAATGAACTTATTCAACCCATCATTTTTTCTTCTTTTGCTCCTGCTCATCTTACTATCAGCAATATTAAATGTTTTTTCTTGTGTTTCTTAAAAATTCAGGTTTTCCAACTCAATTTCAGAGCACAGAGAAACCCTTTTCCCACCCCTGAAACAAAGCCCTTCTTACTTCAGCCTTGCTCACTTGCTTGTCCTGCCCTTTCTAAAAGACTAAAGAAGTAACTGAGTGATGCAGTTTGGCTGCTGTTCAGCTGAACTCAGGGACACAGAGAGAGAGTGCAAGTGTTCCCAAATGAAAGGAAGAGAAAGTACTTCTAGATTATACAAATAATCATCATTAGTTGTTTCCTGTCAGCTGCTGGATCCAAAGGCTTCTTTCCTCAGGAAGATGAATGAAATTGTGGAAGAATGAGGCACTCTGACAGTTCTAACAAGCCAAATTTAATCTAAAATGATTTTGTTCTCATCTTCAAGAAAATGAGGCCCATAAGAGAGGTGCTGCTGTCCTACAGAATATCACATCCTAACTCCTCCCTATTTCTGTCTGGAGATAAATCTTCATCTGCAGTCTCAGAGCCATGGCTGAGAGTCTGAGTTGGAACTACAACTTTCCTCACCTGCTTGTGAGGTTTGCACCCACAACCACAGCACACCCTAAAAGCTGTAGATGTGCAAAGTCACTAAAGGAGAATTCCATACAAAGCCATGCGCTGTAAGAGAAAGCACAGACCCATTTTGGCAAGCCAAATGTTCTGGTTTGCTAAGTAGGCTACATTAAAAAAGATTATTTTGCATATTTACAGAGAGCAAGCAGATATAAGCTAATAAGCCCCAAATTCTGAAGAAAAGCAAGACTGACCACACCAATTTGGAACGTTGTGTTTCTCTCATGAGTCTGTAACCATCTGACCTTTATGAATGCTGGGGCAGCACAACCTTAGCAAGTCCATGGAGCTCTGCCAGTTCCTAACAGATCTGGCCCTTATATTACATTTATTTTCTCACAACCACTGCAAAATTCAAGAACTACTCCATGCAATTTGGTAAGTGGGGAGGAGGAAAAAAAAAAATCAGCATTCAAATGGTCAGAGCATCAAGTCACAGTGTGAGCTTTCCAGAGGGAAATCCTACAAGACATGTGCTGGCTAAATCTTGGCTCTATATGAGGTCACAGTGAGGTCACACCAGAATGACTTGTGACAGAATTTTTAGTCCAATCATACTTAAGGAATGCTTATAGGTTCTTGTGAATATTCCTGTGAAAATTCCTGTGAATTCCAGCCTGGTTTTTTAGCCAGTGAGATGAAGTGTTTAAATTTACCTCATCCTAGGGATATAGGACAGTAACATGTTTAATGTTTGCCTCACACTACACACAGCTGAGTAGCAGGATAATGCTCCCAAGTGTCTGCTTTGCTTTTCCCATTTAGACTGAATTTGAGGATGCTTGGAGGGAAACCTGCCCCTCTGCCATGTTCCTGTTTTGGACAGGAGCAGGAGAGCACCAAGAAAAGTGATGGGGTGCTGCAGGAAACAAGGTTTGTGACTGGATAGCTTGGCTCCCTCTCACTTTACTGGTGCCTCTCTCTCACACAAACCAGGCTCCATTCCAGTCCCATTCTGTGTTCCACTGCAAACTGTGCTGCAAACCAGGCTTCCAAATCCCAGTGTAGGTTTTATAAATCATGATAAGGCCGTGGAGTTAATTTTTATTTACATAACATTTCAGGCTATCTACATAAACATTTGTAAGCTGTGTGGAAGAACACACTCTTCGGCTGCCCAGCAGATGAAATGCTGCAAAAAAATGTTTGGCCAAAGGATGCCAAAGTCAGTGCAATAATCAGTGAGCTTGGTAGTTTGTTTCTGAGGGCTTTTATTATTCCAGTGTAGATAATGCACTGGAATGTATTATCTACACTGGAATAAGTAGGTGTTAGATATACTTTAGCTGCCACTCCTGAACTTTCAAAAAGCAGTGAATTCCTGACTCCATTTTAATTCAGCAACTTGAAATTCAATTTTGCTGATGGAAGGAGACGTTCCCTTGCATAGGGAGCACTTGAGACATAATCCTTGCTGTGTTAGCCTTTATCACAGAATCTGGGATAACTGCTGCTCACAGTCTACAGGTCTGAAAATCTCAGCATTCTCTTCTAAGTAAGAAGAACAGTAGAGCAAAAAGTGATTCCTAGGAGAAAAGCCAGGTTACAAACTATAGGTGCTCAGGGAGTCACCAAGCAAATCCTGCTAGGAGTTATAGGAATATTTAAATCTTGGGAAATCCACTAAGTTTAACAGAGACACATGGGTCTTAGCATTTGGAAAAACCTGGGAATATTTCTTCCCCCCTGGTTGAAGGCCAGTTACCAGTGGAATTCCGGCAGGATTTTGTCCTGGGATCTATAGTTTCATAGAATCATCAAGGCTGGAAAACTCACCACAACTCAAAATATGTGGGTCTTCTATAACAGTGACTGAAATACTTCCAAACTCCCAAAGTGAACTCACAAAGTCTCCAAGTATTCAGATATTTTAGCACAAATTACAGGCAAGTCTGCCAAAAACCTAAGTAATTATTTATGTGTGTAAATGCTGTATATGTGTGTAGGCAGCATTTGCAGAGCTAGAATTTAATCAGTTATCAATGTTTTCCTTCCAACTGCAAAACTCTACGTTTTTCAAAGGGATTGATTAATCACTGCTGTGGGAGGAAAGATGGAGAGATGATCAGACATTTCCTGCATTTGACTGAACAAAATGAAATAGTGTGACTCTCTTCATATGAAACAAACATGGCAGGTCTCTGCAGAAAACATGTCTTACATGAAAGCATTCATTCAGTGTGCTGGCCAATAGGTTCTTCTCATTAATAAAGGGAAAAAAAGCCATTTCCTCCCCCACACATAATTTCAATACACCAAAGAGAAGTCAGATTTGGGCTTGGAGGACTCTTTTATCTGCTGAGAGATCAATAACAATAATTAGAGGCTTGAAGGTACTGCAGGGTTTTTAGTAGCACAACTGAAACAAATGTTTCACAGCAACAGAAGAATCACAGATGGCCTGGAATGAAACAGAAATTCTGCAGGATTTAGAATGCAGCAGATGATCACAGAACTTTCACTGCTGACATTATCATTAAATAACTCTGATAAAACAGATTTCCAAAACCTGCTCAAAACAGTGCCCATGGTAAAGGATGTAATCCAGTGAACCATTATCAGCTTTTTTTTCCACCACCTGTTAGAGGGCCAGTGCACCATGAAGATAAACAACCAGAAAACTCAGAGATTGTTACACCCAGAAAGGAACTGGTGCTGTGACAAGGAGGTCAAATTTTAGGAGAAAGGCAGAAAGTCTGGCCCAATAAATGAGGATGGCAGTGAGGTACATCAGCCCTGCCAAGTTTCTGTGAGCAGAAGTGATTTAGGACAAAACTTTACCCTGATCTCTAAGAAATTACTGCACTTAAGGACAGTCTGTGTTCATGTATGGAAGAATCTTCTTGTCGACCCGATTTCAGGCAAGAATGAAAGGTCTTAAGGGTCTTAAACAGAGATCTGAGAAAATTCTGATTTCCTACAAGCTGAGGAAAAGAGGACAAGGGAAGAGTTTACTAATACCACTTCTGAGGCAAGCGCTCCCTAACTTTCCTTTTATGAGACAAAAATGTGGGAGGAAACCCTAAATGGGACCATTACTTTCTACTACTCACTAAATTTTTGTCCAAAAGTCAAAAGAAAGCCATAGACCTTGAGGACAGAACTTTCTGCCTTCCCTATTTCTGTTATTTAAAATACACAATACATAAATCTTAAAAAAAATTACTCCTTATTACCTACTTGATTATTTCTTAAATCTCTTTGTGTATTTTTAGTCACTTGGGGGTTTTTATTATTACATTATGAAGCAGAGCACAGGGTTTTCTGCTTAACAGTTTGCAGTAGTTAACCCTCATTACACTAGGAAAAAATACACATAAACACAGTTCAGATGCCTAGATGTATTTTTTTTCTTAATAACAATATTTTTTCCATTTTACATTGTCTTAATGCAAGACTATGCTTTATTGAGAAACTAAGAAATGTATCAGGTGTCGCATAAATCTGAAGTGAGAGTCAACAAAACAGAAGACTTAAAACAAGGTTGCAGTTAATTTAAGATTGCTGTTCATTGCCAATTTTCCCCATTTAGTGTGCTTTCTCTTCCAAATGTTCCTTGTTTTTTTTCATTCCCTCTAGAGTAATTTCTGTGTTCATCTTTGCCAGAACACTCGAAATTCTGTCTACAGGCCAATATTTTTTGTTCTTCTGAGTCTCTACTTCGTTGCTTTGAGGCTTCTCTCATTCTTTTTGGCTATATTAGTGCTAATTTAAGAGTTGCACACCCTCTCTGGACAATCTGTTCAGGGCTCAGGCAGTGCCCAGGGAAGAAATTCTGCCTCCTGTGCTGAGGAAATTCCTGGGAATCAGTTCCTGCCTGTTCCTCTGGTGCCACTGTTGGTGCTCTCTTGAGAGAAACTTGAACTTCTAAGTGATTTCTATGTAGATATTTTGGTTTAGTATTAATTATACTTTGATTTATTTAATAGCAACTGCCACTGCAGCAAGGTTTGTGTTAGCTGTAAATCATATTCAGTCAGGGACTGGGCATCACCCTGCTAGACAAAAACCCAGCTCCTGGTCAGCCATATGGCAGAGCTTCCATACAAAAATCCTCCAGACCCCACAGAAATTGCCAAGTACAGAGCACCTGCAGCTTGAGTCGGGGGGGCTGACATAAAGGACAGGTCCCATCATAATATTTTCAGTGAATTTATTGTTTCTTGCTGAAATTTCATCCAATTTATGCCACATCTCCATTTTCAGGCTCAGGCACAACAGCTCTGAAGCACACAGCTATGAACATGACCACATGCACAAACACATAGAAGCATGGAAAGCCAGTCCTTTCCCATCACTCAAAGACTCTATGCACTATTTTTGTACTGATTTTTTTTCTGCAACATTTTCCATACCTTCTGCCCCAAATCACCAGTGTTTCTTTAAAAGGGACAAATCAACCCCAGTCCCCTGCATCTTACTCTGACGGGGAGAGGGACTCCAGTCTCAGGCCCAGAGCAGGCACCACACCAGCACTCACTGCAGGAGCAGGATAAAGGTTTCCACTATGATCACAATAAAAATCTAGGGCTCAAAGAATCCTATCAAGGTCACTCAATCCAAACAAAACACCCAGTTGTGAAAATCCTGCTCACACACGGCCTGAAACACCCCTTGGATGCACTAAGACCCAAAAGACTGGACTTAACTGCAGGTACTAAAATTTACACGTTGGATTTTATTAACAACTTACAAGAAATAACATGAAAATAAAACCGGATTGTACAAGACCTTGCTCATAGCAAAGTATAAAAGAAAGAAGCCTCAACTTCACACAGGTGTTACTGACTGCAGTAGAAGTGCAGCTCCAGTTCTTATCATCTGTTATAAACATTTCAGTTGTTTCCAAACATTGCATAACGAGGGCTGTTAATGTAACATTTTCCAAGGGAAAAAGGTTCATAAGTAGTTTTCAGGAACCTCAGTTAAAGCTGCCCATGTCCATGATCCCAGCAATATCTGAAGAGCCAACAAAAGGTTGCATTTCAGGAAAGGTACACATGTTCTCCAGAGTACTGAAACACTTCCAGCACGCTGGAAATGCCCATGACAGGTAAGAGATTTCAACCCATTTGTTGAAAGCCTTTGGAAAAGACAGAGAATAGAGCTGTTAAAGGAAAGTGAGCGCTCTTTCACACCCCTTTCAGCACTGTGCCTTGGACAATGCAGCTATTTAGGAAAACAGGCTTGTATTTTCTTGTCCAGTGCTTGTTCCATTTGATCAATAGTGGATCAGGTGCAGCAAACATCTCATTTTACACCTGTGTTGCACAGAAACTTTGGCCTTGGAACACCTGTTAAGGCTGTTTCAAGATCTTTCCCCTGGACACCAACTCTCTCAGCTGCTAGTAATTAGAAGAAACAAAGCAGAACTACCACATGGACACGGTCCCTGGGAGGGGGGAGTGCCAAAGAAAGCAGCACAAGTTTTACAAGGATGCATGTCATATTTTTTCCCTTGGCAGCAACAACCTCAGGACACCAGGCTGGATGCCAAGTGCTCCAAGTGTCAAGCAAACAGGATTTGCTACAGGTTCTTCTAAGCTTTGATCATCTATTTCTGTAAAATAACCGAGTTTGTAAATATGGTCACAGAGAAATTCTGTGGGAAAAGTAGTTACAGATTTTGATCAAGTGGGAGATGCTGGTTTTCAAAGTTTTTGAAATCACAGACTTGCGTTAGCAATTATTTATTTACCATTGCCCTCGTAAGCTGTGTCATCTAGCTGGCCTTTATTTGTTCCTGTAAAATACTTCAGAGGGCATTTTTAGATTATGAAATTAATGCATCTGTAGAGGATTATCTATTTCAGTAATGTCATCTGTGTGCAACCACAAGATTTACTGACTTAGAGCACATTTTCTCTGGCAACATTTGGCCTTTCCTGCTAAGACTCAATCCAGTTAGAATTGATTTCAAAGGAAAAAATATGATCATAACAGGAAAAGAGCCAATTAGTTATAAACCCACTACAGATAAAGGTTGAAAATTCATGATGAGATAAGGAATTCTGTTCCTTAACAAATAAGGATGGCAAAACTATATAGAATGCATATATTAATAGAGGATGGAGGTGTATTTAAATCCTTTTCTGTCTGATGAGTGAAGGAAGTGATGGGAGTGGTATCATTGCCTCTAGCACCTGGGAAAATGTGATTTTCTGAAAGGCCCACTACTGTCAAGAAGCTGGGATTAATCTCACAGGACATGGTGTTGTGATTTTTTGGTACCAGTTTTTAAGGTCCTGTTCACATCTGTAAAGATTTTAAGAACTCCTTGTTTTGGCTACTGTCACAGAGGGGGAATAGAGAGCAGAAAAAAATCCCTAAAGGCAACTTGACTTAACAAGGGGAAGTTCAACTACTGCATGGAGAAGGGCTCAAAATTTGATAACCTTATCACTTGTGCAGCAAATGCTACCACATCCACAGTCACACTGAATGCCATTCTAAAACAAGCTCAGGGAAAAGATGAAAGAGCTGACACATCCCCAAAGATTTAGCAGGTCCAGAGACAGAAACCAGCCTTCTACATGAGAATAATATAAACAAAGCAGGTTATTTGTTTAATGGATCTCTGATGGAAGGCAAAAATTCCACCTGACTGGCACTACATTAAAATGAATTTAATAATCCTAAAGGAGGAGGTAGATGCTTTGGGAAAGAGAAAATCCATAATGGTACTTTTAGAAGGGTACTTAGTCTCTCTTTCCTAAGCAAAAAGACTCTGCTTAATTTTTTTTAAGCACATGAAAAAAGAAAAAGTTGTCCAGTATAGAATGGGAACTATGAATAATTCCAGGTTATGGAAAGAAAGGACACAGGAGAAAAGATAGATAAAAAATTTCACTTCTGTATAGTCTGAGGTTTCAGTTTAATGTTAAAATTGTTTGGGGTTTTTTACCTGAAAGTCAAGTTGTGCTTTGTCTGATCTCCACTTCTCAACAAGTAGGAAAGTATTTTATGAAAACTCCATCCTAAATATTTTGAGGCAGAGTTCACATTATGAATTTTAGGGTCAAATTACCTTGTCTTTACCAGTTGCTTTGCTTTTGTTATCTGAAAAAAAATTACAGATCCAGTCAGATTACTCACAACAGTTTCAAATGAGAGGACTGTGGGAAATGTCCCCATTTCTTGTGTTTTTTTATTACCAGAAGCCACACAACCATGGTCATATAGGTAGAGACAGTGTAGGAAAGGACAGAGGAGAGATCTTAATGATGGACCTGACTTTCTGTGTCTTGTGGGTCAAGAGGTACAGGAGGCTCAGGCTCTACCAAAAGAATTGAGAAAAGGGGTGACTTCCACAGCTTTCCTCAAAAATGCAGCAATTCTGTGCATTTCACAGACACAATAAAAGCAGAAAGGCAAAGACCTACACTGCTGGCTGGCTCAGCTGAGTGCTGCTCCTTTCCACCTCTTTCCCCCTCTCCTATCTCATCCTAGAAATTGTTTTTGCTCTCTGCTTTCTCCTGGCTGGTGGCCAGCATGAAGGCCCCACATCTGGGGCAATGTCTCACATTGCCTCGCTTGCTCTCCTCAGCAAAACACAAACACTGAGACCAACAAGGCTGGGGACCACCCTGCCTGACATCTTCTCCTGCAAGTGTTTATTTCTTGGTTTTCTTTTTGCTGTAGTGCAATCCTGAATTGAGAAGCTTCTGCCTTCACGAGAGACGCTCAAAGTCCAGAAACCTCCACTGGTTCACTGAACCAAAGCCACTCCACAGTCACTTGGAGTTTTAAAAGCAGTTTATTACATTTATAATAAATCTTTGTTATTACTGCAGATTAGGTCTCATTGCACAAAGATAATAAATAAAAACATCTGAGGAGCAGATGATTCCCTTCAGCCCTGGTATATAAGGCAAGGACTCAATACTGGCAATTGCACAGACCTCAACTTTGTCCTTCTCTACTTGGCTGCAGAGACTTCTGAAAATCATAAAGAAATTAAAAACCTGCCAAAGTGAGTTCAGAACCTCACATGTTCTACACCAGATTTATTGTCCCAGCACAAGCCTGCTCTGGATTCCAGCTCTGGGGACAACAAGAAGGCCCCTAATGACCTGGATAATGGATATGAGAAGGGACCAGGGAGGTTAGAAATAATCTTTCCCTCAGCCAACTGCACAGCCAGCCCTCCCTTGGGACTCTGCAGGTGTTTGACTGAGCCCTTAGATTTGGAAGGATTGCTTGGTTTGTTTGTTTCCTTCTAAAACTGCAAAAACTTTAACACTTACCAGCAATTTTGGAAGATGGTTTTGTCAACCATTTGAGGTCATAGCTCTTAATTTCTGTGCAATAACTGGGCTCTCTGAAATAAACTTCACAACAAAATCCAAACAAGCATTTGTTCTATGTTTCTTCAATCACTGTATCCTACAGTCCTGCTTCTATTATTTAGTGGTGTTCACAGTAAATTGAACAAATTACTAATGGAGTTGTTTTATGGAGTTTACAGTTGGACTCAATGATCTTAGAGGTCTTTTCCAACCTAAATGATTTTATGATTTCTATCTCACATAGCATTTTCTCTTAAACACAGTAACATTCTGAGCCAGGAACCAGGCCCCACTGATGACTGGGTGATGTCTTACAAGTTGAGTACGATATCAGAATTAAATTATGTTGTTTTATTACTCTCTTTTAATAAAACCAGCTAGATTTCTTGCCTGAGGAAAATGGAAGGAACACACAAACTTTTACCTAGCTCTTAACAGTTGTCTTTTCAGTCTGGCTCTAATGGTTAAGGCCTGAGTGGTAAGGCAGAATTTACCCCTTGTCCTATCCCAAAAATTCCCTCTCAGCTCTCTTGTAGGCTCCTTTCAGGTATTGGAAAATCCTGTAAGATTTCTCCAGGGTGGATAATCCCAACTCTCTCAGCCTGTCTTCGCAGAAGACATCTTCTTTCAGAGAGTTTCTGTGCTTCTGTTCAGAATAATGGTTTCAATTTATACTTCAATTGTTTCAATAATTTACCAAGGGAAAGAGAAAGCAAGAAAAAGACAGATCCTCTGGAAATGCACAACAGATGCACCGGTGCATGTTGGGACTGAGGCAGAACAGACTGGGAGCTGTCATCACCCCTCGGAGCCACATTCCTTCTCCAGCTCATGTGGTCCACACCTGGGACACGCTTGGGAGGCTCCCAGGTTCAAAGCAAATGCTTCTACCTTTGTTCCTGCCTGCAAGTCTTTTTGATTTCAGCATTCTCCCTCCTTGTCATCACCGTGCTCTTTCACTAGGAGTGTCTCTGACCAAATACCAAGACACGTTGAGGGTTTTTTTTGGTTTCTTATTTATTTGTTCGTGTTTTAGTATATAGGAAATAACTGGAGGTGTTTTGTTTGTGGGTTTTTTGTTTGTGAAGTTGGATTTTTTTTTTTCCTAGTCAAAAGAAATATTGGGAGCTAGAGCTAAAAGTTAGATAAAAGTCACATTAGAGAAAGTTCAGTAGGTGAAAGTTTAAGGACTCTTGGCAATCTCTGGGCATTTGTTACATTGCAGGATGACATTGCAAATTTTTCTTTAAGATGATGTGAAAATAGTAACAAATAATTGCACCAAAAATGTGTGGCATGAACTGCAAATAGATTTTATATCTTTACCGTTAAATTCCTAATCCAAGTGTGAGTAAGGACAAAACTGAGTCAAACATGATTCAGTTATCCTTGAATTTTATTATTTTATTAAATATTTCTGGATATGACTAAACTCCCATCAAGCATGACACTGATGCAACACTAAAACTAATAAAGGACTTTGCCCATTTTATCCTGATTAGTCTCTATATACTTTTCTCACTAATGCACCATCAGAGCTGCAGAACTTCTCACGAGCTGCTGAATCACCAGCAGCTGAAATATCTCCCACAGGCTGCTCTTGAGCAGCATAAATCTGTTTTTCCTGTCTGGATAAGACAAATTATGCAAAAATCTGAGATATGTCCTCGCATTAGGAGGACTTTGAAGTGACAACACAAATACTGAACAGTAACTAAACCATCAAGAGATGGGGTTAAAAAAAGACTGAGGAAAGTCTGGTCCTGGCAGTGCTGGTCTGAAGTGTACCCATCCAAAAAGTGCTCCTATTTGGGGTGGACAAAGTGTACTGCAAGATTTGTTTATATTTGAGGCAAACATGTCCTGGACCGCATGGAAAGCTGCAAGGCTGACGTACAGAGATTATCCCCGCTGATAAAAGCAGCACTCAGGAACATCACTAATTATCCAAAGGAACAGAAAGGAGGATCAGCACAGCTGAAGGGGGAAATTCCAGCTGGAAAACTTGGCAGTGCTTTGCTTTTACTTTTACTGTACTACGACCTAGTGGTGCTACAAATAAATGTCAGTTTTTGCTTTTTGGTCAAAAACAGGAAAAAAATGGTTTGGAAAATGCTTCTGATTGCTAAGGAGGTATCTAGACTTCAGATGAAATGTGCAATTAGCTTTAAAATAAAAACAATAAAATAATGTAACCCAAGGATTCAAATGAATGTTGTCCACTATCAATAAAAAAGTTAAAAAAAAAAGTAGAAAAGAAAAAGGAAATAAGTTGAGATATCTACAATTAAGGCGCACTTTAAACCTATGATTAACATTATTGAAATTCAGTATCTTTCAAGTGTCATGGGAAAAGTTAAAAATTGAATGACAGGAGAGGGAAAAAGGAAGAGAAAAGCCAAACAAAACTCATAATGGGAAGAAAGGGAAAACAAAAATTATGAAGTGAATAGAAGCAGTAAAGAAAACCCTGTCTGCTCCTTTTGGCCAGCACAGGGTGTGGGGTGTTCCAATGGGAACACTAAACTGGAGAATACCATTCCTAAACCTCAACAATCCCTCCACAGCACTTTAAAATATTGCCCTGGAGCTCAGGGAAGGGAAAAATGCGAATTAATCCGTAATTGACAACAGTGATGCTGTTTGTGTAAAACAGAGGGTCAGACTATAACCCACAAGGTCACTTTTTTAATAGACTACATCACTGCTTTTAATGTAATATAAATTAATATTGCAGCAGGCATCACAGGCATGATGGGCTGCTCTATTTACACCCTGTTGCTGATTAACAGTGACCACTGAAGCAAGACCAAAGGATGAAAAGCTCCTGCAGTCCTTCTGCTACAACCAAGACCAAGAGCCAAGGTAGGAATGCCACAGGAGGACTGCTCAAGTTAAACAGGACTGGGGTCAAGTGCCTACAGTACACTGGATTTTTCACCTGGTGCCTGAGAGAACATGGGACTGGTGTAGCCTAAAGCAACTGTGAGTGCTGCTAATGCCAGCAGATATCAGGCAGCTGAATTCCTAACATGAACACCAGGAAAAATGTCCTACAACATCACAGACTTCTGCTCATGGGCCTCAACAGGATCCACACTGACTTTCATGCTCTATCTCAGTCCAGCAATGGGCAAATGCTCAGGGTCCCAGGTTGTTAAAAGCTTGAACCGGGCTAAATTAGGCAGATTTTCAGCCTTTGCAATGTATGAGAGGACACAAAATAATCAATGATGCACCTCTGCCTGATTCTGCCCAGCCACCCACATCACACCATTAGAATCCAAGACTCAGGTCAGCTTTGCCTCTCTTCGTTGTAAACAATTTTTACACCTGACCAAATGAAAAGAGGTGCTGTACTCTAAAAAGGTGGAACTCAGTTCAAGCATAAACACACACATCTGGCATCTAAATTTCCATTTCTAGTACCTGACTGCCAAAATGACTGTATTTGAACACCCAGTGTTCAACTTTGCCCTCAGAGTGTTTCTCTCTGCTTACACAATAAAGTGGCCAAGAAATCTGTTCTTGATTTTTGTCTCTGTCCAGACCACATTTGAAACACATTCCCTCTACCTAGGTAGATGCTGTTAAACAAAAATACAAGAGAAGACAATGCATTCTCTACAGCTGCCTATCTGATGAGAAAACCATCCAAAAATTACAAAGATGCTACATATTTATGTTCACATGAGCAGGAAGGAGATTTAGAGCTTATCTTTGAATTTTGTAGCACTAAATTGCACTAGTAGCAAGCTTTGATTGCAACCAGACAGTGGTGTGGATGATTCACATCCCTTTTCTAAATCTGCATACCCCATTCCTTGTTCCCCAGGATAGGTAAACCCCTCACTTTATACACTTTATTACTGTATCTTACTTGCTAAATTCAGTAATAATCAACCTGTGCAGCATTTATTCCAAAGTTAGTAATCAGGTTCATAGCAGTTTGAGTTTTGCCACAGAAGTGTTCCTTGAATGTCTTTATTATGAAAAAGGAGAAGGGCAGTGCTTTGGATTAAAGGAGCCAGATCTTCAGCTGTGGAAGGATAATTTTGTTTCACTCCAGTGGGACAATGCTGTTTGAAAGCCAATTCCCCTGACCTAGAGAATCTTCCCTGATTTCATCTCTCCAGTTGGACTTTTCCAGCTTGTAATTAAGTATTCACTGGGTACCAGGGAAACAAAGAATAAAGAAAAAGGGGAAAAATAAGCCCTTTGTAGAGGTTCCAGTCCTCTGGTCCAAGGAATATTTAATTATTTCAGCAAAGTGGAAATGCTTTTCTGGAGAGGCTGAGAGAGTTCTCCCATGGTGGTTATGGAGAGAAGAGAGAAAAAAAAAGAGAAAATGCACCTAGGAAACCCAAGGGATCTCTATGGGGGAAAGAGGTGCCTGCTTAACTCTTTCAAACAACATAAATAGTTATACTCATCACATGAATTTACAAGGAAAAGTGTAGTTCAACAGAAAAATAATTTTCTTTATCTACATGTTTACTATTCGTTTAAAATTGTTGGCTTATCCTATCATTCAGGTAGTTTATCCAGGAAGGAAAGCAATGTGAAATTCATCAGATTTAAGGTGCCTGCTCCTGTGATGAATATGGGATGTTTGCTGTGATGGTTTGTGCTAAATTATGCTGCACAAAGCTACAAAAACCCGAGGGGGAGGTACCCTAAAAAGAAGGTGGTATTTGTGACACAGGGATATTTTAAAGCAGCAGTGCATGAGCCATGTTGCACACACTGTGTACCCCTCCCAGGAACAGGGGCTGGCTCCAGCTGCCAGCTCAGAGGCACAGGGAGGCTTTGCTGGGAGCAGATGCCCGGGGCATCCTGCAGCAGCCGCTGCTCGTGGCTCATGTGCAGAACACCTTCCCTGCTCCATGTGCAGAACACATTCCCTGGTTCCTGGTTCCATGTGCAGAACACCTTCCCTGGTTCTATGTACAGAACACCTTCCCTGGTTCCATGTGCAGAACACATTCCCTGGTTCCATGTGCAGAACACCTTCCCTGCTCCATGCAGAACACCTTCCCTGGTTCCATGTACAGAACCCCTTCCCTGCTCCATGCAGAACACCTTCCCTGGTTCCATGTACAGAACCCCTTCCCTGCTCCATGCAGAACACCTTCCCTGGTTCCATGTGCAGAACACCTTCCCTGCTCCATGCAGAACACTTTCCCTGGTTCCATGTGCAGAATCCCTTCCCTGCTCCATGTGCAGAACACCTTCCCTGGCTCCATGTGCAGAACACCTTCCCTGCTCCATGCAGAACACCTTCCCTGGCTCCATGTGCAGAACACCTTCCCTGGTTCCATGTGCAGAACCCCTTCCCTGCTCCATGTGCAGAATCCCTTCCCTGGTTCCATGTACAAAACACCTTCCCTGGTTCCATGTACAAAACACCTTCCCTGCTCCATGTGCAGAACACCTTCCTGCTCCATGCAGAACCCCTTCCCTGCTCCATGTGCAGAACCCCTTCGCTGGCTCCATGTGCAGAACCCCTTCCCTGGTTCTATGTACAGAACAACTTCCCTGGTTCCATGTGCAGAACACCTTCCCTGCTCCATGTACCGAACACCTTCCCTGCTCCATGTGCAGAACCCCTTCCCTGGCTCCATGTGCAGAACCCCTTCCCTGGCTCCATGTGCAGAACACCTTCCCTGGCTCCATGTGCAGAACCCCTTCCCTGGTTCTATGTACAGAACACCTTCCTGCTCCATGCAGAACACCTTCCCTGGCTCCATGTGCAGAACACATTCCCTGGTTCCATGTGCAGAACACCTTCCCTGCTCCATGCAGAACACCTTCCCTGGTTCCATGTGCAGAACCCCTTCCCTGGTTCCATGTACAGAACACCTTCCCTGCTCCATGTGCAGAACACCTTCCTGTGCCTTCCCGGCGCTGGGCTCTCTCACTTCCAAGAACCCGGGGGCCTCTTCAAACAAGGCTGAAAGGAGAGAGGCTTTCGAGTCAGCTGGCAGCATCTCTGCATTTTTGAGCGAGCCTGGATACAGAGAAGGAGAGCTCGGTTTGTGCTGTGTGCCTGACCCCTCTCAGCCAAGTTCAGAGCAGTGTGAGCTATCAAATGTGACAGGCTCCTGGCAAGCAGCCTCAGGCTTTTGGCTGGAATCTCTTCCAGGCCCAGCTGGGTTTAATTAAACTAAGCAACAGTTCTTGCAATAACTAGTTCCTACCTCATTCTTCAGAAATTGCTTAGTGTTCAAATGTAAATACCTTCAGTTCATACCTTGCTCACCCTTCCCCCACTTTGGATAAACTGACACCGACAAATGCAAGATTTTTAGAACGAGCCCTTAAAAGCTGAATCAGGAAGGAACATGGCACGTGCAGGCCTGCATTCTTGTCTCCTGGGTTGTCATCGTGAAATCCATCCTGCTTATCCAACACTCTAAATATGAATAAAAACCCCACCACACATTTATTTCTCTAGACTTTTTGGTAAATGGAGGAGGTGTCCATAATTGACTGGCAGGCTAGTCCAGCCAAACTGTTATCAAAGCCTGCCTAGAAAATTTGGAGTAATTGTCCAAAAAAAGCCTCAGCTGTGCTATAACTCAGGTGTTTGCAGAACCAAGTAATGGCCACATTAGAGCAACGAGCATTTAAAATCAAGATCAGCTTTTCCACACTATTCTACTACTGCAAGAGATTTGCTGTGAGCAACATGAATAATCCATCCCAATCTTTAAAAGATGCAAAACAGAGTAACTGGAACAAACACATGAATCTTTTTCAATGTGAATGAAAACAGTAATTATTTTCCACTCAATTATTTAAAAAAAAATCCTGGAACACAAACAACTAATTTTCAAAATCCAATAATCTCCAGATCGTTCCTGAGAGGAGCCCAGGTTAAAATTATGAATTACAATAGTAACTTTCTATGAAGCCAGATGGTATTTGCACAGTTTTAAAGTCCCTGATCATCCTCTCATTTGCAGAGGAATACAGCTCTCTACCCAAATAAAAAGAAATATAATACTTTCTTTTTCTTTTTAATGAACTTCACATAGTTTTGCTTGCTAGATTTCCAAACCCTAATGTAACACTTGTTCTGCTAAGCATTTGAAAGTAGTTGGATCATTCAGCTGCTTAAAGGCCCTCATGAATGGAAGCCAAGATTTTTATGATCCTGCAAAATGTCCAGTACTACCCTGGAATACTGAGCTGTTTTGTCATTGCATTCCTTAGGTAATGACTCTCCCCACCAAGAATTCTCCCCTTTTCTGAGGAGCTGGAATAACCTCCCTGGCCTGGGCTCTCCACATTGTGCTAACCTGACAATCCCCCTGAGGAGCCTGCAGGGCTTCTTCAAGCAGTCACAATTTAAACACTGTTCCATTTTACAAGTAGGATTTCTGCAAATAATGTCTTGCTTTAAATAGTCAGTATGGACAGCAGAAAGGCTGGAATGCCAGTTAACTTCAGAAGTAATTCCTCAGAGAATGGCTGAAGGTACAAAGCTGGTCAGTTAAGTCCCACTGTCTAAAAATATCAATAAACATGACATTGCAAGGTCCTAAATTTATTGTTTTTACTCCCCCCTTGGAAAAAAAATGCTCATTTCTCTAGAATTTTTTTATAGTTGCCAGTACAGAATGGTGCAACAAGAAACTTTATGGGTTAAAATCTAGAAAACCACTTCTGCTCTCAAGAGGACACAGAATTTGAGCTCAATCTCCAATATCAGCACATTTTAGTGATACCGTTCCACCTATCATAGCCTGTCTGCTGGTCCAAGTATTTCTTTTAAAAACAAGTTAAAAAATCATCACATTCCTTTGTGAAGTTAATTCCTATTCCAGTAAACTTTCTATTGTAGGACATACCTTGCAAAGTCACTGTTACCCTTCTAAGGGGAAAACCTCTGCAGTGACTTTGTGGGGTAATCTGACTAGAAAACCTGACAGCAGCCAGGGAATTCAGCCCTGTAGTTGTCACCACAGAGGGAATAACCCTGGAAAGGTCCCCCAGTTGTGGGCTGTGCACACCACAGCACCTCTGCAGCATCATGTGGGATCTGCCCACTGGGCTGAGCTGAGCTGCTCTGTGTCCTTTTGAGGAGGGCAGGTAAATCAGGAGGAGAATTCCAAAAGTGTGAGAGAGAATGTATGTGAGAGAATTCCAAAATCAGGAGAGGAGAATTCCAAAAGTGTGAAGGGCATGGAAAGGCTTTCAGTGTTGGGGAAAGAGTGAGAATAGCAGAATTCAGGAAGCAGAGCGAGACAAACAAGCGGACACACATGTGACAGGGGGAAAACAAATCCACATGGGCTTTAAGCACTGAAACACAGATCTGAGATGGCCAAAACAGATTGCTTAGCTGTATAAAGCATTTAATAAGTTATTATTAGGGTACAGCCAGGAACCACGGAGAGGGAAGGGATTAGGTTCTGCTATAAATTACCAGAGATCACACAGCCTAAAACACTCACTCCAGATTTTCAAAACCTGGGAGTGTGTGGGGATGGGGGACGAGGGACAAGGGCAGGAGGATGTGAAGAGGAATCAATTCAGGAATGCAGAAATATGCAACAAGTCATCTGCAGTTCACAACCAAGACAGATGGACAAATGGAAAAGGCTGAACCAGTGTGCTAATACCCAATAAAGATGGGAAGAGAGAAATTCAAGGATGGCCCAAGCTACATCTGCTGGGGCAGGCTTTTGGGAGATGGGGTGAGGAGGGAGAGGCAGAAACAGCAGGGGAAAAATGGACAGGGAACAATGAAAGGAGCAGGAATCTTTCAAACCACAGCAGAACTTCCTTAGACCGAAGCCAAAGCAGAAAAGCTCTCAGGCCACTGGGCAATGTCAAGCCAAAGGTGTGCTTTACCTAAGGGAGGTATTGACAAGGAGGCTGGAAATTAGTTGGGAAGCTACAGAATACTGCACATCTCTGGAAAAAAAAAAGCTTAAAAATATTATCTAATTAATGCCATCTGTATTGATCTATGTTCTACATTAACTCTTCTAATAAAAGACCCACGTTTCACTCTCAATAAAAGCAGAGTTTGTAATCTCAAAGGGGTTTTTTTATATATTTGCTTATAAAATATTGTTTACAAAAGCAAGAGTTTATTTGATTTTAATATTTACGCTCTTAAGGTGGAAAATACAAGTCCTGAACAACAGTGTTTTATTTTAAACAGGAACCAGCCACCACAATGCCAAAATACCTTCCTGAACAGCTAAGTGTAGTGTAACTTAAAACACCAGAAACAGTCTGGTGGAAGGAGGCAGGTTCCATATGCATGAAAGGTATGTTCTGAAATTTCCTCCAAGCCTGTGAAGTGCAAGCTATATTGAAAAAAAAATTAGAAAATCAAACCAAAAATACATCCATATTTTAGATTAATTTCTTTTAAAAATAGATTTGCTTATGTAAAGTATCCTTAGTGTTCAGAAAATGATTAGGAGAGAGTAGTCATCCATAATTAGAACAAAATAATCACTCTGCTGCACACATATCCTCCTTTAAGAGGAGAGGTGATAACTACTAAAAAGTCATTTGGGAAAGACTTAGGTACCACAGTGATGACAGCAGTGCACAAATGAGGGGAGAACAGAAGATGCATAAATTGGGTGGGAATGAAGGATTTGTTACTGCAGCCTTTAGCAATTTAAAGAATATTAAATATAAAAACTTGCAACAGGAGAAGTGTAAGACGCTCCTGCTGCATCCCAGAAGGGAACACTCAGCAGAATAACAAGAAACTTAAGCTGGAAGCTCTGTGACAGCCTAAAAACCATCAGTCTGAGATCCTCTGCTTTCCCCAAAGATTGTTGAATACATTCTCTGTAAAATTCAATTCTACAGCAATTTGTATTAATTATTAATGCCCTGGTGCTCCAGGTAAATAATTTAATAAGAAACTTCATAAAGAACTGTATCATTATCAGAATAAATCAGTTATTCTGGTATGCAAGATGTCTGAATGTTAAATAAGCCAAACTTTTAAAGCATAGTCCAGTATTTGTCAATTGGAGTGCAAGTGTGAAGCTTTTTTTCCCACAAGTCCTGAGATGTAAATTAATCTTGACATCTATGGTGACAAAATGAACAGAGCTCTGTTTAAATCTCTGTTTCTCAGTGCACAATATAACTCTGTTCAGTGGTTTCTCATCCAGAGTAGGTGGACTCCCTGCAGCGTTGCAAGAGAGAAAAATATGACACTGACCATATAGAGATGTGGGTGTTCTAGAAATAAAAAATGTGATTTTCTTTGCTTAACCTCATTATGGGAGTTGTGTACTTTCCTCTGTTTCTTCTAGCTGATGAAAGTAAATTAAGACTGACACTCACCATTTTACTCTATGAATTTTATTCCAGAGATGTTCTTTTATTATTGATGTTTATTACCTATGGAGGTTGTTTCACTAGTCTGTAGTAGACTTCTCTTTTTCATTACAAAACCACAATAATATTCCTGCTCTGATGGCCTCCTGGAATCCCTGAACATTTCCAGAACACAAACCTGGCTATTGAAACATAGCCACAAAGTGCTCTTTAGTGAGCAATAAAATATTCCCAGCATCAGCACTGGATCCAAGCTTTTGTACACAATTACAGGATCAAATAGCTGCAAGGCACAAGATATTTTAAAGAGTGGCTGTGGCTACCTCTGTCTGTGAACACCTACTGTAGATACACCTGGAAATAAGGAAACACAGGTACCTCCACAAATAAATGAGTAGAAATAAGCTGAAGACTTTGTGAAACCCAGAGCCAAGTCCTGTCAAAGCCATCAACAGCACTAAACAAGTATCTTCTTTCCTTTAGTTAATACCTAATTTTGTACTTAATTTTTTCAAAGTTCTACACTGGAAGTAAGTACTAACTCCTGGGAAGGCACTGAATTGTATTATTGTCCTTAAAACACTCAGATTTCTTTTTTTTAAACTTGATGAGTTTATTTCAGTTCTGCTCCTTTAGAAAGTGAAGAAGTAAAGCTTATCAGTGGAAGGTATTTTTCAAGCAGCATCTTTAGCAAGTTTGTCTATCAAAGCACTAACTCTCAAATTAGCTCTGAATTTCATGTCTTCATATTGCTTTTGGACACACCAAATTACCCCTAAATCCATCAGGATGCTAAAAAACCATGGGGAGATACATGCAAAAGTAAAGAATCATTTTCCTCGGCTGAAGTATTTCACCTTGGAATTCCCCAAAAGGTGTTTTTCACATTAATCTCAAATACACAATTCTAAATTGTTTTCAAAGATGTGATGCTTCTGTCCCACTCAACAGAGAGTATCCCCAGCAGAGTGAATTAAATCAGAAGTGGAATTACCTAAACAATAAAATTACAACTGAATTATCAGCGCTGAGATGACAATGCTACATGGACAGTTTCACTCTAAGAAATACAAGAACTTGATGGGGTTATTTTGAAATGAAATGATATCATAACTTTCGAGGTGTGAAAGTTTCCTGCCCTTTTTCACTTTAATAAACTGAAGATTTTAATAGAGATCTTTTAGGAACACATGCTGTACTCTGAGGGTGTGAATATTTCCTGACTAGCCAAGTTTACATACAGCTCACACAAGAAACTCATAGGTTTCTTTAACCTGAGAGTGAAGTTTAGCTAAAAGTGAGTATTATTAATTAAAAAAAAACCCAAAAAACAAAAAACAAAAACAAAAAAAACCCATCAAAACAAACAAACAAACAAAAACAAACAAACAAACAAAAAAAAACCCAAAAAAACCCTTTGGGACTGTTCTACTCAGTAAAGAGTCACACTTTAAAGGAAGAAAAATAGGTTTTAATTCCTCATTTAAGATAAGTAATTCTTTCAAAGATCCTAAGTATCTACAAATCCCAAAAATGTCCTGGCCATCTCACACTCTGGTATTGCAAACTACTTCTTTTAGTAGCCATAATATAAAATGAAAACCTAATTTTAGGTTGCATTAAGAGCATTGTGAGAGTGATCATGTTGGTATCAAAAGGGAAGCATTAGGAAAGACAAATGTAGGAAAAAAAAAGAGCAGATTATATAAATTCCAAATATATAAATTAAGAAAAAGCAGCATTAGGCTGCATTGGAGGCCTCACCTGCAGCTGAGGGTTTGGCTCTGTGTAGGTACAGACACCATCAGTGTCTTTTCTGTACCACAAATGAGAAAAGAACAAATCACAATCCAGGAAAATGTCCTGAAAAACTCAAGTCAGGAAGGGTGGATGAGGGGAGGAAAAATTATAAATGTGTAATTTTAATAATTTTCTTTTTTTCTTATTGCCTGAGGTGTTTTAGATGCATAACCTATTTTCTCATAGCACTATTTCCCATCAGCACTATATTTCAATATTTTACAGAGTAATCAAGCTGGGATCTCTGAGTTATCAACAAAATGCCAGCTGAAACAAATCCATCAGCTATAAAATATGTTTTGTGTATAGCTGGGCAAACTAAGTGGAAAATAAAAAAGAAAAAATAATTCAGTTTGCAATCATATCTGTGGGGCTCCTCTGCTATCTCTGATAGGGTTATACTCACCACCATGTGCTTAGAAAAAAGGTATTTGCTTACAGTCTCTTTGCAAAATATAACAGAAAAACTTGAGCAGAGCTGAGTGGCTTCTGTTGCTGCCCTACCAATCCAACATTATCCATTTGTTTCATTCCTCAGCTTTCTCTTGGGCTACCAATTAATCATCCAGGTTTAACTTCCCAGTGAGGTTTCAAAGATGGTTCTAACCACCTTTGCTGTCCCTTAATATGGTGGGGGTGTGGTTTAATTTTCGTATTTTGGCGCTGACATCAATTGGAGTCTCCCAGGGGCTGTCCTAAGGGTGGGAGACTGGTGCTACAATAAAGGACAGACAGAACACTTCACAACCCTGTCCCCCTCACATATTCTTCCCCTTTTTGGCCCAAACCTGTGGGGAGGGAAGAGCCACCTTGGAGCTCAAGAAGGAGGGCAGGGCTCACAACAGTGATATTAGAATGGGGGAAGTGGCATTTTGGTACTGTGCTTCAGAACCTTAAATCCCACTAAAACCCCACTAAAGCTGTTCAAATAATTTATTATAGCTGGTCCTACAGCCTAGCCTTTCTTACTTAGCAGTTCTCCTGCTACCTTTCCAAAAGGAAAATGAGCCTTATTTGAAAAGGGAGTGATTTCAGCTATACCAGGGAAGGACTGGCTTTTCAAACACCTTAAAGGCAGCTGTGCAGTCCAAGCAGAGGCTTTGGCAGAAGCCTGATGCAGTGGTAATACTTCCCAATCCAGACTTTTTTTCTTTAATGGAAAATGATGGAAAGTCCTGCTTTAACAGGATTCAGACACTGGCTCTTGGAAACAGGATTTGGTAACCAAAATAAAAAATATCTCAGAAACTTTAATGGCCTCCTTCACTAAAGCCTGGCCAAGTACTTGCATTTAATAATTGAAGCTATCAGTTTACTTTTACATAGTGGATCTAAATCCTCTCTCCAAAATAGACACAAAATCCCCTTGGCTGCACTATCTGTAGCTAGAATTTGGGGCAATATATTTATAAAAATGAGATATAGTGATGGTAATCAAAATTATTTTGTTATTATTTGTCATAATGGTTAGAAGAGGAGGTGACAGCTGATAATCCCCAGATCCTGGTGCCACTGTGGTGTTTATAAATGTTTGTAGGTGTGAATTTAACCAACATGACCTCAGGTAGCTGCTGGAGTCCCCTGAAAGAGCTGCATGGAAAGACCCTACATCAATCCCCAGCTGCTCCCATGAAATCCCCTGAGCTTCCTGAGACATGAGCTAGAACTTCACCTTAGACCAAACACATCCTACCAGTTAAACTCAGATTTTGGCCCAGGAGAGTTTGGATCTCGATCCCCAGCCTTTTAGAGAACATCTCTACTGCTGTGCTATAAAATTAAAAATATCTGAATTTTCTAGCTGAAGGCAAACATGTAAATTTTTGTTAGAACAGCTGTTTCCTATTAGTTCTAGAGAGAAACATTAAAACTCAGATGTGTTGCAGTGACAGCAAACTGCCTCAGTGGGTTGTATGAAAGGGTCTGGGTGAGAAGTAGGATGATGGACCTCACCTCCAGCAAGTGGAGAAGGATACAGAAAGAGAAAATAATCACCCTGGAGGAGTGTGGAACTCCCCAGGCTGTCTTTATTCCACAAAAAGGTATTCTCTGCTTCTGGGACACAGTGCTCATTTTCTGCACAGCCTGGCAGGGTGATTTACTCACTGGAGCACCACAAAATCCAATGTGCAGTTTTGTGCTAAGTGTGTGGTAAATCCATGATGGATGCTCTGGAAGCCACAATTGCTACTGCACAGTAACTTGTGGTGTTGGTACAATATGAGATAATAGCAGGGGGCAAAGAGCTGCTTCAGGAGGAGGCTCTGCTGAAAATAAGGCTTCGCATTTCAGCCGAAGCCCTTATCACTCTTATCAGCTCCAGATCAATCCTTTTCCAGTCCTACAAAGGCAAAGCAGGGCTATGAAATGTCAAAAATGGGAAAAATTAACCCTTGCTCAAAAAGCCATCATGAGCCATGCAAAATTCTTACATCCCAACTTAAATCAGGGTTTTCCATGACACATCTGAGAATTGTGAAGTCATATATGTGTTTTCTTCACAATGACTACAGTTCATGTTCTGCCACCAAAGAATTGGGACTAGATTAAACAGCTAATGAGGAATTACAAAAAGATAAAGAAAATAAGCAAGGAAAAAGAAGAGAAACAGCAAAAACATTGGGGATCAGATATTTGTCCATTGTAAACCAACACTGACCTGAAGATTTGTATGAAGTTGCATCACATCACCCTCACCAATCCACTCTGTTTAAACACTTTCATTTGGGAAGGTTACATTTGTAGAAATCTGATGGATTAATATGCTGATTAATCTGTAATTATCTTAAAGGTTCTCTTGTTCCTGTTAATAACTTCACTTTTAATAAAGGAAACAATGGGGTTATCTTTGCTGAACCACAGAAGCGGAAGTTATGCAATATTATGGTTCTACTTTAGGCCAGCAAGGACTTGGAAATATGTATCCATCACTAAAGTTAACACCAGATTTTCAGAAGGAGCTGTCCTGTGAAAAAGAAGGGAATTTCCACCCTGTAAAGGATTACATCATTTTGACAATCATTACTGCAGTGGAACAGCACAAGCTCATTCTCCACCCCTTTCCCCAACCCACTTTTCTCTGTGTTTAATGTAAATAGAAATTCTCTCAAATATTTTGACCATTGAAAAAAAAAAAAAAAAGTAATGTTTTTTCCACAAGTTCAATGTGGAACTGCATCTTTTTGAAGCGGTATGACCCTTCCCTGGCTGCACCCTCCTGTCAGGGAATTGTGGAGAGGGAGAAGGTCTCCCCTGAGTCTCTTTTTCTACAGGCTGAGCCCCCCCAGCTCCCTCAGCCTTGCAATGACCATAAAATACAGGGATACTTTGTGGAGAACAAAGATTAAAGCAGCTTTTCTTTTCTTTGGCTGGATTTATTGTCAAAGGACTGTTAAAAGGAATGATTAGTAGGAACAAATTGGAATGAATAAGAAGTCTCCATTTGTTAAACAAGAGCCAAGGAATAGTTTGGATTGCATATTCCAGTGCTGTGGGGGAAAATGAAGAATATGGTACAAATGAATTACTTGGCTTTGGAGGAATGGAGCTAATTGGGAGACAGGGTAGGAGAAAAAGTGATTCAGGGGATACAGTGAGCATGAAAAATATCTATGCATGGAAGGAGATGGAAGCAGAGGGCAGAAGGGAGGAGAAATAGCAAGCCAGGCAATTTGTCATGGAAGATTATCAGGTTTGTCAAGCACAACATCCCTGAGGTGAATTCATGCTGACCATTCATGACTTTCCTGTCCTTCCTGTGCCTGCAAATGGCTTCCAGGATGAATGACTCCATTACCTTTCCAGGGACTGAAGTGCTGCTGTTGTTCCCTGGGTCCTCCCTGCCCTCAGTGAGGACAGGGGTGACACTGGTTCTGCTCCAGTTCCTCCAGTCACCAATAATTCAAATTCAATCATGCAAAGACTGCCAAGTGCAGTTTCATGATGACATCAGTGAGGTTCCCCAGTACCTATGGGTACATCCTGTCAGGGCCCATGGATTTACATTTGTCCAGCTTCTTTAAGTGCTCCCTGACCTGGTCATCTTCCACCAAAGGTAGATTTTCCTTCCTACAAATTATCTCCTGGTCTTTAGGGCCTGGGATTAATGAATCCATATCCTGTGTCTTCACATTCCCCACCTCACTCAGGATTACTGATGCAGGGGCACCTTTCTAAGGAGATAAATCATAACTTGAAAACATGTTTCAGCTGTGGGATAGAGTAATAAGTATGCACATTTTATTGTTCTGAGTGCATGATCTATAAAACCTTGAAAGACAACAAATCACAAATATTTCACACTGTTTTTAAAAAATAGGTAGATTAAAAATCTAAACTCCCATTCTTGCATGGGGCAGGCAGCTTTTCATTCCAAACCAGAACAGATGGATAAGGGGTTTTTTTGTGCCTGGAACTTTTTTGACAATTTTAACACAGAAACCCCTTGCAGGACCTCACCTCTCATGGGAACTGTACTTTGGGTGAATAATACCCAGACTTTTAGCAGCCTGGAAGTCCAATGTGCTGCTTGGTTCAACTCATATGTGTGATCTTGGCACAGCTTCACTGTGAAAATTGTGCTGTGAGGACATAAATGAACTAGAGCTGGGCAAGATAAGCAGAGTGAAAGCCTACATAGAGGGCAGTTGTTGAAATCCTGACAGTTAGCAGCTACCAGAATCCAGAGAAGAAATGCTGGCATGAAAAGGTGTCAAAACTCACAGGAGGGAAAAAAAAAAAAAAAAAAAAAAAAAGAACAGAGGATGGAATAGATGGAATAGTCTCTACTATTTTGCCCACTCCTCAGGGGGAAATAGTAGAGACTTTTATTCTTAGCTATCATCAAATGGTACAGCAGGGGATACAGATTGATATCAGACTGAACCATTTCCAGTCCAAGCAGTCAATCCATAATGTTTAGCTATTTTTCAATTGAAATTGAAATTTTCACACATAAAAAGGCAATGCCATAGATGCCAGATGCTCAGTGAGGAAAAATTTATGGAAAATATCAGATTTGATCTAGTTTCAGGGTGGGGAGACCCTGGCACAGGGTGCCCAGAGAAGCTGTGGCTTCCCCTGGATCCCTGGAAGTGTCCAAGGCCAGGCTGGACAGGCTTGGAGCAGCCTGGGACAGTGGCAGGTGCCCCTGCCCACAGCAGGGGGTGGAACTAAAAAATCTTTAAGGTCACTTTCAATCCAGACCATTCTATGACTCCATGACCCAATTAAATAAATTTATTTGCCTGCCTGGCCCCAAGCTGGTCCTTCATCCACACAAGAACGAGGCTGCAGCAGCTCAGCTTCATTCTCCATCACCAAGCCAGCTTCTCCTGCTTCCTCTCATGTAAAAGACCAGCCTGGCAAAATCCTGGTGCAGACAGAGTCACAACCAGCCTTCCCCAGCACTGTGGCCTGCTGCCAGCAGGGACTTTTCCTGCCTGGGGCTAATTGACATAACTGGATGAGGCAACCTTGTGCAAAGTGCAAAAAAAGATGTTTTGTGAAGCTGAAATGAATGGCCACAGCAAGCGAAAAAAATAGCTCATTGCTGAGACTGGTGTAAGGCATTTTATGAGTCATTACCTCAGATTTTATTTGGGTTCTGGGAAATGAGGAACTGGGGGCTCATCTGTCAGGATTTCAGAGCTGCAGGTGAAATGCTTCCTTTGATAAGTGGATTCCTGGAAGTCCTAACTGGAGGAGGACACACCAAAATAAAACTTCTGGAAGTAGTAGATTACCCTTTATTTTGGTAAAGCAATGCCCCAGGGAGATCTGAATGTTCTTTCACTTTCTGTGAATGAATTACATGGTTCATGGTAATGTTAAAAATGTTAGTTAAACATTTTACTAAATGCAGCTTCCTGATCCTGTGCTCGTGAACAAAAGTCACTTGTTATAATAAATACTGAAGACACATCAGTAACCTTTTTCTCCTTGTCCTAGTCTGAGTAATTTTAAATGTCAAACGTTTCCTCATTAAAACTCTTTCATAATCTTAAGGGAAGGGGTGAAGAGGGCAGGAGATTAAAATCTCGTTGCACAAAGTGTGCTGCAATCTCACTTTATTGATACTTATAGTACAGTCTGGGATGACTCAATCCACCACAGGACACTGAGTTGTGGTCACAGCAGAAACTAGAGAAGGAAGAAAAAGCCCCTTTCTCTGAGACAGTGCTCTACTGATACAACTATGACTCCCTGGAGAATTCCTCATCCATAAGCTATGACAGCTCAATTTCAACTGAATTTCTATTTTCAGAATTTTGAAGAGAAATTTCTTCCTATACCATTCAGCTAAAGGGAGTGATGGAAGTTGTCATTTCGCTGATGTCCCAGGACAAGGGGGCAAAGCAACATCCTTTGCACTCCAGCCCATGAGGCAGCTCTGTGGAGGCTGAGTTTGATCAGTGCTGAGGCAACTGAACAAAATTATCAGCTGAGTGTTCTACGAGTTCTACTGCCATACAGATGTGCACTGCCAAAGACTAAATTCAAAAGAATTTCCTTGAGAATTGCAAAAGACATTTCAGTGCATCAGGTCTTCTCCCTGTCAAATTGGATGGTCCTCCTCCAAACCACAGAGGTATGAGAGTAATCTCTGCACATCGGTGGACCAGCCCCAGCTTTTCTGACCTACAAAATGGTTAAACCTTTGCCTTCAAAAGACTCAGCCTAAGGCAGAGAACAATCATGGAAAGTTTCAGCCCATTTCAACCCATTAATTTTTGGCAAAGCCATAACCAGCTTAAAACACAGGCCTCTAATTAGAGCGGGTCGGAACATTCTCAGCTAAATGAAACTTCATTGAAATACGCTGCTTCATCCAAGCCAAAACAACACTTTTCCAGAGACATATCTGCTTCCACTAGGTTTTTGTGGGGAGAGCTGAGAGGGAAAGCGTGCTCACACACTACAGCCTGAAGATGAGGTCACGGGTTTGGGATGTATGAGGATCTAGTTGAGGTCCTGGCTCAGAGAGCAACAGTAAAGGGACTACAAAATACCCAAATGCCACAGCATCTCCCTGGCTATGTTATCCACAAAAAATTCCTTATCATGAGATACATGCCATGATTATGATGTTCAAGAGATAATATGTCTTCAAGCACCACACACAAAGTCATATCTTTGAATGTTATAGGTTGACCTAAAAGAGGGCTGATTTCTTCCAGAAGTCTGTGCTTCTAACAGGAGTTACTCAATATTTAAACTTGAAAGGTTTCATCAGAAAGTGCAGTTCTTGGACAATAAATATTTGTTTGAATAATTACAGGTCATAAAAGGGGGAAGAAAACATTATTATTATCAGGTGGAAAATCTTTACTTTTTCATTCTTATGGATTTCACATTTTATACATGCAAATAAAGCAGGGAATAGTAGGAGGAAATAGTATGTTTGCAATTAAAATGTATTTCATACTGTGGTAGGTCCTCCCATCCATTACAGTGAGGTTTGAGGCCTACAAGTCTTGTCCTAATAAAGGACAGAACATAATTTTCCATTCCTGAAGGTTTAAACAGGAATTGAGCTGATGCAAACCTTTGCTTTCATGCACTATTACCTGTCTTCAGCTTGTGCAATTATTTTACTTCCCAAACATCAGGTTTGGTGAACACCTGCTTTTTTGGAAGATTATCCAAAGGGTCTTTGACATAAATGTTTGGCTTGTGGTGTTCACTACTCTGTTATTGCACATGTCAGCACAAAGGAGCCATGTGACACAGAAGACTGGGATCATATTAAGCTAATTCAATGTAAAGAATGATTTAAACATATATTTTTCTAAAAGCACATTTTCTCACTTAGAAGCACTGGGTTTTCTATATTCTTTTTTAGTTCTTAGCATATAGTTCTCAAAAACATTTAATTTCTGTTATTAGTGCAATCTATTTAAAAACAGAAAACAAAACCAAAGATTTAACTTCAAAGAGACAAACAGATGAAGTACTGAAAACCTGGGAGTCCCTTCTCAAACCACTGAGACTTGTGGCAAAGTTTTCCTCACTGAACATCAAAATTCTGAATTCAAGGAATCAGGGTCACTGCAGCTGAGGATTGAGTCTTCAAATAAAAAGTGCAAATTTTTCTTCAGTAACATTTGTGGAAATAAAATTCAATGCTTATCAGCTGTAGACTTTTTCTTTCAGTTAAACTTTTATTGGAAAAACTCTGGAAGTTACTGAGGCCACACCTTAAAATGCAGCAGCTGTGTGTTAATTATCAGATTTTGCTAGCTAGGAGGAATAGGACAGTAAATACTTGGTCAATATCTAAGTTAACCTATCAAGAATAATTGCATTAGTTTAAATGATGGGCCCTTCCAATTCTCCTCATGGGATGCAAATTAAAATGTTTTGAGGTGAAAACCAGAGCAATGGTCAGATTCTAGAAAACAAATAATTCATTTAATATTAATAACCTTTTATACTTCCTACACTTCCTGCTGACCTCAAAGCAGGTCTTATTTTTTTTTTTAAGCCAGGCACCCTCACAAAATTAAAACACAGTAAAGAAGAATTCAAAATCCTAAAAGCTCTGTGAAACCACAAGCATTCCAGAAAGAAAAAAAAGAAACTTGCAAATTTTAACATGCTGAACCAGATTGGTGTGGTTTGCTTTCCATTACTGGCTGGCACTTCTCACAGGAAATGAGGACAGTGGATATAACCCAAATCCTGGTGTCAAGCTAATGATTTCCTTGGATTTTGTGGTGATTCCACTATCTCCAGCTGTACCTTAATGCAGCCATCCAAACACACATCCCTGCCGCTGGTGTTTTCCTGGCTTTCAAGTACTTCCCTTTGCAAGGGTAATGAGGAATTTTAGCACAGACTATTGCCATTTAATCAATGCATTAACTGTAATATATGAATAAATTTTAAAGTATGTGAATGTCTACACAGTGACTAGAAATATAAAACTTATATAAGTTCTACGTATCAAACTTACAATGATTCAACTATCCAAAGAGTTCTCACATGTTCCTGAAAAAAAAAAATCTGAATTTACTGACTTAAATTTTCAACCAGACTCCTCTGACTTTGTATCAAAAAGGAGGTGAAAACTCCTTTCACATACTGAGCACATACATAAAAGAACATGTGTTATTTATTAACAGGAGAAAGCATTTATTAAAATCTAACCTGGCTTTTGCAAATAAGATTACTTCATGCACAGGAAAGAGCTGTATATGATAAGCTGTTATTTCAGGGCTGTTTTGAAAACATTCAAAAAGGGGGCTAAAACTAATTTAGATGCCACTTTTAATTAATCTAATTTCCAGAAGGAATTTGACCAGTCACAAAGGAAAGCATAATCTTTGAGAAAACTCTAAGCCTCACTCATTTAAAACTCTTTATGGCACAGTAAATGCTTCTAGTTCAGTATTTTATGAACTGCAGAAGTGTCAAAAGCTTTTTATGGTTTGCACTGGACATTTTGACGGTCTATCTCAATTCTCATTGTAAAATGTCAATATTGTCTGGAGCAAAACGAGCAGAATATCTCTTACTACCTGATCTTAATCTTCCAGTCTGTTCTGCCAAATGCTAAGAGAATTTAAGAGTAATTCACAGTAGTCACAAACACTCAAGTCACTTCATCTTCCACTGCAAACTCACCTAAAGTGAGATATTATATCATATTTTCCCTACATTAATATCCTGCTCAGCTCACCGTCAGATTATTTCTAACTTGGCTATTTGAAATTTTTCCATTGTATTCACCACCTCCCTCACCTAAATGATGGGTAGAGTAGGGATTTTCCTGAGGGTTATAAGGGAAAGCTGAACTCAGTAGAACCTTCCATGTTCCAAAATGTTGTGGAAAGAATAAATGGAAGTGCTTGAGCACAGCCAATGGACAAACCAGCAAGAATATTAAGGGTAAGTAAGAATGGAGTTAAAAACACAGCATCGACCAGAACAACTTGATGATTTGGACATGGGAAGAACAGGGTGTGACCAGTCACCTAAAAGGCAGCTGGATTCACTTCCTGCATAGTTCATATTCATCTCCCCACGTGCTGCTGACAATCAATGTCTCCTCCCTTCAGGATGCAGCTCCATTTGTGTCACAAATGGTTCTGTTCAGTACAACCCCACTGAGTATCTTTGAAAATGTTCAGGCTATAGAATGGCCCTTTTGGCTCTCCAGGCCATGGATTTTCAGTGAGCACATCTATTTTTCCCCTCCACCTATTTCATGGCAGGCAGAACATTTCTGAAAGAGGAAAGGGTTTTCGCAGATGAGCACAGGATCAGTCTGGAGTCCGTAACTGCAATTAAAGTCAGATATGTAAGAAAATAGAAGATGACACAGGTGCTGGTTGGTTTTAATGCAAAAGTCCTAGGCTTTTGACACTGCCTATAAAAAAATCTATCATTAACTGCCATCAGTACTATTGAAAGGTTTTGTTTATGTGTGATATGCCAGTACTGAACAATCCTTATTCTATCTGAACAAAAAATGAATTAACAAGGCCCTGATTCCAAGAAAAAAGACAAATATTTATATCAACTCTTGCTTTTCATTGCAAAAAGGCACAGTCACTACGCTTTACTCTTCCTCTCAGTTTTCCTTTGCACACTTAGTCACAAAACCATTCTGCACTCCCATTGCCTTTCTTTCATTTGGCCGTATTTTCTCAACCCCCCCACCCCAGTACACAAAAGTCACTGGTCTGTAAAATCACCTGTGCACTGTAGAGAAACCAGGGAGGATTTCTCCAGCAAACAAGCCTGGTGATGGAATTTTTAGGCTAAAACTGCAAAATACTCTTTTAATTTAGCATGGCACTTCATAGGCAGTGCATGGAAATATTGTTAAATTCAACTTTTTACTGGTTGAAAAATGAAGTAAAATCAAGTGACACAGCAGAGGTTGGAATGAAATAATATTTAAGGCCACTTTCAACCCAAACCATTCTCTATTCTATGATATCTTATTGTTAGGAAAACACAAATAAGAGATACTAAACTTTAGAAGTCTCTTTCTGGAAATCATTAGCTTTTCCTCTGATTAAATTCAAGTGAATTGCAAATCAACATTTTAAATGAGTTGAAAGTCTTTATTACTCAGTATTATGATTCATTTCCAGTCAGAATATTGTTGAATTAGTAATATGTTGTAAGATCATGATGATATTATTTCACAGTTGAGAAGTTCTCCTCCAAAGACACACAAATTCTTGAAAATGATAAATTTGCAAATAGTTAGATATCAAATTATTAACCAATGAATGTTTCAGAGAAGTGATGGAAGTGCAAGCTATGCAAAGAAAAAAAATTTAAGAAACAAAGTGCAGATTAAAACCAAGGGTCTACAGGAAATATCTTCTAAGACATTACTCAGTGTCTTGAAAAAAATTCTATTCTGGCTCCTGAGATTGAACACTGCATTAAAAATGTGTTCTTCTATATCTAGTCTGCAGAAAAGGGGAGTTTGGAGCCCTCAGGCTGAGCTTCCTGCTGGTGCAAGCAACACAGCTGGATTTTCTTCACCAGTATTTGCCTCCATGTATTATTCTGTGAAATTCTTCAGATTTTCTAAAAAGAACTGACAGATACCCAGGGTTTTCATCACACAGGAAATTCCATTATTGAAACACTTTGTCCTGATACCAAATCAGGACAAAAACTCAAAGTATCCCTTTGGGCTTTTTCACACAGGAAAAACATTCCCAGCTCTGTTTTTAAAAATGCCAACTGTTTGGAGCTGGTTTGGTGAAGAATGTTAACATTTTATGACAAACTCTCATGGGGTGAAAAAAAAAAATCAATTTTCATTTCCCACATCTTCATTTTAACTTTCCTGTACAAATTTGGTTCCTAAAGTGCTGCAGAACTACTTTTCCTTGGTGACTGGATACTGAGCATGCTAACACAGAGGTGGATTTTGGTAAGGTGTTTGCTGTCCTGCAATAATTATCCTTGATTTTATTAACAACCAAATAGAATTGGCTATAGAATTTGTGAAGACAGACACAAAATAGTTCAGTAGATTTTGTTCCAAATACATAAATTAATTGCTGCTTATATCTCAACCCCAAATATACATTAGCTCTATAAGTACCAGTACTACTTTCATGATAATGACATTTATTTTAATTTAGGCAAGGGTTGACCAATGAATCTACAAAATACTTCATTAATGATGATTTACAGATGTACTGTGCTACTGGACTCTTCCTTTGCACCTCTCACCTGTACTTTTGTTTAAGATTCTCCTGACTCTCAGTTTAATTTTTCACTCTGCCATGTATCTTGCACATGAAACTAAAGATATAAATAACCCCTTTTTAAATACAGTGTTGTGAATAGTTTATACTCCCGAAGTTTCAATAACTTAAATTATAAGATGTGGCAAAATTTACTTTGCAGTCATTAGAGTTATGTTAGGCATAGATGCGCAGTAACTGATGTTTTTCCATTTAGCTGGGGAAAGTTTCACCTTGGAGAAGCGTAATTTTTTCATATATTAATTTCATTTCTTACCTTCCTAACTCTGGTGAGTTTAACAGTTTTCCAGATCATTATAAAAACTGTTATTTTTAACACAAATGTGTATTTTGGGAATAAAAATCATAACATAAGAAGACCACAAAAATAAGCTGATTTCCAATATTAAAAACCTTCCTACTTAAACCTAATCCCTGTTAAGAACTATCAGGATTTTTACAAAAATCCTGTTACCAAGAGGGGAATATCCCATTTGATTTTTATAGGATCAGATGCATGCTCATTGCATTTGTCTGCTTTTCAGAATTAATTATGGTCTTAACACCTCCCATAAAAATACTGAAGGTGAAAGGCAAAGTGAGAAGTTACTGCAGTGCAATGTCATGTTTGCTGTGATGGGCAGAGGTGTTTCGAGAGGTGATTTACTTTGGCCTCAGCATTTTATCCTGCCTCATTCTGCAGCCAGTGCTGTTAAATCACAGAATCATGGAATGGTTTGGCTTGGAAGGGACCTTCAGATCATGCAGTGCCATGGTCCGAGGAGCTGATTTAGCTTTGCTTTGCCTGTCAGAGGCACACAGGGGAGGGGGAAACCAGGAGAAGCTTGGTCTCTGGGAGGAATCTGCCTGGTGACATCTCCCACGGGACAGGGGACACTGAGCTGCCCCCAGGGACTGCTCCCATCAGAGGGCCGGAGGTCGGAGCTGGCCGATGTCCTCTGTGAGCAGGGCCAGGCTTTGGGAGCAGCCAGGGGCACACAAAGAACACAAGCCTGGCGGCACTTTGGAGATTACGCTCTTGCCTCCCGCTGGCTTTTGCCTTGAGGCTTTTGTGATACTGTGATTCCAGGGATTTCTCAGAGTCGCTTTTCAAAACTCGCTTTTGAGCGGGGGATTTTTGAGCCTTACGCTCTGGCAGCTTTGGCATCTTACCTCTGGGCTCTGCTGCCCTCGCTGGCGTCTGTCCTTCCTCCCTGTGTCCCTGATCAGCGCCCTGCCGCCTTCGTCTCTTCGTCCCGTCCTGAGCCACCTGCGTCCAACCCTGTCCGGGCTCCTGACCCTCCTGCCCGGGCTCCTGGCCCTCCTGCCCGGGCTCCTGACCCTCCTGCCCGGGCTCCTGGCCCTCCTGCCCGGGCTCCTGGCCCTACTGCCCGGGCTCCTGACCCTCCTGCCCGGGCTCCTGACCCTCCTGCCCGGGCTCCTGGCCCTCCTGCCCGATCCCCCCGACACCGTGCCCGGCTGCTGTCCCCACAGTCCCCACAGTCCCCAGGCCGGCAGCACAGCCCCGCCTCAGGGACACGGAGGGCACACCCCGAGCTCCGCCGGCGGCGCCCTCCGTGTCTCTGCTCTCTCTCCCTGTAGCCCTCTTAAGTAGGGCGAGTCCTTCTTATTTTGGTGGGTTTTTTGGGGTTTTTTGGGGGGGTTTTTTTGGTTTTTTTTTTTTGTTTGCTTTTTTTTTCATTACCAATAAACTGCCCTCAGATACAGTATTTGTCTCGTTTGACTTAATTCGTTTTAAAGGAGTTCTTCGCAGTTCCCCACTGTGGAACACGACGCATGGGCAGGGACACCTTCCACTACCCCAGGCTGCTCCAAACCCCGTCCAGCCTGGCCTTGGACACTGCCAGGGATGGGGCAGCTTCTCTGGGCACCCTGTGCCAGGGCTTCACCACCCTCACAGCCAACAATTTCTTCCCAATATCTGATTTAAACTCACTCTCAGTTTGAAGCCATTTTCCCTTTTCCCATCACTCCAGTTCCCGATGCAGAGTCCCTCTCCAGCTTTCCTGCAGCCCCTTCAGACACTGGAAGGTTCTGTGAGGTCTCCACACAACCTTCTCATCTCCTGGCTGAGCAGCCCAAATTTTCTCAGCCTGTCTCCATAGGAAGGATGCTCCAGTCCCTTTATCACTTATGTGGCCCTACAGAATCCTGACATAGTTCCAGTGTCCCACTGCATGGGACATCTTGAGTGCGGAAGGACCATTTCTGCCTTGAACAGAGCAACTGGACATGAGATATTTCCTGAGATGTCACCTTCAGAAAAGCACAAAACAATGCAGTGGGCAAGTTAGGATACAACTCCCTGTAAACAATCCCTAGTTGGAATAATCATTCCATCGTGTGCTTTGGAATCACAGATTTCTGTGGAACTGGTTCTCACCTGATCTCCTCAAATAGCCCAGCACAGGAGCACTCTAATCTTGCTTGGGGTCTTCCAAATAAAGGCCTGTTGCCAACAAGAGCTGATTATTAATCTTTCCTAGGAGGATTTTGAATGACTATGAGAATATGCAATTTGGACTAACAGTGCAAAAATACTTTCTGTTTTATCTTTTGGTTGTTCTTTGCTACCATATGCTTAAATAATTCAAACCGTAAGTGCCTCCCCCTCTTTCTGCCTGCTAATGACATCTGTTCCTCATGAATTCACTGAATGCATGCATGATATTTGCTGTGCCTGGACCCTTTCATTTGAAACATGCACTAACTAAAGAGGATCTTTTATTCTGAGACTAAACAAAAGTTTTGTTCACTGAGCAAACAGGTCTGCATTGGGCAAGATTTTAAGTCAGAGTCTGGGCAAAATCTCTGGGGTTTTTAACTGAGAACGTTTATCTGAACAGAACAAGAGGAATAAGAAGATGCTTTACTGACTCATCAGCTCCAGTTCATCCAAGAACAAGGTAAAGCTGCTTTCATTCCATGTTTTCCGCAGCATTTTTTATGTTACTCCTCTTATTGAGCTTTCCAAGCCAAAGACTCAAAAAGAAAACAAAATATGTAGTCACAAAGCACAGCTATTTCCCCCTCCCCCAAAACCTATAGTGTTTAGAAGTCAGAGCTCAGAGAGGCTGTAATCAATAAGAATGACAAAACTGCAAGGGCCAGGGCAGGAAGGATTTTCTAGCTTTCATGTCACCCAGGCCAGGGTGGTCTCTTTTTGTCAGCTGAAGGTCTTGGATCCATGGAATTCAAACCACCCCTGTGGGCAGTGACTGCAGTGCCTGACCCACAGGGAAAGGTGGCACAACTGTGTCTTTTCTACCCCAGAATACACAGAAGAATTTGAGTGTCTTGCCTTGCATTCATGGGTGCTGCCCAGAGCTCTCTCTCTTCCCCAAACTAGCAATCTATGGAATTTTTGCTGGCAAGCAGAGACTTTGCATGTCTAGGCTTTTTTCCCCCCTTTTTATTTTTTTTCCCAGCGCAGAAGAGACAGAATGCATCTTACAAAAAACTCTCTACTTCTTCAGAAACCATTTATCCCAATGCCAATTATATAGATCTCACCAGGTTCCTCTGTTCTCATTCTCACTTCCTCCGTGGTGTCCTTTATCTACAAACAATTTTATATAACTTATAGTTTTTGTTACCACACTCTCTGAGTTGGTTCATAATGGCACCAGTGTTCATGAACCACCCATTAATATCTCATCTGGGCACACTGGTTTGTTTTTGGAGTCCCACAGGCAAGAAATGCCTAAGAGTTATTAACTACTATTTCCAGAGCAGATGAAAAGTGTAATTTTGTCTGCAGCCACCTGCCAACTTAGAATTGTCAAAATTGCAACCAGCTTTTGATTTTTAAAACCCCACATTTTAATGATAGTCTCTTGCAATCTCTGTTTTCCTTTACAATTATTTAAAAGCCAATTTTCCACCATTCATTCTTCACTTGGCACTCTCTATTCCAATGGCTGGCACAGAGAATTGAGGTCTTGTCATATAATTTCATTCCATGGGGCACTCCCAGCTTTATGTTTCATAGATTTATCTCTTCGTTTGCTTTTAAGTTGTTATAGCATTGTTGAAAAGAGGTAATATCCTAGAACAATTTCACAATCCACTCATGATCTTTATGTTACTGAAATAGTAGCACAAAATTCCTCTGGGTCAAATTTCAGTGGAATTAACAGCAAATCTGAAAATAAAAGCAGGGCTTTAAGAAACAGCTGAGCTATAAGAGCAGAGTCTTTCTGACATTTCATTATCCAAGTCTGCAACTTTTATGACATGAAAAAACAATATAGCCTCATTCTGCCTTCTAAATCAGTCTGGTGCTGTAATGGACTGCCCAACCTTACTCATTTCAAGCTCTTTAATTATATGATATCTAGTGACTAACTGCTACTTCTGGACAGGTTTAAATTTTCTAATATTCATCCAGGATATTCCAAATGCAACTACTTTTATTTACTTTCTTCCCTGGTACTTCAAAACTGTGGAGAGGGTGTAACTCCATTGTGTCTCTGTCAAGGAAAATGTCATTTACATGACACTGACATATAGAGCCCAGGTTTTTTGGATGCCATTGAGCATCTGGAATCTTGGATATATATAGCTTTTATAATGCTGGAAAACAGCTATTGGTTGCCCCTGTAATTGCAGTCATAACCACTGTGTTTTCTTCCTTGAGTCTCTTTGCTCTGTTGGCATAATTATTCTTCCCAAAATAATTTCTCCTACAATATTTTTGCTATAATCACAGCACCCTTCTCCTGGCAAAAGTTTAAGCCGCCTGCATGCACTGAAATTTGGTTTCTGTCTTTTCAGAGAGGAATTTCCTGCTTCATCAAGTCCAAGGGAGCTCAAGACTGTGATCCACCAGCAGTGCCTTTATAAAACACTGTGCAGAATAATTATTATATCTGTTATTGCCCTGCAAGGTGCAATTTGACCATGCAATAATAAGAAAACATATTTCCAGGAATTCCTCTTACAGCTGTACATGTTCTACATAACCTTAGATGACTCTGGGAAAGAGATTAAAAGTAAGAAAACAGAAACATTTTGCATGAGTGTCTTCACATGGCTCTGAAATTTCCAAGCATTTTATCCAGGTACCTTGAAAGCAATAAATACCTACTTGAGGGACAGGTGAGGGGAACTTGGCCTTTAGTTTATTGAGGATCTCACTGATGGCGGGTCACAAGTTTCCTCCTGGATTTGAACTTTAAATGGGAGTCTAAGCTCACAAAGCATAAGGAGCAATATTGCAGCAGCACTGCTGCTTCCTGATGTCTGGATGCAGCGTCCTGCAGACACTCCCCACCCACTCAGCCTGCCTGCACCTGGTATTTGGCCCTGAGAGAAGTAGAGGCTGCTCTTTTGAACAGATATTTCCATGACTGGCTGGGGACTGAGACAGGTTCTTTTTTCATCTTGTTTTTCGCCGAGATGCGCAAGGAACAGGGTGTGATTCTGGAGCTGTCATTTTGCCTTGAAATGTGTCTCAAGCAGCAGAAAACGTGGAAGCAGCAGCTTCCCATTCATCATTTGCTACCCAGTCTGAATCCTTGCTGGCAGCCTCATGATCTACAGGGATTGCTACGGAAATGGAAACCTCTGATGATACCAAAAGCTCTTTGTGGGTGTGAGAGACACCTGGGCCCTCACTGGAGTGCTTTGGAAAGGTTTTTAACATGACAGTGCTGGCAAAGCTCCTTTGATATGTCCGTGTTTCACTGACTCTGAGACCTTTTGAGAATTATTTGTAAAGTGTTTTAAGTACCACAAACCAGCAAACTTTCAGACATCTGGAAGGCTGCAGTTCTCCTGCTCACACTTTCCACTGGGATAACCTAGCCCAGGGAAATCTGCCTTGAGGACTGATTTGCAAAGAAAATAAATATAAGGCTTCTTTCACTACTAAAAAAATGATACCTAAAACCTTTCTTGTTTCACCATGGTCTGTTTGTGGAGTGTTTGCAGGGAAGCAGGTGTGTCTGCTCTATAAAATGTTAACAGAAATATTCTCTGGGTAAGGTGTCACCAAATGAAGTCCGTACAAAAAAAATGACCCACAGAAATGTCACCAATTTATATCACTCAGCTCAGCTCCTGTGAACCACGAAACAATACTTTCAGATCAGTATTTTCTGCAGACACCTCTCACAAAAAATTCTGCTTGTTCAAAAGAGCAGATTTTCTCCTAAAAGGCCATTTTAACTGGCCTCTTTATTAAGCCAAAGTTGCAAAGTTAAAAGATCAAAGACACAGAAGGGATTGGCAAGGGACAACTTGTAACATTTGGAGACAAAATGAGGCTTATTATCTTTCACCAACCCATCAACAGCGTGGTTTAAATGTCTAACCACAGTTTCCCCAAAGTGTCTGGAAGGAATACAAGTCTCCTGGGGTTGAACATCAGAAGTGGCTCCACACAAAACTCAGGGCAAGGGACAAAAGGCTCAACCTAAAAATGAATTGCCTGCTACCAGGAGGCTCTGTGCCTACGTGGCTCCTGTTGTGTCCTCATATTTCAGCAAATTCTGCAGTAAAGTATTGTTCTGAGAATGTTTTTTCATGCAGGGAGATTATGTTGCTTAGAAATGATCAAAATTATAGGACAGGACAAAAAAAAAAAAAAAGACAGTATTTCCATTATTCTTCAATACACAGTCCAGAAGACCTCAAATTAGAAAACTAGGTCTATGAAGATATTATATTTCTCTTTAAATAAAGTTAAGAACACTAATTTTTGGCAAATAGCAACTATTTTAGGCAAAATCAAAGCTATCCTTAATTTTTTTTCAAAAACATAGTTGCTTTAAAGAAAATTAGCAGATTTTGCTAATTAATTTTTTCAGAGCCAAATCCCCATGACAGACTTTTAAGATAGCTCTCATGATGCAGTTCGTGATGTCAGAATACTAACCTTATCTTTGGAAATATTTTATCTTAGAAAAAGCTGTAGCTACAAGATAAGAAAAAAAACACACTCCTGGAAAAGAACAAAAGAACCTTACATATATACATTTCCTTTCTTTTCTTTCTGGAAGCAGCAGTGGCTGATAGTAATTTTTTGCAGGACTTTTGCTGGGATCTCCAGTTATTATTTTTTGCCATGGCTTTCAGATTACACTGCTTTCATACTTTTCCTACCTGTCAAAGGGTGAGCCTCTTTAATTTGTAACTCTTTGTGTAGCTTATCTCCTGACACTGAACTCACAGAAGTGCCTGTTCCTAATTTCCTCTGCAGTATCTCCCCTTTGTTTGCATCTGTAAATGGTTCCAGGAGAAAACAGGGTACATCTGCCTGGCTTTAAGTGAAAATAATCTGTTTATATGAGAAACAAGAAAGAGAGACTATTTACAAGGGCCTGAAGTGACAGGAATGGGGGAATGGCTTCAAATTGAAAAAAGTTGAGCTAGAAATGCCACAAAAAAACACCTCAAGTGGCTGAGCCACTGTTGTTGGGCATGAACACTTACACAGAGCTGTGACTGCATCTAATCCAGCCCTGACAAAATATTTAGCAATATTCTCTGGACATTTCTGCCTTGACAGTCTAGAAAATACAAGCCAGAAGTTCAAAAGATGTAGCTGAGCAAGGCAGTGTGGCTGAAACACAAACCCCAGCATCAGCCAACAAAACAGACCTACAGATAGATTGCAGCCAGAGCTTCTAAGAGGAAAAGTATTCCCCTCACTGGAAATTTTAAGAGGAATTCCAGGAAAGGGAGAAACTGGTCATAAGAGAAAAGCTGGCTCAGCTGGGCAGCTGCATGATACACACAGGGGCCTCAGGTCAGGTTAGTGGGGTTGAAATGTGGGAGGAAGCACTAATTCAGGGATAATTAAGGCTCTCCTGCAATTTGTTACCTCCCATACATGATTATGTGGAGCAAATATACATTGTAATTGTCACTGACCACTGAGAAAACATAAAACTCTCCCAGTTGTACAAAAGGGACTCAGACAAATAAATTCACAGGTGATACAGTTCTCTCCCAGAACAAGCCCCACACTGAAAAGTGACTCTAATTAATCCCTCTGTTTTTAATGTGGGCATCTCTCATAACATTAGACAAGGAAACCTTCACCTTTCATTGCTGAAATTGAGTATAAGAGAGGAGAGTGTGGACAAGTTTACCTTGGATTAATCTACCACTTATTAACCACCACGGGCCATGCTCTGAGCCCATCTGGAAAAGTCCTGAGCAGCTGATGGCCACACTTGCCATAATCATACTGCAGCTGGCAATCAAACCAATTAATTTTAAAAAATGGCTTACAAGTGTCTTTATGATTACAGTAATACATCTACCAACTTAGATTCTGCATTCTGCTAAAAATAAATAATACTGTAGCTTCCATCTGGTTTGGCATGGAAACATCTGGCAGAGTGCTGTTATTTCACAGACGCTACCCCCTCGCCCTTATCTGTGTCCACTTAATCTACTGCTTTTTAAATGCCATTTACATTTCTAATAATTTTGATGTCAGTTTGACAGATATGATAGCTCGTTCATTAACTAAAAAATACAACAAGACTTGTCCCAAATGCAGCTAATTCCAGTTTTATCACATCCAGAGCTGTCAGTTTGGTTTGGTACACTTATCTCTGGTGTTGGTTGAAGTCAAACACTGAATATTTAATTAACCAAAATGACTGTGGGAATGCACTTTTTTTGTCATATAACAAGCCATTTCCATCCTTTAATAGCTGGCTTGCATTTTGTGCAACTTTGCACTTTTAGAAATAGAAATAAAGTCATAGGCTTTGAGAGAGACACAGAATGGTACCTGAGGTTGATTGCTGAAGATGGGCAAGACATTTTTACTGAGGCTGTAATAGGCAAAAGCACTCAAGGCAGAGTTCTGACCCAAAGAGAAGCTTTCCCCTGTTTCTGTTAATTATTTCTATAAAGCTGTGTCAGCAATCTGCTGCCCTTAGATGGAGGATGAGGAGATGGAGTGCAGGAGGAGGGGTTGCTTCTAAGGTTTGCCCCTCCAGAGCTCTGCATGCCTTCAGCACTGAGAAGAAATATCTTCTGTTTAAGATTATACTTTTTTAAAATTCCAGGTATAATCTTAAACCTGAGTCTAGGGAAGCACCGAATCATGGAAGCACAGAATGGTTTGGATTCAAAGAGACCTTAAAGATCTTCCAACCCCTCTGCCATGGGCCACTTCCCACTAGACCAGGTTGATCCAAGCCCCATCCATCCTGTCCCTGAAAACTTCCAGGGATGGGACATGCCCGATAGTAAGGCAGCTGTTCATGGGGTCCACTTCCAGCATCCCATAACTGGTGGCTATCCAGAGGGAAGCATCCATGTCCCAGTCCTGCTCAGAGCCCAGGGCAAAGGGAGCCCTGCCCTCCCCGCTCCCAGGTCCATTCCCTCTCTCCCAAACAGACAATTCCAACATATCCCCTGCCTGACATGCCCAGCCACCAGCACAGCCAGGGGTGCAATGGCCCCGTTCCCAGAGGAAATTTGATCTCCCCCAGGATATCCAGCCAGGCAGGACTCCTTCCTGTCCAAATGCATGTAGCCCAGAGCTGGGAGTGAGTGCTCAAGCTGGAACTAGTTCTTGGTGTGTGTAGTGTAAATCAGCAGGGGATGGTCTACAACAATCTGTAGCACACAATTTATGCTTTCACGGGCTTTTATCTTTCTAGGTCCCTAAGGTAATGGAGTAATTGCAGATAATTATTGCAGAGATTATTATCTAATTCATACTGGGAAGCTACCTGACAGATATTATTCATATATTCACGAGCATGGCTAAATTTAATTCCTATCTGGTCTCAGTTCAGATTTCAAAATAAAATAGCAATTCCACAATTCTTTGTGCTACTGGCAATGTACTGAGAAAATTAATGTGGATAAAACGCCTGTGCTTAGTAAAATTATGAACATGCTTGCTCTCCAAATTAACATTGAAACCTAATGAATATATTCACAGAGGTTTTAAAATTAACAAGGATGAAACTGTATTTAATTTTTTACTCCTGAAGGCAGAAATAATATTTATCTATATGTTTTCTATTTCTGTCACAGGCATTCAGACAATTTTGGACACTTTCCTTACAATCTGTCTTTTTACTTTTTTTCTCAGAAAGTATTTATTTTGTGAAAGACATTTTTATCTAGAAATGAAATCAAAAATTATGTTACAACAGCCATTTTGACTCTATATCTAAGATGATTGATTGGTTTGGCTTTTGAAGCAATGAATTTACTAAACGTAAACAATAATTGAATCTATTTTAACAGCTGTCTAATTATTTATGTGAGAACTATTTTGGATGACTCAGAAATGTTTACTTAGAACTCTTAGGATGTGCTTGGCTTTTCCTTCCCTGATTACAATTGTTTCATTGCAAAATAATTCTTTCCTTTCATGGGTATAAAGGCTACCCAAAATTTTCCTTTTGCATCTCAACTATGACATGATGTTGGACTTAAAATTTCCTTTCCTTTCCTTTCCTTTCCTTTCCTTTCCTTTCCTTTCCTTTCCTTTCCTTCCTTTCCTTTCCTTTCCTTTCCTTTCCTTTCCTTTCCTTTCCTTTCCTTTCCTTTCCTTTCCTTTCCTTTCCTTTCCTTTCCTTTCCTTTCCTTTCCTTTCCTTTCCTTTCCTTTCCTTTCCTTTCCTTTCCTTTCCTTTCCTTTCCTTTCCTTTCCTTTTCCTTTCCTTTCCTTTCCTTTCCTTTCCTTTCCTTTCCTTTCCTTTCCTTTCCTTTCCTTTCCTTTTCCTTTCCTTTCCTTTCCTTTCCTTTCCTTTCCTTTCCTTTCCTTCCTTTCCTTTCCTTCCTTTCCTTTCCTTTCCTTCCCTTTCCTTCCCTTTCCTTCCCTTTCCTTCCCTTTCCTTCCCTTTCCTTCCCTTCCCTTCCCTTTCCCTTCCCTTCCCTTTCCCTTTCCCTTTCCCTTTTCCCTTTTCCCTTCCCTTTTCCCTTTTCCCTTTTCCCTTCCCTTTTCCCTTTTCCCTTTTCCCTTTTCCCTTTTCCCTTCCCTTTTCCCTTCCCTTCCCTTTCCCTTCCCTTTCCCTTTCCCTTCCCTTTCCCTTTCCTTTTCCTTTTCCTTTCTTTTCCTTTTCCTTTTCCTTTTCCCTTTTCCTTTTCCTTTTCCTTTTCCTTTTCCTTTTCCTTTCATTATAATTTTGATTTAAATGACCAAAATTCCTCAAGCAACTGGGAGGCAATTCCAAATGACAATTTTTGCAGCACTGATATGTATTTGGGAATACTACTGGAAGCACATTATTACTTACCCATTTTATCAATTAATAAATTAAATTTTTAGTAAATAGTTATGTAGGATGTGACCTGGAAAAGCCACCTCAGTCTCTGCTGTCTTTGTCAGACAAGGAGCGGACAGGACAGCACTTGTCAGGCTTTACTCACTGAGTAGAACGTGGTGCTGTGCTGTCCCAGTTTACAAAAGACCAAACAAAATCTCTGTTTGAGTGGATTAAGAAGTCAACACACTCTGCTCAGATGCAGTGGCTCACTAAACCCAGCATTTCCTGGCTCCCCACGGCACCGAGCTCGTCTTTCTGACGCACACAGACGCGTGTGAGCCCACCCTCCTTCCCAGTCTCATCTCTTCGCTACAGTCAGCAAAATCCGACTCAAACTGTGGCTCCTTGGCACCTTTCCAGTTCCTTGGGGAATGTGTCATGCTAGTGCAAGCTCCTTGTCCTCCAGAAAAAGGAGCTCCAGCCCCAGAGGCTGCAAGTTTCAGCAAGCAGTGTTCCATTTTGGGCTCTGTAAGGCCCAAAATTTACCGAACCTGTTCCTCTCAATAGCCAAGCATTCTGCAGCAGCACAGGCCTTGTTCCTGCATAGATTTATTTTTCTCTTTTCCCATGAATTTTCTTAGGGTATGTGCCTCCTCACTTTTGTATTTGAAGGGAGTGGGGTTTCTCTGGCTACAATTTTTGCCAATTTCACATTCAAAGCTCCGTGAGCAAAACCTGCAAACAATGTTGGTTTCTAAGAGTTTTAACAGGGAAGTCCTTCTCTTCCCCTCAAGCTTTGCACACTCAAGGCTGTGCTCCCTTTCCACCCACGTCCATGCACTGAGCCATTGCCTTTAAAACCAATGCAACCTATAGATAATCTATATAATATGTGTACTGTAAAAACCTTCCACCAATAACATCCTCCATTACGAAGAGAGAGAGTTTTAAAGTGGCTGAAGTGTTTAAAAAATATCTCATCTCTAAGCTCCTTGTATTGTCACTAGACAATAAAATACAATCCTATATAACCTCTAGTTTTGAAGAAGCTTCTGTCTCCACTGACTGTACCCTCCCTTTCCCTCTTTAATACTGAAATATGGAAAGGGTTTTTTTTTTTATAATTTTAGAATAAACTGTGAATCTTCTAAATGCCTCACATCTGGTTTTTGGAGAAAGATGTGTTCTAGTGACAGGTCATGAGCATAGGAGCTGATCCAAAGGAACAAGGATGTCTCTCTCCTATTCTGCCACTTTACATTTCAAAATTATGCATGATCAGCATCCCAAAATCAAAGTGCATCAGGCAAGAAAAGGGAGTGCCCAAATCCAGTGTAAAAACAAAAGCATGATGCACCTAAATTGCAACTCTCTATAATACTGTGAGGCAGATTAATGAAGATTTGGGTCAAGGGGAAAGCAAACTTGTATTTTCCAAGGTTGACTTAGACATTTTAAAATGTGAAATGCAGTGACTTTTCATCTTTCACTCACTTCTATCTTTAACCTGACCTGATAATTTTTTCCAAGCTGACTTGCTTCCAAAAGTACCTGAGGTAATCTGGGCAAGTGTAAAAAGCTCCAGTCCCTCAGCACCTAGAAATTCAAAGAGCAGATGAAAAGCCTTACACATGATTTCTGCTGAAGAGCTCAAAAGGTTTCGGGGACTCCCAGCTGGGTGGTGACAATACAGCCCAGATTAGTCCTGTGAACATATGACCTACTAATTTCAACAGTGAAGTGGGAAAATGCTCCACTTTTACCAGCTGCAATGGTAATTTATTGTCTTATTAATATCTGAGTTCCTGAAGTGCACGGTGCATGTGTGGGTTTGTCCATACGTGCCTAATTTGATAGATCTCTCTCTATAAATATATATAAACATAACAGGTAGGAAAAATATACTGTGTATAGATACACACACAAATCTGTTGAATATTTTAGTAAAAAAAAAGTTTTTCTAGTCCTAGGTGACACCACTGATAAAGAACAGTCTGACGCAGATTGTATTACACTGTATATAGGACAATGTTTTATAACTACTAGACCTGCTCTGGTTAAAATTTAGAGCCAGAAACAACCACTGGTTTTATTTTACACTGTTTTGCTTTTGATTGTAGGGATGTCTTTGGGACAGGAATGGTGCCATCTTCTATGTTTGATTTCAGTATAAACATCCCTGAGCACAAGGCCAGATTTTAAACAAATGCAGGGCTTCAACATTCCATGGAAAGCAGGACTTTGTAGCTGAGATTTGCACACAGCCAGGCAGTGGTATGAAAATTGAGCATTCCCTCTCCTTCTGGGACCAGAATCCTGTTTAAGAAGACCAAAGTTTGATAAATGGTCAGGTGAACAGCTCTTCTTTCTTCAGCTGCAAATGAAATCCAACATCTTACTCCACATGGAACAGGCAAAGGACAAGCACAGTAGTTGATTTCCATGGCCTACCCAACAAGTACTAACTCAATAATTAATGCACCTCATCAGCTTGCACTGACTTTGGGAGTACAGGCTGTAATTTCAGTTTAAGTAATTGCTGGGAGTGTGCAGACTTTTGGGTTTTTTTTCCTTTTTTACTCATTTCCAGACAAGACATCTCACTCTCCACGACTTCATCTGTCAAGGGCTCGCACATCAGAAAAATAAGATGGAAACAATGTAGAATATGATGCAGACACAAGGGGTTCCAGATGTCTTCCTTCACAAGTTCAAAGCATTTTAAGTGTATTTTCTCAGATGCTGCGTACAGATAAATCAGTGTATTGAACTACGACGATAAATTGCTTATTGAGTGGTACTGCTTGTTTTAAATGCAACAATAACACAAACTTGTAAGATATTCATTCATGCAGCAAGGTGCATGAGCAACTGCCTGTGCAACTGCATCACAAAGCATAGAATTTGGAAAAAAGGCTTTTTTTTGAGGGTGTTCATGTTCATAGCACACTCTGTGCCAAAATGCTTCAGTTTTTCTTATGTAAAAGCTCTTGAAGAAGGCTGCACTTTGCTAAGAGGACATTTAAGGGAAGTGCAAATGATCAGTTTATCCCTTGTGTTGATGATTTTTTCAATGACTTAAAGATAGAAAAGCACTGAAACCAACATGAATCTTTCCCACGATCTACTTTAGAATAAATCAAATCCAATTTTCTCACTTTCAGTGTATAAATAGTTACCGTTTTCTATTTGACTTATGCACTATAGAGAGCACTTAAACCACTTTCTAGCTGAGACCTAAATCCCAGTTTTAATCACCGGAGTTGAAAACATAATGCTTCACAAACATCTGGTGACAGTGACGGGAAAGAAACGAGGAGGGAATGAAAAAGCACATGAAACAGAGTTAACGGAAAACCTCCTGAATCACATTTCTTCTAAAATTTAATTTTGCTTTGCACTGAGAGAACCCAAGAGGTATTCTCAAACTGTAAACAACTATGATTCCAATGCAGCAAAGATGTCCTGAATTTGCTGGTTGTTTTCACCAGAAAATCACATTGACATAGCAGTTTTAGGCATTCTTACAGCCCTGTTGTGAAATTCCTGCCACACTTCACACGTGAGCATCACATTTACCTTGTTCACTCCAGTGGGAATGTGTTACCTCCTTTTCCACTAGATCACCCTCAGGAGTCCCCAGTGAAACGAAAATATTGCATTCAGTGCTTTAGGTTTTGTTGATTAAAGCAAATCACAGTCTGTCCCTTAAGATGATACAAAAATTCTAGATATAAGACACATTTACAGCTTATTTGGGAAGTAGGTGAATTCCTTATAGTGAATTTGTTCTTGGGGGTATCAAACTCTCCTTTTTTTACTCTAAATTGTCACCAGCACACTGGAAAACAACAGATGATTACATTTTGGCAACAAATCAGAGAATAAGGACCAGTATGTGCTTTGTAGCCTCAAAGGAGTGTTCATGGGATTGAAACCCGAAACTCTCTGCATTTCAGAATAATGTTGCAGCAAACAAAAAGTATTGCTTTAAAGCAGTGACAAATAGTCAGAGACAAAAATGACTAATACAAAATTAACTCCAAAAAAAGTCAAGAGTCAACATCAGCAATTTCATTATCAGCAATTCTATTTATTGTCTCGGTTTTTAGAAAAACTGGAGGCCCCAAATCAGACTTTAGAGTTTTGCTGGTTATTGTACAGAGAAAGTTCAGTCTGGTGTGGTGACAGAGGCCAGGAAAAGCAGTAGCTTGCCCCTCTTTTATAAATGGGAATTGATCCACAAGGAGACCAATTTGCCCAGAGAAATTGAGGATGCCCCATTCCTGGAAGTGTCCAAGGCCAGGATGGAGCAAGCTGGGGTAGTGAAAGTTGTCCCTTCCCATGGCAAGTGTGGGACTGGATGAGCTTTACACTCCCTTCCAACTCAAAAGCACCATCCACTACTGTAGAGACATTAATATCAATTTATGTCTTAGTGTTCACAAAGGACATTCTTGGAAGAAACTATTTTTTCTCTACTGCATATTTATTCCCTAAAAAAAAAAAAAAAAAAAAAAAAAAAAAAAAAAAAAAATCAAACTTCTGTTGTCTTTTTGGTTTATCTAAAGCTATTTAAAAAGTATTTTTCCTCCTACTTATGAGAAAAAGTTATGCTGTTGTTGGTCAGAACCTTTGTTGGCAAGATACATGCTCACATCATCAAGAAATATATGACTGGTAAGTTATATGTTAGTGGAAGAAGATATGGTGCTGAAGTATAAAATTTAACTCTTGAGTGCTGCAAGAAATAATCAGATCATGATACTATTTTAAATTAAAGGCTTTTAGAATCACTGACTAGGCTTTTACTGTTATACTGGCATTATGGCCACATTCCTTTTACATTCGTTTAACCCCCAGAAATATCACACAAAAAATTATTATCAAGAAGTGTTTGTTTATAAGACACTGGCAGCATTTCTATTGCTAATTGTCATCATTTCACTGATAAAGCATATTCCTAAACTGGATCCTGCTGTCAACTAAAACACACACCAGGGGAAGCAGAATATCAACCAACAAAGAGAAAGCAAACCCCCCAAACACAGCTTTTTCTCTCTCTCTAAGACACTGTTATCCACTTTCAGAACCACTGTACATCACCAGAAACACACATTTTTGTTATGCTGACTTACACAGCCTGTCATCCTTTCTAGTCTAGCTTTGTTCATGCAAAGCTGCCAGAAATTTAACAAAACAAGAATTCATTTGAACTCTGTGTTCCTCCAGCCTTTGTTGGACAAAAAACCACAGCCAATAGTACATGTTCCAGCTGCAGGGATTTTTATTCTCCAAATATATGGGAGGATGACTAAAGGGTTAGCAAAGACTGAGCAAAGGGGATTTCAGATTCTCTGCGTTTAATAAAACAAGACAGCACTGATAATTTATGTCAGGTGTGAATTGTAAGCACAATACTTTGCAAGGTAAGGCTGTCCAAAAGTACCAGCCACTTCCCACATCCTCTCCCCTCCTTCTTATTTCCAACAGATTCAGGTCTTTCTGTGCATCCTGATTCCCTTGACACCTTCAACTTGCTGGTCCTCAGATTGCAACAGCCCTTCAGCACATCCTGAATATTAGCCAATAATATTCATCATTAGTTCACAAGCCCATTGTACAAAACATCTGCTTAAACATGTGCTTAAGTCTCATTTATTAATGAAATAAATGCAGGCTTGGGAATATGCATAGGTGCTTTCTGAAGTAAAGGCCTGAGATTTTCACCTCAAGGAGAGGAAGAGTTTTCCTTCTTCCATTCAAGTTAAATGAATGATGAGAAAAGAATTCAGAGAAAAAGGACTTCAAGGTATGGCACAGGAGCTCTCTGAAAGATTTGGTTTATTTGGCAAGCAATAAAATTAATGTGATGCACGAGGTGTCACTGCACCATAGTGGTGTCTGCAGAAAACTATTGAAGACCTAGTGAAGTTCCAGTAGCTTTAGGGTGTTTTTACTTTTTTTATGTTATGCATTTTGCTTCTATGCAATAACAGCTGCACAAGGTTTTTATTGCACCTCCAGTTTATTGCACATCATGACTTTTAACACACTTACTCCTTGGAGAGGTCTGGGACTCTGTGGGCAGTGCAGCCCCCTGCCTAGAACACTCTCTGGCAGAGTGGCTGGCAAATAATCTCTCCTTAAATGAGAAAGATGACAAATGGAAGGAGAGCCACAAAAGCAAGAGGGAGATAGATGTTGTAAATGTGCAGTAAAAAGGCTGGGATAGCTCTAGGTGATTCTTGTACTTCCTAAGCTAATGGATAAGCAGCTGACTGGAAAGAACTGGGCATTATGAGCGGAACAAACGACCACAGTTTCCAAGTCTTCTCCTGCTGCCGGGCTGCCAGCAGCAGCACTGCTTTCTGCAGTTCAGAAAGACCTGGGAGCTGCACTTTCCCTCCCACCTCTGTGCTCCTGTTTCTCCAGGAACAGCACCAAGGAGACATTCAAAGGCCAGGATGGAGATTCCCTGGGTTTGGTGACTCACAATGATCACTGAATTCTCACTTTGGACTCTGCAAATGTTTAGCACAGGGACAATGTCAGACAGTGTTTCAAGGACATTTAAGTGTCACTCAGGCTCTGTGCCCTTCCCATTAAAAATGGATAAGCTGGCCACTGCCAAGTTGGAATTTAACTGCTCTCTGTCAAAAATGAGCCACCTTTTTCCTACCTGACTTTCCTCTTGTCTTATGATCTAGCAAACTTTACAGCTGAGCCATGACAGGCAGGAAGAAGAACAAATTCTCCAAGTTATGCTCCAGGGATAACTGCTTAAAGTTTGTCCTTCCCTGCCTGATCCTATTCTGACACAAGAACTTTCACCCCAAAGACACCTGGTTGCAATGTGATGACACATTGAGCAATATAGGGTACAACAGAAAGAAAAAGAGTTCTTCAGAGCCCTAAGAACAAAATCCTGCTTGCACTCTGTACACCAGTGAAGCTCCAAAGAGAGGAAAAGATTTAAATCAACTTTGAGCATCTGACTCCTTCCAGCATTATGGAAATAAAGTTGTCATTCCCTCTACAGTCCCTATCACAGCCAAATCTATCCAGCACTGGAAAAAACTCCCTAGAATGGTACAAAATGAAAGCAATTATATTTCCAGTTGTCACAATATTTTCTCAAAATTTTCTCCCTGACAAGCAAAAGAGATTTCTTTCATACAGAACTGCTTCCAAAAGAGCAGAGAAGCCAATGCTATTAATTCAAATTGTAGTAGAGGTAAATTTAATGTTAAAAGTAGTTCCCACACTCTAAAAGTGGTCAGGTTTATTGGTTGGCTTTTTTATTTCTGTTTTGTTTTAAAAGCTAATTATAACATGATATAGATGGTTATATCCCAATAGTGACTGTAACACCATTTCCTTGGACTAACAGCTGTGTATTGCTTAAGACTGCACTGATCACAAGGCACTAACCTGGGCCTGGTCACACAATTTTCAGGAACCCCAACTTCTCAGCAATTCTGGTGAAACGTTTTCTGACTCAGATAAATCTGATTTTTATCACAATGCAAGACGTAAAAAATGAAACCCCCACAAGCCAAGAGCCCGGATGGGCTCTCCAAAGTGGGGAAGGATCTACAGAAAATGGATATTGCTTTAAAGAACTGAGGATAAATTGCTGTGAGTGTGGCTCTCTGCAGGAAACCCTCCAAGTTCCATCACTGCTGGTGATGCAGCAAAAACCAGAGGCCATTTGTCACTGTCCCCTTCAGCCGCACCTGCAGATTCCCTGCCTTCCACAGAAATCCAGATTGCTTCCCACAGGTGCCTCGTGCACCAGCAGAGTTTTGGATGGATGTTCCAGTCACACAGTCCTGTGGGGAGAGCCACACTTCAAACTGCTCACAAGCCACACAGAAACCAGAGGTGGCCACTGGTTTAAATAAATTATTCCTAATAACATTGAAACACTCGAAGGGCTTCAGGGAATTGCTTGGAAGGATAGCAGTGGGTAATGAGAGCACAATGAGAATCACCTATTTCACACTTCCTATGTGCCTCCAGGTGGAAGATCTCTGAGTATACAGTTAAAACCTGTCACAATAGTACCAACAGAAGAGAAAAAAAAATTAAGGACAATGGAAATCAGTACATGTTTTTATAAAAGTAAAATTTCTTTCTGGTTGTTTTCCTGTCGTGTGTTTCACATATGTCCTGGCCACGGTAGTATTTAATAAATGAGACAAAAATTGTGATACACAGTAACTCCACCACTTTCCTAGGCAGCCTGTAAGAATTTGGATGATAACACCAAGCAAGAACTGAACAAAAAGCAGAGAATGACAACTCATTAGTCCAAGCAGTAGGATTAATTTATTGTGCTGCCCTGAGCTGTTAACAGCTGAAGAAAGCTAAACAAGGATGAGCAGGAATAACATGCTGTGCAATATAGCGTTAACTACTTCAGCCTGTTCCAGTCAACCAAAATTTTAAACTATGTTTCATGCTTCACTAAGCTGCCAAATCTTTTTCATCCCTGAGTACAAAGGCATATTGAATTTCCAGTATACACCTGCAGAAGTCTAGAACCCACAAGCCTATCCAAGATTTCATCTCTACCATGAAAATACATCAGTCTTTATAGATAGATTGAAAAACTAAACAAAACAAAAAAGGAGGGCACTCCCCCGATGTGCAGTCTCAAATATACTGAAACAACAGCCAGGAAAATGAGTGCAACACCTTGTTTTGCAGGTTTCTCTTCCACATACTTTTGTGTCCTAATGGACTTTTTCCAGTATTTTGCTTTCTGCAAATAAACGAATCAATTACTGCCAGTGACCGTAGCTTCACACTCAGAAAATGTAATTTTTTCACCCCCAGGATTTAATCCTAACAATGAACTTAACATATTTGAATCTCTGTATGCTTTTCAACACATGGAGCTTGCCTTGAATAACTCATAAAACAAGAAGAAATATGTGCATTGCATATACCAAGCATACATCAGCAATAAATGCAGCTTTCAGTGAAGAAATGTAGACATTTAAATAGACAATTATTTGTAGCATTGTATGATTTTTCAGTAAAGAAAATAAATACCTGCATCCAAAAAAAACCAGCAAAACAGACAGAAAGGCAGAGCATCAACCTGGAGTAGGAGAGGGCATAAATGTAAATAATTCACCCATAACTTCAGATTAATTATATCCATGCAGTTGTGTCCAGAATCTGCTGTTAGGAGTTTTCTAAATATTTTTTCATTTTTAAGAAAAACTGAGAAAGCAGCTCTGAAAATGTCTTAAAGTCCTTTAAAAGTGTTTAAAATTGATAGACCTCAGTGGAGAAAAGGGAAGCACAAGTAATAAGGAATACAGTTGAATATTCTCAAGGATTTTTATCAGGAAAGTGTTTTGTAGTTGAGCTGGTGGAAAAGCCAGGGGGACCTGGTAGGTGTTGTCTGGCCAGTGGCTGTTGTTATTATGGAGCTTGCCCAGGGTGCTGTGGCCCACACCATGGAATTCCAGTTCAACTGGGATTTGCTGCTTGCTCTGGATGCTCCTGTTGGTCTAAACTGCCTCTTGCTTGTCCCTCTGCGTGCTCCCTTCTGGAGGAGTCCATCACACCTCGTGTTGCACTCCAGATGTTGCTGCTGGGCAGCCATCCAGGCCCTTCTGCAGCATCTCCAGAGGTGACTCATCTCCCACAGCAGATATTTATCTTCCGACGGGATGGGCTGACCTGGCATTGGCACGGGAGTCTCTGAAGGGCCTGGAGCCTCTCTGTGCCCAGGAAAGGCTGAGGGAGCTGGGGCTGCTCAGCCTGGAGAGGGGCCCTCAGCCCTGCCTGTCCCTGTGGGCAGGAGGGGCAGAGCAGGGCCAGGTTCTGCTCCAGCAGTGCCACCAGAGCCACAGGCAGGGACTGATCCCAGCAATTCCCTTGCTCAGGAGGCAGAACTTCTGCCCTGGGCAGTGCCCAGCCCTGAGCAGAGACCAGAGAGGCTGGGGGGTCTCCTCCTCCCTGGGGATGTTCCACTCCTGTGCCCTGGGATGACCCTGCCTGAGCAGATGCCCCACTGTGGTCCTTTCCACCCTGACTCATTCTGGGATTCTATGATTGGTGAATTTCTTTCCCTTCACTATGTTGATATTGATGTGTAATATGTTGCAGAAATAATTTTTAGGGTTTTTTTTTTTGTACCTTTACAAAATGCCCAATACAGACTGGACTCCTGGAGGAGGTTACTCTCTAAGACACATTTCAGAGGTGGTATTAACACATGAGTTCTAAATTTCATTAGAGAGAGCTCCTTTGGTTTCCCACATTTCTCTTCTAGATGTCTTATCCAAGGTACCTTTGAAATTGAAAATGGAAGTTTTTGTTCTTCTTCCAGCTCTCAATGCTTTCAGAAGTCGACCACCTACTGTGGGACATTTGCTTTGATTTAGTAGCTTAAATTTACTCCACCTGCTTTTTTTTCTTTTTTTTTCTTTCTTCTTTTTTTTTTACAAATCAATAAAGCCCAAAATTTTTTGCAAATTGTCCAGAAACCCCCTAGGGAACGTATTTCTGTAACTCTTCCTTTCCTTCTCCTGCAATTTTCTTGATTCCCACAAAGGGAATGACAAAATTGTTTTCATTATGATCATTGTGTCAAAGACACTGAGATGGTCACCAGAAGAACAGATCTTTTTTGATATAAATGATACAAAAACAAAGTAATAATGATGAAAATATTCTAAAATTTATGGCACTGCATGTATAAATGCAATTTTTACTATTTCCAGAACTATTGCCATATCAAAACCATGGGGTTTTTTTATCATTTCAATGAAAAAAGATTTTGTGATTTGTGGATTCTGCCAATTCTCTTCTGTCAAGGAGCAGAGTTATTCTGTTCTTTCTTTCATCCTCCTGGTTGCTGTACAACCTCTGCCCTCACATATTTCACCTTCTCTTTCACTCACTCACTGACAAGTCCAAAGAATTTCTAAGGTCTGCTAGACATGAACTTTCTAAGTTCAAAGAATTTTTACTTCTAACACCATACCACAATAAAAATCTGCATTACTATTTTCTGATTAAAACATGATAAAGAATTCAATTAAATCTTCACAGAGATATTTACAGAATATAAAAATCAATGGGTAAATTTAGGTATGCCAAAGGAATGAAAGGAATAATGAGGTTATGGAATAATTTTCCTCAATGCTAGGAACTTCTAGGCATTATTTCAAACTTCCCTGGTGTTTGAAGAAGTCACTTGCTAATACATATATGTCCTTTTATGGCTTAATCCTTTTTATGACCTTTGCTATGAATTCAGGCTTCATTCTGTTTACCTTCCAAAAAAAAGAAAGTGTGTTTTCAAAGGAAGCATTATTACTAATAGAAATAGGTTTCCATGTTTTTCTGGGAAATAGTTGTCTTTCCTTCACAACATGATTTTATTTTTCTTTCCCTTTCTCAAAATCCTTGAGGACATAAAGTGCTTACGACCCATTTGACAGCTAAAGCATTTTTCCTTGCTCTGTTAGTAAGCTACATGGCATTAGGCCATGAGCTATAGGTAAATTAGATGGCAATTGAACTGGAAGAGCTGTTTTTCCTACAGTATGAAGGGATTCTGTATCTGTTGCATGCATTTAAACCTATATGGGACTGGATTTTTCTTCTCTGAACTTCCAAACCAGTGGCTTATTTCGAGAGAGATCACTCAGCAACGCAGCTACAGGACTGAATGAAAAAGCCATTAAAAAAATTGAAAAATCCAGTCCCTATCATTTCTGAAGAGCAATTTAGATCTCTTTAGAGTCTCTTTAGGTCTCTCAGGTCTATTTAAACTGAAAATGCCAATTAGCAGGAAAATACTCTGATGATGCATGACAGATTGAAAGCAGAGCAGGCCTAGTGAGACATCCATGTAAGCACACACATGCAAAGCAGAGAGAATTCATAAAACTGGTCTATATTTGATTTTTCAATTCCAGCATCACAAGAACACTTTGGAAAAGAAGCCCTGAGCATAAAAATGCTGTGGAAGCCACAAAAAAGTTGAGGTAGAAGCAGAGCCAGATGCTGATAGAGAGCTGGGGATTTTGCCTCCCTTATCTCGAGATGCAAGGTGGCTTTGTACAGTGCTAACACATGCAAGCAAAACCTTAGAGGAGTGCAAAAGCTCACACCTCCAGCCCTGGAGTTGGGCTGGGTGCCACAGATCTATTAATAGAGCTCTCAAAGCCCAGGAAGGGTCTCTGCACTGTCTAAGGCACTGCTCCCAGAGCTGACAAGGTCAGCTCCAATTCCCGTGTGAATTCAGCGACTGCAACCGCAAGGGCCACATTCCTCCGGGCACATCTGAGGTACCCTGGCATGAGAAAGTGATAAAAGAGCCACAAAACTCATCTTATCTCCTTCAAACCTGAAAACAGCCTTTGAAAACTTTTTTTTCCCCCCTCACGTTCCCTTTCATTTGACCCTCAGCCAAATCACTCCATAATCTCCACAGCTCCTGTGAGGGGTAAGTGGATTTACGTCACTGCTTTCCCCAGAGGAAACCAGATCCCAGCAGGTTGCTCACATGCTTTCGAGAGCTGATGATCAGGTCACAGACAACAAAAAACCCTCCAGATTTTATTCAGATTTCCCTCTTTCCTCCTTTAAAATCTCTACTAAGTTTACAGTGTTTTCTTTCGGTAATAGTGAACATCTGTGACAGTGGAGGAGCCAAAATAAACCCAGTCAAGGAAATTCTATGTAGTTATGCTAAACAAGTTTTATTCACAGGTTTATGTTTCGTACTAAAAGGGGTACAATGTCATCCCACCCTGGCTTCATGTGTGATTATACACATTACTGAGACAAACGTGTACAAAACCAAAGGATTGCCGTGTTCTTAAGATGATTTTTCAGTCCTATGCTCTTGGAATAAAAAGCAGTTGTGCAGCTTTCAAGTCACAACAAGGGGCTCAATGGTTATTGTGTGAAATGTTTTCCTTTATCATCATGATGAAAACCAGCCCATGCTGGGAGGGAACCCACTCAAAGCAATTCAAGCATCAACCATTATCTAGGGCAAGTGTTGACCTGGCCTCAGACAAAATCCTTATTGTTCCCTTTGTTGTTCCTCTCCTCTCCCTCCCTATGTTTATTTAGGATATGCAAATTGCACATGGAAAGTAAAATCCCAGGTAACTCACTCCTTTTCCAGCTTCAACAGCTGGAGCTGGCACCAGGTCCTCATGAAGTGATGTTGAGCTTAAGCCTTTTTTATCTTGCTGCTTTTGCAATGCAATGTGGATTTAAGAAGGGATCAGTGGTTTGTACACCTGTGTAATTTCTTCAGAAGTATCAACATGCTTTCCTTTTTTAATGCTTTTAAATGCTTCAGTGCTTTTTGCCCATGACAACCACTTCAGATTTTTAATACAACCCTAAAAACTTATTTCTCATGTACTGTGTTGCAATACCCAAGCAAAAGAGTCCCAGGCATTTCTGAGGACATTTTAACAAGAGTCAGTGCAGCATCTAAACAAACCATTTATTATTATTCCTATTTATTGCCAATAAATCGACTTGGGGCTATCTCATTATAACACAAAAATAGCAAAACAAACAACAATATAAGGCAACAAAAGTCTCCTATAGTCTCACCTTTCTAATTGCTTTTCAGAAATGCTGCACCATGAAAATCTCATCAATGCTTTGAAATCTCAGCCCCTGATAAATGTAACCTTTCCATGAACTGTCTGATTTAGACAGAGCTCTTTCCCTCTGCTTTGCCCTTAGTTTTTTGCCAATATTTTGCTCACCAAGGAAATCTGCTATCAAATGTGATTCAGACAAGAGGGGTTTTTGTGTGCTTTTCCTCCTTACTTTTAAAGAGCTCTTCTTTTTATCCTAGAATTCAATGTATCCACAGAGACTTCTTGCCTCTGATGTGAGGTCTTTGGCAGTTGGTAATGAGAGACCAACCAGAGCAAAGCAGAGGAGTCCATCCCTAAAAAAAATGTGGGGTTTTGTCTAACTGATGCCAATCCACGAAAAGGAACTGTGTTTTAAGGATCCTAGAGGAAGAAAAAAAGAGAAGCCTTTTTTTATTGTTAAATGCTATAGAAAGTGTTGCTTCCAATTGCTCTCAAATTCTGTGGGAGTACTGCAACAAACTAATTGTTTTGAAAAATATAAACTAGTGAGTTTATGTGCTAATCTACACTAATATTAAGAGATTGCTCAGAGAAATTTATGGGAAGATATAGGAAAAGACCCTTTCTGTCCTAGAGAACTTAAAATATATATTGAAAAGAGAAATTAGGAACTTGAATTTATGGATAATAATCTAGAACAAGCATTCCAAATTAGTCAACTTCTAACAGTTACCCTGACATTAATAGTCTTGGGTGCTTTGGTTTATACAGATGACATAAAGGGGTTACTCCTAAAGACTGTTTTACTTTGGTTTTGTGTGTTTTTTTTTTTTTTTTAAGATTACTTTCTCCTGTTAAAGAAAAAAAAATATCTTGGGATGGACAGAGAAAGCTCCCCTGGCACAAAGCCAGCAGTGACTGCTCACTAAAGTTAATAAAATTGTGATTACACGAGATGGAAACAAAGCTGAGTCCTCCGACTCTATTCCAGCACTGGTTAGTTTTCAAATGAACAAATTAAAAGGTATCATTCTACCCTGTGCTCACAGGAAAACTTGTGTGGATTATGCAAACCATAAAATCCACATGTTCCAGAATATCAGCCAACATGCCCTAAATGGAGGGAGACAACATCTCTCTTTGAAGAAAGGAGAAAATGAGGACTTTAAAGTCTTTTAGGATGAATGCTGAGATAAGGAAGAGAAAACAAGCATGCTTCCCACCCCCAGAGCTGGCTACTGATGGACAACTAGGTGCAAGGAAGAGCTGCATCATTATCCATAACAACCAAACCCTGCTTTTAAAATTGCCTTCCAGTTCACATCCACAAAAGTAAAGATCTTTGTAATATGAGAGACAAAGGCTCATATCTGCTGCCATGCAATTTGACTGAATCAATTCTAGGGATCTGCAATGAAACAACAGAAATAAATGTAACCCTCCCATCTTAAATTGTACCTTTGATGTATGAAGTGATTGATTAAACTGAAATAGTTAATTGTTATGGTTAGCTCAGTTCACCATTAAAAGAAAATCTAATTAAAACCAGGCTGACTTCTTAGTTCCTATCCAGAAAAGGATTTAACATTAGGAAGGTACTACACACATTGCTTATCAAGGCTTTTGTCCTAAACCCCAACCCAGTAAAAACAAACAAAACCATTTTATATTCATCTTAATTTTACCTAAGTGGAGTCTAATGGCAAATGGAATAATCTTCTACAGGGATGTATAGAAGTTCCACATATTTGACCTTTGGCTTCCTCGAATGTCATGTTTTCTAGGCCTCCAGTATTGAAAGAAACAGATGTAACCTTTTCTGCATCAGAAAGAGCAACTGATATACATAGATAACAAAACTTCATCAAGGAAGTCCTGTAAAGTTGTCCCAGCCACATTTCCCAAAAGAGCTCCTTCATCTAGGAACTATTAGTTTGTCATTTTGAAAACTAATTAGCAAAGAAAATATCAGCTTGCAAGGTGCTCTCAGTTATTACTCTGTGGGGACTCCAGCAAATTTCAGGGAAAAGGGGGCAATTTTCCCAACAAATTCATGAGGTTCTCACAGGTTCCAGCAGGATGTACAGGCAGTAAATGCTAATATTTCATAGTGGAACAGGAGATGATGCAATTTGAGGGGACTGGAAATGATATAGATTTCATGAAATATGCCAAACACCATGCAGGGTGCATCCCTGGGGTTATGGAATTCTGTGGTTTTCCTTGCAGTTTGCTTTTCAATAAGGTTAAATTAGAACCATGGCTCCTCTAGGGAAATTTGGCACGACAAGATATATAATCAAAGTTACATTATGTTCTTAAAAATCTCTATAGAGGGTAGGCTTTTAATTTTTGACAATGGGCTCGATGTTCATTAGCAGGGCACTGGGTATTTTTCTTGGGCAGTTCTTCTGAATTAGAATGTGTGTGGAGATTTTTACTAGAAAATTAGAGAAGTGTTTGAATAATGGTGCTTCAAATATGCTGAAGTCATTGCATGGCCCCACACATTCACCCAAGAGCAGCATGACCCTGTGGTTACAGCATTAGTTTGGGGATCTTGGAATTTTTTTATGAACTTCTTGTGCAGATGGGAAGAAACCATTTATGCTCTGGGCTCTCCTTCCCACCAGGAGTAATATTTCCTTCTCCCAGCTGTTCCATTTTGATTATCCACATGCTTCCAAAGAATTATAGCCTAAAAATATTAGGATTCCTTGGTAGCCAGTGCTGTTTAGGCCTACAGAAATATCCCTGTGCTGGACTGCAAAGGAAGCTGAATTTTCAGGGGCATTTTCAAGCAGAGGAGCTAAGATAGGAACCAATCTTCAGGTCAAATCTTCAGTTTTGCAGGACAAATATGCTAATAAAAATAATTTATTTGATGAAAGTTAGTGGCATTTAAGCAGCAGCCCAGGAGCAGCAATCCACTCCTAAGGGTTTAGAGCCACAGAAAGGCAGAACAGATCTGAACTAGGGTTAAATGACTAAAAGTTCTAAAAGATTGGTTTTCATTTTCACACGCTGTGGAGTTCCCTGCTGCTGAATGGCAATAACAGTTGAAGTGACGAAATATTACAGGAAAAGCCACTCTTTCAATATGTCTGGCCTGAGCAAAACCCAAAAGAACCACAGGAGTCAACATTTCTTTTCTTTTTCTTCCAGATTAGTGACTCTGCAAATCCAGCACATGTGTTTAAGCATCAGGGTCCAAGTTCTGAGAAGTGCTAAGCACACACAAACCTCCCCTGAGCTAATGGGAGTCACAGGTGCTCCCAGCAGTGGCAACACCGAGGTATCAGCACAAGGATTGTAGGCTCAGGATTTTGTCCAAGTCAGAGTGGATCTTTAAATTCCTCACAACAATCTTGTTGCTATGTTAAACTCAGTTTTTTCCTGTACTTTTGTTCCCCCTCCATTAGGAACTTCTGCTCCCTAGCAACACAACTGGTGATTCAGGGAGCAAATGATCCCCTTTTCCACATTTCAGTGCTCTGGAAAGCACTGCAAGCTCAGCACTGAGCTTTGCCACAACACCTCCTAAAGCCTGTGGAAACACTACCACTGCCTTCCAGAGGGTCACATTAAGTCATTGGGCGGGCAGATTTTTATGGTCTCGATCCTGAGCTGCTGAAAATTCACATCCACAAGTTCAGCAGAGCCTGCCAGCCAGGAGCACCATTTTCATTGCCTCCACACACTACTTAAGAACAACCCCTTGCCTGTTAATCATAAATGAATTTCAAAAAAAAGCACCTTTGCCTTGAGCTTCTATATCTCTATGAGCAATAAAGAGCTCTGCTCTGCTTTCCCTCTTTCCAATCCTTCAGATCTTTAAAACTTCAATCCCTGCAAGGTTCTTGTTCCCCTAATTCAAAAGAAGGGTTTCATTGGTAGTTCATGGAGACTCCTCTGCTTCAGACAGAAAAAAAACAAAAGTAAAAATGCACAATAATAATGCACAAAGTAAAATGTGCATTATCACAGCCAGTGTGAATTTACCAAATTATTCCACCATGGTACAATAGAATTGCAAGTTACTTATACTCACTGAGACAACCAGACAACAACTTGGTGATGAGTGTCAGACCTCTCCTAAACAGCTGATCATGTGTTCCCTGCACACATTATTTTGGCTTTGTCTTTGTGACAACAGAACCTCAAAAAAATTCATCAATATAGATCATATTGTGCAAGCATCCATAACCTGAAGGATGTGGTTTTGTGTGTTTTATTTGATTGTTTTTCCTGCATGGCTGAACAGTCTGTGTGAAGGATTTGGCCTAGGAGGAGAATAATGTTTTTCATAATTTCCCAGTGGTTGCTCATTTCTAACATGTTAGCACAGGAAGGACAGCAATACTGCAAGAAATATAATCTTGGCAGCATTTTCAGCACATCCCAACTCATTAGGAATTTCTCAAACACAGCAAATACTTATATTGAATAAAAACTAATGGTGCATAATATTCAAATAATCTGATCATGCTATGTTGACTTGAAGTTTGCATTTCCACTTCTACATTTTGTTGTGATTAAGCCTTTTATCACAAGGGGCCTGAGATTTCTCTGTGCTTTGTAAAACACTATGTCCAGTGATGAACAGGATACCTGGTTTTCATTATTCATAGGTGCATTGCTTTCCAGTGGGACAGATTCAGAACAGTATATGTAAATCAAATAGAAATATTTAAATATAAATTAGTGAGGCAGGAGATGGGGAAGAGCCCAGGCGTTAAAGTAAAGCAGTGAAAATGTATGTGCACAAATTCAACTTCATAATCTTTAGAAAATATTCTGAAGAGTAGCTATTGGATTTTTGGTTGTTTTTTATTATTTTTTTTTCATGTTTATGAAGGAAACTTTTAATTCAGATTTGTTATCTCTGGTGATAAGAAGACATTTAAAACAAGGGTCTTTCTAAGTGGTCCCAGCTCTTTAAATTAGCCAGGGTAAGTAAAAATGTACATATTAAGATGTAAACTGCAGTTCTAGTGCTGTTAAATTCAAGTATCCACAAAAAGAACAGGAGAGTTTGTGTATCACTTAAGTTTTAAGGACTTCAATAGAACTTAGGATCATAACTGAAAAAAATTGGCAATCTGGGGCAAAAATCTCACTCATCACAAGGAGGTTTGAAACAGATCTGACCATCAAAATTATACTGGTCATTCAAATGTCAAAATTGATGCAGGTACGTAAGCCAGGCTTAGAAGTCAAGATTAGAAACATTTTCATGTTAATGGGAGGACAGACTGGGTAACCAGAGCAGATTTAGAAAGCCCAGCTGGAGCAACAGGCTCTTAAACACAATAGTATTAAAATAAAACAAAACAAATAGAAACTGTGGCGAGGTAAAGTTACTGCTTTTGCTGAGAAAGGAAGTATGCATACATGAATGTTATATAAAAATGAAATAAGTTTTCTTTGATCTGTTAACAAGAAAACTAAACAAGCTGGTGGATATTCTCCAAATAACTTCTCATTATTAGAATTATTTTTGATGACTAAATTCCTTCCCAAAAAGAACAAAGATGGGTCCTGTGGGAGAGGAGACCTGAAAGCCAGAAATAAGCACTGTCTACGCATCCTATTGTTAGATGGTGCCCAGTGTTAACAGTTCTGTAGGACTGAAGATAAAGGCCATTTCCCTCAAATGACTTCACATGAAGAAATGAGTACAATTCACTGGTCTCAACATATTTTAGACCTGAGAGCTCTAAGAAAGCACTTCAACAATAAGCAGAAGGAAAAGTTACTGTCTACAGATCAGGGAATCTTTACTGTAAACGGTGGGTTCTACATATTTCTTTCCCTCTCCTCATCTCAGTCTCCACCAAGAGGGCAGGTGAGCTCCATGGACAGGAATTTCATGGACCAGGAAATGGCAAGGGAAGTAGCCATCTTCTCCTGGAACTTCAAATTAACTGCCCAGGTTTGGCACTTCAGAGTTCACCTGAGGAAGTCTCAATCTTGGAGAGCTGATCATTCAGGGCACGTGGCTCACTGAGACCCGTGGCAGAGAAAAATATTCCAAAACACTTTCAGTAGATGGATGCTGTCACTTTACAGTCTGGAGTGCCAAACAATATATTTAAAAATGCTTTGTATGCAACTAATTATCAGTCAGGAATGTGAGATTAGGGAAAAAGGTGTTGGAGTGCAATAATGAGTACAGAAAAGGCAGCATTTATTTAAATACAAAAAATGAACCCACCAAAGGTTCAATTCTGCAAGTGTGGTTCTAGGAGTCTTAAACTCACCCCTAATTAAAAAAAAATGCTGTATATAATTCCATTTGGAAATTCTTTTATTATAAACAGGGAAAAAATGTATGTAGTATGTTCTAAACAAAAAGATTAAAATTAAAATCACAGATGTGTATAAAAAGGATACTTCCATAACCTGTGTCTTCCTTCAAACATTTCCTATCTGCTGCCAGTTTTAGGAATGCTTTGACAATTGTAGAAACCTTATTTGATGAAAAGGCAATGAAACTGAGAAGGAAACTGTCTTTATAATAATGCTCAATCATTTTACTCAAAACTTAAGTTAAAATTTTAAATAAAAGCCATAGTTTTACCTATTTAAAAAAATGCTGAGAATTGCAGTAAAGATAATGAGGATTTATAATTTAGTCTCATTTTATATAATCAAGTCAAAAGCATAAATTATCCATCAAGTGAAGAAAAGTTACATTTGACTCAAAATGACACTTGAGTTATAAACACATTGTGATTCATGGTTTTAAAAAATATTTCTGAAAACTATCATAACAACCTTAATAATACCACTACCATTAAAAAAAAAAAATCTTTAAAGCTTTTCAAGTCGTATTAAAGATGATTAAAGTCTTTAAAAACTCTCTGTGAAGTCCTGCAAACTTCCAGCTTTTGTTCAGTACAATATTTTCCAGTATTTTTTTTTTGTGAATTTACAATACAACAGCAACAACAAAAATAACAACAAAGCCAAATCCTTGAGGCCTTTGGTTTTTCCTTCTTAGGATGATTCTTGTTTTGATTGTTGTCTTATCCCAGCAGAGTTAACAAACTGAGATAAAAAGTTTGCTTCATAAACAATGGAAAGTTGAATGACATTTTTTATCAGATATTTTTATTCAGGTTAAAAGGGGTTAATTTTTCTAGAACCTATCCCAAAAGAAAGCATCATCCATTTTCTTTGGGCCAAGATATGATCATGATCAAAAGCCTGGGGCATGGTGGGAAAGAAGCCAATCTTAACATAAATGAGCTTGAAATACCATCTCAACCACAAAATCAGCATTATTAAATCCTGGGGATGTATCAAGCTGGACAACTAAAAATCAGATTCAGATTAATTAAACCAATCTTGTTCAGGTTTCTCTTATGTTCATGCTTTAAAGCTTATAATTAGCTGGAAACATAAAAAATCAGAGCATTTTCTATTTTTCTTCAGTGACTTTCTTGTGAACCTCAAACTGCCAGAATAACTGTGCTCAACACAACAAAGAAATGAATTCTGTGGTCATCTAGAGATCATCTGCAGCATTTTAATATGGCTAAATCTGTATCCCCTTGCTGCTTGTGTCTAAATTTAGCACATTGTTTTGGTGTTAAAAATAAGTTGCTTTGTTGCTCACGTACTCAGTGCGACGGCGACACGGTGTCTGTTCTCCTGCACATAGAGCGTCATGTCTTCTAGCAACCAGCAGATCTGGGGAGAAAATAAACCTGAGGTAACTATTTGCAGTGACTGGCAGCAAGCACTCCGTGCTTCTTGTTTATTTCCAAGCTGGGAAGAGTATTCCCTCTGCTCCGTGTACAAAGGGATTCCTCAGAAGTGATAAAACTCCGGCACTGGATAACGTGCCACTGGAAATACGATGTACAATTGGTGAGCACTGCCAGCATCTCAGCTGCTGTCACTCTCCAGAGCCAGGGGAATGATGCCAATATGCAATTTTTAGGGATGTGGTCCCAGGGTGTAAAATGCTAGAGGATAAAATAAGATCTGGTATTGTTGAATCTTTTTTTTTTTTTTTTTTTTTTTTTTTTTTTTTTGGATGTATAATAAACAGTAACTTCTTCAGAAGTTCTTATCCACTTCTCCCTAGAAATATGGAAGTGGTGTATTGCTCACAGCACTACATTGGAAGTTGGTCTCTCATTTACTTATAAACATTTTCAGAGGGGCAGCAGAATGCCATGTCAGAGTTCAAAAAATTGAAATGCCTAGAGCTGTAATCAGAACAGGCATCTTTATACAAAGTTTGATTTCCTGCTTTTGTAAAATGATGTCACAAATACCCTGTGATCCTAAACCAAAAATTAGAAAGAATATTCTTAACAAGGAAAAATAATCTGCCTTCAGCTTTTACTGCACAGAAATGACAAACATTTACATTACTATTAACCTGGAGACAGAGCTTTTGGTAATAAAATTAGATAGTAAATCAGAAACTTAATGCAATAATAGGGAAGATGTCCTTTGTTTTTCACAGTCCACACTACAGCACTCTCTATAAAAAAAATAGATGACAGCAAGTCCAAGCCCACTAATCCAACATTTAATAACATTTGCCTGCAAATCAGGTACACTTTGCTGTAACTGATGCTGAGACAAAGCAAACCTTTCTTGAAGTTTCCAGCACAGACCTTTAGGATTTGTTGCCATCCCAAAGTAAGTTTGTCTGACAGAACAGCCATTTTGCTCTAGATTTTGCAGACGGTTTTAATTTAAACACTGTGTCACCAGCAGATATTAAACCAGTGAATCTGCCTCTACTTAGCATGTGTAAAAGGAAAATTACGTGGAAAACATCCAGGAGCTGTAAACTTCTAAAGTCTTTTTTTCCTGTTTATTACCAATCATTAATCTGGGAGATGTCACCCAACAGGTTGTTTACTTAGCTCTTGATCTTTAGTGAAGTGTCATAATTTTATAGATGATTTTTAATTTCTATTTGGGTAGTGCTTATAGAGTTACTGAAGTAAATGCTTTTATGGCTTTTAGGCCTAAGAAATCTTTTTCCTGCAAGCAATTGTATTTGTGTAAAAACAGCTGCAGGACTGGAGATGAGATTTTGCCTGTATTCTTTCCAAAGAAAGCTAGCCCCAGAATAAAACAGGTTATCTCCAGAGAAATGTGGGCTTATTCTTGATCAGGTTGTTGTGCCTAATGGTAAGTAATACTCAAATACTTGAGTTTACCCTTAAAGGCATGGAACAGAAAAAAAGATTATATTAAATACAAGAAATCCTGTGCTAAATATAGCTATGCACAAAGAAGTCCATAAACATATTATGGGCACCTGTGTTTTCCAGTACACTCTATGAAAAATTTAACCTAATATTGCAGTAAGTGGGTGCAATATATAGGCTAAACTGGGAATATCGTTGATCCATTAGAAGATTTTGTTTAGAAAAGCAACAGAGGTGGGAATAAATGCTGCAGATTTTGATTTTGCCCTCTGGCGCTGTGTTGTGGCAGGGCCAGGCTCCCTCTGTGCCAGGGCCTACTTGGAAAGGAAAGATGGTGACAACCACAAAGCACTTGGATTTTCCAGCCTGAGCCAGGGCCTTCTGCCAGGGCACTGCAGAGGATGAAAGGGGGAGGAAGCTGGAGGAGGAACGAGGATATTTACACAGAATCAGAGAATATCCTGAGCTGGAAGGAATGCACAAAGATCATCTGATCCATCTCCTGGCCCTGAACAGGGCACCCCGGGAATCCCACCCTGATCCTCAGAGCGTTGTCCCAGCCCTTCTTGCACATGGCAAATGTTCTCTTGATGGAGCCACTCTTGGAGCCCTGGACTAGTGAAACCTTGGGATAGAGAGAGCTGCTGCTACATCATGGGGGAAAAACTGCCTACATTTTGTAGGAGAGGGAAATCCAGACCTGGGTAACAGTCAGCCTTCCTGCAGGACACAGGTGCCTCAGCAGCTCCCAAATCTAGGAGCTGTGGCTGCATGAACACATCAATTTCCCCACCTAACCGCAATTTAGTACCAATTTTTAAATTCACACTAAGGTGAAGCCATGCTGCTGAATCTTTGCCTGTTCAGTGTGTGGGTGCACAAGCAGGAGTACATTCTCCACACAGCCAGCCAGCATTACATCACTGTCCTAAAGCATTTGCAGCTTCATGAAAAGGAAGAAAGGCAATATCTCCTCATTTGGAGCAGGAAGCCAACTCCTCAATGGTTGTTTTTCCCAAGAATCACTGACAATCATGCAGAGCAAGCAATTCCTAATCAAGTAAATCCTTTGAACACAGGCAGATCCATAAGCTTCACCATGCATGCCCTGATTCTCTGCTCATTCTTTCCTCCATCCCCCTGTAAAGGCTTGTTCTGCCTCTTTGCCACCACAGGTTGCTCTGTTTCTCCATGGTAAAAACAAAGGGGATGTGCATAGGGAAGGAGGGTTGGCCACTGTTGGGATAAGGAAGGAATAAATAGTTTCTTTTCTCGGAATCTACAAACCTTACTTCTTTAATAAGTTTCCCACAAATCCAAAGTTTACTCAAAATGCACAAACTGACCAGCAACGACTCTTCTAAGCAGATCTGGTTGTCCTTATTTGGTGGGAACTATGACTGCCCCTCAGTTTAGTCCCTAACATGTCCCTCTGCCCTTGATGCAGGGAACAGCCTCTTCCATAACTCTAATGATACATTTCCTGCTTATTGCTTTAGTCTGCCTGTCCTTGCTGTGGGTTTTTCTTGGCAAAACACTTAAGAAATGTATAAATCTCCTTTATACACAAATATTGTGGGAGGTTTATGGCCTTACTAGGCCAAATTTATCTCAGGCATAGTTCTTTGTGTTCACACAATAAAAGGTTACTGGTACTCGACCAATTTGCGTGATGAAACGTGAATTACTGGGTCAGAGGACACTGTGGCTACAAAGAAGATGTACAAAGTAATTCTGAAAGCTGCAGCACAGAGCTTAATTTGATAATGACTGGGGAGGATAATGTTCTTAATGAATTTAGGCCAATCTGGGAGTTTGCTTTGACATAAATACTCCCACAAACCATTGAAAGGACCATGGTGTGGCTCTAAACATGGTGTGGGACCACACTGAGGAGACAGCAGACAAAGCAAAAAGAACAGGCATTCCTTAACATCCAGAGGGAATTCAGAATTCCCAGAAGCTGTTGACTTAAGGAGGAAAAGAGGGCAAAAAGCTGGGGAAAATAATCCTTTCCCTGTTCTCCCCATAGACTGGGTACAATTATTAATATATAGAACATCTCAACACATGCCAGGAAAAAAAAAGAAAACCCAGACAAAGCTTCTACATCTACTGCCACTACAACAGAATGGAGAATTTAAAAAATATTTACAGCTTAGTAAAAGTTTCAAAAGAGCAAAAGCTAAATTTTGTGCCATCTTCCAAACTGAATGTTATTACTATGAATTACCAACTAGGAATCAATAATTACTACTAGGAATTAATAACGAGAAATTACTAACATGTGGTGTTACAGTGAGGCCTATGCAGCACTCTGTGAGCTACAAACAGCATAGAATCAGCGAAACACAGAATATTTGAGTGAGAAGAGACCTTTTAAAGGGTTTCTAGTTAAACATCTTTGCTATGAGCGAGAACATATTCAACTAGATCAGGTTGCTAAAAACCCTGTCCAACCTGGCCTTGGACACTTCCAGGATGGGGCAGCCACAGCACATCTGGGAAACCTGTGCCAAAGGTTTCTTCCCCCTCACAGGGAGGAATTGAATCTACATATGTGACCTCATTTTCCCCTTTTTCAGCTGGAAGCCCTTGTCCTGTCACACAGTTCTGATGAAGAGCCTCTCCAGCTTCCCTGTAGCCCCTCCAGACTCTGGAAGGTGCTGTGAGGTCTCCACACAACCATCTCACCTCCAGGCTGAAGAGCCCCAGCTTTCTTGTCTTGTCTTTATAGGTGGGATGCCCACAGGAAAATAAACAAATGAGGCTTGGCTGTTAAGGTACTGCCCTTTTGAGCCAAGTCCCTGTTACCACAAATTCTGCCCATATAAAGATCTCACAGGAATTTAGTGAGATTTCTTACTGACCTGGGGATATGCCTGATTAGGGTGGTTTTTCTGCCAGATCAGGACTCTATTGTCAGTTTACACTTAGTCCTGTGTGTGTAGGAGTCCACCTTTCATAATCCAGCTTGTTAAATGACATTTTAGCCTATGCAATAACCTTTTCAGCAGGAAATACTTTATAAGGTCTACATCCTGCCATCAGCCTAGGCACTGATCATCTCCCACTTGAAAACAGTGGAGAGGTCTGTGTAAAATATCACTGTCAGGATATGGGTAATCACTGATCTTTTTCTGGCTTGCAGTAGGAGTAGAAATATGCTGTTTTTCTCATATTTAGCAGTTATTTGGTCTGAACTCATTATTTACCTGTATGTTATTAAGGGTATTTGAAAAGGCTTGTTTTCTTCAAATCCCTAAAGGGGAAGAGATCCACGCCAAGTTCTACCCACACATAATTATATATTTCTACAGCAGAACTGCTTGAAAAAAAAGTCCCTTGTTTCAATCCAGGGATGGAGAAAAATCTGTCTCTTTGCCAATTCCAGGAACCTGAAAAAAATTAATAACTTTTGCTAACTTGAGTTCTAAAAAACTGTTGCTATCAAAATTCTGTATTCATTTACCAACTTCTTCCAAGAGGTGAGAATAAAGTATTGATTCCTTAGACCTGAGACTCTAGTAATAAATAAATTGTAATGGAAACATTGACAAGACAGGGTATGGGGTTATCAAGGCTTTTATGGAAAAATATTTATCTAAAGGCAGTCTTAGATTATCCCTGTCCACTGTTGGTTTGTGTGGAATCACTTTGTGAAAGCAACTGGAGAGGCCCAAATACAATGATCAGTATCTAATCACAGTGTGTGATCTACATTGAAAAAAAAATATTCAAATACTGCTTACAGTCAGAAAAGGTAAAAGAGCAGAGAGAGGAAAAATCTCCCAAGCCTTAATTTCAAGTCTATAGGACAAAATAATTTTAAAGAAGTTACCAAACCTCAGAATTACAGAAAACCCTTGGAAGTACGTCTTCACTACAAAGAAGGAAAAATTGAAGGCATCCCCATGTTTAAAAACTGATTTTTACTAGAGGAAAGTAGATGGAGTAGCTGACAGATATTTACAGGGCTGAGGTTAACAGTGCAGGATTTACACTCAGCTCTCTCCATCTGCAAAATTACCCTTCTGAAAGCAGACTTCATAAAATAGAAGAAGGGGGAGAAGGTGAAAATTGAAGGAAGCCTTGCTCTTATATTCAAGAATAAAATCACAGAATCATTTAGAAGGGAAAAGACTTATAAAATCACCAGGTAAACCATTACACAGAAACAGTGGTATCTTCTGTTCTGTCTTTCCCTGACAGGACACCCTATCCTAAAGCTGGCACCAAATAACTTGGTGAACCAGGGTGGCAAAAGCAGTGCAGCTCATGCAAAAAAACCCAAACAAAACCAAACCAGCAAAACCAAAACAAACAAAAGCCAAAACAAAACCCAAACAAACAAAACCCCAAATGAACAAAAACCCCCAAACAAATCAACCAACGTATCTCTACCTATATCTATCTTTTAGGCATAACCAGCCAAGAGAACCAGTTTCCTGCTGCATATGGACTTTTACTCAAGCAAACACAACCTAGACACAAACTCTCCATGTGTGTTTTACCATACAGTCACCTTACTGAAAAACATAGACTAAAACCTGTGGAAAACAGAGAAGGAGAGATGGAATTGATTAGATCACATCATCCACTCGTGCCTCATAGTAGAGTCTAATTTCTCTTCCTATATACATTCGCCTGGCTTTTCAGCTGATTCAGGGAACAGAAGTGGCTCACTCAAGGTAGGAAAAGCAAACAGGAGATGTGAGACAGGTCCATGTTCCAGTGTCTCTGTTCATTTAACCTGATTGAAAAGCCACTTCTCCCACCGTGCAGGAACCATTCTCCAAAACCCCTTGGGCTGTGTAAGTTTGAATCTGTGCCTTTCCTATGGAACCTTGAGTAGCCCCAATTTAAGCCATTAAATGGACATTTGAGGTAAGGAAATCTGGCCAGTTTGAACTCCCCTCACCTTGTAACACTGCTAGAAAAGACATTTTTTAAATCAGAGGACAAACACTTTAAAAGTGATGGCATTTTGAACTAACTTACAGGTTTATTGTATTGAGGCTGCAACTGGTGTTTGCCCAGAAAACAAATAATATTGTTCTTTCCCATTTACTGCAGGAGATATTGCAAGTATCACAGATTTGAGATAAGGGCCATGTTCTCTTTATTAATTTTCCAGGCTCCCTTCCCAAAACTCTTATGGTTTGCAGAAAGACCTTTGACCCCAATCACCTCTGGCTCAATTCTGAGCCTCCCAGTCCTACCACTCCCCCTGAAATAATCTGCAAAACCACGACCACCTTCCTTTATCCATTCAACTGAGACAGAACAATCCCAGCCTGCTATGTGAACTCCCAGGTTTTGCTTTGGTGTTTTGAATTAACTGGTTTTCAAATCCAAGTCATTAAAAATCAACTTTTCAGCTGATTAAATTTTACAACACTAAAACCCAACCAACCAAAAAACAACCAAACCCCACAAACACTGAAGCTACTGTTGGCACAAAAGTATCACCATGACATATCTGTGGTATAAGTAATACACAAAAAGGAACCAACACAGTTATTTGGAGTAAACAAATCAGTTAAATGATGCAAGAACTTCCATGGAGCCTCCAAAAGAACCTAAAATGTCCTTTATGTCTGCGAGTTGTTCTGAAGCACCAGGCCTAACAAAGCTCACTTTTTTCCTGGTTTATGTTTTATGCTGGATTGGCTTCAATGCAGGGAAGTTTCTGACCCATCCCTGCTTCCTTGAGCTCTTTCCCCACAACTCAACATTTAATATTTAGGGGTTGTGTGTGTGGACTTGTCAGTGCTTGAGTGAAGAATGTGATCAATTTAAACCAACATCAGGAGTGGAAAATGCAGGCCCAGCCTTCTCTTGTGCTGGTACAAACATCCGTGGCAAAACACAATGAAAATGGTTTAAAATTAACCTATTTTTCCTCATTGTTTTGTGGGTTATAGTGTCTTTGAAGAGAAGAAAAAATGAGCCCAACTGTGACTCGGACATATAAAATAAGTAAACCTAGAGTTAATCAGATTTAAACAAAAACTGATTTAAATAGATGGCAATCACTATGAAATACATTAATTTTCTTGTTTCCTTGCAGAAGTATTTGGAGCACGTGAAAATAGCAAGCATGTGAGATTAGAGATAAACCTGCACAGTCACACACATTAGGCTGAAGGCCATTTTCCAGTCTTAAGAAAAAGATATTTAATCATTAAAATAAACTTGCCAGGGCATTACATGCACGTAATTACAATTAGCACAAGATCTAAAATGCCATGGTTGGATTTGTGCAAGATGCAAAGGCTGGGGCTATAGTGGGCAGATTTGTCCTCTCCAGCAGGTCACCAGCAGGATGTTTTTTGGTGAGAATTTAAATGGCTTGTGGCCTATACATGATACTGCAGATACCTTTTAAAAATTCTCATGCACCACTGTCGCCTCTCAAAATCAATACCTTAATGATAAAAATTGCTAAACTCCATGATAAAAAGGGAGAATAAACTACTGTTGTTATTATTATTGTTGTCATAACTGACAATCCCTTTTCATGACCTGAATCATTATCCTGCTTTATCTAGCAAAATTCAGAGTAGATAATATGAAATCATCCTGTGTGTACATTCATTAATAATCAGAAAGAAGCACTTTCCAGTAGATGGAAATTATGGAACTTTTTTTCTCCTGGCAGGCAATAGATAGGAAAAACTTAACTGCGCCAAAACAAAAATGTCAAACTGTTGTTATCAGAATAATAAAAATGTTATGGAAAGATGGTTTTCATTGATTTATGATAAGGAATGGGATTTTTTTGTGCTTTTTTTTTTTTTTGTTGTTGTTGCTTTGGAAATTACAGTGTCAGGAAAGGATCTCCACATGAGTCCATGAATCTCCCCTCCTTCTTCTTGTACAAATTTCAGCCTTGTCATTCGATGCAGCTTAAAGAAAGTCCTCCAACACAACTTGGAAAATTCATTGCTGAAACTCTCTGAATTCATGGCAGTCAGTAAATGCTCTGGGAAGACTTGAACTTGGCTTTAATCTACATGCCAATCAGGTTCCTTGGCCTCAGCACAGAATTTAATTGGATTCACTCTCAGGACAGAATGACCTTTCCACTCAAAGCCCTGAAAATTCCTCCATCCTTCGTACACTGTTTTGCATTCATATATTTTTGTGTCTTTGTTGAAACGAGTTACTCGTGTATGTGGCAAAACCAGAATTAGGACTACTCATTGCCCATCCTGTGGATGAACTTTCAGCAGGAGTATTTTGTCTCTGTAATCCAATTTCCCTATCCATAACACACCTTTTCAGGATTCTTTAAGACCTCTAACTTCAAACGTACATTATTTCATTCTTCCAGCAAATTTAGTTCTCTGCAGCACACAGAGCTTCCTGCAGCCATTCGAGTTTCCACATTGATGTGAAAAATCATGCATTTCTCTTTCCAAATTTGAGATTAATTCTGGAGAGCTCTATTTGTTCAATCCCAGCACAAATTTGGAAGGGAAAAAAAGGACAAGTTAAGACCAGGGCTGTGTTCCATACCTTTCAAGTACCAGCTCCAGAAAGGTTTTATGATATTGAATACTGAGCAATATTGCATATTTTACAACATATTTTTCAGAAAAACAAAAGCAAAGGAGCTCTCCCTTCCTCTAGCCCTTATTTCAGTGCATTAAATACCTAATTCTTTCAAGATCTCTAGCTAGAAGTACAATTTTTGCTTTCCAAGTTGTCTGGAATTCTCATTTTTTCAAGGATGGGACTGCAGGTAAAGCCATTGCAGAGTGAAGAGGTTATGTTGTGTACTTTACACTCATTCTGGGTTTTTAGGATGACCATAAAAATAGCAATTTTCCTAATTATTCAGTTCTATGAGTAAAATGCCACCACTTCTGCCTATTTGGCAACATTAAGTATAATTAAATACCCAGCTTCATAGCAAAGTAACATTAGGTGTGCAACATCTTGGTGGAAGTGATGAATTTGGGAGGATTCATTGAGAAAATGCTTTCTGTTTATACTGGAATGTGATAAGTTTATCAACTTTGTTTGATCCTTGGTTGGTCAGAAAATGATTGTATTTACATATGGCTGGATTTATCCAGTAAGCTGGGAATGGTTCAATGTACTTGGCAAGAAGGGAAGCTTTTGGCAAAGAAAGATTGCATCTGCATTTGTAGATCTTATGGGGAAAAGTTGTGTCATCAGGGCAATGTAATATGACACACTTCAATGTTTCATTAGCACCAATACAAACACATGCAGGGCAAAGTTGCTATTTTTCAGTTTAGGCTTTTACAACTCTCTTTTTAAAATTTCTTTTTCTTCTCAAAGAAGCGTTTATTCAAAGCCATTTGTCATGTGTCTCAAATCACTTTGTGGCTTGGTTTCCAACAGAGGAATGTTAATAGTTGCACACATAGGGCTGGTACCTGGCTGCTCACACATCCCCTAAAACAGATTATATTGAATATAATTTTTTCTTATAGATCCTGCTGAAATTAAACAATACATCCGTGGAAATGTCCAAGGCCAGGCTGGACAGGGCTTGGAGCACCCTGGGATAGTGGAAGGTCCCTGCAGTGGTATTGGAACAAGGTGACCTTTCAGGCACCTTCCAACCCAAACCATTCTATGATTCCAATTTTTTCTTTCCAGAACAGTACATTATTCACACAGACAACATTAAAATTTAAGGAGTGGGTTAAAATTCAAATTAGGGAATGTAGGATATAAAAAAGCTTTTTAATGTAGAAGTCTCCAGTGCTTGTAACAAGGTCCTTTGCCAAGATGTCCCATGTGTGAACCACATGAGCAAGGATAAACACACGGGAGAAGAGGCTGTGTCACATTAATTTTAAGTGTTTTTTTCTGGTCCCAAGCGATATTTTTAAAAATAGCTTTAAATGTAGTTAATATAGAGTAATTGTGAAGATGTCTACTACAAAAACTTAAAATAAGAAGCTAAAGGACTTTAGGAAATAGGTGACATGATAGAGTCATTTGAGTGGGAAAGAGAATGGGAAATAATCACAGAGTCACAAGATCATTATACAAAACCATCTATGGATATTCTCTAATGTTCTTATGAAAAAGATTTTAAATACATCTCTCCTTCCTCCTTCCCATAAAACTTTACAACAACTTTTCTCGAGATCCCCAGCAGTGACAATCCCACAGTCTCTCAGGGAAATCCATTGCAGCACTTAAGCACTTTCATTAAGGAAAGAAAATATTTGTAGCAGGTAATTTGTTTTGATTATGTGATCCAACAGGTGAGCTTATCTGTTCTCAAAAAATCCTTCTCTAATATAGACTAACAGCAACATAGGACCCAAAAAAATGCCATTGGAGTGAGATTTACTGATTTAATCAAATTTTAGGCTCAAGGTCACAGTATCTCATTGCCTGCTTCTCCATGTTTTACACTGGGTGTGCACAGAGGGCACCACACACAATATAGCCAAGGGGAAAAAAAAGCTGAATATTAGGATAAAGAGGTTGGAACTAAATGATCCTTAAGGTCCCTTCCAACCCAGGCCATGTTCAAAATTAATACTAATTAATAGCAATGAGGTAATACCAGAGGGCATCCCTCACAATTATATTGACAATCCAATGCTGGAGCTCAGCCTGTGAGGTGCTAGAGGATTTTCCACCTTTATTTGAGTAGCATGAACAAAGTGCTGGCCATTTCCCCACTCACTCAGAATGGACAAAACTTTAATGACTATAAATTCTTGCTTCCTACCCACACAGAGGTCCCTCTCTGATTTCAGATGGATCTGTAGGGAGAGTCATCATTTGTGCTCAGTGTCAACAAATGAACCTTTTCATCTCTCCTTCGGTTGTGATTTCTCCTCCCCAAAGCAAAGTTCTCGGAACAGTCACTGATTATCTCCATGCCCTTCCCAGGAGGTGAGTGGGTTGATGGCTTTCCCTCTGCTTCCGTGTGTGTTTCCTTGCTGTGCTTTGCCTTGAAGGACCCTCAGCTGCTTTTCCCATCTTCCAAAGGGCCACCAAGAAATCTCCTTTGTGCCTTGTCCTCACTCTGCCAGAAAACTGGGATTCTGTCCTGCCCTCCTTCCCTCAGGGCTCGTGGGATGCAAAAGAGGAAGGCTGATGGAGACATCTGGCAAAGATCTGCCCACCTTACTGCATGGACTCAAGGTTGCATAAAGCATATTTGAAGCAGCAACTTATTTAATTCAAATGGACTAATTTATGTTTCCCATGGGGAAAAAAAAAAAAAAGAAAATAAAAGGAAGAAAGGGCAATGGCTCAGCTTTACCCAGACTAAAGTGAAATTAAATGGTATTTCTGCTGTGATTTCAAGGTGTTACACTTCCAGCATCTCAAGAATTGAATATCACATCAAACCCTAAGGAAAGACAAAAAAAAAAAAAAAAAAAAAAAAAAAAAAAAAAAAAAAAAAAAAATAAAAAATGAGGCTGGAATCCAAATCCCATTATCTGTTATTTTTCAGACATAAATTTCTATTTCTCCTTCTCTCCAATATGTTTTTAGTGGATTTAGTCTTTATTCTAGAAGTCTTGAGCTAATTACTACATGTTGAGCAGGTCACCCTTATGAAAACATATTGGTAGAAGAGCTGGGAGCTCCTTTTGTGGGGCTCCAAATATATACATATTTTATATTTTATATATATATATATATTGATGTACATCAGCATTTCAAGTGATCCTATGAGACTGGACTCAGTGTCACTCCTTATAAATTAAAATTCCTAAGATTTCCAGCCCTTCACTCTGCTTGCTGTTGCTTTATTCAACACTCCAAAACGGCCATAATGCAGGTGCTGGAACTCCTGGATATATTATGGGACACGGTGGAGTCCAGACAAGAAACACTGCAGGTCATCCTGCCCTGATTAAGAGATCATAAACATCCCCAGTTGGGATGCACTAAGGACACAAACTTTCTCTTAAATGAGAGGATTTTTGATGTAAATGAACACAATGAATCTGTTCTAGAACAACTGAGGTAATTTCTGCACTGAAAGTGCTTAAGGGATATCCTCTACTTGGAGCAGAGCTCCTGTGAAAAACCTCATCCTAACTTCCCTTTTTCAAGTTTGCTATTATCTCTAAAATGGATTTTGAAGTTCACTCAAGATCATTGAAGAGCAGACAGTTCCTGACATTTCAGTGAAGGATACTTCAGAACAGAGAAGGAATCATTACGCCTCTTTTTTTGGTACATGACAAAAAAAAAAAAAGGAAAAAAAAACCTTAAAAAAAAGACTCTCTTGGTTATGCAAGACTCTGATTCTTGGCCAGCTTTGGATCATAATTTCTATTATTTCAAAATATTTTGCTGGAAATTCTGCTGGAATATTACTAAACAAATGGCTGCACTGTTGGACTGCAGCTTCCCTGCTTCTGGGTGCAACCTTCTCCATCATACTGGGGACTAGGTTTCATCAGAGTATTCACCAGTATTTTTATGAAAACCCTGAAAGGAAAAAAGGTACTATTGTAAACAGAAAAAAATAGAAAACCAAACAGGTTTAAGTTTAAGGATTCTGTATTGTGTAGACAGTTCAATGAAATTCTCCACGAAGTATTTTTCAGTCCTAACTGGTTTTTCTTTCTGAATTCTGAGGAGAAGCTCAATATAGAACAACTTGGCAGCAAAACAAAAACAGACTAAAGGTTCAGGTCTGCAAAATTCTCTCTCCTGTGAGATCATCAGACATGACTGCAGCAGAGAGCAGCATGTTAATCTGGAATGACAGGAAATTTCAAGTGCTTGCCATATAAAACCCAGTAAAGCACCTTTAATGAGATAATTCATAGTGTTGGGACCACTTCAAAGTACAGTCTTGGTGAATAAAAATCCTTATCTAATTTTGAACACAAATGCATACAGGACACAGCATTGCTGTAACACTTCTGTCCACAGGCTTCAGTGAGAGAAAGGTTTGCCCTCCATTCAAGACAAGATTTATAGAGGGTCCTTTGGTCTATCATAAATCCGTCTCAAGTGGTTGAAAAGTTTAAATTATATTATGTGCTATTACTTTTTTAACAGCCATTCTTTAACACTGAAAATAAAACATTTTTATTCTGTACATTGAAAATCATAAAGCTGCCATTTACCATCAGCCAAGCAAATGCTATTTGGCCATCAGAAGGGTCAGTATCATCAAAAGAAGTGTTTTCTTGTGAGAAACCTTTGTCTTCCATTTCAAATTGCACATTTTTACCTGATTGCTTCCTCATGACCAGCCACAGTCAAGTTGGTTGCAAACAGCATAAATATCCCAGAAGTGAATCACATCTCAGAGAAAAAAGCAAACAAACATACAACTGAAAACAAACCTGTTTCTTGCCTTGGTTTTTTTTTTTTTCACTCTCAGAAGATGGAAGCATTGTGACACAAACACATCCCATTGGTTTCTTCAGGTGCACAGAGCCTAATAGCAATTTAATCTAAACCATATTTACTGCACAAAGGGCCTAAACTGAGTGCAACACTGGGCATAAGAATTATCATGCCCACTTCAGGTCAAAATTTATCTCCTCAAATCACTGTTATCTGAGGACACTCTCCCACATCCTCAATGCACAAATTTGCTTCAACGTGATTCGTGCAGCCCAAAAAGCACTGGCACAGGGTGCCCAGAGTAGCTGTGGCTGCCCCTGGATCCCTGGAAGTGTCCAAGGCCAGGTTGGATGGAGTTTGGAGCAAGCTGGGACAGTGGGAGGTGTCCCTGCCATGGCAGGGGTGGGAATGGATGGGCTTTAAGTCCCTTCCAACCCAAGCCATTCCACGAGCCAGTGAACACTCAGATATTGGATCATCTAAAAAAATGTTCATGTACACGTGCCCCCCACAGCCATGTTCACTGTGGATAAAAACTTTGAGTTTCAGGAAATATCCATGCACAAGCAGCACACATTCAGACTTCCAGCACAGCTGCTCCAGACAGTGCTGCTGTAACACAGAAGATGATCTTGGCTGTGCAGGAGGATTTTTCTTCTGTGCATAAGGACTGTATGTGCCTGAATCTAAAAATGCACGTAATACTCCTGATAAAGTCAGCATGCTGGGCTCCCTTCCAAATGAGTTGTTTAAAACACACAGTATTGATGGATTGAGGATGCATGAACTGAGAACTATTTGGACTCCAACACATCTAATCATTTTTTTGCTTGTAACAACATGTCTAAAGCAAAACTCTTTTGACATCACTGAGTGTGCATTCTAGAATGTGGCTGTGCAATGAAATCTGATAACAAAAGATGAAGACAGATATGCAAAAAAAAAAAAAAAAAAGGTTACTGCTCTTTCTGCTCTGAAATTGAAAAAAATATGTTCCAGAGAAAGGCATTCTGGCTGATGAGCCAGTGCACACTTCCAATCCAAGAACAGTACTGAAACTGGAGCTAAACCACAATAAAGATTTTATAAGAACGCAAACTCACATGATTGTTGACGTGGACTTTGCAAAACATTAGAAAAAACAAACCTGCCGTGGAAAATTGTGCTGTTTCTTAAATCTCTTGCAAGCAAGAGTTGCAGGAGATTTGATGACTGATGTCTATTCAGAATCTGTGTTTTAGCCGTTTCCTAAGTGCTTAAAAAATACCTGCAGTACAAGTTTCAACATAGAATCTGAAAATCCAACTATGTTTGCATTTCTTTGTGAGCCAAATTGCAAATATGTGCAATAAAGAGCCTTCCCAGTGATGCCTACCTAGAGCCCCAGACTCCCTGGGCTCATTATCTGATCCTGGTATGAATCAATTAATTTTTATCAATTAATTGTGCTTGTGGAATATTTTTATAGTTGATAATGTGAAGAACCTCAGGTGAACTTTTCAGTGTCAGGAGGAAGACACAAGACTGTTCTTGTAAATTAAGTTGTGCTTGTAAAATAGCCAAACTGGACATAACACAGGGTTACAGGGACTGGGGGAACACTAGGAAGAAAAGGAAATTCCAGTGTCTCTTTTTTTGTTAGTGGATAAAAGGTACCTTTGCTGAAAAGAAACATTTTATCTAAAAGTCACTTGTCAAATTACATATCTTTTCTGACATTATCCTTTACCCTGTTTTCAAGGTCTTTTTCACAGAGGTCCTCTCAATCCCTTCATTCCTTAATCTGTACAGACATTTTGCTCTATTCTCATGGAATCACATAATCTGCTGAGTTGGAAGGGACCCATCAGGGTCATCGAGTCCAACTGCTGGCCCTGCACAGACACCCCAAGAGTCACACCCTGTGCCTGAGAGCATTGTCCAAACATTTTTTTACCTCTGTCAGGCTGGTGCTGTGCCCATTCCCTGGGGAGCCTTTTCAGTGCCTGACCTCCTTCTGGGGGAAGAACCTTCTCCTGATACCCAACCTAAACCTGCCCTGGCACAGCTCCAGCCCTTCCCTGGGTCCTGTCACTGTCCCAGAGAGCAGAGATCAGTACCTGCCCCTCATGAGGATGTTGAAGACCACAACAAGGTCTCCCCTCAGTCTCCTCCAGGCTGAACAAGTCAAGTGACCTCAGCTGCTCCTCACAACCCTTCCCTCTCCGGACCCTTCACACTTTTTGCTTGCCCTCTTCTAAAACATCAGTCTACCAGGGCAGTCATGCTTTATATTGAAGGAGTCCCTGATTCCTTACTGACCTTCCTGCAGACCTAAGTGGGTTGCAGAAATCCTCAATATATGCTACAGAAACATGGAATGGCTTGCTTTGGGAGGGACCTTAAAGCTCATCCAGTTCCACCCCTGCCATGGGCAGGGACACCTTCTACTACCCGAAATTTCTCCTAGCCCCATCCAGCCTGGCCTTGGACACTTCCAGGGATCCAGGGGCAGCCACAGCTGCTCTGGGCACCCTGTGCCAGGGCCTGACCACCCTCACAGGCAAGAATTTCTTCCTAATAGCCAATCTAAACCTGCTGGTCGCACTTCTGCAAAGCTTGAAATCTTCCCTGAGTGAAGATACTGAAAAGTCAAACTTGGCTAAACTGTTTCTCCCATTAAATGGACTTTGTTTTTGACACATTTGGCTGCAGCAAGGCCTCATCCCGTTACTGGTCATGACCTGGTACAGAGCTCACAGGGTACATGGAGCTCAACATCTGCCTGGAGAGGGAAGGAGGTGCTAATCCAGCTCTCCATCCCCTGTGTTGTGTGCTCGCTCCCAGTTTGTACAGTATGTACACAAAGCACAGTTGGCCTCAGGTAGGGCTTGTGCTGTACAGCTGCATTTTCCCTGGCTTCATGTTTTTCCAGAACGTGTTCCATATGCTTTAGCAATGAGCTTATTGCAGCTGCCCTCTTCTGGTGTGTCAGGGGCAGGCATTACAGACACACAGGGAGAGAAACATCCCCAGCAGGGCAAGATGAAAAGCAGGAGAAAAAAGGAAAAAAAAAAAAAAAAAAAATCAAAACATCTTCAATGAACCCGATATTAGCTGCTATTGAAATTTTAATTCAGAGCATCCTTCTACCTGAGGAAAAAAAGTTGAACAAATAGGTTCAAATAAAATGAAAATATCAGGATTTAAGTGCCTCATCCTTCTCAAACAGTATAGCAAAAGCCAGAAGTTTGGACGCTGGGTGAAATCAGTTGTGTTTTGTTAAACATTTGCAGTGCCAAAATCAGGTTATTGCCACAAGATCCAGGAGAAGTATGATTATGTGATTGTCTTTACTCAAACTGCAATCTCAATCGATTAAAAAAATTAAAATAGGGCACTCTAGCTGTGCAAATAAAATAGTCAGGGGTCAGTACCAGACAAGATCATTCCATCATTTTTATATAAAAGTCACACATGAAGTTTTCTTGCCATAAAATGTGGTGGGGGGAGAAGAAGAGGTGAAAGAATACTCCAATCTCATTTAATTTTGTTTTTTAATGTCTGATTAAAAAGATACTGTAACAGGTGTTTTATAAGAAAAAAAAAAAATGCTTTTCTTAATTAAAGAAAATCAAGGCTCTAGGAGGAGAACCGTGGAACAACACACTAGATTTTCTCTACCAATTTTTTTTTTCTCAAAAACTGAAAAAGGCCTCTTGTATTCCCCACAGAAACTTAGCTCAGGGTAAGGAATTCCTCATACTTTAAAGACCACTAACATTTTTATTACACAACAGTCAGGACTCTATTTTAAATGCATCCCAAAGGCATACCCCTCTAAGTAAACAAAATTACAAGGTAAGGTGCTGACAGGTGACAAATGAGCAATGGTGCATCCTAGCTTAATTCTGAATTTTGTTACAGCTGTATCTGGTGATATCATGCTTTTGGAGAGGGAAGGCATTGGGAGCCACCTTGCTACCTGTGATCATCAAGAACACACAAAATGGACTTTTCTCACCCAAGTGTCAGCCTAGGAATAGAGGAATTGTCCACAGAAATAGGGGCTCTCAGCTATTGCAGGAAGAATGGACTGAACATGCCAGGATCCAGCTGTGGATCCAGAGGCTTTCACAAATTCCCATGTTCAGGCTTTGATCTCATCCCTGCCCCTATCACAGTGAGAAAGAGTTGCTCACCATGTCCATTGCCTGAGGAGGAAACCTGAGCAAGCAAGCTGGGAAGAAGCTGTAGGAGACAGTGGCCAGGCTCCTGGAGCTTTAGCCCAAGGGAACAAGTCACAGGGTGGGAAATGAGTCATGCCATTGAGTTCTTGAAAGGAAAAGAAGAATCGTGAGGGAAGGCAGAGAAAACATTTGTACAGCTTTTCTCCCTTGGCCAAAAATAAAATCCTAGATGGAAAGTAGTGTTTATAGGGAAACAAAGGAGTCACAGGATTTGGGTAAGCCTTAGAAATCTTGGAGAAACTGTCTTAGCATTGGAAAGTCCACTGATAGGAGTTCTCCTACAGAGGCCCCAGGACAGTTCATCTTCAATTTGTCCAACTGGGAAAAATGGCTTTTATTACTGTCAGCAAAGCCCCAATAGTCCTGTACTTCACGTTGCTAAGGATTATTGCACTACCTTGCTAGCTAGGTTTTACTACAAGAAAACTATCAGAATACTTGAAAAGGCTAAGGTATTGATAAAATATTTCCCATTATTCCTTTGTGCTGGTTTTGCCTGGGGTAAAGTCAGTTTACTTCCAAGCTGGTATGGAGCTGTGTTTTGGATTGGTGCCGAAATGCTGAATTTGTGGCTTTGTTTTCCTTGAGTGCACAGCTTTTGCTTTGCCTATTAAGCTCTTCCTTCACTGAACTGCCCTTACACAGAGTCAGGGATTGGCTGAGGTTCAAAGGGACCTCTGGAGTCATTCTTTCTGTCCTGCTCAAGCAGAGTCACCCAGAGCACCATGACCACATCCAGACATCTTTTTAATATAGAGAGGGAGACTCCACCATGTCCTTCAGCAAGCCGTGGCAGTGCTGGGCCAACCTCACAAAATAAAAATGTGGTTTCTGATATTCTCTCTGTATAGAACCCAAGAGAAAATTGCTGTGTGTTTGGACTCCATTAGAAATGCACAAAGCACACTAGAGACATATTTATTTCTATTAACCATGTGATAGATTCAGGTCTGATTTACAGGAAAAATCTGGGTGTTTTTAATTGAGTTTTCAGGGATCATAGCTCTGCCTTGAAAATAACCCCACAATATTCATTTAGAAAGGAAATCTTCACTGTGAGTCTGGTAATGCCCTGACACAGGTTGCCCAGAGAAGTTGTGGATCCCTGGAAGTGTCCAGCATCAGGTTGGACAGGGCTTGGAGCAACCTGGGATAGTGGAAGGTGTCCCTGCCCATGGCAGGGAGATGGAATAAATTCCTAAGGTCCCTTCAAACACAAACCATTGTGGAATTCTATTCTCTGATTCCTACAACAGGAAGACTTGAATCCCAGAAACTACCGAGACTTCAGCATGGCTTTGCTCAAATGAAGAGAGGAGATTATCAGACAAGGGTAAGTCCTAGAATGCATCAGAGCAGCCCTGAAACATCAGTCTGACATACCTAAATTCAGTTTCTACTGAAATAAACTATGTTGCTTCAATTAACTTCCAAATGGCAAGTTGGAAGTTGGGGAGTTTCAACAAATGTCAAAATATTCCATGGTAAGGGAAAAAGGAAAACTAAAATAAAGCCAGACCAAAAAATGTAAGACCAATTTGATCACTTGACACTATCAGATATTAAACCATTCCACAAGTGAGATCTGTACAACACTTACATGTAGTTTTGCCTTATAAACCTACTGCAATGACTATAAAAAACTGATCAAGTCTTATTTGATGGCAAACCTGGTGACAAACAGAATAACCGTTTACCAGTCCAGCTACAGGTTTATTTCCCTAATAATTTATACCAGAGCTGGGTACAGAAACCTCATTCCAGTCACAGGATTACAGTCTGACTTTAATAACATGAAGTCACTGTCTCTGTAGTAGTCACAGTGCTCTAGAACACATTTGACATTTAGGCCAGATTTTACAGTCTTGGTTTTACAAAGATAACCTGTACTCAGGTAAATTTTCCTATTTTATGTATGTTTGACCATTACTTGCAGCTGAAGTCTATGTTTACCCGTGTGTGCTGCCACAAGACAATAAAGCCTTGAAAAAACCCTACAGCAGAAATTGAGTCATTACATACACAAAATAAAAGCTCCCAAGGTTGTATAGAATCAGTTCATCTTATATTTTAACCTAAAGGAGTTATGATTCCCCTCACATTTTTCCACTGAATATTCGGAGGAGCCACACTTCCCATGGAAATCAGACTCAGAAGCCTGGTTGCTATCCCTGTTTCCACATCCTTCTGCCATCACCATCCCAGGCACATCTCCTTGTGCTCCAGCAGGAGAACTTCTGCTCTCTGCAGGACAGGGATGGTTCACCTCCCAACCTCTTGTCAGAGTACATCCCCTCCAGAATGCTGCAATAAAATCTGATTGATACATACAGCAACTCCCACACTGTGTCCTCTTTCAAAGCAGCTAATTCAGCCTCCATCCATCCTGAGACTTTGATCTTGCATTGATTTCCTACCCTCTTGGCATCTCTCAGCTCCTTTTGAACTCCCCCTTTTGTTGGTTTAGGCAGATGTGCAGCTTCCCAGTGCCTGGGGCTGGGATCAGGGTCCAAAATTATCACTTAACACCGGTCTCCAGCTGGAGAATCCCCTCACACCTGGGGGAGTTGCCTACCCCCAAACTATCAACCAGCTCTTTTTTTCTATTCCCAACTGTGCCAAAACCTTTTTCTTTTGTTTGAGTTCTCCCTTTCCACCACTGCTTTCCTTCAAAGTTTGGAAACCAATGGTAGAGGGTGCCATGACTGCCTGAGCCCCATCACTTGGGCTTAGGCAAGCCAGGCCCACTGCAGAACCCAGATTCTTTTCAGGGTCAGCTTTCTCAATGGAGTCACTTTTCTGAATCAAGAACTCTGTGAGGTGGATGCTTATCCACTAATACCTGGACTGAGACAGCCAAGTCTGCCTTGTTCAGCTGTGATAAAATCATGAAAGATTTAAATTCTTGTTTCAGTGGGGTAAGGTTGACCCACCCCCTTGGCAAAATCACTGCTCCTCCTGAGTGCTATAAAACACAAGAAAATGACATATCAGGGGCCTAATCCTGAAGATGATTAATGTAGATATAAAGTAGGAGCAATGCTGTTCTCAGCTGTTAGGTAAGCAGGAGGGAAGAAAGTACAATGCTCCTTCTGTTCCAGGCAACCCCTTCATAAACATAATATTTTAATTACATGACTATTTAGGCTATCTGAATTTGCATTACTGATAGCATTCTGCTCTTCAGAGTGCTGCCATTGTCCCTATTTCCCACTAAGGTGTTTAGGAAGTGCAATGCTGCCATCTAGCATCCAGGGAAAATGATGGAAACCTCCATTCACCCAAAGTCCCAGGCTAGTTTTACAGGGTTTTTGGTGATCAGAGGTTATCACAAGGATTCCAGTGGCCTGGAAGAAATACACACATACACACAGCACATATATATGTTGTATATATACTATAATGTGTAAGTATATATGCTGTAGAGACAAGACACCTGGATTTATGGTTCCATTTCATTTTGCCTCAGTTCAGATGTATATAATCTACCATTTATGGCTAAACAACCTGTCTAGACTCCTCAGTGGAGAAAAATAAGCATAATTTCAGATGTCTGCATTAGGGTGAGATGAATCATGACCTGGAGGTGTTTATTCATTTCCCAAGTTGTAAAGGAATCCTGGAAAGACATCTTCAGCATGGAATTCTGCAGTGTTGATGTTGAGATGGGAGTAAATTAATCCTGGGGTTTAGATTATTAAATCCAAGGAGCCTGTGAGCTCAGCATGTCCAATGCTTGTTTAACACAACTCAAGCATTCCTCAAGCACTACCTGATTTAAGCTTGATATCTTCTTTTCTGCATAACATTTCTGTTTTTACAGAATGGCAGCTGGCCTAGATTCGAAGTCTACAGTCAACAGACAATTCATTTTTTCTGAACAATTTGTTCCAGTGGTTTATGGCTATCCCTGAAATGACATAAAATGGTAAATAAACACATTATCAGTTCCGGTTTTACTTTAGATTTTGTCTTTGATTCTGACAAATATGTGGTATACTGAAAAATCATGTAAAAGTGTACATATTGCATAGCAGTTAAGTGCTTAATTAGCATTTCATTAAGTTTTTTTTTTTTCATTAAGCATTTCCTACAGAGTTATTTTATGGAACTTCTAAGATACCTGTCAATCACCAGCAGCAGGCTCAGGCAGCAGCAGCCCAATTACTTTTTGCTTTTGGTAGTGAAAGGACAGAAATGAAATGTCTAAATACAATATTCATTAATTATACACTTGCTGGGAAAATTCTTTTAATCGTGTTTGTGGTGGGATTTTCTTTGGGGATTTTTTTTTCCTTGACTATAGAGTTCATTATAAGCAAAGCTATATTAGTAAACCTAAAAATCCCAAGCCTGTTCCAAACACATATAAACAATTCTACAAAACTCAATTGCTTTTATCTTCTTGTGCCTTAATGGTAGTGGATTTACATAGAACTTGAAACTGATAAAAATCAATATTTTTTTTTGTGCAAGTTGAAAAACATGGAGCTTCATTTCTAATTAGGACATGTACCCTAAACCCTGACTATAACCATTTGCAAGCTTCTTCCAGAGATTTATGACTGATGTGATCTAAACTTATTAAGAACTCCACATTTTAGGAAAAAACACTTTGTTTTCCTCAGTTATAACTAATTTTGTGTGACCTCAGATCTTGCTCATCCACTTATCTCTTTGTGGCTGACTTGAAAATATTTATTGAGATACACTAACATGAGAAATAAATGTCAAAGTCTGTCCAAATGTTTAAAAGCCAATGTTCAGCAACCTCATGTTCCTCCTGCCTTAAGAACTGTCTATTCAAGGCACATGGTGACATTGACAATTGTTGTTAAATTAGTCTTTCAAGTGATGAATTCAAGTCATAAATTCATGTCTGCAGACCATGGCAGACTTCAAAACGGCCACTCAATTAGAATCCCCCACAGGGGAGCAGGAAGAAATACTCCTGTTAGTATTTTTACTGAAGTAAACAAAATATAAAGAAATTATCCTTTTCTCCCTCTTGCCCCCAAACTCTAATATTGATATAATTTTGACAGAAGAGTGGAAATGTGATTCATTCTAGATATAAATCCATAAAAGAGACTGGATATTGTTTGGGAAGAGTTATTGCACTGAGTACAAATTATTTTGGCATCTGTACCAATTTATCGTGAATAACACACATACAGAAATCTATCAGAAGCTGAAATGAGGCTGAACTGCCACAGAAGTCACCTCAGGCCCCAGAATGTAACACACAGATATTGCTTCTCTTCTGGAAAAAGCCAACAAATTAAATATGGAGAGAAAAAGAGTGTGAGGGAGAAGAAAGTAAAAGCATTGAATTAAAACCAAAAAATGCCATATTGAGAGAAAAAGGTCTCAGTTACTAGGCTGTTAATTTCATCACTTACTCAGCCTTTCTGGATACTTTTCCACTGTTCTGGAGGAGATTCCTTGCTTTTCTTTTTGGCAGAGACCTTTTGTTATGGAGGGGTGGGCTGGCTCCCTGATTTATGTGAGGAAGGCAGAAGCATGAAGAAGACTTTATCCATAAGGCACTCCAGAACTCACTCTTGCTTTCTGGGAATGGGCAACCACACACCCTTGTTGTAGGTGATCAGTCTGTTAATATGGAATACTAATTTATTTTTATATACAGTTACAAATAAACCCCAACTGCAGTAATAAGGAAGAAAGCAGAGAGGGGAAAAGAGATTTCTATTTGTTGATGTTAATACAAGCTCAAATTAACAGGCCACAGAAGGTGAAATAATGGTTGAATGAGCCATTTGTGAAAGTCACAGACATCTTTTTAATCTGGCTCTAGTTTCACCCTGACAGAAACCATTCTGCATGCAGAGGTGGCTTTAAACTACCCTTAAAACACTTTAGTTAATCTTCCCCAGCATAATGCACAGTAGATTTAGGCCCACTGCAATTCATCCTTCCTTTCTAGCAAAATCATGTTCAGACGGCCACAAAGTAATTTTAAAAAATCTTCAGAAAAATAGAAATGGCTGAATACAACATAGGTTTTCATTTAAAATGTTGCCCTTTAAACAGTGGGAGGAAAAATGTGGAGAAATTTGGAGCAATGTTTCCAGCTAGATCTGTTCTAGTCACAAAAAGCACAGTATTTTAACATGGGTAAGAGAGCAAGAAAATGTTTAAGGAACTTGGTAGAGAGCAAATTATATCTTTTAAGAGAACCACAGAAAAAAGGAAGAATTTATCAGTGTAGGTAGTTTGTAACTGGTAGGTACTTCTTAACTAGCTACAAGTTCATTTGGAACATGCTTATTTGCTTAAAATTAAGCACAGGCTTAGTGTTTCATTAATGGAAGTGTTAATATTGATTTCTCTCCATCTAAAGTGATTAAATGGACAATGCTTTTCTCTGAAAGTTGCTCCCTGATGAGGCACTCACTTCACCATAGTGCATCTTAAATTCTTTTCTGTAGTGTAATACAGTTTAATATAATCCCATATATATTGATTCTATAAGCTAGCACTGGATGTTGCTTCAAAATTAGAATTCTATATACTGATTCCAAATCCATTAGAAATAAAAAAATTATATAGATACACATACACCTATCTGTGCTATACTACCAGTGTGTGGGGTTTATGCAGGAATATTTTCATACACCTTCTGTTTCAGACATCCACCACAAGATGTAAATACATAACCTATTTGGGTTTTTTTTATTATTCATCAACAAATAAGGCCAAAAAGTATGACTTAGACAAGGAACTTCTGAAGACCTTTATACACATTTTGTATACATTAAAGCTACAGCTTGAAATCTGCCTGCAGCCCATTTGCTGCTAATGAAATAAGAATGTTCTGCCTCACTTGTTAGAGTCAATGCAGAATCTGAACAACCACAAGAGAGCAATAGCAAGTGAGAAGAAGGCATTGCACGTAGCTCTCAAACATGCCAGAGAGCCCAGAGTCCTGCCTGCAGATCCCTTACTGTTATTGATAGGGATATGGCTAATTTAAGGTAAAGTGTTCCAAAGTAAAATTCCATTACTGAAAATTTGCTGGCTTTTAAAGGCTTTGAATGACTGCCAACAATCTGCAGAAATTGTCGTGAGGTGCAGTAGCTTCCAATGAAAACCTAATTTTTCTTTTACTTAAAGGATATTCTCATATTTCTGACTCCCTCTATGCTTTCTGTCTTGATTAATTAATGTAGCTCAGCTCTGAGGTGATTTGATTTCCAAACTGAGACATGCATTCAAATACCTTGCTGAACTGAAGCCCAGGTTTCAACATGTGTGCTCATAAAGGAATGCTAAATTAGTATGAATTGTTAACAGGACAGGAAATGTTCATGCATCAAATGTTCTATAAATAGCACAGTAAATAGCAAACTAATAAAAACCCGAAACAAAAACCAGCTGTGGTGGCAAATGAGCTTCTGCATAGCTTGAGATCCCCTAGAGCATGGAAATATGGAGTGGTAAACCATACAGTGCAAACAACACACAGTCATTGCAGCCATTCCACAGATATCTTGGACTTGCCTTACTCCTCACAAACACGATTCATTCCCGAGATCTGACACAGGAATTAAAAAATAGCTTAATTACAGATACACAAATGAAACAGTAATAGGCAGTGAAATCAGTGAAGCAACAGGGAAAATTTGAGACTTCTTTTCAGCTCAAAAGGCCAAAACAAAAAAAAAAAGAAAATCTCATTCTGATGCTAACTGGAATGAAAGGTACTTTGAAAATTCTCAGTACTTACATTTCAGCCACATGGTGCTTTTGGAATTGAATCTACAAGTCCTGACTGATCTGAATCTGCTCCTGAGTCAGACCTCTTGAAGGACATGTGTGTTTATTCTTAAAATTAGATTCTTTATTCTACATTTTAAGACTTAATTAAGAGGCTTAAGATATATAATGATGGGAAGACCTATATAAATCAAAATATCAGTTGGGTCAGCACATCAAAAAATGCTGCATAACTTAAAAGCTACTTGAGGCCCCAAGACTGAATATGTGGGTTATTATAGTAATAAAATACAGAATTTGCCAGTTTGGCAGGAAATGCTTTGGTTCGTTTAAGTAAACATATTTATAATGGAGCAATTACAACAAAAAAAGCAAACCCTCCAAAAACCATAAAGCAGAAACTGTTCTCCTGCACAAAGGCAATCCACATATATCTTAAGTATGGCTTTAGCTACCCATGTCAAAGAATTTTCATTGGCATAGGGTAGAAAACACAAAATACTATTTCTTGCTTGCACAGAAGTCCAGTACCTAACATGAGTTTTACAGCTTATTCATAGAAATGAAGTTACTCTTCTTAATGAGAGAAAAAGGATGAGGAAGTGACCCAAAAATACAGAGATAAAGCAATAAGGAGTTGTGGGACTTATTATTCAAACTCAGTAATTCTGTCTCTATTGGTCTGTTTCTATCACCAGATATGTAGCCAGAAAGAATTCAAAGAAGGAAACAGAACAAAATATTTACCTCCTTATCTTTTTAATTGTGCTTATACACTTTTATCAATGCTCTTCAATTCCTGCTCGTAGATATTAATAATTCTGAGACAACTGTGAAAACAGGTTTCCCTGAAAATGACTCAAAGATTAAATAGCTAATAGAAATTTAGACTTTTTTTTTCTAAAAACATAAGGGATTGAACCATTCTCACATGTTCTGTCACAGGGTGCCTTCCTTTTTACCCACTCATACTGGGCCTAAATATTTCCAAAGGTAGCATTGATTAAACACTCACAGAAAGCAGTTTCTGGTGCAAAATATCTCAACTGTGATCATCACATCATCCATCTTTGGTATGTTTTCAATCTTTGCAGTACTTTATATGACATAATAATTGTAATACACACTGTCACTCCTCCACTAAAACACAGTCAACCCCCAAGGTAAACCACACAGATGAGTTTAAGTCTGAAATGCAAGGGAATGTCTCCTGTTGTCCTAGAAACACAAACCAACTCTTCTGTGGGATATCTAAAGGATGTTGTCCTGTTCGAGCATGCAGATTGGAGAGCTGCAAAGTGACAAGACAACAACAACCCCTGTCCTGTGGAATCTGGGATTAGGCAAGATCTGAAAATAGTTTAAAAAAAAACCTGTCAGCTTCCCTTTTTCATGTGGCCCCTTTCAGCTATGTACATATGGTTAAAATTTCCCTGAATAGCAATTTTTAAAACCTTTCCTGATGTGGGCATCCTGTGAATAATGCACTGTTCAACCAATTCTCTTTTTCTTTGCCTGTTGCCATATGATCTCAAACCTTTTTAAGAAGGCTTGTAGCTCCATGTTCTTGATCTAAGAGCTAAAGATGAGCTGCAGAAGAGAGGGGAGGTTATTTTCTCATATGCCTTTTGTAGATCATGATTTGTTTTGCAGATACCTGTACCTTTCTGATTTTGACTTTCTGTCTCAGTCTATCCTTATATTTTCTAAAAATAATGAGGAAACAGATTCTGTGTATAATATACCTTCTTTCACAAAGACTCACAAAAATCTCCTCTGAAATCTTCTCCAAAAAAGGGCTGTATAAAGTACCCAGGTTAGTGTTTTTAGTCATGACACCCAATCTGAAGTCAATTAAGAGTGAATTATTTCATACTCTATTCAACAAGAATAAACATGCTTTAAGTGGAATACCTTAGGAGTTTAAGCTAGTCTCCTTTGTTTTACAAAGCATAGCTGGAAACCCGACAAAGAATTTTTTTTTCCCCACAAAATATTTAAAAAATGATGGAAATCAGGAGTTTGCATCAAAGTACTTCCTCAGCCTCAACCTAAAACCTAATCAGCTGGTATAAAGTATGTTTGTGTTGGCTGAATTCATTGTCTATTGAGGAGGCAAAAATGTGCATACAAAAGTAGGAAGACGTGGAAATACCACAGAGTACCAGTGCCTTTGTGGGAAAGTGAGAAGCTGTGAAGTGATATACAAGTTCAAAGACTAATTATGTAATCACTCCCTGAAAGGTCAAAGTCAGCAAAGTACAGAGATAAGCCTTAAAACACTCAGTAATAAAAGAAGGGGGCACAAATTTCAGGAAGAAAATGCCCTTTAAATGTGAGCTTTCCGAGAACACAGGTCGTGGCTATGAGGGCTTAGGTCCAAGAAGCAAAGTGGAGAGAGCTCCTTTTACCTGCCCGCAGGAGTTCTTTCTCCACATGGTGAAGTCACAGAGCCACAGAATTCCAGATGAGTCAGGCTGGAAGGGAGCACAGAGGGTCACTGGTGCTCAGGCAGAGTCATCCCAGGGCACAGGAGTGTGTCCAGATGTTCTGGAACATCCCCAGGGAGGAGACCCCACACCCTGTCTGGTCTCTGCTCAGGGCTGGGCATTGCCCAGGGCAGAAGTTCTGCCTCCTGAGCAGGGGAATTGCTGGGATCTGTCCCTGCCTGTTCCTCTGGTGCCATTGCTGGGTCCTGGAGCAGAGCCTGGCCCTGCTCTGCCCCTCCTGCCCACAGGGACAGCCAGGGCTGAGGGCCCCTTTCCAGGCTGAGCAGCCCCAGCTCCCTCAGCCTTTCCTGGGCACAGAGATGCTCCAGGCCCTTGCTGAGCTCTGCAGCCTCCACAGGCCCTGCCCCAGGAGCTCCCTGTCCCTGCTGAGGATCCAGAGCTGGACAGTAGCACTCCATAGGATCCCTCCTTGACCTGCTGGGAATGCTCTTCTCAGTGCATCTCAGGATCCTATCAGCATCCTTGCCCCCAGGGCACTGCTGGCTTGGGGACAGTTCGTTGTCCCCCAGGTCCTCGAGCTGCTCCTACAGGTTATCCCCAGCCTGGGCTGGTGCCTGGGGTTGTTCTTACCCAGCAGAGACAGCTGTGATACACAGAGCATCCTCACACGACTCCAGAAGGCTTCAACCCATACAGAGGAACACCCCACAATAACAGAGGGGCCACAGCCTCACTCCCAATTACCACAAACTGTGTGCCTCCATGTGTCTTTGTTGAACTTCACACAGTTCCACTGTACCCATCTCTCCAGCCTGGCCAGGTCTCTCTGAAGGGCTGCCTGGGTATCAGCCACTGCTCCCAGATTTGCATCCTCAGTGAACTTCTGAGGAGACATTTGTGCCTTCAGCCACAGTGCTGAACCCTGGGGACACCACCAGTGGCAGGCCTGCAGCTAGGCCTGGTCCTTGGTGTTTAGAGCTGGTTTTATTCCAGTTCAGCTGGGTTTAAGTGTGTTGTTTGATCTGGGACTGTGTGGACGCTGCCTCTAAGCCTTGGTGCAGATGTCAGGCCCTGTGGACTCACTCACCACCTCGCTTCATGCAGGGCAGACATATTCCACAGAAAGGTTTTCCATAGCTGAAAATAGTGTGAAGGTGTCACCTCTCCTGTCATCCTCATTTAGTTCCTGATTCCCCGTGCAAGAGGCAGGATCAGTCACGTTGCTGTTGTCTTTAAGATACAAATGTCACTGTTGGATTTCACCTTGCTTGGTTTGGTACAGTCAGGGTATAAGCCCAAGCAGAAATCCGGATATCCACGGACACTGCAGGTTCTGGAATGAGTATGGGGACTTCGGGAGGGTGAGAAAACCCTGCCTGTTTTGACATGACATTTTTTGAAACAGTAAGGAGCAGTGTTTGATCTTCCTGAGGAATGGTAGCCTCTTCTTCCCTTGTCTTCCTGACTGATGCATGGACTAGGAACAGAGAAGGCAAAAATGTTCTGTCTTTAATACAGGCATACTCTTATAGTGATGGAAATGATTGCCTTACTTGATCTTCATTCAGTGCAAGGAGTGGTGAAATTTCAGTGCTTGGGCAGTGTGAGATAGGAAGATGGCACAGATGGCACAGGCCAGAAATTCTCATTTATGGAAATCCATTGCTGACAACTCTTGACAGCATTGCCTGAGTTTCCTCCTAGGGCTGGTACCAGAGTTCAGAATTTACATTTTGCTTATATTACTATATTATTACTTGTTTTCCAGACCACTGCCCACGCTGGCCAGCTTAAAACTGAAATACAGCCCCTGCCTTGGCAAGGGCAATGTTATCTGTGAAAATCACTCTGATACTTCACTTATGTGACTTCCTGGGGCTTGTGGGTGTTAGATTTGGATTTCAGTTGCTTAATTCCCCATTGGATTTGCATGGCTGAATCTGCAGAAAAGGTTACAGCTTACACAGTGCCCTGTGTGTATTTGCCAGTTCCACAAAGCACAAGGTAACTTGATTAAGGCAGGCACTTTTGACTTCCTGATGGTTTTTCAGTCCAGCACTTCAGAATTTTTATAAATGGAAATAAGGGATATTATAAGAGGAAATAAGGGATCTTTTTTTCTGTTGTGGACATTGTTATGTCAAATGGAAATACAAGAGAAAAGGAGTTATTTTATGTTAGATGCCTAATACCATCAAAAGTAAAACAAAGACATTTTTAAAGTAGAAACAAGGATTGAACTTTTACTTTCTATAAGGCTGCCATTTTACGAGACATTTGTTTTATAATTTAAATTATAAAATACTACTGTCTTTCACTGAATCATACCATAATTTCATCTCACAAAAGGCAATGCAAAAGGACCCTCACATACTCAACAAGCTTAGGCTTGTTTTCAGGACTGTGCTCTGCATCTAAAATTTTTTCCTATGTATTAATTGATTACTTCTCAACAATGTTCCATATGTAGGAAAGAGAACATTAAACTGAGCCCAAATTATTTGAGGCAATCATACCTCTCCTACCTACATTCTGCAGGAACACAGACACAGCTTTGTAGTACTTTAAAATTCTAGTGTGAAAAATCTGCTCATTGAAAAAAATTCTGCTGGTCTAAGGATTTGTACATAGTAGGCAAATTCACAATTTCTCTTCTGAAAACCAACACCCCTCTAGTTTTAGTCTTCCCACATCTGAGGGCAGGAAGAGCCCTTTGCTGAAAAATTAAGCCAAACATAGGCATATATGGAAATATTTACTACAAAATGAAGATGAAAATCTTTGATGACTGTGGCACGTGACATGTGAAACTGTTCTCACCATCAGGAGAGGAAGCTTCTTGTTTGCCAGAAAGAAGTGATCCTACCTGTGCATTTAAAGGAAACTTCCCCACAAAGCCTGATTTCTGTGATTAAAAGGGTATCACAGCCCATGGTTTAGCTTTAAGAGAGATGAACTACCTAAAGTTTTTATAAGCACAGCAGGCTCAAACCTTGAGCTATTTATATCAGTTTGACCTTGCCAGTCATTACTCCCTGTGATAACTCCATCTGAATTCCTCAAGGAACCATTCTGTGGCTGCTGTCAACATAAACATCTATAGATTACTTTGCTTTCACCACATTCCGACAATTCTCAGCTTTTCCCATGACCCCATTTCCACTTGCATTTCCAAGATCATGACCTCCACTTTGGAAACAGCATTTGCTCCAAGATATACTCTGCCAACCAATGCATGACCCAACGAGAAAAATGAGCTCTGTGTTGAGCATGACCAGGAAGAAAGGTTCTGAAATAACAATTACATCTCCAAAACCTTCCCTCATGGGGAAATGACCTGTGAAAAATCCAAGCTCTATTCTGTCAGCTTTCTCAACAGCCCATACTTTATGCCATGAAGCTGTGGGCTGATATCCCCTATGGGAGAGCCTCAAGTCTGAGCCTGCTACTTTGTGATGATGAACTCAAGACCAGCTGTCTACATCAGAAGGTATGACAAAAATTGGTGGTGAAAGTAGCCAGTGTCCTTCTCATTTCCTTGAGTAAAATATGCAACAGTATTGCTGGTTTTAATTAAATTTAGCCCATGAGGTAATGTTATTTCCCTAAAAAGTGTGATTTATCATGTCCATCATTACTCTGAGCACTTCAAGTGAAGCTGTTATACCAAAAAGCTTTTTATTTTTTCACTGCAGTAAATTTCCCCTATATTTGCAAAGTCTAGAAACGAACTATTTTCTTGTGATTTCAAAAATGACAAGTTTTCAAAACTGTCTGAAAGGTAACAGGGAGTTCAGTGACAGACCTTTGTTTTCCAGTATAACTCTCAGAAATTTGTTCTGAGGAGGCCCAAGTACTCCCCAGCTCTAGTTATGTTCATTAAAACTGGAGTAGTTCCATTCATGCCAGCTCAACAGAAATCAAAACCTGGCTTGAAGCCTTGGATCTTCATATTTCAGCTGCTCACAGCAGAAGAGGCCCTTGGAAATTAGTTCTCTCAGCATGTGGTCTGGATGCAGTAATTCTACATCCAAAGGAATAAAAGACAAGAAAATGCTTACTTTGAGCTGAAGTCAATGAGTTGAGCTGGCATTGTAACCAAAGCCATGGACAGGGACAATTTTCACTGTCCCAGGTTGCTCCAAGCCCTGTCCAACCTGGCCTTGGACACTTCCAGGGATCCAGGGCCAGCCAGAGCTTCTCTGGGCATCCTGTGCCAAGATCTCAACCTCACAGTAAAAAATGTCCTCCTAATACCTCATCTAAACCTTAATTGCACATCAATAAGTGATGACCCCGGTGCTAAAGAAGCCCTTGACCTAGAGCAGGAACAGAAGGGAGAATGAGCATTTTGATCCAAGCCAGCAAAACCAGCTACTATGGCAGGCAGCCTTCATTTTCTCACAGGATCTATTCCTAGTTTTGAGATGGACAAAGTGCCACTGAAATAACAGTTACTGGCCTACTCTTCCCTGCAGACCTGGGAGATACATCTACAGAAAAGTCAGGCAAAAAGTGAGAAAGCACACAGCTGTTTGCAGCTGTCCCAGCCCAGACTGCAAGGGCTACATAAATCAGGACTCATGACAGAAAGGATGCACAATCGGTCTGAGCAGGCATCTGGCAACACCACAACCCAGTTTTTACAAGCAGCTTTGTAAATCACTGTCTTCAGCAATTACTTGGTCCTGTGAGTAGCAGTGAAGTTATTTGCAACCAAACCAGCACAATCTTCTGAAATGGGAAGGGAGGGAACTATCCATGAACTTAGAGAAAAATGTCTGTGGAAGTCATGAGCTATCAACACCAGTGGGGGATTAAGATGTTCAGTGGGCCAGACATGGAGACTTTTCCTTCTCCCACAGGTTGTTGCTATTAGTGAGGGCAGGGAAGCCAATTCAGTCAATATTTCCTTTTAAATTTTAACCCAAAAGTAGTTTTCAGGTAGGACAAGCTTTTTATGTGTCTTGCCACTGGGCCTGGAGACCTCAGACTAGATCTGAGCTCAAATATACACTCCCTGTTATTAAAATGAGGGCCTTAGTTTAAAAAAAAACATGAGTGCCAAGAATTAGCATCTTTTGCTTAAATCAGAAGAGAATTTGTCTCTAGGCACACAGCAAAGATCTCTTGATAAAAGATTTCCAGCTCTCCAAGTGAATTTCTGGACTCCTAAATAGGAGCTGCTGAGCTCAGATTGTCACTGGGTGCTTGAGTTGTTTGTCAAATGCTCAGCTGGACACTCTGGAGTTTTGCCTTCTTCCCTCCTGATCTTCTGAGGAGCCCTGGAGAAAAGGGGAATCCAAAAAGTGGCACAGAGTCCCATCAATCTTCCACAGGGAAGGAAAGACAGTCAGGAGCCCACTACAGCAGAAAGGGCACTGAGGACACTCAGCTTTCTCTCCCTGTCCTGACCCCCGTTGAAGAGTCTTAATTTTAGAACTTTTTCTGTTTTCATCCCATTTTCCTGTTTCATTGCCAGTGTTAAAGCAAGACCACTTCTGGTTCTGATGGTAAAAAAATGAAAATAATCAAATTTCCTTCCATACCTCATTTCTAACAGTGCACAGACTTCACAGAGACCCAAACTTGTATTAGCTTTTTGATTGTTTATATGAACCTTAGACTCAACTTTAAATTTCCTGCTTTTCCAGTATTTTGTACCAGACAAAACTTCAGCTAAAATACCTTGTGTTTTATATATATACACATCTATACATGTAATGTATAGAATAAAAATATGAAGGTTTCCACAAACTCCTTGCAAGTTTTCATGTTAAAAGGAAAATTAGAAAAAATTGATCAGATACTTTTTAATTAGCAACAGCTGATGGTTCTTCTTAGCCAGATGAATTAACATGGGAAAAATCTAGATAATGTCAATATATTACATCTTTCAATTGTTATTCCCCCAAACTTCCTAAGAAATCAGTGAAATATCCTCTGAAATCAACTGGAATCTTTTTTTGGTACGTTTCTTAACAGCATGTCTATGTCTATAAACAACAACAAAATTATTCACTGGAAAACCTTAAAAGACACGTAAATATCAGATATTAGAAACTTTAATATATATATAATTATTGAGGCCAGAAGCTTATAAATAAAGGATTGGAAGAGAGAGGTGATCTTCACAAGATGTATTTTACACATACGTTTATGTGACCATCAGTGATTTTCAACAGAAACGCTGCTCTGGCTGCTCAGGCAGACCTAGACGTAAAATCTGGCTGGTTTTAGGCTGTTGAAGGTGGCCAAATAAAAATGAAGGCTTCTACAGGCACCAGCACTTCTGCTCACACTCTAGACTCACAAAACCTCTGTCACAGGGCTCTGCACCCACCAACATCAACCGGGGATGTTGTGTAAAAGCAGAGAGCTAAGGATGACATAAGTTAGAAACACAGCTTAACAAAGTGGTTATGCAGGAGAGTAACTCAGGTTTTCCTACTTCCTTGGCAATATCTGGAGGCTGTAACGTTAACTGCTTGGACATCTGCACCCTCAGAACAATTTATTCCTTTAGTAACCAGCGTAAACAGTTGTGTGCTGCTAGGAACCAGAATATATCGCTACTCAACAAAGGCAACTGAATGCAAGGAAAGAACTCAATCTACTCTTAAATTTAATAATCTTGATTTTAATGCCTGGGAGAGAGTGACTATTTTTTTCTTACTTTCTTTACATGAAACTGAGAAGGACATTTTTAAGGTCAGGCATTTCCTGAGCTTTGCCCATGGTGGGTGTTTAGAGGTCTATTATATGCACGCTTCCCCAGTGCCCCTGTTTTTTATTGTTCTTAACCTCAAGCACAGCACCTGATAAAGGTTAAACCCTGTAGGCTGTAGCACGGTGCCAGCAGTGACACAGAGCCCACACCCCAGATGTCATATCCCCCTCAGAGGACACGGAGGAAGGAAGGAAAGGAAGGTGCCAAACTGCCTACATGATTCTGTTTCAATTAGCAAGACTCCTTGCCAGCTGTGTGGAACTGGAACAAGCAAAGCATGAGGAATATGCTTTGCCTGTAACTCTGAGCCACTCTCTAATTGCTGTGACAAGTGAATAAAGCTGAATGAACTGAAGAATTTTTTTTTTCCAGCTAAGAAAGAGCAAGGAGAACAGTAATTTAAATATCTAAACATTTAGAAGTTCTCCTGCTTCATGCTGCAAAAGTAGCTACATATATCATAAATTAATTTGTGGTGCTCTGTGTGAGCCACGTGCTCTGGTACTAAGCAGTATTCCCATCAGAAATGTGGGGATGGGATAGAGAAATTATTCTAGGAGTTATCCTCTCTTAATTCCTGGCCACTCATCTTCTGAAAGGCACCTCTCATTCATAAGGGAAATGTTGGGATGCTAGAAAAAACCCCAATCAGTTCTGATACCATGATTTCTTGTTTGTGCCAGCAGCAATGTCCCCCAGATGCCAAGGGAGTGAGAGATTCTGGGTTGGATAATACAACAGGCCTGTTTTGCCAGGGAAATGTGTGGCCAGTTTTTCAGGAATTAATACACTAAGGACTCTTGTAAACTTTTTGTCATTTTTTTCACTCATATGAAGGCAGGCTCCTCTTGGCTGGGCAGCTGTGCCTTGCTAGGGAAGTGCAACTCAAATATTCCATAGCACTACCAAAAAATGGAAAAACAGTTAATGGTTTTCTCATTTATTGTATTCATGTGCTTCTTTCTATTTTATTCACCTGTGTCCCCTGAAGTACATTTTGTGCTACACAGCCTGGAGAACATAATAACAGGGGGTGCTGTGCCATCAGCTGAGGCATGCTGGGGACACAGTGCTTCTCTGACCTTAACAACACAGTGCCATGTTGGTAAATTGCCACTGAAAATAAAACAACGATGAAATCTGAGGACATGATTCACCTCATTCAGTTTAAAGGCAAACCATTGCTGCTGGAGAAGGGGTTGAATAAAACCCAGTGATCAGCCCTTTACTGTTCATGCGCTGCTCACGCAAAATAGTGGGAAGAACAAGCCCAGGGGAGATGTGTGAGGGGAACCACCAAGGAAATAATTTGTTGTGAGTGCTGCATGACTACAGACCCCATCCTGGCTGTGTTTGTTCCAATCTGAAGCCACAGTAACTCCTTTGTGATTTATGGGCTAACAGCAGCAGTCCAGTGTTCCCATCACTGGTCCAAGTGCCAAGATCATACATAAAGACTCTTTAATGGCTCAGGTCTCACTTTCTAAGCTTCACTACCCTGAACTATGGAATAATAGAAACCTAAAACCAAACAGAAACAGGGCAAGGTTTGGCCATGAACTTCTCAAAGGAGTTTTAAGGAAAACACATTAAAAACACCGCTAGTTCACAGATCAGCTGTGCAATGGTTTTTATTCCCAATCTGTGAAGGTGGATATTTTCCTTGTAAGCAGGATTCATTTTCCATAACCAATTTTTTTTTAGTGCCACCTGTTCTGGAGGAGCATCTGACATTTTAAAATGAAACCAAAGCTGCCAAGACACATTTGAGTTTACTATAAATTTGTTCCTGACAGATTTTTCAGAGGCCTCAGGCCAAAGTAGCCCTGAGTTCTCTGCAATGTTATTTAAAATTAGCAAACACTACCTGAAATGTGCAGCCTTTATTTCACAGTATTTATTCGCCTACATACTTGAGCTCTTATGTACACTTCAGGTCAAGTAGAAGTTAGACAAAATTAATTTCCAGTTTGAGAATATTTTACCCCACTAAATAGCTTAATAAGGTCTCATTTTGACAAGAATTAGGCCTGAGATTTTCTAACTTTTGTAACATACTCAGTGTACTTTAGTGTGAAAAAATACACATAAATTGATTTGATTTATTATCTGTTCTCAAAACTATTTACAGTTCTATCCTTTAGCTGCTACTTTGGTCATCATATTCATCCATTCCATTTTTGAGTCAGTTCTGTGAGCTGCACACAGAAGTCTGATTTCATTTGTATCTCTAAGGGAAGGCAAATATTTTCAGAGCTAGTTCTCTATTTTACTCCTTTAGCTCTTTATCCTTTTATTTTTAGTTTTATTTTTTTTGCTACCATGCTTTATCTGATAGCAGTGGTAAGCAGCAAACCATGCTGCCTTGGAAAAAACTTTTCCTAAGAGTGTGAAGCAATGCCAAAATAGGGAGAGAGTAAAACCCATGGTGAGATAGTCCAGAAGGAAACAGGCAGAATTCCTTTGTTCTCTTTGAAGATGAATGCACTAACAAAAAAAAAGTTTAATTGGTATTCACATATTTAAGGGAAATTAGAAATTATGCATAATTACAATGTATAATTTCAGCTCAAGCTGGCTGATTAAGCTGTTAAATTCTTCCAGAATAATACACATGAGATGTTCTACATCACAGCACAGCAATACTCTGTTGAGAGGTTTTGAAAGGACTTTGAAACCATGGGAAACCAAGGATGGCAGTAACACAAAACACGAGCTGCCAATGCAAGTTTCTGTGGGGTCTCCTCTGGTGCCAAGGAACTGTCATCAGTGCACCAGGCCTGACTGGGGATGTGTTACAGCTGATACCTCTGTGGTTCATGCTGTATGTGGGCCAGAAATTATTTTTCCAGAGCTATCAGTGAAAAATAAAGATGAGCTGAAGCAGGAAAAAAACTTATGCCTGTCCACCTTCCTCGTCCACATTGGTCCTGTTTGCCTTGTACAGTCATGAGGGTGGCTGGGACAAGGACAAGCTGGTGGCTGCAGCAGACAATAACCCTTGGAGAGACCTCCCTTTACAAATCTTCCTCAGCTCTCCTGCCATCTTCATCCTTGTGTCCATCTCCATCTCATCCTTTGTGCTCTGTCTCTTTTCTGCTCAGAAATAACACAGACTGATTGCAGCAGTTAATGGGCCCGTGGGAGAGGGACAGGCAGGGACACCCAAATCCATCACTGTCATCCCATCTTTGAAATATTTATTCTCACATTGCACTGTCTTTTCCACAGCCCAGTGGACCCCACTGAAAGCCAAAAAGTAAATCTTAGGTGGTCCCTAGCTAAAGATAAGATTTCCTCTCATATGGCTATTTAAAAACTCTCATAGTGCCATTAAAATCTATGCAAAGTGGCTTAAAAAGGGGGAGCGGGGGGAATAAGAATCCTTTTATACACAGCATTATTGTAATGGAATTGATCAAAAGAGATTGTTGATCATATGTGCAAATTCCCTGAGGAGACTGTATTTGAAAAAAAGAACTGGCTGTAGGCAAAAGAGCAACAGGAAAGAAAACCATAAACTGATTATTTTAAGATGCAAGATTTGTAGGATCATGTACACATCCCACATACTTTTTTTTTGTTTTGTTTGTTTAGTTTTGCCAGAGGTTTTTTTCCCTGTAAATTGACTGGCAATGACATAACTTAAAAATCCTGTACATTCTCACATGCAATGTCATGTAACACTGTCATGTGGCTTCCTTAACCAGGCAGGTTAAACCTCATATAAATTCATATAAAATTCATATAAATTCAGGCAAGTGAGTTTGTTAGAAACATTTTTTTTTTCCAATTTTGAATTATGTAGAACAACAGAATAATTGTAAATCTTCTTTTCTTTTTTTGTTTTGTTTCCCCAAATGAGAACAAAAAAACACCTGGAAATGTGCTCTAATGAAACAAAGATTATTTTGTGCACTGCATAACATAGAAGCCACTGCTTCAGGGACACTTCTATTGAAGCAGGGCTTTTGAAGAGCTGTATTGGAATGCTTGGAAAACAGTAATAAAAAGTAATGTAACCTATGCAGACTATGTTAAAATGGGACACTAAAGCCTCATGCTTAAATTTTACCTACAAGGGAAGCCAGAAAGCAATTTTTCTCCTGATCACACTGCATAATTAAATAAGTAGACAGTTGGTCTGATCTAAAGCCTGCTGCTGCTAATGAAGCACTTTGCATTTATTTTCCTGAGCTCTGGCTCAAGCCTGTCACAATCAGAGAGCTGCTCATCTTCCTTTCAGATCCGTGGAAAATTTTCATTGCTGGAAGCAACGAGGCAGACACCAGCACAGTTTGATCAGCAGTTAGGCTAGAAAAGGAAAATGCAAACTATTCTTGCAAACTCAACCCCATGTGAAGCTCCCAGCCACTGCAGATGTTCAAAGTATGAGCACACATTTGTGATCCTTGAGCTTCTTGGCTGCTGAATGCAGAGTGGACTCTGCTGAGTTACTTAGGGATCCTTTCCTCTCCTTAAAGCTTGGCTTCCTGAGCCTGGCTCCACGTGAAAAAGAGAGCTCAGGTATTTTTTAAGCTCTTGCTAAGCTTTAATTGAGAGGATGGGCTGGAGGGAAATGGTGAGTTCTCTTAGGAGAGGTGCCAAAACTATCGTTCATCCTTTCTCAAGCCGGTTCTCCTCTCCATCTGCAGATTGTGGGAGGTCATGGATTCATCTGGGTGTTGCAGAGGAGATCAAAGAAGAAGCCAAAGCTTCAATATCAGTGCTGGCTGATGTGATACACCTGCAGATGTTCCCACTTCCCGCTTAAAATATAAGGTCATAAATGAGGTTTTTGAGTTGGGTTTTTTCCCTTTGTCTCTGCATAATATGCCCAATAGCTAATAAATATTTCCAATCAGCTGGGAACCTCTGAGTGGGAACAATTATCGTAAAAAAAAAGCCTTGCAAAATCTTCCATCACCCTTCTGCACTGTTCCAGTGAAAATAAGGGAAGAGCAGAAAAGGGATATTCCTTATTTCAGTGTGATCAAGATTGTTGAATGCCCTTCCAAGACTATATAAATTACTTCCATTTTCTATTTTGAAACTGTCACAAGTCAAACCTAGACACTGAATTAATTAATGGTGCCTGTAAGAATGACTCCTCCTTCAGCTTTTTTATGATACTTTGCCATGTGCCTTCCCAGGAACTTTCAAGGGAAGCAAATAGCTCAGTTGTGCTTTCACTTTATACCTAGGAAATGCAGAGTGAATTGAAACTGAGTGACCTCCAAAGCACAAGTCCTCAAGTTAAATTAAACTGAAATATTTAAGCATAGCAGCTGGGGTTTCACATTGGTCATTGCTGCTCTTTGGGACAAGAAAGTGTCTCCCTCTCACCAGTCCTTTGATTACTTTGGGATACAAATTGGGTGCCAAATGTTCCTTTCAAGTTTCTGTTAATGCATAGTCTGCGTCACACTTAATGATTTTTTACGTCAAGTGTATTTGGTTCTCGGGAATCACTTGAGAAGCTGTCCATTTTGGGGGAAACAGTAGGAGAGATTTATGTGGGTAAAACCAAATGTTAATAATGTCCTTTATTTTGTGTCAATATTTATAGAAATGTCTTACTAATGTAAAAGAAAGAAACAACACTGATTGAAAAAGCAGTTTCTATCCATTAATATTCACTACAAAGTTTTCCAGCTGATTGTAGAGGAGTCTGCACATGATCTAGCATGGTTTTAATTATTTATACATAGATGCAAGCATTTACATGCTTATTGCTTATAAGCATAAGCATGCTTATTTAGAAATAAGCAATCTCTTATAGGCAATGCAATTGGTTTTATGTAACTTTGCATTTTTTCAGGGCTCTAACGGTTTCCCTAAAAAATCTTTGTTCCTGTCTGAGGAGCAGAAGAGAAGCAGCAGGGTTTAAAAGTGGCCCATGATGGGTCAGCAACATGATCAGCCCCAGCACTGGTGAGGGCTGTGAGGCCATGACTCCACTGCTGCTTCATGTGATGCCTGCAAGCTCCAGAGAACAAATCAACCAATTAAAAAAAAATGTTTCAGTTTGCAGCCACAGAACAAGCCAAAGCTTGCAAGAAGGATGCTGAGAAACAAATGGTCAGCAGTTTTCTGCTAGACAGGGACAGACACAGCCACCTGCAGCTACCTGAAAGGACACAGTGGTGTTGTTTTCTGCCAGACTCACAAGTTGTTTTCTCCATTATTTTCTCAATTTAACAGCATTAGGAAGGACTGAATTAGCTCTTGGGTTGTTTTTCCTTATTAAAGCAAAAGTGTCTCATGAAAGGGACTTATTTACTTCAGGGTAGAAACCTTCTCAGAGATAGCAGAGAAAATCTGGTTTCAGTTGCACCAGCGTAACTTTGGGGTGTGCTCACACCCAGGGGCAAGCAGGAAACACTTGAGTCTGTGGGGGTCTGCAGGGACTGGGGAACAGAATTTTCCAGGGCTTGCAGCAGAGCTGTCCCTCCATGGAAGGTGTCACCCTGGGGAGATGCTCACAGCCCAGAGGGATGGGTGAGCATGGGTGAGACCTGGCCACAGTTTTCATTTTATCCTGAGCTGACAGGCTGACATGAGGCAGCTGAAAAAGGAGTTGAGAGATCTGAAAGATAAAGGGAACAGGAGTGATGTGAGAAACAAAAAGAAGAGCCAGTAAGCAAGAATTTTCCAACTTATATTTTACCTTCTTTGTTCATACAATAAAGCAACACCATTATAGAGAAAAGGGTTAAAAGTGACAATAATCCTCCTTTCATGCCAGACTGTAAACAACCACTTCCTTTGGAAACGAACCAGGAAAACAAGATAGAAATACTCTAAGCCACTGTCTATACAATGACCTGCTCATGAGCTAAGAGGGCCTGCCATCCGATGGAACTTCGTCAGAGTAAAGATTACATCCTAATGCTTGATTTAAAGTATGTTATCCATTTATTTGGGTTGGTTTAGTTTTGTTTGTTTTGCTTTGTTTTTTTACAAGTGTGTACAGATGTTATTTTGTGTCTCTTTCCTTGTGTACACATGCTTGTCAGAGAAACACATCAGCTCTAAGAAGGAAAGAGCAACTTAAGAACTATTTAATTTGTGAATTTAAGGTAATTACAGTTTACAGCTTAGCTTAACATATAGTGGCAGTTCAAATGAAAAGATCCCTGTGAGTTACTGGAACATCAAAGGTCAGCAACACTTAAAAATAAACCTGTGGCTTTCCCTCAGCTCCTTCACTGATATCAGCAGTACTACAGATAATAGTGGGTACTGAAATACTATGTTCAGTAACAACTGCTTCAACTAACCAGGTTAGTGTGTCCCCCCTTGGAAAGGGATAAAGGACTGAGAAAACTCTGTGTGACTTCAGTCCCTCACATGAGAACGACTCAACTCAGCTCTCACAAGAACTACAAGTCATGGCTTTGAAACCAGGGCAGTCAAGCAGAGACCAAAAAACCAGAGGTTTACTCTTTCAACAGACTAAACCTTGCCCTGAATAACACTAAAATGATGTCTCCAATTAAATAAAAAACGTTATAATTTGGCCTGAGGGTTTTATTTGCTCTTTACAGGAAGTCCAGGGACCACAGTGTTAGTCAGAGAAGAATAAATGACCATTTCTTATTAAACACAGAGACCTTTAAAGTATAAGTGGAAAAAAACAAGTTTACTGCTGTTCCTCTAAAGAGGACACATACTTAGAAGGAAAAAATAGGAGTCCAATGGTATGTAATAAAAGCAACTTACAGAGAACAACAAATAGCAAGGTGCTGCTTGGTCAGTAATGTTTTCATTCCCCTGCCTATGTTCTGCCATGCTCACTGATAAACTGAGGTGAAACAAAATCAATGTATGAGTGCATTACAGGGGTGTCCATAAAACTCTGTTGAAAGCAGAGTTTATGTACATGTTTAAAAACAATATCCATGCAAAGATATTGCAGCACAAATTGGTGCACCAAGATTTTTCTTCCCTGAGGCCAAACTTGCTTTAACGTACGAATTGCTGCCCTTTAGCCAGAATTAGTGGGCATGGCAGTTATGCAAAATGAGAGCACTTTTTTACTCTTTCCCTGGTCCTGCATGGCTCAGCATCCTGATCACTCTCTGCAGGCACCCTGAACTCTGCTTCAGTGTCACAACCTCACTCGTTACAGGGGGCTTGAGTCTCTCAATCATGCAGGTAACTTTTCAAAAAGCGCTCTTTGTTGGTGACACAGGTGAAGACCAAAGGCTTGACAAGCTCATATTGAAGCAATAATATTTGGCTATCACCCAAATCACCCAGCAGCATTTCAAGATTTCTTGCTTCCAGATGAGATCAGTAAATTCAGCAAATAATGTTATTTTATTTTTAGTTCACTCTCACTGCCCTGTTCATCAGGTTTAAAGGGAAGGTAGTTTGATTCATTTTGACTTCACCCAGTCAATGGAATATAGGCCACTACACATCTCATGCTGTAGTAAACATTCAGAATAGGTCAGGGAAATCCTAAAATACCCTCATGTTCTCCTCTGACAGTTAAATGAGCCTGGGATTCCTGGTTAGGATGTTGAGTCTACTTGATAAACAGCCAAGGTCAAATGAGATGAATCTTGACCCTTCTGGGACCAGGAAAAAATAATTTCCTGAGTTCTGTGCATAGATTTCAATTTTTCTGATTTCTGAAGTCACATTGAGACTTTACTAATTCTACCACTCGCAACTTGTAGTCAGAGAAAAATATTCCTTTCTCTTCTTTTTCTATCTCAAGGTGTGACAGCTTAAAAATTTACAGTACCAACTGCAACAAACTTCTTATATGCAAAACATTCTTTTTTTTTTTTTTTCTCTTATGAGAGGTGAACAATTCACAGAATTTCTTACCACATTACACAACCTGTCAGGGACCACTCCCCCATCTCCAAAACTGACTTGAGATGGTGTAAAATAACATCCAGGTCGTGGCTATGCCCCCTCCAGACTGTTGGAAAAATCAACCCTGTCTCTCTACTACTTGTTGGAGTTCCCAGTTAAAATCCAGCTTTGCAAAATTCTTGCTGCCCACCCTTTTAAAAGCTAATTTTCATAAATTAAACATAAGGAAGAGAAGAAAGGAAAACACCTGGATCAACAATCCAATGGGCAAGAAACTAAAATAAGACAATTTAACCACATTTTCCAGGAAGACTTCCTGAGCCAGGAAGAATATTGACACATTAATTTCTATTATAACAGAGGACTGGATGTGAAAATAGTGACTCAGAGGCATTTGAACATGGGGATTATCACTCAGTTTTCCCATGGGAACAAGCTATCCTGCTGCCTAACTTCCACTCTGGTTGAACAGGAGTCAAAGTTCCTCATATTTCTTTTAAAATCCTAGCCCACAGTCACAGAATTATCAGTAAATAGTGACTTATGAACATATTTTTCCAGTTATTTGTAAACAGAACTTCTCAGAGTATTAAAGAAAATAGTTTTATTCAAAATTAGATGTTATGGCCTTCCTGAGTTGGGTTATGCCTCTCTGTGAAAGCTGACTTGGAGGCAGTTCCCAAAATTTACTAGATTTTGATACTTTTAGTGTAGTAAGTCTTCATGTTAGACAAAAATCTTAAATAACTGATGCTCACATAATTTAGATATATAGAAAATGACAGCAATACTTTGATCTCAAGCTGAGATGAAGTCCCAGCTATCACATGTGCTCACAGCAGCTATTGGAGCACAGAAGTTATCAATCACCCACTTTTCATCATTAAAAATTTGAATTTTGCTTTGTATGCTTGCCTAGAAAATGAAAATATTTCATAAATAGGTTCCAGACACTTGGATAACAACAGGACTGCACAAGCAGCTTGCATCAACATTCCTAAAAATGAGATTTGTTCCTTACACTTAATACATAAAATTCACCACTCTTCTTTCAGTGGCAATATGGAAACAATAGATAAGATTTGGGGTTTTTTCCCCTTGGGAAAGGAAGAGTTGGGTATATTGTTGTGAACTGTATTTGTTTAATTAATTAATGATTTGTTTCTCTAGCTATTAAAGAGGTGCTAAGGAGCATCTGTGCGAGCAGCAGGCTGAATTCTCCATGCAAAGGAGCAGCTTTTTCCCCAGATCCCTGTCAAAGCAGCACACAGGTACAGGCTTTTTCCAGCTGAACGCCCTCAGAACCAGGAGTATTTTCTCTCTGAGCTCTGGAGTCCAATGGAATCACATTTCAGAGTCAGAAGAGTGGGATTTCCTCTGCTCAGAAGTGAAGCCTGCAAACCATTACAGCTTTGTCACTGTCAGTGTCTGGGCTGAGTGAGAGGCACATGCCCAGGCAATTTACTGCTAGCACTCTTACAATGTGGATTTTACACCTGCTAGCACAGAAAAACACATGTTTTCACCATATGTAATGAAATGCTCATGCACAGATCACATTACAGAAAGGACAAAAGGCTGGCATGACACCAGCACAGCCTCAGTGAGCACTGGCAGAGAGAAATTTGGTTACAGACACACCAGGCAACAGCCTCATGATGCTTCAGAGATGGTGCTCCTCCTACTTCAAGCTAAGAGAATGGATTTAAAGGCAAATAGCAGCATGAGGACAAAGTCATTAGAGATTTCTCTCTCTTCAGCCTTCATTAATTCTCCACCAGGAAGAATTTTTTCTGAGGCTCTTGCAGGACCTTCTTCTCTTACCCCCATGTCCTGAGGCCACACCTGGAGTGCTGTGTCCAGTTTTGGGTCCTGCACTTCAAGAAGGACATGGAGGGACTGGAACTTGTCCAGGGCAGGGAATGGAGCTGGGAATGGGCTGGAGAATTCGTGAGAGACGTGGAAAGGGGCTCAGCCTGGAGAAAAGGAGGCTCAGGGGGGACATTGTGGCTCTGCACAGCTCCTGACAGGAGGGGACAGCCGGGGGGGGTCAGGCTGGGAACAGAGAACAGGGACAGGAAGAGAGGGAACAGCCTCAGGCTGTGGCTGAATTTTACTATTTTGCCATTTTTATTTCTGTGTGATCTTCTTAACTCCTAAGTTTGTTTCTGTTTCAGTCATGTATCCACTGTTTGAAAATCCAAAGCTCTGACACGTGTACTCGGTTCACTGGCAGTTCTCAGCAAACAGAAAAAAATACTTTTCAGTTGGACCAGCATCAGAGTTTTCAAATTTTTTTAAGCAAAAGAATATTTTAGTACTTTTGGATTGAAAAAAACCCAGTTAATTTTCATCCTGGCAATTTCAAAATTGGCATTTTGTTTAAATCAAGCTTATAGATATTTTGTAATGAAACAATTGCTTCAAAAGAAAAAAAAAATAAAAAGACTTCAAGAAGTCTCTGATATGCAACATCCTTTGCCTTGGCAGCCAGCACCTGGATACCTGGCCTTGCACAGCTTTTACATTTATTTGCCAGAGTCCATGTAAATTATTTCACCTTCCCTCCATCCCCCAAATATAACAGGAACACACAGGAGCTCTGCCTGAGTGCCTATCATGGCCAGAGGACCTACAAAAATATGCATGAAAATGGGATTCAGATCTTTCCCAGCAGATTTAGCCTCTGAGGAGGATGAGAACAAATCTGCAGGAGGACCTGGTTTTGTCATCCTGAAGCCTGAAAGAGAATTTCACACTCTCTACCCACCTCCTTAGGAGACTGAACTAGTGAAACCTTCGCTTTAACCTGCAGTGAATTAATAAAAGTCAAAGCTAAACCCACAGGTTTGCCTCACAGACCCCAAAGGTCAGCTTGAAACGCCAAAGTGTAGAGTAGAAATCCCTTAAAACTTTCATTTTGTGCTCTCACTGATCCTCTTTTGGGCCACATGCAGAAATCCTACAAAGTGGTGCTCACTGGGGAGGTGGACCTAAAATCCTGTGTTCAGAAACCCCTTCCAGACACTGAGTCAGACATGGAGGCACTGGCCCAGCAGGAGGCTGAAGCAGCTTGTACAATATGAGAGGGATGTTTTGCAGCCCAAGAAACACCTCTGAGCGAATCCATCCATCCATCATCCATCCATCATCCATCATCCATCCATCCATCCATCCATCCATCCATCCATCCATCCATCATCCATCCATCCATCCATCCATCATCCATCCATCCATCCATCATCCATCCATCCATCCATCCATCCATCCATCATCCATCCATCCATCCATCCATCCATCCATCATCCATCATCCATCCATCATCCATCCATCCATCCATCCATCATCCATCCATCCATCATCCATCCATCCATCCATCCATCCATCCATCCATCATCCATCCATCATCCATCATCCATCCATCATCCATCCATCCATCCATCCATCATCCATCCATCCATCCATCCATCCATCCATCCATCCATCCATCCATCATCCATCCATCATCCATCATCCATCCATCATCCATCCATCCATCCATCCATCCATCATCCATCCATCCATCCATCATCCATCCATCCATCCATCCATCCATCCATCCATCATCCATCCATCCATCCATCCATCATCCATCCATCCATCCATCATCCATCCATCCATCCATCCATCCATCCATCCATCCATCATCCATCCATCCATCCATCCATCCATCATCCATCCATCCATCCATCCATCCATCCATCCATCATCCATCCATCCATCCATCCATCCATCATCCATCATCCATCCATCATCCCTCCATCCATCATCCATCATCCATCCATCCATCATCCATCCATCCATCATCCATCCATCCATCCATCATCCATCCATCCATCCATCATCCATCATCCATCCATCCATCCATCATCCATCCATCATCCATCCATCCATCTATCATCCATCATCCATCCATCCATCCATCATCCATCCATCCATCCATCCATCATCCATCATCCATCCATCATCCATCCATCCATCCATCCATCCATCCATCTATCATCCATCATCCATCCATCCATCCATCATCCATCATCATCCATCCATCCATCATCCATCCATCATCCATCCATCCATCCATCCATCATCCATCCATCTATCATCCATCATCCATCCATCATCCATCCATCCATCCATCCATCCATCATCCATCCATCATCCATCCATCCATCCATCCATCATCCATCCATCATCCATCCATCCATCCATCCATCCATCCATCCATCCATCCATCATCCATCCATCCATCATCCATCCATCCATCCATCATCCATCATCCATCCATCCATCCATCATCCATCCATCCATCCATCCATCCATCCATCCATCATCCATCATCCATCCATCATCCATCCATCATCCATCCATCATCCATCCATCCATCCATCCATCCATCCATCCATCCATCCATCTTTTTATATATACACCTGCCCATAAATATAGGGAGATACGGTAGGTGGCTGGATTTAGTAAAATTCAAGATAATGGGTTCCAGGATTAGTCAAGGCACAGAAATACCATTTGTTTTCCATCTGAAGGTCTATTTTCAAAGGGACCCCGCACTCAGCAAACTTGTGGACCTGCTGAAGTCAACTCCAAAGCTAAAGTCAACTCCAAAGCTTTTGACAATATGTCCAAGAAAATTCATGTACTGAATTTGTCCTGCATTCATCTTGTTTTTCCTGCAGTTTCTGAGAACCCTGAGTTTATCCCATTCCCCTGCTGATTTTCACTGCCTTTTAAATATAGTTTTATTGCTTCCTCAACAGTGGCATCCTACTATTTTCTTCTGTTTCCATGTGTAAAGTACCATGTGTGGTTTCCCCGCACATATTTTGCAAGGAGGAATGTTCTTTGTCCAAAGTCTTTTAGACTTCTGAGTCAGCACCTTTTAAAGGAAATGCTGAATCTGCTGAGGGCTCACGACTTTACTCAGCAAATCAGCACTTCCAGGCACAGTCAGCAGAATTCTCAAACATTTATGTAAAACTTCAGGCTAATGACCAGCTCCCTACAAGATTCTGAAGTTTCTTTATGTCAAGAGCTCCCTCAAAACTCTGAAAACTGACTCTGTGGACTTGCTTTTTCATGAGCACAATAAATTTGGATTGAATGTTGCCTTTCCTGAAATTATGAGTCATTACTTTTTACTACACTGAATTTTGCCCTAGCACAACTGTACATGGATTTATGGCACCACCTACTGAAATATGAGATATTAAAAATGTTAAAATTATGCAAACCAGCTTAAGAATTACCTTGAAATAATCTTGCTGTTTCACATGTACAGTTTCAAAGCATAGGTTGTGGCAAATTTTATAAGCAAACATTATATTTAATTCTGAGGCTTCAACATTTTGTTCTGTCCAGTAATTATAAAAACTTCATTTAGTTTCCATTCTTCAGATGAAGAATTCTTCAGAATGAAAAAAAACATCCAGCTTTGAATTTTTATATGCTGGCCTTCATATGCAACACCTTTCTGCAGAGGGCAGAGATTAAAAATCACCTCAAAACCACTGGCAAATGCATCCCAAATTTACTGCAATTATTTGTAAAAAATATCTGTTTTATTAAAGAAAGACATAGTGAACATTAAACATGATTTTTAAAATTCAGTTGTGTTGATAAGGTCTGTTATTTCCTAGCCAATTAACAATTCCAAGGGAAAGCCTCCAAAATGTGATGTGTACATTCAGCAGATTTAAGAAGAATATTAATATGAATAAAAAGCCTAAACAATTACCTTAAAGAAAAATTTCTAAAGGTGTTTGATTTCTTTTCTCCCCATTTTATTTACAAGCAGCAAGGCAATGATGAATTTCGCTGAAGGTCCAGTGATTACTGAATTAAAACTCAAAGAACCATTGTGCATTGCGACACTGCTCTTTGTCATATTTTATTTTTAATGAATGTTTAAATCAAGGCTTATTTTTGCCTTCTCCCAATCTTTTTGCTTTGCTCTGGCAGCAGAACTTCCTATAGAAATGCTTATATGTTAAAATGTACAGGTATAAATATAAAATACCCTTTTGGTGTTTTTGTTTTTTATGTAAGGCCTGCAGGCTCCAATCAATATCGTGGCATTGATGACCTATAACTACATTTTGCTACTTACAGCATTACTCCATATAGTAAACTGATTTTTTTAGTCCAGCTGATCCCTTGGATACCCTTTAACCTGATTGCTGTTATGCAGGAAATTTTGTTTTCCATTATAGGTAAATAATTTGGGCTTTCAGAAAGTTATAAACCTGGTAAGAGTGAGGAAATGCTTCCCCAACCAGAGTTGTGCAGGTGTTTAAATTAATTTCAGTGAAGAGGAACCTGGGGACAGATGCAGAGCTCAGGCAGACATAGGTGAAGACACCCTCAAATTCACACAGAGAAGCTTTTTGCATGCTGGGAGAATACAGGTACAAACCACATCACACATCCATTATATTTAGGAAATGCAGCCCCAATATTTGCATAAAACATGGGTTAAAAATGCTACTTTCCTTGATGTGTGAATATACATGTCTGGGTGCTGTTGACAAAGGAAACGTCCCAATTCTGCCTTCAAAACCCCACATGAAATTCCAAAGGAATTGTTTGGCTGCCTCACTGGTGCACAGCTGAGTGAAAAATAATCCTGTAACACAAACTAATATAATGACACTTCTTAAAGGAAAGTCTGTGTGTACAGCAGAGGGAAAATCTAATGAGAAGCAGATGCACATGGAGAGGATTTTGAGTGAAATGGTGTGTGCGGTTTCACTTTGGGCACGTGTTTCTCTAGCACGTGGGGAGAGGGAGGATATATAGCTATGCAAAGGAAAATGTTAGCTGTTGAAAAATGTGTATGCTATGGGGGGAAAAGGAGCTTTAAGGGGGAAAGTATCCAGATGAAAAAGCAAATTCTGGAAGTCTCGGGAGAGCTCAGAATGCTTAAACTACAAGTAATTAATTTTTAAATTTTTTTTTTTTCATTTTAGGAGGCCAAAACAAATGCCAACAATTCCTTTCTGTACCCATGAGACAGAGCTGCAGTTGTGCCAGCTGTGGGCATCTCTGCTTCTCGGTGCAGCACCTAACTGGCAGCAGCAACACCCGAAATCCAACCTCCTTGGATGCCACCACTGCCCCAGTTCACCCTCCCTGACCCCTGGCATCCAGCACAAAGCTCCACATGCCCAGTCTGTGCAGTTTTTACAAACCCAACCACAGCACCAACATCTACTGACTTTCCCTGGCTGGAAAACCAGGTGAAAACTCCTTCCCCCCTGTAGGAAAGGAAGGATTTTGCTTTTGTGAACAAAATACAACACTATGTGTTTAAATAGTGTGGTAAGGCAGGAATCATTTTTATGGGGTACTATTGGAGTGAATAGAGCAGTGAAATAAAATTATCATGGCCATCTCAAGGGAAAAAACCAATTTTTTGTAAAAAAAAATAAATTTGTCGAAAGGGTCTTTAGGTTATAAATATTTTATTCCCACTGCTGTAGAACTGTGCAATATAAAAGGCCTACAGAGCTGCAAGGCCAAGGTAGTTTTGGGTGTTTTTTTTTTTTTTTTTTCAATTCCCTTCAGAAATGCTCTAATTGCACTAAAAGCAAATTCTGGGAAAGCCTCTGTTCCTTCAGCACACTGTCTCAGCCTGTGGACAGTTGGTGTCTGTCATCCAACACATTAAGAGTCTTCATCCACTCTGAAGATTCACATTACCATGAGATTAAAATAAGATTTTCCATAGGCTGCTTCATCCACATATTCTATAAACCAGTTCTCTTCCTCTAAAAAGAACTTGAACAACTTGTAGGCCAAGACCAAACAGAAAAAAGTGAGGAAAAGGTGGAACTAAAGGAATATATATATATATATATATATACATATATATACTGCTTCCATGGACTCTGAATGAGGCTCTCAGAGCACAATAAAGAGTTCAGCTTTTCCTGAACTGGTGTCATTAAAGCCAACAAATGGGCTGGGCTGCTCTGGGAAATTCATTCTGAATATCAGTATGAGAAATCATTGTTTCAGAGCTGCAAATGTCAGTGGGGTCACACCGAGAAGTCAATGAATCATTTAACACGTGTGCATCAGCATCACTGCCTGTGTTGTGCAGTAGCTTAATTGATTTAATTCAATCTCATTCTGCTGCCTAAAAAGGCCCCTCTTTTTTTAATACCTTGCTATCCCTGGATGCAAAAATTTGGCAGGCAGGGCTGCCAGATCCTCTCCTGGAGCTGCAGGGCCAGGATCATTTCCATGCAGGGAAAGAGGGGCACTGCCCATCTCTCTGATGAAAAAGGTACAGCCCATCTGCAAAGGGACAGAAGATTTGAAACCCTCCTGAAAACCACCAACCCCAAGAAAACACAATTGCAGTCTCCATTTTCCATGTGTGTTCCACATCAAGGTCCTCAAAAACAGACTGGGACTGCACCTCTGGCTTCTTCACTCAGCACCTGAGTTGTATTTTGGAGCAGTTAAAAGGGAAAAAAATTGCCTTGCACAAACTTGGGCAAAAGCATCAGGGATAGATAGCTGTTTTTGTGAGACTTAATCCAAAAATTAGATGCTACACAATAGAGAATAGAGGTTAAAAATATATTTCTGCAAAAGAAAAAAGAAGGGGAAAAGTTTTCTTTTGAAAAGTATTTTCAATAGTCTCAGCCTACGTCTCATGCTATAGAAACACTGGGACATTTTGGTCATTTTTCCCACTATTATACAAAAAATAAAATCCCTGAAAGTTCTCCAATTGTTTTAAAAGCTTTAGAATCAGGCTGTTGGAAAACAGAAAACCACAAAGGAGGCCCATTGTCTGAAGTAATTAAACAAATCAATTCAGAGTATCTGATTCCTCTCTTATTCTTTGCCTAACTGTTCTTGTAAAAAAAACATATTTTATCTTAACTTGCATATTGAAGGCAGGATTTTGCCAGTCTAAACTTTTTCTTCTCTATCTTTCATCCAGTGGCAATTCAGCACATAAACACTGCTGCTGCTGCTGCTGCTGCTGCTGCTGCAAGGGCTGGCACAAAACCCTCAGGCAGTTTTCAGCTGGGAAAGCTGAACATTGTTCCTACACATCCTGTGACTGGGAACGTGGAGCTTTTGGAAAGGACTGACCAGGAGTGGGCAAAGAAATGCAACGATTTCCAATTCCCTCCTCCAAAAATCTGAGCTTAATGCTTGTCTTCAAATTCAGAACAGGGGCTAAAACTCTGAGCTGTTGAATAATCCCAGTGACTTTGTCAAAAGCCTTTTGCTGTTTTTTAAAACTCTGAGCTGTTGAATAATCCCAGTGACTTTGTCAAAAGCCTTTTGCTGTTTTTTTTCCCTTTTGCTGCAGATATATAGAGAAAGGGGAATAAGTATTTGTAAGGATCAATATTAATATTTTAAAATCATGCTGGTTATTCCATTCACTGCTGTGGGTATTGCTATCTCCTCCCCAAAAATTCTGTTTATGCCTTCAGGGAAATTTGAAGGCCTCAGCTGGTAGAAGTGTAGCCTCTCAGGTTTTTCACAGGCAGGCTGTGGGTGGGTGTCTTTGCTTCCCAGTGACTTAATTTCCCTGCTGGAATTAGAGAGAATGTGGGAGGGGTATGTGTCAGAACATACACAGCTTAAGGAAAGAGATTTTCCAGAGATATTAAAACCTTCAGCTCTTACTGACAACAGTGGCTCTACAGAGAGCTTACCAAAATTAACTTTTGTGTGTTGGGTATAGGAACCCAATTCTAGACATATTTTTAAAATCCAGAGTCCATTATATTGATCTTTTGGGATAATTCTAATTGGAGGATAGAGATAAGGGACTTGGTCAAAAAGCAAACTTTTTGCATCCAGTAAAGGGATTTATGACTGCTGTAATTTTCTTCATATATCCAGTTTTCACCTTATATTAATTAATTAAAAAGAACTTTTCTGGAGTAAGATTAAGCACAGAACAGATTTTGTCTAATGAATGTATTAAAGTCATACAGTTTATTACTAATTTGCAGAAGAAAACAAAAAGAGAACTTTTATGATATGAGATATTCTTGTGATATCTTCTGGGAGATATTTTTGTCCAAGGGGGAGGCACCTGAGTCTACCACCTTAATTTAATGTATAATTAGTTGTTTGTCCAAGGCCTTGGATTGATCTGTATTGATCTAAAGATGATCTGTTCATGCACAGACACCTTCTGGTCTTGCATCCCAGGATTCTTGTTGTCCAAAGAACATGATACAAAAAAATGCATCGTGAACAGATTATTTTTCCCCCTTCCTTAAATTATTCCCTGCATTCCTAGTCTGTTCCTTGAATAACACATTAAGGTCTTTCTGACATAGCCTCTTGCTCACACAATCCCATTTTGGTTTTGCATCTCAGCACTACTGAATTTTCAGCACAGTCATCACAAGTAACATCAGCAACATGTGGTATTGTTCTAAATTCAAGTAAAATCACATTTTTAAGATTTTTCCTTTAAGCATTTTAGGTATTTCTATTTTACAAACAAAAAAAGTGATGGATTATATTCGAATTGGACATGAAATGTCCTCCTCATGGAGTTTGGCTTTATGCTCTCTCAATTTAAATCCATCATTTTGAAAAGAATGATGAATGGTAGAGGCCATATTTGCTGATCTGCCAGAGATTTTTTAACAACTTTGGCTTCAGTCACAATTTGTGAAATTAAACTTTAATGGGTTTTTAGATTCAAAGGGATATTGGAAAAGAAGAAATTATTTGTACTGGAAGAACTTTACCCCTGGTTTCTGGGAAACATCCCCTCACTATTGTACTCCAGCCCTGGATAAACCAATTTTTCTTTTCTTCCTTATTTTATGAACAACCTCCCACACTTTAATGTTTGCCTATGCTTTTCTACAGTGTGGGTGTTATAAAAACCTATAAGCTTTGCCTGGGTTAGAGGCTGCCTTGAGGGTCAACATTTTTGAGGGAAATATTTCTTAGATGCCAAATGTGGGCAGGGATGTCAATAATTTATCACTTTCTACAGGATGCTCAGCATTTTAGTTGGTTATTGACTTGAACATTTGGACAAGAACATATTCCACTTGACTGGAACATGCAAACACTTGGAAAATCTGGTTGCAATATTTTGATTTTGTATGCCCTGTCTGAAAAACACTGGAGGCCCTTGATTTTCAGGAAAAAAAAAAAAAGACTTTTCTTAAAGTGTTTCAGAGGGACATGCAAGGTCCCTTATCAGCAATTATCAGGCTTAATTAATTAATTAACAATTAGTCAAAAATGATTGAGGATCATTTCAAACTATTGATTGTAAGTGCCAATGAGTGCTGTGATATTTGTGAAGATATTCATTGCCACAAAGAAAAATTATGTATTTTGCAGCTGCTCTTAAAAATAGATGCAACTCTCCTTTTCACCATAAAACCCACATTTTCTCTCAGTGTAAGAAGTGTTTATGTTCAAGGTAAAAGACAAAGAACATCACCAGTCATAGCCTACAGTATAAAATGATAATAAAAAATATTATCTCTGAAGAAAGAACCTAAATTATTTGATTTTTGCCTTGCTCAGTTGAAAATCATGCAGAGTCAGAAAAAAATTGGCTGCATTGACTAAGACTGGGACTACATTTATGTTTGTCTTCGTCTATGAACATGGGAATGAAGAAAGGCCACTGTTTATTGCCATATTTTCACTGAATGCTGGATTGCTAAGATGTTAGAAGATGTCAATGTTTAGCTAAGATCCCAAAGATTAGCAGGGAGAAATGGGGGTTATATTTTTCATGTTTCTGCACAGTGTAGTTGGAGTCAATTGCCAGTGGCCTGGCCTCATCCCTTTGGGATTTTTTGATTTATTTAACCCACTGCACAGCCTCTCAGTCTCTGAACTATGCCAGGCCTCAGACACTTTTAACTCCTCCTTCTGAGCAGCAAAGTTGGTATTGGATAAAAACATTTTGCAGTCTGTACAAAAGCACCTCCTAAGTCCTAAAAGGCAGGGCATATTTTGATAAGCAAAGTGAGGAAAACACAATAAAGCTTTAAATAAACCAGGAATTGCTGGAAACCCTCAGTGTGTGTCAATTCTAAAGCCCATTATACCTTACAGAAATGACAGCACACACTGGAATTGCTCTCTGTAAACTGAGGGCTCTTGTTTACCCTTTAAATTCAACTGATGTGACCAAAGAAGGACTGGTGTTGGTGTTTCAGATTTTTTGGGACTGAATTATCTTTTGGCAGCACTGAGATTTATTAGGACTCCTGGGTCTCATTTACTCGAGGACTTGCTTAGCACATACCTTTGTTCTTTTCTTTCCCTCTGTGCTTCTTATTAAATTGTCAACAATTATCTCCAGGAGATAGCTGAAGGCCAGGACTTTTTTTCCTTTCCAACATAATATTTCAGGGGAAAATAAAACTATATCTCTGTTTATGATTCCCTTTTGTTTTCCCACAATCAACATTAATAACCCCTGCAATTTTAGAAAGGAAGACTGGGAGAAGATGGAAAAGTCATGTTGTGACTCAGTAACAAAATTGTTGGGGTTTAAATTAATGCACAGGCATCTTTAGGCTGGGACTGGCTGGGAAATGCCAGTGAAGGAGGGTTGTGGATGAAATGGGGATATTTCTTGACCAATTATTCAGGAAAATCAATTGATGCATAGTTTGCAGCTGGTATGGAAAAAGGTAGCTTGTTGAGATATGGAGAGGTGTGGTAAAGATGAGAAAATCAATATAAAAAGAGACCAAATAAATAAAAGAACATGAAGTACAGAGAGATCTGTACAAAGCTGCACCGATATCTCCATAAAAATAAATAAAGATCTATAAGGAAATGAGGGCTGCAGAATTTGCCTTTACTAGGTGAAGCCTACAGAATAAGCATAATTAATGAACTTGTCCAACCTCATATGTACTGATAGCAAACACAGCCAATTAACTTTACATTTCAAAAGCACATAAAGGGCAGAATGAGCATTTTCTTCATGTGTATTTTTGTTCTATAGCACTACAAAATGGGAAGTAAAAGGAAAAATGTGACAGCTGCAATAGATGTGAATTATCAGTGGCAGCCATCAAACAATGTGTGGGGGACACAGGCAGGCTGCACTTCAAACTAAAATTCCACAAAGCACCACAGTCTGCACTATATCTGCATCCCAAACCCCTGCAAAGCTAACACATGACATTAATCATCCTTGGCCATCCACTATAACCTGATGAATTTGCAGAGTTTGTATTCTGGTGCACTGGAGACTTAAACATAATAAAAATAAAAAATAGGCTGGAGCAGCAGAAATACCAGAGGCCAAAAGAATAAATAAAGCACAGTGACTCCACAGCCCAGAACAAAAAAAAAAAAAACCCTGACTGCTAAATGAGACAAGTAGTGGCCTCTACTATATGTACATGTATTTTTCATTATAGACTCATTAAAATTGAGTTCACATAAGTTTTCTGTACAAGACAGTGGGGTTGAAGTAGAACACATGAACATCCCATAAAAATATCTCAAAGCACTTCATGAACATGGCTTGTCACAAGCAGCTTATTTGCAAGGGACATAATTGATAATTAACATAGAGATGTTGAAAATAGGATGCCTCATTAAGCTTTAAGCCTAAAAGTTTGGTGTACTCTTGATGTTTGATAAAATTTGGTGTGAGCAGTCTCATTAGTGTAATGTTTAATTACAGTATCTGTCAAAATCAGAAAGGTTCATGTATATCAGAAGAATTAACCTTAAATTACACAAGAAACAAGGCGGTATTTAAATTAAAAAAAAATTACCTTCTTCATATGTGAGACCATCTTAACTCTTCAAAAATACCATCATGAGTTTATCACACAAATCCTCCAAATTGTACATTTTAAATAATCTACATGGACTGGGGTTGAAACAGCAACAATATTTTCCCATTTTTTCTCTCAATTCTCAGTACTTTACAGGAAAAATAGGCCAAAATACTGCAAAGACTATAAAAATATTATTTGCATTTTTATGTACTTGGCTGTAGCAGACTGCAAGTGGAACACAAAGATTCAGCCCATTAAACACTTTGATCAATACTCAGTCTCAGGCACAAAATACCAACTCGAGGCAAAATTCACTGGGCAAACAAAAGATCTATTGAAAAAATTCCCTGTCCACAATGTGGATTTCAGCAGAATTTAGGCAGCATGAGAGGCCTTAGGTGAGCCTCTTGCACAGAGCTGGAATCTGCCTACAATAGGAAGAAAAAATTTCCTTTAAGGAATGTGGAAATGTGAGACAGAGGTGGAAATGGACCTGGAGCTGAAAAGTGGCTTCCACTGTCTTATCTTTGCACATTTGGCAGAGGGATTAAATACATGCATAGAAATTTGCCTTTGCTTGCATAAAATAGACCCACTTTTCTTCATGTTGGTTTATGTTTCAAGGTGGAAAAGGTAATTTACTCCTTTTTTTTAAGCAAGGGAACTTCAGTTACATTAAAAAAAAAAAAAGTAATGAAGAATCTGGTTTATAGATTAGAAAGGAGATTGGATTTTCTTAAAACAGTTGAAATTATTACACATAGGGCTTTGCTTCAGATCCTTCTTTCTGGGAATTATAATGGCTGCTGCCAAAACCAAATCTGTTTAACTGGTTAAGCTAAGAACCTAAATCAGTGCAAATGAGATCGGTTTATCAGGGTTTAATAGCTATAACACAGGCAGAGAAATAAAGAAACAAAAACAAACCCCTTCTCTTGAAACACTATCTTCCTCCCACCTTCATTCAGATGCATAGCCAAAATACTTTTCATTTTTTCACTCAGGAAATGTTGTGGGCCTCATGTTAAATGGGCAGTGCTTCTTCCAGATCCCTTTTTTTTTTGAAGTCCTTGCGGAGCTTTGCTCCAAAGTGAGTTACTTCCCCACATTGTTATGGCTGCTCCTCAGAATGTTGAGGAAAGGTCAAATCCTGGAAGATCTGCTTTGGAATTAAAATTCCATTTGCTTGGCAGTGAAAAACGACATTTTTAAGCAATACTGGGTGAAATTTAATTTCTCAAAATGCTGTAGGTGACCCTGACTTGGGAAGGGGGCTTGTCCAGAAGATCTCCAGAGGTGTTCTCCAGCCTACACAATTCAGTGATTTAGTGATTCTGAGTGTGACACAAAACCACTCCCTGACAGCTTGAAAAGGGCTGGGGACAGCCAAAATTTGGATGCTATTGGGAAAAGGAACAGACAAATCTGTTCCTAGGGGTTTTCTGTGCCCTCACCAGAGGGAAAAGGAACATTTGAAGGCGGGTCTGGATGAGGGCATGGGCAGAAGCTGAGAGTGAGACACACTCCATGAATGGGTAAAAAGAAATGGTGGGGAGATCAAGAACAGAGGAATAAAAGGGATTAAAGGTATAAATGAAGAACTGAAAAGGAAACCAAGACAAGAACAATCCTATCTCTACCATGAAGTGGCAGAACTTGAAAAAGGGATGAAAAGAAAGGGGATATAAAGGAGAAAGCACAGTGCTTGGTTGGAGAAGATTGTTCCTTTATGCCCTGTTTGGAAAGGCTTCAATTGCTGTGCATGTTTGTCTGATACAAAATGATGCTTTTAGCACTCACTGCTACATTTTCTTCTAATCTACCTAGACAAAAAAAAAAAAAAAAAACCCAAAAACAAAAAACAAAACAAAACAAAACAAAACAAACAAACAAACAAAACCACAACAAAACCCAAAACCCAGGAGGAGGAAGTTGTTTATTTCCAGTCAGAGCACAAAGCAAAGTGGTGCTGGCAATATCACATCTCACACCATCAGTACAGCCCACTGAGAGGACAGCTACTGGCTGAGTCCACTCTGGGACTCGTTTCCTTACAATTTCCTGGTCCAAGGCAGGTTGGCTGGATGAAAAAATACTTGGATATGCTTTGAGATCACATTCCAATGCCTCATAACTCAAAGTATATGGTATATTTTCAATGTGAATGCCATACACAAACCAGGGGTTTTGCACACACTGCAGCCTCCAGCAGGTCTGAACACCACCAAATGAGACAGCAATTGATGCCTCTGATTTTTTTTCCTCCAAGCTCTCAGTGCTGTTTTGTTTTTCTAATGGTGATGATTCATAAGGCTACACTTGAAGATGAGGAAGAAATCCATGGAAAAGTGCTGCTTTCCACTGGCAGGGAATTTGGCCTTCCAGCCCCCAGTTTTGGAGAAGACCCTGCACTAAGACAGAGCCCTTGCAGTGCACAGGCAGGGTAGCAAAGGTGCTTTCAAGCAAAGGTGGTGTTGCTCTCTCAGATTTTTAGCAAGCCAGGCCTGTCGGTGACTGTTGTGCTTATGGTAAAATCTATATGATTTTTTGTTAAATTAACTTAAGCTATCAATTAAGTTTAACATCAATTAAGTGATGATAAACTTTTAAGCCCAAACCATTTTTCAAGTCCAGTGCTCAGTTTGGCAAGGGGCTTCATTCTGAATCTTGTGACTGAACTGGAGCATCTTCCCTTTTCCTTTTCATCTTTACCCTTTCCTATCCCCACCCCTTTCCCCCAACAGCCTCCACACAGATAATTCTGGGTTTGGATTGATTGATTTTAGGTTTTGCTTTTGCCTCTGTGCCTTAACCACATTTTAAGTGGTAGAGTGAACCTTGCCAACAAACTTTGTCACACTTTCACGTTTATATTAAACCTGCTTTTTCTGATACCTTTGCTGGAGATTCAACCCAAAAATAGAGCCAAGCAAAGAAACAAGTAGTGCTCAAAAGGCTTGCCAGGTTAAGAGAAGTGACTTGTAAGAAATATTTGACTTTTGAAAAGAAAAGCCACAAGGTAAGGCTTTAGAATCTTCTTTTTTTTATCTTCCAAGGTAGCAAGGTAGGCACTTCAGACTAACAGTTAAGGAGTGGTCTGTACTTGTTGACACAATTTTAAAACCCCCCGCCAAAAGTTAGCATTAATATGAAAAAAAAATTATATTGGTGAAAGATGTGAAGGTGTCCTGCAGCTAGAAATTGAGGGGAAATATTTTCAGATCAAATAATTTCTTTTGTAGGAAATATTTCCTTCTTGCTTCATCTCAAGTTTGGGTAAATAAAAATTTATTAATTTTGACTTCACCAAAAAATACATTTGGTATTTTCTTCCCAAATAAAGGAATTCAACAGGTCTGAGGCACATGATATCAGGCAAATTTTTTTGCTTCAGGCAAAATTTGCATTGCTGTCATAGGAAAAATGTGTTCTCCAAAGGATTATTAATTTTTCTCATTACCCTGCTTCAACTGCTCCAGCTTTGAAAGCAGGAATCTGGAATTAAGTGAAAGTGTGAATTGACTTTAGTCAGCATTAATGCCTCAACATGTTTGTGATTTCAAGATCACAGAATATCTTCCCTGGCTGGTTTTAAACATGAAGATATTTTATAATGTTATTCATATTAATGTTTTCCTATTAAGAAATTCAAATCGAATATTTATCCAGATTCTCTTTTCACTTACACACCCACTGAGAAATTCAGCCATCCAATCTACCAAATAATTTCCCAAGAAAAACTTGCATCCACACAGCAGCTGTTTAACACTTCTTAATAGCAATTCTTTTGTGCTTTAAGGAAGGAGTTCAAAGCTGTGCTCCCCACAGCAGAACAATTGACAACATGTCAAACATTCACTTCAATCATTAATCCAGGAAAGGTAGTAAATTTAAGCCTCATAAGTGTCTACCTCCTGTCAGTGCTTCCCCTGGATGACCCTCTAAGTGAAAGCATTATGGTGTCTTGCTTTTGGCTTCTGTCACTTTGAACCTTTTTTTAAAAACATGTATTTTATGCAGAAAAAATACTATATTTGCTTTGAAAAGAACAGCTGTTTATGTGCAATTAAGTACAGATATTCCAAGTTAATATTTGACAAGGACATAAATAAATGCACTTGAGTGAGCCAATCAAAATTTTGGCTGTTTATGCATTTCAGAACTGCAAACAAATCACATAAATAACACCTGTTTTGTGGCAAATCTGAAAAGATGAATTGGTAAAAAAGATAAAGCTATGAATGAAGACATTTTGAATTACACGTTCTAAAAAATCAGCTACTTAAAAGCATTAAGGAAAAAAAACAGTATTGATTTTGGAGGATGACTTTATTGCACAAGCTCAAATCCAAACTCAAATTACTCCATGTGCTATTAGGGAAGATGTTAATTGAGGTTTGTGTCTATTAACAGATACAATTAGCTCAGCTCAGCTCCCCTGACAGAAGCACTGGGTGTCATTTGAGACGTCCAGAGGATCTAAGATGTTACCAAGAGGGTGGCAGATGTGAGACAAGACCTCCAGAAGACCCTTTTGACCTGGCAGCTGGAGCCAGGTGGGTCCCCAGAGCCTCTCAAGTGGCATCAGACATTTGGGAACTGGATTGTGCCAATGAATTCTGAAATTTCTCTTTGATAAAGATTACAGGAAAGATAAAGTTCCCTCTTTGGATATTGCTACAATAGGAAAAAAAGCCAACAAACCTCATGAGAATGTCAATTGAAACAGTTCATAATTTTGTTTGAAGTCTGCTCCTTTGAAGTCTTTGGGGTTGGGATTGCCATAGATCCACTTTTAACCTCACAGGGTAATGACTCTCCCTTAAGGCAGTGGCAGGGCTGTCCCAAGAAAAATAGAATTCAATGGATGTTCAGGAATCCATGGGATTTTTACCAGGTATCTCCCTGGGAGGGGGGGAGTTTTACCCTGGTGGAAGGCCTCAGGAAAAGGTCTGGGGAGATTTTGGGGATCTTTGATCATTTCTGTTGCTTCTTCCCACAGTTTTCTACAATGTGCCCAGCCCTTCGGTGATGTTAGCAATGTTTGTGCCATTAACTATTTCAGCATCTCATGGTTATTAAGGGAAATTGCCACATAACTGAGCCAGAGTTAGCTTTTCCCAACACTCCTGCAGTGGCTATACCTCCTCAGCATGTCCCATACCCTTGGCACGAGCAAACAGAATCCATATGTGAAAATTATGTCATTTAGGCTGTCATCTCTACAGGCATCAGGCCTGTGACTTCATCCTTCCCTTCTGACACTGGCAGGGCACCAGAAGCCCAAAATATGAAACACTCCTCTGGAATAAAATACCACTGAAATGGTCTCTTTATGGCTTAAAAGAACAAACAAAGCAGAAACAAATGGGACATTCATATTTCTGTCCAATGGCAGAGCTCCTTTATTCACCAAGCTTATTAGGAATCTTGTCCAATTCTGCAAATATTATGAATATTGAATTCCAGATCAGCCAGGTAAGAGCTTTTTTTGTATTAAAATAAATGTGCACTTGTATGTCATTTGGATATCTCTGACAGGTACAAATGAGGCATTAATAAAGTGCTTCTCATGCTCAGTTTTAAGCAATGACATTTACAGGTGTAAGAATTCAAAGTTTTGACATGAAAAAGGACATTGTTAACATGAAGGAAAAGAGCATCCACACATGAATTTCAGCAAGATTTTCTGCACTAATGACCTAAACACACTAATATTAGCACAAGTGATGTAGTGTTAGGTTTTCAGCAGGATAAACGTGACAGAATGGGTAAAACCTCACTTAATGACACAAGTGCATTGCTCAAATCATGTTTCTAATCTGTGAGGACATTACATCATGAGTCACTCAAAGGAAAGGGCAGAGTTTCCTATTACAAGATCCATTACAAGAAGAAAGTGACATTTAGAAGGCAGAATATGTGAATTGTATCTCACAGGTAGAGTTCTTTTTGTTCTCATGAGAATTCCTTACTTTAAATAAAAAAATTCCAGAATTCTGTCCCACTAGCTAAAAATTATTAAGCTTGTTTCTTAAAGGTATAGGGCATCTAAATAGAAGTATCACTGACAAAATGTTATCTCCTCATAGGTAATTCATGGATGAGAGTTTTTCTGGTTTTTTTTTTTTTTTTTTAACTGTTGTTTCGATACAACTTGTACCCTTCAGTGCATCTGAACAGCAAACCCTATTACAGTGTGAAAAATGTTGTAAGGATGATGCCAGGCCAGCACTGGAAAGACTCCTCACAGATCACCTTTTATTTACATGGACTGAACACTTCTGGTGTCACTGAGAGACAAATGGAAGTTGGACCTTGTGAGGATGATAAAAAATGGGTGTCCTGTTCTAAGCATTTAAGCATTTACAGGATTTTATAAACACAGTGAGTTGGGGTTTTTAAAACACTGTTCCAAACTAATTGCAAAGGATGGAGACAAACGTGATCATGTCAATTTTGTTGTGGCTTTAAATGCTGGAACCAAGCACTGTAGAGAAGAGAATCAAAAGTTTATTGAAATCCAGAGCATCCTTTCCTGTGCATTCATTGCCCACATCCTGCTCCATGGTGCTGGGAGATGAACAGAATGCCAAAAGCAGGATGAGAACTTCAGTGCTGAGCATGGGGATCAAAAATTCACCTGACTCCTGTCTGTCAAACAAGGATTTAAGAGATCAAGACAGCAGCAATCTGATACCTACAGAGCACCAGGCATTCCCTTCCCTATAGAGAACATCCATCTATTTGAAAAGTGACTCCACAGAACAAGTTATGGGCCCTTAAATCTAAAGGGTCAGCCAGACATCCATAGTTTGGCTTTGGCTCACAGCAACTGGGAGATTTATCTGAGATTTAACACTGTGGTGCTTACCATAACAACTTTTCTACTACAAATTTCATTTAAACATCTTGGAACAATGAAAAATAACAGCCCATCCACTCCTACCCCGCTGCTCAGCAATGTTTTTGTGCCAAACCTTAGTTTAGTTTTGCCTCAATGCTTTCCCAAGCTGTCAGGACTCATTGGGGTAGGAATGAAGAACCAACAAATTGGGCAGGGTGGCTTCCCTGCACGCCAGCAGCACCACAGAGCTGTGTCAAGCCTTACAAGAAACAAGGATGGCACAGGGACTTTGTTCCCACTTGGAATTTCATCATTTCCTGACTTTTGGCTTGGGATGCTGACAATTTAACCAGCCCTGGCTTCCCTGCACCCCAGGAGCAGGCGCCAGCCCCGCGGCCTCCCTGGGACTGGGGCTGGGGACAGGGGGTGGCTGCATGAGGGACAGTTTGAGGGTGATGCCTTGTGAAGGCTGAGCTACAGCAGAGGCTGGGCAGAGTTAAAGAACAAAGCAGGGATTGATTCAAAGGATCTCCTCCATGGATCCACCTTGGGCAGCACCAGAGCCCAGCCAGGGCTGCAGCCAAGAGGAACCAAAATGGTCCCAAAATGCACGACCACTCCTGGGGGCTCTCACTGTGATCAGCTCTGCTCCATTTGCACCTTGCAGTTCATTGTCCCATTCCAGCTTTAGCCCATGCAGTCCCATCCTGCTTGTTTTTCTCTCTCCAGCCCACGCTGTTTGTGCTCCTGGGCTGAGATTTGGATCATTTGTCCTTGGTGCCCAGCTGGAGCAGGAATTGTTTTGTCTCCCTGCTCTGTGCAGAGAGCTCACCATCCCATAATATGAAGCCCAGACCCACACACTAAAGCAGCACAGAATGTGAAAAATAGAAAAGCCAAAACCTGAGGCGTCAAGGGAAGGGATGAGGGAGGAGCTTTGGTTTATATGGCCCTGCTAGAGCTCTCCCAGTCGACATCATTTGGCCATAACCCAGAGGTTTTCCATGGCAGATGCTTAAATTGAGGGCTCTGTTGTGAGGAGGATCTCTGTGATGTTCCCAGGCACAAAGCTGAGGCTGACAGCTCAGTAGTTCCTGGAGTCTCCTCCTTTCCACCCTTTTAAAAGATGTTTCCCTTTTCCCAGTCACTTGGGGCTTTGCCTGACTGCCTGGACCTTTCAAATACCATGAGCCTACAAGAAAGATGAAGAGGGACTTTTTGCAAGGGACAGAACAAGAGGGAACGGTTCAAAAAATGAAAGAGTAGGTCTAGGTGAGACAGTAGAGGGAAATTCCTCCCTGTGAGGGTGGTGAGGCCCTGGCACAAATTGCCCAGAGAAGCTGTGGCTGCCCCACACCTGGAAGTGTTTAAATCCAGGGTGGATGATGCTATGAGCAACCTGGGACAGTGGAAGGTGGGACTGGATGAGCTTTAAGGTCCTTTTCAACCCAAACCATTCTGTGATTCTATGTTTCAAGACAAGAGAAAGAGAGAAGAAAGGTCCAGCAGCCTGTGGGCTTGCTTTGAGCAGACTGCCCTCTGAAGCTGGCAGGAGGAATTTCTTCAATTCATAACCAGGATTTATGATAATAAAAGGCAAAACTGACAACTCGTGCTGAGTAGAGAATTCTTTGGGGCTAAGATCTGGAGGAGAATACAACCTGTGGAAAATAGATTCAGGGGGAGAACTACCACACTACAGCATGCATCTTCCTTCCATAAATTATTTTTTAAACCCTTTTGAACTTCTGTGCACATCATCATGCTCCCAGGATAATTCCTTGCTCACAAAGAGCCTACTGAGACTGTGTGTGCAATTACTTTTCAGTGCTTTGCAAAATTAAAATCCTAGAAAGGATCTGGCTGCTGAATTCATCAAATGCACCAATACAAAACCACACAGCCTCATTTTCTGTCCCACACATGTCCGTATATGGTTAGAAATGGGATTAGATTTTGCCAGATGACTCAGTTTAACAACTTCCAGGACAAAAGCAAACCAGCATTGGATTATAATGCTGATTTCCTGAATCTAATCATGAGAAGGAACTGAGGAACTGGTTCATACAAATCATCTCCCTACTGGAAATTACAGAATAACTCTCCTGAGGAGCTGGGGGAGGTAAAAGCAAGGGTGGAACACTGAACCGTACAATTTGTATGATGCTGGGAGGAAGGAAATGCAGCATTTCTGGAGTTTTGTTTAGGATTGGGAGGGATTAATTCTTCCTGCCAACTCCCTCGCCCCTTTTTAAAGCTCATTAATACCTTTGCCAGTAAAGCAGGGTTCTTAAATACTTTCAGATCTGACACAGTCATCCTGTCTCTACCTCACGTGGGGCTTGAAAAGCACAAGGCTCCAGATCTGCTTTTAAACACAGAGCACATTCCCTCTCCCCCTTCCCCAAAGATAATGAAGTACTTTAACAAGGAAAAGGCAGAACAAAGGGAGAAAACCACAAGAATTATGTCACTATTTTTTTTTTTAAGTTTCAAAAATCAGAATATCCAGGAAGACATCTGTATGAAAATATACCAGTTAAGCAGCCATGACTCAATAATGAATTAGAATTGCAGACTCTTGTAAGAAAAAAACTCTTCAAACTTAGCTTAAACCACGTGAAAATGAAAAGTGGATTCTTCTTAAAAAAACCAAAACCTCTAGATTCCATACTGTGCATTTTTACACAGACAAATTAAGAGAAATTCAATAAAAGGGCCCACTGAGTAGAAAAGACCATGTTTAAGTCAGCATTAGTGTCCTTCCCTGGCCTTGTCTCTCTCCCAAAATCTGAATGAGTATTGAGGAGTTACAACCACACAAATACAGACTTGGGCTGCCAGCAGGAAGCACTTTTGCTTTAATGGCATTCACATTCCCATCACTGAAATTATAGAGCTGTGTAATCTGCTCTCCCCGTGGTTATTTTTTGTTATTATTATTTTGGAATGGGTTCAAGGGGAAAGTAGGTCAAGACTTTTGAAGAGTGATTGGCCTGCATTTTGTACATTTAGCAAATTTGGTTGCCTAAAAAAATCACTGTCAGCAAAATTTCTGGTTGCAAGGTCATCCTTACAAAGCTGCAGCAGCTCAGTTTTAATGCAAGTGCAGTGGATTTGCCATACAACATAAGAAAATATGGTTCAATTTGCAGCAATCCCTTTCCTATAGCACTGTCATACGGAGAGTAAAAAAAAAAAAAAAAAAAAAAAAATGAAGTAGAGAAGCCTTTGGAATTGGAGGGGATGCTATTTATCATGACCCAGCCATGAGCTCTGGGAGCCCAGAACTCCCCTGGGCTGATCCCAAGCTCTGTGGGCAGCAGGGGAGGGGGGATTCTGCCCCTCTATCCCCGTGCTCAGGTGAGACCCCACCTGCAGAGCTGCCCCAGCCTGGGGCCCAGCACAAGAAGGAGCTGGAGCTGCTGGAGAGAGTCCAGAGGAGGCACCAGGATGATCAGAGAGATAGGGCAGCTCTGCTGGGAGGAAAGGCTTAGACAACTGGGAATGTTTATCCTGGAGAGAGACGGCTTCCAGTACCTAAGGAGAGATGGAGAGACACTATTTACAAGAGCCTGGAGATACAGGGCAAGGGGCAGTGTCTTCAAACTGAAAGAGAGACCATTAAATGGGATATTGGGAGGAAATTCTTCCCTGTGAGGGTGGAGAAGCCCTGGCATAGGGTGCCCAGAGAAGCTGTGGCTGCCCCATCCCTGGAAATGTTCCAGGCCAGGTTGGATGGGGCTTGAAACAGCCTGGGATAGTGGAAGGTGTCCCTGCCCATGACAGGATGTTGGAACTGGATGTATTTAAGGTCTCTTCCAATGTAAACTATTCTATGATAGATTTTAGGCTTGTGACTCTAATGATTTCTCCTGCTGACCAGAAGGTACAGGATATTACCCAGCAATCTGAAAAGGGGAGACCATTGATCTCAATAATTCAAGTTCAGCTGACACAAAAGCAAAAGACAAGTATTCCAAACACACATCCACAAAACCTTCAACAACAAACCAGCCTCACATGTGCCAAACAATGTAAACACCAAGTGAGGAGGGAATTATAAGAATTTTTTTTCTTTTGGACAGGTACACATGTGCTGGCCATTTGCCAAGGAAGTCCCTGAAAGGAAGAAAACAAAGACAATGAGAATGCTTGGAAGAGCACACAACAGCACAGAGAACAAAAAATTCCTGTGAAAATGATGATACTTGAATCTGTGCTTTCTGTGATTTCTTGTGGCCTCAAGCTATGCTGTATCACAGAGTGTTGATGTTTTAATGTCTCTAAATCAGCATTAGCAGCAAAGCATTTTAATAGACATTTGTCACAGCATTCCAGCATTTCAGGCAAAACAGCAACTGAATAGTTTCATTCAGCTACACATGGGCCACATGTGTGACTTTATGAGCACATCACCCAAAATGGGCATGGAATGATGATGAATTTCTGCTGGATTGCCCTGCTGTGCTGTGTGAAATCTTGTCAAAATCTTGAATTATGTCCATTACTGTTTCCTGTAAAAGTATAGCTCTTGGCAAATACTGACATCACCAGTGCCACATCTCCAGCTAGACCAAACAAGGTTAAACTGCAGAAAAAACAACAAATCATCACCAGCCCCAAACTTAGGTGAAAGCCTACAAACAAACTTACTCGTGGCTTTGCTTTTCATGGAATTTCAGCAGCACAGATTGCTGGTGACAGGTTGTTTCATTAACTGCTGATTAAAAAAAAAGCTTTCAGAAAATGGATACACAGCCTGTGTTTAAATTTAGTTCTTGCTTTTACATGCGGGAAAAGTAATTACATGTATCAGGTAAACATTGTCTGATACTGAAATGAAACACCCCCAGGACAATTGGATAATATAAACTCTCTGTCAGTAGGAGAAATGTGAAGGCTGATTTGTTAGCACTCAAAAAATTTGCTGTCTTTACCTTGGGGCTGGAACAAATATTCTCAAGCGCCGCCAGGCTGGAGGAGAGATGGAGAAAAGAGAAACACAGAGAAGTGCCAGCAGGAAATAATTTTTTGGGAAAGTCATGTTGAAGCTGAGATGTGCAGATGGAAGAGCATGACAAAACCTGCTGGTTCTTTGCTGGGAATGAGGACATTTGGCCAGTGATTTGCTCTGGCATGAGGTGAAACTGGAAGTAAAGATAATGCCCTCAGCAGCACGATTCCCAGTGTACCAGATTCCATGGGTAGGAAGTTTTGAATGAGTTTAAACAGTACACAAAGGCTGCAGAGTCAAGCAGCCATCCTACAGCAGGCTCCGTGTCCATTAGAAAGGCAGAACTCTCCAAGTTCCTGGGGTGGGGAAGTAAAGAGGGAGGTTCTGGGCTCTTCTCCCTGGGATCCAGTGGCAGGAATGTGGGAATGGTTCGAAGCTGTGCCAGTGCAGGTTCACACTGGACATTGTGAAGCATTCCTTTCCATTCCATTTCAGCTCACACTGTAATACACTACCAGAGCACACACCTCCCAAGGAATAGATCAGATCTTGTGCATTATCAGGGAATTTTTCTGGAGCACCAGAACAGCCCCTCCTTCTCAAGCAACTACAGAGTCACTTTCACTTTGCTGCTGAGTCCTCACTGTGGCAAGACCATGATTTCATGGAGAGGTGCACAAAAAGAAGCCATTTGGATAAATACTTATAAGACAAGATAAGTTTCTTCTGATTTCTATGCTTTCCCTTACTACTATGCTTTATCCTACAGAGATGTGGTCATTTTTGTCATTGGTTGATGCTTAGCCATGATTTTCCTTGCCATGAGCTCTTTGTGTCTTTTGGATGATAAATCATGGAAAACTTCTGTAAACATGACTTGTGTTCAGCATGAGCTCCTGCTGCTCTGTGGAAAAACACCATTCTAGACACAGCTACACAATATTTATATTTACCATGTCAGCAACATCCGACAGCATTGCCTGTTGTGGCTACAAAATCTGATTTACACAGAATTGGGGGTAGCATTGAGGCAACAGCCTACCTTGTCTCATGGCTGTTTATAGCCAACCTCTCATGATGTTCTTTGCCAGAAACCCAAGACCTTGCAGCAGAAAGTCCCATTCCTGAGCAAATTTTAGAGAAAAATACCCCTCAGCAGGTACAACTACAGCCCCAAGCAACTCCCTGCAGAGTTGCCAGCTTGTTCCTCACACCTTCCCACTGACTCCCTGCTGCTGTCACTTTCCAAATACTCTCCCTTCAAATCTAGAGGCAGAGAAAGTAGAAATCACATTGTTGAAGTGTTTCACTACTTTGCTTTGTCAAACCTTTCTGTAAAGGGCCTTGTGCCCCACTGTGATATTTTGACAGTGCAGGAATTGAGCTCCCACGTGCAGAAATGTGGGTCTATATCTGATTTACCTACCACTAAATGCTCTTAATTACCTCAAAGACCCCAAACACTGCAGGGTTTTGGTTTTTTTTTTTTTTTTTGCATACTCTAACAATGGTTTGACACATTTATCAAACAGGTTATTTCACCCATGTTAAGCTCGCTGGCTTTAACAGAAGACAAAGAGCAAAGCAAAGAATTCAGGGGAATTTATTTCTTCAGAAATCAAATTGCACTGATTTCATCCACAGAAAATGCTCGTGCAGCCCCCAGATTCTTTAAGCACAAAGTACACACGTTGCACATGATGTGTTCCCCCTACAGAATGCCCAGCCCTCACAAATTACAAATTACTGTGGCACTGACTGGGCTTCTGGAAGGGTTCCAAGGAGCAATTCCTCACATTTCACCCACACTCAGAGCCTGGATGGTTGCTTCATTCCTGAGGCTGTGCTGCTACAAGTTCCTTGGAACAGGTCACCTCCAGCCTCCCTCCAAGAGCCACAGCATCCAAGCCCTGCATCACTTTGAGTGACACTGCACAGGGCACTCGCTGCACACTCTGCTTTGCAAAAACAACGCAGCTGCCCTGAAAATCTCCAAGGCAAGAGCCCAAATTATTTTAAGAAACCTGAGACTGAGTGAAGAATGTGGCCTGCACAGCTGAAAATAAAGTTCTTCCATTTTGAAATGTAGCTTATGTAAATAAAATGTTTGGCTTCCTTAGATTTTTCTACTTAAGTTCCTGCAAGAGTCAGTGAATTCAGAAGATTGCTGGTAGAAAGTCCAATGTCTTCTAATTGTCTTCCAAAACTAAGCCTCAGTTTGACAAAAAAAACCAAAAACAAAACCAAAAAAACCCAACCCCCCCCAAAAAAAACCAAACCAAAACAAAAAGAAACAAAAAAAAACCCACAACCAAAATGCCCCAAAAAACCCAACAAAGCCAAAACCATACCAAACCAAACAAAAAAAAACAAACAAACAAAAAAAAAAAAACCAAACAAAAAACAAACCAAAGAAAGAAAGAAAACCAAAACCCCAAAAAACAAAACAAAAACTCACCCCAAAATTCCCCCAAACAAACAAGCAAACAAACAAACAAACAAAACAAAGGAAAAAAATAAAATCAAATGTCTTGCTTATTTGCCAAAAGACTTGTTGCATGTGATTAATTTTAAATAACCTTAACTGTTTTCCTAGATAATGCTAATAATATCTGAACTTTAAGCTTCAGTAACTGTGGAAAATGGAATAAAATTTTAAATATATTCTTGAAATAGCCATCCTGGACATCTAAATGTGAAGCTGGCAAAACAATGTCAATTACACTGAGATTTTATTTCCACAGGATATTCACATTGTAGCCAAGTGTCTCACTTGATTCCTTAATTTGTGTGTTTCCAATCTCTAGCTCTCAAAACAATGTGAAAAGGGCTCTAAACAGCATAAAAAACACTTCCAGAGTTACTGGTAGCATAATATTTAAGTCATGGGTGAATTATGGCACTGGAAAAGAAAAATCAGAAATAGCTTGGAGCCACTTAACATGTGGAAGATTTTTTTTTTTTTCTCTGTACAATCATATTCTAACATTATAGTACCATTTTCTTACCACAAGTGAACACAATGAAATCAAGTCTCTCACTTGTTCACATCACAACCTGTCTGGATGATTTTCAGGAAAAAAAAATCCTTTTTTTCTGCTGTGATTTCAGAATCAATATTTATTATCATGCACAGAAGCAACAAACAAAAAGATGCCTCTTTTAAATATATTTTTGCTTCTTTCCACGTTTATCAGGCACTGAATTGAACAGCAGATATTTTGAGACATAGCTCAGGAGGGAAGGAAGAAAAGTTACTGTCTTTTAGATCCTTTCAGATTTAAACAATCAGATCAAATATTCCCATTCCACCTCAAGAGAGACAAACGGGAATGAACCCAAAGGTTATTAACCAAACCCACAAACTAGGAATCCCCTGATAAATCTAGCAGGATATTTAAATAGATTTTAAAAACTGTTTTACACAGCACACAGTGAACCTCTGGGAATTACTGCCTCAGGAAACTGAATTATTATCAGCAGGTTCAAAGAGGAGCTGGACAAATTCATGAGCATTAGTCCAGAAACAGAAACTAAGGGGACTGAAAAGCAAGAAACCTTGTCCAGTTCCTTGGCAGGGACCTGAAGAGCAGCACTGAGAAGACAGGAATCCCAGTTCAAAGGGAATTTCAGTTAAAAGGTCATGCAAGTCCATTAAATAGAAAAAAAAAAACAAAACAAAACAAACGTGTAATTGTGCCTCCAAATGAAACAAGCTGCTGATAGCAGTGCCCAAAGCTGAACATAAAAAGCAGGTGTTGTCAGCTGATGTTTTACCTCCAGAGGTGTGCAAAATGGGGACAAAGACATCCATTCAGCAGAGCAGGATATCTTAATGAGTGAAAGATGCTGCACCTGGATTGGAGCAATCCCCAGGCTGGGGATGAACAGATCCAGAGCAGCCCTGAGGAGAAGGATTTGGGGGTGCTGGTAGGTGAGAGCTGGACAAGCCTCAACCCAAAATCCCCCCTGTGCTGCACCCAAAGCCCCGTGGGCAGCAGAGATGGGGAGATTCTGCCCCTCTGCCCTTCTCAGGTGAGAGCACACATATTCATCTGGGTCTGTCTGCTGTGTTTGGACAGTACATTTTTGCAGGTAACATTTATACTTGACATAAAGTGTTGAAATAATAAAAAACAAAACCTGTCATTTATTAAAATAAATATATCTTCAGTCAAAAATATACCAACAACCTAATGTTCTCTTTTTTAACCAGACAAACTCATAGAAGGGAAATTTAATTCAGGGACTGGATTGGGATAATGGAATTCAGTTTTACCCTGGCAGCAGATGTTGTAAATACTTGAACAGCGCTTCGGTTCCTCACCTGCAAAATGACACTGGAAATCCCCATCTCACAGCCAAGACAGAAATTCCCTTAAATTTCTGCAAAGCAAAGGTAACACAGGGTTGGGAAATTGTCGAGTCAATGGGACTGGGTTCAGTCAGACTGAACAAACAAGATCTGCCACTGGAGTGTTCCCACTTCCAAACTGTGTGTCATACACTGAGTTTATCTCAACAGCCAGGAAACTCCTTAGGTTTTCAGCTGCAGAGGTTCTCCATAGAAATCAAGGTTAAAACATTGTGTTAAAAGGGCACTAAATGTCAGCACAAGGCCATTGGTTCAGCGAAGCACTGCAACACAAGCAGACATTTTTCAGGTGGTTCCTTCAGATACAAGGAGCAGATTTTAAATCCACAGGGCAGTGGTGAGAGCCAGGATCTCAAAGGACATCTGCACCTTCAAAGGTCTCCCTCTGGATGACTCCTTTAGGGGATGGGGGGTGAGGTAATGGCCCAGGGACTCAGGCATAACTTTGTGATGGATGTGCTTAGACCTTGCTTTTATAAGGAGCTCCTCCAAGAAACCCAAATGCTTCAAAACTCAAAATAGCCAAGAAGACTGGAATACTCAAGTTTTCAAACAGAGGAAATTGAAAGTGTCTATGGGAAATGGAATGGAAATTAGAAGGATTTATAAACAGCTTCTCCTGTCCCATTGCAGGTGTTTTGCTTCCAGGTAGTAGATCAGCAGATTGCTGATTTGCATCGCTCTCTACCCTCTGCTCCCAGGAAAGTTTGCATGTTCCCTTTTAAGGCCACCTGGCAGCCTCCAAGGTGCCTCAGAAACCTGCCCACCATTGCACCAGCTCCATGGTCCCTTAAAAGAACTTGACATGTTTATGAATAAAAAGGCAGGTAAAAAAAACAAAAAAAAAAACAAAAACGAAAAAAAAAAAAAAAAAAAAAAAAAAAAAAAAAAAAAAAAAACCAAAACAATACCAAAACCAAAACCAAAATCCAACTAAACAAACAAAAAACAAAATCCACCCCAAACCGTCCCATATATATATAGATACACACATATATATGTATATATATATATATATACATATATATATATATATAATTTATCCAGCAAGAAAAGCACAGTGTTATTTTATTTACCTGTGAGATCCTATTATTGAATTTAATGCTGTCATACATTTGGCTTTTTCCAAGTATGTCCTTATTTTTTCACTCAAGGATGGTGAGTTGACCCTTGGGACTGGTGTACATTAAATCCAACCCATCCTGAAAGGTTTGGGATAAAAAAAAAAAAAACCAAAAAAAACACAATACACTTAAGAGGTGTGGGTTTTCTATACTCAAAATCACCCCTCCCTGCCTGTTTTGGATTGCCACATCCCTCAGGAAATAATCCAGTAAAGCAGCCTCTAAGAGAGCCATGGGTAATGCAAAACCTTAAATATTACAACACCAACAACTACAATAGGTGAGTCAATGAGTCAGAAATTCAATGAGGTGAACCAGACCACAAATTTCTCATGAAACTTCTCTTTCTCACCTGGAATTACTAATTTATGACATTGCTAATTCCTGATACCTTTTGGCAAAAAACTCTGAATAACATTATATATCAAAAATTTGTATTGATATCCTCATTATCTAAGCAAATCAATTAATCAGCTGTCAGCAATCCCATATGTTGTTGTCACAGTACTTCTCTGTGTCATGTACATATTTTTTCTAGGGTTGTATTTCAGTATAGTGGATAGACATTGAATAATGTAAAGTGTTATTCTTCCAGTAGAGTTTGTTCATATATTGTGAGCTTTTATCAAGAACTTAATCAGATTTAATTAATTTCCATTATTTGCATTAGTAAAAAAGATAGATGTATAAAAATACAGGGGTTTTCCCCATGATTTTTCTCATAACATTAAGTTTTAGGAAAACATTGCTTTATGATGGTGGATAAACTGAATTAATTTAGTTATCATGCAGCTGTAGAACACAAAGCTAGAGTCAGATCCTGTGACATTAATGAGAGCAGCCAGAAGCCAACCCAGAGCTGGTGACCTCAGGGAAAACTACAACCAAAGCGAGTTGAAAATGTGGGAAGCAGGTAATAATCCCAAAAAAAGGATGAAGCAGATCCTAACCTGAGGGGAATCCCCAGCCTTTGCCTGAGGGATGAGGCTGGGTTAATGCACCCCAGGCTGTGGGCAGGCAGCTGAGGGACACCCAGGGGCACCCCTGACCCAGGGGCTGTGTCTTGGCCAAGGAACTTGGAGGAGAGCTGGGCAACATGAGAGCTGAGCCACTCATTTTCAACCAATACCTGCAGAAACCTTGGATGTTGAAGTGAGTTAGTGAGGTGAGTGGACAGAGCCTGGCAAAAAAGGAGGAGGGGGCTCCTTCTCATGTTGTGTCCCACAGCTTTCCCAAAATGAGCTGCCCCAGCAGCTCGTGTGTCAGAAAATTGCAGTGATCATGGGAGTATCATGGTGCTCTGAATTCATCCCTGTGGATTGTGCCCAGGAATCAGAGAAGCAAAAGAGGAACAAAAGAGATCTTCAGGTCTGCACATCTTTCATTGAAGGGTACAAAGAGCCCCTCATGCAGCAAGATCCCCTGGGAGGGTCAGGTGTTCTCTGTGCCTTCTGATGGGCTCACAAACTGGTGGCCTGGTGTAAATGAAGCAAGGAAACCCTTTCCTGGAGAGACAACAGCCCCAGGAAAAGGGGGGTGAAGGAGCTGCCCAGCAATCCTCTGCTGGATCTGCCACTGCTTCCCACAGCTGGCAATTCTGTTGTAGCGGATAAGCCGAAGGCCAGCCAAGCCTCAGACCAAATGATTCACAGAGCAGGACAAAATTCAGGTGTTCTCTAAGTCCCACAGCCTAATGCCAAGCTCAGTCAAACCATCACACTCTGGCTGCAAATCACCCTCCTTGTCAACAGCACTCTCGTTAACGTTAATTATTGCAAGGATTAGAAATAGGCATTCAGTAATTAAGTGCACATCACATTAATCAGCAGCCTGTTAGCAAACTTTTCAAGAGCTGAAGGAAAGCTCAAGTGGCATTGACAGGTACAGTTTGCACTTGCAAAGTAGTGCTACCTCCTCCTGGTGCTTATACAGAGCCTGGCAAGTTTGCATAGTTATAAATTTATCAAATCTGTCCCCCACCAAAATTCCCAGTTGGATGGACCAGTAAAGATCTTGTTGAAGGAAGTTCATGCTGGCATGAAGAGTTTCAATAGCTACATATATATATATATATATATATATATATATATATATATATATATATGTTATTTCAGTTTATGTTGCCAGGTTAGATTAGGAATATTGTTATGTTTATGGATAACCATTCTCAGTTCTTAGCACCTATCCTCTATTCTTATCACCTTCTTCTTATCACCTATTCCTATCACTCAATTCTTATCACCTCCTTCTAGATTCTAACCTGGTCGTGAACCAGAGAATCTCTGAACTACTTCTGTGTTTTTGTAAACTCACAATCATACTTTTCTAGGTGCCAATTCCAGCACTAAAGGTTTGTTCTGTATTTTGCATTGGAAACACCTAATTAATAATTACCTGCAGTGTCAATAAACACTGATTTGCACAAATGAAAATGTGACATCCTCTGACCCTGTTTTGGAAAATACAGCAGTGATTCTGAGGGATATTTGCCCTTTAATTCACAATCAATTAAAAACCACACAGAATAAAGGTAAAATCCTGAAGGAACGAGTTGAAATTACAGGAGAAGCAAATATTAGGTAGACCATGAGAAAAACACCCTCATGATGCTATCAGTCATCATTCCCCACTGCCATGGCAGGGAGGCAGCAGAAGGGTTTTATCTCTGGGCCCAAATTAAGTTGAATGGTGTCATGAGCAATTTTGCAGCTCTAAGAGACTGCTGGATGCAATGAAAAGCCACCAGAACTGCCAGTAGCAGCAAAATATTCTAACTAAAACAGGAACCAAGGACCTGACTGCTCTCTTGATTTCTTTTGCACTTTCCCAGCTGGAGCATGACCTGGGATTCAGTTTTGTTCCTTCTCCCTGAGCGTCTGCCCCAAGGTGTCCAGTTGAAGACACCAGATAATCCTCCCTGTTAAATTATCTCCATGGTGAACACCAAACATTGCCCTGGGCTGGAAAATGCCATGGCCTTCACAAGGCCTGTGTTCCTATCTTGGTTGTTTTCAGGGGCCTTAATCTTCAAACTATCTTTTATTTCTCCCCTTAATTTCTATTTGAGGTACATGAGAGTCCTAGAATACTCTTTCCCTTCCCTTCCCTTCCCTTCCCTTCCCTTCCCTTCCCTTCCCTTCCCTTCCCTTCCCTTCCCTTCCCTTCCCTTTCCCTTTCCCTTTCCCTTTCCCTTTCCCTTTCCCTTTCCCTTTTCCCTTTTCCCTTTTCCCTTTTCCCTTTTCCCTTTTCCCTTTTCCCTTTTCCCTTTTCCCCTTTTCCTTTTCCTTTTCTTCCCATCCCATTAATAGTCAGGATATTGTCACTGGCTTTGAAATACTGGGGGGAAAAAAACCCAAAAACACAGCCACACTTTCCTATGTATCTGCTTGTCTCTCATATGCAAAAATGCCTTTTTTTTCAGACCATTAACACATATCAAACTGAACTTGAAAGCAAACATCAAAACATTATTCAGAATATAACTTTTCACTGTGCTATAATCTGCCTTGATGAAATACCCCAAGATTTATAGATATCCGGGGAAAAAAACAGAAAGCTTAAAAATTAAGGAGTTTAAAGCCTGAAGTACATCTGGTGGATTTAGGTAGTTATGTCTGAAAATTAAGCCTCAGTCTTCTCTAAGTCCCATAACTAAAGCTGCTTTGTATTTCAGTCCTACAAAGAACTAAATAACTCACTGGCTACTGTCCTGCAAAGTCATTTCCTCTCTTTGTTTTCCATACTCGAATTTTCATATCTTTTCCAACCTTTTGTGCTTAGAATGAGTCAAGTCTGGCAATTTTTCCCAGAATGGCCTTTTTTTTCCATAGATACAGTCTTTATTATCCTCCTTGACTCCATCTAACAAAGATTCTTGTCAGTGCTCTCATAAATTATTATTTTTCTTGGTTTTAGAACTGGTGACAAAAATGGATTCAATGAGAAAATTTGTGCTAAATTAACAGGTACTGCAGAGGAATAGCAGCATCTATTTCAAATTTTGAATGTAGGTCTGTATGGAAAACAGGAAAAAAACCCACTTGTTAATCAGTTTTAATTATCCTGCAGAGAAGAGAAATCATCTCTCTTCTAATTGGTCCTCTCAGCAGAGAATACTACAGCTAATTTTTAAGTTTATTTTGCTGCAGGACCCTTCTGTTCCTACTCTTGCTATTATTTGTTTATCGAGGTGATAAAAGGCAGAGGAAATAATCCAGCAGCAGGTCCCAGACATTCTGTTTGGAAAGAACTATTCCCAGATTAGCTCTGCAAGAAAAATGACTGGAAATACTGTGATTTGTGGATTGCATCTCCAATAGGCCAAGTCAGGGGTAAAGGATGAGCAATTCTAAATACAGAGAGCATGGCCAATGTGCAAGCAAAGGCTGCTATTTTCAGGAAGACACATTTTTAATGCAGACCAAAAGAGACAGGAACAGAGAACGAAACAATCTGTTCATGTCAAAACAGAGGGACTTTGTGACTGCCCAAATGAAAAGTCGAGGCAAGAGGAGCAAGGATAAAAATTATTATCTATCACTTCATTGTTTATATTATGCAAAAAGCAGAGAAAGAGGGGTTTGACATTCTGTGGGGCTGGGACAGGAAACCAGCACTTGCCCATTTCTAGGATACTTCAGACAAGTTCCATGCCAGCTGCCCTCTGCAGAGAAGGGAAATTCCCTGCTTAATAACAGTGCTGGTTTTCATGCCAAAGCTTCTCCTGTCCCAAGGTTCTCCACTCAGAACATTACATCCCTGTCTGTCCCACAGCATCTCTGTCAGCAGCTTCCAGGGACATCACAAACAGCCTGACACCACCTGAGAGCATTCCAGATACACCAAACCCCATGGGAACTCTGTCACTTCTTCTAGCAGAAATTATCCTGAATTTCTTAGTCCCAGATGTTTTTGTAAATGTCCAGGAGTGACAAACACATCCTTGTACCTAATGCTGTTCCTTCCCCACAGATAAATATGGATAAACAGGAGTTTTGGGGCTATTAATGTTATTGCCCTGAAAGATGCTGCTCCAGTTTTGGGAGCTCTGACATTCTGCTGCTGTAATTAGATTCACAGAAGTGCTGTCTGCTGATGGTGCCAAGTGCCTGGTGCCAATTAGGCTAAATTCAGACCCATTATAAGCATGTGCAACACCCTCAGAGAAGCAGTCACTGAATTTGTCCCAGGCAAAATAATCCCAAATTAAAGTACAGTGAAATGGTCTTCTGACCCCTCCTCATCTTTTCTGATCATAGTTCTTACCCAAAGTAATTTTTTTAACACAAAAATGTGCCAGGGTCACTGGTACCAAAGCTCTGTGCCACAATGGCTGAATGCACTTTGCTCCACTGGGGCTTGGACCATCTGGAAAGGAATCAAAAACCCTTTAGAAAGGGAATAAAATACTTGGTCACACATGTCAGACTGGGCAGGTGAAATGGCCACCAGGGTGCCAGTGAGGTGGGACAGTGGGCACAAAATTTGGTGTCAAAAAAATGGCATCAGTAGAAGTCAAAAGCAGATTTTAATTCTTCTTTAAGAGAGTCTCTCTTCTTCTGGGTAAAGGCTGCTGTTCCACTTTGATTTAATTTGCAGTTAAGGTGAAATTCCTGTAGAATCCTCTGCCACTTAAAAGAATTTATTACATAACCTATAGTTATGCAATATTTAATACTAGATAAATTCTCCTATAGAACTTTGTGATTCTCCTTTGGAAAATATTAATATAATGATTGCTGCTGAAAATCCATGATGCTTCCAAGAAGAATCCACGAGGTGGACACTTGTGTCCTTTGAGTTCCTTATTATAAATCTGTATATAGAAGCATATTTTAGAGCAGAGATAACAGCTCCTGTGGTTAAGCTTTTCTCCTTCAGCTCTGCCAGTCAGGATCTTCTCCTACCACTTTGGCTTAATGGTCAAAATCTAGAAATCTGTGCCCTTTCTCCATGTCTCAGCATTATTTCAAATTCAGTTGCTGGAGTGCAGCAATTGCTCATGGAAGTGGGAGGTTGCTCTGCAACTGCCCTTTAAAAAACGATTTAGTCCTTACTTTATTTCCAATTGTTTCTCCAGTAGGATGTTTTTATTGCTGTCTCTCTGAAAGTATAAAGAGAAATAATTTTGTGCCATAGGGATTGTATTTGTTGTCACAAAGACAAGCTCATACTCAGCCACATCCAAGTAACACTGCAGTGTTCAGTAGTGTTCTCTTGCTGGGCAAAATTTCACCAATCTTTCCAAATTTCTCCCTTCACTTATTTTCTGTCACAGTCTCCAAACACCCCCTTTACTTTGGCTTCTAATTTTGACTCCTTTTTAAAGGCAAAAGATCCGAAAATGTTGAATTAAATGTTTAATGGAAAATGCTTTTTTAATAGCATCATTTTTAATTTTATGTGAAATCCTTCTTTTCACAGTTGAAAGATTATAAAGATGTCTGATTTAAGACAGCCCACTTCATTTGGAACGAGATAAAACAACAAAAACTTCCAGATGTTTCAGACACTTTGGAACAGCAGAAAGAAACCCCTTACATTTTCTTTAGCTATACAAAATCAGTTATTTAGTTACTCAAAAATTCAGGTCTTCATATTAAGAAATTGTTCATGCTTTAGGCTTCTCTCCCTTTTTTCTTCCTTCCTCCATATCCAGATAAAATTCTGTCAATTCTTTGTCTTCTTGTGTGAAATTTTTCCTCCCTCCCCTCCCTACTGTGTAAAACCCAGTAAAAACAGATGTCCCCTGTACAAGCCAGGTGCTTCCCTGTCTCCTTCTCTTCTTGCATCACCACACTGCACTTGGTTCTTCTCATTTCCCATTTAAAAAAATTAACTCTGCCCCAGCCAAACCCAGCACAACGATGAAACCTGAATGATAACTGCAGACACAGACATATATACACAGGGTTTTTTTTAATATATAAATACATATATTACTCTATTAGCTCTGAGCATGAGTTAGGTATTCCTGGTTAAGCAAATTAAGAAAAAGACTAGAAACTGTAATAAAACAACAGGATTCAGTTCTGCTCCTGGGTCCAGCAGCCAGCCCCTGGTCCTGTTTAGGATGTCTCAAAGGGCACTGGAGCCAGGCCATAAATATTTTGGGAGATCATCATGACAATGATGGTGACACTGGGTCACAGAGCTCAGCAAGGAGTCAGGCTGCCCTGAAGGAAAGCCACAGAAACAGAGCAACTGTGATTGACCTCTATAAGGAGAAAAAATCAGAGCAGTGGGCTCAGATCAGCATTGTTACATCACCCAGGCAAGGAGTTTTCAATTGTGGTCACTGGCGCTTGTGCAAGAGCGTGCAGTGAGAAAATGAGTCTTTGTTTTAAACACACCAACCACTTATTCCCTTTCAGCCTCAGAACACTGCTTTTTTTTCCATGTTTTTTTTTTTAATTTTTTTTTTTTGATGGCTCCCTGTTACACTGCTACATGGATTAGCTTTTCTTTGAATAAAACAGAATCATTTTTTTAAATTATACACCACAAATGCATACATGCATAGAAAGAAGAATGTAGCTTATGGCTGAGCCTCAGTGGCCTCCAGCCTTTCCAGGATGGTTTTTCTGACCAACAGTGAAACAAAGGGGGATAGGAAAAAGAATTAACAATGCCCAGCACATGGACAAATCCTGATTCTGCCCTGAACTAGATACAGACCTTTTGCCTCCAAATACAGGGATAAAACTATATTGCTGTGTTTTGGTTCTCTCTTTAAATGGGACTAAAAAAAAAAAGAAATAAATGGGTATAGTGGGGATGGAATTTAAAGGGGTACAATTTGAACGGGCTCTGAACAACCTCAAAAGAAAGTTCATTTCATTCCACCCCTGCCATGGGCAGGGACACCTTCCACTATCCCAGGCTGCTCCGAGCCCCATCCAGCCTGGCCTTGGACACTTCCAGGGATCCAGGGGCAGCCAGAGCTTCTCTGGGCACCCTGTGCCAGGGCCTGCCCACCCTCACAGGGAACAATTCCTTCCCAATATCCCATCTAAACCTACTCTATTTCAGTTTAAATAACATGTAATAACAACACAGAGGCTTTGGAATTTATTCCTACTCAATAGGTGTCATTTTGGTCTCCCTCTAGTTGCTTCTGCCAAAATATTCAAGTAAAAAATCCATAGAAATGACATGCAATATGCTAACTGTTACATATATTTTTCCTCAACCATTAATTTCTGTGTACTAAATTGCATACTTTGGCAGAATTTTTAAGTATGCACAATTTAGAAATTGCAGTATAATATGATCTGGCCACGTGAAGTGGCAACATTTGGGACACTGATCAGACAAAATCAGTAAATGGTTTAAAATCGGTAGTTCCAGTCTTAAATATAATACAGAACATCAACCATATAAAATTAGTCCTAGCAGGTTAACAAAAGAATTCTTTATCCTCTTTATATACACACAAACACATTCATCCACTACTGTTTCCATAAAATAAACTATATTAAAACTAAACCTCTCCTTGAGTGGCAGTGGGGTCTTAAAAAAGATTTTGCTGATTTTGCTGAGTCAGAAAATGGTCCTTTAAAATAAAAACAACATATGGATAGAAGCGCTGAAAACAAAAATTCTCAGTTAAGATTTTATTTTAATATTTAAGATCCAGTGTGAAGAGCTCAAGAAATCATTATTCTGGAATAATAAGTGGTATTTATTATAAATGTATAAGGTAGATATGTCTACATTTTCATGTATTTATATAATGTGAGCTACACATTATAATGACATGGATATACTCAGTTCTAGAGCTGTACAGACCAAAGGGGAAAAAAGGCACATTACTGCACCTACACATGTTTTTCAGAATAGGGAAAGGTTTTTGTTCAGTCTCCAATACTTCTGGTGGAAATACTGTGCAAGGCAGGCATGTTTTCCATTAACCTAAATTCTGTTAGCCCCCCCAGAAAGCACACTGCTGAGAAATGACTTCATCCTGCACCCTTCAACCCATCACCCTACATATCTGCTCAGGGACCTGGGTATTGTAACCAGCTAATGTTGAAATACCAGCCTAATTACCCTGTAAAGTTATTTGTTTGTTCTGGAAAACTAATCCATGGATTCATGTTAAATCACAGACAGCAAGTCTGAGATCCACATGACAGGCTTGAGCCAGAGCACATTAAAGTCAAAGAAAGTTCATTGACGTCAAAGGATTTCAGATCAGAAGCTAAAATAAGGTATTACAGCTCAGCAGTGAATAACACTTTTGTTAGGCCTTAGTTCTTCTTGGTGGATGAGGGGAGAGTTTGTCTTTTTTATCTTTCCCTTTCTTCTTCTTACTCTCCTTTTTTCTTGTTTTTCCTTCCTTCCCGTGTTTTCTCTCTTTTTCTCAGCAGACTGGCGTCAGCACATTGTTTTCACTGAAATTGAGTGGAATTGTGTTATGGACACCAGAGAAGTAGAAACAGCTCAAATATGGCCAGCTACTGAGCATCCCTATGGAATAAACCAAATTCCAAGTTGTGCTACCCTTAAACAAACGCCCTCAGCTGATTGGAATTTCTCACAGGCTGCAAAGCAGAAGAGCTCAGGCACTAAGGGCTGAATTTCCCTGCAGCCACATGTCTGCAGAGATATTTGTATATTTAAAGCAAATCCATAGGCCTCGTGAAATCCTCACCAATTCCAAGGTAAACATTGGAGTTTATGCAGTCCTGACATTATACTCCATTATACAGCCCAATCAGGGGCCAAAAATATCTGAAATAGTGCAAATGTGAGCTGTGAGATCCAGAGGGCACCTTGCAGACTTTGTTCAGATGTTTGTAGTGTACCTCTAATGACTTCTAGATCCAGAAAGGTTTCTCAGCACAGATTTGGCACAGGTCAGCCCTTTCCTGAAACCATCTTGCAAAAAAAATTGCTGACTGTGAAAGAAGAATATCATTTTGTCCTTTTGTATTCGTCTTACAATTGGTAAAATTACCCTTGGCCTTCAAAGGAGTCTGTTTTCTTTGAACATGAGAGCAATAGATTGTCTTTTCTATCCTCTTCCAGAGGCTCAGCTGTCTGACAAACCTGACACTGAAAAACTAAACCACTGTGCTCCAAAACTCACCCATTTAGGGTTTTTTTAGTAGCTGCCTCTGTGAATAAACAAATATTGTCCTAATCATCTCTTGGGATGCATTGAGATCCAGCTGTGATTTTCATGTCATGTCTAACATGAGAGCTTTTTTTGAACTGTGTTTGTCCACATGTGAATATAAACATTAATTTTTTGCTCCTATAATTGCATTTAACTTCAGAAACAGCATTTTCAGAGATGCCTCCAAAAGATGAATAAGAAATATTAAATATCTTAAACAGGACCCCCTGCATGTATCAAATACAGTGTCCTGCTTTTGGTTTTTTTTCATTCTCTATAATAGTGTCTAATTGCATCTATTAATTATGCAAACCTCCCAAAACCTTGCACATAAATATCTCCCATTTGTGTGAAAAGAAGTTACTCATATCCTGCAGTAGCAAATGCCTCCTACTTACATTTTCCTGTAGGTTTTTCCTCAAAAACTCGAAGATTGTTTACTCTTCTTTAACATAAAACCAAGCAAATCACCATTTAGCTTTTGGGGCAAACTTTTTTCTGATCTGGCCTTTGACTTGGAGTACTGCAGTGTAAAGGTGGTGTGATAGAGGAGAAATTAGTAAAAAATAATGTTTAACAACACAAAGCCAGCTTCTTATGTGGTTTCTCTGCTCGTTTGGGGAAGCATCTCACTGCACAATTACATCTACTAATGGCAATAAGTGATGATTTTCAATCTGTTCTCAATAAAAAATAGACTTCAGCAGAGTGACTAAAATAAATATTACATATACAAATATATTTGTACATGATTAAAGGCATATGTATTACTTGCCTGTTCAGTTTGCTGAAATCTCCCATTACTTTATCTTCATTCTGGAATTCTATGACTTCCTGAAGAGCTGGCAATCACAGGTTTTGAATTTTATTGAGCGGACAATTTCTTGGGAGTTTTAATTCTCTCTTGATTCAATCTTTCTGGTGGTTAGATTTGCATGCAGGGGGATGGAAACCCGTTTCAAAGACAGGTGTCCCTTTTCATTCATCCCCCATGCAACTCTTCCATATGGAGAATGTCAGTCAGAAGCCTGGCCACCATTTAAAAGTCACTGGATCTTATGAAGCAAGGACAGAACCACATTGAAGTAGTGTCCAGAGTCACCTCTGGCTCCTTCCAAGGGAATCATTTCACTGATAAATCTTTATTCATCTTGTTCCACTGATTAATTAGTACTGAGTATGAATTCTTTTAATATAAGGAACAGGTATTAATACTGAGTGAGGAGTTTTCAGCATCTTTGGACTGGAATTACGGTGGTTTTCCCCAGGTGGATGTAAAATACATAGCAAGTTTAAGAAGCTTCTTACATTATCTCTCAAATTCTCCCTGGCTCAATATAAAAATCTATTTGAGTGATTTCAAATGGCTTAAAAGAGAGATCCAGCCTCCTACTTCTTACCTCTGCTAACATCATCATCCACCATGTTTAGGAAATGATTATTTTGCAAGGGCATATTTTCTTTGAATGGATTAAAAAATATGTTTTCTGGCTGAGATAATAAAGCTTAATAAGGAGGAATAAGGTAATTTTTTTTTGATCAGGACTTATCTTGATTCTTATCTTAAATTCAAGCTACAAGATACCCTTTAATTCAATACCCTTTAATTTACCTTTAATTCAATGATGCTGGATCAAACCTGTGAGAAGGCTTTACATCAACAGTGTTGACTCCCTGAACAAAACACTATCTGAGTCATGTGCTCATACATATCTGGGAGATCAATTATGGGGATGGATTTTTCTGCCCAAATCTCACTGCCTGCCTTGTAGTTCTGCAAGTGATGGTGAAGTATGAAAGTAATTTAAGGTTGCTCAAAGGCTGCCTTTACTTTATAACTTGGTGTTGGCTCTTTGCTGAGAGCCAGTTATGGATAAGCTTTGCTTGTTTTGCTCCTGCTGACATCAGAGGATAACCCAAAGCTTATTAAATTATTCAGTGCATGGTATGACAGCTTTCTATACCTCATCTTGGTAGGGCCTGAACTCTGAGTGAAGTGACTTTCACCAACTTGAAAAATACACTGCTGCTTTTGTCCCACAAAATGCAGGTCACTGCTGTGCCCATGAGTGATGCTACCAGGTTCTAATATCGGGAAGTGACTGAAATGCTGAGCAAAAAAAATCCATCAAACCACTGCTTTCGTGTCTTAGGTGTCCAGTCCTTGGATCTGCTGCAAATATTCCCCACCAAAAGAAGCATCAGCCCCCAGCTAAAATTGTCCAGATCAGACAAAGTGTGTTCTTGACCAAAAAAAAAAAAAAAAAGCACAAACCCACACCCACATAAATACATAAATTATTGTTAAAAATCAGCAGTTTGTGGTAAGGACCTGAGAGCAAGGTTTCACCCTTGGAAGCTGTAAGCAAGTAATAATTAGATTTGCAGGCCTTGCTGTGAGTCTTTACGGGTTTTTTAGTCTCAAGGATTGTAACCAACCTGTAAATGATCTGCTGCGGCCTCGGGAAGCAAACTGAACCGACATGTAGGGGATTTAGACCATTTCCAAAAATACACTTAAAAACAAAAATGATGTGTGTTTTCAAACAGGCCTCAAATGAAATAAAAAAAAAAAAAAAAAAAAAGAAATTTTGGGGGCCTGTGCAATCTCTGCAGATGATATCTTCTCCATATGTGCCTGAAGTGCACCCTGGCCAAGGAGTTCTCGGAGAGCTCGAGCTGCTCTGACGGAATCTCGCAATGTGCCTCTAGACTGGGAGGGAGAGAGCACAGCTAAAATTCCTGGCTTGGAAATGCATCACTTATAAACAAACCTGCTCCAGGAAAAAAAGTCGTGGAAAGTGCTGAAAGCAGTCACATGGCAATACGAGATGTCAGCAAACGTCTTTCTTTTAACACCAAAAAAAGCTGAAAGTCAGCATGATTGAATGTCTCATGCCTGCTTCCTTATCAAGAATATTTTTGCTGGCCATTTATGTGAAAAAGTACCATATAAAATTAGAAAAAAAAAAAAAAACGCCAAAAAAAAAAAAAAAAAAAACAAAAAACCAAAAAAAATATACAAGCCTACTCTCACTGGGCTAAATCACAGTCTCAAGCCAAGACCTGGTAGGATCTGATTATTAAAAGATGCCTGTGCCCAAATTCAGGTGCAAATGAAACCATAGGCCTAAGTAAATAATATGGATTTAATATGCATATAAATAATATGCAAATGTGATGTGTAGAGAGGCAGTGGGGAGAGAACGAGAAAGAGACAGAATGAGTAGAAAGAGAGACACCACCATGTGTGTTCCTGCAGCATCCCTGCAGTGACCCTGAGATTTCTTTATCATTTTACTTGATTTCTCTTCATAAAGTTCTCAGACATGTTTAGAATTTACAGATTCAAATGGAATATGTTCTTGAAGATTCCATTTTTTTTTACTGTGTACTGAAAAAGCTATTTAAAACCCTGTACAAAATTAAATAAGAAAGTGGTAAAGGTCTGGAGCAAGAGTGAGCTTGGTTAACATCAGATCATTTTAATCCACTGTTCCTGTGTCATTATGAAATTAGATTTCTTGTTCTCCCAGCTGAAAAATACCCTCTGAACAAAAACAATGAGAAGATTCACAGGATGATTCAGATGTAGAATATCTCAGAACAGCTTGGAAATTCAAAGCTAGAGCATGTAGCATTATATATTCCACTCGTCATCTTTAACATTTATCATTCCAAAGAGCAGCCTGTGCCTCTCTGTGGATGCTCACACTATTAGGCACAACAGACATCCAAAGTAGCAGCTGGAAAAGGGCAAAAAGAACTCAGAACTGAGTCTGTGAGACCTGAGCCAAAGAGGACAGCAGCTGTTATTTGGTTATTTGTGTTAGCTAAGTTGTATAAGTGGCAGATCATTTTCCACCCTAACACAATTATGTCCTTGCAGAAGTTGTTGTTGTTGCTTTAAATTGTCTGAGGATGGTTTAATGCTATTAGCAGGATATCTCCAATCTTTAAAAAGGAAATTAAGATTGTGAAATGCTGCATGATTGTGGGAGTGAATATATTGTTGTTCCACTACTGGATTTCACAGAAAATAGTTCAGCAGTGAATTTTGCTATATTATAATTAAATTCTCAGTGGAAAAAACAAGCATGCCAGTGGAGGTGCCTTGATTTACATCAGTCAGTCATGTGACTCTAAAAGATTCTTAGGGCAATAAAATACTTTGATATTTAGGATCTTTTCAAATCTTCATGACAGAGCTCAGACTGACCATTATGATGTTGTGAATTTCTACAGGTCATATTTTAATCACCATAAATATTTCAGAGTACTCCAAAAGAAAGTCATTATCACTTGTTCTCATTTAACAGTGATTTAGGATGTAAGTTAAATAAAGTTATCACTACTGGAAAGCCATTTCATTATTTTAAATTCAGTATACAGGCTAAAACCAGCATTGGTAGTGGAGACATCAAGATCTGAGCTGTCTGTTCTTAATGTAGCAGATCCCTTGTTTGAATTACAGTTTTGAAGGTCATGACTGAGCAGAACAACTTGTAAATACAAGTTCCCAGCAAGTCCTGCCTGTTTCCTGCTCTCAGCTGCCAGACTCCACATGCAGCTCACATCCACCAGCCTCAGGTCAAGCAGGTCAGGTATTTTACAGTTCTTTCCTAAAATTTGTTAAATCAGCCCAGCTTCTTCAACAAGTCAGCTGAAAGAGGTCCTGTCATTAGAGCTGCTGTAGTACCATAATGAGATGGAAGAAGGTGAGCTGTTCTTGGCCATCAAAGTTTCAAAAAACGTTTACAGTGACAATTCAAAGAAAAAATTAAACAAGTTCCTTACTCAAGAAAGGAAAATGTTTTGGGGAAAGTGAATAGGGCATTTTCAAACACACAGTGTGCCCTTACAGAGATTACATGAGGTGTTTAACGAAGTGTAGTTTTGAATACTCCAAATTTTCCAAGACATGGGTGGAACTGGAAAACTGTTCAGTTCAAAACTTTACAGGCAGAGGGGAGAGAAGAACACCTTTTACCAATTAATAGCTGTTTTCCAGTTGCAGTTAATAATTATAGTGAGTTTGTAGAGTTCAAGAAAATCAAAAGCCTCTGCAATCAGTCCAAATATTTTTCTTGGTGTGCTCTATCACTTGGACAATCTGCTTGTAGTTCACCTGTTACTTTCACATACTACGTTGTTTATATATAAGATTATTTTCCAAATTCTATCTGTATATTTTGACTGTAAACTCCTTCCTACATAAACACCATCAATATCTTGCCAACCACAATTTCACGAGCTGTTTCTTAAACAAAAGAAAAAAAAACCAAAAAACCCCCAAAAAAACACAAAACAAAACACCAACCAAACAAACAAACCAAACCAAACCAAACAAACAAAAAAATGCCCATTTCATTGAATCACAGAATGATTTAGGTTGGAAGGGACCTTAAAGACCATCTAGTTCCAATCCCCTGCCATGGGCAGGGACACCTTCCACTGTCCCACGTTGCTCCAAATCCCATCCAAGCTGGCCTTGGACACTTCCAGTCTAGAAGCTGTTTAGAAATCCATGTGCCATGAATTAATGGCCACATGCCAGGCCCTGGACAGGTATTGTTTATCAGAGGTCCCCAAAGGACAAAGTGATGGCACGTGGCTGAGGAGACATCAGGAATTGTCCAGCTGCAGGACTGGCTCTGTGGATAAACAGAGGAGTTTTCCCCCACAGTCTGGAAGTCTGGAGCTTCTCACATCCAGGGATTTGTTCAGAGGTGGTAGCCTGTGTCAATATTTGAATTTTTATGGCTGTCTACCCAGCCATTTCAGCTCTCCCCATTATCTCACACAGGATCAGGGTGAATTTCAAAGCACACCCATGACCCCCTCACAGTAAAGTCTCCAGTGCTGAGTGTAGCTCTAACTTGGCTTCTGATTTCCATTAAAATAACCAACCAGACACACAGCTTAACCTATTCCCATCCTAAGGATACAAGGAACTTGACTCCCCAGGGAATTCAACCGTGCAGATGTCAACCAAGAAACACCTCTGAGGTCTGGGGGTGAAGCCACCACTGTAACACCTGCACTGAAACTGGCCTCATGACAACTTTTATCTTCTTCCTCTGCTCTCCTCCCAGGATCTGGTTCTTGGATCTTCACCTGGGCTCCAGTCCCATGTCCTGGGGTCACAGAGGAGCAAGTGGAAGAGCAAGGGACATAATCCTGACTCTCCTAAACCCCAGGCTGTTGTCCCTCCTACTCCCAGCTGTCAGAGGCAGTTGAGAAACCTACTGATCTGCTGCTAATCTCCGAAGAGCCTCTTCCAAACCACACGATCCTGGCTCTGACTTCACAAAAATCTCCCAGCCCAACAAAAGTGAGGCTTCTCCAAGCACCAGTCACAGTCACAAATTGTGGTTTCTCGTAGGTGGAGGCGCCGTCAAAGGCTTGGCTGGGCCCGGTGCCTTCCCAACACCCATGGGAAGCACTTTGGGAAAGGGAGAGCACCAGAGATGTCACTGCACTGGCTGAGGGGGACACACACAGAGCACAAAACCTCCCACAGGGTGTGGGGGGCTCTTCCCAAGAGCCTTTATACTTTTGGGTCAAATGTGGCAGCTACGAGGCCTCTCCCGGCTTGCAGCAGCACATCAGAGGTCACACACACGGATCCTTGGGCAGAAAGGGAATTTATCTCTCACTGCCAGTCCTGTTAGAAACAAATAATCAGTATTGCAAATGATCAGTATTCCAAATAAATAATCAGTATTCCAGGCTGCAGGGACTGTCTCCAAGAGCCTTGCTTTCTGTTAGACCTCACTGCCCTGCTCAAAGGTCACAGGAGGAATTCTGTGAAAGAATTGGATTTCAAATCCAGGTCTCTTAAACACCAATTTTACTATGACTCTATAATTAATTTATCCTATGCAAGAAAAATGCTATGCATCTTATTTTATTATCTGGAAGCAGGGCCTTCTGGTTTTTATATTCCATCAGGGGCATCAGTTCCATAAATACTTTCTGCATGTGACTGATCCTATGCAGGGTCTGAAGTCAGACTGCTAAAACACATGGCTGCAAGATCGAGGCCTAGATATGTTTTCAGTCATTCTTATGAGAAGTTATTTATCTTCTGACCCCCCAAGCCACATCTCAGAAGGTTTTTTAGGAGGAAACCTAAAGGTGTGCCATAGGCTGGGCAGATAGCTGCCCTGTTTTCTTTTCAGTCTCCCAACAGGCTCTTTTACAGCATCAGCTTGTTACCCCCCCAGAAAAATGAGTGCAAATAGTCAGAAATGAATGCATGGATCAGTGGTACCCCCAGTGAAAAATATGCAAATTCCTTTTTACATCCTTTACTAAAGTACATCGCTCTTTTCAGTTGTTATCATTTGTTACACTTGCTTGGAAGGAAAACTGTCCCATGAGGGAAAATCACCTGCAATCCCCTCAAGAGTGAGCAACACCAGCAGCAAGCCTGGATTACAGTAGGGTTTCATCATAGTAACAAAGAGTGAGTAAGTTTAGCTACAAAACTGGACCAGACCCAACCCCTGAGAGCTGCCATCTCTCCATCCACAGTCCTGCACTGCCATCTGCAGCTGCCTGACAATATTGGGATTTCTCCATGAGCAGGCTCACATCGACATTGGCAGCAGCATCCTCCCTGTAAACACTAGGAGTGTTCAGTGGCAGGCAGAGTTTTTTTCCACTAATATTATCATGCTAAAATAACCAAAATATCCCTCTTTTTCAAGATTGTGTTTGTTCTTTCTCCAGCTTTTTTTTTTCTTTAACTTTCTGCTTTATCTCACTACTCCACTGTCTTTGCCAACTGAAATTGAATGTCATATATTAAATGAAACATATTTATTAACCCAGAAGATTTGTAATACACTGAGCAATAAGACCCTTTTAGAAGTTGTGCAGGATGTCTAAACTACACATAGAAATTGTTTTAAATTCCTTTAACTACAGTTACAGCATTAAAACTGGGGTTTACTTGAATATATCCCCTAATATCTATCACCAGAGAAATATAAATAGGTTTGGTAGGATTTGGTCTGAAATAAAGAAGGAGCCTGAAAAGATCCCACAATCCCAAGAGATTTATTCAGGGTGATTGTCGTGTTCTGAAAGATTTCTATCTCATTAGCAGCACACGGGCCAGGTCCTGCCTTCAGCCACCCTGGTACAGCCCCATGATGCAGAGGGGGAATGGCTTCACCTTAAGGGACAAAGGCTTCTCCCAGTGCATGGTCAAGTCACAGAGCTTAGGAACAGACCCAGGAGTCTCTTAGGAGTCAGGAGTTGGGCCAGAGGCAAATCTTACACAGGCACGTGGCCAGGAAAAATGTCACATGGAGGAAATCAGCAAGAAGGATTTCAAAATTGAGATCTAGCCTCATAGCTGATGAAGTTGGGCACCTTGAAATGAGCACTTGCGATTCCTCAGATACCAATGACCCACCCCCTCCAAAAAAAAAGAAAAAAAAAGAAGAAAAGGAAAAAAAAAAAAAAAAGAAGAAGAGTTTGTGTTGGATGGGAACTTAGAGATCATTTAGTTACAACCCTCTGTCATCCATGGGACAACTTCCACTACCCAGGGTTTCTCCAAGCCCCATCCAGCCTGGCTTTGGACACTTCCAGGGATCCATGGGCAGCCACAGCTTCTGTGGGGAACCTTTGCCAGGACCTCACCATCCTCACAGGAAAAAAATTTCTTCCTAATATTCAACTTAAACCTATTCTCTTTAAGTTTAGACCCATTCCCTGTGTCCTGTCCCTCCATTCCTTGTCCCAAGTCCCTCTCCAGCTCTCCTGGAGTCCCTTTAGGCCCAAAAGGGGCACTGAGCTCTCCCTGGAGCCTTCTCTTCTCCAGGACCAACAGCCCAAACTCTGTCTCAGCTGATTTTCATTGGAGAGATGCTCCAGTCCTCAGATCATCTTTATGGCCTCCCCTGGACTTGCTCCATTTAATTTCCAGAGCAAAGGTCTGAGGGAATGCATATGGAAATTTAAACCGTAGCACAGGGATCAGACAAATAGGGAAACATGGAGAAAAAGTGACACATGGCTTGTTTAATACCTAAAGTGCTTTCTGCACAAAGTGCTTCAAGGAAATGGTTTGTAAGAGTACAACTAATCCCACCTGCCAGTGTGTGTCCTTGCAAGTGTTAGCACAGAAAAACCAGAGCCAGAACATAAAGATCAAGGACACTTCAGTATTAAAAACTATTTTTAACAAGTGGTAAATTACATTCCCTGACATCATTTTTTATCTTAAATATTTTGCCCTATGTGAAAGAGTCACTGCAAAGAAAAAGAAGATTTATGGCTATGTGGCAGGACAAATTGTAGTGGTATATGAAGAGATTGTGTTACCAGAGATATTAGAGTTTAAAATACTGCATGAGCCTGGGCAGGACTGTGCTTGAATTTTCATGTTCCTAGACTGACATCTTGTGGTTTGTGCAGGACATCTGAGCGTGCATCTGAGGGGAATTAACTTTGTTAGGGCATTGTGAAGTTTCACACGTTTCTTTCAGCAGGACAGTGTGTGACTCCTCACTGCATCCATTGGTTGCAGCCAGGAAAGTTGGAATTGTAGAATCACAGAATGTCCTGATTTGGAAGGGACCATCAAGGATCACTGAGTCCAACTCCTGGCCCTGCACAGACACCCCAAGATTCACACCCTGTGCACTGAATGTCTCCTGCACCTGCAGTGTGAATTCTTACAGAAATGGAGAAAAACTGGGGCTCCTCTTATTATCAGGTCACAGTTGCTAATGCCATAAATGCTGTGCGTGCTTCCAAAGAACAATTCAAAGCAAGAACACACCTAAAGCCGAGGAATATCCTAAGTCATCATCTCTCCCTTTCTCCGTGGAGGATGAAGAAGGAGTGAGGCCTGTCTCCTAGCCCAGGACACTTGGGCTGACCCAAACTAAGGGGCAAATGTCCCAAAAAATCTTGCAAGACCTTGTACTCCTGATGCCTGGGCAAATGTTCGTGCTCAGGCTTCCCACAGCCAAGCACTGGGAGCTCAATGTGGGTGTAGTCCCCCAAGGACAAGTGGCACAAGCAGAGCACTCTGCCAATAAAAGCTGGATTTCTTTCCTCCTTATTTTTAACACGAGAGAATAGAAGGGGAGGAATTAAGGTCACCATGCTAAGAGAGGTGTTTCTGAGGGCAGACTGGAGCCACATGTCCAAGCACATCAAATGACTCCAGCTGAAGTTACAGGAATCAGCAGCTCGAGCTGGCCTGGAGCAATAAACTCAGCCAAGAGTCTCCCACACAGCTCCACTCCTGCACCTCCAACACAGCCTGGATGAAATGTCCTTGCTGTCCCAGCTGGAATCTGCTCTTCATCAACACCTGACATTCACACCAAATTGTAGTTTAATGTCCGTCCCTAAATACATAAAGCCTGCTGATAAAAGTGGGCTGGGACCTATTTGGTTACAGTTACTAAGGCAGCCATAGGCAGGGCTTGGTGTTCACATCTCCAGGTTGCTCCCATCCTTCCCAACTCTGCTCTCAAGCCATTTCTCAGCTTCTTTGTCTTTTGAACAAACTCTGCCTTATAACACATCCAGTCCTTGCACAGGAAGGGTAAAAGGGAGGGAAACATGTCCCTCAACATGATTCCCTTCTTTTTTCCACAAGATAATTCAAAATTCTGGCCCCAAAAGGGGGAAAATATTTAAAAGCAGAGTATTTAAAGCAGAACTGGATGGCTGTGTGGGCTGAGCATGAGCTCTCCCAGCTCTGCCCTCTGTTCCCAAAGCACTTCTTTTCCCACAGCCCTGACTAAAAGAGAACAGTAGCTCATTCCATTTCTTGTTTCCCATTTGTCTTTAAAACAAGCCCTTAAAACACAAGCATTTCACAAGATTCACCTATCACTACTGTGAGGTAGTGAGCAGTGTTTGCAGACCTCTGAACCTTCTTAAAACCCAGAGCAGCCATCCCAGCCACACCTGGCTGCACTGGCACTGCTAAAGCCAAGACAAGGTCATGCTCACAGCACTTCGTACCAGGGCTTGAAACTGCATAGGCCAATTTTAAACAGGATAAACACTCCTGGAAGCATTACTGAAGCTGCTGGGAAGTACAGATGCAAGCACAGCAAGGTTTTCAGGGTGAGACAACACCTTACATCAGACCCACTGACAAAACTGGAATAAACAGGCACAAAGCTGAAAGCCTTCTTACCCAAAGGGGCTTGTGTGTCCTAAATCTTGTGTGATCTCTCCCATGTGTATGACTAACCCAACAGAGGATCATATTTCTCCCTAGAAACCTTCCCTCAGCCAGGAGAGACCATCACAACTGAAGGATAACTGCTGCTGGCACCAACACAGCTCGAGGCCTGCCCCGGCTCTGAAGAACCAGACAAGGCAGCAGCCATGTATCTGCAGCTCTTTTTCAGAAAGATGGCTACAAATAAGGCCTCTGTCCTTCTTCCTCTTGCAGTGTTTTCAGTTACTGTGTCAGGGAACAGAACCTCTCACCACTGGCACCATCTTGCCTCATTAAGGGAGTCTGTGGTAAAGCTTTGTCTTCCTCGGCTCCCTTATTAATTGTTACAGCACCATGTGGTAGAGATCATCATTCCTCACTGTCCAAACCCGTTCTATAATTATGTGCAGGAAGACAATGCTATTGACAACTGGCCTCATCAGCAAAGTCAGGGCCTGCACCTTCTCCAGGAGGGAAAACAGTCCAAGGAGGAGGACAAAGGCTGGTAGGTGAGGGCTTTGCTGGCTCTCAGGGCTTCAGGAAGGGGTTTAGACAAGGCTTTGCTGGCTCTGAGATGTAAGCTCAGAGCTGCTGTGTCCCATACTGGTGTGCAGCACTGCCCAAGTGAATTTTATGTTTCTTTTGAGCTACCATGAGCTCTATCAGAGAGCCAGATGACAGCACACTGGATTTTGCACCAATGGCTCAGCCAAACAGATGAGGTTCTCCTCTTTCTTGTCCTATAAACGTGCATGGGTTTTTCCTCAGGTGAATTTGCAGAACTTAATATCACATTGAGCCTGGACAAGTGAAGAGGCAAAATGAGGATCTTCAGCTTCCTCCAGCACCAAAAGACTTTGTGCTCTTGGAGAGATCCACCAGCAGTCAGCAGCTCTGTCCAGCTGAGGGAAATCCTTTCAGGGCTGAATTCTTTACAAGCAAAGCCTCAGGGGTCAGACCCAGCCTCCTCTACACTTCCCAGGTAAGTGCTGCTGGTATTTATTTTAGTTGGTTTCCAGCAGCATTCCCCTGGAGTTAATTATGCAGCCCACACTGCTGTTAATTGCAGTCAAACCAAATCCTCCACATGCAGCACACCCAAAACATTACCCCATGAAACTGCAGCTCTGCAGCTATTGCACTTCATTTTATGCAGTTTCCCTTATGCTGCCCTGAATGCATTTTCATTCTCTGCCCAGGAGCATTCCAATCCCTCCAGTAGCAAACAATAATTGAATCTTAGGAGGCTCTGGTGAACCTATGAAGAGGCAATTTATTTCTGAACTTGGCACGAGGCACAGCGTGCCTTGTAAATGTCAATTTGTGTATGTGTGAGCATCTGACACTGCTCAGCAGCACGTGGCTGGGGCCAAGAATTTGACTGACTCTGGCTGATTTGAAAGCCTAAAAATACTCTCTTTTATCAATATCCACCTTTTTGTGCTGATTTGTAGCAAAACCCTAAGCAGGCAGTGGTTTCATGGGAGTGTGGGATGGCCTGCCATAAACAGTGTGATGACACAGTTTGCACCACTGCATACTTGGATTTGTCACTGTTTGTTCTAAATCTGCTGGAATCAGAGACATTAAAAATCTCTTTTATTGTTTTGTCTTCATTTACATGCAGTGCCCAAAGGGCTGCTGGCAAGCAGAGACACAGCTAAATAAGTCAAATGCATTGTTTTTACTACTGTAGTTCCTACTGTGGACCCAATTCTCCTCCCTTTGACGTCAACAGTAAATCTTCCAATGGATTCAGTGAGAGCCAAAAATCTCTGGTCACACCCTGTTATGTTTTATACCAGCAGTACTGTGGGCTCCAGCTTCAAATTCTAGCTCTTATTCCAATACAGGAAATGCAGGGGACTTTAAAGAGGGTTTGATGATAAATGTGTGCATTTACGTAGCAAGATGCTTCATTTGTCATTGGAGAGTGACAAAGGTTGAGTGCCAAAAGAAAATCTTCAGAAATACAACAGTAAAAATTCCAAGTTTCTAACTTTTCTTAGAACAATATGATAATGGTGCACTATGATAAACCAGTAGAATGCTTAAATGACACCCTAAGTGTGCAGCTTAGATACACCAATTTTTCTCTCTCATCAGCCCTTTCCAGCTTGGTGACTCTCAGTACTGCCTTATAACTTTCAGGTTCACCCACTGAAATGGAATTAATTAACTCTTAATTTCTCTCTTTAGTGTTCCTGTTGCTCCCTTTTCCTACTTCTGTCACCCTTTTTCCTTCTTTCTTTATACTCTTTTCTGCTCACTGCTTTCCTTCTGTGTTTGCTGCCTCTCAAAGGCCTCTCTGTTATGAACTCAGCCATTTAGAGCCACCCAGCTCTTCACACCTGCAAAGTTTTTTCTCTCTATTGTCAACTTCCATACTTTTCAAGGCCAAAATCACATACTGCTTTCAGTACTGCGCCTTCTCCCTCCACTTCCTTGATTCAGATTTATTTCCCCTTCCTTAGCACTTCGATATGTCCCCCATAAATTAATTGGCTTTCACCGACACCTTCTCCAACAGGAGAGTTCAGCCTGCTTTGTCTGACAGGCTCTGCAGACTCTTCCCTGTCTCCATTACTAGACCAGGCTGCAAACCAGGGAAAAGGGAGATTGCATGAATTTTGCACAGTGATACCTCAGTACACATCACACTTCAAACTCCTCACCTTCAAGGGATGACTCCAACAAGTAAACCAAGCCTACAAAAATGTTGGTCATATCAAGCGATTTCAGATGCTGAGCAATGAGGAGTAAGAAGATGTCACATTTTTTGTGGGGCTGCAAACTGTAGGGGACAGTCAGCAAGGTGACACTCAGCACATCCCACACCCCATTTTCCTGACAGACTACTCTGTGACACTGAGGAAAAATTATGTCCCTCAATGAAAAACTGCAGAACTCACCTTCACATGTGTTAAATATTCCTGAAAATGCTGGCACAAGGTATAAGGGCATCATTAGTGGAAGTCAGCAGTCAGGGAAGGCAGATTCCTTCAGCAGTGAGGCTGGACTAGATGCCTTTCAAAAGTCTTTTCCTGCCTGACCCATTCTGTGATCCTGGGATTTGCAAAATCCTGAGGGTGCAGGAAACATACACTTAAAATGCTGTGCAATGTCCCTTGCCTTCAATGAGCCAGCAAGTGAAACCTCCTGTGCACAAACCAGAATAATCTCTGGCTTTTGAGGAGCAACATCCTGCAGATCAAGAAAGATCCCAATATCACACAGACCAACCTGCTGCCTGGAAGGAAACACTTCCAGGAAAACCACCTTTGAAACAGGAATTTTGCAATTTCTGCATGATCATCATCATGCTTTTAACAGGTCCTCTGGGAAACTCAGCAGAATAAAGGTTATTTGGCATTATAGAAGTGTATCATGAGATGAGCAAACTTAGTTATTGTGATCCCATTTTTTGGACCACCTTAGCCTCTAAATTACTTGTGATTACAACTCTAACATGTAACAAGAGCTGCACTTGTGCTCTGGCAAGCAGATCTGTCAAAACCAAATAATCCTGCTGATATTAAGAGTCATAATACTTTTTTCTTCCTGAAGTTGGATATTTATTCTTATTTCTGCCCCTTCTGAGTATTGCAAAGCCACATCCATTAAGGAACAATGAGTTCTGCTCTGCATCATGTTTCCATATGTTCTGCTGCTCTGCGTTGTGAGTTAATGGATTTCTGTTCTGCATCACGTATCAATATGTTCCAAATCCAAGGCCATAATCCTGTCTCTCCAGACAGCCTCTGCAAGACAAGGAATGAGAAAGATTAACCAGAAACAGAATCTGAAGAATGTGTGCTTGCATAAATGCAATACAAGACACGGTTTGGCTGGTGGGAAGTTATCGTGACAAGAAGAAGTTGAGGGGAATGCAGCTTGAATTTCAAGAAGATCAGAAGCCTTGCAGAGCTGGAAGATGGACAAATGTATCTTGTGGACTCAACAAAATGCCATAAAAGCTGCTGTTACATAGGCAACAAACTATATCATGCCATATTTTCTGTGCTATTGTTCAGAGTATGAGTCAGTAATGTAGAAGGCCTTTCAGCACGTTTTCCCTTCTGGTAAAAAAATGTCCAGAGAACAGAGTAAATAAAAATTCTGATTGTGCATCTAAATTTTTAAATTGCTCTTTCAATGTCTGGAATAAATTCACACTTTCACAGTTGCAGGTTTTGGGGCAGAGATTTTTGTTCTGTGTGGCTGAGCTTTTAGGACAGCAGCAGATGGATACCAGCAGTGGGCAGAGGTGGAAAACTGCATTTGAATGGGTGATATATAGCCTTACTACTGGCACAACATCAGTCCCATAAGAAAGTCAGAAAAATAAACCAGAGTGTTAATAAAAGATGCCAAAATAATAGAAGTGAGGTCAAGCATTATCCCAAATGCTGTATTGACCTTGAATCCAGCTCCTCCATAGGAACACTTAGTTTTATTTCAGTGAGGGCAGGGGATGGGTGAAAGAAATAAATATTTATTTGTACTATTTACATCCCTTTCTTTCTTTATGAAAACAGTAGGAAACCAGAATAGGCATCCTTCATCTTATGGCAACTGCAAGCAGACTATAAATGGCAATAAACATTGAGTTAGGGGCTTAGTCAGGAGATTTTAAGGCAGATGCTCAGAGCAAGAGACACTTCAAATCCTTCACAGTCATGGAGACATGGAGTTCCCAGCTCCCATCCTGAGAGTAAAGATTTGCTGTTTTTTACAAGCTCATCAAACCATGGTAATATTTTATAAAGATAGCACAGCAATAGGGTAAATTATGTGGAGGTTTTCTTCTGCAAGTAACCACAAATTGCTACACACTACGAGTAACCACAAATTTTAAGTGCCATTTGCAAGTACTTACAGTACCAGGAGTTTCTTAGACTAAAATCATCTTTTGCAAAAAAGGAAAAGTAGTTTTTGGACTCAGCCTACAGACACTTAATGTTTTATTATACTTTAATCAAAGCCCAATTAGTCATAAGATAAATTTAAACAGACTTCAGCAATAAAATGTCTGTCCCAGGCTTGTCTTACGCAACTCGAGAGCAAAAGAATAAGGGTTTTTTAATGGAAAACAGTTTTGTTTGAGTTAAAGAACATTTATAAAATCAGCTGCCAAATCACAGTCTTTGCAAAGGAAAAATATTTTAATTGGCTTTCAAATTTTTCCTGATGAGGCATATTTGTTATCTTTTCCATCTGTGCACCTGAAAGCATCCTCTGGCTAGAAGGACTTCTTCAGGTACTATATTAGTGCTGTCATTATTATTCTTAGCATAATATCTGGACTATTGTGTTAGGTCTGTAAAATGTTTTCCTGATGGCACACAAATCTTGTCAGCAAATGCACTCCAGTCTGCTCTCAGCTGGTGCGTAGTAAAGATAAATAACTAAAGAATTCTCCATGTGACTTCACGCAATATCCTTGGTAAACTATTTATTATGTCTGGGGCTATACAATGCCCTGTCTCCCACTCTCCACTTCGCACAATTTAGTGATTAATGGTTAAAAAAGGCAAAACCCCTGCCAGTTTGAACAAAAAGTCCTGGGGACTTGATACAGCTGGGCACGGTTCCAAATTGGAGGAGGCGCCAGCAAACCGGTGCAGAACGTTACTGATCTGCTCCAGCCATGAGAGATCAGGATTTCAGCTTGGACAGACTCCACAGAGTCAAACACGGTCAGCAGCCAGCTCAGGAGTCCTCAGGATGTCCCTGGATGTTGATGATCCAGGTCAGGTCCAGTGTCACAGCTCGCTCCCAGAAGTCCTGTGATGGTAGGGAGGATATTGTGCTCAAGGAGGACCTCAGCCATTGGTGTCCCTTCTGTCCCTGGGTGTCCCTGGGTGTCCCTTCTGTCCCCAGGTGTCCCTGTGTGCAGGGAGGGCTCAGAGCAGGGTCCAGGCTCTGCTCCAGGACCCAGCAATGGCACCAGAGGAACGGGCAGGGACTGATCCCAGCAATTCCCCTGCTCAGGAGGCAGAACTTCTGCCCTGGGCAATGCCCAGCCCTGAGCAAGAGACCAGACAGGGTGTGGGGTCTCCTCCCTGGGGATGTTCCAGGACATCTGGACACACTCCTGTGCCCTGTGCTCTGGGATGGCCCTGGAGCAGGGAGGTGGCACCAGATGCACCTTCCAACCTGAGCCATCCTGGGATTCCATAGGCAACACTTGCAGGGCCCCAGTTCAGTTAAAAGTCTTTTAAATGTGGTTAATATGAGTTTGCTGAAGGTTCCTCTGTGCAAACCAAGGCAAAGCTGCTCAGCTGGGATGGGGAATAAACTCTCTCTTCAGCAGGAGACATTTAATAAACTGCAGGCAAGGTCTAGGACCCTACATCTGCAGAGTTTTCTTCAACCAGTGTGAGATGAACACTTAATTTGCAAAAACAAATGCTCTTCTTTCACATATACACATGAAATATGAAACTTCTCTGCAGTGCTTCACATGTAAATGAGACGTGGGACAGAATTCTTGCAGAACAGAATCATAATTCAGAGGAATTGAGATTGGCCAGGAAATCTTATGACTGGCACTTCCTAAACCAGGTGCTTAATTTTGCAACTTGATGTCTTAGGGCTTTTATAAATATCAGGAATTGCTTTAGGGAGCTTGTTTAGTTGATTTGGACTTTTTGCTGTTTTCATAAGAAACGTGAAATATAAACTGCTTTCTTGTATCTCTGCAGAAATTCCTGCCTGAATTCTAGACCCACCTGAAACCATCCTGGTTTCAAATTTGTTTCTCTCACCAATCCTGAAACCAAGCCTGGCTGACAAATCCAGTGCAACTTTGTCTTTTGTTATGAAGTGTCCTGCTCCAGCTCATGTGCAGAGTGCACAGTGCAGAGATATCACAGCACTCTGAGAAAGCAGTGCAATGTACAGAGAGAAACAGGGAGAAAAGCAGTGTTGGAATGATGAGAAGAGCAGGCAGCTCTCCAAAGACAAGAAAAGGAATAACTGAAAAAACACAAATGCAAGTACAGTCTTTCCCACAAGACAGAGCTCAAAACCAGAACAAGTAAAGGCACTTTATGTTGGAAAGTTCTATTCTGCAAATTCTGTTGTGATTTTTTGATCTGCTGTTCATGCGTTGCCCTGCTCTTGTCTTGGTAGCGTGACAAAAACAAAGGGATGACGTAGAAAGGGAAGAGCAGGGGGAAAAAATTAGAAGAAAGGTGACTCCAAGGAACTGGGTGTGCAGGTGGGACTGCAGAAACCAGTCAGCAAAGCAGCACAGGAGGCACAAATCACAGCCACTGATGCTGAGGCCCCCATCTGTGCCTGGATGGAAGGGAGGTGGCACCAGCACTGCCAAGAAGTCCATCTCCATAAGTTCTACAAGCTGACTCCTTTGTTTCCTTGGTTCCTACTAGAGGTGATCCAGGTAGGAACACTGTACCAGAGTTCTGCTGAAATTTCCAGAGAACACCTTCTGGGGCTTGTTCAGGCTGGAGAACAAATCGCAGAACTTCATGTTCAACGCAACTCAAGCCACGTTGGCTTCTGAGTTTCCACTTTTTTACTGAACTGGACACTCCAGTACAATCCCTTTAACCATGGAATGAACCTCTTAGAAAAAAAGCCAGCTCTCCTCTTTGTACAGCCTTTCAGGAGGCAAGTTCACACTGCACCTGAAACAAGCAGCATCAGTGCTTCTCCTTGCTTCAGGAGATTGTAATTTGCCTCCTGTACGTCCATCTGCACACAAACATGTGTGGTTTGGCCCTGATCAAGGTCTGGAGAGAACCTTTTCCCTCAGCAAAAACCCAGATCAGCTCCACTTAGAAATATGTGGATGAAGCACTCTAAAGGCTGAATAAACAAAAACATTCTTGCAGATTTGAGACGGGACGACTTGGCAACAGGTTTTTGGAGGAATTTAAATCTGCAGTTACTCCTGGAATTCCTACAGCACTACCAATTAAATCTACAAGTCAATAAATAGCAAACTGCATCTATTAATTAAAGACTACTGATCACTCTGTTGGTATCCTCACTCTAAAGGGTTGCACAAAACTTTTTTGCTTTGGATATTTTTTTTTGCTTGTTTTCCAAGATAAGCAGTCAGAAGTTAACAAACAACATTTTAAAATAAAATTGAAGAAAAGCAAAGATACTCTTTTGCTAAAAAAAGTAAAAGAATGCTCAGTTATGGAGAAGACAGTCCCTACTTTAAATAAATGCAGTAATTAAAATGCAATCATAGAATGGGGTTCTTGGCTCCCAGAGCACACAGCCAGGGCATATCCAGCCTCCCATCCACCTGCAGATATTTTTAAGTTACCCATTTTAAAACAGACTGAATCCTCCATTTATTTTAAATTAACATTGTTACTTTAGCTTCTCTTAAATTCTTGGGGGTTTTCTCCTGAGTTTAATGAGCCTAGCAGTGCTTTTACAGAGTAAGTGTTTAACATGTGCTGACCATACAACTAGCAGGATAATTTCCACTGGAGAAAATTATTTCAAGCTCCATAAATCAGAAGTGAATTTACAATGTTCTCCTCTAATTGCTGGGAATCGTTTGAATGCAAGAGGAGAACAAAAATGTATTAAAATAAAAAGCATGTTTTAACATATTGCAAACAAAAGAATCTACTGTGTCATTGTAGTGACATCAATTCACTCTCTACTGAGTACCAGGGGAGCCCTAAATTCAGATGTCACATGTGGTAATTACTGCAAGCTCACTGAGCCAATTGGGTAGAAAGGAATAGGAAAATAAAGGAGAGCCTCTTACAGCATACTTGCACAACCCAAATGTCCAGATCAGAAATAAAATTATCAGGCTTCTTACAGCCTGTCAGGAATTCTTTCCTATAAGAATGCATGTAAAAGCCCTGTAAAGGTGAATGCTGCTGGGATTTCAAGAGATTCATGAAGAATGTTTCCTGTAAGGCCAAGACAAACTACAAAATAAATATATGCATGAGAATTAAAAATCTGCTGAAGCAGCACAGCATTGCTGGAATAGGTACAACCACCCATCTTAAAACAGTAATTGCATCTGGAAACTTAAACAGAAGTTAAACCTTAAACCCCAGATAAGCCTGATTGTAATATGAGCAAAATAAATATTCAGGCCAGGAGAGTGGTGGAGAAATAAATCTCAGTTTCTTACAGGTGTTAAAAATCAAAGTAACATTCAGCATCCAAGGCTTTTGTTTGGAAATCCATCATGGGCCAAAGCTCCACATTTTTATGGATTCATTTATAACCCATTTTGCAATCACTTGCTGCACACCACATGCAGTGTTCTGTGAAATCAGCTAACTAATTACCAAGTGCTGAACTGGACATGCCCAGACCCAGCACAAAATAAAATTCCTACTGCTCTGCTCATTTGAAAGTCAAATTTGGAAAACAGAAAGGAGAGGCAGCAAACCTGCATTTCTGGGAGACATCAGGGGACTTTTAAGCACAAACCTAGAGCTTCCAGATGTGAAGATGCAAAGCCTGCCTGTTTTTTGGGGATATCTTAATGATATCATCAATACCTCAGAGGTCCCACTGCAAAAACATTGCCTGGTAGAGCATGGCTGGCAGGCTGTGTTTATAAGGAAGGGGAATATGAGGTTGAAGAAGGTGCTGAACATCAGGATCCATTACATAAATGTGCATAGGGGCTGCACAACGCTTGCATTCTCCTGGCTCCTGTCTGCCTCTGATCAGTGCAGTTACGTCTGCTCATAGAAAATATCATGTGTGGCTCAAAAAGGCCAGTGAATCTTCCTGAAACTCCTCTGTCTGCTGCTAGGAAAAGATGCACTAGAACCACACTGATTTCCCAGGCACCTGGATGATGGAAAGAAATTTTTCAGGAATAGGAGGAGGATGCTGGAAGCACAAGACCCAAGGTCAGCTGGTAAAGGTGACAGCGAGCAATGTGCCTCCAGGGAATGCAGCATCACGAAGTAGCTGCACCCAAATCTCTGTATCAGACAGAGCTGAGAGGAGCAAGAACATCAGGAAAATGCCTTGTGACTTGGCAACTGCAATTCATAACATTTGTGCTCAAAATTGTCTGCCCATTTGCCAAAAATCCACCTAAGAAAAAACCCAGCCTGTCTCTTTTGCCTTGGTGGCAATCCTCTGATCGGATGTGGGGAGGGAGGTGGCTGGGGAAATGTCAGAGCCATTTAAGGAGTGAATTGTGTGAGGAATACACATGGGAAAAAGCAAATGGCAACTGCTGAGAGCATGGGGACACACTTGTCCCTACTGGCCCTGTCTCTGAGGCAGCAGAGGCAGTGCCATGTCAGGGCAGTGCATCATTTCCATAAATTTGTGACACTTTAAGCATCAACGTAATCCAGTGGAAGGCATCCCTGCCCATGGCAGCAGCAGGGGTTGGAACCAGATTATATTTAAAGTTTTTTCCAGCCCAAACCATCCTATGATTTTATCACTGCATGATAATTTCAACTTCTAGAAGACATAATTGCAGTGACTAGGCTTGTAACAAGGGTAGTTGTCCTTTAGGAGCAGGGATAATTCTCTGGCTGAATCCATCATTTTTACCATTTTTACCTTTATTCTCTGTTCAAATGTTCTGCCAAAGAAAGCATCAAGCTGTCTGGTAGTACAGTCTGAGGGCATGTGGGTTACTGTGCCACTTAAAGGCCAAAACTATTACAGGGATAATCTCTATATATTATGCAGAAGAACAGGACAGCTCATTTAGGGAAACACCTGTTGAATCAGGAATTCTGTGCCTTGCAATGCACCGATTTCTGCTTCTGAAACAACCAACTAGGCATGTGATCATGTAATTTTACATTGCTTCTTCTTTTTATTTAGATTTTTTTTAATGGAAACATATGAAGACATAAAAGGGAACAAACTTATTCTTGTGACTTCAAAACATCAGTTTCCTTTTTTCTTCTAAACATTAACAAGTTCTTACATATTAATCCATGTGTGTGATGCTTGAGGCTTCTTAAAGCATGTGCCCTGTTGGTTTGTCTGGCTATTAATACTGTCATTAACCAGGAAACACAACTGTAAAAGATACCCAAGATAATTCTTCCTTTAAATTTCAGGAAAAATCTCACTAGCACTTACTCTTCTTCAGGCTGGGAATCACCATGAACTATAAAAATCCATAGATAGGACTTATTTAAAGAATAATTCTAGTAGTATTGGTTTACTGATACTAAGATGTGAGTGAAAACACAGTCATTTCCAGGGCATAGTAAGAATTACAATATGCCTTCCTCTAGCAAGTAACAGCTGTAAGTTCTTTTAAGTCTTGAAGGGGCAAATTGAAATTCATCCATTCATCCATCTAAAGAGAAATGTTAACATTTTTTTTTCAAATGTTCCAGTTAAGTTAATGTGTGTTACTTATCTGTGTCCCTTCCACAAACCTTGTTCCGTGAGTGCTGAGATCCATGTCCCAACAATGGGAACCAGAACTGTCAACAGCTGTCCAGTCACAAGGTCCTTTTTCACAATTTCATGCTCTGTTTTACCTGGGCATTTGAAAGGGCTTGGAAAGTGCTAGATCTCTTGTATGTGCAAGACTCAGATAAAAACAGAGAGGATGTTAAAACAGCTGAAAAACTGTTAAATTTTCTCCCATTCACCATTAAAAGCTGCTCAGGAAAAAGTTCAGCTCCTTTTCCTGAAGACTGCAGGAACAGGATTCCCAATACCTGACACTGTGAAGCAGTAAAAGTTGTTTCACACTCACCTGTCCTAATTGTTATGCAGATAAACCATATTTAGTAGAAATTAACTTTTCCAATCTATTTAAATAGAGAAATATTCTGCACCATCAGAGCTGTCAGATCTTCCAAGGTTGAGGGATAATCCAGGTGCTGTAGAGAGAGGGAACAACAGCAATGGGTAAGTCCCTATACCATGAAGGAATTCCCTCCCTATCTATTTCAGTGTGGCTAAAGCTAGCCTTGCTTGATTAAAAACATTCAGGTTGTGCAATCCTTTGGCTCCGTGGCTTTTGGAACACGGGATGCGTGAGAGGCAGGAGGATTCTGAGCTGGTCAAATCAAGCACCACTGTTTGCTGTTACAAGAGCACCTTCTACTGCCTGTGCTGTGCCATTGTGTTAGGAATGCTGAAGATTAACACAGCTCCCTCTGAACTCATCAGTGCCCTCCTAAAAAATGTTAAAGGATGATCTCATGTATAGCCTGGCAAAGGAAATTATGCAGATTCCAGACTACTTGTGTTTTTAAAACTATTCTTTGAGCTTCAATTGAAAATCTCATATATTTTCATGCTTATCCTCCGTGACCCATGCAGATGCTTTCCCTGCTTTTTCCCTGCACTTATGTTGAATTTCTAGGTTTTATTTCAGTTCAGGCATAACTGTTGGGACTATTTGCAGTTTTGCTGGAGTGCAGGATCACATAGCTCACAAACCAGCCATTAATAAAGCAGCAGTTTTAATTACAGTGTGTTTCCAACACTGAGGCATTTGAATTCCACATTCCCAAGGAACAACAGCATCCTGCCAAATTATACACTACAGGAACTATAAACATTGTTTAGCAAAATGCTACTACAACCATCAGACACAATTAGTCATTACAGATCTATCTGCCAAGGAATACTGGAACTTTTCCTTCCTTTTTTCCTTCTCCTTTTTTTTTTCCTCTTGGTCATGTATTCTTGATAAATCTGCCCAAATTAAATTGAATGTCCTCACTTAAATATCTCTTTCAGGAGAAAAATAGCCATTCATGAATTTCTTGTTAACTATTACATTAATCGATTCAGTTGCAACATGACACCAGAAAGAAGCTCTGACCTTAACAAACCTTATGGACACTAAAAGGGATGACTCAGCAATTGAACGGAGAGAAATAGAAATCATCCATTAAATCATTTAGTGGTGACAATCTTTTTTGTCTTAGTAACCTAGTTCTCCACTAATGGAACCAATGGAACCATGGCCACCAAAAAACACAGTGTATTGTGGGTTCAGATCTCCTTCTCTGCCAGTTCAATTGTGAAAAGCCTACCCTTTTTTCTTTTTTTTTTTTTTAAGGATAAATTTAAACAATCTTGAAAAATCCAACCCAGTACTCTGTTCCAAACAGTTTCTATTTCAGACACGCTATGCACAAAAACAGCCTCCACAAAAACTCAGACAGCTTAAAAACTAGTATGAGTGGCCACATGCAAAAAAAAAGAGATTTTTGTTCTCTCAGAAGACCCCCCTGGGATTGGCACTGCAGTACATCTGAATGATTGTGGGTTTATTCTGTCATCTCACAAGATAAGGCTTCTATGAGTTTGCAGACATGGAAGTGCATAAGAGCTTGGAATTTATCCTGTTGTTCAGGATAAATGTAATCCTCCTGTTGTAGGATGCAAGATGTGTATACACTGCTGTCATCCCCTTGCTTTGCAGGGTCCCACTCTACATGAGAAAGCTAAAAAATTAGTTTTCAAAGATGAATACTCAGCAGAAATCTTAGCATATAATTTTTGCATATTTTCTCTAGCAAAAATTCTGCCCAGTTTAGCTTTTCTCCTTTTTCTGAGGGCGTCTGGATAACATCAAGTGCTGTCAGTTAGGTTAATTCTGTTCTTGTGTGAGTGGATCCATTTTGACATCATGCTAGACTTGGCCTCAGTTTTGGGTACATACCAGTGGAGACAGGTGGAATTTCAATAATAACTCTTGTCTCCTTGGCTGTGTTATAAAGCTAACCTGTGGAATCCGGGCAGACGAAGCAAAAGTGTGCTGAGGTAATTTGTATTTTATTTTGTACAATTTATATTTATATTGAACATTTTAATTATTGAGTATATATCTTAAATCTTATAGACAACACTAGTTTTACCAGTTCTCATGAATAGATGACAAAATAGTGATCTGCTTTTAGAACATCTACTTTTTGTACCATTTTCTAAAATTAAGTTGTGGGAGCTCAGTCTGGTTTTGCCCCTGTGTGTTTGGGCATTGTGAGCTGATAACTGTAGCATGTTTGTACTACAAACCGTGCTCTGAACAAGGGCTTAAATCTGTTCAAGTTTCTTCATGTGAAAGGAATGTTGGCAGGGCTAGAGAGAAAAAAGAAACCCTTTGGAAAAAAATGGTCCTGCACGAAGAAAGGAACTTTTTCTGCGCAGTAAATGTGATGTGACTAGAGAGAAGTACTCATTGTTTTCCTCTTGTTGTGGCACATACAGAGTGAATCAGGTGTGGTTGTGTTTAATCTTGATCTATCCAAACAGGTTGCTGCTGCTGCTGTGCATTTCCTCGCCCCATTGCTGTTTGCTTTCAGTAAATTATCTCAACCCTCAGTCTCTGCCTTTGTCCCTCTCCAGCTGAAGGGAGCAGGGAGGAAGGGCAGCAGCTTATTTGGAGTTGAATTTCCAGCTGGTGTTAAACACCACAGTGTCCACAGTGGCAGTCATGACAACAATCTTTCACTACAAGGAGTTATCTTATTTCTTTGGTGGAAACAAGGAGTCCCGGGCTTGAACTGAAAAGAGAGCTGTTTGGGACAGGCATTTTGAAAAGTCTAATTTTAAGAGAAGTATCAATGTGTAATAGAGTGCCTAGGAAACCCTGGAGCCTGTGTCATGGATATCTTTAAGGACATGTCAGGAATGACCACAGTGGCTTTTTGGTTCTTACTTGCATGGGGGAAAGGACAGTCTAAACCCCACAGGTGGGTGGAAATGGATGTTATGGTAGATTTGAGCATTTTCTCTATCTCCTCACAAGAAAACAGGTCAGAGAAAACCCCTCTGGAGGCCTGTCCAAGACTCAGCTGTGCCAGGTGCTCTGTGTAGCTTTGAATCAGGCCAGCAGTGTGTGCAGCCTGTCCTCAGCACTCCCCCCACCCCCAGTGGCCCCCAAATTATCAGGCTGTGAACCAGAAGAAGCCCAATCTGTCCTTCCCTGTGCCACAGCAGTGACAGAGCTGCTCTTCCACCACCAGGAGGGGAGGCTGGAGTATCTGCCCTGGATGGATGTTGCTTGGTAATTTTGGGAGATCAGTAAATAAAACACTTCTTTCCATGCCTTATACATACTGTAAGACAAAAAACTGTAATGGGAATATTCTCCCACTCCTGCCCTGTTCTGATGTTCTTGTCCTGTTCTGGTGCTCTTGTCCTCATTGTCAATAGCTCTCCATTTCTCAAAATCTTTTCAAGCTGGCTGTTGGTTAATCAGTAACTAAATATTTGAGGATTCTTGCCTCACAATGGGATATTGGAGCTGGAATAGTTTTGAGTGATGAGCCATCCATAATTTTTTACTCTCAGTTAAATCATTACTGTTTATTACCTGCACTGGTATTTCTAAAAATATCACTCATGTCCCAATGTCAGTGTGATACTAGAACAAATATTTGGAAATTAGATAAACTTCATGTTAGTGAAATGCCGTAAAGTCAAAAGAGATTTGGAGAACAAAAAATTTCAGTTCATGTCAGGGATTGACCGAAACAATAAAGTTCTGTTATTTTCATATTCAGTTCTTTCAATCTCCCTGAAAATCTTCCTTCTTTCTCCCCTGCACTGCAAGATACTAAATTTACACTAAAACTAGAGGTTTGAACAACTGCTGAACTTCTCATTTTTTCTCAGTAAAATCCTCTTAGAGCTAAAGAAAGGCCAAATTGTTTGTACTTTTGTGTTATCAAAATGTAGCAGGGGAAATGATCCATAAAATGTTCACTTTGTAAAGACTTCACTGGATTTTTGGATGCAGCTTATGTTACATGCAAAGAGCTCTGATGGAAGGTGTACAAAGTTATATATAGTGTGGGAAGAAAGATGACTCTACTTATTGTCATTAAAAATGTCCAACAGTCTTCATGAAGTCCTTAAAAAGCATTTTGATTTTTTTTTTATTCTCTAGGGAAAACCACTCTTTCACTTGCTCCATCCACATCTGCACAGTCAGAAATTGCCCTGGAAAGAAAAAATTTCGGAGGAGTTTTATTCCTGCTCCTCAGGTATTTTGCCTCTCAGACTGGCAGACATGGGAATGCTGGCAAGACATTGTGATGAATTGTTTGTGGGGGAAATAAATTCCTGACATTTTTCTGGGTTATCTGCACAGTTGGTTAAAATACAGCACTTCCAAGGTTTTCATACTATTTCCCTTAGCCAGAATGCTGCTGGCAGGCAATGCAGAGCCTAGGTTGGTAAAGAACTAGGACAAGAAAGCCACAAAAATGGAAGAAGATGGATCTGCAGAGGCCTTTAAAGCCATTAATTTTCAAGGAAAAGTGTCTTTGCAGGCATTAACTGATGTGACTAAAGTATTCTAGGATGTCTTCCTACTCAGACTTCTTGTTTGTTCATTTTCAGAAGGAAGAAGATGTTTAGTTAGATCCAAATTTAACAGTAAGATCTCTGATACAGTGAAGTATTTATGTCTGATTTCAGCCATGTGGGGTTTGTGTAATTTTTTTTTCTCCAGAACTGCCAGTTCACACAACTGTAGAAAGGAGGATCATATCACATTTTTCTTCCTATTTGTTTCTGTATCTGGAGATCTGATGAAATTCTTGGTGCTAGAAAAGGTAACTGTGGTTTGTACACCATCATCAGGTATATAAACATCACATCCTTAGCACAGAGAAGAAAAAAAGTCTTCTGGAATGAACACCAACACCATTATTAATAAGAAACATCTCATTTTCAAATTATAACTCTATATATGGCTTTTTGTAAGGTCTTGTGCAAACCCTCTGCCTCATCATCTCCCTCTGCAAGCTGTAGCTAAGAGCAAGAATTAATTATGTGACCCGTGGGTAGTAGAAAAGATTTGATGAGCCAAAACCTTCCCATTCATTTCATACCTTCATAAAAGCATTGTTCTGTTTTGCACCATTTCCAGCAAAAGGAGGATGGATGGTACTTGGAAGAATTGCATCAAGGCAAAATATTGTATTTGGCATTTAAATTCAAAGTTGACAGCAGTTTCAGAAATGCCTGACCCTGATAGTCAATGCCAAGGGCTACATTTTTTGTATTCTGTAATACTCCTCAATAATTGCTCCAAGACTCATACAGAGAGAACAATGCACAGCAAAGGCTGTTACTAATTCTTTGCTCAAAATCAGATGATTTGCCTTTCTGATTTTTCAGAGGTTCCAGGCTGCTCTTGCTTTGGTTTTTGCTGTAGGAGTTCTTGATGCAATGTACAACTTAGGTATTTGCCCCATATCCCGAGGCTTGTACATGTGTGAGCAACAGCAATCAAGGTGCAGTAAATTTCCTGAGGATTAATGTCTGGCTGGGAGGGGATGAAGGTCAGCAGCACAGCCAAGGATCATTAACCCAAACTGGTCATTAATCTCAAGAAATTATTTCATGCCAAGGTCAGCATTGTTAGTTTAAGCTGGCAATGAAAAAAACATGGCTGTAGGAATTTTTATTTGATAGGTTTCATGGTAACATCTAGCATATTTTTTTAAAAATTACTTTTACTTGGGAGAATTACATTAATTAATCAGACCACCAGCCTATCTCCCAGTGATTGATTAGTTTTGCTTTCTTTAGCATATGTAACGTCAGAAAGGATTTATAACAATTTTTTTTCTATGTGCAATTGCTGTGGACCTAATAAAGAGTGACCTGATTTGTGTATCTACTTACAGGTTTCTATTCCCTTCCCAAATTCTAGCTCCTAGAGCTTACTTATATCTCTCTCTAAATCTTTGTTTGACTGAACATCTGCTCAGGGTATTACATTTCAAAGTGATATTTCAAAAGGCTGTTCTTTGCACAGTGAGGATACTACAGATTTACTCCCTTTAGAAGCAGTACTCCGCCTTAGTACTCCCTTTCCTGAGATAAGTCCCCAAAACCCTCTAGATGCTGGCAGCCCTGTGTTTAGGCACCAAAGATGCCAAGGAGCTCAAATATCCCCCAAATCTTCTGGCATATTCCAAAGTACCACTGATACAGGTGACAGCTGATCAAAACCTTTACAGACTCAGAAAAGGGGGAAAAAATGCAATTCATCTTACACAATTAGAGAAATGTTTAATCTTTCTAAAAAGCATTTTGTTCTTGTTTTCTTTGTTTTTTCTGTGTTTCTTCTTGCTTGGAAATTTCTCCCTGTGAGGTGCTCCTCAACTTCAACCTTTGTAATTTAAATACCTCTTGGTGGGAATTTGCTACTGAAAGGGACAAAAATCTTTGAGTTCAGCCCTCCAAGTTTACATGCAGCAGATGCAGGTCTCCAGAGCTTTGTCTCAACTCACCACCACATCACAAAATATTTTCCAACATTTCTTACAAACTTCAGCCCCACACTAAGAGACCAAAGTGAGGGGGAAGGAGTGACAAGGATCTATCGCAGCAACCTGCAGTGCTTTGGAGCATGGCTCACCAACCAAGCACCTTGAAAGTTTTAATTCTAAATCACCTCATTCATTCTTCCTGACATATGTTATGTCTCTACTTGTAACATATTTTTAGTATTTCCTTTAAAATATATTAACAGGTGTGAGTGTGAAGAACAGACAACTTAAGGAGGTTGTTGTTACTGGACAAAGACTCCGTTTGGGTGTAGTCCAATGAAAATGTTACAAGCCAAAAATAAAAAAAGTTTCACAAATCTCACATTCTGATTGTAGATCATGCTAACTCAGCCAGGAATATGCTAATCTTCAGGTTCCTTCCCACAATATGTTCAGTTTCTTCTTTCAGTCATGTTTTTTTGTGTATTTTCTTTTACTCTTTGTTTAAAAAATCTAAGAAAAGTAATTAAAGAATTGATATAAAGTTATGGAAAGCCATAGAAAACATGGCCTCTCATTCATAGTCCCTTGCACTCAGATTGTGTTGGTGGCAGTTTGCTCCTGTCTTGTACTGCCATAAAATCCCTCATTATGGGCCAAATTTTGCTATTCTATTTTTTACTGAACAATGTATTATTTCAAAACGTCATTTTTGAACAACATTTCAAGGGTTGTTTTGAAGCAAAAACCCTTTTAAATATCTCTTTATTAGGTTTTCACACTAAAATACAGAAAGGAAAAAACCTTTCTTGTCTTCAATTTTCTGAGTTCCCAAGAATTCACTCATAGTTTCAAATTCTTCCTTTCATATGATGTAGTTTTTAACATTAAGTATTTTAAAAGCTCCAATCACATTTTATTCTTATTCTTCCATTGTCTCCCATCCTAATATATTCTTTTTTAGTCTGAGTCTTTTCCTGGCTTCAACAGCTTTCCATCGCCCATTTATGAGCTTCTTTACAAAACAGGGACACAAAAAATATGATATGAAAAAATATATACATCATCAGGTGACATATATTACATAAAATACCATTTTTAAATTGTCATTGCAAATATATGTATGCTTATATATCTCAACATCAATATATATATAATAATACAATAATTCCAATTTTATTTCCTCTCCTTTTGACCTAAAGTACACCTATAGTATCTCAAACAGATTTTCCCTGATTTTCCATGATGCTGATTTATTTTTTGATGGATGACAATGAATTTATCCTGAAATGTATAAGGACAATTATAACTGTGTTTTCTAGGTTTTCTATCTTATATTTATGAACACTAGAGTGGTTACAGCTCTGATGAAGTCAATAAAATGGTAAATTAAAATAGACAAAGACCTGGTGTGCTGCATTTAAACCCACTCATGATATATGATGAGACAAAATTGGTGTTAATTATTGTTTTCTCTAGCACTGACTGACTGGAATAACCAAGTGATTGTGGTGTTGCTGCTTCTCTGTACAGGCCTGTATAGGACCTAATTTCTTGTGAGTTCCTGGGGAAATCAGACATCATTCCTGCTCACTGAAGGAGGAAATGTTGGTAACCAGTTATAAAAGAAAGCTCCACCACAACTCTGCTGCTTCATGTGCTGTGGCTTAAAATGCAAATGAAAACCAAAGGACTTGGTCATTAGTGACTTAAAAACCCCAATTTCATTTTTGCCATTAGCAGCAGGTTTTTCCCAGGTTTCTGGCCTAAATCCAGTTAAAACAACTATATATGACTTCTTACTAAACATTCCCTTTCTGCTCAGTTGATTATGGCATTATTCACTTTCTCTCCTGAAGTGCTGAAATACTTCTATGCACTGTTAAAAATTCCCTGCCTTTCCCCTGAGGCAGCTGCATTTCAGTGTTGGAGTGATGTAATACTTCCTTCAAGAGCTCGCAATTGGTTTTCAAAACTTAACATGCACTCCAGGATCTTTTCAGGAAGGGCTGTAAACAAGCATCCAGCATTCCTGCTCTCTAATATGTCATCCCTGGACCATTCCTTAGCAGGTCTAAAAATCCCACAGCCGTGCCATGATGTACTGCAGAATGATGTAAGGGCAAGGATTTTCGTCAGTCAGGAGGGGAGCAGGGAAGTGATAAGAGATTTGAGCTGTTCACCTTAGAAATACAAGAGAACTGTGTGTAAACCCAGATTTGACTCATCTGACAGTACCTGTGGAGACTGGGGAGTTTTATTGGAGGATGAACCCCAAGGTTTGTTGTTTGGTAGGTTGGGGAACTCTGGTATGATTAGAAAGGGTCCATGGGAAATGTGACACTTGGAAAAAGAATGAATTATCCAGAGACAAGAAATGAGTAACATCCAAGTGGTTTTCACAGCAGCAGGAGTTCTTTACATATAATAGCCAGGAAAGCAGTCAAAAGATGATGTTATTTTGGCCTTGGTTAAGCGATGAGCATGTTATTGAGGGATGCCAAGGTCAGAATGAGATGAAAACATTTGATTGAGCTAAGAGATGGAATGAATGAGAGCAGGAATAGTCTTCAAAGCTTATTGGTTAAACAACCATCTCAAACATGAGATAGTGTCAAAAAGAAAGAGGGTAAAAGACTGATCACTAATAAAGCTATGTCTTAGAAGCTAAAATAAATAATGTAAAATAAGAATTATTAAAATTTGAAGCATTCAAGGGCAGGTTGGACAGATCTTGGAGTAACCTGGTCTCATGGAAGGTGTTCCTGCCCATGGCAGGGTGCTGGAATGAGGTGATCTTTAAATTCCCTTCTAACCCAAACCATTTTATGATTCTATATTTCTATTGAAGATATTAAATACTAGAGCAAAAAAGTTTGGACATGTGTCCAAGAGGACAAGAAGGAGAACAGCAGGACCTCTGTACCACTGACCTGGGATAACAATTAGAAATAACAGCTGAGTGATGATTTTGGCCATGGGGCAGAGGCAGGACACCTTGCTACTTTACTGCAGAGTCTGTCTCCATTTTTAAACACCAAAAATGAATCTGCTTAGGCTCCCGTGAAGCTTAAGATGTGATGTTAAATGGAAAAGTATGAACTAAGCTGGAATTGGCAGCAGGAGCATGAAGTGAACAAGAAACTGAATATAAGTTAAGTCATATACTATACTCAAAAGGAATAGTGATGGATTCAGTCACTGCTGGTGACTCCTGAAATTTCAGTCCCGGGGCTGATTGTGCTTAGCGTTTTTATCAGGATCCTTGGCATCACTGTGATGACAACAAGAAATCAGGAGACATCGATTTAAAATGAAATTATCAGACTGTGAGCAATAGGCATGCAAAAAGGGAACTATTAAAACCAGTAAAATGCTACAGAATTCTCACTTTATGGTCAGTCATTTGGAAATTATTGAGGAAAACTTAGGAAAGCCAGCTGATCACAAAAGGGCAAAAAAACATTTCTGCAAAGCAAGTGCAACCATGAGCCTGGCATGAACCACCAAAGTTCCACAAGAGATAATGAAGCTTGTAAATGATTCAAAGCATCCATAAGGTATTAACTGTAATAATTTGTGCCAGTCACATTGAGGGTGAACTCAGACTTGAATCCATATGCAGAAAGTCTAGAAGTGTGGTAAGAGAAATGAAAATAATGTCTTGTGACAGGAAAATTTTAAGAGCATGTTTTATTTAGTCAAGCAGAACAAGGGCTGATGAGAACTTCTCTTTGCCTACAAATCCACCAAGCAAAAATGTGAAAAGAATTGCTTAAGTTTACATACTTGCCAGAAGACTGAGTGTAAAACCTATCCCCTCTGCATTTATGCCAGGATCTACAAGGTTTCTACTTATTAGGGCACTAAAGAGTTATCTTTTAATTTGAAATTCTGATGGCAAGAAAATTATCTACTTTTAGGAAGATACTTGTTCAGTTGAAGAAAGAAATTATGAGGTTTCTTCCAGCCTTCTCTTAGCAGTTCTGTCTTTGCAGTTATCCTGGTGGCTCTACTTCCTCAAATGCAGCAAAACAGGAGAATTCCCAGGTCCAGCAGAGGCCTAGGGCTCTTCCACGAGATGCATCTGTGAAATGTTTGCAATTTTTACAGAGGAAGCTTTTGAGGGCTGACAGGAAATAATGGGTTAAGAATTCTGCATGACAGGCATGGCACTGAATTCCAGATGGGATAAAGCCATACAGCTTAGTGTAAACAAATGGTTATGATTCCTGTCAAGATCAATTTTTCATCTCCATAAAGACCAGTTTAATAACATGGCACAGGCACCGCTGAAAAACGGGAATATCAGCTTTCCAACAATTTCCCAAAATTGAAATAGAATCTGTTTTGGCAAAAACAGTACAGTTGTCTACCAAGAAAAACATTTTAGGTAGGTAGTTATATAAGCAGTAAAAATAAATGTTTTATAAAATGCACCCACAAGGACTTAGAAGTATTTTAAAAAGCCCCCAATAAGAATTAACCAGATTTCATGAAGTATGAAACAGCCAAAAATAATAAGTAGTACAGCTGAAGGAGGTGAAGTCATTTCTCGTACTGCACTCCAAAGCTTGACCACCTGGAGAGATTAAAAAAATATATCCGAAGAATTAATTTTCCTAATATGGGCACAGTGCAAAATTCTGTCTCTTAACATGACTTCATTTGGCCAAAGGAATGGAATTTTATGGAAGCTTAATATGTTTTACAAGTACTTGTTCCTCTGGCACAGCAGCAAATCTTTGGGAAGGCAGATGAAATGAAGGACCATCTACTAGATTTCCTTTGGAGCCAAAAAAAGCTGGTATTGTCTCCTGAAGAGAAAGTAACATCTTAAATTAAAAGGTAATATTAGTACAAGATCAGGTCCATGAATAAATTTACTCTGGAAACTGAAATTTTCTGAGCTTTTGAATTTCTATAATTGCGTTTTTTAGATAGTGGAGCAAGAAGCCTATTTTAAGATAAAGCTTGGTGATTTCATTTCCATGTCAGGACAAAACCAACCCTTGAGTCAAAACCTCATCTTTGGATCTGTAAATATTAATCTCTGGAGATCTGATTGCACAGACTTTGTTAACATCACCTTTTTCCTCCATTGACCTAGACAGTCACTCAGAATTTGAGTGTTCAGGGCATTAATAATCCAACACAGACATTTAATGGGAATTAGAATCTGTTCAGCTCTTTCTTCTGCTTTTGATCAGAATGTCTTAGGGTCTCACTGAGTAGAGAAAATTATTAACCCGACCTGTGGCCTGAAATTTTTCCTCAATTCTTAATTTTGCAGAACCTAATTTTTCTTAAGAGTGCTGCCTCCAGCTCTGGGGTCCCAGCATGGGAAGGACCTGGAGCTGTTGGAGAGAGCCCAGGGGAGGCACCAGGATGGTCAGAGGGATGGAGCAGCTCTGCTGGGAGGAAAGGCTGAGAGAATTGGGATTGTTCTGCCTGGAAAAGGCTTCAGGATAATCTAATTGCAGCCTTCCAGCATCTGAAGGGAGCCTGCAAGGAAGATGGAGAGAGACTATTTACAAGGGGCTGGAGGTATAGCACAGTCAGGAACGGCTTCAAATTTATAGAGAGTAGCTTTAGAGTGAATATTAGGAAAAAATTATTTTACTGAGTGAGGGTAGGTGGCCTGGCACAGGGTGCCCAGAGAAGCTGTGGCTGCCCCTGGATCCCCGGAAGTGTCCAAGGCCAGGCTGGATGGGGCTTGGAGCAACCTGGCATAGTGGAAGGTGTCCCTGCCATGGCAGGGATGGAATGAGATAAGCTTTAAAGTCCTTCCGAAGCCAAATCAATCTGTGTTTCTGTGACGCTGAAGTTCAGACTGGTACATAAGGATGCTGTCTAGTGTTGCTGGCTAACGATCACAGAAATATAGTCCTTTAATTATCAGAAAACAGAGCTTTTTTTGGATATCAGTATCAGGGTTTCAGAAACTTCCTCAGCGGCCCCTTCCTTCGGGTTTGTGCTGACTCCCTGTGGTCGTTTTCGTGACGGAAACACAATTTGTGAAGCCGACACCGAAATGAGGAGCAGGAGCAGCAGCGCCCCTCTCTCCCCGCCCTCGGGGGCACCTGCGGCGGGGATCGCACCCTAAACACACCGAGGGTGTTTAATGTTGGATCGAGGCCATGAGGTGCCACGGCACCCGCTGCAACTGCGGGCCGAGCACATCCGAGCGTCAGCGAGCGATGCTGAGGGGACACGGGCGCACCCCGCCCCGTTCCTGCCCTTGTCCCTCCCCTTCCCCCGGATGCGGGCCGGGATGGCGCTGCCCACCCCGCGGTACGAGCACCTGGGCCCGCGGGGGCCTTTTCGGGACGTGTACGAGCCGGCCGAGGACACCTTCCTGCTGCTCGATGCGCTGGAGAGGGACGCGGGCAGCCTGCGGGAGGCTCGGTGCGGCAGGGCGGGCAGGGGAGCCGGGAGGAGCGAGCTGAGGGGGGATCGCTGGCACGGGGGTGTTAAAGCCATTGGAGAGCTCCAGAGGGGCTGCGGAGATGGGGAAGGGCCGGGAGGGGCGAACTGAGGCGGGGATCGCTGGCACAGGGATGTTAAAGCCATTGGAGAGCTCCAGAGGGGCTGCGGAGATGGGGAAGGGCCGGGAGGGGTGAGCTGAGCAGGGATTGCTGGCACAGGGGTGTTAAAGCTGTGAGGGAGCGGCAGAGGGGCTGCGGAGATGGGGAAGGGCCGGGAGGAGCGAGCTGAGGGGGGATCGCTGGCACAGGGATGTTAAAGCCATTGGAGAGGTCCAGAGGGGCTGCGGAGATGGGGAAGGGCTGGGAGGGGTGAGCTGAGGGGGGGGATCGCTGGCACAGGGGTGTTAAAGCCATTGGAGAGCTCCAGAGGGGCTGCGGAGATGGGGAAGGGCCGGGAGGGGTGAGCTGAGCGGGGATTGCTGGCACAGGGGTGTTAAAGCTGTGAGGGAGCGGCAGAGGGGCTGCGGAGATGGGGAAGGGCCTGCAGGGGAAGCTGAGGGCGCTTGGCTTCCTCAGCCTGGTTGATCTGTCGCCAGCAATGGCCAGCAATGGTCCTGTGGTCCTGCTCTCTGTGACCTGAGGGAATGGCCTGAATTTGCGTCTGGAAGGGTTAGGGTGGGTATCAGGGAAAGGTTCTTCTCCCAGAGGCTGGTGGGGTGCTGGAAAAGGCTCCCCAGGGAATGGTCACAGCAGCATCCTGACGGAGCTCAGAAAGGCTTTGGACAGCGCTCCCAGGGATGCACAGGGTGGGATTGTTGGGGTGTCTTTGCAGGGCCAGGGGTTGAACTGGATGATCCCTGGGGCTCCCTTCCAGCTCAGGATATTCTGTGATTCTCTAATTCCATGTGTTTGGGAGGACAGCATGCTGTCTTGACCAATTCTTTGTCTATTAAAACAAATGCCATCCAGAGTGTTCTCTTTTTAGAGTCGAGATCTCTCTTGAAATAGGATCTGGATCTGGTGTGGTTTCAACATTTCTGGCTTCTTCCATCCTTGGACCCAGTGCACTGTACATGTAAGTAGAACAGCACCTAAACTGTTGCATGCAATAATAAAGGATATTTAGCCCAGGATGATTAGCCCTCTCATACATATTTATCATTTTCACATTTTAAAAACTATTCTTTTCTCAATTCTATAGACACCTGAATCAAAGCATAGAGAGCCTGTTGAGCATTTCTGAGCTTATGGTGCAGCCTGAATTATTTACTTTGGGTTCTGTAACAAACGAGTAGTGCTGTGACTAGAAATCCATTTTCCCATTTCCCAGACAAATTACTAAGCCTGCACTTCTGTTTGCTGGTTTTAATCCTTGTTGGTCCTTTTTAACTCAGAATATTCTTTGATTCTATAAACTAGCTTGTGGTTCATAGCGTTAAGTTTCCAGGTACAGTAGCCTATAACTTACACTTGGTAATATTTCCCTTTTAGATGCACAGATATCAACCCCATGGCAGCTTACTGTACCCAAGAGACAGCTCTCCTTAACAATGTTCACCTGCAGCCTGTCATCACTGACTTGGTAAGAGGGAGGTTTCAGTAGTATTTCCTTCATAGTTTGTGTAATTTTTTAATACTTGCTGCAGATAATGCAGTCACACAATAGTTAGGGTTGGAAGGGACCTCTGGACATCACCCACTGCCAAAAAAACCCCAACCAACTACTCAAGCTCTAAAATTCAAAATTAAGCTCTAAGAATTCATTGTATTAATTAAATAAATCTGTAGATATCGTTTGGAAAGTGCTGGACAGGAATTCTGTAGTGGCCTGACATTATCATAGCCCTTTGTCTAAAATTATGCAGTTCTTGGTTCTCAACCTTTTCTGATTTAATTAGAACTTTTGTCTGTTGTTAACTTTATTGTCTTACAAAATTTGATATGGAAAAAAGCTAATTTTTCTCATCCCTTTAATCCTCTTATATGTTTATAAAAGATGGTGTAGGTAGGCCACAATAAATGGCTGAACAACTGCACTATGTAACTGTATTTTTACGAAACATTTGCATTATTCATGTTCCCAAAAAGATACCCCACACAATCATCAACTTCACCTACAGGTCAAAGGATTATCCCCAAGATTAAATGGGAAGGTTGATCTACTGCTGTTTAACCCACCATATGTGGTAACACCTTCTGAAGAGGTAGGAGAATTTTGAAAAACACAGTAAAAATAGTATTGCTACTGTCTGTTGTTGTGGCAATTCTGCCATGCTGTGTTATGACAACCTTTGCTTTCCTTCTTCCTAGGTGAAAGGCTGTGGAATAGAGGCATCCTGGGCTGGGGGCAAACAGGGCAGAGAAGTAATGGATAGGGTTTTCCCATTAGTACCAGACCTGCTTTCACCAGGAGGATTATTCTACTTGGTCACAATTAAAGAAAATAATCCAGGTGATCACTGTCCTTGAACATTCCAATGGGCAAACCAGGTTTAATATCGTATAAATCAAAATGCTGATCACAGCTAAACCAAAAATGCAAGCAAATTTATCAAAACTAAAAACTCCCCAGGGTAGTTTGGAAACTGAAAGCGTGTGGGACCCCAGCAGCTCTGCAGGAGTTCAGTTCCAAGTCTGAAAGGTGGATTAATTAAGTCTGAATTAATTAATGATGCCAAACCAGTTCTTTCTTATGGAAGAGAATGGTGGTGTTAACCAAAAAGGCTTAGTGGGAAATGTGATGTCTTTCATATTACAGGTGTAGAGAAAGGATTTGGACTTGTTCCTTCTGATCTAATGCTTAATGGCCACAAATGATTGTGTAATGTCAAGATTATTTTTCAGACCTGATTTATTAGGCAGCTTTTGTGAGAAGGTGCTACAAATTTCACTTCCTCCTACAGTTTAGCTTCATACAGAATTATAGAAAAATACTGAACCTCAGTTTGTAAATTGTAAGCTTTATTTGTGCTTGGTGGGAGATGATTTTGCATAAAAGTTTCTGTCTGACAGAGTAGGAGGACAGTTTTTAAGCTTTGCTTTACAGCTTGACAGATATTTTAGAACTATCTTCTATAACAATTTCAACTCATTTGTAAACACTGTACTTTCCATTGCAGATGAAATTCTGGAAACAATGAAGAAAAGTGGCTTAAAAGGCACACAAGTACTTTCCAGGCAAGCAGGACAAGAGATGCTGACAATCCTCAGATTTAGGAAATCTTGATAACTTCTCTTCACCTGACAGGTAGTAGGCATGAAGAAAATTGAACACAGAGTTGTCAGTTGGTAAACACTGAAGTGAATGCAATCTGCCCTCTCTTAATGGCAGGAACTTACTCATACAAGCAAAACATCCAGAAAGAAATGAACCCAAAAACTGAAGTAGGGAACATAATATCAATGGGTTCATAATGATCTAATATCCTTTGACATAACCAGTGCCACACACCAGAGAGTCTCACTTCTACAAGCCATGCACACATATCACTTTTAATTTGTAGTCTTCAGTTGTCATTGGTCAGAACCAGGATCATTTTACACCATCAGCACTCACAACAAACTGCAAGTTTACAAGCAGCAGTGTTAAGGTATCCTTGTGTTGGCTTAAGAAGTTCTTTCCTCTCCTAGGATCAGCGTTCTCAGCACAGATCACTTTGGCCTCGATTAAGGACCAGAGTCTTCCACGTCCCTGTGACCTTCAGAGAAGAAGAAAGAGCCTGGTTAAAATACACAGATGCTCAGAGTTCACCACAAAAGCATTTGGAGGAAGTTTGGATCAGTGCACAGATGGAAATACAGTGGCGCTTTATACAATGCTAAATGTGAAGGCAGAGTTAGGAGTTGTTTCACTTGTTCTCACATAGCTGTCAAATATTTTGCTGCTGTGCTACTCAGGGTACTGAGCTTCTCGTCTCTTCCAACGCATGAAGATGTTCCAGCAGCAGATAAGGAGGATTCTCCAATTCTTCAATCCCTTGTAATGAGCACAACAGTTCTGCAGCTCATTAAACACCTTCCACGAGCTTCAGAGATGGCTTCTCAAAGAATGATGGAAAAATTTATTTTAGTAATTGTACGTATTTATATTGGGACTTTTTGAGGAATGCAATTTTGCAAATAGAAACTGAATTTTAGGAGTTTTCACTTTTTTTCCCCCCGATTTTAAAGAAACAATAGTATAGTTTTTCGGTGTATACTGGAGAATTTTCTGTGTCTCTCATCATTTTGTCTGTGGATACAAAGCTTAAATAAGTTGGCTTCAACTCCCAGCTTACTTTGACCAAAATAAAAACCAAACAAGTTTAGAAGGGGTAAGATGGAATGCATTAAAAAAAAATTATTTCCATCATGGTTCTGTAGAGACTGACTTGCAAGACTTTGGTTTGTGTAATGCTCCTATAAACATTATTTTGATATTTGTAGTCATTTAGTGTCATTTTAGCAGTGCTTTATCACAGGAGGATACTGGGCACAGTGTAGTCTTCACATCAGTCCAAATTAGCAGAGCCTCTTACTCAAAATCTGTGGCCATTCAAAGTTGAAAGTGGGATGGTAATTAGTTGTGGTTAAGCTAAATAATTGCAGATACACTGTCAAATGAAGGATAATTTGACTGCAGACTGGACCTAGAGCTTGTAGGATTTCCAGATTTCAAGCTCAGGGTTAAATGCTACCAAAAACTTTGGCCATGGTTCAAAAGTTGCTTGTCCTCAGGTGCTGGAGTTCTTATCTAGTCAGTTGCTGAATATTTCTGTTATTATCACTATCATCCTCTTCAGTTAAATTAGGAGGCTCTGACCCATTATCTCCAGGGTGCACTGAGCACTGCTTTGGTTTCTGTTCTCCACCTGTAATGTTTAATAGCTACAGACAGATTTAATTATGAGGCCACGTCTTACTGTAAACTTGATAATTGCTCTGAGCCAGCATTACCAACAGAATCTACAGGAATATTCTTTTTATCAGCATAACTGGAGAAATCTTTATTGTCTGGGCATTGGAAAGAGAAGGTGATCCTGAGGGTTTAAAAACCATCTCCCCTTCTCTGGCTCCTGGCTCCCCTCATAGACAACAAAGCTGCAGATTTTTTTGTTTTTGAAAGATGCTCCTGCACATGAGGTTTTGATTTTACAAGAAGCAAGATAGCAGAGAGCAGGGATGCAAAGCAGGATTTTAAACATATTCAGTGCTTCTGCATGACTCTAATTCAATGTTAATCAATTAAGAAGTTGAAAAAAATCACTGTTCACACAACAATCTGCACTGTAAAGGATGATTTTTTCTGCTGGTTGTTCTCAGCATCTTCATAAGGACAAGAAATTTGGATTTTGTGTGTTCTTTTCTCAGCATGTCTTTAAGATTTTTTTTCCCCTGAGTATTTTTAAGAAATTGAAGCACTTAGCTGAACCTTCCCAAAAACTTTTGCCTGTGTAAAGTTTCTTCATAAAGTTAGAACCAAATGGAAGGCAAACAGGAATTTCTTATATAGCAATTGTCACCTCTGCTTATGATGGAAATGCTTACCAAAGCCTAAATTAGCAGGATTTTTTTCCCAGAGTAATATTTTGGAGAAAATAATGGAACAGCTTTCTGAAATGTTATGTTTGGATTTCCTTTTCCTGTCAGAAATGTTGTGTTTGATTAGAGTGTGTGATGATCAGGAGAATCCGACTGATGTTTGTGAGGAACGGAAAAAGCCTGACAAAAAAATCCAATCCAGCCTAAATGGAAAATATTTATGGAAGAAAACTCCTCGAGTGTAACTGCACACACAGCAGGGCTCCACTTGAGCCAAAACACTCCTATCACAAATTGCATTTTTATGCACTGAAGACACCTGGTGGTTGCATCCATAGCCAGCTCTGAGAGAAAAATTGGTTATTCAGGGAAGTTTTTCTCTTGCTGAGACTTAATTACCACCTTGAGCCATTCTATTTTTATGATATTATTAAGGTATGAGATCTTTTCGATCTCCAAATGGTAATTTAGATTTTTTAATTTTGTTTTTTAACTCAGACCATGGATTTGAGACACTGCAAGAGCATAGTTTTGCTTTAAAAGCATGTTTCAGGGGATAGTAAATGCTAAATAAATATAAGTATTTGTCAAAGTAAGGAATGAGAGTCCTAATCCTAAACTGTATAATTAGGAAAGGGAGATGGCAGAAAAAGATGTCACCAGATGAGCACTGATTTGCACTGTCTGTAGTAACTCAATAACTTTACTGAATTCTAAGAGATGTCAGGTTTTAAAAAATTCAAAAACCCTCATTCAGTGCAATTGAATTCAAAGAACTTACGCAATTTAAACACAACTAGCACAGTTCTCTGTATTAAATACGATTATTTTGGAGGAAAAGGCTCCAAAAACATGGGGTGAAATTCAGACCTGAGGACTGCTATAAATAGGAACCTTCTTTACCTGATTCAGTCCCCTTTGTCACTGCTGTTGCTACTTTACTGAATGCAAGTGAAAAGAAAAACCCAACCATAATCTATGCAATGTGCATTCTGTCCCACCTCAGTTTTTCTTCTCACAAGACCAACGTTCTATTTTGGGGCTGCATTTTTCCTGTTTGCAGGAAACCACAGAGTGACACACAACGTTCTGAGAGTGGGCTCCAGGAAGTCTGCTGAAAATTACCTTTTAACACTGCGTGAAGGAGGTTTTAGTGCCTTAAAGGAACAGCAATGTTCCAGTGTCCCGTCAGCTCCTTGCCTGTCACCGGTGATCACAGAGCTCAGGATTTGCTGCTGCACCTGCAGCTTTACTCCTGTAATTCCCTGTCAGAGGAGGGGGTCAGCTCCTTCATTTTGACGGAACTCCTTCACAACATGAGATTCTTTGCATCTCCCCACTTTTCCCCCAGCAGTTTCAGTTTCAGGAGATGAGCTGAGCCTTGTTAAATCAAAGCACATATCTTGAGCCAGGTTCTGAACTGTTGGCTGAGCTTGGGTGCACTCACAAGGGGGCTCAGTTCATTGTGTCCAGAGCTGGTTACAGCTCCACTTGGGGGCTTGTTGTCTGTTGGATTTGTCTTGAGGTAATGACAGGCTTCAGAAATAAGGGGAAGGAGGAAGCAATTTAAAGCTAATTATAGAAGAACTAAGGTGAGAAGGTGTCAGTTACTGCAGTGAAATCAAATGCTGAATTGGAGCTATTTTGTACACTGGAGGACAGATTAAAAAAACACTTGAGGCAAACCAATATACAAACCCCTCTTAAGAACCTCTGAAGTTCCTAAATAGTTTTCTTCCAGCTCTGAACAGAACTACTGAACAGTACTTTCAGCTGAGCTGCAGTAGCTCTCTGTATTCCAACTCTCATCCTGCACTTTCTGCTTCTACCTGAGATGTGCTTGTAGATATGAAAGAGGTGGCCACACAAGCCACAAATTCCAAACCCCTTGTAAAAAAAGTGGGATGAGGAAAAAAAAAAACAACAAACTGTCAGAGATTGTCTCTCCTTCAGCCTATGCAAATAACAAATGTCAGACCTAATTATCAGTACCACTGTGGCCTGAAAGCTGTGTGTACTTGATCCTACTGCATCCCGGATATGGATTGAACTGCCTTGATTCAGTTAAAAAGGTAAAATGAGACCATCAGAATTTAGCATGGCCTAATTACTGAACTTTAAATATTTGCTTCACCTGGTTCTACATCAGCTTCCACAGAAATCCTGACTGATACATTGATTTTGCAAGTGTGCATTTGCTGTTTCATACACGAATTGTCCACACAAGGAAATTTTACAAAGGGTATGTTTATTTCTATTCTGCTTTTCCATTTCACAACAAAAAGCACTTGATCTTAATGTGCTGTGACCTGGAAATGACTGAAAATGAGAAAATAATAGTTCATAAATTCATCAGTCAAGAGGTTGCCTGAATTTATCATTGATCCATCCTGAGATGTCAAGACAGGTCAGAATTCAGGAAAAGAAATGTGTAAACAATCAAACCCACACTTGATGATAATTTTTGATGGGTTGATGTTATTTGCTCAATTTTCATGAAGTCCCCAAGGGAGAGGGATCAAACTGTGACCTTTTTGGATTCTTCCACATTGCAGAAGCCCTTCCTGAAAAGATCTGAGGCCTTGGGTAGCTGCAAGATCCTGTACCTACAAAGGGTTTACTGCAGTGTCAAAATTCACAACAATCATTCCACCTGGTATTCACTTGGAGCAGAAGGCATCATTAGGGGATTTCTGTCACCATGAAGAAACTCAGGAATTGACAGGAAGCAGAGGTTTTGTATAACCAGTCCTGGAACAGATTTCAGTGTCATTGCATAGGTAAATCAACCAAATGCTTCAATATCTGATGTTACCTTAAGCTACAGCAGCAGCTTCTTAAATTTTCCTGTCCCCATCCATTTCTTACACCACTCTATGGAACCTACCACAGGTTCTTAATCCACTTGATTGGTAAAATAAGAGAGTATGCATAAATTCTATAAAAAAGGAATACCTTTATTTTTTTTTTAAGAGACCGTTTTTTCATTACCAAGTGAAAACTTTACAATGTAAAGTATTTCTCTTCAGTATTGTTTTAATATAAAAACTTAAATCACTTACTCTGGTCTTACTGTTCCTACAGGAAGTCTTGTGGCACTGCAGGACGCAGGTATCTTCAGCCTCACTCTAGTATCTAATCATAAGTTCATGACTCATTTTTTTAAATAAAACCATTTCTGTGGCCACTCATCATCAACAAAACATCCCTACCACCAAAACAAAAATAAAGCATCTTCATTAGACCAAAAGAGACTAAACTCTAACAGCACTATTACAGTGAGAAACTTTGTTAAAATAAAAATATTTTGAAAGTTAGACACGACTTTAAAATTGTACAAAGACAACAAGCACTCAAATTACACAGAGTAAGTAGCAGTGAGTACAATGTGAATGCAACAACAGTGAGCCTTGCCTCTTTTTATATGTAAATATAAATAGAGATTATCCTTGCCAAAGTTCCAGCTTTTTTTTTTTTTTTTTCCTTTTTCCTGAAAATCAGCTCATTATGCTGCAAAACCTAACAGGGAGCATCTCACTCTTCAGTTCAACAGAATTACTAAAATGGGCTCTGGCTAAAACCAGCCTTTCTATCATGAGAATATCCCATACTGTGCAGAACAAGTTTCTCTCTCCAGTGAAAAACAATTCCCTTTTATTATGCTGAATGCTTCACCTTCCCATGGGACCTGCCAAATTACAGGCTTCAAAATGGTTAAAAATTTTGAAGTTTGCTCCTGTTTTTTTCAAGAACATGCAAACTGAAACTAGCATGGTGTGTCCCTGTAAGGAGTCACACAACAGAGAGTGCTCCTGTTTGTATTTTAATCGTTGCAAGTATTGTTTCAAGAAAAATGCTTGGGAGTAATTTTAGCTAATTTGGCTAAATTAGTTTAAGTATTGGTCAGAGAAGAAAATATTTCTTATTTTAATTTTTTTTCTATTACATTTAGAGTTCAAATACATTCCTAAAACCACATGGCAGAAAGTATCCCTTAGAGCTTGTCCCTACATTTGGATGTAAAGTGAAAAGCCGACACTGTTACCACCCTCCCTTTACTTCTGACAATTTTCTTCTTTACAGGAAATACATTCTTGCACAAGAATCCCCAATGGTGACTGTTCAAACAACTCCATCAGAGCCTCAAAACTAGGATTTAGTTATTCTTTAGGTTTAGATAGATGAGAAAACTTCTGCTGTAAATCTTCTGTGAGATCAACAGCAACTAAAAGAAAGTTATGTTTTATCCAACTGCAGCCATACTGGCAAAATTATGTTCTGCACTGAGTGTTTGCAGGACTTGTTTCGTGACAGAATGCAACCACTTACTCATATTTTCTTTAAAAATGTCTTGATGATTTAGGTTAAGATCATGATTTTAAACTTATTCATTCTTTCTAGATTACCTGGAAGTGCTTTATTTTTCATAGCTTTACTCCATTACTAATGTTTGTTGCAATGGATCAACGTCCTGATTTTCAAAAAAGCTTGAAAAGTATTGTGGCTTTATTTTTCAATGAAAATATCCTATTATTAAAACAGCAATGTCCTGCAAATCGAGTTCATTACACTTGAACATTGTTTCATTTTAATGTAAAACTGTAACTTTGAAAGCAACTTGATTTTTTTCTTTTTTTTTTTTTTTTTCAGTTACGCAGGAGCCTCTTTAATGTTCCTATGAAGCATTTCAAAATGTCTGTCAGTCAAGAGAAGAACACACAGCATCTAATCCCATATAAAATTGTTATGGGGTGCAGCCTGGAAAATCCCATGTTAGCAAAAGCTGACTGAACTAGCCCAAATTCCTACCTTTTGACCATCCCACTTCTCTAGCTGCTTTTGTTTTCTCAATATCCCATTATTCTCCATTTGCTTCAATTCTAAGCTTGCATTGCTGAGGTTTCAATAAAGATTAAAAATTAAAGCAAGGATGTTGTTTCACTGTAAGGAAACAGCAGCTGTGAGAAAATACTTTCAGTTCTTGTCAGGACAGAAAAGGCTATTGGCAGTTTACCTTTCACTTGTCTTCAGAAGATTTATTAAACAGTTCTAGCCCAAGGCAGTTAAGGATTTTAAGCTAAACCCAAGCTTGTGCAATAAAAAATTATATTTAGGAAGGCATATCTTGATCTCTAGGATTAGATTAAAAAGTTGCTACTGTTATTTCTGTCTGAAGTCCTAGACCAGCAGTGGGCTGAGCACCCCTGGATTGATGCACATGGGTAAGAAACCTTCTGCTTTTTAGCTTTGTCCATTTATTGCAGCAGGTTTCATAATGGGGCATGGAACACAAGTGCATTTCTGCAGATTAATTGCACAAAAAATAGTTGTTACTAAGTATGTAAGTCTCTCTCAGCCCAGCAAAGTAGACTGCTCTAGATACAGCTGGGGAAATAGCTCTAAACCCAGAATAATCTCGTTCTTTTGTGTCTTTTCAGCAATTCCTTGGTATTGCTGTAAATAAACTGCTGCGAAACTCTGCTGGGGAAAGGAAGCTGGACAACTGGCTGCACCCTCAGGAGTTAAAGCATCCTTATGCCATTGTACCCATGGAGAGGGAGGATTCCTGTGCTCCCAGGAGACGCTTGGCACCTATCTGAACCCAGAGCATCTCCAGGAGATCTAGAGCAGGCAGAGGACAGTTCATTCCAGCACTTTGCACAGTACTCCCTCGTTTCGTTCCAAACCTTAATGGAACATTTGTGTTAGGTGAACTATTTGTCATCATCATTTGGAATAGCTTAGTAACTGTTTACTGTATTTTGGAGAGAGTATTACTGAAATTCCTCAATTTCCCATTTTGCTTTTTGCCAGTCCAATAGATATGGCCATGGCACAGAGTAAGAAATACAGCCCAGGTCTGTAATTCCATTATAAATTCAAAATGTATCTGCCTTCCTACTTGTGTTTACAAGTACTGAAGAGTCTTTGCAGTAACTGATTTAAAAACTATTTTAATCACTTCACCTCCCTTGACTGCAATGCTGTGACAAGGCCAGAGGTGTAAAGGACCTTCAGGAAAAGATGGAGCAGCCTCTTCTCCTGTGCACAATGAAAAAACCTTCCCAACTCCTCAATTTAGTGCCTCTGCCATCCTCAATTTAGATTTAGCTTAGTCCTGCTAGTAGGAAAAAGGCATTAATCTTCTCTGCTAAGAACTTGGTCCAGCATAAGTTTCACTTGACAGCAGCTGCACTGCAAATCACACTCAGTTACTGGTTTGTCTACTCAGCTTTCAAATATTGGCACTAAAACAGAAGGGGGCATGTGAAACCAAGACAAAGAAATGGTCATTTTAGAAAAGCAGACATGGCAAACCTGCAGAACTCTCAGCCTTATGAGAATAGTGGAGTTCAGAGGTCAGTACAAGAGACTGGCTGGTTAAGCTGGATAATGAACACATCCACAGTTGCACCAAACAGCATAAGAGAGTTCTAGAAGAAAAAAGTTTCCTGTTTCAAAACATAAACCAAGCTTGAATAGAAAGTTGCAATAGTCCTCCCCCAACAGAGCAGTGATATTTTAACTAACCATCCTAGAGCTTCAAAGGTGCAGCACCTCTTCTTGGTCACTCAGGGACAGGATACTGGACACAGCAATCCACTGCCACGAGTAGTATTCCCTACCACACCGTCTTCTTAGATGCACTGTGAAGTGGGGTCCTCCATTCAAGTGCCTTTTTCTCAGCCTCACTTACAGCTGGACTGAACAGAGATCAGGTGTATGCCAGGGATGCTCCCTACATTCCTCATGAGCTCTACATCAGTGTAGCTCTGAAATCCACAGCAGGGTTAGCAACAATCTGCGGCACACCGCTAAGTTCAGGAGTAGATTGTCATTTCTACAAGAATACAAAATAGCTTGTAAAATCAATATGTAACACTGTATATATGCATGAATATAAAAATAAACCACACCATCAATATGTAAAACTTCACAACGAGGATGAAAACAGTTCTCTCTCAACGGTCTTCAGTGTTGATGAGCTGGTTCTCATTGTCATAGCCATCAGGCAGATAGGCTTTCCTTAGCTGCTCCGACTTGGGTATGGAGCTGCCGTTCTTGACGTAGCGGGACAGGAAGGCTCGCACAGAGGGGTGATCGGCCTTCTCCAGGGGGATATTGGCTTCCAGGCACATTTTCACAAAGTCCTGGATCACGCTGCTTTTCTCTGTCTGGGCAGTGCTGTTGCACTGCAGGGAGGCAGTCAGAGTCCTTTGCTTCTTCCTGACGTTCTGCTCCTCGAACTCCGCCTTCCTCTTGGTGTGCGTTTTGGACTTGAGGTGGTCGTTGATGGCGGACTTGCGGACGTGGTTCAGCACCACGTTGCAGGAGGTGCAGAAGAGCTTCCCGCCGTCCTCGTGCAGCTCGCTGCCGAACTCCGTCACGCGGTCCTGGGGGGTCACGTACAGAGCGGTCTTGGAGCGGTTCCGCGACGGCGCCGACTTCACCCCGAAGCGCTCCATCGCCGCCTCCGGCCCGGCAAAGCTGGGAAACACAACAAGAGCTCGTTCAGCATCCAGCCTGGCACCTGCTGGCACCTCGAACAGCACTGCTTACACGTAAGGCACGTTTGTGCTGCTACTGAAAGGCCTTTCACCTGGAAGTCCAGTTAATTGGGAGAATGAAGTTCCTTGTGGGTCAGAGTAAAGCACTTTTTTGGTCTGGTTTTTTGGTTTATTATAAGTGGTTTTTGTTATTTGGGTTATTGTAAGAGTCTATTTGGACTTGTTAATGTGGTGAGCGGTTTTTTTTTCTGTTTGATTTTTTTATAGCATGTATTGCGAATCTGTTAAGATTGTGGTGGATATATATGTGTAGCTATAAGGTATTAGATTGTAAGTAGAGAAAATGCTTTTTAATAATTGTTTGAAGTTATCCTCACACCACTAATATTGTGGTGACTCAACAGAACCCTAAGAACTCAATCTGGTAATCACTTAAACAAAAATACTTTTTGCTTTTTCCTTTTTTATCCTTTACACTCTAGGACAAAGGGTACTTTCTTCTTAGCATTTTCAACATATTTGACATTTTCTTAACTGTTGAGTCAGTGTTTTTCTGTGTATTACAGCAAGCAAGAAAACCACTACTGTCACTTTTAAAAGGCAATAACCCCCAACAAAAAACAACCCCAAACCAAAACCAAACTAAAGCTTTGCCAGCACTTGTTTGGAAACAGCCCTGGTTTTTAAACCACAGCTATTAGATTGAACCTGGAGCTTAGAGCAAATAATTTTGTCACTGCAATTACTGCTGGAACAGCCTAATGGGAACACAGAATTGCATCTATTGCAATGCAAAATAAGAAAGTGTATTTTCAAAGAGGTTTAACATCACTCTGAACTAGACCATGTCACCAAAGCAGGCAATAACCCAGTTAAGTGCTCTGAAATCAAACAGGACCTGTGTCCTTTTGTTTTTGGGGTATGGAGTAGCTACTGCAAATCTGAACTAAAGATAATTCAACCCCTTTTTAAAGTAAAGTTGAAGTCAAGTAATAGCTCTGTTCAGGTTTGAGGTTTTCTGAGCAAAATTAATGGTCATCACATTAACTACCCATTTCCTTAAAAAAAACCTCAAACAAAAAAACCCCAAAAGGCAAGAATATTTCTTCTAAGTATCCAGATACCTCCGGATGTACTTCTCTGTATTTATTTTTTTTTTCCTGTTACCCAGTTTGCTGTTGCAACATTTAAAAGGAAAAAAAAAAAAAAGGTTGAATACAGTTTCTACTGTCCAGAATGGTTTCTGCCCGCCCTGGAACTAAAGAAATAGAGAATTCTGTCTGCAACACTGTCTTTTTTTCTTAAGCCATTTCTACATGAAGAGATTACAAGCCTCCACAAAAAAGGAAACAAAGATCTTCGTATTTGCTATTTTCCTAGTGAATTTTTTTGCCCTCACTGCGCTTTGCAGACCTGTAAGTCTTAGGCTGATACAAAGATAAACAATCTTTATCCAGCATCGATAGAAGTTTCTTCTTTTTCTTGCTTTATATGAGTTTTCTAAGGAACCATTTCCTGAAATCAAGCAGAAAACAAGTCCTAACTCAACACAAACTTGTTGCTTTAGCTTCTGAAAGGCCAAAAAAATATCCCCCCACCAAACCAGGTATTTGTAGAGCTACTGCAGCAAACTCTCTCGGGATCCTGAGAGCAGCAGAACACAGGAATTTTGGTAGGTCTATTTTTTTTTTTTTTTTGGAGGGGGGGTGTCAGATTCTGGCGTGGTTTCCTCGCAGAGGGCTGCTGCCTCCGCACCTCGGGGTGCCCACGGATCCGCTCTCCGCTCCGGGCGAGGCGGCGGCCCCGGGGACTCGGCTGTGACCGCTGCCACCGCACCGGAGCCGCCGCCAGCCCCGGGGCCGCTGGGTGAGGAGCACAGCGAGTCTGCATCTCCGCGCACCGGGCGCGTTCCTCCCGCGGAGCGGGACCGGAACTCGCTGCGTTCCTTGCCCGGGTTCGTGCCCCGGGGCTGCCGGCGCCGTGTGCCCCGCGCGGGGCTCAACGCGCACAGCCCGGCCCGGCACAGCCCAGGCCCCGCAGCGCGGCTGTTTCCCCGGGAGGCCGCGCAGCCTCCTCCCCACGCGCGGATCCGCGCGGGCCCCGCGCCCGGCACCATTACCCGCAGCGGCCGCGCCGCCCGTCCGCGCCCGGGGCCGCCCCGCCGCCGCCGCCGCCGCCGCCGCCGCTCCGCGCTGGGCCCCGCCGGGCCGGGCCGGACGCGCCGCTCCGCCGCAGCCGCGCGGCCCCGCCCACCCCGCCGGAAGTCACTCGCTGATTGGTTCGCCGCGGAGATGGGCGAGGCTTGCGCCCAATTGAGAGTGGGGGGCGGGCGTGAGAGCGCTGATAGAGGCGTGCGCCGACCAATCAGAGCGCGGGCGGCAGCGGGGAGGTGGCTGCGGAGGGTGGGCGTGACAGACGGGGCGAGCAGCCAGTGGGAGGGCGGGACTGAAGTAACGGCGAGACTTTTCCACCAATCGCAGCGCGCTCCTGCGAAGGGGCGGAGCCAGCGCCGAGCGGCGCGTTGATGGACAGGGCCGGCGAGCCAATAGGAGCGCTGGCGGCGGGGGCGTGGCCGGACGCTTGGCGGCGCGGCGGGGGCGGCTCTTCCGGCGCGGCGGGGCGGGGCGGGGGCGCTCGGTACGCGCGGGGCGGCGGGGCCGCCATGGCGGAAGACGAGAGCGACCAGGAGTCGGAGCGCCTCAGCGAGGAGCTGGAGGCGCTGGCGGCGCCGGGGCTCCCGGCCGGGCTGCCCGCTCTGCTCCGCAGCCAGTACTACTGCCGCCGCTTCTGCCAGGTGAGCGCCGCGGCGCAGCGGCGGAGGGAGCCGGGCCGGGCCCGCCGCGCCGCCGGGCCGAGGAGCGGGCGCGGGGCGCGGCCCCGGGGAGCGGGGGCAGCGCCGGGCGGGCAGGGAGGCTCCCGGGGGGAAGGGAAGGCGGGCGAGGCGGGTCCCGGCCGGGGCCGGAGCGGGAGCGGGCCGGGAGAGCCGGGGGCGGCCGCGGGGACACGCGTGGTGCTGCCGGTGCTGCGGGCAGAGCCATTCCGGGTGGCCTCGCCTGCGTGGCGGAGGGAGCGGAGAGGCAAGAAGGGCCTCGGGAGCAGTTCTCGTCTCGCTGACCGGATTAGTCCAGGGTGTTTTATGGTTTTTAGGGGTTTGCCCTTTGAAAAGCGGCGTTTTCTCGATGCGGGCCCGGAGTTGTCGTGCTCCTCCTCACAAGCCCTTTAGGTGTGCCTTGCAAAGTGACAAGCACCAACAGGTTGCTTCTCCTGGTTGCTTTCATCAGCAGCTGTGGAGGGAGCATTATTACCTTTGGTGCATTCCAGCCACGCCACTTGCTGCTGCCCAAAACGCAGCCCTGAGGTTATTTTATATAGAACTGCTTCATTTTACCAACTTTTTGACTTACCTCACCTCTACAGTTGTCTTCTGCCATCTACAGAAATGTGATGCCAGGCTGTCACTTTGTTCCTGTTTCGTCGTTCAGTGAAACGTCCTGTTTGAAGTATTGTTTTCTGTTAAACGTGCTTACAATAATCTCGGGGCTCATTCTGCTCACTAAGCCCATGGGTTGCTTTTTGGGGCTGTTTGATCCTTTCATGTTTTCTTCTGTTTCATGATCTCTCAAAAATCGTGGAGCCAGTAAAAGAAGAAGCAAGTGTTTTTGGAAGTCTGGCATTTTCTACAACTGTAAGGAACGACAACCATGTTTGATTATGTTGGCTGGTTGGAAGGACATTTACTTTGGCTCAACCTTGGGGTTTTTATCTTAAATTGTTGTCTCTGTGCTTACTGTATGTTGAATTTATTGTGTGGATTAAATGCAGACAAGGTGATAGCTTCATGTACTAATGCCAGTCCCAGGGGAAGGTATGAATTAGTAGGAAACAGAAGAGGACAAGAGCAGAGGAAGAATTTTCCTGTGAAATAGTTGTATCACAGGTGTTTTATGTGTTATATATCTAGTGTTGACTTCTGCAGATTTTTTTTTTTTTTTTTTGTGTAGGGAGAGTGCCAAAACCTCTCCCCTACTTTGCCTTGATGAACCCTCCAGAAAAGCAGCCAATGTTCTGAGTATGTAAAGGGCTCTGCTCCTTTTCTCTTAAACTTTCTTTTCAACAATGCATAGTTTAAATAATCCTGATGAGAGTAAGTTAATGTATTAACAGTTTGTCCCCAGGGTTTCCTTTTTTTTTTTACTTGTTTTGTGTAAATTTGGCCTGGTGTGAACAGCAGTCATGTGCTCAAGGTAATCAGTGTTTTGTTTAAGCATGTTTTTTAGCAATGGGTTTTTTCTGCTGATTTAACCATACAAAGACAAGATCGTAAGCGTTGTGCTGGTTTGAAAAGCCTGTAGCTCTGTGACATTTATGGGTTGACAACAAATGAACTTGTGTGTGCTCCACATGAGCTCATTTTTCCTCCTGGGATTGACACTGTGTAATTATACATGTAATATATATCTGTACTTTTCTATCCAGATCTCCTGAAGGACATGTTTGGCTGCTGTGCAGACTGAGCCTTCCCACCTCACTCCACTTTGCACTGCTAACACAGTTTTGCTTGTCTTCATACTCATTTGGCCCTTCTGAAGGTCCTAGTTTGCCTTCTGTGCTCCTTGTTTTGTGTCCTAAGTAGAACAGCAGTTGTAGAAATAGTTGCTTAGCGATGGTGCTGTGAATTTGGACTCCCCAAAAGAAACATAGTTATTTTCAGAATAACAATCTATCAAAACACTTGGCTGTGCTTCAGACATGGTGCTGCAGCTTGCTGTCACCTGAAAATAATATTGTTTAGATTGCTTGTAGTTAAGCTGCTGAAGTCTGTGAGCATCTCTCAGTAAGAAGTACAGGAGAAATGCAGCAAGGTGTAAATAAAGCCTTTTCCAGTCTGTAGATCTGTTTTCTGTACACAGAAGATCCTACTGATCTTTAAGAGAGTGGCTTAGAGCTTGAAACGCACTGGTGTGCACATCTGTTATCCTTAAGTGATGTTAGAAAGGTAAAAAAAACTGCTGTAAACAGCCAGATTCAGTTCTCTTGAGGCCTGGAGTATTGTAGCTCAACTTGACTTTTGGATCAATTAAGTACCAGTTAAAAAAGATGAGGTGTCAGGATTATGAGAGCATTTTCCATAAATCTCTGGGTAATCACAATTTAGGGATACAAGATGCAGCTGCAATGTGGCATCTTGAAGCCCATTTATAGTTTTGGGATCTGTGTCTTGTAGGTGTTTGTGGTCATAGAGAGTCATTAGAGCCTGAATCCTTCAAGGGAATATGGAATAAAATGCTTTCTTGGAATTTTATTTGAGATTGATGACATGGGCAGAGCAGAAATCAAACTTTCTATGGCTGGAAGGGAAAAAAGACACTTGGAAGATGAGTCAAGTGCCCAGCTTATGCATCTCACCAGCTGTTTCTGTGTTACTTTCTTTAATCTGCTGATGTGGCTTTTCCTCTTATTTGTGGAGTTCCAAGCCCACTTGGATGTTGGGAAAAACAAATCTGCTGTTCCCAGCTTTGGCAGGCAAAAGAATAACGCATCTGTAACTACTTTGTAAGTTGAAGACATTTGAAAGGTGGTACCTAGAAGAAACTCCTTCAGCCTAAACGTTTGGAGGAGTTTCAGCTTGTGTTTGTATGCAGAATTTGCAATTCTTTCATGAGGTTTCTCAGCCATTGAGAGGTTCCGGTGAGACAGAAATAGAAATGGTGAAGGGCAGTGAAAACAGCATAAATGGTGACTTTTTTGGTATGAGGGTTAAAAGGAATGCTTTTGTAACTGGAAGGATGAATTTCCAATTTTATTTGGCTTAAAAGCAAACTTTAATGGTGAGCTGGAAAATGGATGTCGCTTCCTTCATTGCAATGGAAGTGGATACAGTTTTATTAACTAGAAAAAGAAATCAATTTCATTTTTGGGGTATTTTCTCATAACTTTAAGTACTATCAAAATATTACAAGTTGCTTGCAGCATTTCTGTAGTTGTCCTCAGGGCTGCATAACTGTACTAGATGTTATTTTATGCAATAAACACCAGGTGAGTTCATCTCAAGTAACAAGGTGATGCTGTGAGGGGTAAACACTCTTGATCTGTTCTTCCTGTGGCATCACCTTACAGCCTTCCAGCATCATCCCACTCCTGAAAGAAAGATTACCTCCTTTGCTTACATTAATTGGTGGAAAAACAATTCTTGGCCTTATAAAATGTTAAGTAGTAAAATATAGTAACACACCAGAGAAGATGGTGTTTCCTGGCTTTATTTTAGCAGGCAAAAAAAAGGCAGGGAGGGGTGTGTGACTCAACTGTTGTTTGTCTTGCTTTGTACTGATAGAAGTAAAAAAATACACAACTTTAGATGTTTGTTCTTCTGACTTTGGGGTTAATGTAGTTTCACACTTTTTGTGTCTAAATGTGCAAGTATTTGCTTTTGTCTCCTACTCTGGGCTTCAGATCAATAGTGGTTAAGTTGTTTTTATACTAAAAAACAAAAACAAGTGCAAAGAAAACCTCCCCAAACTTTTAGGTTATGCCAAACTTTTATTTTATCAAATTTTGGACCTTTGGGATCCATATTTGATCTACATACACCATTTTAAGGCTCAGCTACACCAGTCTTGTTCACATGAATACTTGTAGTGAAAAATGATTTCTTCAACATCCTTGAAGCTTATTTCTCTGAAAAGGCACAATCTGTAATTTTTCACTTCCTATTTGCTTGGGTAATAATTTGTGGTGTTGATGTTTTGGGGTTTTTGTACCTTCCTGAACAAATATGCTTTATCCTTGTTAATGGCTCAAATTATAAGAGCACCATTGTAAGTAATATTTGACTTCTTCATGGTTTTGAATGTTGATACTGCTTGTTACATGAATGCTTGCAATGGGCCTGTTATACATTCCAGCAACTAAATTTCAAAGAGTACCACAACTGCTTGAAACAATTTAAATTTAAAAATTAACCTGTCATGGTGTTTTTTTACATGTGGGACTGGTGGAAACCAGTATGTTCAGTGTACTTATTGGTAGTTTAGTACTGTGTTGCTTGAGTTTCAAATGAATTCATGTTCAAAAGGAAATCCTTATGAAATAGATGTGGCAAAACCACGTGGTTTTTGATGCCAAGGTGAGCTTCCAGTTGTGGTGAGGACTTAGCTGTGTGTGCAGAAGGTTGTGCTTAGCCTGGGATGGGTAGTGTCACTCCTTCTTCCTCTGACGCTTGATGGGAAAACTGATAAGGGTCTGTCATGCAGAACTGGGCTCCGGTGGGTGAAGTGCACTTGACTCCTCAGTCAGTTCAGGAGAATTCACAATAGCAGTTGATTTGCAACCTCTTTATCTGAAGATTGACTCCTCCAGGCTTCCAGTCTTCAGTGCTCTTGTCATTAGCGTCATAAAATCTTTTCTTATTCACATACTCAGGGTAGTTCTCATCAGCTTTTGTGCCTGCTGTCCTTTCAGCTTTACTCGGGGAAATGATCTCCCTGTTTTACAAGTAGGATTAAGGAGTTACTATTTTCCAAAAGAAACATTTGTGCGATACATTGGAGGCTTTTCTTGATCTTTGTAACATCCTACTTTTCTGAAACTTTCCTCTTCGACCTTTGAAACTTCTTGGTATTGCTACTTCTCCAGGTTTTTATGCCTTTTCATTAAGTATAGCTTTTGTATGGAAAAAGCTTCTCCAGGTTTTAATGCCTTTTTGTTAAGTATAACTTTTGTATGCTCGTTATTTTTCCTTGGAAAAATGTATCAGGATTATAACTTAGAAAGGAGTTGCAGGTTTTTATACCTAAGGGGAGGATCTCCACTGAGTAATGCTTCTGGCTGATGGCTTTGCTTCATGGCCTTCTTAGAGAAGGCACACTTAGTGCAGGAGGTAATGCAAAAATCCAAAAGTTCTGTCCTTTTGTTTAGATGAGGGAAAGAAGTAATTGTGCTTTTTCAATGATGCACCTAATAAATTGTATTTTACTGGTTACCAGTGATGTGGATGTGAGCATTTGTGTGTTCACAAGATTGGCAGTTCTTGCTCATATGTGAGCAAAACAATTCCTTTAATTAGTTGACTTTCATTTGGGGGGCGAGGTGCTAATCAAGAGATGAGGATGAATATTTCTACTTTTCAGTATATATTTATCTCTCAGCTGTAAATCAGTGCTCCAATCAGCCCAAACTGCTTTTCTAGAGTTGGTGTATAGTTTTCACTGTTGTGCAAGTGACAGACTATAAACACACATGACTTTTTGGCTGGCTAAATGTAATGGGCATATGGTACCCAATCTTGGGAATGGTTCATGCCTCAAGCAGGCTGAGGAGATGGATGAGATTTTGGTGAGTAGGGGGAGTGCATTTAGCTTTAAGGGTAGAAACTTGTCTCATGGATGTGTCATGCTGTGTTGCTGGGTGATGTGTTTTCTTTTGCCAGAAGTGTGATTATGTTTGGTTACTCCTTATGTAATATTCACATGTGAATTGCAGTAAAGCCATTGTTTACATATTTTTGTATAAAGCAATTTTCAACTTTTACATGTCAAGTAATATTTCATATTACCCTAAAATCATCAGGCTTTTCCTATTCTCTATTTGGATAGCAAAATCCTTATTTGTAAGGACATGGTTGGCTTGTTTGTATTTGGAAACAAAACAAAATGCTCTTCATCCACTGAACAGGTTCAAAAGACAGTTAAAAAGCTGTGATTGTTTCTTGTGATGTTTCCAGGAAGAGTAAATGTAGTATTACTCAAGTTCTAGAGCTGAACTTTGGTATCTGAGCAGCTCTGGTATTTCTGCTGATCAGGCAACTGTGGTGGGTGCTTTTAATTACGGATTTTAATTTTCAGGAAACTTTCATTTTTCTAAGCTTGCCCTTTTTGGGTTTGTCCTCTCATGTGACAACCCTTACATATGTTTATTATAATGAATGACAACCATTATATTTGCCCAGAAGCTTTCTATGTCTGAAAACTATAAAGAGAAAAACTCTCAGAATTGTTGTGAGTTTAATCCTGTGGTGACTTTACTGTTAAATCTCACAAGAAGCTATGGGAGTAACCATGTTTGAAATCCTAGTAATGCTAAACTTAGAATTGGTGGGATTTGTAGTTTCTTTTTTTTTGTTGTTGTTGTTGTTGTGTGGAGGAATAGGAAAAGCTGTAGCAACTTCCAGCCTAGCACTGCATAAAACATTTGGGGCTTGTGTCCTGTGTATTTGCAAATCTAATTATTTGCAATGCTGTTTCTCTAAAGTCTTTGAAATACAGCCAAATAACTTTACATGTGCATATTTAATCACTTAAAATAGATGTATAGAATTAATCAGTTCTAACTCTGTATATGCATATATAATAACTTAAAATATATGTGTATAATTAATCAGTTAAATGTAATATTCCAAGAAAAGCTATTGTTTTCACTGCTGTAGTCCAGGCTTTTAATTATTGCCTTGTTATTTTGGGGATTAGCTGCCTTAGTTAGCTGTGTGCTCAGAAATTTTTGATCAGTCTAGTCTTGATCTTTTTAATGGGACACATCTGAGTCTTGGATTTTCCTCTGAGTTATTAAAACCTATTAAAGGAAGGGAAGCAGTGTATTGGTGTGGGAGAAAGGTGGAGCTGAATGGGGGGTTTGGTGTCAGGAAGGTGCTTCAGCCTCCTTTCAGTGCCTTGATCTGCTCTGAATGAGAGAGGGAAAACAAAAAGGCCCAGTCCCTTCATGGTTATTAGCAATGGCAGGTGCAGACAGACTGGAGGGTGATGCTTTAAGGATATTAAAAATTGCACCCTACCAGAGACTTTGAAAGCACCTGTTGCAGAAATTCACAGAAAAAGGTTGCTTTCCTTCTGATTTTCTTTGCTGTGTATTGAACAAGGCCACTGTGCTTTGACAGTGTTATGTTCTTCTTTGTATTGAAATTGGAGTGCCTGTTCAAAATGTGCTGATAAACTTTTATTTATGTTTTGCTTTGCAGTCATGTTTCAAAGCATGGCATCTGGAGTATTTTGTACAAAAGAAAGGTTTCTATTACAGAAGAAGCTATGCCATGAGATAACTTAAAAACAGACATTGAAGTGTACAATATTCTCTGCCTCTCCTTCTGTATAGAATGTGTGTGAAGTGTGGTTTGGAATTTATTATTTTATGCTTAGTTTAGCTTTTTGTTCACACACTCCCCACTCCCCCATCTTTTCCTGATTGTTGCAAGTCTTCTGAGAATTCACCAGTTAGATTTCTTTTTTCCTGTGACTGATGAATTCATGATTTCAGGTTATCTACATTCAGGAAAAATTTGCTAAAATCCTGAGCAGTTTGGGATGGGGGGACTGTTGCTGTCAATGTGTTTTGGTACATTTGAGTTGCAGACCCACTGCCAGGACAAGGTGGTGTTGCTGCTGTGTTCCTTTTTCTGCTGGCTCTGGTATTTGTGTGGCAGAGGAGCTGGTGCAGACTGGGACTGATGGCTTTTTTTGGGGAGAGGCTGTTCCCTGCCCATTAATCCCTAATTGAGCTTACATTACTTCAGATGAGTGCTGGAGGTGCAGTGAGGGCTGTACAGTAGGGCACAAAATGTTGTTTTATTGCTTGAAATAATTTATGAACATATCTATACTGTGCCCATCAAGTGCAAGCATTGTGAAACATCCTGGTGGGAAGTGATGCTTTATTTCCACCTTTGTTTGACCTTTTGGAGGCTCACACCTCTAAAGGATGTTTTTTATTTCTGTCTGCTTTGTTTTTCTAAGGCTTTTGTGGTTTTCTATAAAAGGGACTTGGCTACAGCTATTTCAGGGAACTCTTAATAGGTCTGTGAGGCAGAACTATCTTTAAAAATGTTTACTCTTAAGAGGAAGAGTATTTATCTACAAGTCTGCTAATTCTTCTTCAGTTGACTTAGATATTTGCTGCACTAAGCTAACAGTTTTTCAAACAAGTTACTAAAGTAAATTTGGGAAACTTAGAATCTACATACAAGTATGGATCCATCTCAGCTGCCGTTGCCTTAGATCCATCCTAGGTCTAAATAAAGCGAAATTTACTCATTTGATCAGATAAGGAAGAGTGGCTGGAATGTTTGTGACTGTGTGACATAAAGGCTGGAAGAGTGTGGGTTACTCTTTCCCCTCTTGGAAAATTTTTAGACTAGAACGTTTGGATGTTGTTACAGACTCTCTAATTTGCATCCCCTTCCAAAATAAAAGCTTGTGTTTAAATGCAAAGAGCAATATCTACTGTGGCACAGCATAAGAAGGTATTTCCTGTCTTATCCTCTGAAAAGAATAGCTGAAGGTCCCTTGTGCTATTCCTTTCATGACATAGGTCATAAACCAGAAAACAGTCACATTTTTTAGGTTACAAACTCTGCTCCTGAGGGAGAAGGCAGGGAGCTAAAGCAGGTACAGCATTAACTGCTTCCTCTTTCTGATCAAGGGGGATGTTTTACATAACAATCTGTATTTCCATGGTTTTGCCTAGGTTGTTGAAGACTATGCTGGGAGATGGCAGGTCCCTTTGCCTCAGCTGCAGGTGCTGCAGACGGCGCTGTGCTGCTTCACGTCTGCCTGTGTGTCCTTCCCAGCCGAATGTGAGCACGTGCAGTATGTACTGAGTAGCCTTGCTTTGTGAGTACTTCTTCTTTTTTGTTATTCCTTCCTTTACAATAGCATAGCACAAGGGTTTCAGATCCTCAAGAGCTCCCCAGAGGGCTTTTACAGAACCAAGAATTGCTGACTAGAATTTAGTTTTGTCTTTTTTGTGTCCTTGTTTAATAGTCAAATTGGCTATGACAGTGTTTTGTCATAAGGGATGTCTGGCAGAATGAATAATCTAAGAAATAAGTGATCATCATAACCTTATTTTGGAGTATTTGAAGACCAGCCTTTGCCAGTAGATAATTTAAAATAATTTATCTCAAATTTTTACTTCTGTACTTCTAGTGATGTAATAAGCTAAGTACTTCTTAAGATAAATTTCTTAAGAAAGAAGTCAATTACTTTAAAATTGTATAGATTTTTATGTTTGAGTCATCAAAACGCTTGCAGGAATAACTGCATGACGAGTAAACCGTCCCAAAGTCACATTCAGCCTCAAGAATTGCAGGATGTTGTGTAAAATTTTGCTCTAATTTCAAGTTTCTTGATGCACTGGTCATTTTCCCACATGAAGATGGGAAATGTCAGGGTAATAAGTACATAAGAAAAAAGAAATGCTGCCTTGAAATGCTGGTGAAGCTTCACTGTGGACATTTCCTGTTTGGTGTCTGTGAAACTGTTTGACAGAGGACTATTTATGGCATCATAAGACCACAATTTTCAAAGTTAAATCAAAACATGGTGACATCTGTTGCAGTGGGTTTTTTCACTAGTTTGAAGGAAAAAACCTACAAAGTTCAAACCATGTTTATATGTACTTCTAAATAGCAAAGCTTGGGAGGTAAAAAGGTGGAAATTCAGGGGGTTTTTTTTGATGGATACATTCTGATAATCAAGAAGTAAATTGGTTACTGAGTTCTTGTCACCTTTGTCTATTTTGATTTTTGAGAGTGGGTTTACTCCATGAGATTTGCTTCCATTCTAGGATGTGACATTATTTATTCTTCTGTCTGGCTGGCACAGTTTTGCATGTGATGTGATATAAAGGCATCCCAGGGCTTAGTAGCTGCAGTTACCTGGGCAACCTTGCTCGAATCTCTTTTGAAAATTCACTGTATATTAGGTCTTAGTTCTTGGAGAGCAAAACTCTGTGCTGTCATCTTTGAATGAGATTTCCTTGGTAACCAGACAATAAACTGTTAACAGGAGCAACTGGTTTATTTGCTATACTTGATAACCTTGCTATTCATAGCAAATGAAGCAGCATCTGCTTTAATATCAGGGGGGTTCTATAATGGTGCCACACTGGTGGTTTTAGGCAATCTTCTGATGTCAAAGCAGTGATGTGATCAATCTGGATGGATAGAAATGTGGATATGCAGTGCTGCAGACAGTTTTGAAATAAAGTTGGAACTGACTGTAGTAATTTTAACTGGAGACTGGTGATGAGGAAATAAAAATATTTTGATGGCTTCCTTTATTAGACTGTGAACAAGTGCCTTGATAACGCAGAAAATTGTAGTTTAGACTTATTCACTATGGATTTCCAGATTTTTTTTTTTTGCAAGATCCTCTTCTTTTTAAATCAGGCAAAGCAAATTTAACATCATTTACTCTAACTAGTTTTGTCTTATTATTTAAGTTCCAGTTTGGTTGCTTGCCAGATCATGATATGACTCATGGCTGACCTTTCCTGAGAGTCAAGTATGCTGCAAAATTTTGTTTAACATGAAATGAGCTAATGTTTTTTCAGAACCACATACTTATTTGGGTAGGGATTGTTTTTTCATTGCATATTTGAATTGAGATTCACAGACTTAGCCTTGAGAGAAATTCTGTCACTGAACATAAGTTTGTATCTATTTCTCTAAGCCTGTTTTTGGCATAGTTAATCATTAGTTAGAAAAAAAAAATTACTTCGGCGTAATCTATTGGAAATCTAATTTTACAGTACTTTTCCATTATTCCTATGGAAAACTTCATTTTGTCTGTGAGCATTAAGACTTTTTTTAATGCACAGTATTCCTGAAAATGTTACTGAGGAGAAAAAAAATGCCTTTAATTTGCACAATATTTTTTGAAGTCCTGCCTGTCCCTTGGAGAGTTGCTCAGTTCTTGTCTGCTGCTCTTGACTTTCTCAATCAGCAATTGCATCTCATTAGTTTAGTGTAATGCCTGCCTGGTACTTTTTCCAAGTAGAAATGAAATTTCTCAGAATCTTCAGGCAGAACAGTAACAGTTGCACTGCAGATCCACGAGTGCCAAGTTTTTGATTGAATTCACTCAACTGCATTATCTGGAGGGAAACTTTTATAAACAAAAACCTGAATTGAAAGGAGATCTGGAAAGCTGCTTTTTACCAACCTCTCTGTTTCTGTAACAGGATTTAAAAGAAATAAAATGCTAGACCAGTATTTTAAAATGATAACCATGGACGCCACAAATCAGTTTGAATCTAAGCAGCTGTTGAAAGTATTAGTCCTTTCTTCACCCATTTCTGCCACCTCTTTTTGGGGTAACACTTGTGAGTTCATCTTGCTGGACAGAGACCTGATCTGCTTAAAAACTTGGTGGTGGTAAAATTCGAGTTGTATGAATTTGAATGCCACACAGAAGGTGAAGGTAGTTTTGTTTGCATATTTGCACAAAAGCTGTCCTTTTCTAAATAATCTTAAAAAGCTTTTTTTGAAAATATAAAATAATTAATACCTTTAAACCAACATCTTAATAGAGAGTCTTCAGTTATGACATGACAGGCTGAAATGAAAGAAATTGTGTTTGTAGAAAGTGCCTGAAAACAGGAATTGTTGGCCACCAAAAACCTTTGAGTGACTGCACATGGCACAAGTCTAGAATTCACAGAATTTCTAGTTTTGGTTTGAGTGCTGCTAAAAGTAAGAGACTTACAGTAGCCTCATTTTTTGAATGAATGTGTTTAGTTTGACTTGTCACTACTTCTGTTTTTTAGGAGTTTTTTTGAATTGCTGCTGTTCTTTGGAAAGGATGAGTTCTATGAAGATCCTTTGAAAGATATTTTAGGTTCAATCCAGGTAGTGTTGCCTACTTTCATATAAACTTTTAATATTATTTTAGTAGATGTAAAGTTAGTTTTTGTGAATATATGACCTGGAGGAAACGTGCCATTATAATGAAAGAAACTTTGCTTGTTTATGTCTATTTAGAGCTTCATGTCATTCAGTTAATGACATGAGATTTCATGTTTCCCCTCTGGTTTTAAACACTAAATTTGAAATTGAAGCTTCATCTCAGTGAAGACTGAAAATGGATAGTTTAATTTGTTCTATTCTTGGGTAGATTGGGACAGAGTTTTCTATGTCTATGTACAACTGCATACGATAAATGACCCTGAATTAAAATCTTGCTTTGCCAGGTAAGTGTGGGGTTTGGTTTGTTTGGATTTTTTTTTTTTTTATACCCAAAGGGATTTTTTGGGTTGTGCCACCATGAGAGGAAACTTTGTAGGGAAAGGAAGGATGAAAGCCTGAGTTGTGTCTCTGTTAATACTGCTCATGGAACTATAGTTTGAGAAAAAGCTCTTCCTTTGTTTTTATGTTGATACCTGTCTATTACTGCTTCTCCAAATTAATATGCCAGCACTGTTTCTGCATCAGTTGTGGAATCAAACTGGCAGTGAAAAGCAGGTAATTGTATGTGGATGGAAGCCATTCTTCTGCTGCATTTTTTGTTTCAATATTAGAGAACTCTCTCATTACTAAAATTTTCTGTTGATTAATGGTGGTGTTGACACTTTTACAGCAAATAATGTGTGAGGATGAGAGGGAAGTTGACATGTGAAAATCATGGCTGGCTAAAGCATTCCATGATATTACAGGCAAACATAATTCCTGTTATGTAGAGATTTGGAGAAAAATGGTTGCTTGAGGGCTGGTGACTCATGGCTTAATTCAGTTTTTCCCTCAGAAATCACAAATCCAGCTCAACATGTCTAAATCTGTTGCAGGCTGCCATGAGGTGAAGGCTTGTGCCAGTAATATCTCCAGTCCAAGTTGGTTTTGCATTGTTATACAAATGGAAGACTCTTTCTGAGGGCTGTAGAAGCCATGAATTTGACCTTCAACAGTTCTGTATTTCTATTTGTATATATATATGTATATATATATATGCTATAAGATCAGTTGTTGCTTTAGGGCTTTCTGTATCATCAATGAAAGACTTTGTAGCTCAGATTATTGAGTGAGGAAATGCTCAGCCATGCATGGGTTTCTTGGTTTGTATCTTTGGGATAGCCTGTTTTTAGACAACATCTTGTTATTCTGTCTAATTGTTTCTATTTTTACCCTTAGGAATGTCAGAACCTTCTACATAAATACAGGAATCTGAACCTGGAACTAGTGACTCGAATCATTCGAGATGGTGGACCATGGGAGGATCCAGTATTACAAGCAATTCTTAAAGCAAAGCCTGTGTCACAGGAATTAGGTACTTCATTTATCACACTAATTTTCTAGAGTACTGAAAAACGTGTTCAATTTTGCTTTTTTAAAATACACAGGTTCAGGTGTTATCTGCTGGCATTGCACAGTGTTTTAACTATTTTTTCTGTAGTAAAATGTGCTGGTCCCTTTTTTGTTTGAAAGAAAGCTGAATTTCTTTGCTAATTTAAGTCTGCTCTTATAATGTAGAGATCAGATTGGTCAGACACAGGCAACTATGGAGTAGTTCATAAAATTCACCGGGTGAATTTCCCAAATCTAACTGTACGTTTAAAGCATGGAGACAACTTGACTTCAGTTAGACTCCTGAAATAACATGTTTGGAGAGGATCTGACGTGTATTTGTCTCCTGGCACTCTGACTCATTTAATTTTTCTCTTCAGTTGTAAATAGTTGTGGCTTTTCTTGGTTCTGTTTCCAATGATGCCCATGGCTACATGTGACAGCTGCTTTCTTTTTATGGACATGTAATTCCTGGAGCTGGGAAAGGTGCAGTGCATGGGAACAAAATCACTGGAATGCTAATGAAACTTCCTGAGAGGAAAAATACCCAAGCTACAGTCAAGTCTTTACTAACATATTAAGCAACAATGTTCACAGGGGAACTCTTAAAAGTTGTTTTTAGTTTGATAGTGATGGAAAATGCCAGCTCTTCTCTATTATAATGAAGTGCCTGATAGAAACTCATCACTGTGTTTGTGACAGTGTGTCCATTGAGAGAGAGGAAGAGCACAAAAGTCAGGACAGCTCAGTGAGCTGCCTCCTTAACCAGAACAAGGGTTTTTGATAGCAAATCAACATCATTATGCCTTTGTTGTTCTGTCTCTTTTGTGAAACAACTGCTTGAGCAACAGATTTACCCATGATTTTTATTATATATCTCATAAAGTTCTGGTCAAACACCTGCAGAAAGAAAATGAAAACCAAGATGAACCTTGTTTTGTTCTGCATTGCATGATTTTGGTAATTATGATGAGAAATTAGGTCTTGATCTCCCTCTCTCCAGCAAAGAATTAGTTTAGTCCTTTGCTGTAATGATTCTCTTGGTCATCATGAATCCTCTCTATGATGGGTAATAGTTTGAGGATGTTTGTTTTTTACCTGGCAGAGCAAGAATGAGACCTGTTGTCACTAGATGAGCACTTTGTTCCCTTTTGTTTCAGGCTGCATCTCCTTCCCCTCTGCTGAGAGATTTTCTCTCCTTTTACCTTGATATCCTCATACACACCCTTGACACATCTCATCTGTGCTGACAAATGTTTTATTTTAGATAATTTATATTTTGAAAGCCTGTTCTTTCTTCCTCTCGCTTCCTCTAAAATTTGATTCTTGTGAAGTCTTACACAAAGCAAACATCCTGTGCTGCTTTATAGGCTAGCAGTGTTTAGTGTGTATTTTGAAACTTGGCCATGTAGCTCCCTCAGGGGTTATTTAAAATAGGAAAAACTGCCTATTATTGCTGAATCACCAACGATTCCTTGCAAAAATCAGTTTGTGTGCATAATCCTGTCCTGGATTCAATAACTCCATGGACAAGCTTAGGCCAAGACAAACCTCTCTGTGCCTGTCTTTAGAGGAGTTGTAGTAAACTTTCAGATGTCACAATCTCTTTGGAGATGGCTGGAAACAAAGCAGTCATTGAGTTGGAAGAAAAATAGTAGGGTTGAGATATAGGAACAATCAACTTCTAATGGACTAGGACGAATGAGGTGGGCATCTAGAAGAGAACATGACAGAGTGCAGTCAGATGGAGCAATTAATGATTTTCTGAGGTGCTGGTTGATGTCTGTTGCTCTAAAGCAAAGCATCACTGCCTGGGCAAGAATAAATGTTGTTTCTTAGTGTCTCTCAGGCTTGGCCAAATGCTACTGTAGCTGGCAGTTTGTGGGGTTAGAACAGCTCTGTGTGCTGCCATGGGAAAATAGGACATTCCAGGACAGGGAGGGAGCACTGCCCTGCCAGCAGCATCAGTGAAACTGTTTGGAAACAGAGAAGGCTGTAGGAACCCCCATCCTTGGAGAGCTCCTGCTGGCAGTGGTGTAGGGTGTGGAGATGCCCTTCCCTGGGAGAGGAGGCTGTCAGTCTCATTTCTGGAGCAAAAGGGACCTGAGAGTTCCCCACACCAGATGGGAATGGTAGAACAGGGTGAGCTGAGCTCTGTGCAGTGCAGTTCTCCCTCCTTTAAGAGAAAAGGATGTTACAGCCACCTGTTAGATGGGCAGCATTTTCTTACCATTAGCACTTACCAAAACTGAGTATTTCCAGCCTTATTTTTCTGTAATGCTTGCATACAAAACAGAGGATGTAGTTTATTATCCTAAGGGTGGTAATTCACAAGAGGAGAGGCCTTTACTTGGCTCTAAGGACTTTTCCATATAATGACTTTTTCTTGCAGTTCATCGCCCCCATTGGACACTGGCTTGCCTTTTAGTCCTCTTGTTTTCTGAGCTTGTTCTCAAAAGTGCTAATGGATAATGGGAATGAGATGTTTCTTTCTTACAGTGCATCTGTTAACAAATCAAATTGAAACCTGACACCTTGAATGATACTGCTTAAATGTTCATTAGCATGGAACACTGCTAGCCTGCATAAAAATAAAGATGCTAGAGAAATTGTGGGTTTGAGGGTAAGGAATTATTTCAGTCGTTAAAAAAAAAAAAGCTTTAATTGAAAGCTTATTGTACAAGTAATCTCTTCATTTTGGGGGAAAAAAATCTTTGTTCTGTTTGTGGATTTTAGTAACCATTTCTTAAGTATCACTTCAAGTTGCTTGTAATTAATACGGATTCCTTCTAAGGGATGAACTTTCAACCTTCACTGACTTTAAATTGACAATCTCATTCTTTCTTTCTTTAAAACATGAAACACTGAAGTTGTAGCCTTGTAGCTAGTGGTATTTTAACTTTTAATCCACAGAGATACTACAATCTGTATGATCTTTTATAATAAAGGTGCAAGGCATGTCTTCTAGGTATTTCTGAATTTCCAGTTACTTCAGTGTTGAGTATTTTCAGTATCTCACTTGAAATTATTTCATTCCGATATTAGTGTTAATATTATCTTTGAGAGCTGAAAAAAAGATTTCCAGAAATGAGGAGCCAGAGTTTAAAGGTATTTAGATAGGAATTGTATCCAATATCACTTTCAGAGGAAGATATGTTTTCCAAGCAAGCAAAATCAAGGCATTCAAAGCTTCTTAAGGCACTAGGATGTGAATTGTAGTTAACTCATTTCACCAGTTTGAGGTCTTACATTTTAATGGATAATGAGTCTCTTGAGGTTTTTTAAAATACTTATAATTATAGCTTTGGAGGTGATGTCAATCTTGTACTTCTGACTGTCACATGGATTCTACTGTGGAGAAAGGAGGGAATTTTCTTTCTTTAAAATGCTCACATCTGCTTCTATATAATATAATTTTTACCAATCCTTTGCAGCACCTTGTGTTAACTTGTTAGAAACAAAATACTGAATTAGATTACTGATGTAAGATAAATAACAATTTCTGTTTCCAAGCAGAAGGACAGGTTTCTTATAGTATTTAATTTAATTTTTAGCAGAGCCTTTATTTTTCTTGATATTATTTGTTATTAAAAACAACATTACATTTAGATATATTTGTTGTTTGGACTTCATATTCTAATTGCCTTTAAATCTTTCTTTTCTGTGCAGTTAACAAATATTTAAGCTCTGAAAATCCACTGTTCTTTGAACTCCGTGCCAGATACCTTATTGCCTGTGAACGCATCCCTGAGGCAATGGCTCTTATCAAATCTTGCATAAATCATCCAGATATCAGTAAAGATCTGTATTTCCATCAAGCTCTTTTCACCTGTCTTTATATGTCACCATTAGAAGATCAGCTATTCCAGGAGGTATTGTTTGTCAGTATACATTTCTTTTTTAAAATGAAGTGGTGCTTTATACTTGCTGTGTACGAGTTGTCAAGAGGAGCATGTGGAACTCTGATTTTGTGGAACCAAATGTCATAAAATCAGGCAGCCACACTTAGTGCTGGCTTAAGCTTGGAGAAGTTGAATGTGAAGTGCCTACAAATCTTGTTGACCTAAATGCAATTTTATGGTCAAGTATTCCTGTAGATGTAGTTCCTAAATATTTTGTGACTTCAGTGTATTGACTATTTTACTATTGACAAATTTAGTAAAAGCACTTGAGCCTAATTGATGTTAATCATACATTATGTAGCTTTGTTAAAGTTTTTTAATGATGCCCCAATATGTAAAATGACACTTGAGCTGAATGTGGCCCTATTTTATCACTGATAGCATTTGGTAGATAAAATTATTTATCTTATTATTATTATGCTTTTCTTAACCTTGTTTTAAGAAAAGTGGCAAGAACAAGCAAAAAGGTGCTTTTGTGTTGTATTTTAATTTCTCAGACAATTATTCTGCTGGTCATTACTCTAAGAAATATGAAAGATCTTGAAATGCCTCCAAATTCTTTACTTATAGATGTACACAAAAGCCATTCCAAAGCCATCCTGTGTTAATAGCAATTCCTGAAGTTTTTAGTAGAGCAAGGTCTGACTGGTTTTGATTTCATGTCAGCAAATTGATCTAAATCGATTTTATTTTGATTGTATAGCACTTGTTGAGGACTGATTGCAAGAGTGGAATTGAGATCATCTGCAACACTGAAAAAGAAGGGAAGACTACCTTAGCCTTACAGCTTTGTGAATCCTTCCTAGTCCCACAGCTCCAAAATGGGGACATGTATTGTATATGGTAAATACTTTATTTCTGGGGAAGCAGCTGAGCAGAAAATACATGCTTATTGCCAAAATGAAACTCACCTAACTTAAAAATACCAGATAAAAATGATTTTTAAATGTTCCTGGTGCTTCTGTTGTGCCTGTTTGCCCTTTTACACACAGTCATAGACAGGGTAGCCTAATAGTTCATAACTCAATATTTACTGTTTCCAAGTAACAGAAAAGTGAACTTTTGCATACCTTACCTAGAAATGTAGCATTTATTATTAGCAAAATGCAGTCTTGTAGGCTTAACCATGTAGATATCTTGCTGTGTAACTTGTAGTGTGTCACCAGTGTGCCTAAAAAGAAAATGTGTGGTGCTGGAAATGTGCTCTTAATTATGGAAACTTGGATGTCATGAACAGAGGTATCACCTCAGTGGGGTTCTCTAGAAAACATTGAAGATGCCTTCACACACATTCAATTATTTTTATACCTGGACTTGGTTTTAGGACTAAGAAGTGTTTTCTAGAGTGCTGGCAACAAATTTCATCATTCTGGGGACTGAAAGATGGCTAAGGAATATAATCCTTCTGTTGAGCCTGTATAATTTCTGTACCTAAATGAACATCTGCATTCCTTGATAAAATGTTTTGTTTATGTAGTTAAAGCAAAACAGCCTAGCAAGGATTTGACAGAGATCGAATTATCAATCTGTCTAACTAATATTTATATTGAGTTCCGGGGCTACCTTGGATTTCTGTGTTCAGATTGCAGGAAATCAAAAAGCTTTGTTGTCTTGAGAAACTAATGAAAGTTAGATAAGGTAATGTTTACTTTGATATTCATATTTTTCCTTAACTACTGGACTGTAGGAGGAGTAATTGCTCAATCAAAAGCATTGGGATTATGATAATGACATCCATTTACAATACAATGTGTTGGTAATAGCTACTGACATTTTTCATCCAGTCTGTCCACGAAAAGTTGTACAGGACTCTCCCCATAGGAAAGATGAAGTTGAATCAAAAAGGTAGAGTTTGTGTGAGCTCAGTGGGAATTTAATCCATCTTTGCTGATTCCTGCCCAAAAGCTGCATCTCCCTATTTCTTCCTAGGAAATTACAGGTGTAACCTCCATGGATTAACGCTTTCTGTTTGGGGGAGTCAGTCTTTGAAGAAGTGCATTTTCAATACTGTAATTAAAACTCCCTTTTGCTGTAATAACCTGTTGACCTTGCTCTTGCCCAGCTGATTGAGTTTTGCATCATCCATTTTTGAAATTGCTGTTCAAAGCAAGATGTATCTCTTTTTGTTCTGGCAAATCAGACATCAAAGATGAAATTCCAGTAGAGGCTTGAGTACTGTATGACTCCCGGTTTTCAGGGAAATAATCTTGGCATCTCTCAGTACTTTAATTTATTCAGAATGTAGAACTTGAGGATCTTTGGAAGAGGGTTCAGAGCAGTTCTGTCTGTGCAGCTCAAACAGATGTATCATTTTTCACAGATGCTGAGCCTTAACAATTGTGTTCCCAGCAAGAACTCTGTGTAATACTTAATAGCTCATGGAAACTGCAGCAAAGCTTGTCAAGGCATGACTATACTCTAGTCCAATTTTTTGAAGAATTAGGAGCCAGGTTAAATTAACCTACAGAGTCTATTTTTCCCCAGGGAAGATTTTAGTGTCGCCAGCAGAGTATAAATCATCTCACCTTGTCTGGAGCTGAGGTCCTTGCAGATCTAACAGAGATCTAGCTGCTAACACTACAAGCAAAGATAAGACAACAAAACAGATTAGAAAGCTGTAAATAGCAGATATTTGCTGCAGCCTAAATGAAATCTTCAAGCTAAAACCATTAGTTGTCATCTTGGAGGAAGATGAACTTTAAGGAGCTTGGTTACGAAACTCAAATTTTCACTGCTGTTAAGAACAAATTCTAGATTCAGATGAACAAATAATTTTTCTCAAGTGAAATCATCAAGCAAGCTGTGCTTGGTCATACTAAAAATATTTTTGTGTGAAGCAATGGTAAGAAATCAATTCATAATACTTTGTATCCAAGTCTTGTCTCTTCAGGAAGACACATAGTATTTTGATAAATGTTATTTTGGCTGTTTCCAGGTGATTCCTATGCAGTAACTTCAGTAAGTGAAAGAATCTTTACCACAGGTTTGAACAGTCTTTTGGTAAAGCATGTTCCCTACTTATTAAGAGTAGCAAAGGGTTTAGATCCAGCTAAGTTAGGGAGGGTTTAACCATCATTTCATGTTGCTGGTGGAGGCACACAGTGGTTTTGGTATTTTGTAGGTGGTTAAGAGGCTGGAATGCATGATTGCCTCTGGTAAAGAGGTGCTGAGTTGTGTGATCTCCCAGTAACAATTTAAGTTGTCCCAACAAAGTCAGAAATGGACTTGAAAAAGAGAATCCATTGTATTGACGTAGAAAAATAAAACTAAAAGACTAAAATAGTGTTTTATGTCAGAGTCTAGGTAAATGGTGGGTAACACCTTGTTGTTCAGCCATGCAGCTCTTCCTTCTACTTCCAGTTTTCTGCTTTCCTTTTACAACTCTTTCCTTGTGCCAGCCTAGCACTTTTCTGAACACACAGCAAGCCCCTTTAACCACTAATCTCTCAAGAATAATTTGATTTTTCTCATATTCTCTGGAATTAGTATTGAAATGGCTTGCTCTGAAATGGTGAGAGGCAAAGCAGTGAATGAGATGGATTATTGTGTAACATATAACAGCAAAACTACTCAGTTCTTACTTTTGTACTTTAGGTTGAGACTTCTACTGAGTTTTTAAGAATGGTTTAGTGCATGAAGACACTAATTTCAAACTTGCATATGAAGTTTGCAAATATGTAGGATTCAGGTTTCCAGCCTGGTAAAGGCAGAGGTGAGCAGTTTGTATGTTTAGAAAACCAGAAAGACTTTGTGTGTAGAGCTGCTTATAGGTCTCCCTTTTCAGTTTCCCACATAAGCTTGATCTTTATTTCAACTTTAGTTCCCTTGGGTTCTGAATGAAAGAAAACAATCAAGGTCTCAATGTCAAGCAGAATTTTAGAGCTGTTCTGAACTTAGAAGTGGAGTTGGTTTTGTCATAGGCAGTTCTGTCACTTCCCTTCTTTCAGGCTCGGAGCTCACTAAGAGAAGCTTAACCTCAAAATGTTTGTCTGACTCTGGAAATCAGCCAAATATTTTGTCAGTAACCAGGTTTGTTTTCTGAGGGAGGAGCCTGCTGGAGTAGACAAGTGTGTTCCTTCAGAACATGGAAGTCAGTGGGTCCTGCTTTCATTGTAATGCTGTGGTGGGATTTCTCTGGAGTCCTAGCTAGACCTAGCCTTTGTGTGAGATCTTAGTGCTGGCAAAAATCTTCTTGTGACTAAAAGTTAGCCTAGTTGCCTTCCTAAGTCTCTGAATTAAAGTGCACAGAACTTTGATGCTCTAAGCTTCAATTAGCTTTATTTTATAGGCTAGCACATCACTTGAGCAGAGTTCAGCACTAATCTGTTCTTACATTTTCTTTTCTCAGATAGGAATGTTTTTTAACTGCAACTCATAGAGATGCAGCATAGCTGTAGAGCCAGAAAGTTTGGTGTAAATGCTTTAGGCAGAAAATTGTGCTGTAATAAGTGGAGAACACCACTATTTCCTGCCACATCAGGAGCTTCTGGTGCTGCTTCCATTTTTCACATTCAAAAGCTTCTTTTCCTGAAGGACTCTTCATCCTTGTACTGGAAGTGACTTAATCCCAAGAGCATACAGATGTTTATTGCCTGTGGTGTTGAGGGCTAGGTGCTGTTCCATCTGATTTTATTGTGCACTTCTCTGAAACTGAGCTATTCAACAATACATGAATGTTTTGTTGAATATTTAATTGGTTGGTGATAGGAGATACCCTGAATGCTTTAACAAAGTAATTAAGTTGCATTTTCCGTTGTGCACGTTGTGTGCAGTCGTGGTGTTAATTAGGTCAGTGTTACACCCTCAAATATTATTTAAATCACAGAATACGCAAATAATTGGCTTTAGTGATGCATTGTGCTTAGTGAGAGAGCTCTAAAACTCAATGTAACTGGAATATTTTATTCTCTACCTAATAGGGACCTGATCTTCATTTGGAGTAAACTGCAGCTCAAATCTAACCCATCCAAACAAGTATTTGTGGACCAGTGCTACCAGCTTCTAAGAATTGCTACAAATGTCAGAGTAATTTTCCCTTTCATGAAAGTCATTAAGGATGAAGTAAGTTGTGTCTGTTTTCACCTCATCCACCATTCTTTTGGTAACAAGTTAAACTAAAAAGAAGTGATGTTTATACTGTGTAATGACTACTTTTGGTGGAAAGTTAAAAAAGAGGGGTTAGGGAAGGACACAGTATTATCTTTAAAATTTTGTCAGGTTCCAGAATGGGCTTCAATATTATGATTGCTTGTGTGGTTTTAAGGTTTATTTTTAAAAACTGAATGCTGAGTTTTTCTGTTTCTGCAGCAAGTTTGAGGAATAAGTCCATGGGATAAATGTGAATGTGTTATTGGTTGGGTTTTTTTTTCAGCCTGACCTCTTAAGGAAATAGTAAGTAATTGTATGTACCCTTCATCCTTGTTAAATTCTGAATCTTTTTACCAATTCTAATCAAATCTTGAAAAAAATTGCTTACTATAACATAAAGGAAAAGGCAGAATAATACAGGTGAAGACATTATTTTGCTTCAGAAAATGGTGCTGCATTTCATGCTTCATATCTCAGTCTTATTCTGCCCCATCTGCAAAAGATGTAATGTGCAATGCTTTGCACACAGGCCTGAGACTTGTTTCCTAACAAATGTTATTTGCCATTGACCTGACTTAACAGAGCTCCTTCATATTTTATGCCTTAGATGAATTCTATATCTTGTCAGATCTCAATGCATTAATTTGTTGCTGTTCAAGGATATGTATTCTAAAATGCTTGTGGTGATATTAATAATTCTATTTGCATCTGAATAGTCTCATTATTTTAATAATCCCCTAATTATGGAACATTGTCTGTATTTGTTAAAACCCAAATACAGGAGGTATTAATTATTTCTAAATTTCCTGTACCTCTTTTGTTGGGCAGTGTATTTCTGACTGTTCCTCTGAGTTCCATGTTCATGAGGGCCCCCAGCTTGAAGTGGGGAATAGGAAATCTCATTGGAAGGATGGGTCATCAGTTTTGGAAAATGAAGCCTTTAGACTTCTTGGCCGTGGGTTGCTCAAAACTGTGAGCAATATTACCATGGTTTTTACGTAATTCAAGCTAAAAAAGTTACAAGGCCAAAATACAGAGGAGCTGTCCAATTATAGTGCGAAGCAGCCTAGGTAATGAAGAGGCAGGCTGATATGATCTCTTGCACTTCTGGTTTATATCCCCAAATAATTGTCTTTAACTAGAGAGCTGCATGGGGCAGAGCTGAAGCTTTGTAGCTGTACAGCTTTCACTGCAGACCATTTTTGTATCTGTATTTATAGCCTTGTTTGAGCAATATTTTCAAGCGTTCATGCCCTTGGATGAAGTTCAGTAGCTGGATGCTTTCCTGCTTGGCAATAGAATATAAATATGTGCGATGTTTGGGAATTGTTGATTGTACACTGTGATTTCCTTCCTGCAGGTTGGTGAAGATGGCCTTCAGATCTGTGTTGAGATATGTGGATGTGCCCTACAGCTGGACCTCCGTGAAGATCCCAACATGAAAAGTCTTATTTATAAAGCAATCGCTCATTTTCTGCCAAATGACTTGGAGATCCTCAGAATTTGTGCTCTCTCCATCTTTTTCCTGGAGCGCACCTTGGAGTCTTACTACACTGTTGAGCACTTGTACAAATGTGCAGATGAAGAATACAATGAGTGCACTAGTTCTGTTCAGAACCGCGTGCGGTTCGAGCTGCTGCCCATCTTGAAGAAAGGATTGTTTTTTGATCCCGAGTTCTGGAATTTCTTGATGATCAAGCAGAATTGTTTAGCCTTGTTGGGGGATAAAGCCTTGGATGGCTTGAGTGAAAGTACACTGGAAAACTCTCCTGCAAACACAGAGAAAACAGCAGAGTACAGGGCTCTGGGTGAGGAACGTGGCTGTTTAACAGATGTCAGCAATGGGGAGCTTGACGCTGGAAACTGCTCCGGAGCCCGCTCCAAAGGGAATGCCAGAAAGAACCACCAAGCTCTTGAGGCATCCAAAACGTTGGATCAGACTGAACCAAGGCACCGCTGTGTGATCTGCAACAAGGAGTTCCTTGGAGATCACATAGTGAAACACGCACAAGCTCACCAAAAAAAGGGCAGCTTCTCCTGTGTGCTTTGCACCAGGAAGTTCAGGCAGAAAGGACTCATGCTGAAGCATTTAAGGAATCATGTCAGGAAGATAGAAAGGCAACATCTTGCTGCAGCTCTTGAGGCTGGTCAGGAGGCTCCTGCTCTTCATGAAGTGCAATGTTCAGGTGTTTCTGTGTCTCTTGAAAATGGGAATTCTGAGGGTTCCAAAGATACTGAACCAGAGGCTACCGTAGCTACAGTAGCTCCGAGTTCTGATCAGGTCCAAGAGGAGGCTGAGACTGCAGAACAGGTTTTTGAGGCAGTGGAAAACCATCTAAGTGACCAGGATGATGCTACTGAAAACAGTAGTGACAGCTGTTTTAATAATGTTCCTGATGCTTTAAGTACAGAGAGTTTGCCTGAGGATGATGAGAGCTCCAGTAAAGAGTCACCCATTCTGCATAAAGTGAATGGAGTGTTTTGCCCTCAAAAAGATATTGATGCTTTGGATGAGGAAGGAACCTTTAAGTGCCCTGCTAATGGTTGTGCTAGAGTGTTTAAAAAAATAAGATTCCTCAACAAACACGCCAGAAAAACTCACCCTACTGATCTGAAGGTGCAGCAGCATATAATGAAATGGAATAAAGGAAAATGTCGCTTCTGCCAGAGGAAATTTGCTGATTCCCAGCATTTTATAGACCACCTGAAGAGACATGTGTATCCAAATGTTTACTTTTGTTTACACTTTAATTGTAATCAGAGATTTAAGCTGTCGACTGAGCTTGCAGAACATACGAAAAGTCACAGTGTGTTTAAAGCCCAGTGCAATTTCTCAAACTGCTGTGAGCTATTTGAGGAGCTCCCTTTGCTGTATGAACACGAGGCTCAGCATTATTTAAATAAAACCCCAGAATGTTCAGAAGATGCAAGTGAAAAAGATTCTTCAGATGATCCTTCAGAACTCTGTAGTTACCAAGATGATGATGAATCTGTTAATGAAAAAGAAACTGTAGATTTACCAATTCCAACCTGGAAGTCAAGGAAGGATTCTGCAGAACCAAAGACGTATATTCAAAGTGTGGAGAAGAAAGCAAATAATGTAATTCACAATGGAAATGAAAGCTCACCTGAGGGTAGTGCTCCAGTTTTAAGTTTGATAGACCAAAAGACACCTGTGTCACAGCCAAATCCTGAAAACTGTAATGTTGTTAGTGACCAACTGGTCAATGGGCACAGTGACCCAGATCAAACATCATCCAAGGCAGCCCAGATACCTTTGGACAGAGTAGCAGATGAAACAAGGACAGAAAATGGGTCAGTGTTACCAGTTTTACAGAATTGTCATGATGCACCACAAAATAATGCTCCTGCGGCCTCACAAGTACCTTCTAAACCAAATCAGACAACAGAGACTACTTCATATGGTGTCATCTTAACAAAACCCTACGTCAGACCGTTGCCTCCCAGTTACCTTGATGAACGTTATATTAGCATGCCAAAACGGAGAAAAATTTTGGCCGATGAAGTAGATGCTTACTCTGAACAAGACAAAATTTGTAGCAAATCAACAGAAAGATTTAGATGTGGCAACTGCTTGACCATCTACTGTAATTCAGAAGCACTTGAGGCTCACCTTGCACAAAAGAAGTGTCAGACGCTCTTTGGATTCGATTCAGATGATGAAAGTAAGTCCTGCAGTCCTTCCATGATGGTTTCTTTGGCAGTCAATAGCAGTCAGAAAATGGTCTTTGAAAACAGGAATAGATAAGACACAGGTACTCTGCTAAACTGGAAGTTGAAATTGGACATACTGTTCAGAATAAGAAAGAGGTGGTGAGAATTTGTAGGCAAACTCATGGAAAAGACTTCTGATAAAACAGAATGGGGTAATTCAATCTGTCTTTCCTTGCATGTTTGACACTAAACATGGTGAAAAACATAAGCAGTGTTCTAGATTAAGGAATGATTTACATTCTGATCTTTTGTCTTTTACAGGTGCCTGATTCAATGTTGTGGAAAAGTACCAGATGAGGAGTAGTGGTGTAAGGAAACACTACGTGAAGCAGCATCAGTTTGTTTCCCAGTTGGCCTTAATCATGAAGCAGTCTCAAATTCCTATAGAAAAGCATGACCTTGATAAAGAGAAAGCACATTTTCTAGACTAAACTCACAAAGAAGTAATAGGAGCTCTGCAGGTCTTGAGTCCAGAAAAGTTGCTACAAAACCCCCAAAGTACCAGTTATCCAAAAAAGCCATGTTCATTCCAAATGTATGATTGAAGTTTAGTGGCACAGCTTTTCTATCATGAAGGTTGAAGGACAATGAGTCATAGAGGTGAGCAGGCAGAGGAAGCAGAGGTGTTCATTGCCTTGTGGAAATCCAACCAGCCAGTTCTGAAAGCTGCTTTAGTGGTTAATGGGTATCTGTCCACACAGCTGAGAAGGACTCATTCAAGGAGGTGTTGCATTCTTACCTTGTGGATAAATGCATAAAGAAACCATCCATTCTTTTTCTTTTTTAAAGTCTGAGTGTGTGAGTCCATTATCTGCTCAAAAGCATGGAGCTTGTTTCATAAACTTGTACTCAGAATCCAAAGAGGAATGTGGAAGGAAACCTTGAGCTAGATGGGATGCTGGAATAGCCAAAAACTTGAAATACAGAACAAGCAGGAAAAAGTGAGTTGATGTGCTATTTTGTGAGACTTGCACACTGTGGAAATCAGATGCATGCAAGAGAAGCCCTTTGCAAGGCTGAGGTAAAAGTGACTCCTGTAAAACATCTGCTGTAGGTGTGGGAAGACCAACACAAGTGATAGATTGTGTGGATATTAACAGCAGCTGATGGAAGCAAATCTGGAATGTTGGGAGGGCTAAGATTGCAGAGTTAAACTAATATTCTGCAAGCACAGAGGTCCCTCAGCTGTTGGTAGGACAGACAAGAGCTTGAGAAGGCAAACAGAAGCTGAGCACATCAGGTTGGGGTGAACAAAAAGGTCAGAAAGAACCTGTTTCACATCTATCATGTTGCTTAATGGTGGTGGGCCACAACTCAGTACTGTCACTAATTATTCATTGTCTAGAAGGGAGAAAAGAGGGATCCTCTCACTCCTGAAGACACATTGCAATCCTATTTAGTTGCATCCCTTGAAAGGAAAGCCTTTCCCTGAGGCTGGTGAAGGAGTTACTTAAATGTTAAGCACTTTATTCACAATTCACTGTTCATAGAAACAATCACAATATGAAGACATGAAACAGGAGTTCTTCAGTTCTATATGGAAAACTGAAATACAGAAGATTTTTGAAACCGAAAAGATGCTGTTGTAGATTTTGGTCTTCCTACCCTAAGGCAGAGGTGTGGCAAACATGCACATTGTCCAGTTACTGTGCTAATTTATCCTCTAATTTATCCCACACTGTCTTGCCACATAATATTTTTTTATTTGGGATCCTGTTCTATGAAAATTGTAGTGGGATTGCAGGCACGGGATGGACAGGGGTGAGAACTGATGTTCAGAGTTATTCCAGAAATGTAGGACAGCACAGAGCAACTGTTCCTGCTCAGCTGTCACTGAAGAGTTCTTCACAGTGTGTGCAGGGCTTAAATCAACAGGTGGGTGAAAATTAATGAAAAAATCAGGGGGTGCATAAAACCCCTGTTCATTGTAGCAATGGCTCACTCTTGCAAACCTAAGGGTTTCTCTGTAAGATTGGCTGTGAAGTAGTTCTGGAACATAAACTCAGTAGTTCAGTAATGCCTCTGCTAATAATCCTCTGTGGAAGTAAAAAGATATTTGCATTAATTCTGCTTTCTTTCCCCTTCCTGCAAGGTAAAAAAGAATGCTAACTTGAAATCATGTTTTTGAGTTCTAGAAGAGTTTTGCCTTAACTTTGAGTTGGATTAACATAAAAGGTTATAAAATTATGATCACAGGTATGTGTGCATTACATGAATCCCAGTTATGGCCCACTATGATGTTTGAGGCACCAAAGAATTTTTTTTTTTGCAGTTGCAAAAAACCTAATTTAATGCATCATTCATTATATATGCGTATATACACACTATATATATATATTTACATGTATAAATACCTAAAAAGTTTTAAACATGAAGTTAATGGGGTCCTTATCAGACAAATGCACTTTCACATTTTTTACTTTCAAGATACCAACTAATTTTTAAGGACCCGGGTACTGTGTTGAATGTTCCCAGTCTCTCCCTTCTTTGCTTGACATTGCTTAAATATATTTGGGGGAAAAAAAAAGTTTAAAGTATTATAGTTCTGAAAATCTAAAAAGTGAGTCAAGAAAGATAAAGATGCTTGTGTCAAATCTTTTTAATGTACCTTTTAATCTTTGGTGCTTTTTGCTTTTCCCTGGAGCTCCATATGTCTGAAGATGCTTTAAAAACATGATTGAGACGTGTATTATCTTTGGTTTAAGTGTTTAGATAAATGCATCTGTGTACATGCATAAACTGTGACCATAATTTTTTGTACCTGCATTAAAGTCATTTTTGTTCCAAGATGGTTTTCTGGGACACTACCGTTTGTTTCTCTCATGTATTCAGTGTGTACACTCTGGAGAAGAGGAGGAAAATATGAATTCTTATGTAGGTGAAGATGAGCATCACCCAACAATTATCAGCAATCTGTTAAATTGACTTAAAAGTAGCAAGTGGGTGGTAATGTTTTAAAATTATTTCCACTTGAAAAGACATTGCATTTTCTTTAATCTGCTCTCTGATACCTGTTGGTATTGTCAGATAGGTGCAGTATTAAACAACTTTAATCAGAGGCAAAAAGATACTTGGATCATGTGTGGAATAATTCTAATCATGTGTCCAATAATTCTCCATGCTCTTTAAGGATTCTTTTATTTTGAGTAAGCCTGCAACTTCTAAGGCTGAAAACAGGTTGCAAGTCTTGAAAGTTGGAGGTTTTTCAGTTGATTTTTTTTTTCCCTAGGCATTTAAGCATTGTGTGATATAATTGGAAATCCTTGAAGATGTATCACTTTGATTCAATAAATCCTGAAGTACGTGTGTAGTGTAAGCTTCCAGCTACCCTAAAGCTGCCTGAAGTTATCCATGAGCTTAGGAGCCTTGTTGGATCAAAGTTGGTGCAATTCAGTGCTCATAATTGTATTTAATAACATTCCTCCAGCTGGATTTGGACTTTGCTTTTAAGAGTGTCTCCTCTAACCCCCATCATGTTTCACTGTAAAGGTCATGTGATTTCTAATTCCAAAAAGCTGCTGCTTGGTGTAGGCACCTTTTCACAAAAAAAAAAGGAATACTGAAAGTAGGTTGCAAGTGGTCATATCTGTGGGACAAGGTCACTGGTACTTTGGTTATTTAGCCATATTCATAAAAATTATATGAATTGTATAGTTTGGATAATTTATAACATTAAACTTTGTGATTTTAATATCACATGGAAGGTTCAGCTGTACTCATTTCTTTTATTGTTTAACACCAGTGCTATGGACAAAAGACCCAGCGGGGGTGGTAGTGTTACTATTTTCTTAATTTATTTGGTACTGTATAACACCTTTCTGATTAAATGCAGTGTATGCATTTTGGGACTCTTAATTTGTAAAAGCTGTTTCAGGTTCAGCAAGAAAGGAAATTTGTGCTTCCTTGTTGAATGTTAAATTATTTTACTTTGCATTTTATATAAGAGTACAAATTAAAACTGAGCCATCAAACTGCAATAAATCTACAGTAGTGTTTCATTTTGAAGACCTTTTGTACTGTACATAGATTTGTTCAATAAAACATTGTCTTTGTTGTTGATAGAAACTGATCTTGTCTTTTGGAGAATCACTCTGGAAATGCTGCTGTGATGTTCAGAGCTACTGTGTTATGTTTGGTACGTGATGGTTGTGTGGCACCTGTGTGAACATGCCAGGTCTTGGTGTTCCAGGTGTGTTGATGTTTGGATTTGAACAGACCAAGCTTCAGAATGGGGGAAGCAGTTAATTCCTAGGGCTCTAAATCCAAATTTGGGGCCACAAAGGAGTCTGGGTGCAGCTGTTTGAAGATACCTCTGCTTCTGGTTGGTTGTTGGGTTCAGACAGAAAGACAGTGTAGCTGCTTTTTTCTTTTGCTTCAGAAAGTTCAATACTGCCACCTGAAATTACTGGATAATTTAAATTTATTATTTACAGCCCTGTAAATTCCTAGGAGTTTTTTGACTGCAGATTTTTGACTGTCTTCTGGAAAATTGTGGATGGTGACTTTTTTTTGTGTGTGTAACTTCCAACTTACCTTTGTTTTCTACTGTGGATATTTTTGACAAATTTGCCCTGAGGAAGTTACATGTGGGTATAAGGGTAAGGGGCCTCAGTACATTTTGCCAGCAAAAATATTTATCAAAATGGCAATGTGTACATAAGCCATTTAATAAATTAAATGTTAAATATATTTACACCAAATATAAACTTTTTTGCCCCTCGTCAGATGGACAGAAAATACAACAAAAGCCCTTGTAGTAACTCCTTGAATTACGACAGCAATTTATTGTTACAAGAGTACTGTTCACCTTTTGGTTTATATAGGCTAATAATTTTCCTGTTTCTTCCCCTTTGGGAATGCCAGTTGCTGCTCAGTACTTAAGTCAATTAAAAGTTTGAATAAAAACTCTAAAGGGAATTTGGAGTTAGGAGAAAGAAAAAAATGAAACCTACTTCTGAGATTATCCCCTTTCCACCCCCATCACCTGCAAAGGGGAAGGACTTGTAAGATAATATATAAATATATTAGAAATAATTATAAATAATCCTACTGAAAGGGCTGGCCTTGGTTTAGAACAGGAAAGGGCTGTCCTGAATATTGAAAAGTCTCTCCAGTCTCTGCTGCCAGTGCACTTTTCCTCTCTAAGGATTAATGGGAATGTGACTGTTCCAAGGCGACCTCACCCTGCCTTCCCCTCCCACCCCCTGATTTCTTACTGAAAACACAGCAAACATCTCAGTCTAATTTTTAAAATGGCATCTTGATGGTTGTTGTTTTTTTCCCCCTGAATTCCAGATGAATTGGATAGGTATTACTCCTTGAAGGCTTCAAATCTAAATAAAGGTTTATTGAAACCTTTAAGCAAAATGAAGCAAAGGTAATTTATATTTCTCAGATGCATTGTCTAATTTGTAGTGTGCAGGATTGATACTAATCAAGAATATTAAATCATTGTGCACGTGAGGGGAAGTTTGGCACAACAGACAATAAGTGTTATTATGTTAAAGCTTTCCAGATGCTTCCAGAATGAATTTTTATCTGAATGTTAAACTTAAAATTCATGGGCAAATTTTGTTCAGTTCTTTCTGGCTTATATGGAATTCATTGCTGCAGCTCACGGGAACAGCTGTTACTCAGCTGAATGTGTGTTGGTTTTCCTTCTCATCAACCTGGGACATCTGCATGGACATTGTTTAGATCTCAAAGAGGAAACAATCATCTAAACTACAGGGATAAGGAATTTGTCCTCTGTTCTCATCAGTGTTCTGTTGCAGGATTACCAGATCTTGAGGGCAGGCATTCCTTACTACAGCTCTGAACAGAGCCCACCACTATGATGAGTTCAGTTGTTTATGCAAAAGCATCATCAGTAATTCAGACATGGTTCTTTAGTGTATCTTTAGAGGATCTGGGTGTTCCTGGGTTTGAAATCACAGGCAGCTTTACCACAAAAAGTTGGTCTCCTTACACATCCCTATTAAAGTAGGGGGTCGAGGAGAGTGTTGGCTTTTTCTGCCACAGAAAGGTCAAGCACTCTTGCACCTTTATTTTTCTCGGCATGCAGCTTATGATGCTTAGCTCAGTGGAAGCTTCTGCTGTCTTCTATTCCCTTTTTTTTTGTTCTTTCCTATTGTCTCTTTTATGAAGTGTCCATCACTGGTTTGCTCTGCCCCTGACAAAGATGATAGTCCCAAGTGGAAGAGCAACACAAGGTTGAGAGCTTGCATTAAGTAAAAAAAACAAAACCCAAAACAAACAAACAAAAAACCCAAAACAAAAACTTATAGGACTTGGTTTCCTTAAGCAGGTGCTGTGCTGTTGGATTTCCCAGTCCTGGGGAGATGCATCACTTGGGCACATGCCTCAGTCACAAGCGGATGACTCTGGTCACCAGTGACCAGTGGTAGGAATCATAGAATGACATCAGAGAATATCCTGATGTGGATGGGACCCCCAAGGATCACCGAGTCCATCTCCTGGCCCTGCACAGGACCCCGGGAGTCACACCCTGTGCTAAGAGCATTCATTGTCAAGATGCTGCTCGAACTCTGCCAGGCTGCTGCTGGGGAGGAGATTTTTTCTAACTTGCAGCCCAAACCTTCTCTGCCACTTCAGGTCCTTCCCTCGGGGTCCTGTCACTGTCACCACAGAGAGATCAGTGTCTGTCCCTCCTCTTCCCCTCATGAGGATGCTTTAACTGCACTGAGGCCTCCTCTTGTCCAGCTGAAGAGACCAAGCCCTCCTCATACGGCTTCTCCTCAAGCCCCTTCCCCATCTTTTTTGCCCTCCCTTGGACACTCTCTAATGGCATTATAACTTTCTTATAGCATGGTGCCCCAGAACAGAGCAGAGCGGGACAATCCCCACTGGCCATGCTGTCCCTGATGTCCCCAGGACAATCTCCTGATGTCCCCAGGACAGGGATGCCGGCCCTGGCTCCAGGGCCGGCCCCCATCCAGTGGCCATGGACCAGTAGCCGCACATCCCTTTCCATGCTGCCGCTCTCCAGCACGCCCGCAGAGCTCAGCACGCCCTCGGGGCGGGCTGGAAGGGAAGGACACGCTCCGCTATAAACCCTCCACGTGTATAACCCACAATCGATACGTTCGAACCCGCCTCCCTGCCGCCTCGCCCCGCTCCCGGCCGTTTCTCCGCGCGGAACCTCGGGGCCGGCCGCTCTTTCCAGCCGGCGCCGCGCACTGCGCGGCCGGGCGGGGCGGCCATGGCGGGCCCGGGGCTGAGCGAGCGGGAGCGGGCGGGGTGCCGGGACCTGCTGCAGCTCCTGCGCACCGACGAGCTGCTGGCGCTCACCGACACCGTCACCAACCGCCTGGTGCACCCGGAGAACCGCCAAGGTGCGCGGGCAGCGCCGGCGCCGCCGGTCCGGGGCCTGCCGAGCGGGGCTGGGCCCCGCCTGCGCTTCCCCGGGCCCGGCGGCTGCGGCTGCTCCGGGGAGGGCCGGGGCTCGCAGGGCTCAGGGTCGCTGCCTGAGCGACCCTGCACAGCTTCTCCTGCACAGCCCAGCAGCTCCGGGGCTTGGCTGCTCGGGGCTTGGGCTTGTCCAGGCCGAGGAGGTTGCGGTGGCGACGGGCTCGTAGCAAACCTTCCGCTCTGCACGCATCTCTTCCCCCTCAGAGCCCTGCAGTGAGCTGCGAGCACGGCTGTGCCCTTAGTGCTTAAAAGTATTGGGAGCTCAGGAGTCTCTCGCTGTTGCTTCCAGGTTTTGAAAGGGTAAAATACGAATCTACATTGAGCTTGCTTTTTTTTTTTTTTGCAGGACGCTTCCGGTTGTGAGCATCCTCCATCACTTTGTTGAGATTTGTTTCATAAGAATTCATTTTTTATGAGATTTACCTGAGGCCCCTGGGTTTGTTGCCCAGTGGTCTCAGGTATATATATATATATATACATATATATGAACACCTGATGAGTATATATATATAGATATATGCTCATCCTAAAGCCTTGAGTATGTTTTATGTGATGTAACTAAAACCTGTAAGATTTGCCCAACACATTTCTTTAAAAGGTGTTTTGCCTGTAGTTTTTTTTTTTCCTTACCTTTTTTTCCCCTACTTTTTTGCAGTGGTTGTAAGTTAAATTAAAAGACTTTTGTGTTTTATTTTAGCTATTTCTTTCTAGTTAGATTTAGGGTTTTTATAGGTCTCCTGTTAAGTGCTAGCCTCAGTTCAGGTGGGAACTGTCCGCTGCAACTGTTTTAAAAGTGAATTTAAGTTTGTCATGTTTCCTTGTTCTGCCACAGAGCCTTGTAGCTGAATTTTGTTTACTGTTGCCATTCAATGCACTGTTGTTGTGCTAGGATGCATTTTCTTATGAACATGGGAGTTGTAATCACATTAGTGTAGAAATAAAACAGATTTAGTTCCATTTCCAGCAGGCTTCAGGAAGGAGGAAAGAGGTGGAACCTCACTTTCTCAAACTGCTGTGCATTGCTGAAGCACTTCACTGGAACTCTTGTCCAAGAAGCATATTTGCAAGCCTTTGGGTGTATTCTGTGTGATATGATGAGGCCAGATTTCAGTTTCCAGACAAACTTTCGGTCTCTTCGTGTCCTGCCACCTTTTCTTGTACCGTGTTTGGAGGTCAGGAGTTTAAGAAATGGCTTAGGTTTGGGGTTTCATTGTGAAAGAAGGTAACTCTAACTTCAATTTCTTTCCTTGCAGAGGCCATTCATGCCATTCTGCTGTACAGCCAAAACGTGGAAGAGCTTCTGAGGCGCAGGAAAGTCTGCAGGGAAATCATCTTCAAGTACTTGGCAGCACAGGGAGTGGCGGTGCCTCCCTCCTCGGAGAAACAAGTTCTGATTGAGCGTGTGAGGCAGCTCTGGAGCGGGCAGCTCCCGGCTCGAGCCCCGGAGCCCGGGCCCAGGAAACCTCCTGCGCAGGTGAGAGCTGCTGCTGAGGAAATCCTCGGGCTGCCCAGCGCTGCCTCCACAGCATGACCCGTGCAAATGTGGCTCTGCACCTGTAGGAAGGTCCCAAACCTTTTGAACTCTTGGTCGGTTTGGTTTTAGTTGGGTTGGTTGGGTTGGTTTTTAAATGACAACATCTGAAGGTGTCTCCTCTGTTTTCCACAGTATTTGAACTCTAATGTGCGGGGTCTTCGCCATGCTTTGAATTTTTAAGTTGTCCTCTAGGCTAAAATAGAAGATACTCACAGATAGTTTTGTGGGTTCAGGGACAGCTGAAAACATTATGAATGGCACAGAAATCCTGCAGAGGCCCTCGTGATTTTAGTGAGTTTATATATTGATAAAATGTGCAGTTTCCAGCAGTGACAGGTCAGTGCCATTTGTTTTCCCTTTTTTCCAAACAACAGAACTCATCATAATGGTGGGCTCTGTTCAGAGCTGTAGTAAGGAATGCCTGCCCTCAAGATCTGGTAATCCTGCAACAGAACACTGATGAGAACAGAGGACACATTCCTTATCCCTGTAGTTTAGATGATTTTCTCCTCTTTGAGATCTGAACAATGTCCATGCTGATGTCCCAGGCTGATGAGAAGGAAAACCAACACACATTCAGCTGAGTAAGAGCTGTTCCCTTGAGCTGCAGCAATGAATTCCATATAAGCCAGAAAGAACTGAACAAACTTTGCCCATGAGTTTGTAACACTTAATACGGGGTAAGGAAACGTGTTTTGGCAATAATAGGTTATTTTGAAGTTAAAATCTTTGCCATTTAGCAAATCCTCGTGGTGTAATGCACTTGAAGGGGTTTATTTGTCATTGTAATTGGCCCCTTGCTGTGGTTCAGAGCACTCATGGGCAGCAGCCCCACCTCCTGGGCTGTGAGAACTCTGTCCCTGTTGAGAACCTATTGCACAGAGCTTTCACTCAGGGATTAACTGATGGCAGTTAGCGTTTAGCTGAGAATTGTTTTCAAAACAACTTTCTGTGTGCATAATTCGACAAAAGAAAAAAGGTTTTTCTTATCAAAGTTCTGTGGTTGATGGTACGTAAATGAAGTACTTAAAACACATTCATAAATTTAAAAGAAAGCCAGCTGATTTTTTATCATATACATCATTCTTTGATTTGTTTTCTCTTAATTCTCATCCCTTCTTTCTTCACCACTTTGAAGAAATGGGAAACTTGAACCTATGTAACAGAATTGGAAATTAATTTCAACTTGTGATGAAGCAAATAGAGCATTTCTATACAGAATTCTCCAGACTTTACACGCTTAATTGCTTAATGCTTATAACACAATTTAATACTTAGCAGACTTTGGTGTTAGCAAACTTGATACTTGATTTACTTCTAAAAAAAGTCTTGCTGTCAAGTCATAAATACTGAGAAGTTCTACAAAGTAACTGTACATTTATTTCCAAAAAATGTCACTTTACATCCTTCCCCTGCCCTTTTTCAGTAGAACCAGGATTTTCCTCTTTGTTTGTAAAGAGCCCAAGATACTGAAGCACTTTCTAGGTGTAGTTCAAAGAACCTGTCCTGGTTCTCTACATTACATAATCATGTTAGTAAAAATAAATGAGCTTTTACTTTGGTGTTTCTCTTCAGGCACTCTGGCTCAGAACACTTGAAAAGGTTTAATATAAGTATGTGCATGATTTGATGTTTTTCTAAGTGATAATCTTGCTGAACAGTTCTAAGAAAAAAATTTGCTTGCCTGCAGAATCATGGAAACAGACAGAAGTCAGAACAAGATGACATTGGTGGTCTAGGAGGAGAATTCTGCCAGTGGTACTTTGAACTCCTGAACTCTCAGCACCCTTTGGGAGTAAAATCTGAAGCAGAGTGGGGACCACAACATTTTTGGGAGGATGCCAAACTGAAGTTCTGTTACAACACTTTGGAAAAAAACGTGGAACAATATGTGGGTGCAGACATGGTGAGCCTGCGCCTGCTGTCCTTGGTTAAAGAAGAATGTCTCCTCTTCAACCCAAATTTGCGTTCCAATGGCCTGAAATGTGCCGTGTCCCCTCATGGATTGGTGCTGGTGGCAGTGGCTGGCACAGTGCACAGGGACAACACTTGTTTGGGTGTCTTTGAGCAAATCTTTGGGCTCATCAGCTGCCCCATGAGGAATAACACCTGGAAAATAAAACTAGTGAACCTTAAAATAGTAGGGCAGAACGCTCTGGAGCCTGAGATGCGAATGGAAGAACCTTCCATAAAATATGAGTCAAGCCAACTGAGAGAGTTGTACGATGGAAATGAACTGACTGTGTTTGAACCTCAGAAATTCTGAGCATTTTGTCACAGCTGGGTGAGGGGCTGGGTTGTTGCTGCCATGCAGTTTCTCTTCTCTGAGTAAGAGGTGCTGAGTGGCAGGCTGAGATACAGGGTATTAACACAGATGATGCTTGTGGGCACTTTTCAAGAGCTAACAAATATTTCATGGGTATTCCTTCAGCTTTTGCACTGTCTTTAGAGTGTTTCATGGTTGCATTTAAATATGGATTGGCAGCCATGTGTAATGAGGGGTTCACAAACTGCAAATTCTCTTCAGGACACCAGTTGAAACTCTTACCTGAGCTGTAGCAGGAAGTCATTGCATCTGGCTTTTGAAATTGAGGAGGTCTTAAGTGTCCCAAGGAAACCAAGAGAAAACCCAAAACAAAACACTGTGATGGGAGGCAGCTTCTTTGGGTGTTCTAAATGTGCTTTAATGGGACAGAGCAGGGAACTTGGCATTACTGAAGTCTTTTTTTTTTAACTTCTTTGCATCGATTGCTTCCTGTCCTTTTACCTTATGGTTCCAATTTTGTCATGAATACACACAAATTGTGCTGTCTGTGTCCCCAAGCAGACAAGCTTGAGGTGGTTGCCCATTTCTGGCACTGACTGTCTTGGATCAAGAACTTGATTTCAAAACTTGCAGCAACACTGTATGAACCAAATGCTCTGATAGTTATTTTGGATATAATTACAACAGAGTTCTTAATATAATAGTTGTGATTTTTGTATGTTTTCTCAAAATAAGTATTTTGTTTACTCTGAGCTGCTTTATTGCAGGTACTGAAAGTCCATTTATTACCACTGGGTGGTTATAATGATAGGTCATGCTAAGAAAAGTATCCAATTACTTCTGAATAACTGAAATTATTGCCAGTGTAAAACTTGTTTTTTTTTTTAAACTCTATTTATTTATAGGGGATTAGAGGTGAAAACTTATTTTTCTGCATCTTGTTTGGATTGTTTGGGAGCTTTGTTTTAATTTTGTTGCTTCACTATTTAAAGTTCTGAAAACATAAACATTCCCCATAACTTAGCAGAACCAGAAGAACTGTTCCCAGGTTTGTCTTGGTAAAGTATGGCTGGGTGAGAGGAAACAAGAAGGTTCAGGTGTGCACAGAACTGACTTTTGTGAACAGTCTGAATCTTGCTTTCTCCTTAAAGTAATTTCTTTTCTAAGCAAAAGTTCAGATACTGTGTTGGGATGTTCTTTCTCAATAAACAGCTGAGTTGTGGCTTCTAATTTTTCTATTGTTTTGCATAAATATCCTTACTGAGAGTTCCAAATTCAATTTTTAAGACACTGACACAGAATTTTTGAAGAGTAAAGCATTGACTGTGTGGCAAATGTGAGAAGGTACTTTTAGCTTAACCTTGACTTTAAGGGAAAAGTTGGGACTTGTTTTAATAGAGCTGAAATTGTTTCTGGACTTGTTTAAATGGAGCTGAACAAGTTTCAAAAAGCTGAAATATTTACAGGAGTGATTTCATCCCTCTTTTTAGATGCTGCTTTTCAGAGCTGAAGTAGTTAATTGTTGATTTACCCTTGGACGCAATGGACATTTTAGTTGTATTTAGGAGGTTGAAAATATTAAGTAAAATTTCTTCAAAACTGTTACCATTCACTTTCCTCTGTTTCTTATCAGGACAAATATTTTCAATAACAGTTTCTTATGTCTACAAATGACGAAAATACACTGAAGCTGCAATGCTAAATTTTTGCTTTCTGTATCTCTCTCTGGTAAATAATCTGATAAAAAGCAAAATTCTGATCTATTGCAAAGCATGTGGAACTTTCTGAATATTAAGCAGTGGAAATCACGTCCCTCTGTGCTTTCTTTGGATGCTCCCTATGAAATGAAGTTTTTGAAAAATTCACAAATTTGTAAATGGTGTCCAATAATCTTCATCTGTTTAGACTTTATATTCTGCTGGTTCTTTCCTGTTATAATTGTCTTTATTATGACAGGAAATATTTTGTGTTTCCTTATCACAAGGTGCTTCTGCTTCTTTCTGCATTGCTTGCTGTTTTCTTGCAATCCATTATCTGTCTTAGTAGCTTGTTCTTTTCCCCCTAAGTGTTGGATAAGGGTAAACTCTGCAAGGTGGTAAAATGAGAAATACAGGCCTCCAGTAAAGATATCACCAACCACAGCATTTTGCTTTCAGCTCATGCAGTGTACTTCAGCTTTCAATGCATTTTGAAGACATACTGCAGCTTTCAAGTTTCTTTTTGTTTTTTAAGGGCACAAAGTAGAAACCCGAAGTTAAATGTGGGTGTAACTGCAGGAGGGATGAGTGCTGTGACCATCCCTGCTGCCTGCAGGAAATCCAGGGGCTTGCTGGAGTTTCAGCAGGTGACAGGAGTGGCCTCTGGGTGACATCTGGTGGCAGATTCATCACTTGCCCGGAGCTGCAGTACCGAGGAGGCTGTGCAGGCTGCTCTATCCCACTCCTTGCTGGCAGCAAGATGCCCTGAAACTGCCAGGTTCCCCCTTGCTTTGATCTAAAGGAAAGCTTGAAGAGAATCCCTCAGCAGAATGAAAACTAAGAAAGCTCTTATATTTCTGGGATAAATTTAAAGGAATTACAAAAACACAATGTTTATTGGGCTTGTTGCCAGTAGTAGTTGGCCTTACAGAAACTCTTTAGAGACGTGGGTGGGAACAAAGCAGAGATTTTTGTCAAAGTGGTGTTTGTGCAGAGAGGCATCTGCTGGAAAGAGCAGGGGATGTGTAATTCTTGCACAGCCACCTCTTCTCTGCCCTCTGAGAGCATTAATTGCAAGGGAAATAACATCATATTGTGCATGCTGCCATAAATCACTCATTTTATAACCAGTAAAAGCCTGAGCTGCTCATCTAGATGAGGTTTGGGTGCCTTGCCAGCATTTTCCCACTTAAGACTATTGAAAGAAGTTTTGATTTTTAATAACTTGACTGTGATTTGATGAAACAGGCTCCTCTTTGATGTCTGAGCTTTCTTCCTCCTCAGATGCTGAAGTCTGTTGTCCCAAAGAATGGACAGGAGCAGCTTTCAGGTAAGGAATGAGTGAATAATCTGGGGATCTTCCACCAGGAGAGGTGGCAGCACCTCCTTTCCTGTAAGAACTGTGGGATTGAGTAAAACTTGCAGGTGCCACATCCAAACCTTGTTGGAAACTTCCAGGGCTGGCGATTCCATCGCTTCCCTGAGCAGCCTGTTCCAATGTCTGACCATGCTTGCAGTGAGGAAATTTGTCATAATATCTAATCTAAGCCTTCCCTGGCACAACTTGAGATAATTTCCTCTCTTCCTGTCTTATTCCCTGGGAAAAGAGAACCTCACTACATCCTTTTTTAAGGTAGCAGGAGAGAGTGATAATGTCCCCCTAAGCCTTCTTCTGACTAAACAACCCCAGATCCCTCAGCTGGTCCACATCAGACTTGTGCCCCAGACTCCAGACTCTTCCCCAGCTCTGTTCCCTTCTCTGGACACACCTCAGCTCCTCAATGTCTTCCTTCTGTTTCAGGAGCCTGTAGAAAATCACTGCAAGTGTCCTCTGAAGCAGCCTGGATAACTCCAAGTGTGCTGTTTGAATACCATGTTATAATTCCAAAATACCAAACCAAATGTTTTGATCTTTCCTCTTGGCAAATTGCAGAACCTCCCAAGCACAAGGAGAAACATGTTCTTGGGTTCTGTCTTGACAAGCTCTCACAGCCCTTACTGAAACGGCTGTTTTAGATACCCCTGGTTGTCACTGGGTCATTTGGGTTGTGTGGGTGACTGTTGCACTCCCCTCTGCTGGCTCTTTTGTTCTAATGTGAGCTCTTTACAGTGTCCTGAGTGCTTCTGCTGCAGGAAACATTTCAGTGCCAGTCAGGAGGCTGCTTTTGAGGAAAATGCTGTGTTTGCTGCCACACCCACAATCACTGTGGTCTGACTCACATTACGGAGCATTCACCCTGGAGTTCCCTTGGGACAAAATGGACCAGGGAGATCCTGCAGCCCTGGGGCCAGGGTACCCTGCTCTCTGTGAGGCACTCAGGCTGCAGGACCACCCTGGAGCTGGCTGGCAGCAAACCCCCAACACAGTCAGAGATGCTGTGCTGGCAGCATCTCAGCAACAGCTGTTTCATGCTCCTGTTGCACAGCACTGTTTGCTAATGTAAACACAGCTTAAGGGTGATGAAAATGGTAATATGGCCTCCTTAGGATGAAATTAAATTAGTTTTCATCCTAATGCTTTCTTAAAATGTGTGTATATATACGTACATACTTATTTTTAACAAGTCTTTCACTCACTTTCTAGCATTTCCCTTGCAGGATTTATATTTCAAATGGAGTAGTTGTCAGCTCCTCTTTAACAGCAATAAGCATAAGATACCATGTCAGTACTTGTTCATCTATTCCTTTTTCTCAGTTCATTAGTGTTATTTATTGCCTGGCTGGATTTTGTGTATTAATGAATTCTCCTCAAAGTTTGCATTTTTTATTGAAATAAATCGATCCGTTTAATATCTCTTCAGTAATTATGTGTTTAGATATATTTGCACAGTGCCCCAGCTCTAACAAGATTAGTGGCAGGAAAATCCCATTCTGCAGATTAGCATGATTTATTGAGTTGAACTTTAGGATTTTCCTCTGGTGCTTCATTATGAAGGTTTATTACAGAAAAACACTTTCTCTTCAATTACTTGCTGGCTGATGTGCATCTGAAAGGCTCAGATGAGCAGTCATTTTTTTTTTTTCTCTGAAATTAGAAACATCATCTTATGAGACACAAACTTTAAATGCTGCCATTAGAAATCCATCTCATGACGCTAAAAGGATCTCAGTATTTTCAGTTTACAATTCAATTTTCCATTCTGTCACATCTGTGGCATCCTGACAGTGACCAAACCGTGAGCTCCCAGCAATGTCTCCTGCATCTTCCAGGGAGTTGCCAGCCCCTTGCAGCTGCCTCTCTCTTGAAACATGGCTGGGCTGGGTACTGTGGGTTCTCTTAGCTGCCTGCAGACTCATTTCTACATTAAAATCTGTGTTGGTGACAGAAACTGCTAAACATCTGAGTGCTGCCATGGCACAGATGACTTCGCAGCTCCTGTAATAATCATAAAAGTCTCCTTCCAGCTGTCTCCAGCAGCTGCTTCCCCAGATATAACAGGCAAGGACTCTGCTGGAGGCAGGAGGACATCACACAATTTACTTCGGGCTCAGTGAGGGGTTAACAGCAAGGATAAAAGCTTTCAGAGCAACAGAAGGGCAAATTCTTCCCCAGGTGAGCTGAATTTCAGCGCTGGTTGGTCTTCCATGCTGTTGACCCAGACTGGGGTTGTGCTGTGGATCTGCCAGGTTTTGTAGGAGCCCAGCAGGGCTGGTTTGTCATGGCCGAGGCAGCTCCTGCTTCAGCCCAGGATGCCACCCCTTTACAGCTGGCTGGGAAGCATGAGCAGTGTCAGTGGTGACAATAAAACCGTTGGATCATAAAATGAACATGTTAAAAACATTCTAATTCAAACACTGTTAAGAGTTTTTGCATCTGGGAGAAAACCACCCACAAGAAATTTTGCGCTGCGGGTGCAAACTCTGCCTTTGCCCTAAAGCTTTCACATATGGAACAGAGGGCTTGGATTCCACCCTCAAAAAAGTTGGATGCTTCCAGGCTATAGCTGACAAACTTTGGCAGGAGGCTGACACTGCTAATCATGATGGATAGGATTTTTTTAAACCCTGCCATGGAAAATGTCTGGCTGTGGGCTCCTTGGGGAGAAGCTGGTGTGTGGGTGAGCCCTTCCAGTGGTCCTGTGACACAAGGAGACAGCTCTGCAGCCCTTTGGAAAAGACCACCCACCCTGTCCTCCACAGGACCTGGGAAGAGGTAAAGTGTCTGCTTATCCTAAAATGTGTGTCTGGGGCTTGTGACTCCACATGTGGGAAGTTGCTGAGCACAAGTGTCCTACCTCTTGCCAGCATGATGTCAGCTGGGATTTCTCATGTCCTGGGAGCCATAAGCATTCTATAAATGTGTAAGTTTAATTAGTAACTATGCCATGTTTCAATTGCATGGAGGTGCAGTTACCTGGGATAGTTCCTTATGTCTAATTCACTTGGAGTGCTCTAAATCTGGACTTTTCATCAGAAGGTATGTGTTCTACCTCCCTGTGTGCTTCCCCTGGCCTCCTGCATGCTGGGCAGGGCTGGAGAGAATCAGAGGCTTTGTATTTCCATATCTGCTCACAGTAACTAGAGCGTTACAAATTAGGCAATGGGCTTATAATTAGCTTTACTTCTTTTATCTTTTCGTTTTCACTTTGAAATTCTGAGCTCCTCACTTCACTTCCAGATTCCTTCTGCTCTCAGTGTCCCCACAAGATAGTAACACTTGTTGGAAAATCCCTACTACTTTCAGTGAGCAAAAGGAGAATGGTGCTGCTGGAAGGTTGTTCCCCTTCTCCCATTCCCAGTGGTTGTTTAAACAAAAAAGTTTAATCAAAACACCTTCAATGTCTATTTTTAACCTGGGAAATCCTGGACCTACTGTCTGTAAATAGGCTTTTTGTAGTATTTCAGTTTTTAAACAGAAGTAAAATTGAGCCAGAAAAGTATGGCTACAGATCCCAGGTCAAAAGTGAAGGGCTGCTGGACTGGATTTCTATTTGTAACTACTTTTTTTGTGATGTAGCTTGATCTCTGCAAATAAAAGTTATCTGATGAACTGTGTGCTCCTGAATGGTATTCAGGATGTTTTAATTACAAATTCTTGCATTCTTTGAATGTGGCCTATGGGCTTTTCTATGTATTTTCTGTCTTCTTGTCTCTCTTCTTCTTAAAATTCCCCCTTCTTAGAGCATTTTAAGTAATTTAACATCAAATGGGCTTAAAGTTTGCTAGGTTGGATGGGCCAAGTTAATGCTCTGAGAAGTGTTTTATGTAGACTGGATGTTGTGGTAAACCCTTTGCCAAACTCCCTTGATTTTTTAAAGTGTCTGTAAAGCTGTTTTGACCTCTTGAGAGAATATCTGTATTTTCTCAACTACTGAGTGCTCACTAGGAAATATCCTCAAGGAACAATGCCAGGTTGAATATTGCATTAGGGTCCTTCTTTCCATATTTTTTTCCTCTTTTTTTCCCCATTTTAAATCCTGTTGTGTATCCCAAAACTTGAGGTGAGTAGAAGGGGAGGGAAGTTGTCTCTTGGAGAAGTGCTGGGGATTGCTGCCTTGCTTGTGGCAAATGTTGCACCTGTATGCATTTGTTCTCCTATTTAATGTACAGAGAGAAGTGTCCCTTTTCCTTCTCAGCTGAAAAAACATTTCACATTGATCAAGTCACTTTCTTTTTCTGATTTTGTGCTGTCCCCAAAGAGTTATTCACAAAACTTTGTCTGGGGGCTCTGACAGCACCATTAGCTCTGTATTTCCTTGAAGGAAGGATTTGAGATGGAATAAGAAGCTCTGTTCCTGTTCCTGAGCAGAAAAAGGGATGTTTTCTGTTTGCACTCAGGGCATGTTGCTCGTTCAATGTGTTGGTCACTCTGAATGTCCCGAAGGAAACAAAGTGGCAGAATAATTGTGAGGGGACAGTGACCCACCTGAGGGTGAGGGGATGTCCCCTCTGCTCTGAGCAGAGGAAATGCAGGGGCCAGGGAGTTTGGTCTCCTGCTGACAGAAACATGAAGTGAACATGCAATCGTATAAAAAACTCCAGCAAGAACTCAGGACCTTGATTTTGAGAAATTAGGGAAAAGAATAGTTTCCAGTTCTTCCCTCCCTGTGGCTTTTTTTCATACTTTTGAATTGACTTGTGAGCCAAGGTTTGAAATCCATAACGTGTGGGGGGAGCGTGGTAGGATTTTTTGTTGTTCTTCTTTATTTCTTCTTTTTTTACTTTTTTGAATCTTTGTTTTGTGTCAGGACATTATTGTACAGTCTGCAGAGACACACCTCAGACCTGGCATAGTCGTGCTGATGCCTTTGGCTGGTGTTGGCTCCAGGGGAAGGATGGCAAGGGGATGAGCTGTTTGCTGAGGAAACAGATTTTTCAGGCAAAGTCCTGTAGGAAGAGCTGTGAGTTAGCAACACTGAGCTAAAATGTTTTATGCTCTTCTTCTTGGCAAAGTCCAACCAGGCAGAGGGGATAGTTTCCAGCAGTGTTGATGTGTAGGAGCAGAGGAGAAATAGTGTTCTTCTCCACCACCTCCACGACCAGGAAAAATGGGATCAGAGGGAGAACACTGGCCTGTTTTGCTGTGCTCCAGCCTCTCTGTTCATGGGTGTGTAGATGAAAATAAAAAGGTTTTAATTTGTTGTTGAACTGTAGATACAAACTTGCAACACTGTTCTGATAAGATGAAAGTGGCTTTTGTTGTGAGGAATGCTTTTATAAAAACCTCACATCTGAGAAACTGCACTTGGAAAATCAAACTGCAATCCAATGCAGGCACCTCTATAATGTAGCTATAACTCATTATGAAAAATACAAAATAAATCAATAGGGCCATCAGCTGATACTAAACCATGTCTCAGAACTGGGCAGATTTCTGTGTTGTATATGCCTGGTAATACAGGTGACTGAATTCTGATGTGATCAAAGACCTTGCTCAAAATTTACACTGCAAATTGCTGTACAGCACAGACCCTCCTCAAGTCTGCTTCCTTTGTCAGGAGGTGGTGATGGCGACAAAGGATTAAAAAAATAGAAATAAATTACTCATTTACTAGGCTTCTTTCTGCTCCTTGACATTTTCAATGACATCAGTGGCACTGAATGTGGCTCTTGGGGACACAGTAATGGCAATACAGAAGCAAAAGCAGCTGCACAGGGAGTTGGTGCTGAGGAATTGAGGCAATTAGGAAAAGGTGATGCTAGAGCTGGGTTGAGTCAGATGTGAAAAAATGGCACCCTGAAATGTGATGATATCAGTGATCATAGGCAGAAGAGATCATTTTCTCAAACTGGGCAGCTTCCAAAAAATGGGAAAATATTCAGAGGTAAAAATCAGAATTCCAGCCAGCATTCAGCTACATATCTATTCAGAGCTGAACTTCACAACAGCTGCACTTACAATGCTGTATTACAGATCTAGCGCTTGAAAGAGGTGGAAAATAAAATTCAGGATGAATTTTAAGAACGCAACAGGAATAACCAGCATGGCAGATGTAGATTTAGGGTATTCTGCACTTTCTGAAGGATTCATTTTTAATGTGAAGCATGTACCTTCACACTCTGGAACATGTGCTCTGATTCCCTGACAGATTCGTTCTGCACAGTCCCGCTGGAATATTGGCACTCACACCATCTATAAACAGACAGTCAAGGTTTGTGTCTGTCAGGACTGGACTTCATTTTATTTACTGCATGGTCTGTGGGGGTGGGAAGAAAGGGAATTAATCAAAAGAAGCACACAATTCTCCCTTCCTCCTTTCCTTTATTTATTTATTTTTGGAACTTGAAAGCTCTCAGAACTCCTCATTATTCCCAGGGTTCATTTTTTATTCTTTTTTCCCAGTAGGAAAGCAGCTGATCTCAGCAGGTGAGGGGCAGGGCAGATGAGCTGTTGGGAGACAAAAGGCACTTCCAGAGATCATCGCAGAGATAAGGGGTCCTCTGGTGATTATCGGGGCTGAGGGGGTGAAGGGGACAGGGTGCAGAGGAACTGGGGGGGCTGGGGGAGGAGGGTGAAGGTAGAAGGTGCAGAGCAGGAACAGGCACAGGGAATGCTCTTCCAGGCGTCACGGTGGGGAAATCTACCTTTCTGCACGGAATGTGTTATCCCTGAGTGCTGTGCAGGGTATTTGTGGGACTGCCTCCTGTCTGGCAGATTTAATGCCAGTGGAAACCCCCGTGTGTGTGATGTACTAGCGGTGTTTCCATGTGGGGTAGTACTCTGTGTGCTCCAGCCTGTCAGTAGGGAAAAACTCTACAAGCAGGAGGTCCTTAGTATGAAGTGGTAGTGTTGGAAATGATGCCGAGTTGAAAATATTTTTATATCACTTAAGTCACGGGGTTTTGTTTGCCTTTGCCCCGGGGGAAGGGAACTTGAAGTTTCTTTTCAAAGGACTGTTTCAGCACTCAAGGCCTGATGTCTCAACAGACTGGGAGTAGCACAGAAATACACAAAGGATAACAACCACCAACAACCAAACACCCTGGCATGGTCAGAGAAACCTGGTCTGAAATAACTTGATAAGAGAATCAGGGAATGAGAACCTAATTAACATCAAAGGTGAAGAGATTGATAACCAGTAGGAAACCAAATACTGAGAACTGTGTAACTCGGGGCCATTGATCACTGAACCAATGAATTTCTATGTGTTTTGACTCTATAAGTATGTGAAAAATCTAGTAAAATTGATGTGTGATGGAATGATTTCCTCTGCACAGCCTGGACCCTGTGTGGATGAAATTATTTCTGTTGCACGTCCTGGCCAGAACAACATCCTGGCCAGCATAAAGCAATGCCTTGATTCTCCAACACTGAACATGCTGTTGGAGAGTTTTTGTTTTTTTTTTCTGCAGTTATGGAGACAGGGAGACAGCTCAAAATTACACATATTACAGACAACTGAGAAACTCCTTCAGGGCCAGTGCAGTACCAGATATAGTTCATGACCACCAGCACAGAACAATGACACACTCACTTCGAGGACAGGAAGAGTACACCCCTCAGAACGCTTGTGACAATCATTTCTTTTGCAGGCAGGACTCTCTAGAGTATTCTTCTGGTTCAACTGAAGTAAAACAAGTGGGATTACAAAACTTGGCAGCGTTAAAGCTGAGATAAGAAACTTCAGCGGGAATGAGAATGCGAGGGGTGCCTCGGAGAGAGCGGGATGGAGAAGGGAGTGGTGCCCTCCGCTCGGGGTGATGCTCACCCGGGATTTAGGTACCTGAGCCATAAAACCTGAGCCATGAACGTGGCGGGGAGGGCTCGGGAGGAGCCCCCAGCCCCGCTCCATCCGCAGTGCGCGCAGCGGCCGCGTTGCGGAGCTCTTGCCCCGCGGTGGCGGCGCGGCCGCCGCGCTCCGCCCGGCGAAAAGGCGGCAAAGGCAGCAAAGAGAGCCAGCCCGTGCCACGGCAAGAGGGGACGAGCTCCGCCGGCAAGTGCCACGGGATCGAGTGGATACCGTGCTCTCCTCCGCCCGCACGGGGGGGGGGAATCCCGGGTCAGCATCCCGTGCGCTCTGTGAGCATCTCCCGTGCGCTCTGTGAGCATCTCCCGTGCGCTCTGTGAGCATCTCCCGTGCGGGTGCCAGCCCCTAGCCCGGCCAGGTGGCACCTGGCGCTGTGTGCCCTGTCCCCGGGGCCCTGCAGCTGCGCCCGGCTGGTTTAGCACCGCGGAGCTGCGGGAGCGGGTGGGCACTGCCCTCCTCTCCTGCCTCGCTTCACGTAAGGAGAGGGCGGCTGCGGCAGTGAGATTCACTGACTAAAACCCCACCGTTTTGGCCCGGAGTCCGGGGAAAAACTGCTGGATGGGATTTCCCTGGGGTACAGCCGTCGTTCCTTGAGCAGCCGGTGTCGGGCGCACTGAGGAGGCGGCAGGAAAGCTGCTGGTGGCGTGCCCGATGAGAGCCAGGAGAGGAGTTTTGATGCTGAGGTGACTGGGAAAGGCTTGGCATCGCCAGTAAAGCTGCGGCGTGAGGACATTCCCAACACCAGTGTCCATTTCCCCTCCTGAGGGATGCTGTGGGCAAGACCAAATCCAGCTTGTGGCTGGAGTTGGAAGAGCAGCAGTACCAATATGGGCCATTTCATTCTCGCTGAAGCCCTGGCTCTACAAAGCTTCATTCTTTGGCAGTGCTCGCTCCGTGCAAGGGTGTTCACAGCTCAACAAGTCCCGCTCAGGTCTGCAATAACTTGTGATGCAGGGAGGGCACCCTAATCTTGATCTGAAAAATGTAAACAAAACCTAAATTGCCCAGCTTCACCCCCTGGCAGTTCATTCCAGGGGGTAGCTGTTAAAAACGTGTGCTGTGCTTCTCATTTTCAATGACCTGGATTTAGCTGTCAGCCCCTGCCTGGGGTTATTCCTCTCCCTGCTAGGTCCAGTCACCCTTCCTGAGGGCTGTTTGCATCAGGGATGTGTTGCTGGCCAAAACCTCGGGCTCAAGTTTGTTTCCTTTGTGAAGAAACAATGCCTGTGCTGTTGGCTATCCCCATCCCACTGAAAAACCCTCTTCCTACTCCTGCTGTGACGATGACAGGCTCCAACCTGGGACAAATCCATGGGAACAGTGGTTTGGAGGGCAGTGGCCCAATGCTTTCACACTGGAAAAGCAGCATTTGCTGGAGAGAGTGAGGAGCTTTTACCTTGGCTCCGGCCCACAGGCTTTCTTCAAAATATCCCTTTCACATGGAAATTGCTGCCAAGTGAAGATTGCTGGCTCTGGCTGGCATGTCAGCCACGGCAAGAGACACAAAGGTTCTGTATCAGTGGCAATACGTGACACAAAGGAAGGGGAAGGGGTTTGTTTTGTGCTGGATGCTGTCATCGGCCAGCGGCGTCTTTGTGGCAGGGCTGGGAGAAGGGGGAGTGGGTATAGGAAAAGAGAGCTAGATTTATTAACATTAATTCCAAATAATCAGTTTTCTGCTGAAGGCAGCACCGCCGGTCTCAAATTTCCCCGCCTCAGAGTCACTTCTTGAGTCCCTTGCCTGCTCCATGGCCAAGAAAGCACACCTGCATTAACTCTGCTGCACGTAATTTATTGAGCCATTTTACCACAATGCTTTTTTTGTTCCCCATCACCAGCAAAACAAGAGAAACTCCTAGCATGGCCATCCTACACGTTGGTTTTTAATCAGCATTGCACTGTGCAAACAAGGCAGGTGTGCTCTGAGGTACAGTTCCTGTCTGCATTTTGACTGTCTTTGCAGATAGCCCTATGGCAAATTCCCAGCTTTTCCTAGGAAATCAAATCATTCTTTTGTGAAAGAAAGTTAAAGACAGAAAGGCACCACTTGGTTTCACCTTCCTTACTCCAAACCAGACAATCAGGCACCGAGTACCAAAAGCATATTGCAAATTCCCACCTGAGGTGTCTGATGTCTGCAACATCTCACAGGAGCCTTGACATTTCCTTGGAAAAGGCAAGTTGTGTCTCAAGGGAAGAAATCCTGTCTGTGGTGGACTCTCACAGTGCACCTGACAGTGCAGAACTATTGCAGCATGAGCAAGGGTGAAACTAAGAGTGATTCACCCCTTCTGAACCTGCTCAGAGATTCTGGGGATCTGGCATCACCAGCTGAACTTTTTTTTTCTCAATGGATCTCTTTATTTTGTTGTACAGACATTTCCATCAGGTTATCAGGCTGGAGCTGTTTGAGCATAGTTTCCTCATCATCTTGCTTGAAGTTTTGAGAACTTCTGCTTTCTTAGCAACTTTCAAATGGTTGCTTCAAAATTTATTCATGAATTAGTGAAGGTGATAAAGAAGTGCAAGGTGCTGCAGACATGAGGACCTCAGAGCCCCTTGCAGCACCTGAAGAGGGCTTATATAAGAAAGGGAGATTGGCATTTGCACGGGCAGACAGTGATAGGACAAGGGAAAATTGTTTTTAACTAAAATAAGAGAGATTTAGTTGGGATATTAGAAAGAAATTCTTGACTGTGAGGGTGGTGAGGCCCTGGCACAGGGTGCCCAGAGAAGCTGTGGCTGTCCCTGGATCCCTGGAAATGTCCAAGGTCAGGTTGGACAGGGCTTGGAGCAACCTGGGATAGTGGAAGGTATCCCTGCCCATGGATACCTTCAAGGTTCACCCAAACCATTCCATGATTCCATGAAGTTATTACAATGTGATTTTGTGTACACATTGACTTCAAATGAAATTGCTTATTCTCTTCTTGAATTTTTTATTGTAATTTTATTTTTTTTTCTAAGTCATCCTGAACAGAAAGAAGAAGACTTATTTTGAAGCTTTGGTATTTATTGTATAATTTTCTTTTTTCTTTCTGGAATACAAAGTGAATTTTATTCACATCTCACTTCAATTCTGTGGATATCTGGAAATTTATGGGGAATGAAACCAGAGCTATTGAATTTCAGTGCATTTTAAATATCTGTCAGCATCAGCTTCTGCTCTTTCCTACAGGCTTACACAGTGCTGTCTCCACGGGCAGTTTGCAACAAGAGAACTCACCACACCTGAAACCTTGATAAGGAAAGACAAATGCTAATGGGCTTGGTTCTTTTCCTCTTTTCTGCCTATTCTCTGCTTTTTGGAGCTCTCTGCTATCCTCATTTTTAGGCAAACATGTCTTACCCTATTTCTGTCACTCACATTTTCTTCCCTCTGTGCTGCTCACCTCCTTGTGATGCCTTAAATATCTCTTTTGCTCCATCTCAGTGTTCATTAGGATATTTAGGCATCTTCCAGCTGCTCCATCTGGGGTTTTTAATTGGAACAAGGATGCCTGAGGGTGAAAAGAGGAAAAGAGAAGATGAGGGAGCAAGTAAGGTGTGGGTAGGCTAGAATACAGATTTTTTCACAGCTAGGAGAGGAAGGAGCTTCCCTGCAAGGAAGCAAGAGGAGGGGAAAGAGATAGGAGAGAGCCAGGTGGAGGGAGTTCTGGAAACTCCGAGTAGGTAATGTTTGTAAAGTGCTGGTGAGGTGGCAAAGTCAGCTATGTATGCTAATTTTACTAATCTGTGTTTTGTGGAGTGTCCTGGTTCATGAACCTTGGCTGATTAATCACAGCTGACTTGTCAATGGCAAGGGCTGATGGGAGTGTAATATAAAAATTAGGCAGCAAGGAAGGTTAGGCTTTTCCTCTTTTCTGGAGCAGAAGGGGATTTTACTTTGAGGAACTTCTGGAAGATTCCCTCTTTGAGTGGAATGAGCCCTTCCCTCCAGCAGAAGGACCCCCTGGTTGACCCTGGTGTGCCCCCTGCCCTGGTGCAGAGAAGGTTGGTGAAAGCTCCTCTCTCATTTCTGTAGTGTTTTATAGCAATATCAGGTGGAATAACAAAGAAAAATAGCATTGCAAGAACCCTCAAATAACCCTGTCTCACTTCAGGTGGTATAAAAATCTCACTCCACATGGTTTGTGGGAATTGAATACAGAGACTGGGGGAAAGCAGAAGGTGATGAGAACATTTTTGTGTGGCCCAATGGCCACCCCACAGTCTGTGTGAGCTGGGCCTGGGATCCAGAACTGACATGATAATAGCAGTGATGGCCAGGGAGAGAGAGATTATTGCTGGAAGGAGCCTGTTTGGTCATCTTTAGAGCTAGAGTTTGTTTGTGCTGGGGTATGGGAGCAGAAATTAAAAGCTGGTGATGGTGTTGGATGGAGAGATGGAGTTAGTCCTTTCTGGCTTGGTCTTCATGGTCATGGTGAAAGTTCTCTCAGAAGGGACCTGGCAATCAACAGCTATAGCAGCTTTTGTTCTACCTGTGTCTGTGTCAGGCTCGTGGGCCTGAGCTAAGGTATTCTGAAATTATTTAGTGTTGGTGAGTGTGAGTTGTTTTCTTGGTTATCTGCCTTTTTTTGGAAATGAATATAGCCTCTGTTTGTATTAGTGCTTTAGGACAGGTGGTGACCCTTCTGAAAAATGTCAGTGCCTCATGTCTGGTCTCTGATAAGTGTCTCCAAAAAGTCCTGGTGCTCTCTTCTCTCCTGCTCCCATACCTTGGTATATCTACTCTGTGTAACTGTAATTACAAGTGGTGTTGCTCAAGAGCAAATCCATCTCCTTTTTAAACACAAGCAGGACAGAGAATCACTTCTTGTTTTAAAAGAGAAATCAGAGTTGAAACTTGCATGCTAACAGGGCAGTTAGAACCATGGTGACCTTTACCTGCTACTTTAATGTTTAAAGCACAGGAATGATGTGCAACTTCATCACTTCAGTGGCAACGAGGGGAGAAAAAACCCCAACCTTTGCTCCTGTCTGTGACTTTCTGTTCAGGCTTTTTTCATGCCTGTGAAGAAGCAGCAGAGCTGCTTCCTTGTCTGATTCCAAGGAGCTGTGAAAGGAAAGATGTGTGTTTGGGATATCCTGGTGATTGAGCTTCTCCCCCTGCCCCCGAAGAAAACTTGGTTCTCCGGGGAAAAATCTTAAATATGTCAAAGCAAAGCAATGAACTGTAGATAACATGGTTTTCAGAAGGGATGTGGCAGAGCTGTTTTTCTTTTGGGTGTGTAAAGGTGAAGGGTTGATGTAATTTTCAGCGAGTGGAGAGAGAGAATAAATATTCCTCTTTGGAAATAACAGATGCAGGACTCCTGAGTGGTGCCCAGAACAAGGATTTTGGGAGCCTCCTTGCTAGGGAACAACCCCCAGGTCTCTGTGTCCACTGGCAAAGGAGGGCATGTGAGGAGCCCCAAAAGCCTGAGTTATCCTGTCATGGCAGAAAGGCTTTTCCCTGCTGCAGCTCCTGCTTGGCAAATAAAGAGCACCTGCAGAGAAACACTCACTGGTGTCCTGCTAATCTGCTCAGCTGGGCACTGCAGAGGGGAGCCCTCAGCTGAGGGTCTGGCAAATGAACATCAGCTGAATGATCTTCATTTTATTTGGCTGTGAGATAAATCTGGGAAGTGTCCAGTGGGCTTCTCTGTCTGTGGCGCAGTGGAAATGCTCATGGATGGTTTTGTGCCCTTGAAGTGCTGATGTTGTAAAGTGCAACATAAAATACTCTTCTGTTATACAGTGACACAAGGCTCTGTGGGTTTAGCAGTAGTGTTTTGAGCTTTATTTTTTCAAGGAACAAAATAATAGTACAAGACCCCTGTTCTAGCTACTGTTGATGGGAAGGTCACTGGGTCAGCTCTTGTTTCTACGTCTGTTATCCAAGCCTGAGAGAGTAATTTTCAGTTACTGTGCCTTCTCCTGTTATCATCTTTGGAAGCCACTATTTCCTTTTCCCTCCATACCAAAGGCAATATAGGGCAAGGACAAAAGCAAGGATGCTGGGCTGGTGGGAAACAGGGAGCATTTGGACACTGATGCCCAAACATGAACATTAAGATGATTTGGGGTGCAGGAGCTTAACCTAAGCAATCTATCAGAGAAACCTTTGGGATGGGCTGGCTGCTGGAAAAATGAGTTGCTGCAGGTAGACTGTGTAGTGGCACCTCTGGTGTCCCACAAGTTGCCTGCCCTACATACTCTGACCTATATAGTAAAAGCTGAACCAGGTTTTGCACAAAACACACTTTTCCCTATCATTTGGGAAAACAGATTCTTCACCGAGTTCTGTTTGTCTGGAAAACCTGAATTGTTTGTGTTCTGTTTGTGTCTGTGGCTTCCTGGAGCTGAAATCTACCTGGGTCCTGACCTTCAGCAGATCCTTGAGGACTTTCTTAGATGGAACTTAACTGAGATATTTTAATACTATGTGTTTGCAAATATGTGCTGAAAAATGTGCAGCTCATTCTCACTGACCATGCCCCTGTCCTTTCTCCCACTCTTTTATGTGTGGAAGCAAAATACTGCTAAAATAGCAAAATCTGTAGGATTTGACTTGGAAGGTGGTTTGGATGCTGTGCTTGGGAACAACACCTTTAGACTTGTGTTTTTCCTGCCATCTTCTAGAAAATTATTCTTATCTCAAAATATGTATTTATTAATAGAAATACTCATCCTGATTAATTTCTAAAATTGAAATAAATGTCACCAGAGTTTTTCCACATCAAATTATTCACACAGGCACTTTTAAATGTTGTTTTACATATTCATGCTATTTTAGGGGAAATACTATTTTAATTGAGTATGGGTTTGAGTTTTTTTTCTTTTGGGGAGGGCTGTTTTACAGGAATGCTTCAGGAATTTTTCTTTTCTTTGAAACTTTTTAATGTTTAGTTGCATAAAAATGGAGGGAGGAATATATTAAAACAGAAGTAGACTTCTTGAAGGTTTCCCCACTATCTTAATAAGGGACCAGGATTTAATCTCAAATAAGTGTTGTGGGTTTTGTCCTATCCTCACAGATTCTTCTCTATGTTTAAAAACAGTTATTGGATCTCCTCTTGGATCTGTATATTCTTCCTTTCTCCTGGTCATATATCACTGAGGGAGGAAGGGAGCAGATTTTTAGGACTTAAAAAAAATTTGCATGGAGATCAGTAATTTTTTTTTTTTTTCCTCCAGTATTTCACAGGGAAATATCCCTGGAATGAATTTTTCTCTGAAAAAAATAATTTAAACCTAAGTCAAACTTCTTTTGTAGCATCGGTAAGGGATCCAAAGGGCTGATTATTGTCTTAATTCAGTTTAATTTGTTTTGTTTCAGTGAATTTCATGCACTTATTCTGGATTTGGCATTAGCAGGGTCTGAAGTTGGCCTCTACTTGGGTTTTAAAGGATGATGCAGCCTCACACCTCTTTCAAAGACTTGTTGCAGGATTAGGGCTGTTTGATTTTGCAGTAGGAACTCTTTGGGTTTTTAATTTTATATACGTAGACGGATTTCTGGGACCAACAAACCAACCTAAGAGAAAAATGTCTAGGCAAACTCAGGAACTTGAAATGGATTTTAACAGCCCCTGGACATGAATGTTCAGCTGCACATCAGTGGTTTTGCAGGACTTAGGACCCACAATGTCTTTAACTCTTTGCTTCTGTATTTAATTATTTTGTAAACCACTCCTGATGTGCCATCTTGCATGTTTGGCTGTTTTTTTAATTCTGGCTGTATTGCATGGACAGCTCCTGTCTAATTTAGTGTCTGTCTTAATCTTCAGACACAATCAGTGTAGTAGGGCACGAAAAGAAATGCTGCCTCATCTTCACTTTCACAATGATAAAGCTTTTGGACCTTCCTAGTGTTTAACTTCTGTCTTTTCCCTCAGATTCAGTGTGAAAGCTGTTTTTTTCTGGGGGTGAATAAGGAGGGAGGGGCACCTTGGAATTAATACCAACCCCCCCATCTAAACCTGTGTACCAAATGCTAAAACAAAAATGGATTAATTGCTTTAAGATAAAATTGGTCTTTGACTGAAAACATGTTTATCATACAGTGCTTAAGCCACAGATCATCGTTTATTGATGGGAAATGATGAAAGACAAGGTTAGTCAGTGCAGGCTTGAACATTGAAATTGCAATTTTATTAATGGATGCAGAACCTTATTATTGTTTTCCAGAATAGGAAAAAGAGGCAGGGTATCTGTGGCTGTGAGTATGGATAGCTCACTAAGCTTTCACATAATTTGCTTAATTTCAGTAGAATTTGTACAGTAAAATTCAGTGTTTTACAGGTATGTGAGCCTCTTAGCTTTGTACTTGGAGAACAGTAATAGATTGATTGGCAGTTCCTCTTTGGGAAGGACAAAAAAATGTGTATCAGGAATTCCACAAAAATGCCAGTAACTTGAAAGAGCATAGGCATTTTGTGACTTTTGAGCTACAAAATAACGTCATCTCTAAAGCCTTAAGTCCCAAAGCATAATATTAAAAACAAAGAGGATTTACCTAATGGGAATAAAAAAAAAAAAAAAAAAAAAGAATTCTTGCTCTGGCACAGTTTGGACCAGAAGCAAATGCTGGAGAGGGAGCTCATCATTATTCTCTCTTCTAAAAGAGGAGAAAATTGAGGGACAGCAGCCTTGATCTTATTGAGAAGAAGATTGAAGCGAAAGACAAGGTTGGTTGTTCTCGCTTCAGAAGGGTCTGAAAGCTAAATTGCAAAATCAATTTACTGTGGTTACTGTAACAATTAAACTGACGTGATGAAAAGATGGAGGAGGAGGATGGATCAGAGAATCCACCCCCACAAAATATCTGTGTGTGCAGGTGGCAAGTGTTGGAGCTGCCAAGGGTAGAGCTGCCACGACTGCCTTTCCTCTAATGTGACAGGCGGCCATCTCCTCCCCTTTTCCATCTCCTCCCAAGGTCTGTGCTGCTTTCCCTGCTCAGATTTCCCTCCTCTGGCGATTTTTGGGGGGTTTAACCCCCTAATTTTGATTTTTGGGTGTCACTCACATAGGGTGAGTGACACATTCAGGTGTGCCCTTTCTCTGTCTCTTCCAGTGGTCCATGCTGGTTTATCTGCTCAGCTTCCCCTGCTCTGGCGATTTTTAGAGTTTTAACCTAAAATCCTGGTTTTTTTGTGTGTCTCTCAAACAGGTGTCTGTCTCCTCCCATTTTCCATCTCCTGAGGTCCATGCTGCTTTCCCTGCTCAGATATCCCTCCTGTGGTAATTTGTGGGGGTTTTCAACCCTAGTTCTGTTTTTTCGGGTGTCCCACAAACCGGCAGCATCTCCTCCCCAGGTCTGTGCTGCTTTCCCTGCTCAGGAAAACCTTGTGGGCGTCTTCACCCCCAAATCCTGATGTTTTGGGTGTCTCAGACCTGTGCATCCTCCCCGTCTCATCCTGCTGGTGTTTGCACAGCACAAGGAGACATCTGCTGCCCACCAGCTCCCGCGTGTGCCCCGGTGGAGCGCCGCAGTTGACTGCTCTCCCATTTATATTAATTGAACATGCTGTATTCTGCATACACCACTGATTACCCTCATTTATTTGGGCTCCTAAAGACCCGAGGATTTCTTGTTGCTTCGCCCTCCCTGCATTGTTTTACTCATTTGGCTCCAATTAGCCTCGGCTAATGAAAATACATTGTACCGAACCTCTCGTTACCCCGTTGCAGTTTCTAATGACATAATTTGTGAGTTTTGAGCCTTCTCAAGTAGAGACATTAGGAATTGCATTACAGTTTCTTCGGTGGAGAGGAGAAACATTAATTGCAGGCATCTGGGCTCCTTCCTTTAAAGAAAGGTTGGTGATTTTTACTTAACTAATAAATGTTGACATAATCAGGGAGCTATCAGCACCATATGTTGGCCTTTTGTGAGACGCAGATCTTATCCCTGCCCGGCTGGGTAAGGAAATGCTTCGGTGTTAGCACCATGTCTTGGTATATTTTTAAAGCATCACTCAGCACGGGCAGATTGCTCTGAGAGAAGAGATGAAACCTATCTTTAAAGAGCAGGTGGGCTTTCTCCCCAGCCGTCCAGGTGAGGTTATCTTTAATGATAAACAGATGCCAAAAGCTGCGTGTGTGCTACCGTGCTTATCTCGCGTGGTATTTGCAGAGCCCCTTTCTGTTAGCAGAGCTTTGCCCTGGGGACTCTGAGGGAGAGGGTGGAAGGGAGCCAGATGGAGCAGTCAGCCTTCTGTTCGTGTGGGGTGCGCTCATCTCCTCTCCCTCCCTTCTCCTTTCGGGAATGCTGCGCGCAAACATCGGGCCCCGAGGGTGCTGCAGCAATTAATGAGATTTGAGGGTCAACCCTGAAGGAGAGGTGTGCTCCTGCCCTTCACGGAGGGATTGGTGCTACTCTCCCGCCTCACCATGCCACGGAATTAATTCGGGGGGAAAAAAATGTATCAAGACTGAAAAAAAAAAAAAAAAAAAATCACCGAATGTGATGCGTACTGCCAAAAGGCAACAATAATTCTTCATTGTGTCTAGTCCAAGCTGGGTTTTGACAGAGCACACTTCAGCCCTGAAAGCTCTGCACATCCTCCCTCCTGTTCCTTCCTTACCTGTTGGCTCTCTAGACAAGGAAGCTTCACAAAATGTCCCTCCATCTGTCTCTATTCTTTGGAGGAGTTTCTTTGGCCTGCTCTCCTCTGGATTTTTCTGAAAACTCCTCATGGCCTTGTTTCTGAGAGGAAGTGGGACGTGATCTGGGGGCAGCTGGCTGGATAAGGCTGCGGTACCTCAGGGATGTTTTTCCGCTGTCAGTCTTCAAAACGTGTAGAAAAAGAGGTTGTTTAGCACATGAGTAGCTGTTAAAAAGGAAGGGGGGAGGTACGGGGAGGCATTATAAGCTGTGGCATGATTTGAGTGGCTGCCTGGTAGCATTCCACATAGCCCTCTTTGTCTGAGGCAGCAGTTGGCTGCGTGGCGAGGCCTGGGAGGATCAGTTCTTCTCCATTAATCACTCTCTCCTCAGCATCGCCTCCCCTGCCAGCGAGCAGGATCGGTTTCCCCCGGCACGAGGTGTTCCATTTCCCCGTGAATGGGATCAATCAGGCCTCCCCAGCCCCACGGGGTGGCCGTGGCTGGCTGGGTCTCCTCCAGCTGAGCACGGGCTCAGTGGCAGGGCCTCGTCCTTACCCCGAGGAGCTGCAGCTGGCACAGCTTCCAGGGGGGACGAGCAGGACAAGGGCTCCTGCTGGAGCAACAGCCAGGTTCAGGAAGTGTCACCTTCCTGTCACGACCCTTGGTTTCAGGTGTTTGTGTAGCCTTGCTGAATTTTTTCACCATGGGTTTTATGGAACAGAGCAGTCCAATACTTTGCTCCTGACCCCCCTTCAATCCCTGTGCGTGCCCAGAAGAGGTGAGATGGGCTGCTGCTGTATTTATCCTTCTTTTGGTTTGGCACCGGCAAAAGTGAGAATTACTTAGGATAACTCATTATCAGGTTGCACTCCGAAAGCAGCACACAAAATGTGTTTACTTGATTTGTTGGTTAATATCCTTTATTTCTTGCCTGAAGGCAACATGGGAGTTGATATGTCAAGAAGATGAGCTGAGAAGAACTTTATTTATTTATTTATTAATGAAATAAATAGTGCCCCCTCCAGTAGCTTGTCCCATTTCAGCATTAACTGCAGGTACTTCCTCCACACACATCAGCAATCCAGGCAAATGCAAGCCTCTAGTGTCCCTGAAGGTAACAAAATAATGTTTTCCAGCAAATGACAAATAAGGGTTAGACTTAGGACTGTTCCCTAACCAGCCATGTGGCATGTGCCATCTTCCCAAAAAGAACTGCCAGAGAGAGTCGAGCGACATAAAAAGTACATTTTTACCTCAAGAAGCTTTTAGGATGAAGAACCTTGCTCTAATGGGCAAAGCTGTGTTTTCCTGAGGATGAGAGGATGGAGGGGCTTTGCTCACTCCTTCTGGGCTGATGGTTTGAAGAGGAACACTGAATTCTCTTGTCTTTTGTGATTGTCCCTGGCCGAGGTGGATCAGGGTCTCATAGCAGGGGTCTTGGTGGCCTGTGTGAAGGTGGGGATGTGCTGGGGTCTCAATGCCAGCTCTGGCTTTGGAGCTGGGGGTGCTTTTTGCTTTGCTGGCTCTTCTGGTGGATTTGCAGAGCAGGGAGAGGCTGGAGCTGTGTGAGGGAGAAAAGGAGAAGGTGGCTGAGGTGCCACTGGAGGAGATTTGGCACGTGGAGGGGGCAGGGAGCCAGAAGGACTTGTTTTCCTCTGCTGGCAGGGTGACTCTGAGCACACGAAGCGAGCAAAATACACTTGAAAAATGAATTTTCAGATGAGAAGTGTCATTTAAGTAAGAAAGCAGAATGTAACTGCTCTTCTCTATTCAGATGTGACACAAAGACATACAAACACACTTTGGCGTGTCCAGAGCACCACGACCCAGTTTCTTCTTGATTCCCTTCCCTGCTCCTTTTTTTTTTTTTTTTTTTAAATTTTGGAGACATAGTGCTAGAATACAAGATGACAACAGAAATCATTGGGCAGTCTTCAGTTAAAAAGACTTTTATCCTTTAAATAAATCCACCCTGCCACAGAGTGGAAAGCTAAGTGGGGCAAGAGGAAAAGAGCCCCTGAGAGGACAGGCTTATTGATCCCTGTAATGAATAGTCTTGTGTTAATCTTGCTGAGGCAGCGTCTCAAGACTTATGGCATTTGGCTGGAGGTAAAAAACGTGTGTGTGTGTGTAAATTCATGTCTCCATGAAGTGTTCCAGCCATGTTTTGATGTGCTGGCTGAAATATTATGGCCACGCTAAACCAAAGCTGGCTGCTTTGGTTTGCCTGCTCAAATCCTGCCTGTTTTGGAGGACAACAGGAGATTGTTGTGAGGGATGTGAGATTCTCCCTAACAACAGGAGGGTGTGGACCATGATTATGGTAACTCTGTTTGAATAAGGTGGCTGAAGAAACATTTTTAGGTGTTTAACCTGAATAAAAGGCTTAGAAGCCATCACTGGTGTACCCTGGTGCATTTTGGTGACAGCTTGTGTGTGCATCTGGGCCAAGACTGATCTCTGTGCAGTGTCCCACATTACAGCTGCTGATCCCAACTGCAAAGCTAAACCTGTGCCCTCTCTGCCCTTTATTAAGGATATTGACAGAATATTGCCTTTATTAACTAACTAAACCCATGCTCACTGTAACTGGAGGTAAATCCAGTAATTTTGTGCAGTTGATTTGTTTATTCAAGGTTAAAATCTGGCCTAGTGACCTTTATTGGAATGGGGATTGAGTAATGTCTCCAACAAGTTTAAGTACAAATGTCTTGGGGTCATCTCCTTGTTTTGATGTTGCATTACCCCCTCACCATTTTTAATTGAGGTTCGTTGTGTCTGGGCCCACTTTACATTCTTCAGCATAGGAATAAAAAGTTTTGAAGAGTTTATTTTTCAGAGGTTCAGTGTCACTGTTCTTGTTGGATTGATAATCTTAATGGGTTATGTTTGGAATGGTTCCAAATACTAATTTTGGAAATGGAATTGTTTTAGTGATTAAACAAAGTAACTGAGGGCATCACCCTATTAAATAAGATATTTCATGCATATGATTAATTGTAATCTCAGTGTAAATCGTTTTGATTTAGAGATTAATGTTGATTCTTTGCTTCAAATTTACTGTCCATTTGTTTTCTTAATTAAAATTAAAGGTAGAAGACAGATAGCAGAAGAGCCTCTTCAGGATGTTGATGTTCACTTTGTTAAATAGAAGATTTTTCATTAGGAGGCTCAGAAGTAATAGGCTTGGTATAACTATATTAACCCTCAGACAATAGTGGATAGATTGTATGGGTTTTCTATTGCTGGCTAAGCCTGTCATGCTTTAGATCACTTAAAAAATATTGGTAGCTGATTTTCTGGCTTGAATGGAGTCTCTTTGAAAATTAAAAGGTACCCTTTGAAAAATAGCTTCCTGCTTTTTAGAGAGGAAATTTTCTCCACCACGCTACTTGAAGAGAGTGTGTTTAAAAGTATATCATGTTCCCAAGTCAAAATAAGAGTGTGTGGGGGTAGAGGGAAAGTCTCCTGCTCCCCATCACACAAAGCATCTATGCCTGGTCCTGGTCCAAATGGCTCCAGCATCACATCAACTTCTATAAATGGTTGTCTTCTCATTGCTCAGCTGTTAAACTAAATCCGCTGGGGTGTGTTAATGCACTGTGTTATCTCTGGGTATGACAGCCAGCAGCAGTACAAGGGCAGTATTGACACAACACTTGTGCTTCCAATATCTGCTGAGCAAAATGTACATAAAATACTTTATAACACATAGAGAAGCCATGCAAAGGATTTGTTGAGTACATGCAGTAGAATGGTAACAACATTAAAAGCTTTTTAGTGCAAGGATGTTGGGCTTTGGAGGAAAATGAATATCACTGACAAAGCTGCAAAGCTGCTTTGTATTAATGGGGTGTGTTATGATACAACATGATGATCTTAATTCATCTTAATAAGAATGCAAATTATTGCCACAGCAAAGCAGTATTGAAAATCATTGGAGATCAAATAATGGCAGTGAATTCCCCCACGTCACCACTCTGGTGCCTGATTGTGATTTACAGCAGCAGCATCTCATGCTTGATTTCTAGATCTTGAGATAAGATTGATCAGACTACAAAAGCAAAGGAAGCTTGGAAAAAATAGTGAGACCCATCAAGTACGCTGAAATAATTAGTGATGGATGTCTGACTGATCTGATCTTTGGCTGCTGTTTGATTTTCTGTGCTGTTCCCTCCCAAGATGTGTTTTTATGGCTTTTGATGCAAATGAAAGCTTCTTTGCCCTTTAATGTGTAGACCACCTGCCCTATAGCAAGGTAGAAATCATCTGGCTCATGTCTACAGCCTCTTCCATTGAGCCTAAATCCTCTCCTTGCATAACTACTTCTGATCAGATTATATGAATCCATTTTCAGTTGTAAGCTTTTGGAGTTGGGGTTTGTGAGATACAGCTCTGACGGAGTAGCTTTTTCCCCCACAGAATGGAAAATGCATTCAATGTGAAAGCTATAGCTACCATTTCAATAGAAACCATTTAAAATGTTGCATTTGTTAAACTGTGAATGGTTGAAAACTTGGTTCTGGTGCATTCCTGGAATTGCTTATATAGTAAACACTGTTAAGCATTCTGAAAACATAAACTCAATCTAGTATTTCCTGGTGTACTTCTCCTATGAAAACTGATTTGAGCCAGCGCTAATACAGAGAAATCCTCCATCAGTTTAATTTTCCAAAGAGTTTGTTTGTTTGTTTAAAATTTAAGGAAAATTTTCAGAAATCCTCCTACAATGTATGTAGTATCAATGCAACAGTGTATCAACACATCAGTGAGATACAAAACTAAAAGCAGCTTCTGCTGCCTCAAAATGTGCTTTCTCACATGTCCTGCAGGACCAGCTTGTTTTCAAGATCTGTCACTGGTTGTACTGTAGCTCCCAGGACTGTTTAAAATTTCCTTCTTTTCCAGATATGTGTTTCCTTCTTCTCTGAGGCAAGCAGGGTTTGGGCTGTGTCCTTGTCAGTTGTGCAAACACAGCTGGATTGGAGAGGACAGTTCAATGCTCCCTCTGCTATTTGGTTTCCCAGAGAAATCAAAGATAATGATAGGGGAATGCTGCCCTAATTTAGGCTTTGTTGGAGACAGCCTACCACTTTGTAACCACTACAGACAGAGCTGTGTGCTCCCACTGATCCCAGCAGTGTGCAATTCCCTAATTATCCCCTATCAATGGAGAACTTCCCATGGAGATCAAGGAGGCACTGAAGAACTGCACAGAAGTACCTGTCTATTTATCCTTTCAAAGACCTTCTAAGGGAGGAAAAGGAGGCCCTTGGGCTGCTCTCCCATTAGTTACCCCAGGAGGATGGGGACACCTCCCCTTTTGGTGAACTCCTTGGCACAAGGGAGAAAATGTATCATCTTCTCTTTAGGAGCAAGGTCTTGCTTTCCTTTGTTTCCTCTTGTTATATGCGAGCCAATTTACTCCTGATGCATTTTGTCCCTTTCTAGTTAGTTTTGTGTCTTGTCTTTAATGCACTGTGATTAATGTTGGTTCTTTTGTATTCCTCAGCCATGTAAACTTGTTTTTGACATATGATTTATGTTTCTTTCTGTTTTCAAGTGCCTCTTTCTGGCACAGCCGTGATGGTCTTGCTATGTATGCATTCTGTTCCTCTCTATCAGAAGAAAAGCTGTTTTGCTTAAAATAATTATGTATATATATACACTTGCTTTTTTTTTTGACTGCTTTAATCCACAGTGTTATTTATTACTCCCATATGTCAAATTCTCAATTGCTTCTCTTCTATTCTTCTGTTAGTCAGGACTGGAGCAGAAATAACTCCCCTCTAGTACCTTCTCTAAATTTTTTTTTTTTTTTGGTAGTTCAAGCTGGTTAGGGGGGTTCATCCAGAGATTATCCCAGTGAATTCCAAGTGGTCAGTGTGGCTCTGTGCTGTTTTATCAACATCCCTAGATGAAGTTCTCTGCTTTGTGCATCAGTGGCTTCTTGTCTAGGCTGCTTTAGATCTGGTGATCGTAACTACTGACATCACCATTGGGGTTTTATTTTTCCTTTTCTTTTGTGTTTTTTTCCCTCATTTTGCATTGAATTACACTTGGATTTTAATGTAATAAAATTCCTGTGTTCTTCCTACACATTGAGTGGTGCTCAGCTGTAGAGTTTGCTCAGGAAAGCCTCTTCTAGTGCTGGTTCAAGTAGTAGAGCTCCCATTTGTTCCTCCCTCTCTCCCTTGCTCCTAGGGCTGCTGAACAGACATCCAAGTGAGTTTCCCTGAGTGTCAGGCTGCTGCTCCTTCTGATAGACTCTGTTACAGCTCCTTATCACTTCCCCAGATTTCAGCCCCCTGGGCCAGATTGTTGCTTTTGGAACACTCGAATTTTTTTCTCCTCTGCTGTTCAATCTGCCTCCAGATCTCTCCCACTTGATAGGCAAGCTGATACTTTCCCCCCTGCTCCTCTTATCTCTGCTCAGAGACACTTCTTGGTGGGATAGCATTCCCTAGTTGGAGGAGCCAGAGATGCCTTGCTGGTGCCATCTGCACAGCTACAGAGAGGCATCTGTCTCTGTCACTGCCAGCCCATGGGCGTTGTGCCTGGGCTCCAGCCTGGCCCCCACCCAGCCCCATCAGTCACAGGTGAGCCTGGTGCCCTCCAGCTCCTCTGCAAAATCAGGGACCTGCTCTGAAAGAGACGAGGAAGGGGAGAGGGAAAAGCAGCCAACAAAAGCTTGCTTTAAATGTGGCTTCTGTTCTGTATCGGAATTTGGAAATGGAGGTGGTTTCATATTAGCACAATGGAATTACAAAAGGCTTATCGATCAGAATGTTAGATTGTAAAGGAAATTAAACTCTTTGAAACTGCCTTGCTGTGGAGTGCCTAATCACTGCAGGGGATAGTGCTTAATCTGAAACCCTTCCTGATGCTGCTTTCCTTGCATGGGTGGGAGATCACCTAGAATAGGAAAACAGGTTTTTTCAATCAATTAAGCACAGTATATTTACTTTATATATATATATATGCATATATATTTTATTCCTTATGTCACGGCTTATTAAACTGAAATCCATCATCATCATTTTTCAATTACTTATATTTTAACCTTTTGCTCTACATAAATATTCAGTTCTCCTTATAGCAATCAGAAGAAAGCCTGGTGAACCTAATAATGCAGGATTTAATACAAAATATGTGCAGGAGATAATTGGTGAAATGACCTTTCGTTTGTGGCAATAACTTCATACTCCTGATTCAGAATTATTCCCCTGCCTTCTACCTCTTTAGGCTTGTTGTTTTGAATAATGACATCTCTCAACTGGCAGATAGCAGATCTGAAGAAAGAATTTTGAGGAGGTGAGTTATACCCCGTGGACCCACTTCTGCCTAGGGTGGAAATGTCTGAGAGCCTGTCAGTAAATGAACCTGGGCTGCTGTGAGCACTCTTGGAATTGCCCAGGCTGGTATTTCACACTGAGCATGCCCCAGGACCCTGTCTAAACATTTTTTAGCTTTTAAATATTTGTAATGAGAGGACCCAAAGGTGCTCTCAAGGGTGTTTCAAGGGTTGCCAAGTGCTGCTCGAATCGAGGTTTTTCAGGGCTGCCAGTGAAGGAACCATGACAAGGAGTTAAATCCCAAGTGTGGATCCTCCCTGACGGGCACAATGTGTGGATCAGGAGACAGGCAGCGACTGTGTGAGCTGGGAGATATGGAGCACGTCTGGAGGTGGCTTCCAGGAACCAAAACTTGAGGCTTTAGCCTGTCATGGGAGTCCTCCTTCACAGGAGCCATCTCTTGCCAGCTGCTTTGTCCCAAAATTGTGTTTGTGTGGCAGGAAGTGAACATTCCTCTCCGTTTCTGTCAGTGTGGAGGGGGCACAGCTGTCTAGGAGTCAGCATCAGAGGGCAAGGGTTTGTTTCTTGTTTCTGCAGAGGAAAAGGAACCCTCTCACCTCCATGGTGTGCTTGGCACCATCAGCTGGAGTCACTGTGGTGAGAAATGGCAGTTCAGGAGGCAATTTAATGTTTCCGTGCTGGATGAGAAGTGTGCATGCCTAAGTTCTCCATATCCCTGGTTTTTATGGAGGGAATTCTTGTCTTTATTTCCCAAGAGCCAACTGTGACCATGGACAACACTCCCTACAGCCCATCCTGCTGTTGGAGGGCATGGATGCTGTTTAAAACCAGAATATTTTCAGTTAGAAGGGATCTACAAGGTTTGGCTCATCCATATTCCAGTTCCCCAGCACTCGGACACTGCAGCTCGAGGAGTTTGAGCTCAGTTGTTCATTGTTACCTGAATATCTCTGATTGGAAAACATATTTATGAATGGCTGTAAGAAGCTGGATTTTGTAAACATTCCAGAAAAAATAGTCTGAGTACCAAGTGCTATTAGAACTCAGATAACAATTACTAGTAAGACAAGAAATGTGATTGACCTAATAGAAAATACCCTAGATTCTCCAGTTGGCTTTTATACTACCACTATTCTTTTTTTTTTTTTTAATTAAGATGAAAAGTAAAAATGTGGGTGTTGTCAGTACATTAATTTTAGTGCCACTATTTCAGCATTAGCCTATTTTTCTCCTTACCTTTCTATTCCCATATATGTAAAAATAATTTATTTGCTAAAGGAGCAATTTAAAATTCATTTCACAGTGGGCAAAGGAGACCAGAAATCTTCCTTAAAATACTTCTCTTTATTTTACATCTTGATTGCTCCTGAACATGATGAATGCCCATTTGCCTATCACAAGCACTCAAGTGCCAGCAACAGTGGATGGCGCTGCAGAAACTTCCATCCTCTGCCTGCTCAGCCCCAGAGGAGCTTTATGTGAGGAAAAGCATCTTAACTTGCACTATTTAAAGTGCTTTGGAGCTGAGAATTGTTTACTTTTCCATGTAAGGCATTGCTCATTGAAGGAAACCATCCATTTCCATGCAAATATTTGGTGGAAGGGTTTCTCCTGGGTTTGGTCTAACATATATGAAATTGTGGGAACTGACAGAGACAATATCTCAGTTTTCTGACCCTTGGCAGCTCTGAGCACCCCTTGTTGCAGGAGCAGTCACTGCCCATGCCACAAAGGCCATGTGCCCTAGAAAAAGTTTTGAACCCATGCATCACTTTGGTAAAAACTGACTTTCAGAGCATAGTTTTTAAACCATGTAGGTGTCCTGTGTAGAAAAATGATATGTGCCTTCTGTCTCAATGGAAAAGGGGGAGGTCCTATGGCATAGCAGTTGAATGATTTCTATATCACTTACTTTATTTTAATAAATTGTATCTGTCTAGCCTGAGATCTATTTTACTTTCCACAGCGTTTGGGATCTTTAAAGCTGTATTCTACACAATTTTTCCAGTAAGAAATTTCTGTCATTAGGAGCCCAAACAGATTTGGAAGGGTGTGATGAACATGAAACTGGCCATGTGGTCTTGGAATATGAATTTTGAGTGCCATTTACCCTTGACTTCTGAACAGAGAGGCTAGAGGTATTTGCTTGCGGGCAATTAATTTTCCAGGAGAGTGTTAGCAGATTATTGCTATGCTTCAAAACAAATGAAGTTCCCATAATAGCTATCATTTCCATAAAAATGTGTATTAACTACCCACAGATTAACAGCAGGGGAGAAATCCATGGGGAAAATTCTCACCACAAAGATTTTTATGGGAAGTTGCCCAGAAGAAAAGGAGCTGGGGGTGCTGGTGGCCAAGGAGGCCAGGGGCACTGGGGCTGGATCAGGATTAGTGTGGCCAGCAAATCCAGGGCAGTGATTGTCACCTGTGTTGAGCACTGATGAGGCCACACCTCGAATCCTGTGTCCAGTTCTGTGCCCCTCACAGCAAAACAAAATTGAGGGGCTGGAATGTGTCCAGGGAAGGATCTTGGAGGTTTTCTTCCAACCTACATTTTTTTGATCCACTTTTTGAGGCCAACTCTTTGAAAAGAGACAAATGTTTGTGGAGGCAGGGAAGGGTGAAAGCCCACTGCTGGGAATGCTTTAGGGGGGACTTTATTCATACAGCATTTATTGTGCATTGCAGAGTTGTTGGTACCATAATGAACATGTGGGGGAAGGACTTGGGGTTATTTGACAGAGAAAAATGGGGAACTAAATGGCTCAGGTGGGCAGGCAGGATTCTTACCTCATGACTGGTGGCTGTCTCATAACCCAAATTTGCAAGTGGTGTTCCCATCTTGTGTTCTCTCCCTGTGCTGTGTGCCCTCAGGAAAGGACTTTGCAGGAATGTGAAAACTTTTGTCCAGGCTTGAATGAGATTGGTGAATGTGGAGTGATGCCAAATAGCAATTGGTCTTGCACCAGGGGCTTCAGCAGCACCTCTTTCTGCTGATAGAACAGGGACCTGATCTGGCTGGCTGGGGCAGGAGGAAAATTTCTTTAAAGTAGCTTCCATACACATTTGTTCTGTTGAAATGATGTTGTACCCACTGTTTCCTCCTCACCACATCCCCAAAGTGTATGGATGCCACTTCATGTACCAAAGGGAAGAACATTTTGCTATCATATTTGTAGTTGTTCTTGGCATTTCTTTGCTAGCAAGATGTGTGGCTGGAAAGGTTAAGGTCACTGCTATAAAAATGTCATCCTTTATTTGAAAAAAAAAGAAAAAGAAAAAGTGATACATGGCTATATGATAATGAAGCACTTTGATTAAAAGCATCCAACAGCCTGTGATGTATGGGAGCTTGCTGGAAGACCATTGGAGTGTAATTAATTATTAGCTGTTCTTTATGAGGTCTGGTTGCTCTTGCAGGATTGATTGTGAACGATGACACAGAAGCAGACTCTTGTTTGGAGTGCTGCACAGTGAATATCTGGATGCTGGCAGGAGCAGGGTGATGGAGAGCAGAGCCTTCCCCCTGCAGCCACGTGCTCAGGCTGAAGTCAGACAAGTTGTTGAGGCCACGGAGCTGCTGCTGATGGACTGGTTGGGAGCCAGCACAGCTCCTGCCTGGTGGGTGTGGAGCTGTGTCCTAAAAATTGTGGTGGAGCACAGCAGGACTCTGCTTGGGCTCTCAGCTTTGCCTCAAGGGCTGGACACACACTCTGCCACAAGGTTTTTGTGCTGGTCTCCATGGTCTCCTCTGCTCTGGGGTTAAATCAAGGAATTAACATATTCCCCCCCTTTTATAGCAGCTATATGTGCTTTAAATTGAGACTTTCAGAAGGGAATAGTGCTAATTCACTTCAAGAGATGTAATCTGAGAAGGTTTTATTACTGTAAAGGATTTTTGTAATCAGTCATTCAAGAATTTGAGTTAATGAAACTAAAGTGAAATAATAAAAAAATGCTTCCCCTTATTCTCCCCTCTACAATGCAAAAATATTTGTTTCCTGTTAATGTTGCCCTCTGTCACAGAGTAAAACATTTTAGGCTACACTGCATCTGGAAGCACCAAAAACAATTTAAAACAGTTTTTTGCATAGGTAAAATCCTCAGAAGAAGTTAAAAGTTTGTTTTACTGGGCTAATTTGGCAACCTGAAGTCTTGGTTAAAAGAGCCTGAGATAGTTCCAAGATCTTGTTTCAAGTGCAGATGAGAAACTTAATTTGCTGTTTTTATTATTAGAATATTAATTCATTGCAAGTTGTCAAAGGATTTTTCAGGTGTACTTTTCTGAATGGAACGTGAAGAAAAAAATTCTGATGCAGGAAATGAACATACCCTACTGCTGAATTTCATGAAAAGCAAAAAAAAAAAAGAAAGAAACCCCCAAAGGAACAAAACAACCCCAATCCTAAAAGCATTTAGTGATAATTTGAAAAGCTAACAGAAAACTTTGAATTGGGATGGATCCTGGGAAGCATGAGACAATCAATCCATGTTGAGTGTAGGGTTATCCCATGAAGAAAGAGTTTAAATTTGGAAATGTTGAAACTCTGTCCCAGCACTTTGTGCCCTTACTGTAGGGTAAAACTTTAGTAAAAAAATTATTTTTTACTAAAAACTGCACTTATATTATGCTCTGGTCTACATAAAAATAATAGAGCAATTAGGCTTAAACATTGTCCTGTTACTTTTGGAATTAGAAACTTTATATTAGAACAGTTTTCTTTTAAGGGTCATGTTTGCTGGAGCAATCAAGAAAATCATGGGTGGTATTTTCCCAACCAGTCCTTTGCACGACAAATAATGGAGAGCAGTGGATGGCAGTCAAGGTTGGGATTTCTTTTCTTCCCTTTTTCTGGAAACATCAATTTGGGGCAGCTGCAAGGAAAAAGAGCCTGGAGAGGAGCAAGGCAAGCGTGGCTGGGAATATTTTTTATTAACTACGTGAAGGAATGAGAGGCCAACACCAACTGCCTGCGAGGCTCCACGCTGCCCTGACGATGTGAGAGTGAGGGAAGTTTCTGCGAGCCAGCCCAGGGCTGCAGCTCTGCGTGTGGCTTTCCTGGATGTGGTCAGGAGTTCCCAGTCCTCGAGCTGAAACCTGGAAGCACTTGGGCTGCAGAGGTTCCTGTAGCTCCAGCCTTGGGGAGGGATGATGCTGGGAGGTGAGGGTTTCTCTCCCTCCCTCTGGATGGGAAGGGGATCTGTGTTTGGAGGGGGGTCTCTTTCTTTCTATTCAGCTGGGAGATAAACAGGATCCAGCTATGTCTTTTCTTTCTGAAATGTCTTTTTTTTTTTTTTTTTTTTTTTTTTTTTTTTAGTGCAGTCCCACTGCCTCTTACTCTGTAGCTTATTTCATATGTGAAAATAATAGTTTATAAATTACATTTGTGGTTAACTTTTGCTTATACATCATAAAGAGAAATATCCTATAATTATTATGGTCCCCTAGTAAATGCACTGTTATTACCTAGTTATTTTGGCCATATGGATTACACCATATTTAAGGTCCCAGTTCAATAAAAGTACATCTGGTTCCTGTGCTGCAAAAACCTATTAAAGATTGAGGAAACCATGCAAATAGATTTATATGGTCTTTTGTTGCATTTTACAGTGTTTAATTGGCCTTTCTATTGAGAGTAACCATGACAAACTTGAAATTCTGGGAGTAGCTACTTTGAGCAATATTCCTGTAGTTCCTACAGAGTTAATATCTGCCTTTCTCTTGCTGGGACATGTTTTAAGGGTCTCACTTGTTAGAGTCTCCTCCACTTCCTTTGGGAGAATATCCCACAGCCTCATAGATCTCCATGTCAGGAAGTCTTTGACCACAATTTATGTAACTGCATATGTTTCATATGGATTTCTCCTTGGCCTGTGCAAAATATGGCACAGAGCTTCAGTAGGGATTAAAAAAAAAAAAAAAGACTTGAACATGAATAGCATTAGGAATACTTTTTATGTAGTCTATAAAGCTGGTTCATTAAACAAAGCTGAAAATGGGCTGAAGGGAAGTTTTTGGGGGAAGGATTCCACAGCTGCAATTAGCAGCATTTCAGCTCATGGAAACAAGCTTACCAGGAGCAAAGTAGCAGCTGAAATATTTTTACTTCCTGTCCACTGACAGGCTCCTAGCCAAGCAGACTCTGCAGTTTTCTGATGTTCTTGTGCTTCAAACAACCATAACTTGCAGATTTCAGACTTTCCCCCCCTATTTTAATTTACATATTCCCCCACCTTCAGAACTTCTAAAGCATGTCTAAATTTGTTGTGCAGATTTACAGCAAATTTAAGACTTGCTCCTGGTTTAGGTCAGGATATTGAGTGCTTGTCCCCCACCAGAATTTTTTAGGCTCAGGTGAACTCCTGATAATGCCTGTGGAATTGTGTGTGGTCTTTTGTCAGCTGTGAAATCCAAGCCCAGAAACAGCACTTCTGTGTTATAGATGGGAGAGGAGGCTGATGTTCTTTAGGCTTTAATCTGCTGCTGGTAGTCTCTTTGAAAAATTGCTGCAACATTTTGCCTTGGTTTTTTTCTTCCCCTCCTTCCTCCTGAGTAAATCTTTAATGATGATCTGAGTAATTCAGTGTATCTCTGTTTCTGAAGCGAGAGGGCAAAAGTTTTGCTTTCCTTATTAAGATATTTGTCTAAGATGGTTCTGGATCATTTTCTTGTTGGCATGATGACGACTTTTTCAGCTTTAGGCTCGTGCTCTCAGCTGTTATTAAAGTGTGAAGTGATAAACTCCTTTTATCTGAAAAGATGTTGGAGACTTAATCACAAAACATACCCAGATAACATTAATTTCTGCTAACCCATTTTAAGGGAGTCAAAGTTGAAACTTTTTGTGTCATTCTTCATCTTTCTGTATGGAAAAATAACTTTGGAGGAAACTTTATCTGGTAATCCTTACAGGAATTTAAATTACAGTGCATGAATGATACCTGGCATACCAGAAGTGAGTTCCTGTGCAGTCAGCTTACTTAAAATGGGGGCAAAATAGGATTAATGTCCATAGGATTCACTGGATCTCTCTTTGGGATGTATTTCCTTGGGGCTGCCTCCCAGGGGCATGGGCTATGCTGTACACTCAGGGGGATAAAAACCCTTCTCTTTTTTTCTCCAAAACCAAAGCTTCAGACCACATATATCTAACATTTGGTTGTGCTAGAGCCCAAAGCATAGGTTCTGTGTACAGAGGGCTGTGACATATTTTTAGCCTGAAAACACCTTTATTTTATCATATATAATATAATATATATGCTATTATATATAATATATAATGATACAATCATCTGGACTTTTTTGAGTGGGAGGTAGTGAACAGAGACTGGTTTTGCTGTCTGAGGGCACATTCCACTTACAGCTGCAGAGGGCTCTGAGTGGGAAAGGGGCAAGAGAGGCGCTGCAGTCAGAGACTTAAAGAGAATGGGAGGAAAAGTTTTGTAGGGAAAAGAGACAGAGGAGAGGGCTCCAGCAGCAGGTTGCTCAAAATCCAGGTTTGAGTGAAGGGCTGTGAGGAAGGGAGAGGAGCAGGAGAAGAAGCCCCCATTTGGGAATGATGCCACCAGGAGCAGCTGCTCACCCCACTCCTGCTCCAGAATTTGTAAGGGCAGATCCCTGCCAGGGAAGGGGGAGCATCCAACTTCTGCCACGTTCCTGGTTTCAGTGCCTGCCACAAGCTGCCTTTCGTGGGAACACACCAAGGCCTCCTCCCCTCTGTGTGGTGTCGTGGCAGGGATGATGGGAAATGACAATACTGAACCAAAAAAATCCCATCCAAACATGTTATTTGGCTGAAATGTAAATAAAGGTCTTGCAAAACCAGTGACCTGTTTCCTGCCCTCTGGCTCCCCAGATATGTCTGGAATTAAATGTTTGAGTTTGAATGGTTTTGCAAATCAAACCCTTTATTTGGGTGAAAGAAGTAGGTAGTAGAAATAAGTAGAGTGAAATTCCCCATTAAAATGAGCACATAAATTTTGTCTTTGTGGCAGTGTTGTCATTGTCTTTACATTCAAAACAACAATTTTGAAGCATTCAACTTCAGCTAAAGTCTGCTCTCCTTAGAGTTACCTGCTGTTTCAAGCACAGGAAAAAATGCCAGATTTTTTTTTAAATAATTTTTTTTTTCACTTTGTGTGAAATGTACGGGTATGCTTGACAGACTGACACAAAAAAAAAAGATCCTTAGGAAGGCAATATGCTCAGGGTCAGAACATCTGTCTTTAATGTAAATTGGACCCTCTTCAGGCATTTTTTCATGTGCTGTGTTTGCATGTCTTTGTTTATTATTGTCGGATGAGGTGCCTTTATGAAAGGGACATGATCTATTAACTATTTACATACACACATCTGTCTTGTAGGGAAATCTACTGGCGCAGGAGAATGTGTCATGGCATGTAAGGGTGCAGGTTCAGCAGACTGCTGCCCCTGTGATCTGCACAAGCTCTCACAAGCAATGTTTGCTCAGCTTTGCAGCTGTCTTAGCCTCACAGATGCATCCTTCTGGGCTGTAGCTGTAGTTTTCACTCTTTCCAGGAGAATGTTTACGTTAGGATGCTCAAAAAATGAAGTAGAATAAAATTTAAAAGTGAAAGAAATCCTGAGCAGATGTAAGCAAGCAGAAGTCTGGTTCAGCAATTCTGGATTTGGAGTCCAGGAGCTACAAGAGACTTGCATTTCTGTTTATCCCTTGAGTAGGTTTCTAGCACTGTTCCAGATCATGTTTTTCAGCTTTTTCCCTGGAACAACACAACCAAGAGAAATTAAAAAGAAAAGAAATTGCGTTTTCAATTGAGTACAGAATTTCAGGTAGATCAGCCTGCTACTTCATTAACATTGGGGTTTGACAACCCCAATGTGGAGGGTGCAATGCAGAATATGAAAATCAACAGTAGATGATTTTTTAGGGTAATCTGCTTGCTGCTACATGCTAGACATCACGAATGCATAGATATCTGCATTGACTGGGCAAGAAAAATTCTGTTTGTGGTGGAATAGCAATGAGGAGAGCAGGGTGGAAGGGTCTCACTGCCATACCGAGTAAAAGGAACACCAGCAGCGTGTCCATGTGGTAAAAACATGACAAAGATCAAGGCAAGAGGTCTCCAAGTTGAGTCTCCTCCCTCAGCACCATGGACCCAGAGCTGCCAAGGTTCATCTTCCCTCCATATTTAATAACTACAGAGAGAGGTTTGCTGCTATGTTGCATTGTCACACTTTGTTCTTTTTACTGATCTCTGCACAAAGAGATGTAGCTGTGACTTCTGAAAATCCTGAATAGAAAACTTGTCTGTTTTTTCCCCCTGTGATTTTTTTTCTTTTCTTGCAAAGTTGATATTTGTGCCTCCCCTTTCTTGTAATCGTGTTCTAGCAAGCTACTTGGATTTTCCTTGTTTCTCTGTGACTTACTTAAGAGACAAACCAAAATTATACATGGGCAACTATTTTTTGTGGGTTCCCTCCCAAACTTTCCTTATAGTGGTTCTGGTAGGAAATATTTTACTCATACACTAACACTAAAAAGGACAGAGAGCTGATATTATTTGAACATAGAATTTTCTGTGAAGAGAATTCAGCTTGGCTTTTAAATTCAGAACTCACATGGAATACTCACAGTGAAAAATCTGTTCCAGCATCTTCAGTCTCTGCTCTGGACTTGTGTGGTGTCTGGTTATGGAACAGCATTAAATCTTTGTGTGACCATCTTATGTCTCTTTTTTTTTTTTTTTTTTTTTTTTTTTTTTTTTTTTCCCATGTGGGTGTGAGGTGGGGGTGTTTGTGTGTGGTTAGTTTTTTAGGTTTAATTGGGGTTTTTTTGGTGTCTGTGTGCATTTCAAATTCAAGTTTAGATTTTTATAACAGTGTGTGGGATGTTTTTATCCCTTCCACTATTCCTACCTAGATGATATCTCAGCTTTGGAAGCTTTTTATGAATTGAAATTTAGCACAGATATCTTCATCCAAAGCAAATTTGAAACAAATATGGTTGTAAAACCTGCTCGTGTTTTCAAGCAGATGTTCCAATACAATGTGACCTACTTACCTGGTCAGTACATGACCAAACTGTCCCATTTTAGATGAGTGGGTTTTTCCTAAAGTTGTTCACATCTGGTGATGTTTTCATTTTGAATGATTGTGTGGAACCTTTAAAATGAGAGCCCATATTGGTGAAGATGTGCTGGTTGTGCCAGGTCAGGGTTATCACTCTTTACACCTGTTGTCAGGACTGTTTATGGGATGGAACTTGAATCCCTGGGATTAACCAGTGTGGGTGAGTCATGTTTTGACTGCACTCACACCTGGGCTGATGAGTTAGGCTCTTCTGGCTGGTGCATGTAGCAAAAAGCCAGGTGTGATATTTGGAGCACATTGGCTCGAAAACCATTTTTTTTTTTTTTTTTTGTGGTTTTTTTTTTTTTGTTGTTGTTTTTTTTTTTTTTTTTTTTTTTTTTTTTTGTTTTGTTTTGTTTTGTTTTGTTTTGTTTTTTTGTTTTTGAATTGTAAAGTTCCAGGACCACACAAATATGCATTTTTTTAACTGGGGAAAAAAGAGGGTGAAAAAAGATCTGTTTTCATTAATTAGGCTTTTTCACCATCCTGTGCCATTTCTGGTTAATGGTTATTTATTTTATAATGGTTTGGGTTGGAAGGGAGCTTGGAGAACATCTCATTCCAACCAAAGTCCCATGCACTGCGTGGTAGAATCAAATCCTGTGCTGGGTGTAGGATGCTTCCACAGGTTTGGAGCAGCCTGCACAGCCCTGCCTACCCCTATTCCTGGTACTTATCCTTGCCACTACCAGTAAATAAAACGCTGCCACCAAGAAATTCTGCCTTCTTAATCTCCAGTCTTCCCTTGTTTGTTGGTAGCTTGAAAGCAAAATTTAAATAACAATATATTGATTTCCATGTCAGGCTATCAATTCACTGTTTCCTTTTAAAAACCCAAATATACAATATATAATTATGTGATACGTTTTGGAAGGAAGATGAAGAATACTTAAAAAAAATCAATTGAATTTAAGTCTGTATATTTTTGAAATGTGGATTGAATGCAGCTGTCTCTGGCTGTGCTTTTTTGGCTTGCTGTCACCCTTTAGAATGTCACTGTTTTAAAGCTGAATAAATATCTAACAAGCAAGAGATAATAAAAATGTTATTTAGTGCTCTGTTCCCAGTGGCTTAGGAAAGGTTACAAACCCTGATATCTGGTTAGTGGTCCTAAAGGCTTTCCATCAATTTATTTAGCTATTCATTTATTAATTGAATTTATAGTAGTTAATGAGAGCTAAAATGTAGGCACAGGATTCAGGATCCCAGAAAAGCAGACTTAAATTATGAATAAGTTTAAAGAACATGATGTATCAAGTGATCATCCTGGTAAACCACCAGGAGTTTGGTGTCTGTACCACAGACATTTGTGGTAATCCAGTTCTGCCTTCTAGGACAGAGCTTTCTTTTAGTCTTCATTGCTGCTCTGCCAGGTCCCACTCATCTCATCTCCAAGACAGGGAAACATTTCAAAGCTGGCACTGAGAGGAACATATGAAGTGCATTTCAAAATGCAGTGGATGTTTGCAAATGGGTGGGGTAATTCTGTATGGCATTCTTACTGTCTGGTATAGAACTGCAGGCACCTCTATGTGGTGTCTGGAAAATTAAAAAAAAAAACACCAAAAACCAAAAAAAAAAACAAAACAAAAAACCAACAAAAAAACCCTTTGTTATATTCTCTTCACCTAGATCAAAGCTAGTTCACAAATTCTTAGTGTTATGGAACATCTTTCTTAAATCTAAATAAAATTCTGTCCACTCTTTGCCAGGTTTTAAGGTCCAGATGGCTCAGGCTTGTATTTATGCTGAAGGAAAGGACTCTAATCTGTCTTAATATTCTTGTAGTAATCACCAAAAATGTTGTAGTGTCTTGGGGCTGGTTCCTTTGAAAACTTAGATGTGCTAATAGGTGTTTGTCAAAGTGAGGTCCTTGTGGATTCAGACCCTCAAAAAGGTGGTTGAGTCAGTGTTTATTTTTCAAGGCATACAGGGATGCAGAGGTTTATATAAGATTATGTATATAGAAGTTAGTGGTGTAGAATTATGAGCTATTTGATTAAATGGGTGCTGAAGTGTTCAACTCCTTAAAGACCAGTTTAGCCTGGGTATTTGAAAACAAGAACCCTTAATCTAAGTCATTACAGTTTTGGTATTGTAACCAAATATAACTGTGCTCGTAGCAGTCGTGGAATAAAATGGAAAGTGAAAATTAAACAGGGGAAGATTTACTGCTGTTTCAATCATGCTGAGTTATTGTAGTCATGTAAGAACACTTAGAAAAGCATGAAGCACTTAGAATGCCAAGTTTCTATAATATTATCTGGCAAGCAAAATGGTGCAGTATTATGTAAGTTAATATTTCTTGACACATGCTGACATTTTAGTTAAAGCTTCTAAATTATTTTAGACTTTAAGGAGAATGTGCATATTTTTTCGCATTCCTGGCAAACTTTTCAAGTTGTTTGGTGTGGAGCTTGCTTGATTCTGATCTGCCCTGTACACTTGTAACTCAGAAATTTTAAATTTAAGTTGGGCAGCTGTTGATTCTGTGCAGAGGTTGAGTGGGAAGTTCGTTGCTCTAGAGCATGTGCCCCCCCAGTTTTAATATTTTATTGTGTGAAGGTGTTTGGAGGTAACATCTTGTGACATGATCACAGTTCCTTTAAATTGTGGGAATAGCACTGTAGGGAGGGATTATGCTGAGCTCTGGAGGAAATACAGAAGCTGTTTCAGGAAGTACAATTAGGTGCAAGATGTCAGTGGTGTGCTTGGATCTTAGAGGAACTTCAAGCTGGTTATCTTGGTGCTGTCTTGCTTAAACCTGACTTTAGCAGGGTGTTGGAAAGGTACCTGGAGCATCCCAATGGAATACCAATAATAGGTGCACTAAATGCAGGGTGTGTGGAACAGAGACTGCAAGGACTACAGAGAAATAAAGTCAAAGTCTGTGTGGCTACAGCCGGGCTGATTCCTCCTTGATGCACCTCAGACGTTTCTGTGCACACATTCCTGGTGTCCAGAATGCAGCCAGGCAGGGGACAACCCTGATGTCATCTCTCCTGGGTCTTCAGAGGGTAAGAAAGGAGAGACTCCCCAGCTAGCTCTGGATGGGCTACTTCACACAAAGTGGGATGTGATAATTCAGTTCTTTCCCTTGTTTATTACAAAGAACCAAGCTAGCCAGATTTGATCCAAAGCAGAGAAAGTGGGCAAACACCCAGAGAAGCATCCAAGGAGTTCTTTTTCCCTCTTAGCTTTCTGAAGAGCTTCCACCTCGAGGCAGCGAGGGTGAGAAATGACCCCTGGACAGATGAAGGTGTCGATGCTTTGTGATGTGCAGGGTGTGAGCACTGACATGCAGAATGCACTTCCTTGTGGCACAAACGTGCCCATGGCAGCTTCCTGGAGCCTGGATCCTGCTACCCAAAGAGGGAATTAATTTTAGAGGATGTGCTACTTTCCAGGATTTGAGGTGGGAAGGGAGGGTTGAATTAAGTGTGAAGGAAACAAGTCAGGTACCATCAGGTACCATCATTGCTTCTTTATGGTCACCACTCGCTGTCTGGTGGATCAACTCAAGCACCTTAATAAATGTTGGGGCTGCAGTACACTGAACTTGCTGTAGGAAAATTGGAGAGATGGTAGCTGCACCTCACAGGAACATTCAAATTCTGTACCAGAGGCTGCATTTCACAGTTCCAGCTGCTGCCCTATGGGTCACTGTAGCTTTACTGTGCTTGCTCTGAATTCTAAATCTTGTCCTGTAAGCTCTTGCCTTTGGTCTATTGGTGCTTCATGAGAAGCTCTGCTAAAATATTTTAATATATGTGATAGGATAAAACTTGGAAGATGATAATAGAACTTCAAATCTTTGTAGTGTCGTGTACATGATTTAGCTGCTTTGGTTATGTGAGATAATAAGTATTAGAACTAATTATTTACATCCATGTGAGCTCCTCCAGTTGCAGCGCAGGAAGAGAGCAAAGAGAGAGGTTTTTTTGGAAGAATTTCTGTGTCAGGCTGCATTGTTTCCTAAGCCATAAAACGAGCTGAGCCACACACAGTTGCTGCTGTGAGGTCTCTGCTCTTGTGCTGCTGCTTTGCCGAACACCCGCATGTGACCACCTGCTCTCACTCAGCCCAAAACATCCAAGAAAGAAATTCAGACCACAAAAAAAGCCCCAGAAACAACTGCCCTGTCCCACCCAACCACGCAGTCACCCTCAAGCTGTTCTCTAAAATAGGCCTGGCAGTGAATAATATGGATGGGCAGCCTGGAGATCTTTCCTCCTTATAAATCGGTGGTGGAAAAGTTATCTTTTATTCAAAGTCAGTCTGCAATCTCACCTATTTCTAGTTATATTGCAGATGTTTGCTGCTGGAAAACTTCATGGTTTCAGATGTGATTGCATCTGAAGTTATCCTCTACTTATTTGACCTTGCTTTGCTAGGAAAAAAATTGTCTTTATTCTCATTAGGAGAGCTGGTTCCAATACTGTGAAGCGAAGCTTTGCTTTTTTGTGCTTACTTTTTTAGTAAAGTTAATTAACTATTTTCTGAAACACGTGTAAAATACAATTAGTAATATATTTTACTGTGTTATTTTTGACAACAGGCAGATAATTACCTTCAAAAAATAACAGATTTTAATCTATATAAGTATCTAAATTATAGTCGTTGAGCTGTGAAGAAAAACAAATCCAGCTAATCCTTATTTGCATGTGCCAATTAGTTAAGTGTTAATCAATCTCCTATATAAATGAAAATGAGAAGACTCAGCTCTCTGGTAAGATAATGTTTCCCATTAACAACAAGTAAAACCTCCTATTGCTATTACAGGAGAAAAAAATTCCACTTCTCTTCCTGTTTAAAATGCCAATAAAGCACAGCAATAAACTACATTTTCTTTAAAAAAAAAATCAAATTTTGCATACATGTTTGTTGAGAAACTTTTGGTCCAAATGTTATGATGGCTTTTATGATTAGTGAACACCAAAAAGAATGCAGGAATGATTCAAGACAAGCAGTTGCAGTTTTGTTCTCTGCCTTCTTTTCCCAGTGCTGCCTCCTAGTTCTGAAGAATATACCTTAGTACAGGCACCATTGCCTTGGAAGTATGAGCCCAGTAAAGAAATTCCCATCTGGGGAATTGAGATGTTGAGAGTGGAGTGTTTTCTTTCATGGGGAAGCAAGGAGCAAGCGTTTTGATATTTCTTTTTTTTTTTTTTTAGGTATCATGTATAGGAATGTGAAAATAGCTATGTGTGTGCACTGCAAAGAAGTTGTGTGTGCCAGTGTTTGTCCAAGATTTATCTTTCACAAGCAATGGGATGATAATTCCCTTGAAAGTTAAAAAAAATCCCCTGTTGATCCCACTCTGTGCAAGGGCAAGAGATGCAAACCAGGACTTAATAACAGCTCTGTGAGGATAAATGCCAGCTTACTCTGGTAATCTCTGGCTATTTCAGAGACACCACTGCAAGGAAAACAGGACCCTGTCTAGCAGCCATGAGGGATTTCTGCACATGCCAGACATTGTCTCTGTAAGCAGAGCCTTGTCAGATTCCCATGCTGGAAGCATTGCCTGTTTTGTCAAACCACTTCAAGGAGCAGGATTGGAAGCATGTGAATATCCCCAGGACTGCTTAAATAAATAACATTTCCGTGCTAACATCTATATCTCTATCTTCTTCACACTGATATAAGGTTTTTGGTTGGTTGCTTGGTTTGGTGTTTTTTGGGTTTTTTTTTTTTTTTTTTTTTTGGTGGGGGAGACTTTTTTGTGGTTTGGTTGTTGGTTTACCTGAGCAAATTCAACTTTTAGATGTGTGTGTCCTTTCAAAGCTGAAAAATGAAACAGCAGGCTCGTTCTGTGAAAAGTCAGCTTTTTTTAGAAAGGTGTGCAGTGATCACCACAAATCACCTTTGGAAGGATTTTTATGTATGGTTGCTTGATGATTTCAGGCAGAGTGTGATTTTCAAGTGTTGTAAAAGACAAAAATGAAACATTTAAATTTGCTTTTTATTGTCTATATCAGTATATACTTTTGCAAGGATTATACATACACTTAGCATAAATGTTAATGTTTTAAATATCATTGTAATTTGTACATTAAACTACAGTTCCATGCAGAGAAGGTGAACAGTGAAGCCCATAATATTCGTAGGCAAAGGGTAAATTTTGTGTGATACCTCTGTGATGAGTGCAAATATCTTTTGCTAAAAATGAATTTTATTTAAAAAGCAATCAACAACTTTGTAGCCTATTTGAAATTTCAGGTTCTTCAAGGGTCAGCTCTAACATGCACAAGTATTCTCTGAAAATGTCAGCCTGAAAGTTTGTTAGTAGGTGTCAGGATTTTGAGAAGTAAATGTATGCTCATGTAGGGTTTTAAAATTCAGGTGTCTATTGTAGCAAGCTATTCACAAACAACAAAACAACAAAAAGACACTCCCCAAAAAAAGAAAAACAACACACTCTGTCCCTCCCCTCTGCAACCGGACAAGGGAAAGAGAATATAACAAAATATAACTTTGTGGGTTAAGGACAAAGAGATAGCAAACACAATCACAGGCAAAACAGACTCAACCTGGGGATATTAATTGAATTTACCACTAAAAAAATTAGAGTAGGATAATGAGAAGTGAAGTAAATCTTAAAGACAATGCTATGCAATAAAAGCTTTGTCAATAATTATTTAAATCCTCAAGCTAGACAGCATTTTCTTCAAAATTTATTCTAAAATGTGAAATGCTGGAGTTTCTACTAAAAATAACTGCACAGCCATTTCTCCCCAACAAAAAAAACCAAAAAAATTTCAGCAAGGACCCCTAAACAACCCTGGCAACCTGGTGGTACTTGGAGACTCCAATTTTCCTACTGGTATTTTATGGGGAAAGAAGGAGTGAACCTGAGCCAAGTTTTAAATGCTGATAATAAACCACTCCCTTTCCCCCTGTGCCCTTCTTCCTTGGAAAGAAAAGGCTGTATAAAAACTTTCTCCTAGGTTTCATTTGTTCTTGAACTCGTTATTGATCTCACACCAATTTTGACTCAGTCCATTTGACTAACTTGAACAGAATTGCTCTTGACTGAGGGCAGTGGAGAGCTGGAGACCAGAGTTATCACCAGTGAGTTAAGGATAATTACTCATTCTCTTTTCAATGGGCTGCAGTTAATGCCCAAGTTAATCTGCTACATGGCATGCCTATTATTTTTGCTTTTTTTTTTTTTTCTTTTACTTTCTGTGTTTTGAGATGAGTTAAAGCAGTAAAATAATTTCCTCATGCATCTCATAGTACAGATAGATGTGGCCATTTTGGCCAACTTGTTATGAAAGGTTCTTAGGACACTGAAATAAGACATTCTTCAAGTACATGTTTATTTTCTGGTATAGGGATGGAGTTCCAGTTAATGCTGAATGAAGCCATTTTTTGAGTTGATTGTTGTGCTCACAGGAGTCTTTGTTTACCAACCCTAATTTGTTTTATTGCTGTACGGTGTGATGTGTGAGTAGGTGATAATTCAGCACTCATGATTTCCTTCTGACCAGTCAAGTATTCTTTGTTTGCTGTTGTTAGAGAGGTGAAAATGTGGAGCAGCCTTGGGAAGATTTTCCAGTGCTGAACTCTGTGAACATCTTTCCACACATCTTGGGGACTTGGGTTTCCATTAATTATTTTTCCAGACAGCAAGTTGCTTTCAGAAGTATTCATGAGGGAAAACACTTCATTTTTAGAATAATATAGAAGAAAATGTGTGGAATTTCAGCAAGTCCCCATATATAAAATGCTTGGATATGGAAAAGTGTGATCTATTTTTCAAGTTCATGTGGAATGTCAATGACTGAATTGCAAATATAACCCCACTAATGGACAAACCCCACATATTTTGTATGGGCTGCTTCAAGCATTGCCTTGTGTTTACTTGTGAAGTAAACACAAAGAAAAGCAGTGAGATAGCTCTTTACCCATGCCACTTAAATTAAAAGTGAATAACCAACTTCTTCAGCCCCCAAAACACCGTCTTGTTTCCCTCTATACCTGACAAGGCCATTGATTTTGACCCTTCTTGCAGTTGCCATCAGCCTTGTTGATGTTTGTGTCTCAGAAATGATTTGATGTGTGGAGGTGATGTGTTCTGGAGTCTGTGAAACACAGTGTCTTTCTTTTCAAGGGATAGAGATTTACACAACCTTATTTTCCCAAACATCATTCCATACTATGTGGATTTCTTGGTGTAAGTGTAAAGCCCCTGTTTCCCACCATGTACTGCAGTTTGATATTTGCAGTGATTGGGAGTTAATGAGAAGGGAGCTGAAATTCAAGATTCACTCTTGTTCTGTGATTGGTTGACTTGGAGCTGCTGGTTAATTGAGAGGTCCTGATTTGTATTAAATGTCACAGCTAGGAAGAGGGAGCACAATAAATATCATAAGTTCATCTAATAGTGGGAATGGAAAGTGATCTAACAGTATTTAAAATGTCTTGCACACTCATATTCAAAACAGCATGAATAAATTATTGCCACATCCATGTGCTGTTGGGAAGAGAGATGAAATTTAATTGTTGTATCAGGAATAAATTAGAAAAGAGTGGTTTATTCTTCATGGATAGGGAACTGCCATGGTGGGCATGTGTTTGAATTCTTTTCAGTGCTGAATCTCTGTTAGATTTGCATTTGTGGTGCAGGGCTCCCTTCAGCTGACCCGTGAGCATGCAGATTTAAACTGTGATAGTAACCAGAGCCTCAAAAGCCTTCTTGTGCCCTGGAAACACGCTGCTCTGTTTTGTAAATAATTTTAATTCTTTAGATAGTTCTCGAATTTTAGAAAGCTCTGGTATTATTTATGTGAGGCATGAATTTGTCCTCACTGGAATTCTCTCACCTTCCTTTATTTGAAATTTCCTGGTGATCCTGTTTCACTGGCAGCAGCAGAACTGCCAATATAGACAGGGAATTTCTTGTCCTTGAATGTTCTGTGAGCAGAAGACAGTGGATGACACAGCTGCTAAAGCTTTGCACCTTTATGTTGACCATTATATACAATTAGAAATGGATTTGTAGGGACCAACTCTTGTCTGGATGTGTGGATAAAGTTATGACAGACAACACTGCTTCTGCCAGGGCATGGGAATGACAAAGGCTGGGGGAAGTAATGCATTACCAGGAGTGTTCAGCCTCACAGGGAGGAAATGCAGAAAGTACAAGAGTTCCCATTCCAGCTAATGCAGATTTTTCCATCAGTTCCTCACACACAGTGCAAGTTATTTTTTTTCAAGTTTTCATATAGCCATGGTGATGCTAAATTATTGTTGTCACCATCATGCATCCACATGGATAGGTAGGCTCCATAGCTGCATTTCATGTCTCATTTAGACAAAAGCATTTGACTGATGTATTTAATATATTTCACAATGCCAAAACAAGCTGCCGCTTTTGTGTTGTCCTTTGAGGCAAAGTGGAAGAATTTTAAGACTACCTGGAAGCAAATTGTGGTGAGGTGCATTTTGGTCTCTTCTTGAAATTAGCAAACAGCAGGACAAGAGGGAATGGCCTCAAGATTGCTCTGATTGGTGGTGAGAGAAAACTTCACTGAAAAGCTTGCCAAAACCTGGGAAGGGCTGCCCAGGAACTGCCCTGAGTCCCCATGCTGCAGGGATTGAAAAGAATTTTGGATGGGGTGCTCAGGGAATGGTTCAGTGCTGGCCTGGGCAGCGTGAGGTGAATGGTTGCACTCGATGATCTCAGGAGTCTTTTCAAACCTAAACCATTCTATGACTCTGTGAAATTAAGTAAATTAAACTTTCATATGGAGGGCTCAATTTATGGAGGGCTGGAAAAATGAAAGCTCAGCAAGACCAAAGCTTTCAACCAAGATCAAGCCTTGTGCCTCCACTAGAAGGATGGCTGTTCAAAAATGGTGATATAAAATAGAATCTATGATGTCGTTTTATGAACCTTTAGTGTTTTAATATTGAGGGTGTACCTGAGTTAGATTTTACATATTTTCTTTTAAAACAGAGTAGCTAGAAATGCAATAAATAAATAAACAGACAAACCAGTCATCTGATTTTATTTATTTTTAACTCCCAATATCAGGAAATTAAAATAAACCTCTGTTCTGATGTTGTGTGTCAGCAGCAATGGGCATAAGACCTAAAAGTGAAGGAATGGTTTTCTTTTGCTTATGTACAGTAAGTTTGGGTTATATTTGAAGGTTGTTTGTTAGGAGAGCTGAATCCTTCCTCCAAATATTTATATTCACAGACTAAATTATGCTGTATTCTAGTTGGAGACCTGGTCCTAGTTGGAAATAGCAATGAAGAAGTTTGCTATTGAATATCAACCCCATTTTTGGTCAAGATATGACATGTGAATTTTATACCTATTAAATGAAGCTGCTGATTTCTGCCCAAACTCCGATTTTTTGCATCTGGATGTGTAGCCAGGAAAGAACAATTTCTGTCATTTGGGCAAAATGGTGATAAAAATTTTCCTTAGGTAAGAAGTGGTAAAGACCATGAAGTGTTATATTTGCCATTACTATCTACTTTTGCAGCTAAATATTGAAGTAAAACTCACTGCGCTACCCTCAAAGCATATTCAAAGGGCCAGCAAATAAAAGAGAAAGCAATGTAATAATTTGTCAAAGGAATTTAATCCAGCAGCATTTCTGTATTATGCCATCCTTGTACTTGCATTCAGCAAATCTTTTTTTAAAGGCTGAACAGCATGAGACAGCTTTTACTCCAGAGGAACACTAATTGGTGATTTGAGAGAAATGTTAAGTATTTCCTCCATTCCATAGTTCTATTTTTCTGCTTCTGCAGTAAAAGCTTAAGGAGGGGATACCTGACAAAGGAGGAACCCACAGTTAGTAAACGCTTCACTGCTGGTATGTCTGTCAGGAAATTAGATCAATGAAAATTAATTCACTCCTATAACAGTAATCTCCTCACTTAATGTCTTCATCTAACATGAGGGTGCCTTCTCCCCTGCCTGCTTTGAGAGCAGTAAATCAGTTGAGCTCTCTATTCCAGACAGTGCTACAGAGGTCCTTAAATTCTCAGAATGATATGGTAACATTTTCCTTTCCTCTTTGGTATTTTTTCTGGGGCTGAAAGATCTCATGTGCTCAGGAAGGAGTTGTGATTCTGTGGCCATCTTGGTGCAGAAAGCACGTTGAAGATTTTTCAAATAAACTGCTGCTGTTTGAGCCAAAAGAGGCTGTTTCTTCATTTTTTTTTTCTGCCATAAGCTGTGCTTTAAGTCACCCCATGGTTCTCCCCTTTTACCCCATGTGGCACAGCAGGGCTGTTTAGCAAGACTTGTCCCCTTCTGTGAACATAAAAGTAATGAGAGGGGAGAGGGAATATTTCATGCTGTGCTTCACTTTCTGAGCAACATTAGGACAAGTGTTGTGTTGGTTACTGTGACTGCCTTTCTTCTCCAGCCACTGCTTTCTCTTCGACGAGATGGCAACAACATCCTGGGGCTGGAATTGTGGTTTTATCACCTGCTCAATGGGACAGCTCTTCTTTCTGAAATCTGTGGGGGTGCAAGGCCTTTTCCTTTTGTACAAAACTAGGGGACAGTGATATGACAATATCTAAGGCTTGATGTAAAGTAATGAATGGTATTCATATGGCCTCCAGCCATATTTTTCTTCAGCTCTCCATCATTTTCTTAAGGACTTTCAAGAACTGCTTTTAGCTGTTATTAAAGCCTGAAGAAACGGAGAGGATTCAGGGAAGTGACTCTTTGCTGCACAAGTTTTCCATGCTCAATAATTAGTGCTGTAACTGGTGCACTTGGAAGGCTGGGAAAAGGAGATTGCCCAGGAAAATGGAACATCCAGATCATTTCCAAACACTGTGGGTACTGTTTTGCAAGAACTGTTTGGGAACTGGGCATCAGATGTTTTCTTCCAACTCAGTAAAAATGGTAGGGATTATGATTAAGTGTTGACATTTCTGCTCCTCAATTACTGTTTTCTCCTAAGCTATCTTGGTGTTATTTGGCTGTGCTGACCTATAGGGCTTTCTTAACCTTTCTGTAAACTCAACTGCCAGTCACAGGCTGGATATAATTACTCTTTGGTGCTGAAACAGACCTTTTCTCCAACTTTGAAGGCTGAAAGATTGCCTCAGGTATTTAGTTAACTGGCTGAACTTTTTTAATTGGTACAAACTGTCTGTAAAAACTTCTGTTTGCCCGCCACGCAACAGCTTTGCTATTTTAAGTTTATACACTCATTCTGATTATATTCACTGATACAGGATATCAGTATATGATCAATGAAGCATGGCAAGATTCTGAAACATCCCTGGGGGCCATCAAGCCAGAATTAAACACTAATAAGTAAATTGGTATCAGTTAATCTAAAACTTATAAGATAGATTGGCCGAGTTAATGCTTACAATTGGATTATCTTTTAAATACTGTTGTAAAGTTTATTTCCCCTTACTAGTTCACATGAAAACTGCATTAAGGAGTTCTCTATTAGTTTTGGAGTTACGTGATAAAACTGAAAAAGGAAATGTAACTAAGGATTATATGAGGTACAAAATAATAACACTGTTTTCCTTAAATAATGTGTGTGCTTATATAACAAACTTATTTCAATTAGATGGCATTCTGTCCCCCCCAAAAAAATTGCAGTCAGCATTTGTTGATCAGTTCAAATGAACAGAATCCAGTAATTTTAAAGGTTAGGAACTTTGTCCAGATTGATAAAGACTCAACAAATGCTTATGAAAAATAAAAGGAAGGCAAAGCCATACCAGTGCCCATCACAAGGGGAGCTTTAGATGTCTAAAACATTCTTTTGTTGTATCTGCTTTGAATTGAATACCACCATACTTTCTCAGAAAACTTATTTTGCTTTTCTAAACAGTTAAATTCTCATTAGGAAGGATCTAATCATATGGCTCTGGTATTCAGAACTAACCTAATCCATAGAAATGTCTGGGTTATGCTTCTGCTCAGAAAATCCATCATTCTTCTTAAGAGGAATTCTGGCTGTCTCAATAAGAGAATGGCTTGTGGCTTACAGGATTGAATGTGTGATTTAATTCACAGGTCATTCATAGACAAGTTCTGCTGATGGGGCAGGTTCCTTAAGTGCTCCTTACTCTCATTTAATTTCCTTTCTGTAAGGTGGATTTTTGCACTCTGCTCTCTTCCCCCATCTTTATTTTGTCCATTTAGGTTCAAACTGATCTTGTGTTTACTGGCTGTCTTTCCTGTCCCAAAGACAGACTTGTTGAAGAATTATTCTGGAATGGGCTGAAATCTGGGTGGAAGGAGTCAAGGGGCTGCCCATCACGATGTCAGTCTGTCATTGCAGCCCTCATGCAGGAACTTGAACACCTCTGGGTTTCTTCTCCATGAGGGCACTCATCCCATGGCTGAGGTGATGCTTCCAAGTGTCCCAAATCTCCAGTTTTTTTTATGTAGTTAAAACTATCGTGATGGGTTGGCAAGGCAGTGTTTTCCTGGCTTCACATCTCAGTGTTCCTGCATATCAACTCCTCTCTGCATGTCCTTACAGTGAGTGGCAGCTCTGGAGCACTTTTTCCTCACACAAGCAGTTATTTTTTCATTCAAAATGTCTGAAAGCTCAGCTTTTTGCAACCAGAAAGTGCAGACCCTTTAGGACTATGTGATGTACTCAGGATCTGAGAGCAGACTATCTTAAACCCCAGCTACCAAGAATGAGGGCAACATTTAGTTTTGACTTTTGAATTATTCACGAGATATTTTTATTTTTATGTTTTGTATACCTACACATATATTTATATCCATAGTGTGTGTACACACACCAACACAAAGATGTTTACTTTGCAATCTTTTTGCTGCAAGTAAATATTACTGGTTTTGTGAAAGGTGTCATGGACTGACTGACTCCTGTTTTCCCCTGAGAAGCAGTGGAGCAGTTTCAGGTGCTGAATTACCTTCAGAAGCAGTACATGAATTTCAAGAGGATTAAAAACTCAATCAGAAGAGACAGTTAGGCAGGCACTTGACAAGACTTGTAGGAAAAAAAAAAACAACACCTATAATCCCAACAGAAACTGCTGTAAGATTTCTATCAAACTAATATTTATCACAAAAAGCTTTCTTTCACTGGATATTTTGGCTAGCCTTACATATTCAAGTTCATGTAAGTGTTTTAATACTTTGATCCATTTACAGCTCTAAAGCAGCTTGACATGACTGGGCTATTTTTTTATTCCTCACATTATAAAGTGCATTTGTATAGAAAATTTATGAGTTGCTGGTTATACACCTGCATACGTTTTTTCCTTCAGTAGATGTAGCAAAAAGGAATAAAAATAGAAAAAGATATGGTTGAGAGAATGAAAGCAAGACTTAAATGAAAGCTTGCATACAGAAAGTAGAAGAAACAAATATGATTACAAAAATGGTTTATGTGTTGATGATAGCTTAGAGAAATTAAACTACTGCAGGACAGAATGGTTACAGGAACTGAGAGTGCTTTTAATCTGCTAAACTCTGGATCACTGGCTCTGGCTCACCTTGGGCTGTAATAGTAGAAAGTATTTAATGGATGACTAATGAAGTGTCAGCTGTACCAGCCCATTCCTCACAGGGGAGGGGTTTATGGCTGCAGCCACTGCATTTGGCTTTCTAGACAATGCAGAAAATAGTGGTTTGTGTCTTGACTTTTAAATTTTTATTATTATTTGATTTGGTTGTACTGTGAGTATTCCTAGGGCATGCACGCTGCCCATCCATGGGACCAAAACTCTGTGGGTTTTGCTGTGCTGTCAGAGGTGACAGGCAGGTGAAAACATGCCAGGGAGCAGCAGTGGCAGGTGAACCTGGCCAGGCTGCAGGCAGGGGCAGTGCTCTCACTGGGCACAGACCTGCAGGACACTGAGGTGATGGCAGGGCTGCAGTGGCACTGAGCTGCTTCGGGCAGTGGGTGTGTTCCTTCCAGATCATCCCCAAAAACGCAGTGGATGCAGTGAGTCAGGATCAGGAAGGCACAAGACCTGCCTAGGCACAGACTTGCCCATGGTGCAGCTCAGGCAAAGAGCAAGGCTCACTCACTGGGAATGCAAGGAAAGGGGAATGAGGAAGGCTGGGAGTATCTCCAACATTCTGCTTGAGGAAGGGTTTGAAATGTGGGAGAGCAAAGCCTCCGGGTCTTTTTGTAAAGGCAATTTTAGTAGCCCACAAATATGAGGCATCCACGCAGGCTGAATTTCTCCCATCAATCCAGAGTTCATCCTTTGATATTAAGTGCTAACAGAAGCGTTAAAATCCAGTGGTTTTCACTGGGAGCAACACATGGGCACTCCCAGTGACCTAAACAAGTCCCATAGCCCAACAGCTCTGTGGTTACTGCATGCCCCACGGTTCCTCTGCTGTCAGCAGCCCCTCACTTCAGCTACTTGCTATCTCCTTGAAAATTCAGGATGAGATCTCCATGGTAGGAGGAAGGGATTTATTTTCATCACCTGCTTTTTATATTTTGGTCTCCACGCTTCACTCCCTGCCAAGTCCCTCATGCTCGAGTGGAGCTCTTCCTAGCAATTCGCAGAGCCACTTCATTACTGTCCTTTGAAAACGTCTTTGTAACTCCTACGCCGCGCGACAGTTGTTGGGCAGCACTTTGAGAGCAGCTCTGATGAAGTGCTGGGAGCGGGGTCTGTCACGCTGACCAGCCCTGCCTGTCACCCAGCCGTGTCCCCAAGCCCTGGCGCACAGATGGGGCCGTTCCTGCGCGGCTCCGCGCGCTCGCGCTCCCGCGCGTCTTTTGCCACCTCATAATTGAGCTTTCACTGGGTTTTCTTGCTGTGCTGAGGCTTTTTTGGCCAAGTGCCACATCTTTCTTGGCAGTACCGCTGACCAGACAAAGCCATGAGTGCCCGTACATATTTTTTTTTTCCCTTTTGTGGCCGCTCTGAGGTTGTTTTCTTCTCCCGGATGAACAATGAGGATGTTGTGTGACTGCCTGTTGGGTGTTGTCAGTGCAGCAGAAGGATGAATGCCCCTGATCCAAGCTGTGCCTGGGAAGCCCATGTGCTGGATCTGGCCCTCCCAGCTCGTCTCCTGTGAGCTGCCAGGTGGCTGTGCTGGTGCTGAGCGGTGCCTGCAGCAATGAGGGGATGAGGGAAATGTGGCTGGTCCAGGATGCACCAGGAGAACCACTCCGGTGGTCTGGAGCTCTGTCCCAGCCAGGCCCCGCTGCCTGACTGTGTTCTCACCTGATCTTTGCAAAAGAGGAACCTGCCTCTTCTTTTAAAGGGATGCATGGCTGAAATAAATAGTAAATTGTGAGACTAATTCTTGCCCAGCTGTTGGGAGGCTGAGCAAGGGCTTTGGCCATTGCTGTGCACAAAGGATACAGTAAATCCAACCTCCTGCAAAGCTCTGGGCAGCATGAATTACCTAGGGCATTGCTTACCAAGGCCCTTGGCAAATTTCTTCCCCTCTGGTTAGCAGGAGGCACTTGTTGTTACCCTGAAGAAATAGAGGGTATCAGGGATCTGCAGCTGCACCAGATGGACCCAGTGAAAATAGCAATGCTTGTCTGGGAGTTGCAAAGGGGAGTTGAAAGTGATGCACAGGACAAAGATATTTCCATTCAGAAGTGTCAGATAACAGAGAGTGTTCCCAGCAGTTTCTCCAGAGCACTCGGATGAGTTCGAAAAACTTTTCCCAGTTTTCTGTAAATGAATTGCTGGGGCAAAATCTCCCTCCACTTAAAATTAGGTGTTAAAGCTGGGTAAGCATTTGCTTTTGCTCTCTGAGGCTGTCCTGGTGCTACAGGGGATGGCAACACCGTTCCCCTGGGGAAGGAGGGACATCCTTGTGAGCTGGCAGGGAGGCACCTGGAAAAGGGATCCAGCTGCTGGCAGCAGGGACAGGCAGGATCCCTGCTGAGCACCCCTGCATTTCAGATTGCAGAGGAAAATGGCAGATTTCACCCCAAAGCCCAACCCTATAAGGTTTTGTAGCAGAACTGCCTGGTGCAGAGTGAGGTATCTCAGCTCTGTGAGCAAAGGTACACCTGATGCCTTAGAGCTGGGGGAACAGGCTGTTCCTGCAGCAAACCAGAGTGGGGAAAGAGGCTGGGAAAGGTGTGAGAGGTTAAACAGTACCTGTGACTTGGTTAGCCTGGGAAAACCAGCCCCAGCTCAGGGTTTCTTGGGCTGTTCAGTCCTAGGTGGCAGGTGGTTAATTAATTAATTAACAACACAGCTCCAGGCACTCTGGGTTGGCCCTTCTCAAAAGAAAGCATGGTCCTGCATCAGAAATTTCTATTTCCATAGCCCGGCCAGTTTCTGCACAGGCCACCAGAGGCCAGTGTTAGTTGTCCCAACTCTGAGTATCCGTGTGTGTCTCCTTTATTTTGTGTTTCTCTAATGCCGAGGATGAAGAGGTCCTGCCTTGCAAAGGCACATCAGTATAAAATCAGATGTAGAGTAATCCAGTAATAGTCCTTTGTGCTCTGAGAGACCTCTGTAAGGAGGCTGTAAGGAGACTAGCAGGGCACCAATTCCCCAAAAAAACCCCTTTTAACAGTATATATAAATTCAGATCTCAGCAATATGAGGTGGCAGTAGCAGTGGGTTTCTCTGAGGTGTATTGTGTATCTGCCTAATGAATGCTTTTCTTTGTGAGCAGTGATCTTTTTCTCCCTTCATCCTCACTATTCCCTGTTGGATGTGATAAGAGGTATTATAAATAAGTGAGCATGATGTAGCCTTTTTCCATTTTAAGAAGGCTAATTGCTTCCTGATAATTTGATTCCAAGTGAACGAAATAAAAGCTTCTAGATTTTGGAGACATAGATATGAAAGCAGGAAAGGATCACTTTCAGCTGTTTTACTTCATCTTGACCTAAAATGCAGTTGGATTTAATAACTTTTTTTTATCAAGCCCAGTGAACAATGACTGTAGCACAGCACCTCTTTTAGGGAGAAAGTTAAATCTTGCAGTCTTGATTAAAAATCTTCTGTTGAAGAATAATTTTTATCTCTCTTGAACAATGTCTGTATAATTACTGTTTTTGAAATACAGGAAAGCTTGAGCCTTTTCCAAAAATGTTTAGAAGCATGTTATTTGTCTATTTCTTTTTCAATCACCAAAAATCTCTTTCTGATCTCTCTTTGATCTCTTTGATGCTCTTTATTTAGGTTGGGGCTGGTTAAAGCAATGTATGATTATCTCCAGATATAAAAGATGAATCAAGACATCTCAATATTAGATCTCTATTTAGGACATGTAATGATGCAGCACTCAAGATCCTATAAAGTTGAGTGATTCAGCAAAGGGACTTGTGTCACAGCTGTGGTTTCAAGGCTGTTTTGGGGTGGTGGATCACGATTCTTGCTCCTCCCTGTGTGCTCCAGTCCCCTCCTAGAGGTAAATGTGGGTCTTTGGATGCAGGCAGACATGTCCCCAGACTGAATGGAGCTGTGGGATTTCCCCTCAGATCTCTGTGTGTGCTTGGTCCTTCCTGGGTCAGGTCCTGTGTGCCAGCCCTGTAACCCTGCCCCTGTCCCAGCTGAGCCCTGCATGAATCAGAAAAGAAAGAAATAAAGGGCGGCCCCCAAACCTTACGCATACAAAGAGAGAGGAGAAAGTTTGATTAAAAAAAAGGCATAAATTCCCAGAAAACTGACATTAATTTTAGAGTAGCTCATTGCTCATATTCATTACATTAAAATATTGATGCCATCACTGAGATCACCTCCAGTCTGTGCATCATATTTTCTCAGGGTATTGACAGGGAAACCTAATTGAGCAAGCATTAGAGGTAGGAATTGAGAGTGGGAGAAAGAGGAGCTCAGCTGAACGTGGCATGATTCACAAGGACTCCTCCCCAGCCATTAATCTGTGGTGTGTCTGCAATAGTGTATCCATAATTAAATGTGGAAGGGATGAGTTAGTGCCAAAGGGATGTTGCTCACAGGCAGGGAAGGAGCCCCAGAATAATCATTGTTGCAGTAGTGCTTGCTTTCTTTTAATATTTAGATGCCACCTTAAGAGAAGTAAATCTTGAAGCTATCTTGTTAAATCTCAAATGGTGTTATTGCACTCACCTGGTATGGAACTACTTGAATTCTCAGCTTCAGGGATAAACCCACAGTTTTTCTCACACTTGATCTGTAACAAGTTAAAAGGTTTGGTGCCAAGTGTTTCTGCAAAAGTTGCTCAAACTGGTGGTTGAAAATGAGCGTACTGGGACTCATAATGAATTTTAATCAGTGTTTTTATCTTTGTTCTAAAGCATTTGAAAGTCTTCTCATACTGTTTCCTCAAGGTTCAGTTGCACAGATTTTTTTTTTTTTTTTTGTGAAATTTGAGCAGATGGTGATGGATTGTCAAAGGTTTCCTGTCCTGCACCTTCCACTTCTCTTGTCATTGTCATCTCTGATTTTGATTGCAAACAGGACATCTTAACTTAGCCAAATGAATGCCTATGTTTGGGCAGACAAATGTTTCAATGTTAGATTGGGGTGTGCATTTCTTTTCTTCCTCTCTTAAATTTCTTGGAAAAAAATTAACAGACCATAATGTTTAGTTTAATTAAAAAAATAAAAAGCAAACAAATCCAAACTATGGTTCTTAGAAGAGTGCCAACAAAGATGATCCCTAAAAATCCCTAATACAGAAAACCCTTAACTCCTTAAAAAACCAGAATCCAAAACCTTCAAAGCAACTTGTGCTTGTTAACTACACACAGTGCTCTATCTGAAGGTAGCTATAAATGAAGTAGAACTAAAACCTGTTTCAACATGCTTGTCAAGGAACAGTCACCTCAGTTGTGAAAATGCAATTTCTCACTTGTTAGTTTCTTCAGAAATAGGACACACTTTTATTAAGCATTCTTCAAGTCTTTTGTCTTCCTCTAGGTAAATTCTTTTATTATGCTGTGCATTTTAATGAGTGGGTGCTGTGTGGTTTTCTGTGTGGTCATCACTTAGAAATACTGCTTTCCTTTACAGCACAGCAAAGCTTCAGGTGGCATTGCCCGAATTCTCTGGGGTCAGGGGCAGGAAAAAAACCTAAATTGAAATTTTCTGGTTGCTCTGGTGCCTTTTTGGAGGAAAGTGGGGGTGTGGATTCCAAGATTTCAAGGCTGGACCCTCCTTGGGCAGTAAGCAGCAAGCTCCCACAAAAAGCCCTTTCCCCAGCACTGTGCCCCAGCCTGGCTGACAGGTTCCTCCCTTCCAGCTGCCATCAAAAGTCCGTGGCACTCAAGATGCCTCAGCTCATTTTGTGAGCTTGAGTGAGCCTCCTTGCATTAGTGTGAGCTGTCCAGGAGCCTGACAAGCCTCTTTCCCTGCAGCTTAGTGAAGGAAAAGGGGGACATTAGCATACAGTTGTCCTTTGTGCGTGGAAAAACATAATAATCCTTTTTTCAGACCCGGCGCTGCGCAAACGCTCGGAGCGAGGGGTTTATTCTGTCATTCCTTTGCCTGAATAATTGCTATTGCTAATAATGGAAATAACATACTAGGTGACTGGGTTACCACGCTGATCATATGGGATTTGGGCAAACTGTTCCTATGGCTCATTTAGTTTGCAAGATTTCACACTCTGTGAATCTTCTCACACTCAGTAGGAACTGGCACGGCTCTGCAAAACCATATTAGAGGGAAAAGAGGAGTGATGCAGACACATGAATTGGGGATATCTGCCTGACACGGGGCCCCAGTCTCTCAGGGAACAGAGCTGGTGTCAGTGTGGACACTTGACATGATGCCAGTACAATTTCACCTGATTTTTCTGCTTTTTGGGCTCATTATATTTACTTTTATGTCTGTGTTATGTAAGTATTATCAATGCAAGCTATATTGTCTCTTTAGACAAACTGACCTTCAAGTCTACGCTGACAAGAATATGCTTTGAAGCTTCTTTCCACAAATATATTTTCCCTAATAATTTCTATTTTGGCAACAAACTCAGACTGTTGACAGATTTTGGAGCTGTCCAGCTGATGAAAGCATTCTCTTTGTCTCATTATTTTTTGAGGTTGGGACAGAAATGTTTTGTCTTAAAAGCAAGTGTGCACACGTCCTCTGGATTATTTGATTGTGCATCTGCTCTTTTCAGTTTCTGCAAATATTTATACAAATCTTCATGGTTTCCTGTAAAATTTTACTGGGTTGCTAATCTTGATTGTATCTCAATCACCCCCTTGAATCTTCCAATTCAGGACACAAAAACAAAAATGGGGAAGGCAAACACTGCACGTTTCAGATAGAATTTTTATTTTGTTTTATCTTCAGTGAAAAAAAAAGGTTCCCTAATATTTACTAGTTTTAACTAGAAACTGATTAGAGGTATTTGGATCAAAAGGTCTGGTTAAATCTTTTTATTTCTGTGTTACATTAACCTTGGCCTATGACAGAAGTGTGCTGGTGGCAGTTCAGCCAGGTTTTCTGCCTAAGAATTGTTCATTGTAGTGTTCAAGCTCCTCCACAATGAACAGTCTTCAGAGTGTTTTGATGGCTGGGTGCAAGTCAAGTTGCAGAAATGTGAACTCCCCTCTGGTCCTTGCAGTTAAAGCCCCTTGTTCTTATAACTTTAAAATGTGTGAAGTAACCCAGTGCTTTGAGCAGGCATTTACAGTTGTGATTAAAGCAAATACACTGCTTCTTAATAATCTCTTCCCCAAAGAAACCCCTCAGAGTGCCTTCATATCTGTTCCAGCTCCCTGAACTCATTAAGTCACATGGATACTGTTCTTAAAATCAGAGATCATATCTCTTTCCCAGGATGGAGAGGTCCAAACACCACAACCTTATGAAATTATCTTTAAGAGTAAGCTTATTTTTTTTTTTAAACAACAGGAAAGGTTCAGGATTTAAATGCAAGTGACTTTTATGAAATTCTGTTCAAAAGATTTTGGAATGAGTCAGTCCTGTATGATGGTGCCACTACTCACATGTGAATTAAATCCTGTCAGTGCCTCAAAACAGAATACAGAGGTTTTGCTCTGTTCCTGCTCAGGCACTGGATAGCTGGGTAAAGCCTGTGTCAGGAATCAGTATTAACTTCAGGAAAATTGGGTGATCAAGTGGGTGAGAAACTCCAGCTCAAGACAAGCTATTTGGTGGCCTGCCAGATAAGGACTGTAGCTTAGACAGGGACACAGGAGCAGTGACTGAAGGTGTCCTGTGTCCCTCTTGCTGCCTTAAAATGGGTGGAGCTTAAAAACAGCACCAGTGGAGCTGTTACACAATGATCTGTGAGATGGTGGGCAGTGAGTGGAGCTGAGCATGTGCCCTGATTTGATAATGGAAACTTATTTCCTAAGAATCTTAAGTGCAAGTGTAGATCCAGGAAAATAGGGGCAAAATGGGCAAAAAACCCCACAGCAGCAGGAATCAGAGAGGATCAAGACCTTGCTGGTGTAAAGCCACATTTTCTTCTAGCTGGATATGGGGTCTCGAGCTGTTTTTGATGAATTCTCAGCACCTGCAGCAGAACCAAAGAGCAGCAGTGGCTCGAGTTCTTGTTCCTGCTCCAGAATGTATTGACCAGATGCAAGCTGCCTCCTCAGATCTGCAGGGGAGCCTCTCTGCTGTGTGGCCCAGCCCTGCTTCTGCACCATCATCTGCAAAGCCACACGAGGCCTGTGGAGTGTGGAGCACTTTGGTTTATGCCAGCAGTCCTGGTGGGATTGTATTTCTGTATTTTCCATCCTTCTCCTTCTCTCATGGCAGAAATCTGTGCTGTATCTCTCTGCCAGCTGTGTCCTGTCTGTGCCTGGTAAACACTTCCATGGTTTTACTCTTAGAAACACCCAAACACCTCCTGCAGCTTCTGTTGTCCTCGAAGGACAAACCCCCTGTCCTGACAAACACAGAAGTGCTGTGAGCCAGAAATTGTGATACATTGGGTGAGCCAGGTGAACTCAGTGCACATTCTGACCTCACAAGTGATACATTTAGAGGAAGGTTAGTCTGCAATCCAGAGCAGGATTGATAAAATTTCAACTATCTCACTTTGCTACTGAGGCTCAGTGGGTGCTCTGGACCTTTGCTGCGTGTTTAGATCTAATTTAGAATGTGTTATTAAAGCTTCATTGCCTAGCACTTTTCTTTCTTGGAATTCAAAGAGACTTCCAGGTTCTTGGGCTGGTTTGGTTGGTTTTTATTTTGGTTTATTCTTGGCACAGCTGATGCAGTGTGTGGGAAATGGGAAAGTGAATCTCTACTGGTTTTGGTTTTAACTGAGTGCTCCAGAGTGTTTGCACCTTAGAATGTTGAATTGAGTGATTATGCAAGAGTAAACACATTCTTATACATGCTTGATCATCTTATACTTTATTCATGTAATTATCCAGTATACCAAGACTTTTCTATCCAAATTCCTTTGGCCAAGTTTAAAAAAGAGCAACCAGAAAATTTCTCAGTTCTCGAAGTCTAAGTTTATTGCTTAAAATCCTCTATTTTACAATTAATATTTGCACAAGGGGTGTTTGCTTTGTTGTACTTTCTGGAAATAATTCAAATTGCAGAATCTATATTTTCACTAATATTTCTGCTGCTTTTATTTTTGAATAATTTTATATTAGTAAACATGCACATGCTGTCATTGTGGTCAGCAGGACTGTGTGGCTTATCCACTGCTCATTTTAACAGAATTCTTGGAAGAGAGGAACGTGCTTGACATGTTCTGACTTGGCCAAGTTTTACTTGGGAGTAATATTTCAAAGAGGAGCAAAAAAAAAAAAAAAAAAAATTGTGGAGTAGGCACCTGCTTGAGGAGTCCTGATTGTATTATTACGCTTTTAGGATCTATTATTTGCATGACTCTTATGGAAAGAGGGAGCCAGTTGTGACACGAGATGACAAAGTGCCACTGAATTCAGAAGTGTGTGACAACATAAACAAGCAGAGGACTGATCTGTTGTTTTTCAGTGGTGCTACAGCTGACAAGCAATCCCAGAGCTTTCCCTAGGGAAGCCTGTCCTTTTTGTGAGATGCAGTTGATTTAATCCTTGAATGCACCTCTATCTTCTGACAAACACCGCGGGTCACGTACGTTCCCAGTGTGCGCATCCCGCTCTTCTGGGCGTCGTTTGTTCCTGGAAAAAGGGTGCTGGCAAAGGACATCATACACTGCCCTGAGACCCATCTCCTCCTAACAAATATGGTATGTTTTAGCACTGGAGGATGAAAAATCCCAGACCTTTACTGCTTTTCCATCTCAATTCTTACAGTCATTCCTCTCTTCCCTTAAAGTTGGTACTTTGCACAAGAAGCTTTACTGTAACTCTAAAAACAATTCAAACTCTTCTTTTAGGCAGGAGTCTCAAACACCTGAATGTGCACACGGATACACAGTGATACACAGATAGATAAAATCCTGAAAATAAAGAAATCTGGATGATTTTAAGGCAGTCTCATAATTTCAAATTGTTCTTTCTTTCTAAATGCACTGCTTTAAATAGGCAGCTTTCCTCTTCTGCATGGTTTCTTGCTGAAGCAATGTTTGGTTGTACCAATTACGTGGCAGAATTCTTTCAAGCTGCTGTTAATATGAAAGTTTTATTAGTAGGTCAGTCATTCTGCTTTCAAAGCTCAGTTATGAAAGACGTGTAAATATCATTTTTCTGTAACACCTTTTATTGGTCTTCTGCAAAATTCAAGGGTAGCAGAAGAAAATGTTGTGTGTGACTCAAGCTAATGAGAGGTGAATCCATCCTAATACCCTGAGGAGATCACGTGGGTGTAACAGGGAAAGGCACAAAAAGGTTTCATTTCCATTTAAAGGAAAAAAATTAAAGAGCAAATAAACTATCACAACAAATATGTTTTGCAATATTCTGTAAAATAACCTTAAGTGTTCCTGAAATTCAGGTCCTTTCATTTCACCAGATCTTTTGCATTTTGCATGGTGCTGTAGCTGAAAAACATTCCTTTGTTAATGTAACCTCAGTGCTGAAGTAAACCATGCCACAAAGCCCTCAGTTTTCCTGTAGCTCAGGCAACAAACCCAGAACACACTAGCACTGATTTACCATGGTTCTAATCAGCATTTCGCACATGGAAAACTCACCATGTGTTTCAGAACCCTTTGACACTCATCTCTTTCTAATACAAGTGCCTGTTTCTCCCTCTGCTGGTTTCAGAATAAACGCCTTGTCAAAAAGAGAATTAGATTTTGACAGCTTTTTTCCTATGGTTAATTGAGGTGATAGATACACTTGACATTTATCTTGGCGCAGAAAAGAAGATTAAGACATATTTTTCGCCGTGCATTCTCTGTATTAGAGGAGGTCACTTTCCAGGGTCTTTTTAATATGCCTGTGCAATTAATAGTGGTGATAATTCCGCTCCATATCACAACCTCTTTAAAGTTCTCTTTCAAACTGACAGATAAAACTCTCTCTTCTGTACACAGGACTTGAATTAGACTAATCTTTTTCAAGTTGGCCCTGCAGGCCTTCCCCCTTCACAGTCCTGAAAATTAATACTGTCTGAAAAACACAAAGGGTATCGTGCTAACTCACTTAGCTCAAAGCAAATGAAAAAGAGTCATATTTCAGTTTCCTTTAATTATTCCCACTGAATTTTTGAGGGCATCCCCCTGAATTGTTACTTCTGCAGTAATGCGATTTGAACGTTCCACTTGTTAAGTGTCCAAGCCTATTGTGCAGGGCTTTCTGCTCCTTGTCATGCAGAGCAGCTCTCAAGATTTCCACAGAAGCCACCAGATGAATGCAAAGTTTGGATGCCCTGGCTTATGTAATGCAGTTATATAATAATAATAATTTCCAGAGTGGAATTAATTAATGCTGTTTAGAAGCCCCGATGATTAATTCATACAGTTAAACCCTCTTAAGCAGAGTTATTAAAAGATCAAAGCCCACATATCACCCTTTCATATCCACAAAAGGAGTGCAAGTGTTCAAAGTCTACAGTTCACACATGCAGAGCTTTGGATTAAAGGCTGCTTCTCGTGTAACGTTATTATTATTTTAAAGGCTGGCAGATAGCAGAAATAAAGTGATAAAATAAGTATTTTCAAATATTTTCCCAGGTCTGTTGACATTTTTTATATGTATTAATTACTTAGACTTGACAACAATAGTTTTTTAACATCCCTTTTCCTGTTTAAAACACCATGTTCTGTGTGCTAGTAGGTTCAGGGAACATGTCAGGTGGGCTCTTTCTTCCAAACGTGTTGCCTTTGGATGAGGCTTGAAGCTACTAAAATTTTGCATATTTGGTTACAGAGTGTATAAATACGGAAATATTAATGAGGAATGTGTGGACTTTGGGAGAGTTTTATAAATGCCAAGTGTTCCTGCTGCTTTCCCCACAAAACTCTTGCTAACACTTGAGACTGTTGGTGGTGCCAACATTGGCATGAGTGGTGTTTGAAGGATGAAACATCCAGCATGGATATATTTCACTCCATGTTTTAGGCTTAATTTTTGGAAAATATCTTCATTTCTCTCCTACTAATTGTTGACTTGGACCAGCAATCTGGTGAAGTATTCAGCTTTTATTGGTCCCTACTGAGACAAACAGTTGTGTTGAAGGTCCTTGTGATATGGAAAGGGTTTCAGTATTTATCAAAGGATTTTTTTTTTGACACTTTCGTTTGACACCTCTTTAGCTCCCAGTTTTGATCCTGTCAGCAATCCCACAGGTACCCAAAATGTATCCAAATGTGACAGTCCACACTTGGAAACTGGAGTTTTTAGATTCTTATCAAACATTGCTGTTCTGCATTGTAGATGTGTGCAAAATAATTTTGGGTAAGCACTTCTTAACTAACCTTTTGTCTCTACATTCTCATTCCCCAAAAAAGTGTGCTTGGGTGGACTTTAGTTTAATCCAGAAATTAGTTTGGACTTTCCCATAGATATTTCTCCAAAGAAAGGGTATCAAAACCTGAAGTTAGGAAAAGTATTTGCATTCCCATTGTCACTCCTTTTTAATTTCCAGCAGATGCTCATCCATTTCATGCTCATGAAGAAATTATCAGGACTTTGACACAGAGTTGCTTGCTGCTGTTTCCATGGAAACAAAAACTTTGAATTAAAGTTACTACAGAAGCATTATGTGTGTGTATAATAAGTGCATCCACATGTATGGTGTGAGAAAAGGTTTCTCCTGTGGAGTGTCAAGGGCAAAACTGGCACAGCTCTTTTGACCTTTGATAAATGAGGGACTGTCAGCAGAAAACCCCAGATCTCTCCTTCCAAGAATGTGTTTGCTACCTGCCTGTTGTAACCTGAAATTGGAAGTTAAATTATAGAACTAAGGATTTACTCATGTTTGGTAGACATGAGTAAATGTCTAGCAAAATGTGTTTTTCTATCCACATAAAAATGTGTTTGTCATAGTTATCTCTCTTGTATATTAGAGTTATGTTGTGGATCTGAGCTTCTGTAGGGCTGAAAATAGCTGGGATTTTCTTTCTTACCCTACATGTGTAGGGTTTTTTGGGGAACTGTGTTTTGTTTTGTTCTTTATGTTTTGAAACACAACTTTTTTTTTGTGGTTTTTTGCATGGTTGGAATTTTTTTTTTTTATGTAAGACTGGTTGGTGTTCTGGTTTCTTTCTGTCTGGGGTTTTCTTCTTGTTTTGTTTTTTTTTTTCCCATTTGTTTGCTATGTTTTGTTGGTTGTTGGCTATTAATTCATGGTCTTGCCATTTTAGCAGCCAAACTGCTTGGGAGTGACACAATCTCCTGTGCCGTCCTTAGAACAAGACCTAAGGAAAAGAGCCTTGAAATTCTTTTGGGTAAAGCTCAATGCAATGTTGATATATATGTTTAAAAAGTGCATTTTAGAATTTACACCTTAACTCTGTTTAATCAATATGATTCAGCAGGATGCATTTGGTTAAATGACTACAGAAAAATTTCTCACCAAAATATCTTGGTGTCACAAAACTGGTCAATGCAGGTGGCTCTATTTTCTAGGAATGTGGTTTTTTGTGGTTTTTTTTGTTTGGTTGTTTTTTTTTTGTGTGGGTTTTTCTTTGTTGTTTTGGTTTTTTTTGTTTTGTTTTGTTTGTCCATGCCTTATTTTAATAGATAATTATCTTCCAAACCTGCCATTTATTTTTCCCCTAATGATTTCCAGGTTTTAAAAATGCAGCACTCTGTGTTAGATTTTGAATGCAGGTGCCAAATCACTATTAAATTACATCAGCCTGTGGGTAGCTGATGCACAGGGCCCTATGTGTATTTTTATTGCAGTTCTCAATTTTTAAGAGTGAGAATTTGAAAAAAAAAAAAAAGATGCTTTTCAATGGCGTTTTTTGAGGTTGATACCTACTCTGAAACCAGAACATGTTCAACTCCTTTTTACCTCATTAGTAGATCTTTCCTTCACCTTTTGTCTCCAGCTGGCAGGCAAAAAGATACACTGCTAATTTCCTGTGTTTCCACTCTCTAAGAAATGCTGAAATGGATGGTCCTTGCACTTGTTTTCACTGTGGGATTGGTTTATTGAATCAAAGAAAGGCATTTGGCACTTAGTGATTTAGCATCAGCTTTCAAATTTTTTGATGATGGTTCATGTCCTGCCTCCAAGAAACTCAGTTTCTGATGGATTTGAAGGCTACAAAGGGATATGACTCATTTTAAAAAGGGAAGACAAGCTTCAATTATTTTTTGAGAGGTCAATATCTGTCTCTTCAAACTCTGGAGAGGCTGAAATTCTGAATGCTTATCATCAAGTGCCAGTTCCTTTGGTCACAGCTGCAAGGAAACAATTTTTAACTGTAGGCCGTGGCACAGGAAAGTGTGCCAAACCATAATGAAAAGATATCTGTGTCCTTTCTCTTCACTTCAAATAATTAAATGTGCCAGGGCAAATTTAGGTTGGGTATCAGAAGAAGGTTCTTCCTCCAGAGGGAGGTCAGGCACTGAACAGGCTCCCCAGGGAATGGGCACAGCACCAGCCTGACAGAGCTCAAAAAGTGCTTGGACAATGCCCTCATGCCCCTCCTGGTGTGATTTTTGGGTTGTCCCATGCAGGGTTAGGAGTTGGACTCAATTCTTGTAGGTCCCTTCCAGGATATTCTCTGACTCCATCTGCCCTTATGCCTTAACAAACAATAATTATGGGGCTACAGCGCAATTGATGTTGTGAGTGTTTAAGCAGCATGTACAACATTTATTGGCTTCTGTTTCTCTATGAAAACATGCTAATGCTATCTGTTTTTCCAAGTAAAACAAAATGAATTGTGTTTGTAAGAGAAGGATTGTCATAGGACACCTGGAAACTACAACTCCAAACTCTTCTTTTGAATTACTCTACATGCCTCTGCCCAGGTAATTTCAGTCCTTTATTCTCCAATTTACATCCACAACTGAGGTAATATTGCTTGGCAGAAATGTCATAGGTTAAATCATTTTTAAACTCTAAGATAGAAGGAACTGTGCAAGAATTAAGTGTTGCAAACTCTCTCACAAAACCAGATGCATGATTTTGACACCACTGTCACATTTTCAAGGCATGAATCAAGTCCTAGCAGTACCTGTAGGGAGTATCTTTAACTTGATAAAACAGTAAAGCAGATGACAATAAAAGTAATTTTATTTCAGCTCCTTTTGGGATTAAATACCCCTGAGATTCCAGGTATCATATATCAGGATCTGGAAAAGCCTAACAGATGTGGGGAGATGCTGTTACCGTTTATCTTCTGGGTTATATTTAAGATCTGGTTGTTCCTCTTTTTGGCCAAACAGGCATCCCATCATGTCCCCAGGCACTGAGTCACCTCTGCAGCCTGGCAGGGAGCAAACAGCTGTACTTGCCTTGGTTGTACCTCATCAGAGGGATTTAAGCCTTGGGAAGGAAGAGGAAAGTAAATTTTTTTTTGTACTTTTTGTTATGCTGCTAAAGTTGTGTGGTTCAGGGTGCCCAGTCCAAAGAACTTTTCAGGGCAGACAAAAGTGACCCTGTGGCTTCCTGGCCCCTGCCTCTGTGACACCCCTTGGCATGGAGTAGGAGCTCTTCTTAATTTCATGTGGACCTGCCATGTCCAAATGGTGGCATGGGGCTGAGTTTTACTAAGTTGAATCAAATAATGTAGAAAATTGTTTTTCTAGCTGCTGCTTTTCTGGAACAGGGCATCAGAGGAAGGAGGGAGGGAGGGAAAAGAAAATAAAATGAAATGGAAAAACCAAAAATAGATGAAAGAAGAAGCTTCTCCAAGTGCCTCTCCCCCCAGTCTTACCAGAAATCTGGTCGGTGTATGCTTGTTTGAGATGAAAAGTCCTGTTTTGGCAAATATTGGCCAAAGTCTCCCTGTTGTTAGTCTGACTTCATGAAAAAACAGATGTCAAGACCTCAAGCTAACAGATGTTCCTGTGTGCATTAAAATTCCTGCTGGTGGAATAATAACAAGGAAAGAACACATAGGGTGATGTTTTAACCATCCAGTGCTGGTTCATGTGCTGAGTTGGAGATCAGCAAAACGTGTTCCAGCTTTGATACAGACACTCCCAAGGACCTGGCCTGTTTATTTTCTGCCATGTAGTTTACTGCTGAGAGGGAAAAATAGACAAACCCTTTTTCTTATTTTTACCCAATTCAAGAAATAATTTTTTTAAAGAACTCTTATTTTTGCAAACAAATGTTTGCTTATTTTTTTAAACTGGTTTTTTGCTTTTCAAAATGGACTGAAACTGAAGGCTTAAGCATCAAAAAACATTGTTTCTGATGAAGCAAAGTGTTTAATTCTGAGTAAAGTTGTTGCTATTCAGGTTAGCTCATCACTGGAAAAATATTTACATTGGTTTACTTGGGACTATTTCAGAACAGCATAAAATTTAAATTATCTTTACACAAAGAAGTTTAGATGCCTTAAATGTGAGATGCAAAAACTGTAGTCCCTACCTCCTTAAGGACTTTTTTTTGGGATTCTAGCCAAGAATCTGTCCATCATAGTTAAAGTTGTCACAATTTTGGGTGCCCTATTCACACCATCAAATTCTGCTTGAAAAGTTCAATGCTGGAGGTTATGCTTCCAAAATCAACTACTTAAATTCCTCCCTGCCATCTTGAGGAAATTTGTCAATGTGCTCTGAGATGAAATCCCAAGATAGTTTTGCCAATAGGGGCAATGCTGACAATTCTCACTTCTAGACCCAGTCTTTTCAGCCAAAAATCGAGTTTATTCAGCTCCTTGCTTGTGAGTGCTTTCACATAACAGCTTTTGTCCCTTGGCTGATTTCAGTCTGCTTCCTTCATTTGTCAGAGCTGTATATAATTTTTAGAGAGCCTCGAGTGTACCAGGAATGATATCATCTTGTTGTAGCAGAGCAACATCAAAGGGTTTTTAAAATATTCTGCAGTCATTGCTTATCTTACAAGGAGATCATTATCATTGCTCCTGTTCTACACATGCTTAAGTGGATGCAGCAATTTGGTTAAAAGACTGAGGCATATTTATATCTTATTTTAAAGTAGGTTTGATCTGGAGCTTGGTGTACAAGCCTTTATTTAGCTCCAGGCTTTTGATGAATTTATGGGTGGTGGTTTAATCTGATGTATTGCCTGCGAGCAGTGCTGGGTGTTGGGATGCCTGTTCCTTCTCAGGCCGTGTCTCTCCTCAAAGATGTGCCCAAAATTTGTCCCAGGCTGCCCAAAAAGGCTGCTGCCACGTGTGGCAGGATGGCGCGTTCAGTAATTCTTCTCATCCTCAGGGTTTAACCCTGGGAGGACCCTCCCTAAAAGCAGCTCTGTGCCATAGGGATATGAGGCAGAGGATGGTGAATAATGCCTCAAGTCAACCTTTTCATGGTCTACTTATAACCCAGTAACCTTAATTTATTCCTGTGTTTGGGAAAGCATCAGCACCAGCAGTGCCCTCTTCATTCAGGGGTGGTGGCTGATAAATTTTGCACTTGGCACTGCAGGTACCGTTTTTCTTGTTGATAAAGGCACCGTGGCATTTAATGTAATGGAAGTCATAAAATCATTATTGAAAAGCTCTGTAATTTGATCAGAGGGAGAATCACCTCTGAATACCCACTGGTGAGCCCGGGCTCGTACCACACAATTATTTCAGGGCACTTTGTTTGCTAAATGACAATATATTTTCTTCAATCACAGACAGGGTTACCTTGTGTTTTATTGGAAGGCTTGTGCACTGTGTCATGGGATTATTGGTCTCAGACTGTGCCACATCTCTCAGCAAAGACAAGTGTTGCAGTCACTGCTACAGAATTAATGCTATTGATCAGTAATTGCTGGATTTTCGTAGGGCATAAAAGCAATGCTGGGGCCCAGTTTGATTTCCTGATGTAATTTAGGTGATGAAACGTCACCTGGGAATTCCTGCAGTGATGCTCTTAATTTGCAGCTAAACAAGGTCATCTGTTTCAGGAGTTTCCACAGCTGTCTTGCTGGTGGCAGTGTGGTCAGGATTAGCCATTAACATGAGCTCATGGTTTGTAGAATAACTTCTGTCTTGCACAGCTTTAATTTTTCTTATTACTGAAAGTGGGTACAGATTGTTACCAGACAGAATTATGTGGACTTCCCCAGCCTCTTCTTCTCCAGTTTTGTGATGATTTCTGGTTCATCTTTGCAGCATAGGCTTCTCCCTAGATACTTATTCCTGTAGGAGCTTCAGGGATGTTTCTGAAAATAAAGAGCATCCAGGGTCCCAAGGGACTACAGCCTGCATATGCTCCAAATTATTGGTGCTGTGAGGAGAGTGGGGAATTTATTTTATTTTTTTGGCTGCTCCTGACCAGCAGAATCAATTTTTTTGGTGGTCTCAATATTGCCTAGAGCTTTCCTGCTCTTCTGTGACTTGGAGAACATCTGAAGTCTGTGTTTTCTTGTATGCTCTGTGCAGTGCCCTGGCAGAAATCTACAGCCTGAAATCTCATGGCCTGACTGTGTGATAATAGAAGCAATAAACCAAATAATTCTCCCAGCTAGAGGAGAATATTGTTTCAGAGTTTTGAGCAAGTGTCAGTTAGAGATGGAGGAAGCAAATAAAAAGCTGCCAGTCTTGTGCTGGAACAGACTCAGAAAGTTATATTGAGGATTAAAAGTGATTTTTGCTGCTTTTACCTTGATTTTTCTATTGGTTAATAATGTCTTCTAGCATGAATCATTCATTCTCCCTAGCCTGTGTACCTACAACTTTGTAAATATTTCAGAATTATGCTTTGTGCGTGCTGCCTGCATACCCTGGGAGTGTGGGCGTATCACTGGCCCTTCACCAGCCAAGCAGCTGGGTTCAAACATTGTTCTAAGGGTAAAATGATTGGGGTTTTTAAAGCACTGAGTATGGATTTTGGGAAGATTATATTATTTAGTTATTTGCATGCATTGCTTGAGTGATAGTAATCCCTATTTAGGAAGCAGGAATTGATCTAAATCCTGTGCAGTTAAGGAGATATGTAAAATACAGCTTCAGTGCTTTGAAACCAGGCTCTTCCTAGTGGTGCACACTGGCAGGATGAGATACAGCAGGCAGAAATGGAAATAAAGCCCCTTGGATTGGATATAAGGAGAATTTTTTTTCCCCTTTGGCACACTGTGAGCACTCTCCAGCCCTGGAGGGTTTCAGGACCCAGTGGTTGGACTTAAAGACCTCGTGAGCTCCCTTCCAGCCCCAGTTATGTCACAATCCTAATCAAGACACCACAATGACAGATTCCACCCCACACACCCAACTCTGTAACGAGCTATGATAGAAATTGATTGTTACAAAATTAATAAGCCGCTGCCCTGTGGTGGTTTCCCACCTCAAATTTACCATTGTATTGCTTTTTCCTGTGGTAATTAAACAAGAGTCTGCTATGGATGAATTACTGTAAGATGCCCAGTGTTAATTAATTCCAACTTTTCAAATACGTTCTTGCCTAGGAAAAATACTCTGGTGGCTTCCTTAGAATGGGGGTGGTAGGGCAATTAAAAATATATCTTTCTCTACCTAACTGAGATACCCAGAGAAACCTTCAGGTAATGATAAACCATTTTTCTCTTATTCTCACAAATTTGTGTGGGTTGAAATGGTATTCTAGATATTTCAAAAAACTATCTGAGATGGAAAAGATATCTCTAGACAAAATTTCACTCTTATTTACACTCTTCACAGAGATTCCCTGAAGGGAAAGAAGTTTTGCCTCAATCACTTCCCTGGGCAGTCTGTTCCAGGGCTTGACCACCTTTTTCATGAAATGGCTTTTTTTTTTTTTTTTTTTTTTTCCCTAATATGCAATCTAAACCTCCCCTGTCACAACATGAGGACATTTCCTTTTATCCTGTTGGTTTTTACCTGGGAGAAGATACCACCCTCTGTCCAGGGATCAACCCAGCTCCCTCAGTCACTCCTCAGGTTGCTGATCTTTCTCTCCCTCCCCTGCTCTCACTCTCTGGAAAGGAGAATGTAAAAGTTTTAATTCTTGACTCAGCATGTGTAAAGACAGTTTTCAGTGATACTGGAGGTGTTGAAGAGCTCCTGGGAATGACTATTTACACTGGTGTCAGCCTCTGTAATAAAGATGAACTGAGAACTTTTGGAAAGACTTTCTGAGACCTTGGTCTGAGTTTTAATGATTATTGAGTTTCTGTTTGGAGTACCTTGGATATCTTGCACTTGTCCGAAAATTCACGTTTATCTTTTCTTCTTGAAAAGGATGTCCAAGAAATCTGTAGATTTCACTGTTTCTGGACCTTCTACCCTCTTGAAATCAACATATGAAATTCATCAAGAAGTTTGCTGATCTACTCAGTGACAGGACATGACTTTTCAGGGTGTTCTTTGGATTTAACTAATCCTGTCATTCAAAACCTCTTCTATAAGAACACTTCAGTATTTTGTGCTGAATTGATGTCCTGCAGATTTATCCTCTTCATTTCATGGAGAGGATCTTCTTGGGTTGTTTATCTGACCTTTTATGAATGTTCTATCCTCCCAATAGACCCTGAATGATAGTCACAGGTAACAATGTTGAAACTCAAGGCTTAGTTCTCTTACCAGAAAGCAAAACAGCCCTGGCAAAATATTTTCATTTTCATAAGGTCTGGGAGGAGATTGAATTGGGTGATGGCCTCCCTGTGATGTTTTTCTTCTTAGAAATGAATCCATGTTTACTTATACTTTCTCTTAATTGGATGGCTGAATTTAACTTCTGGTGTGCATTAAGTTATGTAATTAAGGGTTGATTAAAGCTGTGGTTTCAGTTTAGAACTCAGCCTGAAGAAACATAGTATTTTAATAAAACTCATCGCTTTGCTCTATTTGTTTCCAATTTTTTTTATTTTCCGAAGGCTGCCTTAAATTATTTCACTTTTGTGTTTTGGTAAGGCTGCATTGAATTAAAAATCCTGGGTGTAACTTTGCTAATGTTTGGGACTGAAAAGTTAGAGATTTCCTGTTCAAGCATATTATATTCCTGACCCCTGGTTGTGCAGTTGGAGAAACAGATGAGCAAATGGGTCATATGGAAAATGGATCAAGTGTCTTGGAAGGGTCATTAATGACTGTGCAAACAGAATTTTTAAAAAAAAGAAGCCATAAAGGGAGCTGAATATTTTATTGCAAAGATTGAAGAAGGAATGTGTGCTGCAAAAGCTTTTCAAACATGGAGGTAGGTCAGGCTCTGGCAGACTCTGAAGTTCTTCAGCAGAAACTTTAACAGATCATATTAGAAATTTTCATTGAAGACCAACGGCCCATAAAAGCAGAAAACTCCATTCTCTGTGGGCTTATGCTGTTCCCTGCTTAGGTAAGTCCTGAGCTGGGTGAGAGTCTGTAAAAGAACAGTAACACTGCAGAAAAGAATAGAGGAAGATTGCTTGGAAATTCTGAAAGTGAGTTCTGAAAGCTGAAGACTCAAATAACAACAGCAAAAAAAAAAAAAAAAAAAAAACAAAACAGTGAAAACCTGAGAGGGATGGATACTTTTTAGATCTTATACTGAAACTACTCAAAGTTTGAAAAGATCAGGCCAGAACAGAGAAAAAGCCAGAAAATAGAAAAAAGTTATGAGTGCCCATTTTCTCAGGGGATTTCTGAGGGACTGGGCTTGGACATTTCTTTCCTCTTTTCTGTCCCTGAGCCAGAACAGCAATTTGCATGCAGCACTCCTAAAAACCAAAGTATCTTTAATTACTTTAGAAGAAACTTCCACAGCCAATGGAACAAAAAATAACATGAAGCTGTGTGCACACAATAGTTTTGTGTATCTAAAAGAGCTACTTCCAAAAAAAACCCTGAACAACCAAACAATTTTTTTTTTTTTTAAATTGCTCTTGTCCTCAAATTTTGGTGTTCAAGGTAATGTTTTGTGCTTCTATTTAAAGTTAAATACTCTTTTCATGTCTTTGGCTTCTGTTTAATAGGGAGTATATGCAGATTGCATATACTCTGGGTTTTCCAGTGCACTCCGTTTAAAGCAATTCCTGAACATCCCTTGTCCATGACAAGAAATTAGATCATTTCTAGACAGGTTCACCTGGAACATCCTTTCTAAATGAAATTTCTCACTTTTGCTATCTGGACACTGCAACTCAGCTGTGGTTATTGGTAGTTTGGTGGGGTTTTCTTTTGTTTTGTTTTGGGGTTTTTTTGTGGTTTTTTTTTTTTTTTTTTTGTTTTGTTTTGTTTTTTTTTTTTTAATGGAAAGGGCATCTACTTTCAGCCTGATTTGTATGTTGTATGTGCTCAAAAGTGCACTATGTATAAATCAGCACTTGATTTGAAGGCTGTGAAATGGAAGTTTTCAATCCTTTTTTTTTCCTCACCCACAAAAACAGTTTCTATAGAATAGAAAATGTTATTTTGTCAACTTTCAGTAGGTGAAAATGCTGAGGGATGCCCTCACAAGGCAGATATTTCATGTGCCTGCGTGCCAGGAGATCTTGGCATGTTCTCCAGCTCTTAGAAACTCTACCCAGTTAGATTTTTACATTCTTTAGGATGGCAGTGATTAAAATGTTATATATGTATTTTCATTGACAAAGCAATTTAAAAAAAAATTTCTTTGACATCTAAACAATGTATTTTTGTGATGCTCTTCAAATTTGGGCAGCATGATGTACTTCTTCCTGAGTGCCTGTACCTTCTTGAAAGGTTAAGTTACAGGAAATATTTACTAGAAATACCTTTTGGCCAAATGTTTAATTTGCATTTAAAAGCAGAACAAAAAGCTACAAAGCACTTTTGCTGCTTTATAAATAAACAGGAGCTCTGAAGTGTGAATCTGGACTTTTGCTATGAGGAACCATACCAGTCTTGTGCTGCTGTGGAACCATACAACTCCTTTGGATCCTTAGAAAATGAAATTATTTAATGTTCTAGGCTCAAGCACTGTCCTTTCAGTTTCTTAAAACTCTTGGGAAATATTTCTTCTCAGAACAAAATTTATTATTAAGTAATATTTCAACTCCCAAACTGAAGTGTTGCACACGGCCATTGTGAAAATCCACATTTCTTTCTCATGGAGCTGATTGATTAAGAGTTTGACTGGAAATGAACAAATAACTCATTATTTTCTCTAAAACTGCATCAAACTCTCTGACTTCCCATTGGCAAAACTTGCTGGAATAAAATTGAGTATGGTTTTAGAGTTAGCACTTCTGCCGCAGTTCTAATCATGAGGTGCTGGTAGTTTTAGTAACTTCAGATCAAGTTTATATTATTGATAATTTATTACTAATATTACTTCATTTGAAGTGTGAAGAATGATTAAAAGAAATATTAACTAAACCTGGTAAAATTAAGGATATGTTTATTGAAAATCAAAGGCATGCGGTCACTTTTTTGAGGGATTATTTTTTACTTAAAAGAAATATTTTGGCACCATAGGTACACTTTTTTCTCCACAAATTTAGTCTTTTTATTCCAATGTTGCTATAAATACCATTGAGAGGGATAAGAATTGCTTTTCTGTAATAACCAACATGACTAATTTCTGAAACATGGGGGTTTTTTTGTTTCTTTTTTTTGTTTTTTTTTGTTTTTTTTTTTTTTTTTTGTTTCTTTTTTTTTTTTTTTTTTTTTTTTTTTTTTTGTAGTGGAACACTTATTTTCATACTTTTTAATTTGAAAATAAAACATTTGTTTCCATACTCTTCCTATATACACGTATATCTCTCAACAAAGGATTAAAAATATAAAGAAATAAAGCTATTTTTATCCTTTCAGTGAAAAATTTCTTCAGAATGGTCACGTTCCTGACCACTGCTTCATTTATATGAAGAGCTCATGATTTAAAATAGACAACTATTTTTTGGTGGGTTTTTTTTTTGTTTGTTTGTTTTTTGATTTTTTTTTTGTTTTTGTTTTTTTGGTTTTTTTTTTTTTTTTCCCAGAAGCTGTTTAAACAGCTCTTCTACCAGACACAAATTCAATATTTTGAGAAAAATACTTAATTGGAAGATAAACTATAACAGTGAGCTGCTCAAGTAATTTGAGGCATGTGGGTACTTTGTTGCCCCCAGGATTTAAAAACTAAACCTTGCTTTTACATGTGCTTTTCCTGGATGTAGCAAAGTTTCCACATAGCTTCAATTTCCTTGTGCTACTGTGAAAATTATCCTCCTGTAGCTTAATTTATGGCAATATTTATGCTGCATGCACTTGCATATCCTACAGAAAATCAATATAATCATGCCACGAGACTGCATCATAATAGATTTCATAGATTACTACCATTTAATATCACAACATTTTTCTTTAGTGCTGTCTGATTTTTTTTCCCCTTCCATGGTATAGAAAGGGAAAACTAAAAAAGGAAAGAATTACTAACCAGAAGAGTTATGGATTTAAGTCAATTTTGGGAAAGAAGTGAGGTATTTTGATCTGTAGAAGATAGGTGAATTTCAATCACTTGAATTTACCTGACAGGCTGCTGAAATTAATGACTCCATGAAAACATTTCAGGCTGTCAAAATGAATGCTTACGTTTAGGAGTGTGAATCTGATGCTTTTTTTTTTTTTTTTACAACAAAGGTGTTACTTAAAAAGACAAGGAGCCAAATTCAGCTCCTTTGATTTCAGAAAGAAATTTGCTTACATCTGAATTTGGCATTGCACTTGAATCTGTGGTTAGACTGAAAAGTGATTTTTTTTTTTTTCTTTTACTGACATAAATGGAATTTGTTGGTTGCATTTCCTGCTTTTTTAGTTGTAATTTCCAATTTAATTATTTTGGATAGAACCCATATAATCTGTGCACAGTTTCTACAACCGCTTTTTACGTGCTGTATGGACAGAGACAAAAAGGCAGCAAAACATAAATGTTTTGCATCCAGCAGTTCTTTGCTGGAGCACTAGAACCTTCTTTTCCTAGTGCCATCTAGAGGAGGCATTTTTTTTATTTTTCCCAGCCTTTAAAAGGGCAGGAAACACCCAGGAGAAGCTGCAGTGATGCTCTCCCAGCCCAGGGATTTGAGCCACCTCCCTGCTCGCTGGGGCACTCCCCGATGTTTTGATGTTTTGGTGGTTTCGTGATTGCCACCAATTTCCTGCAGCCAAAACATGAATTTGTCATAACTCCGAGCCCGTGAACAGCTAATTGAAATAAATCGGCCGTGACCACTTAGGGCCAATTGTGACGCTGGGAGAAGGGGTAATGGAACATCATAATTAGGGGCTGTTTCACGGTGCTCACCTGAAATTTTTGCACAGATTGGGGCCTGCTGGGCTGCTTAAGTAAGTATTTGCACGCTAACTATAGGGATATTTGATCCACCTCAGTGTCAGGAGCTCCCATAAGTTTAAAAATTGAAGAGGCGGGGAGTCTCCGCTGGGTCGCAGTCGGCAGTTTGATTCAGGTTTTATTATCAGCAATGGCTCTGTAATGAGCAGGACCTGTCCTCTCGGATTAGCTCTGCCTCAGCAGCTGCCCACTCTGCCTCTCCCTCCTCTCCTGCTCTTGTTGGAAATGGAAGAGGCCATCTGCAGGTTTTAACTTGCTTTTCAGGCTTGGATTGTGGGGTGGAAAAAGGGTGATAAACGTGCTTGTCTTCCCGCAAAATGATCTTGATTTCAGACCTGGGGAAAAAAAAATCCTTCTCTGCCCTCCTGCCCTTTATTTTTCACTCTGCATGCCCTGAATGGATGGATTGCAGAATGGCAAATGTGGAACTAAATAGACAAACATGAAATTTAGCCTAATGATTGGGCTTTTCTCAGTTGAGAACCAGTGGGATTTATCTCCTTTGTAAAGAGCAGAGTGCATTGTAATGATAAAGCTTTTCTAGATACAAACACAATCATTAAACACCTGCACATCCTTGTTTATTTTGCAGGAATTGAACTCTATGTGCTCTTTCATCTCCCTTGCAATTTAGTGGCTTATGACTATGCTGTTGAACATGAAGTGTATAAAATATTTAAATACAATAATTAAAAGGCTTTGCCTTTGTTTTGGTGCTTTCTACAATGCTAATATATTAATTACGACACTGATTAATCTTTGCTGGTCTCTGCTTGGTAGAGTTTGGAGCTCATTATTAATTTTTATTATTGGCCTCTTGTTATGAGTGTTGCATTGCTCAGAGAGTCCACAAAAATTCTGGAAGAGCTCACGTAGAGCCTGACAAAAGCCCCTGCTTCAACAGAGGGGAGATTATTAAGTTCCCTGAGGTCACCATCCCATGGAATGAGAGGACACTTAAGTCATTGAAGCAATGAACTCTTTCCAGACTGACTGAAAAATTAAACCTGTCAGGGAAAATTAAATTTGGAAACAAATTTATCCATGAGGAAGTTCTGGTTTGAAGTGATATCTGGGCATTCAATGCATTTTATGGTTTGCAATGAAACATAACTTTCATTAGGAATTCTCATGGCAAACAAGGGTGGTGACAGATAGAACAACTTGCTTTAGCTCAGGTGAGAGATCATAAGGATTGATTTTAATTTTTACTTTTTCACATGAGTGCAGTCCATGTAAAAACCATCTCCTTTAGATCCTGAGGCTGGTGATGAATACAAAGTTGTAAACTTCCAATATATATAATTTTTTTTAATCTTTAAAGCCAGTGGTTAAAAAAAGAAAGATGGAATATAAATATGCTGACATGATTTTTTGGTAGGAAATAAGCAACATTTTGCTTTTTATTCAGTACTAAATAATACAATTTAAAGACTGTAGCCCATTTATTATGTGAATTGTTGGGTCTTTTTAAGGGAATAAACCCCAAACTCTTAACAGTAAATTTAGGACAACTGCAAGGCCACATTAGTTTCAGTAAACTGCATTTTATTCTTGGACAAAAAAATGTACAGTCTCAAAAGAAACCTATAATCAATGGTGTTAATTCAACAAACTAAGCACTGAGTCATAATTTGGAGGATACAAAAGTACTCAAAACCTAGACTTATATAATTTACCTTTTAACTTCCAAAGATTTTTAGCCCTAATTATCCCTCTAGTGTTTAAAGATCAGACCTTGGTGTATGGCTCACCAAAATATTTAAGAAATGTGACAATAGAAGGAAGAAATGGAGATCTTCTTAATGAAGTTACATAATATTTTAAACATTTTTCTATAGGTAGAGCTCTTCCTGCTGCTCTTACTCAGAAAAATAATATCTCTTGAAAGGTGGGTTGGAGATGCCAAAACAGGAAAACAACTTGGATTTGAGGAAGGAGTAAAAGGCACATTAAATGCTTTTAAAAAAGCCATAAAACAAAGTAAATTGCCCTGGAAGTTGATCTATTGCTCATGTATATTATGGCTGTTTAAAGAATGAAAAGGCAGGAACCCCTTAATACCCTGTGAAAGTTTTGGACTTGGCTTGATGCAATTATTGGTGTTCTAAAATGAATTTGCTTTCAGGATACCCCATGCAGCAGGCTGGAGAACCATCAGTCATTTATTACCACACTCATGATCTGCTGTGACTTTGTTTCTATGGCTTCTGGACCAACTTGGAATGATCTGGAGGCTGATACAAATCCTGTTCCATTCATTTTCATTTTGTTCTTGTAGCCCCTTTCTATATATTTTTTTAATCAAAAATACACGACATGGAAAATTGATGCTGTAGTCTCTGAACTAATCCAGATGCTTTGTTTAATTTCCTAATTAGTGTTTCTATTTATTTTTTTGTTATATTGCATGTGCTAATGGTGTTTAAGGGTGGGGTTTATTTGGAAAAGCAAGGCAAATAATGTAGAGTGCCATGCCTGCCTTGCTGAACTCTCCCTGGTTTACTGCATTATTAAATATTGCATAAATTATTCAATGTCCTTTATATCAAACAAATATTTTTTTTGCAAGCTGGATTGTGTGAACAAACGGGTGTTAAGCAAAACCCCCAGACAGAAGTGAAATGGTACTTCCTTTTCATTCCTTGTAAAAATCAATGCTCTCCTCCTCCTTTCATTTTTTTGTTTTGTTTGTTTTTGTCATATCACTCAGACAGTGGGAAGAAAAAGCAGTGACAATTATGTGTGAACTGCTCACTTTTTGTGTGATATTAAAATATTCCCTTTCTGAGGCAGCCAGAATGTGGTACAGAATGTGACATTCAGTGTAAAGGGAAAGGCAAATGCAGCACATGGTCTGGACTGCCCTCAGTGGCAGCTGAGTTTCTCTCACACTGCTGCTTTTGGTGTTTTGGAAGCCACTTAGGAGTGAAGCCTGATGGAATGGCAGCAAAATCTGCTGCAGAGGAGAGAAGGCTTGCTGGGAGAAGCAGATAATACAACACACAAAGTGGATGGATTCAATGGATCCAACCACAAACATCTAAAAGTCAAAAACCACTTCATTTAAAAAAAAAAAAAAAATTGCTTTTTAATCTCTTTGTGAAGGGCACCTCAGGCACCTTCCATGTGTGAAAAGTCCTGTTATATCCAGGAAGATGACAATTTTGGGGTGTTACTTGTATGTTCAAAAATACCAGTGGGTTCAGGCCCCCCAAATGAGGCTCTTGGGGAGGCAAATGGAGATGGGGGTGGAGGAGAGGACAAAGCCACAGCATGGAAAAAAAATTGCTTTTAATGCACAGTCGAGGTGGCTGGGAGGGGAAAGGGTTTTCTGGTTTGTTTTGCTTTTTTTAAACAAAGGGGAAGGTTCCCTGTACCAGCACTTGTTCTGAAGGTTGCGTGGTCAGATTAGCCATGCTGCTCTGAGCAGTTTAAGGAGGTCTGGGAACTCAGAATTCCCTTCCTCTGCCTCCCCACCCACAGCAACAGCCAGGAGCTGAGCTAAATAGCAGACCTAAAGTGAGGACCCAGGCAGGAATAAAGGTCCCTAATTGTAGGATGAGGAGTTGGGAATGCATTGCTGAGGTTTGTGTATCTTTCCCTTTGGAATATCTGGAAATGTGTAGGAAGGGGGAACTGGGCTGGAGAGTGAGAGGTCAGGGAGAAGGGAAGCTCCAGGCTTCATTCCTCGATTTTGTTCTTCAGCTTCTCACAAATAAAGGGGTCAGTGGAGGGAATTCCCGTGCCTGCTCTCTGGAGAGCTGGGAAGGAAGCAAGGATTTATTGAGTGTCTCTTTCTGTCACTTACCTTTTTTTTACAGAGATGTTTGTGCTACAAAGGGCAAACCTCTGACTCATGGAAAGCAATTTACAGATTCACTACTGGGTACAGAGACAATCTGATTTTTATTTTGGTTTACTTTTTTGGGTGGGGGGGATTTGCAAATGAAGGAAAAAAGCATGAAAGGAGGACTCTTAAAATGGTATACTACTGATACAGAATCTGGTTCTCCAAATATTATTTGGTTTGGATAGCGACATGAGAATGGGAAAATACACTAGAAATGAATTGGCCCTGTTTCCTTGTGCCTGTATCCATTTTGCTCTGCTTTTTCCTTGGAGATGCCTGGATTCAGTTTGTTTTTAGTCTGTGAAAACACGTGGGGTGGGCTCTGTCACTTGGCCTCAGCCTGCCCTGCACTGCACACGACATTATGGAAACCTTGGAGAGCAGCATCTCTTTTAGTGGTGCCCAGAGGTGAGAATGAAGTGGGCTTGACACATCAGAGGCTGCTCCCTCCTCTGCAGTTTTTCCAGTTGCACCTTGGAAAAATAAATACTCCAGTGCCACACACTATTTGATTTCTGAGCAAGGGGCTGGCTGGAGTTGCTGTTATCAACAAAGTCAGGCTGTACAAAGGGAAGTGTTTATAATTATTTACTCTGCTGCAGCAGCATCCACAGGGTGTGAGCAGGAAGGGGCACCCTCTGTGCTTTGAGTTGTGCAAACAGAGGAAATCATACTTCTGGCTACTGGGAAGTGTAATGCCTTAAACCCTGTTTTTTTCTTTAATCCTAAATCTAACCAATAATCAGCCTTTTCTCCAGAAGAGGATTTTTCTTTTCATGAAAACTTGCATTGCATCAGCCAGTCGAGTTTTAAAATACTGGATTCCTCTTTGTGGGATATGAGATAATGTGGGAAAACATGAAAGGATGCTGCTTAGGAACTTAACGATGCTTCCTTGTCATGGACGTTGTTCAACACATAAAAATTGAAATATTTTGTGTTAGGTTGCCAACTGGGCAACGTTGGACCTCCACTGTATTAAATATACTCAGAGAATTATTTAATTTGTGTGTTTGACTGCTCTGAAATCACTCTTGCTCTGGTCCTAAAATTCCCTTTGTTCCTGATGGTCTCCAGTAGAACCTTATTTGATATCAAAGAGGAAGAGAATCATATTAAAGGCTACATAGAGGAGCAGCAATTTTTTTCTAATTTTAATTTTTTTTTTTAAATTATGAAGTCTACTATTTCTGGACAATTTACACTGCAAGTTGTAATTAATTTTTTTTGAGCTAGATGAAATCTTAGGTTTTTTCCTTTATGGATTAACTACCACAGTAACTTTTTAATTTTCTTGTAGATGATATTATTTTCAAGAGTACACTGGTTTAGGAATATATTTTAAAATATATAGTTAAGATATAAAAATTCTAGCATCTAGTATTGTTATTGATATATGCTGCAGAATTTTTTTTATTGTAAATCTTACTGGGTACAATTTTCATATTATAGGTTTCCTTTCTAAATGCACTATGTTAAACTTCCATAGTAACAATTAACATTTCCTCTTTTTTTGCATATTTTTTCTTTTATCTGTACCTTTAATTTGTGCATTTGCTAGACTTTGTTGTTTGAGAGTGTGCAAGTTCAGTGTCCAATTGTTTTCCCTGAGTTTTAAAAGGAATATATCCTAAAGGAGATCATATCTCACATGGGGGGTTTTGTGTTATACAAAAAGAAGGAAAGGAGGACTCTTAAAATTGTAAACTACTGATACTGAATCTGGTTCTTCAAATGTTGTTTGGTTTGGGCAGTGACATGAAAATGGGAAAATACATTAGAAATTAATTTGTCTTTATCATATAGTACATTTCTTTTAATAATTTTTATTCTTCCTTGTTGCTGCTTATTATTTAATGTGTAACCTATTTTTTTATCATTTTCTGCCACGCTTTCCTTTATACAAATTCCGTGTATTTTAGATTTGTCCCGAAGACCAAGGGGGAATAAGAAATTATCTTCAGGAATTTGTTATAATTACATTACGTCCACATGAGCACCAAAAGAATTTAGCATGATTAATGCTATTATAAGGTATAGAAGGGTCAGGAACAATAGTTTGGTCCCATTCTAAAAAAGAATTACGCAGTTGCAAAAGAAGAAATCCAATAATTCAAACTATTTTTTTAATATATATATAGTTGAGAAAATAGTAACTGTTTTATTAACTACTTGTGAGAAACTTAATAGAAAATACTGACAAGTGTGATTTAGTTTTGTTGTGGATATAAGCTGATTAGTGGAATAAATTAGCAGAGAATTAAAGGAAGCATTTTCTTCTCTGTTTTTGATGTTAAATAATGTGACTCAACACTTATTCCATTTTCTTATACCAGAACATATCAGCCCACAATAAAATAATGCTAATTGTGTTTCAAATAATATATTTTTTGGTAATCTCCTGGATTTATCCTGGCTCTGGGTAGGTGGAATGGAATCTATTGCTATCCATTTTTAAAGCCTTTGTATGCAAATAGAAGGATGATTAATACTAAAATAAAAACTTGTGTTAGAAGACCCCCAAACAGCAGCAATCTCTCAAAAATTATGTGTAACAACGCCAAGCTGCGATGCAAGCCTCAGCAGGATTTTAGGACAAAGTGAACAAAGTTGCAATTTTCCTTGTGAAATTCTGGTTCTAGCCCAGATTTTTACCCCTCTAAGAGAGGTTGCCAAGGTCAAAGCTACGTTAAGCTCTAGTCTGAGTATTCTCTTGATGTGTTGGTCCCGATTAGGAGCAACACATCAGGATAATTTGTTTTAGTAGGGTTTGGAGTTTGTCCTCCGGCGCGTTTCTTCTGCAGCTTTGTGTGCAAATGTTGAAGGAAAACAAATGTTTTTCTGTGATGCTGTGGAGGGAAATACCATGGGCTCTGTAGTTTTCATTAAGATTTTTGTTTGTTTGTAGTTCTTATATTTTTAATAGCTAAAATGTTTAAATAGGTATTTATTTTTCACAGTTAACACACTAAAGTAGGTTCATTCTTTCTTTCTGTGGCTGGGGGGGAGGCAGGTAGAAGAAGAGTGAATTTCATTATATTTAACTATTCACTTAAGTGTGATTTCATCTAATTGCTGGGGTGATTAGTATACCTGGCTTTTATAACACCATAAAATGAAATATTGTGACTGAGACTGTATTTTTAACTCTGGTTTATTCGCTTCACTAACAATTAGAAGCTGAGTTCTTAGTAGCTCATTTAGCTTTACTGCTAGCTAAGGAACTGAGAGGAATTTGCTTTGTAGTAGCTGTGAAATGTAGCTAGGATAATTTCCTTGTGTGATGGGAAATCTCTTTACAGATCATTTTTAGTTAATGGTAGCCAAACCACTGTGAAAATCATGAATTGAATTTTGCCATCATTGTGATGAAGCATAACCTTGTTTATATTTTATGCAGGTACTTCTTTTTCACTTTGTACAATCTTGATGCTGTTTGCTGATGATATTTGCTTCCCCCTATTGTCTAATAGCTCTTGTATATACACTTGCAGTTTTTCTCCATCACAATATATTATTAAAAACTCCTTCCTTTCTAAAAAATTAAGTATCTGGCATGGACATGGCAGGGTCTGGGGGGGATGGATTGGATTTGACCTGGGATTCCAGCAGGGCATGGGGAGAAGAGAAGGGAATCTGTGGGACACTGTTTTGGAATTTGGGGAGCATTCAGTCATGTTTTTAACCTGCTCCCTTGAGAAATCCAGCAGGAGAAATTCATCTTTTGATGCTCCTTGCTTAGCAAATTACCTGTATATTTTTGGTTCTGCAGATGGAAGCCAGGCTGATTTTTTTTTTTATTTCAAGAGGCTGTGCAGGGAGGTTGCTGTTGGAATAGCACAGGAGAGTGCTGGTTTTCCTACATTTGAAACTGTTTTCCAGCCCAATGTACTGAACTCTGAATGATCATGTGAGTTTGGTAAATACTGCTTTCTATTCCATGCATTTTGCAGAGTGCATCTCCTTCTGAGAACACCCTTGGGTTTTATATTTAAGGGAGGAATTTATTTCTTTGCAAGTTTCGTTAGCTGGATGTAACAATAATTTAGTTGGTGCGATATATGCATTCAATGAATTTTCCCTGGCAGTTTGAAAAACATTGGTTTAGTACAGAAGAGCCAAATAATGATAATTTTCTCTTTTCTGCCTCACGAGGGTTGTAGGTGCAGACAGAGGACATGACCACTGATAGCCTTTGCAAGTCACCTGCTCATTAGACAAATATGAAAAGCGACAGCTTTGTTAGGGCCACAAATCATACATCAACTTTGCTTAGTTGTCCCTGACCCTTTAATTTGCTAAATTTCTGCTTGTAGCAAAGGAGCTGGAGGCTGTCTGAGGGTGAGGGGGTTTGCTGTCTGTCGCCTGCACACCTCCAGGTTGGATGGTGCATTTGCTGCGTGCCTGAGGCTCCTGCATATTTAAAGGCTGGGTATTCAGGGATTATCTGTCGTGCTTTTCCTTGCTGCTCTCATCACGCAACCACAGCAGAGCAGCCCACACAACCAGAGAAGGCTGGGGCTCTCTTGCCTTTGTATTTCATTTTTTTTTTTTCCCCTTCACCAAAGCTTCGCTGCTGTCACGTGTTTGGGAGGAGGAAAAGTTGCCAGGCTGAGTGTGCAGTTTTATAAATCAGGAGTCTGTGGAGTATTTGCCTGTTAACACGCACAAGGAGTTGGGCTTAAAGGCACAATGCTCCTTTTCGCTCCATGAAAGGGTAAAGGCAGGCACATGAAAGTCACAACAGTGCTGAGAACCACTGCCAGGAGCAGGCAAAAAAAAAAAAAAAAAACAAAAAACAACAACCTAGAATTCATATTCCAGCAAAACCACAATTACCAAGTGACTTCTGAGGCATCAGTTGAGTCAAACTTTCTGCTTATATTTGACAAAATTGAAAACTGCATTTATTTTCCTAGGAAAGCTGGGAAAAATGACAGTGACACCGAGTGGTATGTGGCATCACTTAATTAGCTCTTCATTGTACATTTGTTGCTCTGCTCCTTAAGTTGTGTTTCAAGCTCTTATGTAATTAATTAAAAATATGCTGTTCATATTTTGTTTCATAACCATGGTAGCTCCCATCTTCTTTCATCAGAGAATAGGAGCAGCTTTAGTGGAAGAATAAAAGAATAAGGGATTAGCTGAACGTGTCAGGAAACAGAAATATTCTGCTGCACAACTCAAATTGGATTAAAAAAGAGATTCCCCCTTCTGATGACTCTCTAGCCTTGTTTTCAGTTTAGATAGCCTTAATTTTATTTTTCAAACGAATGTAACTGAATTAAGAGGAAAAAAAGTGTCTTTTGTCCTTTTTTTTCTTCCGAGTGTGAAATCCTTAATCCTATTTTAAATACCAGCATCATTAATGGCATTTAATAGCATATGTACTTTGATACAGGAAAAAACCCAGACATTTAGGGATTGGTATCACACTCGTGGTGTTCCGTGTTGTAAATTATTTGCAGATGAGGTTAATTGAGCCATCTCAGTGCACAGCTTTAATTCTGACACGAAGGTCACAAATTGAAGCATAAACCTGTGCAGTAATAATCAGCACATACCCTTTAAAGGATATCCCTGGTGAAACTCAGTGTGAAATTAACAGTTGCATTTCTCAAAGCCTGCTCTACACACAGTGTATTTTTTAGTATTAAAAATACTGTTTTAGTAGAAATACATACATACATACATATATTAATGGATATGTTAATTTACAGAAAATTATTTTTATTTAACGTTTCTTTTTAGAAAAAAATGTTGGATTATTATAGAATTTTCTCAGATGTAATTGCTAATTTAAAAATGATACAAAAATCAAGTTTAGAGCATTAAAAGAGGGACTTTTCTTAATTTTCCTTGATTTATTAAAAAAAATGAAGTCAGAGTAATTGCAGCAATGGTAAAGCAATGGAAGTAAATGAAGCTGATTTTGATAGTTTCCCATATGAAACTGGTTTTAATGTCACTCTCCCAGAATTGCACCCACCATGAAAATTTGAGTGATGTATTTGTGGCTTTGAAAGAATGAGAAATGTATGTCCTACAATTCAAAATAGGAAACAAGAGAAGTCGAGAGCAATGGAAGCAATTCGTAACTCTTTCCAAATATGTTTCACTTTAGAAATACTTTGTGAGTCCCTCATAATATTCAAGTTGATCTAATTTGAACTATAAAATATTTAGAGTTTCTGAGATTTGAGGGGGAAATATGTATCTCCTAACTCAAATTATCTCATTTTATTGAATTATGGAGAATAGAATATAAGAAGTACAGGCTGAATCTCATTTCACTTGAAGGGTGAAAACGCCCAGCACAAAGAAACAGGAATTTGTGATCTTGTAATATCTTTTTTATTTAAAAACATTTTGTAAGTGCTGTGAAATCCACACAAGCATCATGATTTAAAGAAATGAAGTTTATAGACAAAACTTAAACTCTGAATATAGTTCACATATATAGGAAATATGAAGTGTTACTCTCTAGCCCAGCAAACATCTCGTGGAGAAAAGTGTGTTTTTAATTCTGTTTTACTTGTGGAAAGCCCCAAATCCTTGAATTTGCAGGAAAAAGAGTTTTACTCCATTGTGGCTTTTTTCAGTGCAAGGTTAGAGAAATTACAAGCAATGGATGACACTTTTCATTATAAAAGCATGAGATGTGTTATGCAGCACAAAGGATGTTGGCTAATCAGTTATTCTGCATTTAAACATGGGTTTAAATGAGATTAATAATCCAGACTGTACAAGCGATTTCCAAGTCCAGAGGTCAGAAAACATGCTGATGAGATAATAGGAAGTATCCACAAAAGCTTGCCTGCAGTGGAAATTCACTTTTCAAAGAAATCCTCCCAACCAAAATACTTTTGGCCATGTGCTTTTGACATGTAATGCCCAAATTTTATCAGGCTACCTGGTAATTTGTAAAGAATCCAAATCTCTTGGGGAAAAATATGAATAAATTGTAAATCTGTGAAATGATTTAAGTAGGAAATTGTTGAGATTTTTGGGGGGGATGGGCATGTTTTATTTAAGTCTAATTCCATCCTTTAGGTCACAGTGTAAAGTAGAACAAGTCTGATTCCTGTAGGGTCTTGGTGATACAGAAATATATGGAGAGAGTTCATCTGTTTAGCACTTTGAACATTATTCTACAATATTTTTCTGGTTTTATGCCACTTCACTTGAAATTTAAAAATTATATTTTGAAATTGCTAATTATTTCATTCCAAAGTGGCAACTTAAAAACTTCAACTGAAAATCATGCATGATTTTAAATCAGCCTAACAACCACAGTTTCTTTTTGTTGTGTGGTTTAGTTTGGGTTTCTTTGACAAGTCTATTAATAAGTTTTATTAAGTGTGGAATAAATCTATAGGATGTCCTATAATGTGGCACAAAAGCAGGTCTGGTTTCCATAATAACATGAATTTCAGAGCTATGCATGTGTAGCAATACCTATAGTAGATGGTCAGGCACTCTCTCCCAGCCACGGAGAAGTCATGAATATTATGGAAGAGAAAAATGTAATTTTTTTCACTTTCTGGCTTTCACTTTCTCTGAAGATGGAATATTAGTTTTATGTATACATCTCCAGATACCACTTTAAAGGAATTTTTTTTTTCCTCAAAGTTATTCTGTGAAAATTTCTGTTTCAGTTAAGTACAACATTATTTGTGAAAGACAGTTTCCACCAGTGTGGAATGGCTTTTTTTTTTTTTTTTTTTTTTTATTCAGCTTAGAGGTGTCGTGGTTAAAAATCAGACCAAACAAGAGGTCTGACAGAACAATATATCACATTCAGGATGAACACAGAAGGATAAATTCACATCTGTGAGGAACAATAATTACCCTGAGAAATGTCAAATTGTTGCTGACCAGACGTTATCAAAAGTAACACAAAAATGGTGTTGATGGCTTTGGCTTCCTCTTGGACAAGAAGCAGAGCTTGTCACACTCCTGAGCCCTTCTGTGGGAGTGGGTGAGTCCATGGGATCTCCAAGGGGTTTTGTGGGAAGAGGTTTTGTGGGATCTCCCCCGCTGGCAGTTTTGGACAGCTGCCTCCAGCAGTCGTGGCAGTGGCGGGATGTAGGGGCAAGGCAAACTGGGATATTTCCCAAAGGAAACCTCCCTTTCCCCCCAGCTTTGCCTTGGCAATGAGATGTCATTCATAGCTGAGTCTGCACCAATTGTGCTTTTATGAGCAATTAAATAATTAACAATGTTGACATCTAAATTATATTTGCTTGGCATCGGAGTTAACCCCTTACTGAGACCTCTGGGAAAATTCCACGTCTCGGAGCCAATCCTTTAGACTTGGGCAGACATTTCTGCTGCAGTTCTGTGCTTTCACATCCATGTTTGCTTTCCTGCTGTTACACCTGGAGATTTAGGGGTTGATTCTGCAATGAATTTAGCACTTTGATGCAATATCCAGTGAGATGCTTTAATATCAAAGTCAATGACACCGTTTTTGCACTCGAAGGGAAATGTGTCCTTAAGCAAAATACTAACTGGATCAGCTTCCTCACTGGCTTTTTGTTCCTTTCTTCCTGAGTAAAATCAAATTAGATTTTCCACAAGAGTCAGTGTCTGTTTGAGAAATGTACTTAAGCTATTTGTTTGACTCTAGTTAATATCAGAAAGTTTTGGGTTGGGGGAAGTTTCTCTGTTTGTGGTGGTTTTAATTATTTTTTTCCCTAGTTTTTAACCAGAAAAATGGAAGTTTGATTTGTTTAATATACAGCAAGCACAGCATCTCTTTGTATTTCAGAGGGCTCTCATTCATTCAGATTTTGTAATACCAAAAACTTCAGAGCTCAGGAATCAAGTGGTGGTTGTGTATCAGCTCACTTGCTTTTTGCATCTCCTAAACAGATGAAAGTAATGTCATCTCTGTTGTTTCAAGGCATCTTAAACATTAAAAATAATGTTGTGATCAAATCTAATCATAGTTTGCCCCTCAACAGGAGTTTAAAGAAGAGAAATCTTTCCCTCAGCTTTTCCTTGGCATTTATCTCAACAATGCAGGCTCTAATCAGGAAATAAACTCACATCCAATTAGCTTTATCACTTAATTAGAGATATTTTCTTGGATTTATGCTTTACTGACCTCACTGCCATTGAAATGAAATTATTTAACTTCTGGAAAAAATATCTCTGCAAATTCACACCTCTCCATTCATCAAATAGTTCTCTTTGATGCCAGGCAACCAGTTGCTTGTTTGACTGCAGAAATAACAATCTTATAACCATGCTTGGGCAGATGCTGCTTTAGTCACCTCCAGGGATTCAGTTCTTCATTTTCTGCCTGTTTTCCTGCCTCTCAAATCCATATCTGTGGACATTTTCTCTCTTCCCTTGAATTCTGACAAACTAAAAGCACTTCAGAAACCTCAAAATATTTTGAGAAAGCACAGGTAAAAACCTTTGGAGAGTCTTGCCTCTATTTGAAGACTGAATAACTGTGCTATGGTGGATTTTGTTCAGGTGTTGTGGGGTTCCCCCACTCCCCCCCCCCTTTTTTTTTTTTTCTTGTGACTCTCAAAATATTTTTAAGAATAACTAGATTTTTAGTTGTTAGGTTCAGTTTGTTTCTTAAGCTGTTGCTGCCTGCTACGGAGCCCAAACTCTAACCTTGTGTTCTAAAGCCAGCTTCCCAAGAGATGCTTTTTTAGGCTTGTGCCCTAAGGAAACAAAGTTTGATTAGTTTGTTTTCTCAGTCTCATCCTCTCTCCCTCTTCTTCCCTCCCAAACTATTTTGAAATTCATTCCCCTGCTTTAAAATAACTTGAAAATGAAACTGAAGTCTCAAAGATTATCAAAGTTCTGTAAGTTTCCCAAGAGATGTCCAGGGGTAAGAGAAAATACCCCAAATTATGCTCCAGTTGAGGAAGAATGGACTGAACAGAGAGCACAGGTGATCTGATTGTTTTATCTTGGGGAGAACTCATATTTGTCAAGGCCAGTGAGGGAAAGAGGCCACAAAAAGTTAAAAAAAAAAAAAAAAACACTTCAGGAAAAACAACTTAGTGATTTCTGTTTGGGGAATTAACCAGCCATGCTCCAGTCCCAACTATTTTGTTCTGAGAACGATGCAATCAGTGTGGAAAAGCTCCTCGTGCTGGAATGGGCTCCCTCCAGGAGATTTCAGGTTTTTGGAGGTGTTCATTTGCTTTCATGTGTTGTGTTTGATATTAAATCCTTCCTGTCTATTGGTGGTTGGGGGAAAACAGCTTGAATACAGTGTGAGGGTGATCCCTCCAGAACAGGCAGCAAAGAATCTGCATTTTAGGGGAAAAAATGCTGGGTTTTTCCACTTATAAAAGTGTTTCATTGACATCAGTGCACCAGCAGGAGATAACAGCTCCATGTCTTCCCTTCTCTTCCCTTCTCATTTAAGTCCATAATTTAAATTTTGTGGATTTTTTCCCTTCAGAATTTCGCATTCTTGCTAATTTCTCTATCATTTTCCTCTTCATTTATCTTTTATGCAGGACTTTATGACTCTGGGATTTTAATCGTGTGCTCACAGTATTATTTCTCCAAACATTGGTAGAAACCTTATAGGGAACATGTTATTTTTGTGTTGGTTGGATTTCTGAGATGTCCTTTTTTGTGTTTTGATTTGCTTGTTCTTGGTTTTTGTTTTTTTTTTTTTTTTTCATCTGGCAGTATGAAAGTTTGTTCAAAATTTGTTGAGCTCAATTGTTTTTTAAATCCATCTGTACACTCATCACCTCTCCTAGATGTGATGTTATTTATGTTTTACTGTGAGGTTTTTGCTAAAGGTTTTTTTTTTGTATGTCCATAATTATTTGGGGAGGCAGAGCAAAGGAATAAAAAAAGAAAGCTGTGCACAATTCTTTGTTTACAAACTGCTTCTGCATTCATAATTATTCTGGAATCATGGATGTACTCCAGGGTAGATTAGCATCTGCTAGTGAGAGTTTAGGAGAATTAACCTTGTCATGATTGATTATGGAGCAGTCTCTCAAATTCCATCACATTTGACCACCAATTTTTTTGTTTGTTGTCGAAGCTGTGATTTTTAAGCTTGGATTGAGATCCTGCAGTGCCTGGCTGTTAATCCAGGCTGTCCTGCTCCCCAGGCTTGACCTCCTGCTCCTTCCCATTGTCCTCCTTTCCTCCTCCTTGGCACACAAGTGACACTACTTACCTTTCCTGACATGTGGTGCTGTGGTCAATTAAGATTTGTAACCTCTCTGAAATATTTCACTGACAGGATCTGGGGAAGCGGAGCCGCTGTTTTTTCCAGCCTTGCATGTACAAACTCTGCTGTTTAAAAAACAGCACATTGTCAGCATTTAATTGAGTATTTCTTGCATCTTTTAGACTGGTTCAAACAGCTCAGATCCTTGATTTCAATATTCTGACTGGATATTATGTTAGGCTTTGAGTGCTACAAGGAAGGTAACTTCAAATGTCATTTATTTTGCTGAATTCAGTGGGAGAAGAGCTGTGGTACTACATGATTTGTGTATTTTAAAGGACTATATTGTACAACAAAAAAAAAAAAGTTTATCCCAGTTAAATTAAGGCCAGTGCTGTGTCAGCTTGTGCTTTACTGCTGATCCGTCCTCCTTTTGCCTTTTCTCACAAATACTTGAACAATTTCAGTACTTCTCCAGCATTAGAACAGGTCCAGCCTTCCCCTGCAGGATATTTTATTAATTGCAGTTGTGCCCTGATTATTACAATGTGTTCACTCGTCTTTCAGGACTTCAAAGTGTTTCTCTGCCTTGTCTTCCAGGTGTTGTAGCCAAGCTTCAGAAGAGTCTGTCCTTGACGCTGTGGAAATGAGAGCAAAACTTTTTGGTTTTTTGTTCTTGTTGGTGCTTCAGGGGAAGATGTTGATTCTAAATTCAGTGCAAAGTAGATGTGAGAGGACTGAGGGAGGGAGGAGCAGGCTGGGGTGAATAATTCACTGAGCAATTAAGAGAATAGGAGGGCTGAAAGATGAGTCAACACCGTGAGCTGTTTTCCTTAGGCTTGGAAAGAAGCACCTGTGAGCCCTGGCGCCGTTCCTGACCAGGTCATGTTTGTCCTGCTGCTGCACCATCCAGCTTGCAGTTATTTAATCCAGTTTAGAGAAAGGAAGTGAAATGTTTAGCTGGTTTCCTAAGGAAATGAGGCTTAAGCAGTCACTCCACGTGCCAAATTTGACAGAATTTTGTGGAAGTCAGCATCTGGGATCAGAAGAGAGAATAGGTTAATGTTGGTGCTGGGCAGAAAAAAAGCAGTGGTCATCAAGATGGACAGGGCTGGACTGGTCACAGCACGCTCTGTTCCTTGCCAAGGGAGTCAACAAAACCAAAATTTTATGCAGTAGTGGAAATAAAGCTGAGTATCGAAGAGGAAAACCAGGAGGGAAGGAGCTGGGGTTGTGGCAATCACAGAAAGGATGAGATGAGGCAGAAAACCATGGGGTTAGGCTAGGGGATAAATAAAAGGTGTAAAGGTATTGTGGTGAGGGTGACAGAAGACCTGAGGAAACAGAAGTCCATTGAAAACAAATTTTCTACAACTCCACATTCTGCAGCAATGTTTTTAATTCCTGAGACAACATGAAAGAACAGGGGAATGAATCAATATTAGCTGATAATGTTACTGCATTTACAGGGGAACTGAGAGGAAAACTTTTTTCTTGGTGATGCTAAGGCCAGTTACTTGTAGGACCATGGGTTCAAGATGCCTGAGGTCTGTTTCCAAGTTCCTCTGGCATCTGATTCAAACAATTCCTTCATAACTGGAAAACATCATCACCTTCAATTTTAGATTGGTCCATTTTATTTGTGAACTTGATCTCTCTTCTCCCAAGCACCATCTGCTGCAGCACCATGCTGATGTACACCTCGCTGCATTTCAGGGAGATGAGGAATTTGGCATGAGGCAGTGAGAGGAGATTGAAAAAAGAATGCAGGAGTGCATAGGGGACAACGTATTGGTCATGTGTGATGAAATAATGCTGCCCTGGTAAATAGAGAAGGCTTAAAGAAGTGAGAAGTCAGAGCTTCAAACAGCAGAAATAGTCCATGTGAGGGAGGGAAGGAAAGATGAGGGTTTCTTGGATGGAGAGGGAGCAGGAGAGGGAATTCTGGCAGCACAGGCAGGCTTGAGTGGGTAATTGAAATGCGCTGCTGAGCACACAGAACCAGCCAGGGGATGAGGCTGAGCTCTCTGTTCTCCTGTTTTCTTGTGAGGTGACAGAAACAAATCCATTGAAGTCAGAGAACATGTTTAAGTGCCTTTTGAATATTTTTCTGTTAATGACTCTCCTGGCAGTCCTTCAAAATCCATAAGCTTGTTGATTTAAAGAGCTTTTTTATTAACACACTCTCCTTAATCACTTTCTGTTGTTCTCTTTCATGATGGGGGAAAAAAAAGGTAAAAAGGTATGAATAAAAACCCCCTGGTCTTTCTAAGGGGAAGAGGATTTGCTGTCTGTGCAGGTGACAGATTAATTTGGAATATGATCTCTCAGCTCTATGGCAATTCTGAACACCTTGATAGGACCCAACCATTTTACATATTCCTACTGTTACAGAAAAGTAATTATTTTTTTCAGCTTCACGTGTTTGAAACTACAGCTTATTCAGCTCACCATGAAAGCAAGAAAGTCTTTTAAAAAGAGATGTACTGTTGAATAAAAAAAGAATTAATAAACTGGAGGTGAAGTCCATGTGCAACCTATTAAATTATCCCCGATTTAGACTGTGTTCTCAAGTTTTACACACCAAAATGCCTAACCTTAGACATGCAATGCAATCAGCAGGTCCCCAAACGTGTAATAATGTCCTTCATAGGGTTCTTCTTCTTGTTTGCACAGCTGCCAGATGGTGTGTGCCATATCCCATTTCACCACATTATTATTATTTCTGTCTCAGGGCTGGTGCGAGCTGCAGGCCGGGTGGGATATTTCGCACTCGGAGCTGCTCTCTGAGTTTCATCCATGTATTAACAAAGGCTGCATCCCTGCAAAGCCCCAGCTTGGGCAAGAACTTGGGCTGTGGAAAGTGTAAGTTCTTTGGGGCAGAAGGTCTTAATGCCTGTCCTTAAACCTCCCAAAAAGCTTAGCCCAGAGCCTACCTCCCTCATCCTTGTGCACATCCTAACAAACCTCTTCTAGTCAAGTTCCTTTTCCCAGTAGAAGTCCACCCTGTCAAAATCTGTCATGGAATCACAGGATAGGTTGGGTTGGAAGGGATTTCTGAGGGTGGGACCCCCTCCTTGCAGTGAGCAGCTTGCAACCAGCTCAGGTTGCTCAGAGCCCCATCCAACAACAGTAATTTTAAATTTGATCTTAAAACTATCCACTTCCTTCCTGAATTCCTTAATGACCTCTCTGTGTGTGCTGTCTGTAGCTCCTGCCCTTCAGGTTCCCTTCATATTCTCTCCAAACCATCCTTTCCTATGTACTTCCCTGGAATTTTCTTCTTGCCACCTGTGCAGGTTTTAGGGTGGCACCTTCATCTTGCCTCCATCTATCCCCCACCCTTTCCTGCTGGAGGTCACCTCTCAGTGACTGGGACATGTGGCTTGCATGTCACCTTGGACTATGCAGAAATTGTCTCCAGACCTTGCTTCCCAGATCCTAAATCCAAGCAGTCACATCTTCCAATCTTTTCCTTAGTCTCGATTGCTGCCACTGCTCTTGGCTGGTTTGAAGTGCTAAAATAATCCTGCATCACATCAGTTGCATTAACTCCCTTTCTTCTTTGTATTATTGCTTCTCCTTCCTTTAGGATTTCAGCTTGTAGCAGATGGGTGTTTTCTGAAATATGTCCTTTTTCATAGCCCACATGTGTGGAGACATGCACAATAGCAAATATGTGCTGAACCAGAGGCAGAATCCACAAGGAGTTAAATCCAGATTTCCCAGGAACAGGGAGAGAATGAATGAATGAATGATGTGGAAATCAGAGTATGGATTTTGTTGCCTTCCATTCCTGTCTGTGTTTCAGCTGCTCTTTAGGATCTAAGGGAATTAATTTTCCACCTCTCTGCGTGGTTTTTCTCCTGCACCATGAGTTGCTTCCACAGCCTACTCCTAATCATAACAGAACATTCCAGAAGAAGGAATGAGCAATGTTTACAGCTTTCCAGAGATGATTTTCTCAGCCTCTCCCTGGTGTGTCTGTCTGTGCGTGTCTGTGTGTGTGTTTGCTTTCACAGTCAAAAGCATTCTTGGCAAATGTAATCTCCAAGAGAAGAGAATGCTCCAGCTGTTTATCTATTATGCCTTTTGGCACCAGGGAGCCAAAAGTTGGACTCCACAATAAAGCAATCAGTTGCACAGGATTTGGCCAGCTCTAATGGGAAAGAGAGGCAGCAGCTATTTTAAAATATCCATTCAGTAGATTAAAAAAGAAGAAAACAGTTTTATAAAGTACATATCTTATTTTTTTGCATAAGCAGGTTTTGTCTAACAGCTGAGGAAAACAATTTCTTGAAAGAGTTAGAAAGTAGATAATAAAAATATGTTAGCCTAAGAAGTGATTTTCTTCAAGTAAAGAATGGAAAAAAAAAAAAAAAGGCAAAAAGAAGATTTGGTATTGGTATGGGCTGAGGTTCATCTGAAAGTATGTAAGGCTGATTTAACCCATCATCAATTTCTTGTACGGATGCTTGTCACAGCCAGTGTGGAGCTGAGAGCATCTCACTTCATCTGCTTGATGTCATCAGATTTCAATAATTCTCCTTTGCATCCCCTGGGACAAAAAGGGCACATGATTCCTTGCACCTTAAGTGGTAATTCTGTTAACAGCTTGGATGCTGACAGTGAAATGGGACCAATATTTAATATACCTTAGATGTAGTGTTAAAGTTTAGGCTCATTTTTCATCTGCTGCCAGTTTTGCTCTCTTCAAAGCCATTCCAGTAATTCTCACAGGATTGGTCTTTAGCTTCACGTGTTGCATCCTCTTTTGTGTTTATACAAGTGACAGGATTGTGCAACCTAAGTCTCTTGAGATGAGGTAGAATTTAATCATCATAACTATTGCCTTTCCCTCCTTCCCAGTACTTTCCACAAATTCTTAAACACAGTTGCCTAGATAATTGGGAAAAATTGTTTAAACATAGTGCCATAATCTGGTCCATAATTATAGCCCTCTAAAAGGGCTAAAATTCAAGTTTTCAGGACACTAAGAGGCTCTGCATCAGTACAGAAACTTCTCTTGGCAGTTGTTCCATGAACTGATGTGTGTGTTCAGTTTCAGGCACTTTTACAATTGCAACCATCCTGGACAAGGCTGGTAGACAATTGAATGTATACAAGAGGAGGTGGCATTAAACAGTGAAAAAAAAAAAAAAAAAAAAAAAAGCCTGAAAGAAGCAGGGATGAAAAAAAACCAAAACTTTTCAATTTCCTTTATTTATTCCTTGGTCTCTTGTTAATGCCAAATCTTCTCGTGAAATTACCTTTGCAGTTGTTCAAATTGCCAAGTGTTAATGAGAATTTGCAGTCAGATGGGACTCAAGGAGACAGCTTTAAATTTAGATCTGAGGTGTAGCTGCAGGATAAGTCTGAAAAACCAACTCCTTCCCTCTCTTTCCTTGCTGATTTTCCTAATTTTGGTTCACAGGGTCACATCTAGACTTGTGAGAGTGAGCATAGGTGAAAAGGTTCTGGAGAAAGACTTCTGTGAAGAGAAACCAGGGTCTGCCCTGTGCCAGATTTGGAAACCAAATCAGTAAATATAAAAAAAAATTATTGGGTTACACTTGTCTGCTGTGCTGTGAATTGAAATAAAAATAAAATCTGACCCCTGGATTGTGCCACAAATTAAAAGCACAAATTATCCCCAGGTACTGCTTAGGATTATCCTGTACAGCATTAGCATTGAAATTCACAGTCAGAACAGGCACAAATTGATTCATACTGTGTTTTATTTTTCAATAAGGGTTGCATTAATTAAAGAAATATTATGATATATAGATATTTATTTATACATTTAGATATATATATGTATAAAGTAGCTTTTAGCTCCTTTGCAACAAGTTTATTCACTCTGGGTAAAGATCCAAGCTTTAACTCCAGAGCAGAGGAATTAAAGAAGTTATTTTTGATGGATCTTGAAAAGGAATATCTGCTTGAGCCCTTTGCAAGACAAAACTCATGGACCTAAGAGGGTTATTGATGATTTTTGTATCAAAAAGAACTTGGAGCTCTGAATGGGCCAAAGAGTGTGTGCAGTGCCACCTACCTGGCTGGTTTTCCCTTACTTGAAGTTGAATTATAATCTTAATTTCAGTGTTTTTAGCTGTAGCTCATTAGAAATAGTAACTGAACTTGAAATGACTGCTTTGTTCCTGTCTATTTTGCAGTTAATGTTTGTTTCTGTTAGAAAAATGCTCTGTCAGTGAATCCAGGTGCTCTACTGGAATGCAGAGCTCACAGCAGAAAACTTGTGCTTTCACTCTCCAGTGACTTATTTTTAATTTAATTGACTTTTTTTCTTACCTTATTCAACAATGCTGCAATCCTTAGCAGTATCATGATATTTTTTTAATTACATGGAAGATGTAAATGATTACTTATCATTAAAATAAAACTAAACATTGTATACCACGGGAATGTCCCTGGAAGTTCTGGGGAAGGTGGCAAATGACTTTCATATGTGCAGGTGTTGTGTGGTTATCCCTCCACCTGTAAGGATGGAGAATTGAAGTTTTGAGGTTTTTTCCTAATTGAAACTATTTTTAGTCTCAATTTCGGCCAGTAAAAAAATTGGCAATACAGCATGGACCGGTGACTTTTACAGTAAAACAAGAAATAAGAAAAAATGCTTTTAGAGGTTTTTCCTAATAATTTGGTTTTATTGGCAAATCTGTTTTTGATCACTCACTTTCACATGGAGGTTCAAGTGTGACTTGCATGAATTGAGTCTACACATATGTTAAACCAAAAGCTCTTTTTTCCATCATTAATAGGTTGATTTTGTCATTTTGAAGTAGCCTGCCCTGAAACCAAGCCTGGAACTGTAATTTCATTTTCTGAAAACTCTCAAAATGTCAGTAAATCCTACTAGTCTGAAACAAAATAAAATGTCAATGTATTTTAATTTGTAAGTGACATAAATACAATTTATCACTTTTTAAGCAACAGCTCATGCTTAATGTTTATGCCTTTAAACAGAGAAGCTGCTTTACTTAAAACTGTGCAATTCACATAGGCACTGCATAGCTTTTTAAAGAAAAAAAAGATAAAATCTAGCTATTTTGAGGGAAATATATTAATTTGAACCATTATTTGAGAGTTGAAAAATCTGATTTTTAGGAGGTTTTTTTTTTTTAGTATTATTTCACCATAAGAGATATTTCTAATCAGTATAATAAGTACAAATAGTTCAAACATGACTTTACAACATGTCGTTATTGAGAAGTATTATAATGGAATACAGGACTAAGCCCTGAGGGTGAGCATTGCAGAAAATGGTAAGAAGAACCATGGGAAATTGGGATTTCAAGAGGGTGTCAGTATGTATTTTTGTGCATGGGTTTGAAAATATGAGAGTCTTAGAATCTCACTGGATGGAGCATTTTTGTCTTCTCACGGTGAAATTCTCAGAGCTTGTTTGTTGCTCTGCTTGTTGTGGCAATGTCATATTTCCCTTTTCAGAGATTTACGAGCATTGCTTCCCCCTCTTCCTTTTTCTCCCTTTTCCCTGCCATAAAAAAAAATTCCCAAAGGAACTGACTACAACAGAGCAAACATTTTGTAAAGCAGTCCCTTAAATAGAAAATCTGCCAGAAGAGGTATTTTGCTGTAATCCCTTGCCCCTGGTATGTGCATCACAGTAATCAGTGACCAATTTCTTGTTTTTAGTGTTTAATCCAGTTCTTGGTTTTTTGTATTATGCAGCCTCGATAGCAAAAAGGAGAAAACCCTGGCTAGGCTGAAGATGAATTTACTCAAAAAAAAAACCAACAACAACAAAAAAGCAAATAAACCCAAACAAACAAACAAACAAAACCACGCAAAACCAAACAAACAAAAACAACAAAAAAACCCCAAAACCACAAAAAACCCCAAACAAACAAACAAACAAACCAAACCCAAACAAAAAAAAAAAAAAACCAACAAAAAAAATCCCCCCCAAAAAACCCCAAAAAACCAGAAATCACTGCTCCCTTTAAAAAGCACACAAAGTCTGTAAATGCTCCCCTAAAAGTTGAAAACTGTTTATTTGATGAGAATCCACGGCACAACTGCCTGATTCACTTCCCAATTCTTCACTGACCTCTTGACTTCCTTACTGCAGCGTGACACAAATTGTGTGATCCTGTCTGTGTGCTGTTTCTTTTTGTCATTAGCCATGATTCATCTGCTCTGTGACTTGTCAAACTTGAGTTATTTTTAATCCTTTGCTGGGCCTCCCTAAAGGCATTATATCATATCTCCTGACACTGCACATGATCTCTCAGTCCCTATTGTCCTACCCTATTCAAATTCCTCGTGTTTATTTCCTACCCCTGATAGGGTTCCATCTATTATTGCTCTTTTTTAATAAATCTGCAGTTTTTGACAAGCTACAGCCACTTTCATTTTTTCCAAACAATTTGTATGAACCCGTTAAACAGAATCAGCCACGGTAACAAATCCTTCAGGGCCTCTGTTGTTATATTCTCATTTGGCAGGAGATTGTTCCAGGACACAGTTTTATGGCAAAATATATTTCAGACAGTTTAGTTTCACCTCTCACTTCATTAGCCGGAGTAATATCTGGAAAAGTTTGCTACTCTTCTTGCTGTTTTGATTATTTCTGCCCTTTTAAAATGTGGGTTGTGCTGAGCTGAGGGTTTTTTTTTAATTATTTACTGACTATATCAAAGGACATTTCCTTCTCTTCTGCTGTGCCTGCAGTGAGAAGATGTGAGGAAATGGCCTTAAGGTGAGACAGGGGAAATTCTGATCAGAGAGGAGACAAAATTTTTCCCTGTTCAGGTGTTATGGGGCTACAGGGGCAGTGCTGGGTGGACAATTGGACTGGATAATCTCAAAGGTCTCTTCCAATCTTGATGGTTCTGTGATTCTATTGATTCACACTTGCAATATTTAGGTGAAAAGAAAATCAAATCTGTTTGCCTTTGTTCCAGAAGCAAAGCTGGAATTAAGCTTAAAGTTTGTCTTGTTTTGGTTTTGTTGATAATTTAATTGTTAAACTTTTGCTGCTAAAAATGACAAGAATTTTGGCAATTCTACTAAAAGTACTTTTCATAAACCTCAGGAATTTAAGATATAATCTCATCTTGAAGAGAACCAAAATACATTCAAAAACAGGAAAAGCACAGTTTAAACATCCAAGCAATTGTAATTCTGCTGTGTCATGACATTTCAGTCCTGCTTCCACGTAAATTACTGTTTTCAGGATGTAGAAAATTATATACAAGCAGTAGAGTTGCTGACATTCTTGCATGAGTTTCAAAAGTCACTGTCAGTGACACTCAGGATCTGCTTAACTCGCTTGGGAAGCAGAAAATGGAACTAAAAACTAGAAGCTACTTTGTTGCTTCTATAGTTTCTGCTCAGAAAAACTGTATTGTTGTTAGTGTTGTATTTGATTTAGGAAATCTAAATGAGAAAGAGTAAATTACTGATTAAAATAGGGATTAGTGTTTAGAAAGCTGTGGAATATATGTGCTGTCCAGTGGAAGTTGTGTGGCTCTGAAGAAAAGCATACTTTCCAAGTACCCATATAAAACTACATTGAGTATGTTTGGATGTGGGGCCGAACCAAAGTGTTTAACTGTCATGATAACATTTTTGTTGCTTTTCATTGTAATTCCTTGCAATCTATACAAGACTGGATCAAATATATCCAACAAAGATTTTGGGTTTTTCAGGCACGTGAATGAAAAATTCTTTGTTATGGAATAACAGTGAAATATAAACTCAGGAAAAATCATGCTGAGGATGAGGCAGGCTTTCAGTTTTGAAATTAATTTTGCAATCCCATGGGTTATTCATAGTTACAAAAAGCCTTCAATTTAAGCACATCTTTAACTTAAATGGGGAATGGCGCCATATCCAACCCAAGGGCTCGGTCTCAGCCCTGGGAAGTTCCTTGTCCTCCCCACCTGGAGATGGATGTGAATTGTCAAGACTTTGAGCACCTGTGTGCTTCTGTCCGAGGGTAAAATCCAGCTCTAAAATATAGTGCTAAAATCTTTTTCTAGGTTGATTTCCAATGTCAAACAGTTTGACAAATGCATCAGATTCAAGGTATACCTCTCTGCTTTTTGTGAGGAAGTGATTGTTGAAGGAAAGCTTGAAAAGCTGTTTTGGAGGGCAACGTTTTTGTTGTTGATGGAATTGAAATCTCAGGTCTTTGAGTTCCATGTGTGTTCACCCAATATCCTGCCCATTTCTCTGCTTCATCCAGTTAGGAGTTTATTTCAATATCTACTACATTACAGAGAGTGAAGTGAATTATTTTACTTCATAAAGCTAATGATATGCCTGGGAAAAGATGAATTATTAGATTTCCAAAACACAAATTAAAAAAAACCCTATGAAATAAAAAAGGAAAAAAAAAAAAAGAGCAGTGATATTTACAAGCATCATAAGCAGGAGGGGCAGGTAGATTGTGGTGGGTTTCATGTTATTTTTTCCAGGCTGCTGTGTGGACTATTCCATCAGTCTTTGCCTGTTACAGGAGTGGGAGGTGATGCAGGAAAAGAAAGGCTGAACATTAAGGGGCATGGGTGAATTTACCTCATTCTAAAGCAGCTGAATTAGAAAGAAATGAATGCAAAAAGGCTGATGATTAAGCACTTCCCAAACTCATGGAAAATGCTCACATAAACTTCTCTGAAAGAATTAATAAAAGGATTTCCAGCTCCCAGCCAAGCAAGAGGCAGCAATAAGTTTTTTTGCTATTAGTAAGTGGCTGCTGGGCAGAACATGATCTTGATTTTTGGAGTGTTTCTCAATCATATGAATTTATAGAGGAATAAATCTTTGTGTTTCTGGTTCACATGCCCCATCAGGAGTGGCTCATGTGTCTCAGAGCTTGATAAATATTCAGCTGGCCTTATCTGATCCTTTCCTGCACTGTTTTGGAAAGCTTGTTGAATTTTATTCTGCACCTTTCCTGGTTTAGAGCTGATAAATACTCAGTGCTGAAATCATGTAAACAATGTCAGTGTTTTTAAGGTTTTTCAGAGCTAAAACGCCCCATCTGATCACGTTTCACCCTTTTCAGAAAATAAACAGGATGCAATAGATTTTTATTATCTTCTGTTCCAAAACTATGTCAGATTAGCTGCAAAATAACTTTTGTTTGACAATGTTGTATAAATAATTTTTACTTGAATGGTAGTGATACCACAAGATTTAAACCCAAGAGCTTTGAAGTATTGTCCAATTGTCTCAGTGTATACAGCATTAAGAAATGTTTTAACTTTTGTAGCTTTGAAGGGTGTCTTAATATTAAGCAAAAGCTGGTGTGCTTCTGCACCACATGGAAATGAGGAAATATTCAAAAGCACTTTTCCTTTTTGATAGTCCTTTATTGGGTGATGCTGAGTGACCACTTCAAAGATGAACCCCCTGCATTTGTGTGTTTGCACAGATCTTAACTCCAGCCCAACTGGGGCCTAAGGAACTGATGCAGTACAAAATGACTTGCTGGAGTTTTTGGGGAATAGAGCCACGTTTTAAATCACACTTTCATGAAATAGGAATTTTAGTCCCTTATTGTGAGAAATGATGGATTGTATGGGTTGCTTTTTATAAAATAGCAGGAAAGATTATTTCAGAAAAGAAAGCAGAGACAATTCAGAAAAGGGAAAACCAAAATGTATCTTGATATCATTATTGAATTTGGTAGCAGAAAGAAGAAAAAAAAAAAAAAAAGAGAAAGAAAACTAGATGTAGAAAAACCCCCAAAAGACATCAATGAGTCTTTGAAAAAAATCCTGAAAGCTGTGTGAATTTGCAGCTTAAAAAGAAAATTTTTAAAATATCCTTTGAGTTAAACCCCATTGGCTGATCCCACCAGCATCAGGAGCTTTAACAAGACCATTAGGTTTCAAATCCACTGGCAGTTCATCAGGTTTCCTACTGGTGTCAGTGCAGTGGTGGTGTTGCACTGTATTAAAATTCTTGCAATATTCCCATTCCAGCAGTTTACATTTATTCCTGCATTTACAGGGGTAGGAACAGTTTCAGGATGGGTCTTCAGCCCATAAAAAACACTTCAAAGGAAAATCACTTAGAATGAGCCATCCTTTTAATTTTGTCACTTTCTGCAACGAGGGAACTTTGCAAAAGAAGCCTGAGGATGAAAGCAGCAAATAAAGCTGTGATAAAAGCCTTGAGATATTCATCTGCCTTTCAATCACTCTGTGCTCCATGGCCATTGTCTTCTTACCTTGAGGTACCACTCATCCCTGGGAATTTTTACCTCCAACCTTATGAAAATGGAACAAAAAAGTTGAAGGTTTTGAGTAGTATTTGGAAGTATTATTTTAAGAGAATATTGAATTTGATAAAAAGGATTTTTTTTTCTTTTGAGTAGTTGAAATATGATTAAATTTTTTAGAAATGGTCAGTAATAAAAGTTCACCTGTTAAAAGTTTATTGTGTTTTTTCTTAGTCTCTTAACTCAAAGAAAAATAAAAAAAATTATTAGAAACTTTTAATAGTGTGGGATAATAGATGTGCTCATGATGGGTAAAAATGACAAACAGATCAAGCAGGAACCAAAGTACTTTTATGCTTTAGAATGTTGGATGAAGTTTAAAAGAAGTCATATAATTCCTGGATTGTAAGCATTCAATAACATCAAAGAATACATGCTTAGCATATGGATACATATATTTAATAGAAATAATTTTTTCTCTCCCCTACTCCTCAATTTTTTTTTTAATTGTTGAACTTATATTTAATTCTATGAAGTGTTTCCTTCTTTTTTTTTTTTTTTCAGTAGTGCTTGTGACACTTATGCCGAATTGAGGCCTTATTGTTGATTTAATATTATTACAGTACAAAAATATCTATGCACGGTAGCAAGTGCCAATGATCCAGAAGTGCTCAACTCCATTAATCTCACATTAAAGATATAGATAATTTCCTACACAGATAAAAATGTCAGGCAATATAAACTCACAGCAGTTTTACCAGAAACAGAGACTTTGCATGGTATTTGGTTCCTCTGTGCTCATTTTTGCATCCTTCCCAAATACCACATGAGTTTCAGTGGTATCAGATTTTGTGGCAGTACATAGAAACCAGTGGGAAAAAAAAAAATCCAAAGGGAGGTTTTGTTTGATTTTCTGGATATTTATTCTGTGCAGGATTTCCCAGGGGCTTTCTCTTTTAAGTGAAGCTGGCTGGCCTGGTTGAAGGGTACAGATTTCCTGTCCCTGTCTCTGTAGGCATCACAACAGCCCTGGTGCTTCCAAAGAGAGAGAGAAAACACAAAGAGACTCAGCCCCTGCACCCCAGCTGTGCTCCTGACTGGCTTTTTAGGGAAAAGAAAATGAAGGAGGCCCGAAAAAGAGGGGCTCTCATGGAAGAGAGGAAGGGAGCAGGAGGGGAATATCTCAAAATTATGGAGCTCCTCCCATGCCAGCCCATGGGTGCCATCAGGAATTTCCATCCCACCATGGTTGGGTGGAAATGCAAGACAAGACCTTTGCTCTCTGCCTGGGGCCAGGAGACATGCCTGAAGAAATCTGTCCCCAAGCACTGAATTTGATTTACTTTTCATCTGGTTTCTAGGCCAGCATCAGCTGCATGTCCTGCCTGGCATGTCCTTTTTCCTCACAATTAATATTTGGATGAGACCCAAAGGCAAAGATAATCCCTCAGGAGAGGAGTATGAGAGTGCCTTTGCCACTGTTGTGCTTTTTGGGTGCTCTTCTCTCAGGTGGGCACTGTGCATAGAGAACTAACTTGGCTTCTAGCTCATTTCTGATTTCTAACTCGGAGTTGAGATGCTGGATTTCCTGCATGACAGGCCTATCACTCTGTCCTGGATTCCTCACTTAACTTGTCTGGAACACACACTGGCTTTTGAAGTTTCACTCAATTTTATTTATTTTTTTTTTCCCTGAAAAAAGGGAGAGCATTCCCTTTGATTTTACTGCCCTTGGATGCTTCAAGCAGCTCTGAGTGAGAACATTTGAAATGATGTATTGACATTTCAGATGGATCTCTGGCAGCCTTTCATGGCCACTGGTGCCAAGCTGGGGTTTGACAGCGTGGGCTCCACTGAGTGGCTTTGCAAAAAACATGTTGTGTGAGGTTTTCTCCTAATATTTCATATTTTAAGCCAAAATAAATATTCAGGGAGAAGTAATTAAAGGTGATTTGTGTGCACTGAGGTTAGGAAAGGTGGGCCTGCAGGTACAGGGGGGTGATTTGTCTGTGGAGAGCATCCTGCTGGTTTTTTAGGGGAGCAGCTCCCTGCCCCACACCATGACCCACCCAGGTGTCCCCTGCCGTGAGCTCCTCTCACTCTGGGCAGGGTGGGAGCTGATTTTCGGTGCTCAGCAGGTTGTGTGTCCCATGGGCTGAACTGGTGATGTTGTTGCCTCCTGTTTCTGACCTGATTTTGGCCAGGATAAGGTGCTGGCTAAAATCTCTTATACATGGAACCCAAACGTGCCACTTCCTTGGACCTCATGATTGGGTTCAGACTATTTATATTAGCAGGGATTTCAAGTCCTAAGGTGAAAAGACAGTTTTGATGTTACTGTGAAAAGTGATGTCTGAAGACAGTTTTTAAGTAGCAGAAGTTGGAAAAAAAATAAATTACAAAGCCGTTGAACGGCTTTATAAAACTACGTATTTTACAACTTTCCTTTTGGAGAGGATCACTCCATCACAAAATCTATTTTTTTAAATTTCTTTTTTGCCGTTTTTAGGCACCTGCCCATTGTACATGACACGCAGCTGACAGGGGAGAAGGAAATGAATAAGGGGAGGAGTAGGTTGTGTTTCTTTCTGGTATCACCTTGTTTTATAGAATCATTTTGTACCCTCCACCCTTTTTTCTTCTCCTGGAAGCTGCAGGTCCACATCAACCAAATCTCTTGGGAGCAGCAAGTCCCAAAAGGATGTGACTCCTGTGTCACCAGGGAATGAGGGGGGTGGCAGAAGGGGACAGTTTTGATGGCAGGGAAAGAGAGTCCCAGGGCATTTTTTGTTTGTTTATTTATATTTGTATTTCACACAGAATAACTGTTTTGGTTTTTAATGATGTGTGAGGAGTGTTGCCAAAAATAGAAAACATTCATTTGAATTTTCAATGAAGCTGATTGTACCTCTCTTCCATTTAATTTCCATGAATATTCTAAGGGCCATAAAGGGAATATTCACTGGAGCAATAAATGTTATGCTAATTCTGTGGGACAAAAATGGGAAGTGAGTTTCAAATTCCAAATATTCGTAGTGATAACCTATTTTATGCAGTACCCATTCAAAACCAGGCTTAATTTGCATTGAAGTCAGAGACTTGAGGGTATTTGTACACCTTCTGCAGAATCAGTGAATCTAAAATGCATCAAGCAAAGTTGTGCCTGATGAAAACATTGGAAATTTTAGGAAAAAAAAAAAGTGAAAAATATTTAATTTTTTTTTCTTAAACCTATTTGGACAAGGGGGAAAATTTTCCATAAGTTTTTGCAGTCTTTGTGGATTCCTCCAAACAGAATTAGGAGTGTGGCAAAAGGTTTTGTGAGTTTGCCTCATTCTGGCATTTTCCTGCTACTACTGAATTTTCCATAAAAGCCAAGATCTGTTTGCATAATTGTATTGACAAACAGTTATATTTATAGTAGAGAACACACCATTAAGCTGTTTTATAATATGCTTTTGTTTTGCTTTTTTTCTGAAGTTTTCTTTTGATAAAGAAATTTTAATTAGCAGAATTTTAATAATGCTGATTTTTGGTATATTTCCAATATTTGTTTTAGAGTTATTATAACCCGTAGTTAGGTCATTCACCAAATAATTTCCTCTGAGGATTTTTCTGCCTGAAAAGTCACCTTCAGTGTGCAGACAGGTATTTTGACTCTGTGTTAACATGGGGTGCATTTAATTTTAAATTTGTATTATCTTTTTTTTTTGCAATGTAGTTTAAGCCTCTTGCATGTGCCACAATAGAAAATGAACAGGCACTCTGAAATCTGGAATAAGTGTACAGGGAGGGTCATTTCAGCATCTGTAACTTGCTTTGTTGTGCTGAAATTTCTTCCTTTTGTAGAAAGGAGAAAGCCTAATATTTATGGGCTGCAAGATTTTATTTATAGTGTCAATAAAGCCTCCATGAATTATCTATACGTGACACAAATGCTTTGAAATTTCCCCACCAAACCAGCTTGATTGGCTTCTTTTCCTCCCTTTCAATGAAAATGCAAATCAATAAATAGTATTTCATTATCCCGTGTCCAGAAGCTGATTTGGCAATTAATTATGTTGGATGTGAGCTCTGAGGCTGAGGGGGTGCTTACAAGGAGCAGGTGATGGATGCACTCCCACCTTTGGAGACCTCACTTTGATCCTGCCATAGGTCACACTGGGAATGAGTTTCTATGGGCATGTTTTACTCCTTTGGGCTTGTCTGTCCACATCATAAACCCATCAGGCCACCTGATGTAGCTGACAGTAAACGCCACAGAAAAGCTGCTAACCAGAGCAGCAGGCAGCTTTGGGAAGGGTATTTCGTGTCCCTCAGCAGAATTGTGATTGGGAGCAGCCACGATCAGTTTTTCCTGAATTTTAGGCCCATTTGAAAAGCATTTTTTTCCCCAAAGACCTTTGAGACTCTTCTAAGGCCCCAAGTGCAACTGTAGAATTGAGCATTTTAATATATTCGAGAAACACCCATTTGACAACAGCTCTTGTTGATTATTGGATCTTTTGAGTTGCGGTGACAAAATAAATCAATCCATCAGAATGAAGAGATGTTCTCGGGGGCGATTTGAATTCCAGTGTGACCTGTGTTCCCCAGGCAGCAAAAGATGTTCTCAGAAGTGATTTTAATTCCAGTGTGTCCTGTGCTCCCCAGGCAGCCTGGTGACCCCATCCCAGGTTGGGGAAGAATCCTTGAGCCAGAGCTTGGCGCCGCATCCAGAGCCTCACGACAGGAGCTGTGCCTCGAGTGGAGGTGAGAGGTTTATTATTTCACCCATTCTGTGCATGCCTTCATCATGCACAACCCCTATTTCTCATAAACTCCCTGCCTGCTGAGCAGGAAAAAGGAAAAGCCGAGTGGGAAGCGGGAGGGATCCGTCTGTGAGAGGCACTTGTGCCACTCGCACACGCAGGTGCGACGGCCTCATCAGCTGCAGTGCCCCTGCTTCACAGCGAGCCTGCATGAATAAGCACTCCCAGATTAGCTGGCAGGCCTCTCATTTCAAGGTATGACTGTGTTTCTGGCATGTGGTGTAATCACAGGGAAGAGTTTTGATGGATAGCAGAGGAGGAGAGGGAGAGAGATGCTCACTGAGGCCAGCTGATGCATACAGGGTCATTTATGTCTTGTCTATAAACTTATGAAGTAAAAGAAGAGACCCCTGGGAGTCCAGTGACACTAATGGAAAAGTTAAGTGTGAGACTGTACAGCTGGATTTGATGGCTTTTATTCAGAGTTGTTATTAATTTAGACAAAAGCAATCTAAGGCTGTCAGGAGTGCAACCTCTGCATTCACTTCTGTAAATTATCATAGTGTCCATCACCTCAATAACAGCAACTCAGGTGTGGGTGTTTGTCTTAGAGGTGAATCTCAACCTGCTGGATTAACTTGTGATTTGGAAGGAAAAAATTAACTCTCATTCTCTAATAAGCTGTGGGGTTTTTTTAAGATTGCTTTTTTAATATGCTTTGTTTCACTTTGTTAGTAGCTGATCTGCTTGAGAGTGGTACAAAGTGAAAGTGTGAGCCCATAGCAAATGCAACAAGTTGAGTAGCAGGCATTACCCTTTATCTAACTAGTCTGTGGATGGCCATGAGAAGCCATTAGTTCCCAAATTCCAAAATTCATAGGTATTTCTGATATTGTGAGGAAAGCTGGTGCTAGCAGCGGTGAACTTCTCTTCTCATTTCCAGTTACACTTGAGTACCAGCTGTACCATGTAATAGTTGTAACATTTTTTTCCTTCAAAGAGAGCATCCCTCACCCTGATGAGAATTGCAGCCTGAAAAGATCTTTCTGATTCAGTGGTCTCAACTGTCACCTCTCTGACCTCACAAAATAGACTTTTCAGCTTTTGTGTATCACCTCCTGCTTTCCCTGGGCACGGTGCAGTCTCATCACCTCCTCCTCCAGGCTGACATTTGATTCATTGAGCTGCATTCTGATAGAGAAATCCCACATTAGCCCCTCTTCTTGGGAGACTGACAAAGCCTTTGTGATGGATAAGCTTTCTTCTGAAGTTTGAGATAGCCTGGTGTATACCTGCCTTTTTTTTTTTTTTTTTTTTTTTATGTGATTCCGCACCTATGGGGTAGGGCAGCCTCAGAACCAGGACGTCTGTTACATGATATTTTTAAACTCCATTTGTGGAGAACCACAAATGATTTCATGTATTGTTAAACAACAGCTAGGTTCTCTTTCCTGTTCCTTATCTAAGGAAACATAACTCACTCTGTGCCTGTGTCCCTAATTAGTAACACTTGCAAGCCTTGACCTTTCAACAGAGAGCTCGGCTCAGCCTCATCTGTAGAGAATTGCCCCTATGATGTAGCTGTGCATAATAATAAAAACAATTTAAAACGCATTAAAACGTGAAAAAAGCCCCACCAACACCCAAACCACTTAAAAGCTTAGACCCAGACTTCTCCACGTTTATTCATGTTGAGCAGTAATTTGCTCTGGTAATGGTCCCAATGAGGCAGTTTTAAGATACTGTGGACTTAAAGTAAGAGCATTGTTTAATAAATAAGCAGTTGTGTCCTTCTTTGTTCATTAATGGCTCAATGGTCTTTGTGTCCAGCTCATGATCTGTTCCCAGGACCAGCCTACTTTCAACACTTTGCTCCTTTGCCTTATTTTGTCTGATTATTTCTCATAATCTGGAATTAAAAAAAAAAAAAAAAAAAAGGTTGGTAAAACACCAGCTGGAATGCAGTGATTTTGTCCAGACTGCTGTCACTTTTAGGGATGACTGTAAATGTTTATTTACTGAGTGACAGTAAGATTTTTTTCTTTTTTATGCCACAACCATATATTGCCAGGCCTCCATTTCTTATTCCAGATCATAGAAGTGTCCTCTGCCTGAAATAATTTTAAAATTTAACTAGCTCTTTTTTGTAAACATTGATTTAATATACATATCTGTCTAGCTCAGAGAAAAAAAAAAAAAAGCCAGACTCCAAAACCAGTATATTGTCTGAAGAAAAATAATGCCATCTACCATTTTTTTTCTCTCTAGAGAGAAAAAAAGTGCTCTCTCAGAGCACTTGTCCAGGGACTTCCATGGGATTTTCCACCTGATTACTTTAAACTGGACTTTTCCCTTTGTATCAATCACTGGAGAAACAAATTATGAGTGCTTACAGCATAAGAGCTGCTAATGTTTTTACCTTAAATCTAACTTGTACAAGTTCTCAGATTTCCTTATTTTCACTTTATCTCATGGATAAAATAATGTCTTTCAGTTTTTTTTTTTTTGGAGAAGAAATTGTGCTAAGCCTCAGTACCAGGAGGGCTCACCATACATTGGATTCCTTTTCTAATTAGGATGAATTATGTTAAAATGAATTCCTCACCTTGAAGATTTCATACATTAGAGAAGAAAGTTTCTGCTTTTAAAAAAGAGGGTTTACTGTTACATCAGCAAAACTGGGAACAAAACCTGTTTTCCCTTTTCTTTTGTGAAGCCAGTAACAGTGGCTGCCCCTTGTCAGGCAAAATAAGACCAAAATTTGCCTGCTCTTATGCATTTTACTGGTGTCTCCTCTTTGCAATAGAGATGCCAACTCTATCCAGGTGATATTTCAATGCCCAGCAACTTGTGAGAAATACTCCCCTGACCGTGTGTAGGGGCTGAATAACCACTCAACCCAAAGCAGGCCTTGCTGTGAGTCCCAGGGATGCTGTGTGATGGTTACCACGGGGCTTGCATTTGGAGAAATGTGTTTTTCCAAGATTAAAAGAGGGAGTACGAGCCTGATTCAAGGAGTTCATTCCCTCCTAGGTGATAGTGCCCATCAAGTTTGACCTTTTTGTGTGAACACATATTATACACTGCAGATTATCCTTTCATAGGCTTTTCCCCCCCCAAATATTTCTGTTTTATAATGCTAAAAATTATGAATATTACTCTGTTTGATCTTGTAGGTAGGGATGTTTCTCTTCAGCTCTCCCCACTTTAATTCTAAAGAAAGAATACATTCTTTTGGTAATTTATTTGCTTTCAACTAAGTGCTGTTAACCTCCAGTTTAGGACATTTGGGGTTTTAAAATTCAGATTTGGAGGGTCTGAAAAGAATAATGTGTCTACATTTACATTCCAGACTTCTGCAGCCGTGATGAAAACAAGATTAAAGAAGAAATCATTGGCAATGGAGTGCTTCAACGACTGAACTGCTGACTTTTTTCCAGTGGATATTAAGGTATCTTCAGCTGCCATTTTAACAAAACGGGCTAAATTTTCTTCTATATTGTATTCCAGATTTCAAGAGGTACATATCGAGAAAAATGCTGCTCTGCTACTTAAAGTGTTCATTTTTTTGCATTTTTCTATTAATGCTGGATTTTTTTTTTTGTTGCACATGTACCTTACACATTTGTAAGGGCCTTTTCCTGCAGCTGCCATGCAAATAGCTGTGTATTTTAGATGGCTGAGATCATACCTAACTCATCTCCCTTAAAAGCTACCATTTCAACGCCTCCTCCCCCTGCTACTTGACCCAGTCTCTGTCTGAGCTGCTCAGCTGTGGAAACAACTGCAAAGGAAACAGATAATGATGGTAAACTGGGGTGTCATGCTTCTCTTTGTGTATGGCCATTGTAATACAGATCCAGCAGGCCAACAAATGACTCATCAGTGGCACCAAGCCTGCAATTTTGCTGTGTTTGCAATTTCAGAGGAGAAAAGCAGCTCACAATTACACGTATTAAACTTTCAGATGATGCAGAAATGATGACGTCCAACACTTCTATTATCAGTCAAACTCCAGGGAGAGGGCGTCAGATCTTTATGCAGCCCAGGTGCACATTTTTTTATAATTTAATCAGCTCAAAGCACCCTCATCTCGCCAGAGAACTCTAATTCATGCCTTGAAAACCACACCATGCCCTCTGTCCCCCCCCCCGCCACCAGCAGTAAATTACAGCTCACCATTCATAACCCTTACCTGCATTTAATCCAGCGCCCTCTGCGAGGAGCTCAGCCAAATCTGCTCCACAAGCTGAAAAAGCTGGACAAAAAAATGCTATGAATTATCTTCATGGGGATTATGAAGAGCAAAAGGGACTGCTTAAAAAAAAAAAAAAAAAAAAACAAAAACCAACAACAACAGCCCAACAAGCAGCTGATAATTAGATTTAGGCAAATACATGTGAGAAATGTATTTGTGCTGGTCGCTGGGAATGATGTCCCTCAGCAAGGATGGATTGGTTGTGGGAGAGAACCAGATCCCTGCCTGATTTTCTCTTTTCTGCTCCTTTTCCTTTCCCAATGTTGTCACAGGTCAGGGAATAGGCTGGTAGGCTGAGGAAGCAGCAGTCCTGGTGGGGAAACTCAGCTCGCCTCTTGGCTAGATCGAAGTCAAATTTAGAAACCCAGTTAGGTATGATCTCAGCTACCCAAAATTTGCAGTTATTTGCATGACAGCTGCAGGAAAAGGCACTTCCAAAAGTTTAAGGTGCATGTGCAGCAGCAAAAGATCCAACATTAATAGATGAATTCAGAAAACAGAACACATTAAGTAGCAGGGCATCATTTTCCTCTATATGTACCTATTGAAACTTAAAATAAAACACAGAAGGGAGGGGTAGGGTTAGAGGGATGACCTAAGGAAATGCCATGGGAAGTGGGATGCATTTCCAGAGGGCAGAAACCTGATTCAGGGTTGGGAGGAGGTTTTGGAGGGGGTATGTGTGGGTTTGTTTTGCCTACCAAGAGCTTGTTGCCAGCATGGGTATTCCTAATTCCCAGTTGGGGAATTGGGAATTCCCCCAGTGCTGGGGGGTCCTTACAAGGGTGAGGAGCCCTCCATCGGAGCAGGGCTCAGGGACAGCCCCAGCTCTGGTTTGTGCCTCTCCCTCTCTGCTTGCACCACCCTGGAGAGCTCCTCGTGGCCCTGAGTGCTGGAATTGACCACCTTTGTGTCCCCCAAAAAGCTTAATGAAAGAAGCTGGAGCTGCTGTTTTGAAAGCTGTCCAAAGAGGATTTGGATGCTCTGCTCTCATTAAAAAACTGGTGGGAAAACAGGTGCCAAAATCCTGCTGGTGACCTCGTAAATCTGCCTGCACCAAAAGTCTCCAGAGAGAGCTGAGAAAGACAAATGCCTCTTCAGCTGACTGGCACTGGCTGATGTCATACCAGATTCAAAGGTTGTTTTTTTTTTTTCCTTATGTCTTTTTGTCTTTGCCCATTCCAAAATGAATGGTGGGGATGGGGAGAAGAAACACACCTAAGAATTTTTTAAAATGTTTTTCATTTTGGAATGATATTCTTCTCTTATTTAAATTTCTTTTTAAAGGGGATTTTAAAAAATTCAACTAGTCAACCAAAAGATTAATTTTCTTACTGTTCTAGTAAAAACTATTTCTAGGTACAGAACTTGCCAGTCTTTGTAGGTATTAGCATAAAATAGGAGAAAATATTGAAAATTAAGAAATGTGCTTTATTTTTCATCACCAAAAGAGTATTTTTACATTCAAAGAGTGGGTGAAGAAAAGATAGTCAAAGCTTAATTTCCACTTAACAAAAACATTTCCATATGTTTTACTCATATGAATAATTCACAAGAAATGAGTCACAACTGAGGAGTGAAAAAAACTTCCATAGACATGAAGAAAAATATTAACAATGATTACTACTTATAACATCTTGCTTTAAAGGAACACTCAAAAATAAAGATGCTATAGAGGTTAGAGGGGACAAACATGCTTAATTTCTGTTAGCTGAGCTTTGTGATTTGGTAGTCAAGGTAAATAGTGCAGGTTTTATGAAAAGAAAATAAGGTATCTTAAAAATTCATGATTCCTGCTTAACACATCTGAACTTTTATAAATCTAAAAGATACAAAACATGTAAAGAAATCATATTGGCTCATTCAGAGAAGCGTTAAGCACAATAATTAAAGTCCATCCATGTGACTGTAGGGAAGTTTCTGATAATCTGATCCATTTCCTCTGGTGATTAAAACATTTTGCATGATGAGCTGAGACACTGGAGTATATTTCAGGTTTATAGACTTGTCAGTGTCATCACAGTTAAAGATTAACATGGCTCCCAGTGCTTGTTCTTGGAATTTAACAATTAATAGCAGAATAAATTAATCCAGATCCTCTTTCCAGAAAAGACCTGCTGCCCATCAGTACCATGTGTCCCAGACAAAGGTAATCCTGATGTCTTTTTCTCTGATATTCTTGGTGGTGCTGAAGTTAAACATGCTTCAGATCCATACAGAATGACTGAACTATTCCTTTTTCCCTTCCTATTTTTGATAATTATTCATTGTTAGCCTCTCCATAGTGGAAAGTCTGTTGCTGCATGAGCAGTGGTGTTCAGTATTTTGGAATTTCAACTCTGCAAAGACTGTGCAATTAATTTTGTTGCCTTGGGAGTGGAGGTGGGTGTAATGGAGCAAACAGGGTGAGGCTGCACAATGACACACAGAGATCAGAATAGGGAGTAAATCCCTGGGAACCCTCAAAAAATTCTGTAAACAGATCTGAAAATGTCTGAATGCCTGTGATGGTGACACACATCTCTCTGCAGGTTTGAGCAGCTGAAGGTTGTGTGTACTTACAGAGGTGACATCACAGGATGTACCCATGTGTGCAGGTTGTGGATTCTGCCCAGGATTTATGGGACACAAAATTTTCTTTGATATTCTGTGTGAGGGGTGAATGCTTTAAATTTCAAGTAGCTTCAAGATTTGCCAGCACCATAGAAAGATGAAAAGTTGCTGCAAACCATTTTCCCTCAAATTCTTTACTGAAACACTTCCCCTTACTTATTTTAAAAGCAGTAAATATTTCCCCAGAGGATTTCTTGGCTTTCCAGCCCTTTTGCTGGTGCCAGATATCAGTGCCAGGGGTTTCTGTTGTGGTTCCAGTGCCTCTTGTGCAGGAATTGTCTGGAGGCCACAGACTGACTTGGCTGCAGGCAGCAGATGGGGCTGACACGGCATTGACTCCTGGTGTGGTTCAGATTATAATTATTGACCCAGGGGTGAAAGGCTCTGGATCCCATTACCAACTCCCTGAGTCATCCTGTTCCTTACAGCAGGGCTTGGAACAGCTGATGCAGGATGCTGCTGCTCAATAGCATCTGCACTAAGAGCACTTACTCAGATTTATTGGCCAGCATAACTTTCAGGTTTTGTTTATTGAGCAGCAAATAGGTATTTTTATGGAGCTGCACTCATGAAATCCTCAAGTCCTTATGCATCTAAACTTTTTGCTGAAGACAGGATATCTTGAATAAGAATTAAAGACAAGGCAGTCTGAAGTTATTTTAGAATCCTAGCATACTCTGATTCACAAGAATGTTCTGGATATACTAAAAGCTCTGAATTCAGGAAATCCCCTGGTGTGACATTTTTCTGATTTGAAGGCTGTGGCAGTCCTTTGAATGTGTGGCAGGGACTTGGGACACATTCTCATTACTGCTATCTGAAAAGCTACACATCTTTGCATTTCAGCCCTATTGCTTAGTGGATGTCTCTGAATGGAGAACTGAGATAAAAGGGACCCAGAGTTAGGGAGGGGAATCCTTCTTGCTCTTGGGTGCAGGTGAAAATGGACCATCACCACCCTGTCATGTTTATAGCTGGTTTTTTCCTTTCTTTTTTTCACATCATTCTAAACAACAGATGCTGTGTCCCATGTTGTCTGTATTATCCTTTAACCAGCTTTTGGTTGAATGATACAACAAAAATGAAGCTGCTAGGCACCAAATATCCCAAAATGTTCCCTACTTTCTTATATTTTTACATAAAAATTATGTGGCCAGATGCATTGCAGACAATCACAGCACCAGAATTTGGTTGGGAAGAAATTCAGGTTTTTTACTTCAACATAATTTAATTGCTATAGTCTGATTTTTTTTTGTTGTTGTTGTTTTGTTTTTGTTTTGTTTTTTTTTGCTCCTCTCACTTGCTCTGAAATACCTCCACTTAAAAGTGCTGCACCATCCAAAAGTTAGTGTCAAATAGATCATTTGGTCTAACAGAAACAAAATTTTCTGGCGTAAACCCCAAATAATCTTTTGCAGATCTGTTCTCATATAAGTGTATAGAAAAGAGATTTATACAATAAGTGCTAAAACTTAGAGTGGTCAGTGTTAGTTTCATGTTGAACTTCTTTTCTCCAAACACACTTAAACTGTGGAATTGTTTTCCTGATCTTCAAGGCAGTGTATTTATTTTAGATATAAAATTTATAAGTTACTAACATTCCTCAGGCATCTATAACTGGTAATTTCCCCCCACTGTCATGTGGTTGTACTGTTATTTTCTTTTTTTTTTTTTTTTTTTTGTGCAATGCTAGAATTGTCATAGATTGTCAGGGCAACAAAGAAATTGCTTCTTTATATCCTCAATGCATTTGGTTAAGAATTAATTATGCATTATGAAAAGTGATTTTGGGGCACTGGTGAAAATATGTGAAAATAAAAATATTGGATATAGGAACAGCGGTGATAAATGTCTGCTTTTATATGGAAATATAGAAAAAAATAAGAACAGAAGCTGTCTTTTTAAGCATCTTTTCTTTAAAAATATCACTAGAAATTATTTATATAATTGATTGCACATCAAATTGAGGAGCAGATTTCTTAGTTTTGAATATTTCTGATCCTCTTGTTCTTCCAGACACCTTAAAGCCTGTAAATAGAAATGACAAATCATTTAGGAAAAACAGTTTGGAAACTCTTAAGTCAAGAATGGCCAGGATTTCAAATGAGAAATGGCAGAAGCAAAAAAAAAAAAAAAAAAAAAAAAGAAAGAGTAATCTGAAGATTTTATAGGTTTTATTGTCATTAGCTGGAAAGAGGAGCAGTCTGGAAGGAAGTGGGCACATTAAATATAACTAAGTCTGCCACATTTCCATCTGCTTTTATGTATCCAAACCAGAAAGGAGCCACCTGCTAATCAGAAATGCCATGTCTCATTTATGAATGCAATTAGTCTTTTTTAGTTAATTGTCTTAATTAGTTTGGAAAACTTTAAACATACGGGCAAACAGCAGAAGATCAAAAGATAACAGTGCTGCAAATGGAAGTTGTAAAAATATGATGAGTAATCAAAGGAGTTCAGGGCAAAATCATGAAAATCGCAGCATAAACAAGGTTGTGGTAAAAATGATAATTAAAACCCCCAGCCAATTTAAGCAAAACATTATCTAAACAAAACATTATCTGAACAAAACATAGGTTAAAAATGGGAGAGGGAGAAAAGCAGTGAAAATTGTGTCCCCAGTGCCTTGGTACCTTCCTCATCTGCAAAAATCTCATTATATGAACACAGACTGAGGAAAAGGCAAATAAAAAGAGCTCAGTTCACCATATTTAAGTGTTCTGCTTAAGTACAGAGACCTACTTTGTCTAGGCTGGTTCTTTTTTATTTTTGCTTCTTCAGTTATTTTTATGTAAGTAGGTTATTTAAATACCACACACTGCCATTAAAGGCAACAGTAAGTGAATTTCTAGATTTTCTCAAGACTTTTACTCACTTTTTTTTTTTTTTTTTTTTTTTTTTTTTTTTTTTTTTTTTTTTTGTTGCTACAGCTGTGAGTACAGCCAAATGCATCCCTGGAATCTGTACAAAAAAGATTGTGCAGCTTTCACTGAGGAGCAGAGCACCTCTGCATTTGAAAACAGAATTTTGGGGTTGGGTCAGTCCTGGATTAATTCTTTGGCAGTGGTTTTGGCCTGCCAGTTGTTAATTTTGGTTTAGTTCTGGCCAGTGATATTCCAGGCCTTTGGGGTAAATTCCATGCCGTGAGCAACTTCAGTGAAGTCCCTGGACAAGCACTGATTCTTTAGGAGGTTTGCATTGCTATGAAGTATCCATGTAAAAATCCATTCCCACTCATTATTCTCTTTAATATCCCTGGAATTTCTCTTCCATTTCACCTCTTCCTTCTGCAAATGTGCACTTCCAGGGTCAAACCACCCCAGGGCCAAGAACTAGAGGATGTGCACCTGATATTTTGGGTATTTTGGAGCCTACTGGAAGCATTTTATGCTGCTTGGCATGGCAGGGGGCACTCCTACCCTTCAGCCCTTCCCAGCTGGAATGTCCCTGCTGGAGCAGTTCTTTGGCAGAAATTTCAGATCACTCTGAAATGTGCTGCATGCAGTGAGCAACAATGTCATTTTGGCACAAATGTGTTTGTTTAGTTGAATTCAGGAGGTGTCTGGGATGTGCAACCTTGTTTTTTATGAAAGAGAGCACCCAGGTAGGCTGTGAGACATCTGGAATGATTGAGTCAGGGAATGATTGGCTTGTAGCACAAAACAGACTTTTGGGATAAAGATGAGGAAGAGTGAGCTTTAATTAAAAATCCTCTCCGCTTATCTTCTCACTCAGGGGAACATGATTTTTCAGCCATTAAAAGCAACTGGAAGCATTACAGTATTCTAAAAAAAAAATGTTTCTGGAAGGAGAAATAGCTCCTAATAGAGTGAGGCTTGCAGAGTGCAATTCAGAAAATTCAGATTTGCTCTGCTGTGTAGAGGATGCAGTTTCTCCACTCACCCCTCACGCTGAACAGGGAGTCAATCATCAGCTGAATTAAACAAAATCCAGGGAATTGCAGGGAAACTTTGGAGAAAGACCTCAGCTTGAAAAGAAATGACAGAGCAGCGTGAAGCCTGGATGTTTGTGAGCACAAATTAACATTTCTCAATTGCCCAAAATACTGGTTTCCCCTGCTCTGTTGTTGGAATTGATCTGCATAGACAGATAAAATATTGGCAGTTATTTGCAAGTTGTCAATAAGTCAATAACTGATGTAAAACCACTTGAATTGAGCAGTTTTTTCCACCTATGGTGCTGCTGAACAGGAAGATGAGGCTGTTGTGAGAGGCTGGAAAATGAAAACACTGAACTGCAGAGAACTTTTAGTTCTTTTGTGATATTTGTGATGTTGCTGAGAGATATTAGAACTTCTCCATGCCTTGAATAGTATGTGTGTTGTACTGATATTATTGTTTCTGTTCTTTGTAGTTACAAAAAAAATTCAGGTCCTATATCAGACAGCAAATTAACTTTTTTCCTCTATGTACAATGCTTATTTTGTAGTAGATGAAAGTGAAAAAAAGAAGTAAATAATCCCACAGCTCTCTCCTTTACTTCAATTACTAAAGAAAAAGTGAGTAAGAGCAGGTGTTTGAAAAACCCTGTCATATAAAGATTTCCACTTTCCTTGGAAAGCAAGACTATTGAAGGGAACCTGCAATTCCTGGTTTCCTCTAGAAACAGTAACACTGACCTTCCTCTAATCCTTTTGACCTACTATTGTAAGGCTGCTTAGGAACAGAAATAGAAACCACATGCTGTCAGTCAGGGCATCCTTAATTTCTCATCCTGAGTAAAATAAAACGAAATCCTTTGTGAAAGAGCTCATAATTCTTCTCCTTTCTTGCAGCTGAGAAGGATCATAATGGAAAGCGACACTGAGAAATCACAGGTGGGCAAGAGTTGTGGCAACACCTTTTTAGAGCTGAAAAATATCCATCCAAGAGAGAAAAGGATGTGGGTTTGATGGCTTTTTGTTTGTATGTTTGGGGTTGGTTGGGTTGGCTGATTTTTTTGGGGTGTTTGAGTGTGCTCCTACAAACAGCCTCTTTATTATAACTACCTACCTTTAAAGGGGAAATTAACTGCTCATCAGAAATTAGTGTAATTGTCTTTTTAAACCATCTCAGAGCCGTGGGAACAGTGGGGATGTTCAGGCAGGCAGACTGTAGGCCAAAGGAAAACCCCTGAAGTGCCTTTAGCATAGATATGAGGACCTCAGAAACGTTGGTTGGTACAAGAAAATTGTGAGAAGCCAGTTTAATTTTGATTCAGCTCTTTTAGTTTGTCTCAACCCTGACTGTCAAAAAATCTTGCCCTTTTAGGCAGTTCAACTTGTAAAGGTAGATAGACACTAAATAAATTCCAGTTTGTAGGAATGGGTATCTTCATAAATTCCTTTTTATTACATGTGGAGATATCAAGAAAAAAAAAAAAAAGGGAAGAAATAAAGAGAAGAGCAATTTTTAGAGAAGTCCTGGTTGGTTTAGATGTTTTGAAAGACACTGTCCAAGTAGGAACAAGATCAGAATTCCAGTTGCATGTATTAATAAATAATTGATTGGAAGGGGTCATGTGCCTCTAGAAGATAATGTGATTCTAGGAAAAAAAAAAATTGCAACTATTGCTTTTTAAGAGCTAATTGGTGTTGTTGCCACTTTCTTAACCTTTTAGTCCCTTTATTTATTTATAAATGTTGCTGTGTCTTGGCTCCTCATTTATGCTAAGGCAGTTTTGATTATGTAAAAGAATGGGTTGCACAAACATCTCTCAGGATGGGGTTAGGTATTAATGAACCTGCTCTTGGCTAGGGGACTGCAACAAGTCAACTTTGTTGATTCTGTAGGGTTCAATATATTTTTAAAAATTATTTATAATTATTATTTTTAATTTTTTTTTACATTTTTTTTATTCCGTATCTTCCTTTAGTGAGCTACAGTAAGATATTATCTGGTATGCAGTGTATCAAGCAGCCTGGATAATGGATTGCCATCCCAAATATCAAGCAATTCAAGTGATGTATTTTCATCCCATGACAAGTCAGGACCAATTGCTCTCGGGGTCAGAAGAGAACTGGTGGTGCAGCCACAGTTCAGAACAGCACAGAGATTATATGAAGCCTTCTGTTTCCATGAAGTTCCTCATTTGCTCACAAAGTTCCTGATTTATAATAAACAAATGTGTCTGGATATCTCCCAATATTTGAATTTTTAAAAAAAAATCAGTGAAAATCTGATATGACTGAGTTATTGAAGTTTTTTTTTTCTGAGCTACTTGGAAGCACATGGATAGTGAGGTGACTGCTCCTTAATTCTTTTTGGAGTGATGGATAACAGCAACTGAACAGGGATCCTATTGCTTGTCAGAATGGGTTTGGTTAGGAGGAAACGCATCTCAACTCCAAGACCAGGTTTCCCCTAAAAGAAAAGTACAACCAGTTGGGTGTCTCTAGCAGATGCTGGGTATCTCAGCTGTTCAAACCCCAGAGAGAGCAGATATTCAGGTGCAAACTTGTGTCTGTGTGTGGGGGTTCCACTGGAGACTCAAGGCTGGGTCTCCCCTACCTCAGGTTAGAGTGAATGTGTGTGTTTTCTTATATAAACTGCAAAGTTATCTCTAGGAATGACTGAGACATTCACTGTGGCTGAGAAATGACCTAAAGGAAGCATTTTGAGAGATCCTGATTAGATTTCCCCAAAACCACCTTTTGTACAGAGAAATTGCATATGAAAAACAAATTGCCAACTGTTGCGAATTTTTGAGCTTAAAATGTAATTAGAGTGTTTCTATTGTTTTCTTCATCAGGTTGTGCTTTAGAGTCACGAGATGCCATCAGTTTTGGGGAGAAATCTCTGTCAAGGTCGTTCTGTTTGCTGCATCAGTTGCTCACTTACGTCGGGGGGATCGTGCAGCGCACGGCGGTGCCTCGAGATGCCAATTACTCTGATTTGGAATTTTGTGTACAGTAATTAAATAGCCAGGTAGCAGCAGACATGTGTTACCCCGAGATAACACGCTCCTTGAAAGATCCTGAGGCAGGAGGTGAAGTGAGTGCCTCCAGTGACCTGGGAAACTCATTTATCTCAGCACTGCACGGGCCTGGGGAGGCATTGCCACTGTGCACCAACTATCAGCGCTATCAGCTGCGCTGTGATTGATTGCAGCATGTCAAACAGATGTTCAAAACATGTTCAGCCTTGTGCATCATGTGATAATTGTGTCTGACTCTGAAGAACCATGTATCAGGTGTGAGGAGATAGGAGCATGAAGCGTTTGGGTTTGGTTTTTTTGTTTTCACTGGGATATGCATGACTGGCAAAAGTTATCTTGAAAGGGACTTTAAGCTCCAGAGTGCCACAGCTTCAGCAAAACCAGCATCCATAATGCAGGAGAGTGCTCACATGGAATTGGCTCAAGTGGAGCATTCAGAGCTGGTGTGTATTATTCCTTTTTTTCACAAATGTAGGTGTGCATGAGCGTGTGCTTGCACACCCAGAGCGATCTCCACCGTGTTTATTTTTAACCCATGATTATTTTTGCCCCCTTCCCAGTGTTGTGAGTTGTTTCATTTTTCAGGTGACTGACAAGGAACATTTTTTCCAGCAGCACAGAGCAAGCAGCTCTGTGCACTGTCCCTGGGATGAGGGTTGGCTGCTCAGCACAGCCCTGGCAGACAAAGGGCTTTGTGCTGCCTGCTCTGCCCACAGGCGCCACATCTCACCCAGGAGAAAGGTCTATCTTTAATCTGAGCTGCTCAGGAAATCAAAGTGGGGGGATTAAAACAAGAGCAGTGACTGATTTCCGTAGGAGATCGCTTTCCTGTTTCATTTGATAGAATGAACAGGAGAATCAAAGCAAGGTTAGATTCTTTTTTTTTTTTTTTTTTGGTACCTTTTTTTTTCCCAGCAATTTTTGTGATGTCAGTTCACAAGGTATTATAATAATGGAACACATGTGTGATAATGATTTGAGAAATTTTCCTTATTTTTTTTTTACCGTAGAATAATTTACATATAGCTGCTCTGGCAAGGTGTGTGCCTTCTGAGTCATCAGGCTTGTAGTTAAACACATTAAAGCTGATTAAATCTGCAGCTGTTTGTTCCTTTCATTCTTTTGATCTCTGCTAAAAATAGCCCCAGTGCCTTCATAAGGACTAAATTTCAAAGGTATGGTGGGATGTTGCTTCAACATTGGATTTGAACAGCCAATAATGAACAGCAAAAATCTGGTTTGTGCTCAAAGGAAAGAGCAGTGAGAGGAAGGCAGGAGCTGTGGAAGAGTCCCCAAGCTTGGCTGGGCTGCCAAATGCTTTAACAAGGAGGGAAATCTTGTGCCCTTTACTGGCACTGCCTCCCTACAAGTGAAATGTGCTTCTCTCGTGTTTTAGACAGGCTGGTGATTTCTTTTTCCATTTCCTCTTTAAATGAGGTTAAGGTGGCCGTGCAGGATCTTGGCTTATTCTGTGCTGGCTTTCTTTGCACTTCAGTGGAATCCACATGGGATGGTGATATCCAGCACTGCATTGCTGCTATTTCTCACTTTAATGACCCTGGTAAATCTTTAATGATTGCCATCACTGTCAGAAGGGCACAAAGGGCCCTCATCTGTCTTGATGCAACCTCAGAAAATATGCACACAGATGTCAGTTAAAATAATGGCATTGATGGTAGGTCACTTGTATTTTTATGGGTACCCATCTCTTATTGCAAAAGGCAGCACAGAAATCATACTCCTAATCATTATAATCACTTAAAAAACCTAAATGTCCATGAATGGGCCTCCTCATTTCTGTATTCCAGAGCAGCTGAGATATAAGACCTTATTTTAAATTAGGTATTTCAAAGTGCAAGATTTTCATCCAAAACTTGATTGAAAGTCCATGTTAGAAGAATCCATTCTACATTAGAACAAAGCTTTTCCCACCACTCAAGCATTGTTTCATCACGAGTGATTTCCCTATCATAGCTTAGCCTTTAAGACATAATTCTCTCAAATTATGGGGTGTGCTAGCAACCCTGAGAGTCAGAAACTGGATATACACATCTCCTGCTCTCATTAATAGCCCTTGCCTGCCTAATTCACTGAGCAGCACAGAGAAAATGGAGCCCTGTGGGTCAACATCAATGGATTCAACGAGGTCTTCACCTTCTAAAAATGTCATTAGTGGGAGTAAGAGCTGGTTGTGGGCCCTGGTGTTTGCTACAGCCCTCTGGAGAGCATAAATCTGACACAGAGGTGCTCAGGCTTGCCTGGGGAAGCTCCCACCCATTGTTCCATTGCCTACCACTCTTGTTCATTCCATTTCTCCTGTGCCACCAGCTCATCCGAGTGCAGGGACAGACATTGAGCCTTTGCCACCTGTCTCCACCCTTCCTAAAATTAAATGTTCATGCTAAGCCAGCTCACGTCTTTAAACGAGTTCAGCTCCCACCAGAAGTTGTCCCCACACAGTTTTTCATGCCTGGTTCAGTTGCAAGGCTCAAGCAGAGTTTGCAGGTAGATCTGGACAAGGGGAAGGTTTTTCTGGTCATCTCTAAAGCAGGGACTTGGTGGCACTTCTGCTTGCTGGTGATGGAGTGTGGGATCAGATTAATCTGTCTCCTGGAGCTGGGCATTTTTGTTTCCCTTATTATAATGTATTCAACTACATATTAAATTGAAATTTTTCTAGCTTTCCACAGAAATTCCAAGGTGCTCTATCTCTGACCCTGATCAGTAAAATGTGGGTTTATTTAAGAACCCTCCTTCTTGGGCTGTTCAAAACAGAAAAACCTTGAGAACTTTTCTGCTGTATGTGGTAGTTGATATTTGAATCCTTTTAACATCCAGAGCATGAGATTAGAAAAGGGTGGATGACCTAGAAAACCACAGTGTAATCTTATTAAAAAAACTAAAGAAGTATTCAAGCTCTAATAAGTCATTATTTTATTCATAAACCGTATATTCATAGCAGATTTTTATTACACTTCTATGCTCACCTAACTTCCTAGTCTCTTTTGATTTTGTTTTTGTCTGCAGTTATTTTCCACTTCTAAGACATTTGATCTGTGTTTTCCTTTAGACCTCTGCCTCTTTGTATAGATTACTAGAAAGGAGCTCAATTACAATTTTGTCTCTGATGTGAATATTTCTTTATTGAAGGTTGTACAAAGGCATCCTTCCTCAAGCTCCATTTCAAACAGGGCTTCAAATATAAACTATAAAAAAAAAAAAAATAGCTAATCTGAGCAGGCCAAGACATGCTTAATTTCAGCTTTCATGGCTGTGTGCTTGGTGCAGTGTCAACAGCAAGTGTTCACAGTCTTCTGTGCTGCAAAGTTTGAGCAGTCTCAGGCCTTCCAATATTCTATTTGAGGATTTTGTGTACAACTCCTTGAAAAAAACAGGTTCTTGAAGAGTGTATCATAGTACTGGGTTCAGCTGTAATTTGAGGATGCAGAATTCCTCTGTTAAATATGCATTTTTCCCCCCTTGGATGTGGGATTTCCTGTTGGCATTTTGTGTTTTCCTCCTGCAAATAAACACAGCACAGAACTTTACAGTCTGTGATGAGGCAGTGTGAGAGTATTCTTCTGGGAATACATTTTTTACATGTGTTAATATAAACGATGCAATAGTTCCCCAGTTAAAATTTTCACTTAAATGTATTTTACCCCACTTTGGCAGGTATGGATTTATAGAAAGAATGTTCACCCTACACTTACAGCACTTACTGTGATTGCTGGGTGAGTTCTGTGAGAATTTATGAGCAATGATATTAATTAGCTGAGTTATACATTTTATTAGATACAATTTTCCAGCCATATAATTCTTGGAATCTGAAAGACAAAAATTGACCTACTTGGGGTTTATTCCACAGTCAAGGCTAGAGATTTTTAGTCTTTCTCTGTAGGCATATTTTAAAGTAATGATGTCATAATTTGTACCCATTTCCATGTTGTGATGTCATATTTTCTTGATGTTACTTTGTCTTCAAACATTTCTGAGATGCAAAGTCAATTGATTTAGTGCTGCTTGTTTAGGAAGAGAGGGATGCAAAGCTGAGTTTTCCCTGATGATCGGTATATAAAGACCAGATAAGAATATTTTTTCTTAAAGAAGGCTTGGATTTCAAGTTGATAAACATAAAAATCTCTCAAGGTATTTGAACATTGATGGACTTGATGTTAAGGAGGTATTTCAGAGACAGCTGATATTTGTGTTCGAAGCTATGTCCTGACTGCTCTGCAGGGTACAGGACTGTTCTGTATGGACTTCTAACCTCAAAGGAACAATCTTGCTGCTAATATTTCCTTGCTGAGATGGATGGAGAGCAAAACAAAAAAACCTTGTGTCCTCCCTACCTCTGAATGGCAAGGGATGATGGGAGCTGAGCTGCACTTGCACTTGATGGGAACAGGAATTGCCACACTTGGCAGGAAATGTCACCATTTCTCAAGGGATCAAATCCAGCTCTGGCTGACAAACTGAACGTGCTAAATGGTTCTTGGGTACTGGGGGAGAGGATGCTTCAACAGAAAAGGATTGAAAAGGAACCCAATGTCATTTGTAAGCTGTGGGCTGAGGGTGCCTGGTGAGCCTGAAATCCCCCACACCCTGAGACCTCCAGGAGGCTCAGGAAAGGACCCAGATGCTGCAGCCACCTCCCCAGCTGCCATCTCATGCACATGATTCCTGTAAATTATAATTCTTTATGTATCTTAGCTGTGTCCTTTGAACTGAAGATAGTGAGGATTGTGCCCACTTGCACAGGAGATGTATTTGGTTTTTCTGCTCATCTCTGAAAAGCAGGGACTTGGTGGCACTTCTGCTTAGCAGAAGCATCTTAGTAAGCATTAGGTCTGAAGAGAAGAGTGGAATTATCGTAATTACATTCTTTATTGTTTGGTTTATGAGGTTCTAAATCAAGGAATATGTTAAGTCTTTCCTGTTTTCCCCCAGGTCTTCTTAATGGCTGGTTTTGTGCTTCCCAGAGGAAAATTGTTGTTGCTCTTTTTTGTTAAAAAAGAAAAACTTTTAAGCATATCACCTTTAAGACAGCTTGGGGAAATTTTTGCTTTTGATCTTCATTCATTTTTTTGCCCTTATGTAAACTTGAATTTATACTTCCTCTCTTACTGGCAATCTGCCATGTCCTTCTGAGTTCTCATTTATTTGTCTCTCTTCCCCTGCTATCTTCTGGTTCCTTTCTCAGTAAAATTTACAAGCTCTTGCTTACACCACAGTTCAGAATTTGATCCACTGACTGATCCAAATATGCTGCTTGTTTCTGCATGTTCTTTGTGTGTGGAGTGAATTCTGCTTTAGCACTGCAATTACCATTACAGCTGATTAGAAAATCAATTTTTTTCATTTGGAATGTTTCACAAAAAGCAAGTTTCTAAAAATGCTTCCATTGAACATTATAGGAATGTTCCCATTTTCTCTGTGAAAGGCTGCAAGCAAATGTTGGGAGTTTTTTTAGCATTTTGTTGAGACTGGCACAAATGAAAAAACCTACATTAGTTGAATATTTTTAATTATAGAAGTCATATGAATGTGGTCTCATACACTGAAATACCTTGTTTGTATATGTATTTTATGGTGCTGAAAGAAGTAATTGCAATTTAGAAGTCAGTTTTATATTATATGCTGTCACAATGAGTGAGAGTAGTGTGTCTTGCTTACCCCAGACTGATTTTGATTTTCCTAAAGAAATATGTCACAGAAACTCATGTAAATAATGTCCTGCTCCTGTACTTCTGCTTTTAACAGTGTCTCATTGGCCCTGCCAGACCTTACATTGTACACCCCAAATAAAGAACAATCTTTGAAAATACTGCATTGAAAAACTGTTGTGAAATTTAAAATCAGAAAGGATTCTGTTAGTCTTGATCCCTGCAGTGGTATCAATGAAATAATGGAAATCATCTGCGGATCTGGCAGAGGGAGGAGGAATTCCAAGGAGGAATTTGGTGTCCAACCCTGCTGGTGGTGTCGGAGCAGAGTCACACCACACATTGCTCCAGTGACAAAAATAGCAGTGCTGCTATCCCTGAGCCACTTTGGTGTGTTCATTCTGTGCAGAAGATAATGAAGTGTTATTATTTCCCCAGCTGATGGAAAGGGAGCATTCCTGGGCCTGTGTTTGCTGAGTGCTCTGGCTCTAAGGGCACCACTGCAGGCTGAGCAGGGAGATCTGAGCCAGAGCACATTGCACCTGAGCCTGATCTAAGCCTGGGGGATGAAAGCACTGATTTGATCATGAACCAGCACTGGCACAGAGATACACTCTGAAGAAAAAAAAAAAAAAACAAACCTAGCAGCCTTGTACACTCTTCCTTTCTGTCTCTGATTCTAGCACTGAATCAAGCACATTTATGTACACATTATGCAACTGTCAGTGCAGCCTTACTGGCGCTGTTACTGAAGCCACTGTTTGCTGTTTCCATAAAATTTAATACACGTGGGAGTCATCATAACACAAATCCTGCCATGGTCAGCCTTCAGATGATGTTTTGTCTCTTCCTGGCCTTTGTTATGTTCAGAAAGCTGTGCAAATATCCGTCGCTTCTCACAGCAGAGGGAGGGAATTTCTGGCCTCTTTCACAGATGGGAAAATGAGGCAGGGTGGGAAAGGACCTGCTGAAGGTCATGTGCCCAGCAGTGTCAGAAACTGCATCAGAGCTCATGGCTCTTAAATGCCAGCTGGGTTTTGGGCTTTGTTTCTGTTTTGTTCTGTTTTTCTCCTTCAAAATCAGGGTGGTTTTGGATGAGGTAGGTTGAAGTGGCCGAGTTATTTTCAAAATAAAGGACTGGGCAATCTGCTGTGCACTGCTCAATATCAATTCATGTTGGGTCATCCTGCTCCTTAATTTTTTTCCAGTAGCCCACTATTGTGTATTTAGCCTTTATGCTGCAGCAGGACTTTGTAACCAAACATTGCAGTGGTTGTCCATGTCCTGGAACAGTGCAGCTCCATTAGCAGCTCCAAAAAGATCCCATGATAACTCCAGACATTCCAGTTTGGAACTGGGTGCTGCTTTCAGCTTTCCCTCAGACGTCCTGTGTGACCCCAGGGAAGTCATTTATTGCCTCCTGTCTTGCTTCCCTATATCTCAAAATGGGCAATAATGATTCTCTCCTTTTGACGGCCTGGGTGAGGGTCTCAGATGCTCTGATCAAGAGGAGAGTAACTCAAAAAATTCGTTTAGAGTTCTTCAAGGAAAATAAGCCAGGAAATTAAGAATACACTGCACAATATAATGAGAGTACCTGTCTATGTCTGCTATTTTTTCCTCATTTTTCTGTCACCCCACAGAGAATTGTGAAGACTTCCCTCTACTTTATCTCCATCCAGGATGTTCTGGACCTCTGCTTGCATCCTACTGGTATGTGACCCTTTAATGCTGAAGTTTTGAATTAAATACCTTTTCTTTTTTTGTGCTGGTGGGTTTTTTTGGGGTTTTTTTAAAATGCAATTCAGACTGCTGAAATCTGCTTCTGTAGTTCAGCGACAAAAGCAAGATCTGCCAAATTATTCAAAAATAATTAGAACAGATGGCAAAATATGGCATCTCAAACCTCCCAGAAACATTTAACATCCTGATTACATCTCACAGAATAAATGTTGACTGAGAGAAGTGCAGTAAGGCACGTTTCATAAGTGCATTGACAGTTTTTGTTTCCCACAGACAGAATTATGGTTTAGTTACATTAGTAAAGACACTGTGATGTAAATTTAAGGCAAATCTCACAAACTAAGATAACACAAATGGTAGTACCTGTATTCTTTATTTTCTAATTGTTTGCATGACCACCAAGAGAGAAGTAATCTGTCACAAGTTAATTTGTTCTTTTGTGTGGTTTCTTTTTGGTTGTTTTTTTGGTTGTTTTTCCCCACTGAAGTGAATTTTAGTTCTTTCAGTCCAAAAACCTGACGGAAATGTCTGGCCAAGTGAGTCTACCTGTAATGAGAAGACTTGTGAGGGGCTGAATCCCACCCTGCAATCTGAAGGAGATCTTTGGTCCCTTTTCAGACCTTTCCAACCTCCTGCTGTGAGGTGAAAGTCGATCAGTGCCTGTGAAGGGGCTCTCCATCACTGTGTGGCCAGAAATGTCCTTTTTCATGCCAATTTGGAGGGCATTTCAGCTTGCCAGGAGTTTAAAGCTATAAAATAACAAGAGAAAGGGAAGGAAAAGGTAAGGTGTTTTTTTTTTTCCTGTAATTTTAATGGCTTTAAAGCTCACTTCTGTAACATTTTCAGGCTTACAGGGTGAGGCAGTGGTAGGAATTCCCAGAGTGAGTGGTAAGTGAAAATGAGAAAGAGGAAGATGAGGTTTTTACTTCATTGCTAACTTTTAGGAACTGCAATTTTAGGGAAAGTAAATGACCCAAGATCCACCACAAAGGGTGCTGGTGCTGTCAGCAATAGACAGATTCCATTCGTTCCAGTACACTTTCAATCAGGTAGTGCAGAAGAAAGCCTGCTTTATTTGTGGGATAGATGCAGGTGAAAAGATAAATTCTGCTTACTGCTGACTCCTGTTTTTAGAGTTGAAGAAATCAGGCCATCACCAGCACTTCAACCTCAGAGATGGATTTTAGTTATGAAATCCCAGAGGCAAAGAAGAAGAAAATAAAAGAGTCAGAAATCAGCAGTTCAAAAATTATTAGGAAATCTCTGGTCTTTTGAAGAGATGGGCTGTAGAAAGCTGACACCATGGATGGCAAAAACATCGACTTCCTTCTCATGATGGGAACCCTGAAAGTGGAGATTATGGCAATTTTTTTCTTTTCTTTAAGGTTTCAGGAATCTTGAGTTTTGTTGATAAGTTGAATTCTGTAAGCTTAGTAAGTAGTTTAAATTCTCATTCTTGATGCAAATAGATAACGTGAGCCAAAGGGCTCAGGTGAACATCAACCTAAAGTTCAGACCTTTAGTGATGGAAGAGGTGGCAGTAATCAAATTTATGCAGGCGCCTTGGAGGGGAGAAGAAGAAAATTTTAACTAATTTCAAGTTCTTCTCTTATTCTGCTGGCACTTTGGCATATTTGGGCTGATTCCTTGAGGTGGTGTGCTGCTCCAGAGCTACCCTTCCCTGGAGAAAAGCCATTTGGAAATGAAAAGTTGTCCAAAGGAATGTTACTGAAGGAATCTGTCACACTGGGTATATTTTCAGCCAGAAAATTTAGTTCTTTTTGGCCTGGAAATGAACATGGAGTGAAATGGGAACAAGGGAGAGTTAAATTTACCATGGGGGAGTTTTAAGGTGCTGCTTTGACCCATGCACCTCACCAGGAATTGCAGAGTGCGCACGTGGTAAATACAGTGCTAAATGCAGAAGAGCTGCTTACAGGAATGGAGCAGCCAAGCTGATTTTGGCAGGGCAGAAAGAACACATTTTGGGATGTCAGAGGCCCCTGTGCTCCCAGTTTGCTCTGAATCCAGAACAGCTGGATCCTCCACGTTGCACGCAGGTGCTTTATCACCAGAAAATCAAAAGCTGCTCTGTCGCTGTGAGGTGACCCCACAGTCAAATGTCAAAACTTTGAAATATTTTCTTAAGATGGCATCTTTCTTTTCTGATATTCTGGGAGATGTGGAGGCCAAAAAGAGTTGCTTGAGGCTGATTGTTTCTTTGATTGACAGTCTGTGAAGGCACCTCTGGTGTCCACCTGTACAACCACACACCTGGGAGGCAGCACAGCCTCAAAGCTTTCAAAGCTCTCTGCTCCCCTGGCATCACAACCAGAGGGGTAAAGGTGGAAGCCTGGTCTCAAACTGGCTAAGTAACTCAAGTAATGAACTGATTTCAGAAGAAAATACTTTAATGGAGAGCATATAACAGCACCTGAGACTGATTTCTAAACTCTTGATTAGGAGGAGATTAGGAAATCTCTTGTGTTTTGAAGAACTGGGTTGTAGGAAACTGACACCATGGATAGAGCCACAGCTACTTCCTTCTCATGATGTGAACACTGAAAGGGGAGATTATGGCTTTTTTTTTTTTTTTAAGGTTTCAGGAGCCTTAAATGTTGTTGGTAAATTGAATTCTATAAGCTTAATTAATAGTCAATATAAAATCTAGGGCTGGTTCTCTGAGGGACTGAGAGGCACAAAGAGAGAAACTGCACACCCGCAGAGCTGCAGCAGGATGAACCTGACTGCACTTCATTTCCCTATTATTTAACTTTAGGTGAGTAAATTGATGCTGAAATGGTACAATATGTGTGGCAGGAAAGCTGACACCACTAACTGCACTTAAGTTAGTGCACAGTGTAACAGCTTGGTGATGCTAAGCTTGGTCCCAGTGGTGAGTTTCAGACTCTGGAGACACCATGGTTTGCTGCATACACAAAGAATGCTGTCAGGTTGGGTTATTATTGTTTTATGGTGCTTAATTATTGTGTTATTATGAAAACTACTCAAATTGTTTCCTAGAGTGAGTCAAGACAGCTGCCAAAGTAACATCACTTTTACATTTCACAATAAAACTGCCTTGCCCTTAATACCTTTAAAGAGCAGTGAAAGGAAATTTAACTTCCAGAGGAGAGAGTAAGTGCAGGTTCCAAGCAGGACAGGATTTTGTGCTGCTAAGTGGATTATACCTCTCTCAGGGTACTCCAGACTTTACAGACTCAAATCTGAATTTCACATATGGCCTCAGCCTTAGGCCAGGGTCCTACTTGAATTATTTCAGGCTTGTACATAGAAAGCTGTGCTCCAAACATGAATCCAATTACCAGCTGCAGTCAGGCAATCGAATGGCTACAGAAAAAAATAATCTGAGACACTGGGGGGTGGGAGGGAAGGGAAGCAGGGGGAGGAGCAGGGAGAGGACTTATGATTTGTGTGGTAATCAAGAGGAGAAGGTCAATTGTAATAGAACAGGCTGGTTTAGGAGACAAAGCTATTGCAGGATGCCTTCCACTCTGTTGAGGGATGCTATCAATAGATCTGCTGCTTTCATTACAAAAAAATGTCACTGACTGACAAGATGAATATAGGCAGGGGAAGAAGGGCTTCTGATGGATCAGGTGATTAAAACCTGGACTGCAGATGGGCAATTAGCAAACTCCAGGCTGATGACCTGTACAGGAGCTCAAGCACACGAAGGGAGGAGTGGAGAAGGTGCAGCAGAGCACACACACAGGCAGCTGCTTCCCACTGATGGCACTGAGTGGGCTTTTCTGCCTCTTTTCTCCTGCTGTGACCCCTGAATGGGAACCCCAAAATGCCTGCTGTCCCCAGAGAGCACAGGGGTTTGTTAACAGCTTGACTGCAGTTTAAGCAGCCAGCACTCTGCTTTTCTGGAGGCAGCAGGACTAGAAAGGACACCTATTTGCAGCCTTTGTAGGGTGGCTGAGGCTGCTCAGAGCCTGGTTTGAAGTGTCTGCTGTGTCAGTGCACCCATGCACCCATTAAACATTTCCCTGCTCATTTGCTGACAGCAGCCCGGGCAGCTGACACCCACATTCCTCGAAAATTGCTTTACTTTTTTATCCCTCCTGCATCTCACAAGATGAGGGCTTTTGAAAAATCTGAGGGTATGTTTTCTGCTAGGATTGCAAAATAGCAGCTAAGCCTTCAAGTGCATTCCCCCAGCCTACAGGTCAGCCTATAAATCAGAACGAAAAAGGGTTTGGATACTTATGTTTGTTTTACTGCTGTTTGCATAATATCATGTGTTATTCTTGAGATATGGCAAATCACCTAATGCTTTCATCAGTTTAAAATACTGGCACTTATCAATTACAAGAATTGATTGTCACAAAGCTTGTAGAATACTGAATTTATGATTGAGAGAAATGCTATGGATTTCTGAGGTTTTAATAGTGTCTTTCATAATATAAGGTGCTGAGACGCAGCTCTTAAGGAGAACACAGAAAAACCTACAGGCTTCGTTGGAAACATCTATGATTTCATTTCAAAAAAAAAAAAAAAAAAAAAAAAAGAAAGAAAAAGAAGGAAAAAAAAAAACCAACCCAGATTTTGAAAAATTGGGGCATCAGAAGTTATGACGAGATGTCAGGAGCTATTTATTCCATAAAAGCTTATGGTGTTAATGTATCCATCAGTGCTGATAAATCCATCATGGCTTAATCTGTTGTGCTCAGTGTGGTAACAGGACAGGGAGCAGCCATCTGCTTACCGTATTTGATTGCTGTTTCTTTGCACAAATACAGTCCTGCTTCCAGCACTTAAGAGTGATTAGCTGTAACTTATGGAGCTTGCTGTGACATTCCCACTGAGTAATTACTGGGGAAAGCAATCGAGAGAGAGCGTCTGAACACGGGGGCAAATGGTTAGCAACTACATTTGTGACAAGTTTAAGGTCTAACAAATCTCCCCCCACCACGTGTCCCCATAAGGGAAAGGAAAAAGGGCAGAGCACAAGCTGTAAAGGACGGGGATGTTTGCTACAGATATTTTCCAAAGCCTACTCTGCAGAAGCTTGAAAAGCCTGATTTCCTATCCCTCCAAGCCCCTGAGGCAAAACAGTCCTTGATTAAAAAAGGGGGGGAAAATTTAATTGCTCTTTCTCTCACATTCCTAGCTTGGTAATTTGTTTTTCCAGTAGTTGCACAGGATCAGGGATGGGGGCTTTGTGCTCAGACTCCCCTCATCAGGAGGTGGTGGGGGCTGAGGCATAGGCATGACAGAAGCTTCTGTCCCCCTGATTAATAGTTTATTTCATTTAGTGTGTTAGAAGGGGCTAGCTCTCCAAAGGCTGTCTTGAAATTACTGGTTTGGAGAGATCTGCTCCCAAAACTGAACCTTCCTGCATCCTTACCCTGTCCTTGAACTTCACTCACCCAAAGGTTTGTTCATAGAGGGGCAGATTAAATGTGCACTGAAAGAGAGTTGATTTAGCAGCACAGACTAAGATATTCAGAACAACTCCAACCCCAGTTTTGTCCTATTTTAAGTTCTTAAGGGGGATTTGAGGTTTTCTTAGAACTACTTATGGTATTTTGAGCAATTTTCTTTTTGATGAGCTGCAGCTATTACCTTTCTCCTTTTGTAGGATTTTATTACCTTCTTTCCCTTAACCAAAGACCCCACCTCTTCCCTTTTCCCCCACATCCTCTCACTCTGAGGGGGATTTAAAATGAAACTTCATATTTTCTCCACTGGGCTTTCCACCAAAAAGAAACTTTAGATTTGCATTGGCCTGACACAAAAATTAATTTATCTGAAATTATGTAGCTTTTTGAAGTGCTTGGGGACATGGGAGAGATTCTGCATGTCCTACAATTAATGTGAGTGTATTTTACCTGCCCTGATAGTGGCCAGTTGTACCTCAGGATTGTGCTCTCAGCAGTCACTTACAGAGACTTCTCCTTCTGGGGAAGGAGTAACATCAACCAGACTTGAGAGCTGCTATTGCTGCAGCTGTTTTCAAGGGGCTTTTGGAGAAGACAAGCCATTCATTGTGCAGCTCTCCCCATGCAAAGTGAACTTGAGCATGGTGGTGAAGATTTTCCCTGGTGCCAGATCACCCTTTGCCAAATCTGGGTGACTGGCTGAGAAAGTACAGACATTTTGGTATAGCTGTGGACTAAGGTTTTAATTTTTTTTTTTTGTAACCAGGTGAAAATGCAAATATTTCCTCTGAAAACCCCAGAGCACAGCCTGCATAAGGTCCTCCTTAACAACAGAAAATACTGTCCAAAGCACCTCACCATGTACTGAACCCTGAGCATCCCTAATCCAAAAAATCTCATGATTTGCCCAGAGTAGGGCAGGGACTGAGGGGTTTGGGGGCCAGGCAGCAGATCCCAGAAAGGTGTGAGAAAGGCAGCACAAGCTCAGACTGGGAAAAAAGGCAACATGAATGTTGCGGTGAATTTTGCCATGAGAAAATAAATGGAGCTTTTCAAAATAGAGGAAACACTTGTGAAAAAAATCTTCCCTTCATTACTTTGTCTTCTCCTGGAAGGGTTTGAGATCCCAGTTCTCATTCTGCCTTCTAGTCAGCTCTTTTCATTCTGAGTTGAAATGTGATGGGACAATTTTCTTTCCATGCCATAACTTGTTGCAGCACTAATTACATCTTTTCTTTAAGAGCTGGAGTCACCAGTAGAGAGTGATTGGGTTGTTCCTTACCTTGAATGAGAAGTGGTGACTTTTATTTGCTGCTGCTGCTGACTGGATTTGTGCCAGAGTCATACAGCAAATTAAATATTATATATCTCCCATATAACCCTGGCTAATTTAGATCCAAAGTAATTGCTTCTGGAGTAATTGATTTACATCAATAGCCAATATTTCTGCGTGTCTTTTGTTGTTTTAATTATCTAATGATCTGATTGTGCAAGCAATACAGGATAAAGACTTCATGTTTATTTTATTTTGCATTGCAGAAAGTCAACAATTTGAAAAGCAGAGGATTGCAGTCCAGATTGCACAGGATCTTTTAACCTGGACATCTCTATGACCTGCACAACTCAACAATAATGATAATTTTATGTACAAATATTTCATGTAAGAAACATCCTGCATTGTGTTGCAAGTAAATAATTAATTCCCCTATTTTGTATGTGATCATAGAATTTGCTTTTTGTCAAGGAATAAATTTGTAGCTTATTTTATTAAGCAAGATTGAGAAAAGAATGCCTGGGGTTTTTAGTTGGGTTATTTTATTAGAGATTTTTTTTTCTCTTTTCCCAAGTATTACAATGATTTGATGTTGTTTGAGCCTGCTTTTGAAGGCTGATTACAGCATTTGAGGTCATAGGATGCAATCAGTCCTTAGCTAATTACTTTAGCTAGTTCATTATTAATTTGCAATGTAACCTCTTCCAATCTAGCAAGCCACTGTCCATGCCATGACAGTGACAGTGAAAAATGAAGCAGAAAGGGCTTAGGAGCTCTGGAAGGATGGGAGATGATGTTACAGTTTTATTCCATCGTTGCTGGCTGAGGATCTGTCTGGGGAAAGTTTCCTGCTTGCCATCAGAGAGGGTGGGAATCCAACTGCAGGTCACTTACCAGAAATGGTGCCAATCTGAAGATGAGAGGAAAAAATATTGATAATGCTTTTATAGAAAGCAGTCAGAATGAAGACCAGAAATCCACAGCATGGAGGAATAGAAGATATGAAAGAGGAGAGTTGGGATGAGAGAAGGGTGGTGCTGATAACAAAAAGCTTGTATGAAATGCATGAACAGAAAGCAAACTGCTGTGCTATCAAAAGTTTTGCAGAGAGTGTGTACCCTCAAACACCTCATCAATAACCTTATCTGAAATAATCTAAGTTCTCACTGTGTCAGGATTCATTGGAATCAAACATTCTGGAAGGAATTGGTGAGGCATTTTCTCCTGCCAATATCCTAAATAATCCTTCTTATGTTGCTGCAAGGGGAGAATGAGAATAAAACAGTGTGAATTCTACAGCAGTAGAGGATGTATGCAGGAAAAATTAAGCATGAGGTTGTCAGAGTCACTGAATTTCATCAGATTCCTTCAGATCGTGTTTTTGTTAAATTAGAGATTTGATATTATTTCACCCCTTTGTGCCCTTCTCCCTCTCTCTCACGTGCTGCAGGATTTTTGCTGTTTGCACTAATATTGGACTTTTCAAAATGGCCCAGTGCAGGTTTCCCAGAGATGCTCCACAGCCTTGCTGCTGTCTAATTTCTTTGGCCTTTTAAGTAGGTGCTTTTAAGTTACTTTACTACCACCAGAACTTTATCCAGTACAGTTCCTCTGCCTGGGGATTACAACCATATTGTCACCTATTTTATTGATGTTGAATTAACCATAGTTTTTAGTGATGATGATTATTATTATTTTGGCAAACACTAAGCTTTTTTGCTGTTTTCTATTGTTCTATATTGTGTTCACATTTTTTATAACCTTTACAAACTCTGCTTCCTGGGCTGTAAAATCCATGAAATGTGGAGTTTGAAATAGAGTCATGTAGTGCTTGAAAAAAAAAGTTACTCTCATTTTATAGCCATTTGTTAGGTAATCAATTTAAAGGTCTTCTATACTGCCCTTTAAATGTGTAGGTGTAATTCCTATAAGCATGAATAGGATTTACATTTCCTGTTCACTGGAGCCCATATTCTTTAATTTGCTTCTCTTTCTTTTTATACACAGGTAAAAATAATCATGTAGATGAAATACTGCAGCGTATTTACAAGTATTTTCAATATTTGATTTTAACAATTTTGTCTTCAAATTTGTTTTGGTGGGAGAGGAATAAAAGCATAATAGTATTGTTTTTATTGCACCTCTTTCCTGATAATACAGCAATGGTTATTTCATAGTTAGTACATTTAGATGGACATAAATCTGACTCCCAGTATTGATCACCCTCCTCAACTAAATAGACTCAGTGGATTCAAATTCTGAAGTGGGAACTCAGGGTCACCACTGAGGGAGGTGCTGTCAGAGCAACCACCCAGGTAAATTAGAGGGTGGCAAATCAGGAGGAAAGGTGAGGCAGAAGGCATCCAGAGAATGGTGGGCAAGCAAAGAACAGCAAACTAAACTCAGACACCTGTGAGCATACTGGAAACAAAACCCCACAAGTTTCAAGAAGGAAAAAATATTAGAACACATTCTTAAAAATCCTGGATTAAAGAGAATTACTTCCCCCCTCCATCAAGTGGGCATATTGGACATGTCTCTGCTGCCTTGCATTTGTGCTGAAATTGGCCCTGGCATTTGGAGGCAACTCCAATATCTAAAATTCAGAATGAAAAAAAAAAAATTAAAAAAGGGGACAAGTCGTGTTTTAGTCATGTTTTTCTGCAGTGGGAAAAATCTTTTGCGTTTGAGCTGCATAGGCAGGGGTTTCCCGAGGCAGATTGAACTTTGGCAGATATTTGGGATAGTGTGTGTGGCAGTAAAGAACACAGTGAGCTTAGGTGGTATTAAAATTGTACAGAGACTATGTTCAGGCTTCAGCAGCTTCATCACAAATGAAATGTAATGGCTTCAGGGATTTCCACAGACTCTATTTTGTAAAATACACTTGCAATGTTCATCAGAATTTAGAACACAAATTCACTGCAAACCGTAATAGTTTTGTAGTGTAATAATTCCACTGTTATTTTCAAGCAAATTTGCTTGAAAATAATTGTAGTGTAATAATTCCACTGTTATTTTCAAGCAAATTTGCTTGAAAATTATTATTTAATATAATAATTAATATTATATTTATATAATCGTTAATAAATTATTATTTAAAAGTAGCTTTTCTTTTGGTGCACAGCAAAAAAAAAAAGAATGCATTTTCTAGCTGGCTTTCCATCCTTGCCTCAGAGCTTGACTGATCATTTCTTTCATCAGAGGTCATCTGTGCCTCTAAAAATGAAACCTGTGTGGCCACTGTTTGTTCAGTTGTTGCATATTAGCTCCTCAGTGGTTAAAAAGATCTGAACAAATAAGAGGGCTTACCCTACATTATATTACCCTTTATTAGTAGGAAATTGAAGTCTAGAGATTATTATTAAGCCTCAGCCACTGAAGGCTACCCAGGCTCGGAGAAAGGCCCCTGGAGCTGACCCTTGATCAAGCTGCATTAGGAGGGTTTTACCCTGGTTGCTAATTAAATAAACAGTGCTGATGGTATTACTCCTCCTCAGAGGCATTCCATGACATCAGCTCTCCGTGGCACCCAGGGACAAAGGGAATCAGGTTCCTTTTGGTGACTTCAGGGTCTGGCATGGGCCATCCTGCCCCGTTGCGTTTAACCGCGGCTGGATCGTGTGTCAGGGGGCTTCTCATTGAAGCTTGGGCAGAACAGGGACAAGGTTTCTATTAAAATAGAAACTTTTGTGGGTTTTTGCTTTCCAAGTGGAAGAGAGGCAATTTAATTTGTGCCTTGGTGTGCCAGGAAATACAGAAGGAAACAGCTTGATGAGTCTGAGAAGCACAGACATCTAAAGAGAGGGTATTTGGGTAACTTTGGTGCCTTTCCAGTACTTAGATTTTTTGCTAAGAATCTGTCTTTGCAGGCACATTGCTTCACTTTAAGGTAGGAATAAGGTTAAGGTAAAGAACTCTTTAATTTTTCCAGTGTTTCATATGGAAATTTCAATTGAAGGGCAAAATCTCTCTGCCAATATCACCTAAAAGTAAATAAATTCCAAGCAGAATATTTATTCTTTTCTGGGTGTCTTTTCAGTCATCTCTTCTTTAAACAGATAGAGTTCACTGGAAACAAAATAGAGATGGAACTGGGGTTTATTTTGTTTTTCTGATTTTGTCTGTGTGAAGGAAGTCCTGAGGTTTACAGAGCTGTGGTGAGATCAAAAGGTCCAACCTGGATAACAGAAATTCTTGTCACTCAGGATGAATAAAGGATCCCCTCATCCCTGTACTATGGACTGCACTGCCTCCCAGTCCTGAGTGTTGAGAACATGCGAGCAGGAGCCAGAAAAATCAAAATAAATACTGAGCTTTTCCTTCCAACAGAATTTGGGGGATTATATCTTTGGCACAGTGTGCTCTTGGGGAAAACACACGGGCCAGGGCCTCGGTTCTCCAGCTCCAAGAAGAGAGAAAGGCAAAGTGAAAAGAAAATACTAATTTAGCTAATTAAGAAGATGCCCTTACTTGTTTTTGTTTGGTTGTTTCACAAATCAAGTATCTCATGACTTAAATGAATCTTGTTTGAATCAAAGTATTTTCAAATTAAAAAAAAATTATAAAGTTCAAATGGGAAAATTTTTAACAATGAAAGAATCTGCTTCCAGTTTTTTAGAGCAATTTGTTCTGGTTGCAAATTATCATCACCATTAAAGAATTTGCTGCAGCTTTTCTTTCCCTATCCATTTTTTTTTTTTTTTTTTTTTTTTTTTTGTGATAGGCTTCACTAATTATTTTTCTTACACTTTTTAGTAATTAGTTAATGAACATCCTGATCAGCAGGGCACCATCCTGCACCAGGCTCACAGGGAAATGCCACCATGTCCCTTCAGGATGTCACTCAAGGATTTTGTTTGACCCAACACTGTCCCAGTTGTTTGTCTACCCTGTGTTTTCCTCTTTCCCATTTCTGTGAGACCCATCCCAACACTTTTTCTGCAATAATCCATGCTTAGAGAGAGGGCAGAAGCTCCCTGCCTGCTCTCCCTCTCACAGAATCTGTATTTTATTGGCCTTTAAATTTAAAGGATCACAAAACTTGTTTTTCAAAGCAGCTGGCACGGCTTAGAAGTCTCAACATTTCAAACTTCTCTGTGAAAGATGGATTTGTTGGGAAATTACTAACAATCTGTAAATCTTTGTAAAACCAAGATTAATTCTGAAGTAACACTGTTTATTTTATTGCTCATCTGTGTCATGGTGGCTCTTGATGACACAGAAACCTGAAGTACAAGACAAATACTGTTTGTCAAACCCCATAAATTCCAAGCAGTGCTTGAATTTTTTTTTTTATTTGAAGTGCCTTCTACTAGGAAATGAAATCTTGTGAAAACCAAAGCATTTTGTAGAAAATTTAACTAAGATAGATTTTTTTTTCTGCAGGAGAATGGCTAAAAGCAGTAAGTGTCAAGATTTTTTTTATTTCTGTAGTATTTTTTTCTTAATTTTTTTTACTGTCTTTATGGTATGTAGCTTTATTAAGGGCTAAAAATTTCATAGGGGAGTTTTAATTCCATAACAGCTAAATTTTTATTTATTCTAAGTGGACTTTTAATTGTTTGGCAATTTTTTTTCATTTTGCAACAGAAAGTTCTAAAAACTGGATAAAATGCTGTTCTTGGAAGCCTTTATTCACTTGCATTGCCGACACCTAGACTTGCTTGGAGACAAAATTAACTCTTTTCAATTTTCATTTGATCATTCATCTTTTTTTTTCCTCTCCTTGTTCTTCCAGGCTAATGATTTCCACAGAAAAATCAGCTTTCATTCACTAATAATGACCAAAACGTGGTATCAGAGACAGAATTGTGATGGTTTTTCTGAATGCAAGCTGCCCTTTGAACAGCAACTGTCACAATTAGTGATAAAAGTGCTACAAGGCAGGAAATACCTTCTCCAGGGGCATCACATCCAAACAAGGATCAGCAGTGTCTATTTTTCCCAGCTTAAAACCAAGCCCATAGATTATGTCAGACGAGGACATAAATTCTTGCTGTGTGCCATGGTGTGTCACAGAATAATGTCACGCAGTTTATACTGACATCACATAAATGTCAGACTCTGTCACCGTGGAGAAAACAAGTGGCCTTGTCCCAGGGCAGGCTGGATTTTGAATTTTTTTTCCCCCCCTCTTTGTTAGAGAAGCAGCCCCCCTGCTCCTGATGACCTTGCAGCACGAGTGGAATGTGCATGGGGGGCACATCCTGCGTTCTGGTGCTGAGAAATTTGGTGCCCTCTGTGCAAATCTCTGCTTGAAATGCAGCTGCACCCTGAGCTGATATGAGTGATGGAATGTTGGGAAGGCAGAATGAATCATAACAAGGCAGTTATGAGGGGATGGGAGAGCGTAAATAAATCAAAGCAGAGGTATTAAAGCAATCTTTTAACAGTAGCATTTCGGGGAAAGTGGAGGAGGTGGGGAGCTCTGCTGGAATGGTGTTTCTGAGTTTTCTGCATGTCAGCTGTTAAGCTGTGCCCCAAGAAATCCTCAGGTGTTAGCACGTGCTCTTTGAAAGAGCTCAGCGGTGCCACGTTCACACATTCAGCACAAAGCAACGTGTGCTGTGCATCTTAGGAGTGGGAGAAATCTCTTTTCTTAAGATTTTCTCATAGGAGCAGCACCTAAAGGAAAGAGGAATTAAGTGGTTTTGTATAAGTAGAGAGATTTCATTTAGTGGGAATAGGTTGTTTGGGTCTGCATGTGGATCCTTCAATTTGAAGCCATCTCTGATTCAGGAGAAATCTCACAGCAACTCTTCAGAAGTCTTTGATTTACAATTTTGTGGTACTTTAGGTTAAGAACTCGTCCTGTTTAAGTGCTGTACTTGAGAAAGCACAAGGTGTGGAAAAATGGGTAAGCACCAAACTCCACATTTATAGCAGTTACCTGAATGCATTTTTAAAATTTGATTGCATATCTCAAAAGCAACAACAATTCACACAATATCCTGCATTCTCATGCTGTGTTAGACCAATAAATGTCTTACATTTCCTTTTCCATTTTAGCTGGTTTGAGAACCTATATTCAAATGTGACCGACAGACTTCAAACTATGGGGCTTTGCTATAAAATCAGGTGTCTCTTGGTTTATATATAAAATACAGATCTGCAGATATATCTTTGGGCTCCATGCAGTAGGTGGTTGGCAGGGGCATTTCAATACCTTCATTTATGTTTTCTCTTTATCCTTCACATACTGGACTTCTGCTTTTATCTGTTTTGTCCTGTAATGGGATTGGCTTTTGCCATCTGTTAATTTGAGTCTGTTCCCAGCTAAATCATTTGGGGAAAGAATTTGGGTTTCCTCACCTTAGACTGTAGGAGAAATTCAAAGAAACTGCATTAGTTGCATTGCTGTTTATTTCTCTGCAGGGCTGTCCTTACGATTTCTTCTTTATAGGAAATTTTCAGTGATTCCATTATAATTTTTTAGCTCTTTAGTACAATCATCTAAAAAAAAAAATTATAAATACAAGTGAAAGACTTTCCAGAGAAGATGATTTAGATTTCCTTTCCAAGATCAAATGTTGACTTTAGCCCAAGGGGCTTAAGAAGGCCTATGGATTTTATGTGACATTTTCAGGTGGGATGATTACCAAGATACTCAAGTAACAGGAGAGAGGAAAGGCCTTGATGTATACACACTACACAGAAACTAAGAGTGACTTTATGATCATGAGGAAACCCATATGTTTTGAGTTACTTTAGTTGCCCGTAACAGTTTGTACATTATTGGCTTCATTTTTTTATTGTGTTGGCCTCGGTGCATTAATACTTCATAGACCTGTAGAGTAAGTGATGATTGACAGATGTTTTAAGGCCTTGATTCAAGAACGTTTTTTGGCTCATGTTGATGCCTATTCAGGTGAAAGTCAAGTGAGTTAAAGCCCTACCTTGGATGGAGTGAAGGATGTGCTTAAATGCCTCCATGAAACATGATCTGCAAAATATTCCCTCAAGGTAAACCAAACACATTCCTTATTTTCTATTTTTTTTTTTAAGTGAAAAATGTAGCTTCCCAGGCCTTGTCAGTCTGTTTCTGAGTGACTTTTTTGACTTGTACCAAAAAAAAAAAAAAAACCCTTTCCTGCAAATTACCACCACTGGAAAGAGGACTGAGCAGGAATTTGTGAACAAAACAAGCAGGAGAATTAAAATGAATGACTTCCTAATGAAGTTGCTATGGAAATGTCAATAAGCAGGGATGCAAATTAAATGATCTCGCTGGCACTTTTTGTTTCTGTTGTTCTTTCCTCGCTGGCTATGGGAAGGAAGCACATTCAGGATGTCTTAATGTTGCATCAGTGACTGTCACTTGGCTGTCTCATAAATGGCATTTAGATCAGTAGGTCTGCCACGGAATGGGCAATTTTCTCCCATTCTTAAAATGAGAGATGGGCACACAGTGGTTCCCATTCAGAAGATAAACCACAGAGGGAAACATGCAGTGCTCTGGGATGGCACTTTCCAGGCTGGGCCCCACCATGGTGGCAGCCAGCATTTATTTTGGCCTGCCAGCCATGCCCAGCCTGGGGTGTTTTAATTGCTGGCAGGGGCTGCCCCTTTGTTTTTGTGTATTCCCTCTCTCAGCATGCCTCCCATTATGGGTTGTTGGCAGCTCTGAGGAAACTGGGGGTTTCCAGCAGGGATTGCTTTCACCAGAGTCATGAGAGAGTGCACCTTTAATATCATCTACACTGAGAGGAGCAGGAGTTATCCTTGGCAGACAGCCAGGGAGCACAAAGTGACACTTCCAATGGCCACTACTGGAATTAAAGGGAGGCTCAGATGAAAGGCTGGGGTAGGAAAAGCCCAGCTCGAGTTTGTTGTTGACAAGCAAACACACCTGGTGGGATGGGGACAGAGCTAATGGCAGGTGATGGTGGGAATAAGGAGCTGCTACATGACAAGTGCAGCTCTCCCAGGGTCACATCAGTCACTCCTTGCCTGTGCAGATGCAGATTCTGAAGTGCCACCAGCAGTGGCTGAGGGTTCTTTCTTCAGGGAAGAAATTTCTGCTGCTTCACGTGTGGAAAACAGCCTCTTGCAGCTCGTTTCCAGATGTTAGCAAACTCAAAAGGAAAATGTGCAAATCCACAGAGAGCAGAGGTGAAAGACAGATAAAATCAATCTGGCATCCTACCTTCACTGAAAAGGTAAAAAAAAAAAAATTTAAAAAATCAGTCTTAAAATTCTAGTTAATCCTTTTACACAATTCACAGCATTTGCCACTGAATGCTAAAAGGAATTTCTGGAAAAATATTTGTGTAAAAAGTTTAAGGGATCATATGGACATTTTAACAAAGTTGAGTTCTAGTCCCTGTGAAGTGAGTGGAGTTTCAAGTGTTGGCCTCAGTGTGACCATGAATTGGATCAAATGGAGTCTTCAGTAAAATAGCTCTGCATTCAGCAATATCTTAGCTAGCAGAGTCAGCTTTAAATGCAGCTATTTTTACAGACATTGAATAAGATTTGATTTTGAGAAAGGTAATTCAATTTCAATAATTTTTTAAAAGGTTATTACCCTTCTGCATTTATTTTTCAAAATTCTCTCTTTTTCTTTTTTTTTTTTTTTTCTTTTAATGTTGCATTTATATGCAATCAGAGGTCACTGTTAAAATAGCAAGAAATACAGGCAGGATTTTCAATACAAAGTTTCCAATGCACAGATCCAAGCTGGATCTGCAAAGGTATTTCCCAAATATTAGGAATGAAGATTAGGTGTGTTCTGGCATTTATGAATGCTAAAGCAAATACCAATCACAGTCTTCTCCAGTTTCCTGAAACCTTTTAGGAAATTGTGAGTTAAAAACTGACCTGCCTGTGAATATTTTGGCGAGTGAAATGTATATGAAATATATTGAGAATCTCCTGTTCACACTAAGAGAATAGTTTTAGATGTACAGCTCTGTTGTTCCTTTGTGGGGTGGATTAAACCAGGTATTTGATTCAGCAGTGATGTTTTTATTGGCATAAGGTTGGTACTTCCTTTGTGGAGCTGCAGGACCAGCAGATGTTGAGCTGTTGGGGTTCTGTGAGCTCCCAAAAAAATTGCTGAGAGAAAACCCATTCCCATAACATCCTAAGAATCCTGCATGGTTATATTCACCATTGGTTTATGCTTTGAATTTTAATTAATGTCAGCTTCAGGAAGCCACAAAAAAAAACCAAACAAACAACAAAAAAAAAAAAAAAACCAACCAAAAAAACCCCAAAAACAAAACAAAAAAAACCCCACCAAAACAAACACCAAACAAAAAAATCCTGAAATACAGATATTGCTAATAGAAATGATGGTTTTGAGACAAGGAGTGAAAGAAATTGCAGGTATGTTCTTATTTTCAAGCAGCTTCATTCTTGCTAGTGAATTATTTAGGATCATATTGTTTGTTGTGATTGAAAAGAGTTCAAATTCAGAAACCAGGAGGCCAACAAAAAATGAAAAACTGGTGCTTCAGGATAAATAAGGATTAGAGACTGTGGTGGGTTCTTATCCTGTCTCTTCCCTTTGCTTGTGAAACTTATGAGCACGTCTGGCACTCAGAAAGGCACAGCAGAGAGTGATGATTTAAGTTTTTTGACCTGATGGCTGGCTCCTTTTGGAAAAGCCAGATGCTGAGACTGGGAGTCCCTGTCTGATGTTTATCTGAGGCACTGAGAGAAAATCCCTTCTTGATTTCCTTGTTCCCTGCAGAAGCAGGGGAACTCAATTCAGCTTGGTCCCAGAGGGGGAAGGAGAGCAATGCCAAATTCCAGCATAATTTCTGAGCCAACTCCCTGCCAATGGCAAAGAAATGGCAGAAGGTTCTATCCCCAGGCTGCTGAAAAGGGGAAAAGGATCTCTGCCTTTGGGAAGGGAAGGCTGTAAGAGAAGATTTAGGGATACATTTGTGGGGGAAGCAATATGGGATGGAGAAACTAATTTCCTGCTGGTGCTTGGGGCAAGATGAATCAGCAAAGGCTGATTTCACCCCTGGAAAATTTCATCCCTGGGTTATCACCATATCTTAATTGTGACTGTAACAAAGTTTGAAAGGCATCCTTAACAAGGATAAGCTTCCCTTGCTGGTGCCTGGACTAAGATTCACACAATCCAGCTCTAGGATAAGTTTGAGGCTCAGGGTTCAAGTCACTATGCAGAGCAAAGCCCCATGGTACAAAATTTTGCCTCTGCCACACCTCAACTGTTGGATTATTTTCAAATGCAGATTGATTTCTAGGACTACTTTCTAATTACTTGACATTTTTAAGAGTGAACTGAAACATTTAACTCAGGCTTAAGGCAAGCATGATTCTTCCTGATGCATGCCTTGGGAACTGGGAGCTCTGTAGGGTGAGATGCCATTAATCCACAGTACTTGAGGAAATACAGAGGCTGAAAAGCTGAATGAAGCTATTTTCACTGGTAGGAAAACAGACTTGCATTTACTGGAAAATGGCAATTTACACTGCAAATTGCCAAAGGTATGCACATGTACCCACCCTCTCAGCAGTAGCACAGCTCTTCCAGCTGAAATTTGTAATGGATTAGGTAAATTTCTTAAGGATACAGAAATCCAAAGGCAATGAAAATGCTGTGAAAAGTTGGCAGATTGAAAACTCTTAGGAGACAGGTTGTTGAAACTGAGCTCTATGTAACTCACAGCACCAGAAGACATAAATTTGTTTTCAGGCAAACCAGGTAGAAGTTGCCTTCCTTTGCAGTGAAAGCAGAGATCCTTTCTCAGCATACACAGCAAATTGAAGGTTTGCATGTTTATTTACAGGCTGAAAAGACTTCTGTTTCTATTCTAAGTCTATGAAGTGCTTGAATGTCTGTGAGTAGAAGGGAAGCAGGAGAATAATTACCTGGGAAAAGTAACTTGAACCACCTACTCAGAGCACTTGAATTGCATTTCCTGTATTTTCCAGATGCGTGTCTTTCCTTGTGTGTGTTCACTTCTTCCTAAATCAGAAGTAATTTCATTCAGTGAGAGTGTGGGGGTTTTTTGATGACCAAACCCATACTTAAAACAAGAAGGAGAAAACCACAAACCACCCTCTCTGAAAACAAAACTTTAAGTAATTCCAACTCATAAGGGAAGTGGAAATATTATCTGGATTAAATCAGGGCAGCACAAGAAACTGAAGTCATGGCTTCCTAGCAACATCTAGGAGCTGCAGGAACAGAGTCCATAGGAACATTCAGTCTTGGAAAAGCACCTCATGATTCCAAAAGCTGGGAAGGACCCCAAGGCAGCCAAACCTGTTCATATTTGTAGGACAGGGAAGGTGTGAAGACACTTTGTGCTCCATGCACCGCATTCAGCCCATGTCCATGTGCAGGGCAGATCCTGGTTTCAGGAGAAGGCTGTGAGGAGCAGGGATCTGGTGATTCAGGAAATGACACCACAGAGAGCTGATAGCTCCCAAGGAGATCTGAGAGCTCCTGTGGGTGTCAGATTCTTTGTGAAAACAGCAGCAAAGGGGTGACCTGCTGGTGTAAAATGATCAGCACAGAACTAGCTGTTACAGAACAAATGTCACTGAAAACCGCCAAACAAATTTCTCCTCATTTGGGATTCCTCGGTGTCTCAGGTTCACGTGGAGTTTTTCTGGAAGGTGACCCAAGGAGAATGTCAGTCACAGCCTGATTAGCATGAACTCCTTAAACTAAGGCTTCATCTTTGACAAGTGTGATATAAACTTGTTCTTCCAAGAGTAACCAGAGGACAGGTACCTATAGATGTCATCCATCACCTTCAGATCTACTGACTTCCTTGCAACCTGCCTTCACAGACTCACTTTGTATTCCTTGACCCTGCATGAAATTGTTTTTTAGAGTTTGAACTCTGCTGGGCAAGTTCTGGCCTGAATACGAATTTTGTTCTCTTTACAGGAAGCTGTGGAGACCTAATAATTGAAATGAAAGCTTCAGCCAGATGTGTAGTTTGTGTAAATAAATAAAAAAAAAAGGCAATAAAAATATAGTGCTGATAATTTTTTCCATGCTTTGACTAAGGTAGCAGCTTTCTATGAAAGCTGAGCGGAGCTAAATTGAGAATGCAGGAAGGAAAATGATTCTGAAAGCAAGGAGGTTTGTGAAATAGCAAGCTGGACATCTCACAATGTAACTATTTCTCCTTGGGACAACAAATTTCATAAAAGTTTGGGGACAGCCTCCTTTATCCACAGTCTGAGTAAATATCTGATGGTAATCTTGCCTTGGGATAGGATTTTGCTGTCATGTTTGCAGATGGGAAACATCCAGTGTTGTAAAAGCTTGATTTGTGGGGTTTGCCTGGTGTTCACCCACTTGGGTTTTGTTCTGGACTGCATTATTTGAGTCTTTCATTTAAGAGCACCAGGAGCTGCTGAAGTTCTGGCAATCCTCACATGATCTAATCCATTAAAATTCAGGGCACCCCAGAACAGTGAGGCCGTGGAAATTTGAGCTTGATTAATCTAAACCTCCAGATTGGGTAGGACCCAGAAGCAGGATTGCAGTTCTGGGATTTCACGTTTTCTCTGTTCAGGGCCTTGTTCTAACCAAAGTGATGAGTGGAAAAATTTGTGCCTCTTTTGTGGAGGGCTGAGACAAGTTGTTGCAATGCTGAAAACACAACACAGCTCTCAGCACCCTGCTCTCCAAAATTGCCTGCTAACGTAAGTTCTCTGGCATTAAATCCAAACTCGTAGCATTATTCATTCTTTCAGCATTTCCACAAGTTATTTTGTGACACAGAGGTGTGACAGAGGGATGCTGCCAGGGTGGGGATTTTAGCTGCTTCCTGTCCCAAATCCATCCAGCAGTTGGTGTGACTGGTGTTCTGTCCAGCTGTACGTGCTCATCTGAATTTCATAAATTCTTTATCCCGTCAACAAAATAAAAGTGCAGTCAAAATTAAAATTATTTATTAACAGGGGGAGCTGAAGTGCCCTGCACTAGGCCATGGTGAAATCCAAGCTCTGTCAGCTGCTCAGGTGACTGAATCCTACAGACTCTCCCTGGGTGTGTAAATAGGACTGGGCAGATTTAATTTCTTTTTGAGCAGCAAATTTCTGCCTCTGCAAATGTTTATTTTGCATACACACCATGTAATTCTTCCCAAGACCCCGCCCTTTTTAGTTTGCTTCACCTCTCAGCCCCTCTTCTACTTTAAACACTGCCAGAAGTAGGCTGGATAGGAAAGGAAAAATTAGTTGGAAAAGGAAAACAAGCATCTGTACACAATCATATACTCCATCAGTGTGAATACAAGACACCCGAGCCTTATACAAAGCTGTGAACATTATGTGCCAAATTTGTTGCAGATGTAGGCAGAAGCAAGAAAATATTGAAAAACAGAGGAAAGTCAGTTAAAACAGGCATACCAGCTTTTATGAGGAAAATAATTATTATGAACATCTTCTTTAATATTAAATTTGACACAGCTCTTTTTTTTTTGTCTGCTTATGAAGTATTTTGCAGCCAATATTTAGGAGAAAAGTAACACAACAAGAAGTATCTCAGATGCCTCCAATGATACAGGTTTAATCCAGATGGAATTTTTAAAAATGCATCTTTGCAGACATGAAAAGTCCTGTGGGCTCATTTTTAAAGCAGTGAGTTTCTCAGCGTGTTCCAGTTTGCTTTGAGTAGTGAGAGTGGTCAGCTTGATTTTCTTTCAGTGATTAACATGAGCTTGTTGTGTTATTTTACCAAACAACCTATGCTAGATACAATTTCTGTACATTAAAAAATTCCTTAGGGGATCTGCTGACTTTAATGAAGAGAAGATTTAAAATCAGTGTCTGCAGACTTCCCAAATGACTCTTTATTTTTTAACCTAATTTTATTTTAAAATTACTTTTACATGGACCTTAACTCAATGAAAACAAAACAGAAAAACAAGAGGTTTCCCTCCACCTTTGTTTTTAAATTAGATATTTCTTATTTTAATGAAGATATTATTAGGGAGAGTTGGGTAGCAACCAGTGGTGAGGAATTAGAGTTTAACTATAAGGTCCTGCTCCTCTGGTTGACTTTTTTTGTAACAGATTTGGACATGGAATCTCATGGAATCTGAAGGATGCAAACTCTAGAAGAGCTTAAAATGAAACACCATTCATATGTACAAATGGCAAAAATAACTTGCAATCATTTTTATCTTTAACAGAGATATTGGCTAACACTTCCTTTTTTTCAACAAACAAAACCAAACAGTTTTGGGAGAGAAGAGAGATCTGCTTTTCCCATGAGAAAAGTTAAATATTTTGCCTAACATGGTATGGCCTGTGTCCAAAAACATGTAAATTTTTTAGTGCATGATGGAATATGTATTTTGGTACTTTATGAATTCATCTTCCTCTCTTCATCAGGCTTCTCATGTCATTACATAGCTCAGTAAGAAGGGAGGTGATCTTGGTGCAACCTGGGGAATGCTGTCTGACTCAGAATTCCAATATTTAAGAGAAAAAAAACCCCTTAAGTTCCTGAATTCTCCAAATTTCCATGCCAGTGTTCACTAAACCGAGTTTGAGAATGGATTGGTTCTGTCAAAATACCAACATTAGAACATGGGGCCCTAATTTTAGATATTTAGGTGGGATTTTTTGGGGGTTATATGGCTATTAGGTAGATGGAAAAAATTATGGGGTGGCAAGAATGGACTGTCCTGGCAGGTAGGCTTTGCCTTTCAGTTTGGAGCTTGTAAAATTGACCAAAATAAGTTCCAGGAAGATCGATAAATATATTTAGGGGTGCAACCTGTGTCAGTCAAGCCAGGTACAGTTTGAGGAACTTGTACTTTTTCTCTTGACAAAATTCCAGTGGTCTGAAACCTGAGTTAAATCTGTTAAATCAGATTTAACTGAGTTAATGTTAACATGAGTTAATTCCATTTAACTCATGGAATTCTCATTCTGATCTAGAAAGTGATAAAGGGAAAGAGTGGGATTGGCAGGTCTCTCCTCAATATATTTAGTACAAAATCCACCTAAAAATACAGAGCACGTTAGCAAAATGTTCAGTGTGGTTGTTGTGGCTTTGGAAGAGCAGATATTTCATATTTCCTCCCTTATATCAAACTCACCAAAGCTGGAGTCACTTCAAGTTTTGGAACCTCCAAACAGTGATTCAGATAATCATGGGAAAAAATTCATTAGTGCTGGGGTTTTGAAGCTTAGAACTTTATGCAGGATGCAGATCACATGTTGGAAAAGCAGCTTCCTGTGGAGGTTCAGTATTTCAGAGTATTTTCATATTAAACTACAGAAATTCAGCATATGAAGAGTACAGGGGGGAAAAAATCATCATTTGTGCAAGGTGAAGCAGGGATTTCAGTTGGTGCACTTTATTCTCCTCCAACACCCATTATCACCTTCCCATTTCAATTCCCTTACAATTAATGGCATTGACCCCATTAGAAATGGCAAAAGTTACGAATTTACTATTCTCTTCATTTTCAGTAGGTTTGAACTTGCATCTCCAATTGATTATTTTTTTTTTCCCATATCTTACTTTCAAGATTTTTTAATATTTCTGTTCCCATGTGGGCAGCTAAGGGAGTGGTTGGGAACTTCTGTGTGAGGGGGAGAGGGTGTGGCCTCTTTTTGGGCATTTCACTTGAGTTCTGTGACAGGAACACCACTCAGTCTTGGGTTAAGAGTTAGGATTTTGGAGCTGCAGCTGGCAGCTCCATGTGAAAATAATTCAGTGTATTTGTCTGCATATGCAGAACATGTGTAATTATATACATGCAAACACATATATATTCTCATTCATACTCATAAATGCTTTAATTCAAGAACAGATACTCTCTTCTTGTTCTGTATTTCAATGTTTCCATGCTCAAGACTGTCATAGTTTGGCAGGAAAAAAAAAAAAATAAGCTCTGCTGCAGTAATGGTTTTGTATGAACTAAATGAAAACATCAGGCCTCTCTGTTCCAAATAATTTTACTGCAGTTAACAACTCAGCCAGCTGTCAAATGTGTTGTCACCAAGGCCCCCTCTCTCCCTGTGAATAATGACACCAGTGAGTCTTGGATTTCTGGAGCATCTCAAACATATAGGCACTGTCTCACAGCTGCACAGAAGTTTTTCTCTACCACTTTGGAAGGGATGGTAGCTAAAAAAATCACCTCTGTTATTTTGTGCAAAAGCTATTTAGTGAATATGAGGTTTCACAGGCTTCAAATTAGTTTACCTACATCAATTTGCATGAAAATTATGTCAAAAGCACTCCCTGGACATTGTCTGGATGGGGCTTTATTTTTCTAATAGCTAATATTTTTCTAATTTTTAATAGTTGTGACTTCCTCCCAGGAATCATTTCTGGCCTTGATCTCTCCTGTGCCTGCTCCATTCCTTGTGTTTGCATGGCTGTCTTACCAGCAATGACCTCCTTAATGTAAATACTTCCTTAATGTATGGAGAATTTATAGGGACTTTTATTTGCTTCATGTATAATTCTTAAATTTATAAACTTGACATTTGTAGTGTTTCAGTTATTTCTTTTTTCCTTTTAAAAGTTGATTGCAATTTATCCACTTGTAAATCTCTGCTTGAACTGTAATGCATTTTTATTGCCCCTTTTTCAAGGATTTGCTACAGAAATGTTCTCTGTGCATCAGCTGAATGTGGAAAAGGTATTCAGTAATGTGCCAAAGTTGAGCTCTACATTTTTTTTTAAAAACCCAGTATTTCAAGAATAATTTCTACATCTAAAAACCATAAAACTGGGAATTGTGACAGGACTAATACAAGGAACATTGTTACAAACTAATCCCCAAATTTTATCCTCTTACTTATGATATCAAATAATATGTTGGTTCTGTGAAAATTTACCTTTAGGAAACACGACTGGATGTGATTCATTGTGGCTTCTGGGAAACAAGGATAGAAATGGTGAGTTTTCAAAAAAATTATTCTCGCTGATAATTTTTTTTTCCTTTATTTTTCCCTCTGTCTCCCAAGACATATTCAGTGCGTGGTAAATTCTATTTTTTTCAGAGAATAGATATGATAATTAAGAACTGAAATAAATTTCAAAAATTCATGAAAAAAATAGATGTCAAGTTGGCCATGAAATGTCTACCTGTACCCTTATTCTTTTCAACCCATGATATAATATTGCTTCTTTATAAATCTCTATGTATATATAAATATCCCCAAGTTTCACCCATACAGCTGTATTATTGCTTTCTACACTAACTGATCAAATTATATGAGCAGGAAGATTATTTTGATGGGGAAAAGAAGTGTAAATCAATTATAATAAGTTTTTGTGTGGTTGCTATAACGTTTTTTGTTGCCTGTACCACAGGTAGTGCTTTAGTTAAGGAAAATTAGGGCTTACAACTCAATTTCTTAGGTGAGGAGTGATTTATGATTGCAAACATACATTCAAAATAATAAACATTTGATAAATTTGCACATTCCTTCCTTTGCTATATATAATTATTTCCTGTGTGTAGCATTAGTGTCTTGTGAGTAAAAAACTTCTCATAACATGTCCTCCTGCAGCATTGCTAAGCTCAGCTATTGGATGCAATTTTTTGTGTGCCATTAGGTAAAAAAAAAAAAAAAAAAAAAAAAAGAAAAAGTTCTTTATCTAAAAGGCGTTATGGTCTTTCTACTAGGGGCAGGGGAATTTACAAGTTGCCATTGTTTTTCAGTGCAGTAAAAATATGTTGAGAATTGCCAGTGTACATATAATGCGTTCAACATAAACAGATCCACAAAAAGCAGCTCCCCAGTTTGCTCTTGGTGAATTAAAAATTACTTGAACATAGAGTTATACTGGTTTTTATGGTTTTCAGGTTTAGGAAGATGATGCTTTAGACACAGAGTTCTTTACAAGAGTTTCTACTCAGCTTTTTTGTGGTGATGATCACATTCTCTGTAGATGATGTAAAGTAGTTGTAGTAACTCACAGTACAATATAGCATTAATGATGTGCTTTGCTTCTAAATCTAAAAAAATAAAAAAAGATTTTTAAAGAATAAAAAATAGAAATAATAGTAATAATAATAATAAATATATAAAAAGTGACTCCACTCCTCCAGAGCTCAGAGTGAGCAGAAGGAAAAAACTCTAGAAAAGAAAAACAGATCCTGCTCTGATGCTTTGGTGCTCTAATAGGATTCCTAAAATCTTTATTCCTTATATTGGTGCCTTGGTAAGACTAAAAGATAGATGTACCAAGAAAATTGACAGGTATTAGGAGTCTCAATTTCTGGTGGTTTAATATTCAGAGTTTATCATGAAAACAGTCACTAAGCAAGAAAAGAGAGATCCTAACAGCATGTATGAATATACAACCATTACAAATAAATAATTGTTTTACAAGGTGGCAAAATTTAATAGGGCACCACAGTGCTCTGTTCTAAGAAATTGTCCTTTATAATAATATGAGGTTTCCAGAACAAGATAAAAACAGAAGTGTCCACATTTTCAGTTACAAGAGCAATCACTTTCATATATTGAGATTAAGTAAAATTCACTACTGGGAAGTGCAAAATAAAGCATTTGGTAGAAGAATCTCCTGAGCTAGGTGACCCATACCTATCCAGAGAATCACTGGGGGTCACTTTAGTATATGAACTTTTCACTTCCCCAAATGCTCTTAAAGGGCAAAAAGAACATGGGATGGTGGAATGGAGAGGAGTTGGAAGCAAATATTGTGAAAAGGTGAATGCAAACCCAAAGTTTCTTGTCCAGGCTGTGGATAAAGAGTGGATTATGTCTTTAAGTGAGAGGTCACTGAGCTGCAGTGTTGGTATCCCAGCTGTTCGCCTCTTGATCCTCCAGGCCAGGAGTTGCTGGGGGTTTCCCAGATTTTGCCTGTCCTCACAAACCCAGGGTGTCTCTCCATTCTGAGACTGCTTTGTGCTCCTGGAGTGAACCTGCTCTCCTGCTGCATCTCTCCTCAGGCCACCTGCAACTCCTTTGGACTCTAATTCAACACCACCTCAGGTTCTTTTGCCAGCAAAAACACTGAGTTCAGCTGCAGCTGCATCAATTAGCTCCTCAAGCCTGCAAGTAGTGGCACCAGTGACACTTTTTTGGGTGAATGATGGAACTACTGGTGAGTCCATAAATGCAATGATCAATCCTCCCTTTCATGTTACTGGGTTTAAACATTCTTTTACCACCATGAGCTTTGAAGATGGCAATCCCCTGCCCTTCACTCATAAAAAACACACAAATATTTTGCATCTGACACAACTTAGCTTCACAGATGTGCAGCAGCACAGATGCTGGTTAAAAGAAGAAAAAAACTGTATCTATATATTTATATATTTCTGCTGCTCACAGATAATTTTGATTTTGTGGCCCCTCAGGGCAAGACAGACACTGAGGTGCTGGAAGGAGTCTTGTGAGGAGCAGCTGAGTTGGGGTTGTTTAGCCTGGAGAAAAGGAGGTTCAAGGCAGACCTTATCACCTTCTCCTTTGAGAGCAGGTTGTAGTGAGGTGGGGATCAAACTCTTCTCTCAGGTAACAAGTGTCAGGATGAGAGGAAACATCCTCAAGCTGCACTAGTGGAGGTTAGGATGGGATATTAAGTTAAAATTTCCTCACCAAGAGAGTTGTCAAGCACTTGAAGAGGCTGCCCTGACAGGAAAACACCACTGGAGCTGTTTAAAAAGCAGTACATGAAGTGCTTGCAGCCATGACTTAGTGGTGAACCAGGAAATATTAAGTTTAGGGTCGGACTTGATGATCTTGAAGGTCCATTCCAACCTAAAATATTCTCTGATCCTATGTAATGGGTATCTCGTGGTCCCTCAGTGTAACTGTGTGGTTGTGATCCTGTGCTTGTCCCAGATAATGTCTCTGATGCTGTATCGAGTATGTGAGCTCTCCTAGGGGGGCTCTCTTCATCCTTTCTGGATATGGGTCATGCCTCAGGTTTTGGCTTTTCTATTTTTCACATTCTGTGCTGCTTCAGTGTGTGGGTCTGGGCTTCACATTAGGGGATGCTGAGCTCTCTGCACAGAGCAGGGAGACAAAACAATTCCTTCTCCAGCTGGGGGGACCAAGGACAAATGATCCAAATCTCAGGCCCAGGAGCACAAACAATGTGGGCTGGAGAGAGAAAAACAAGCAGGATGGGAGTGCCTGGGCTAAAGCTGGAATGGGACAATGAACTGCAAGGTGCAAATGGAGCAGAGCTGATCCCAGTGAGAGCCCCCGGGAGCGCTCGTGCATTTTGGGACCATTTTGGTTCATCTTGGGTGCAGCCCTGGCTGGGCTCTGGTGCTGCCCCAGGTGGATCCATTGAGGCCTTTTAATAAATCCCTGCTTTATTCTTTAACTCTGCCCAGCCTCTGCTCTAGGGCAGCCTTCACAAGGCATCATGGGCAGGACCTGCTTTTATTTGGAGTATTTTGCTGATAGTACCTTCTAAAATATCAAAATCTGCTCTGTTGATTCTTCTGGCCCTACACCAGTCTGCTATTCTGAAAGTGGAAGTGCATTTTTGATTTCAGGGTTTAAGGCTCCTGCTAATTTGCAATTTACCCAGGCCAGGCTTGTCTTTCCACTGAGATAAAATAGTTTTAACCCTCTTTAGAAGGATGAAACCCTTTGCCTGTGTTGTTGGGTTTTTTATTTGTTTTGGGTTTTGGTTTTTATAAAGCAAAATAGAGATCTACTAGGATATGCTTGGTAAAAGAATTATAAATTAGTAGTCTCTTTTGAACAAACTATTGAAGCTGCTTGAACTCTGCCAGCAAAACTTAGGGTTTCATTCAGGTGCTGCAGTGAGCAGTTGAGGATAACTGTGCTGAGAGGGACTCAAGGACTGTAGGGGACTCCTGGGATGATGGGGAGCACACCCATCAGCCAGATGAGGCAAAATGGACCTCTGGAGCCCAGGGAAATGGGAGTCATTTCAAGGACTGAGCAGAAGGATTAGAGCTGCAGCAGCAGCAAACACCAGAGGTTTGTTACTGACCTCACCGGGGCAGGGATGACAGGTGGGAAGCAGGGCCTGTTTTCAGTGGTTTCCAGGGGTTTGGTGTGGTTTTTTTCCAGGCTGACAACGAAATGAAGCAAAATTTTTTAGTTTCTTTTTTTTTTCTCCAGCTCTGGGAGGCAGAAGAGTGCACATCAGGTACTTACTTTATCTTGCTGGTTTCAGGCAATAATTTGTGCTGGAAGAAGTGCACACCTTAAGTCCTGCTCAGCTTGACTCAGAAAAGAGTTCAGAGTCAAGTTCAGATCACTTTTGGGCAGAACTGGTGCTTGATATTTCCATTAAAAGTAACCACATGCAGCACTACTTGCTGCAGGAGTTGCAAACCCTTTGTTTTTTCTTTTCTTTTCTTTTCTTTTCTTTTCTTTCTTTTCTTTTCTTTTCTTTTCTTTTCTTTTCTTTTTTTCTTTTCTTTTCTTTTCTTTTCTTTTCTTTTCTTTTCTTTTCTTTTCTTTTCTTTTCTTTTCTTTTCTTTTCTTTTCTTTTCTTTTCTTTTCTTTTCTTTTCTTTTTCTTTTCTTTTTCTTTTCTTTTCTTTTCTTTTCTTTTCTTTTCTTTTCTTTTCTTTTCTTTTCTTTTCTTTTCTTTTCTTTTCTTTTCTTTTCTTTTCTTTTCTTTTCTTTTCTTTTCTTTTCTTTTCTTTTCTTTTCTTTTCTTCTTTTCTTTTCTTTTCTTTTCTTTTCTTTTCTTTTCTTTTCTTTTCTTTTCTTTTCTTTTCTTTTCTTTTCTTTTCTTTTCTTTTCGTGTCTGTGTTGGCTTCTGCACTAATCTGACATTCCTCTGCAGGCAGGGAGGCACAGAGAGGGAGGAGTCATCTTCTGTCTTTCCTTATGATTTCAATTATTCTGTATCTCACATTCTTAGGGGTTTTTGTGAGTCTCCACGATGTATCCTTTTTCTTGGTTTAAACTCATTTTTCTCCACTCAGGTTATGAATACCTTTATGCAAACCCTTTGTTTATTCATTATTTTATTTTATTTTATTTTATTTTATTTTATTTTATTTTATTTTATTTTATTTTATTTTATTTTATTTTATTTTATTTTATTTTATTTTATTTTATTTTATTTTATTTTATTTTATTTTATTTTATTTTATTTTATTTTATTTTATTTTATTTTCAGGGGCAGGAGCAGGCCCTCAAAGTGCCTAAATGCAGAGGAATGGTGCATGCCAGTGTGTGTGCATGTGTATCCACTTGCCTCTCCGTACATTTAGAAGTCATAATGGGAAATATATCCTGAAGTGGAAACACCAGAGGACTTATTTGTGACCCTGCAGTGATGCAACTCTATCAATGTCATGGAGATGGTGCTGACTTATACCAGAGTGGGGTCAGAGAGCAGAGCCCCTCAGCACCCAGAGCAGCAGGGATGGTAAAAAATCAGCCTGAGGCTTTTCTCCTTTGCTGCTTTGCTTTTCCAGGTCTCTGCCATGGATGACTTCTGCCTCTTCTTCCAGCAGGACATGGATTGGCAGTGGGGAGGGTGAGCAGCTCTGTGGAGGGCCCGTGCTGACAGAAAACACATCTAATGCAACACAAACCAGGATGGATCCCTTCCCACAATGTCCTTTCTCTCATGAAACCTGACAGAAAAGCACAACATAGGCAGTTGGGTTTGCTGCTAATCTCTTGCCTTTCACCTGGGTTTGTGTTTCCTCTGTCCTAATGTCTCCTGACAGCTTTTGCTGTGTCCATCCTTCCTTTTTTTTGCTGAGCCTCTACCATCAGGCAGAAGAGGGATCTACTTCAGGGGACAGCCATCAACAGAATATCAGTTTGGCAGCATGTCACGAGCATGCTTCAGTATGCTGTGTAATTTATAAGGCAATGCATCCATTTTTAAGGCCAGCCCTGAGTCCCAGTATATCAAAAAGCAGAAGAATAGATTGCTGCTGCCACTTATAATAATGTGTCCAGAAATACATTGTGTGAGGGGCCTTGTATCTATCAATGAAAGTGTTTTAATTCTCCTTTTAGTGGCTATGTGCCGTGTATTTAGTAGAAGTTATGGCTAGGATGACTTCATTGATAAAGCTCTATTTCATGTAGCACAAAGGGAGAACAAAAGATGTAATAATCTCTGGTGTATCCTGTGGATTCCCATTGTATGGCATTGACTTCAGGGGACTGAAATTTCTCTAATTAGAATTTTTTTCTCTGTCCTGAGTTCCTGGAAAAATCAGAGTTCAAAACTCAAGAATACAGCCTGACAGGGGTTGAACATGTTTGATAAAATTGAAGGGATGGAGAAGTTCTGGAGACAGCTTTTAAATGCACCCATTGCTTCCACTGATATTTTATAGGGAAGATTCTTCACTCTGGGCAGAGCAAAGAGGGAGGTGGACAGGGATTCTCTCTCTGGCCATGGGGAGGAGAAGGAAGGTGACCTGTGCATTTCCACTCTTTCCTGTTCTAGTCTGATGGCAAGTACTGAAGGGCAGGGAATGAGATTAATCCCATTGCTATAAAAAAAACCTTGAAATTGTTAATTAATTAATTAATTGCTCATCTATTCATTGTTTATCTAATTATTTATTTGGTATTCTGAACTGAGGAACTACAGCTACAACTGAGGATTGTATTGATGGGCCTGATCTTGAAGCCAGGCATAATTTGATTTGGGTATTCATAACCTGAGTGGAGAAAAAAGAGTTTAAAACAAGAAAAAGCATACATTGTGGAGACTCACAAAAACCCCTAAGAATGTGAGATACAGAATAATTGAAATCATAAGGAAAGACAGAAGATGACTCCTCCCTCTCTGTGCCTCACTGCCTGCAGAGGAATGTCAGATTAGTGCAGAGGCCAGCACAGACACGAAAATTGCCACAATGCAGCAGAGATTAAACACCAAATCAGTGCTGGGGGGCATCTGAGCCATCTCATTCACTGCAAAGCAGGTGGCAGAAACCATCTCCAGAAGCCAGAGGAGGGGTTTTCAGGGCAGGAACTAAACATGGTATCAGCCCTGGGACCTGCATGCTGGGCTGGAGGACCAGTGTCAAGGTCAGCTCAGAGCTGTTGTACTGGTGGGCTCCTGGTGGAGTTTGAGCCCTGGCAGAAGCAAACTGCATGGAAACCAGAAAAATCCGCAGATATTCTGAGAGTTGTTTTCTAGGAGCTTTACCCTGAACTGGTCCTGCTTACTCAGCCAACGCCAGTGAAGCTTTTCCATAAGGAAGGGTTTGATGAACTCCAGGGTCCCATCAGCCTCCTCAGGACCAGCACACAGATGCAACCCCTGAAGCACATCTGTGAGCACAGGTCACTTGTGGTGTTCATCTTCTTTTCCAGCAGCTCTTAGGGACTTCTGGGAAGCCAGGGCTCTGTCTCCAGGGGGAGAACAAGTCAGATAGAGAGTCTGTGGGTATTGACTTCCTTGCTTTCAGCAGGATGTTGCTGTGTTTTCCATAGGACATTGCTGCAGAGGCAGGCAGTGCAGGGCCAGTGAGGGATGGAGAAGTATCTGGTAGACAATGATTCCTTTGGGATTGTACTGTCTAGAAGATGGAAGAGGGCCAGGGAAGATCAAAGGCACAGTGTCTGCTAAAAACCAGTGATTACAGCTGTGTGCATGCATGGTGTGGGGGGTACTCTGTTTTCTCTTTTGATTTCATTATTAATCTGTTAGGAAATATCATTTCAGTTCAATTTCAAAGCAGATTTTTTTTTGTGTGAATTAAAAAATGTTGCAGATTCTTTTTTTTTTTCTTTTTTTTTTTTCACAAATAAGCATGTGCATGTATGTAGTTGCAGCTTCACAGGCTGTCATCGTGGCATTGTAAAGGTAAGCTCAGTTTCTTGTGCAGTTACATTATAAAATTGTGCATAAAACTGAAATGGTTCACTGAAAAGGAAACCATAAAATTGTATAAAGATTCATGATCCCTTGCTGGTCTTATTTTAACAAGAAACTATAAAAGGAAACATTTATTTTCCATGCTAAAAGTAAAGGTCACTCAGTAGCTTTCAGGTTTTTTTTCTTCTTTCCCCCTTCTTGGCACTCATGTCGGTTTCTGAAAATATTTCATTCTTTTTTTCTTTCATTTCTCCCCTTTCAAGCTCACCATCTTTCACTCTAACAGCTTCTTTCTTCTCTATCCTTATTTCCCAGCAAACCAATATCCTTAGGGGTTCTCCTGCCTTTTATTACAAAGAGTTCATCTCATCCGGCCCTGTGAACTGCAGGGCAGATAAGGAACTATTTTCAGCACTCTAATGTTCTAGAGGTAGTCTGCAAACCATTTCAAAAAGACTCATTCTTTACTCATTCCTGAACTTTCTTTTCCACAGAGCCTCTGTAGCATCTCAGAACAATGGTAGAGAACCAGTGGTCATTTGCAAAAAGTGCCAAGGAAACATTAAAAATTGTGTGCCAGACTCCAAACACAGGAGTTACTGACACTTTACTGCTGTGTGGAGACACAGGGTCAGGCAATTCTTATTTTTAAGAAGTCAGATGCTCTGATTATTGAATATTTAGAGACTTCATGGACTAGAACTGTACTTTCTCTTAACCCTGGTCTCTCCTGGGTCTGCACATTCCAGGAGTAAAGCATGAAGTGTTCACATTCAAAGAGTGTCTTCTGCTTCCTGGCCAAATTCTATTCAGTCAGGTCCTGGATTTACCAAATAATTTTGCCTTTTAATGTACCAAATTTCTGATGGATGTAGGTCATGGCACCTGCAGGGCTCTTCCATGGACTGACTTTACTGCACATGTCTGTCCAAAGCCCTGTATATTTCCAAGATGTTCTGTGCCATTCTGTAGCATAGAAGTTCTCATGGGCTTTTCACCACTAAGATTTTTACTTTTCCATGGGCTTAAGAAGTCACTGAACTCCTGGCTAATTAGGCATTACAAAAATCTTGAAACTCTACCAGCAGCACAAAATTTTTGTTTCCTTCTTCTCTTAAGGTATACTTGCTTTTTACTGACTTTCTATTTATTGTTCCTAAATAACCTCTATAAATAAAACAGTTTTTCTTATATTTCCCAGTCTGGTGAATTTCCCCCCCCACCACCACCCTGTTTATTTTTTTTGTCAAGAAATCTTTAATTCAAGGCAACACCATATTGACTTTTCTAATTTTCCTTCCCTGCTCTAGTAACTCTAGTTGAATTTTAATGGCAGCAAATTCAGAAATCAGTCTTGTGGCAGCTTCATAGATTTTACTCAGTAATTTATGTTGTGCATTGTAAAGCTGCAGACCACTGAGCTACTGCAGGTGCATGTTCTTTTTTTCTTTTTCTATTTGGAATTGAAAAGCTCTTCCTTATTTTTAGTTCATTTTTTGTTAATTTTATTCAAGCTCCCTCTAGTTAATATTCTCATCATCTCTTTCTGTTTGTAAGTACCCAAGAATAAAAAAAAAAATCTTCTATTTATTCTACTGTTTACTTTTCTTGAATCACTTACTTCTATAAGAGAAATGTTTAGCTGGTAATATAGCAAAAAGGAAAGTATTTTTCCCCACTGAAAGGACTGTAATAAATTTTAGGGTTATTTTAAAATTAGATATTTCAACCATCTCTAGAAAACCTTGAAATAGCATCATTTTTTTCCCTTTAATTTGCTTAAATGTTATGTTTAAAAATGTGACATGAAATAGAAATTAAATTCTAGCAGAATTCAATCTAGGGCAAAGTGGCAGCTGATAATTCTGAATTTCCAGGCAGATTTTCTCCAGAGTGCTTGCAGAGCAGCTGTTGGATGTTTTTCAGTGGGAGCTATGTGTTACCAGTGTGAGACTGGGACATTTGAAAATGTGTTTTACCTGGGGAAGGTGACCTGCAGGGTTTGGCAGGGCACAGAAAACTCCCCTGGCACTGCCCAGCCCATTCCCCTTCTCCCAGACACACTCCCAGAGGATGCTTTGGAAGGAGGAACCTTGGCACTGGCAGGGTTCTGGGGTTGCCCTTTTGAGTACAAAAGGGGAATGTCACAGCTGGTGCACGTTGGGGATGTCAATATTTTGGGCCTGGCTTCTGCTCTGAAGAGAAAATTGCATTTGCTCCCAGAGCTCATGAGGTTCAGGGTGACTGTGTGCACACTGAAGGGACACTCCATTGAATTATTACTCCTGATTAATAGAATTATTATAAAAGAAAAGTTATCTCAGTGCAATCATCCCATTATTCGTTTCATAGGAGAGCCTGTTCTGTGCACAAAACTCAAAAAAAATGCAGAGGTTAGATCTGAATCTAAGGGTAAGTTGGCAGGAAAGGTTGAGCACCTGCGTGGCAATGGATGAGGTTTCTCCAGGTGGGGAGTGTGGGGTGCTCCAAGAGCAGGGTCAGGCTCACAGACTCTTTTCATGCTGCTCTTTCTGCTCCTCCTGCACTGGATTGGGCATTGATGGGATCTGTTGCATGTAAGCCACTCCTCAAAGGCTCCAATCTTAGGTTCAAGACTAGTTAAACATTTGCAAAAAGTTATGAAAGACCAGACTTACTATAACATAGCTTGGTGCAGAGTACTAAATACAGTGCTTTTTACAGATCACACCTTTATCATTCTTCCAAAGAGGCCCAGAAATCTAAGATGTGAGCAACACAAGGAATATGCTCCTCAGTACATGCATGGAGTAAATCCAGGAGAGCTGCAGCTCCAATCACTTGAGGAAATTGGGAAGGTGTGCTGCAGCAGGAAAGCACTGACAATTTTGGCAACTCTTAAAATGCCACTGAGTGCAGCAGAAGAGAGCAGAGCAGCTTTCTTTCCAGCCAGCATGTCTTCTGTCTCTTTCTTTCTCACAGCTGCCTTTGTCTACTGCCTATGCAAATACCTACACTACATGCCTCATGAGTTCTCTGCCCTTTTGTGTTTTTCCCAGATACCTCATTATTCCAGGGAGCTTGGGGAAGTGTTTGTGTCTGTTTGTGTGCACAGTGAACAATGCCATGGACTATTCACTGGAGTGATAAATTGTGCTCACTCCCATGTCAGGTACCTCTCATTGACTTCAGTTCCTTTCCTATTGGATGTGTCTTAGATTAACCAGGCATTAGGCATTAATCAAGGAGGTATCTACAAATAAATTTTTCATAATAATGAGCTTTGCAGCTGAATTAATAGTATTTGCACTCTCATTATTTGTCATGATGTATGGGTGTGGTAGCAGTGCAGTGCACCCAGCTTGGCTGTTGGTGTTGCTGTGATCTCAACATATAACTCAGCAACAAATAGAATACTCAAGTAGTTATAGGTCAGGACATTTTTTTTCTGCCTGCAGAGTGTATTTCTAGTGTTTTAGACACTGCATTAGAGTTTTCTCATAGTAGACAAATATTTTTTAGGTAATTTCTTGTCTAGCATTGATAATAAAGTGGTAGGTCAAGGCACCGATAGAACAAAAATAGTGTTTTGAAGTTTGTTATGATATAGATCTTGCAAAACATCTCTCAGCAATAAGTGCAGGTGTTGTATTACACACGTGCAGATTTAAAATTTCACTGAATTCTGACTCTGCAAGTTCTAATTCTAACTAGGAATAAAAAAAAAACCTTTTTGTTGCAATTTAGTTTTAAAACTTAGAGTGGCTTTTGAGAGTGACTGGTTCAAGATGTTTTCATTTGTATTTTTTCTGCCTAAGAACAGGTAAGAGAACTGATTTCTTCCTAAGAAGACAACTAATGTCTTTTGCAAGAGAATCTAATTTCCCTTATGACTGACTAAATTCTGGAAAATAAGGATTTGGGTAAAGAACTGGTGAATACAGCCCAAAAAATAGTTTTGTTGTGGATAGAAGGATTTTGTATATGTTTAAAATTAATTTTAATAATATGTACACTACCATTGAAAACAAAATTACTGCAAAAATTAACCAGGATATTTAGATCTGTTTGCTCCCAGCATGTTGTCATAGATGTACTAGAAATTTTTATTATTTTTCATACTATTTTCATTGGAGCCCTGTAGATAGTAAAAGGTAACCTCTGAAAAGGGATTTGCATTGAATCCTAGAATGGTTTGGATTGAAAGGGACTTTTAAAGGTAATCCAGTTCCAAACCCTCTGCAGTGAGCAGGGACACCTTCCACTAGACTGCGCTGCTCAAAAAAATCCTGGGCTGGAATGTGTCTGGCAAAGTTTATTCTGCCAGCATGGAGAGTGGAGACATTTGGAAAAGTGAATCCTAATTTCTGAGATGCAGCCTGTTCCAGTTGCCTCCTAAATAATGAGTAATAAATGACAGCATATGATAAAACTGTCCTGTTTGTAAAGATAAAGGAGAGACAATAACAAAACCACCAAAGCAAAGCCCAAGCAAGCATTGAGAGCTCTCCCACGTGCAGAAAGGGGGAGGAAAAGGTACAGGTGCAGAACAGATTAACTGCAACCACTTTTCCCAGTCTTTGTGTTGCATTATTGGATGCAAGGCAAAAACTGTGGCTCTCTGTCCCTGTGGAGTTGTGTGGCCTCATGCCCCATTTCAGAGTTTGAACATTTGCAGCAGCCTGACAACACCGACCGTCTTCATCCTCCTCCGAAATTGCATTTATCCCAGCGCAGTCAGCGTGGATGTCTTTGTGGACATAAAGAAGAGCAATGTGATTGAGGAGAGCTCATCCCAGGGCACATTTATGGCAGGGTTTCAGTCCCATCGTGGCAGTGAAAGATCACTCAGCTGTTGCAGATGAGGCAGGAATTCCTAGTGTGAGGCGCGGCCATTTGCGGTGTTCTTTGAAAAATATCCAGGCTCTGGATGCATTCAGCAGAAACTGATGCTGACCTGTGGCACAGGAGGAGATTAGTTTGCATTTCTAATTAGTTCCTGTATATCCTCAAGCAGCTGGGCTTTCCCAAAGCAATGTATAGGCTTTGCAGCATATCACCAAGTTGAAGTTCTCTCCGTGGATGTGTAAAGATTAAATGCACAGAAAAGTGCTGTGTGATTAAGTTAGCTCAGCAAACACAGCTAGATACTTTGGGATGTAAATTAATCTCAACTTTCAGAGAGAATAATATGGCCCCTTAAAATTCACTGAATTAATTATCTGACAAATCTTTAACTAAACACACAGAATGTACTATGCAGATCAGAGATCCCCCTTTCTCCTTGATTACAGCTCCAAGTGGGAATGCAATATCTGTGATTCTTCTGCAGTCATTCTCTGAGACTCATAGCTGGTATTTTTTTTCTTTTTGTAGAACTTGGCAATTGATGGCACTGGTGGTGTTGAAGCCTCACTGCTCATGGTGTGTTTTTATTCTGTGTGTGCTTGGGCTCTTTTCCTGGTGTGCTGCAGCTCCCGTGCTCTCCTGCAGCAGAAATCCTGAATTTGCCCCGCCAGATCTGCTTGATGTGGAATGTAGAGCTCTAGAGCAGCAGGTATGTTCCTGGAATTCTGCTTGCAGCAGTAAAAGCTACAGTTCAGCAGAAGGAATAATAGTCACAATTGTCACTGAAGTGTTTTGACACTTGTTCCTAAAGCTCCTTCAGAACATACACAGAGCAGATCATTTATTTTAATGAAATTCTGTCTAACACAGGCTATTACTCACTCTCCCTTCTCTGATTTCTGTGAAGTGCCAGCTCAGAGGATGCTCTTAATGAAGAGCCTGAAGAGGCTTCCTGGGATTTGCAGCTATGAGCTTCTCCCAGCACGTTTGTGTTTTGAGAGAGAGATATTACTGAAGTGGCAGAAATTCAGAGTGTGGAAGTTCACCAGCAGAGTGAAGCTCTCCCAAGGACATCCTTGTATTTTTTTTTTTTCAGGGAAAAACTGAAAAAGAGAGGTTTGTCTAATATGTACATCAAGTATGGGTGGGAGAAAGAATGTGGAGAAGTCATTCTGCATCCTTTGAATCCCCTTGGCCTTCGGACAGAGCAGTGCCTGTATCTCTGTGCTCAGCTCTGAGCTGCAATGTGTGAGCAAGCCTAAGTATGATAAATACCTTTATGGCTCAGTCACCACAGCAGCCTGCAGACTTTTAGCCACACAAGAACTCCTGCCCTAACAAAAGCAGTGTGCTGTGGTCATTCACACCAAGCAATCCCTCTGTCCACGGATAATAAATATTTGGCTATGCTGGAAATATCCTGAGTGCAAAAAGCGTGCCCTCCCTCTTTTGTCAGGGCATCTGGTCCCTGAAAAAAATGTCACCTTGCTGAACAGCATTTAAATCAAAGTGAAGTTTAGATTCCAGCTCTGATTCAGATATTTATAAACCTGTCATCTGCATTTCTGTGGAAGGAATGGGTTGACTAATAGCCAAATTGCTCCAGGAAATGCAGAGGAAGACCATTTGGAGGTCAGATAATGTTTAATCAGGAAACTTTTCAGCACATCTTTGATGTTCTTATTAATTTTATCTTTTCCCTGATTCATAAATAATATCCATCTGGAGAAACTTAGATGCATTTAGTTATGTTTTATTAAGCAGGAAGTAATCCACTAGTCACACGTTTTTAGGAAATCACACTTGGCTTTATCTTCTCTTTCCGTGGAGAGTAGAATACACACATGGCAAAATCCCCTCCCAGCAATGTCTCTGCTACAACCACAGATTTTTCCTGTATTTCTCTCTTGTTGGATCACCTGAGAATAAACCCAAGCACCAACAAAATTTTCTGTTTACCCTGGATGTCTTGAAATACCACGGCTCTCAGGAATTACTTTGTTGTTTTATTTAAAGGGTATGTACTACAATTGATTCCAGCGCATCATGACATTTACAAAAGTGCTTTTTGCAAGAAGCCTACTAATCTAGGTAAGGAAAGAAAGCATAAGGAATTTAAGGTGATCCTTGCTGTTCTGCAGGAAATTTGTGTGGGCCAAAGGGGGTAGATGTGGAAGGCCCAGGGGAGAGGCAGGGCAGGCAGCCCACGGTGAGTGCAGGGTCAAGCTCATGACCTCCCCTTTGGGACAGATGGACACAGGGGTCCCAGAGGTGACCCAATGCCACCCATCCAAGGGGGTGGCTTAGGTCAAAGCTGTTTCTCACCTCTGTTCCCCCCTCCATGGTACCCTGCATGCCACATGCACGCTGGGAGGGCTCTGGGCACCCTCTGGAGTGTTGCTTTGTGTGGGCAATGGCACGGGGTGATTGAGTTATTCTGCCACATGCTATGGGATGTCATTGTCACGGGGAATCAACATTTTTCTTCCCTCACCAGAGTTCCTGTGGGAAATGATGCTGTGATGTCTCATCGTAGCTGAATTTATGAATTATTCCGGCCTCTGTAGTTGCTCATCGAGTACTTTGCTAAGATATTCAAACCTAAAAAGGTAGGAAGTAAATGAAGAGAAGCTGTGATAATTCTCAAAATAAATCTGAATAGAGATTTTGGACTTTGGTCTGACATCTTATGCAAGGCATTCTCCTCTTTCTGGTTGGTAGCAGAGGGAAGAGAGCTTTTTAGCTTTTACATAAATGCCACTCAGCAATCCATAGCCTAAGGCTGAACTGAGCTACTTTTGAAACAAGAATGATCCACTGGATCAAATAATCAGAAGTTTTCTTTTTTTGTCTTTCCAGCTTAACTATTGTAGATGAAAGATACATTTCAGATATGTTCCTAAAGTCTTTTGCCATCCCCAGGCATACTTTTTACTTTGTACAATTACAAATTCTGATGCAATTTCAAACCAGTAGGCCTTTAAAAATCCTTATATTGTAAAAATTCTGTGCAAGTGATATTGGGAGACTTACATGTGTGATTTTTAAAAATAACTTTCACAGTGTGTAGATCAGGACCTGTACAATCCTCCCCTACTGAAGACTTGTGAAAGTACCTGCCCTTTTTTAAATTGCTTTGTTAAAGCAGTGAGCTTTATCTACATTGAATTTGTGATCCTCTTCTTCCTCCTGCTGCCCTCTACCTAAAATCTACAACACCTCTGACCAGTTTCTGGTCTGATATTGCAAGAGGTTTGTCCAGGATATTATATTTATTTCTGGGAGAAATAGCTGAACAAAGGGAGAGGTCCTATTAATGTCCCAGCAAGCAGCATGAGCTCAACCTTTACAAAGTCCACAAAGGAGTTCACAGTGAGAATTACAGGTACTGTAAAAACACAGAAAAACATAATCATTTAGACAAATTGCAATTATGTTGGAACGGTACAAATTTAAATATAAGTGGTTTTTGGAGGTAGAGGCACTGTGTGCTGTAAGTGCACACAGTGCTTTAAATTTACTGATGAATAGCAAACAGAGCTCTTTGGGAAAACTGCTCTGTAAAATTGAAATTTAAATGATGGGGGTTTTTTCACTTAAGCACATTTTTCAAATTTTTTTTTTTTTTTTTTTTTTTTTTTTTTAAGTGGGAGGTGATTTGCCTGTATTCCCTTCCAGCTTTTCCAGATGATAATTCCCTGCTTCCACCTGGCTCTAGGAGTCATTAGTGGGTGACAGCTCTCTGAGGCATCCATAGAGCTCCTCTGCCCTGCCTGTTTGAACTGCCATGTTTCAGATGTGTTATCAAGACATTGCTATTGTGCAGATACAGATTAGTTCTTGAGACTGATTTTTCTGCTTCACCAGTTCTTTTGTAGCTGCCAGAACTAATTGCTTACATTACATTACCAGTCTGGGCCTCCATCACTCCCTGGATGATGCCATCCATTGGAATACAGCTGCATACTTAAATGCAGTTTTTAACTATATTTTACCATTTCTGCCCATGTTTACAACTGACAGAATTGTCCCTGATTTTTTTTCTCTGACCCCAACTACGTGCCAGAAATTGTATAACAGCTGAACTGATTCACTTGCCTTTTCTACCTCCAGAATTCCCAGAGTTTTCTGATTTAATGGGAGTTTAACAAAGCTACGTATAAATTCTGCGTACAAATAATTTTTCCTTTCTGAGACTGGGTAAAGTTGTTCAGAGCAACATTCTAGGGACCACTGATACTTAAATCAGTTAGAAAACTTAAATCTTCAGGAAGGCAGAAGGAAAATCTGGAAATGCATCAAAGCCTATCTTTATTACATAACAAAGGTTTTTTTTTTTATTGTCCAGCTGTATTGCATCTTCATTCCAAGACATAAAAACCTCTATATCCACTAACTGTGCTGTGCTGTGACACCAACACTGGCTGTCAAAATAAATTCCTGGATGATGCCTGCACATTCAAATACTCATGGTAATTTTAATTAAAACTTTTCTTATAACTCAAGAGATATATTTTGTATAGTCCTTACCATTCCTTCCTAATATGCATTTAGAAGGAAAATTGTAGTTTTGCTGAGCAGAAGTAAATGAATGTGTGTGTATATATATGAATTTGACAAAAAACAATCCAAAATTTTAATATATCTTTGTAGTTTTACAGGGTGAAGACATTAATTTTTATCTGTTCTTTATATCACTGTTGCTTAAATGTTGAAGTTTAGCTGTTATTAATATTGTTAATAATAATAGCTACAATGCACTCTGACACCATGTGAATAAAACCAAGGTTTATAAATGGCATAAGAGTAAGATAGTGCTGTGTTTGGTAACTGGAGTTTTAAACACTTCATATTCAAACCAAAATAAAGAGGTGTAACTGATGGGAAGATTCTCTCAAGATTTGTAGCAACTCTTTGAATATTGTTCATTTTTTGAGGGATAACATTTTTCACCCTAAGCAGAACAAATTTTTTTTTCCATGAAAATTGATATGGAATAGCTTTTAAATGTTAAATGTGACATTTCTTAATAAGCCAAGTTTTCATCATTGCAGGTTGTCTGGACATCAGCTGACCTTTTATTTTGAAGAGAGAACTTCACTGTTCTACATGCTAACCAATAGTTGTTAAACAACCTTAAAAGGCACTCAGGGTGATTTGTTCTAGCTCTGGCTTCCTTCAGACACATGATGCAGAGCAATTAGTGACTGGGGACACACAGCTGAAGGCATTTCACTGCTTTATTTGCTCTGCCTCTGAGTTACCAGACTTGTGAGCATGTGTCTGCCACGTGGAACTGAATTTGTACTTGAGTAAGGATTGAGTCCAAAGTGACAATTTTGGGTGACCCACTTTTGTTCTTGATATTTTCAATTCCAAAGGCTTTCAACTCTCCTCATCACTCCTTCAGCTTCTTCTCACCTACCCCTTTCCTTATTTCGGTTTGTTAGTTGCTATTAAATGAAACCTGATGCTTTTCCTAAATAGTATTACACTTCTCCAAGCTGAAAAACCTTTAGAGAGTCATGAGGTGAGGCACATCCTAAAACTTCTCAGATTGTTTTGTTGCCTGGTTCTACATCTCAGCTCGCAGGAGGAGCGTTCCCCGACCTGCACAACTTCAAGAGTGGGATGTTGGAAAGAGGGTCTAACATAAAAAGGGGAGATTGGAAGTTTTACCTCTGCCACAGAGAATATGGGACAAATGTAGAGGAGGAGAGGGGCTGAGCAGCAGGAAAGCAGCTGAAGTCATGAACCAAAATAAGCATCACAAGCAAGATGTACTGTGATTTCCTGCAGACTGTATCTCCTCTCAGATCATTGCAGCTATTTCCTTGTGGGAGAGGGGCAGCAGAATTTATTCCAGTGGTTTCAGAATTAGATTTCTCAAAAGGAGAAAGGAGTGGGGAGGAGCACAAACCACTGTGGCTGTATGGGATGCTGATTTAATTTACATTTGTGGTGATTGGATTGCAGTAATTTCCCTGGAGAGCAGCTTCTGAGATAATAATTTCCAAAGACAAGCTTAGCCATGGTGAGCTGAGGACTTCCTGAAACAGGATGGCCTACTGAGAAAAATGTCTTTTTAAACTCATGTGGGTTCACCCAAATTTAATAGGAATTCAAAGGATAGGAAAGCACGGAGAGACTATCTTGCAGGCACAGTAAGTTCATTTGAGGGAAAAATTCTGTGTTGGTAAAATTGTTTGCTATAAAATGATCTTTCAGGCAATTGCATTCAATATTCTTTAAAAAAGATCTGTGGGGAGTTTGGGAGAGATTAATAAAGAGCCTGGTATATTTTCAGTTCTCCATGCTAAGTATTCAAAATTCTGCACACCCTTAAATTTCTTAGAGCACAAGAGTGGATAGGGTTTAGCCATAATCACATGGCATGATAGGAGAAAAATCTCAAGTTCTGACTGGTTTTGGTTTCAGTCCCACTTTTGTGCTAATGTTGTCACCTGTCTCCCTACAGAGAAGAAGTTTCAGTCCTCTTCTTTTCCTGGAGGGTTTCAGTCCAGCCCACCATGGTCCACCTCGAGAGATATTAGTCATTTTTTATGAGTAAAAAGAGGGAAAGAGTGAAAACAATGAGTTCTGATTATATGCTAGGATAAACAAAGAGTGAAGCCAAAACAACACAAGAAAACCTTTTATTATCTGTCTCTGAGCATGGTAAGTTAGAGCATTTATGGGCCAGGTTTGGGGTATATTTGGGGTATATTTGGGCTGCTTTTCCTGTTTGCTTAACACAAGTGAGCTGCAGACTCTGAAGGCCCAGCATAGTGGGGATTCTGGCTCTGTTGCAAAATCACCTTTGGTGTCTCTATTAATTAGGCAGCAGGGCTGTCATGCTGCCTTAGCTATGATCCATTTGTTAAACTCACTTTGATGCTAAAAATAGTCCCCTCTTGTTAGCTTTGGCTTCCATAGGACAGCTCTTGCTTGATTTGTGATGCTGTGTGAACAGGCAGAAAGGAGCTACTGGACAGTCTGGTAAAAAACCAAGCCAGAAGTACTTGTAGCAAGGAAGGTGGAGGAAATTTGTGTCACACAAGAGAAAACCCTCAGGGAGACCTTGCTTCATCCCTTCCAAGCTGTTTGCTTCTCCTACATCCACTGCAGAATGATTGCTATCAGCTCACATCAACACTTGTCATATCCTTAGCCATCAAAAAAACTTCTAATTCACTCTGTACAAAAAAAAAAAAAAGAATTTTTGATGCTGTACACAAATAAAGAGTTTCATTTCAATGATGTCCATTTTAAAAGTGCCCCCTTGTAAGGAAAAACATCAGAAGAAATCCCTTCTATTTGCATTCTTCCAGAATTTTTTAAAACAAAGATTTAATTAAAAAAAAAAAAAGAACCTGTAAAATATTTCTGTGCTGTTGAATACATTCTTTTCAAACTCATACCCCAAAGCAAAACAAATGAATGTTTTCATATATAAAATTTCCCAGAACACTGTGAGTGAGACCTCATGAGTTCACAGGTCATGGTGCAGAAAAGTGACATCCAGGAAAGATTGTTAGATCAGCCATCGTCCACAACTGGGCTTTCTTCTGACCTTTGGCGTAAGCCTTTTAAACTCAATCTGATTTTGCCTTACTGAAAATAAGGAAGAATTGGTGGGAATATTCTAGAAAGGTTGGAAGGAGGATGTTTGACTAGGGAAGATAGTTTCAAGGTTTTAAAGTTTTCAGAAATGTTCTTGAATCCTTTGGTAACTCAGATGAAAGAAGGACAAATATTGTCCTTCATCCCAGCCTGGACTAGGACAGAGTTTCTCAGTGTGGCAAAGCCTCAGCTTTTCCTAAACACAACCCAGTGACCAAGGACCAGGCCACCACTGTATTTTTGCTCTTGAAGTGTGGAGTTTGAGTCAGGCTGTTTTTTAAGATGGATTTCAAGCACAGACTGCATTGGTATGTGGTGAGAAGAGTACTGCTTCTTTGCAGCATTTTCAGATTGTTTTGCTCAGGAGACCACAGCTGTGTGCAGTCCCCAGAAACCTGTAAGAAAAAATAATGATTTGGTTGCCAGTCAGGTGCTTTGTTAAATGCTGACAGTTTACCCAGTTTTGCTGTCACAAAGGCAAAGCCAAGATTAACTGGTAGCTCTTCTGAAGGAACCTCCTGGTAGTGCCAAGCAGAGGTGACAGTGGGGTCTCCAACAAGACCAAGAGCACTGACCATGGGGGCAGAGTTTGAACAGATTTCTCCTCCAGAGCAGCTCTCTGGATGACCAGGCCATGTAAAAGCCCATGATGTGATTTGAGTGTTGCAGCAGATGGAAGTGAAGCCCAGAGAACAGATTCATCCCTTTGGTTTTGCTTGCAGGATCCATGAGCAAATCAATTTGGAGAGGTCACAGTAATGACATTTCCAGTGTTACTTTTCTGATGGCTGGGGAAAATACTGACACTGGGGTGAGAGAAAAGACAGGCAAAGAAAGGGAAGAAAAGTGTTAGCATTAAAAAGTGATACAATCACTGTTCTACTTTAGTGTAAATTTCTCAGATTTTTTTCCAGCCCTAATTCTAACCTTTGGGAAGAGTCCTCTCAATTTCACCTGGCTGCTCTAAGGTTTTTTTACCACGAAAAACACAATTTTGCTTTAACTAACCTCTGTTTTGTCACCACATTTGTTATGAGGTGCTTGCTGGCCTCAGCATGCATAGCATGGAAATGATATATATAATTGAAAGGATTTATTTCCTCAAAGCTTCATTTGTCTTATTTATGTAGGTGCACCTAGACAGCCTGGTCTGTCTAGGTTGTTGGAGAGCGATGCTTAACAATTTAAAAAACCTGGCTATAAAGAAAAAAAAACCCACATGCAATCAATCTCTCTTTGCCATCCTGCTGTCTTTTATGCTCTTGCTGTCACTTAAAAATCTTAAGATGGAGGTGTGACCCTTACTAATACATTCCCATACGTGTCTAACACTTCTTCTTAACAGCCCCAGACTTCCTCATGCACAGCCGTGCCTGGAAGTGTGGATTTATTCTTTTATGAAATCTTAGAAAAAGGTGCAAACTGAAGTGTAAATAACATTCATCTCACCAAATCGATTGGAATGAGACTGCTGCTTTTAAGGTGGATTAGAGCTTAGGGGAAAGTTAAAATTTTCTCACTAATGTTATGTAAGGGAATGCTGAAGTACATGGGCCCCGTGTTAGCAGAGACTGATTTGTCTCAGCTTTTTCTGGTGTGTGGTGAATATTATTTGAAATACTTGGCTGTGTGCAAGAATATTTCATATTATAGATGCAAAGTGTGCTACTTTTATGACCCTGTTGCTTTTTGTTACTAATCAATTGTCATACACACAAAAGGAAAGCCATTTGGTGAGAGATGGGCTAGAAACACAAACACTAAAATGAGAAACCCACTCTGACAGCTCAGAGATAATTTCCTGACATGGCAGAGAATGAAGCAATGGTATCTCTTTGCCACAGTGGCCCATCAGACTCTGAATTTATTTTCAGATGGTTTCAGAGCATCTCTCTAGCTGTCAACACATCAAGCCTGTTGCAGAGCCCATTGATGTCAATATGAGCCTTTCCATTCACTCTTCTGAGCTTTAATCATACCCTTGAAAAGTTCAAACCTCCTAAGTGCTCTTGGGAATTTTTTATGTGTGGGGCTAGATCACTCCTAGTTCCATGTTTATTAGTGCTGTGCCATGGAGGTCTATCTAGAAATACATATCTTATTATAAGGGGGTTAAATAGAAAAAATATTTGGTATCCACTGAAACTTAGGCTCAGCCCACCCAGAGCTGTTGAAGTTTTTCCCAGAAGTTATGACATAGTCCTAAACACCTCCCTGTAATTTGTCACTCCAGAATGATGTGCCGCTGACTAAAAACGAACTCGGTGTAAAAATCTGTTGATTGGCAATTTCCAATAGGAAATCTGAAACCCCTGTGACACTGTCTGAGTGATCTGCTGTGGAGAGATGCATCCCACGCTGCAGGCATGTTCAGCTGAATGGGAAATAGGGCAGTATTTATAGAAACTGAACCTTCCTTTATGGCACCGAGAGTCTGCCTTCTCTTCCGCATGAAGACGCTTTGCCATTTCGTTTTTGAAAATGGAATTTCCAAGCTGTTGAATAGCAGAGACCCAGGCAATTACAAGTAAATCTGGGGGAAATTCAGAAGTCCAAAGCAATTTCAGATAAAAGTTAGAACACAGTAATCGGACTTCAGACAGTTCTAAAAATGGGGGTAAAAAAAAATCATCTGTATTGCAAATCAGGTTATCTTCACGAGCAAGATGCATTCTTTAATTTTATTACTGAGCTGTGGGACACATTTTTGCTGGACTTTCTGCCCTCCTGACCCTTATTTTACAAATATAGACACCTGAACTGCATGCAAACATTGTTTCAGCCTAGCAACACTCTTTGCTGACTGCTTCAAGCTGGAGTCATAACCTCACCCTGTTAATGAGGCTGATAATTAAAACCATTGTCAGCAACTTAGTTTTAAGTCAGTTAATTATTCCACTCAGGGCCCTTTTCATCGAAAAATCCAAATCCCCTCATTCAGTGCTTAGTGAAGATAATTTGGAGATAGGTCCTCATGTATACACATACATAAATTATTGGCATTTTCTTTCTCTAATAAATTAATATTTCAGATTAAAACAGTGTTTAAGGAGTTTGTTTAGAAAGACACAACATATTTAGTGGGTTTGGCCTTTCTGACAGGCAGAAACATCTTTGACTGTGGACAGCATAAATGTATTATTTAAAGTTGTAACAGTAGGAAAACCAGGTCATACTAAGATTAGAAAGCATAGTAAAAAGTCTCTGTGTGGACTTAAATCAAGGTTTAATTAGAATTTGTCATCTGGAGGTGACAGGAAAGGAAAGAGACCAAAAGTGTGTTGGCTGATCTGATCATTTGGAGCTGCAGAATGGAGCTGCAAAATTCCAAGGAGAAATCATGTGCTTCAGGAAATATAAGTACAATTGTAGAATATATAGGAAAATATAGAAAGAAATCAGAATACAGATAGTTCTGGTCATGGTTTCTGAAGAACAAAAAATGAAAGGAAAACAGATCCAGAAGAAAACTTCCTGGGATGATGAAAGGAATGGATTATCTCTCTTATGAAAAGAGAACTTGGTTATGAAAATAGCCAGAGGAAAGCTGAGTGAACAGATGTTGGTAAATGCATCTAGGGCTGAGGGATAATTATCACTAAGGAGGAGGAGACAATTAAATAAAAACTGTTTATCATGGAGGAATGAATAAATTTAGACTCAAAATTAGAAGGTTGCTAATAATCAGAAGAAAGAAGTTTCTGTTCAGAAGAATATGAGCCATTTTGAGCTGGAGTTCTTGAGACTGGGAGCAGAAATTCTGTTGTTGAAAGGATTTGAAACTGTTGGGCATGCTTTTGTTTGGTAATGTCCCATCTTCCATGGTTTACATCAGTTTCCTCCCTCATTGCTTCTCCCTCCCTCACATCCTCAGAACATTTCTCTCCCTATCCCCCTCTGATCCCCTAGAAAAGTTTACAGAGAGATGATAAAAGGATGGAGCTTTCCAGTACTCCCAAAACCATAACATTTCTGTTATTTTTTTACCCAGTTCATATCATGTAACTGTCAAATCTGGGGCTGGAGAAGAGTTCTTCCTTCAGACTGGTAGCATTTAGATTTTGCTCATTTTTGGCTTCTTTCTGTGGTATGGACACAGTAGCCTGCTTAGATGTAGCTGGGGCTTTTATTGAATTTTTTTCTTGCTATGTCAGGAAAGTGGCTTTTTGGATTCTTGGCAATAATTCTAGTTTTGGAGATTTTATTGTAGGTTTTAAGTTTGTTAAAGAAGTTAGAAAAGTTTTATGGCTTCTGTCAAGTGAAATAGATGTTATAAAGTGTTCTACAACTAAACATCTATGGCTTAGTAGCCAAGGACAGAAACAAGACTAGAGTTTTTCTGCTGAAATAAATTGAATTGGAGGATTTTAGAAAAAAAAAAAAAAAAACCCTTTTATTTTCATCCAGACCACCTAATATCCCCCTCTTTCACTATTCCTTTTATCTGTAGAGATCTGAGCTGGACTGCTTTCAGATTTCTTGTATTATTCTTTCTGATACAAAGATTTTCTACATGGCTCCATTCCAATCTCCAGTACATGTCTGACAAACTGATTTGAAGATCTACATTTGGTGATAAAGGTCACAAACCAAAAAAACAAAGCTTTGTTACCTGTTCTCTATGACACTTGTGATACCTGTTAGAGGACAGTGAAATTTCTTGTTGCCAAGGGTTCTTTTTTACTAATAGGTGCAAGAAATCTAAAAACAGAGAGAAAGGAATAAGGTCAAAGTGTAAAGATTTTTGTGGTTATATAAAAACAATTATCTCAACAATTATCTCGATATTTTCTGGGGATAGGATGTGAGATTTTCCATCAGTTAAGATGGTGCAAGACTCAAATTTGGGTGGAAGCAGTGGAGGTCTCAGGGCAGGAGATTCACACATTTGTGCTGCATAGAAAGCTGCCTATAAAACTTGTGAACAGAGTTGCTGGAATTATAACAATTTTATTTGGGGAAATACTAAAATTTTTAACCTGTAACTCCTACATTGGGATTTTTCTCTGCTTTGCTGAAGGACAAGGAGGCAGAATGTCTTGACTTGAAAAGATTACTTCTCATTCCAGCAAGCAGGACACAGACTGGGGCTACCAGGAATAACAGAACAGCCTCTTCCTTTGACATTATTCTTGTTAGATTTTTATGGGAAAGTAGTTTGAGAGTTTGGTATTGATGTCAAGCAAAATAAATGAATTTTCAATCCAAAGCCAATGAAAGTGGCAGGCCCTGCAGTAGATCCTGCAGAGTACCCTTAAATTCTTTTTTAGGAAAACAAGCTGTGTGCTTTGGTGTGTGCTAGCTCAGAGTGGGATGCAGTAAAATACAGAAAGCACTTCTCAAACACATGTGTTACATTAAGCCAGTTCAGCCAGGAGGTAACAGAACCACGAATTACCAAGGTGAGATCACCACCCTGGTTATTTGAGTTGCACTAGAAAGCACCACCATGAGGTGTTTCTCTTGACCAGGCAGAGTCCAACAGCTGAGCTGACCAACAGTGCTGTGAACTTCACAAAATTCCTGATCTGGCTGCATTGAGCTCCTCCTCATCTGTGGGAAATGGATTTTTTAGGGAATTCTCAAAGCCTGACAGAAGGCTCACACAGTGTGTGCATCTGTATGCAAACCTTGAGATAAGAAATGCTGACTTAGAAATGCCGTGGAACAGGACAGATATTATGGAGAGAGAAATGGAACTAGAAACAAGTTTCAAAGGATGGCCTTGCAAATAAGACTAGATCCTTTGGAGAAATAGAACTATAAAAGATCCATTGTAGTAGGACCCATGAGGGGTAATTTTAGATAATTGGCATTTTCAGCATGGTGTGGCAAAAGCTGATAGGCCAAGAAACGCTTATAGTGTATTGTAATTAAGAAATAGTTCACTTCTGATTGTGATGGTGTGAATTATAACATCTGTATTGTCTCTCCCTTCACATGAGACTGAGAATGGAATAAAATTTTTTAGAATATCTCTCAGTTGCCCCATCTCTAGGTCAGAAAAAGACTTAATCCAACACTCACCCAAGGACTTGTTCTGTATTTGTGCTTATATTTGTTGGGTGTATTGATATTTTCTGACAGGGTACCACACCTAGATGGCTCAAGGAAATAAAATAGATCTTTTCTTCATCCAGAGCTGTAGCAAAGTGTGGAATGCTGCATCTTTTGAGCAAGAATCCACATTTTTCTCCGTTTTGTGAGACAGCAGCAAGTTGTGCTCAGCAGAGTTTTGGAGAAGTCCAGGAGAAGAGGAAAGCACAGCTCTTTTCTTCATTATCACAAAGAATATTTCTTTTTCAAATCCATATCCTGGTCTAAATCCAGATTGTGCTTAAACCAGAAGTTTACCGATTAGATGCATTGGTCAGTATTTTCTGTGGGTTTCCTTCCGGAAGGAGATTTTGGATATTGTGGCAGTGTTTGGCTGGGGCTGCTGCATCCAGGCCAGGCTTTCAGATCCAGCCAGAGCAGCTGAATTTAGAAGATGAAAGGAAGAATCCTTCTGACAATGCAGACCTGGCACTTACCATTTGTCACTTTCTACAAGCAAGAGAGACTTTCACAAGCCCAATAGTGGGACTCCATTGAAATAACTGAAACTTCTTGCTGAGTGAATGTACCACATTTTTGAATGCAGGGATTCATCTTGACCTACTGAATTTATTCATTTTATTGACCATTTTTTTTCTTCCCTTTAATTTTGAAATTTCTTTTTTGGGAATATTTAGCTGCTGCTTTTAATAACAATATAATTTTAATGACATTTATTTCAGCAGTTTTATTTATTTCTATTTGAAGATATTTGGTTTTATTTAAAAATGAACTTTTGGTGTATGCTACATACTTCAAGGAAAAAAAAAGTGTACATATAAAGTTGCTTGGAAAATTATTGATTGATTAGAAGAATAATTGATCTTTTAACATTTTGGAGAAATTTCTTGGTGTTGGTTTCCAGGTTTGGATTTTTTAAAAGCTTTAAAGGAATTATCTTTCTAAACTTCAGCTACATTCTGTTCACTTTAGAGGTTGCCAACAGGGAAACTAAAATAATATAATGTTACTTCAGAGGTTAAAAATCTTATTTCTTAAAGGATCAACTAGTTAAAAGCATTGTGTCATTAATATCACAGAAAGGTGTCTCCTTAAGATATTTGGCAGACATAAGAGTAAAATCAGCTTTGACTTAGGGTTCTTTTAGATTAAAAAGGCACAATTATAAACAGGAATGATCAAATCAACAACTTGATGTCCTGGACAACTTTTTACTTTGTACTTTGACTGATCCACAACAGTAGAACATAACCTAGTGTTGCATTGTTCATTTGTTCTGTGGTTACATTTACATTTCTCAATAAAGGCATTATTTCAGCTAAAATCAGCCATTATCTGCTCAGCTCTCAATGAGCGTGGCTCAACTATAAAATCTCCACAGAGGGTTGCATTTTCTTGGACAGGAGACCACAAACTCATTTCAGTCAGACCTCTAAATTGCTGAGGAAACAGATTCCCACCCCCATAGCCTGGGTAGTGTGTGAACAGCCAAAATTGATGAGCAGCCTACGAAACATTTCTGTGTCTCTCCCTTGCTGCACTCAGCAACTGCCCTAAAACACGGTTTTTAAGGAAGAAAAGAGGTGCAAAGAAGACAAAATAGTTGTGTCTCCACAAAATGAACCCCAACTGTCCACCTCAGGTTTTTTACTCAGGCTGACATTTTCTCCCCTCTAGCTGGAGATATTAATTTATTGTATTAATCTGTGTAAACAAGTATTAATCTCACAGAACATGGCTAGAACAAAGACTGAGACAGAGACAACACCCAGACAGGACAGGTTTCCTTTAGAGAAACTCTAATTAATAGTCTCATTACTTTTCAATCTGGGCTTCTCTGCCTCTCTGAGGGGGAGCAGTGAAGAAGGGAAGGTCTCAGACAAAAAAAAATGCTGAAAAGGAGAGGTTTGGCTGTCGTGTGTGTTAGTGATGCATCAGTGTGCCTCGAAATTGATGTTGATGTAGCTAGGAACAGAACCAAAGCCCGGTGCCAGAGGTGGCATATTTATAATGAGACTAAATGAAGGGGCTCATTAGTCTCACAAATGGTGAAGAGCTGCCTGTTCCCTCTCTGATTATCTCTCCTCCATCTCCATTAGGAGGGTGTGCATGCAAAGGGGCGGGGAAGAAAAGCCAACGTTCTCAGGTTCAGGCTCTGAACTGGTCTGCATAGCCCCACTGGGAATTAATGAACGTCCTGGTGACTCCTCCTCCAGGCTCCCCCCACCCCAGATAAATGCAGAATTCCATTCCAAATCTAATGGAAACGAAATATTATGAATTAAACCTTTATGTTTGCCTTTGATTGGGAATAAAAAATAGGAAACAACTCCCAGAATATGTAAGAGCTCTGTGGGGGAAAAAAGAAAATAAATAAAAGGCACTATGGAGTTTGTGCTGTTTAATTCAAATGTTTGATGATCTGTGGATGTGGGTCAGGTCATAACATGCAACAAAGCCATCCTGGGTGTGATATACCAAAGCAGAAATGAGTTTTGACCCAGAGTGACTGGAAGACTGTGCAAATGACCCTTGGATACGACAGGATGGCACTCAATAAGTAATTGCAAACATTTTTTTTTTTTTTCTTTTACAGTTTTTGTTCGGAGACAAGTCGGGCAAATACTCCATCCTAATCCCAACACTGAACAAATAGTAAAAGCAGCCTCTGCTGCTGGTGCTGGGAGAAAACATTCAATTAAGTTGCTGCAGAGGCTTAGTGACAGCAGCCTTTCACCTTTGGAAACCCAGCCTCTGGTTATCTGTCTCGGGTCACTAAAGAAAACGAGTTGATGTTCTCAGGCTAAGCCCCAGGGCACATTTTGCTCAGAATCACCAAACCACAGGGTAATTTGGAGCTTTTGTCCCTGTGTACTTAGGAAAGGTCTAGGCCTGGAAAAAAAAAGAAGCTGAAATTCAAGATTAGAATGTGTTGAGAAGCAAGCAGCTTCCCAGAAAATTAAAATGCTGACATTCCCAGCAGTTTAATTGACATTAGATAACTAACATGTCAAAGCCTAAAGAAAACTACAGGCAACACAATGATGTATGAATTTGAAACCCAGATGCTGGAAACAGAGGGAGGGTTCATAAATGGTAGAAAATCAGGTGGAGAGGGATTTTAAGCAGCTAGAGGAGCAAAGTTTGACTGCCCTTAGGACCAGAGTGGTGATGTTTGCAGCACCTGCACTGGAATCTCTACATCTGCCTGTATGATACATGGACACACCTTAATCCTCCAATTATTCCTGCCTGAGTGGAGAAAAACATCAAATTCAGGACTGGGAGGGACAGAAGAATTGCATCCATCAGTCATCACCATCATCCCCATGCCTCAGCCCCTTCCAGATTGAGACAAGGGATGGATGGGCTGCAGGGATGGCATCCCCAGGCTGCCACTGCTCACAGCTGGGACTGCTGATGCAAACACCCAGTGAATTTTGGGAAGTGTTTATGATTCCCTGAAGTCCTGGTTGGGTGTCTTTTCTTCAAAGTGAGCTCATCAAGAGTGATCAGCCACTTTCTAGCTTTAAAGTAATTTTAGAGCACACGAAAGTATGGAACTGGAACAAGGAAACCTTCTTCATAGGGCAGGAGCTCAGAGATGTGGGGGTGAGGCAGAGCCAGCTGGACAGCAAATATTCCCAAATTCCTGGGGCATCTCTTCCCTCCATGCTCCCTTTTTGCCTCAGCAGCTTTCAGCATCTTTCTGAGCTGCACAAACACTTGCACTAATCCTGTGGGTCTCTGCAAAAGCCACCTTTTTTTTGTCACCTCTGACTTTTACCTCTCTACCTGCTCCCTGCCACGGACCAGTCCTCACCAGGCTCTCCCAGTTTTGTTGCACCTGGCCCCAGCACCCTACACCTGCCAGGAATTTCAGCAGGTGTTACATTTAAAAGGAGGTGAGGAGAAAAATCCTTTTTTTTCTCCACAGGGTTGCACCTGATCCAAACAGCAGACAGACCTTTTCCAGCTTGGAGCCTTTGTTTCTCCTATTTCTTCATACACCAGTAAGTGCTCAGTGGGCAGGGGGAGTTCCTGACCATGGCTTTGTCTGCATCCAAAGCTGACCAAGGTTCCTCTAACTCATCCTGGGTCCTATTCTGTGTTTAATTTTAATTTTTTCTCCTATCATTTGAGACCCAGAGTGTTCTTATTTTCTAGACTGATAAGCCACAGAGAGGCAGCCAGGTAGAATCAGAAGACTGTTAAAATGATGTGACTATGTCCCTTGGCTCAGTTTACTCACAGGATCGAAATTTAGCAGGCTTTTCTCACTGTAGAATGTCCTTCAAGAGTCTCTGTTTCATTTATTTGATTTTTCAATAGTAGAAGAAAAATCAGTTTATATGTTGGTATATTCCAGTGTGCAGATATAAGCTGGAAAGCAATATAAAACAATCTTGGGATTGCTTGTTATGGCATTAAGATTCCCAAATCTTTGTAATTCAATTTTTTTCCCCATGATGTCTGAAAATGTTCTAGTGTTTCCCTTTCCTTGGGGAGCCCAGCCCTCCCTCCCCATGCTATATACTGCTTTTATTGAAATTAGAGGCCACAGCAGCTTATTACTCTTAGGGGTGAATTTGAGTGGAATTTTGAAATGAGACACCAGTGTTTTCCAGCCACTCTAATGGTTGAATTTACCCTTTCCTCTGAATGGGAGGTGTGGGAGAAACAGGCTATTAATGCAGTTCCTCGTTAAGCAATTGTAATGGCAAGCTTTTAAAACTTGCCAGCTCCGCTCACATCACACCCTGCTTCCCAATGACCTGATTTTGATGTGCAGCAATTTGTGCAGAGGAAGCACTTTGGTAGAACCTGGCACTGTAGGAAGGAGGGGACCTGCCTGGAGCATGATTATCATCTTCCCTTACGTTTTGACCACAGGTTGTCAGCAAATAGCCTTTAGAGTTTAATTATATGATGGAGTTTGCCGAGAAGTGTGAAAGACAAAAGAACAAATAAGTGATGGAAAGCAATTTTCCCCCCTCTGCTTTACTCTGGGGCTGCCATAATTAAACTTAAAGTGCTGCTGCTTTGCTGGAAACGAAGTTAGGGAGGTGAATTGTAATTGCAAACACTGTTTGCTCAGTCACTCTTGGCAACAGCACCACGCTAACTCCGCCTTTGTGTCTCCTGTGAGTCCTCCAGATTGACAAAAACATCTTTTCTTATCCAATTTGTTATCACTGACTTCAGAAAGTCATTAAAGAATATCAGTGGAGCAGATTGGGATCTGGATTAAGAAATCAATTATTGCCAGGAAGTACCTTTGCAGACACTAATTATGCCTCGACTGACATTTACGGGATCCTTTCAATGGGATGTGTGGTCAGTTTTTAAAGGCACAGAGCAGACATCAGTGCTATGTGTAACACCCACTGCTTTTCTGCTGTCTGTGTGCCACCCCATGCTGGAGCAGGTGTGTGCTGCCATGACTATAAAATATGAAATATCTGCACATATTTGTGTACATATCTGTGTTTTCATAGATGAAAAAACACATATCTGTGTTTTCATAGATGGAAAAACACGTATCTGTGTTTTCATGTATGGAAAAATAGTCATTGGCCTGTTGGTTTAGCCAGGAATTAAATGTTATCCTGGCTCCAGATAGGCAGCACAGGCTACACTTAGCAGGATGCCTCCTGTCTCTCATGGCTCTTGTGCAGATTGCCAGAGACAGATAGATTAGGTCTCCCCAGGAAGGAGCTGATAGAAATCCGACAGGTGTATATGGGTTTAGACATCTGTGAAAGAGAGAAAGGCCACAGGATAAGTAATCCTGCTCTGAGAGATGGGAACTGCTCCAGAGATCTGTGACAGAAGCAGCCTAGACAAGGATAATTTAATAGGGAATGGGGCAGTGTCAGGGGACTGTCTCAGGCAAGGTGGGGACAGGGCTTGTTGGCACTTCTTGCTTTATCTCTGATTGATAAACACTGTCAGTGTGATTGTCTGTGGAGACAAACACTGGATCTTTCTTCTTCATGTGGCCTCAGCTGGGAACATTATTAAATCTTAAGTTAAACTGCATCCCATTCCTAACCTCTCCTCCGTCAAATCTTGATCAGGGAAATACTTGATGGGTGTATTTGTGTTTTATGAGCCCTTTCCACATCTAAAATGCATAATAGCTTAATAACTGCATTTACTGTAGGCAAAACCTCTTTGAAGAGAATGTTCAGCAGCTCCCCTGCTGCATGCAAACCCCCCACCAAAAAAAACACCAAAACCCCCAAAACAACAAAAAAATCACCCCAAACCAACAAAACATCCAAACACCCAAAGCCAAGATTGTGAAATAATGGTAAAAATGAAAGAAACTGAAGAGGAAAGCTCAGTAAATAAAGATATAAAGGAATTGTGGATTATGTCAGGGTAGATGCAATCAGTATAATTTGTGTAAGACCTAAGGAATTCCAGCACTCTTTTATGTGGCCAACATCAAAATGACCTACAATATTTGTTTGGGAGACTTGTACAGAAAAATTTAAGTCAATAATTTCTAACTCTTTGGGACTCAAGTCTCAAGGTTTTGCATTTGCTTTAGCTGCGTTGCTGGTAGTTAACTGTAAAAGCATTTATGGCATAAATCACAGACAGATTTATATTTCTTATGGTACATGTAAACCACCCTGAAAAGTCATGTCATACTTTTCATTTATTTCACCCAATTTTTAACACTGTGCATTGAAATGCACTTTTAACTATCTATGACTAAAAATCAGGCTCTCAAGTAATCAACATAGAGACAGAAATGCTGCTTAGAGCAGTTTAGAATATTGAATTTAAGGTCTATCTCTATTAATAAGACATGGACCTGAAATTTAGCTGTCTGAAGATAGATTATCCATCATATAAGTGCCAAATAAAAGGGAAAAGACCTCATTTTAGTTCTGCAAAAAATTGAAATGAATAAAACACCTGTGAATAGTTTCCTCTATGTAGTGACTCCCCTAACCAAGCACGGTGAGTGCTGCTTAATGAAAATTCCCAACTTTCTCAGCCTGTCTTTGTAAGGAAGTTCCATGTCCATGCTTTCCAGCAATGATTCAGGATTTAACTGTGGAGAGGCTCCTCAAACCTCTTTATCTCCAGTAAGTTATGATCAGTTTTACATATCCTTCATGTATCCTAATATAGATAAATATTTCTCCTGGATTTGTAAATGAAAATTATCCTCAAGTTCTGAATGAAATCAAATGTGAATGTTTCTAATCTAACAGCAGAAATTGCATCTTTCCCCCAAACCACAAGTAAAAATCAGGGATACAGGACCATTCCTCATCAATTCTCAACCTCAACAAATCCAGCATCTTGCCTTTGGGATAAATTTTTAGTTCAGCGCCTACCCTTGATTGTGTGATTCTGAGACCTGTAATATATGGATGGAGCACATTACCTCAGAAATGTGCTGCAAAACTCACAGCGCAAATCCACATAGATATAAATGTACCTTTAAAAAGATATGTGAGAAAGAATTGTGAAGTCAAAAGGAGAAAAGTCCCAGACTGTATGTCCAACTCAGAGCTGTAGCAAAAGCTGAAATTGCCAGAATTATAAGATGCAAGATTAATGCAGGGTTTGTTTCTCAGGGTCTAATGATCTCATTGAAAAGGAGTTATATGGATTAATAGCAAGTTAAGAATAATGGGGAAAATGGGGATTTGGATAGGTTTTTTTTTCTCTTCAGGGTGCTTTTAGACTATCTGGTCACATCTTGCAGAATGCTTGGTGGTGCAAAGGCACAGGTTTGCACCAGGCACCAGCTCTTCAGATATTGCAAGTGAGCAAGCAGAAACCAAATATTTGAGACTTTCAGCAGCAAACCCCACGTTACTGCCACGTCTCAAAACATAAGAAATTTCTGTGGAAGGTGTGATGAGGGGAGAGGACAAATATCCTTCTTCCTGGGAGGGGAATGCTACAGCTGCAATTACTGTTCCAATGGTAACCATAGCTGTTGCAACTGTGATTAAGTGGTTGTGGCAGAGCAGAGGAGCAGAGTGATTAAAGATGCTTGTGGGCTCTGCAGGGATGTCAAGGTAAGGCTGCTGAGAAGGATCCAGGTTCCTTCCTGTGCCAGCAGAGAGGAGGCAAATGAGGGGAATGCCTGCGGCTTCCTGAACTCCAATCTCTTGAGAGATGTTTTTCATGGATTAAAAAATGTCTGGGGCTCTGCTACAATTTGAGCAGGTACAATTTTCCAAGAGAAACCAACAAAAGGAGCAGTTCTAAAGAGGCTTAGTATTTCCACTGGCTCCACAAGAACTTGAGAATAACAGGTATAGAAATTTCCAGTCTCAGGAAAAACCACAAATGCCAGAGGCTTATGTCCAAAAAGAAGACAGAGGAGTCCTGCAACTTTATTGGAATAAAAAGAGAGAGTTTACCATGGCACAAGCCTATCTGGGCTCTGCAACAAACCTGCTGCTTGAAGCTAGCAGAAACACTAAGACCCATTTCAAGGATGCTAACAGCCATACCTTCACCCATCAAATTGTTTGTCAACACATGAGCTTTCCTCTCAATCCCTCCTCTTCTTATTTCTCACTTTGTCTTTACAAACCCTAGTTATGAACTGAACCCTTTTTAACAACCTGCAACACTTGAAACACTCCCTCCTGACTTTTCCACCTCTGCTCCCTGCAAGAGGTGTGGCAAGTAAATCCAGACAATAAAGCAGACACTGGCAGGTCATATTAGGTCATTAATCACTAGAGGTCCTTGCCCATGGCTACTGATAGATGAGGTCTCCCATCTTTTTCCTCCTGCTGGGAAGTCCAAATCTCCAGGGTTTTAGAGACCTTGACCTGAGTGTGGAATGTCCACCTGTGTCCAGCTGTCCTGGCTGGATGTTACAGACAGCAAAGTCCAGAGGCAGTGTCTCTGCAGACTGGGCTTCCTGTTCAAGCCATCCCAAACTAACTCAAGTAAACATTAAAAAAAAAAAAAAAAAGTTAAATTATAAAATAAATTTTAAAATACTCAAATGACCTCAAATAACCCCTCTGACCTAAAGCAACCCCGAATGTGACCTCAAATGACCCCTATGACCTGAAGTAACCCCAAATGTGACCTCAAATGACCCCCAATCATGACCTCAAATGACCCTGAGCGGGGTCTCAAATGACCTAAAGTAACCCCTGGAAAAAAAACAAAAAACAAAAAATCTTAAATGACCTCAAGTAACCCCTGTGACCTCAAATGACACCTATGACCTGAAGTAACCCCAATCATGACCTCAAATGACCCCATGACCTGAAATAACCCCAAATGTGACCTAAAATAACCCCTATGACCTGAAGTAACCTCAATCATGACCTTAAATTACCCCGAGCAGGGTCTCAAATGACCTAAAGTAACCCCTGGAAAAACAAAAAAATTCTCAGATGACCTCAAGTAACCCCTGTGACCTCAAATGGCACCTATGACCTGAAGTAACCCCAAATTTGACCTCAAATGGCCCCTATGGCCTGTAGTAACCCTGATCAGGGCCTCAAATGACCTCAAGTAAACTGTACTTGAAAATAATCCAGAATGTCTGGCCCAGCAGCCCTTGGTGCTGGCATGACTTCATTCAGGCCATGGCAACCCATGGTCAGTCCCCATTCCCCACTGGAATTAGGCACTGGCCATATAGGGCTGTTAGAGGGTGAACAAGCTTTGCTGACCACAGACCCAGTTCCCAAATCATCTCATGGAGGGAATCACGGAGAGAAATTGAGACAAGCCTTATTTAGGTTTTTATTTTGTTTTAATTAAGGGAAAAAAAAAAGACACTTTGCCCTTGTTGAGATGTTCTACAGCAAATTTATATTATGATGAAGAATTGCTGCTGGTGCACTGTTGCTGTGGTGACTGGTTCCTGTTGTTCTTCAACTCTCAGCAGTCCAACACAGGGGGCTCATCTGAGAGACCAGGCAGGGTATTCAGTTGTCTGTCTTCTGTCTCTACAGCAGCAATCCCAAAAGCCCAATGATGTCCCTTTGGGTCTTTGAAATACCCATTTCTGTCATGGTCTATGCTGAGGATGCAGGAGGCTCTCTTATCCAGGCCAGCAACTCCCAGATAAATTCACCTCAGCTGCTGAGATCCTGCTGTCACCCCAGAAATACAAATGGGTTCTGCTCCCACATACCTTGGTGGCATCAGGGTACATTGGTGTCCACCAAAGCTGTGCCTTTGTGGGTCAGATGTGCCAGAACATGGGATCCACACAGTCCAACAGATCCTACTGTCCCTTTCCTCCACCTGGCTAGAGGCAGGGCCCCTCTAATCTTGGTCCAGGTACACATTGGTCTCCTCCTGTAAACATGTTCCTGAGGTCCCTTCAAGAGAATCAGAAAAATATTGTCATTCCTATACCAACCGGAGTTCTGTCCACGAGAGACCAGAGCACTGCTGACTCTAGATGAGCTCCTTCTGGTAGATGTTCCTCTTTTCTGTTCAGGTACCCAGGACTGCTAAGGAAGAGAGGAGTTTTCCATCCCATGTTCCTGAAAGAAAAAAACAGAGGTTACCTTGTAGAGTGTATCCTCTCTCCCTGGCAGGGGAACATCTGCTCCTAAAGGCAGAGACTGGCTGGTTCTGGTGAGAAGTGGTAAATCCCTTCCTGAAGCTCCTGTCTCACTTTCTGGTGGCCTTCTTCAATCAAGCTCCAGACGTGCTCAGGCAGCTTTGTTTCCATGGACAAGACATGGGTGTATAACAGGGCAGTGACAGTGTTCTTGTAAATTCTTAACCTGCTGACCAGTGCTCCCACCTTGTCCTCTCCTTCCCTCCACTGCAGCATCTCCAGCTAACGGGAGGATCTCTCTGGTCTGAGGCGTGCAAATCTCAACCACATCTGCGACGTGCACTGTACAGCCTTGGGGCTCTTAGGGAAAAATGATCTCCTTGTTCCACTGTGCTCCATTTGCCCTGGTGCACCTGGGGGGTCTTCTTTACAAAGGCATCCATCCTTCACACTCACCAGCAGTCACCACCAGAGGCTGAGAGGTTCCTGGGTTCTCCTGGTGCCCTGGGCATAGACCACATCCCAGCACAGGGATCCCAGCTGCCTGGCCTCACTCCTGTCCACAGGGGTGTCACTGGCTCTGGTGTCCCAGAGGCGGAGCAGCCAGGCCAGGATGGACTCGTTGCTCTGGGGGGCGAGCTCCCTCCACAGGTCTGGGGACACAGAGAGAGTGATGACCCCTGGCTCTGGCTCTTCTGCTGGGTGTGAGGGTCCAGCCAGCTCCTCATCAGTGACTCTGTGGATGGATTTGCTCTTGGATTTCTTCTTCTGAACAGGGGCAGCTGCTGCTGGCTCGGGCTGTCCTGGCTCGGTGACGGTCTGTGTGGAAGCACTGACTGCCCTTTGGGTTCCTCTTCCCTCTGTGGCACGCTGTGCAGACGTGGTGCCTGTTTCCCTGCTTTTGGTTTCTCTTCCCTCTGGGGCAAGCTGTGCACATGTGGTGCCTGTTGCTGTGTTTTGGGTTCCTTTTCCCTCTGTGGCAGGCTGTGCAGACTTGGTGCCTGTTTCCCTGCTTTTGGTTTCTCTTCCCTCTGAGGCAGGCTGTGCAGATGTGGTGCCTGTTGCTGTGTTTTGGGTTCCTTTTCCCTCTGAGGCAGGCTGTGCAGACGTGGTGCCTGTTGACTGTCTCCTCTCCTCTTCCTTGAGAAGATGTTGTGCCACACCGGGTCATGTTGCGTTCCCAAGCAAGGTGTACACGATGCAGGCTGTACAGAGAAGACAAAGCAGAACTAACAAGATTATGCCATCTTCGACATCCAGAAAGAACTCAATGCTTTCAAAAACTGCTGTGTCAGGTCTGAAAGGCTGGAAGAAACCATTCCCTACTCTTAACCCCAGTGGTTGGGTGTGATTGCTGAGGAGGATGCAAATGTAACAGCCCAGACTACAACAAACAAACAAAACTGAATGTATATTATGAATGATGTTCACTGCCTCAGAGGTTATCATGTAATAGACATAATAAACCAATAAAGCAATTTTCATACCATTCCCTGGTCTCAACAGGAGCATTACAGCAGGCAGGTAGTTCCCCTGTGCAGAAAAATATAGAGAGCAAGGTATAAGACCCATGTAAGCATGTTGATCATCGTGGTGAATAGGTGTTCTTTTGTAATACAAAATTGTAATTCTGACTTCTCTCAGGACTGGCCCCACATTGGGTGCCAAAATATATACTAGTCTGAAAATAAACCAGTGGGAGATTCTAAGTCAGAACTACAATTTAATAGGGAAATTAAAGTAAATGCAATAATACAGAAACACTGACAGAGTCAGGATACAGCCTGGCACCCTGGGGGTCAGAGTGGTGGCAGCAGTCCTATTGAATGGTGGCTGCAGTCCTCCTGGAGTGACAAATGTGGTTCTGTTGAAGGATCTGTGATCCTGTGGAAGGGTCTGGTCTCCTTCTGAAGGTCCAGTGGTGGTTATGTAACTCTTGTCCCCTGGGAATCCTGTAGAAAAAGCTGCTCTGGTTATATCCAGGTAGGTGTTTGGCTCCTCCCCCTGGGCGGAGCAGCTCACAATGGGATGATGGAATTTATGAGGCATGCAGTGAGACTTGATAGTCCATTAACAGATAGAGATAGCCTCCCAGGGACTGCAGTGACCTCAAGAAACCCCAAATGACCTCAAGAAACCCCTATCAGAGCTTCCAATGACCTCAATAAACCCCAAATGACCCCAAGAAACCGCTGTGACCTCAGGCAGCCCCTGGGGTTCTGCACCCTCAGTTCCCAGGGAGGAGCAGCCTGCAGCAGCCCAGGTACCAGAACCAGAACCAGGTCCCAGAACCAGGCTGGCAGGGGCAAGGAGGCAAAGCAGACTCTCCCACAGCTTCCATCCCTGCCTATTCCCTCCATGCATCTTCCCAAGGAGCTGGCTCCTCAGCAGCAGGATCTGAGCAAGCCAGAGGACTCACCAGGCTCATGGTAGCCCTTCAGTTTTACCACACACAGTCAGTACAGAACCTTAAACTGGGTTAAAAAACCCAAAAGTGATGAATATTGTTCCACAGAGAAAAAGTGTAAAACAACTCAGTGGACACAACACTGTTCATGTCTCGTTCTTCCTGGCCTCTCCCAGCCCTGCACCACGTGTTTGAAGGGAATGGGCAGAGGCAGGATGGATATAACACCCAGAGTGCTCGTTCCCATCCACACACATTCACCAGTAGTGCTGGAACCAAATGCACCTGCTCATCCTGCCCACTTAGCAAAGGAACAGCTGAACAATTGTTCCCCCTTTGGCATAAAATTCACACCAGACAGAGAAGTTCCCATGCTTACCAGGAAACACTTCTTGGTCCAGCAAGGGCTCCAGTGTGGTGAGCCCGGGTACAATAGCAGATCCTGACACCCTTAACAATCCATTTCTAATGTTCTTTCTTACAAATGGCACATCGACTCCTTCCCAGGCAGTGTCCTGGTGGCTGCCCCCTTCCCTTTCATCCTGGGGCTCCCTGCAGTTTTTCCAGTTGGGTACTGTAAAAACTGTGCCATTATCCTTGCCTGCACCATTGCCTCTTTCTCATTCCTTCTTCCACATCATTCATATACCCGAGATCCCTTTCCAACCAGTTCCTGGAAGACTCAGCCACCTCTCCACCCCTTGCATGTGGGCTCTCACCCTCCCACAGCCACCAAACTCTGTAAAATCACTCAACTCCCCAGTGACCCAAACAAAATCCCTTCGTGTATCAGGCCAGGCTTTGGTGACACATCCTCGCCAAAGGTGGTCCCTGTGCCACACACCACAGTCTGTCCCTGTGCCACACACTGCACACCACAGCCTGTCCCTGTGCCACACACCACAGCCTGTCCCTGTGTCACACACCACAGCCTGTCCCTGTGCCACACACTGCACACCACAGCCTGTCCCTGTGTCACACACCACAGCCTGTCCCTGTGCCACACACTGCACACCACAGCCTGTCCCTGTGCCACACAGGGCACACCACAGCCTGTCCCTGTGCCACACACTGCACACCACAGCCTGTCCCTGTGCCACACACTGCACACCACAGCCTGTCCCTGTGCCTCACATGGCACACCACAGCCTGTCCCTGTGCCTCACAGGGCACACCACAGCCTGTCCCTGTGCCACACACTGCACACCACAGCCTGTCCCTGTGCCTCACACTGCACACCACAGCCTGTCCCTATGCCATACACCACAGCCTGTCCCTGTGCCACACAGGGCACACCACAGCCTGTCCCTGTGCCTCACACTGCACACCAAGGCCTGTCCCTGTGCCATACAAGGACACAAATGGGTTCTGCTCCCACATACCTTGGTGGCATCAGGGTACATTGGTGTCCACCAAAGCTGTGCCTTTGTGGGTCAGATGTGCCAGAACATGGGATCCACACAGTCCAACAGATCCTACTGTCCCTTTCCTCCACCTGGCTAGAGACAGGACCTTCTAATCCTGGTCCAGGGACAGGGCACACCACAGCCTGTCCCTGTGCCACACAGGGCACACCACAGCCTGTCCCTGTGCCATACACTGCACACCAAGGCCTGTCCCTGTGCCCCACACTGCACACCTGTCCCTGTGCCCCACACCACAGCCCGTCCCTGTATCTCCCACCCCACACCAAATCCAGTTCCCGTCCAGCCGCAGTGCCCAGAGCCCCCCACACACCCAATCCAGCCCCACCCAGCCCCGGGCCGCCCTGCCAGCGCCACAAGCTCTGCGCAGCACCACATCACCAGGTCCCTCCACCGTGGTACCAAAATGTCCCAGGGATTGCCGGGGCTGTAGGATCGATACCTCCCTGCTTTCCCTCTCCTGGAAGCCGGCGGTACAAACGACTTGCAGCTGGCCTCTATATTAGCCTGCAGGTTTTGAAGGCAGAGGACTTCCCAGTCCTCGCTGCTCTTTCCGTACCACACCGCCTCCCGCTGCTGTTTGCCTGAGCCATGTTTCTCCACATTCCCCTTGGACAAATCCTTCCCCACACCATCCCCTTGCTGCCCGCTCTGGGCGTGGGCTGCCGCGGCATTTTCTCTTATCTCTCCCCCTCGGTACCCACCGGCTGAGACACCGGGGAGGCACAGCCTTCCCCAGCCGCCTACCTTGAATAATTCCCCCTAGAACCTACTATTTTACCCCAAAGTTCAGAAGTTCAGGTTTGTGCAGACCCACTTCTCTGTTTCAGGAGCCAAGCTGTCTGAGCTCTGCAGCAAACCTGCTGCTTGGAGATAGTAGAGACATTAAGACCCATTTCAAAGATGTTAGCTCCCATATCTTCACCCATCAAATAATTTTTAAAGACATCACCTTTCCTCTCATCAGCAATCAGCTCCTGGAGTTTTACTGCGGAACCACTTATTTATTTGTGAGCTTATTACAGTGTGAGTGGGCTGGAAAGTTAAATGGCAACCAGTCCTTCAACCAAATACATTAATCTGCATAGCATGAGTCTCCTCATCCTTTTGTTTTTATTTATTTATTATTATTATTATTATTATTTTGTGTTTAATGCTTCTCCAGCCCCCCAAGTGCGGAGTTGAGGCAGCGCAGGAGCCTGTTCTGCGTGTCTCTAAAGAATACATTAGAGCTGCCCCGCACAAAAGGGGGCACCCCCCGGGACAGCAGCCCCGTTAATTACCCCGCTGCTTTCCCTGCCATTCATCCCCGGCGTGTGAGGAAGACAAGGAGGCAATGACAGATGGGCGAGCACAAAAGCTGTGAAAAGTCAGCGATGCTCAGAGCTTTTGCAAGCGCGATAATGACCTGGAGATGATCTGATTTTTGTAAAGAGAGGCTTGTTCTGCAATTGTCATCACCACAGTCTCACGTCAGAAAAGGCTGGCTTTTTAAATTTATGCATCTCCTCTGCCTTTCTTGAGTTCTGCCAGTCACTTTTCCCATACTTCTAAACAACGCAGAGTACAAACACTAATTCTAATTCCCAGTGTGTCCAACAATCAGAGCAGGATGAGTTGCGAACAAGTTTTAGTCTAGATTTTTTTCTGGTGACTGTATGAAATTTAATTCCTATTTCTTCTTCTGTAAAACAGGAAAGATTTATATTTGCAGATTATTTTTAAATGAATGGTGATGTACAGGTTGGCAGTAGAAATAACATTTGTTTATCATGAAAGTTGAAGTTTTTTTGTACTTTGATGTTTTGCCTTTCATTGCGAATGCCATGATTTTGTATGCTTAGAAAGCTCTCAAAAAGCCCATCCTTTTTTCATGCAAATTTATTTAATACATCTGAGTCAGTGAAGAATATATTTAAGAAAGCTTTTACTCTTCCAGTTTAATTATTTTTGGTCTGAAAAAAAATTTTAAATTACTATTAGCTTGCATCTTGTGTTCATTTTATTTGAAAGCAAACAAGATTTAAACAAATTATGTAAACCAAATAACCAGTTCAAGTAACTGAATAAGCCACCAACAACCCTCTTAACATCTGCTGCCAATTTTAGTTGTTTATTTAGCAGTTGAGATGAACATGGAGGAAATATTTGGTCTAAGGAGTTACCTGTGGTTTGACTTAGATACAGTCTCTACTGCATTTCAGGTTGAGCTCCTTTTCTTTATCCCAGACACATTAGACCAGGGTCTTAAAATTTTCCTACTGGGGTCCACATTAATTTTGTGCTGTTTTACTTCCCAGCTTAATACCTGTAATTTCACTCAAAGACTAAAAAATTCATCTGAAGCTGAAAAATACCTTAGAAACCATGTTAGGCTTTCATTTTCTTCTATCATCTTGATTTATGGATACTGAATAGAGTTCAGAATATGAAATACTCATATCAATGCAGTAGTAGTGAGAAAAATAAGTAAAAAGGGGAAAAAAAAAACTATACCTGTGTTCTGACACAAAGATTTGCAGGTTTTGAGTTATATCAATAAATTACCTTCCCTGAATAATTTAAGCCTTATCTCCCAACATATTGCAGTTAGTGTGGATGTTTAATTTTATGTAAAGTGAACACAGCAACCTTTTCTTCTGCTCTAGGAGGGATTTTTCATGGCACTGTCAGCATTAGAGCAGTGGAGATCACAGAAGCCCAGAGTGGGCCAGGTTGGAAGGGACCACAGGGGGTCATCTGCTCCAGCAGGGCCATCCCAGAGCACATGGCACAGGATTATGTCCAGAAAGTTCTGGAATATCTCCAGTGAAGGAGAATCTTCACCTCCCTAGACAACTTGTCCCAATGCTCAGTCACTGCACAGCTAAGTCTTTCCTCATATTCAGGTGGAACCTCCTGCTCATCAGTTTCTGCCTTTTCCTCTTGTCCTTGCTTGGCTCCTGACACCCTCCTGATACCCTCCCCTCTGATCCTGGTGGACATTGAAGTCCCCCTCTCAGTCACCTTGATGTCCTGAGCTCTGAGCACAACTTCCAGTCCTAGCTGCTTGCATCATCCCACCAGGATGTATGTTCTATACATCAGGGAATAATCCAACACACTGCGTGTAAAAGTACGCAGTCTTGGCCACTTTCTCTGGCCTTAGGGTTATGCTGTCATTTCATACAGAAGGTTGGAAATGGTATTTAGCAGTCAAAGCTTCCAAAAATCATTAAAATTTAATTTGCTTTTGGGGAGGGAGGCGTAAAGCACAGGAGATTATGTTCAGTTTATGAGCCCTGACCTTTCCTGCTTAGCCATTTCTCCAGTTTAATTTTGGTTCATGAAGTGCATATTTCATATGGCTCTGGTTATTATTACCTACTTCTTATTTTATTATTACTTGAATGTATATGGGAGGCTATCATTTCCTTTATTGCTGTGGGAGACAGCATCCTGCATCAGGCAGGAAGTGCATGGGGGAAACAGTTAAATGTTCTCCGTGCTGAGACTGCAGCCAGCTTCAGGAGAGGGAGCTGAACAGATGCTCTGCACCTCCAGACGTGTTCCTGCCATCAGTGCTGAGAGGACATCAAGGTTTTTAATAGCAAAATGTCTGGGCTCCCTCAAGCCCTGCTGATTTCCCAACCATCTGAGCGGATGTTCAGACCAGTCACTTAAAGACTCTATTGCAGCTGAGTGATGTTTCCCTTTTTCCGAGTGCTTTTGTAGCTGCTCAGTAATGATCATCATGGGTCACTGTTTATTATCCCAGCTTCACAGCAATGTTGTTTTTCACAGCCCCCCACATGACTGTTTTCATTCCATTCTCTCTATCCTTTTTGGCTTTGAACTCTTCTTAATCCCGGACAGAGAAAAAGCGCCAAACAATCAAAAAATGCAATGTCCCCAGCCAAAATAATGTGCCTGGTTAGTAGTCAGATCCCTAAAACTGAGTAGAAAGATGTGGTCCTATCTCTTAATGCATCCAATTTCTTCCAAACTCTCTCCCCAGCTGCCCCTAAGCAGAACTGAGCAAGCAGACAAAGATAAACCATCCGATTAAAGGGACTTTAAGCTGTGAAGTCCTTGTACCTGCACCCATGGTCAAATCTCCCAAGACAAAAAGAGCCAGAGAGGGCTCAAGACTAATGAGCAGGTCTAAAACATGCAGCTGGAAGAACACTGAGTAAATGTATCATGGTGTTTAATAAAATGTAGATGGTGGCACGGCTGCTCTGTTCATTGTGTAGTGTGTGTATGTGCAGGAAGGTCTCCTTTAAGCAGAAAAGGAGAGGGGAAGAGTATCAGAACCAGCAGTGCTTGCAAAAAAATCTGTTCTTTAGCCAACAGGCTTCCATCTCACCATTTAGCATTTCCCAGCAAATTAATGATGGGGGAAAGGTGAAAGGAACTCAGTAAATAAGTCTGAAATCAACTCTCGCAGTGCCTCGTGGAGCTGCAGGCAGGTGATTAAAGGCCTCCTTTCATCAATATTTGATTTACACTGGGGGTTCTTCATTTTAAGTAATTTCTCCCTGTGTCTTGACAGGTGGGTTGGCTGCACAGCAGCCATCAGCACACAACCCTTCAGTGCTGGAATTGTGATTGGCAAACTGCAAACCTGCACACGGATTTGTGCTGGGTTTGACCACCTGCACTCACAACAGAACACACAAAGCTCTTCAAAGAAGCAGCACCTATAGAGGTGCAGATATTTGGAGATACAACAGGATAAAGTGCACCAAAATCCCTTGGAAAGCACTCTTCTTTGGGAACTGCTGTTATGATGTTGTAAGATCAGCCAAAACCCATCTTTAGTAAATTTCTGTGTGCCTCAGCTAGCCAAGGATGGTAAGAGTACAGAGCTTACATAGCTTGGTTGAAAGGATTTTTATCAGGAATAAGCACATCAGACAAATAGTTGGTGCCCTGTGAGCTCTGCAGCTTCTTGGATCCGAATTTATTTTTCTTAAAATCTCCCTGTTTCAAATGTGTCAGGAATTCATTCTCCCTCAGAAAAATAATTAAATGTAAAATTGAGGTGGTTTATAATTCATAAGCAAATGTCTGAATTGGGAGCTGACAGTTGAAAATTTGTAAGGAGCTAGAAGGTTTTGCTTTTCTAATCTAGTTTAGTAAATTCCATGTCACATTATTACAATGTTTGTGGGCATTTTATTGACATCTAGCTGCCGTGCAGGGCTTGTGATGATGAAGCTTGAAGCAGCAGTGGCTTATTAACAGGAGCTCTTTTGGAGAACCTCAGAAATTGAGGAGCTACACAGGACTTCTTTAAATTAGCCACTGATCACCATTTATTTGTGAGAATGTTACAGGTGAACCCTAAGGAGGATTTTTCCCCACTGCTTTTGTCTGAGGCTGTCTTGGAGTAGGAGGAGAGCATGAACTTGTTTAATTCACTCAGTGATGTTTGGTTTGAACTGAGAGACTCCGTGAGGGGCACGGGACAGAGAACAAAGCATTCCTCTTCCCATGACTCTGAGAATGTGCTGCTTCCCTCTGCAGCCAAGTTCAACTTCAGCACAGATGTCCTCTGTAAATATAACCAAGTGTCCTTCTGCCTCTTACTCCCTGAGCATCTATGTCAGCTGTGCTCACCAGTTCTGATGTAGAAATCTCTTTGTTTAAGCAAGCAGTGGGAACAAATGTCTAGGAAGTTAGCAGAGTCCCCATCAGTGAAATTCTGCAGGTAAGTTCAAACAAACTTCTGTGAGGAATGGCACAGCTCAGTCTGATTATGCAGATTTCTCTGATTTCACGGAAAGGATTCTTTCCACGATGCAACTGAGCAAGCAGGCAGTGTCAAAACTGGTGATTGCCATAAGCATCAGGGGGTAAACAACCCAGATATCTGGGATTTAAAATTGCCCTTAACTCTATTAACTGCAGTAGCATTGACAAAGCAGTGCAACACTTCTAAAAGCAAGCAAACAAACAAAACCTGGAAATTGTCTTCATTTAAGCTGAATTTTTAACATTGCTTTCCAAAGTTGTTCTCATGGTCCACTGCCAGTGTGCTGTGCAGCCTCAGAGACTGGGTCAATGAAGGGGCACATTGTGCATCTTCAAAAGAGATCAATTGCAATCCCCTGAAGACTGGGCTGCATTACCATTACACAGGATCACTAATCAGCAGCAACTTGCTATCCTGCATTGGACATGTGTTACTTATCTCCCTGCATTAGCCCCTCTTTCAAAAATCCCACCAATCTCCAGCTACCTATGGGTAGGATTGAATCAGATTATATTTTTACCCTGCTGAACCTGGGGTAAAGCGTGACTCTGACACTGGGGGATGCTGGAGTCTGAAAAAAGCAGGAATTTCTCTCTTTTTTTTCTCATTTTGCAAGGGAAATAGAAGTGGTGAGAATTAAACTAACTTTCATTAGATGCAGAAATTTGAGTGATAAAATTTATCCACATTCAAGGTGTTCTTCATATTAACATTAGGCAACATTTTCAGGAAGCTGACAACTGTAACTACTGTGTACTTCTGTGACTTTTAGTTTAGTTATTAGATGCCCACTTGTGGTGACATTTTGCTACGTGCTTGCTAAATGTATTTACATTCAGCCATTTCTTTTTTAAACAAGAGGAGAGAAAAATGGGAGGAGTACAAAACACATCGACCTTTCAAGATCGCTGGGATTAAAATACAAACTTTATTAATCACATGATTTGTTGCAGTCACCACAGGGACAACTGCACTTCCAGCTCACCCTGGCATTCTCTGGAATAAATAACCTCCAGAATCCACCACCCCTCAGCTGACTCACACTCTGTTCCCACCACGCACAGGCTGGGCTTCCCTGTGATTTATCACTGCTGCCTTAGCAGCCCTGGGCTCATTGTCTCTAGCCCTAGAAACAATATTCATTATAACTATCTGCTAAATTACCTCCATGAAGTAAAACACGGATGTAGAAGGGAACCACAAAGAAGCAGATACAATTCCAACCAAGGAATGATCTGTATCCTTGCCAGCTTCCTTCCCCCTCTGGTTTGCCACTTCTTTTTCATTTCTCCTTGTCTCTTGTCCCTGTGGTTTGCCTTCTTGGTCAGGCTGCAAAAACTGCTGCCTGTGTCCACCTGGAGAGCCCACGAGGTTGAACCCACCCCCTTCCCACGGCCTCACCTCCCCACCTCCCCTCTGAGACAGCTTTTAATTAATCTAGGGAGCCTTTCCATCCCTGAGCTACCACTCTGAAAAAACAGGGAAACCCTGGAAGCAAGTTCCCCTGACAGCAGCATGGAAACAAGATCCCCTGCACTACCAGACCACATATTCATAAAATAGTTACACAGCAATGCTGCACTGAACCATAGATCAATAATGTTTCTCATAGCAGACTCCTTGATCAAAAGAATAAATGGTTGCAGGTACGGCACTGATTCAAAATTCTATTTTCATCTGTGTACTTGGATACGTGTATTGTATTCTACAGTGGATAAATGCAGTGTTGAACTGCTGGGACCAGCAGAAATATTGTTTGTCTGTCATGATGATGATACCAGCAGATATTAAGTGGTTAGCAGTATGCAAAGTCCATAAGCACTAATCTGTCATCTTGCAGCAAATGGGGCCTCAATACCATATGTAAAGATTGTATCATAATAATTTCCTCAGTTTTCCCAGGTGTATGAGTGATTTTAATACCACTTGTTCTAAAAGTTAGGGGATTTGCTAATAAAAAGTAATCTTTATGAATTTATTCATAAGTCAGATATGGCACAGAAATTTAAGTTCTGTAAGAAAAATGTGTTTCTAGAAAGAGATAATAATGAATAAAAGAAATGCACAGTTATATGATTTTTTTAGTGAGGAAGGTGTGTTTGAAAGTCAAAAGCTTGCTCCTGCAAGTTGGAAGTTGGTGTCAATTCTCTTCCTACCTCCATTGCCCTTAGGCTGTTGAAAGTCTTATCCTGCTTAAAGTAGATGACTTTGAGAAAAGGTTTGGTCAGCCTCCTTAAGAGCCAGTTGATCTTCTGGGCTGAAGTTTATGAGTTAAGGAATGGATGTAGTGATCTCTTTTAGACAAAGTCAAGGTGTTCTGTCTTGGGTAGAGTGTATTTTTCCTTTTAAATTTTTATTTTAAGTATAGAATCAGTTTTTGAACTCAGGCTGTAAGATAACTTTGATAAAGTAAATGTTCTGGGTTTTTTTTCATCCTGCCCTAGTAGCCACTGTTCATTGCACAGAGAACTTTCTGCAGTGCACAGCTGGGAATTGTGTCCTGTTTCTTGATCCTGTCCCACTTTGCTCTGTCTTGTTGAAATGAGGGGTTTGTCTTTTGTTACTACATATGGAAAATAAGAATTCAAATTGATTTTCAATTAGAATGGGACCAGGGAAGCTATAAATACATTAATGTCCACCAATTAATTTTCACAAACATGTTCCAATATCCCACATAGCACAGGCTCACAGCTGCACTGCTGTTTCCATGGTGGTTAAAAAACGAGGCTGTGCTGTACCTGATGTGGTCAGAGCAGGTTTGGTGTGCAGTGTCTGCACAAATGGAAGGCCCAAAGCAGCCATAAAACAGGTTTAAAGCTCGGTAACATCTGAACACTGCTTCCTGCCTCTAGTTCTCATTTTTATATTTGGCATGAGCTGCCGTGACCTCTGCTGCTGTCCTTTAACGGGATAACTTTACAGCAGTGAGGCTGATTTGGCCTCAGATGTCTCAAACTTCTACTGAATTCCACTTGCACCATATGTGCCTGTAATTGTGCATGTTGATTTAGTGCTGTGGGCTCTAATCCCACTCTCTCCACCTTCCCATCCCAAAAGAGCTCACAGAGTTCACTTGCACTACTTAATTAAAGACTTTATTACACATAGCTGGCTGTAACCAGGGTTGTTAGAGCCTCTCTCCCTTCCCCCTCACCATGATTTTTCTACCAGTAGATGTCCATAAGTTTCTGTTGCAAGTGCCTAGAATAATTAATCCTAGCTTGAGCATTCCAGACTGAAGAAATGTATATCTTAAAATCAGATCTGTAGCTTTAGAGACCTGTAGACTTATCATAGTAGCAAGTCACTTGGAAAATCAGTCATATTTTAATGGGCTTAGTACACAGAAGTGTCTCTTTCCATGGAAAAATTATTAGGGATCTGCAAGTTTTATAACTTGAAAGCCCCTGAATTAAAGGCAGGTTCTGGAAGAAGAGTACAAAGAAATATTTTGTTCCTCCGTTCTTCTGTTTGAGATGATGATGGATCTCTCCTTCCCCACTTAATTCCTACATTTCTGTAAAAATAGACCCTGACTCTAAAAATTTCATTTTAAAACAAATAATTTTGTAAGGGGAAAAAAAAATCATTACTCATATTCATATTTAACTTGTTTGAGGTGCACACAAATATTCCCTTTTCTTGTAGTGAAGAGGAAAAATGTTACTTCTACATTTGGTATTCTGGCACCTTCAAAACACACTCATCAGAACTAATATCTGTATAATTACCAGTTGCATTTAAGCTCCAGAAAAGTCTTGTCACTACAAATTCTGCAATACAAAATTTATAGTATTTATTACTCACTTTGTCAAGGAATGGTTGGAGCCCAGCTTTCCATACCAAACAAAATGAACCAGATGCCTGTAAAAACTCTGTTTATTTCTTTGTTCTTTCACTATTTATTGCTCGTTGCCTCTTTTGCTGTTTTAACCATCAATCCATTTCTGAACTTTCACTGTCATAGGAGCATCATTAATGCTGAGACATAATAACCAGTGGGTTTTTTTTCCCTGAAACAAAAAAAGAAATGCTGTTCAGTCTACAAGATGCAGCTTTGTATTCATCCTTTGCCATAAATAAAAAGAAAAAAAAAAACAACAAAATATTTTAAACAGTGGCTGTGCTGAATCTTTTAGTTGTATACATGTTCAGTTGTTGACATACTTTTGAGGCACATCATCAATTATGGCTTTCTGTGTTAAAAAGGTGGGATAGTGACATATTTTCTGTAGGTAAACACCTTCCATAGATTAATAGGTGAGTCTATAGAGAAAAGGCATCTACTGGTTTATAAAAGAAAGGGTTAAACATGGAGAAATTTGGTTTATTCTCTAATGCTACATGTGGTCTCTGAAAATCAAAGCAGGAAGCATCATGGAGCTTGGAAAATGATGAAACCACAAGTCATTTTTAACTAATTCCTCTATGCCCTGTCACTGAATTTTACAAGATACAGCAGAAAAAAACCCACCATGTGGTTTCATTTAAACATCTGCTGGCTCTCCTAGGGGAACCCCATGAAGCAAATGAGTGCAAAGAGGACAGGATTTGGAGTCTTGCTTGGTACTGATGTATCCCATGTTCCTTTCTGTGCTGGAACCCAAAATCAAGTAGTTCAGGGGGATCCACAGAGGCTGCAAGGAAATGGAAATGTAATTCCATGCCAATGAAAATATGGAGAAAGAATTGGTGTTCTCTTCACTTTCTTGCCCCTACAGTTACCTCTGGCTGTTGTCAAGACCTAGATCTAGGTTAAAAGGTATCCTGGAGGTCTTGGCTAATACTTTTTTTTTTTTTTCCTCCATTAAATTAAAATATCTGCCTTGCCACATTTCTGTTTCATATCTCTGTGATGAAAATATGAACTTGTTCAGAGCACTTATCACATAGATAAGCAGGTAATTTATATCAAGATCATGACAGCTTCTGAAGGTGTTTGTGTACAGAGCCTTTTGCAGGGGGGTCCTCATTTCTGGGTGGGCCTTTGTGTGTGGTAATGATTTTGAAAGCTGCAGCACAACTCTGAATTAGGTTTTTTTGTTTGTTTGTTTGTTTGGTTTTTTTTTTTGTTTTGTTTTTTTTTTTTTGTGGTATATGTCCATTTTTGTTTGACTGGCTTTTGAAGTAATCAGGATTTGAGTCTTTTTTTCAGTTACTTGTCCAGCATTTTGCTAGTATAAACCTTGAGTAAATAAGATCATGAACCTTCTAAATTTCTGAGGAAAAAAGTTGGCAAGCAGGCAACATTTTAACAGTCATTTGTGAATAAAAATAGACCTGAGATAGATTATGAATTAGAAATTGCTATTTTCCATAATATACATAATCCTATTACTTTTTATGCTATTAAATTACCTTGCAGAATTATGGCACGGGCATCCAGCTATGCTGCTGAGGAAAAACACTTGTTTCCTTTTTAAAAATTACTGATTCAAAGATACTGAAAAGATCACTGAAGTTAGTTAAAAAATCTGAAACAAGAATTTAGGCAGTTGGTCCCCTTCTAGAAGAATTGTTTCAGTTGTGTCTATAGGACTATGGTACAGACATTTCCAAGTATGTTCAGTCCTAAAGTCTTACAATATTAATTTAGAAATAATGCAATTTCTTTCATCAGCAACATTTGTAAGATTTTTGCAGTGAAATATTTTCTAAGGGAAATATTTACCTAAACTTCATTTGTTACTTTGAAGCTTTAGTGATTCAAGTCTTTTCTTTACTCTTAAAACAGCACAAAATATGAATAAGGTCGTCAATATGAATAGTTCTGAATGTAACAAACAGGACTTCCAGAACAGCAAAAGCCACTTGCAGCCTTCCCTGTCATAAATGAGCAGGAACAAATGTTGCTCAGGTCCAGTTTAAGTGATGCAGGACTCATGCACTCTGAGCACCCTCTAACAGCAAGGATTAAACTCTGGTACAGCAAGGATTAAACTGTGGTACAGCAAGTCTGTCAGGGCAAAAAAGGATGGAGCAGACCCTGACAAATGCATGCCCTGCTTCATTTCCAATAATTCCAGAGGCTGATGAATTCTATTGCCAAGGGATTTCGCTATGTAAATCTCCCTGCCTAAAGCTTTGCTGAATTTTATAAGAACAGAGCGTTGTCTTTGTGTTGCTAAACACAATAGTTAGTGGGTCCTGTGACCTCACTCTCCAGGGATTGGGTCTTTAAAAAAAAAAAAAAAAAAAAAACCCACACCACGAGGAAGAAAAGCTCCACAAATGCACTGTGGAGCATAAACGACGCCCTAGAGATCCCCATAACCAACCTAGGAGTTGACAATAAACATTTGCAAATGCAAGAGGAATTTTGTCAGGGCGTGAATAGCTGCTGGCTGGCTGTGGGGATGAAAGGAGCAGGGTGCTGGAGGTGACAGTTCAGCAGCCACACGCTGTCCTACAGGAGAGTGCCTGGCCCTTAATAGAGTAGTCAGGGGACAGCAAGAGCTGAGGGCTTAAAGGAGTTAATGCACCAAAAGGGTGAGGTCACCCAGGCACGCTGTGGGGTGATTTCTAAAGCAAGATGCAGAATGAATCACCAATTTGTGCAGCTCTTCCTCTCAGCCTCATAGCTGGAGCTTGGTCACTCCTGAGAAAATATCCTGGTTTTGGTGTGAATTAATCTCCCTGTGGCTCCTCAATCTTCTGCCTCATCTTCTGGGTTTCCCTTTCCTGACAGCAGCAAGTCCAAGTCTCGGTGGCTGCAGAGACCAAATCTTGAAAGCTGAAGCCGAGCCTTTAAATTTGAAAGCTGAAGGCGGCTTACTCTGTAAAAATGCAGAAAAAATGTCAAAAAAAATGCAACTACTATAAGCTAAAATTTCAGCTATTTCTTGGTTAACTTTGAAAAACTTGTATTGCTTTGCAGAATAATTAAAGCTTGCCTGTCTTATTTCTTTTTGTTTGTTTGTTTGTTGTTTTCTCTTTTCACCTTTTTCCCTACATGTCTTTCCAGCTAGATCCATGTGGGAGGTTGGCAGAGCTGGTGAACTCTGCGACAGGAGAAGGGAAAGTCCTAGACAGAGGTAGAAGGAGATGCTGCTGGAGAATCTCTTTGCAGACAATTTTTAACTCACAGTTTGAGAAGTATCTGCTTCTATTAACTCCCGTCTCAGATCTTAGAAATGCTGATTTTAAAAGGCTGGAAAACAGCACTTTTTTCCCTGCAGTTTAGGACAGAAGAAGTAGTGACCTAAACTCCTTCCCAGCCCTTTGCTTTCAAATCAATATTAGGTTAAATACAAGTCAAATTACTCATAAATAGCACACATTTGTATAAAACAAATGTACATTTTCTGAAAGTGTTGCAAAATCTAATGGATTTGTTTTTTTTTTTCTTTTTTTGCTCTTAAAAGTCTGTCATTGTCCCAATAGAAGTAGAAGAAAGAGAATTTTCAGTCTAGAAGGTTGTCTCCCAAATGAAAAGAGATGAAAAATTGCTTTACAATTTTGTTTCTGTAAAGAATGATAAAAGCAGCAGCTCAGATGTTCCATCAAAAAAATAATAAAAAGTCTTATCAAAAAAATCCCTAAACCAAAACCAAACCCTTTTGTTTGTTTTCATGTCTTTGAAATTTTTTTTCTCATAAAAAAAAAATAAAGGAATATTGTGTAAGATGGTTTATGTGGTAATTTCAAAAAAGCTGAAGAGAGCTTTTTGAATTCATAGGGACATTCAACTCATCCTGGGTCTCCTCAGTTCATTTTTTTTCCTGAAGTTTAAGCCCTTTTTTTCTGAAATCTTCAGCTAAATGCATAGAACTGATTTACCTTGTATTTTTATCCCCATTTATAGCAATGTTTGCTGAAGAGGCATTAGTATTTATCATGACAGGTTCAGTTATCAGAGTAAATATCTGCTGGGTGCCTCATTCTGGTTTTGACTTGATTTATGATGTTGTGGAAACACTAATATTAGTCTTTTAAAGATTAAAACAATGCTTAGACAGAATGGACAGTAATCACTTTTGAAAAGGTTGAATACTGTGATTTATAGGATTCCTTGAATATAAAGATTTAATCTTTGAATGTTTTTATCCAGATGCCATGTCTTATAAATGGTCAAAATTAAGTTGACAATATTAGCATATGACTGGCATTGCAAAGAAGTTAAATATAATACATATAGAGATACATTAAGCTGTCCTGAACATTAATATATTATAGGAACAGGTTTATTCTTCACAGCACCTCTTTAATTTTATTCATCAAAGGTACTGTACACTGAGTCCTTCTTTTCCTTATGAATTTAGCATTGATGAGTCTTGCCAGATTAACACAAAAATAGCTTCTCACTGCCCATTCTGCATAAGTCCTGCATAATTTATTGCAGAAGAAACCAATATGGCCATATATACATTTATCAATGCAATTTTTTCTACAGGTTTTATGAGCCAATGTGTGTAATTCAGCACTTTTCAGTGCTGGAATTAAGGCTTTTATCTATATAGTTCACTGAAATTTTTCTTGAGAGGGCCCACACCTAACCCAGGAAGTCCTTCTGAAAATGGACAATAAATTGGTGCCTGAAGTTATTGTGGTAACTAATCTGTGGTTGATGTCCCACAATGATGTGCCAACCCCTGCAGTTGTCATGGTGCCTTTATGGGACAGACGAATTTGGCCAGATCCTTTTGGCTGCTCATAACCTGAACAAAGCCAAAAAGGTTCATGGTTCAGTACAGCTCTGCTCCCACAGTTGTGGCTTTCCAGGCTGGTGATTATGAACTGGGATTGAAGCTTTTTTAGTAGCCTGATAAAACTCTATCAGAAGCTAACAATTTTCAGTCTTGCATTTGTAATGGCCTTAACTTCACTCTTTGATTCGACAACTACTGTTCAAACTGGCATTTTGTGAAGAGTTTCTCCGTGGTGTGAAGGGCTTAATCTGTTATCCCTGTCCCATTCCTGTATTAGTTACTTGCTAGTCCTGGAACAGTTATTTCTACTATTAATTATCAGTATCACAATGGTATCTAAAGACCCTGGTGAGGACTGAGCCTGTGCTGCACTAAATGCAGTGCAAATGCAAGCGAGGTCTCTAGCCTTGCCCTGGAGATAATAGCTCTAATTTATTTTTGTATCTGAGATGTTATCACCCCGTTATCTGAACAAATGTTTATCTCTCGGCACCTCTGTGAAGGGTGGGATATAATCCCCAAGTCAGAGATAAGGAACTGAAAGATTGTGACTTGTCCAAGGTCAAATGGAAAAAAAAAATCTGTGGCAGAGCTAAGAGAATGTAAATGTCTGATCCTGGCTCTCGTGTGAAGTGCATGGCTTCTCTCTGGTTTCAATAAGAAATAGATTATCTCATATTGGCTTTAAATTAGGAAATCTTTAAATTGCAGAGCAGCGAATAAAGTGACCTGGGCATTTGTCTATTACAATTAGCTACTAATTTCTACTTTGCATGGATGCCTGAATCCTTTCCCTTGTCTTGACAGCTACTTTCCTTCCCACCACATTTTTAGCTGGTTTCAATCAGTGTAACTCCACCCATCTCAGGATCTTCCCTTAGAGGTTCACTTTTCTTAGCCCTCAGAAACCCCCCAAAGTTTACCAAATCCACTCACCTTGTATTGTGACTCACTGTACCTCCAGTGTCTCGCTTTTATTATATGTATGTGGGCCAGATATTCTTGGAAGAATTCAACATTGTTAATTTGCTTGAGATTTTTTTTGTTTTGTTTTGTTTTGTTTTTTTTTTTTTGGTTGGTTTTTTTTTTTCTTTACTACAGAATGTCTGTTTTCATTAGACATAAAGCAGAGACCTTGTTTTTGTTTTTTAATTGAACTGCTCTTGTGTCACTATTTTTTTATCCTCCTGTTTTGACTACCATGAAAAATTTTTAAAAAACCATGCAGCGGTCCAGGGAATACTTTTCAACTGAGTTTTTTTAAGCAGTAGTAAGGCTTGATGAGCACAGAGTGATGGCACACACACAGCAATGTAGGGCACACTGTGTCATTAGCAGATTTTTATTCTCAAAATAAGAATTTCCATTGAAAGCCATGAGTTTGCACTGAAGAGAAGCACGAAGGTGCCCATGGACATATTGAGAGCAAAGGTGTAGAAAACTCTGCCTTTGAGGCAGTGAAGTGTGGGAGGCAGGGAGGGAGGTTAAAGGCTCAAAGAGCAGGATGCTATTCCTGCTGCTGTGCCTGACCTGGCCTATGACATTAGAAAAGTCACTTCTCTTTGCTCCTGTTCAGCTTTGATGTGTTCTATGTTCAGCTGCAACTTTTGGGCAACATAACCCACATTCATACCATGATAAATTTCTTGATCATCCTCTAGGCAATTACACAGGAAGTCCACCAGACTGAAGCACACAGACACAAAAAAAACCAAAAAACAAATCAGTTTTCAATTTAACAGCAAATAAACCCAGCAAATTCTGGCTCACTTTTGGTAGAAACAACCTTTGCTACAGACTGTAGAGAAAGGATCATACTGTGGAGAGACTGATTTCTTTTATCATTTCAAGAATATGTTTCCAAATTATTTTGGCTTATATTTGTCTCTAGGGACAGGCATGCTTGGATCAGCATTGTTCTTACCTTGTCTTTTCTTAACATCTGCCCCCTAAATAACATTTCCAATATATGGATATATATTTTATGGGATTAACTTTAACTCAGGACTATTGAACTTTCCTGCAGATGATTATGTTCTACTGTTTTGGGTTTTTCCTGCAAAATACTACATTCTCTCTGTAAATCATAACATTTATGCTGTGGAAAAATTTTAGGTATTTTTTAGCAGAATACTTAATATATTAATCAGAATCCAAGTGGTAGTTTGAGGAAACAGGATTATGTCAAAGTAAGAACTGAACATGTGTAATTTTATGTTATTTGCCTCAACTGCTAATGTATCCAAGCTACCCATCTCCTCTGGAACTTCTCCTCTTTAGCTGTGTTGCAGTCAGTAGTAATTTTATTAGTTTTTCTATTTTTTTATTATTTTTTCCACTTCTACCATAAATACAGCAGTCATCTTTTCCAGCACTCATTTGCTCTTTGCCTCACAGCCATTAGAAAGCTCCTGTAAGCAACAGGCAGGGCAGAGTTTTTGGGATTGGCTTTGTAAAAATGTAAATATTCTTCCCTGATTTTTTTTTTTAAGTTACAATTACTGCCTCTTGCAACTTTCTACTTACCTTTGAGGTTTGCACCTTTAATAGGAATTTTCTCACAGCAGTAAACCCCAACTTGCATCCTTCTACTTTTGATTTCTTCAAAATTAAAAAGATTGTCTTGTTTTCTAACATCAAACAGCATGAAAACTATGCTGTAGCACACGCCACTTCTCCCAGAAATTCCTCTGGGCTGATTCTGCTGTTCTCATTCCCTTTGTTTTCCTTTGCAAGCTCTTCTAAAGTATTGTTATCATTGAAATTCTTACATCTTATTCAAAATGTTGGCATTGGCTTGGTTTCCAGTGATTCCTGTGACATTTGCTGTTCCCTGTAATATAACTTATTCTTTCCAACTTGGGCCATCACAGATTTTTTTTTTTTTTTAATCCCAATTCTTTCTGGAAATAATTAAAGTTCTCTGTCACATCACAGTGCTGGAGTAGCATGAGCATCCTTTGTTTAGATAAGTCAATATGAATGTGTTGAAACAATTTTTTTCTCTTTCAGCAGAGTTTGAGTGTTTTCTCTGTTTCTTTAAATCCTTGCTGTTTTCTTTTTAACAGTTAACCTCTAAAAATTGCTTTCATCCTTAGACTGGTCCATACATTTTCCACTTTAACTTCTGTTCATAGAAATGTGTGTGTTTTATATTCAATGCCACATGTTAATCACTACCAAAGAGGGTGACAGAGCTGCCTTTTATTTGGTGTCTGAGATTTAAAGGGGTCGCTGTTCTGCAAAATGAGGCTTATGGCTCATACCAAAGTCTATTTCTCCTCAGTATTATAAAAGTGGCTTCTTCTCATCCTTTCTTTTTCTCTCCACGAGCCTTTTCTCTCAACTGCTGGCTGACACTGCAATGGAAAAGAAAAAAGAATGAACATTCTGCTGTGCTGTAATAAAGAATAATAAAAAGAAGCCTAACATCTGTCAGCACCTGCTCTGCCTAGAAATTGTATCCCAATCCACAGGTGCTTGGTTACCAGGCTTTGTAATCTGAATCTGTAATTTTGTGTTTCCCAGAAGAACAAGGACACCCTGTACCTTTCACATGTACTTTTATTTTGTGTTTGTCAACTTTGAGAATGGATGTGATCTGTTGTTGTTACAGAATCTTTCCTTTTACTTTGTTTTTTTTAAGAGTGCTACCCCATTTCTTCTTGATTTCTCTGCTCATTTGATGCTGACCTTGCCAATTTATTTCATCCCGTGTGTCAGTTACCCTTTGTGTACTGAAAAACACATTCCACCTAAATTGCTTATAGGTTAATCCCTTCCTTATAACTCCAGTCAGTAACATCTTGCTTTTGAATTAGTTACTATCATTTTCTTGACCTTATCAATCTCAACAGTGTCCTTCCTTCTTCTAAACCAGCAACCAGAACTGAATGCTCCAGCCTCACTATAATCTCAAATGCACCTCAAAAATGAATGATAATATTTCTATTTTCTCTCCAGACTCTAAAATAAATGTTTGTGATGCTTTAGGCTTTCTTACTGCACTGCAGAGCAAGCTGCATATGCCAAATAATTAATCATGGATACTTGAGGGGTTTTGAGAGGCAGGAGCAAAGGGTTTGTAAGTCAGGTATGTCTTGGTTATACTATTGAAGTTCCACTCTCCTATGGCAGAGCAACAGAATATAAGAGGGAACAATTTCCAGGTCTCAGACACCTCTTTACTGGGCTTTGGAGGTCTGTGAATGTTATACACGCAGTTCACTTAACCTTTGGGAGTGGGAATGTCTTCTTGTGCTTTACAGTGCATGATTTCATGAGCAGAATTTATTTATAGGATCTGAAAAAGCAATTTCCTCTTCAGCCCGTGATAGGGGGTTCAAAAGTAAAAGAAAAAAAAAAAAAAAGAATATCTCTCCAGATCCCTACAGGGTTGTCAGAGATAAGGCACAGACCTTTCTTACTAGAAGTCAAAACAAAGCATGTTTCAGCTCATGGCTATCACTTTTGCATTGGTCTCTTGATACTACCAAACCCCAGCCCTGGCTTCCTGTCTTCAGATTTGTCTTGCTGTTTTAATTTTTTTATTTAAAAAAAACCTAAAAGTTGGCACTATAGTTGTAGAGAATAAATTCTATTGCTAGAAGACAATTTTATTTTCAAAGTCTCAACATAGTTAACTCTCCTCCCTGTCACAAACCCCATTTAATTGAGAGTGGCCCATCTCAGACATTTACATTTATGTGTAGTTAGCAGCATTTATGTGTAGTTATCTTACTGTCTGGGTTCATATCTACCAGAATCAGTGTGACAACTGTGACCCTCCTCCCACAGGAATAGCACTGATCTGAAAATTTCAGCCCATTGATGGCTGTCTCCCAAATTTTAACGCCTGCAAAGCGATGAAGGTGTGACAGTAACAGTCCCAGTGCTACCTGATGATTATCAGGGGCATTATAAGGGAGGTGTTGGCAGAGTTTCAAAGCAACAGTGAAAGCAGCCCTTTTCACAAGATGTAGTTGTATGAGTTTATAAAATAGGACTGATAAAATCCTAAATTATAAAGGAGGCAGAAGAGGACAGGGACTAGAACTGAAATTCTTGTTCCAAATACTCCTAAATTCCAGTGTTACATCCATGCACTCTCAATAACATTTCTGTCATCTTATGGCAATGAATGCTATTACAAGATTTCAAATATAAGAGTCACAGTTTACATGCAAATTTTAAGGAATTTTCACTGAATTATTCTGAGTTGAAAATCTGGAAGCATTCAACAATTTTTCTAGCAGATTATATTCACTCTTCGATGAAATTATATTACTGCATGAAATAAATGGCAGAGAGAAAAACAATGCAATGGGTCAAACCCTTCTATATTTGCAGTCCTTTGTAAAAAACACTTTTTCTATCCATGCTGCTCTCTCTTTAGACAAAGGGGAGTAATAACTCCTTTCCCACATGAGGTATGTTGCAATGATGAAACGTTTTATAATATGTGATGCTGATTGTGATAAGGATTGAAGAATACAGGAGATAGACAAATAGATATATATGTGTGGGGAAAAGGTGCACTAGTTAAAATAGTATACATTTATTCTTTTAGCAATTTGTTCATTGCAATGAGAAAGAAGCTGAAGTTGGTACTAGATCAAATGTATGGAGATGATGAGGCATTGACAGATGCAAATTAAAAAAAACAAACATACAAAAGGACACTTTAAGTTTCATACTGAAAAGTGTGCTTGCCATTAGCCTAGCTTGACATTGAAATAGTTTTTTTGGAGAATAGAGAGCGACAGGATCTTTCCACCAATTACAGCAAACAACAAGATTCTATCACATTTGCTCCAGTTCTTCCCAGGAAAGTCCTGGTACTCCAGACACTTCCTTCTCCAAATCAGATGTCCCTTCCAATAACAAGTGTGAGAAAATATCTTTTCAGTGCACGACTACAGCCTCCTTCCCAGTATGACAAGATAAAAGGATATTCTCAGATATTATGATATATCTGACGTGACAAATGTTTAATTCTGGGGAATTACATCTTATGTGAAGAATCATACGTGAAGAACTCTGGAAAATCTACTAACATAGATACATCAACATGAGAGATTCCTTAGAGGCTGGTAAGGGATAGGAAACCCAGGGTCCATCCAGCAAAAATAATGCTTTGCAAGAGTCTCTGGCTATGTGACCCCATCCCTGGCAAAGCTGTAAAAAATGAGCCTCCTAATATACTTAAGTTATTGTTTTCAGACAGCTTTAAATGAATAATTGCCTCATGGCAGAAACCTACTTAGCAAATTGTGCAGCATCCTGCGTATCACTTCAGTGGGCCCCACTGTGTGCTCAGCTCATCAAGGACTCGCTCACCTTTCACCACAGTTGCTTTGGGATAATGACAGAACATCATCAACACGGCTTCCTGGAGGCAGAGATAAGGATGCTGGAAAAGTGCTAACATGATGGATACAGAGTACATGAGATCCTGCTGGTGATTGTTTTGTTCACAGGACAAAATACCACTCAGCAGACAGACACAGGCTGAACTCTGACCTTAACATCTGACACTGGGGGGCTGGCAAAGCACACAGAGGGGCTGAGACTGTGAGCATCAATGCAACTCTGTCTGCATTGTGGCTGGAAACTTGAAAAGTGGTAGAATGCCACAAAATCTATGCCACGAGGATTAAATGATAGCCATATGATATTTCTCTCAGGATGAGAAACAAAAAAGCTCAGGGGATAACATTTATGTTATAGGTTTCACACTGGGGAGACTGTTTTGAACAAAGTCAGATGTAAGCCACTAGGAAGTTTTACAAATTTTATCCACACATCTCATTTGGGAAATTTAGTACCAAAAAATGCAGGACTTGAGAGCAAATTTCACTGTTGGACAGCAAGGAACAGAAAAGCTGGATTTCTGGGGACTATTTGTTTTGGAAAATGAATTCTATCTCAGTTTATGATACTTGATAAATTACCTAAAAGAGAGAAGACTGGAAAGAAGAAAAGGCAGGCATTAATAGTGTTAACAGTCTTTTCCAAATGAAATGCTCCAGAACAAGATGTTCTAATCCAAGCTGAAAGTTTGATAGAATTAAAGGTATAATATAACAGTTGTCCAATATTGAAAACGAACAATATTTTCTACTTAACTGGACAAGGAGTGGCCATGGTTTTGTTCACAAGCTGTAGATTTCAGCCTTGTAGGATGAAGCTGCCTTGTAGGTAGCAGCCAGAGTAGGATGCCAGCCAGCAGAACAGGCAAGGCACAGCCCAAGACTCAGCTGTAGGAAAAGTCAAGATATCTGATTTTCATTGGTGGTGCCCTAGGTTATAATGTGAAAAGGTAATAAGTGAAAATCTCCATGTTGTACCCATGTAAACTCCCGAATAACTCAAACAATTTCTTTGTTTTTCACCCATTTGCTGCCTTCTTTACAGCAATAGCTTTGACACTTTGCTCCACACACAGTGAAAGAAAACCTTTGGAATCTGATGATCAATGTGCTGTTTGTGTCTGGGATGAGAATTCCACTGGGCTGAGCACACACCAAATTTCTATGGAATGGTAACCCTGCTCCTTAAATTGCTGAGACTTTCTGCCTCATAGTCTGCCCCCACGCATCTTGTGTTTTTAAACAGATTTAAATGACTCCTTTATCTTCTTAGCCTACACAGAAAATAAATCTCATGCCTTGAGCATGATACCTTTGCATTCTACAGAGCTAAAATCTGTGGGGAGTTACTTTTTTAGCAAGACAGAAGGTTTTAGGAACTACTTTGGAGCTGCTGTCTGGGACTATAATTCTTCCCTTGACATCCTTTTGCCTCAGTAACCTTGTGTCTCTTAATCTCTGCATTTTTTAACTTGATATCCTCTTCTTTATTTGTTTTCCAATTGACTCACTTTGTCTAGCAGAATAATCTCTAGCCCCACATAGTGCACAGAATTTAAGAGCCCGGGCAAAACTAATGGGAAAGATAATATAAACACTGTGCTCAGAAGGGGAGACATGACACATAAATTACCAGATGCCTGTGAGCTTGTGCCACTCTCAGTCACTGTTTCTTTTCCCTCTCTGTAATTGCTGCTGGGGGATGGATATAAAGCTGGCAAGACAGAAGTAGTTTACAAATAACTGTGCATAAACATGGAAATCCTCTGTTAGGAAAGACCATGGAGTTCATTGTTTAAATATTTTTTTCTGACAAGACTGTTCATGAACTTTTTTGTAAATACTGAAACCTTAAGCAATTAGGGAATAAGCAATTCAGCTGAAAAGTTCTGTGTGAAGTGATTTCCTGATGCTTTTCTATTAAAAGAAAAATCTTCATGGTTTTATTTGATAAAGGAGATTAAGACCATGTAAGATGGGCAGCCAGTATCCAATGTAGCAAACTTAGCAAATATAATTGAATGCACCTTTGACTTAGTCTCTTTGTAAATAGAGGTTTTATAAGGGATTAAAAAATTATTAAAAACTGCTACAGACATGATAAACTTTGACTTGACTCACAATGATAATTTTTTTTTGCCAAGTTGTCTGATAAATTATTAATAGAATCTTTAGCATGAAATCAGGATTTATCCAAGAACAACAAAAATGGACTGCATTTGTTAGCCACAAATATGAAAATCTGGGCAAATTGTATGTATTACTATGAATTTTTTGTGGGCCCAAAGTGGATCTCACCCTAGAGCTGTCAATCAAATGAAAGAATTTAGTGGGCTCAGACATTCTATGGCTGCAAAGGGAAGGGTTAATTCATAAAGATCAGCAATTGCAAGTTCTTAGTTTGATCAGAGAGGGAGAATTAATTGTGGATGAAAAGTCACCTGAGGTGTAGGGGAGGAAATTGCAGCTGGATTGTTTGTTTGGTCTTTATTTCTTAAAAGAAAGGTAAAATGGTAGAGAGGTGCTTTCTTCTCAGGCACCTTGAGAAATTGTTTCACTTTGGTCTCTACAAAGTATCACTTTTTTACACTTTTGAAAGAATTCTTGCTTAAAAATTATATTGGTGGGGTTCCCTTTCCTGTTAAAAGAACAGAACCCTTACTGTGGGTGGATATTTTCATTTATTTGAATGAGACATGGATTGGTCTGCCTCTGAATTCATGGAGCAGAAGGGTGACTTAAGCAAGAGATCCATGGGGAAAAAAAATCCTTGCACTCTTGTAGCACTTAGGTAATGGGAAAAGGTTTTATAGCTCCTGATGTCTCGTTGAAAAGCCAAGAGAAGCAAATGAAGATGCAACAGTTGTGTTTATTTAGCTGTCATGTTACTCAGGTTTTACTACTGATTCCTTAGATACTGCTAAAAATATCTAAGTTCAGCATACATGTTACCTGTTAGCTGACTGCTAGAAGTGCTGTCACCAGTCAGAAACAGTGATTATTTGATTATCTCATGTTAAATTACTGCCTGCTGCATTTGTAGCAAAACCATGAAGTCTTATTGTCAACTGCAACTTGATTTATTTAGTGTTAAACAAACCAGGCTGAGCCATCTGTAAACTGTTGGTTTTGCTAAGGGTTTTTCTGTGGTTTTGAGTTTTTTAAAGATTTATTTATTTCATTGTTCTTCTCCCCTCTCTGTGCCTTCTATTGACACCATGACACAGTCAGGGGTTTACAGCATATCTGAAGCAGTGTCACCATGATGAAGTGGTGTCATCAGGCCAGGCTTCAGTTCTTTGTTTTGACAAATACTTCTTTGAAAATAAGAAGTAAGTTGACATTTGCAAGTGGAAAACTACTTTCATTAAACCTTTTCTTTCTAGTTTAAGACCCCCTCGCTAATAAATGAAGGTGGCAGGAAATATCTCTGTGTATTGGAGAACAGTGAGGTGCAATTTGAAAGTGACACAGATGAAAAATTGTTCCTGTAATAAACTATTGATTTTGTTCATGATCAGGACTGAAAGAACAGGATATGTAAGAATAAGTGTCTCTGATTCTGAGCAATAGTAAACACAGGTTTAGTGTTTCAGTCATTATATACATTATAGAAAACACAGAGAAGGGGACGGGCGAGGTAGGAAAAAATACAGATGGCTTTTAGGAGGAAAAAAAAATTGGAAGAATGTCTTCCAGTCCTTGAAATGCATTCACTCCTAGATTAGTAAACAGGGCTGAACATCTGCTACAAGCAAATCACCTCTGGAGCAATGAGGTGTCACTGTGACAAAAAGTGCATTTTCAAAGCATTAGAGTTAACTTGACTGAAGTAAATGGACCAACTGGTTTTAAGTACTAGAGAGAACAGATTGTCATAAAACATGTGAGATCTTGCTCATACAGCAACATTTAAAAACTGTATGGGCAGCAGTTCTTCACCAAATAATAGGTTTTAGAAGTGCACTGCTCAGACCCTCCATCAGGCCCTGTTACACTGAAATACAAATAAATTCTCAATGGATACCTATTAATAAAGTTATTTTATCTGTGTTCCTAGAGGTTCTTAGAGCAAAACATTAAGAGGATTATCTCTTTTCCTTTGAATGAGCTTGCTGTCTTAAGGGGCAAAATCAATAATTAGTTTACATGTTGTTGAGAGTCCCCACTCTTAAGCTTCCAATATCTGCTGAAATTCAAAACTGAACTTTTAGAGACTGCCTGGAGAAAAAGGATTGTAACTTGACAGTACAAGACAATTATTTGGAGTTTGGGGTTGATTTTTGGTTTTGTGTGTATCTATGACCTTTACTGAAAGGTATATGTTCAACATGTACACTTTAGGTTGTCCTAAATCTGACTTCAGCCCCTTAATCTGACTTCGCCCCATCTCCATTCTCAAAAACCCCTCCCAAAGCACAGATAAATTTAAATCAATTTAAAATCGAGGAAAGTCACACACTCCCTACAGTCAGCTGTTGTTCTCCCACTGTTGCCATTTATTTTAAATGAAAAGCTCAATATCAGCAGCCTGGATCTTTCAGGTGATAAGATGTGTGTAGAAGCATAAGGCAAAAGATTGGGCAGAACAGATAAGGGAAAGAAAATTCTGGATTAAGGGCATTTTGAGCTGGATGTCTACCTCTGGAGGAAGGAGCTGTTCCTGCCACAAGGGACTGAGCATAGGTTAGACCTCCAAGGAGGTTTAAGTTTTCATGCTGGATCTGGAAGTGCTCCTACCATTGCATTTTCACCTTGAAGAGCATTTGAGAAATGGAATATTCTGGAAAATGACTCTTTAAGACAGAATAAATAATAGGAACTTCTTTCAAATATTGAAGGAACCTGGAATATAAATGGAGATCTGAGGATTACTCCTTTTCTTGAGAGACAACAGGATCCACCAGGAGCTAACATTGTGTGGTAACAAACCATTCAAAACCTGAGCTCTCTGAGGAACAGGAAGTGAGAACTGCTTAATAACTAAATAATGAAAATGTGCAGAAGTGTAAAGGTTCACATCTGCTGAACTGTCCCTCCCCCAGATTGATCCCACCTCTAATTCTTTATCCTCCTAGGACAAGGAAGGCAGATCCCTGACTCATTACAGAATCTCAGCAGAAGTTTTGTTTATACATGTGTTTTTAGAAGGAAGTGCCTTAATGTTTCTAAGTGACAAAAATGTGGTCTGCACTTTGTTTTGTTTCACTTTTTCAGGTTTTTTTTTTTTTTAATATACTTTTTTTCTTGTTCTCCAGTTGTATGGTGCCTTGTGATACTTAAAACAATGCATCCTGTGATTGTGAACAAATGGATGCTGAAAGTTTGGAAAAGTGTTCTAATCATCCAAAGAGTGAGTGAAAGCATGGATGTGTTTTCCAGGTGGGCAGCGCTGATGGGAAACAAAAGTTATTTAAGGTAGCAGTTGATAGCCTGTAAGAGTAGATTTTACAATAAACTAGGGGAAGTTTCAGAGACAGAGCTTGTTTTGTCCAAAGTGCTGATATAGTTAAGGGGATCTGTTTCCTAGTGTTATAGCTATATTCTGTTGATTTATGAAAAAAGGGTTTGTGTCATCCCTCCCTGCCTCTTGATGCATATTCTGTCATTTTGTGTGGCTGTCACTTCTCTCTGAATCTCTGGAAAAGGGCTGCACTTAAGAAAAGTTGTTGTGGTATTCAGAGGGAAAATAAGTTCTCCTGGCTTTGGTTTGTGTAATACTGACATCCCAAAGATTACAAATTGATAACCAAGCATCAAGGGTGAGCAGCTGAAAACCACCAGAAAACACACAGAAAAAAACCCTAAATGAGCACCTATGAATGATGATCTCTGTGGTATTAGCTCAAAAACCCTGTGGCCTATTTGTGGACACTGCCTATCTGCCTTGGAGATGACTGCTCATGTTGAGCAAGAGCAGAAGAGGGCCCTTCTAAGAGAGAGCCAGAAAGAGAGTCCAGAAATCTGGTGGAAAAAAAAAGAAAGCAAAGCTTTGTTTATTTATAGTAAATCGATATTTAATAAATTATATATTATGTAAATATATTATATTATGTAAATATAGAATGTATATATATATTATAAATTATATCTATTGTGTGAATTTATATAGTTTTAGTTCAGCACTGGAAGTACAAAAGATTGAGCTGGATTGTCAGAGTAGCTGTTAATACTGGAATAAACTGTTAATACAGTTAATACTATTTTGCTCAGTTTTTCTTTACTTCACCTTTCTTCCTTCACAACCCAGAATCTTCAGGTCTCCAGTCACAGAAAGAAAATCTAGGTCAGAATTTGGGAGCCTGCATTTGACAGATGTAGATACACCTATAGGCTTGGCAGGTTATTCAATAAGCTCTTCTGTCACAAAATAGTTTCAGTTTACCAAACTGCATATTGCCAAAGTGTTTTGGTTTGCTGGGGATTTTGTTTGTTTAATGGACTTTGCTGTAATTCAGTCTTTCCTTTCTGTAAGGAACAGACAATTGCCCTTTTGACAAGATTTGGAAAGAAATAGTAATTGTGTATGAGACAACTTTTGCTTTCTCTTCAAGGGACATAAAAGAGTGCAAGCTTTAGTTCTAATATATATTTTAGAAATTGGAAAAATGTGGATTCCAGATTCCTTGGAGAATGTGCTGTGAGTTTGTCAAAGCCTGCAGTGCTGGAGATAGTGTTAATGGAGAACATTTTGGAACAGGGAGGAGAAAAAGGAAGCATAGGAGTGGGGTGATAATAGCAGATGTAAAAATGGGCTAAGAAGGGAGGAGTAGCTATTTTATGGGGGGAGGGTCTACACAATCATGATTTGGGAGCTTTAACAGGGTATGAGGAATATGCTAGGAAGAAAATGTAACTTGAATTAGGCTACCTGGAAAAAGTATGTCTCATATTTAGAAATTAAGCTGTCAGAGGTAATTAGGTGACTTAGTTTTCAGTGAGCATGTTCTGTTAAGAATGTGAAACAAGCTGACTGTCGACTTTCTTGGTGATGGATGTTGTTTAACAGCTTATGACTAGACCACAGAAATATTTATAGCAAGATGGAGTAATAAACTCTGATTAGAATACCTATTTACCTAAATAAATAAACATAAAAGTACTCTGAAAATTACTTGTGACTGTTTCAGAAAGAGCACGTCCAGGATTAACCTCTTTGACAAGTGTGACAGAGTTTGTTTGTGAGCTTCTTTGCCAGGTAGTTCTGCCAGTAATGTGGGAAATGAACCAAGTTGGCTTCTATAACTCACAGTTGTAGGGGGTGGGACAGGTGGGTGGATATTTTTTGTTTTAATTCAATTATGGCTGACTGATGCCTGTTCTCAAAAAAAACCCCACCATGAAGGTTTTGCATTGTTAATGCAAAACAAAACGGAGCATTAATGAATAACAACTGCCTGAACCAGTCCTGTTCGATGTAAAGAATTATCCAGCTTCTCAGTTTATCTTTTTGCCAAAGCTGGATGTAAAACCATTTTAAAAAGGCTTTGGTAGGAGTTGCTGCTTTCAAGTTTGTATATTCCACATAGTTCAGAAAAAAAATAAACATGGCAAAGAGAACTGCTTGAACAATTTCAATTTATTTTTCAATGTAGTTTTTGAATTTTCACTGCCTACTGCATGTAATAAAACTAGAGAAACTGGAGTGGCAAAAAGATGATCAGGGGAAGGCTGATGACTTATTTAATGGATGTTGAGCCACCTTGCCTTGCCAACCTTGCTTGTACTTCAGTAGCCAGCTTTGATATCTACCTGCTGTAAATAAATCCTCTCAGTCATGTTCTTTCTATTCCAAGTGAAAAGAGGAGCTGTATGTGTCTGCAAAGTCTGCAAGACTGACATGAATTAATCAATAGATATCGGATCCAAAATCCAGATTTCATGGTGAAGGATCTCTTGAAAAGGAATAAGTGCAGAATGAATGCCTAACCTTGTAAGTAACTGCCAAAGGGCTCTGGATTTTCTGCTAATGGTTTTTGTGGTAGAAATGGTCCTTCTAATATAAGGCTGCTACTTGTTAAGGAAAATATTGAAGTAGTACTCCTGCAGGGATTTCTGACCCTCACAGAAATAAATAACAACATTCCAGCATTTATTCAAGCATATCATTGTGTCTATCTCATTGTGCCTATCACCTGATTCTTCCAAACCCGATTCCCTACTGTCTACAGCAAGTCCTGTACTGGTGCAATAGCATTTCAAATGGATGTCTTTGCTTTCTAGGAAGCTCTTAGCAGTGGTCATTCACATTTCAGAATTCTGCCATTTTGTTTTGCTCAGAGAAATGTACAGACCTGTCTCTGTAATGGAGCAAGTAATCAAGTAATCTGATTTCACAGAATCATAGAATGGGTTGGGTTGGAAGGTACCTTAAAGATCATCTCATTCCAAGCCCTCTGCCATGGGCAGGGAACCTTCCACTAGACCAGGTTACCCAGAGCCCCCTCTGGCCTGGTCTTGAGCACTTCCAGGGATGCACAGTCCACAACAAGGCAACCTGTTCCAGTGCCTCACCATTCTTAAAGAATCTCTTCCTAATATCTAATCTAAACCTGTCATCCTTCAGCCTAATGCCATTCCCCCTTGTCCTGTCACTCCATGCCCTTGAGAAAAGTCTCTGTCCAGTTTTTGTAGCTCCCTTTAGGCACCGGGACTCTGCTATAAGGTCTTTTCTTCTTGGACCGAACAACTCTCAGCCTATCTTCATAGGAGAGGTGTTTCAGCCCTGTGATCAACTCCTCTGGACTCATTCCAACAGATGATTACTCTCTTTCAGGTGATTGTTCTGTTTAATCTATCTGCTTATTACCAGATGTTGATGGCAGAAATGAACAGAAGTTCTGCTCTTTGGAAATATTAATTTCTAACGTAAAGAAATGCTCATTATTAAGAAACTGTATAAAAGCTGCTTTAAAATCTCATTGGTTTGGGCTTTGCTATTGAATTTTTCCTCCCACATCTATTCACTGTGCTTCAATTTGTACTTTGCATGATAGGAAGGGAAAGCTTATATGTCTGATTTTGGAGGGTAAGATTTAGCCCTACCTGGTTTGGAAAAGAATTTCATCCCATGCATATTTTTTGTTTTGATTTAATGTCAATATAAATTTTCTTCTGATTTGAAAACTTTGAAATTACTGCTTACTATTTCTACTGTTACCTCCACCATTTTACAGACTTATTTACTTATCTCTTCTTATTGCATCGTTTTAGTGCCAATTACACAAAATATGATCCATATGTGGATTGTGGTTCACATTTGTAAACTATGTAAACACTGTCAAGACCTATGAGTTTAAACAGCAGAGTTTACTTCTGCTAAGAAGTATTCTTAAGTCCATTATAAACAACACAGATGTAGAATGATAGCGATTTTTGCAGACAAACTAAAAAAAAAAATCTTAAAGATATTATTCCAAATGTTGATAGAAGGTACAGAAATAGGAACACAGTCTTTTGGCTTTGGGATGTGAAGTAAGTTTTGAAAAAGAATAACACTTAAGCCTATAAGGAGGCTTTAAATCTGCAGAAGATGTTGAGTGGAATTAGGCCGATTTGAGTCGTGCAGTTTCACATTGAGCACAGCCATTTCCTTAGAAGTGTGCTGCACAGCATGTCAGGACCTGGAAATATGCTGCCTGTGTAATGTCAGGACCTGACTCAATCAGCAGTTTATCTTTTGGCCAAGAACAGTAGGATCAAAACATCAGGGTAGTGCGCCCTGGCACCTTTAAAGATGTTTCAAAGCAAGCTGCTATTGAATAAGTGAAATCTCCTGTGCTTTTCTTTCTCATGGCCACAGAGCACAGCCTGACGTGGCAGTTCCACGGGGTCTGGGTGCATCCACCTCCGCCTATCTCTTTAATACCATGGAAGGATGGATGCAGTGGGAGAATCAGCACAATTTGTCCCCATCTTGTATTAAGCTGTCAGTGAATATCTAAATCACTTCCTTTCCTGTCACTTCATCCCTTGGCTACATCCTTCGGAGACACAACACCATTCAGCAAGAACCACCAGAAATACCCTCTGAAATGATATGTAAATCCGGCAATTCATCATGCTCTGTGTAGTACAGGTTTAATTCTTCCTGCTAGGCCTCAATCTGCTGAAACATTACTCTGATATACAGTACAAAAGCAGTAACAAAGATGTTCATATCGGCCCATTGTGAGCTGGTGGCAGGGAGAGAAATCAATGAAGCCATGGGGACAATGGCTGGGGTTTAAACAGGCTGCAGAAATTTGCTAAGGCGAGGACAAAAGCCCGGGCGCTGAAAAGCGGGCTGCCCAGGAATTCCTCAGGCTCCATTATCCCGCCAAACAATCCTCACTCAGAGAGTGGATTTGCATCTCTAATAGGGTTCAGGGTCTGTTTGTGAAGGGCTTTCGCTGGGGCTGACCCCATCTCTCAAGATCACATTGATACCCGGGCCTGGGCGCTGCCCCGGCCGGCTGCGGGCAGGGCAGTATCATGGGAAAATGCGCCCGCGTAAAAGGGAGCGGAGGAAGGCAAAAAAAAAATTAAAGGCTTGAGGCAGTTTTGGTGGTACTTAGCAGGGAAAATTACTCTGGCAAATAATAGAACCTACTGCTGGTAATTACTGCTAACAAGCTTCCCCCAACCCAAATGTGACACTTGGACTGATGTGAGAAAAGCTGATATAGGCCAAGCTTATTAAGCCTGAAAGAAAGGAGGCTCTTCCCTATGAAAATACAGCACTTGGAACCTGCAAATCCTGTAATCCAGTGTTACCAATTATCCATTAAAATCGAAAATAGAGCTGTAATATTTTAGGTCCTTTCTAGTGTACGTTGTGCCAGATGCTCTAATCTGAAGTGATTTTAAATAGAAAAATATTTTGTGTCGTTCACGTGCTCCTGTTTAAACCAAGCTTGGCTTTACTTACACCATCTTCTTCTGGAGATAAGTTCCAATCTGTCTTTTAATACTGCTATGGTAATTTTATTGTTCTAAGTTTTCTGAAAACACAACTGTCTTTACTCTTCAAAAAAATCCTTTGAGTCAATTGAAACCCTCTTCAAACCTTCCTGGGTGTAGATTCCATATGTGGATCTCCTTGTTCTCTTTAAGTGCATTGCTTTGTATTTATTTATTTTGCAATTATATATAAAAAAAATTTAGAACCGTATTAATATCCTCTGCAATTTATCTAGAGTATTAAAAAAAAAAATTCCCAAATTCAAGGAAAATGTTTCCAGGCTGGCTATGTGTTTAAAGAAGACTATCTAGGAATAGGACTTAATTCCTGCTTAACCTCAGTATCCCTCATTTCTTAACAACAGTGGCATGTAAGTATTTTTCCCCATGCTCTAGGTACAAGCATCTTTGCACTAAGATCAGCTCATCTGCATTATTTCTGTTTTTTTCTAGAGGTCCTCTTCTACTGTGGTGCTTACATTGAGTGGGGTTCAGTTAATTTCAGCAACAGTTTAAAAAAAAAATACAGTAGTAAAGGAGGTGATGTATGAGGTGCAAGGCAAGACTACAAGGAGCAACAGTTACAGACTGTCACAAGGGAAACTCCAGCTGAGAGAAAAAAGGAGAAAATAATTCTTTGCTATGAGCAAGGTGAAGCCCTGAAATAAGCTCAAATAGGCTGAAAAAATCTGCATCCTTGTAGAAGTCAGTAGCTTGGTTGCACTGGACACTGGGCTTCCTGACTTAACTTTGAAGTTGGTTTTGCTTGAGCAGGAGGTGGGGCTTGGAGTCCTCCAGCTAACCTTTCTGTACACCCATGAGGTTTATCTTTGTAATTTGCTCATTATTCCCAACTTGTATCCTGTTGTGACAATGTCTGATCAGGGAGTGACATCTTTAAATACCTGTTACATCTTTGGGTACAACAAAACAGAATCAATAACTGAGAAGTCACAATGTGAAAATTTACAGCTGAAACTTGCTGAAAACAACCTTTAGTTTGCAGTAACCCACTGAATAAAATATTGAAATATTGCCACAAAAAAAAAAAAAAGTACTGAATGATTTAAGGATGGGAGAGTTTGTTTCCTTGTTTGTATTTAAAGATTGTTAGTAGTCTGTCATTTGTAGGCTTAAATTTCAGGAACTTTGAGACTCTGGCGTCATAGGATTGTACATATAGACTCCTTCTGGATCAAAAAGTGAGCAAACTGAATCTTCAGGAATTTTTTTTTTTTTTTTTGCTTTGCTGCAGAACCGTATGAACCGTATGGAAACTTTCAGTCCACGTGGTCTTTATGAATTTGTGAAGCTGTACTCACTTCATCAGCAAATGCCTTGGATGAATTCAGGCACCCTTGTCTATCTTTACAAAGTTTGACATTGATTAGGGAAAGAAAATTGTAGATTGCAGGGTCTTTGCTTAAATAAAAAGGCAAACTGTGCTCTGTTTGAGGATTTCAACAAAATAACGGGTGTCCAAATTATTAGCCTGCAGGAGAAATAGAATATTTGTGTTTATATGGCATTTGGATAGGTTTCTAAATCTCACAGTACATACAGCAACATTAACTGTTATTTTCTAGAATGTTTTCTTCTAAGGATTAGATTTGCAGATCTGCTCTTTTCCTTTGTGTTTGGGGAAGCTGTTATAGCTACAAGATGGAATCTCATTACTGTGTATAATTGTAATTATGTAAATCAGGTTATTTCTGCCTGTCTTATGTTTAAAAAGCCAAAGGAAATTGTTGATGATCTAGTTAGTGTGATACATTCAAAGTGATTGTGGATACAGCTGATGAACTTTTCCATAACATTTCTAAAAACTTCCCTTTTCTAAAAGTGTGACTAAAGCTCATCCTGACCAGCTGCTATTTCTGAATTTATTCACCTCAAACTTTAGGAGAAGAGAAATCGGTTTTGTCATCTAATTACATTTAGATTTACAGTGTGTAAATTTAGTCTGTAAATTTAGTTGCTTCCATGAGGAAATTTCATTCCAGCTGAGTTATGTCACCTGGGTACAGACATTAAATTGGTTTCCAATAATGCTTTGATCTCCCAGTATGTTGGGAAGTGGAGTTGGAGTTGTTGTTTGCTTATGCAGATGAGGAGCCAGATGCACAAAGAGGAGAACTCACTTCTCAAGGTCATTTGAATGAAGCTGTGGTTGGGTTTGGGTATAAACTCTTCTAACTCTTAGCTCAGTATCTATCTCTCCATCCATATTGCTATTTTATTTGTGTCCCTGACTAAGAAGTTAACAAGGTTCCTGTATCCTGTGGTCCTAAGCCCACAAAACTCTCTTCCTTAGAATTATATGTGGAAAAGAAATAAATCAAATTTACTTGAACTAAAGCAATGTTTTCTCCGGTGCTAATTGAAGGGAGAAGTAATAGAGCTGCAGCTTCTTTTTTGGTACCGCAGTAGATGAAGCTATCCTTGCTGATATCTCGAGTCCAGGGAATGCCTGTGTGTTCACTGGGGGCTGGTGCAGCATACTGAGGTGGAGTTTGATGCTTGTTTTAATGCTCTGAGCTAACCCTGGGACAAATCACACATCTTTAACAAAAACTCTTTCTCTTATGTCCAAGCCATGAGCAGCCAGTTGCTCTAGGACGCTGTGGGAGACTTCATTTACCAAAGTCTATCTGGACAACATCCATGGCTATTCCCTTGTGGGAGAACAGATTGTGGAATTTAGGAACGGGGCTGCATCAAGCCTCATCCCTAATGGGGTACAGCTGTATAAGGCAGGTGACCAGCATTGAAGGAGAAATCTGGAATGCTGATGTGTATTGACCAATCACAGGAGAGTGGAAGGGCATACAGGTGTTATGCATGGCAGAGAAAAAAGGTTTAAAGAGTTAGGAAGAGAGAGGTGGAGTTGCTGGAGCTAGCAGGTCCTGCTATGAGAGGAAAGAGTCAGTGTCCTCTGGTGGTGCCTGTGGGATTGCAACAGAGAGGAGGTATGAAGGCTTTAATAAACTGCTGATGCCTGCTGCCATCTTCAGCATCAGCTTTTTGAGCCCCCTGTCAATCAAGGGAAAGGTATGACAGTTTTTAGATAAGAGGCTGATACTTGTGTCTGTCATGAGTCCACTGTCAATTCAATTGGTGTCCAGTGTGAGGAATGACACACAGTTTTGTTTTCTCCATGCAAAAGCTAATTAAGCTCTTTTCCACCTATATACCCTAATGTGCAGGTTTGCAATAGCTGGTCACTTACTGAGTACATGAATTTTCATTTTTTTGATGAGGCATTTAGAGTTGTCCGGGACAACATAAATTTGAATGGCCTAGAATCAGTGTAGAGCTGCCTGGCAACAGCAATTAGTATTTGATTCTGCAGTGGAGATAGTTACTTAACCTTCATTCTTACACAGAGATAGTTTTGCCATAGACAAACATATTATTCAGATGCCCCTTAAGTTAATTCAGTGGAGCCTCGTGTATCCTTAGGAATAAGCTATGGGTGAGAGAATTATCTCATGGAACTCTCCCCACATGAGCACCTTGAAGATAAAATTGGGCTCAGATATTATTCTAGCTAATGGGTCTGGTTTTATTTTTCATTAAAGGTATTAAGATCTGGAGTTGGATTAACTTGTCTGGTGGACACTGAGTCTGAACTTCTGGCAGTGTGTCTTGCTTTCATCCTGTCCTTTGCAGTGTTTTTAATCTTCAGTGTGTTAACTGTGTTTGGGTTTTCTCATCTGCTTTTTTACAATCATGATGAACACCAGCTGGTGATGGCTCCTAGAGGTACAGCTAGAAGTTTTGTTCTCATAAATGGGATCAAATATGTAATGACTTTAATCATTCCTGGCTATGAAGTTTGCTAATCTTTTTAGTGAAAAAAAAGCTCCATAAAAGGTGTGCATTGTAGTTTTGGGTGGAGTGTTCATCAACTTTGTAATGGAGCTGGCTTACACCAAATAATCTAATAACACATAAGTGAAGTTACCTGCAAAGTTAGTCTTCAGCGGGGCTCCAGTTTTGGTGAAAGAAAATAAAGATGAATGTTTTAATGGAGTATTATTAGTATTGCTTATATATTAGTATTTTATGTATAACGTGACTAACATATCCTGTGCCTAACTGGTATCTATGAATTATAGATCCATAAGTGAGTTATATAATTGGAGGACTTCAAGTAAAAGGAAAGAAACTGTTTTCTGAAGGAGAGATCTCTCACATCTGTCTCTTCTTCTTGCTTTTATTAAGTTGCTGTGGAAGATTGCAAACACCAAACTAGTGAAAGTGTGCTTTGGCTTTGGGGATTGTGATTGATAGCCCACTGTGAAAAGAAACCCTGTGAAAGTCCTGAATTAAGGGATAGCTCTGTTCTCTTTCTCTTCAGATTGGAGAATCTTGAAATGACTGAGCTCAAACAGCTCCTGTGTTTCTGAATTTGACTCAGTTCTTGAGCTTGCAGTCTCTTTGCAGATGCTGACTTCCCAGCCCAGTTGATGCTCATTATATTAGCTCAGGCATTCACAGAGTGCTGCCTGCAGTCACTGGGACTCTGGTGAGGAAAGAGCTTCATCAGAAAAGGCATGTTTGGGGTTAGGTTAGTTGTTAGGTTAGTTGTTAGGTTAGTTGTTAGGTTAGTTGTGTGTAAAAATTATTTTGACAGGAGGTGGAATACAGCAGGTAAAGCTATTTTTGAGAGTTTTTTTTGCCTAACTGGCAGTTCTGTGATGTTCACTGTGTATTGCCAGCTTCAAAGGGGGTTCTCTCTTCTGGCATCTGTGGCACAATGCTAAAAGTCACCCTGAGCCCAAATTTCTCCTGCCTTGTTCCCCGGTTTGGTTCTGTGTCAGCAAAGCAACCCTCAGCCATCAGCTGGGGAGAGCAGTGGGGACACAAGGGTTTCCAGCTCTCAGCCAGTATCTGTGACAGCAACCTGGAGCTCATTGTGTAATCCTGCTTTAGTAGCCTTGGGCTTTTTTGCATTCATAGGAGCAAACAATAAAACCTTCAGCTAAGCAGACTTCTAGAGCTGTTTTTCTGGCCTTGGTAAGATAAAGACTCACTTATTAGTTGCTGACCCTATGTACCTGTTGTTAAAACTTGCAGGGACAGGCTATATAATTTTAAAAGTCTGGCTAATAATTCTTTAGGAATACAAGTTTTGATTCAGGGTTCATAACCAAAATGGGCTTGTCCTGGCTACTAAAAAGATTTGTTTTGTTAGATGGAATCAGGATAGCTTATGCAGAGGGAAAAAAAAGAACATTTCCCTTTGTGCTCATCATCTTTAGAGGTACTTGAAGATATCATTACCAGTAAGGGCTGCTGGGGTTTGAGCAGTTCAAGGAATATATTGTTGGGATGGGTAATATTGAGTAGCTGACAGCTTACTACTCCATGAAATGCTCTTAGTCCACCTCCTGGATTCCTCTTCCTCCAGCTCTTGTCCCTTTGCCCTTTTTAGTTCATCTTGTCAGAAATGAGGAATGGCTGCACTTGGTTTAGTTTGTGGCAAACAAGAAAGGCAGTCTACATCTGAACTTGAATTTTAGGTCATCATAACATTTCTTCACTTTGAGGATTTTCTGTTTTATGAACTGGACACCTTTGTTGAAGGGAATAAAGGGACAGGGCTTCACACGGAGCAGGGACTGATATCATTGGAGAACAATGCTCTCTGCAAACCACACATTGTACAGGCACGCACAAAATGAGCTTTCATGCAGGGTTCTGTCAGTGCCACTCAGCCCTGCCTGAATGGACAGAGCTCTTGTGATTTATCTTCCATTCATCAGTCAATACCCCGTACTTTTTCAGCCGTGATGGATAAGATCTCTTGCTAAATATACTGCTGCTGCCTGCTGAGTATTGTTGAGCCTGAGAACTGAATGGGAAGGAGAAGCTTAATCTATCTCACACATGGAGCTGCAGGTTAGGGCAGTTACAGGAGGGTTTCTAAGCAACTTAGAAAAGCACCTGATTAATTTTGGATTTTTTCAGGTGGGGGGAGTATGACTATCCTATTATTTTTGTATTATTACATACTTGTGTTTTAGCTGGTGTCTGTGCAAGAAGGATGTATCTGGGTTTCAAAGCTGTTCTGACTTCCTAAACCCTTCCAAAGCTGCTGCATTTGCAGGATATCCAACATACATTGTGTAGCCCTCTATATTTCCTTATTTTGAGATATTGAGACATTTTAAAATGTTTTAAGTACTTTATGTGTAAACAGAGACAGACAGATGTGTTTTATAGCAGTGCCCATTCCCACAGCACAGGGATGCTCAGCAAACCACTCAGGCTTCACTCCTTCACATCACCTGGCTTCTGAAATACAGCATCCTGTGCTTTTAAACTCAAGCCACAAAACAAAGGCCTCCACCTTTTCAGAGCAACCAATTTATCTCACATACTTGTGGCCTCTGGAGTGCAGTATAGGGGAAGTGGAAATACCTGTGGGCAGAAACTTTTTCCTCTCCTTTTAAGGGAGGTTCTATACTCATATTTTTGGGGTGAGCTCACATATCTTTACATGACAGTAGGATTATGATCAAACCAAGTATGTTCTGAGCAACACAAACAACTTTTTAGATGTAAGGCTGGGCATGCAAATGGAAACATAAGTGTCAGAGGGTTGAGGCAAATGCATAAAAAGTACTTTCTGGCTCAGCTCTGGTGCCTCTTATTAGCACCTTGAGCAATAGTGGCTCTTTTAATTATTTAAGTAGAGGGACTAATTTTTCTATGGAGGAAAATAGCATTTCAGTTTGGAAAAAAAAAAAAAAGGAATTTTATAGGTGTATCCTCTGTTGAGGGACTTGATAGCCAAAGGGTGCAAAGGGAAAGCAGCATCCCTCCAGAAACTTCACTTTGACCTGATTGTCAGTGCCCCTGAAACGTCATATTTCCCAAACAACCTAGGATTTTATTCCTTAACTGTGTGCCTAAGTCGATTTTGCTGTTCATAAATAATGCCAACATGTAAATACTGCCCCATCACCAAAAACTGTGGACAAGAGCTGGTGAATTCAGAGCTGACTGCTTGTTCCACATCAGTTAATGTATTTAAGAGCAAAAGCCCATACAGGAGAAATCCCCAGTCAGTGTGAGTAAGGAAATCAAGCTGTGTTCTGGGTGAATCTCTCCCTTGTTTTTTTTTTTTATTCCAGGAAACTTGAACACCAGTGTCAGCAGTCTGCTAAGAATTTCAAGGTAGTCAGTAGAATGTGCTTTGAACACAATTTTTTAAGCTACATAAATGATCTGAGAAACTCAGATTCATGGGCTATAGGTATTTATTGCCAATTTTAAGAGTTCATTTCCAGCATTTTATCACAGGACCTAGGACACTGAAGTAACTCTAATAACCTCTTGTAAGGAAAAGAAGGGAGAAAGGTTTAAAAAATTTCTGCTGACAGTAATGTCTATTTCAGATACTTAAATATAATGATGCCAGTAGGTGCTGCTTTAATATTGCCAGCTATAGTCATTTTGGAAGATGTTCTTTTGTTTCAGGAAGATCATAAGTATGGTGACATGTGATATATTTAGTGCAAATGAGTACTTAAAGAAGCAGCTGTTAAAAGATTAAACAGTCACATAAAAACTTCTTACGGCTTTATAGAAATTAAAGCTGTCTCCAGGTAATCTAATTTTATATGCACTTCTTGTTCCATTTTTTTTAAGATTTTTTTTTTTTCCTTGGAAAATCAGCCAGAAATGTTTAATGGTAAAAGAGAGGTTTCTTGCCAGAATAGTAAGGCTTTCTGCTTCAGGTCTTTTCTGTCACTGACTTGGTGGAAGACAGCCAAAACCCACATTGTGTTTGGTCTTTCTCCTGGGCTTAGGGTAGATTGTGATCTCTTCATCAGCTCTTTATATGGATATATAAGCCTCAGATAAGAGAGAGCCACTGGTGGCACTGTCAGGATTGTCTTTAATGCATGTTTTTGTCTAAATTGTGTTGTAGAGAAATGCCACGTGTAATAATCTCCTGCTCCAGCCAATTTAACTTGAGAGCCTGTCTGATGAGTAGTTAAATAGCCTGAGTTTTCTAAGTCTGAACATCTTGGGGTGAACTTCCAGTACCCTCTTCCAGGACAAAAATTCCTTGAGTCTTTCTGCGTTTCTACCATTTGTCAGGGCTTCCACAGTGTGGGAATTTCCAGGGGGGCAGGAGAGATTTTTCAGTGCTTTCAGGACTTCTGCTTATTCATATTCACCATCTTGAGGGTAAATTTCATCTGAAAAATTCAGAATTTTGATTCAGTGTGGCAAGTTGATGAGGTGTATTAGTTAGGCATATCATGGTTCCCAAATGGAATTTTCAATTATTGGATATGTTTCAATGTTTTGTTTGGAACTGGTGAGCCACATTTCTAAAACAAAAAAAATTGAAAGAAAAAAAAAAAAGATTAATATTTTTAACTGCTTTTTTGAGAGATTTGTAATCTGCAAGGGACATTTTTACTGAAGTTGGGACTATCACCTACATTCCTTCATATGCAGGGCACTTTAGTGGACAGCTGACTTTCATGGGCTTAATATTTCAATCTAAAATGTGCTTTATGTAGTATATTCTTATGCTTTTTGTTCATGGATGCAGCAAAGGGGTTCTAGCTGTTTTCTGGTTGAGGGTTTGTTTTTTTTTTTCACTCTGGATCATCCATCTGCTTAATTGGATGAGGGTTGTGCACGTTGTTTCAGTGAGTTAATTTCTGGAGCATTAATTATTTGATAAGCTCTAATGAGGATTTAGGCTTGAAGACTCCCATATATTTGAATATTCAAAGTTTAATAAAATAAATCCAAAAAGTTAGCTTTTCTTTTTTTTTTGACAGCTTTGGCAAGAAGGTGGGTAATTAAGAGGAAAGCGCTCCATGCCATTTGCATGAGAAAGGAATAGACAGAAAGAAGGATGACATATTTGTCCTCTGCCTTCAGAAATTAAAATCTCAGGGATGGGAGATTGCATGGCTATTGAAGCCACCTCTTGGATCTGATTTCCCAAATTACCCCGGTGTAAATGAGAGGACAAATCTGTTGTAATTTCCCGAGCCTCTTGGGTGCTGCCCACCCCACCTTTTGAATTGCTCCAACCCCAGCCATATTCCTGGCAGACTCGTGCTGAGGCTGGCCAGAAACCTGCACAGGGCTAAATAAATATCCACATCCCAACTCATTTCAGAGTGTTTCAAGATGAATATCTGCACCTTTATTTTTTGTGGCCTTGGTCCTGCTGGAATCCCTGTCAGGATTTCCACGAATGTACTTTAAACTGAGATGACAAAGACTTGGGTAGGAGATTTATTCCCTTTAGGTCTCCTGTAGGCAGAAGTTTGCAGACTGTTTGCAATAATTTCCCTTTGAAGTTCTGGGCCCTCTTTGCTGAAATGGGGAGAAACAACAATTGCAGGACTGAACGTTGCTGTAATGAGCTCTGCCAAATATTCTAGAGAGATTGTGCCAAAATCTGAAAGTTTAAGGAAGGTTCAGTTTTGCAGCAGTGTGAGTTTGTAAATAAAGTTTTATTTCATGGTGTTTTCCTGTTTAGATAAATGTTTAACAGTTTCAAGGCTCCTTGGAATGAGCAGCTGTGTTGGAACCATTCCACCAATTAAGCTCTTCAGAGTAGCTCCTATGCCTTGATATTTAAATGGTTTTATTTGGAATATGGCACAAGGCTATGATTATTTAGTGGCACAGAAGTTCCATGCTTTAATTTGGAGTAAATACCTGCCACTCAGATTGTACATTTTCAGCTATGATTATTAATGAATTAACACAGTGTTCCAGGTTTCCTCATATTCCTTTTATTGGGTTGCCTTTCCACTTGGGTCACCATCCCAATTAAATATAGAGTCACTCAGAAGAAATGGGTGATAACACTGAATCTTTGCAGATGGATATATCTGATGAGACACCCAGTTTATTTCTCTTTCCTGGCAATTGATGATAACTTTAATACTGGTCTGGTTTTATAATTACAAAGGTACTGCCATGATTTTTTTTTTTTCTGAAAAGAGCTTTATAGAGCCATGAGTTTCACAGTCTTTGTTAATTCTTCATCTATTTCAGTTGGTCTTACATGTTTAATGTTTGGTGCTGATGATTTACAAGGTGCACAGATTTATCCTTAAACATCCAAACTCTCAAAAATGGGTAAAAAAGAGAAAAATGAAGGAATTCTTGCTTCTCTGAGACATAAGTTGTCTTTGCATTGCTTTTATCTTTTTATGTGATGGAAAATTGAATTTGCCCTCAATGAAAATAGTTATCCTGTAAGTATTACTGGGTTTGGATATGACCTTACAGATTAAAATTAGCACCCTCTCTGTTAATTATTTTTCAGCTATTCTGTTGGTTTTAATTTTTTTCTCTTCCGAGTTTCTATTTGATCCAAAGAAACCCTTAGAATTAGATTAAGAAGTAAACAGTGTTTACCAACCCCTTACATTATAGAAATGGCATGAAGTAGCCATGCAGGGTAGTAATAAGAAAAGAGTTACTCTGTGTTTTCCAATGTACATGCTGAAACTTTGAATTCTCTAACTTAACAACTGAAGGAGTTTTTTTTTTTTTTTTTCTTTTTAATGAGGATTTTTCCTAGTAGAAGCACAATTCAAATCTAATTCTGTCTAAAGATGATTGTGAAAAGTTTCATTACAGAAAAGCCTGAGACATCCTTTCAAGGCATGTGCACTTGCTGACCTGGTTTCTCTTGCTGTTCTGGCTGTAAGGCTTGGAAGAGATGATCACAGACACATGGAAAATGAACTTGACATGCAAGTGTCTCCAATGTTTATTGGGCATATCTGTTTATAATCTTTTCACTTTTAAGGTTTATGTTGCTCAGAGAAAAAAATCACAATTGAGTCAATAGCAATTGTACATTTGGAGCACTGTACAACTCTGCTTTTAATCATGAAGTAATTGCAAGAAATAAACATTTGTAAGTAAGCTTGGAGTAATTTCTCTTGCATTGATATGCCTTTTGATGTATCTGACCTTCCTTATGAAGAAAATATCTGAGTTTCCCTTGTTATGTTCCATCTATTATGACTAATTTCTGCTGTTTGAGTTCAGCATCCCTGCTGCTTATTCAAAAGCTTTGGTGTTTTGGCAGCAAAATCTGAACTATCTCTGCAGGTTCAAATCTCGGCCACCAACCCACCAGCCTAAACTACATGGGATTCTGTGCAATGTTAAATTTTTAATGGAACAAGACTGCAGAAGGACTCAGTTTTCCTTCCCCTCACAGCTTTCTGGAGGGTCTGATAACTAACCACTTCTCAAATTTCAGGCTTTAGTTTAAACTTACCTCTAGCTGCTGTTCTTGTGAAACAGTGGAAGTCAGGAGAATACTCTAGAATTTCATTTAAAACATAATCTTTCAATACTCAGGTGCTTGTACACACCATATCAATCTCTAGTCATTCAGGTTTTACAAATACTAATATTTCTAATCAGTTTGTGGTTCCAGCTCAATGAAACTTTCTCTTCTTCCTCTATTTAAACATCATCTACTGAAGCCACCGCATACTTTTACCCATTTTCTTAGAGATTGATGTACGGAAGACAAAATCTCTTTCCAGTGTAAGAAATATGAGGCAATCAAAAGTCTTAACCTCCTCCTTATGTGCAAAGATTCTGAAGGGAGGAAAGTCTTGTTTTGAGGAAACAATATTATCAGTGGTCGAGATTTGGCTTTATCTGCTTGTGTAGCTTCATTACAAAGTCAAGGCAGTGTTGTGCTTTCCTTTCAAATGTTAATTTAAAAGAGTAATAAGAGTCTTTCACAAATATCACTTTTATTCCCTCGAAGCTCACCATCAAATATAAATATTTTTGGAAAAAAAATTTCCATGAAAAGAAAGTCTCTACCACAGAGACTTTTTTTAAAAATCATAAATTTCAATGCCCTCCAATCAGATTTAACTTTAATAGTTATATTTGGGTCGATTACATGGTGGTAGAATTCTGCAGAGACAGCTACTGGTGCTCTAATCACTACTTACTCTGATTTTCAGGGAGAATTTGATCTAAGTCATTCATGGGTGTATGGTTTTCTCTGCTGTGCTCAGTTCTGCAAGTACAGTTTCCCTCACTCCATTGATAACAATGAAGCATGTGAAAGGAAAGGCCTGTGGAGTAGAAAAGATTTCATTAATCATGAATCATTACATTTGTCAGTTGGCAAAGGGAGACTTCCTCATTTATCCCTTGAATGAAATTAGGTCTGGCCTAGCTGCAGTTAGAAATTCAAAATTACCTTGGCATCTCTGTTGCTGTTTATATGTGCACCATAAAATGGCAGATGGCATTTTATTAATAGCAGATGAGCTGAGCTTTTCAAGCTACCTTTTTTTTCTGAGTTTTGGTTTCTTGGAATTTGAAATGGTACCTACCTACATAATTTCGTGGTGCTTCTGTATAATTTCCTTATTTAGACAAAAAAAATATGCTTAATGTGGTTTTAACTTCACCTGCCACTCTCCTCCCACATCTGAGGTGGCTAATAAAAACCATAATGAAGATGAAGCTTGAAGAATTCATAGTTTTTACTTCCTGCATAGTTTCTTTTTGTACTGGAGGTAGCTGAAAACAGGAAGAAACTGGCTTGATGCACAAATTCCAATTTTTATTGTAGAGCTAAGTTTAAACACTACCTTGGTAAAAGCATTGCAAAATATTACTGGTGTTTCCAGGTTGTTCTCTTTGGAAAACCTGATTGTCAATCAAATTAAACACATGGAGGGAATCTTATATCCATAATATTTTCTTTTTTTTCCCTCATCTCTCTTGCTTAATATGCACACTTCTAAAGGAACAAGCCATGCATACAAAAATATCTACATTAGTTTTGAGTGACAACCACTTAGGATTTACTCACTGGAGGGACTACCACTACTCATAAATAGCTACACCCAATAGATGAAGTCAAATCTATCCCTGTGATAGCCACATCAAATTCTGTACAAGACAAATTCCCCCTCCCACAGGCAGGTTATTGACACTAGAAGCTGTAGTGTCCTTTTTTCCATAGCATGTATTTGGAGTGATGTTAACTGAAAATCTTATTTTTCCCTAGGCCTGCTGTAGATGTTCTCAATTCTACCCATAGCTGGAAGGTCCCGATATTGCATGAAATGATTTTGTGTTGATTTTTTCCCCCAAATTTCCAGTTTCATACTGCTTTGAAAAGTGAAGAGGAAGTTCTGCAAATACCTTTATTTTCCCCTTGCTATTCCTATAGCAGCTCAGATAGAGCTTGTCTATTCCAGGAATCAAAAATCAGTAATTATCTCTCTTTGAAATGAAGTGCTCTGTGTTATCCAAAGTCCTGAAAAGAAAATAAAACCCCAATCCTTAGGAGAAATTTATGAAGAGATTCTTGAAAAGGGGTGGACTTGAAAAGAAAAATAATTGCAGTATTTGGGTCAGCATATTAGACCATATTTAGTGTGTATTCATTAAGGCAGATGGAGTTCAGGGCAAAATACACGTGAAAAATCTATTATTTCATTTGTCTGAGTCAAAATTGAGTGTGCAAAGTAACCAGCACACATTGATAATGCTGCTTTCATATCTGGTAATATTTCCTAAAAATAGAAGGCATTTAAAGTCAGTAGAGTCAAAGACTCCTAGGACTTTATTGCACTGAAGGAAAGCAAATCGATTTTATTTCTCATGAAATGGGGAAAAGACCCCAAACAGCCATCACCTTTCAGAATGTTGAATGTTTCAGAATGTGAGATTTGCCTAATACAACTCTTTTCTTCATTATCAATACTTTCCAGTTTTTTCTGCCATAGAAAGAGGCAGGCCAGCCACTTCTGATGAGTTTTGGATAATAAAATAATAACTAGTTAGGATTCTGTATGATCTTTTCTTGTCTAATGGAAATCTTACATTTATAAAGGAATAGCTTGACTGTGCTGATCTTCCCTTCTAATACTGTTGGATTAACTAGTGTTATATCATTGTTTTTCTGTTTTTATTATCACCATCATCTCATTTTCCTCTTGTGGGTGCAATCTATTCCTATTAAGCGACCCATTATTTTGAATTAATATTTTATTGTCTACACACAGCTTTCAGGCTATCTGCCAAACCTATAAGGTACCATCCTATATCCTAAAGTGCTTTAAATCATTGATTTTTTTCGGGTCATTAACAAACTAATAAGCAGCCTATTTAACATTGATGCTAAATGTGAATTGTCAATGACAGCAGCCAGTGGTATCCTGCTGACAAGTGATAATGTCATTTCAACGTGTCCTCAGAGCATGGTAATTACTGCTCTATTCATGAATGTATATGGCTGGATGTTTACCTGATTTGAATATGAAAGGCTTCCTGAAAACTTCATACGTGGTCTCTGCATGCTGAATGCACTGGGTGAAACAGATTAGGCCTAACAATCTGCAGAAAACAATTAATTCAGATCCCTGAACTGACCTCAGGCTGCCTATTGTGGTCTCCAGACAGCATCAGCATTGGTCTGCATTGTTAAAATGTTGCTCTGGATTCTGTGTCTCAAAGATGAAATTGATAGTGAGCAGGAATGGCAAAAGGAATTAGGCAGGACATAGATGGCAAAGTGACCAATAACCCTTTGTTATTTCCCTCACACTCCATAGAAACATGTCCCACACAACTGATGGTCAAAAATCTGTTGTTTTAAAAAATGATTTCAAAATATGCACATGAAAGTCAGCATTTCTCATTTTGGTGCTAGATAATTACTAGTTCTGTACCAGTGTTGGCTCTATTAAAACAGAAGAAAATTTTTCAAATGGTTTTTAAACAAGAACAGAAATAACTGAGCTGGCAAATCTGGCATTCAAATTTTAGCAGACAGGGGTTGGGAGGACTCTGAGGCCTTGGGATCTGAAGGAATGAAACATGGACACAGAGAACGGGAAGACTTTACGTTTTTATCATTCTGGATTTATTTTTGCATCACTCTGGAGTGCTGGAATTTCTTGTAGCTTCTCCATGGCAGCTCTTAGAAATGCTTCAAGCTGTACAAATGCAACTTTTACTAGCTATGCTCACTTTCTGATGAAGACCTGATGGAGAGACAAAAAAAACGTGCCATCCAAAATATACGTGACTGACTTTAAGATAAACTCCCAAAATCCTCAAAGCCTTTCCAATGTTGAAATAATCAGAACTTTCCTGAGCAAACAAGGAAACAGAAGAAATTAAATCAATTACAGTCCGTATCCTATTTTTGCCTCACCAGGAAAAAAAAAAAATAAAAGGCCTGAGGAAGCAGATTAAAATCTAGTAAACATCAATTTATTTTTTAATTGCATTCAGAAAGGATGCCTTAGAAACAGATCTAATTTGCTTCCTTGGAAAGCTGTTCAAAGCTCATTACCTAGTGCTTATATACCTTCTTTTAATTTCTGTTTTGAATATGCTCATGACATCCTTTGTTCTTGTGTTGGCTTTGTCCTTTTACACCCTGGCTTTATTGTACTCCTTACTCTGCTCTTATACGTAGAGAAAGAAGTCCCATTCCCTGTCAGCTTTTCACAGAGCTGACCAAACCAGCTGGTTTCACCTCTTCACATAAAAATCAGCTCAGCTTTTGCCCTCCCTGTGCATGGCTGGCTGTGATTTATCTCTCACTGGGCCCTAGGATTGCGTTCAATTCCTCCTCAGACATGTCACGCTCCTGGTTCATAATGCCGTGTGATTGAGGAGCATGCACAGCCTTGTCTTCATTGTTTTGTGCTGATGGCCAAATTTGTTGGTCCCCAAAGGCACAGCCCTTCACTTTGTTTTATGCAGTTTCTTTTATTCTCTTCCTTAAGACCATGCAGTGCTTCCTGCAGGCCCCTGGTAGATAGCATTTCCAAATGGTGAGATGCTTGGTTAACTTGTAATTAATGATCTCAGCAAAATTTGTCCCCAGATTGCTCCACGAGGAGCTGCAGCACTCATCTCCCTCCAGTCAGTAGCTCTTCCCTTTAACGTTATGGGGGGCACAATCCTCCTCTTGTTCTCTTAAATTCCAGCCTAGGAAGCAACTTTGATGTGCCAATAAGTCAAGATGCTTTTCTAAATCCCAATAGAGGATCCCTTTGTTCTCTGCTCCTTCTGGGAAGCCAGGTATGCTATGAAAGAAAATATACAAGGTCAGTTAGGATCAAACTCTTTCTTTTAAATTTGGCTGTACTCTACCCTTTCTCCTTTAGGGCCTGAGCCAGTGTTTTATGTGTTATTAAAGCTTCAGCCATCAAAGCATTTCCTTTCCAAAGTTACTGCATTTGCAGATTTCTAATTACAGACAACTCCATGCATTGTAATAGATTACTTAAACATCCTTGCTACTGTACATACAGCTTCATGTGCAGCTTGTTCCAATCTTATAGACTGGATGTTTTCCAGTCCCTCTGGCTCACATCAAGCAGTGCTGTTACCAGTTTGTATCTCTGTTTCCTCTTGATATTCTACTTTATGCAGTCTGGCACTGATACTGGCTCTTCTTGCTTTGTTATGTGTCTTGTTGTCCAAGGCAGCTTTGTCTGTGGAACTCTTTTCTTCCATTCTGTGTAGGGCCTCAGTTTGTTCCCAGTTTTCTTCTTGAGATTTGGAATCTTTCCCATCTTTCCCCAGCCCTTCCTCACTTTGCAAATTCCTCATAACTGTAGCATCTTTCCCTAAAGAGAACCAAATCCTCTGGAGATTCATGTACCTCAACTACTCCAGCCTGGATTCAGCTGAATTCAGAGCTTGGTTAATTTTTAGTCTTCTCTTTTCAGGACCACACCAAAAATGTCTGATCTGATCATTTTTCTATTTAGGATGAACTAATTTGCAAGAGCTTCATTCAGGGTTATTCTATAAACCCTTAGAGGAAGTGCTGAGCTACTTATCAAGACAAGATGTCATCTCTTCACACTTCTTTTTGGCAGAATATTTCCCAGCTGAGATCTGGTTTTGTGGGAATGCATCTGGGGCAGCTGAAAATTTTCTTTTGTGAGGCAGAACTTGGTGCTGTTCCTCTCTGCCACAACCTGTCCATATCTGAACCTGGCTCTGGCACAATTTGTTCCAGGTCTACCACAATGACACCACCATTATCAAAGTGCTCTTAATCTAAATGGATTATTTTATTCATTTTATTACAAATGAATAAGCTAGTAGGAAACTCAAGCTTAAACAAGAATGAGCTTTAAAAAATTTTGTTATTTTTTCTCAGCTTCATTTTAACTTTTAGAATTCTATTTTACATGACTGCATTTTTCAGCAGTGTTCTGAATTGCAAGTGATATTTGTCTCTTCTAGATCACTGCATCATTTTCAGGAAAAAAATGTTTTCATTTGTTTTTTTTTTTTTTTTTTTTTGTTTTTTGTTTCCATACAATATTTGTTGTTGCCAAAGCAAGCTATTGTGAAAACAGGAGTTACAGTTTCCTTCTCTACTTCTCTCTTCCTTTCTTCCCTCAGCCCTCAAGTCTGGACTCAGAGGAAAGAAAATGCTTCTTTGTACTCTATTTTTAGGTAGATGTGTAGCCCATTATAATCTGATCCTATATGATCAGCCCATCTTCTGAGAGACTCTGTTTATTCCAGATGTCAGCTAATATTTTGTCCTGGCTCTTACTTAAGTCTCTGTCATTCTTCCTGTTCTAGCAAGCCCAGTCGCATATTTAAATACCAAATCTGCTGAGAGGAGCATCTCCTGCAGTGGCATGTGCTGGCACACTCCAGTTATTTAAACAGAACTGTAAAGGCCTCTTTCCTCTCAAAAACTCTTTAGTGGATCCAAATAATTAGGGACTGATCTACTTCTTTATTAAGTAATGGAGAAAGGGGCACTGAAAAAGCCTGCAAGTTAAGATGTGATTTCCATAGTCAAGAGAGGGGAGAGAAAGAAGGAATAGACAAAAAAAAAATTAAAAAAGGAAAATTCAAGAACAGTGCTTGAAAGTTTGTTCATGAACATTTGCTTGAATGGTGAGAAATGCCTGGATTCCAGGTGTCATTATTACTGGCCCCTTTTCCAGATACTACTCTTAAGAGTCAGAGCTTACTTTTAGGGGCAGGAGAGAAAAAAAACCCATCTCCCAAGGTTCTATCTGGCAAACAGTTTTATAATCCTGCTCCTGGTGAAACACAGATGGCCTTTCAGCAGCAATCCAGATGCTCCTGCAGGAAGCTCAGGCTCTCTGTGGAGCCATTTGGAGGGTATCCGTGGGTGCTGCTGCCTTGGAACAATGCAGCATTTCTTCTCTGAGAGATGAGCTGAAAAAAAAAAAAAAAAAAAAACAGGAATCCATTCCTGTATGGATGGGGAATTAACTTCTGACATGGGAAATAAATTCTGTTCACACCTGGAGCGGTGGTTGGGTCCACCTATGCAAGAGCAGGATGATGCATGTGGATTTTGGGGTATAGGCTTTGGTGTTGCAGGCACTCAGCAGCCAAAATAATGCACTAAAACATGGATTTTAGCCTGGCATTGTATCAGTTTGCACAGAGCATGGAGCAGAATGCTGCACAAAAGGCATCAGTTTATACTAAACATAATAAGTTGGAGCCTATTGAAGAAAGCAGGGCTTACATTTACAACATGGATGGCTAAAGGCATCTCTTGGAAAACACATGTAGGAAATATGCTCCTTTTGCCCTGCATGCTAAAACACAGAAGGGAGTAAAAGAGCAAAGTAGGCAGATAATAGAATTCAGGATCATTGCTTCAATGAGACCACTAATAAGCATGAAATTGAACATCTGCTTAAGTGCATGTCTGGGTTATAGCATAAAGATAACTCTCATAATTGTACCCTGATATTTCCATAGCAGAGATTGGACTGGATGATAACCAGCATAAATGTTATAAATATATATGTTATACTCTGGAAGAAGCTGTACAATTATTGTACCTGTGATTGATAGGAATGAAAAAAAAAAATCAAGGGTCCTATAGTTTACTGTTTTTGAAGAAAATCCTTTGAATATATTAAACATTTGGTGGAAATGCTATCATGAGCTGAAAACTAAAAATTATGTCCAAAAATATTTTATAGTCCCATAGAGACTTGTGGTGGTGGTTGGTCTCTGAGTATTTTTTTTTTCCATGAAAGAAATATGCTGCCAGTTTAGTGTCCATGATGCAGCAAATGTCTTCTACAACAAAGGAAATAATAATAATAATGATAACAGATCCAAATATTGTACAATGATGATTGCTCTTGCAATCATAAATTAAATAAACTTCCCTAAGACACCTTTCAGATGAGACAAGATGTCAGGTAAGCTTCTGTTGGTCAGAACGGAAAGACCTGAATTAAAAATCAAAATGTTCTGGCAGAAAGAGACTTTATGCATGGGAAAATGAAATGTCAGTGATGTAAAGCAACTCTGTAGGTAGATTTAAATAATTTTTGCCCCAATATGCTGGTTTTGTATTAATCTATAGAGATTGTGATGCTTTATAATTTGAATTTCAGGTCCTGAGCTTCACGTAAATGAATTCCTTACCTTTTTGGAAGAACTTTGCTTGAAATTCCTTAGACTTGGTGACTACACTGAGTAGATAATGCAAGATTGGGTCTTTTATTTGTTTTCTCCCAGTAGAATGCTGCTAAAAAGGGCTGTGTCTGTGTGAGACCTCATTGTCATTCTGCCATGTATTGCTTTGGGGCAGCTGCTCTATTATAAGCCCACATAGTTATGAGTGAGAGGCTGCAAATTTATTCTTCTAAGGAAGATGCATCGTTTCTGACAAGATACAATTAATAACTCTGGCTTTTGAGATGGGTTTTTTTTTGTCTGTCTGGTATGGGGGCTGTTTGTGTTTTGTTTTACTTGAAAGGTTAAGGTCTATGAAAATATTGTGTATTTTTATAGGAGGATCTGTGACTTTTATCATGCAGTAGCCCTCAAATTTCTTAGAATGCTATGGATAAATGTAGGAATGACACTTCAGTTAAGAGAGTTTCTCTTAGTTAAAATAATCAAAATTAATCACAATTAGTGGTTTGGCATTGCTCTTAACAATACACCATCTTCAATATACTTTTCTCCTCTAATTTTTATTTTTTAATAAAATGAATCTAATATAGTATTTGATGGCAAGGTAATCAGTGGACACAATCAAAAGGGAAAGCTATAATGTACAAATTATCATGCTCTGCTTGGGAAAGCAATATCTGCTAAATAACTATCCACAGGACCCAACAGAAATGAATATTTCATTCACTAAATGCAGATAGAATTAATCTGCACAGAAAAATAACTTAAGCTCTGTTTACCACAGGTCTTGGCTATTAGTACATGGAAATGAATATTCAAAGTGCTTCCAGGTAAAAAAATCTTGTAAAAATCACATGCTTGGATTTTAAGGAAAAAATGCCTTGAAGACTGAGTTGCCTCATTTTTTGAGAGAAATAAATTCAAGAAATGCAGGGTTAGGATCACCTGAGCTGAGTTTATTGTAGTGTGGAAATAAACTTTTATGTGTTAATGCGGTTGTCATCAGATTAATTTCTTTGGCTCTTCTCTGGGTTTTCCTGACCTCCATCCAAAATCCAATTGCTTCTTTATCTCCTTGTGGTGGGACTACCCTCGGGGCATGGAACAAAGTGTGTGAAACTCTATCCAGAGAGACTCTTTTCCTGGTGACCATCCTCTGTAAACTCAGATTCTGATTTTATGATAGCAGTTAAAGGAGGACCCCAGATGCTCTCTGACCCTCTTAGGTGGCTTACAGGGTTTTAATGGGACAGCTGAGAATTAACTCCTCAGTAATCATCACAGGGACATTATGGAGTCAGAATCATGCAGGATTAGACCTTAGGTCACCTCACTATTGGTAATATTTTCCCTTAAGTGTCAGGGAAGTGATGGGAGTAACACTTGGGCATACTTCAGAGAGAGCCTGCAGCTGTTCTCAGAAAGCTCTTTGTCATCACTGTAATCGCCTCCAAAAGCTGAATGTTCCCCCAAGCTGAACCCAGCTCCTCCCAGGACTGTGATTTATTTGGGTTTTATCCAGGTTAAGTCTAATAATTAGCTATTTGTGGTGTGTTGGCCCTGTCTGGGCACCAAGTGCCCACCAAAGCCATGCTACCACTTCCCTCTTCAGATGGACAGTGGGAGGAAACATCACAAAATACTTGTGGATCATGTATAAGGACCATGAGAGATCCCTCACCAGCTGCCATCATGGGCAAAACAGCCTTGCTTTGGGGAAATCAGTTAATTTTTTACCAATCAAAGCAGAGTAAGGTAATGAGAAACAAAATCTTATAAACCTCTTCACTCCTCCCTCCTTCACTGGCTGAGAAGTTTCATGATGAAATCTTGATGAAGCCTTCACTGTGTTTAGCAGATTTGTCTTTGTAGCTTTATAAATGGAAGGATATTCAAGTTTTCTCACAGCTGGCTGAAATGCTGCTCCCTGATGCAGTTGAGCAGGTCTGCTTGATCTCTGCTTCTGTCCTGAAGTTACTGAGATTAGCAGTGTTTAGAAGAGATGCGTGTTACAAATTTATCTCCCTACTGTGACAACAGATTTTTGTGTGCCTTTACAAAGCCAATTAAAGGATTTACAAGTCCTTTTTGCATTAAAACTTTGCTTTGCCTTGGCTTTCAGCTAGAAAAGCAGAAGCAATCCATGGGGCTTTTCCCATAGCTACTTCTAGATTAGACAGCCATGTAATTCAGTCTGTGTGGTGCACCTTGGAGTGCTCAAATCTCCTAAAAAGTTCCAAAAAGCAGCAGCTTTTCATGGGAGATGTCTCAAATCCGTACCAGCCCTGTGGTCCAAAATCTTCCTTGTATTGCTGAAGAGGAAAAGGGAGAAGGGGGTTAAGAAAAAACTTCAGGGCCATTCTGAGTCTTCTTGAAGTAAAGCTCTGACTCTTCAGCCTCTCCACCTCTAGGGATTTGTGTTGTGTGGAATAAACATCTTCTACACCTCAATATTTGCCAAGAGCTCATGATCCTACTTGTAATAAATTGCATTCCTCCTTCTTATCCCTTCCCTCCCCATTCAGAGTACAAGCTGAAGTCTGGTTCATGTTTAAAATAAATAACACAACTGGGACTACAGGCAGTGTCCTGACACTGCTCAGGTAAATCTGGGTGGTCTGGAGATGGACTGGGGATTTTGTGACATGATTTGAAATATGCAAGAAGGAGAATTCACAATCAGAAAGGCCCTGCTTCCATTTTTGCCCTCTGGAAAAGGTCATCGATCTCATGATGGCCTAAAAGGCACTAAAATTATTCTGTTGAGCAAAAATGCTCTTAAAATGCACCCAAACTCACATTTTCTCCAGTGTATGGAATAGCATAGATAAAGCATGGCTAACCTTGCCCACATTTGGGCAAAGTGAATTTCTGTCTCTCACTTTTAGTTTATCCACCTTCAACATCACAGCGTGTGTAGAGATTATTAATTTACTTTTGAAAAATGCTTTTGGTTTCTAAAAACTTTAAAAGTCTCCTTTATCCACTGTATTATACCACCACCACCCCCACCTTATATAATTTTTCCCAACTAAATTTCTGCATGTCTTCTCAGGTAGAGTGACTATTTAAATTCCCAGGGAAAATCTGCAGTCTTGTGTTCATGGATGTGTGGAAAGCATACATTTATCACAATCAAAGGAGGAAGGGAGGATGTTGTCACTTTATTTTTTCTTCACCATTAACCTCTTAAGTCTTTAGTAAATTGGCTGTCCTTTAATCATGTCCCTAACAACCCCTGATGAGCTACTAATTGTATGTGCACTTGATCACTTGCAAAATCCCCCTGTACTCTTTTAGCTTCCTTTCTCTCAGATTACAGCAGCAAGAATTTATCTGGAAATACTTCATTATTTCACTAGTTCTCATTAGGAGTCCAAAGGTCATATCCCCAGACCAATATGAACTTGATTTTTCTATTTAGCCAAGGCAACTTCACTTAATTTAGCACGTGGCCTCCCAAAGATGGCAATTTGTTCCATTTCCTATCTATTCTTTTTGTTCCCCAGAAGTTTTTATTTTTCTTCTGAAAACAGAAATAAATTAAGATAATATCTGGCAAAGATTCATGTTTTTCTTCTTCTTCTTTGGATCTTCATATTCTATTTATGAAAATTTTATTTTACATCTTTTTTTTTTTTTTACTAAGAAAAAATAACACTTTATTACTCATGTCTGGTTTGCCTAACCTTGTGGAGATGATGGTAATTCCTCAAAGTTCATGTCAGTAGAAACCACTGCTTTAAACAGCAGCTTTCTGCCTGCTCAGCTTTGTTCCAAAGGCTCATTTTTTTTTTTTAAATTGGCAATTTAATAATACCCAGAGAAAAATTTCTATCAATTTGCATGGCCAACTGTTACCTCCATATTTAATCGCTATCTAATATTTAATCTATTTCTGGTTTTCCCCTTTTACTTCCTCAGGACTAAAATGAAACAAATCCAGTTTATTCCCTCTTTGAGCAGCTCCTGTACTGCATTTTCAGTGCTGTAGAAAACAATCATGTTTTTTCTTTTTTTTTAATCTTCTGCTTTGCTGAATATATTATTTGACTTTTATCTATAATTAATTTATCCAGAGGTTTTTCAGTACAGAAATTCATAATATGTGTAAAAAGAGGTCTGCCTGTGGTGCTGGTAGCTTGTGTTGTTCTATTTTCTAGATTCTCCTTAAAAAAAAAACTACAAAAGAAGCAAAAGGAAAACCATGCTGATTTAGTGAGAGACAGCCAGAAATGGTTTGATATGAAAATTCATTTGATGTGCATCAAAACCCTGTCTGGATGAAAAGGACGTACTTTGTACCCCACTGAAAGTAAGTTCCTTGTAGGATGTATTATTGCCTGCTGTGCCCATCAAATTGAATTAACACTCAGTGATCTGGTGAAAAATGGGGCCTGGATCAATTGTTTTGGGGCTGGCTGGAGGAAAAGTGATGTGCATTCCAGCCACCTCCCAAAAAATCAATGAGACGTAGCTGACTGTGCCTGTGTGTTGTCATCAAAGCAGCTCAAATTCAGATTTGTGTTTGGTGTGCACAGAGGAATCGGCACCTACAGGACAATAACAGCTATTTTTAGTCAGGATTAGCTGGTTCCATGCCTGCTTCAGCCATGCAATCAGATCACCTGCTGCATAGTGTCCCCTGGAAAATAAATTCATAAATGATTTTTAAATATTTTGTAATTAGGAGTTTGTGTGAGTGATGTTCCACGAGTTTTGGCAGGAAGCTCATTCTCACAAGTACCATTTGTCAGGCTCCAAGCTCTAAAATAGTCTTGAAACCTCTCAAGAAATGAGAAAGGGGGAAATGAAGCAACAACACGAGACACAATTTGCAAAGAAATAGCAAATGCTTAAAAATTGAAAGTCAGATCTATCCATAACCTCAGTGAAACTCTGAAGCTATGACAACTTTATTTAACATTTCAGCCTCAAATAATAAATAATTGTTTACAAAACCTGCCGGAAAAAACTCAAACCATCCCATCATCCTATATATGAGAAATGCTTTCTTCAATATCTCTGCATAAACAAGGTATTTGCCATAATTTAGAGAGACAGAGAAAAAGTATTCCAGAAAAATGGATTCCTCTTAAATTAGGCCGGGAATTTCCAAATTTTTTAATCTTCCTTTAAGCAACGGAAATTAATATTCTCCACCTGCATCAGGAAAGTTTTCTTGTGTGTTCTTTCTTCAGTTTTCTCAGCAAGGTCTTGTACAGAGACATCATTTTGATATAGAGTTGTACAATTAAATTTAAGGGGTAAGCGTTCAAAAATTTTATACTACAGAAATAGTATAAATATATAATATATATAATATGATATATAAAGGTCTGGAGTAGACCTGCCATATTTTTTAAAGGTGTAGGAGTTACTGCAGATTGGTTTTGTAGGAGGAATAATCTCTTATTAGCCAATTAAACAAATGACTGATATTGAGTACACAAGGTACAAGCTCTCCTTTTTCACTGACGAGGGAAATACTTTATCACCCAATTGATTGGGACTGAATGGATGAGTCTGTGCATTGAGCAACTGCAAAAAGGAGGAAAGATGATTACACCACTTGAACCAGGCTCCATTTGCAAAAATCAATTCTACCACGAGGAAAAAAAAAAAAAAATTGTTGCTTTTTATCCTGGTGAAGGATTGATACTAAATATTGCAGAAAGCACCCAGCCCCTGGCTGGCACTCAGAAAATATGCTACATTTGCTTCAGCTGTTGTGCCGTTCCAATATTGCATGTAAACAGAAAGAAATTATGCACATTAATTTCTTAGAGGTGAGAAACTATAACACGGGGTGATGATTACTCTGCTAATGTGTATTTATTTATTAGACATGTAAGAACGTACTTGTAAGTGATATCAGCAGGTAAAAATATTTTGTGTACCTCAAATCCAAGGCTGCTAAACCAGGCAGTGCATCTCCCTGTTCAGGCTGGTTTTGGAGTCCAGTACAAGAAAATTTTCCTCAGTTATACAACCTGTGGGCACGAATTGTGGCCTTGCTTGCTAAGATTTCAGTGATTTCTCTACTCTAGTGTTAAACTCACTATTCAGTATTTTATCCTGCAGTAAAAGCAAGGTAACTAAAACATATTTTTGTTATAGTTAAGGTGTAGGGTGTTAAAATACATTTCTAGCATGATGATTGAAAAATCAGTTAATTAGGGGAATCTGAACTCCTGTGCTTTAAAACCACTTGTTACTGACTAAAGTGTAATCAAATCAAAATTTTCAAGCCCTTCCATGCTATTAAGTGACCAAACACTGCAGAGAATGCAGGACCCCTCCCTGTGCTTTTGCTCATTCACCTCTCAGATAACCAGAAGAGCCATCACACCTTTCCAGTCTCTTCAAAACAAGCAAACAAAACTCTCTCTCAGGCAGCAAACACACAGAGCAATTCCCCTTTCTGGCTGAGCACTGAGCAGTGTCTTCTTCACAGACACCTTGAAACAGAAGGGGAGTTTCTGGTGTGTTAAAAGGCAGTAGAAGAGGCAGACCCAGCTTAGGACTGGCTCAATTTATTTTTGATCCACCTCTAACCTCACCCCTGCACACAGGAGTGTGGATATCTCTGAACTCTCCTCCTCCAGATGTAACAGTCAGCCTGGATTTTCCTTCCTTGCTTCCCCCAAAAATAAAACCCATCCAGTTCTCCTAAGTACCAGCAGAAATAACTCTCCCTTCTTCCACCTCTGGAGCTTAGAGCAACAAATAGGAGAGACAGAAAACCAAGTGGGAGAAAAAGAAAGGTCAGGAATACCTGAGGTGAGAAGATTTTCTTTTTATTTCTTACAGGGAAAACCAGTGGTTTTCTACTGTAGGCAAGTTAAATGTATTTAATTGTGAAGCACTTTAATAGTTATGTGTGCTTAGTGTATTAGAACTGGAAACTGCTATTATACTTGGCCATAATATAAAAGTAAATTCTAACTTTGTTTAATCCAGTAAAACAGCTTGAGTTATTAATATTGGTCTTTATGGACCCCAGCAGAGGTGTGGAAATCTCATTAGGAATGTAAATGTCAGGTAGGACACTTAAAAACCTCATTATGGAGAAGAACCCAAGTACCCAAAGTGACATAAATTACTGCCCAACCTGAATATTGCAGAAGAGCAATCCTGCAGAGCTCTGTTATGGGGTTTGATTGGAAGGACAATTACTACCAGCTTTATCTTGATATAATGAAGATGAAATGTACATTTAACTAGATTTGTGCTTGAACTGACTGACTAAAACGAAAGTAAGGTAGAGAAAGGTAATAAGTCTCTTTAAATATTGAATAAATCTCTTAGGGACCTAAAATACTTTTGTAGGAGTTTTGTGTACTCTAAGGGTTTATCTGTTCATAGTAATGCTTCAGATTGACGTGTGGTAGAAAATGACATAGATATGTCTATTTCACATCTGAAATTTAGCATTACTCACCAATAGCTCCTTTCCTAATATAAAGTTAGCTATTTTCTGTTGGTCTCTATATTTTTTGGTTGTCCAACACTTCCCTTGGATAGAGAAGATGGGCTCTGCCTGGCAAGAGCATGAGCCAATGTCAGGTGAGAGTCACAATGTCTTGACACTGTGCAGAGGGTTGGGCTGGGACCATCACACATCTTTAAGTGATTTCAAAGCCAAATGGGAAGAAATTAAATGGTGGTGTTGGAAGATGAACACTCATGGCCTGCTGCTGTAGTGATGAAGCTTGGACGGTTTGGCAGGAGGAAAGATAAAATTAGGAATTCACAGGGGATGTGAGTTCAACAAAACTGCTTTTGGTTGCTCTGTACCTTTCAGCTGTGTGCTTGCTCTGTCTTTCTCTCTTTTCACACCTTTCCCCATTACAAAGGAACCTTTGGAGTACAGAAGGATTGGCTCTTTGCTTTGATGTAAACAAAATTAAACAGGACTGCTTGCGCGTGATCAGTTTTGACTATTTTGATTTCTCTTTATTTAAAACACCCCCAGAAGTCTGATCATGTCAGAGGCCAAACAGAACACGGGGGTTTATTTACTCCAAGATCAGCCACAAAGTGACGAGGAAGAACCTACCCAGGTTCAAGATTTCTGGCTAACAGAGGCATAAATATCCAGGAAGCATCCTTGCACCTTCAGCAGCTGAGCTGTTCTGTACAATCAATGGCATGCATTTATTTTCTTTGTTTTTAACTCAGTGACAGAAAATCTGTCCAAACAAGACATAGTAAGTATGTTTGGTTGGGGGAGTTTGTGGGGTTTTTTGAGTTTGTTTCTTTTAGTGTGTATGTGTTGTTGGTTTTGTGGGGTATTTTTAGAAAAGAAAGCAGAACCAACAGGAGATGTAAGTAATGAAGGTACTGGGTTGAGTTTGTTATACCCATAAAGCATAAATTACTCTGGATTTAGCTTTAAATATTCATTGGATTTGCTCATTCACTGCTGTCCATAAAAACCCATCACATTGTTTAGCACAATTAGGCTTGATTGTTTAAAGAGTCTGGACTGAAATAGCATTAATTAGCTATGTCATGCTATTATTCACTGTCCATAAACTTGCTGTTACCATTCAGATCATGCTTGGATTTACTGGCAGAGCAGAACCTGGAAAAACATAGCAGACAGTAGACTTCATAAAGCTGTTTTATTTTTTGCTGATTCAGTTTTCTGAGGGAGGACATATTGCAATGTTAGGAAAAGATCTTTAAACTTAAAGTGGAGAGAGAGATGGAGATGGGACCTAGTTTTATATATTTTTGTTCACGTGTAGCTTCATAATCAGGAAGCCTTTCTATTTTTCTTTTTTTAGTAGTCCATATTAAAATTTCAGACTTGACTTTCTGGGTGCACAGAGTTGGTCTTTGCTTTTTCCAAAGATCCCATAACAGGCACAAGACTTACCTTCCTTCTCACAGATGTTTTACTTTGCCTTGCTTTTACATTCATTTTTCCTTTTTAGCACTTACAATGAACACATATACTCAGGCAACACAAAATATCTTAAATAAAGATTTGACCAGTTCATTGAAAGCAACACAAAGTCAAACACGGAGGAGCAAGTGTGCCAGGCTGTGATTCAAGTCACTTTATAAAAACCAAAGCTGAACAAAAATGCAAACATTTATGTTTATTTACACAAATAAGTGCCTGTTTGTGTGCAGTATGCTGTTTTTTTTTTTTTTTTAATTAAATAAAAGGTAGTTTTCTAGTTGTAAACCCCAGGCATTATGAGATCCCTACCCTCATCTAATGGCAATATCTCTTTGTGCTTGGATGGAGCACCAGCTCGCTCCTTTGGTGTGAGCAATTACTGTCATAAGCCATAAATCTGCCTCAAGATGTGACAGTTTAAGCTCAGGATTCTTAATGCTGGCTCTCTTAGAATAATGGTTGCTTAACATAACACTTGAAGCATTACCCATGTGGATCAAAAAGAGGGTTTTGAGTGAAAAAAAATTGTTCTGTCTTCCAGATGAGCCTTTGGCATTATGCTGCATATAAACTGCAGTTATTTCACTCAATACTGAAACTTCTACTGAGCTCATATCAGGACTTCATTTAAAGACACCAAGAAGACAAGAAAGTAGGTATGTTTGTAGTTTAAGGCAGTCTTCTCCTCTCTCAAAATGTTTTTATACATAAAGAAACCAAACAACAATGGAGAGGCATAATGGTAAACAGCAAATTCCTCCTTTAAGGAATTGGCCTTCTGCATTTGCTGGGAAAGCTTTCTTGTGTTGATACATTTAAAGAACACATTAATTTCTGCTGGATTTCTCAAGTATTTCTGAAAAAAAAATTCAGAGGAGCCCAGTTAAAAAGCAGGCATAACTGAGAAACTTCATCAGTCCTTATGTAGATGATACAGTGAGGGCAGACAGAGTGTTTATTGCTTTGGTTTTTCGTCAGGACTCTGGGACATGCAGATTTTTATATAACTGTCATTATTGAATCCTGTGGAAATTTCCAGCTGACATAGTCCTCAAATTCTAGCCCCAGTTTTTGTTTTGTTTTGGTTTTTTTTTGACTTTCTGATAAGCTTGGCAACCTTCACTGTCCTTCCCTAATCTCAAAGGAGAAATATTGGCCTCTTGAGCAGCTGATGGAATTAATGCCTGATGATTTCACGATTAATGTAATCTTTATGCAGCAATTTCCACTGTTGTCCAATATCCACGATGAATCTCTTCACAGCAGCCATGAAATATGTTAGAGAAATTGTAACTTAGTGGAGAACACGAGATACACATCTAATCAGAACTTTCTGAATGTAAATCATATTCATGCAAGGCAGGCAGATTTTATTGGTAGGAGAAGTCAATAACACTAACGAGGAAAAATTCATTCTGTCGAACTTGTAGTACTTTTAATGTGCCCAATTTTTGCTGGGTGCTCTTAGGCTGCCTTTTTAATTTAGATTTCCAGACACTTCTAAACCACATCCTGGATGCAAACCCTACCACAGCCATATGTAATTTTAAATCAGAAAAATCCCTCACAACCATAAAGGGCTACAAGGAGATCTTTCTTTCATTTCCTTTCAATACTATTGACATCCAAGTAAGTCTCAGCAAATGTGGTTTAGTCAATAATTCCTCCTGGCATTCCTGGTATGATTTAGAAGGGAGAGTGAGTCACCTACCCAACATAATAACTGTGTTAGGAAGGATGCTCTTTGTCACACTGGGCTTTGTCTGCCTGAACAGCAGGAGATGAGAAGGCAGCTTGCCTGATTTTGGGATTTTTCCCCCCCCTTTCTCTGATTTCTCTAAATCTAGTTCTACTGAAGGCAGTGGAAACACTCTGCTCTTCACACAGTCTTCATTTTTCACAATTGTCTATTTCATTTCTGTATCTAAGTCTTCTCTTCATTCAGGAATCTCAGAAAATATTGCAAAATCCCTAGAATTCAAAGTCATTTTTAAAGGAAAGCCTCCAGCATCTCGAAAGCCTTCAAAGCCTGTAATTAGTATCTGAATAACATGAAGCACACATCTCAGAAGGAGATTTTTGAAAACCTGGATCAGGACAAGGCTCAAAAATTGTAAGATTTTGTTAAGGCTGATAGGAACAATGTGTTATTTCCTCCTCTCCACAGTGGTCCCTGCTGGTTTGGTGTGGATTAGCTTCTGCAGGCTGGCATATAAACCCACAGCTTCACCTCATTGAGAGTTAATTTTTTTTTATCTCTAGGATAATTTTAAATTAGAATTCTGAACTCTGTGCTCAAAGTCTTTTCCCCTGTTTGTGCTTTAATATTCCAAATCAACCACAAACTCTTGCTTTGGTGAATCATCCTTTATCACCTTGATGCTGGAATATAGGATGGGATGAGATAAACAATGGATGAGCTGCCACGTTTCTACAGCTGAACATCAGTAACACGGAGAATTTCCTGCCTCAAGGTCTCAGCATTAGCTACAAAAGACATTTCCTTTAAAGTCACAGAGGAGTTAGAGCAGTATAAACAGTGGGGCTGCCAATTCATTGCTCTAGACTTCTGTCAGGAATCTGAGTGAGCTTGGTGCTTGATTTTGACGTGAGTGTTTATTTTACACCACAAGGTTTGCTTTTTCCAATCATACTTCTCCTCAGGGTTTATTTAGTTTTGCCAATACTAACAAAACTATTTGTGTGGTACCTGCTGAAATATTATTGAAGACATCTAGCAAGTCATTCTACACCCTCTTCTTAACATATTTTTAACTCTACTGCATAAACAGTTAACTTATTCCTGAAGGAACTGCCTTCCAAACCCCAAGCCACTTAAGCATTCTCTGATTATGTATTTGCTGGATGTCACTTGTTAAATTCTGTTTTCTCAACATTATTTGAGCAAAACGCTCTGGCTATCAGAACATAATAGGGGTGTTTCATGTACTGCAGTCATCCAACACTTGTCTGGGCCTTTCATCCTTCTGGCACTGCTTTTCCTTGTCAAAATGTTGGTTGAAGGCAGTCATTTGCTAAACATTTCATTTGGTAATTGCTTTTTTGGGGTGGGTGTGTGAGGGGATTGGTAATTGGCCACTAACTTTAAAGCTGAGGACTCCTGAGATGGACAAGCAGGATGTGGTTTCAGTTTGATAAAGCAGAAATACCAGTTCAGTGCAGAGTGTCTCTGCATGCTCTTTCTGCTTTAGAGTACTCTAAATTTACCAGATCTGCAAATTAATCTCATTTTGAGCGTAATATTCTTAACAGTTTATACTCCCTCTGCTTTCTTTTCTTCTGGCTATCACTGATCAGTGCTTAAAATTCCTGCAGACCCTTGTGTGCTTCAGCATTTTTTTCTGCCACAACTGTTATTATGCATTGTGCTTTCCAGGGACAGATTTCACACGGGATTGGTGAATCAATGTTTTCTGCCAAATTTCATGAGTGTTTGGCAAAGTGACAGTATTAATTGAAAAAACCTGCTGGTAGTTCAAGCCTGTTTATGTTAACAGGGACACTTTTTCTTTCCAGCCATGTATCCCAGTCATTTTGTGGTGGGATTTTAGTTTCTGGCCACTTGAAAGCTCTCATTCTGAATGTCAGGTAAGTCTTTCTTCAGGAAGAATATTAGTTCTATTCCAGGTGAAAACACTAATCTAAAAGAGGCCAGGAGAAGTTATCTCCCTTCTCAAAAAGACTCCTTTTGAATTTTTTTTTTTTTTATTTGGGAGGAATCTTAGAGGAAGGAGTTTTCCCTTGAGGTGAAATATTCCCAGGAAAATGGAATAGGTGAGGAGATGGATAATTTTTCATCACCAGTCTTATACAGGGATTGCCAAATCTTTGTATTTGCATTCCAGGATCATCTGCTTAGAGGACAAGTACAGATCTATAAAACATTTCAGGCTTAAGTGATTTACGAGCTGTATGATACAAAACTGTGGGTGAAATTCACTTGAGTGAGTGGAAATGGAGTCTGTCTTTAAGCTGATAAACAGACCTGTGCTGTAAAGCTGTGCTGGTTTTTTTTTTTTTTTTTTTTTTTCTTTTCCTTTTTTATATTGGATAAAATATTTAAGTTCAGGTTTGAAAACATCAGAAGACCATTTATTGTGAGGCGCCCTGACCTTCACACAAGAGTATTTAATTGAGAGCCTGTGCAAACAGTGCTGTATCTCCTCCTCATCTGTTTGCTGGGACACATGTGCAGCTCCAATGGGGTTTTTCTGTCTTCTGCAGTTTTAGGAAGAAGGAATCACACCTGGGATGAACCCAGAATATCCTTTTTTACCTGCTTTGGCTCTGATAACCTAAGGCCCTGATGCTTGGACTCTGCCCTCCAGCTGAGTTGACTTCCTTGCAGTGAGCTGCAGCATTTAAATCCAAACCACCTGGTCAGAATATTTTAATATTTAGCACTGAAAAGCTATTTCTGGTTCAGGCCAGGCTTCTAATTTGAAGTAGCCCTGCTGGTTTTGATGGGACATGGCAAACACTGAGGTCCTGCATCAATCCAGTCAGTCCAGCTATCAACAAGGAGGTTCCAGCCAGAAGTCAGGATAATTATCTGTGTATTTATGTGGTGGTGGTTTGTTTTATTTCCTTTTCTCTTGCCAATACCTGAGCTCGATATCTTCAATTTATCCACGTAAGAGCACATTTGCTGCAGTCATGCTTCTGACTCTGGTGTAGACATAGCCTGGGTCTCGTTTTGCACGGGAAATAAGCAAGTTTTCCTGGCATAAATAGGATAAAAACTAATGGCTGCATCTACTTTTCTTCATTATCTTCATCATTTTGCTGCTGCTCTTAGGCAACATGTCAGCATTTAGTCATAAACATCTCTGTAAAAAACGTGTGCTGACAAACATCACATTATATTGCAAGTGTTCATCAGATTTCTGAGTGGGTATTTTATTTTATTTTATTTTTTCTATGGCTGCAGGATTTTTTTCTGTGGGTGACATTACTTACTGAGCTCTATCCTTATTTTTTTTGTTTGTTTGTTTTATTAATTGGCCCTTGCTTTAGAAGCAAATCAATCTGCACAGATTTGTTTTGGGTATAAATAGTGGGAGTGTCTGGTAAAGAAAGCTACTGTTTGTGAGCTCACGTGCTCAAAAGGAAAGAAACACAGAGCTGGTGTTCTGGCAGTTTTATTTGATGGAAGTAAATGTGAATACAAGTTTTACTAAGAAAAAAGGAGGACCACAAGACTTGTCCTGTTTTTATGAAATCCCTATTTGTGGGATTTGATCCTTTTTAATTAAGCTGCAACTTGGCGAGTGAAGGGGAAAAAATGATTCGGACTAAATTGATTAAAAACACAGAAAGGGCTCTTATGGAATTTTCCCTGAATTTAAACCTCTTGATGTATTTGAGTCAAGTCATTATGTGCCACATTCACAATTTATACCAGCTGACTTTAAGGGTACTTCATTAGTGCAATGCCAGTGAGAATTTTCCACTTAGTGAAAACCTAATGAATGCAGAAGATTGAACAACCTTTGAAGTTCCATTAATCTAAAACATGAAGACTCAAAAATAACAATGAAATTTTCACTTATAATACAATTTATCACGTTAGTGAACACACAGGCTAGAATCATTACATCTTTTTTTGGTATCTTGGAAAGACTTAATGAAGAAAATTCATATGTAAGTAAGTAACCATTAGTAATTGCACACCTACTGGAATTGATCCTAAAAACAACAGCAAATTTATCTAAAATAAAATCTAGTTCTTCAATGCCTCTGTCCTTCAGATGAGTTTTTTCATGAGTTTGAATAAAATTTTGATTTATAGAGGCAGGGTGTCTTTCTTATGCAAAGTTTCTAGTAAGTTGTTGTTCTGTAAAATGTGAATGGATTCAGAGTTTTTGTCTTATTGCTGGCTCTAGTAATGACTTGTTTGTTAATGGGAGCAGTTGGAAGACTTCTCAAACTGAAATTCTTGAGCTGGAAATTTCTTTTTAACAGTCCTAGGTAAATGATCTGATTCTAGTCTCCTGCTTTTTTATCCTTGAGTAACTCCAATGCTGCTGCTTTGGTTTTTATGCCATCCAAAGTCATGACTTGGCTCAATGGGAAACCAAAGACCTAAAGTTTAAATAATTAGCACTTAGTTGAGCATTATTTGGGGATCTGTAATATTTCAATATTTTTAATCTTTATATCCAATTAATTAAATTCTATTAGGAACAACCATGACTGCAGGAGTTGGACTAATACTGTTATGTTATGGGTCTGCATCCAGCTTTAAAGCCAAGTTTAAAATCAATTCCTGTCTGCAACTTTTTTAGCAGTCAGACTGAGTTAAGATGGTTGAATAAACCCACAAATGTCAGTAAGTAATGACAGCTTACCATAATTTCTTAAAGAAATCCTAATGTTGCCAATAAGGAAAGTCACATGCTGTGGACACAGAAATCACAGAAATTTGTGTACTCTTCTAAAAGCCTCTAATGTTTCTGTGCAGCTCTCACACTACAGCTCCATGAATATGTAATTGAGTTTTTCATTAACATAAATCTTTATGTATTATGATGTCAGATGAGTGAAGGTTCTAGCACAAAAATTTTAAGCATTTTGGAGGGAGAATTATTTAAAAAGAGATGACAGAGACAGGAATCTCAGCCTCCAGTCTATGCTCCATTAATCTTAGGCAGTAAAATTATATAAATATAGTGACAGGGAGAGCCAAATTTGGATATCAGTTCCATTAAGGAATATTGAGAATGTTTTCTGTCATAAACTAGGCTAAAATACTGAAAATTTTGAGTCTTAACTATGTTTGTAGAATATTGTATTGTTTCCAATTTGTAGCATTACTGATTTTATATACATATATATGCACACACTTGTAAAAACAAGTAGATTTTAGGGAGTTATTCAGCTGCCAAACCACACTGATCTGACATTTCTTTAGCAGGATTCAGGTGCTGCTCTGGAAGTGTGGAGCCCTCAACCATGCGTGCTGTCCCAATATAGATGTTGAACATCTTGGGAGGATCTAAACCAGAATTAAATTCATATATTTAGGCAGCTGAATACCACTGTTGTAATCATATGCATAACATAATGTCTATTGCTTTCCCTTTGTGTCCTGTGGAAAGAATAAATTTTCAAGTTGTAAAATTAATTCTATGAAGCACTTAATGAAGCAGGGCATTTAATTATTTAACTCAGTTACTTTCACTTTGTTTAGCTATAGAAAATGTCTTAATTTTTAGTAGCTCTTTGTAGGTATTTCCAATGGCAGAAAGGCTATCAAGTTAGGGGGTTTAAATTGCTGGTAATGTTAATACAAGCAGTAGTTCAAGAAATGAAATTCAGACACATTGAGAAAAACTCACGCTTAACTGCTTTCAGATATAATTTTTAGTGGTGTAAAAATGATAGTCTGCACTGAGCAGGTAAGACACACAGGCATTTAGTTTCAAATAGGCAGGAAAATGAGGATGCTTGTGAAGAAAACTAACACTGAAAATGAGTAAAAATTATTAAAATGCAATCAGTGAAAAAGGTCTAGCAGAGCTGTGGTCCTACAAAGAAGGGAGTGCAGTAAACCATGAGGAAACCCAAGGAAGAAGAAAATCAGAACTGGTTCTCCCCTGCAAGGAAGAGAAATATTTACAGAAGGTGTGACAGCATGGCCAAGTCAGCAGTTATCAGCCAGGAATGAAGGTATGTTCCTTAATATTTTTGGGCACTAGTTTCCCCAGTTTCCATAGTTATAGCATTAAAATTAGAATGGAGCAAATACAGAGCAGGTAATTGTATGGGTTTGTATAATTGCTGTGTTTTCTTTTTCACATGGGGGACACATTGTGGCAATAATCTTCTTGAGCATTACTGACAGAAGCTGAGGCAGAAAAAGCCAAGAAATTTAAGAGGCAAATGGAGGCTCTCATGAGTCAGCCCAGGGTCCTGTTTGCCAGTGTAGGGGAAATCAGTATGGGAGACACAGGAAATCAATGCAACTGCAACACCTTGAACACTCTGAGATTCTAAAGGTCAGACCAGTCTGGCTTTTCTGCCAGTCCTCCCTGATGAGGTTGTCTTAAAGAAAGAGAAAATTCCTTAAACGTATATGATTTTAATTTTGTAATGCTGCAACTCAATAAATAACTTTTATTCAGAAATAAGTGATGCGGTTATTATCATAAAGAGAAATCTTAGCATGGGCAAGGGTATTTAGAAAGGAAAATCATGCTGCTGTAGAAAAGAGAGCATAAGAAATGTGATGTTAGCTTCCAGTTCACATATGAGACTGGTTCCATAATGGAAAATCACAGGAACATTGGCTGGAAGGGACCTGTGGAGGTCCAACCATATGGTCAGTGCAGGACTGTCACCAATGGGCAGATTAGCTTAGCTGTGGCTTTGTCTAGCTGAGCCTCAAAAGCATCTGAGGTGGTTCCAACATCTTTCTGGACAGAAAAATTAAGAAAAAAGTTTGCCCATAAATCAAGCTGAAGCCAGGTTATGAGCTGCTCCTCATCAGCCGTTTCTTTGTTCAGAGCTGAGAGAATATAGACAGTTAAAACTGATAATTTGTTTATTCTGTTTGATTTTCACAGATATGCAGATCCATATTATGTTGCTGAAGAGCTGCATTATTCCAACACATCCCCAGCTCTTCACTGGGTGATTTATACACAGCATCAAAAGGCACTGTCAATAAGCTACAGGTACAATTTGGATGAGTAGGGGAAATTTTGGTAGAGAGTAATCCTTTATCCACTAAACTGCTATTTTTCAAAAGGGATTATTTTCATACACAGCTGCCCAGAGTAGATGTCAATATATAGAAGAGAAATATTCCCATTTCCTTAACAGATGAGATTTTACTTGTACTTTTCATCTGGACAGCAGACCTGAAGGAGCTGAGTACAGCAGGGTATGTTCCATGTTGCAGCACTGCTGGATCACTCCTCTCTTTCTCAGTTATCTGGGTGGGTGAACACGTGCTGAGAGTGTAGCACCAAGGTTTTGGTGATTGATGCTGCTGGCAAAAAGCAAAATGTGTCAGTTTTTTCCCACACCTGGTGCAAAATAGATGCAGCAATGGTGCCTCTATGGAAATTGCTTGAGGGCTTCAAAAATGGGGTTGTGAAGGATAGAATAGGAACGTAGGTGCTGTAATGTCACATAGCAGATATTTTTCAATCATATGATTGTTTTTCTCTTTTGGCTTGCACAAATCAAGCACTTGCTTCTTTCTATTTGCTGTTTCTGAATGCTGTGGGATTTGGTTGCAGAACAAGGGAGTTCATTTAAATGGTGGTTAATGTTTCTAAATAGTTGACTACAGGTTTTAAGAGCTACATGGATGCTGACTTCACATCATTCCTATGAGATGTGTGCAGTAAAAAAGGTGAAGCAAAATGTTTTCATGAGAGTAAAGCAGAGTTATTGAAGTAAAACCATAAATCTGAGGTTTCCTCTTATGTATACTTTGTCTTGCTTTGCTTTTGTGAACTTGGAAAAATTAGCCAGGTGTGGACTCTGATGTTCACCAGAACAGAAACCATCTAATTTCCATAGGATTAGGATGATATACAATACAGAAAGAGACCAAATTATCACCAAAAAATTCAAATTCCCAACTTGTGGCTTCTGTGCCATCACATCTTGCAAACACTACTAAGTGAACCACAGTAGTATTTAGTAACCAGTCTTGCTAAAATCTGGGTAAAATAATCACCATGAAGCTCTTTGTAAGTTTTCTCACATTTCTAAGTTTGTCAATACTCTCAAGACAATTGTAAGAGGCCCGGAGAATTACTGAGTTATTGATGCTATGAACAATAACAAACACCAAAATAAACAACAATTTAAAAAACCCTCCATGTCCATGGAGGATAAAAAATATTAATTCTGATTTTTTTACCATTTTTGTAATGTTTTGGAGTATCACAGGACATACAAAAATGAGAATGTTCTACCTTGTGGTAGTCAAGCCATCCTCAGCCTGGGGATGGAAAAAGTACAGAAGCTGCAATTTTGAACTATATTTGGGGTTTTCTTAAAAGCAAACACTCAATAAGTGTATTTTGGAATTCCACTTTCAGTATTTCTGGAGTTGCCTATTTACAGTCCAAGTTATCCCTTGGTGCTTGCAAAAGGAAGGGAAATTATGTAAATGTGAGGGAATTCTCACACCCCCAACTGCTTACTGACTGAAGCATTTTTTTAAAAAATGTATTTTATTCCGTTAAAGCCAGTGTCATTTTTACAGATTTGCTACTCTAAACTAGTTTGAAAGTTGTAATCTGTCACTGGAGTGATATTCCCAAGTTGCTTCCTATTTGTCTTCGTTAATAGGATTTTATGGAAGTGAATATTTAGAGCCCAGCCCTGTGTTTGCTTCAGGTTGGACTAAAAGTCTCACGTGAAAAGAACTGGATCTTCTCATGTTTTTTGGGAAAAAGGAATGCATGTTTTTGCTTCATCTGGTTGCACTTAAGTTCATTAAGCTGAAAATGAAATCTGTCAAAGAGTCATGTGTAGCTTTGTTTGTTTATTTGTCTTTTTCCCAAAAATGCCTGCAGCAGGAGTTTGTATTCATCTGCAACCCTCTCCAAACTGGGGTTTCTCTACAAAAGTGTGCAGAAGTTGTGGTTTTTTCTTTCTTAGTTTTAGTTCTTAAGATTTTGCAGCATTCTCTCTGTTTGAATAGCTGAATAGCAAAGCAGAAAGTCAGCCCTTTATAGCATGTAATCGAGCTTTTTATATGCTGAGCATTTTTCATTAGTACAGGGGAAAAAAAATTTACTTCCTTTGTGTGGTGTTTTGACAGTAAATACAGTGAATACATTTCTTTCATTACTCTAGGTAGATTTTTGGGAAACCAACACTTTAAACAGAGATTTGCCTTTCTTTGCAAAGGATATGAATGAAGTATAACAGAAAAATAGAGGAGATTTCTGATGCAAGGGATGTAACAAAGATCACATTTTCATTGCACATCCTTGCAGAAGTCTGTGTGTGACAATTTCTGACAATCAGTGCAAACCAAGCACTGTGCACCACGCTGAGCCTGGGATCAGCATTCACCACAAAACCCTCAGGAGAAAAATAGGTGGTGCTGGTGGGGATGGAAACTGATGTGGATGCAAACTCTGAAAAGTAGAAAAATAGATCCCCTGATGACAAAATCACACCTGGTGTTAAAGCCTAGGCTCTCATTAAGTAATGATTATTGCCTGCTGTGTATAAAAATAGCCAACACGAATAGCAGAGCTTAGCAGTGCTAATTTAATAGTTGACTGTGCTTACGGGTGTTCAGTGGAGCAGAGAGAATAATCTGCTGAGAGCTGTATATTGAGTGATTTCAGTCCCTCTTTTCTACTTCTGGAATAACCACAAACAGATCACAATTTCCAGGAGTTCATCTCTTCAAATATCTTTTATTAACAACTTTTGCCAGATACAATTGACTGGGTTGATTGATCATGAATATTCTCAACTCAAACCGCTGTGTGTGCTTGTGGTTAATCAGATAAGTCACATTTTATCATTTTTGTTGACTGGCTGGGTAAATTCACAGCAGCTTTCAGGGAGCTGAACCCAGCCATGTGTTAAAGGAAGCAAATGTATAAAAAAAGTATATTTACCAAAACACATTTGCATTAGTTATATTCAAATTTGATAGAAAAGGGTCTCCACAGTGTGCATTAACTAAGAGTTGAATGGGACCTGCAACTTTGCACTCCATGAAAAGTTACATTTTGCTATTGCAGATGTGTACTCTAGTGGGTGATGTCTATATTTCCTATATTTCCTTCACAATTGAAGGTGAAATAAGACTCGTCCACTGCCTTTTCAATGTTGGAAGGAAATGTCATGCTGAAAAGGCATAGGAGACTTAAATTTGTATCTTTAAAATGTTAAATGGTAACCAGCTGATGCCACCAAAATATAGCATAGTTTGGGACTTTACAGATCACTCTAATGCCCTCATGTGATTTATGTGTGGTCTCTATCACAAAGGTGCAAGACTTTTTAATATTTATTTTTCAGTTCTTGCGCCAATGGGGAAGCCTGGGAGGTGTTATCCTGTTGCAGATCCAAGGTACCTCAATTATATTTAATTTGCATATAATCACTGCTGAATTTTATCTCTTGTAGCTACTACTTCAAAACTCATCAGAATCTATGATTCTGCAGGTTATCCTGTGGTCATGCATTCGTTTGTGGCTGCTGGAAGAAAACAAAGGTGAAATAAGAAGTGAAAATAATATTGGAACAGAGCTAGTGTTGATTGCCTCATTTAGTGTTTTTCCAAATCTTTCTATACCTGGAAGTTGCTGGTGATTTTTCCCTTGCAAAAAACTAGGAGTCAAATTAGCAATAGTTTGGAAAAAATAAATGAAAAGGATTCTTGAAAAAAGAAAATATCCGAATTTAAATACTAATTTGTAAAACTGGAAATACTCATTCTGAAATGAAGCTAAATGAACCTTTGTCTGGGAGCAATTTTTTTATTGATAGCTTTTACTTATGCTTTTCTCCATTTGCTTTCCCCTCCTTCTTTTAAAAATAAAAAAAAAAATAGATAAAATATTGCAAAAGAGCAGATGCAGTTGCTGATCCAGTTTGCTGAGGAGGTATCTGTCAGCCCAGCAGGAAAGAACAAGCAGAAGGGGATTCTTCTGCTGGCTTAAAGTTATTCATCAGTCTTTCTCCCAGATCCATGAAACCACAGCTCTACACCTCTTACATGAGGTAGCATAAGAAAGAGCACCATCAAATGAGTAATGGGACAAAAATGGAATTTTTATACCCAGAGGTGCTAAGCATTTTCATCACTTAGTGATTCACTGAAAGCATCTGCATTCCATGCTGCCTAATCCCAAGCTGCTTTTATTTGCATGTTTAAACTTGAACATAACATTTATTTGGCTGCAGAACTAAAAATTTACCCCAAAATAGATCTTCAGTTCCAATTATGGCAAGTGTGTCTTTAAAACACATCTAATCAGGGCCTTCATTGCTTGGAGATTTAGTACATCAGCTTTATCTTGTTTATTTAGGCAACTGATATGGTTTTCAAAATATGAATAACGAGGCATGGACACAGCTCACTGTGCTGTGACAGAAATGAAGGGATCTTCAAATTTTTTTTCTCTGTATCAAAGGTACTGTTTGATAATAATAATTTTCTGAGTTAAATAACAGTCAGAGTTACAGTATGGTCTAAAATATAACCAGAGGTGTGGGAAGGCCTCTGTCTCAGCGAGCTCAGTTATATTCATGCACAATCTTTTTTTTTTTTCAGATGTCAGTTATATTCATGCACAATCTTTTTTTTTTCAGATGTCCTTCAGCAGCTCCCAGCTGGGTCTCCTTCAGCCAAAGCTGCTGGGAACTTGAGGAGTGAACTGAAAAAATGCTCTCTTCACTCCTATCCACCTTAACTGGAAATGATTCAAACCTGTTTTATTCAGCACAACTTGCTCTCTCCTTTACCCCTAGGAGGAGCATGTTTTCTAAGGATGGGTGTTGGATGACATCACTTATTTCCTAGGTTTGGAGAGACCTTTACTGTGTTTACAGAGCTTTCCTTTAAAGCAGAAACACACCCAGGTCTAAGTAGGTGCCTTTCTGAGTGACTTTTGCAGAGGCAGATATTTGATACAACTGGTCCTGACTGGGTTTTTTCCCCCCCTTGCTCCTCTTTCCTTCTCCTTTATACACTCCTAAAATGTCCTTTACTTCACAGGTACTAAATAACTTTAACTTTACTGAGTAAAGTCCCAGCTTGTATCTGTCTCAGCTTTGTCTTGGCTCTTTTGACTCACATTTTCCTCTGAATCTGCTGTGTTTATTAAAGACCAGAACAAACCTGCCTGATTTTCTGGACTGCACCTGTTGGCTTTTTAAAGAGTTGACTTCTATCTTCAAATGTGTTGAAGCAGTGCATTTATCCAGCATAATTTGTGTCTTATTCATGTACTCTTCTTCTTCAGGAAGATAGCACCAAGGTTAAAGAGACATCTTTAGGACTTAATTACAAGTGTCAGGAGGAAGACAGAGTGATCCTGCCTTGCATCTTGCCAAGCCATAGGTAAGCTGTGATCTATGACAAATATTGAAGCCAGAGATGACTCACAGTTCACTGAGGAAGATTTAAACACTGTAGGGTGATGTAAACACAAATGACTGTTTTCTAGAGCCACAGGGGTGATTTGTGAGGTCTATGATCTCTAAATAAACAAATGAGAATATTTCATGGGAAGCTGTCTTCCCTCCTCTAATTGAGTGACAAATGGAACAAATCAGAGAGGTCTCCTGTCACCACAGGTATGGGCTTGCCTGAACTTTTGCTCTGTGGACATTTAAAAAAATTCTCAAACCCCTTCAACAGTCTCTTAGAGTGCTCTATGTTACACTAGTTATATCACTACTATTTAATTTTCCTGAGCTGAGAGCTCATTGGTGAAGTTCTAAACCAGTGCTTCATTATATTTTCTAATTATCTATGTAGATAGCTGCTCTTATTTGGCTAAAAATGAATTTCAGTACATGTTGAAGAATAACATTAACAGAAAAAAAAATTGGGGTTTTTTAAGTTATAAAATTTTTAGATTGGCTCAAGTGAATTAGGAAAAAAAAAAATTTGAAAATAGAGCTTTGACTCATTTTACTTGATCTGAAATGATCAGTTTATCCTGCTAGGTAGACTTTTTATAATTTGACCTTGAGTGAAAGAGCTTTCATTCCTGATAGAAACTAATTGTATGTGTGGTGTTCAAACCATAGTGTTGAAATTAAATTAGTACTGCACAGGAGGGGATCATACAAGGAAAAACACACTGTCTTAATGGGCTATAAACCTGAGTGAAGCACTGTTTTCAAACCAATGAAATAGCTATAAAGTCATCTTTGCAATTTATGATTCAGATATACCCCTGAAAGTTATCATTTATACCTTAAATACACAAACCATAGAGAGTGAAAAACTGCATGTTTCAGTAACATGACAATAAGCCCTCAGCTGAGTCGAGTTTTTTACCAAATATTTATGCTGAGAGTTGAAATGAAAAGTTTTCTGTATGATCTTTGAAGGGAAGTCAGGTTTCATTATATTAGCACGAGCCTTTGAGCTGTGCTTCTCTTTTTTAGGAGCACGTGTTTTAAATTAATGCAGTTTCCATCTCCCTTTTTTTTTTGCAGCACGCTTCACTTTCACCGTGCACACAGAGATCTGATCTCAGCTTGTTTGCTCAGAAGATAATGTAAGTTTTGCCAGTGACTTTGACAAAGAAAAGCACTTTGCCCAGTAATTGCTTGTAATATGCAGATATAACTAGCTATAATAACACGTGCTGTATTTCAAAAATGGAAGGGACAAGAAATGTAAAGCCATAATACTGAAGAATTCTGGGCCTTCACTACACCCCCCTTTTATACTGGTGAGCTCTGGCAATGTACAGCACTCTTGAAATGGTGTAATTATGAAATTGGGTCACTTCAAGGTTGCTTTACACAATGTAAAGAAGCCTTTGCATGCCAGGGGAATGGTGTTTGGGTATTGTATTCAAACTCTCTTCTGTAAAGAACAATATGATATTGAAGACTGCTCCAGGAGAAGAAACACAGCACAGAAGTGCTTGTGGCAGTGAGTCTGTTCTTGCATCTGTGGTGGTGAGCAGTGAGCACCATCACCACATCCCACTGTGTTTGAGCTGGACATCATCCTGGACAGTGCTCAAAGTCAGCTGGAAACAAACACTGGCTGAGATGTTCATAAACAACAGGCTGGAGTTTGTAAACTGAAATTATTGTTTGTTAAAACCCATCAAAGAGTATGAAAGCCTTCCCTAGTCTAGATTGGGGACTAAGAACCTAAACTGATATGCTCTTTGCCTTCTCCTTCCTCTGTTTTGGAAATATTCTTCAGCAGAAGGTGATGAAACTTCATCACTGAAAGGTGATGAAGCTTGTGGTGCTTCTGGAAACAAATTTATCTGTGCAGGGTGAAGTCAGCTTTCTAGAAATGCTGAAATTCACTCATTTCTGCTATCCTGCCTCCAAAGACATCTAGAAAGACACAAGAATTACACCTGCTGCCACTCCTGGGATCCACATTTAGTGGGAATTCACACCCCACACACCCATTTAAAGCCACATAGCTGAGTCTACTTGTTAAGTGGAAAACTCTCAGCTTTTATTTAACTAAACTTCTGTCTTCAGAGATAGACTTGTAAGTGTAAAATCAAACTGAAGGGAAGAAAAACAAAATTCCTGTCTTGGCCTTTTGTGTAGTTTAGTGAAGGAGGGAATCTGCTCACCACTGAATTGTTTGGATGGCCTTTTTTACTTTAATCAGGTGAAATGCATTTGTTTTCTGAGAGTAAAAAACAAACACACAATAAATGAAAGCACTTATGGCATGACTTAAGGATATCCACGTTCACTTATAGCCACTTTTTTAAATCAATAAAGTAAATCAGGATCCTCTTCTACTCTGTAGAGTAATTTTGATGTTGCAAATATATCTAAGAAAGAGCTTTGAATAAGCTTTGCTTATAAAAAAAGTCCTGATCCTGCAAATTCTTGTAAATGAGCTATCACTGATCATAAACCTCTTGGGTTTCTTATGGCTGAGTAAACTGAGTAAAAAACACCGAGCCCGCCTTAAAAAATTTGGGTTTTTAACTGTATACATTCCCATTCCTTTGGTTTTTATAGGTGAGTGGATTTGTAGAGAGATTTTGGTGAAAACTGTAAAACATCTACTATTAACATCCAGCATCTAACAGAAGAAATGTTACTGAAGTGCAAACTCTACCAGTTCACACCTCTGGACTCCCATTTCTCATTTATTTCTTGTCAACAGAATAAAATGGATTTGGCATCTTTGTTTAACGTTCACACCTCTGAAACTGCTGCTGTGGCTCGTTCCAGCAGGCACTGGAGTTATGCTCCAGTGAAATTAAAGGAATTTCATTTGCTTCTATCTTTGGCACCTGAACGAGGGAGTTGATAAGAGAAAGTTTTTGCCAGTTGTCTCCCAGCTCAGCAGTGACACGAGGTAGTGTCTGTGAGGTGCAGCTGTGAATCAGGAAATTATTGAATAGATTTTATCTGTCTACATTAGAGAAAAAAACAAACTACAATTTTTCAAAAATTTCATAAAATTATACAGGACCTACTGGACAAAAATTCAATTCCATTTCTGTGTTGCTACTGTCATTTTACAGTGGAAGGGCTGCTTTTTAGCAATGACTAATAACTATACAAGACAAATTCAGCAAACATAATGATATTGGCTTTCTCTGTTATTTCTCTAAAAGCAAGGCCTATTTTTTTAACTTACAGATGCAAAAGCATCACTCTCAGTAACCAAGTCATCGACATCAAAAGCCACGTTTTGAAGGTCCAGAAAAATCAATCATTCTTTGTCTCAGACTGAAGGTTTTCTTAACTTTCACAGTCCTGTAAACTGTTGTTAACTCCAGTGGGATCTGAACGTATATTTTTGCTGTTGGTTCCTGTTTCAGAGTGTTTGAAGTGAACTGTGATCAGTGTTCATGTTGAGAGGAAAGTTGGCTGGAAGTAAGGATGTGACTGAAGCACTGTATTTTCAGACAAAGTTGGGTTTTTTCCATGGAAAGTACTGGAAGTATGTGCTATTTAATTACACGTAAGAAATATTTTCACTTTCTCATCAGATAAGGACTACTGTGGAACCATTTAGGGGCTTGAAAAATAATATTGGCAATTTACAAAAAATATCTTTCAAGAAGCATTTGGCAAAGCCCCAATCCTATTCCTTAAAAAAAACAAATGAACTACAAATATAGGGTTTGATGCAAATTGACAAATCACTTCAGCCGATCTGAGCATGAATATTGGTGTGGACAAACAGCTTGGCTGGATAAAAATGAAAACGTGCATATTTTCAATTTATAATGAGATCTAGAGAATACAGATACCCTCCAGACTGAAGTGCACGAGATGAAATTCGAAACACATTTATGGAAAAATGCAAATATTTTGCGCATGAATTATAATGTGGCTGCAACCCCGTTGTTTATAGCTGAGAAGGAAGATACACGATATACCCAAAGTGAAAACACTTGTGAGTTAATGGCAAGTTTTTCTTCATTCTGCAAAAATATTACATAGATCCTGACAGTCCTTGAGTTTCCAATCCATGCCCAGGGCCATTGGTCCCATTCAGGTTTCACTGATCTGTTTTACCCTGAGCAAGGGCCGTGCAAAAAGTCCTTTCCAACAAAGGTTTCCATTGTATGGCTTCAGCCCAAGGGTAATAAATTGCAGGACCAAAATTGGTGATGATTTTAGGAGGATCAAATCAATTGTACTTGAATTTACAGGTAGGATTGATGTAGCAGAGAATTTGAGCTGTGTTATTTTACACAGTTAATTTGGAATTAGTTGAAAACTAAGAGTGGTAGCACTTTCTCAGAGACCCACAAATAGCAATGCACAAAGAGAGGTTTTCTCCTTTTTGTTCAAACAGTGCTCTTGGCTAGAAATCTTAAAAAGAACAGGTCTTTTAACACTGTATTTTGATTTTTTTTTTTTTTTTTTTGGTTATGATCTGAGGGTAATCTGTCATCTAGATTGGCTTCACACTTTTCTATAGGCAATGTGTGACAAGAGAGGAAACTGAGGAGATGGGAGCATTATCTAAATGATATGAGGAAAAGCCCTAAGACATCCTAATAAACCACATTTATCCACATCAGAGCAGTAGCAATTATAATTGGCACAATGTTAACTCAGTTTCAGAGTGTAACTCAGCACATATATTGTCTCTTTTCTAGAAGGAACAGAACATCCTCACCAGTATTAATTTAGTTATAGCACTTTATGAACTTTTAGGCAGGGAAACATGTCCAGAACTTGGTGAGAGTCCTCAAAGGGAAGTATTCATGACAGTTCCAATTCTTTTTTTATATAATCCTATTATGTGAAAGTGAGAGATTGCTGGAAACATTTTCCCTTAAAGATGAAAAAATTGCAGTCACTTTCCCTTGCAGATGAGAGGTATCAGGGAAGCAGCTTTAACCATGGAAAGGGAATCGTTTTGCTGCAAGGAATAATATAAATCAGATGCATCTTCAAAATTAATTCCACTGCAATTTTTTTTTTTTTTTTTTTTTTTTTTTTTTTTTTTTTTGCCACTAGTTTGAGAATCGAGGGAAAATAACACATAAATAAATGAAAATGTGGCTGGTTTCTACCTTAGGGATATAGAATGGATTAATTTAATTTAATTAGATGAATGTGCTGCTTAAGTGGAAAGCATTTCCTTCGTGGAGTAAACACACAAGAAGGCTGAACTTCTGAAACTTTGGTAAAGTTCAAGTTGAGCTCCCTCAAAAAAGTTTCCCTTTGATTCCTTTAGAAAGAAGAAGAAAAAAAAAAAAACAAAACTCCAAGCAGCAAAAAAGAAATGAAGGGGTTTTTCCTAATTGTATAGAGCTGTTCCCCTGTCACATCTTTTTGTTTTCAAGTTTAGATTGTATCCAGTTTTAGAATTGATTTTTTTCCCCCATCATAGTCACATCAACTCTTTACTGTCCTTCTTTTCAGTAAAAACATGCAAGATGGTGGTGAGTGTCAATATTTGCCATGACTTCAAGTTTCTCAGACAGGAGAAAATGCTATCACAATGTCTGTTATGCCCAGGTCATAAAATGAGTAGTTTTTCACAAAAGCAGATGGGAAGAAATGTGAATTTACCAACAAAGACATTGCTTTCAGTACGTATGGAACCTTCCTCTTTGCAAAACCTAATTATTTCTTATTTCTGGAGTTAAGGCAGCATTGAGACTAAGAGTCCCAGATTGGCTGTAACTGCGTGTAATTGTGATTTAAAATTTCACGTTCTTTTAGTACTAATGAAAAACAAATGATAAAACAAGTTTTGTTCTCACACACACAAACAAAAAGATTTTATCTCTGCAAGAAGAATTAGGGTGATTTTCATTCTCTTACCTACTTTACATGTTTGGTTTGTTTATGTAGTTGATTTTGGCTGCTCGAACTAGCTCTAAAAGAAACGTACTGTGTTCTGCCTTCCCTGTTAAATCTGGCACAGGGGATGGAATCAGTGCTGGGAAAGATTATTTCTTGCAGGAATAATGAAGCAATAGGAACATTGCTGCCCTTTTTTTCCCTCCCCTCTTAGAGTAGGTTTGGATATACCCAGTGGTTTGAAAAAATCGTACTCTATAATGTCCCATGAGGAATTACATGCCTATTCCTGGATTTATTTGTAAATGCAAGCTCAAGTTCTTAAATTCAGCCTGTGGATAAGAAATCTCATCAAAGAGCAATTCCACTCAGGGCAGCAGGAACTGTCCACACCTGACTCACAGCAGGCATCAGGAGTTACAAAAGAGAAAAAACAGAGATTCAAACTTATAATTTAGGGGTATTGATGGTGCTGTCTGCTCAGGAAGTTTTGAAACCTTTCTCTGAGAATCATTTCAGATTATTCACTGTATTAGTCACAGTCTCACTTCTCTTCCCGTGCCCATTATTTAATTTCTCTTTCCCCTTTTTTTCTTTCTCTGGTTCTCTGAGCAAGTGTCTCTTGCACTTCATTGTTCTAGTGAGAATTAATTTATGTTCACAATAATTATACTGTTATACAAGTTTATTTTAAATCACACCTGCCAAATCCCTACCACCCGTGGCAGGGCTTACAGTTGCCTGGATCTGCCTGAGGCTTTGCAGACCTTCACCCAAGACCTCATTGTGTAACTTTTAAAATTATTATCTTTTAAATTGATTATCACAGAACAGAAAGCATTGTCACTGTGCAGCTCATCTGTTCTTCTGACCCAAGTGTCTTAACGTGGGCACAAATTTTAAATCTGAAATCAGTTTTTGACCAGCTCTGGGTGACTTAAACTTGCTGCCCTGTGAACCCTTCACCAGAGTTGTTAGATCATCATTATTCTAAGCTATATGACTTGTGTGTGATAGGATTTCTGTGGTATCAGAAATAGTAATTAAATAATATTATAAAAGGTGATAACCTTTGCAAATGGGCTCATTTGGATTCACAGAGCAAATAGCACCACTGCAGACAATGTTTGCATCTCACATGGCTGGTGCTTTTCTGACTGAACTACACAGATAATCAAAATTCACTGTTTATCATACTTTCCTCAAGAATTCCAAGTGTTTTTTGTATTTTTTCAAGTTTAAATTCTTGAAGTGAATTTATATTTTAAGAAAATTATTGCTGGGAAGAAGTCTGGAAATTCATGTTTGTATTTCCAGATGTGAAAAAACCCAGAGAGGGGTGTAGCAAGCTTCCACTTTTATTTATGAAAATTTCAAAATTAGCTAAGGGTAATGTAGGACTTTTGGAAGGTGTCACTGTGGCTTAGTGAGGAACAAATCTTGCACTTGCCCAAGGCAGACAAGAAACGCTGCAAATTTGCTTCAAAAAAATGTGGCTGTACCACATAAAAAGTGTTTGATTTCTGCCTCAGAACAAGTTGACATTTTGATCCTTCACAGTCTTCCTTGTTGGTATTATTTGGGTTAAGAACATTTTAGGACAAGAAAGTTCCTTAGCTACTCTGTTCCTGCTCTTCATGGTGTGAAGAAGTCAGAGCTAATAACAAAGGTGGTGGCTCTCTGGCAGACTCGAGGTGTAACATGTAAAATATGTGACATAACTATCTATATATCTCCTAAGCATATGTGCTTTCTAATTTCTCCCTTGGCAGTTGCTAATGCAATTTTGAGCCATGGTGGAAGGAGTATAATCACCTTAGGGTCAGGGAAAATGTGCATTTGAGTGACTAAATGCCCCCGTTGGATCAGGACTTTATTGGGTGATCTATCCCAAGGTGCAGAAAGGCAAATGAGGATCATTGTCACTCAGGTGGGAGATGTTCAGTCCTGGTGGGAGGTGCTTGGCAAGGGTTCTAAGGGCATGTTTGGCTTCACTGGGATGGCAACAAGGCTGGTGGAACCCTGGGAACCGGCCTGGTTTCACAGGTGCTCTGTCCATCAGCAGCAAACAAAGCACTCTTGTGAGGAGCCAGATTAGTTTTGTTTTGCCCCAGCAATGGCTGTCAGAGGCACATGGGGAAGGGGGCACCAGAATAATCTTGGTCTTTGGGAGGAATCTGCCTGGTGACACCTCCCATGGGACAGGGGACACTGAGCTGCCCCCAGGGACTGCTCCCATCAGATGGCCGAATGTTGGACCTGTCAGCAGGGCAGGCTTTGGGAGGAGCCAGGGGCAGAAAAAGGCCTGGGGGCATTTTGGTCTGTTGCCTTCTGGGGGCTTTTGGAGCTTATGCTTTTTGTCTGGCTTAATTTTGTTCCTGACCCATCTATTTTTAAAAAGTCTTTGCAGTTCCCCGCAGTGGAACGTGACGTTCTGTCGTGTTGCTGATGAGCAGTGACAAAACAAACCTCAGCTCCCCTGGGGACTCTTGGTGCACCTGAGATTTCACCTCCTTGAAAAGGCTTAGGGAGGACAAGTCATATGGATCTTCTTCTACACCTGGCTGCTGTGCCTCACAGCAGACAACATCTGTGTCCCAGTAGACAGATGTGATAACTTGAGCTGCAGCTGATGGGAATTGCCTCAGCTGCACTAAAGACAGTTGTGGGCCCAAGGCTCCAATTTCAGGAGTGAATCCTGACTTCACTGAACATACAGTAACACATCCCTGGTTATCATTACATCTGCATCCAGACAAGAGATGCAACTTTATGGCCTCATTTCAGAACATGAGAATTCCTTTTTTCCCTTGGAGGAGATGTAGAGGAAAGGGGAGACCCCAGACCAGGTGCTGCCTTGGAACTGGCCTGGCACAGCACCCCAGGTTCATATTTAAGAGTGTGAATCAGCTTCCATCACCTGGCTGCTCACAGTCACATCCTTTAAAGCTGGGGCAGTCTCTGCAAAGCTTGGCAAGCAGCTCCTGCTTTTCCTGGAGCTCGGGAGAAGCTGGGAGCCCTGATGGCCTTGTGCAGCTGGGCTTCCTGAGAAAGTCTGGGATCTGTGGAAGGCGAGCTGTGCAGCTTTGTCACCCCACTGTGCTGGTTCTTTGTCCATTGCACATTTTCACCTCACACCCTGCTAAGGAGTGGGCATTGCAGTAACAGTGAATTGGGACTGCCAAGCTCTGTCATTGCTGAAGGCAGGCAGCCCCTTCACCTAACAAAGATTTTTATTGCAATCAGATGGGACAGGGAATTAAGTGGCCAAGCAGTTTGTCAGCAAGTCAGGATAAATATGACAACTCTGCCTGATTACATGGAGGTTAGAACTGCTCAGAATTGCTGTTGTACCGAGCAGCAGATCAGGAGAATAAGTGCAGCTGGGGGTTTGATACCTGCCTGTGCTGTCTGGGAAATGTCATAGCTGCAAAGAAGCACGGGAGGGACACTGCAGGAGCATGAAGGAGAGGCAGAAGAAGCAGAGCACCTGATAACTGGAAACTGAAGAGCCTGGCAACTGCAGATAAGCAGATGCTTATTACTTAATCTGTGAAGAAGTATCATGAGACAGGTAGTGGGGCTGACATGCTACAGAATTTATTTAATGTGTCCTTTTTTGTTTTGCTTCTCATTCCTCTTTGGAGCTTAGGGTTGTGCTTTTCCTATTGGTACAGGAATGCACTGATTTAAGTGCACTGGTCCTACAAAGCTTCCAGACTTTTCAGGCTCTGTAATATCTGCAAATCAAACTGAAGGCACAAATCTTTGTTTTTTGGATGCTGAGGTACGTGCTGAGCCACAACTCGTGGTCCTTGTTGAACAGATCTCAAGGATGAAATTCCACTCATTTCTGCAAATGACAGACAGTTTTTTCAGGACAGCTGCAATGTGAGCTGAAATAGAAATATTTGTGCCATAGAGCTGGAATATAGTGTTTTAAAAAAAAGTCTCTTACAAAGTCTGCTGCTCTTTAATAAACATAATGATAACAATAAAAAAACTTGATGTACTTATACTTGATTCTGTTCAAAACTTCTTTCTGTTGACAGAAATATGAAGGACTTGGTAGCTGTAAGAATGCAGAGGTTTAGAGGAGAAAGATTCAAAGACTGCAAAGGGAGAGAAATAAGTGAATAAAAAGGAGGACACATTGCAGATTTTAACCACAGAAGACACACTGGAGTATTCAGCCCCAGGAAATTCAAAGAAGGGGGTATTTACTGCAAATTTAAGAACAATGTGGTTACACTGTAGTTTATAACTTGTGGCATGCAAGAAAAGTGGTTAGAAATTGTGTATTCTGTGCTTGATGAGAAAAAAAGGTTTTGCTTTGTGCTGTGTAATGTTGAAAGCATTAGGATCCATAAACAACAGCATAGTTTAATCAAGTTTTACCATTAACTCCTAGAATTATTCCAGAAGTTCCCAGCATTCTGGCAAAGTTTTCCCTCTGTCATCTGCACCCATAAATTTCAATTCTCATCTGATGCTCACAAGGAGTCACCACAGAGGTTGTAATTTCCCTGATCACAGTTCTGCACGGTGAAACTGCTTTTTAGTATGAACCAGTCTCAGCTGCAACCTTTTGATACCATCATCATTGCCCTAAAGTAGATCTGGGATGGTGTCTTTTAAACTTCTTGTAATCTTGAAAATATCTGTGTTTCTGCCTTTTATGATTTAATTGTAAAGCCAATTTGTGTTTCATATAGAAACATGAAACATTTTATTCCAGTACAGCTGATTCTCAAAATATCCACATTCTGAGGTTTGTAGCTCAGTTTAATCATGCTTTCATTTCTTCAGTTGTCTTTATCATGCAGCATCTCTAGGGAGTACCTCTTCTGGAACCTTCTCAGGTCGTTTGGAAACTTTTGTCTGCATTATCATCAAAAGTACAGATGTTAAAGAAATGCCATTTCACCGGTGAAGTGCTGACAACTGCCCAAGATGTTGATTATAATCTGTATTTTACAATTTTTTTTTTGGGGGGGAGAGAAATGTCCATTTATAAATAAGGAATAAGAATGCTGGGGAGCTCACTGTCAGACTTTGACTTGCAGCATTTCCTGGAACACCACAGTATGAAGGTTTGAAAAAAGTCAGTTCTGAATTCTTTATCAAAGTTCTGACAGTCCATGTAAAATGCTTTGCATCTCTTTCTCGGCTGCATGATTTTGTATTTTACATTTACACATAAAACACATTTTTCTAGTGTTAAACTTTCCCAAAGAATCTGTCTATCAAAACAAACATTGTGGAGGGCGGGGGAAAAAAAAAAAATGTTGTGTATTTCCAGTAGAAAGGTTGTTTGTTTTTTTTTTTTTCCATCAGTGTTTGCTCTATATCATCTCTGGTCTAGAGCAGGTGTTGTGAGAGGGTTTAATTCTTTGCTGAATGAGGATAGCAGTTATTATCTGCCCAACCATAGCTTTAATTTTGCTGTGAGCACTGTAGTTAAATGCTTCTTAAATGTTTTCATTCAGAGAGCAGTTTAAATATTACTGTTAACAATTAGCGATTGCTTTATGTTCTAAAAAGTATTATTCTTTGTATTCCTTTATTTGAAGCAGTGAATATGAGAAGATGATTTTGGACCTGACCAAGAACTTGTATTTTATACACAGGGTCAGGATAAGTTTGCTTTTGTGTTAATTCTGGTATAGTTGCTTGGCTGGAGATATGAAAATAGATATGATATTAAGATATAGGAACAAAGGTTTCTAAAATCAGATTACTTTAGCACATGTGTTCTTTTAATATAAAATGGAAGCTATCTGAAAATGCCATTATCCAAAATACACAGAGACAGTTTGGATGCCTTCCTTGCATCAAGTCCTTCTATCTGTGTCAGTGCATCCAGGAACTCCTTTCTTCCCAAATAAGCTCTCAGGCATTGGAACAAAACAGCAAAAGCCTTCCTCTCATCTTTCTTCTTGCCCCCACTGTTTTTAATAATGTCTGTCTGACATGCCAACAATCAGGCACATGCTCTGCTGCTGCTGCTGTCTCCTCTCAGCTGCCTGAGAGGGATGAGGAGTGGAATTGCACATCAAGGATCTCTTTTGTTGGTGGAGCAACCAGGAGAGCGTTTCCAATTTGCAGTTTGGCACCAGCACTTCAGAAGCACCACGGATGTTTGATACCCACTTGGTTGCCTGCCACCAAACTTGGGGATCAATCACTGTGATGTGACAGGATACAGAAGGAAAAAGAAAAATCCCCAAAGCACACAAGCACATAAAACAAACAAACAAACAAAAAAAAAAGTAGGAATTATTTTTGTTTTGAAAATAGTAGGACATCTTACAGATTGAGAATTTTATTGCAAAGCATGGAGGACGAGCAAGTGTGTTTGTGAGTGTGAACATACAAGTCTGTATTTCTCTTTCATAACATCTCACAGACAAAATATTTCATAATTTGATTCCACTGACAGTTTTTGAGTTAAACCAGGGATTGTACCGAGCCATTCTTAGGCAACCACTTCCAAGTTAGTCCAGGACTTCTTGTGGCAGATCTGCATTCTTCTTAATCACTTGCAGTCAATCAGATTTTAATTTGTCTTTGTCTTCAGCCCTGCAAAGTTTGGGCCTGAAATTTTTTCTGCTTCAAGGATCAAAGAGTGTTTCCCCTGTGTGTGTCAGGCACACTTATGGAATGCTCTCGTATGTTTATTTAGCTCCATAATTATTCCATATTAACAAAAGCAGATTGTTTCAGGAATGTTTTTCAGAAGAGCCTGTTTGAAATCAGGCTTTGTTGGAATTATAGCACCTCCAATTCTGCAATTTTCCTTTTGAAATACGTTGTAGGAATTCACTAGAAAATCCATAACAACCCTATTCAGGGATGAATGGCTTATTCTGCTTCTTATCTTGTTAATCAATATTGTTAACTAGCTGTGATGGACATAATTAATGGAATGACCCTAGCCCCTCTTAATTAGAGATAATTGCCTTGTTCAGTCACATTCACTCTCCAAAATATAAGTGTGTGAGCATAAATGTCATAATTTTTTAGATTCTGCCATATCATTATGTATTCTCTTGTCTTGTTAACAACTCATTTTAATTCTTGCTCACCCAACAAAGTTGAAAGCCATGAAAGGGCCCTCTTACCTCTCTGAGCTGGATGGCCAAATAACACATTATTATATTGCACACTTACAGTCAGGAGGGCAAAACCAGAATTCCACTGCTCGGCTCTGGCTTCCATCCATTGCCCAACAGCTTCTCAAGATGAGAGACATCTTAGCTTGAAGTGAAATGGTGCTTGCATCAGAAAAAAAACCTGGGTTTTGGTATGCATTTCATGTATCCTTTTATCAGGTTTATTATTTGTTATGCTTTTGCTGAGCTTCCTTGAAGAAGAACAAAAGAGTACACTTATTATGCAGCTATTTCATGAGAGCTATTTAAAATAACATTTGAGGAGGAAAAAACAAATCAAAATGAATAAAAGCCTGGCAAACACATGATGAAACAGAATGAATATCAGAGCTATTAAATTAATAAGCTTGCAAAGCATTATTTATGGTATCTCAGTGGAAGTTTAGAAATTGATAGTGACTTCTCCAAATTAATTGGGTACCTTTGTTGCATTTCAGGAATACAGATTCAAACTCACCGTGCCCGTTCCTTGTGGGGAAAATGGTTCCACCTGCCAAAAAACCTCAGGAGTTTAATCTGATTTTCATCTTCTCAAGGTAAACAGTGGAGGTATTGACTCAGGATGGCATTCATTCAGCAAAGCTGTGCAGTCTCAGATTGTCTGCACACAGTTGTCCTTGCTGTCACAAGCTGCCCATTAAAAGAGTGCTTGGAGGAACAGCCTGAAGCAGATTTGACCTCTCCATGGCCGGATCTGCACAAGTGCAGATGCAGGATTTGGTTTTAAGGACTGACACGCTCAGGATGGGCTCAAACCTCCTGCCAGCTCGAAGGCCAGAGGAGTTACCCCTGTGAGGATCATCTCCCGTGCTTGGGGCAGGGGGACACCCCTCAGCTGTGTCCCCAGAGCCCTGCAGAGAAGCACAGGACCGGGCACATCTGCACACATCTGCACACAGTAGGTAGGACTGGAGGGGCAGAGGATGGAATGAAGTACAGATTTTTTGGATATTACCTTTGCTGTGTTGACTAATATTCACTGGTGCAAATCAGATGGAGATACAGGTGTCCACTTTTCCAAAAAAAAAGGGTGTCAGCAGACCAGAGGTGCCTGCTCAGAATTAGCTGGCTGCTTCCTGATGGCTGAATTGTGATGAGTGGCTGAAATTCCAGTCCTTTTTGCTGTGGCTGGGAAATCTCTCTGAGTGCCCACATTTCACCATTGAAAGTACATCTGCTAATTCTTCCAGGATAAACGATTTCTGTATGACACTAGTTTGCTCCAGATTTACTAAATTTGGTTATTTCTGTTATAGCTCTCATGCAGGAATGACAGCTGGAGAGACCCACTGGGAAGTGAGCAAGAAAGATGGAGGAGCACTGACAGAAATAATTGTTTCACTTTGATATTCCATTTCTCTTCCCTCATTTTTGCTTCCCCTTTTCCCTGATCAAGTTTTTCCTGGAGTTCAGTTTTTTTCAGTGAGAGCTCTTTTCTTTTTCAGAACAATTCTCATGTGTTAAAAAATTTGTCTAAGTGATGTTTTCCAAGTCCCTAACAGCTCAAATTTTACAGTAAAATAAAAATCCCATGCATAATGTGGTGAAGGTTTTAACTTTGCAGTGTCTGGCTATAAGGGTCCTTCTCTTGTAGTGCTCAGCTTGCAACTGGTGTGATTTTGCAGAGAACCAAGTTCCCCCAATGTGAGCTTTCAACAAGATATGGGATGAGAGCTCATGATGTCCAGAAAACATTCAGTGATATGTAAAAGAAGCACTAGATTGGATTGAATAATAGCACAGCAACAAGCAGTTCTGTATTAAGTCTTTCTTGCAAATCTACTTCTGCAGAAAGATTTTCAATTCTGCCAATTGCTGCAAATGTTGTTTGCCAGTGCCACGCACCAGTTCATGGCAAGCAGTAAAAGTCTTATGTATCAAGCTGGTTTTTTTTTTCCCCTCATTGTCCCACTTAGAGTACTGATATCTTACCAAGAAGCAGTAAAATTTCCAACCAGAATTTCAAAGCTTTGCTTCTCTGGCTGGCAGTCATCACCTGGCAGGTGTTCCACACCACACAGTGAGCAAGGCCGTCCCCCCATGTCCTCCCTGCTCAACTGCAGAACCTTGTGGGAAAAACTTTGGGCCTCACTCCTTTCTTCTGAGGTATTATCAAAGCACTATTTTCCCTTTTCATATTGTCTGTCCTGGCATTTTTGTTTCCATTGAAATGTTCCTACCTTGAGCTTCTGAGATGAGCAAGTGTTTCATCTGCTTAGGGTTGTTCTCAGTAAGGGTGAAAGACCCAGTAATTTCTTGGGCTGAAAGAGGCAGAGAATGGGTTTTTCCTGCTCTAGTTTCTATCTGTACATTAGGTTTTGTTTCTCTTGAATTCCTTGCATATCTTATTGGGTTAATAGGACTTCATGGCTTAGGACTGTATTCTCACAGAGCTTTAAAGGACGTTGTTCTTGGCTGGCATTTCCAGACACTGCTATAATGCAAAAATAAAAACAAAAAAAAAGAAAAGAAAAAAGGATAAGATTATATGTGCTGTTTATATTCATGTTTGTACCTGTAGGGATGTGTTGATGGGGAGGTGTGGTGAAATGATAAAAAGGTTATGAAAGGCAGTTATTCCTTCCTGTGAAATCAGGAACTCCTAAAGGCACCAATTTAATTCTGAGAGTGAAGTGAAAAGGACCAGGACGATGTAAAAGTAGCACAAAAAAAGGAATTGAAAAATTATAATGGAAAAATCTATATTTCAAGCACTGGCAGGAATATATTTATGCATGGAGAGTATTCTTGATTGATCTGCAATAAAACTGAGTGAGACACAGAAACAACACAGAGATGTTTGTGTCACTCTGCAACCTCCACTTTGCATGTGGAGATAAATATGAAATACACTCATATTTCTTGGGAGATCTATTTTAAGCCTTCCTCCTTCCAATGTGCTCTTAACTCCAGTAGTGGATTTGTAACAAATTCCTTGTTCTGATGGAGTCATGTTCATCTTTCTGACCCATGAAATGGCTTCAGAGTTCTGTGCTCAATATTTAAATGGTTACCTTAAACCAAAAAGCCTACAGTTCCCAAAATACATGATGAGAGACAAGAGTCATGATTTCTCTCAGTCAAATCTCTTTATCCCCTATTTTCTGTTGCACAAAGGAAACCATCTGTCATGTTGTCATTAAACTTATTTTTTCTATTAACCACAAAGTAGAAAAATGCCTGGTAAATTGAAGTTTCCTCAGTCTTCCACTAGATTTTTTACTCTTTTAAATAATTGGACTTGTTGATGTTAAAGGTACTTTCCAACCTTAATGATTCTGTGAGTGCTGGTGGAGAGGCGGTGGAGAGGATTTATATTTTCTCATTATTAATATACTTTGATTTGAATGAACAAAGAATTGACTGGAAAAAAGTACTGGAAAATATATCAAGCAAAACCACAAGGTTTCTGAAATGCAGAAACCAACAGCCAAAACTACCACAGTGCCTCCTGAGTTTGAAACACCAAAGTCACAGTCCTGGCATCAAATTTTACATCACCTACCTTAAATTTGACATCCTATGTTACTTTAGGGAACTCTTTAAATATTATATTTCTTGATACAGACTTGAACTCTATATTATTTAGTTACAGTTGTTCTGATTTGCTGTCAAAAGAAAAATCATTTGAAGATATTATTTTGCTAAATTTGATTATCTGTTTAGGCTAAGGTGGATAAGGTCCAAAAATGAGACACAGGACATTGATAACTTTGCCTCTCTTAATTTTCAGGGCCTTACAGAATTCTTTAGTGGGAAGGATAATTTAGGATAATTTTCAGCACATGGAAGGCAGAGGAGATTAAAAATCAGGAAAAAAGTCTTTCCCTCCCACCTTTTGTGGATGTTTGATATATCCATAGTTCAGTAATACCAGTATTTTCATTTCAGAGCCTATTAAAAATTAATTAACACAAAACAGAAGTGGCCAGGTGAGTTCAAGTGAGACTTGATATTTACACTCAAGATTGAAAGTCCAAAATGAAGAGCTGTGTAAGGTAGTAAATGGTGTCCATGATTCATTGCCCAAAATAACACCTTGCAAAGGAGATGATGTCTGAGGTCCCCCCGAGATAAAAGGAAAATCTTCTGTGATATGATTGACCTCTGTCTCAAGAAAACAGCATGATTTATAAAGTATTTTTCGCATTAAAGCAAGTGATGGAAGAATCAGGTGAAACAGTGGCGAGGCTTTATGATAGAAATCTTATTTTCTGTCCTGGCTTTTAAGATTAAGCCTCAAATTTTATAACACTTGGGTCACAGCACCACATAAAAACTTTCAGAGGAAACTGAGTACTTGGCAATGCAGAAGGCAAACTGAATTCCCTTCTGAGAATATGCAGAAGTCATTGGGGTGTCTGCAGGCTGATAGACACAGTGAGGAGAGTCTCCAGAATGAAGAATTAGTTTAAAGCCTTACATTTATTGCATCATACTCTCTAAGATTCACGGATTTGTTCAGCAGTTGGAGGGGAAAAAAAATCGCAAATGAGATAATTGTCCTGCAATTATTGACAGAATGGGATGCTCAGCAGTAGGAAAACTAATCTGGAATTCAAGTCAGGGTAAGGGAAAGTCATTAGCTATGCTGTGTAAAGCAGACATATACAATCAATGTGTGAATGTCACGTTTGTCAGGCCAAAGTGATGGGAAAAGACTTCTACTAAAAGAGAGAAAATTGAACACATCTATAACAGTGCAGGATAGTTCATATCCTGTTGTAATTGCAGTGCACTTCAAGCAGAATGAGAATAGCAAGGCGGGGAAACAAAACCTCTCCTGAGCTTTACAGCAGCCCTGGAATGTGTGACAAAGGTAAAGGCTTGGAAGGTGATGTTGGGAAGAAACCTGAGGCCAAGCAAAGAAAATCAGGAAGATGGTGTGGGGGAAAAAAAAAATTATTAAAAAAAAAAAAAAAAAAAAAAAAAGTAAAAATCCAAAGCTGAATTGAGCTTTAGGCTGGCAGGGAGAAAGTATCTGTAAAAGAACCCCAGATGGTGCCAGAAAGAACTGATGGTTCTGTTCCTTCTGTCTGTTAAAATGTGTCAAGTGTGCAAGATCAAAGTGCACATGGTGATTTGATGGCAAACAGAGACATGTTAAAAAGTGAAACTACTGTGGGAGTTTGGATATGCATTATTGATAGGTATTTATTGGGTAAGATATTTAAATATTGCATATTCAGTATTGCTGCTCGGTCTGGTGGTGTGAGGTGACTGATGTGCCACCAAGGGCAATCCTTCATGGAGGAAAAAGCTGAAAAAAGCCCAAAACTGAAAATGGAACTATTATTACCTCATTACCAAGCCAGGAATCCCAGATTTATTTCAGGCTGTGTCAGGTAAAAAGTCTGCAAGCTTCTGAGGGTGCACAGAAGAAGGAGAGTTTGAAGGTGTGAAATAACTCTTGATTGAATTCCTGAGGTATTCTAGGTGCTAGAGTCATTGTCAAAGATCCCATTATACAGCAATAATAATGATGGTAAGTCAAAACTGTGAAATAAAAGTCCAAAGCACCAGAGCACTGCATACAAAGCAAAGGAAATAACAGGTACAGAGCTGCCAGCTCTGTGCAGGACTTTGTGAGGGGACGCAGGTGGGGACAGTTTGCTCCAGTGCCACATTTCAGGCTGCTGCTCCCCCCATCTCTGCTGCTGCTGTGGGTTAATCTGAGCGCTAAAGGAGCTGAGAAGTGGTGCCAGAGAGGAGAGAATTCTGTATTCCTGCAGTCACTTTGGGAAAACCTCTCCTCCCATCTCACAGGCTACTCCAGAAACACAAGCAGCAGCAGCAGCTTCTGTGTGTTAAAGGGATTGAAACAGTAAATTTTACAGCACAATTCATCAGTGGTGTCAGTCAGATTTAAGAGAGAGAGAGCAGGTTTTAGCAAAGCTGCACAGATTGCTGTAGCTGAGGTCAACAGCAAGCTCCTGGTGCTTTTAAAAATTGATTTTACTGAAATCTTACTCAATTTTCTTAGTAATAAAGGCCTCCAAGGATTTAAACTGCTGTAAGCAAGAGCAATGTTTGGCCCTGCTCTCTAAGTAGGTGTGGCTTAGCTCCATTACAACTCCAACTCAAATAGTAACATCCTTTAAAAGTGCAGTGCCCTTCCTAACATTTTGGTGAGCAATTTTTTGTTTTCTCTTGTAAAAGCTGGGAGGTCATAAGCTTAAACTCCTAAAGTCTCCAAGAAACCTTTTTACCTCCTTTGCAAAAAAGGCTAACATGAAATCAGACAACATATGTGGAAGGAATATAAATATATTTGCTTATCTGACAAACGCAGTGCAGATTGCTCAATAAAATAAAAAAAATAAAAAATGAACAAAAAAAAACCCTTGGCAAAATCAGCATGGCTTGGTTATTTAATTCTAGACAAAACATTTGATACTGTATAAAATAATAGAAAATGCTGTCTTTATTATTCTAGAGCTCACAACAATCTTTTGCACTCTTCTTAAGGAAAACTAAAGAGCAGGTGGCCCAGCACATATAGGTCTGAAATGGATATAAAAGTAAATTCTTTAGAAGTAGGTGATTTGGATTTTAATTTAAAAAAAAATTAAAAACAGAAACAAAAATTTAAAAACCCTATCCAAATAAACAACATTCCCAACCAACCCAACAATCAGGACCCATAATATAAAAGATCTGACCCTTTCTTCTGCCTTCTCTGGGTCACAGAGTTCAGGCTTTTGCACTTTGCTGGAGGTGTTTGCAAGGCTCTCCATCCTTAAGCAGAGATGGTGGCTCTGTTCCTCCTTCCACTTCCTGTGATTTAGCTCAGGGGTTCTTACTTCTCTGTATGCTGCAGGTTTTGTTGTCTCCTGGGCAATGGTAATAATTCACTCAGCTGCCATCTTAAAGCAAAGTATTTTTTAAAACAAAGTCCCGTTAAAGGCAGCACATCCATAAACCCAGCAGAGTACACTGGGTTTGCACAGCTTGGGTTTCAGCAAAACCTTCCCCTCCACACATCTGACAAGTCCCTGAATTTCTTTCACAGATCCACTGCAAGGCATCTCCTTTTTCTCATTTTATGTAAAGCTCTAATTTTATGTACCTTTTGATGAGTGTCCTCTTTTCTCAAGAAATGCACTTTGGTTCTAGTGGGTTTTGGATTTTTAGTGTTGCAGCTTGGCATTGCCAGTAGTGTAAGTTCATCTTAGGAACTGAATGGGGACTATTTTCTGCTTATTGTCTCCAGCTTTTCCAATAGTTTGGGGGATTTTTTGGTTTTATTTTATTATGGTTCTTTTTTTTTTCCTATGTATTTTCTACAGCTGCATTTTAAGCTAGAACCTTGCATTCATCTTGGAAAATCCTGCAACTCTTTGTAATAAATTCCCCCCACCATACTGTACAAATTATTTGTTACTTCTTTCTTTTAATCCTGCTGCTACTTCCCAGTTCCAAAGCTGATGCATCCAAAGGAAATGATTGAGTACTCACTGGTTTATTTCTCTCATTAAAATCTCTAGAGAGATGACTAATTTCAATGCTGGTAAACCTTTTCCAGCAACTTTAGTTTGGTAACACAAATGACAGAGGCTTTCTTCATTTCTGGTATAAAAAAAGTAACTCACACATTCTTCTAGGTTTCGGTGACAGCTCAAAGAAATGAAGGAATTTCTTTAAGCAAATGTTAAAGCCAACATTTAAGTCATGAACTGTCTGTCTTTAAGCAAATGTTAAAGCCAACATTTAAGTCATGAACTGTCTGTCTCATGAAAAAGAACCCTGATGAATAAAGAGGTTTTAAAGATTGAAAATTTAGTTCAGATAAAACCAAATCTGATATTGCGGTGGGAAAAGCTTTCTTTCATGTTCAAGAGGACAAGAAATCTTTGTAATACGTTCTACTGACATAGACAGCACATGTCCAGCTCACAATAAGAAATGTTTGCATTTCCAACCCTTTTTGGTGAGTTAGAAAGTTTAAGGAGCTCCATCCTTCACTACAGAGCTGCAGCTGGCTGCAGGACTGGGGAGGAAAGTCTAAAATATCATAAAATATCCCATTTAATGGATAAGAGCTGCTTGACCCACGGTTGACAGACTGTCCTGCTATGGGTCAACTGGGCTGGGAGAATACTGATGAGGTATAATTATTTATTGCATGTGTTGTCTAATAATTATAAAGAATAATATTTAGATAATGTTAGCTTAGCCTTCTGCAGAAACTGCAATTCTTCATTGCCCAAGTGGCCGAGGAGATTAATAAAAAAGCTACCTCGTGCTTTCTGGCAAAGTAATTAACTCATTATAATCAAGAAGAAAACACTGGAAGACTTGAGAGCTTCTCAGCACGCACAGGGTGAGCTGGGGTGATGGGTCAGGAGGATGGGGACGTTTCCAGAAGCTGAGCTCATCCAGCAGCCACAGGTGTGACTGCTGAGAACGTGTTCTGCACCCAGCTAGCTGCAGCTGGGGGGGAAGGATGCTTTGGGGCTGGAATTAGGGGCTACCTCAGCTTTTCTGGTGTATTTTTGCTGTATTGTGGTTGGAGGCTGAGAAATGTTGGTACAAGATGGGCACGTGAGGAATTTGTCTGTGGAGGAACTTCTGAAGGACCCGTGTACCCTGACAAATTCTGAGCCTATATAGCTAATAGCTAATTATTATATAGCTAATTATATAGCTAATAGCAAATTATAGCTAATTATTGCATATGATGCTGTCCTCAGTTTCCAAGCTCTCCCCAAAGTCCTGAAGGAAGCAGCTTTTGAAGCAAACAGGAACTCTGTGTCTCCATGCAGGCATTAGAATTGGGAACAAGCCTTTGGAACATGGTTGTCCCCTTTTGAAACCTGATTTTGGTCTTGGGTGGTAGCATTCAGTTGGGAATTAGTAACCATATGTACAACATGCAATCAAATATCCACCTTGCCATTATGAAAAATGATTATGAATGTAATATGTATATTATTAGTATGACATGATTTCATTCTTTGATGCTGGATGTGAAGTTGAGGGTTCTAAAATAATTCCACTTTATGGTCTTTTCCCCATCTTATTCTGTCTATCCCCTGATGCTTCCTTGGATATGGTCAGAAGTTGTGCTGCCAGTTCCATGGGATAGAGGAGGAGAAAACTTTGACTACCAGGGAGGAGGTGAGGTGATTTGAGAAAAAAACCAGCAAATGACCAGAAAATATAAAAGTATAAAAGTAATAAAAGTAGCCCAATAATTTGCAGAATCTCAGGTATCATTTACTGAGGCAAAAAAAAAAAAAAAAAACAAACAAAAAAAACAAAAAAAAACCAAAAAAACAAACAAAAACAAAACAAAAAACCAAAACCAAAAACAAAAACAAAACCACCAAAAAAAAAAAACAAAACCAAAAAAAAAAAACCCAACCATGATAATCAACAGTTAAATGCAAAAAGTTCCCTGTGGAAATGAAACTGTTAAGGAGTTCTGTGTTCACATGTTGAGAGTGTTTGCATTCTGCTGTTTAAATTGCAGTTGGCCATGAGTGTTTCTCTCTGTTTTTTAGCTGGCAAAAATAGACGACCTATTTTGCTGTCAGTATGCAAGCCTGGCTCTGCAAAGACAAGGGAATTCTTCCAATCCAGCTCAGCCAGATTACAGAATTTTGCCCATGCACTCTCCAAGTGCATTCCCCAGATTGGATGTTGATCCCTGGTATTAGAAGTACTGTCATATTTATTTTAAAATGTGTCTACCTATTTTTTGTCCAACACTGCCTTGCACTTTCTTCTGAAAAAAAAAAAAAAAAACCACCAAAAAAAACCCCAAAGATCAGTGAGTTGAAATACATGAGAATGAATATTTTTTTTTTGTTTTTTTTTTTTTTTGTTTTGGCCTCACAACAGAAATTTCTGAACATTCTTTGTGACTTGCAAGAAGAAAAACAAACTGATCAAACTTATCATTATGCACCTTATTGGAGGTCTGCCAGTGTCTCCATAATACAGTCTGGTTTTAGAGGATTCATGGATTTCTACTGTAAGTGCTCCATCCTAAAGCTAAAATTTGGCAAGGTCTTTCATAGCAGCAATACTCTCTCCTGCACATAAATGTTGCTTTTCTCTGAAAACTGGCAATAATGCTGGTGAAGCTTTTCTTTTATGGCTTCTATAGATTTTTGTTTACAGATAGGTAAATTCAGTCTAAGTGCTTGGACTGTCACCTTTTTATTGCATATTTAACAAACGATTCAGACTTTATGGGGAAAACTTGCAGCTAAACTGCATTTGCATTTTGCTTTTCTAACCCTTTTCCATCTCCATACTTTTCTTCATTATGGGATTGGTGTGCAGTTGTTTCATAATTACAAGTTCAATTTTGCTGCTGATCAAAGCTGAGTTTTTTATGCTGTCTTTTTAATCCATTTGTCTGGATTTTCACATAATTATTATGTAAGTATTGATTGGAAAGGGCTATAGCTTAGCTTTACATGACTTATTTAAAGTAACTTTTCACACTTCATTATCATTTGTTTTTATTGCATCCTGCCTTTTACTCTTCCATATCCTGCATTTCCTCATCTGCTTGCATTTTCAGGGCGACACTGTGCATTAGGAGACCTTTGAGTTATGCTGTAAAACCTCTCCCAAAGAATATTTAAACCAAGTAAATCTACTTGGTGGCTTCTGGGAGGGTTTTTCCTCCTGGGTCACCATCTCCAAGAGTGGCTCATGTCAGATTTAGGATGAACTCAAGCAGCAATGATTCCATCTAAAATATTTTTTACCTTAACACTAAATAGTTAATATTGAAACAGATGCATGTATATATATATATATATATATATATATATATATACTGAGGTGGTTATTTGGAAACCTGATTACTGAATGATTTAAAAAAGCTGTCCCTGTTATGATTCATGTGAAAAAGTTCTGTCACTGCAGGTCTGTGTGAAGGGAGGTGCATCCACATCACAAACGAGAACCTGCACAAATAAATCCCAGAAATTGAGGGGGAAATGTTCTCACGCCTCCCAACAATCCCACGGAGGAACAGGCGAGGCATCACTTGGGGAACATTGTTCTGCCACGTCCCTTAATAAATGGGCAATTGTCCAGCCACCTTTCTTTATGAGTAGTGAACCTGTCATTAATTCTTTTTGTTTGTTTTTAAGGAAAATACTTTAAATCTCTAAGATTAGAAGTTTCGTGTCATTCAATTAATTAAACGACGCCACTCAAGAGCCATAAACATTAAAAAGCTTCTTGGAAGCAGGCTGTGGCCCAGTCCACTGGATAAATTGATTGATTACTTCTGTGGCTATTCCTAATAATCTGTAGCATTTTTTCATTAGGCAGAAAGTTGTTTTCCTATTTAGCATGCAAACATGGGATCCGGAGCATTCTGCCCATGTGTTATGATTTCTTTTTTCTATTATACAATCACAGAATGTGTCACCTCCCTGTTTACAAAAGAAAAATGTAAGAGATAAAATTTGTGTTTAGTAAGGATTTTGATCTTCAATATATTAAAGAAATTAAAGCCCAGGCTTGGCAGAAAATCATAAATCATAGTTATGTGTTTCTCCAGAAGGATTTTATGGATGCTAAGGCAAAGATATTACCATGTGCACTCTGGTTATGTAGAAATGCCACTAGAGGCTATTTTCTTTCTTCAAAGGTGCCCTTTAAGCTCACAGAAAATTACTCTTAATAGAGTAAACATGCAATTTGCACAAAACTAACACAACATGCGTCACAGAGAAAAAAGCCTAGTAAGAAATTTGTAATGAATTTAATCTTTCTTTCCTGCTAAGAATTTTCCCAGCTTTATGTTTTTTTTTTTTTTAGTGACGTTTTTTAAAAGTGTGTTGTTTCAAATTTTTCCAAGTATTTCTGCTATTCATTTTTTTCACTTGAGAGGCTTCCTTTCTGGAAAGTTTGATATTAAATTTGCATTATATGGATTGTGTTGATAATTATACTTTTCTTCCTCTACAAGATGAGTTCACTGATGCTGAGATATTTACAAATTTGGAAAGTGATTGCTATGAGTAACCTCAAAAATTCCCTTCTTTGGAAATATTTTTTTTTTCCACTAACTGGAAACAGAAGTTTATTGGGTTTTGGGTTGATTGTCATCTTCGTTCTTCCCCACTCCCCACCCCCCAGATTTGTTCTTTCTTTACCCTTTTTCTTTCAACCTTTTCTCACATCTTAAAAAAAAAAAAAAATGCCTGAAATCATGAAAGCAAGATGCAGCTTCAGAGAGATCAGAACTAGTACTCCTGAGAACTTAGCAGGGTTTTAAAGACGTATCTCTGTTGTATGACAGAACTCAATGAAAACAGTTGTGTGTTCTAAAAAAGCTGAGGAAAAATATTGGCAAAAAAAGCCCTTCAAACTAAAGCAAAGTAGTTTTTATTACTAGGGAAAGTTGTATTTTGAGGAATGTGAATTTCTGGCCTTTTTGCCGTGGAGAAGCATCTTTGTCCAATGAATAGGAAGGTGTGAAATGAGAAGGACAGAGGAGGACAGGAGAAGTTTTTCTCTGGGCCATACATGGTTAACTGCATGACCACACCACCCTGCTCCTCCCTCTGCCCTTGCCAGTTTACTGCTCGAGAGCTCTGGGCATTTTTTCCATCTTTTGGAAGTTTGACCACAGAGGAAATGGGGTAGATGGTAAAAATGAGTGAAAGGGAGGTTTGGAGACGTGAAACAAATGGTATTAAATTTGATGATTCTTTAATTTGGTTGATTGAATAATCAAGCCTGGTAACAGGAAAGGAGATTCTATCACGTTAATTTTTAGTGCTCTGTGCTCTCCTGAACCAGGAACCTATCTGAGATGACTTCTCAGAGAGCCTTGTCTCTGCTTTGCTTGGGTTTCCACACATTTCCAACCTCTTCAGTGCAGTGCAGAGTTAAACCAGATGTTAAAGGGGTGCCAATACTGTCAGGAGAGACCTTGGCAAGGGTCCTGGCTTGCAACCAGTCCAGCACCTCCTCTTCTGCTGCAGGGAAGCTGCATCGCTGCTGAAGCAAGCTGGTGATTCTGTGTTGTTTGATGAACCCGGAGCTCAGGTGCTGCAGGCGGCAGCTCCCAGCTGTCCTGCTGGCACTGGTGACCCTGAGGACACAAGGACACGCAGGACAATGAAGAAGGAGGTTGTTCAGATGTTTACCACACTGGTTTGAGAAACACTGAGCATTCATTTCTCTGCTGTCAAAAGATTTTTGATGTTAATACTGAGACGTAGTTCCACATCTGTTGCCAGAGGCTCCTCTCCTCCCATCCTGTTGCTTGCTGTGTGTGCAGACAGCACATACATTCAGAGCTAGCCTCTGTACTATGAGGATGCATAGCTTTGGTTTGGAGTGAAATATTTATTTGACCTCAGTATTATTCGGATATTTTCCCATTTTCCACAGAACCACGCTGGGTGGCTCTGGAGACCTGAGACGAGTCACTTGAGAAGGAAGTTGTCCATATTCTGAAAAAAAGATCTGCAGAAGGGGAAGCTTGGGAAGCGCTGCTCTGCAGTGATTCCCCCTGAGAGCAGCGGAATAGCAGCTCTGTTTCTCTGCTCTGTGCTCTCACAGGTACTCTGGGGCCTCTGACGGGCTGCAAGGACTGAAGGAAAGGTGCAAGCACGAATTAAAAAAAAACCACTGATTTTACACGGCAACTTCTAGAGTAGAGCTACACACTCCTACAGAGAGCAGCTCTCGGGTGGAGCCCCTGCTCCAGTTTGCTTTAGTGATGGCAAAGCCAGCCTGCCCTTGGGGCCGGAGTGGTGGCCCCGCGTGGTGCAGGCTGTCACCGCGGGGAAGAGCGACCTAACCGGCGCTTGCTTCTCCGGCAAGCCGAGCCACGGCGGCAGCCCGAACCCCCCGAGGTTTTACCGCTACTTTGCCGCTGCCTTCCTCCCGGGAGAAGCCCGGTAATTGGACACGACCGGATGGTAGCTGGCCGCAACACCCACCCGGGGCTCCCGAGTTACGTGACTCGCGTCACCCTGCCCTACTGCCGAGCCCCCGCTCCGTGCGGCTGGGCCGGGCTCGGGGGCACCTCCCGGGGCTGGGGGCGGGCTCCGGGGTTATCTCCCGGGACTTGTGGCGCACTCCGGGGCGTCTCCGCGGGCTGCGGGCGGGCTCGGGCTCATCGCCCGGGGCTTAGCGGGGCATCTCCGCGGGCAGGCTCCGCGCTGCGCCGCCCGGGGCGGCGCGGTGGGCGGGGCGCGGAGCGGGGCGGGGGCTGCGCGGCGGCGGCGGCGGGGCCGGGCGGGGGCGGCCCCTCCCGGGCGCAGCGCGGAGGCGGGCGCGGGGCATGGTCCCGGCGCCGGGGCCGGTGGCGGCGGCGCGGAGCGGGCGCGGAGCGGTGGCATGCGGCGCGGAGACATGCGGCTGTGCCTGCGCTCTGCCCCGCCGACATGGACCGCCGCCGCCGCCTGCCGCCACCGCCGCCGCCGCTGCTGCTGCTGCTCCTCCTCCCGCTGCTGCTCCGCGCCGCGCTCGGCGCTGCCGGCCGTCTGAGCGCCCGCCCCGGCAACGAAGGTGAGCCGCGGCACGGCCGGGTGACCCGTTTATTCCCCGTTCTTCTTTGCCGCTATTCCCCCGCTCTCTCTGTTTGTTTTTCTTCCTTTTTTTAATTTTTTTTTTTTCCCCCCTCCGTTATTCCTCCCCCACCCCGCTGCTCCCCGTTAAGGTGGTCCCGTGCGGCAGCGGCTCCTCGCCCCGGGAGCGCGGGGTTCGCCCTGGCACAGCGCGGCCGTGCGGGGGACGGATGGATGGATGGATGGATGCACGGATGGATGCACGGATGGATGCATGGATGGATGGATGGATGCATGGATGGATGGATGGATGGATGGATGGATGGATGGATGCGCGGGCAGCCGCCCTGCCCTCCCCCGAGCAAAGTTGGCGAGGGCAGCGCAGCCTGTGCCATCCCAGCCCTCCGGCAGTGGCCGGGGACCCGCAGCCCCGGCCCCGGCAGGTGCCCGGGGCGAGCCGCCTCTGCCCCAGCCCCCGATGCCACCATCGCTCTCAGCCCGGGGATAACTCCGAGCCCTTTCTCATCTGGAGGGGTGGTGGTTGCGCTAGGCGTCCTGCCTTTCAAAACTTTTAATTAATACGCAAAAGAAGCTCGTTGCCTTGTAAAACCTCCTCCTGGCTCCCTAGCGGGTTTGTGTCAGATCGTGTTGTTTGTATCGGATGTGTATCAATGTGCTTAAAGTTGTGCTCGTCTGTGTATGGGAATGTGTGTAATTTTCCGGAAAAAAAAAAAAAAAAAAGAGTGGTTTATTTTCTTTTGCTGTGTTAATTTCTAAGATGACATTTGCTGAAAACCCGTGCTAAGTTTCAGGGAAAATAATAAATAGTGACAACCAGACACTGTGAAAATGATTGAAATACTTGAAAAAAAAAATCCTCAAAGACCCCTGTCCTTTCTCTGTTAAGAAAAATAAAAAAAGAAATGGAGCTTTTGCTTGCTTGCAGTGAAGGCACTCGGCATGACCAGGATGTCCAGTGTAATTATCTTTTGGGATAAAATCTAGAGGGCAAAGGTTGTGAAGAACTTCTAGCACCCAACAACCATGTAAAACTCACACCTGCTTGAGTGGCTTGGATGGTTGGAAAAGCTCTGAAACCTGTCGGAGCAATTATTTATTTCCCCCTTACAAATAATGCTGATGTACTTACTGATATTCAGGGTGCTTGTGCGATAAGGCAGTGAGATAACAACTTTGCATGATTTCTGGAAGGAAAAAGGAATACATAAAAACCTAAGGAAAGTTGCAAACTTCACAAGTCCTGAATAATCTTTAATCAGTCGGTTTCATTGCTGGGAAATAATTTTAGTACCATTATACAAGAGGAGAAGTATGTCATCTGTTTGTATGTTTTATGTAAATTTGTTCTGTATGCAGTGCTGTACAGATTTATTTTAAATGAGCGTGCTTTCAACAGTCCCTTTTAAACCTCCGGATAGAAGCTATTTTGTAAATATTGTCATTTCTCAAAAATCATTTTCAGGAATGGAAGCAGGAGTGTGAGTAGGGGTTACTGTTGTCTCCTAACCATTCCTCTTAGGGAAGGGCTGTGGTTCTGTCAGTCAGTGGAGCAGCTCTGCCTCCATGGCAGTGGAGACACATTCTGCAAACTGAGAGTGACTATGCCAGAAAGATACTGAAGCGCTCCAGTTTGCAAAAAAAAAAAAACAAAACACCACTTTTTGTGTCTTTGTTTCGAGTCACTGGCGCTGAGAATTGAGAAAGGAGGGAAAATATGGGTATCATACGGAATGCATGTTAAGTACACTTGTCCAAGTCAGCTTTCAGCAAATGCTGCCTCCCTTCTCTCTTCTCAGCTTCAAGGGCTCGTACAAGATAAGCAATATTTGCAAAACGGGTAGTGAAAGCAACAGTAAAAATGCAGTTACAGGAGAGTAACCTGCTTTTGAGTGGCTTTTTTTTTTTTAAGTATATGTTTTTCTATGCTTTTAAAAAACAGAAATACCGCCAGTTTTCTTTTAAAAAAGGAGATCAACTTTTAAGGGTTTTTAGTTTTTTGTCTTTTGTTTTTTTAAACCCCCATTTAGGAAAGCTTGGTAATCCTTTTATTCATTTACACTATATGGATTGATCGTGTGAGTTTAGAAATCTTAATTCTTATAATTTGCTGTCCCACTAATTGGATGAACAAGTGTTAGCGTGCAGCTTTAAATCATGTCAGAAGATGATGTTTTTCTCTATTAAATAATCTTTTTCTAACCGCTTCATTTACATTTCTGGTGTTGTTCCCATAAATTTCCTACCAAACTAGAGATAGATGTTTCTATATTTCTCTGGAGTATTTAGAAAAGTTTCCTTTTTCCACCACTGAGAATAAAAAAAGATATATTTTGGACAGCATTTGTTAATGTAGGGATGTACATAAAAATGTCTACCTTTTTCTTTACATTTTATATTAAAGCTACTGTTGAAATTCTCCCCATAAATTGTTTTAACAGCGGATGGAACTAATTTTTGGTGTGTTTGTGCAGCTTAGTCTAACTTCTAGGGGATTTAGATGTTGCAGTGGGTACGTAACAAGAGTGTGGGCAGAGCTATCAGAGAAATAACTCCTGAATTTATTTGACTTGAAATAATATTTTTTTTTTAAATCCAACTTCACTTAACGTTTGTAATTAATATTAAAGCTGGTAACTGTTGATGGTTATACTACAGGGGAAGTGAATGGGATGAAGGGAGAAAAGGGTGAAAGAGGGGCTGAAGGCAAACTGCTATCTTACTGCACTTTGTGGTGCTCAGTGCTTTCCTTTTTTGTCTTTTTCTTGGAGAGCTTGAGATTTTCTTAATTTGCTTCATCCCAGAGAAATTTTATTTAGGCCTTTTTTTCTGGATAAAAAGTAAAACTTTCCCCTGAGTTTGTTTTCAAACTCTGCGGTGCTCGTGAGAAATTTTCCCTACACAATCACAGGAGCTCAAGGAGGTTCTCTGAAGCTCAGCTTTATCTGTGTTTACTGGTAAAAGGTGTGTGCTGTTTTCTGCGGGGCAGGACAATGTCAGGAAGATTTAACATCCAACTTTTCCAGTTTGGAGTTTGCAGACTGAGCCCCATAGGTGCACAGAAACCACAGGTTCTCCTGTTCCACTCTGCTGGGTATTCTCTGCTTGCTGAGGATTGTGTTTCTTTTTTCTTAGAAGGATGCAGTTCCTCTTTCTGAATAATTCCTGTGGTATCAAGAAATCGAGTTGAGTTCTGTCATTTTTTAATTTAATAATTTCTCCTCGGTCTCTTCTGTAACTATATTGCCTGCCTGAGGGTACCAGCCACCTTAATTTCACTGTTTTATAACCCACAACAGTTAACACTTGACCTAGGTCATTAACAGGATTATCAGCAAATTTGTTTAAGCTTTTACTGACAACCTGAATTGCTTCAATAATATTTTGACTGTGCAGACAGGAAACTTCTTGTAACCTCTCAATCTAGCATAAAATTAATTTCTTGTGAGCACAGCTACCAAAAGATCAATACGGGAAATCTGCTTACAGTACTTGGCTTCAAGCAGTGCCTGTTTTGGGTTTACAGTAAGGAGGTTCCAATCAGCCTCTCTTTTCAGTCTATATTGGATTTGGAGCTGCAGTTTCATCTTCTGAGCATTGATTACCTTCTCAGAACTTTGCAGAACCCCACAATTAAATGGACCATTTTTATCTGAGGTGGTCTCTGTTAACACTTAAAATTGCTAAAGACAATTTACTGTGCCTTTGTAGTAGTGACAGCTCTTGGTGTGGTTTTGAAAAATGTGCTGTTTGCACATGGAACAAAATTTTTGCCCAAGTCTTGCATGTGATTTCGGGAAAGACTGACAATACTGGGAACTTCTCAATAGAATCAGAAGGGGGAAATGCTTTTTCCAAATCTTACTTTGCTCTATGTCATGTATCATTAGGTCAGGCTGAGTCTTCATTTCTCGTGACACTATTCCTGCTGCTGCCCCTGGCTTGCAATTGACTGTTTATCTGCAGAAGAAGTTAAAAGCAGGTTTAGAAGTCTGAATGTGATACCTTTTAAAATTTAGTTTCAGAAAGCTCAGAGTTATGGGGGGCTAGAGGACTGTTTTTCATACAGCTGTGTTGTGTTCAAAGCTCCTGTGCTTAATCCTAAGCTGTATGATTAGACAAATAATAAACACATTTTAAAATTCACACCATGGTGTGATGGTTTTAAAACTAGGGGAAATTGGGTAAATGCATAATTTTCTGACAACATTTTTGATAGTAGACTGTAGCATGTGGAATAACTTATTTTCTTTATGTGTGTCACTGGGCTTTTTTCTTGACTTACTGCTATTTCAGCATAGTGTATTAAAATGAAAAAAAATCTCTCCTTTGGCTATAGCAAACTTAAAGCAGGTGTTTGAAACGCAGAGATGTGCAAATTGGACACAGCAATTAATTCTTATTGCAGTTAATTTGGACACAACATACTTGCTGCCCAGCGAAGCACTCGGGGCAGAGAAATGGGTCAGAACTCTTCTGTAGCCTCAGCTTCAGCAAAAAGGCATCACCAGATGGGCAAGCATGAAACAAATAATAGGCACACCAATTTTAACAGTTGTTTACACAAAAGCTTTGCAAATCAGGAATATATTCCAACTGAACTTAAATTTTTCATTCCCAGCTGGGAGGATGTACAAATTAGATTTAATTTTTTTTAAATTATTCTCTGCTGGAGTTAGGTAAATTGCTATTAGTATACTTACTTTTTGATTCTGGTGGAGAACTTGGGAGTTTTCCTCTAGGAAAATGTCTATAATTGCTCTTGTTCTTGTAATCCCCACTTGATGAAAGTTTAGAAATACAGATGCAGGTGTTCATTTTCTCGTTTTCAGAGCTCTGGATTTTATCACCAGTGAGGGTCACTACAGAGCTGTTACCAAATCCCACAGTCCTGTTTCTGGAGTTTTATACAGAGCCTGAGTTAGTGCCATAAGATACCTGTAACTCGTGTAGCTTTGTAGCTGCTCTTTGATTTTTCTGGGAAAGAAAATAAAAGCAAATAAGTACGTGCTGCAATAATCATACTTTTACTTATGGTGAAGTTCACAGATCTGCTCAGTGGAGCTGGTATTGAAACCCAGAAGGTAATTTTGATACCCTGAGGTGCAAAATCGGATGTTTCCAGAGTTGTTAGATAAATCTCCAGAGGTGGGGCCAAGGGTTTTTCCTAACCCTGCCTTTCTAAAGCATAATTCCAGCATCCAAAGAGTGCTTTTTCTGGAATGGAACATTTCCTTTCTTTTGCATTGTTAGATTTGTTGAAGCATTACTGAAAATATATTTGCAAGGAGGAAAAGACTTGCCATAAGAAATGACAGAGTGAAAAAGAAGACTTTTTTGTTTTCAAAAGCATCTGACTACTGTTAAATGATTGTATTTCCTAAAAATTCACCACAGTGGGGTAACTCTTATTTCTGTAAACGCTTTAGAGTAGTAGCTTTTTTTTAAAAAAAAACATATTTAAACTTGTTCTAAACAAGAACTAACTTTTAAACAAAAATAGGTTAATTCAGAAGATTAGATATGAGCTCCCAGGAGTGTAATTTTGGAAACAGAGTGTGGTAGCAATTTGTGGACTCAGGATTGTATTCCCCAGCAGAAATTTTGTGTTTTTTAGTTTCTTAGGCGCTTGCTAAATCCAGGCGCAAGTTCTCATTTTGCAGTGTGAAACAGATGCAAGATTAAAATTCAGTCCCTTAAACTGAAAGTTCCTTTCAAATTTCTGCAGTGAATGAATGAAAGAAATAAAGATGTAGAAATAAAGATAATCCTGCCTGAAAGAAACCTTGGGATGGTGACAGAAAAGTTCCAGTCTGCGAGAGTGACGGGGAACCCGCACATAAAGCCTTGAATTTGCAGAGATGTTATTAAATCAGACACATTGTAAGCAGAAACATTTGTACCACTCTCCTGTTTCTTTTTTTTTTTTTTTTTTTTTTGTTCATTTAACTACCGTGTCCTGCTGTTTCAGGCAAAATATGGAGGAAAATCCCATTAATCTACTGGAAAAATATTGATGAAAGAAGAATAGCAGAGCAAACGAACAGTGGTTGAAACTTGCTAGCAATTAAGAGAACAATAGTTTGAATGTTAAGGTTGAGTCAGGGCAGTTTAGTGTAATATGGTGTGGGAATGGGGCTTTTTTTTTTTTTTTTTATTTCCAGCTGGTTTCTCATAATGTTTTTATATCTATATTTGGATAGAAAGATTTGCATGGCATTGTTTTTTTTTTTTTTTAAACAATAATTAAACCTGCTGAAGTATAGCTGCCTCACATAAGAGGACAGCAGTTAAAATCTGGAACTTTGAAATTGGTGCCTAGAATGGAGGGGTTTGTAGAAAATCTAGAGTGACAAGTTACTCTTTAAATAAATTACAATTAAAGCACAAAAATATATTTTGGTCCGTGGTGGGCTTCCCACAAACTTTGTGCAGTAACAAATAACAACAAGTGACATGGGATTGCTTAATTTAGTTGCTGAGAAGTTAGAAGGCAGCTGGAGGGGGTTTGTTCTTGAATTTTTTTTTTAAGAGGCAAGACTTTTTGAGAGATCCATTTTAAGGGGGGAGAGAAGGATTAAAGGAAGAGAAAAAGTAGGCAGAGATGAAGAAAATTGGATCTGAATATTTAAAAAAAATCCAAACTTCCTCTGATTACTGACAAAGTTAGGGACCCAGAATTCAGCCCTGACAGGGATCTGAACAGTGAGCAAAGCACAAATTAAGAAATTCCTTGCCTCCCTGAAAGTCTGAGCTTTGTTTACATTAGTAAGCTTCGTGACTCTGATTTACCAGAGGTGAATTTCAACAGAGGCTGCAGTTAAGAAAGGGTGGAGGCATTTTCACCATTCTATTTAATCTTGCTCTGACAGTGCTTTCTTTAAAAAAAAAAAAAAAAAAAAGAAAAGCAAGACAAGTTATGTCTGCCCAGCCTGTATGTTCATGGAAAAAACTGACTTGAGGCCTTTATCTTGAGACAGGTTCTGAGGTGGTGAGGGCTTTACCCTGCAGAAACTTTTCTCCCGTGATTTACTCCGGAGAACAAATGTCCTGGCAATGCCTGAGTGCTCAGCGTTCCTGGAGTACGTGGCTCCAGCTGTGGAGAATGTTCTGTGCTCACCCAAAGTCTCCAAAGAAAACCCAGCTGTAGGGAAAACTCATCAGGTTCCTTGTTCTCAGCCCACCTGCCCACCCTTCCTCTCATGCTTGTGCCATTTTTTTTCTGTCCCTTCCCTTCCAGAAATCAGCCAGAAAGAGTAGAAGGCAAAAATAATTTTTTTTTTCTGGTTTTTGAGGGTTGTGTGCCCAGTCCTCTTTTTACTAAAAGCTGTTTACCAGAGGGGGGGGGGATGCTTTGACACTGAAGATGCCCAGAAGAAAAGACAAAAGAATTAAATGTTTAATGGCATTGCTTTTCCTGAAAGATGGGCTAGAGCTAGACAGAGGGTGTTCAAGGAATTTAAACAGAAGTTTTCCAGGCAAACCAAGGAAAGAAGCACTGGAGAAGAGGTGTGAGGAACATGCTTAGTTTATGGAATAGGATGGAAACCTGAGCCCTTTGTGGTAAGGTGGTGGAAGGAGAAGAATAAGCAGAAGACAGGGGCCTGAAAGTGTCTTGTGGGTAGAGGGGAATAGAGCAGTCATTTACCTTTGTTATAAATATTTGTGTTTCTCACATATGGAAGTAGTGAAAAAAGATGTTAGTGGGGTTTTGGTTGCAAAGGCAGCAAATGAAGTCGGGGCAATTCCATTTTTCATACGGATAGCTCAGCACACATGTTCTGCATTAATTACCTCCATAAATTCTGTTAACCTGGCAAACAATGAAAATATCACGTTGGTGACATCACTGTATTGGAAAAGAAGAATGGGTTCAGCATCTTGATTTTCTCAGCATGACATTTGAGGAGATTTCTTATACTATTGGCATTTTGCTCCTGCAGTTTGCACCATGGTGTTGAGTCATTTGCTCTGTGGGTTTATTTTATCTGTGGGGCAGCCATGTAAGGGCCCCAGCATTCCATGCAAGCTGGGGATCTTTATTCATGGAGGTAGAGAAGAAAAGTTTGACAAAATTATCAGGGCACACTTGAGTATGTGGCTTTCCAAATATAGTGCTTCAGGATTCTCAGAATTGTTTTACAATTCTTGACTTCTGTGCTTTAAGCTTAGAAAAACAAAACTCAACCAAGCCCATCCCAACTCTATTTATTTGTGCCCCATGCAAGGAGTGCCATAAAAACAAAACTTTTTTCTGAGTTGTGGCATGCTGCCAGTGGATTCACTAGGGGGATATCACAGCCTTTTAAACAAATGAATGCTCATTTCCTGGACTTATGCTCTGGTCCCTGTCTCAAAATTTTCTGTCCTCCAAAGGGTTATTGATCACTTGCTGTGGATTTTGTTGATTACTGGACCTTTAATATGTTTGAACTGCAGTAAAATTTGTGGGAACCTTGGAACTTTTAGTTGTGGGTGTTGTGTGTGCCCAAGAGTCTTCTCTGTGACACTTTCTGGTGTCTAGAATTCTAGAAACTGAGTGTGTCATAGTAGGCTTGGACTTCTCAGCTTACCTTAAGTGAACTTGGACACCGACTCAACATTTATTTTCTCCTTTAAGCTCCTAAAAGTCTTTCCAAGGGGGAACTTTGTCACACTCCAAATCTACCAGACCTTCAGAGAGCACAGTTCTGTAAAACTAGTGAATACTGGAAATTACTTTTTTTTTTTTTTTTTTTCCAAGGGAATGTAGAAGTAAAAGAGTTAGATGTGCAGTGTGGTTAAAGCTTTCTGAGAAGTGCTTTAGGACTTACTGAAATGATCTGAGTAATGTTTGCTGTTGAGTTTTGGCTAGACATAACATGTGATGCCATTTTATGTGCCTCAGGGTTTGGGCACCCGGTGGGACTGACAAATATGACACATCCTACAAGAGACCCACTTCTATTCTGGGCTGATAAAAGGCAGGGGTTGGCAGAGTTTAGGTAACTCAATCTCATCCTTTTTTTTTTTTTTTTTTCTCTGAGAGGGGGAAAATAACTTGGGTTTTAAAGGGAATTTAAACTCCCTTTCAACACAGTAGCCCCCATTTTGCATTTGCATATGTAACATGGTGCCTCAGTGGTATCAGATTTAATGCCAGAGCGGTGGAATGGAATGAGATCTGTAGGATTTGGATCTGAATGCGAGTTCAGCTTTACTCTAATTCAGGTATCCTGAAGCTTTCTGCCTCTTGCTTTTTGTAGGAGGTACTGGAACAGGACCAATTGGAACTGTTTAAAAAAAAATGCAAAGAAGCCAAGGCGACAGTAATTTGGAACCCATTAGGTTAATCCATTTTTAATTTTTATATCCTTGTCTTAATGAAAAGAACTGGCACATATCAACTTACAGGAAATAGCCTAATAAAACTGAAACCTTATTAGGCCCCTTTGATAAACAGTGCATTCCAGCCCACCACCAGTCATATGTTTTTGCATACTTGGAAATCGAGCTTTGTGCCACTTTAACAATATCAAGAGAACGCTCATGTTTCAAAGTAATAAAAAAGAAATAAAGATCTGTTTTGCCTGTGTTCATCACTGAGAATGGGTGGATGGTTTTCCCTTTTCCACAGGCAGGCATCATACTTAGCAAAATGAGGAAAACCACTGGAGGGCTTCCACTTAGCATGGAGTGCAGGTGATGTTTTTATTTATAGGCATTCCTGAACTGCTGATTGCTGTCCTGCATTCCCTCCTTCATGGAAGCCTTTTGAGAGAAACCTGCAGTGAGGGATTGCTGCTTTGGCTGCTTCTGCTTCTTTTTCAGCTGTAGGAAAAGCTGAGGTATCTAAACCTGGCCTCAGACGCTCTTGGGGAGTGTGTTTGATAAGAAAAGTCAAATCTGGGAGGAGGAAAATGAAATTCTTCCTATTCAAAAACTGCGGGAGGCTGCCATAAAATTAGAATTTGCCAAATCGTCTGAATTGGTGGTGGAAGCTTTTATGTTCTGCAGAAGCAATAATCTCTAGGGTAATTTGACATAATTTGCTAGTTTTTTGTCTTTTCATCTGATATTTATAACAAAATCTCTTAATTTTGGAAAGTTTTTACTTAACATTTAAATGAAAATAATGAAGGCTTGGTCTTTCCAGTCTTTTCTGAAGATTCCTGCGTTCAGAATTGCAGCAATTCTGTTTTTTAATTCATTTTTGTTTTTGTTTGCTTGTTCATCCCTTGCCCCCACCCTGGTGGAGTCCTTCAGTCAGCAGTTTGACCACAGATTGAACATGACAGTTGCCAAATTTGGAATGTTCTGCACAAAATCACATTTGTGTTGTGTCACAGCTCAGGCAAGGAGGGTTGGAAGTGCAGACCCCACGGGGCTGTGCCTCTCTCAGGACTGTGGCCTGGCCTTGGGCTCAGCAGAAATCTCAGCTTTAGCCAAGAGTTTTTTAGTAAATGGGCCAAACTTTTGGCATGTGGGTTGGCTAAGTTCTGCAAAGTTCTGCTGGCTGTTTTTAGATTATTTCCTTCTGAGCAGTGCTAACATCTTCACTAAAATATTTGAGGGGAAATGCAGGACAAGAAAATCACAGGAGGCTTGACTTTTATTATTAAGCAAGCAGCAAATCAGACTACTTAAAACCAGGCTTCACTGTTGGGCACCCTTTTTTATTTGCTGTCCCTTCCCAAAGGTTTCTTGGTCTGCCTTAGCTGGTTTAATGGCAACATCAGCGTGATAGCTGATCCTTAGCTGGAAATTAAAATTGCATCAAGGTGCAACTTTGGCCTTGCCTGAGTTCTGCCTGCCTGCCTATAAATGTTGGTTCTAGCCCCAGAATAATCCAAGACACAGAGGTCATGTGCTTCCACTGCTGGGGCAGTGAAGAGTTGGGAAGACTCAGATCTGTGTTCATAGGTGGATGAAAATACAGGTGCAAGCCCCCTTTGCTGGGAAGGGTTCACCATTCCAAAAATGTACATCAGGCTTTGTGTTGACTCCGCTCTGTCCCACCCCAAAACCAACTTCTGGCTGACTTTCTGCCACAGAGTATTTTCTTTGCTGCTTGGGATTATATGGCACTTTTCAATTAGACATTCACCATTTTTTAGTTTTTTTTTTGTTGTTGTTGTCGTTGTTGCATAGCAAATTTAATTTTTTCCATTTGTTGGCATTTTTTTAATAACTAGGCAGGGTATTTCTAAACTCAAAGTTTGTTGCCAAACAAGGGAAGACAAAATGGTGGTGTGAGGGTTTTTTAATGCATTCTTTAATATTAATGAAAAATGTTAATTATAAAAATATTTAATTATAATTTTTAATATTTATAAATGTTAATTATAAAAATATTTAATTATAAAATATTAATTATAAAAATATTTAAGTATCTCTTGACATTGGCTATTGCTCTGTATTTTCTATGTAAAGAAGAAAATTTGGAAATGCTTTCCACTGGTCAAATTGTTTGTAGGTGGTTCTCTACATATTGCAAGTTGTAGGAAAGTGTCCCCTCATTTCCTCATTTCTTCAGCAGTGAGGGGAATCTCAGAGTGATTCTACCTGGCACGAGATTTGTTTGTTTATTTCCATTCTTCCGGGAGGTATTTCTACTGTATTCAGTTCATTGTGGCAGTTCTTACTCCACGTCTTTCTGGAAATGCTGCAGCTTTCAGACTGTGTTCAGGAATCACTTCAGGGTTCTTTTCTTTCCCTGACATCCCTCCTGATGAAACATGCTGTTAGTGAGCCCTGGACCATCACTCCCAAATCTGGAAGCAGTTTCTGGTAGCACGAGTGTCATATTCCACCCGAGCCTCCATTCATCTGCTGCTGGTGCTGTGAGAGGGAGGGGAGGGAGCTCTGTGTTTCACATCCACATCCCTACTCCAGTTCTGGAGAGAGATTCAATTTACCCCCTGGAAGCCCACATGGAGGGAGCTGGTAATGCTTTCTCCTGTGGCTGTGCATTGGGAAGGCCAAGAGAATCAGGCAGGAGAGACTCTCTAGAAAGAGAACATGTCCTTAATTGGCATTTTAGGGGTGTGCTGCGTTGGCAGAAATACTGCAGTGTAGTGTGGAGAGCAGGGCTGTTGTACAGGAGGACCAAATCACTGATTTCCAGAGTCAGAAGTCATGGCTGCTCATCTTAATACCAGTAAATTCTCCTTTAGAATTACCAGTAGCTTAAAATTAAGGTAATTACATGATGGGAACCAATGCAGGACACCGAGCTAGTTAGACAGCACTTTATTTATTTACTTAAATTTGCTTTATGAGAGCTCCTCTGTGTCTCCTCAGCACAACCAGGAATCTTTTCCAAGGCATTCTGTTGGAAAGAATTGTCTCTAGCAACCTCAGGGATTTTTGTAGGAACCAGCTGAGTGATGGTCACACAGTTTTGCAGGAGGAGTTGGTAGAAGGAGAGCAGATGAGAAGCTCATAAACTTCTTTCATCTAGTAAATACGTGGCTGTAGGCATTTGTAGGACATTTAAGTATTGGCTTTCATTTAACTTTAATTGTATGTGGAAAAACAAATGGGGATCACACTGAAAAATGCCTGCTGGTGAGGATCTGACTGAGTACATCTTCATGAAACATTTCATGAATTGGTTCACAAAATAGACCTGGCCAAGTGTTTTATTTTGTTACACTCAAGGATCTATCAGGATTAAAAGAAGTTGTAATGAGTTAATGTAGGAATCAAGTGCTTCTGTGAAGTTTTCAATTTTTACTTTTTACCTAATCATCCAAATCCGTGAAGAAAAATAAATCAGACAATGGATTTCTAACCCATTCTTTATATATTACTTATGTCTTAGTGTAGGGAAATGTTATCTTCTCCTCCAGTTTCCAGATATACAATGACAAAATGAACCATTGCTTCTCCCAGTCATTTTTGTCTAGAGACCAGGATTGCATCTTCTAAGTTCTGCATTATTGTTTTCTTTCTGTCAAGGTGTGCAACTCTCTGGAAGTCACAGGGAAAATGAGTGTCCTAGAAGTTTTTATCAGGAAGAAGAGGAAGGTGGTTTTTTTTTTTTTTTTTTTTGAAGTTGCTACTTGAAAGGAAATACGTTTTTTGCATTTTAGATATTATTAAGGAACACCACAACACAAATCTGAACCAGAAGCCTCCTGTAGCCAGTGTGAAAACCTCCCTTGCAAGGACTTCAAAAATGTAGTGAAACAGGTTGGATCATGGAAAAGTAGTGGTTCCAGTCTGAAGGAGATGAGGCAAGTGGAATGAAGGAGAGAGCTGAAAAATTATTCTTAACTTCATAGATTTGATCCTGATGATATCAGGTTGCCCCATGGCTGAGGCACCTGCCTGTTGTGGGGAGCACTGAACATTTAATTGCCACCCATGTGCTGTTGTGATGCCTGTGAGGGCAAGCTGGACCTGCAGGGCAGATCTAGAGAGGGGAAACTACCACCAAGCTGTGGGTCCATTGCCTGGTTGTGTTTTGCAGATGAAACTGATAAGTTTGGACTGAATTCATCAATTTCAGAGTGGCCACAATCATGTTTTCAAGGAGCTCGTCCTGAAAGAATGAATAATATATAATTAATATAATAATATATTAATATATATTATTTCTTATATATAAAATGTATTACTTACGTTTGCTCCTGAGTGATTTGCCTCAGCCACTTCTTGCCAAGTGATTTTCTTCAGGAGTCACACTTCCTTCAACACCGTGCAGTGCAGATGCATGGCAAACAGATCTGTCTCATCCCGGGAGATCCAGAATCTGTGGGAATTTCTACTAACAAAAAATGAGAAGTGCACTTCTCCCTTTGAATTTTTATTGCTGTTTCCTTTTTATGGATGCAAACCTTGCTGCAGAGCAGCCTGCCTAGGGCCGTGTGCACTCAATAAAGGACTGACTGATTTCTCTTTGTGAACGTGATTGAGGACTTGATTCAGAGCTAAGAAATATCTAGCACTGGATTATGTTCTTTCTGTAAGATTACTAAAGATATTTTGTTTATTGATGTAGATAAAACAGTGCTATTGTTTTCTTTTAAAGGGGAGTATAACTGCAGGGGGAAACATTTTTCTCACATAGATGGCAGAGCAGCTCAGTCCTCAGTCACAGAATAGCAGTGCACATATATCCATACAAAACACAAATACGTGTGCACACAAATGTAGAAAATGTGTTTATTTATGGTTCTTTATAGCACAGTCTTATTTCTAATACTGTACACCTGCATCTCCTTCTGTACATCCTAATTAACAGTAAAAAGAATGCCTAAAGAGATTTTTTTTTTTAAAGTGGCGTCCAAAATTAAACAGCAGTTAAAAGGAGAATGATGTAATAATACAAATAGCTTAACTCAGCTGATTTATAGATATTGTCCCTCATTTTTTGTTTCCTGTTCTCCTGTTTACTTGGAATGCCAGTGCTCAGGCCATCTGGTTCTGGGGACAGTGACAGCCCTTCAGGTTAACAAATATAAGATGAAAAAATATAAGATGATGCTACAGTGGCTACCTCTAATAGATCTGTCATTGTCAGGTGTTAAAATGTCCAAGCATATGCTGAGATTTATTTCATTTCTCGTTATCATTATTTTCCATACTGAAGGGAAAAAAAAAATATAAAGGGGGTGTGGGGGGTGGTGAGCATACCCAACAAAAGTAAGCCCAGATTGCAGATAATAAATATTACAGTGTTGCCATGAAGTATTAGTACTTCATTAGTTGCTATTTATGTAGAGGCTGTTTTCTTTCATACAGTGTTTTGTATAAATTCACCTGTTCTGCTTCATGCTGATAAAGAAGTGGTTACTTAGGGAAGTGTGTGTGACCAAGCACTTGGAGGCTGTATGGCCAAGATGAGGAAAAAAAAATTATTTTTGTGCTTGTAGGAAACAAATAAATGCTAAAAGAAAAATATCCTTTAATTTGGATGTATATATTTATTTTAAATACCTGTAGTGTCTAAAAATAGGTATAAACCCACTGAGATTTGATTGACTGGAAGATGCCTGTCAGACTGTTTACAAATAAAATCTTCCTTTTCACACTGAAAATTAATGTGTGGCTCAAAAAAAAAAAATAACAGCAAGATTAGCAATCAATTGATGGCCCTCTTTAAAAGCAGGTTTGTCTGTACGTGTAATGTTGTAAATAATTACTTTTGTATCTAATGTGTTACGCATGACATTTAGAAAACACTACTGCAAGACAATTTGAGAACAAATTAGATCAGAAGCAAGAAAGAACTGCAGGAAGGACTTTAATCAGCCTTCATTATTTATCCCTGTATTCTGAGAAGATTATAGATGCCAAATAGATGCCTTTAATCAAATAATGATTTAAATATTCAGATCTCACCATTTCAGTCAAATGCAGTGACCCAAATTTCAGGCATCCGAGGGGAAAACGCTGCGGTTTGTGCAGCTGATAGAAGAGTTCTGTTCCCACCCCCTGCTGCAATTAATTTAGCCATGATCCATTGTTTGTTTTTTGTCACTTCTCTGGTTTTCAGAAGTTGCCCTGTCTGCTGTTCATAGTGTTTTAAGCTAAACAAGATGATCCTTTTCATTTGTCTGTCTTTTTCTTCTGTGCAGCTTCACCGCCGGGCCACCTGAACAAATCAACTGCTCACAAATAAACACAGCTCTGGGTGTGGGTAACTGAGGTTAACTGGGCAGAGGCAAAGGAAACTCACTCCTCTTCCTTGTGTCTTCTTTTGTAGTTAATCTGCTGGATTCAAAAACAATTCAAGGGGAGCTGGGCTGGATCTCCTACCCATCACATGGGGTGAGTTCACTGGAGTGTGAAATGGGAAAGTGCTGCTGCAGACCACTGTGCTATTTAACCATTGTTTCCTCTTCAGAGGACAGCATGCAATAAGGCTGGGGCTTTGGAGGTGCAAAAATAATCTGCTCTGAACTTGCAAAATATGATTTATATAGCTGTGGGGCCTTCTCTTTAGAACACCCATCCCACTGCAGGTAAAACCCTGGAAGGGCTCGTTCCTTGGGGAGAAACATGAAAGCAAGAGGTGCACTGAACAACACCAGCAAAAAGTTCTCTTTAGGTACTGCTCCTTCTCTGTCATAAAGTGTGTTTCTAAAAGAGATCATGGCTCTGCTTCATGGTGTTACTTACTAATTTGTTCAGGTGGAAGTAGTGGAAGGTGAAAGCAGTGTGGACATAAGTGGCTGATGTAAGTACTTGTTTGTAACTTTTGTGCTGAATTGTTGCTGAACTGTTCAAGTTATGAGTTGGAGTATTACCACAGAAATGTCTAAATAACATTCTGGAGGTGGTTGGTGGTTGTTCTGTTTACCTTGTATCAAGATCTAATGAAACTAGGTATTCTTTTGGAAGATTTAGAACTGCAGTCTTAAAGCGCCTGTGCTTTCCAATTTACTTACTCCATCATTTCTACATAGTTTTTGCCAGCAGACGCTTTTTAAAAATTTCTTGATAGCATCATATTGATGACTAAATGGTGTATATCTGTCTAGTGATGCTGATATGTGTTCACTCCCCACCTCCATATCTCTGTGTGTTTGTGTGTAGGAACATCCCATCCCTCTCTTTCTGCGTTACATCATGCAGATATGCAGGATGACTCCTGCATTCTGTTTCCCCCAAACACAAAAAACCCCCACTTTGCAGTTGAACCCCCATGTCCAGAGCTACCCTTGCTCTCAGAGAAGGCTGAGCCATCAAGTCTTTGCTGAAAGAAAGCACCTGTGAGATTTTCTTTTGCTGTTCTTTCTTTTTTTTTTTTTTTTTTTTTTTTTTTCAGCTTTGGGCAAGTTGTTGATTCACCTTTATAATTTTTGCAGAAACAGTATTAACAGTGCCTTTGCATCTCTGCCTCATGGGATTCCTTTGCTAATGTTTAAGTTGTGCCTCCTTGATATTAGGCATGATGCAGGTGTGTAGCAGTATTCAAGGATGAAGGTTTGGTTCATTTTTGGAGTTTATGCATGGATCTCTCTCTGTGTCTGGATAAAATTGTTCCATTCTCATGGGAAAGAAGTGGGAAGAGGATTCAGGTTTCCTCCTAGTGGCTTTTTCTGCTGACTTTTCCCAACAAGAAACATCTCTAAACAGGATGTCCAAGAGGGAACTCTCCAGCAATTTCTAGTTCATCAGTGTGGGTTTTTTTTTTTTTTTTTTCACTTGCATTTTTTTTTTATGAAGCCTTTCTCTCCCAGCTCCCACTGCTCCCCTGCTTTGCTCTCCTGCTCTGTTCAGCTCCTTGCAGCTGTGCAGATCTGCTGCTCTGCTCCCTGCAGCTGTGTCTCTCCTGCCTTGGGTGCCTAAAGCAGTTGGTAGGGAATGATGCAGGGTATCATGGGGGCTATAAGGAAAACAGATGTGCTGCATTACCCCACCAAAAAGGGCCCCTGGATCTGTCAAGGTCAATTTTATTGGCTTTTACAAGTTTTTGTCAGGTAAATCCAGCCCAAGTTGTTGTTTGCGTGTGTTTGTACATGCTGTTCCTATTTACTGCCATATCCTCAGATATCAAAGCCAAAGTAAATCATGGAATTTCACTGATGTTCTTACAAGTTAATGAAATTCTTCGTTAAAAATTGCGTGGCAGTAAATGAATGTAGATCATATGCTGTGACTGTTTTTGGAAGAGAACAGAGGCTCTAGACTGTTGTCTTCAAAATACCTTGAAATTTTAAGCTTACATTTTGAAATATAAATGTAAAGTGTAGAAATAACAATGTTTATCCTACCCAGCTGGCATTTTGCTTTAAAATGGTGACAACTTGAGCGTCTTGTGACAGAGACACTCTCTTCTTACAGCCCTTTATTTATAGTCAATTAATTAAACCTGGTAAATATGGCTGTGTCTGTCTCTGAGCTAAAATATGAACTTAAACTTCAGTGGAGAAACGTTATAATAAAGATGTCACATCATATTGAAAGATTGCTAATAGCAGAGCAGTGATTTAGGAGGTAAAGCTGATAGAGCTGCACTGGAGGCTGTGACTCACAAATGAGAATATTGGTGTCGTGCCAGTTCCTCTCGAGCGTGCAGCAGTGTTCACATAAATGTCAGGACACCAAAGCTGGTGACTTACAGGGTTTTTAAAAGTGATTTAACTGAAGTGTTTAACAAACCTCTTACTAGGTTAATAATTTTATCCCATTGATACATGATATTGATTGATTTTTGGCAAAATGGCCCAAACTGATTGGTTCTTCTTTATTCCTTTAAGTTGCCCTCGACTTGAGCATATGTAGTAATAGCTTTGCAGAAATTCCTGAATATTCATGTTAAGGTTTGTAGCTCATTGGCATTCAGGGGTTTGTGTGTCCCACATGAGCACGCTGTAATGGCAGTGGTTTAGACTCTGGTGAGTAATTTCACCCTGGAAGAATGTGATCTCTCCTTGAACCATCCCACACAGCCACAGCCTTGGCTCCAGGAACACTGATCTGGTCAAGCTCATTAAAACCCCGTCAGCACAAAGCATTGGCCCCTCCAGATAGCAATACACAAGAATTTAAAAAAACATAATAGTAGGTTTTGCTGATGCTTGAGCATGATTGGCAGCAGCCACAAGGCCCCTGTCCTGTGCCACCATCCCCAGCACCTGCCCAGGCAACCTTTTTTGTGATGCCAATCAGTCAAACCCCAGCTCCATTTCTATAGGTTTCATTAAAAGGGAAAGAAAGAAGAGCTACTTACTCTGTGCAGAGTATATTATTGATATGCTGATTAAGCATAATGCAAATGATCATTAACCGTAATTCACATAAATTACAGCAGCACAGATGTGGGGGTTGGGAGGATAAAGCAAGTCACTTTAATAATATACAATAGAAATGTGATGGATAATTCATACAGGACAAAAGGAGTACAGTCTAAACCCTGCTCTGCATATTCATGGGCGGAATTTTATTGGTTTCAGCATCATTTTTTAGGGAGAAAGATGTATCTGACTCCTGCTCCATGTGTTTGTTTTTTTTTTTTTTTTTTTTTTTTTTGTGAAATTTGGAAAAAAAAACCCAAACATTTGTGGCATAATCTCAATCCATCGTTCTGCAGTCATGCAGCTTGTGACTCAATCTTTACGTATAAGTCAAATTTATGGACTTGAAATTTTTGGTCATGTTTTTTTCATGTAGTCAGTAGAAAAGTAACAGAGAAATCACTCTTGTTTTGTTTGTAGCTAGAGAAAGGAATGCTGTGGCATTTTTTTACTGTCGTGTAAAAGATAATTGTTAAAAAAAGGAACCAAACTAAGTCAGGAAAAACAAACCACAAAAGAAACAGCTCTAACAAAAAAAAAATATCCTACCTCAATGAGTTCTGTACATGGCTAAAGTTAGTAAAATGCAGACAAAATTTAAAGGACTGATAGGAAAAATAACGGTTCTGTCTTTGATCTTGAGAGCTTTCTAAATCCCTGAGTTTCTTCAGAAACATTACATTTCTTTGAGAGCTGGCCACACTCAGTACCTTAAACTTTTGGGCACCTAGTTTGAAATTTGGTGTGGATAACTTGGCTTTCTCTTAGTAGTCACTCTGATGGTTATTTGAGCAAATCAAGCTGATCCTGTTGGTAATGGAAACTGGTTCATCAGTGTTTGAGGAGAGAAGGGTAACACTCCCTGCTCCCCTAATAGCTGGTGTTGTGCCAGGCAGGCTAGAGCCTGCGTGACTGAGATTAATAAGAGTTTTTCCATCAGCCAAAAATTGGGTTAGAATTAATAAAAAAAAAAAAATCCAAGCAAAAGTGAGGAAAATGCCTCCTTTCTTATATTTCAAAAGCCAGAAAGTAGTTTGTCACGTTAGCCTGCATTGCTGCCTACCCAGGCTGCTGGCAGCCTCCTGGGTTTCATTTGTTCTGCTTTCAATAGTTGCCTAATGTGTGGCACTATAAAAACTTTTGGGTCTTTTCTTTTTGGTGGATATCATGGACAGAGTGACTGCAGGAGAACCTGACTTATATAAGCATTTGGGTGTCCCCTGGGGCTAGGTGAAGGTAGAGGAGAATTTGTGCAGGGTACGTCCTGGCTCTCATTAAGGTGCTCTCAAATAAATGACATTGAAGAATCAGTTTCTCAGCCCACTGTGACTGGAAAGTTTCTCTGTTAATGCAAAGACATTTTGAAGATTAATAAGTATTTCCACGGGGTTTGCTTTCCTGCAGCTTTGTGTCTTGCTATTAATTGCATCCTGTTCTGTGGAAGGTTTGGATTTGTTTGTTTCTTTTAGTAGGTCCTTAGGGCCAGTGGTTTTCCTTGTGCCTTTCCTTCAGCTGGGCACACGCAAAGTTTTTCTTCCTTGCACAAGTCTTACATTTTCACACCATTGCAGAATCTCAGGGCAGCAGAGCTGCCAAAAAACCTCAAAAGTGGCCAACAAAAATACAAAAACTTATCAAACGCCTCATTTTAGGGTTTTTTTTTTGATTTTGATTGACATCTTAGCCTGTGTTCATTTTTTGTCTGACACCAAACTTGACAACTTCTAAGAAGTACTGTATATAAAATGGGCAGTGTTGCTGAAATCACTAAGTGGTCACGAAAACGAATTCCAAAGTGAACCCAGTGGTATCAAACAATTGGAATGAGACAAAAGACTGAAACTTAAAGATATCTTTGTAAAATAAAAAAACTAGGTTCTTGTTTTAAAAATGAAAGCAATCATGTTATGCTGTATACTTTCTTTTTCCCTAACCATCAGCCGTGGAATTTCCTTAGTACTTCTTAAAACAATGTGTTCTGGTAAAATCAAGATTTATCTGTTTTGCCTGAGCTCTGGTCTCCTTACAACCTCACACTGTTAGCCTGCCTTCCACAATTTGTGTATCATGTCTGAAATGCAGGCAGACTGTTGTGACGCTTGCAAGTCAAATGAACCACTTGGGATTCTGGTTTTGTGATTCATAGACTTTGTTTCATCTTACAGTGAGCGGCTGATTGGGAAAATAATCTTTTTTTTTTGTTAATATGCTCATTTTTTCCACTTCAGTATGTGCTTCTGGGGTGCACTGAAAGTGTATTTGTTTCACTTGATTCTCCGTTTTTCAAAATAGTGAAAACTAAAAAATAAGAGCTTTCATAAAAGTTTTTCTTTTTACATTCAGTTTTCTGTAATCAAGCATGTGCTGTTTCTCAGTTTTAGACTTCTTGTTTTCTTCCTGCTGAAATAAAACTCTCTGAGTGTTCTGCTGTAAAATGAATGATTTTTCTTTGGAGAGGGACAATTAGAAATCTGCCTGATTTCTGAAGTTTTTAAAGTCTCTTCATTCACACTCAGCCTTGAATCAGAATGCAATTGTGGTTTCTTCAGTTTGTGGATGCTGCTTTTACACAAAATCTGAATTAGTAAAAAGAAAAATTTTTGTATTGTACTTTTTTCCCCTTTCTGATAGATCTTTCTTGTAGCAACATAAAGCTCTGAGATAGGCCAGATAAATATGTTAATTCCGTGAATATTGTTATATTCATGACTGATTTTGAATAAATGTGAGTTTTGTCGATATTTTCAGAAGCAGTGTGAAAGTAGTCAATGACAGTGTATTTTAACTTGGTTTGACTACTGTTTCTTCTGTGCACTATCTTCTGCTGCTTGCATTAACCGTGCATTTAAAAGGGAAGTTTAAATTTAAAAACTTAAGTGGAGTTGACTAAAGAAATAAGATAAATGCTTTGGGGAAAAAGAAAGAGATTAAACATATTACTTCAGAATTTTATGCATCCCTGGTCTTGTTAGGAATTGTTACCAGAGAGAAATGCCTTCCTTTTTAAAATGTGGAGCACTGGAATATTGTTAAGATGTGAGGTTTTTTTTTAATAATTGCAGTCTGCATTGCATTCATTTGAAAAATTCAATGTGATCATAATGGTGCTGTGTTTTGGTACATTTTTAGAACAGCTTTTAAGTTGATCTAAAGTAGAAACTGTGCTAGTTTCAGTGATTATTGTTAAGGGAGGGAGGCTTTTCTTTTTTTCTGCTTTTTTACTATGTTACTTCAAATTATGAGATTTCTATTAAAAATAATTGTTACAACAAGAAGAAAAAGTACAATAAGGGCAATGTCCTTATAGCATGTTTTAGAATGAAAAATATGGACAACCTCCCCTATTTCATTAGCCTCATCAGTCCTTTTATTTACTGGTAATTAGGTTGCTGATGGTTGGAGATCAGTTTTCTGTGGTTTCAAATAAAAAAGAAAAAAAAAAAGAAAGCAAGTTTTGGCTTTTTCTCCAAGAGTTAAATAAAGATCTTATTTAAAATTGGAAATGGAGATGCTTCAGCTTCCAATTTTCCCTTTTAACTTTCAAAGCTTAGAAGCAACGTCATTCTCCTCATGGGCAGAATTTTATTTCTGTCAGCATAAATCCAGGCCATTTGTGAGAAGTTCTCTCAAATGGTCTCATCGCCACGAGATATTTTCCATTTTGTGAAGAAACGCTTACTCCATAATTTTATTCTTTTGTGTTGAATTTATTTGCATAAACCAGAACAGAACAAAGTAAATACAGGAACTGTCATGAAATGCAATATTATTTATCATAGGGGCACACTGCAGTCGGTTTTAAGACTGTTTTTATAACATCAAGTCCACAAGACAAGAAACTCCTGTCTTCAGTTAAAAATGTCCATAAATGTTTTTCTCCTGATAGCTTTGCTGTGGTTATATTTATGGTCTCAATAGTTTGGGTAGGTAGTTTATTCTGGATTTTCTTTCTTTTTTTCCCCAAATATCTGTAAGCATTCGGTGTGAGATGCCTGTAGTTCTAGAAGCGCTTTTAGAAGGTATAAAGTGCTTTTAGGAGGAGCTGGGAAGTGGGCGCCAAGGGCACTGATGGGTGCAGGGGGAATGAGCGAGACTCGCAGGATGTTTCAAGGCAGGAGACACTCGTTGCTTGATTTCCCCCTTCCCCCAGTCTTTTCGAGCTGTTTGTGAAAATAGCCTGAGCGCTGTGGTGATTAATTTCCTGATTTCACCCGCTTTCTCTTGCCCGGAGCGGCTCGCAAGCCTGGCTGGGCAGCGCGGGCAGCGCCCAGCGCCGGCCGGGCGGTGCCGGGAGCGCTTCCCGGCCCCAAAAACATCGCCTGCCCTTCCCCTCCCTGCTCCGGACACCCTCAGCCCGGCCTGGGCCATCGCCAGCCCTGGGGACACTGCGGCACACACAGGGACGAGCTGCGGCTCGGGCAGAGCAGTGCGCGATGATGATGATGATGATGATGATGATGATGATGGAGGAGGAGGAGTGTGGTGGGAGCATGCACCGCCTCGCTGTTCCCCTCCCAGCCCCCCCCGGCATCCCGCTGGAGAAGGGTGACGGGCTTGGTGGGGAGCTGGGACAGCGTCCCCATAACGCTGTGCCCAGCGGGGATGTTGGTGTTGGTGTCCCGCACCAGCGGGGAGCGCCGGGGGCTCAGTCCGCCCGGCACAGCCCGGCTCGCTCCGAGCGCAGCATCCCTGCTGCCCGTTCCCCATCCCCCATCCCGCTCCCCATCCCCGTTCCCCATCCCCGCTCCCCATCCCGCTCCCCGCTCCCCGTTCCCCATCCCGCTCCCCGTTCCCCATCCCCATCCCCGTTCCCCATCCTGCTCCCCATTTCCCATCCCCCCTCCCCATCCCCATCCCCGTTCCCCATCCCCGTTCCCCATCCCCACTCCCCATTCCCCATCCCCGTTCCCCGTCCCGCTCCCCGTTTCCCATCCCCGCTCCCCGTTCCCCATCCCCACTCCCCATTCCCCATCCCCATCCCCGTTCCCCATCCCCATTCCCCATCCCGTTCCCCATCCCTGCTCCCCGTTCCCCATCCCGTTCCCCATCCCTGCTCCCCGTTCCCCACCCCGCCTCCCGTCCCCGCTCTGTGTCCCGGCAGGTGGCGATGTCCCTGCAGTGGGGACCAGGATGCTGTCCCGCAGCTCCCGCCCGGACAGGCTCGCCACGCTTTAGGCAGCTGCTCTGTGTCCCTCGGGATAAAGCATCCAGCTGCAGACCTCAGCCAGCAGCCGCTGTTTTGGTTCTGGGTGCTCTTGTTGAGGTGTTACGGTGGAACTCGTGCTTTGTGCTGATATTCTGCTTTTAATCAGCGGTGGAGGCTGTGAGCTGCTGAGGGCTCTCTGCACCGGGTGGAGATACCATCTTACACGTAATAAGGTGATGAAATCTCAGAGTTTCGCTCCGTGACATCTGGCCATTTCATCTGCGTTGGTCCCTCCTGCCTAACTGCGATTACTCCAACTTTATTTCCAGCTGTTGGGTTTCCAGGGGCCCCAAAGGGCAGCTGAGACACACAGAGTGATTTGATTGCTGGCTGTTAGCAGAGGACGAGGGGATGAGAGCTGTGCTGCGATGTGGTTTGTGTGCTCTTGCAGTAGGCAAGGAGGGGCAGTCAACACCATCCTTCCTCAAGAGCCTGACAATTGATTTTAGTTGGACTCTGGGGGGGAAAAAAAATTGAATTGCTCTGTGTTCGTGTTTTTAAACAAAATAAAAGCCTAACCCCAAAGTGAGTCTCTTAAATCTAGAGGAAAGTTTCTGATTCCAGTAGCTGAAACATAGCTTTTAAATGGGATGTCAAGGTTTATATGCTGCACTTTTTGAGTAGAAAGGTAGGAATTAGTATCCTATATCAATTGTTTATGTTGGAATGGTAAAGGTAGATTTTGACCACTAATCCTTTAATTAGTGCCTGTTCAGACTTCATTGATATCAACAAAAGGATTATAGTCAATTAAGTTGGGTTAAGGTAATTCACCCAAAAGTTATGACTGATGGGAGAGGGTGATAGTGTTGGTTATGAGTCAGGCTGCAGAATGGCATAAATCAGAATCTACTTTTCACTTGGAATCTCCCTTAAAATGTTGTACTGAAATGTGTCTAATTTTCAGAGATGTAGATTACCAGAGACAAATTAAAATGCTGTTTAGGAGAGTTGCCAGGAGGCCACACAGTCTCCTGCTCGGTGCAGGATAATTGCTAAGCTTCTATCAGGCCAGCAGCTCTGGTTTTGGGTAGTGGAGTCTGAGGTTGGAGGTATAACAGCCCCTCCAGGCCGCCTGTTTCAGTGCTTCTGGTGGGCAGAATTCTGCCAGATACCTAACCTGAATTTCTCGAGACACATTTTGTGGCTGTTTTCTCTTCCTACACCATCTGCTGTTACTGAGGAGAGTTTGTGTTAACTCCCTTTCAAGTTGTTGCAGTCTGTAATGAGATCATTCCTTAGCTTTTTTTCTTTTTACAAGGCTGAACAATCCCTGTGTCTTTGCAACGTATTTGTTCTCCATCTTGGTATTGAACAATCCTTTTAGGTGTGATGCCATACTCACTGCTGTCCTGGCTTCCTTAATGGGGAGGTTAATGTGGAAAACCTCTAGTAGGATGGTGGAAAAATATCCAAGAATGGGATGAAGTAAGGATGTAGGTGCTTTATCTGTGTAACTGATGGAGTGTTTCAGTCTAGAAACACCTCACAGCAATGCTGCAGTTTCGTTTACATTCCTTTTACAAGCCAGGGATTTAACAAGTCTAAGCTAAATGGGTTCTGGAGAGATTTCTTGAAAAGAAAGATAACAGCATAGTGTGGCTTATTTCTTCACAGCTCCTAAAAATAAGGAGTCTGGCCTTAAACTAACTTGTGATCGAAAAGCTCTTATAATAGGAGACATGTTTGTCTAAAATCAGAATGTTTTCAAGACCTTTTTCAATCTTAATAGCCCTTTCCATGATTGTATTTTCTGCTCAGAGGGGAGATTTTGTCTGCTTAAGATTCTGTAACAGAAGTGCTTTTTGGAAATTGAGTGTTTTGGAGTTTGTTTGTTTGGGTTGGAGTGGGTTTGTTTGTTTGGATCTTTGTTTGTAAGGGTTTTGTTTGTTTAAAAAACCCAAACATTTTCTGTGGGTAAACATGATACAAAAAAAAAAAAAAAAAAAAAAAAAAAAGCTGAGAACATAATGGCAGCTGAACTGAAGGTGAGAGCTTTGGGTATAGTGACATTAAACATTCAGCTCTGTGTGGAGAGATGTCAGGTGTGAGGGTGAGTGAAGAATTCAAGAGTGGAGTGAGATCTCCAGAAAGCAACCTGGATTTAAATTGCTTATGGAGCTGTTTCTGCTGCCTTCCCTCTGGAAGGCTTGGAGCTCCTTTCCCACGTGACAGTAGGGAATAAAGATGCCACAACAACCTTCATGTTCCAGAGAAAAGACAGGACCTTGTGGCTTCTTTGAGAGGGAGAGAGCTTGGGTTAACTCCTGATTTCCCTGATACTCTGACTTTATATTTCAGAGATTGATTCAGTGATATTCGTGCCTGTTACCTGTTGAAAACTCTGCCTTTGTGCACCTCTGCAAACACTCACTCAGAGTCCAAACAAACAGGATTCTCCACTTATCACAAGAATTAAAATCCCAACCAGAGCTTCAGAAGTTAATTTTCCTGTGTAGTTTGATACATCATGTTCAGTGCATTCCATCAGACTTATGGGATGTGTAACCTGGCAAAGCAAACACTGCTACTGGAACTTGAGCGTTTATGTTCCCTGATATCCTTGTGTTACCTGTTTAACTTTCACTAATATTTCTGTGACACTTTATTAATAAACATAATGTACCCGTGATGGTAATTTAATTTTACTTTGAAACCTGGTAATAAATGTTTGAACTGCAGAGCATTTCTGTAGAAGTGTTTTAGCCTGAAGAAATGTTTAAGAGGAGAAGCCGAGCTGCACTTCTGCTGATGGCACCGTAATTCAGCGGTGTGTATTCAGAAGTAAATGGTTTTCAGATTAGAACATCCTCTTACAGTGAAAACATCCAGGGGGTGAATGTTAATCAGATCTTGTAGAAAAGTGCTCTGTGGATGAAGGACAGGCAGAGGTGGTGAGGTAATGCACGAAATAAATGTGCAGCCCAGGTGGAAACTTTGCCTTTACCATGGGGTTGATTTGCCAGAACCACAGCAGTCCTGAATTGTTACTCCTGTAGACTGGAAACTAACTGGAGTACCTAAAAAATACTAAAGGCAGGTGTTGGTTTTGAAGCACAGAGGGTGGGATGGGATGGGCAGATCTGGGAACAAACCCTTTACTGAACATCAGCGCTGTCACGTTTTTTAATTCAAATTGTCTTTTAAGAGAAAGTTGTGCGTTATCTGTCATGTGCTGCTGCAAGCAGAGGGTGCATTGTGGGCTGCACCACTGACTTCCTGAAGAGTTTGGGATTTTTGTATTCAAATATTGATAGAGAAAATGGAAGCAGAAGCTGAGAGAATGGAAAAGGTTTTGAAAACAGTAAATGTTCTCAAGATTTTTAGGAAAATTGACATATAGTGCATGCTACATTTTGAAAATTCAGTTGTTGCATGTGACTGCACTATTGCAATGTCTTGATTTAGAAGGTGGAGGGCAGCATTAAACCCACAGAGCTAATTTACTGGGGTAAACCACTATTAATAGAGACAAAGTGGTTTCACAAAGTGAAAGGCCTGCAATCTGTGTTATATTGGCTGAAATGTGGTGACTTTGAAGATGGACCAAAGAAAATACAAAATGTTTTACTTGACTCAGAGTTGTTGTTTAATCTGAAGAATGGCAAGTTCCTCTACAGAAGATGAAAAAGAGCAATATAATCTGTTATTAACTATATCATTTACATTAAATGTGTAGTTGTTTGTCTTTATGTCCCTTGAAAAATAAAGAGGATTCAACAGTGGAGCAAGGAAGTGTCTGAACTGATTTTTGTAATCCTGATGTACAAACATTTTGCAGGGTTCTCTCTGCCACCCTATTTTATATTTGACATAAAATGTATATTTAATTGCCTCTGAAATGTTTGGAAGTGAACTTTTTAAAAACCATATGCCTTTTAACTGGTGCATGGTAGAGGTGTTTACAAACACTGGCCAAATGTGGTGTTGGTTTGTTTAACCTGCTTCCCTAGTTGAGTTCAAGGCACTGCTGTGACCAAATGTAAACAGGTTTTGTCATGGCCACTTGCAATGTGTTGTATTTAGGAATCAAGTTCATTTAGTAACTTATGGCAGGGTTTTATTCCTCTTTGTCTATGCCTTGTTCATATTCAAATTGGAATTGTGCTGAATTTCCATTGTGGCTAAGAGTAAAATATGACTTTGTGTTGGTAATGCTCGTGCACTGAATGTAACAAAGATACGAGTTACTGTAAAGGTTTTGTGGTTTGGGTTTTTTTCTAAATATGAGTAATGTTTTGTAAATGCATGAACCAAAATGAATATAAATAACATTTTGGCATCATGCTCTCTGCCAGACATTGTGGAACAAAGTCATGGCTGGAAAGGACAGAGGTGGAGTGAGTGTCTGAAGAGGAATCATTGGTTCAATGTGACTGTAAATGCCTTTGTTGTGAAGAGAGAATGAATGCAGAATTGTAATAAGTGACCACTGATGGCTGGTGTGAGCAATGGATATGGTATTCTGGGCAACTAGAAAGGTTATGGAATGGCTAATGGCATTATTAAAATTATAATAAAGTAAGAATGCCAAAAGGTCATAATAAATACTAAAGATATATTGCATTATCTGAGAGAGAACGGGCAAATAAAAAGAAGAAAAAGCAAAGAATCTTAGAAGTAACCCAGAATAATTTGATTAATGTGGTGTTTACATAAAACCAAAATTAGGTTAAAAACATTGTTTCAGCGTCCACAAATCTCTAAAAATGTGTAAACAAAGAATAATGCAAGAAAGATGGTATTGGAGTAACTGACAGAGAATAATTTAGAATTAGTGTTTTTGGTGCCACTTGACATTTTGTGCACTGAAATGAACAGGGATATAGGGGAAAACAGGAGATCACAATATAATAGATTTTAAAAAGGAGCAAAAGAAGGTGAAACTGAGGGAGGGACCAAGAGGAAATTCAGGAAGAAGGAGAAAAAAAGAAAACTGAAGGATGCAATCTTTAAAGTACATAATCATGTATGAACTTACTGCAGACTGAGAAAGAGACATGCATGGGTTATAGGTTATTTTTTTCCCTCTTCTTTATTAAACCAGGAGGAGAATCCATGTTTGCTTCCTGCTCTGGGGTCTGTAGGGCAGCATGGTCCTTTCTCTCCAGAGGGCTGCATGTTCCTGAAGCAGTGACTCCTTCCATAGCAGCATTTCTCCCTTTTTTCTTTTCTTTTTTTTCTTTTTAAGTCTCTTTTTCCATGGTTCAGCAGATATCTTAATGGGTAAAATAAATACAGAGTCCTGCTCAAGGTATTATAGTATAAAGCAAAATTCTAACAGTTCTTTTCCTACAATTTTAGGGACAGAGTATAAGTTCTCTGTGGTCTTTTTTTTTTCTATGAATGCAAATATCTTTATAGCTATGCACACACTCACTCTTGCCTGATAAAGAAGTTGAAAATGAAAAAGCTGTGCAAATTTATATATATTTAATACTGTATGCAGTGCATAAAAACATAATTCATAGCCTATCTGTGAGTTGCATTAGGTCCTGACTGTTCAAGGCTTTTTATCAGTCCTGCAAACAAGTTGGTATTTTTTAGTGTTTGCATGATAATTTCAAAAGACTCATCCAAAATAAACTTATATTTATTAAACTAGACCTTCTGCTGCTGGTGTACCAGAGCAGCCAAATGCAATGTATGTGAACACTTGTGGAAATCAGTTTTTTATTCTACTGTAAGTTAAAGAAACCCCAACCACCCACAAATCAAAGAAACCTTGCCATTCCCAAAGGAAGCAGGCAGTATTAAAAGAATTCAGTTTAATTCAAAGGAGGGCTATAGACCAGATCATTGTATTGATATCAAGTTCCTTGTGATTGATGGTACAAGAGTGAATAAGAAATTAATTTGATAGACATTGATTTTGTACTGCAGTGTATTGACAACGTGCAATGTGATCTCTGCTTTACAGAACTTGACTACTTTCTTATTGCTCTTAAAGGTTATTCTTTATTCCTCTACGTCCTATCTTTTTATTAATATGAAGAAATGAACATTCCAACCTTTCTGTTTTGAGCAACTCATTTGGTTTCACTGGCATGGGGTGATTTGGTCTGGACCACTTTCGTCCTTTTGAGAAATTAAGTGTTCATTAAATGTCCTCCTTTCAAAGTTTTCATCACAAAATAAGATTTAATGGATGGCTACATGTACAGAAGTTTTTACTGTGTATGCCTAGGTCAAAGCCTAGGGTTAAAGCCTAGGTGATAATTTCCCCTACCTTCTACCATTTAATTTTTTCCTATGTCTTCTTGAAACTCTATTGCCTTTACTCCACAACTCTGAATAGTTTCAAAGAGTTTCTTTGAAAAGTCATCAAACCACATAAATGCAGTTTATTGCATAAACTTTGGAACTTGGAAAGCATTTGGACATTAATACTGGGGGGAATCTCAGTTTTTGATATTAATTCTGGCTTTTTTTGCTCATAGGCATAGCAAATTTAAGAGGGTATTGGACCTACAGTTGCAGAAGAGTTTTGTGTAAGATACGTCATTAGAACTCTCTGAAGGTGTGTTAAAAGGCTAACTTGCAGCAAAAAAAAAAAAAAAAATCCACATATCTAAGTTTTTGTGACAAACTGGGGTCGTTAGCTTGCTCTACATAAGAGTGTGCCATAGATTTTGCACAGAGTGGAATACTGGGGCAGGTGGAAGTTGGGGACATGAAAAATAAGTTGCAATTTTCAAAAGGCAGCACACTACTTTAGCAGTGTAACCGGAATTGACCCAGACCGGAGTTTAAGTTTAACAAATACAATTTTTAGAGTTTGATGGAATTATCTGAGGAAAGAGCTGGAAAAAGGAGCAAAAATTAAACATTTCAGTCAATGAGCTGTATCATTTTAGAAAGAACCTCATTTTAACATGGAGGATTACTGTGCTTTTTAAAATGTTATTATGTAGCACCTCAACAAAACCTAATTTAAGTTTCATTCTTATCTGTGGCATAGAATCTATGGGCCATACACATGATGTGTTTATTGCTGATATATTTTTCAGCTGTAACAATGTCACATCACATTTTTCAGTTTTAGCATTTTAATTACACATATTTGACTTGAATTGCTTATGCACCTCCTTTAATGATTAAGTCAATGCATATCATAAATCAGAAGAAATCAGACTAAGAATCATCTTTGGTGTTGTGTCTTTTATGCCTTAGAGTTTGAGACTAAAGTAATTTTATTCTGTTTTTAAATTTGCATGACCCAGATGTTACTTCTGTGTCAGGAACAAGCGTGAGCCTCCCTAGAATATTTTTGTCAGAACAAAATAGTTACTGTTGTATTTCAATCATTTCCATAGCTGGTGAATTGAAAAATTTATGGACAATATATTACAGGGGAGGACTGCAGCGTGATAAGAGAGCACAGGATATTAAAAGAGATTATACATCCCGAAAAAAGGAGAGATTTACTGTACTCAGGAACTACAGTGTGGATGGGGGAAAATGAGAATGGAAAATTAGCTCACAGATAAAAAACCCCAAACAGTTGAAGGTCAAACACTGACAAATTCTGCATTTGAGTGGGGCTTTGTCCCTTTGCCCCACTTTGTTCTCCTGGCCCTGTGTTTGCTGTACAGGATGAACTCCCCCAGACCCCTCCTGGGCACTCTGGTACCTCGGGCCATGGTTCATGGAGGCAGCAGAGCCCTGCAGAATGGGAATGCAGCCCTAGGAAAGAGAATCTCAGTCTGCTGTGCTGCTATGAAATAAAACAGCCGGGTGGGGTGAGGGGATAGCCTGCTTATTTGTTTCTTTTCACCCTGAGTTATGTGTGTTTCACTGTGTGTAAATTGACACCACGGTTCACAGCATCTCTGAATTTGTTCCACTTTGTCATAAATACCTGATACTTCATTGTCCTGTGGTTTTTATCCTCCTTCCAGTGAATAGGATTTTATCTTTTTTTTTTTTTTCCTAGATGCTGTTTTGCTCAAAGCAGATGTTCTATGACAAGTAATTTGAGGGTGTAACATGGAAGCACTGTGAAATAAAGCTGCTTGAGTGCAGCATTGTCTGGAAAAAAAAAAGTAGAGGCATGTGGAAGAAAAAAAAATGCAACAGCATCACTGCGATTGTAGTTGGAAAAATGAGTGTGTTTATTTTGATGAAACTTACTGAGAGATGTTTATTTAAGATAACTCTGATGTTATAGTACAGTTTGTAGTATAATCCATTATATTAATTTGTTTTATGGTAAGATTTCATTAGTTTCTAAGCAATATCTGGATGTTGTTTACCTATTAGTTTTAGTTGTTTTGAAAACTTTGCTCATAACAAAGCCTTTGAGTTGTTCATTATAAAAATACTTCTGCTTTGAGGAGCATTTAGCAGTCTATACCTCATATAGAAGGAGTGTGTAATGGACAGAAAAGAGCTGAAAGACGAGTTTATGCCTTTGTTTTCTCCTTGTGGAAAATAGAAGTTGAAGAGGTCACTTGAATTCCAGAACTTGGTCCTCCATGGTAGAATTAATTCAGTCTTGAAGGACCTGGAGATATCTATTCTGGGGATATCTGTTCTGGAAATAACTATTCTACAAATTGCAAAGCACTTCCTTACTCCTTAGAACAAACACCAGCAGATGGTAAATAACAAATTTCAGTGCTAGAAGGTCCATAACAGTGAACTGACCACAAGGAAGTTGGACTCAGAATTGAGATGAGACATTGCTGTCATCTTTTCTCCTCCTGTTTAGGAAACTTGGTAAACACCAGTTTAGGACGTGTTAGCTTCCTTTGTCTTCTGCCAGAAGTCTGGTGCTAGTGCAGAATTGTGTGTGTCAGCTTTAGAGCTGATCACACTGTGTGTAATTCATTAATATTTTAAGAACATCTGATTTTAGTAGCAGAGCTATTTTGAGACTAATGCTTTAAGACGCTATCCAGAAGACAGCTTGACTTCATCTTTTCCTGTGTGTGTTTTTGTGTTTTCTTTTTAACAACATCTTACATTTTAACTTAACTTTTTTTTTTTTTTTTTTTTTTTTTTTTAATCTCTGATATTTTTTATTGTCTTGCTTAAGGAAAGTCACAAAAGATCACATAAACACATCCTTAGCTCCAAAGGGTTCAGGACTTTGCTGGTCTGGTTCCCTCATGTCTTGTACTGTTTGCTGAAGAATGGAGTATTTTTGTCCCTGAGAGGTCTGATGTTTTGGTGCCTGAATGGAGGAAATTGTAGATGTTTTTTCATTATTTTATATTGTAAATAATGTAATTGTAAATAGAAAAAGTTATAATTTTTTATTAAAATCTCTGGCTTCTGTTACACAATTTCTGTTGTCTCAAAATGCAGCATGTGCTGTGTTCCCAAACTGGAGAGTGCTTAGGAATTATCAGTGGTACATACACTTTTTTTTTTATGAGATACAGGTTTATTCCATTGGAAATATTAGGATGGGTTTTCCTTTTTTTTTTTTTTTTTCAGCTGTTTCTATTTTAAACCTGCAATTTGAATAGTTAAAGCAGCATGGGAGGTACATTCATTACAATGAATGGAACAAGGCTCTGGTTCTGCAAAAGCATCTACATTTTGGATCCCATTGGAATTAATGAGTTTGCTATCTGTAAAATTAAACAGACATTTCTGAATTTGGGGGAGCAAGTGTTTTATCAATTTTTTTTTTGGTTGTTGCTAGAAAAGTCAGTGTTGTCAAAGTTCTCGTCTTGCCTTAAGAAGGAGTCAGAACTGTAACAGGGAAAGTTTTAGGGACTGAAAAAGCTTTAGTTTTGGAGCATCAGGATTTACTTTGAGGTTGAGGAATTGTGCTTTCCTAAGAACCTTTTCCAGCAGTCTCTTAAAGTGAGGTTGCTGACCTTGTCTCTGAAGTTTTTCCTGTTAGCAAGCTTGTTGTCAGGCTGTGAAATACAAAGGCATTGTTAAAAAAGGAGGAACCTTGTTGACATTTTATTGGGAGTTTTTAAAGCATCAGAAAACTTTTAATAGGTAGGTTAAATGTGGGCATTGTATTGTGAAAAAAAAAAGTAATCTTGAACTAATTTAAAGTCCACAATTAGTTGGGATCACAGGTGGCAAGAAGAAGTTTTAATGATAGCCTGGCCCAGGCCTTGAGGTAAATGATGCATAATTATTCATAACTGCTATTTTTGGCTCGCTTGCATTTGTCCTAGACCTCTGCCTGAGGAAACAATTTGAAATAATTAGTGTGCGAGTGCACTGACAATGATGAATGAATCAAATGCATCTGGTGCCAAACACGGATCTTGATAAGAAGCAGATAACTTTGGCAACTGTGGATTTTTTGTTTTTAGATTTCTGAGACTGGGAACAGTTTGTTCTTGTTGGTTTTTTTTTTTTTTTTAAACTGACATGTTCAACATAGAAAATTACCACTCACTGGGCCATGATCAAAGTGCAGCGAGGAATTCCAGCACCGCGAACACGAAACAGGTCTGCACGCTGTGTGTGCAGCTATTGAGGGCTCAGAAAATGAAGGGGGTATTAAGGTGGAACATTTTGAAAACTCAGGTCAGCAGAGCCAAAAGTTAATGTTAAACCAGCAAGATGCATTGCTTATCTCACACAGGTTGCAGGCACGTTTTATGTCACTATTCAGCAGCGTAAATACAGCTGTGTATCATTACCAGAGCAAAGCTAAAGCAGAAACAAAGATTGGGTTCAGATTCCTGCATTGTAGCTCAGTTAATGTTTCTGAGGTCCTCAGAGGTGTTTTCTTTCTCTGGCTTGAATGCTCATTTCTATCTATGTAATTCACTTTATATGGTTTTAGGTGCAGGTGGATGTGAGGCTCTTTTGAAATTAGAGGTGTTTAATGAAGTCTTCTGGACTTCTACGCATTTTTGTCGTGTTGGACTAGTGAACAAATGTTTGAATTTTTTCCTAATAAATTTGTTTCCTAATAAATTGATTAATACAGGGTGCAAGGTAGTGCTCAGGTCAGTGACTCCATAACTGAGCTGTGAGCAGCAGTCTCTCAATCCAGAGATAATTTGGCTTTTACTCACTACCTTGCAATTACAGCATTGTGAGTAAAGTTCTCTGTGACAAATGTGGCTCTAAAGAAAGATTTTTCAGACTGAAATGCAAGGTATAAATTTAGAAGAGAGCTGACAGCCTGAGAGTTGGTCTGTTTATTCACTTTTGCATGTGTAAAATTGTTACAATGAGGATTTAAATTTTTGAGCTTGTCAACTGCTGCTGCACGTGTTGTGTTTTAAAGAAGTTTCTTGGTGACAGGCATATTACGCATTTGATTGGACCTTAAACTCTGTGCAAACTTCAATAGAATGCCTATAATAAGTTTTCCAACTTCTAGCTAGTCTTTAACCTTCTGCTTCTACATGTAATTAATGTTTTTCTAGTGATTTTTTCCAATGCCAGTCCTAATATTGCACCAGAAACTTACACCTTTTTGGGCCTTGAACTCTTATTACGTTGAGGATGCCTTGGCAGGATATGGATCTAGAGGAGATTTTAGCCTATCCAAGCAAAATCTCTGTTCCTAAGAGAAGTTCTGCTATAACAATAAGTTTGCATGATCAGATACTTTTTCTTGTAAACGTCTCGGAGAGCTGTGTCCAAATCACCTAAAATCACTGAAGGTTTTTGTTTGTTTGTTCATTCATCTCTGTGGTCTCTGGGTTTGCTGCTTGGTATTGGTGTGGGATGAGTCTGGGGCAGTAAAACATGGGGAATAAGTGTATGTTCAGAGCCTTTAGTCCAGAAACTTAAATAAAAGTAAATTCAAGTGTTTAATGCTGTCTCACTGCCTATGCACCTTGCAGGTTGTTCACTCAGGCAAAATATTTAACTTGCATGGGTTATTTTTATCTTAAATGCCAAAGATACCAGAAGGAAAAGGTGAAATGAATGAAAGCCTGAGCAATTCAGAGTCTCTTGAATTGCTGTCACAGCCAGACTGCTCAGAACCTCCCTTGTTGTCTTCTTCCTTCTGGATTCTGCCTTTTCCCACGACTGCTGAGCTCCCGCAGCTGACCCAGGTGTTCTCTCTGCAGAACAGCTGTCCTAAGAGAGATCTAAATGGATGCTGCATTCCACTCCACAAAATCAGGGGCACCCTTGACCTGTGGCCAGAATCTGGAGTACAAATTTCAAACTCTCTCTCTCTCTCCAGAAGTATGAGAATCCAGAGCTGATCTTGCCATTCATCAGGATTTCCCACTCTTCCAGAACTCGAGGGTTCTGTGGGAAAGAAGATGCATAATCACTGAATTAGGTGGTATCACCACGTGTGTGCACCCTGGAGCAGAGGTGGATTTCCACACCTCAAAGACCATCCAGTTTTTAGACATTTCAGTGGCTTTGTGGCAAATTATGTTATTTTCTTCTTCTTTTTTTTTTTTTTTTTTTTTTTTTTTAATCTGGCAGGGATGATTTCTTTCAGTAGGTGCTCCAAACTTTTCAGTGAAGAGTTTTGCAGCTCTGGAATCAGCCTAATATTTGTTTTCCACACTGTCAGGAGCTTTTGGCCTCTTGACTTGTCCCTTCTTCCCATTTCTGCTGGATGGGGTGAGGACAGTGTTTCCTGGTAGCTGAAGGTGTTTGCTGATAGTGCAGTAATTTTTAAATGATGATTTTTGGAGCACTGGAGGAATGCCCCTTTCTCAAACTGAAAGGAATAAGATAACTTAAAGAATAGGTTGTGAGCTCTTGTAAGTTGTTCAAGCTGCACAGAATCACAAAGCTTGTTCCAGAAGTGGCAGAAATAAGTGATTTTTATTTTCCCTGGATTAACATCCTAACTACAGGTTGCCCACAAATGTCCTGTGGCTTCTTGCCTTCAAAGCAGTGCCATCAGTCTAGTGTCTGTTCTGTTAAATAAGGTTTGTTCTGTTAGCCTTGGGTTTGTAGTATTTCAATTCTCCTGTTCTTTGTCTCAGCCCATAAAAAAAAAGAAATATTTTAGAGATTTTTCATCATATTCAAGTTCCTCTGTACATGTGTTCATAGTAGGCTCACTTGCCACCCAGAGGGGTGAGTCTTGGTGAATATTGAATTTACATAACTGAGGTTTCATTCCTAGAGTATTCCTTTGGGTTTTGCAGGTTTTTTCCCCCTCATAGAAGTAGTGATGCTGCAATGATTTCAGAGCTTAGAGCTCTATTGACCTAACTTGATTTCTGGAGAAAAGAACTGAATCCTGAGCTTAGGGGAGAGAACTATTTCTCTTTTGCAGCCATTACGGAAAAATGTAGAATTTTCAATGTAATGAAATGGGAAGCTTACCAGACTTTAATAGGTAAATAATTTAGCCTGGAAAGACTCTTCAGTGGTCCTAAAACGAACTGGATTTTTTGGTGGTCATAGGAACAAGAGTAATTTACTCTTTACCTATATAATTACTCCTCACAAATCACTTCAATATATTTGATGTGGGTTTTTTATGTGGGTTTTTTTTGTGATATAAACTAATCAGAGTGAATGATGTTTTCTGAGGGAAAGAAGTGAGTGCTCCTATGCTGAGTAAGAAGAGGAAAAATGTTTATTTGGGGTTTTTTGTATGTTTTTTTGAACAGTATTTCGCATGGGTTTTTCTTTGCTATGGGAAAAAACTTGGTAGATTTTCATGTAATTTGGAGTTACTGCTTTTTTTTTTTTTTTATTTTAGTTTTTTTGCAGTGTATGCCTTTCCCATAAAAAAACAAACTGAAAATGATAATTTCTCTGTGGCAACATGATTGAACAATGTACTGTTTTTTCCCAGATGGAAGCAGAGTGCAATAGGCTTTTTTGAGGAGAAGAACATATTCTTTGAAGCTGATAAACTTATTTATTGTTAGTATCTGAATCTGTCACAGTCAGTCTATGGACTGAACATGATAATAGCTGCCTCAAAGGTTATGTTTTGTGCATTCCAACATTTGCACAGAGTGTGGGGTGTGTGGGGAGGGTTAGGTAATAGATTTTGGTTCGGTTTGGCTTTTTTGTTTTCTGGGTTGGATTATTTTTTGGTTTGGTTTTAGGTTTTTTGTTTGTTTTGTTTTTGGGGTAGGTTTTTTTTTTTCTTTGTTTTTTGGGGGGTCTTTTGGGCTGAGTTTTTTTGGTGTTTTTTAATGTTTTTTTTTAATATGACCTTAAGCAGAAAAATCAGGTCGTTCATCCTGTCCCACTCCTGTTCATTGCTGTGCCAGGAGCTCCTTCTGGGGTTACCCATCCTCAGCTCTTTTGAATTTCCCTGGCAAAGTTTCCTGCTGGGCAGGAGGGGACACTGGCAGAGGTATTCAGGTGCCGTTGACACCCAGGGAAATCAAATGGAATTATTTAATATAGCTCAGTGCTGGTCCTCAAGCCTGGACAACAAAAATCACTCACGAGTCCATTAATGGAACAGAGAGTGCTACTTTGACACGTTAATTGGTTGCCATGCTTTCTTTTCCTCCAAGTCAACCTTCCCTTTGGTCACTTGATTGAAATTACTGATAATTGCAGGGCTGTTAGGGGTCTGTTTGTGCAGAGTGGGCTTGAAGGGGCTTTGCTGTCCAAGGGAGCAGGCAAATGGTTCCTATCACCTGAGAGCTGCTGGGCTGTGCTTGTGCCACACTCCTCCCCTTAAAAAAAAGGGCAACCAAGCAGAAAAAAAAGCAAAGATAAACCCAACAGAATACCACAAGAAGTTACTTTTAAGGAAACCACTTCTTCCTCATTGGAAAATAAATGGGAGAGTGAGAGTGGGCTGACACAAAATTAGCATAGGGAATATTTCTTTGCCTATTTCCTGCATTATGTAACAATGTGTTGTGCTCAGCAGTTACAAACTTTCAGGAAGATCAATAAATTTTTAATTTTTTTTTAAAATGACTGCTGAATAATGTATTGTATTCCTGCAGGAAAAGAGTAAGATTTTGGATTGTTTGAAACTTTCTGGCTAAGTGAAGCAAAAAAAAAAAAAAATGCACAGGGTAATTTAAACTGGTATAGTTTCCTGGATCTCAGGGGTTTTTGTATAGATGTTTAACATTGTGCCATACTTAATATTATCCTTTCCAGGTGTAAGACAAAGAACCAAATTAATTTTTTTCCTAACAGACTGTTTTTTTGTTTCTTAGCCAATGAAAGCCAACAATGCTTTCCACTAAATGTTCTTATGACACTTTGTTTCAACTTTTCTCCACTACTTCAGTCAAAGGCTGGAAATTTCTGTGTAGTTTTGATTGCCCTTTTCTTAGCTAAGGTCTCTATTTTCAGAAAATAATGTCATTAAAGGATGACTCATTCAATTTGTGTGCCCAGACCTTTGTATTCGAGTGTTACAAAAAAGTCCACTTGAATTTTCTGGTTTGTAGTTATTTTAAACCAGGACATTGCAGATATTGTTTAGTTTGATGAAACATGGACTTCTGTTTTGAGAAATGTTCTTTCTGCTGTGATAATTCACTGTGGAGAGGCATGGGGCCCTCTCTCTCAAATCTGTGCTATAAAATAGCATCTACCATTCAAATAAAACTTCTCATGGACAGAGATGAGTCATTCTTACATATTTCTATAATGCCTTTCACAATGGAATTGGTCCTTCTCAGTGCTACCACTTTTCAAGTAATAAGGGTAGCAGTAAAATTACTTTCCTGAACTTGCCTGCAACAAAAAAAGTGCCATTACCTCACTTTCAGGAACTTTAAACTTTTTTTTTTTCTCCAGGTGACCTACTTTGTAGGGTAGATATTTCTGAGATCTCTTCCTTTTTCCACAGCTAATCTGCCTTTATTGTGCAAATCTCAGTTTATTTGTAATTTAGTACATCCTAAATAATTCTAATTCCAGCTAAACCTTCAATTTTAAGTTAGTGCTCTATTTTCTAAAATAGAATATTTTTTCTTTTCTAAACCAGAAACACTTGCATGGATTTTAGGTTGTTTTTGTGACGTAGGTTTGTTTGATTCCCTCCTTGGATCACACATGTGCAGTCACCCCAGAACTGCTGTTGATGCCTCAGGTTTTAGCTTTTATATTTTTCACATTCTGTGCTGCTTTAGTGTGTGGGTCTGAGCTTCACATTATGGGATGGTGAGCTCTCTTCACAGAGAAGGGAGACAAAACAATTCCTTCTCCAGCTGGGCACCAAGGACAAATGATCCAAAGCTCAGGCCCAGGAGCACAAACAGCGTGGGCTGGAGAGAGAAAAACAAGCAGGATGGGAGTGCCTGGGCTAAAGCTGGAATGGGACAATGAACTGCAAGGTGCAAATGGAGCAGAACTGATCACAGTGAGAGCCCCCGGGAGCGCTCGTGCATTTTGGGACCATTTTGGTTCAACTTGGGTGCAGCCCTGGCTGGGCTCTGGTGCTGCCCATTGAGGCCTTGTAATAAATCCTTACTTTATTCTTTACCTTTGTCTAGTCTATGTTCTAGGTCAGCCTTCACAAGGCATCACTGTCATGACTGAATTAACATTATTTGAATAAGTGGCTGCTAAGTGTAGCCTGGAAATAGTTGACAGAGATGGTGTTCCTGCTGTGGAGTGAGGATACCTTCCTGCTGGTGGAGGAGACAGGGCCCTTAGGAACAGGCTCCAGGAACAGAAAATGTGCACTGGGGCTGAGCAATCACAGAAGGTGTCTGGGAAAGTGCTTTTATGTAGGAACAAAAGGCCTTGCACAGGTATTGAGGGCACACTCTGCTTTCCTCATGCTCGGCTGGAATGGGAGTCCTCTCATCATCATTTAAAGAAGCAACTCTGTGACCCGTGTGCATGCACAGATGCTGAGTTACTGATTTAACCTGAAATCACCTGCAGGGCTGGACTGTTTCACTGATGTTTGTGCTGTGCTTGCTGTGCTTTGCTGCTGCTGAGATGGACAATTTCACCTGCACGGTCAAATGGTTTGTGCCACGCTCAGGGCACTCTCCTGAGAATCACCATGAGGTGGCTGTGAATTATGCAGGGAAGCAGCAGTGCTGGATCCTTGCTGCAGTGTATTGAGCGATACCATCCTGGCAGGGTGTCCTGGTTTAGGGCAAATTTGGGAGAAAACCTCTAAAGGGGTTCCTCTAGAAAGCAGATTCCAGCGGCCGCTCACCCAGCTGGTTCAGTAAAAGATTTCCTTGGAGAAAAATGGAAAAAGTGTTTCTTTAACAAGCACAGTATTCACAAGCATAAAAAATGAACAATATTAAACGATAAAACATCTCGCTGTTCTGAAGAGATGGCAAATTCAGAAAGTCCTTTTTGTGGGGTGTAGCTCGGCTTGCTCAGTCTCTTATCAGTCCCCCCTGTGCTGGAAAATGCCACGTCCTGGGCCCTGGTGGCCCACAGGTGTGAGCCCCTGGTGTTTTTATGGGTTTTCAGTCCGGAGCAGGTTTGGACAGTTCCAAGGAAATGAAAAGCCACTGTCGGGGGAGCTTCTCTGCCTCAGCTAGGTAAAAACTAACTAGAAGCAAAGGAGAGCTCTGTCCTGCTGTCTGTTCATGCTGCAGACAGCACAGGAACGTGGAGGAGTGGGTGCAGTTCCTGATAACAAACTCCACGCTTCTTCTTCCCTCCTCTTAGCTCTCAGAACCAGCCTTAAAGGTGCAAAACTCATTTCTGGGCTAAACAGATGAATGGGGATACAACTCAGCATCATAAAGTCACGCCAGGACAGAGGGGAAACAGTCTAGAAAGCAATTAGGTGGCTCTAGATGTCTCTACAAAGTGATCATTTTTTGTTTGAGTCATGGTGAGCTGATGATGTGGTACAGGAATCCAGTTTTGCCAAGCAGAAGTTCTGGGTATGTTGTTCCTCCCAGATTTCAGGATTTGGCACTTCCCTTGCTGAAGCTCTTGCAGTTTCTCTGAGCCCACCTCTCCAGCCTGTCAAGGTCCCCCTGAGTGGCATCATGACCCTCTGGCCTTTTGGCCACTCTTCCCAGTTTTGTGTCACCAGCAAACTGCTGAGGGTGCTCTCAGCCCCATCACCCAGACCACTGATGAAGATCTTGAACAGGATTGGACTCTAGGGGTGCCTCCAGCCAGACTTTGAGATCACAGCCTCCTGAACTATTCAGTTTCAGTTCAGCTCCCTATCTATTCAGCTGTGTTATGGGAGGAAGTGGTGAAACTGTGCTGAGTCTTCCTGATGGTTTCCTTGTCCTTTGTGTGCTTGGAAGTGATTCCCAGGATTACTTTTTCAATTATCTTCACAGGGATGGAGGCTGTGATTCCTCAGGGTTTCCCAACTCCTCATCCCTCTCCTCCTGTCCCTGCCTAGGAACTGGCATTAACACTTTGTGATTGTTGATCATGGCAGCCACTTCTGTGTCTTTCCTAAGGCTGTTTCTTTGGTTTGTTTGTTTCCCTTTGCTCTGTTTTTGGTGTGTTTTTGCCAGGTTGACACGAAGATGGATTTTTCCTCGTATCAGTTCCCAGAATGGGCACTTTAGGAGTAGGACAGAGCAGACTCAGCAGTTAAGCTGTGTAGGGCCATGACTTCCTTTACTGTGCAAGTTCAGTTTTCCATATGGTGCTTAGAGGTCAGATGCACATTTCTGTGCTCTTCACAAGAAAAAGACATCAGAGGGAAAGAGTATTTTAGCCAGGTATTTTATTTCTGCTGTTTTCACTTGCCTTACCCAGACAGCGGTTATTTATTAAGGGCAGTGAATTTTAATTTATGCTTTAGAACATTGTGTTAGACCATCTTGAGAAATATAAGCTCGTATCCAAAATGTCCCAGACAGAGCAATAGAAACAATTTACAATTTTTTATGGAAGTCAAAAATGCTTTAATTAAAGACAGAAATTACAATACAAAATAAGTATATATGGTATATAGTGTGTGGCCTTTATAATAAAAAGTTATGCCTTATTATTTTTAAAAAAGAGTTCTTATATTTTTAACTTCTTGGACTCTCTGCCCACCTAATTATGTTTAGCAGAAGTTCTAAGACTAAGCAATTTCTTCTAAAACTGTGGTATCAGTAGGCAAATAAATAGTATTTTATTATTTTCTTTCCAAAATCTCTGTGTATAGTGAATGAAATGTTAAATGTGTTTAAATTATATTTAGGCGTGTGAAACAGGATGTTTCGGGTTTTTCACTGACTTTTTGTATGCAATTTAAGTAAATAATTGCTGTCTTATCAATAATGGCAATAAAATTATTTTTTCTGTTGGAAGTGTCCTTATTTATGGAGTGAAATCGGTGCAGTGTAATTACAGTAGACATAATTTCTCATTTAGCAGGAAATAATATTGCATCTAAAATTAACAGATTGGAATATTCCAGAATGTTTAATGCATAAATTATAAAACTCCTTGGCAGAAGTTGTGTATTTAACATTGCCTGCATAAAATACTCCTGTGAGTTCAAAGGTATATTGTGGGTTTTTTAGTTTGTTTTTTTTTTTTTTCCCTGAAAATTGAAATGGATAAACAAATTTGCTTTTTTTGTATTTTTGGGGCACAGATTGTTGTTTTCATGACAAAAATGTCAGTCTTCACACTTGGAATTTTGGTATGTGGAATATGAGGCTTGCTATAATGAAAGATAATGTTCATTTAATGGTTTATTTGTTTGCCTGACTCCTTTGCTTTTGGATGCAGCACCACTGAGGTTCACCAGCAATAATTTCATTCAGTATCACTTCAAAAATAGAACTTCTCTTGTTATCAGCTTCCTATGTTCTTCATGTCTTTTTCTGCTGCTGTAAGTGGCAGGTGGGTTCAGTTCAAGCTGGAGCTCTCATTTCCCAAACCATTCCCAGTTGGGATGTTGGCTCTGGGACATGTGAATATGAAACAACTCTGAAATGCACTTCTGGACTTCATTGCCTATCAGTAAGTCTTTGTTACTGCCTGTATTTCATGGGTTATAAATCAGCAGTGATACTTGATTTTTCCTGTTTCCTGTGGCTTGAAGCACATTCCAAGTGTTTTCATGTCCTGGGTTTCTCACTAGGTCCCATCCATCTTCTAGGGGAGAATTCTGATGCCAGCAATGGAAAGGATTTCTGACATCTCAGGGTCTTTGTGGGCTTTGAATTTCACTCTCACAACGTGCTCAGCTGGGCCCTGGCAAGCCAGGGACTGAAGCTGAAGATCTGAAGGAGTGTTGCATACACGTGGTAGCTTGTCTAACCAAGTATATTAAAATGTAATTTTTATCTCTGGTTTATGGGACTTCAAAGACTTAACTCACCCAGAAAGGCTGTGATGGCCTTATCTCAGAGCCTTGAAATTGAGCCTTTATCAGAAACATAAATAATTTGACACAGTCCCTGACCTTGGGGCAGGAAAAGACCAGAGATAGGGGGAAGGTTGGTTAGTCTGTCCTCCTCTGGGTTGTGATTCACCCATTCCTGTGGAGGTCAGAACATCCTGGAAGATCATGTGGTTACTTCTGCACGGCTACCTGGATGGCAAATACAGGGGCTCATTATATTCTGGTTCTGTGTAAGCTTTCACCTCTGGAGCACAATCCAGCAAAATAAATAAAACACTGAAGTCCTTGTCTGATTTTTTTTTTTTCCTCTCTGCAGTCCCAAACGCAGAGAACTGAGTCAAACACACATTTATTGATACACATTCCCAGCAGGCTTCCATTTATATTCAGTGTGTTTTGTGTTAAAAAATAACAAACCTCTCTCCTGTGCAGTTGTTTTCATTTTGAGCTTTTCATGTGCATGTAATCAGTGTCTTACTGAGAGCAGTGCAAGCTTAACTTTCTTTTCTAACCACAGGACCTAGAAATGAGGCAATTTTGAGTGTTTGAATACCAAACTTGCAGTACAGTACTATTGAGTGTGTTCATGTCCAATATTATGACAAAGAAATGAAGCTTGAGGAAATAAAAGTAATATATGGAAGTATTTTTGGCATTACAGCTAATGAACACTCTTTATATTTAGGGTAATTCTCTGAGCCATGTTTAATCTCTGCAGTAAGTTATTGGTGCCACTGATAATAATTAGTGTAGTGGGTTCCTGGAGGCACTCTGTGCTCCACTGTACCATAGTAAGCTAGAAAATGAAATTTAGGCCTCATATTTACATGCAAGGCCTAATGGAGGAATTTGCTGAGTAGGATTATAGGTCAGGAGTTTCTGTTCCTATTAATGTCTCTCAACCTCCCCCAGAGCAAGTACACAAATCTACCTATTTAATGAGATTTGAATTTGAGGTTCTTTGTGAGCCTTCTCTAAAATATGACAATACCTTTTAGTATTGGGTGCGTCCTATTCCAAGAGACATTTGGCTCTTCCTTGGGCTTTCAGTGACCTGTTACCAGATTTTTTTTTCCCCAAGGGTGTGTTTGTCAGTTGTTTTATCTAATGAGCTTCTCTTTACCCAAAACTGTAATTGAATGAACCTGAAAGCTCTGAAAGTAAAAACTCTGGGGGTTTTTATGGTTGGTTGATTTTTGGTTTTTTTGTTTGTTTGTTTGTTTCTACAGGTAAACTACATATTTTTTGTGGCATGCTTCTTCGTAGTTTCCAGTGTGTACAATTTATCAAATAACAAACAGAATTTTTAGAAATCTATGTATCTCCAATTTACTGCTACACTGTAGAGCTGTGAAAATCAGCTAATGCCATTGATCCTCAAGAATCTGTGGTTAAAATCCTGGTTGAGTTACTTATGTTTATTTATCTCATTAAATTAGGCATGAGTTCTTCTTTCATCCCTAGCCTGATACAGGAAAAGTAATTGTTTAATAATGTTTTAGAGCCATGAGAAATCAAGAGTGTCTCAGCCAGAGGTTGAGAAGATATCTGGATTATCTCGAGAAGTCCCAGTCTAATTATTTTCTTCTTGTTCAACTGAAACAAATTTATCTTTAGAAAATATGAAATGTCAATGAAATATGAGTTCCTGTATTAAACATATTTTTCAATTAGAATAACTGGAAATATGTGCACAGAACTAACTTTTCCTAATTGTATGGTGAGAAAATTAATTTCCATAGAGTTACAGTAAAAATATAATAATTACCAACTCTCTTTTGACTCAGCAGTTGACAAAAGAATAATTACCTTTTTGGAGGTATTTTTAACTTAGCCTTTTAAGTATAATGACTCTTGTCTGATTTTAGCATGTGTTTAATTTTCAAGACCCTGTATCACAGCTATATTTAAAAAGTAGTACGTGTGCTACTTTTATTTATTGCCTTTTTTTGCAGTACTTCCCAAGCAAGGGATTGGAGGAAACAATATGAATATCATGCTTTTCAGGTATATTCATATTCATATATTCAGCCTTTTTGGCTTGTCCTCATTAAAGGGGAGGTATGATGGCTGAGACAGGATTTCAGATGATGTTTTCTTTAAGGTGTGTTGCCTTCTGCAGGAGTAAAGAGGCAACCTCAGAAGGAAAAATGTATTTTACTGACATTTTACTGACAACTCAGAAGAATATCATAGTATAATTTAAATACCTCTACTGAAGAATTCAGTTTTCAATGAAAGCATGAATTGATGAATGAATAGGAAGCCTCTTAAAGTTGTTACTAAGGAAAGATTCTAAAGGTGGAAACATGGAGATATGTGAGTGTGTAACTGCCCAGCTAAAAAGATATAAATAGAAATAAAGAGAACGTATATAAAGGATAAGGATAATATATCCTTTATAAAGGATATAAAAAGAGAACATTGCCATATGAACAAAGTTAAAACCAAAACAACCCAAATACCTTTAAATTATGGTAATTACTCTGAGCAGCCTTTTATGGGATTGATTGTGGGCTCCAGCTGTCATGGAAGTTGTTTGAGTTTTCAAATTAAATTGTTGCCTCACATGGAGCTATGAAGCATTAGCTACGTGTCACTCACCCAAATTAAAGGTTTCCATTTCTAGATTAGCTCCCCATCTGGGCTGTGCCAGGGAGTTGAAGATTTCTGTGGAATCAAGGTCTTTCAGAAGGGGCAGAGTCACACTTCTTGCTTTTATGTGCAGGGTTACACCCAGTGTTGAGATCGTAAAGGTTTTACTGTGTTGGAGGCCAGAGATGCTAGAGCTTTTCCTTGGAGAAAAACTCTTTTCCTCAGTTTTTCCGTGAAGATGGCTGTGCAAAAGCCCAGCTCCTTGGAACTGGAGATCCTCTGGGGCTGGAGGGAGCCTGCTCCACTCAGCAGGAGCCTGCTGCAGTGTCCCTTTGGGGTGACACCACGCTGGGGTGGCTTTGCCATCATCAAGAGCAATGCTGCAAAGCTGGGAATAGGGACACAAACATTTACAGCATCCAGCTCTTACATTTCCATTCTCAGCTCCATTGGGCTCACCTCCTGCTCAGCACGGGGTTCATCTGCTCCTGCAAGAGGGGTAAAAATAAATGTCCTGCGCAAAACTGGGAATAAGTCTCACCTCTGGGCTGGCTGGTGTGGTGTGACTGTTCTCTGGATCCAACATTGCTGTTTCTACCTTGCCATTTTTTTTTCTTTTTCTGTTCATTTTTGCACTTAGAAAACAAGCAGATATTGTTTGGATTAAAGGGAAAGGAAAAAAAAAAAAAGTCTGCTATGTAAAATTTGCTCAGAACTCTGTATCCCTCTTCGGTTTAATCATCTAAGAACAAATGAGATTTTCTGTTGGGAAGTAAGTTTTATATGTATTTGTGTTCCTTGCCCTTGTGCAGTAGTACTGCCAATTATATTTATTAGCCCTAAATATTAAACAGCTGGAAGGATTCCATTGTATATAAATAAGACATTTGAGACCTGGAAGGTTGCCATTTCTAATACAGCCAGCTGGTGCTTTTTACAGTTACATTCAGCACAACACTACTGAATTTCACTTCCATTGAGTGTTGTGTTAATGACAATGGGAGAACGTGGGGTGGTTTGGGATTTCTCTAGGAAATGCCATTGTGTAAAAATACATTGTTCTGAAAGACTGGCTAGCAGGGAAATGCTATATTATGCACCTGTTTTGTGCATTTTGATGTAAATATTTTTTTTGTTTATGTGTTTTGCTGGCAAAGCCAAAACAACAAACTGCAGGGGCTTTTCAAATGTGAATTTTTAAGTGTTCTTGTGCCACAGATGTTTTTCACTTTCTCTGTTGTGGTGCTGTTTTCCCATTTAAGTAATGGTTTCATCTCTAAATATTCTGCTTGCTAATGCTTCTGAAAGCATTTGGTCATTCTTTTATTCTTTTTTTTTAATGCAAACATCATTGTTAGGGTACAAGAAATAGCTAAAATAGTAACAAAAATATTGCCCCACTATTAATTTGGTCCTAATCTCTTTGTTAGAAAACAGAGGCATAAATGTGGGTGAGGGATGTCTTCCTGTTTAGGTAGCCAGCAAACAGCAAATCCAAGAAGTGGATTCTTCCCACTTTTGATTGACTGTGTCCTGATTATTTCTTTGTAATCACTGCCTGGGGTGGTTACATCTAGTTTTTGGTGCTAGGCAGTGCTTTAGGTGAAGCAGAGGATGGTGCTGGACAACCTGATACTTTTTATTTGTGTTTTTATTGAACATTTACAGGAGCTGATTGTTATGAGCTAAATGTCATGTCTAACACTGGGTGAAATAATTCCTTGAAGACACGTTTTTTTTTACCAGATTGCCCCATCCACAGCCTTGTGTGAGATCTGTCTTGGATAAATATCCATCTCTGAAACAGCTACACTTAGAGGCTGAATCTTACCTAGCTTATTCAATGCTTGTGGAGAAAGCTGCTTTTGTAAGAATTATTGCTCAGTACAGATTTCAGCCATGGGGACTGTGGTGGTGAGAACTTGCCAGAAAATCTGCTTGACCTGTGAGATAAATAAGATTGAAACCTGCTTCTCCAGGAGATACATAGCTTAGATTAAAAAAAAAAAAAAAAAAGAGAGAGAAGCTGTAAATGCTTTTCTTGTCCAAGCTCTGGAGGGGTGTCTGAAGGCTGGATTCAGATACCTGTTAGGAAGTCAGATGTTTTCCTCCTTGACCTTTTTACCTCACTGTGATTAAGAGGCTTTTGCTTGCTGAAGGGTGAGAATCAGCTGTCCTTACAAATTTGATGATGAAGTACTCATCTGTCTGCCAATTAGAGATGGGGGAGAAAAGATGGCTTTCCTCATCTTTCTGCAATTTGGTTTGATTGTTAGTTGAGTATTCCTATGATAAGCTATGCACTCTTGCTTTCTCAATATTGTTTATGTGTGCTTAGCTTCTACATGACAGTTATTTATTATAATATTTATTTTATTTCACAGTTCTTTAAAAGCTCAGAAGCATAACTGCGTGGAACACAGATCTGACTGGTTTGGATAATTTGGGATAAATCTGGGGCTATTTATATAGTAAAATGCTAGACCTCAGTTTTTCTTGGGGAAGTTTAGTATCAGGATACTCTAAATGAGTTTCTCATCTCACCTGAGCACTCAACAGACAAGATATTAATATTTTGTCTTAGTTGTAATTCTGAAACACTTTAATTTAGCTATGAAGAAGCCCAAGTTTTAGGTTGAAGGTATGAGTGTACCAGAGTTTGTGTCTTATGAAGGTTTATGTGAAAGAAATTATAATTTCACTGTATGTATAACTTAATCAGAAAACTCTTGCAATGTGATTTATTCTTTCATTTGCAACTTAGGAAAAACTAAAAACCTCTGGCTAGAGCCAGTGGCCTGAGGTAATTTCCTTGATTTTTGAATGTCAAATGTAGGAAAAAAAAAATCCATGGTACTTTTAAAGTTTCTAAAAATCCCAAATCAGATCATTCTCTGTCCTCTGATCTCAGCTGGTTGGTATTTATGGGCCTTGAATCAGCATCTTTGGTGATGTTATGAGGAAAATTTCCATACTGATGAGCTGCCCTGGAATGCATTTTCCTATAATATGGTCATTACAGGATTTTTGTTAATAGCAACCTTTAAGAGCTCTTGCATCCTGCTACTATTTTGTTAAGCTTTTAAACAGCATGTGGGGAGGTTCTTTTTTTTTTATTTAGACTTGAATTATTTTAATGCTCATCTCAAGTTGGAGTTTTATACTTTGTAGTTTAAGAGTTTTATAGCAATGTGACGCTGACAGAAAAAATGGGGTTTTTTTTTGCAATCACACAGTTGCATATATGTTGTATTGTAAATCAAAAAAATATCCCTCTGTTTCTTATTGTAATTCTGATTTTTTTTATTATAATGGAGAAAAAGAGACAAAAAGTGATGTCACAGGCAGGATGAAAGAATTGAGATCACTCATATCCTAGATTCCCACATTGAGAGGGAACTTTTCATTGAGACTGCTCATGACATCCTAGAAACGTCCTACATTCTTCTGTACATTTCCTTTTGTAAAGAAATCGCATTTCCTTTTGTAAAGAAATTGCAAGAAATAAACCAAAGCCGTAAGTCCAGCACAGTGCCAGGTCTTGGAGAAGAAAATCCTTTTTGGCCCAACTTTGTCACTCAGAGACATGAGTTGGACCCTCTCACTGGGGATCTGGAGGTTTTTCTACACCACTGAAAGCAATCTCTTGTTTCCTGTCATTAACAGTATCCAAAGGAGATTTTAAAAAGTGAAAAGCAAACAAAAGAACATTTTCCAAAAGCCAAATTACACGCTGGGAAGGGAGTGGTGCTATGGCACTTCTGGAAATGCTTCAGAAGTATTGAAAGGCATCAGGGGGATATGACATAAATACTGTGTAATAATATGAATTCAGAAATTGTGCCCCACATCATTCTGTCATAGAATCCCTGACGACTTTTTAGAAACATCTTTCTAAAACATTTTGAATTTTTCATTCCTGTTGGACTTGGAGGAGGATAGTCCTGTCATTTCATCATTCTAGAATTTAGGACTTGCCTATTAATTTCCTCTCTAACAATAAGCGAGACTGATAAATATCCATTTGTTTTGTACAGTATTGAAAGAAAGAAATTCCAGCTGGGACACCTCTGAAGTGTAATGCTCTGTGGACCAGAGCTACTTGAGATTTAGTTTTTATTTGCCACTACCTTGATCTCATTTGATTGATAATAAATTAGGCCAAAGTCCCCAGGCTGGGTCTGTTTTGTCCATGGCAGTAACAGGTGAGTGATCTCTCTCTCTGCTTATCCCTACCCACAAGTCTTGTTTTTGTATTTTTCTCTCCCCTGTCCATCTGTTTTATTATTTTCCCTCCTTAATTCCATCCCTGGGATAAGAATTCCTCTCTATTTATTATTTAAAAATATTTTTAAAAGAAATTTTGTAATGATTGTAACTTTGCAGAGCAAGTTGAACACATGAATTGCAAGTACCGAAATAAAAATTAAAACAAGTATGAAGACAAGGTCTGAAAAACCTTACTTAATGGGAAAAAGCTCAGTGTTCTTGATTATCTGTTTACCATTAAGAACCCTTGGAAATGGCAATCCAGAGGCTTACAGGGAAGAGTTGCAATGTATGAGCAATGCAAATGTACTGCTTGCTTTTTACTTTGGTCATGATAATTATTAAATTCCCAAATCCACTTGAATTTGGTACATGTTGTGATTTGAATGCTCTTCCTGTAGTTTTGGTGAGTTATTTCATCTTTTTCTAATGAAATAGCTACAGTATTCACAGCTTTATAACTGTTAAAGTATTTTAGTCAATTTAGCACTGAGAGAGTGGCCTTTCTCTTCAGCAATGCTTTAGCATTAAATGATAGATCTACAGTTTTTTTGTTTATGTAAGTGGATTAACACAGACTTCCAGGCAATTTGATCTTCATTGAAAATTACTGAAATTATAATTGCATGAAGTTATTAATTGAAACTTCTGGATGAAGAATATAGTAGTGGTGCTGCCTTTGTTACACAAGTCCTGTATCTACATTCAAAAGTCTGTTGGATAAGAAACTTCTGGCAAAAAGAAAAAAAAAAATGATGAGACTTGTTCAGAAAACTAACATCTTGCTGTGGAGATGTTTTAAACTGTGCCAGTTCTTGCTTTTGTCTCTTATCTCCCACTGGACATTTAAAATAGAACTGATTAGAAATTGTATGGAAATGATAACCACTGAATGACTTCTGAATCAGCGCGAGCTGCTTTAAACGCCTGTAAAATTTGGTTTCATTGTATGATCCTGTCTGTTTTCACCCAGGTGTTGTTACTCAGTATTTATTTGTCCAGGTAAGAGCTGCAGATAAATCAGCGCATCGCGCTTCCCTGGAGGCAATTACGGCTCTTTGAGGCAGGGTTGGATCGTTGGCTCAGGGCCTGTGCTTGTGCAAGGACATCTGTCACAGGAGGGTCCTTCACTCAGTTTTGGGAAGCTGGCAGGGGCTGGGAGCCAGGGTCCAGCTGCCTCTTCTGCAGCTCATCCTTGCGTGGCTGGTGCCAAGCTCTCAAGTGGCCACGGGCTCCAGTGTGGTAATTTTGACTCAAAAAGTCCCTGCACTGCCGGTTCTTTTTGGAAATAGATTCTGTTACGGCACGCTGCAGCATATCAGCTGCTGTAGACACATCCAAGATTGCGTTTTAAACTCTGTTGAATTAGTCAGGAAGAGATAAAGCTTGTGTATAGTCAGGTCTGTAAAGTGAATTGCAGTAAACTCGGTTTCAATTAAAGGAAAGAGTATTTACACTGCTTTTATCTGCTGGTTTAATAACATGGTTTAAAATCACATCTTCAGTGCTGTGTGGGCAATTTCATTGTGCAGACCAGCTCTTAGTCAGATCAAAACTTCCTTAAATTAGTAGGTTGAGACTGAGAACTCTCAGATGCTACTCTGATATGTCCATGGGTTTTTTTTCCTTTCTTTGTATATGTGTGTGATATACATGCATTGTAAACCCAAGAAACTCTAAGCACTTCTGCACCATGATTTTTTGTCTTTATAGTGAGAATAGTTCTTTCCTCTCCTACTGTCTGCACTACACTAAAATCCTGTAGCAAAAGATGGTTATGTAAAACAAGTAATTATTAGACTGAAATCTTAAACAGGGAATTGGTATAACCTGATTTTTGAGGGAAGATATTTTTCTGGTAGAAATTATTCTTTGTCTCCCTTCCTCACGACTGGCAGTGACTTCTGACAATATACTTGATTCTCCAATTTTTGTTGTTGTTTTTTTTTTCTTATTTTTCCTATGATTGGGTAAATATTCCTCTTTGGTGAGTGTGACTTTGGAAACCAGGCAGGACTGGCATGTGAGGAATTCTCAAGTAGGAAGCACCTTCTTTCATGTTTTGGGTCAAGAGAATTTGTCAGCTGATGACTGCTGACCCTGTGTTCTTCAAAAACCATTCCTGTGTCACAGCCTATGTAGTCCACAGAAGAACCAACTTATCAAGATATGGTAAATTGGTATTAATTCATAGTCCAGCTCAACCCAGTTTCTGAAGTTATTGTTTGTCTGGGCTATGTATATCCCAAGGAAAATCAATCGTCATGCTTTGAATAAATGTAAAAATGTAACATTTTATTGCAACTGTATGGAATTTCAGCTGGAGCCGTTGGCTTTTGTGTAATCTTAGAAATAAAGCTGCTTCTAACAGTGCAAATGTGTGTTGTCCTTGAGGATCTCTTCCATTTGAGGTGAGTGTAGTTGTAAAGGCATGGAATTGGGGGTGAAAGGACAGCGCTGCTAATTGTTTAGGAAATCACAGGTTTTTAGTAATGCAAAACAGCTGTAGCATCTTTTCCATCCACCTTGAAGTAAATTGGTAAAAACTGACTTATTAACAGGAAATTCTGTGATCATTTAAGATGTTTTTAGTTTTTATTAAGAAAACAGTAAGAGGAGGTTCAACCAGACCTTATTGTTTATTTTATAGTGATGCCCAAGCGAAGTTGTTTTTGTTTTTTCACAGCTTTTGGTCTAAACGTTTTTTTTTTGTTGTTGTTGTTGGTATAGTAATGAATCTTAAAACATTTTCTTTTCTTCTTTTTTTTTTTTTTTTTTAATTTTTTTTTAATCCAGTGGGAAGAGATCAGTGGTGTTGACGAGCATTACACTCCGATCAGAACTTACCAAGTGTGCAATGTCATGGATCACAGCCAGAACAATTGGCTGCGGACGAACTGGATCCCGCGCAACTCGGCTCAGAAGATCTACGTGGAGCTCAAGTTCACCCTGAGGGACTGCAACAGCATCCCCCTGGTGCTGGGCACCTGCAAAGAGACCTTCAACCTCTATTACATGGAGTCTGACGACGACCACTCGGTCAAGTTCAAGGAGCACCAGTTCACAAAGATCGACACCATCGCGGCCGACGAGAGCTTCACCCAGATGGACCTCGGCGACCGAATCCTCAAGCTGAACACGGAGATCCGTGAGGTGGGGCCCATCAGCAGGAAGGGCTTCTACCTGGCTTTCCAAGACGTGGGCGCCTGCGTTGCCTTAGTGTCGGTGCGGGTGTACTTCAAGAAGTGCCCTTTCACCGTCAAGAACCTGGCCATGTTCCCAGACACGGTGCCCATGGACTCCCAGTCGCTGGTGGAGGTGAGGGGCTCCTGTGTCAACCACTCCAAGGAGGAGGAGCCCCCCAAGATGTACTGCAGCACGGAGGGAGAGTGGCTGGTGCCCATCGGGAAGTGCTTGTGCAACCCTGGCTACGAGGAGAGAGGCTTTGCGTGCCAAGGTAACGATGCCCTGCGTGCCCGTAGCTCTGCTCTGAGCTGGGGCTTCCCCTGCTCCCTGTGTTGGGTTGTGCTCCTTTGCTCCAGGTTCTGGATCTCTGCAGAAATTCCAATCAGTTAGGTGGTAAAATTGCCGTGCAGATGGGGTTTGTTCATGCTGTGTTAATAACGTAATTTGCTAAAAATACTTGGTAAGAGTCAACAGCTGATTTTTAGTAACATGTTGTGTAGTAAAATCTAGCCTCTCTTACCACTCTTGGACCTTCTTCCAGTTTACAATGGTTTTGTTAAATGTTTGTGTCAAAAAAGTGATTTTTTTTCGGTGTCTTTTTGTCTTTTAAACCTTGTGTCTCGATATATGACTTTTGCCACTGAACTGTGTTGATTTCAACGGGGATTGGTTGGTAAAAAACATGTGGTATTGCCCCTGTAGCAAAATTACTAAATGCAGATACATTTGGAAGATTAATAGTTGAAATTTATTCATAAATATTCATGTATTTTAGCTCCATTTTCTCCAAACTTTTGATTTCTGCAAACTCTGGTTATGTGAATGCTCCCTACAACAAGAATACACTGGGGATTTGGATTTTTTACAGAAATGTTCTTTCAAATCTTAGAGGAATGCATGTTGTATTTACTAATTTTAGTATCAACCAAGATGATAGCAGCTAACATTTTTTATGCTTTTTATAAAATTACATTTTGAAGTTTTGTGCTAATTCAGTCTTTTCACAGCGTGCCTTGAAGGGTGTTGGCTGTGGCAAAGGGTCTTCTGTTAAATACATAAGTAAAAATTAAACAGTAATGTCTGGAAATCCCATAGTTGGAAGCAGAATAGCTGAGATGTTTACTGTGGGGTGTGTGTATGTGTAGAACAGAAATTTAAAGTATTCTGAACCTGGTTGGGATAGTGCCTACTCCTTTTTAATCAGTCCTACAGCAATACTTATGTCAAACAAGTCCTGGGGAGTTACTGAGAACCCAACAAACCATAGCCATGACTTTTTCTCAGAAAATGTCAGGTAACCATCTGGGGGAAGGGGTGAGAGTGTTCTTGCTTTGATTTTTCTTTTAAGTAGATTTTAAATAATCTTTTGCCCTTAAATAAATTGAGTAGCCAGGTCTGAGGATGCTTTTCTGGGGTAAGATACTGTCATTTATAAAAAAAAAACAAAGTAAGCTCTTCTGTTAAGAGCTGAGTTCAGGGGAGGGTATTTTATTGTTCAGAAATGCTTTATCGAGAGCCTCCTACAGCTGCACTTAGAAATGCTAAAACATGAGTGAATCTTTTATCCACTGTGTATATTCTTGCTTGCTACAAAGCCTCTGTTCCTGTAAATGGTTGGAAGCTGTTGGTTTAGAGTTTCAGTCACAGGTGAGCACAGAGAGAGACTACAACTGAGCAAAAGTAAAGCTAAATAAATTAAACTAAACTTTTATTAAAAACAAGTTCCCAAATGCTTGAGGCAGGCAAGGCAGCTCCTACTGAGTTCTGCAGAGAAAATCAGACCATAGAATGAATATATTTTTCTGGTTTGGTTTTTTTGCTTCCTCACTCAGTGTTGATCAAGGGGGTTAGATATGATGAAGCCATTAACAATAGCAACAGATCCCTCTGGCTTATTCTGATTTAACATAGAATGTTCTGCTAACTTTTATTGGAAGTCATATTGATCAGATCCTTTCAGTGTGTGTGATTGAAGTGGCTCTGTAAAAGCAGGAACTCAAAACCTCACATTTGTTGTCATCGGTGGTGCAGCAGGCGTTGGAAAACTCAGAAAACCAGTTCAGCTTTGACCTCAGGATCAAGGCTGCTCTTGCATCTTTCCTTCTCTTTTTCCCCTGTCCTTCTTTTGCTCCATCTTTTAGGGTGTTTAAGGATTTTTGCGTTTGCTTGGGGTTTTTTTTGTTTTGTTTTGTTATCGAAAGGGCAGTAGGATCAGGATTGTAGCAATGTAACCCCAAAATGCTGTTACAAGTATGGGCTGGAATGAAGGCATAACTTAGGAAAAATAAGTTTCAGTTGAAGTCTGAAGGAGTAATTAGTAGCAGGGGTTATTGTCTTCCCAGTGGTTGAAAACATTTAAGAGCTTAAGGTTCTTAAGAGATCACTACTTGGTCCTGTGTTCAGACTGTTTCTGATTTTGTTTGTTTCCATAATGCTGTTTTCATAAACAGTGTCATCTTGCATTAGCATGAGATTATAACTGAGGATTAAAATGAAGGACTTTAATGGTGTCAGATCAGCCTATTTAAATTCCATTCAGAACAGTTTGTCTTTGTACTTGGAAAAGTAGGCACAGTTGTGGCCTCCCAAATAACACAAATTTCACCAATTTCCTTGACTGCTTTCTTTTCTCTGCATAACCAGGAAAAGTCAACATAAACTCAGACCATTTTTTGTTATCGGTGCACGTTTTTATAACAAATTTGTGTGTAAGCTGTGAAAAGCCAGCTCAGCTGATGGGTTCTTTCTGCGTGGAATATTGTTCTGTTCTGGATCCTGTTGACTGATTTTTTCCTGTTTAGCAGCATCATCTCTACCTGTCAGTCAGCAAAAGAATCTCACTGTGACCATCCTTGTCCGCCTTATTGGGTGTTTGTGGAGCAAAGATTTCCCAAAAATGATACACTTGAGGTTAATAGCTTAAGATTTAATTCCTCCTCTAACAAAGGCTTGCTGTGCTCAGTGTTTTGGAGGGATTAGAGTTTGTCTGAAGTGAAGTAAGATGTGTTGTGGAGCAAGTTGGAAAAACCACTCTTTCATACCCATTTTTCACCTGAATTAATACATATATTAGTTAATTAAAATGGTATATATCATACACTGTAGGCTGTTTGTTATTACAGCTTTTTTATCATCACAGTGATCCTGTCTATTTAATCTTATTTTAATATTTCATAGTTGAACAGGCCTTCTTCCTCACAACATCTATTATAAATTATATTTTCCTGTCACTCTGACCAAACTACATTTTCCTGGTATCTTCTCTCTTAGAATTAGTGTTTTAATTAGGGGGAAAATCCCCCAGTTGCCTGGAACTACATACTAAGCTTAATACTTTCTAATAATCTCCATCCTGCTCCTCAGCCAACATGGGAAAAATCATCTTTTCAATTTGTTCCCCACCAAACAGGCAGAATAGATCAGGTTAGATCTGTCTTAATATTCTTTCTCTGACAGTGACTAATGGCATCCTCCTAAGGAAACTTTCCTAAGGAAACTAAGGGACAGTATAAGAAACTAAATAAAAGTGCTGCTTTCCTGGGTGAAGCTTCTGCCAATCTACTGCCGACTTTTTAAGATTTAGGACACATTTTGCAAGGAAGACTATGTACACTAGGAGTCAGTGACCAGTCTCTTGGTAATTTGTCTATATTTTGACTCATTTATATTTTTACTCTCTTAGTTTTTGTGGCTGTGAATGCCATATCTTGCCTTGTGTGGAAACTGTAATTTCTTGCTGTGTCCAATCCTTCTTTTTTTAGAGTCACTGGGATAAGGTTTCCCATGTCCCTGTATAGTGAGGAAATAACTGCTCCCTTTTCAGCTTCCATATTAACAAACTTCAAGATCTCTTTCATGTCAAATATCTCATCTCTATTTCCTTTTTTTCTGACCTTTTCCCCTCTACTAGTGCCTTCTTTTTCAAAGGACAGACTGATTGCTCTGTACCTCATCCTTTTTGACTGCCTCTGTACGTATAATGTGATTTTTATGAAAAAGGCAATGAGTCTTGTGTGCATGATTTAAGTTTCAAGTGCAGGAGGAGATTAGACAGTGGCTTAGAGTTTGGAAGAGCCCAGAGATTGAGTTAAAAAAAGGAGCATTCACATCACCTGCCCAGTGAGGGATCTGTACATGGAAAAGCTTGACTCAGTTTTATTTTGAACACTATAGAAGAACTAGATCTCACTCTCTGAAGCTTAGTTGGGATGTTGATACCAAAATAAATGGGAAAATGTAAGATAAATGGCAGAAAAAACTATCTGTAGTTCTGTAATGGTCTGAAAGGTTCCTCAGGGAAATAATGGAAGCCTCATTTCAGGAGTTGTTTTTTAAAGAATTGCAGTAACCAGATGATAAAGGAAATCCTGCACTGGCAGGTTTGGACTAATAAATCTTTTCCATCCTGAATGTGTCTATTCTGTTGGTTATTTCATGCACTTGAGGAAGACCAGTTGGGCATGAAAAAAGGTTATTTTCCATTACAATATACTTAATTAGCAAGCCTGCAGTGGGAAATTGTTTATCCATGTGGGGCCATGAGTGAGCTTGAATGTTCTTTTGAAGGCTTCCAACAGGTGACCCTCTAGACCAAAACCAAATTTTCTGGCTCTGGTTATCAAAATAAAAATTTAAATTGGTGGGCCTGAACAGAATGACCCAAAAGGCACAGAATAACATATTCTGCATGGTGTTGTTTCAAGGTATAATTCTAAATTTTAGCTGGTGGAATTGAGGAAGTCTGAACTGTAAATTTCCTATGTAATGCTGTGTAATAAAGTTGTAAGTTTTAATCATGAGTGACTGATACATTTTCTATAACAAAGCCAGAAGGAAAAAGAATGTAACCCAACAGTTCTTCCTTATGTGTTTAACTTTTAGCTATTAATCAGGTGGATTGAATGGGAGGAGAGGGAGTGAGGGGTAAAGGAGGGAGAGCATAAGTTCACCCACTGTGCCTGGTTATTGCAAAAATGACTTCACAAAATTTCCCCTAACACTAAATTTTTCAGTGCTTCAAGTTGTGCAGTGAGCATCTCCTAAATCATATTTCTCCCTCTGAGTTTCTGGAGATATGAAAGGAATGCCATCTGTGGCTGCTAAAGCTGAACCACCACATCCATTGCTTAATTCTTTGAGTGGAATGACTGCTGCACTTGAGGTAAAAATATGTAAAACATCATTAATACCAAGGAAGCAAAGCATTTCTCCAGACTTCTTTTTTTTTCCCCTCTATGCTTTAAATAACCATTTTGTCTCTGCATAAGTAAATCTAATTTTTACTTTTCTAGATCAGTAAAAAAAAATATGACTTTACATGTAAAGAGATACTGTGAGGAACTACTCAATTTTGTGCAAGTGAAAACAGAAAGAAGACACAAATGCTTTTTGGAGCTGCAAAGTTTCCCTTGGAATTAATTGAGTGGCTTGGATGTGTTATACTGCAAAAATGTGTGGCCTTAACTCTTAGACTCTGCATAGGGACAATTATATTTAATAAAATATAGGGAATGATCATATGGAGATCATACAATATAATAATGGAGCAATCAAAAAAGTTTCCTTATACATGAAATCTGAAAAAGCTGGGGATTCAGGTTTTTTAAAGCAGAGGTCTGAGGTGTGTTTTTTATTCCTTTGGTTTGTAGTGTTTTGATTTTAAAAAGCTGGAGAGATGCTTTTTAAAAGGACTCCTAATCTTTCAAGCTGGTAAACTAAAATGACAGCAGCTATAAATTATGAATCACTTTATTTGTAAAATATTCATTGTTTTGATCCACTTTATATTCTGTAAGTACATAAACAGAGCACAACAGTGAAGGATTTACCTTCCTGCTCAGAATTTATTTAACTCTTACAAAAGTTATGTCAAAAATGTCCAGATGATTTTTATGGGAGAAGAATTATGTTGCATTCAACACTTCCTAAAGATCCCAGCCAACTTTTTATGTAATATTTTCTGACTGTTATAAATTTGGAAAATATTCTCCAATTTGTTCATCATAAGCAGTAGATATAAAAATGTAAGTTTTCAAGGCAAAATTTATTGGGGACAAAGTTGTGATTTTTTGACCACATTTGTCACACATACTGAAGAAAAAAACCCCAAATTCTGAAATTATTGGAAAAGAGATTATTTTTTGATACAATAGTATTCATATTCTTTCATACATATAAGAAAATATATTCTTTTGGCCCTTTTTAGTTTCTTGAAAAAGCCTTTACTAATTTTTTTGTAGATTGTGATAGAAGTATTTAAAAACATGATTATAAATATTACTATAAAGTTTTTAACACTCTGTGATCAGGAGCTTAAATATATTCTTTTGGCCCTTTTTAGTTTCTTGAAAGAGCCTTTACTAAATTTTTTGTAGATTGTGATAGAAGTATTTAAAAACATGATTATAAATATTACTATAAAGTTTTTAACACTCAGTGATCAGGAGCTTAAATGTAACATTGCTGTTGAGTGTTCTTAGAAAACTTAGCAATACATCTCTCCAAGTTGTTCAGTGCTACAGTATCAATACATAGCAGGACTAGATAATTTAAAATTTAATTTCTGTGTTTAAAACCAGGTGGGAAATAAAAAGGTTCACTCAGAAAAAGATGGAAATATTTGCAAAAGTGTTAATGACTCACAAAATGCAAATTGATACAGTTTGTTTAATCCAGATATGTTACCACTTTCTATGTGGTTGTTCTGCCACTTTGTGGGTGTGTTGGCAATTTTTTCCTTGTCTCCCTTACCTGCTTTTCAAGCGACAAAATGACCACCCCACTCCAAACCCTGCCAAGAAAACTCCTCAAACACCCCACTGGAACCCAGACTCTCTCCAGTTTAACAACTCTGTGAAACATTTACTTGCTCTTCTCCACACAGAAATATTTGCCTTAATTCTCTGACACCCACCTGTTCAAGAGCACTACCGCTGCATTTGTGTGCAGGATTTTCCTGCAGGAATCTCCTGGATGTCTGTCACTGAGAATCCTAAAGGATCTCGCTGGCATTTCCTTAACCCTTTCACTGGAATGGGTTCCCTTCTTTGGAGGTTTTCAGAAGATTAAAGACTAAATAATGAGGATCATCCTCAGCACGTTTTGCTCGCCGTGCCTTGGGTGGTTTTTCAGGCTTGGAGTTGCACGAAGGTTGCATCGTCAGTGGGAATTCAGGGAACTTTTCCCACTGGTTTCCCTGCCACTGGCAGAGTTTATGGAGCCATTTGGCAATCCCTTATTAATTCCAGGGTGGAACTTATAAAGGCTGACAGGGCTGCATTACCCCTGGCAGCTGGCACAAGGCTTTAAATAGAGAGCAATTGCAGCAAGAGCTGTGAGTTTCGATAAAAGACAGCTCTGAAAATGCTCTCAGAGTAAGGACCATCTTGAAAAATGAGTACAAGATGAGGAGAATCTTCTCTGAGTCTGCTGCTCCTCGGTGTGAAGCACAAGATGTTGTCAAAACACGCTGTTGGCAGACATCTAAATAACCAGCAATTGATAGCAGACTTTATTGAAACACTCAGACTGTGGGAGAAAGTAGCAACATTTGCTGTTTCTTGGATGACAAACTCAATAACATCCAGTTCATTTGTAGTGTCTCATCCTCCTTGCGTTTGAAATTCTGTTATTCTGTCTGAAATTCAGTGTTCTTTATGGCGTGCCAGGAAAATAATAACTTGGACTTCACACAGCCTGTTTAGGGAGAGAAAATACAAAGTTCGCTGCCTAGAATTTGTTTGTGGCTTCAGCTTTAAGTATCAGATACCCTGGCAATTAGTGTAGGTGTTGCTCTAAGGCAGGGATAGCCCTAAATGATGACAAATCCTTCCCAGGTCAAGGAGGTGAACTGTTTCACCGTCATGGCTCTGTGGGTTCAGTGCTTGTCTACTGTAAGGTTAAAATTTGATGTGATAATTTAGAACAGCTGCTCTTTGACAGGAAGATTCACTTTCAGCAAGGGAAGAAAAAGCCATATGGTAAAAGCTGATGCTGTGCCAGGCCTGACTAGCTGCAGAAGTGATACAGGACAGTTCTCTTCAACAATAGGCTTTGAAATAAGGCATTTTACTTGCCATTGGTGTTTCCAATCCATGTGCTTTTCTGAATTGTAACTTAACTTTTTAAACTCTTTGCAAGTACTTTTTTTTCTAGCTATTTTATATAATATTTTTTATTAACAATCATGGTTAATTGACAGAAAAGGGTGGGTGGCTTTAACAGTACACAGTTTATTCATGGCCATATCCAGACCACTTTTTGTACTCTAAAAGCATATCAAAGTTTGCTTCAAATTTTTCAAGTAAATTACCGTGTATTTTTTAGAGGCTGTGTGTCACACACTTGACTTCAGATGCTTTTAGCAGAGTAATTCACTTAAGTGACACTGCTTTTGTTCACATACTTAAATTTCAGTAAATTGAGCATGTGAAATAGCATGAAACCTCATGAAATTAGCAATTCCCAGTGCTCATCCTAAACAGTAGTGATCAGTAGGAATAAGGTGGTCATCAGGAGTTCAAAATCTTATGGAGAAGTCATCTGTCCTCCAATTTGGAGGAGGGGAATAATTTGTTATTATAATTAGTTATAATAATTAGTTCTATGTAAAAAACCCCACCGATTCTTTTTGATGTGGCAGAGATTTTAAAGGTGAGGAGAATAACAGAATAAATTACTTAGAGTGCCCAGCTCTTGCCTTCAAAAAATGCTACCAAACAAGTGACCAAAAGTCTTCCACCAGCAGTGCACTCCCACCTGGAAATACAACTTTTTTTGGTGTGTCCCATTCCCCTGTCTCCCCCCATAATGAGGATGGGACAAAAACCTGTTGTTTAAAGAAGAAAAAAATTGTCTGTCCTTTTCCTAGGGAAAAAAAAAAAGAAAAGATAAAATCTCTGAGGTGATGATGAAGTAAAGCAGTAAAATATGTTGAAATGGTCATCTGTTACCCAGCTGAGCTAAGAAAAGACCTAAAATGTGGCAAACATATTAAAGTAAAATATTAAACATGTTCTTTGATGTTTTGCAACCCTATACAGAGGTCATTTAGGCAGAATTTGACCTAACCTGACCAGCCCCTTTATCTCTGTAAGAGGTAATTCTGAGATTTAGGTATGCACATATAGAATTGTTTATTTATAAATGTCTTCTTTAGCAATTTTTTAATGCCACATTAATATTAGGATGTTGTAGAATCCAGTAAGTAAAAATTCCTCCTTTGTTTTCATAATGAAGGGCATAATGTAGTCCTTATTATTATTATAAAAAGAATTACAAGCAAATTATTCAACAATATATGGTTCAGATTTAACAGGAGCATCTCCAGCTGCTGTAATGTGCGTCTTTAGATGCCAGAACAACTTGAACTCTCTGAAGGTCTAACAGGATTTTTTCCCCTGATTTTGGTAATGTGATCCTAATACTGAGATGACAGCTCTGGGCAGTTTATTTTAAGAAGCTACTCTTCAAATCTGTTCTAGGAATTTTCAGGTTTTGCTCCCAAAAGGATAAAATGGAAAACTGAAACAGGGCTGAGGGACTGTGACTTGAAGTGGAGTCAAGGTGTATTAACCATGAGCATGAGATCACTGCTGCAGCTGCAAAAGTGGAGTTAAACTGGGGAGGAGGAGGGGGAGGCTGGGTGGGAAGCAGGACACTTTAACTGAAGAAGTAGCTGCTTAGAAACCTCAGGTAACCACAGCTAATGAACCTTCCTCCTCATTAATTAATCTACCATTGCTTCAGCTGCTACTTTTATGCAGTGTATGGTATCTCTGGCTTTTTTTTTGAATTTGAGTGTCCAGAGCCTTCACCTCGAGCTCATAGGAATATTTGTAAATGCAGAGGATGGAATTAGGAAGACATGAAATTTTTATGTGTGAGTGGCATTTAACAAGCAATGCCAGTCTTGTTTCTCACACTGTGTGAGGGGATGAACTGGCAGTGAAATTAACAGTGAAAGGGGAATCAGCTTCTGTGTCTTTTCTCTGCCCACACCAACCACAGCAGATGGTGGAAGAAAGCTAAAAGCATTTTTATAAGAGGGTCAGAATAAGGAAGAGAATGAGAGGAAAGAGACTAGAGAGAAAAAAATCACCATAATAAATAAAATACACTTATTTCACTGAAACCTAAATGCTAAAATTAGTTTTCTTAAAAAAAAAAAGTTACTAAGAGGCTCTCCTGAGAAAAGAAGGAACACTGATTTTAGTTCAGACAGGAGTATGAGTCAATGGTGTCTTTAAAGGAGAATGTAAATCTCTCTGCAGGTTTAGTCTGTGCCCAACTGCTAAAGATATTCGTTTTTCTGGGGAAAAAAATGTGGTGACTGCTTCAGGTCCGTGTTTGGGTAGGTCTCTGTCTCAGTCTCACGTGGAATCGATCTGCAAATAATAATATTAGAATTTTCATAATGAAAGTGTTACACTGAGAGATTGAAAGCTGGTGTGGGGTGCAGTACACAGTGACACATCTCCTGTGTTTCAGGGAGCCCTGTCTAAATGAAGCTGAACTAGAAAAGGTTTGTTATTTTCTCAAGAGCCTTCCTCTCAGAGGAAGACATGAATTGTCTCTCTGAATTTTGATTGACCAACATTTGAATAATGTTTCCCCGATTTTTCTTTGTGTCACTGAATTTCCAAGGGCTCTGGGTGTGTTCCTAGCAGTTTCTCAGAAATTTTGGAAATTACTTGGGGGGTGGACTGGAAGATCTCCAGAGGTTCCTTCCAACCCTGACAGTTCTATGATCCTGTGAACTTGAAAGCCAAAAGACTGCACCTTGTTCTGAACTCAGTGGACTGTTTTTTTTTTTTTTAAACTTTTCTCAAAAAAATCCAGTGGATTTATCCCTGCTCTGCAGCATCCTTAGTAGAGGGACATGAAATAAAGCACTTGTCAGTGATGTAGCATAGAAAGCATGGTCACATCCATGGTTTCCCTTTGTAGGGATGACTCAGAGGTGCTGTTTGCCATCCTCATCCTTTGGGAGCAGCTGCTTCCTGCCATTTTCATGGGCAAGCAGCTGCTGTGGCCAGGGAGGAGCTGTGTGTGTGCAGCAGAGCTCAGGGTCCTCCTCTCCCTGCTTTCTTTGGCCACTTGTAGAAGGTGAGAGGAGGTATCAGGTGATGGATCCCTCAGAGGCTTGGAGGAAGGGGGTAGCAGAGCTTGTTGGGCTGGGCAAAAGTTAATCCTTGTTTGCCCTCATGCTGCAGCCATGCTCCTGATCCCTTCTAATCCACAGCAAATCTGAAATGTGATGGCAATAACACAGCTCGCAGGAGTTTTCACTCAATTGGATTTTGGGTTTTGCCTCTGATCCACAGCTGCAGTGTGATAACAACCTAACCTTTTAATTTTTAATCTCTTCCCTGAACAAGTAGGCCCTGCTTCCCCCCAAAAGTCAAATACTAGTCTTTAATTGAAAAATACACAAAGCACTGCCAAATCCTGTGGTAAAAGCAGGTGTTCAGGCACAAGCCTGTTTAGTAAAGAGCTTATTTAAACATGGATTAAAGGCTTCTTTGGAATTGAATGCATTGCTTTTTTTCTGTGCAATAATTACTTTCCAGAGCCTGTGTGTTTAAATTACTGCCTTAAAACCTAGCATGCCCTCTATCCCAAATTCTCTAATAATTAGGGATTATTTTATAGCTTGTCAGTTATCCATCTGCTGGGAAGCTTCCTTGTCTGACATCCACAGGTTGCTGTCATTCAACCTACAGGTGTTTTCTGGGTTTTGTATGGTCTGGAGGAAAGAAGGCTCAGGGGAGACCTTTACCTGAAAGGAGGCTGTGGCAAGAAGTGCCCTTTTTTCCCCAGGGAACTGCAGGACAAGAGGGGACAGCCCCAGGAAAGTTCTGGTTAGCCAGCAGGAAGAGTTTTTTTTTTTTTTTTCCCTGAAAGGGTGAGCAGGCATTGGACTGGGCTGCCCAGGAAGGCAGTGGAGTCTTCATCCCTGGCAGTGTTCCAGAAACACCTGGACATGTCAGTGCCATGGTTTGGTTGGGCTGGATGGTGTTTGGTCAAAGGTTGGGCTGGATGATGTCGGAGGTCTTCTCCAACCTTGATGATTTTGTGATTCTGTGCTCCCCCGAGTCATTTTCCTTAGGCACATTGGGTTCTATGTTGTGCTCCTGCCTCCTGCATTCATCTTTTTGCTAGATTGGATGTTTGAAGGCAGGGAGAGGATTTTATCCTGGATCAGTTTGGTCAAGTCTATCAGGTTCCTAACCCCCCTGCCCAAACACAAGGTTATGCATTCATAACCTTTCTGTGGGATTCAGCTGATTTTGTGGGATCATGTGGGAGAGAGTGAAAAAAGTTTCTGGGAGTTAGGACTTAAGAAATTCTCTTGACATCTTAGAGGTGACATGTTCTGATACAGTTAAGACTTTTGGTCTTGCCTTGCAGATTGTAAATCTGCTTTGGGCATCTCACTTTGTTTTGTGATGTTTGATGATGTGTTTGTTGACTTTCTATAGACTGTTTCCATTACTTGAAAATCTGTCTGTGTCCAAAGGTTGACTTAAAAACAACTGGAGGAATAAACAGTGTTACAAATTCTCTCTGCAAACAATTTAGAAACACTAACTGGTTTTGGATAACAGTCGCATCCTGCAGTAATTTGAGAAGGTTTCTAGCTGAGGGAAAAAAAAAAAGAGAATGTATAATTTTTTCCTTCCACCAGTAATTGTGAAGACTTTTGGAGTGAGATGTACTTGACTATTATGTACTGGGGACTCTTGGATGTGAGCAGAATCATTCACACCAGGTCCCATTAGGAGTTCCCTTTATGTCAAGTTGAACACATGAAGAGATGTGACAACTGTGATTTTGTGTAAAGATTGAACAAAAAAAAAATATATTTATGAAGACAACTATTGATAGAGGTATTAAACATCCCCATTGGAGAGTTGTCAAGCGCGTGCCTGCGAGGCTTTCACTGCAAGTCAGGGTGTCGGAACCCAAGGTGTCCCTCAGACACTCTTGGATGTTCCGGGTCCAGGGCAGAAGCCTCTGAGACCCTGGCAGGCAGCCAGAAACCCCTGTGGTTTTGAGTTTGACCCATGGAACAACTTACCAACTTTGCAGGAAGAACAAGAAATCACAAAAGTTTAGATATTATAATAGAAGTAATCACAAAGTAAAAGGTAGGATTTTTGAGTGCTGTACAGGGGGGTTTTAGGCCTTGTACAGAGGGGTCTGAGTTTTGTACATGGGGGTCAGAGGTTCTAAGATGGAGGGATTTGGGAGTGCCCTGTCCTCCTCCTTTCTTCTTCCTATTCCCCATGTTTTTAGTGATGTTGGCACTCACAGATTGGTTTAGAGTAGAAAGCCACTGTTCAATATAGGTGATAGGCATTGGGGAAAAACTATAAACATCTAATATGTAATGTGTGATATAAAAGATGGCACCAGCCCCTTGGGCGGGAGAGACGAAGACGAAGGGAGATGGAGAGAGACGCAGAGGGAGAAGGAGTCAGAGAGAATGCCAGGGAGTGTGTGTGCCTTGAGATAACGTGCAATAAACTGCCTTGAGACCAGACGACTGAAGACTGCTGAGTCTTTCTTTGAAGGCACGGGTTGGAGGAGAGACTTTACCACCACCCGGAGTCACCCCATTCTGGGGGAAGACTCTGGCAGCAGGGAAATGTTTCCTAACAAATAAAGGCTTGTTCATTCTGGGGGAAATGAAACAAAGAGAAATGAGTAGAAATCACCAGTGGCGCTGGGAGTGCTTTTCCCTGAGGAGCAGGAGCACCCTCTGCATCAGAGCCCATCCACAGGGCCAGAGCACTCATTCCTCCCTTCGTGGCTGTTAACAAAACTTTCCACTTCAGCTTCTCACGCTGTGATGGACCCGAAGAGCTCTGCCCAGGCTGCTTTTCCTGCCTGTGTGCTGTGTTCCTGTTTTGGTAAGAGGCAGTGGGTAGTGGGGAAGGCAGCTCTCCCACCTCAGAGCTGGCAAGCCCTTGGGCTCAGGATTGATGCTCGTGGCTGGCTCGCAGTGGGAGCCACTGGAAGCAGTGACAGAGACGGATGATGGCACGCTGGAGCCTGCCAGCTGGAAATGGCAGGGGCCCGAACGGGCAGGAATGCTTTCCTCATCAGCAAAGCTTGAGTTTTGCCTCCTGTGAAGGTGGGGCACTGGGGAATGGCTGCCTGGTGGAGGATGTATTTTCTTTTGTCTTCGCATTTTAGATGCGAAGTCTCTAACCACACGTCAGGGCTGCTGCTTCTGCTGTCACAGTTGTGAAGTTCCCATTGATTTAATGGGAAGAAGTCAAGAATTTCAAACAGTTGGATGGATGAGAATGTGTGGCTTTTTGATAAAATACTGTTCCTCTTAAACAGCATATCTCTCTACAGTCAGGAATGCAGTGCAATACATTAGTGAATACATTTCTGTATGCATGAAATACAAAATCAAAATACAAATCACATTATGGAATTTGCAAAATTCTGAATTAATCGTTCAGCTAATTTACCAAGAGAAGATATTTGGCTTTGTCAAAATCACTTCTTTGTATTGTGATTTAAAGTACAAGACAGTTGGTGTGCTAAAAATATTAATCAAGTGGGATTCTTTTAGATTCCAGCCTCTATAACTTACATCAACATGAACTTTGAAATATTTCAGTGAAATATGTACCATTTGTGTGCTATTAATTCTAGTGAATGTTATACAATTAGAAAACAAAAGCATTTGGCTGTGTGATTTTACTAATAGATGGAGTCCAACTTTCAAATGATCAATTTAATAAACAAATACGTAATTAAAGAGATTCTGTAGCACATATTTAATCTAAAAATAGTATCTCCCAAAACAATAAAAAGGCAGCAGCTGAGCTTCACCAGCAAGTATTTGCAATAATTTTCTGTGTTCAAATGTAATTTTGTCCAGCTGAAACTTAGGTTAGACTGTAGAAAGCTATGTACACCCTGGTGTTTTTACAGCTCTCATTATTCAGGATACAGCCCTGCCATTGAGAAACTTAATGCATTATTTGTACATCAAGGCTTTATAAAAAAATAAATAAATGTTTTTTATCAGTTACAAAAAATATTCACCAGTGGCCCACACATGTTTTGTTACAGAAGAATAATGATAACCTGAAGGCTTTGTTTTTATTGCTTTTGGGTTTGTATTTTACAGAGTCTTCGTGGTCCCAGTTTCATTACAGCTAAATGCATGAAAAATGCTCCAATTAGCAATATATGGAAATGGTTTGCAAATGGTTTGCTCGTTCCCTGTAATTTAGGAGTTTGCATAAATTACTGCATTCACAGGACTGAACTTCCAGCATGCCTGAGGGCTTTGGGTCTGGGCTTCTGGTTCAAATCAGTCTATGCAATACCTTAAGAGAAAACCTGTCTTTTTCTGCCTTGTTTTTTGGTCTTGATGTATATTTTCTTTCTGTCATACCTATATCTCTGTACATATATATATATATATATATAGAGAGAGAGAGAGAGAGAGAGAGAGAGAGAAGAACTGGGAGTCTGTTCTCTTTGCATGCCTTGAGAGAGCAATTTGCAAAGCACAGAACGGGGAGATTTATTTGAAAACATATGGAAACCATGGGGGTGAAGCCTGAAGAGGCCACGTGGCCCAGCATGGGATGCTCCACCTCAACCTGAACAGGAGCTGCTGCATCAGGCTGGGTGACCCCATGCTGGGGCTGGCAGCCTGCAGGAGCTCAGCTTAGTGACCAGGGAAATCTGGCTTCCAGTCCACTGTCCACAAAGCCAAAACACAGAATAATTTTGCTGGTTGCAAGTTGTGTAATCAATAAAAAAAAGACACATAAAGCAATGAATGACAGTTACACGTTTCATCAAAAAAAATAGTATTGACAAAAGAAAAGGCACGTACATGAATTTAATTGAATGGATGAATTGAGTTGTTGGCGTAAATAATAATTGATGCTTTTAAATGTAGGAGGTCTGCTTTAAAACTCTGTTTTAAACAACAAGCTACCAAGGCATGTGCAGTGAAAAGAAAGATTGGTGCATAAATAAAGTATTAGAATTATGTAAAACCCCTGGAAGCTCTTGTGTCTGTAGCCAAAAGAATGTTTGTTTGCTGGGCTCAAGCTGAACTGTGATTGGAATACTTAAATTTTAGCTTTTCTTAGGCTGGTTTTCTGTAAGTAAAGCTCATAATTCATTTAGAGCTTAAAATAATTATTCAAATAATGCAGTAAATTATTACGATCTGAATGGGGTTTTTAAAAATACTTTATAGTTTGTGTCATCTCAGCTTAGTTCATAAGTGTTATGTATTTTTTATGAGAGCTGAAATGTTCTCTTCTTAAGTGGCAGTCTCTTGCTCACTCTTTAATTTTGAATTAAGAGTTATTTTAATCAGATGCCAGTTCCTGGCAGATTTGTTGAGCTGAGGAGCTCAGTGTTGTCCTCTGCAGTTGTGTTTGTAGCTGTCTCCCTCCAGTCCCCATCTCTTTATTCTTCTTTAGTGTCCAGTGGTTGCACAGCTCACCCGTACTCCTATTTTGTCTTCCCCCTGGATATGATCTTTTCTTATCACCTGCATTCAGCTGAGCTCAGGACCTGTCTGGGTGCAGCTCAGGCTCCTCACTCAGGACAATCACTGCCTCTAGAATTTCTGATAAATACCCCTCAGAGCTTTTCTAGGGGAAGGTGACTCTCTAAGAGTAGTATTGATCATTACTTCCTGACCTTCTTCAACCTATTCCTGATTTAAGTGAGTTGAAAGGATCACTGCTACAGATTCAGCCAGCCTGCTGAGTTTCAGACCTGACAGCTGCAGACTAGAGAAGTCATTTCCCAGTTTTGGGAGCTCTTCTTTGATGTGCTGCCCTCCTGCCCTGTCTGAGTTGAGCTAGCCTTAGTCCCAGGCATGCTGGAGCCTGGGCTGGGGACAGTGGTGACACCAGTGTGACCACAGGACAGGACAGGCAGCACTAACACTGCACAGGTGCTGCTAAAGCAGAGCCACCTGAGAGCTCAAAGGATTTATTCCATTTCTTTTTGAATAGCTCATTTTACTTCGTACAAAGTGTCTAAAGATAAACACAGAATGGTGAAAGACAAAGATTACAGAAACAAAAGACAGCTGATATTGCCAAAGGAAAACACAGATATGTGAACACCATGGTTTCAGTATCTGGCCACTCAAGGGGTGGGCACAGTGCACCCCAAAAGGGTTAATTTAAAAGGTTAAGTTCCTGTAAGGGCTCAAGTGAATTCTGTCTTCTCTTTTGTTTCTCTATTTTGTAAAATTTGCCTGCCATATAAGGTCCACAGAATGTGGTGGTGGTTGTAGAAAATGTATTTTTAGTGAAGATGGACCAAGCCACAGCTCTGTGTTATGGAAATCCTTTGGCTTTGTTAAATGAGAGATTTCCTGCTTCCCCTGCATCTCAGTGGAGAGCGTCTCATTCATATTTCATCGTGCTGATGATTATGTTTGCAAAGAAGTCTCTTTGTTTAATGATCAATCAGGGAATTTAATTCATTAGTTTGAAAGCACTCTGAAGCACAATAAAACATCATCTACATTTTACAAATAGAGCACTAAAATAGGAAAAAGATGCAGTTGCTTGGTCACATAAATCTGTGAGCAGCAGAACTCGGATTTCTTGAGTCTCATCTCTCTGCTTGCTTCATGAACCGTGGCCACCTCATCACTGTTTGGGAATGATAAATGCCTCCCATTTATAGGCACATATGCATGTTCTGGTCATGCAGTAAACAAAGGGGCCTTTCAGTATTAATGAAAGTATTCACAAGAGGCCAAGCCTGTGGTCCTCGTGCAGACAAAACTCTTGTGGGCTTGTGTCAGAATTCTGCTTTGAATGATTGCTAGACCAAGCTCATAATGTGTGTTTAAACCTTCTCGGGGGAGGAAAAGAGCTAGCATGAAACAAAGCAGAAGTGAGGGTTTGGTTTGGTTTTTTCTTTCAGAATGAAAAAGAATAAATGTAGCATCACTATGGATGAGATCATATGAGAAAGCCCCTTGCAAGAGAAGTGAGGTGACTTTTGCTGTTCCTAAAATGGTTTTCCTTTAGGTCACTGAATGAGTTTTAACTTTCATAACTCATCTGCCCAGTGGCTTACAGAAGACACATTGCTTTTATTTGCTCAAATATTGATGTAATAATGTAATGGCTGCTACTTGTCATGATTATCCTTAAGATAAAAGTTTAGTGAAGGCTCTCACATTCTGTGTTTCTGCAGACACATTATTTGTGCTTTGGTTTTGAAATTTAGGCTTCAAATCAAATTTCTCAAAGATCTTTTCCAACATAAATGATTCTATGTTGCTGTGATTAATTCAGGTGCTGTGTTCTCCAGGCCACTTTAAACAAAAAAAGGACTGTGGACACTTTTAAAAAACAACCACACAAAACTCCCAGGCTTTACCAGAAAATCATTCTGGAGGTGAAGGTACCTCAGAGTGCTTTGATAATACAGAATTTAAGAATAATTATGTCCATCTCACCTCTTCCATCACTCCAGTGGACATTGCATTCTGAGGTGAAATAATCTCTCCCTCTCTTCCTAAAGGCAGATTCATAGCTGCTTGAAAGAAACCATAGTGTTCACATATCTGTGTTTTCCTTTGGCAATATCAGCTCTTTTATTTCTGTAATCTTTGTCTTTAACCATTCTGTGTTTATCTTTAGACACTTTGTACAAAGTAAAATGAGCTATTCAAGAGGAAACAGAATAAAATAAAATAAAATAGAAAATAAAAAATTAGGCCATGTATCATAAAGTACTTTCAAAGAGGATATAGGGAAAGTTTATTCCTTATCTCTAGATTTTGGGTTTAGTTTAATTTGATGGTTGGGTATTTGGTTGGGTTTTTTTGGTAATTTAAACACACTCCAAAAAATTAGCATTTTTGAAATACCAGGTGGTAAGCTTCCAGTATTCTGATTTTTTAGGATGACATTTATGGATGTGTGTGCTCCAGCATAGGTGGTTCATTGACTTTTTCAGTCACCCAAATATTTATGCACATGCACACATCCTGTCAGTTTTGAGGAGGGATTTCAGTCTAGATGGACCAGTATTTTTGAGCAGAAAATTGTTTGGTGAAGGATTTTCCAGTCAGCTCTAATCTTGCATATGTGAGTAGCTTTGAAGTCACTCTGGTTTTGGAAAAGAAATACCTGTCCTGTTTAAATATAGAATGCTCCTACTGAAACAATCTCTGTCCAAAAAGGAATGGGAGCCAAATTCAACCAGGGATGATTTCCCTGTTCCTAAAGGTATCATAGTTTTAAATTGGCATCCCTGGTCCCATTAGTAAAGGTGTCAACTTAAATTAACTATTAGTGCCGACAAAGTTTGAAGTAAGAGTTTTATCTCCTGGGAAAGAGAAACTCCCACCTTTCCATTCCCATTTCTTTTCTATCCTAAGAGTACTAGAATTAAGGGTATCTTCCTTCAACTTCCTACACTACCAACTCATGTAAATTATCCACAGTATGTTAGGGTGTGAGATAATGGTTTTATCCTCACATTTCTAGAGGACATCTGTAGTTATTTCCTTACTTAAACCTTTTCAATTATTGTCTAATTGCACTTTAAGCTGTAGTGCTGGTAGCCTTGAGACACTGGGGATGCTGAAAAATGCTGTCAAAGATTATTAAATACAAAAGCACCTCCTCTGGCTCAAGAAGTCCCTTTACCACAAATACCTGGAGTGTAGGGAAATATTTTGAGGAAGCATCAAAACCCATTTGTCTTCTTGCTGTACTCTTTTCAGGCAGAGGCAGTTACAAAAATAGTCTCGAGTAACAATAGAATCTCTGTGGATGTCTGGTCTTATTTTATGAAATACTTTTTGTAGTAGTTCTTACACTTGTAAAGGTATTGCCTATGAAATATTATCCCTAAAGAAGAAAAATAGCTTTGCTTCAAAGTGACATTGAGAGTAAGCAGATGTAAATGCAAAATGGATGTTGAGTAGAAAAAGAAAAGTAGCGCCAGAGGTGTCAAGTCCCAGTTTGTTTCTAAAATTAACTGGTATTTTACGTGATCAGGGCCATGTTTCTTATGCTATCCACCAGTGGTGCCCAATATATGAATTTTAATAGGGTAATATTGAACCAGCTCAGGTTTATGATGTGAGTTACTCTTCCATTTACACCATGGGGGTCAAACCCAGGTGTGCATTCATACTTCCAACATAATAAATCTGAACTTCAAAAAGATCAAATCTGAACTGGAGACCAAGGGGTCTCCTGCCATCCCCATCTTTTTTGGTGACAGAAGGTTGTGGATCTCGCATGAGACTTGATTTTGGTGGAACTGCAACCTCCTCCTGTTGTTTAAATGTGTTTGACAAATGACTCTCATGCTAATCAAGCACCAGGAGGCAGGAAGGAGGATATCAAGTGAGTCTTTATCAAACCTGCCAATATCTCAGAGTGAGATTATTTGCTTTTTCCTGGAGCTATAGCAAAGAAGTCTGAGGACAGTGAGAGAAACATCTATGAGGAGCCTAGATATTGCTTTCATAGATGCAGATAAGGTAATACTGTATATTATTTTTCATTGTTTTATTGTGTAAAATGAGTTTTACTCCTTCATTTGTAAACAAACAAGCAAAAAACCCAAAATGGTTAAATTAAATATGAAATGGATTTTCCAGATGACCAAACCATTCAAGTAGCTGGAATACTAGATCCAGTCTTACAGAGCTCAGTACTGGTATAACATCTTTTTCTTTTTGTGCCCTTTCTGAAACACCATGATTAATCAAGGTGTTATTTTCTAATAATTTCTGTGCAAAGTAATTTGCTTTTTTCTTGTCTCTCAAGTGACAGATTGCTGAAGTTGAACCTCTGCTCAGACACCTCTTCCACAGACAGTTTCATATTTCAGTGAACATTTTCCTGGCCTGGTTGACTTGATTTATAATAGCTGAGGTTAGTGGGAAATTAAAAATTAATTAATTTCAATGAATGTGTAATCAAGCAGAGTGGCCTGAGCTCTGGAGGTGCTAATAGGTCTCTCCTGGCTGTCCCTCTCCAACCAGCTGAGCCTTTAGGATGTGGAACATCCCAGCCTAGGCAGAGGGTCAGGGTTTTGGGGCTGGGTCTCAGGTTAAGGTTAAGGAAGGTTAAGGAAGGAAGTTTGACAGCTTTTTAAACACATTAGTGCGACAGGGACATCTCAGTGAGTCATTGGAGTTAATTTTTGGTACCTGATCTTGGTCTCTGTGATGCTGTGGAATGCTCACTTCTATCCCATGCAAGCTACAACCTCTTTCATGGGAAAAAAGTTAAAGGAAGCTCATTCAACAGTTCAAAGGGCCCCTAAATGCTCAGGGATCTGAAGTATTTGCAGAGGAATTCATCATAAATTTGAATCTGTTATCTAAAATATAGAAGTCCCCTTCATATCAATTTTTATATGGTAGGGAGATCATTTTCTGTAAACTGCTCCTTTCAAATGGGAACATGGGAGAAATTAAACACTGGTTCTTCTCTCTGTTTTTCCTGTGAGAGAAGAAGAAATGGATAGAAACAATAACTTCAGTGCATTACTGTTGATATGAGACTAACTCTAATCCTTTCCCAACCTTAACAATGCAATGGCTCAGTGATTCTAGCAGCACAGAGTTCCAGAGTGCATTTGTGATCCAAATTGAAGTGGGAAGAGTAACTCTCACTCAGAATGATGCTGGGCTTTCATTATTGGAGCTGTGGCTGGTGGGAATCCAACCACAGCCCCACCTGATCAGCTTTGAAGGTCACTGAGCCTTTGAAGGCTCAGAACAAATGGATGCATTATTAAATATCTCTCCTGTCCTCACACTACACTGCATTTGGTTATTTATTTAAGGATCTGTACAGAGTGAGAAAAGCAGAGGAGTAGTCTCATGTACCATCCCTTCAAAATTCTCTTTAGTTGCCAAAATATGATTTTTGTGTGCGTGTGTGTGTGTGACTGCACACATGTAAATATTTATATGTATGCACACATAAAATTTCTCAAAAACAGTTGAGGGATTTTCTTTCTGTTGAAGGAAGATAGGTTAGTTGGAACAAAGCTGTGAACAAAGATGTTTTACCTTTGCCAGAGCTGTTGCATAAAAACCATAAATAGCATTTTTTAGAATATCACTGTGAAGTATTTTCTAGCATGTTGTACCCTAAACACTGATTCAGCTGTAATAAAACATGGCAAATATAAATCTGTGCATTTGAAATTTTACTGGAACTAAATACTCAAGACGTAATTTTTTCAGAGTATCTTAGAAGTAGTCCAAGAACTATAGTTTGAAAACAAAATGCATAAAATACATAATACTTTCTTTTATTTTGGACCCTTTTTTCCAAAGGTTGATGGCTGACACTTAGATTGTGACTCCCTTCGATTTTGACTGGATATTTGTCATATATTCCTGAAAACAGAAATGTATTATTTTTTAAAAAAGATGTGCTAAGGAGTAAGAGGAATTTAAATAACAAGGATTTTTGGAATGATTTCTCTATATATGGTCACTAGTGAAATATTTAGTCCATATTAATTACAATACAATGGTCGTTAACTGTAGGGCAGGGACAACTTTATCTCTTATTCCATTTCAAGAATGCTCTTGAACATAAAATGAGTATATTTAACGTGAACCTGACCGTAATGGTTTGGATAAAACTCTCAAATTCATCTGTTTTGAGGAGATGTGGGAGTCTTTAGGGTGTTTTTTCATCTCCGGTGCCGTTCCCAGGTGTCATTCAGTTATTCCCAGCGATAATGAAAGATTTATGCATCGACAAGTGTGGAGGTGAAATTGTGGTTAAAGCAGTGCTGCAAGTGATACTCCTGATCCCAGTAGGAGCTGCTGCCACGCTTGCATTTTTTGGAAGGTTTTGCAAAGTTTCCCCTCGTGAATAACCATAAATTATTGAAGTGAGGCTTTTCTTGTGGAAGCTAATGTCACCTCTTCTGGCCTGGAGATTTCTGAGCTGCATAATAGAAGTTAATCCAGTACATTTTTTGCTCAGAGGATCTGAAAGGCTTTTATTATATGGAAAAAAAGAGGATTTGCAGGCTTATGAAAGAAGAACAATTACCATCAATTAATAGTTTGAGTGCTTCTTATTCCTTTCTCCCACAACTTTTTTAACAAAGAAAGGAATGAAAAAAACCCTACCCAAACAAAGAGAGGCAAAAAAAAAAGCCCCAAAACTTTTCAGGAGTCAAAGTAAGCCTTAGTTGCTGTGATTGTGCTGTAACAGCAGTTAATCTCTTGAGAGCTGTGACATGGATTGAATTCATCAAAAAGAGAATGTGTGTCAGAAATGACCCCATGTATAATGGGCAGAGATCAGGTCCTGGTTTCATGGTGTATTAAAAACTAAATACCCACAGTTTCAGGTCCCACATATAAAGAAAAGAGAGGAGATTACTGAGTCAAACAGGGATGTTATAAATAAGCACTTGCCTTGATTAGCCCAGCACAGGCTGCACTTCCAAATATTTGGGGCTTCAAAAGCCTTTGCTGGTAGATTCTCAGAAGGAAAAAAACCCAGAGCACAAAGTGCAGCTCATAAAAGTTTGGTCTGTCTTTGCAGGGAATGAGGATATAGTGGTAGCTGTAAGAAATAGTTGAATTTCAGCTGTTTTTTTTCAGTAGCACTTAAAAAGCAATGGCTAGATCCTACCCTGAGCCTCAGTTGTTTCCAAGACAGGACTATCCTCAGAGTGTCATGCACACAGTGCATGTATGTTTGGTTTTAACAGGTGGGGAAAATGAATTTATGATCATCTGAACTGTATGGGGACTTTCACCCATAGATTACATTGATAAAAAACAAACAAACAAACAACCCAAAAAGAGACAACCCAAAAAAACAAACAAAAAAAAAAACCAAACCAAAAAACACTAAAAAAAGGAGGAAATTTGTTGATTGTATGCAAGGGTGGTTTAAGATGTGTTCAGGATATCTCTGATGTATCAAAGTAGTTTGTAAATGTGGTTGTAAATAAGATTTTTATTTTTTCTTAACCTGTCACTGGCCTGTATACAAAGCTATACATGCAGCACTTTTGATGCTACAAAATAGAAATAAGAACAAGAGTTAGGTCAGTCAATATTTGTTCTTCTGTCAGTCTTTTTGGGGAAATTTTGGGTCCAACCCTAACTTACTGTTGGCTGTTTCTCCTTTGGAGACATGATGGGCACAACAGAGCAGTTTGTAAAAAGCAGACAAATTAACAAATGGAGGTGCTTCTTTTGGGGTTGATCCTAAGAGGAATGTTGAGGAGAGGCCTTTTCCCACCACTACAGGAGCTGGTCCCTGAACCTACAGTCAGCCTCCCTGCTGTTGTCTTCCCCTGTTGTATTGTGATTTGTTTTGCACTAATTTTATTTCGTGGGGATTAAAGAGTTCATAGATGAAAGAAATCGAGCAGAGAATGAAAGATGCCTTCTCCAGAGCATTCTGGTTACTTGTGGAGTCCCTCAGGGTGCTGGACCATGAGGAGCTTCCCCAGGTCATCCTCATTTCCTCCGAAGATGAACTGCAGAACGAATGGAAGGTGAAATGGGGGAGAGATGAGGTGGATATTAAATCTTTAAACTCTTTCATATCCTACAACTATTTGCTTTCCTGCTGCCTGAGAGTTAGGTTTGCTGGTGTGGAGGCAAAGGCTGTCAGAGGAAATTGTGGGAGAGAGACAAGGAGTGGAATGATAATTGTGGGTTCCCTGTTAACTGCAGTCATTAACAGCTCAAGGTCAGCACTAATGAATGTTTCCCCAAGGCTGGAATGAAAATTGCCCAAACCACTAAAAAGCTTCTCTATGGCCACAAGCAGGGCCTGGGCACACGTGGTTGGAGATGGAAGAATGAGTTGAATGAAGTTTGAGTCTTCTGGGGTCACCAGGTAATGCCTTCACTGAGCACAGCCTGCTGAAATCACAGGGCACAGGTAGGGTTTGCTGATTTGCCTCGTTTTGCAGTTGTTCTGTTGTACCTTTGAGAGGAAAAGTTGCCTCTTTCAAGGAAGGTGGGGGTACCTTTGGCAGATAAAAATATACTGTGGCTTTGGTATTCCTGATGTTTGGGGTGGGGGGAGACTGTATGTGGAGCAGCAACACAAACATGAGAAAAACTTGTGTGCTTTTTGTGTAAAAAGCACTTGTGTAAAAAGCTTGTGTGCTTTGGAGTGTAAATAGCAAGTGCAGAAAAGAAGGAGGTGAAGTATGATAATTTCTGACCTTGTAATTTGTCAAACTCCCCCATCCATAACATTTTTGCACGGCTTTACTACCTTGTGGAGATTATATTTTGTTCAGATACCGAGATCTTCCTGCTCAACCTTTCAAGAGTAGTTGACCTTTAAAAAAATATTTAAAACAAAATGCCAGATGAGAGTTTTGTTAAGTGAAACTCTTGCCTACATCCTTTTCCTCAGATATTATTCATTGCTTAAACATAGTTTATGCTCTCTTGCTATTACAACACATCCAGGTTTGTTGGAAGAAGCTGAGGAGAAGAGTGGAAAAAAAAATATATAATCCAGACCCCAAGACTGCTCTTTTTCTGTGGTAACTAAATTGTAAATGGAACTGAGTAAAACATGTAGCAGAAAATTAGTAGAAATCAAACTGGATCAGTGGGAAAAAGTAACCTTATCCTCAGAATGCCAAATTCTGAGTTACAGAAAATGTTTCAAGGCCTCCAGGAGTAATTTAAGGAGCTGGTGAGCAGCATTATTGTTTGCTTTGTAAATGAGTTCAGTTGGCTGTTTGCTGGTGTGGGAGCTGGAGTTCTGGGCAGGCAGTGTGCTGTGCATGGACTGAGAACGTGTAATTAATTATCTGCGCTGATTTCATGCAGGGGATAAATCAGAAGGGAAGAAATACATTGGAGGAAACAATCACAAACTGGACAAATGGGGAAGGAAGGAGGGAGGGGAAGCAAAGGCCTGGATGACCTAAGTCTTTCCCATCTCCAGCTTCTATGAATCAGGAAATAGGCTTACTGGGGCCTTGGGATATTCACATTAAAAAAAGAGGAGTCAGCAAATCCTCCGTGAGCAACCACACTGCAATTCCCAATGGAAATCCTGGAGGAGGAATGATAGGGGAGGAAATAAATGTCAGGAACTGCTGGGCTCAGGCCTTGGCAAGCCAGTCACAGGGAGGGCATCAGCAGGACACTTTCAAAGGTTTCTGTGACAAATAATGGGAAAATACACTGCATTTTTAATGTGGTGCCACAGCCTGAAGATCTGCTTTGGGACTGCTGTCTGTGTCCAGTGAGAATATCCTGGTCTGTTTGGCTCTGCTTGTTTTTATGGGCTCTGGTTCATCTTTAGGCAGCTTTGATGAAACTTTCCTTGCTGTTACCTGGGGCCTTACACGAGGCTTTTTTTAGTACCTGTTTTAGCTTCTTAGATCTGACCTGTGATGTGGGTTTTGTACCCATTTTTGAGCAGGGAATGCTCGAAAATAGAGGAAAGCGAAGCAGGTACCACGCTGTGCTGGGGTGTTTGTTGTCCTTTCTGTCCCTTTTGCCTCAGCCTGGGCTGCCTTTGGTCTCCCTCAGTTTTCTGGGACACAGAGCCATCCCTAACCCTTTTTCTATCCCTCTGGGAGCCTCCTGGCTGCAGGGAGAAGGAGGCATCCTGCCTGTCCAGAGGCAGCCTCCAGGCTACCTGTTGGACTGTGGCGCCTATGGAGAAGGAAGGAGGGACTTAAGTGCAAGACCCAGGGGTTTTCTGGCTGCCAGCTGGTTTCTTTTTACAGATAAACTGGATTGCCCAAAGCCTCATCAGTCAGGAATGTGAAAAATCAAAGTGTTCAGGTTTCACTGCTTGTACACATTGATTCTGCACCTCTTAGTCTTCAGTGGTTTGCAGGAGCGTTGGTGTGAATGTAGGGCATAATTCTGGTATGAAGTCATTGATTGCACCAGTTTCAAGGTATTTTATAAGGCCGATCCAAATCCCTGAATAAAACCAAAAATGAGGTTGGAGAAAATCTCTGATGGCTTGAGAGTTATGTGGTCTGCATTTTGACAGAAGAATTTCACCCTCCCTTGTTTCTCACAGCTACTCAGGGCTGATTCCACACCCTCCAAATATCAGCCTGTCTTTGTTAAAATAGGTGAGTAATGTTCTTCAAGTGGATTTATATATTTTACTCTGCAAAGAACTTTTTAAAGAACCATTCTCAATATTTTATTTTGGTTATATACATCTATAGAGACTGTTTAGACATTTTACTGATTTCCTACATGGAATGAAGCTATGAAGTCCATTCAAAAGCAGACCAGCATGCTTATAGCATTAAGTATTTAATTTCAATTGTCTCATAGTCATTCTAATAATTTAAAATTTAAAAAAAAAAAGTAAGGAAATCCATAGCAAAAATTTCTAATTACAAATTTAGAAATGTCTAAGCTAGAGATGAAGTAAGACCTATTTGTTTTGTCTTTCTCAGTGTTTATTGCTCCTACTTCCAGTGAGTTCCAGTGTAATTCTTACACCTGAAGCTGGAATGGGGCAGCTTTAATGCAGGAAGTTGTCTTGCTGCCTTTCTCTCCATCTAGAGCTTGGCAAAAATGCCAACATTTCTGCCAGCAGAATCACTGGAAGGAAAACACTTGAATCCCTTCCCACTGCTGGTATTAACTAGGCTGAGTCAGAAAAAGCCCTGCCAAACCCTGCTCTCTTTCACTCCCAGAATGGCACGGAATTACTCGTTTTTTGCTTGTGCTGAAATGCTAATGGCCAAGCTGCTGTTGTTTCAGAAGAAAAGTGCTTTATTGTCAAGGGTTTGAGCAACTCTACCAAATCCCCTTCCCATATTCTACAGATGGTTTTGGTGACTTTTTTTTGGCCCTCGGTATTCCATCCCCACAAAGGAGCTAATGTTCCCCATTGTGGTGAGAGCACTGCAGTTTGCAATTTAGTTTCTCGTTGTGATGCCCAAAAACACGATGGGCTCACATAGGGGTAGAAAGAGGAAGGAGCTCTATCAGGCCTCTCAGCGAGGATGCTGTGCCTTGCATCATAACTTTTCCTGGTCCCTTTTGCAGCTGTTTTCTCCCTGGTTCATAGAATGTCTGTCTGCTGCTCCTTTTCCCTTTCTTTTTCCTGTACAAATGTTTAGGTTTTAAGCATATCTGTAAGTTAATAATGACTGAGATAACAGAGGAAAGCTGTGTAATGTTCCTGGGCCTTGAATTCAAGAGAGGAAACCTATTTTTAATATTTTTGCAGGTGACCCCTTTAACTGTAACAAGTGAACCTTCCCCTGGAAGAAGAGTTACTTTGCTAAAAAGATGTTTTTCAAAAGGATCCACAAAGCTCATGGATAGGCTTTGGCTGAGGCCATCTGTGGGTAGCAACTTACTGGTATTTTCTTTGATCACCCAGCCACATTTTCTATTCCTAAAAACACTGTAATCTGTCTTGGGGGGTGTGTGAGCAGGGGGAAAGTGTGGAATAAATAATCAGGATCCCTCTTTGGGAGCATGATGTTCTAAAGTAAAAGTTGTGCAATCATTGATACTGAACAATGAAAGCTTTGGCTCTGTCCAAGGTTTTTGGGAAACTTTGTTTTGGAGTGAGAAGAAAAAAAAAAAAAAAACAGAAATGTTTAGCATAAACAAATGAATTTAATTTTCTTTATTGATTTTCTCTACATTTTTCATAGAACAATCCTTGATATTACTAAGTGAAATGAGAATATGAAAATCGTGGAATGTGACCATTCTTCTAGATGGCTTTAGCCTTTACACAGTGATGCTTGCATGTAACTCCAAAATCTGCTGTTTGAAGTCCCAACAGGGCTTCCCAAGGGCTAATAGGATACTTTCACTATTGTAAATGGGATATAATCTTACATGTAGTCACATGGAAATTCCCTTCAGGACCACTGGACATGGGAAGAAATGTCTCTTTTTCTTTCTTTTCACCCCCCTCTCTTCATTCTGGGTATTGTTCATAGTGAGTTCTAGATTACCTTTTTATTGAAGGGACTTGAGAAGCACTGCAAGACTACAGACTCTGCTTCGTGCCTAATTTAGGGAGGATTAAATGCAGCACTGGAAATCTGTTCTTGTGCATCCCTTGCAGCACTGAGCCGTGTTCAGGAGGCTGCCATTGGCTCATGGGCTCTGTCATTGTTTTGAGCAAAATCAGTTTGAACCCTGTGAAAGGAAAAGAGTTCTCTGACGCTCTCACACGTTTCCTCCACTCGCACTGCAGCGTGCTTTTGGATTGTTGAGCAGCACTCTCAGCTGGCTGCCATAAATTTCTTTCCTAATCCAGCCTCACTCCTGCAAATTCCAAGTCGAGATCTGGCCACTTGTCCGAGCTACAAGTGAGGAACAATGGGGTTTTGTGATGGAAATGCTGACCCCACCCGGCCTACAGCCATGAGCATCCTGTGCTGCTGGAAGGGCTCTTGGACGAGGTTCAGCTGAGCCACGTGCCACCCACCCTTCCTGGGTTATTGATCAATTATTGATCATCCTACCTGCCCCAAGCTGCTGCTTACAGGGAGGGCAAAAGGAGAATGAATGGAAAATTTTGGGGTTTTTTTAGTGGTTGCCTGCCAGTGCTGTTGTATGTCTTTTATACCATGTGATTAAAGCCTGAGTAGCAACACATGCAATGGTAACTTGTGCTCTTCTATTTTTTGACACAGTGGTTTCACATGTAAATTTAAAGAAAAAAAAAAAAAAAAAAGCACGAGCTGAAAGCAGCAGTGAAGGGTAGAGACCTAGCTGGACTGCTTGGATGTTGTTTTAAAAAAGCCTTATTTTTTAAGTTTGATTAAGTAAGAGTGAATTTTCCTGAGCTTTTTGTGCTTGGTAGGAAGATTTATGACAATAAGCTAAATGGTGCTCTCAGGAAGCCAAAGTTCCCACAGAATTCAGGAAATCATGTATTTTTTTTCTGCAACACTAAAAAGAGCATTCTGCATTAAAAGGCATATCTGTAGGTCACTGATGTTCTGAGGGAGTGCAGCTGTGGTACTAATCCAGACCACTGTAATTTTACTCCCTGTTAGAAAAATAAAATAACCAAAGATAGATTTACATATATCTGGGAAATACTTTGCAATAATTTTATTTATTTTAAACTGAAGAGTCAATCAAGACAATTAATTTTTATCTGTAATCTTTAAATACTTCTGTTGCTTCCCCACATACTGTTTCCCAAATAAGCGTTACAGTTCACATCCACTATGAATATTTCAATAGCTTTGTTGTTCTTCTCTCCTGTCATCTGACAGGTCTTTGTTTCTTTCTCTTTTTTTTTTTTTTTTTTTTTTTTTTTAGTCTGAATTAAAGTATTTGGTCTGAAATTTATTTCTTTCCTCAAGCAATTACAGCTGAGTTTTTACTGGGTGCACTTGTGATGTTGCTGCAGCTAATGGCCACGCTCTGTCCCTGACATTTAACAAAGTGCAAGCACTTAAGTGAAATGGAAACTCTGATTTAAGATACGTTATTTCAAGCTTGTTTTCATAGTTACTGTTTAATTTGCAAAATGTGAACGTGGATTGCTACAGGGATTCCAGGAGATCATGTTTTGGCTAAAGCTGTAACAGCAGCTTCTTTTCCATTATGTGCTTTCTTTGCTTATATTTAGTGAGCATTGCTTTGGAAGATTAAACTTGCAGCTTCTAAGGCAGTAACATTCTTTAACTGATTGTCCTATGAACTGACCTTTCTTCCTTTGGAATTTTATAGGCTGGGATTTGTTGTACAGCAGGATATCAGCAGGCTTGGCAGCTGAGGGTCATCCTTCCCTGGGAAAAGCAGCCCCTTGTGTTGAAGGGAAGGTCCCACTGTGGATTTTCTAGCTGAGGTATTTTTGTCATTGAATGCGAGGCTACAATTTGAAATAATCTCTTAAGAAAATGGATAGGAAAAAGATCAAGGGTTAGTTCATGAGCCTTAGACTTGGGCTGTGTTTCATCCCAGACAGCTGTGAAAGTAATGTTTGTACACAAAATAAACCCCAAACTTTTCAAAGCTTCAGGTTGCTTATTTTTGAGCAAACAAGCAACACTGGTTTAATTTAGAAAGACATGGAAATTAACATCTTTAAAATATGCAGACTCATCATTTGCAGATGAGTAGCCTTTGCTTCAGCAGGAAGGACAGGAGGAGCTGTTTAAAGTGGCATTGAACTCACATCAGAGGACCAAAGCACTCGTCTGGGGGTTTGCATTTTCCTTAGCAGTGAGGTAATGATTAGATGATGAAATAAGAATATGAGCCAACAATTTCTCAAAGCAAGTGTTTGCATTAATGTGCCTGTCAGGGTTCCAAGACTGTGGTTACATCTCAGAAAGTGATAATATTGCTGGCAAATAGTTGCATTTAAAATGATCACCTTCTCCTGACTCTTTTTAAATTATGGAAGCATTTCCACATACCTTGTTGATTTTCACACTGAGCTTTTTACTGTTTTGCAATAATGAGCTGTCAGCTTTTTACAATTTCTTACCACTTCATGTTTCAAATATGGATCTTTATTTCTCTACATTCTAAGGGCCTAAGATCAAAAGGAGCTTCCTTTTTAATCTTATTCCTTTAACAGCAACAGTTCAGTCCCGTTTGCCTTTTTCTTCCAACTGTGTAAGACCAGAAATTAAATACCTGTTTAGTTCATCTGCATTTAATACTAATTTGCAGTAGCAACATGATAAAAGACAGAAGTTTTTAAGCAGCAGGGGGTTTAGAATTGTCTTGATCCCATCTGAATAAACCCTAAATTAGTGGGATTAACACAATTGGATCTGTGTTTTACCTGGTAAAGACCCTCTAGGGGATAAAAATGGCAGAGAGGAGGGAAAAAAGACATTCATCTAGAATAGCACATAAATATATGCCTTGCCCCTTAGGATATAGGTACGTGCTTAAATTAAAGTATATTTTAAACACACTTCCTGAATCAGAGCTGTAGAGAGCAAGAGCTCCTGCAGTACATAAATAAAGGTTGAAAAACAAGGAGACAATGAAGTCAGGCAAGAACAGGAGGAGAATTCAGAATTTTTTAAAACTATGAATAGTATCTGTTATAGAAAGAACAACCAGTCATGCCAGTTCATATTTTCAGAGCTTTGATCTAATTTCAGGGCATGACACTTCTGTCTGTCCTTTTCTAATGGGGAAGAAGGTGACTTGTCAGTGAAAAATGGTTTGCATTGAGGAGAAGGTTACAAACCTGAACTTTTGGTAAATCTAAACACAAATTGGAGAAAGAAATTCACAGCATGAGGGTTTTTTTGGGGTTTTTGTTTGTTTGTTTTTTGTGGGTTTGTTTGTTTGTTTATTTTGCTAGCCAAATATAATTGATGTTCAAACATTGATATTCTAGAAGTTTCAGCTCAGTTCACAAAGTTTGTAATCTTTTTATCTGTGAAGTGTAGCACCACCCTATTTTTCTAAGTAGCTGCTTGTGCTTCACTGTACAAACAGCAGCAACAAAAATATTCTCAAAGGGTACTTGGTTTTGCTTTTAGAAGCTTCATGCTGGGCTTATACTTTTTATAGTGTGTTTTTGTAACAGCACCCTTTAATTCCCCTGAAAGCTTTTAAACTGGACTCTGTCAGCTTTGCTGCTGAATGAAGATCACCCTGAAGACAGACCTGTGGTAACTTTTCTTGGCCACCTTTCCCTTTTTCAAGGTGTGTTTCTAATCCCAAGCACACTGGAGCATGATTCAAGACATATTGCCTGATTTTATTCCAGTGCTCTGCTGGTTGCCCAGCAGTATCCAGGCATGCCATATCTCTGGAATAAAGGCAGCAGTGAGCATGTGGTGGGCTCTGTAGGTGGTTTCAGGTTGAAGAAGCTGCCTTCCTTCAGGTGGGAAGTCAGCCTGTCAGGCTGAGTTATGGGAACGTGATTAGTGTACCAAGTTCATTAAATGAAAACTTTTGCAGCTCTGTGTTCCCATTGCTCCCTGTTTGTTCCAGTGAAACAATCCAGTTTTTCATTCACTGAGTGGATTACCATGTGTAGGCCCAGCAGGAGGACATTCCAGATTCCCCATTGATTTCCTCTGCCAGAAAGTTGTTTTGTGATTCTGGTTGGTGTCACGTATAGAACCTGTATTATCTGTTGTCTTTCGCCATGGTGGATATGAGCAAACTTGTGTTAGGATAAAATGTGGAAGAACAGCATGTAATGACATGGATATCTCATATAATGATATCAATATCTCATGTAATGGCATGAATATCTCAACCAAACTATTACAGTTGCCCTTAAAGTATTTTGCTCAGTACATTTAAACATGATATATTTGTAACCCAAAAGGTTACGCCCCATCAAGTCATCTTTTAACACAGAATATGATTAAGATTTGATAAAGAAGGGATGCCCTAACTCCAGATGTTGCTGTCATTTGCTGTTTTGAGCAGCTCAGGAGTTTCCCAGGTGAAACACAGAGGTAAATGTCACTTTCTGTCAGCCAGGAGCTGACACATGGCACCTTTATCATTGCTGTTTCCTGCTCTCATTCATAAACAAATCTTTCCTCAGTGATTGCAGTCACTTAGGGATTGAAAGGGCTGCAGGGTCTGGCATCACCCTTTGAGGGGCTCTGTGATGCACAGAACATGGTCTAAGAGGTCATTCCTCCCACAAGTGCTGTCTTGTGTAGTTTTCAGATTTCCTTTTTTTTTTTTAATAAGCAGTTTTATTAAAACTAAAACCAAACTAAGGAAAACTATTTATGCAGGCTTTCAAGGGCACTTTGAAGATGTTTATCTGGCATCAATATTCATTAGGAGTGAGTTGCCTTCAGTCCATTTTGCGCCTCTTAAAAGTCAAAGCCTAAAAGGTTTCTGAGGAGGGGCAAGATGCTTTCTGTTGTTATTTATTTATATGTTTGTAACTGGGAAGAGTGACCTTCTTCCTAATGAAATGTATCCTTTTCTGTTAAGATAAAAGTGGCCATTTCTGACTAAAAAGCAAACTGTTATCAGTCAGGTAGAGATTCTTCTCCAAGCAGTGAGCAATATCCTTAAAAGGTTGTGCAGACCTGTCTGCTACAACAGCTACACTCTCCTTGTCTTTCAGGGACAAGATGGAAAAGGTCAATGAGGTACAATAGCTGTACTCTAATATTTACAGATAATGTACCAGATATGCCTAATTTAGAAAAGAAACCTTGTGAGCTTTCCATCATTAATTCATTTTGTACTCTGCTGTTAAGCAGATCTCCATAGATGATTGGTGGAGGGCTTAGAGATTAGTTTAATAAATGCCTAGGCTAAATGGAGCTGAAAATTCAGAGGAATGGCTCAATTTGCTCAGTGTTCAGTGAAATAAGCTGGTGTGTCAGCCAGTTGTACACATAGGATTTTTGCTAATTGATCACAAGTCACATCCCGCTGTTTCTTAAATGAGGGCATTCATCTTCAGGAGTGTCCTGCAGAAGTGCAGAGCTTTATGTGCAAAAGAAACGTCCTCTACAGCACACCTGAGGGGTGTATCATGCCTTTTAGGTGCTACTGGCCCTTCTCATTCATTTTTAGCTTGAGCTACATTTAAAGCCTTTTAAAACCAGATAAGATGCCCACACGTGAGTACTGAGTAGAAACTAAGAGAAATCTAAAAGGTCCCCCGATCTGTAAATGCATGAAGTGGCATTAAATGCATCACTGAATAGCATTACTTATGCTATTTATTATTCAGTCTCTGAAAATGCTTTTGGAATTCTTTCAGTACAACAATATATTTCACAAAAAATATATCTAGAAAGTTGAGACCTGAGTAGAGGGGTGAGTGTTGCATCAGCCAGCAGGTCTGCATCCTCACAACAGCAGTGCAGGGGGAGCTGCTCAGATTTAATTCCAGATCAATAAGAAGGCTGCCAGGGTCTGGTGAAGCAGACCAGGGACACATTGTCATCTTGTCTCTGCTGCCTGTTGTACAGCTCACACAAATCAAAGCACTTCAGCAGAGACAAGCGATGTTTCTATCGATCTCGGCTCAGGGAGCTGTCCTGGAGGCAGTGATGTTTTCCAGAGTGTCAGGTGTCTTTGATTTGGTTTCAGATGGATTCTGAGCCCCATCAGGGCAGCTGTTTGGAAGGGCTGGAGTTCACCTCCCTTCCTTGCAGGAGTGAAAGTGGTGGAATGCTCGCGGTGTGGTTTTGATCAACAGTCTGAAAGAGGAACCAAGTAAAATGATGTAGGAATTGTTGGAAACCACAGTGTCAGTGAACCTGACCCCTTGGTTCTTCTTCATGCCGTGGGCATCCAGCAGAACTCAATTTTAGAGTTTAGCCTCAAAAGCAGCACATGCAAGTTGAGGACAAAAATTAAAGGTGGGAAACAGTGAAGCTGTGTTGGTTTTGGGAATAGAGTGCTGGCTGGTCATTCCATCACACACTGCTTTTTCAGCAAAGGTTTTCTGGCTTATCATGGTCTTCCACACCAGTTAAAAAACTCTTTCAGATCTTAAATAAGTGAGTACACCTCTTCCAGAACTTCTGTCAGAAGGAGGATGAACTGCAGGAGATCAGCCTCCAGGGATAAGCTGTTTCGGGAATTTAGGCATAACTCTTTGTTCCCCAACTATGAAACAGCAAACCTAACCAAACATCACTTCAGATGATATTTCTCTCAATAAAAATTGAATTGAAGCAGCTTGAGTAAAGGGGAGGTTAAACAAAAACTGAATCAAAACCTTATTGGAACAGTTATTTGTTTTCAGCACTCCAAAGCAGTTGATTTTTATGGGGATTTAGATTTTCGTTTTCGAAGTCTTCAGCACACAATAAAGGCAGTTAGGCCTTCACCTTGAGTTTCAGCTGTGAGTTTCTTACTCACAGAATAAAAGAAGTCTATAATTTAATATTTACCTGCTGTCTTAATATTTTTTATGTTCCAATTACTACCTGCTATGTTGATGTTCAGATTCTGGTGTCCTAAGAAAACTATTGAGTGTTGTAATGTGCTGGTAAGGGAAAAGGGAAAAAAAAAAGAACCTATAGAGATCCAGGTGGGACTGTGATATTCACATGCTATGCATTTTATATCATTATAAACTCCAGGAAGAAGAGAGAGAGAAGGGTGTGACACTGGTAATATTTTATAAGCTGCTTTGCATTCATTTTGCACTGTTTTCAATAGCTACATGTCAAAGAGCACAAGAAATCCAGCTGAGATCCCAGGAGCATGAGGCAGGAATCCTGCAGCATGGAGTTTAGGAAGTGATCTCTAGGAAACTGATTTTCATATGCTGTGCAAGTTTTACAATAGCTGAAATGGAGGGTTTGATTGACACTGTTTCTTCTTGACTCCTTATCATTGGAATTGCATGTAGGAACTGTTGGATTTTGAAGTGTGTGAGGACATCTGTCGTGGTAAATTTATTTTTGAACAAAGCCTCTGTGCCAAAACGGTACAAAAATCTGTCAAAGTATAGTTCTCATAAGTTATGTGGTCTCTACCATTAATAATGATTATTTTGATGGGCACATGTTGCCTTCAGGACACAGATACCAACGTTGTCATTGTTTTTTGGGGAGTTTTTGGTTTGGTTTGGTGGGGGTTTTTTATTTGTTTTTTTTATTTGTTTGGGTTTTTTTGTACTGCCTTCTAAGGTCATTATGTTACAATTCCAGCCAGAATGAAGAGCCATTCCTTTTTTGATTCACTAATTGACTGATTTTCTGCAAGCACTTAAATTCTCCTGGAGTCTGGCATTAAATATTCCTTGGGTATTTCCTGTTTGCAGCCAGCTGATTTTTGTGAGCTATTCAAACATCTGAAGCTAAGCTGCTGGCAGTGGTTAGTGCAGCCAGCTTCGAGTGCCTCCAGAAACCCAGTTTTAGCTCTAGCATGTAGAAGTGATAAAAAGGAGGAGGTGGTGAAAAGAGAAGGTGCAGCTGGCAAGTGGGAATAGAGGCTTCTTGGATCCTTGGCTCCATCTTTGACTGAATGCATAACCTTAAAAGCATTTAAGGAATAGAGGCTTCTTGGATCCTTGGCTCCATCTTTGACTGAATGCATAACCTTAAAAGCATTTTTCATCCATGAGGTGTCTCAGCTGCCACAGACACACAACAAAGCAATGCCCTCTTGCACAAATGTCTCTGAAAGAGTGACAGAAAATGCAAAGTGGCTTTGTTGCAGGTTTTAAGGCCTCATCCCAGCCCCAGAGTTCTCAGCACCCAAGCAGTCTCGCTGCTGCTTTGGTGAGCAGATTGTCTTCGGTGCTGAAGTGTTTATGAGGGGCTTGCTCTTCTCAACTCACATGGAACAAAAAATATCTTTTCTCCGCTGATGGTCTGCAATATCAACTGCAGTAATTCCATCTCAGCCCTCTGTGTACATTTATTTCCCTTCAGATGTCTGTGGAGGCAGTGGAGCTATTGTTTTTTTTCAAATGCTGAAGACAAAAATGACTCTGTTGGACACAGATTTGAGAGGGACGGGCGTTTGGATTTTACAGCATCTCCTGCATGGCACGAACCCAGAGTGCTTTAGAGGGAGCAGTGGGGATTCCATGGAGCTGGAGATGCCCAGGGCTGCTGCTGGAGGAGTTCAAACCTTGTCTCCTGGGTGTGGCCACAGTCCAAAGGGTCTGAACATCACTCTCTGGCAGGTATTCATAACCACGTGTCACGGATGCTGACAAGGTGATATTTAGGCACTGAAATACGCTGTTTAATCTTTCTTAAATAAAGAGAAGAGCATGGAAAACTTCTTTAAAGTGTAGGTGACACTGGAACAGGTTGCCCAGAGAGTCCCTCACTGGGGATATTCCAGAACCCTCTGGACACAGTCCTGTGCCCTGTGCTCTGGCCCTGCCTGAGCAGGAAGGCTGCACCCCATGACCAACTGTGGTGCCCTCCAACCTGACCCACTCTGGGGTTAATTTAGTAATAAATGGAGCTCCTAAAATTGTTGCACTTAAAAAAAAAAATATCAACAGAAAATATCTACTCCAATATTATACATGAAATCCAGTATTTCTCTGAGTTATTTATTTAAAGCCCTTTCCAAATTTATTTCTTAGTTATGCAATAAGATGCATTAGGATTTCAAAATCCTAATAAAATTTTCACTGTCTTGTGAAGAAGAAATTAGACTGACAAGTAATTGATGCTTCATTTTAAAATTAGAAGCTTACAAAGCTTAATTTGAGGACAATTTCCATTTTTGTATCCAATATGCCATTTTGAGAGAGAGGTTTCTAGATGGAATGTCAGTCTGACTTTGGGTTTTTTTTTTTTTTTTTTTTTGCCTCTTATAAAGAGCAGGGTTGCATTGGCTTGTGTTGTCTTGCATCAGAGTTGTTCTGCCTTAGAGGAAGTTTTGATGACTGTGAAAACTCAGGGGAAAGAGAGAGAGGGAACAGAATTGTTGCTTTTTATGGTTGGCTCATAACTTGGTGTGCCAAGTTTAGTATTACTTTTGTGTTCTATTTTCCAGATTACAAATAAAAGGGAAGTTTCTTGTTCCTGAAGCTCTAATTAGGCTCGATTTTACAAATTATGTTCTTTAGATAAAAGCTGTGAGATGCCTCATGTGGACATGAGAAAAATTGTTATGGACATGAGATAATCCACTGTCTATTCCTCAGGAATTTCTGATTACCCAGTGTATCTCCTTTATAGCTATTCCTTCCAGCACCTTCTCCAGTGATGTTCAGCAGGCTGTGATGGTTCAAAATTGAAAAATTAATTGACATAAATGCTATTAAAATGTTTTTTAAAGTTACAAGTGTATTTGTAAACAAGAACATCTAAAACTAGGTGGGAAATTTTAAGCTCTAGTTCTTGGGAAACTTTCCTGTTACCAGTGAGTCACAATACTGATAAAATACTGCAGAAGAGCAAAGAATGGTGTTTATTTTCTTGATCAAGTCCTGGTTTTAGTTTTGTAATGGCTAAACCACTGCAATTGCAAATAACTTGAGTTGAACAATAATAATTTTTAATTGTATGGATAGCCTCAATATAGTTTATTTTCAACATGCATCCCAGAGTCTTCTCAATTTGGTTCCCAGGTTATCCTGCAGGAGGAGAGCAAAAGAGAAGGCTTAGCAGAAAGTAGTTTTTTGCTGCTGTCTAATTGTAAACTTCTTAATGCATTTCTTGAGATGTGGGAAAGTTTTTTACCATCTCCCTAGGCATTTTTATGATCAATTTAAATATTTGATTCTGGCATCCTGCTTGATGAACATCCTTTGTAATTTAATATGGTTGAGATTAGTATCTTCCACTCATCAAAGAGTAAAATCTTTTGTGTTTTGTTTCTCTGAAGTGGGGAGTGTAAGATTCTAATGTGAAGTGTGTCATAAGTGATGTTTTTGGGGGAAAATTTTTTATTTTTATTATGAATGTCTAGGTTATCAGTTTAATAATGATCTTATGGCATTTTTCTTTTTTTCCCCCTTTATTTTATTCTTACTTTAAAATATGAGAAGTAATAGTCTCATGGATAAATCCTTTGTGTGGTTGAGTTTTTGGCTCCCTGGGATCCTTTGGAGTGCTGAATCCCTCTGGCTCTTCCCCAGTTCCCTGCCTGTGGTACCAAGCTCTTATGTGGCTGGATAGCAATGGCTTGGACATTGATAGTGGTGTGACTGAATGCCATTTCGTGTGATCTGTACTCATGAGCTCTATCTTCTCTCTGTTTCTGGGGGGTTTTTTGTTAGGTTTTTTTTTAATTTTATTTTTTGGTGTGGGAGCATATTCTTAGCACAAGTAATTTATATGAAATGCAAATGTGCCAGTTGTCCTGGCACTGGTTACCTTACATAACTCCACCAAATGGCCTTGATTCAAGAAAAAGCTCTGTTTGTGCAGGTGCTAAGTGCATTTTCAGAAGCCAAAATGTGAAAGTGTTTGTTGTACTGTCAAGAAATCATTCTTTTCACTCGCTCCTGCGATGAATTATAGATTTCCAAACTATGCTTGTGCTATTTGTGATGCACCATCTGCATTCTTCACAGCAACTTGGGCATGACCCTGGTACTGGTTAACAGAGGTTAAAAGGTTCTGCCTGTGGTAGCTGGGCTTCAAACAGGGATGGTTTTTGTGTGCCTTACAAGATGTCAGGAGCTTGAATTGACAGCTTCCCTGCTTGGGCTCTGACAGGAGCAGCTAAGCAGTTTTTTTATTTTTTTCCCCCTAGACCCGATAAATATGAGCAGAAGATGTCAGATTACAGGTGAGGCAGTGACCCCTCAGATGAAATAATTTGGTGTGGACCTAGTTTTAACAAGCAGGGTGGAACAGGGTTTATGTCTTGCTGGAAAGATCCAGCTGGAGCCACGCAGAGTTGATGCTCTGTGACACCAGGAGAGCACATCTTTGTCAAACCATGACCAGAAACCAGAGTGGGGCATGCCAGGGTCCTTCCCTTTGCTCCCTGAGCTAAGAAACAGCAGAGAATCTCTGGGCTTCAAGGGGAAAAACCCCCAGTATCCAGGTGGTTTTGTAGATTCCCATCCTTAGGAGAGAGGCAATACTCAAGAGCTGGCCAAAGATGCCAGACTTTCCCTGATCAAACATCTTTCTAAGCCTTTTCTCACCATGAATATGTTGATAACCACTGCAGCATGCCCATATGCTTGCATGAATGCAAAGAGGCTTACAAAAGCAGTATTTAGCAGCAAAGTGTGGGACATTATTTCAGACTTGTGACACTGGAGCTTTGTTCCAGTCTTTGCCACTGCAACTGCAACAAGTGCAAGGTTTTGTTTGTCTCCCAGTTCCTTGCAGAATAAATATTGCTGGTGCAGGCATTCAAGAATATAATCCTGAAAAAAATGGTGCTCAGCATACAAAGATCACTGTGTTTTCCTGCTCTGTACATTACATTTCATATTTTCTCTACAGGTTTTTAAGGTGGCCCTTTGAGGAAAGGTCTCTAAATGCCAACAGGGCACAGCACCACAGTGCCTCATTTCTGTCACAGAAAGCATTTTATCAGTTAAATACTGAACATACCCAGAATTGTGTTTGGCATCTGTTTAGGCAGATGTTTAGAATGAAAAGCATGTTATGAATGAGATGCCTCTCCCTCCATGACTGGCTATGAAAAATGTGTTTTATTAATGGAGGAAAAATGCTATTTTTTTATAAATCTGACAAAGTTGGATGATGTTTTGGGATTAGGGTATGCACATGTCACTGTGTGTGTGTATGGTATAATTTTAAGAGCTGTGTCACTGCAGTGGTAATAGAGACCTAAGGGGGAAAAAGAAAAAAAAAAAGAAATGTTTTGGGTGGTCTCTTTTTTTTTTTTTTTAATATATATTTTGTCATTCCTTTCAGCATTAAAGCCTTTTTTCTTTTCCCTCAGTGTCAGAGGCTGAAACGTCCCTCCACTGTTTGATTTATTGGATTGGCAGCCTGGCTGCTGTCACAGGTACAGGAGTAACAGTGCAGGGCATTTTATCTGCTCACTGGACTACATCAATATGGAATGGATGTCTGCAGGTCTTCAGTTCAGTATGATTCCCTCAGAGTGGTCTAACTGGGTGAAAACTCTCTTCTAATAGCTGAGAATTACTTGGAAACATTGATGTGTTTTCCATGAGGTTGTCACCATGCACCTTTTCCCAGGAAGATGATTTTTATGAAAAAATTTAAGTTCCAAAAAGCAGCATGCCATGCAATAGGTGATTTTTAAAGCAATCTTTCTGCAGCAGAGTTGTTGTTCTGGTCTCTCAGTGGATGCTTAAAATACCCCACAACCACACACAGGAGTGGTGTCACAGCCCAAGAAAAAGCTGTGAATATTTCTTCACTCAGAAATGAAACTGTGATGTTCCAGAAGACTTTGAACGTGTGTTTTACATGGCCTTGCTCCAGCTGACCCATCAGAGAGCCACGGGGTCTTTCTGGTGTAAATACTTGGTGGAAAATTAAGACCTCAGCTTAAACATCAGAAAACTTGTCATTATGTCAGATGTAAAATATGTGGTGTCAAGAGGTCTGCAGGAGTTCCTACCATTGGCTATGAACTGGGGAAAAGCTTTTAACCTCCTCTTTTATTTTAAGCCATTTACAAAAATATGGTGACAGCTCACAGCTATCATCTAAGGAAGGTCCTTAAAAAGAATTTTAAGGGTTTAGATCAGTTCTTTTTATAGAGACATTAAAAAATAAAAAGCTGTGCCTGTGCTGAACTGTGAGTCTTGTTGAGTTTGCTGGTAAAGGTTTGTATTTTAATACAGGAAAGCTCTGCCTTATCCCCAAGCAAAGCTGAATTCAGGAGTTGAATGAACTGGTTCTATCATTTTTGAAGTTATTTCTTGGGGGAACAGGTGTTAGGTTTTCTCTTTTGTACTCGAGTATAATTTTCAACATTTTACCTGTAATTTTTTTAAAAACAGATTTCAGCATATTTTTGGAATACGTGTATTGAGTGGGTTGCAATAGAATTATTTTTATAAAAGGATAAATGACTTCTCTCAAAGTTCAACTGCTTTCCACATGAAGTTTATCGTGCTTTTGGTGCAGGGAGCAAACCAACCCCTTGGGTGTTGTGTTGTGAGGAGATACCTTTAGCAGTTTATCTCTAGTGTTCAACTGTTGGCACTTGTCACTTCTGGAACTCTAATCCTCACCTTTCCCCGAGGAGAGAACATTTGCAAACATCCCAGTTCCACAACAAACTGTTTCCTTCAGCATCCCTCAGGCACTCGAGGGATGCCTGGCTTGGAGAAAAATCATGATTTTCTAAACCCACAGAGCTAATTATGCAGAACAGTTTGGTGCATATTCAGAGATGGTAATAAAGGCACTTTTAGCCCTGAACAAAAGCCCAAGCCTGGAGGAAAGGGGAGGAAACAATGGAATTTTTCACAGAATATTTGAATAATGAGATCAGTACAAGATTGCACGTTGAAGACACCTTTTAGGCAATTTAGGTACTTAGGCTGAAGAGCTATTATTAAACCACTGAGGACCTAGAAGTGCAATGTTGCATGAGATTATGTGCAAGGATCATTTCCTGCACTTCATAACTCTGGCACCCACTGGCAGCAAAGAGAAAGGAACTTTGTTGTGCACGGCGAAAAGTTTTGGGCTGATTTATGTGACGTGGGTGCCCAGCTGGCATGATAGATGAAAATATCTCTTCTCCTGACGAACTTCTTGTTGTTTCACAAGGGCTTTGATGTATTTTGAGCAGGTTTACAACCTGCCCTGTGACAGTTTCAGTGCCCAGTCAGTGGAGATGAATTGGAGATGGCTGGCAGTGAAATCTTAAAAAATGTGCTGACATGCCGGCTGAAACACAGACATATGATTTGATTGATTTTGTTTTGTGTGGGTTTTTTGTTGTTTTTTGGGGGGGGTTTGTTGGCTTTTCTTCTTGTTCCTTGGTGGATGTAGAGAGTTGCTGTCCCTTGAGGTCCCTCTGCTCCTTTAGTCTCGGGAGATGGGGGTTTTTAATTGATGTATGCAGAAATAAATCAGAGTCCCCTTTTCACTCAGCACGAATGCTTCTGTTACAAAGTTTGCTGGTTTTCTCTTGCTGGGCAGCTCTTTTGGTGTGGTGTGATCTCAGATGCTGGAATATGCAGTCAGCACTTTCTCATTTGTCTCTCTCTGGTGTTAATTACAAAGCCTTTGCAGCCTGCACCATTGCTTCTTTTCAACTGTGTTTAGTCAGGCTTATTTCTGAAACTAAATAAAGGAGAAGGAACTGAAGAATTAATACTGGCACCTGCCAGTGCTTGAGTTAATGAGCTATATGAAGGGAAGCCTTGAGAAATTTCCCTTTTTTTTTTTTTTTTTTAATGTTTTAATTACTTTGGTTGTCCTATAGCAGCAGTCAGCACTCCAAGTAGTGTTAATTTCTTTGCCACAAAGAAATCCCATAAAAAGAGCTACTTCCCTGTGTAGTTTTAACCCTTATATTTATCATAACCTCTGATGCAAAGAAGAAGAAAACCTAAGCATTTTTGCTTCTTGGAATTGCAGGGTTTCACCATGAGATTTTCCTCCACTGCACGCTGAGCATGAAGGCACCAACTCACCCTTCACTTTTTAACTAAATTTTGCAGTTCAAAGAGTTTTTCTTTGGTTTTGGCAATTTTTTTTAAATAGATATATGACTTACATCTGACATACAAGAACGGTTAAATGGCACACAGCAAGTTGAGCTGCATTCCTCTCTTGCTGATCACTCACACTGAGTTTTTGTGCAGGCTGGACAGTAATAGGCAGCAACTCATTACTGCTGCATGCAAGTGAGTGGCTCTCTTCAAAACATCTCTTGCCTGGTACATGGAAGCAGCTTTTTGAAAGCCAGAGACCAGCACTGTGCCTGTGAAGTCTTTGATCTTAGATTAAAATAATGCTCAGCGTGGGAGGGTGGAACTCAGAATGGTGGCCGGAGTTTGGGAAAGGTGACACGGGAAACAAGAAATACCAAAAGAGTATTTGGGCCAGATACTCATCAAATAGTGGCTTCATCAACCTAAAAGCCCTAAAGAGAGTGAAACAGCAGTCACAAGAGGATGCTACTTAGGAGAAAAAACACCTAATTAATGGAAGGTATCAGTATATCAGAGTGCCAAAATGGCTGTTTATCTGAATTGCCAGCAGGTCCCTGCTAACTCTTCATAAATGTAAAAAAACTCCCTTCACATTGTAGAATATTTGCCCAATATTCCCTTTATAGAGGCAGAAAGTACAACTTCCAGACTCCCTGTTTCTAAAGGTTTAGTATAACTATGCTGTGAGTACAATAAGATGTTCCTTTTCCCATGCCTAAAATGTAAAGCACCTCAAATTTCTGGAAAATTTTTTAGTGTCACAAAAAAAACCCCACACTGCATAATTTCATAGGAAAAAATGTTTTTTAGCACTTTATTTTTAAAATGGGAATTGCATATTCTGCTTTCTAATAATTATTTGATCACTGAAGATTGACTTTCTCTCCTTGGGGAATAGTTGATCTTTTATCTTTTTTTTTTTTTTTTTTTTGCTCTGACATTGTTTCTTCTCCTGTTTATAAGAATTACACACAACATTCTTATACATTAATGGTTCAAAAGTAAATAGAATTCAGTATTGTCATCATAGCAGCCTCTTTCTAAAGTACAGTGGTAATGTAATAAGGAATTACTGCATCAAAAGGGAAATTAATTTTCTCTGTATTTACTGAGAGTGGTTAATTAAAAGGAAGGTATTTAACTGGTAAAGATTGCATTGTTTGTGAGATAGCTCTAAATAAAAGGTTTGGGCTTTCCTGTGCTGCTACCTTGACAGCTTACTTTAGGATAACCAAACACACACAAAATAAATAATCTTAGGAGAGAACTTCTCCTGAGTTCTGTCTCATTTAATCTATCCACAGCCAGATTAAATATTTCTGCTATAATTCACCTGACTCTTTCACAGCATTTACTTGTTTTGTTCTTGTTAGTTTTTTTTTTCTCATTTTTCTCTAATTTAATATTGGTAGTTAAGACTGAAGCATCTCGCTGTCCTCTCTGAAAATAAGAATAGTGGATTGTAGTTAAAGCATTGGTCAATCTGAAGTCTACCTTTAAAGTATTTCTCTTTTTTTTTCCTACACTTTTTTTTTTTTTTTTACAAGGATCCAAAGTATCTTATTTATGACAATATTAGGATTAAGGGACATAATTAAAGGATATTAACTGTCAGTGGAGTTGCATCACTTGGGCAAAAGGAGGGCCCCTTATCTCTGTGTGGATGCATGAATAGCACCAGTTCAGCATCTGCCACGTCTATTTAAAATAATAATGAATTTAGTCCTTAGGAAAGCAGAAGATTAAAAGCAACAACAGCAGCAGCTCTTGCCAGGATTAGGGTAGGGAAGTGCTGCAGCAGCATTTCTCAGCCACTCTGCCAAGCCACTTGAGTTTTAGCTGGTGAGAACAAAGCTGTTTGAGCCATTCCAATCCCAGTTTGCCAGAGGAGCCTCCCAGGTCCCAGAACACGTGTGCTCAAGATGTGGGTCCTCACCATGGCTCACTGCTTGGTGCTCACACCCGTGGCTGGCAGGCAGCAAAGCCTTCCTGCTTCTTTGTTTGTAATAAACTCACGTCGTGGCAAGGGTTGAGAGTGAGATTCAGAGATATTAAAGGCTTGAAAAGAGCTTCTGGAGTAATTTTGCACTTAGGTTTGTGTTACTGCATGATAGTGCTGCTGGTTTGCCACAGTGGCTCTTTGTCACATCCAGCCCTGAGCCCTCTGCTTGAAATGACCTCAGAATCTCCTCTGCCAAATCATTACACTATTTGTTTTTAGTAGTTTCCTTTTCATCTTTTAAGATGTTAGCTTTAATTTCTTGACTACAGGAATTTTTCTCTTGCACTTGCCTCACTTCTTTTATGAACACTTCTTAGGCTCTTACAAATAATGCTAAATTTCAGCAATGATTTTCCTCTGGGTAGCTGTTGAGACCACTTTCAAAAATTGAGACTTTCTACACACATGCAGCATTTTGTTTAGTAGCATTTTCTGAAGGCTGTTCTGGAAGAGTTGGTGGCATTTTTAATAAAAACACTGTACACATGCACTTCACCACCAGGTGCTGGGTAGGTGGACCAAATTCTCCCACTGGATGAAAGATTGGACATGTCTGACAGCAACTTCTGTGATTTCCTAAAGACTTATTAACCATACATATGTACATATGTATATGTATATATATGTATATATATGGAGAAATGTGTAAAAACTAATAAATAAAATAATAAAAACAGTCTTCAACTCAAAACCAGAAATGTCACCACCTTCTCCCTAAGACAATGGTCTTTTTTAAAGTTTGGAATGTAAGATGATGTGTAGCTTCACTATTTCTGTTTCATGAAGCAATTTATAATTTTGTTATAACTGATCATATTTCTTGCTCTCATCCCTCTCTTTTTTAAAATTATTTTATAAAAATTCTCTTATCCATTATCAATCCCAAAGTTCAGCAGCAAAATAAACCAGAGAATGTTGTAACTGTCTTTCTTCTGTGCTGGGTCTTAATATTGGAGGCAGAAAATTAGTGGTAAAGATAATGAAGGGATTTCATTGCTTCTTTAGCTTAATTAAACATCAGATTGCTAAAGGAAATGAGCAGACTAATGCTGAAAGAGATTGTGTTAACTTTCTCATAGTTTTAGGATTATAAAACAGTAAATAATGGAATATATGCGTTTTTCTCCCAAATAAATTCCCACAACTAGTGGGAATTAAAGCATTAATTTATTATTTTTTATACATTTTAATTCTACACTTTTTATACATTTAAATTATACCATTTTTTAAATTAGTGCATTTTTTAATTTTATACAGTCCTCCATATATATATATATACATATATACATGTATATATATATATATATATATATATATATATATATATATATATATAGTCAATAAGTCTTTAGGAAAACACAGAAATTTGTTCTGGAAATATAATTGCACAGGTAAAAGGAGAAGAGCAACATGATGAGAACACAAATCAAATGTGATTTTTTTTTGGTGTGTTTATTCTGCTCTCTGAGGTACCCAGCTAGGAGAGATCAAACATGGGGAAACTGTCACAGGAGAAGAGCACTCAGTGCTCAGCTAAGAAAGCAAAGTGGAAAGATAGAAAACTCCTGGGACTTTTGGGGAAAGACAATAAGAATGGAAAAATGGGACAAGATGGGACTCAACAGTGCTGTTGTAAAATTCAGAAGCTAAATAATCAAACTACTTCTGTAGAGTTTGTATGGTTTTGGCCTCTCTCCAGGGTGTGTTGGGATTTCTCCACAGAAATGTTAGAAATGCCAGAATCAGTCATTTTGCAATACAGATTTTTATCTGTGTTTATCAGGAAATCCTGTTGGCTCATGTCAGTTTTTCCTTTCCTGCTGCTGTCCCTATTAGTGAGAACAGCTTTATTACATAATTGCAAACACATATGGGGGTATTATTCTGATTTAAGAAACTCTTGCTTGGATTCAGTGCTTATATTCTTGTTCAGCACATCAGCAAGCTGTCTAGCTTCAGATGAGGTTGTTGTTTGGTATTGATTTATTTAAGTTTCTGCTACTCTTGTATAGATCCTGGCTTAATTTCAGGCTAATTTGGTTTTAACTGAAATTGATGAAGCAGCTGTTTAATATAAGCTGATAGACATGACTGCTAAGCTAGAGATGTGCAAGCCTCCAAAAAACAAACAAAGAAAAATCTCAAAAAGCTTCTTATTATGTGTGCCTTTGAAGTAATTTTTTGAGCTGCTGCAAGGGGGGGTGGGGTGGTTTTTCTTATTGCCAACTATAAAAATACAGAGCTTCAGATTACATTGTGAAGGTATAGCTAAGAAAAAAATATCAATGAACAGAGATTCTTTTTCTGAAAGAAAAAAATAGACCTTATCTAGTTATATTGGTGTGATTCTGTGAAATGTAGGCACTCCTACAGATGGGGGATCCTGCCAGGGGTAGGATGGGGACAAGTAGTTTTCTACTCCTGTGTTCTCTTTCTCACAGTGAAGAATCCCAAGTGCTTGTTGTCTGTGGTCTGTTTGTGAATATTTAATAATTCAAAAGAAATTTTTATGGGTTTTAAAGGCCCATCCAAGAAGCTCCTGGCCCCTGAGGTGGCCCTTAAGGAGGGGCCTTACTGTAGAACTGCTAGAGTGGGCAGGGTGGGGTCTGGAGGGGACTCCCACTCTCTCCCCAGAGGCAAGATCAACTTTAACTACTTTTCTCATGCTGCCTGGGTATGTTTTTCCCGTTTATGATTTGTTCATGCTCCCTTTCACCCCTGGAAAGAACCCTTTAAATGTTCCAGAGGAGATAGTTTTTATTTCCCCCACTTCTTTTGTATTTTCTGTTCTCTTTACCCCTGACTTAGTCACTGCTTCAGTAGCTGAGGTCTCTTCGAGTCAGATTTGAATCCTGTTTTCCATATGTGGGCAACAAAAAATGGCCTGTACAGCAACTTTTTAATAAATTTTTCCATTATTCTGTATACTAATTTTACCGGTCTCAAATATATAATGAGAGAGATAAAGTCTACAGATAAAGCCAAGCCTCTACTAATCTCTTTTCACCGCTCGAAATTCCTGCAGTCAAAAGCAGGCAACGTAGAAGCAAATGCAATTCCAATTTATTTTAATGGGAATTCAGGATTTTCAGATTGTGGCTGATTAGAACTGCTCCTGATACCAATTCGTTGTAAATTATTCTTGTTTTGCATAACCCCCAAACATATTAATTTGCTACTTAAAACTGCTGCTGCCTGCTGCTAACAATTAGATAACCAGGCTGTCAGCCCAAGTTTTTCCCCGCTGAACTTGGCAGGGTTTAAGTGGCCCTTTTCTGCCTCACCTCTGGGAGTCCATCCCCAGAGAGCCAATATTAAATTTAGCAAAAATGAGGACTGAATAATCACATGGATTCTGAGCTGCTCATCCAGGCCAACTCTGCTCCTGCCTAAGTTGGAACCGTTTCAGGAGCACTTACGAAACCGAGTTATTTTAGTAGGCTGGAATATTTGGCTGTGAAAATAACAGAGTCATTTTTTCCTGTATGTTGGGAGGGACATCACTTAGGTATTGCACACAGCTTCAACTTTTTACTTGGACTGTGGTATCTTAGTGCAAATGAATGTTGAGGTAGTAGGCTTATTTGAAAAGAAAAGAAATTAAATGACAAAGTGCTAATTAAAAATTTTTAGACTCTCCTCCTATTGTTGTTTCATGATTGTTTTCTACTGTTTTCTTTATATCCTTAAATATTTCCTTCCCTCTGTTGATGGTCCTGTAGTTAATTCCATTTGGTATTTGTTTACAGGCTTAATTTTCAAATTGTTTTGGTTGTAGAAAAGTTTTCTGGAGCAGAAATTACCTAATCAAAAGTAGCCCTTGGAAGGGCCAAGAGTTTCTGTTTTAGACCTTTTTTCAGAGAAAGTTCTCTGTAAAAACGCCTGAAGAAGTCAAAGGGTAGAAAAAAAAACATGGAGAGGGAACTCCACTGCATCCTTTCCCACATGTTTCAGATGCAGGGGGAAAATGGGTTGGGTTTATTTGGTGATTGCTGCCATTACAGCTGCCTTAAAATGGTTGGTTATTAACTATACACAAGGAATCCACCATAGATAAGCATTCCTAATTTCTGAGGGATTTTTTTCCCTTCCTCTGCTACTTTGGAGGTTTTGTGATGCAGGTGCAGAGGCTTGGGATAGTTGCCTTAAGCTTGTGAGGTGATTCCTTTGTAAACCAGGAGTTTTAGAAGAAAGGAGAATTTTAATAGGAGGAAGTTTGGTGGTTTTTTTTTTTTTTTTTTTTTTTTTTTTTAATAGAACACCGTTCTTTATTAGTAGGTGAGCTCTAACCCCTATTCTGATTTTGTTGTGCCATAGATATAATGGCACAATGTAGAAATTGCTGGAATGAGTATTTTACTGGCGGCTTTTGGAGAATGCATGGAGCAGGGGGCAGGAAGAGATTTTCAGTATTAAATGCCAATCTAGGATTTTATTATGTGATATAAAAACCTGATATTTTCAAGAGGGTTGAAAGAAATGCTGACAGCAGTTTCAGTTATTTAAGAAGTCATGTCTGTAAAACCAACTTTCTTTTCAGGGCATACAAAATATTTAGGTATACAAAGACTGACAGGTAGAAATCATCCTAAAAGCCACAAGTCTGGAATTTTTGCCCCTGGCTGCTATGCAGCTTGATGTAAAAGGTGAATTTATATCATTATTTTGCCCCCTGCAGATTCAGAGTGAGAGAATTGAAGGGTGCACAGGAAGTGCTCCACGTGTCCCCCCCTTCAAGCCTGTAATCATCCACTGAGTTTAGAATTTACTGTATCTGTCAGGTGTTGTTAATCAATAACTAAATATTTGAGGATTCTTGCCCCAGGTATGGGATATTGAGACAGAGCTGGAATAGTTTTGAGTGATGAGCCATCCATAATTTTTTATTCTCAGTTAAATCATTACAGTTTATTACCTGCACTGGTATTTCTAAAAATATCACTCATGTCCCAATGTCAGTGTGATACTAGAACAAATATTTGGAAATTAGATAAATTTCATGTTAGTGAAATGCCATAAGGTCAAAAGAGATTTGGAGAACAAAAAATTTCAGTTCATGTCAGGGATTGACCGAAACAATAAAGTTCTGTTATTTTCATATTCAGTTCTTTTAATCTCCCTGAAAATCTTCCTTCTTCCTCCCCTGCACTGCAAGATACTAAATTTACACTAAAACTAGAGGTTTGAACAACTGCTGAACTTCTCATTTTTTCTCAGTAAAATCCTCTTAGAGCTAAAGAAAGGCCAAATTGTTTGTACTTTTGTGTTATCAAAATGTAGCAGGGGAAATGATCCATAAAATGTTCACTTTGTAAAGACTTCACTGGATTTTTGGATGCAGCTTATGTTACATGGAAAGAGCTCTGATGGAAGGTGTACAAAGTTATATATAGTGTGGGAAGAAAGATGATTCTGCTTATTGTCATTTAAAAATACCCAACAGATAAAGCACAAGGGGAGTGCCACCAAGCAGGCAGGGCAGAAATATTCCCCACTTGCAGAGTAACAGGGAGGACTAATCTGATTCAAGCCAAATTTACAAGCATTGCCTCACTCTTTTCTAAACTGGGGCTGTTGGCAGCTGTTAAATCAATTGTAAGCATTACAGCTCTTAAGTTACATTATTCATCAAGAATAACAAGCCTGCTTGCTGCTTGCCTCTTTCAAATGCTTGTTGCACACAGGTTTAACACAGTCTTCACTGCAGCCAAGAGAAGAAGTGGAAACAGGGCAAAGAGTGAATCTTAATGCAGAAGGAAAGTTTTCCTTGTTAGGGAGCAGTTAGAAAGTGCAAATAAGTGTCCCAGTTCACAGCTGGGCCTGAGCACAGCAGCTCAGAATTCCTGTCCCAAGGGGCACAGAGCAGCAGGGAAGATGGTGATGGTGCTGGGGGCAGCTCCCTGTCCCTGGCACTGCTGGCCATGCCTTGCCCAGATAGGGCTGTTCAGTATTTATTTAGCAGTGCTGAAGGAGGGTCACTTTTAATTTATAAGGGGGGAGCAAGATAAAGCAAAGGGCTGTGTGTGCCATGCCCTTGGCACCAGGTGGGGATGTGAGGGCTTGGTGTGAGGTGCTGGATCTGCAGTGCCGGGTTTGTAAACTGTGGGAAGCTGTCACAGCCTCACTTTGTGGTGTCAGGGCAGCAGAGCACAGCACTGATGGCATTCGTGTTAGTGGGAGATCATTTCAGATTACCTGGGCTATAATGGGACATTTTGCTAATGCATTTTGACAGTACCTTCAGAATACAGTTACACTTGCCTATCATAATCACTTGTTGTATGTTTCTAATCTGACACACAGGACAGGCAGCAAAGAGAGGAGGAAGGGGGAAAAAAAAAAAGTAGAAATGCTTTAGTGACTTACATGGACATTATTACTATTACACTTTAACTGGGTTCCTGCCTGAAGCACAGAGCCTTTTATAGAAGAAAAACTGTCCATGGGATGCTCACTGCTGACATACACCCTTATTCTGTGGGTTTGGTGGGGAAATGAGGGCTCATGAGCTGCTGAACCATGGCTTTGCAGAAAAACACAGTTTAAGGAACTTCTTCTAGGGTTATCTTCTAGTCCAGGGTTATCCCAAGCTGAATCCTTGTCTGCCTGTGGTAGGCATTTCGTCCCAGCACAAGGTTGGGAGCTCCAGCTGTGGCTGGAAAGCTTCTATGGGATCTCACCAGCCTGCAAAGCTTTTGTGTCAGGTGTAGAGATTGATGCATCAGCCCTGGGCTCTCAGAAATGCACCTGGTTAGTAGTGAATGTGAGATGTGTAACTGCTTAGTCAAGGACAAACCTTTTTCCTGTTCTCCTCTCTGTATTGGCTTTTAAAATGTAGTATTTAGTGAAAAAAAGTCTTGATGATGTGTGTGCTACAAGCCAGTTGTCCCAGTCAAAGTTATATCAATAAGCAGGAAATTATTTCTGTTATAACTTCAGTTTTCAAGAACAGATTTTCTTGACTTGATTGCCTAAAATTGTTTGGGTTTATCTGCTGTTTTGTACCATTTGCACCAGTTTAATGTGTCCAGCATTCTTTTTTTTTTCTCCTGGATTCTTTCTAGAAACTTATCCTACAAAGAAGAAAGATTTTTTTTATTGAGATTTGTAAAATGCAATACATCAGAGTCTTTGTTTTCTAAACAGCTGAGATTCTGCCCCCCTTGGATTCACACAGGTAGCAGGCAAGTGAATAAGAATGCTGAACTGTGGGATTTTTTTTAAAAAAGTACATTTAATTGGGTTTTCATTCAGCAGATAATTGCTTACCCTGCAAACCCAGATATTATTAATACATGCACACAAAATGCATCCTAGGTAATTAAGAAATGTATTTTTAAAAGAAAAAAATACCAAAGAAGAAGAGGCAAAAGCTAAAGCACACGATGCAGAAATGCACTTGAGTGTTCAGATAGTTTTGCAAAAGCCTTTCTTTTCAGCTGTGAGACTATTGTCAGCTCACAGATGTCCCCAGGGGCTGGAACTGTTTAATTTTCAGGCTTTGTGCTGGAAAGATGAAAATGCAGTGAAAAAGGCACATGAAGAGAAGAGCATGTTCTGACAATGATGAAGCTGTAATGTTTTGGGTCTTCTGTTTAAAGCTTTTCTTTGGCAATCACTGAAACCTCTCTGCACATGACAAGATCTGTTTATATGTTTAATGGCTTTAGATAAAATCATCCTCCTTTTGCCAGATTCTGACAGCACAGAGGTATTTGCAGGCTGGTGCTCATGGCTTAGGTCTACATTAGCAAGGAGTGTGGCCAAATAGGAGCAGATCAGTGGCTGGAGTTAAGGACTCTGTGCCAGTAGCATGACAATTTAAGCATTTAAGTTTCACTTCAGAAAATCTCTATCAGGTCCTACAGACTTCCTGTAGCAGGGAGAACATCTTCCAGTGTACCTGGAATATATATATTTGTGTGGTCTGGACACACTTTATGTTGTGAATCATATGGCAAGAGGGGGAGAAATGGGATTTTTCTTTAAAAATGTGGCTACAATACTTATATGGATGCAACCATTAAGTGCCATTAACAGCATCACTAGCAAAGCAATGGCTGTTTCCTGTACACTGCTACAAATTACAGCCATTTTTGATACCCTAAATTATATCCCAGATTCAATGACAGTGGCTTAAACCTTAGGGATTTTTCCCTACAGGTTTAAGTGCCTGCCATTGCAGCAGCATTTCTCTTCTTAAGAGCTTCCCCTTCCCAGCACCAGCTCTCAGTGAATTCAAGAAGTCATAAGTCAGTGGTTGGCAGTGAAAGTAGCACTGAATAAGGCATAGGCACACAATTTCAGCTTCAATTTTAGCTTTACAGCTCCTGTTCATATCAGTGCTTAAAAATGTGAACTTTGGTTTTGGTTTGGGTTTTTTTTTTGGTTGGTTGGCTGTGTTTCGGAAGGGAGGACAATAAGGTATCTCCAGTGTTTGCTTTCTAAACTTCATGTGCCTCTGGCCATGTCTTGCATCCAGTGGTTGAGTTTAAAAATGTGTTAAAATTGGGAAAAATAACTAACTTTGAGGTTTGAGAATTTGTGAGAAATGAATGTATAGACATTCTAGTCACTGGCTATTATCTGAGCCATTTTATTTTTATTTTACCAGCATCTGGTATATTTAGTGTTGTGAAATTGTCATATTTAAGCCCAGCTGACAACTCAGCCACTCACTCCCTCTCCCCTCATGGGATGTGGGAGGGAATCAAAGGAGCAAAGTGAGGAAACTCGTGAGTTGAGAGAAAGGCAGTTTAGTAGGGAAAACAAAAGCCAGGCACAAGGAAAAGAAAACAAGGAATTGATTCCCCACTCTCCATCAGCAGGCAGGTGTTCAGGAAAGGTGGGATGGAACATCTGGGTCAGCTGTCCCAGATGTGTCCCCTCCCAAATCCTTGTGCACCCTCAGCCCACTCAGAAAAGACCTTGCCACAGTGCAAGTGCTGCTTAGCAGTAAAAATATAAAAACTTGGCTGAATTATCAACACTGTTTTCAGCACAAATCCAAAACACAGCCCCACAGCAGCTACTATGAAGAGGATGAATCCAGCCACAGCCAAAAGCAGCATTAGAAATAGATTGTCTTTTTTATGTCAGTGGGCTGCTTGTGACAGGTACCGAATTAACCAGGTTAATTAACCAGGAAACCAAAGTCCTCTTTTTTACCAACAAAATAAGTTCAGCAAGGGTGTAAGGAACACAAGCTTCCCCCACGCTGCTCGAGCAATGTGCCTCAACCCTGACCTGAGAGCAAATCTCTGAGGGAAAAAAGGCTTTTGTTAAATTTCTTTTCCAATTAATTTGACAGCTCTGCTGAGACTCCTAGCAAAAGTACTAATTCATGCAAATTGCAGTAGTGGACCTGTGTCATCGGGGAGCTGGGCTGGGCTCTCTGAAACATCACACAAGCCACCAAAACAGCATTTTGATTAGAAGGTGACACTGGGTTTGGAGCCTATTCTGCATTAATTTTCTCCCAGGGACAGCAAAAGATTCCTGTTTGTGCTTACAGAGGTGGGAAGTTGCAAAAGAATATTCAGCCTCAGTAAATGCATCATCATCTTCCCTCCATCCCTGAGAGAAAATTTATACCTTTTATATGTCTGAATTAAGTGGTTTTAACTTGGGATCTGTGCATTGGCACACTGGGAGAGATGTTCCACGGATTGCTCAAAATAAAAACAAAACCTAAAACAAAACAAAGGCCCAAATGTGTTAGAGAGCAAGATATAATCTGTAGTCCAATATATAAATCAATTGGTTTCATCAGACATGTCATGGAAAAAATAAGAACATTTTCCACTGTATAAATGGCAGTGTAGAAACAGATGGGTGTGATCAAAGGATCAGAAGATATTCCTGTAACAGCTGATTGAAAAGTTTCTGTTTGTTCATCACAGAGAAGATAAGCTCATGATAGATCTTTGTAAGATGTAGAATGGCTTTGAGAGGACATATCAACAGCAGCTGGTCTTCCTGTCACATAATAAAAACCAAGGGTACATTGATTTGGTAAAAAAAGTAATAAATTTGAAGGTAAATTGAAGGAAAGATGAATTTTTGTACTTCACATCAACTACTAAACTGGAGCAGAATGCATTGTGACCAATAATTTGAAAAAAAAAACCCAAATATTGGATAGTCTGCATGAATGACAGTACAATGATGATTAAAATCATTGTCTTTGTTAAAAAATAAATTAACAGATATCTCTAAGCCTATATTTCCAGGTTTTTGAAATAGTATTAGTATAATATATTGTATATAATATATATAATATATAATATATTAAATATATAGTATACAAATATATAGTATTTGTATAATGCTATTTGTATAATAAATACTAATAATAATATAGTAGGTGTGAGGGTGCAATAATTTATACGGCAATTTATAAACATGGGTTTATTAAATTCCTGTTTAAGGATTACCTGTTTAAGTGATGCCTGTTTTAAAGGTTTAAATACCTGTTTAAGTGATCCACTAAGATTTCTTTCCCCCAAAACTGACTGCAGAGGAGACACAATGCCTCACACATTTTGAAACCAGGTGCTTGCATGCCCACAACCTCTTTGCTGTAAAGCTGTTTTAGGTCCGCAATCTTTGACACTGCACTTTTAACAAGACTGCTGGCAGCAATCCTGGCTGAAATGCACTGCACAAAAAGAGACACAGAAGCCCTGCAAGGCACAACGTGCAGCTATTACAGACTTTGTTTTTTTTTTTTTTTTGTGGTTGAAAGGTGCAATGTTATTCCCTGAGGACAACGCTATCTCTTATGTACATATAATTAATATGTCTGCCAGTAACAGTTATTAAACAAAGAACAGGAATTGTTTCTGCTGAATAGCTTGACCTGGGAGTAAAGCCAATTTAAGAAGCATCTGATTAAAATATGTTAAGGTCACAGATCACTATAAAATATGAAGCAGGAGGAAAAAGGCAGAAATTAACTCATGAGGAAGATTAAATACTACTGATTTTTTTTTTTTTTGTGCTAGCAGCAGCTTTCAGGTGTAAAAAATTAAAAGTGCTCATTCTGAAGAGTGTTTTTCTAGAGACATTTCAGTGTCACATTGCACTGAATCCTTGCCCCATGCACATCTCATGGATGATGTAAGAATACAAATACTAAGAACATTTGTAAGTTTTTATTTCTTCAACAGACAGAATGGAATCCTACAGGCAAGGAGAGAAAGTCAATATCCTTACCTCTTTCTGGGGATATTCTTACAGTAGTGCTAATGGGGTCCAATCACAACAAAAGCTTTTATCCCTCATTAGAGCCTTTCTCAATCTTATTTCCCTCTTCCCTCAGGTGCCAGCAGCACAGCCCATCACAGAGAAAGCCTGCTCTGCATGTGCAGCAATAGCCTTTAATTTTGGGAGCTGCTCACTTTTATGGTGTCTTTTTATTCAGGTCTGATGACAAAAAGTGTGCCTGAAGTTCAGTGGAAATATGAATCAAAAATACAGTCTAATTTTTAGAAGCCTTTTTGGGCTGAGTTGGTATTCAAGAAGTTCCATAGAGGATCAGGAGAGAGAGAGGGTGCTACAGACATATAGAATGCTATAGAACTTATGGCTTTTCAAATACTAATAAACAACCAGAGCTGCTGAAGGTGGTTTCATTGCTCTGAAGGATTTGGAAGGAAATCTACATTATAAAATTTGCTGGTGAATGGGGTGCCATAGTGGAAAAAAAAAAAAAAAAAGGGAAAAGCTGTGTAAACACTTTCAAAAGGAACTGGAGAACAGTTCAAAGAGGCAAGGCTGTGTGTGGGCATTGAGGTGAGTCAGTAGAATTTTAAGGAAAGACTGGACACAGCTCAGTGCCATGGTCTCATTGACATGGTGGTGGTAGGTGATAAGTTGGACTTGATGGTCTCAGAGGTATTTTCCACCCTAACTGAATCTGTGATTCCCTTCCCAACACACCTGCCCAGCCAAAGGTCATCCTGTGATGACCAAGTCCAGCTTCAGGACTTTGTACCTGTTAAAACACAAGCAGATCTATATTCCCGCAGGATCTTCTCAAAATCCTGGAAGTGAAGAATGGCTCCTGCTGTGAGAAATAAAATACTGATTAGTTCAATTAGCTCACCTGCTGCTGCTCAGGTGACAGTGGGAATAGTTTGCAAAGCTCTTTCTAAGAGTGGCCACTTCCATGGGGAATGCTTCCCTGTCCTGGGCACAGGAGGTTTGTCCTGAGTTGCTCTCATCTGTCTCGTTAGTGCACACTCTGAGGATGTGTTATCTGTGCTCTGTACAGGTTTGTGGTTGAAATCCCTTCTTTTTAGATGCTGTGCCTTAATGCCTCGGTGACATTTCACCCCTGGGCTGTTTTAACGAGGAGCAGAGGAACAAAGAGAGGAAACAATCAATGTGGTGGTGGGTGCTGGCCAGCCATGCCATGGATGTGTAATCCACTTCCAGCGTGTTGTGATGCTCCAGCCTCGCCTAAAAAGCACCAAAAGCAGAGCTCCTGCAGGGCTGGGCAGTGCCAGGCAGTTTCTAAATGAAGTTTCCCTGACCTTGTGCAGGAGATGGGCACTGTCAAGCCTGGAGTGCTGGGGCTGGGACATCCCCAGTGCAGGCTCCACATGTTCCTTGGTATTTACAGCTGGGATTGCTCTGTGTGCAAGGGGGCTGCAGGACCTGAATGCTAAAATGCTCCTATTTGCTATCAGATTTATGTTTTAATTTAAAATTAATTCCAGTTTAAATTAATAATTTAACCCTTAATTAGGAGCATGTTTGCATCCCAAGCAGATTAGTCAAGCTGAGGCAAAATTCGCTTTGCTGCAGAAAAGACAATCACATTTCTTTAATCAGTAGCTACCACAGACTGTTGCATGCATTTGTTTTCCTCTCACTGAATTAACTTTCCCTGCTCTCTGTCTCTGAGACAGACTCATCAGTTAGAGCTTAAGGAAGTTCATTTTCACACAGTAACAAGGACAACCAGTCCTGAAAGTCTGACTAACAGGTGACTCAATGAAGTCATCCTGGCATCACACCCAAATAAAAGAGACTGAAATCAGAATAAATGCAGTTTTAAAATGCTGCAGTTGGGAGTTACCAGAGCCAACAGGTTTGAGGAGATCTTCCTAACAAAGCAAATAAAAAGCAGTTTATATCACATATGTAGAAACTCCCAAAGTTTTCCTTGAGTCACTTTTAGTGTGCTAACAGCTTTTTCTTCCTGGCTCATTGCATCTGCCTCCTCCTGCATTGTTCCCCATTGTGAGGGAAAGAAAAAAATCTTAGTTTTTGCAAGAAACTGTTGAGTAAAAGCAACTGCTGTTCACAGCTGGTTTCCATGCTAAAATTAGAGATTCTGTGAAGACTTCCTATGCTAATTCCTATGATTTTTTTTTCAACTTAACTGAAAGCAAAGCCATGGTATTTGCCTCAAAAAGCTATCAGTACATGTAATCCAATTTGTCTGGCAGAGAAGTTAATGCCTTTTGAAATAACAACTTTATTTTTTCTCTCTTATGTATCAGAATTTAAAAAAAAATATTAGGAAAGGAATAATTATAGTAAGTACATCGACAATATTTTTCATTGGCACCTCCAGTTCTGAGCTTCAGTTTCAAGTGTAAATGCATTTTTTTTTTCTCCTTTGGGCTGCAGTTGTGAGTAATCTGAAATTGGTCTGACAGACAAAGACAGAAAGTGCAAGACAGCCTGAGGGGAAGACATGAGATTGGGATGCCCTTGCTAGGGCACACTGGGACAGCAGGAATCTGGCTGGCTCACCCCCTCACTCTGACCATCACCACCTTTTCTTAAATGAGGTCCATGAGTTTTCCCCTGAGGGATGAAAGAGACATTGATTAATGGAGCAATTTCTCTTCTTTACCCCTCTGAATCTGTCTACTTCTAATGCAAGCTTGCTTACTTAGGTTAAATACATTGCTTTTATTAAAATACTGGTGGTAAGGTCTGTCTTTTTGGTCACTGCATTAAACTAACATATGTATTTATTTAAAAATTCTGCTGTATAGAATCATAAATACATCATTGCCTCATGTGTGACTGTCCATAAATGTAAAAGTGTCCCTTCAAGCTGGTTAAGCAAAACCATCAGAGTTTAATATCTGGTAGCAAGTTTCCATGAGGAGTTTTGGTGGAAGTTCTCTCTATTGGTGAGGCAGATGAAGTGTGATGTTTATTCCTTACTGTGCTTGCTTAGTTATTATTGCTGGTAAGAAGGGGATTGGCATCTTTTCTGCCTGGCTTGTTGTCTCAGGGCTGGGAACAGAGGCAGTGAAGTCACTGGAGGTTCCTCTGTCAGCCAGAGGGCCACCAGAGGGGCTTGCTCGAGGTACCTTATGGGGCAGCACATGGGAGGGAATGGCATTTGAGTCATAAAAGGCTGCAAAAATAACAGCTACCCCAAAAAAAAACCCCAAACCCAGTTGTTTCCTGCTGCATTTCCTCCTAGCGGAGGGGTGTGAGAAGGACTTGGGTTTCCTTTATTTCCTCCAGTGAAATGGGAATCCCCAAACCCCCTGGCAGCCTTTGAGGAGAGGGGAACACCAGAAGCGCCAGCTGGTCGGGCAGGTCCATGCTGCTCACACAAGGTCACTTCTAGCAATTCTGCTGTAACAGATTGTCTGGTGGGGCCGTGCCTCAGAGGCTCAGACTCTGGCTTGTTTCCTCAGGGCTTGCAGGAGAGAGCTTGGAGCAGGAGCTGTCTTTGCCAGCTGCTTTGCTGTAGCCTGGAAGTCGGAGGGAGCAGCTGCAGCCAAGCGCTGCCATTTGCCAGGGCTGGGGAGTGCTGAAGGGTGGCTGAGATTGGCACTTCCCTGTGAAGCCCTTCGTGCTCCTCCTGCTGTCCCTTATTGCAGGAGGCTGTCCCCTTTTAGGATGATTCAGAGAAGAGCAGAGTAGTTGTTCTCTCACCGTTCACCAGAGCATTTCACTCGGGTGTTTGGCCTCGGGAGCTAACCAACAAATCAGCCTTGCCCAGGTGTTTATTTAGGTTTTGGTGATAGACAATAACAATGCCTCCCTCCTCCATCACTTACAAAGATGCTGGGATATCTGTTCAGACCTTTTTCCCACCTCAGGCTGCCCATCTAAAGACTTTACTAACCCAAAAAAAAATCTTTCTTATACAGGTCATGCGAGTTCCTGATAGTATCAGGAGCAGCTCATTGACACGATCATTCAAAAATGGAAGAGATCTTTCTCTGTTCAGGTTATTTTCCTGATTTTGGCTTGCTTGCTCCTGACCTGATGAACTGAAGAGACGTAGTTTACAGTCAGTGTGCCCTTGTAAGAAATTGTTAGCAGCAGAGAGAGGATAAAGTTGGTTTCTTATGCAGGGTAGGGCCAATGTTTTGGTAAATTAAGCAGAAGAGGAGGAAAAGGAGTGAAGTTCTCAAAATGAAGCATAGAAAATGTTTCTTCTTAGTGGTGCAATACACTGTTTTGTTTTCCAGGGAAAATTAAATGCAAATCCAAGCTGATGCATAAACTCCATTCTACCAAGACATTTTATTTCTGTCAGCTCTGATTATGAGAAAAATCTATAATTTTAGACCGTCAGTGTCTGCAAACTGTGATCCACATATGGGTAGGTTCCAGGGCGGTAGTCACATGTTAGAATCAAGATGTCCATGGAATTTAAAACTCTATCCCTGTTACTTTGCAGCCTGTCGAGCTGGGTTCTACAAAGCCTCTGCTGGCAATGTGAAGTGTGCCAAATGCCCCCCTCACAGCTCCACTTACGAAGATGCATCTCTGAACTGCAGGTGTGAAAAGAATTACTTTCGCTCTGAGAAAGACCCTCCATCCATGGCTTGCACCAGTGAGTAGCTCATTCTGCTCGGGGCTGTCATTCTTGCTGCTCCATCTGTCCCTCCACAACAGCTCGCCTGCTTGCTTCCTCTCATGTCCCACTGCAGTCAGCCATCCACTCCCTCTCGTGTCTTCTTGAGTGTTGGACAGGCTGCTGGAAATTGGTGGGCTGGGTTTCTGTCTTTTCTGATTTCATTTTCTCCTTCTTGTACCCTGTCAGACTCGAGAAGGAGAAATAGGATTTTTTTTACTGCTACCAGTACTCAGCCCTCAATCCTGAACTGCACCCTGAGGGGACTCTCTATTTATAAGAAAACACGGTTCTTGTTAGCCTAGGTCTGTAATCTAGTGAAATATTGCAGGAGTCTCCACAGGAAATAACCAGAAGAGTTTGGTTATTAATGTTTTTTTTACTTTTATATTCCTGTGCCACTCTTACTCCCATTTTGGAGCATCCTAAGGGAGAAAACCTCACTCCCTGATTTCCCTTTCCCAGGACCACCATCCGCCCCAAGAAACGTCATCTCCAACATCAACGAGACCTCCGTTATCCTGGACTGGAGCTGGCCCCTGGACACGGGGGGCAGGAAGGACGTCACCTTCAACATCGTCTGCAAGAAATGCGGCGGCGGCGGGCAGTGCGAGCCCTGCAGCGACAACGTGCGCTTCCTGCCGCGGCAGAGCGGCCTCACCAACACCACGGTGACCGTGGTGGACCTGCTGGCACACACCAACTACACCTTCGAGATCGACGCGCTCAACGGCGTCTCTGACCTCAGCACCCTCTCCAGGCAGTTTGCTGCTGTCAGCATCACGACTAACCAGGCTGGTGAGTGTCTCTCTGCTCACCTTTCCTTTGTTCCGGGCTTTGTGAGCCTTCCTTTCCTCTCCCCGATTTACAGAATTCGCTCCGTGCCAGGGTGGCTAATTGACTTGGATATTCCCATAAAAAAAAGTAAGAGCAGAAACGAGCCCGGTGTGCGTTGCTGTCAAAGAACCTGGCAGCATGACTGTTATGATTAACTCCCAGTTCCCAGTTAATAGTCTCTAATAGCAGGCTCACATGATTCCTTAGCCAGAATGTGTTTTATTAATAAAACCAGATTTTAATAAAGCACTCATTTCAATAATCTCCAACCTAAATTACTGTAGTAATCTTAGTGATTAATTTTGATTAAATAGAAGTGAAAAAAGGCTTTGATGTTAGATGCATAAAAAGCTAACATTAAATTAGAGAGGTTGAAAACACAGGTTTTTTTTTTTTTAACTCCTTTACAAGTTGTCTCACCAACTCTGAATTACTGCCAACATGATGGGGGTGTGGAGCTGAATACTGAATCAGATCGTGGTGTTGCAGTTGATGGGGTACAAAAGGGCTGCTCTCCTTCTGTGGAGACTTATTAAAGCCTTTGAGGCCCTGCATGAGCACGGCAGTGTGCCCTGGCTGTTGGATCAGAGCCTTTGTCATCGCTGCACTGTTCTGCCATTTGCTTCTCATTTGACATGGCTCCATTTATCTGAAAGTTGTGAAGAATCTAGACTCTTCCCTGGCATGTGGTGGGGTGTGAAATTTTTAGGAGCAATGTGTGCCAGTGAAGAGAGACACTAGATGCTGAAATTTCTGTGGTTGTGCTCCATCAGGAGGCTTTGTACAGAAAACATGCTTGTGTTCAGTAAGCCTCCTCCCACGTCCTCCCATTCCACACCATGTCCCCAAAATACTTCCAGTTCTGTCCTCCTGAAACCACAGACAAGTTAACATTGTTCTAAGTAGGCATCCTCCTGGTGGGCTGTGTTATTGCAATGTTTTTCACTGCAGAGGGTGTATGTTTCCTCCTTAAATCACAGATCAGCTGTAGTGGGAGGCATAAAAATGTGAGAACAGGCTATTTCCTGACCCAGTCACTACATTTCCCAGTGCTCTGGGGGGCTGTCTAGCTGTGCACTAAGTAGGCAGAGGTGAATCTACCCAATTCAGCCCTGGAACTGGAATTTTATGTCCATTTAATTTGTTACTGTTACAGCTCACTGTTTTGGATTTTTGGATCAGTGACTTGCAGCATCCTTGTTGAGTTGCCCTCTTTTCTCCTGTTTCTTTGATCAAAGGTGTTGCCTTTCAGCCTGTTCATCACCACAGCAGTCAGAAATCACCTGAGGACAGTCCACAGAAAATAAACTGTCCAGGATCAGGGAAGTTCTTTCTCTGCAGAGTCCTCCTGCTTTGCAGTGTGCTTCCCTAGGGCCCAGAGCCGCTGCCTTTGCACTGCAAGGTGGATTTTGATTTTGTTGTGGGATGTGGCAAAGTCAAAAGCATTTCTGGCAATAGCAGCTCTGTTTACTGTAACCCACAGGCTGCTGCAGTTTATTTTCTGCTTTTATGCATGGCTCATTTTTTCTTTACTCACATTTAGGTGATGTGGGTTAGTACAGGCTTAATTGTGCTATCTCTTGATCATGCCACTTGGTTTACTGTATTAGAATTCCCCTAGAAACGCTGCAAGTTGTTAAAATTAGACCTTAAGTATGTATAGGAGCAGTCTCTTAAAGTATAATTACAAAAATAGAATTTGTCTTGCATTCCTTCACTGGTCAGATCACAAAAGGGATCTATCAGAAGCACATTTTTAGGTCTGTAAGGTCTAGAATGCTGTCCTGAGAGAGCTTTTCTACAGCTTTGTCCTTAATTTCCGTGTACCATATCCAAATGGGCCGTGAGGGGTCACAAATCCATGTTAGAGCAAGGGGGCCATGGGACAGGGCAAGCAGAGGGAGCAAAATGAAAACCCTGTAGAGGGTAGATGGGAACAAGAGGGTCAAGCCTATGACCCTCTTTTTGCAACAGCGTTTTCCTGGCAGCTGCTCCACATCAATCTGAATATTCTGTCTCAAAACACCAACTTTGCATGTGCATCTTCCTGAACTCTTACCCATTCCATTATTTAGTGATGATTCAGTGTTCATGGTTCCAGCAAAATTATTATTGCCATCAAAGTTTTGTGAAAATAATTAAGTTTTCTGTATTTTCCCAACCTATTCATATCAATCCCCAAATATTTTCCTTTTTTGCTCCCTAATACCTCAGTTCTTTATTACATTGATGATAAAATAGATTGTTTTCTTTTCAAAAAAGAAAAAGCACACTGTAACATCTTTAAATGGAGCTTAGTTCTTAAAGACTTAAGGCCTTTTAACACAAGGTCTCAGCAGTGCAGCTGCAAAAGTTGGTAGCAACTAAATTCAGCTACAGTCAGGCAATGTCAGCACTAAACCAATTCCAAGGGGTTTTGTGCTGTCACATCTCCTGGCATCAGCAGAGGAACAAAGGGGACGTGTTGTAACAAGAGACTTCTTCAAATTCTGTCCTCAGCTCACCACAGCTCTTCCACACAATTCAGGCAGGATGCAGATAGGTGCCAAAAGTAAATAAATTGGAGAATAAAGAGGAAACATAGAAGGATTTTTGTGGGCTAAATTTTGGCTAGAAATGTCATTTTCCTAATTGTAGAAAGTGATGATTCTTCTCAGTTGAGAGACTAAAATTGCCTAACCCTGAATTTTGGCCTCTCCACAGGTCAGTTGTGCACCTGCAAAATTTTGATTCCTTTCTCTGTCAGAGACTTTTCCTAGAGGAAACTTAGAGAGCAACCACCCCTGCATCCAAACTGAGGCATCCTATGCAAAGCTACATTATACATAACAACAAAACCCCAGATCTACCTCATATCACCTCAAGCTTCCCTAGGCAAGCAGTAGTTTGATTATCTGCTTTTATCTTTTATACTTCTAAAAGCCAGGAGGCAGAACAAGCCATGTAACTTGTTTAATCATCTTGCTTAACCATTGAACCCAGCCATGAAAAGCCATAGGAAATCAGTTTAAGGAGAAGGTTACCAGTAAGACACTGCAGAGTTTTTACAAGAGGCCAGGATGAATATTATTGTTAAAATTACCTTTTGAACAAAAGTAAGGTAGAGAAATTAGGATCATTAGGAGTGTTGAAAGGTTTGCAGTATCCTGATCTCCCTGTGCCATTGAAAATTCCAAGCCATATGTTAATTTCAGCTTGGAGGGATAAACATTTCCAATGGAGAAAGAACCAGTCAATTTTTCAGTCCTGTTTTAAGTAGAGACTTCTGTGGCTCCTTGGAAGGTTTGTTAAAACCTCCTCAGAAACAGAATTTTATTTGCCTGAAATCTCTGGCTTCAAGGGAGTAAGTTCAGCCCCAAGCTTTCTTTCAGTGTATGTATTTGATTATTTGCAGGTACTTTGATGCTATTTATGTGCTCAGCCTGTGCTGCATTGTCTTCAGCAGCTCACAAATGATGTGTGATGCTCCCTGTTTAAATAAAATCCATATTTAGAGAGGGTTGTGTGCACTTTACAACCTATATCCCAAGGCAAGTCCCTTAAGTAGATCTGTCTTCTAAGAGAGACAATTTGAGAGAGGCACAGATGTTTGGGGGGATGATATATTTCTTTCTTTCCCTATGGCCCTTATAAAAAGGACAAGAAGATAGACTTATTAAAAGTGAGCTAATGACATGATGTAGGGAGTCTCTGGTTCACTGACTGTTATTACAGCTGTGCCCCATTACGTACTGAATACCTAGGACATGCTTGTTTTCCTGAATGACATTTATCTTTTGAGTTTCAAACATTCCTGGCATAAATAAAGATTTTACGCTCTTCAAATGTGTTTTACAGTTCAGCCCAGAGGCTATTCGAGGATCATTTTAACTCAATAAAACTCCTTTAGGGATATAAAAGAGAAGTGTTTTAACAATGTCACTCCATGCATAGCCTGTTATTAGCTGGAGATGTTCTGCCTGCAAAGTCTTTGATCCCTTTTCCCCCTGAATGTCAAGGAAGCTCTGCCAAGGCTTCAAAGTCTGTGACACACACTGGGCTCTTCAGTCTTCATGTGAATGCTCCTGACCTGACAGAAAGTTCACAGGTGAAGTTTGTGGCTCAGAGAGTTTTCCCTCTTTCAGAGCTTTTAGTTGGTTTTTCCACAGATCACGGTGAGATTTGATTCAGCACTCGGTGGATAATGGTTTTCTTTGCTTGCTTCTGTTAGTCTTCATCATTTAATATCTTAGTTTGGTACAAGAGTAAAAATTAAGAAATGCAGGTAAGGAGGATGCTTAGTCCTATGTTAGATAATACACTTTAGATTTCTGTCTCTCTCTGTTATCTATGCTGTCATTCTCAGTAATCACTGAGGGAAATTGTGTTCCTCTTGATTGTAAACACAGCTATCAATTTGCTTTCTGAGGCAATTCCCTCTAGGCAATTTGCAAGCTGGGGAGAGATGGGAAAAATTGTTTCTTTGGGTTTGGGGACTAGTCCTGCAATTGGAATTATGAACATAATAAGTGTCAGCTTCTACAGCAAAAAGAGTCTTCTTTTTAGTAAACTATATCTCTGTGTATATTAAAAAAAAATGCTTTAAATCAAACAAAATTATTAAATCATCTCCAAATCCAAAAGCATGTGAAAGATGTCAGCACCTTTCAAGTCTTTTCTGTTAGAGGTTCTTCTTTCCTGATGAACCTCCACAAAAGCAGCTGTTCCAAATGACAGGGCAAGAAGTTTGAGAAATGTTGTTTCTTTTCTTGTTTGGAGCAGGTGAAAAATCCTTACTGACAAACCAGTTCAGGAGCTCTTGGTGATTACTTAAAAGCAGAGAAAATATTTTGTGTCATAACTTACTTATTTGAGGGCAATTGTCTTCTCCAATTTTGGAAAATGGCTTTTTCAGAGATAGTTCTTAAGTATATTCTTACATTCTACATGAGGTTTCTCTGGTTGAGGAAATAATAAAATTATCACAGAAAGGGAAAGCCTGCTCAGCACCTGATTGTTGATGTTGTGAGCATGGTAAATAAATTCTTCTTTCTGAACACTTCGCTCCAGGAAATGTGAGGCTCTAAAATCCTCTAAGGTAATGTAACAAAGGGGTAGGGAAGGCAAAGAAAAACAGTTTATTTTAACTGATAGGGTCTTAACACATTCAGTGAAAAATATGAACTATTGCAAAGCTCCCACCATCACTACCTCAACAGAGAGCAGAAAGAATAACATTTGTGTTGTGAGTACCTTTGGGATGAATCCTTATGAAAGCACATCCAGCATTTGTCTCCTCTCTGAAATAACAGCTGGGAATGCCACAGCACCATAATTTCCAGTTTCTGAAGCGAGTGCCTTGTGCAGCCTGATCCTCCCCAAATGGACGTGGCATTTCCATGACTTATTATACATGTGTTTAACACATGAGCAAATCAAACGTTCTGTTTGCTCTGGGGAAGGCCTTTGCTATCTCTTTTAATAAAAAGAGGGAGAAGCAAGAACATGATTGCGCTACACTTAATGGCGTTTTCTTTTAATTTAGAGTTTATTTGTAAAAGTGAGAAATGATCTCTGATAATCACTTGTCCAGTGACAGCTGCTGCCCAGAAGGTTGCCTTTCTCTGCACTTGAGAGGGAGATCAAGCAGCTGCCTTTCGGTGTAATTCCTGCTGAAGCTGCTTGTTCCTCCCTTTCCAGTTCCCTGCAGTCTTTTCTTCCTCAGCACCTGTGAAATGCCTGCAGCCACTCTGGAGTCTGTAACCACAGGCTGGAGCCTTCCACAGATGCATTTGGGCACTTCTGCCATAATGCAGGCAGTCATCCATCAGAACAGCCATGAACAAACCAGTTTTTAATTTTTTTTTCTGTTTCTGAGAGAAATGTGCCCAGCTTTGTTTCATCCAATGGCGGCCTGCTTGAGTTTGCCTTTGAAGTTTCGTCCTGTTTCTTTCCTTCCACGTTTGGACGTGTGTAAATGTGATCTTGGTAGCCCTTCTCCCAGAAACTGTGAGCCTTTTCACCCCCTTCCTTATGATGGAATCCTACCAGGATCCAGCCTGGGGCTGGTGTGAGGGGCTTTTTGCTGATATGGGACGAGTGAACTCCCTGATGCCTCGTGGAAGGCACGACGGACACCCAGTGATGTTACAGAATCAGGTGACATTTTACAGCCCGGGGCATAAAAACAGACTGAGCCTGCTCCAGCTCAAGGAAAAGGTGCAGGAGGACAAACACAGGCACTGTGCTGGTTTAACTACGTGTCCTGGAGATTAAAGGGCAAAGGGCTGTGCCTGCACGTGCCTTGAAGTGGTGGGGGATTGTATCTGGAGGAGCAGTGTGTAGGGTTTAGCAGGTTTCCAAAGGGCTGTTAAAGTGGGGCTGTAAAGTGACTCCTGCCTCCTGGGAGGCACCTGGGGACCTTCTTGGAATGTCCCTGTGGGATGGGGCTTGCTTGCTTCAGCACAATCCTGTAGCAGTGCTTAACAGAGAAAGTGAATAGGAGTGCAGCCAGAGGAGGTTGAAAACGGGGCAGGTCCTGCTTTCTGTGAGCAGGCTTCTGTCATAAACCCCTTCTACACTAATCCACAGAACAGATGCTGGAGATGTTAAAGTTTCCACATAAAAACACAGATGATCACAGACTTCATGTTAGTGTGATCATGTCATGGAGGTGTGGCATCATTACATGGATGTCAAGTCAGTGCTTGGGACTCTTACAAATTGAGTAGTGGAACTGATAGATAAACCCAAAGATAAAAGGTTGGTTCTCAAAAGAACAGGTTCTGGGTGGTTTTGCATGAATCCAAATGTGTGTGTGGAGCATTCTGAGCAGTGCCAGACGCAGCACCATGGTGAGTTCTCTCCTGTCCTGACTGTGGATGTGGCTCCAGTGTCCTGGAGAAGCTGTCTCCAAGGGAAAGATCAGTTTGTTCATTCAAACACTGGCATTTCTGCTTGGGATTGCATGATAGTTTTGTGGTTTGGATGCTGGTCCTCTAAGACTGGCAGATTTAGGTTTGAGTCCCAGTGGATCCTACTTCGGATCAGAGAACGCAGATTTAATTTTCAGGTTATGATCTTTATTTACTGCTCTTGTTCCACATTACCTCCTGAGGGCATCATAGACATTAAGGAAAATTTATGGGTTATATCAGATTACAGTATTATGATTAGATAATAAAAGCATCAATATTCTAAAGACAGAAAAAGGAACAAGCCTTCCATTTGTTCAGCAGGGCAGAAGTTGAAAATTGAGTAGACCAGTCAATTCTGCTTGGTCACCATCTTTCAGCATAGTTTGGAATATCCTAGGCAAAGCATATTTTACTCTTGTTTGCATGCAAAACCTGGAAGTGAGCTGTGAGTCATTTTAGAATTAAAGCCTTTCCTAAAATTTAATTTGTGACCTAGAAACCTAAGCCAGAAACAATAGGACTCTAAATGTTTCAGCAGTTGTACACATGTGCCTTCCCAGAGTTAATACCGAGTTCTCCCTGTCACAGGACAGGGAATTTTCTTTCAGTGCATTTATACATCTGTAAGCCAGTCACATATGAAAACAATAACCAAGGAATAAAGAAAAAGTCAATAAGGAAATTTATATATAGCTGCTATTAAACTGGAGGAAAACAAATCATCTGTTGGGGTCAGTTTCAGTGGGAAATCAATTTGAGCAGAGTTTTATTGTCATCTCTGCAGATCCTTCACGTTATTTGCTTGCACCTTTAATAGTCATGACTGAGGAGGTTTTTACACTTGAGCCTGAGCTCCCTGAATCATTGTGTTTGTTACCTTTTCAACATCCACATTCCCACTTGTCACAAATGCTACCTAACAACAGCGAGCGCTCAAAGTACATTTCCCCTCTTAGCTCCAGGGAGTTTTCAAGGTTCCTGTTAAGTGCTCAAAGCAGTTAGGCTGCAGTGCCAGACAAATTCGAACCATGTGAAGTGTAAAAAATGCCTCTCTGTGCTTTGCATGGGACTAAAACTCTTCGTGTATGTCCATACAAGCCTAAAGTTGGCCATAAAAAGCCAGCTCTTGTTCGAGTGAAGAAGTTGACTGCTAATACATTAATCAAAATATCGATAAAGATGTAAATACCTGGCAGCAAATGAGACATGGGATTAACTAAAAAATCACTGAAACATCTTCTTAGTCTAAGAAAGTACTCTCCTTAAGCCTTACCTTGAGGTGCAAGTTTTCTAAATTGTGAACTAATTTAATCTTTGCATTCCTGTTGATACCTTCATATAGTTTTTAAATTTTCAATTAATCCTAAAAAGCTTCATAATGTCTCATTATTTGCTAACCCAGAGCACAAACTTTGTTTTGTCAGCGGGAGCTGCAGATTTAAGACAGAAATTTCATTTTTAATTTTCAATTTAAGATAGAAAAATAATGGAAATTTGATGAAAAATGGCTTTTCTAAATATGTGTTTCTCTTCCTTTTTGTAGCCTGATTTTGAATTCAATCTCATCCTATTGTGTTTATTTTATTGTCTTTAGGAAACTCTTGATTCTCTCTTCCTCATATGGAAGACTGAAGTCTAAGCATTGTTGCACATGGCAATGCCTTCACCTTTTAATGGTTTATAATGTTAACTGCCTTTACTTTGATTTTTCTCTTTGCTGCATTTTCAGACTCTTCGAATTAAATAGTGAAATACAGTAAGTGAGCTGCTCCAATGTTACAAAATGGAAATTAAGGCTGACTTCTGTTTAGACAGTATTTAGAACAGAGCCTATTAAGTTTTACATTGTATTCCGGGCATGTCTACAACAAGAAATTAATTAAATGGTCCAAATGTCAAGTTATTTCTCTGAACTACACCCCAGCCCTGGGTTGGGGCCATATTCAACTCTTACTGTATCTTAAATTCATTGATTGCCCTAGATTTAAGCATAAACTTGTAAGTTATCTGAACAAGGTATTTTCTTTAATTGGGTTCAAGTCTTCTAGCACTTTTCAAACCCACTTATCTAACAGGTATAGCAAAAAAAACCAAAAAAAAAACATTAAAATTTAAAAGTGTTACAGTCCAGCTTGTCACTGACCAGCAAAGAAAGGTTTTGTGCTGGGAATTTTTTCCATTTTATCTCACCTTGGTGTGGGATTAAAGGTGGCCGAAACAAGATGTTCCCCTGATTATTTATCTCCCATCCCTGAGCTCATGCAGTGGGATGCTGGTTCTTCCAGACACTCTGGATGTCTCATTTCTGAGCAGCTTTGGGAACCCTAGGGATTAGGGAAGGTATATGAATGTTTTATAATGTTATTGATAACTGCAGAGCAGATGTTTTCTAATAAACTGCTGTGAGATAAGTTACTGGTAGCATCTGCAGAGATGTGTGCAAATGAGCTCAAAATAATTAATACTATGTTAGGAGAAAGCTTGTTTTTTTTAAGTTTGTCTGTATTGGAGCATGCAAGATTGTTTCAGCCTGCCCTGAGAATCTTTTAGAGCAAAATTACCATAATTTATTAGGGGAAAAGCCATTTCTGTTAATCATATATTAATTATTCATAAAATCAGTATTAATTTTACCTTAATGGGAAGTGTTACCAGCTGGGTACTAGGCTTGACAATCTATTCACATACAAAAAACAAAAAACCAACAACAACAAAAAAAAAAAAAAACAACCCCAAAAAAAAGAGAGCTAAATAGCTTGACTTAAAAAGAAGACATAAAAATGACTTAGGAGAGCATAAAAGCAGCAAGTATGGATATATGAGTTCCCATGGAGCTGGCTGCAGCAGGGAAGTTCAGCCTTCTAAGCACTTTGTGTTTTGGCTCTGGCACTGGTTTGTGGGATTCAAGTGGAATTGCTGAAGGGTGTTTGTTGCACACAAATTCTGTCTGCTTCTCCCAAATAGATTTTAGGAATTTAAATTCAGGGTAAATTCCTCCTGCTGGAAGAAAAAAAAAAAAAAAATAGCCACTTTTAAATCTTTTGTGAACCGTGTGAAATGTGAAAATGCTGTTCAGAGGATGTGTTCAGTCTGGAATGGACATGAAAAACTGGATCCTCCACTCTGTTAAAGGAGGATTTCAATACTTAGATTATGACTCAGGACTAGAAAGTATATTTTGGTGGAAGTTTAGCAAAATCAAAAGCAGAATGAATTTTCAAAAATTTTTTTTAATTAAAACCTTTCTTTTTCCTTTATCTTCTTTTTTTTTTTTTTTTCCCTCCTGACTATTGAAAGTTCTTTTGCAAATATGAAAACCCAAATAGAAAGGGCATGGGCTGAAGCATGCAAATATGTAATGCCTGTAAAGTGCAGCTAGTTTTATAGAAATAATAAAAGCTTCAGAAGATTCAGCTGATATTAAATTGTTGAGATCAAGTCTAGAGCTTTTTTATTAGGATAGCAAATGTTGAACTTATAAACAGATTTTATTTACATGCTAAGATAAAAGTCTGTTTATTAGTAAAAGTTTTTTTTTGAAATGACAGTTACAACATTCAGTGTGTGATCTATAAAATATAATCTGATGAATTTCGGCCAAAGCCATGGAAGAGAAGCATTTGGAGTGGGAAGTCAACCCAAAAGAAACAAAACTAAATAATTTTTTAAAAATTGCACGGCTTTCAGTGAGTCCAGGAAACCCAGACCGGGTCTTGGAACAACTTATGGATCTGGGTGGTCTAAAACTGAACCAATGCTCAAGAATCTTAAGTAATTATGACTTTTTATGTGTGTGTTTAGCATTGATACTATTTCCAAGTTGTGGGTGGTGGGTGAACCTATGGTATGCAATCAGTTGTCATGCCTAACCCTGATCAATGTTCATTAAAAAATTATGTTATTTTGCAGTTTAGACTTTCCTTTTTTATTCATTTTCATTTTCAAAGAAATGTGGTGAAAAGAGAAGTGTGTATGGGAACAATTTTCATCTGGAGAACTTACCAAATAATGATGCCAAAGGCTGAATTGTGCTGATAGTTATTCCCAGCCATGAGTACCAGGAGCTCCTTGTACTTAATGCATCCCAGCACCCTTTTAGACTTTCTTATCAAAATGTTAGGAAAGGCTAAAGTCAGAGTTCTGCAGAGTCTGGTAATGATAATACCTCAGCATTATAACAAACAGGTACTGCTGCTATTTTGCTCTGTATTTTCACCCGCTGAATATATTTCATTGCTTACACTGTAGTAGCAGATCAAAACCATCTGCTGCCTTGCCACCAGTCCTCCTCCAGTGGAGGAGAAAAATCTCAGCTCGTTTTCCATGAGGCCAGGGTGCTCCAAGGCAGGAGTACCACGGCTGCAATCCAGCTGCTGCTGTCGGTGCGGGGCCAGACCTTTCCTGGGAGTGGATGAAATGGAAACCGCGCTCTTTGCCAAGAGCTGGAGCAGAGATAAACTCGGTTTGCTTCTCTCCCTGCCCTCCTCCCCCTGCCCCCTCTGCAGCTCCATCCCCCATCACAGTCATAAGGAAGGACAGGACGTCCAGGAACAGCGTGTCCCTCTCCTGGCAGGAGCCCGAGCATCCCAACGGGATCATCTTGGACTACGAGGTCAAATACTACGAAAAGGTGGGAAGATCAAAGGGGAGGGGTTTGCTCAGCACTGCTGGGATGAAATCATTGCATCTTGCCTGTGTTAAGGGCTCAGAAACACTCAGGTTTGTTCAGTCTGCCTCATCGGCGCTGAGTGTTGGAACTGCTCGATTTTTGGTGATGAGAACATGAGGAAATACAAAATGAAATCCTTGTGTTGTCTACCAAGTGCACAGAATCACAGAATCACTGGGTTGGAAGAGACCTTCAAGATCTCTTGATCCTTGACTCTTGATCTCTTCCAGACCATCGAGTCCAACCCAGCCCCAACACCTCAACTCAACCCTGGCACCCAGTGCCACATCCAGACTTTGTTAAACACACCCAGGGATGGTGACTCCACCACCTCCCCAGGCAGACCATTCCAGAACTTTATCACTCTTTCCGTGAAAAACATTTTCCTAATATCCAACCTGCATTTCCCTTGGTGCAGCTCAAGGCTGTGTCCTCTGGTTCTGTCTCCTTTTATCCAGGCTGAGCACCCCCAGCTCCCTCAGTCATTCCTCACAGGGAATCCCCCAGCACATCAAACAAACGCAAAGTAATGCAGTCAATATGTAATTGCTTTCTTTTCTTATTTTCTCAACTAAAATTTTGTTATTATGCTGTTCTGTCATGCTGTCAGTGCCCATACCTTTACCCACGTGCTGGTGGCACTTCCCTGTGGCACAAGCATCTTTTACATGAAAATTATTTGGAAAATGTTGGCTGGCCTACTGGGCTGGTTTGCCCTGTGAAAGTTGTTTCTGTGAATAACTGAATTATTCATAAATTGAAGCAAATGACTACAAGTGAAAGAAAATCTACCTTCTGCTTTTTATTGAAATTTTCTTTTATTTACAACTGTATATTTAGACATCCTATAGAGAGCTACAAAAAAAAAGTCTGTGTAATAGAATGTTTTAAGGAGGTCTTACTGGTAGAATTGAAAAGACCATAAATGGCCATGGAGATTGAGAAGTGTGGTATTAGCCATTTTTTTTGATAGATCTATTGATAGTTTTATTTGATATATTGCTCCTGGAATCAACAAACTTTGAAAAAAATGCCAGAATTCCGGTTTAATTGAGCATTTGCTAACAGTCTTCATATCTAATAATCAGGCTTATATTTCATATATACCAGAGAAAATGTAGTGATAATATCCTCTAAGAAATGCTGTTAAAAACATTACATGAGTATTCAGTTCATCTTTAGAAATGTTTTTTTTTCATAGAGCTTTGGAATAGGACAGTGTGGTGTTGGTAGTTCATGCCTGATCTTCAGATGAAGAAAGAGGATCAGAAGGCTGGATGCTGAAAAGATTTCTCCCAAATTTATGTGATCTGATTTTGGAAAGTTTTTTTACTGAGCACAGGAACCTTCAAGGACCTTGGTAAAAATCTAAACACACCTCGTGCTGGTGATAATGGGAGAAAAAGAAATCCTCCAAAACAGAAAAGGAGAGGTGTAAGAGGCCTTACTGCAACCACTGCTCAGCAATAACAAAAATATCTCTGTATTATCAAACCTGTCTGTTTTCATTGCAATTCCCAAGGCCACAGCTAGACACTGTGAAGAAAATTAATTCCACCCCAGCCAAAAACAGCACAGGTGATCTCTTGGGTTTTACTTGCCCCAAAGGGAGAGATTTTTTCCCCTGCTGTGCACACTCAGTTAATTTTAATTAAATCACCAATACGTTTTATTTGTGTTGGTTTGGGATGTTTTGATCATCTTGCTACACCGAAATTGGGGTTTTCTCTTCAAGAAAATTGCCATGCAGTGCTGTTTTATGCACAGACAGAGCACGCAGCTCCTATTCCCACCGGGTGTATCCACTCTCAGGGAGCACTTGGTTGTCATAAGACAGCTTTATAAGACAACCCACCAGTCTTAGGAGGCTGATCTTGCACATGTGTTTCTCCCCTTTGAAGTCTGTGATCAAGAGTTCATATGCACCAGACAGTTTTCTTAAACCAGGGAGCCAAGTGCTTGACAATGGGAGCCAGACCATTTAGAGCAAAAGGCTTTTAAAAAGCCAACCTTTCTGGCACCAGCCTTTTTAATGTGTGTTCTGCAGGCCCTTGGGGAGTCAGAAGCCTATTGCTCAGGGTTTATGATGGGGAAAAAAAGAATTAAAAAGCAAATCTGTTGTCAGGAGACTTGAATCTATGTGTTTTTAAGCTTTGCAAATAGGTTCAAAACTAATTCTCTGGTAAACTTACCTGGAGCCAGAGCAGCTCATGCAGAATTGTTACTCTTCATTCCTCCACCAAACACCTTTGGAAGATGCTGCTTTTCAGTCTGGGATCTCTGAGCATGCTTCCTTCCCTCCTCTTTTAAAAGGAGAGGTTTATTTTCAAACTAATCCAGTCCGTTTGATTTTCTGCTTCAGAAATCATCTTGGTTGTGCTCATCAGAAAATCCACTGCTGTTAAGGGGAAATAAACCCTTCAGAGTTAGCAAATCTGGATATTTCTCCTACCAGTCATGACTTGTCTCCACACAAGATGTTTTATGTTGAGCCATCCTTTTTCATCCTGCTTGTTTTTGATATCTCTTTTGTAATCTGTTAGAAATTAAAAACTAGAGCATTAATAGAGCAATGCAGGTCAGCCCAATTCTGTCATACATCTTGTTTGTGGCATTATTTTGCTAAGCTGGTCTTATTTAGGATATTACAAGAGAGTTGGAATAAAAATACAATTTCATGTATATAAATTATAATATCTTGTAGTTTTTTCTTATGGATTATTGTCATAAAATATGTGAAACATATTCAGTTTCTCAAGGGCAGTTAATTAACCTGCTCATTTGGGTTTTTTTCACCACTTATTGCCTTTGTGTAGCCAAAGGAGCAGAGCTTTTTATGTGTCTAAAGAAACTAGTAGCTACAGCTTTAGGAAACTATTTCAACTCTTTGGAATTAATCAGAATGGTCTGGGTTGGAAGGGACCTTTAAGATCATCCATTTACCACCCCCTGCTATAGGCAGGGATAATTTCCACTATCCCAGGTTGTCCAAAGCCCCATCCAACCAGGCTTTGAACACTTCATAGCATGATGAACTGAGCAGCCGTTTTTCAAAACCAGTGTTTGGAATGGAATTGTATTTTTTTGCAAAAAATTTTAGAGCGTTATTATGAAGCCCCAGTCAATATTTATTCAAAATATTTAAAAGAGACAAAATCTTCTTTCAGAGGGAGACCATATGGAATTTTTAGGCATTTATTTTATGGTATGGCATAACATTTTATCTTAAGTTAGTGGAAGTAAATGACACCTCAGTTTAGTTCATCCACATAAAGCTGTGCTGAATCTTAAGTGCCTCAGCCATCAAAGTGCATAAACAGCAAAGCCATGTTTTTCCCTTGCACAAGCCCTATTCTTTGTTTCCTCCTTGTCCTTGTTCACATAATCATGTTCTCTTGAAGGAGTATCTTGTCATGTGAAGGTACAGGAAAAAGCCATCTCTTAAATACCACCCATAAACTATTAATTGTTTCAACTAAATGAGTGGCTTACAGTTAAATCACGTACACTTTATTAAGATGGAGTCTTCTGCAAACAATGAATGAAATTCATGAAATGAATGAAATTGAGCTGCAGGCTCAGGTTGCTAAAATAGATTTCCTTTTGCCATCACTGGAATTCTGTGATCAGTGGTTACAGCCAACACAGAATTCTGCACTTTGAGGCTGAAAAAGTGCATTATATTCAAATGCACTTTGTTGCTTTTAAACTCTTATGGTTCTGGCTTTAAGTGCAGGCAGGCCACGAGTACCCCACAAGACTTATGGGAAATGTCATATCCATGCAGAGCTCACTTCTGGCAATAAGGGAAGCAGTATCAGGACTGTGGCCTGCTCCCAGAAATGAGTACTCAGGTTTTGGCCTCTCAAGTGCCCATGAAGCTGATGGAAAAAATATTTTTCCTTCTGTAATACAAGCACTTTCTGTGCTTATCTGGAAAAGGGCAAACCATTCACCCTTCCTTGGACAACCACTATCAATTTAAAATGTCTCCAATATACGGTTTTTGTAAAACAAAGTATAAAATCATAAAATGTCACTTGCAAATGAGACACTTAACAGTAGTAGGATTTGCTTCCCAGCAAAGGTTGTGTCTGGTAAACTATGCAGAAATGTTCAGGAAGAAATTGCTTTGTGCATCCAAGTTCAAACTTATCCTCAGAGTGTTTGGTTGAAGTTCTGCTTGGCAAGGACTGACTCTGCTTTTTGTGTATTCCTTCTGCTTATGGCAGCTATACTCCCATATCTCTGAAGTTTTGCTTTATCCCCAAGAAAGATAAACTTGGGCTTTTATGTGGTGTTGCACTGATTTGATTACTAGTAACATAAAAAATGACTTACAAAATATGTGTGTAAAAAGCTTCCCATAAACTGAGATACCATGACATCCTCCATACCATTGTTTTAAAGGTTTATTTTCCAAGTTCCAGTGTGGATTATTAACAGACAGGGCCATGACTGTGTTTTCCCTTGCACGTATGTATCTGCACCAGAAGGAAATGTTTGCATTTCATAAAAGCAGCCTGAAGAGAGATCAAAATGAATGTCCAGTCATAGCATACACAAAAGATGTTGTGTTTTAAAGACAAGATTATTATGTCTTTGAAATTAAAATAGTTGGCTACATCCAACTGAATGACGAGATAAGGAAAGCCTGCAAATTACAATACGAGGCCTTTGTTAGTTCAAAAATAAATAATTTTACACAAGCCTGTTAGCTCTTTACAGTGTTTTCCTGTAAATTTGCTCCCCTGAATTTAGAACAGAGAACCTTTTAGAGAAGTATTGGGAAACTCTGAGGAGGTCCAACGCTGATTTCCTTTTTATTTTTACTGTGCAAAGAAAATGGGCCATGGTCAACATTTTTATAGTCATTCTTTGAAGACTGGGTCCAGCTCACGCTACCTGAGGTTTGGATGCTGGATGGTAACTTTTAGGCACAGGCCCAGCTGCTTTTTCTGTTTTCTTGATTTTATTTTTTTCTTTCTTTTTTCCTTTTACTGTGATTTCTCATGAGCATAATATTGAATACTACATGGAGATTCTGGCAATTTTCCTAACTATGGTGTAAATGTTTCTGTTCCTCTATATCAAAGTACTGCCAAGAACGGGGCACTTAGGCTTCTTTAGCACCAAAGTGAGCAGTTTCTGATGTTCACCTACTAACCTAGAATATCCTGACTCCATTCCTGCAGACAGCAGAGCAAACACGCTAAAACAACTCCAGCCGCTTGAACTTTACACGTGGAGGTGAAATGGCAATGAGTGTGTTGGGTAATTTCCAGCCCCTGAGCTCGTGCATTGGCACTGCAGTGTTGTCAGAGTGAAAATGTCAGCCCCTCACCAGCTAATGCAATGCCATAAAACACGATGAGGATTAGGTGAGATCCTCTGCATCCGACGTGCCTTCGCTGGGCTCCTGCTTTCAGCCCGGCAGAATTCAATGGCTGCAGTGTTCTGCACGGTGCTCAAAGCAAAAGGACACCACGTGAAATCCCCACCACCTCCAGAATAAAAAAAAAGTTCATGGTGGGGAACCTAAACAATTGAGATTCTCACAGTTTCCCACATGTGTGGCTGCTGGCCAAGAGTTTTTTTTTTTTTTTTTTTTTTTTTTCCTGAGACAGTTCCAGCTGCCATATTTAGGAAGCCAAAAATGCTCTTTTGGTACAAGATGGCTTTAGTAAAATAAGCAGTACCTCAGGCTCCAAATGCATGCTTAGATGTTAAGATTATGTGCTTACAGTGGGACTGAGACATACTTTTATCAGGATTAGCTTTTTTACACAGTGTGAAGTGTATCCAAACTTACCAAATTACAAACCAGTCCTCCTTTTATATAAAAAACATTATGTCAGACATAGGTGACTCTTAAGCTGAGAGCTGTTATGAACATAGTCCAGGATTGAGTTCAGTGTGGTTTTGTCCAAATGAGGATGGACAAAACTATCTCATAGTTTTTATAGCATAATAGAAAACCAGCTAAATCTGCCTTTTTGCTGAGCTGAGGAGCCCGAGTGGGGTTTCCCTTTTGACTGTTATAGAGGTAACCACTGTCTTGTAAAATGTGAGGCAGTAAAAACTGCATCCTGCAACATCTCTGCAGGGCCCTAAAATGTCTAAGTTGGCCTGTTACAACTTCCAGTTCAGTGCAGTAGGCAAATCTGATTTATGTTTTTTTAAATAATCTTTTAATAATTTTCTTGTTGTATTACAGACCACGGACAAAATGATGCAAAACCATTTAATAAAATGTCATAAACTCAGCATGTCTAGTATTCGATTTACAGCACAATACCATAGCAAATCTGATGATTTAAGATACCTTGTTGAAAGATGATTGAAAATGAATGTTTGCACAAGCATTTCTTAGGCTACAAATGTTCAAAAAATACACCAGTCGTCTCCAGGACAGTTGTAGTAATTTAGTACCAACCACCTCTTTTTTTCTTTTTTTTTTTTTTTTTTTTTTTAGGGTGTGGTTTTAATCTGATAATGTCTTTTTTCAAAAGCAGGAACAAGAGACAAGCTATACTATTCTGAGAGCCAGGGGCACCAACGTGACCATCAGTGGCCTCAAGCCTGACACCACCTATGTCTTCCAAATCCGAGCCCGGACTGCAGCTGGATACGGGACCAGCAGCCGCAAGTTTGAGTTTGAGACCAGCCCAGACTGTATGTATTTGTTCAAATGGTTTTTGCTGACATCCTGCCCAGTTCCTGACTGATCTCAATGGCTGCTTTCACTCCTTCTCTAGCTGAGGAAATGTGTCTCCTAACTATTTATGATGTGTCTTTCTTGGTAGCATTGCTGGATAACTTTATGTTTTATCATCAAACTTGAAACGGGCTATAAAGAGTATCCCAGAACTATCACAGGTGGTGTTTTCTTCCATTCCCTCCCCTACTTCTACCTCAGGCCAGAATTGATGCCTTGCTAGACCTTGGCTCTTGCTGAGGGAGGAAGTGTGATAGAAAAACAAAGAGTAGTGTCAAGCCAAATCTTTAACCCTGGTTCTGTGTATATTTGAGATATGTTATGTATTTCATCCCTACTTCTTCCTTCTCCACCCCAGCTCTTATTCTGAAAGGCAAACAAGCTTCATGTTTAAAAAAGAAGAGTTACAAATTGCTGTTATGGTGACTTGCAGCTTTGGTGTTCTAGTTGAAACTAGAACTGAAGTTAGGACAATTACAGCAAGGAGGAAAAAATCAGTTGCAGAGATAAAAAGCTAACAGTTTAGAGGTTAATGAGTTTTCTCTGCAAAGTAATGTTACCAAAAGAAGGAGAAATGGAAAAAGTAGAAATGTGGAAGGAGACAGTGGTGCACATCTCAATAATAAGCATACAAGTTACCCAAATGGCATAAGTTTGTTCCTGTGTTACCCAGTTAGCATCACTGGGTGCAGCTGTGCTGTGTAATAGGCACAGATGGGAATGGTGTGACCCTAAAGAGAGGCTCTCTAACCTGTGTGGGTCAGGAATGGTAGCTGGAGACTGGTCCTCACACCAAAGCTCTAAAGCCATGCTGTCATTTTGTGGCAGTCTAAAGTTCCATGCTCAGGGACCACAGGGAGATACCCAAAATAAGGCAGAAAATAACCCTTATTTTCCCTGTGGACATCTGTGCCTGCATGCCCTGGCTTTCCACAACCTTCACGTGGATATTGTCAGGCTTAACTGGGGAACTTAGCTCCTAAAAGCACTTTCCATCATACAGGAGAAGTGAACGTGATGATTATGGGATTTCTTTCCAAAGAAATCTTCCTTGCTGAGCATGACATAAAGTATGGGTGGCATACATGACATGTATGTTTGTATTTATGTATATGTTTATATATTAGCATCAGTTTGCTAGCAGTTGCTACAATTAGCAAGAGTAAAAACTGAGAGTAGCAGAAACAACTTTGGTAAATTGGCAAAGATGGCTGGAGTCTTAAGTTTTCTTCCCCTGTTTGATGAAAAATTATTTTTCTTCCCTTATTTGTTTGATGAAAAAATTATGTCCTGGATCAAATATCTGCCAGGAGACCAAATGCTGTATAATGATGCCTGTCCCCTGTGTGCATGTGAATTCTGATGCCACCAATGAGATGTGAGTGTGTGAGGTCATTTACCTGCTTTTTGTGTTGCCTTTGCAGCCTTCTCCATCTCCAGTGAGAACAGCCAGGTGGTGCTGATTGCCATTTCAGCAGCAGTGGCCATCATTCTGCTCACAGTGGTGGTGTATGTCTTGATTGGGAGGTGAGTCTGGTGTTTGATTTGCACATTTTCTCCTGCTGCCATGTCCCAGGGGGGCCCTGGTGACAGTGGCACATGGGGTGTCGTGGTGTGGCTGCTTTTTAATCCTCTGTCTGCTGCCCAGGAGCTCCAAACACTGCTCACAGTCAGTAATGAGCCCGCTCACGTTAGCAGCCCAAATCATGCAGCAGTTGTTAAAAAATGCTATAAACACATTCTCGGGCAATTGTAAAATTAAACTGTAGGGGTCAAAAATCAACAAATCCTCTCATTAGCCAATTTCCTCAAATTCCCTGAGAACATCACATGCCTCTATAGGGCACAGAGAATGTAAATATCATTAAACTTTCAAACAGGCATTTAATTGTGCAGGGAGAACATTCTATTCTGTTTCCACCTGCAGTTAACACATAAAATTCTCTGTATTCATTTTTTTTCTCTTTGCTTGTAGATTCTGTGGATACAAAAAGTCTAAACATGGCACTGATGAGAAAAGGCTGCATTTTGGGAATGGCCATTGTAAGTTACTGAAGCCTTTTAATGCTTCCAGATCTGTTGAATTCCTCCCCTAGGTAACTGATATTTTTCAATTAAAAAAAAAAAAAAGAAAGCCATACCTCACTTAAACCAAGGTGAAATTAGGAAGAGAATTATCCCTTCTCTTGTGGGTAAGGAGATTTTCCCCAAACAATTATTCTTTGTTTCAACTTCTTTCATCTGTGTTCAGGTTAGTAATGAGCCAAACATGTCTATGTTCAAACAACGTATGTGGTTGGAATTGTGATTCTGGTTCTGCTGTGCAGCACTGAAATCCAGACTACGACTGCAACTTCTTCATTATAGAAAGTCTAAGAAACATATTTTCCTTTCCCAAAGCAAAATATAAATAAATATCTTGATGAACACTAAAGCTACTGTGAAAATTGCTTGCTTGACAAAGTTCACCTACAAATAACAATAACAATCTGATTCTGGATCCTCTTTGCAATGTCCATAACTTTGTTCCACCAGAACAAAGATCTCTTTTGTTATCCAAAGATCAAGATATCCATAGCAGAGCTGTGGATCCTGAAGGTTGGCTCACAGGCAAAGCTCCATTCATACACCCTTTAAAACAGGAAAAAAAAAATAGCTTTGGAGCAGGAGAAGCTGAAGGGAAAAGAAGGTGATAGCCTAATTCCTGATCAGGAATGGGAAGATTACTTAGTTTGTCATTTAATCGCTGTACTTTGGATTTTTATATCCTTACAGGCAAAGATAATGCCCCTTATAGACACCAAGACAAGAAAATCCTTTTTTTCACCCACATAATTCTTGATATCTAATGAGTTTTTGTTTAATAAGAAGCAGTAGTTCATCTTTTAAACTGTTTCAGCTCCAGATGAGTGTCCTGCTACACCGTGTAAACCATGGTTGAACCATGTATTTCTGTTTTTTATCATGTTGTAACATTAATATCTGTGGGGGTTTTGCCACACAAAAGTGGCACTTGCTATTTGCAAGAAAATAAATACATTATGCTGGTACCATAATCAGGAGGCCCCTCCCCAGATATAAGTGAATTAACATTTTAATGAGGGATTTACCTGCAGTAGCTGGAAATTAGAACTTCTCCCCAATCCTCATGACAATGGAATAAGTGTTCTCTGACTGTTCAAATTATTATTCTTTAAAGTTCCCTGCCCCTCCTTATCTCCAGAGAGCCAAGAGCAGGAATATCCATGATTTCTGTCTCCTTCCCCAGCGCTGTCAGGGGATACACAAGCTGCAGCCCAGCAACTGCTAACCAACTATTCTCAAAAAAATCTCTAAGGTTACATGTGGCCCATAGAATTAATGCTTCATCATCCAAATTTAATGAGGTTATAAAATAAAAACAGCCAGTAAAATAAGTGTCACAGACAAATAACAGGTCAGAATTTGCTCTCCTTGCTCCCACACAATGGAAAGTTGCAATCACTATTCTTAAACATGGCAGTGCTGTTAAATTCCTGTGGATTAAATTGCTTTTAATTTGGCTTTAGATATTTATGTACTGTTTTCTGAGTAGTGCCATGCTGATTCACTATGCAGTAAGAACAGATCCAATCATGGGCCTGGTATGTCTGTTAGAAGTTCTTGAAAATTATTTGTTATAGATTTTGCAGATATTTATCTGTTAGAATTTGTAAGTATGTACGTGTGTGGCTGTTGAAATTTTCAATCTACCAAATTACAGTCATTCCCAAAGAATAAGAAAATTGCTCCTATGAACTAAAAAAGGACAAAGTAACTTCCATGGCTGTCGTAAACTTTCAGCATCTTATATACAGCAGCTGGTTTATTTCAGTCAGTTTACTCTGAATTACTTTTAAAAAGGCTCCAGCCATGAGCTATTCCCTGCAGCCTTATTACAAATCCTATAATATTACTTCAAAGGAACAAAAATGTTTCACCTCCTCAGATCCTCTCCCTTTGCCTTCTCTGGCTGGGCCTTTTTATTTTTTTGCTACCTTTAGGGCAATTTGTGCTGTTCAAATGAAAATGTAAATTATTATGTTTGCACAGAATGAGCTGTAAAGTAGTGCAGCTTAACACATGTGCACGTGTTTATTATCTGTATTTCATGACAGAACCCAGTTACTGCACAGGCTGCCCTTAATTATTGGTGTGAAGGGATTATTCTCCTTGCAGCCACCATCACCTGATCTTGGGAACCTCTGGGGTCAGCATTAAAAATCCCAAGCCAAAAACCCCACAGTGCAGAAGCTTTTAATTGTTATTTTTATTGGGGATGTGAGGGGGCCTGTAATGTACATTCAGCATGGACGGGAAGGAGCATTTACAAGATTTTTAACCAACAGCAATATACAGCCAATTACTTTTTGTTTTACTTGCAGGTAATTCTGTAATCATCAGGCTCTTGAAGGAAACACAGTTGGCTTTCAATGCTGCGCACACGCAGCCCTTGTGTTGGGAGCATGGCTCTTACTTTGCATTGTTTTCAAGGCAATTAGCTTGGGAACTCAGTTTTATCATTTTTTTGTCAATTCTGAGGCCAATAAATCCCCATTAAATTGATTTTTTTTTTTTTTTTTTTTTTTTGCATATGCTTTTGCATTGTTTGATAAAACAATTTTGTGCTCTCATGGTCCAAAGGTTTTTTCCCCCATCTTTGCAACCCCTGCAAAAAAAGGTTTAACTATTTTAGCAGTGAAAGAACTGCTGCAGTATAATAATGCTAAGCTGGAAAGGATATTACTGAGTGGGTTAGAGCAGTGTTTGTTGAAGGAGTTAATATCTTTTACAAGACCAACTGGTACAGTTAGGGAAAGCTGGAATACATGTCTGGGAATGTAGGGTTTGTGTCAGAAGCAGAAAACTTCAAGCTGGGTATTTCACTTTTTGTTAATAAAACATATTCCTGTTGTAAAATGAGTACAACAGAGGCAGACACAGAAGGAACTGGGTGCAAACACAAGCAAGGCTTTGAGGCTGTGCTTTGCTTTCAGCTTTTTTGTCGGAGGCAAAGGTTGGCAATGATCTCTTCCAGCAATCCCTAGCCAAGAAACTCTAGAGGGGGCCAAAACAATAACTTGGATGTATGGGGAGCAAAGCTCTAGAACCAGCCTTTATTCAGAACAAGTATCAGCCATCCTTGAATGTTCTGGCAGAGAGATTGAGGCAGGGGTGCATTTTTTTAATGTATAAGTTTCTTATTATGCATCTTGTTGATGGACTTAGGAAAAAAAAAAGCTGGAGTTAATCTGATTTCTTAATATGTTCCTAAGAACTTTTCAGATTGACTGTAGCAACACATTTTGTTCCTTGCTCCTTTTTTGTTGCTTTGGAAGGGTCATTTTAAGGCAGCATCTAAATGTAGCAGCCTGGGAGGGATGAGTGGTATTTTAATATTGGAAAAGCAGTTAAATACTGCAATTGCAGATATTTGAAATGGGTTGTCACACTTCTCTGCAGGACATTAGTGTCTCGTTTCATGCTGTACAAATATTCTGAAGACCCAAGAAAAGCAGTTTGATTTGAAGAATTTCCTTCCTTAAAGGAAATTCTTTCCTTCCTCTTCCTTCTCTTGATTTGGTTTCTGTTGTCTCAGAAGCTTTTTTTTAAGTCAAAGTAACATTTTCTCTCTGAATTTGTTTTTACACAGTAAAGCTCCCAGGTCTGAGAACTTACGTAGATCCACACACATATGAGGATCCCAACCAAGCTGTGCATGAATTTGCCAAGGAACTGGATGCTTCCAATATATCCATTGATAAAGTAGTTGGAGCAGGTAATGACCACCACAGATATATTGAAGTAAAGATAGATTTTTGATGTGTATAGACTGTTTTATGTCTTTTGGTTCATAGTTGTGACTGGAAAGAAAATGTTCTAGAAAGTCTTCAGATTAGCAGGTGACATTTACAGCTCATTTCAGTGCAAAGTTAAGAGCACACAATTTTCTATTTCTCTTTTTTTTTTTCCTGAAAGAAAGGAGACAGAAAGACAGCTTTTCAAAGGACACCAAGCCCATACTTGAGTGCACCACTGTTGGAAGGGAAAAGATCATTTGGCCTCACTTCTATGTTTCTCTTTAAAATCTGTCAGCACAACACAGAAAATGTTATCAACTGTGAAGATGTTTTCTTTTTTTTTTCTCTTTCCCCATAAAAGGACTCTTGACTATTATGCCTTGAGTGAAACCACAAACTCATTTCATACCAGTCACCACACATCCATCAGGCTGCAGTGACCTTTGGTCCTTGGATTGATTTTGGTCACTGCTTTGGATTTGAATTATTGATTTAGGAGGAAGGGGTTGTCTGTCCAATAACTGGTTGTCTGAGCCATAAAGATGCCACAGGTTGTTGGATTTACAGGAAACAAGCTGGTGAAGTGATCAGATTTTGTAGCAGAGGAGCCAGATTACAGAAATATTAATTACACTGAGTGTTGCAATGGAGCTTCTGACGGAATGTGTGCTTCCTCCTTGAAGTGGCAGATTGTCTCATTGAGCCAGAAGATCATGGAGTTTTACCTTTCCTCCTATATTAAAGCATTTATGAGGAGTACTATTGGTTTTTAATCCATTGAAAAATACTTATTCCTTTGTTATTGATTTTTTTGGCTTCTCTCTAAGTATACGGTTTGAATTAAAGCCGTGAGATGTGAGAGACAGACTCCGAGTGCACAGCAAAAGATTTGCAGCTGGAAAAAGTGTAGAACCCAAGGTACTGTACTCAGTGCATCTCCTGAATCACCCACCAAAAAAAAAAAAATAGGAACAGTTTTCATCCTCTCCTCCTGAAGCTACTCAACTGTTGTTGAAGTTATTTTATGGAAAGGTGGAATCCGTGTTCCTTGCTGGTTTTAATGTTGCCCCACAAGAGTGCACTGTTCTCCATCCTCTTCAGTCAAGGCAGCGAAGATCTGCTTGCTGCACATAGCAGGGAATTTGTGTGGGGATGGAGAAGGAGGAATACTCTGAATTTAAGCCCAGGAGCAGTATGTTTCCTTGTAAGACTTTCAGGAGCCTCACAAATACAGCTTTCTAAATTTGAGCTGTATGCAGTATATGAATCTAGAAAAGGAATTCCTAAAGATCATGCCATATTATACATTATTCTGACCTTTTTTCAGTCAAGATGCACAGCAGAATAAGAAGCCAAAATTTGTCAAATACAGCCTCTGGAAACAGAGGAAAAAAATTTGAGAGGCTCCAAAAAAGGACTTTGTCCTAAAGGAGTCAGGTGTTTTAAAAGTCTCCCTGCTCCATTGCAGTGACAATCACAGGTTATTCTGGGTTGGAAGGGACCCCCAAGGATTGTGGAGTCCAACTCTCAAATGAATGGCCCCCACAGGGATTGAACCTGGCCCTTGGCATTACCAGCCCCCTGCTCAAACCAACTGAGCTAAGTGGCAGAGGGTTCCTGCAAGCTTTCTACATTGAAACTTGCACTCGAGCTGTGATAACACCTTTTTTTGGGCACCATAACTCAATTCACATAGTCTGGAGTATATAAGGCATTATAGTTAACATTTCACATAGTCTGGAGTATATAAGGCATTGTAGTTAACACTTCCTCTTAGCAGTTGCTTGAGATGCCATCAGGAAGAGCCAGGAAGGGAAGAACAGATGGAAATCAGGCCACAGAGGGCTGGGAGCTTCCAAAATGAGTTTGTGGCATCACTTTACACTGCTATCACCCTCAGCACGTGGTAGCTTTCACATTCAGAGTTCTCTGAGGCAACTTCTTCAAGGAACACTTCTCCCCAAAACCAGAAAGGCATTTCCTGCCTCTTACTGAGTCAATGACTTGTTTGAGTGAATGACTTGGTCTCTTCCTGCCCTTGTCCTTTGCAAGGCAAGTGTGAATGAAATTATAAAAAAAAAGACAGGGGTTTGAGAAGAAGGGATTCATTTAACTGCCCTGAAGTGTGACGTAAGTAATGAGACCTTCAAGTCAGGCAAGCAGTCTCGACATTCTGAAGTGCTCCAAGCAGTTTTTCACAGCTTCAGCCAGAAGCCTCTGAGAAGAGAGGGCTTTCAGAGCTTACATAGCTTTGAAAACATACACAAATGCAATAAGGAAATATTCTTATCCAAAAGAACCTCAAGAAAAACACAAGGGATTTTAGCAGGAGGCTAAGCATAAGAAATTTGAGGTCAGAAACCACTTTTTTTAGATTTTTCTTTGCAGTAATTTTTTCTTTTAAAATAACTCACTTATTTTTATGGATTCAGTTCAACAAACCACTTCAGATGTTTAAATCCAACTGGGCAGTAGGAGAATACTAAAGAAAGTACTTTCTTGATTCAGGGTGGATTTAACTATGTGCTTTACTGAACAAGAAAGCAAGCATTTGCTTTTCTTCCAAAGAAGAAATATACTTGTAGCACATCTTGTTCATCAAATTATTCACAAAAATTCAGGGGCTACCTGTCTCTGAACTTACTGTGAAGGTTTGCAGTGTCCCAGTGAACATGGCTGATGTTTCCAAGGTTTATAAAATATTGAACTTTGGTGCCTCTCCAAATCTGAGGGAGTTCTCTGCACAGAATTAAAATGCAGTAAAGTGAAGAGAGTAGCTGATTTCACAGAATCTTCATTTACTCTTCTCCTGAGTCCAAATGCACAGCAAACACCATCCCCTGATGCACTAGATAACCTCTTTAAAAAGAAATTAGGATATCCTGAAGGGAGATCTTTGTGCCATGAGCAGCCCTCCTAAATAGTCCCTATCAGCTTCCCACGTGTAAATAGACATGCCAGTCAGCAGGGCAGGTTATTCAGTTGTTATGTGTGTGGTGTAATTAAAAATAAATGCCTCAGGAAGGCTTTGTATGAAAAGCCACCATCCTCATATCTTACATTCAGTGCCATGCTTTCCACTCAAACACAAGCCCTTGTTCCTCCTAAACAGTGTCTGGTGGGACCCAGTCCATTTCTTACTGGGATCATGTAGTAATAATTTGCAGGAAAAATTGTGGTGTAACTGCATGGGTCACTGTGGGTGTTGACCAGATAAATGTATTTAGCATCCATGCTGCCCTGGGTATAAAAAAAATCATAGGTTAATGTAGTTGGGCTGCCTGGGGAGCTCTTTCCAGTGAAATCATTTTCCAAGAAAGTGAACCTGCTTTATATCCATAGACAACAGCAAACTTCATTGCTAGAAAGAGCCCATCTTTTATTCTCTTGCAGCATCTGCTGGCCTTGAGGTACTTTTGGAATCTGATTAATCACTCAAGCTCTGGATTGTTCAGCCATGGCTAAATGGGACTGTGTTGATGGACATTACCCATAACCTTTTCCGTCCCAGAAGTTAAACAAATATCAGATACACGATTCCAGCTTTAAAATGAAGGATTGATTGCTGGGCTGCTGGCTGAAATCATAGCTAAAATCTCCACTGACAGTAACTATAAAATAGTTCTAAGAGCTTAGCTTGTTACAGTTTTTTTGACCATTAAAACATCAAGAAAATGGAGTTGGAAGCTGGGTGCTGCAAGATTTATTTCAATATTTTTTTTCCCTTTCCCTCTGTTTTCAAGATGTGCTTTGGTCTTCCTATTTTGTGGTGCTCTGACAGCATTGAGCTGGGGCTGGTGTTTGAACTCCTGGTAAAGTATAATGGTCATTTGGGCTTGCAGAAGTTGAATACTTCTAATTAGGTCTGAAAAGAGCTCAACTCCCATTACTTACTAGTAGCAGCTTTTAAAATTTGTTTTCTGAGCTGCTGCCTGTCTTGGCAGCCTGAAATACAAACAGTGTTAGAATCAAAGGATGTAATGTCAGTGCTTTTTAGCATTATGTATGCACATAAAAATATATCTTCCTGTTAGTGGTTATTACCTTGGTAGTACAGTTCTATGCCTAGAGGATGAAGCAGCTGGTGGTAAGATATGGTGATACTAATTTCTATGTTGTTGACTCAAATCTAGCCTGGGTTAGCAACAGAGAAAGGTCATTGCCCTGCCACACAGTTATTCAGGCCTTTTTTGATTAACTTGGCTGTCTTAAAAAAAAAAAAAAAATTCAGAAAAGAAAAGCTGAAAAGGGGCACTGAAATCAGTTGCTGCTCAAATAATAATGTACTGAAACTTCCTTATGTGATTTGTGTAAAAATTATTCAACTGAAAAAAGATTTCAAGTGAGGTGTCTTCTTCTAACAGTTTTCTATATATTTAAGACTTTCTCTTTTGAATGCTAAGATGATTTTCCTTGTGGTCTGCTCTTGCATATTGCAAGAGGATAAACCAGTATATACCACATTCCAGGGGCTTTTTTGAATTCCTTGAATCCCTATGGAATAACCACATTTCAGCTTTTGTCACTTTTCCACTCTCCTTTTTAGGAGAATTTGGAGAAGTGTGCAGTGGACGCCTGAAGCTGCCTTCTAAAAAGGAAATTTCAGTGGCCATCAAAACCCTGAAAGTTGGCTACACAGAAAAGCAGAGGAGGGACTTCCTGGGGGAAGCCAGCATCATGGGCCAGTTTGACCACCCCAACATCATCCGACTGGAGGGAGTTGTCACTAAAAGTAAGAAATTCCAGCCTAAATAATTCTCTGATTTGCTGATCAATCAAAGGAGAGCAGAAGTGAAGTAATGCAGGTTTATGCTCTGCAAAAAGCTCAATAATAAATTGGCAGGTTTAATAAACTCCAGAGTGAGGAATTGCTCCAAAAGGGCCAAGAGGCACGGGGTGATGATGTGGTAAGGAGTCGTGGAGACTGATGAGCTGAGGCTTCTTAATTGCACTGAACTTCACTGTGTTCTGCTTTCAGCTAAGTCATTAGATTTGTCATTAGCACTAATTAATGAGCAGCCAACCTGGTACAACAACCAGTTCTAGTGAATTGTTAAATAAGGCCAAACTTTTTTTCCTAGATGGTTTTCATGCAGGGGAAGTACTCCATGGAATATTCAATATGTACCAGCACGGGGCATGTAAAAGCTGTAGAATTCCAGAATTCAAACATCTTGGTAAAAATCTCAAAGAAGAAATATTGAGGATTTATTCTGTCAGTAGTAAAAATAATTTTATCTCTGTCCTTATATATATATTTACTTAAATGCCTTTTCTAAATCTGCTTTTGGGTGTTCATGTTACAGGTTTGGTTGGTTTTCCTTTGTTGGTTTCTTGGTTTTTTGGTTTTGTTTTTTTTTTTTTTTTTTTTGGTTAAAGCATATTCTTGGTCTTTGTTTATGATAACAAATAACCTTCTCTTTTTGAGACCAAAAATTTTAACTGAAATCTCCATGTACGTGTGGCACTTTTCTTGGAAAAGTAATATATTTCAACAACCCTCTTCAGCCACACTTTCTATACTTCCACTGCAGAATGAAGTGATACATTTAGCAATCAAATTTATCTACCTACATTAGTTATTAAGTGGGAGATCAATAAGATTTTATATGAGGCAATCTTAAAAAAAAAATTGAGTGCTCCAAGATTTTTCAGGGGAGTGGAAAAAGTTGGTAGGATATTTTCTTGTTCATCCTAGAGGACCCTACTAGCAAAGCAGCTCTTTGCAATTTCAGTGATCAGCTTGGAATTTGCTGAGGATGTTTCTAGTTTAACTGGATAGAAACATGCCAAACACTTTGGGTTTCAGATGGTTTTATTAGTTTGAGGAAAATTTTGATTTTTAATTGTGTCATTGAAAGTTTCACAAGGATAGACATAAAAAAATTTCATAGCATACTGCTGAAAAGTATAAGAAATGAAAACCCCACCAGAATATGTCTAAAAGTCACTAGTGAAAGGTATGTAAAACACTACATGTTATGAAGAGCCATAATTATAATAATAATAATGCCTTCTTTATGTGTGATTCATGAAAGTCTATTTTGTTGATTTCAATAACAAAGAAATTATTGTTTATCTTAGGTCTCACAGTCCTATTAGGAAAGGTCTGCCTGCATAAATTGAGGTTTATCTCCTGCTTTGTAGTGACACACATTTTGTACAGTCAGAATAAGATTTGCAGTCACAAAATCACTTGAAACGCCAGCACCAGTCTGCACTGAGCTGAGCTAAAATCTCTTTTGTTACATTTTGTATTCCTGGAGCACTTGAGACAATAATTTAATTGCTGTACAGGCAGGAATTTGTGCGTTGCTGTTGAATGTGCTTTACTAATTCTCTCTGTACTCTGTGTAAGTGACTTTTAGTGAGTTTGCTACTCAGGTGCATTCACAGCACTGCTGTCTGCTTTGGGGGGCTGGGGGAGGAGGTCAGGAGTGCCAGCTGCCCATCAGTGAGAGAGCAAACTCTGAATATTCCCAGCTGAAGCCAATAAAACCTCAAGGGTACAACACCCTCTCCAGTCAGCTCCAGAACAGGAGCTGAGAAATCTGCTCTGGAGCTACTTGTCTCCATTTTACTGGGCAAAAGTATATGGCACAAACTAAACATAGTAATAAATATAATTATTTGTTTTACTAAACATTCTGCAGGGTGATAGAAGGACAAGAAGCTTGGGAATTTGGGGGGGGTTTTGTTGTTTTTTTTTTTTTTTTTTAACAAATCAATCACCACATCAGGCTTCCAGCCTCGCCTCCAGCGCAGAATTGTTCCTCTGCTCCTTTTGGATTTCTGCATTTCCCAGCTGCTGCCCTGCACTCCTGGGCACGCTGTAGGCAGCAGTCTTAATAACCAACACACATGCTCTGCTTAGTTTACTAATAATTTACAGCAATTTGTAGCCTGCTATTATAATAAACCTGGGCAATGCTGTTGACACAAGTCGTTATCATTTATAAACGGCCGGGCTTTGATAAATGGATGTAGAGGGTTCTTTTAAAACTTCAGAGCATGTGATTCTCATTATGGGCACATTCCCAACTGAATGAGGGTGAAACCCTGCACTTAAGGCTTTTGGAGTGTGGGTGAACAAGGCAGGAAGATGCTCCTGAAATAATTTGGAAGACATATTTCTTACTCTAATTTAAGTTCTTCTGATAAAGTCTCGTAAAATTGCCTGAGTTTGTACAGAAACCAGGCACCTGTCTCCTGGCTTCAAAGTGCAGGGCAAAGTAAATCAGTTTATCATCGAAAATTTTGGATAGCCCTGTACTTGAAAGGTCCAGCAGCATATTCTGGGCATTACCAGAAATCCCTTTGAATTCATGTTACACACAGAGTGCAAGTACTTTTTCTTTAACTACGTATTTCTGGCTAGCAAGACTAAGTATAAATAGATCTTTTGTTTGAGCTTCTACATTGTTAGATCTCGTATCTTTATCATCTCTTATATCATTCAATATTAACATTTTGCATACAGTATTTCCTACTGGCGAATGGATGCCAGTCAATTAATTAGTCATTAGTATAACACACCATTTGTACCACAGAAAGAAGATATTTGAACCCATTAATTCATAATATACTTCTTGTATTAAACTCAGTCTTTGAAGTTACTATTTCTCTTCTAAGATATCTATTGGAAGTGGAAGCTGTATTTTTTGAAAAGCAAACAGAAAAAAAGTTGTTGTTACCATTGACTTGGCTTTTTTAATGGCTTTCTTCTTAATTAAGCTGGATGCCTTTTTCAAGACTCATGCTGTTCAATTTTAAAAGCTAAAATTTCACCATGCCCACTATACAATATGCACGCCTTAGTCCTACTTTTATGGTCAGATGCCTTCCTGTATTTTATGTGCAATAATAATTCATCTCCTTAAATAACTTCATGGTCTTACCCACTTTTCTCTCTACCACAAAGAGAAAATAAGCAAAGCATTAGTAAATATTATGAAATAATAAAATTAACAGGGCAATGACCTTGGTCTGAAAAGTTCCCTGTCATCACATGAATTTTTGCATTACTTTCTCTCTAGCTTGTCAGAGCTGCATGGAAAATCTTGGTTGTGTCACAAAATGCCCTAGGGTGGAAGGAATGGTTTCAAAAACTGGCCTGAATATATCTGGATGAGTTTTGGGGGAAAAAAAAAAAAGCTTTTCAAGGGCTGTTTCCTTAGAGTTTGCCAGTGCCCATGAGTGCAGCATGTTCAGATCCCAGCTGTGTCCAAGTTTGTGCTGTCAGGGATCCCAGCACAGAGGGAAGGAGTGCCTGGAAGGAGGGAATGTCCATCTTAAAGCTCTGCTTCTCTTTCCTGTGCCCTGTGTTTTACTGTGCACTTTCCTTCCCATCTGTATCTGCCTCAGTTTGCCCATGCATCTTTTGCTTCCTTTCTAAATGTAAAGGAATAATGTAAAAATTATCCTTGGGGTTAGGAAGATCTGGACGCATTCCTGAAATGCTTGGGTTTGCTGATTGTGTTGCAATGTGTTCCTTTGAAAAGCCTGACCCCTGTGCTCTGTTTTCAGGTAAACCAGTTATGATTGTTACTGAATACATGGAAAATGGTTCCTTGGACAGCTTCCTACGAGTAAGTGCAACAGGAAACTAAATGGGGCAGAAGTGGCTCTTGTTCTGGACTTGTTGGGGGTCTACTGCCACTCTGCACTGACTCATCAGCAGCTCTTGTTGCTTGATGTTTCTTTATTTTCATTTGGGTTTGTGAGTATCATGATGTGCTCAGAAATCCACTTAGGGATCTGCTGGTCCATTTGCAGTAAGCATCATTCCAAAATTAAGACAATTTTGGTTGCATTAGTATGTCACTTCTATTAAAAATGAACAAAACAAAGCAGCATTCTGGCACACAAAAATGAGAACTGTTTTTCTGGAGGTTGAATTATGACTGTAATGCAGTTATGATTATTGGTTGGCAGTCTCTGTGTCTAAGCAAGAGATTTTCAAAATGAATGGATTTATGGAAATTTTATCAGTAATGAAAAGTTAAGAGAATAGCCCCATACCTGAGGATGTTAAAAATGTTTAGCTAGCAAAGTTTACTGGCCTGTTTTCTTTTTCCAGCCTTAGACACACTAATGCTGTGGCTGATTTATCTTTGTTTTCTGTCAAAGTTGGTAGTGAGCCTAAAAAAATTTGAACGCTCCCTGTGTCACCAAGATTTACTTGTGGCAAAACAAGGAGTGTAGGAGAAATGAAATCCCATCTGAGGGGAAACACTGGTTTAATTTTAATTTGTTAGAGCAAACTCAGCTTTGGCTGGGAGACTGCTTTGGTTCTGCCACGGTTGAATGACATTATCCCCCAAATTCATAACATTGAACTAGACATTTAACCCCAAAAGGGGATAGATTGTCAACCTTAGTTTCTCTATGTACTATATATGTTATGGTGTCCACTGGAGCATGTAAAATGCATATAAATAATGTGTCAGTATAGCTGAATGAAATATCTCTGTACTGAACTATATATATTTTGTTTAGACTTGAAATCCTCGAAGAGAGCCCTGAGGAAGGGAGAATAATTTCTGCCTGCACAGAACAGTTGTTCAGCTTGTTCTTTCATTTTACTATGATTTTTTTTTTTACTACTGTTATGTGAAAACATAGATAAGAACCTTGTGACTCATTAATATCACAGGCAACTCAGGTCCTATAACATTTTTATAAATGCCTTTTGGAACTATTCAGTTTGCTTTCCTCATTGCCATTGAAAGGCTCTCTGAGCATCTGATTCTGTTCATGGTTAGAAACCTTCTGGTTTTTAGCTAAATCTTTTCCAGAGTTTATATAAAATTCTCTTGCGTTGGCTCTGATAAAAAAGGGACAGACAACTGCTAATAGTCTTTTAAAATATTAATTTCTTCATGAAGGGGAATTCTGAGAGACTCTTTAAGCATCCACTGTGTCATATATTTGTCTAATGTTTCCAGTGCTAATATCACCCCCAAGTACACTAACCAAAAATGAAAAATGGATGCAATCAGTCTGGCAGACTGATTCATGTCAGATCACCTCACGTGACAGAGCCAGCTCCCTTGTATTTAATAAAATTCCAGAAGCAGCAGCATGAGGAGTTGGAGAGCTGCCCATGAGAATACATTTACAGCGCTGGGGAATTCATCTGAGAGCTGCACTACAACAAATGCTGTCCTATTGTCTATATATCCATATATCAATATCAAAAGTAGATGTTAGCAAACAGGATTATAAGAGTTGTGAGACTTAAATCATGCCCAGAAGTAGATTATTAGAAATATATCCAACTAATGGTTTCTAGGCTAAGTCATAATGTGTTTCAGTAATTTTTGTGCTCCTGCAGTTGAGGAAAATTTTAAGAAATGAGTTTAAAACTAACAGAATTTGAAAGCCGCTGCCTCAGATCAGCATTTGCTTTTGTTAAACGAATTTCTTGTGTAATAGAAAACTTTCATTAGGCCATTGGGGAAGGCTTGGATTTTCACTAAAAAATCCTGTGGCCTTGCAGGGAAGTTGGACATCTGTTTCTGTAATGTTCTGACACTCCAGTCTCAGGAGCACACATAGCTTAGATTTATGAGCTGCTTTCACACGTGTCCCATCTAGGAAGTTAAAACTCTGATGACAGCAAGAAGGGAAAAAATGAATTTTTATCTGAATTGCAAATCTGTCCCCTTCCCTCAGCTGATTGGGAGATCAACATGGTTCCACATGTGGCATTTAAATCACAACGCCTGACTCAGGAGCTCCTCACTTGAGGAGCTTCCAGGGTATTTATGAAAAAAAATCTGTGCAAGAAGGAGCATGAGCAATCCCTGAGATGATATTTCCAATGTTTTCCAGAAGCATGATGCCCAGTTCACAGTCATCCAGCTGGTGGGCATGCTTCGAGGGATCGCATCTGGCATGAAGTACCTGTCGGACATGGGCTACGTCCATCGGGATCTAGCTGCTCGTAACATCCTCATCAACAGCAACCTGGTGTGCAAAGTCTCAGATTTTGGTCTCTCTCGTGTACTGGAGGATGACCCAGAAGCTGCTTACACCACGAGGGTGAGTTCCTGTGTTCCTTTTACCTTTTTAAAATTCCTGTTGGTTGTGGCAAAGACTGAAATCTGATGGAAGTCTGAAATCTGAGGCTGTGGGAGGGCAGTCACTCCTGTATGCCCAGAGATGTTCAATAAACCAGAAGCTCATCACAGTTATTTTTAAATTCATGTCTTGGAGAAAATAGAAAATGTACATACAAAAAGTATGGTTTGTGTTGGTAGAATACTTTCCTTAGACTATGCAAAATTCTTGGCTCCGTTTCTTACTCCTGGATGTGTAAAGGAGTGAATATTACAATTAAAGCCTGAGTTCTTTTGGCACACAATAATTTAAGCCTTCATGTGTGCTTTGAGAAGTTTTAGTTACACTGCTGATTTAGCTCCCACACAGTAAAAAAAAAAAATCCTACCCATCAAATTTTTGTGTTTTCTAGCATGATAAGACATATGTCTGACTGGAGCATACTGCAATCACTGTTCTTTAAGGGTGTGTCATTATACCTGCTCCTGTACCTCTACCTGAGTGAAAACTTGAGTAAAACAAAAAAATGCACATCTGATTATCCCCCTGAATAACACTTCCATTTTTTGTGGAAGCCTTTAGCTTTATGTATATATGTGTATTACACTTGGATATCTGGTTGCTCATTTTAATGCTATTTAAAGTGGATTTTGTTAGCTTTACAAAAAGTGACATTAACATCCAGTATCTTTGGCAAGTGTAATTTGCATTGCTCACAGTAATCACCTCATCTTCACTGTACAAACCAGATTGCAATGTATCAGCATAACCTTAATGTGGGTTTTCTAAGGTTTCCTTCATTCCTGAACACTGACAGGAGCAATCAATAATTTTAGTAGTTTACATGCCGCCTTCTTCACGATTGAAATAAAATAACATGTGAGAAATGAGTAATGAAATGACAGATTTATTACACATTGTATACACATGCTCTAATAGATATATATTTATCAATCATACCTTCATAACTTCCCAAGCATAAAGACTCTGTTCTTTACTTGACCTTTCAGTGTTTTCTTTGCCCTCTGATAAACTTTGTCATGGAGTTAGAAATGTGCAATATATACCACTTTAGAAAACTGTCTGCAGAGATTTGGCATGGTTAATATAAAGAGACATTAGTAGGAGAAAGCAGTGTTCATACTCAGTAGTGTTAGAGCATTAATAAATAAATATTCCTGGCATGCAAGAGTTCCTCAACAGAGAATGGCCTGTGATGCAGCCAGAGGTGCATTGCTGTGTCAGATACTTGTTTGCTCTCTTAAAATCAAGCTGAAAGTGAAGCATTGGATGAAGCTGTCACATCAGTGACACGTCTGTGGGTGGCTTGGACAAGTCAGGGTGCACAGGGTGCCAGTGTTTTCAGCCAGTGTTCCATCTGAATTTCCTCCTCCTCTCCCCCTGCCACCTATTTTCTGAGGCTACCTGCCTATTTGCAATTAGGCAGTGAAATCAGATGGAAAGAAACTATTTTGTGAAGTGTAATCATCTGTGTTCAGTAAACTCCATCTGGCGTTTGTGGTGTGTGTGCAAACTGCTGCAGGAAGATGCTCAGACAATTAAAACCCTCCAATGCAACTTAGGACAAATCTAATTTTTTTCCAAGAGTTGTTGCTGTGAATATACCTGTGCCACATGTTGGCTCTGAGAGAAGAACAAGGCTATTTGGTATTCATCCTTTTTGCTCATATTTCCCTTTGAAGTGAGTCTTATGTAGATGCCAGGGGAGTGTTTCTAGGTGGGATGTTTGATCCTCAGCTGAAAAAAATGGGGACCACAGATGTGAAACAGAGCTTCACTCCACTGGTAGAGAGATGAACAGTTCATGTTCTTGCTGCTTGAGTATTTCACAAAACACAGGACCATTTCCTTGGCTTAACACATTTTGCAACCATTAATTCTACGACAAAAATAGTGCCACTTTTTAAAAATAATGGCATCATCCCAAACTGTTTCATGTCTTTAAAACTAAAGGGTGACAACAAGATATTTAAAAAACAACCAAAAAATCTAAATTATAACTCAAATTTCAAACATTACAGAGTGTGTATTATATTGATGTCCTCCTGTCCTCCAGCTCTTCCTACTCCCCGTTGTCCATTTAGTATCAGTGGAACTAGGAAATGTATAGTTATCTGCAAAGATGGGTGCTTTATCTATTTAGGCTCCTTATCTACCCCTATTTTCCACCTGCAAATGTCAAAGCCTGAGAATGATTCCACTGCTTTAATTCATAATTGCAAGTCAGAATTGATCTACCCCCAAGAAGCCCAGCCAGGTTTTCAATACTCACCAGTGCCTGGGTGAAATTTTATGTTGTGCTGTTCTCAGAAGCCATGTATGAAGCTTTGCATAAAGGCTATGAACATGTATCCTTTTATACATCAATAATTTATGTATTCCTTTATATATCAATGCATAATCTGTGATATTCATGCTATTGTCCCAGAAGCCTGAGGGACAATGCAAAGATCACAAGTGCATGTGTGAAATACAGGGAATCAGGAGTTGTAAGGAACTTTCCTACCTGACAGGGTCATTTTTTTTTACCTCCTGAATTATTGTCACTGCCTTGATACCACAAAAGGCCTTTGGCAGCCTGGGGTCTGCCTGCTTACAGAAGCAGAAGCCAGCATGTGCATCAGGCTGACTGACTGTTTGGATGTTTTAATTTTTTCACAGAGTTTTTGTGCCTGAGGGGATGTTCTGTAATTATCTACATTCTCCATATCTATTCACTTTTAATTGAAACACCGAGATTGTATTAAAATTGTCATTTTCAAATGCATCCGGTTTTTCCGTATTATTTTTCAGATGTCTGTATGACAAGTGGGTGGACTAATGACACAGTATGAAGTGGAAGTGAATTTAAGCAATCACAGTTGTAGAGGGACTGTAATTATGTCTCTCAAAGACAATATTTGGGTAATCAGTAGGTGAACTTTGACTATTTAAGCACATAGATACATCAGCAGTATCCATGGCATTTTTATATAAATGCAGCCCATGCTGGACAGAAATCAGTTGTATTTTCCCTATGTATGCAAAATCACAGTGATACAGTCTGAATGTATTGAAGGATGTGGTGAAGAAGGAGCCAAAACCCCATAAATTCTCTTGCCCCAAAGCACAGAGGAGAGGAGCAGTGCTCTGTCATCACTGACTACTCAAGGAGGAGATTATTTCAATATAAAACATTCATTAGTAAGGGACTGACAAGCATAATAATGTCAGGTGTGTAAAAAGGTAAAGCTAACTCATCTCACTCACAAGAATCTCTCTTGTTCTGTACCATTAAGATACCTCCTGGCCTCTCCTAAGTCCTGGTGTAATGAATGAATGTCAGGCTTTTACTTTCAGCTTCTTCTGCAAACTCCTTCTAGTAATTCAGTTAGAATCCATTTTTCTTGATTCACTCCTCCCCAGGCCTGTGGCTTAGGTGCCTGTGGCTGTCACCCTGTAACAGATTATAAATCAGAATATTGGAATGGGTTCTGAAGTCCTGGAAACAGCTGCCTTGTGCTGGAGTGCCAGCCGTGCTGGAAATAAATTGAGGGCTTCATTGACTTGAGATGAATTATGTTGGAGAGACAGATACTGCAGGAATAGCAGCTCCATCTACAGAAGATAAAACTTCTGGTTACTGCTGGCTCACTGATTTCCAACCCTGAGAGAGGTTCTCTGACCCAGAGTGCCTGGGATTTTGAGCTGCAATAACAAACTCCTACAATTTCTAACACCAAAGCTCTCTTTCTACTCAGGTCCGGGGAGTCTGGCTTTCTGATGAGCGTGCCCTTAAAGGGAGACCATGATAAAAACATATAAAAACTGTATAGGTTTTTATCAGTTAATATATTGCTGTTCTTGTTCTTAAGCTATTCCAAAAAAAGAGTCAGCAAAATCACTTTTTAAAAATAATTATGACATTTTTATGACAAACTGGGGAGCAGAAGAGCAAAATTACACTTTTAGACTCTGTTCAGTGGCAGCTGATTTCTTTTTTTAGCTACATTTTAATTAATATTTTTGAGTTACTTATGGTAAGGCTGTGTGTATCTGCAGGTTTGTATAGGCTTACAGCTGAGACTTAGCAAAGAGAATTTGAAAGCCACTGACTCACACTCATTGTAATAGGGATCTGGGGTTGTTGCACCTTCCTTTTTCAGTAAAGCAAAGCCAGAAATTGTTTCATTGAGTTTCTAATCTTTCTGCAATGAAGCAGTCCCAAAATGTGAGGAGACTAATAATTGTCTTTTTTTTTTTTTCTTTTTTTTGAAATGTATTTCTCCAATTGCATAAATGACTTTTTAACATAAGATTATAAAGACTTTCTATCCAATATGAAATTCCTGCCCTGGTCTAGTGGGTGATGTCTGGTTCTCTTCATGGTGGTGGGGTCTTTGTTGTTGTAAATTTAGGATGTGGCTTTCCCCCAGGATTCATGTTCCTTATTGAAAACCATGGCTCACTTCTAGGATAGAAAACAGAGAGATTGATTTCTTTATCAGCCTCACATCTAAAACTGTAAGTGGATTTCTTGTGAAAACACGAGGCTACAGGAGAGCTTTCCTTGTTTCTTGGCTGGGCCTTGGACTCGCTGAGGGCCCCTGGACACTTGTAAAGGGAGCTTATTAATTGAGTATAAGGAAAACAAAGTCATTTTTATGTTCTTGGTACTGTTCTGGAGCAGCATTGGGAATTGAGAATAAAGTTATAATGCATAGAAAATACAATGTACTTTTTGTGACTAAAGAACATCATCCAGTAGATTAAATTTCCAAGAGAGAGAGAGAGATCAGGCTCTTCATCTGGCTTCAGCATAAAACAGTGGTTTCAAACACTCCAGTTTATTTTCTGTGTCCTATTTGCTGGTCTGCAAGTGATGTGGAAATTTGGTGTTCACCTGATTTTAAGGGTTGTGTGTGAAATGAAGGTTTGTCTTTTGGGAGGGAGCTCTGCTAAACAGAATGGGATCCATGAAAACCATATGCCAAAATAATTCCTCCCTGACTTTTGCCAAGCCTCTAAGACTTACCTAGTGACATTTTGGAGGCCTAAATTGTAGTCTGAGTCAGGACTGCCTGTGCTGTTTATACTTAATTTAATTTATGCAATATTAGGCATGAAAATGAAGATGCCTCAGTGTACTTAGACTGTATTTAGATTTCTAATTAACACTAATGCCTGCATTTCTACTGTTAATCAAGCCAGTGAGTCTAAAGCTGGTTATTGTACAGCTACCCTCAGTGTAGGTACAGTTTATGGGAGTGTAGGCAAAGCAGTAAAATATTTAAATTTTTTTTTTTTTTTTTTTTTTTTTGCTGGTTACTCAGTGGAAGTCAGAGCGCTCTCTCCCCACAGAGGTGGTTGTGAGGAGAGGTGTGTGACTGGAGTACAATGGAGGTGTCAGAAGCACTGCAAAGAGCTGGTCTGGTGTGAAAGCTTCAGAATATATTCTGTACACGTTGTGCATAACTGGAAATAATTTTAAACTCTCACAGTTTTCTGTCCTAAAACACGTTCACTCCAGAATTGCCTTCAGGAAAAGGTTTTCCACTGCTACCTTTTCGAACTTTATTTTCTCATGTGTGACTCTCAAAAAACTCTGCCAAAGCTGACATCACCAGGAATTGTCTCTTTCCTCTAATTCTCACATTTTAGAAACTCAGCCTGAGGTTCCTTGTGTGGATTTCATTAACTTGACCTACAGCACCAAGTGGTGGCCATGACCAGAGAGAGATGTTCCCCTACCTACCATGTTAATTGTACTGGTAGCTTCAATTCTCTTTGGCATTTAATGATGGCTTGCTTCTCTTATGACTGTAAAAAATGTCCAAAGTCACTCTCCCAGCTGACATTTTTTCACTCTTCCCTCTGCACAGGTGACCCCATCTAAATCTGACTTTCTGTGTCAGCTGGAGGCTTGCCTTTAGTGAAGTGAAGCAACATCATGGCCCCTTATTTTCCTTGGATGTCCTAGAAAACCTGGTGAAGTCATGCAGGGAATTCACTCCAATGCCTTAAAATCAGCCAAATCCAGCCCTCCTTGTGCTGTGCAAAAAGGACTTGGGTTATCAGCAGGGACCTTGGACTGTGTTTTTCACCTTTAATGGCTGTCGTGGCAGTTTCCAAACATTTCAAAACTGAAAATCGACCAGACTTGATTTACCATTTACTCTGATCTGTGTGAATTACACTACACACACAAATATATATATATAATATATGTGTGTGTGTGAGTGTCTATAAAGTATGTATGCTTTACTGTACTATATATCTGTATTGCAGATGGACAAATCTATGGTAAATCTACTAGATATCAGTAGATTTTGCACTGAAATATATTTTACTCTCTCTTTTGCTCTTATGACAAACAGCAGCAGCGTTTCCCCGCTGTTTTTTTTTTTTACACCGATATCACGATAACTGAGAATCTCAGAGATAAAATAATCAACCACACGAAATCATATTTGTTGCAGGGCAGTCAAATGGACTCTGTGGTTTTGTTTTGCTCCCAGGGGGGCAAGATTCCCATCCGATGGACGTCTCCAGAAGCTATTGCCTATCGGAAGTTCACGTCAGCCAGCGACGCCTGGAGCTATGGCATTGTCCTCTGGGAGGTGATGTCTTATGGGGAGAGACCCTACTGGGAGATGTCCAACCAGGATGTGAGTAAATTGTTGTCTGAGTTGTGTTCTCAGATAAGGGATCAAGCAGGTGGCTCTGAGTTTTTGACGGTGACATTGAATAAGGCGTGGAGATGAAAACCGCCGGATCTCCCTGCTCAAGTAAAAGTTCATTGGAACTTGAAAAACCCACCATCTTTATAGCAGAGTGTTTTGGACCTCTGAAGGAGCAGAGTAGAGAAATTTATCCCATTGGTGGTTTTCTGTAAGATGATGCAAATAATTCCACTGCAATGAGGTCATTGCCTTTTACATTCCTTAGGTCGTTGTTAGAAAACCCTCCTAAATTTCTGTTGATCCCCTTTGGTTCCACTTGTATAATATTCTATAGAAGTTTTCTGTAGATGTCAAATGCACAGAATAAATTGCTCTTGGCACTTGTGAAAAAGAGAAGCAAAGTATTCCTGCTAAGAGTTTAATGAAACCAAAATGCTTCTGGAAGTAATCAATGGATAAAATAGAGAAGGAGAGTGATCTGATTAGACTTCCAATACAGGTTTCTTTGCAACATTAGTAAACTGTCCAAGCCTGCAATCCAAATGATTAATGGAGCTCTCCCAGTATTTTTTAAAGAAGCATACCATTTCCCCAAAGAAGATTTTTATTGTATCTATTTTGAGTTCTTTTTCTGTTGTTTATTAATTTTAGATTTATTGCACAGGAGTTTCTTATGGACCAAATTTGGTGGACTGCAGTCACTCAAACAAACAGATTTTCCAAGAAGATGATATATATTGTTACTAGTTCTAAATTAAAATAAATAAGTCAGTAACATAGTTGTAGTCAAACATTTTTCTGTACTGCTTTATGTTAAACAAGGAAAAAGATAACTAAACTTCCATTTAAGTGGGTACCTCTGCAACCCAAGTCTCTGTAGAAAACTATACATTTCTTTTAATTGGTAATGAGTGTTTTTTGTGGAGATTAATGTATCCTGTTGTGCAGACTGATGTATTCGTGGAATGTCTTTAATAATATCCCATTAAAATCAGAAATGGAAGGATTAACCTATTTATCTGCCTCTCCTTTATGGCTGCTTAAACCATTAACTGTTCTCTTGTCCTTGTTGTGACTCAGAATAGTTTGTTCTGCTTTTCAATACATTGATCCAGATGAAGAGGAAAGATTAATAGAATATGGCTTTATCATTTTCTACATTGACTATATTGGGGTTTTTTTATTCATGGGGCAATAGATGCTATAGGCCTGATCAAGAGGTGTTGGATTCTAGTGAAAAGGCTGGATTAAAAAGCTTCTGGACAGCACAAATTCTAAAGTAATCTTAGTTTTGTGTGTGTCAATCTGGAAAAGTTACAGAAAATCTAGACAAATTTTATCAGTCTAGGTAAATTATAATCAATTCTGCTTGCACTGCCTAGTAGAAAGTATATAATTATCCATGAGGTAAGTTTTAAAAGCATTTTGTGGCCCTGTGACATCATCCACAAGACCTTTTGTCTGTTGGTTCAGGATGGCCCATGAGGGGGCAGGTTGATTTTTCAGCAGGGTAGGCTGTTTTTCCTGTTGGTGTTTTGAGTTTTGTATCCACTGGAGGATGTGGAAAGGTTGTTTTTTCTGCTCTTGTTTTGGAGTTCAGTGTCCACTGGAGGATGTGGAAAGCATCTGTTGCTAAGGGTAATCAGAGGAGAGATATCCAAGACCTTTTGAAGTTTGGCATACTTAAGCTTGCTAACTGTGGCTTTTGTTTATGGATTTATTTCAACTGAGTGTGAGTTTTTGAGATCCTTTCCACACACTCACCTTCTTCAAAGTCACCCACTGTATCTTAACTCCCCTTTCTGCATGCCTAATCTACTGCCTGGTTTACTTTGCAGATAAAGGAGAGACAATTAGTGAATAAACACGTTTGTTTAAACACAGAATGTCCACGGTAACATTCTCACAGCTGATAAAAAACCCAAGTTGCTGTAAAGTGCCTTTAAGTTTGCACAAACTTTTCTCCTTGTGCAGGTGATTAAGGCTGTGGATGAAGGGTACCGCTTGCCACCTCCCATGGACTGCCCAGCTGCCTTGTATCAGCTGATGCTGGACTGCTGGCAGAAGGACAGAAACAACAGACCCAAGTTTGAGCAGATTGTCAGCATCCTGGATAAGCTGATCCGGAATCCCAGCAGTCTGAAAATAATCACCAACGCGGCGGCAAGGTGACATACTAGATCTTACATTGCTCATGAACCTCTTTGATTCCTTCATCTCCTGTAATTAGGATTTGTTTGCACTCTTTAGTGCCTCTTCACCTTTTAACTGTAGCTGTTTGCAGAGAGAGGGATTTAATATTGTTATTTTTATTATTCACGTGGTTATTTTATTAGTTATTTGCTATTATTTATCCGATTTGTGAAAGATTTTTATGCTAAGGGCATGAAACCCGCTGGAAGACTGAGTAGAGTTTTTTTGAGAAAAGCACAGCTGGCAGATTTGGCCATCATGGGATTTTCCTTTTGCTTCTGCCCTTTGGTGGTGTTTTAAGTGCTTAGTGTTTCATAGGTTACAGCCAGCCATGTTCCTAAGTATCTTTCTGAATTGGGTCCAAATACACTTAGGCTCTCCTCTGACAAGTCAGGTTAACTTTAGTCATCTGAATAATCTTTTTTTTTTCCCTTTCAGTAGTGCTCACAGACCTAAAAATGCACTTTCTCTCCCTCTTAGATCAATGTGTGAACCAGGAATTAATTTTCAACCTGTGCAACGTTCCTAATTGCATTAAAAACATTCATTTTTAATCCTGGGTTTTCAACACACTCTGGAACATCATCACTATGATGAGATAAGAATTATCTCATTGAGAGAGAGCAGCTGAAGAGTGTGTTGACACCTAAGGGCATAATGAAGATGTGGTGAAAGAAGAGCTTTAGTTAAGTAGTGTTAAAGAGACTCAGTTTGTATAGTGCACAAAATGCCATACTCTTACTGAAGGAGTGTAAAAGTATTTTTAGCATGAATGGTAGTGCCAAATCCTCTGTCAGCAAAGCAGGCAGAGTCAGGGAGAAAAGCATTCTGCTGTTTCAGACCCTGGAGGGCGTTCTGCATGTCACTGTGCAAGAGACCAGAGCCTGACATGAGGCAGGTTTCAAAAGGGAGCACAGAAAACCTTCCTGGCAGACCTCTCCTTGTGATGCAGCACACTTCCCACCACGACAATTGGATGGGAAGGCTGAGGGAAGTGGAGCAAAGGCAGTGGGAAGAGCTGCATTGATCCTGCAGCCTGCTGTGCGACTGCCATGGACCTTGCCTCCTCCTTCCTGGCCCTGCCTTTGTGCTGCACCCTCAGCCAGAGACTGGCCACTCTAATTACCTCCTGCTGCCATGCCAGAGGGCAGAAAAAGAAAGAAGAGAAGGGAGGAGAAAGGCAGTGATTCTAACGGGCTCTGCTTTTAGATTTATATATTGAGAGAAGATGGCTCGCACAAAATTATGGTTGAATAATTTTGCTTGGTGAGTCTTGAACACATAGGAAACCAACATGCTTACAGAAGCAATTCTATCTAGAAGGTGACAGAAAAAAACCAACAAACAAACAAACAAACAAAAAAAAAAATTTGGGAAAAACACCAAACTGTTCTAACACCATTTTCTCAGTCAAGTACATTTCTTCCAAACACCTTGCACCACTGTGTGGCAAACCATTGGTTCAAAGAATTATTTTCTAGGGATGTGCTGCAGCGATCTGATGACTAGAGGAGCTGGAAATCAGAACTGTCTTTTTTGGGTTTGGAGGCCTGATTGCAGAAACCAGGGCTGCATGTTTTTCATTCCAAACAGAAGCAAAATGTTTGTGGTCTTGTTTGTGGTCCTTCCAGTCACAGATTTGAACTGCAGAAGAGATAAATACAGTGTGGAACCATAATTTCCAGTTACCTGTTCATAGCCAGTAGAAGCTGATATCCTCTAGTGGAGACCAAATTCAGTCTGAGCAGGTTTCCACCTGCTGGGTTCTGTGCAGGAGCTTCCCAGGGGATATTTATTGTTCCCTTCTGCCTCTCTCGTGCTCTCTTTGCTCCTGTTCCATTCTCTGCTCGTGGCACAGAGGGTGACAGAGGCTGCACGTCCCTAGCACAGTGCCACGCTCTCAGCACATGGGGAGGCAGGGAGGGAAGGAAGGAGGCTGCCTGCATGGTAGAGAACCTCTCACAACTGCTTTAGGTGAGCTCTCAGTGAAATGCTCCTCCTGCTGCTGCTTGGCTTTGATACCGAGCGCACTTCTGAGGAGGGCAGCATCAAAGGTGATTTCCTTCCTCCTTTCCTTTCCTTTCCTTTCCTTTCCTTTCCTTTCCTTTCCTTTCCTTTCCTTTCCTTTCCTTTCCTTTCCTTTCCTTTCCTTTCCTTTCCTTTCCTTTCCTTTCCTTTCCTTTCCTTTCCTTTCCTTTCCTTTCTTTCCTTTCCTTTCCTTTCCTTTCCTTTCCTTTCCTTTCCTTTCCTTTCCTTTCCTTTCCTTTCCTTTCTTTCCTTTCCTTTCCTTTCCTTCCCCTTCCCCTTCCCTTCCCCTTCCCCTTCCCCTTCCCCTTCCCCTTCCCCTTCCCCTTCCCCTTCCCCTTCCCCTTCCCTTCCCCTTCCCCTTCCCCTTCCCCTTCCCTTCCCCTTCCCCTTCCCCTTCCCTTCCCCTTCCCCTTCCCCTTCCCCTTCCCCTTCCCTTCCCCTTCCCCTTCCCCTTCCCTTCCCCTTCCCTTCCCCTTCCCCTTCCCCTTCCCTTCCCTTCCCCTTCCCCTTTCCCTTTCCCTCCCTCCTGGTGACACACAGGGCACTGTGGGGTCCCAGCATGGGAGTTCCCTCTGGGAAGGAGCTTCTTGCAGCTCAGGGAATGTGTGATCCGTGATCTCTCCATCTCCTCTGTCAGTGTCTGCAGGCCAGCCCAGGCTGTCCTAAACACAGCCACGAACAGACACAATGAGGGGTGCTGGGCAGCCCTGTGCCATGAAATCATTGTCAAAGCAGACTAATCTCAAGCCTTGGACTAATCTCAAACCTTAGACACGGCTGAGCCAGCCCCGTGGTGTCCTGCAGAGAGGCGCTGGTGGCAGGTAACAGCCCCTGGTGCTGGTGGCCAGGCACTGAGCCTGGAGGTTCAGCAGTGCTTTTTGACAGGCTGGCAGAGAAAAATGAGACAGAAAAGTGAGAAGTGGGGCTTAAGATGAGGTGGGGCCTTGCCCTAGCCTTGTGTGTCGGAATGTGTGACTGATACTGAAGGGCTGTGGGTCAGGGCAGCTCCTGGAGAAGGGGACACAGTGGGATCCCAGAGAGGGACAGACATCAGAGAGGAGGAGAACACTCAGGGACTCAGCCCCCAGGGCTCTGGGGAGTGCACTGGCTCAAGCTGCTGCTCTCAGTTGTTATTTGAGGCTGCAGCACTCCCACACCGCCTCTCCTCCTACCCATAATAAGCAATTAATCTAAGTTACAGAGGTCCCAGCTCTCTTCGAGCCGTGTCTGTGGTGCTACTGGAGGAATGCTAAAGCTTGATGCCCACCATATGCTTCTAGGTGTTCACAAAACACTCGGTCAGGGGGAAAAAAACGTCCAACCTGACGACGTCTGGTGCAGATGCAAAACCTGCCTCTTCTCACAGATTTTAGGGCTGATGTTTGTTTAAAATAGTCACTGCACCGTTGTATCCTACTTAAAAAACATGTTTCTGGAGGTGCATAGGATATCCCTGTCCTCTGGGTGCTGGTTGCTGTTAGCTGACCTCCACTGAAGGATGTGCTTGGCTGAACATCTGATTCCAGGCCACAGCCCAGGCACATTTTACACTAAAACCTCACAGAAAAGGAGTCAAAGCCTTCAATTCCCTCTTCCCTTTAAAGTTTTCTATCCCTTCAGGCCACTCCATGGTATCTAATAATTTCTTGATACTCGAGGGGATGTTTTTATCTTTATTGATCATGGCTTTGCAGACTGTTCTATGTGCCTTTGAACCTTACACTGACAAAAGGTTTTTGTAGCCTCAGCACAGCAAACGTTTCATAATACCTTTCCTGGTGTTGTGTTTCATCTCAGATTCATGTACAAATTCTCAATTTCTCTTCCTTCTCTTCAGAGTATGGCTGATTTCTTTCTTACCTGTCTAAATTCAGTCTTTAATCAGGTGGCCACCCTGAGCTCTTGCTAATAAGACCTGTGCTGGTTCTGGACACGTTGTTTTGTTGTGTCCCTTAGGCTGCCTGGAGTTAACCAGCTCTGTAAGGGGCTGTAGGAACAGAACTCAGTGCGAGCCATGTGGTTTTCTGAAGCACAATCTCATGATAGTTTTATTTGATTTATGTCTTGCTGTTCTTTCCTGTTTTCTGAACACGATGTTCATTTTTCTAACAGAGTCCTGAGGTTGTTTGGATATCTTTAGGGTGGGAGTGAGTTCATCCTTCTTCCAGTTTTGATCAATTTCATTATTTTTCCTCTTGAGCTTATTGTTTTTTCAGTCCACTGTGTATTACTTCACATTTGTGAACATTTCATACAGATACAAAGCAGATGGAGACTTTTCTCAGCTTGGGCTGGGGAGTCAGAATCACTTCACCCACCTGCAAGCAAGTTGGTGAGGCTGAAATGGCTCTTTAGCTGCTGTTTCATTTGTGTGGGGAAAAAACTGTAGCTTGAGTCATGCAAGTAGAAGTTCTTTGTGTACTCTGCAAATCTGAAATGGACTCATGACATTTTTTTTTATCCATTTAATTTTTTTCACTGATTTATATTTGTAATTTTTTTAGATTTGTGGGTTTTTTTAATTCTTACTTAAATTTCTCATTCTGCAATTATACATATGCATACATATATAATATATATTTTTTTACAATGTATATTACCATCTTATGTATATGAATCTTAATATTACATGGCCATTTGAAAAAAATGTATTTAAAACATAGTGTGTAATTTAATAAATTTAAAGCATTTATGTGTCCCAAAGCTGTCATAGTATAGTGTGATCTTGAGGTATAAGGGTTGTGACACAGGATTCAGGCAGCTCAAACCTTGTGGCAGCTTTCCCATATCTGCTGTGTGTGTTCACATCTCTGATGGAGGGGGGACTAAAGTAATTTATTCTTCACGAACCTATGGAAGGGGAATAGCTGAGTTAATGAACAGCCCTCATTTGAAAGACAATTGAAATTTGTTTCTAATTCTAACAAATGACTTTTAGAAATTCTGGATTTCTGCCAGGCCTCTGACTGATTGCAAAACTGACATGGAATCTGCACAAAAAAATCCCAACCTGCTTCTGTGTTTGCTTTTGGTAGCATGAAAATCAGTGTCACGTGTTGCTGTTGTTGTTTTTCTATACTGCAAGTACATATTTAGGAGAAGAGGAAATGATTGTATTGCAAGGAAGGGGAGAAAATCACCTGAAAATTCAGGCTATTTCAGAAAAATCATAGCTGAAATTCTTTTCATATAGCCCAGAAAATTTAGGAGGTCAGGGTCAGTTATTCTTCCTGATGCAAAAACATGTATGAATAATTAATTCCTCATACATTCCTTTAAGTGTTAGCAAGCTGTTTGCAGCCCTGCCTTGATTTGCTTAAATTTGATGTGTTGTTTGAAACACTGGCTTGTGTAATTTCCTTGAGCAGTCTTTGGAAGGGCTGTTATTTGTGAGTAATTGTTTGCAAGGATTGACTGCTAAACATGTTCAGATCTGTTGTCTCTTATTTTGGTGCTCTCACTGCTGTCATTCTCAGACATCTGGTGGCAGCACTTCCAATTTGAATTTTGAATTTAAAACTTTGCTCCTCACAAAGTTCATTTCCATTTAAAATCTGATAATTTGGTGGAAACACTCTGCATTCTACCTTGGTGGGATTTTTATGAAAATCAAACTCAAAAAGAGCATTGCAAATAAAGAATTCAGACTTGCTCCTTTTTGCAGCATAATTGAAGCGTTGTTTTTACAAAAATATTTGCAATGAAATTATTGTTTAGACTGGCTGAATACTTGAGAAGTCCCTTTTCTTTTTGCCACTCAGGTCAGAAGGCTTCAGATGCTTGACATACAGTGTTGACCTGCTGTAATATTGTTTGTTTGCTTCTCCCTGTTAGGAACTTCCAGGATTGAAGAGAGGAGGAGATTTCAGTATTCTTTGGATGTTGTCATCAGGGTCTTAACAACAGGGTTTGAGTTTGGCCAAAAGTTGTGTAGGGCAAGATTCTGTGTGGACTTTAAACTTCGTTTAAAATCCAGCAGCAACCTAATCTGTGTCCTAAAACCAAGACTCTAAAAGAATTCAAGTAATGTAAACTTTAAACTCCAGCTCTCTCTCTGAAGCCTGCTAAACATAAAATTCTGAATTTATGGAAGGAGAGGGGGGAAAAAAGAAACTTAACTACAAATCACAAAATGTAAGTCCTACTCCTGAGTGTCTAAGCACAGTTTGGATTGAGGGGTTAGACTGAGGAGGTTTTTAAGGACTTCACTGAGCTAGAGCCAGAAAAACCCTGTTTCCACCTGATTTTCCCAGTGGTCATTATTTTTGAGGCTGGGGCATGCACGACTCAGCCATTGTCCCTTCAAAGTGAGTGGTTGGAAGTGAGCAGGGGCTCGCTGTTAACAGGGACAGTAAAACATCTATTTGCACTTTCACACCTCTAATTCGGTGAAACCTGGGCAGGAATTTACTGCGGGTTGGGGTTGGGTGCTGTAGAATTTAAATAGAAATGCAGCTGGACCAGCAAGTGGCCTGATGGGGAGGGGAAGTTTTGCTGCTTATTGAGATTTCTGAGGTGTTTTTGGAGCCCTCGTTAGTGGTGGTGGCAATTCCACCACTGGTGTGCTGGAAAGAGGTGACAGAAGTAGAAATTCAGAGTGATGCCTAAGCTTTTAATATATTTCTCATATATTTGTAGCTTGGTAGATGGCTAATGCATGGCTGTAGCACTTTTCCTGCCCTTTCCCCCCAGATTTTGGAACTCATCCCTGAAATATTGTTTAGATTAATAAATAATCTTTATTCCAAGGAGGGGACCTACAATAAGAAGTGGGGCAGAGAATCCCTTGGACCAACTCTGAGGGGCTGACCCAGGGGTGGGTTACTGGGGCAGCTGAATCTCCTATTGGATGTAGCTGTTAAATATCCTAATGAATTAACCTTATAAAATCACAGAAATCTGATTCTGGATGTGCCCATCACCACTGGAACACCTGGAAGCTTCCAGATAAAGATCTGCTTTTTACTTTACTATTCTTACACTGATGCAAGGGGTTTTTCTCTTTTGATTATAGGCAACAGCAGTGCAGCCACAAGTGAGATATGAAGGGAAGCTTTCCACAGCAAATGGTAGATTTTAAGCATTTCAAGAGCTTTATAAAGCATTTTTCTCTGCTTGTTCTGAGGAGCTTACAGAGTGTCCTAACAATAATGAGTGGCTGGCATTGAGGGTCTGTCAGCCAGCTACACATCCCAGGAAATGGCCATGTGCCTTTATTTCCTTAAAAGCACGGCTTAGGCTGGGTTATGAGGGGGAAAAAACCAAAATTCAGCAACATGCTGGTTTTTTTTTTGGGTTTTTTTTTTGCCTTTAGTGGTTTGGTGTTGGGAAAAAGTAAATGAAGGAGCATTGATACACCCAGGCATGTGATTTATTATCCCACCAAGGTGCTGAAAAATATAAGCACATTGAAAGTCATGTTCTGAGGGGCAGCTAAAGGAGTAGGGAAGACTGGAGGATTGACCTTTGGGGCAGTTGAAATTTTATTTGCTTATTATCCTAGTGGAAGCCGTGGCAAGTTAGGTTGTTTTTTGTAGCTTTTTGTGTTTGGTTTTTTGGTTTTTTTTTGGTTTTTTTTTGGGGGGGGGGGGGTGTTGGGTTTTTTTGAGGTTTTTTTTTTTTTGGTTTGGCTTGGTTTGTTTTTTTCGCCAACAATGGATCTAGAAAACAAAAAATATTGACATTTAGAGAGGTGTACCATTTTTGCAGCCTCAACTGCATTGTTTTTCCCCCTCAGTTATTTGTGCTGCTGCTCTTGATTTCTCCAGCTCTCCTTTCACTCCAAGGAGCAGCCCACAACATGATTATTTGGAGAGTATGAGAACACATGAAGGCCCTTGGGAAAAGCACACGTGCCCCCTTTAAGAGGTGAATTGTACTTTAGGGACTAAATTACCAGTTCTGCTAAGAGCATGTTAAAAAATGGGCATGAAGAAATGGAACTCCAAAGATTTTTATCTTTAAGGTCCAGGGATAATCAAGTAAACAGAATAACTCTGCTTCTCCTTGGCATGTCATCTATTTACTAGTTTCCTGTTGATACACATGTATGCCTATGACTCTGATTGCTACAGAAGATAAAACTGAAATTTGCTTTCTGTGCCACTTGTTGGTTTTGGGGTTATTTTTCTCTTGGAATAAAATTTATGTTAGACTCAAACTCAGTTCACCATAATCATAAAGCCCATAGGATCTGAGTTCCAACCAGGCTCATAGGGAGCAATTTCACTTCACAAAATCAGCTTTTAATTACCTAAAATTTGCCACAGGATATTACTTTATGTTTTTGGGGATTTTTTTTTTTTAATGCTTTCCTCTTTAAAAGAAATTGACTGTGGAAAGGAAAGTCCAGATTTAAAAAGCTGAATGTTGGTTTTGCTGTTTGGAGGAATGGATGGAAAGAGAGAGAGGCTCCTACAGTACAAAGTCTGGCATTGTGTGCGCACAGCTCCTCTGTGTATTCGCAGAAGAAGTGGCAGGACATTTTCATTTTCTTTGTCTCAATTCCTGGATTTTACAAGTTAGTTTGTCTCTTTTTCTCCCCAGACAGCAGCCAACAAGAGATGAGATTTTCATGCTGTATTGGGAAGGGTTCTAATGATGTTTTCTGTGTTTTTTCTTGCTAGTGCAGCAAAATTTTCCCTGTGTTTTGACAAAAAGCTGTGCTAATGACAATACACCATAGTTCTCCTCACTGCAGATGGCTCAAAGGTTAATTCCAACTGTTCAAGTAATGGCCACATCCAGAGAAAGCTTCCGGCCACGAGATGTTTTGTAACTGGCATCTCACTGTTCAGTTTGTCTCTCCAAACTGAGTCTTGCTGTTTGTTTTTTTTTTTTTCAGGGCACCACATGTCAGTAAATACAACTTTGTAGGTGTAGTAATTACAACAACAGTCAGGGTGAACAGGATAGAAAATCTTGCCATGACTGTCAAATGATGATATGAGAGGGTGTATCATAGTTAGTCAAAGCAACAAGCTAAAAAGAGTTAAAAAAAAAGGAAGAAGAAAATAAAAAGGAGGGGAGAGAAGAAAAGATGGAGAGAAATGTTCTATTTCACTTCCCCTGAGCAAACATGTAATTTCCATGATTTCTTTTTAATGACTCTCTCCTGAAGCTGGTAGGTACTGATTTATGAAAAGCTGTAAAGGATCAGGTGGAGCCCTGCAGGACGTCGTTTACAGCTGCACGGACTGCAGCCCGTCTAATTTGTCTGCTAAAGTGTGAGCTCATGGCACACATCACCCAGACCATAAATTCCCTGTTCAGCCCTTCTGTCTAGGGGCTGGGACAGGGGGAAAAAAAAAAAAAAAACCTGCCAGGGTGTGCAGATGCTCTGCAAGCCCAGCTTTCCCCTGGTGCAGGCGAGGAGACAGCACAGACTCTTCGCAGCGAGGCCAATTCCTGCTCATTGATAAACTGTCCAGATGTCCTCTCTGAGGAGGAAAGTAACTAATTTTTGTTTGGAATCCTGCAAGAAGAAAAATGATACTTTACAGTGCTGGTTACTCTGAGGTCACTCGCATTAAAATTAGGTCATATTTTTTGTCACGATGATACTTTGATCCAAGTAATAAACATAAAGGCTCTTTTGGGCCACGCTAATTCCTAATCCTAGAGACCTGTTCTATTTCAACTTGTTTATACTTTTTTTTTTTTCATTAGTGATTCTTGAGTCAGACTTTGTTTTATTAGACTTAAGTTAAAAAGGCGTAATAGGCTGGGGGGGAAAAAAAAAAATCTGTGCTTTATCACTGAGAACACTTCATAAATACTCTTAATTAATATCTTGGGATTCCAGACACTGTACCCAGAAAACTATAAATAAAAAAACACTGGCTCTTCACAAGACAAACAGTAGTCAGTGAAATTCAGGCCTTACAGCTACTGATTAAAACTATCTTGGGCCTGATGATCAAACTTTAAAGCTGGGTGTCATGTAGATGTCTAAGATTTGGTTTGACCATGGCACCAGCACATGGAGTGAGCTGCTGTTTTGGGGACAGAGCAGGTTTCTGGTGTCTTCTGTTGCTTTTCTTCCCATGGGTGGCTGTTCCCAGCATGTGAAGTCCAGAGTTGGTGTCAGTGGTCACAGTCCTTCTGGGCTCTGGAGGGAAGGTAGCCAGGCAAAAGCTGTCCCCATCAGGGCCATCTCAGCTCTGGGACCTGGTAAAAACTGATTCTGTGTATTTGGAGTTAAGATTTTCAAGCATGCAAGTAGCTCTTTAATTATGCCCTGCGTTCCCAGAAGGGGAAAAATACTATATTAACCTTCTGAGCCTGGGAGAAATCAGCTGATTGATAACAATCATGTAAATATCAGAGTAAAAGGAGCTGTTCAAGTTGTGGCCAATACTAAAAATCATTGTTCTTTTCTTCAAAAGTGAAAGGTAAAAGTCTTGATGTAACTAATGTTTCTTATGCAACTGATGCAGTATCCCCTGACTCCAGGGCAAGTCAGGTGTACTGCAGGGATGTGATGTTGTAGTGCTGCTGATTTTGGTGAAATGTAAGATATACTGGAATTGAGAAGGATTTGGATTTTCTAGGCTTCTTATGAGGTTAAAGTGAGTATGTTTAAATATGTGGTTCTCTTGGTGCCTTTTAAATCTCCTCCTATTTATATTTGTTCCTGTGATAAACAGAGATGACTTGGGTTTGGAGTGAAGAGAGTGTTTCTTACAACCCAGATCAGTTCTCCAGTTCCAGTAGCTGTCACCTACCTGTTGCACTGTGTAATCACTGCTTTTAAATTATGCTTTCAGTCAGCCACCTCTCATTTTTCACTGCTTTCAGGGACAAAAGTCACTTCAAATGGGTTCAACAGCAGTAGTCAGACTCCTGTGCAGGTTACTAGAGGGAAAAAGAATTCTGGGGCAGAAAATAGACTGTGAAGTTGCAGAGATAACTGCTTTGAACATTCTCTAGCTCAGTATCAGGCGCAGCACAGCTAAGCACATGCTTGGCTTTAAGTCTGCAATAAAACAATAAAAGTAAGGTACTTTGCTTATTGTTGCAGCTTCTAACCTAGTAGGAACATTTAGGATTTGTCAGTGGGCCACAATATTCTGATCATTTGATATGAGCAAATTTCTACCAACACACTCAGCTTGGAGCCTGGAGTGTGCATCGTCTGTGTGATGTTTGGGACGAGGTGAATCACATAAATACAACCTAATTTAGTCTTTTTTACCATTAAATTGTGAGGTACCCGTGCACTTTGTGAATGCTACAGTGATTTAAACACAGGCATGGGAAGCTGGTGCTCCTCAGCAGGATGATTAGACAGCATTTGTCAGAGCTGCCAGCACCGGTCCCGTGGTGGCCTCAGCAGCTGAGAACTCCCACAGACAAACAGCAAAGCCACATCCAGCCTGGATGCTCCTGCCACTGCTGAGTTCAGACACAAAATAACTCTGTGTTTCTCCCTGTTCCCTAAATTCCATTGCATTATTCTTTCATTTCAGGCCATCAAATCTCCTCCTGGACCAAAGCAGCGTTGACATTTCAGCCTTCCGCACCACGGGTGATTGGCTCAATGGATTTCGGACAGGGCAGTGCAAGGACATCTTCACAGGGGTGGAGTACAGCTCCTGTGACACCATAGCCAAGATTTCCACAGAGTAAGTTGCAATCTGCTGGGGGTTTTCATCATAGCTACGAGTTCAAACATGAGCACAAAGGTAGCACTTCTATACGGCGTTTTTCTAATCCTTAGCTAAAATTTCTTACATTTAAACAGACAAATGGGCATTATTTGTTGCAGTTGAAATAGCCATGAAGGAAATCTGTGTCTGGTGACTGTGTGAAGGTCATGCTCCCACAGCCTTTTCTCACTAAATACAAGAAAATTTCCATTTTTTTTCCAGTACAGTAGCACCATGCATCATCTGGTACACTAGCATCACTTCCTTTCACTGAAGTTTCTCAGTTGATTCTTTAAATTCAGTATTTTACATGGGAGTTTCTCTACAGCTGGCACATTGCCAGTCTTTCCCTTTATTGCCCATCCCATATTCCACCAAACCAGGTGAGGGGGCAAATGCTTTGTAGCTGTTTTCCTCCTCCATGCTAATAATTACTCAGGGGCTGAACTCCCTCCTGCTATGCTTGGAAGTGAGCAAATGGCAAGTTTATTGCATTCTAAATGCAATCCATCTTTGTTCCAGTGACAAGTAGGAGTAGGGTAATGTTCTTTCTGCACCTGAAAAGGCATCAAGTACAGTTAAAAATTTAATGCCAAAGGAAACCTTAATTCCCAGTTGGGCTGGCTGGATACACGACAAGTTATGGAGAAGTATTCAGCAGCTGTGCTACCAACAATTAAACACATCAATGCCATTAATTAGTGTATTACTGCAGCTATAAAAAGGGTGCTAATGGCTTTTTGTAACAATTACCCTTTGGGGACAGTGTAGAAATCCTCTAGGAATGCCCAATTTCCTGTGAGCCCCTGGTTAATTAGCCCTTCACAGGTGTTAAAGCACCTCTGTGTTGCACAAGGAACAATGAGGCTGGAGATCCTGGACAAACAGGAGGGGAGAACCAGGGGAGACACTGGAAGCTTGGCCATGGACTCCTTCACCTCGGTGCTGATAGCAGAGTTCAGGGGACCTTTCACAGGCCAGTGATGTGTCAGCACTGCCCAGGAAAAGCCAGCAGATTGGTGGGGGATGGAGGTGTTAGAGAGGCTCAGCTGATCCAGCAGTGACCTCCATGCCCCAAAACCCCAGTGCTTGCATCACTGGAGAACGATTTCATTGCCTTTTCTTCCAGGTAAGCAAACACAACGAGGCTAAATGAGCTTTCGCTCTATTTTTTGCAGCCCCCTTGTGTTTTCAGACAGTTGCTCTCTGTTTTTTTTTTTGCAGCAGGGCTTGTGTTTCAGCATTGTCCCTGTACCTGGAGGCTCCTGCAGTGCAGCAGTGTGAGATGGGCAAGTTCATTGCTGTTTGCTGGGATCAGTGCTGTGAAATTCAGTGTCCTCACTCTTCTTTTTTCCAGTGACATGAAGAAAGTTGGCGTTACAGTGGTGGGCCCTCAAAAGAAGATTGTCAGCAGTATCAAAGCTCTAGAAACTCATACAAAGAACAGCCCTGTTCCTGTGTAAGGTACCAAAATGATGTTGCTCAGAAGAGGAAAAAAAAAAAAGGAGAGTTGCATCGCAGGTGAAAAGTGATGGCTGGCAAACGGCAGGATTTAAAGGAGTTCTTTGCAACAGCTTTGGAAACGCAATGGTTGAGATTTCAAACCCACAAGACACTCAAATACTGAGTATAAATGCCTTAAAAATAGGAGCAAACTTGTTTTCTATCTGTTAATCCTAAAGGGTGGGTGCTCTTGACTGACTGTTAATGCAGATAGTAAATATCAAAAGGAAAAAAAAAAAAAAGTGAAAAATCCTTCCAAGTAAAAACCAGTGTTACTAAAACCTAGAGCCATTTGAATATTAAGTGACTGAATAACAGAAAAAAAACCATGGACATAAAAGCTGTGTATTTGATCTATACAGCAAACAAGAAGAAAGAAAGACTTGCAGTATTTTTATACAGAAGAGATCTGTAACAGGTATTTTATTTCTTTAGAAGCAAGGAAAATAGAGGACTATACCTCACAACCTGTCTGGCCATATTTACTATAATGTCATTGTAACATGCTATTTCAGCTTCAGGAAGGAAGACAGAAATAAAGTTTGTAGTAACTTTGAGTTAGTTGACAAAAGATTTTCAACATTATGTTATCTTCCCTAACTGTGTTCATTTAAATAGAACCAAGTCTTAATTTTTAAAAGGCTTATTTATTTTCTTGGTTTGTTTTTTATTTTTTTCCATTATTGTTTATATTTATGCTTAAATACCTTAACCTGGCTGTATTATTGCCAAGTGCCAAATGTTATCCAAACTTCATTGGTTCAACCTGAGAAATTGTCTGAGGGTTAGTTACTAGATAATTTTATACTCGTAGCATCATGCATGGAATACAGAAGGAAAGAAAGGTGGTCTTTTTTCCAGCACTAACACTCTGAAAAGCATCTAGACTTTTTTTTTGCAAATGAGATTTCTTCCATTTGCTGAGAGTGGTATTTTCAACCAGGCTGGGGTTTTGACAGTGGTGTGTGCATTGATCTTTAGATCAGGATCTGCCCCAAATAGCACATCCCATTTCCTTCCCCAGGGCTGCTTTCCTGTCACAATAAGGAGCCCTGTTCTTGGGTGGTGCTCAGGTGAGAGATCTGCCAAGGAAATATAAAAGAGGGCCAGGGTTTGTTGCATTCTGCTTTAACTGATGATGATTTTTGAGTTCCCTGGGAAGTGACCCTTGTTTAAAAGGATGACTTAAGCTGTGAAGGGAGGCTTTGGTGTGGAAGTTTTACACATGCCTGAACTAGAAACCCCCCTGTAAAGGCACTGCCATCCTGGAGGGGACCTGAACTTTTGGCACAGCTTCAGTGGGTACCCGTTCCTTGAAGGAAAGCAGAAGGGAGCCCAAGTCTAGGAGAACATTCACATCTCCCACTGGAAAAAGGAGACTTGAAGGTGGATTCTGGGGGCCCTCCACCATTTTCATTGTCTTCCAAAGAGCTTCCCAACTCCTAAGTTTTTGTTCTGGAGCACATCAGTCCCAGTTCTGAGCAGACACCACCCTTTGCTCTGAAAATGAGTGGTTTAAAACACAGTGTGAGCCACTTCTTGTGCTTCTTAATGCTTTAGATGTGATGCCAGGCACACAGAGAGCAGGCCTTGGTCACCAGGGGAAACCACTCTGCTTCCCAACTTGACATTCTGGAATCAGACCTGATTCTGGTGATGAATCCCTGAAGGTCCAAGACTGTGTCAGAGGCAGATGAAAAAATGGCACATTGTGTTTTCTCTGTGCATGCAAAAGGAGGTGACCACTTGTGCTTCCTTCTGTTGGCTTGGGTTTTGAAGCTCCTTGGTATATAAGTGAGGAAAAGAATCAGTTTATAGGGTTTGAGGGGCTGAAACTGTTCTGCATGAATCCAGGACTTACAAAATGTCCAGGCAAAACATTTATCACACATTGCTAAAGAGAAGAAGTGTTAGAGGCTTTTTCATGAGTGCTGGTAGTAAGCATGCTGTAAAGGACTGGGTTTGAAAGATACTCACAGCATAATAATTAGTAATTCTCTCTGAAAGAGAAGTGAAGGGGTTTTAAAATTGAAATTAAAAAAAAAAAAAAAAAAGGAAGAAAGGTAAAATAAAGCACTTAAGCTGTAAAGAACACTTCCACTTATCTGCCCCAATCTATCATGAAATGCAGCAAGCTGGATACAAAAGCTGTTTTGTGTTGCTTAGTTCATTCAGAATCAATCTTTACTTTGGGTTGAGATTGCTCTAAATTAGACACTGTTAGTGAATTTATGCCACCAAAACCCAGTGGCAATCACTGGCTGTGTGGGGACAGCTTTTTGTGACATTTCTCCTCAGCTTCATTCTGCTGCTGGAGTGTGGGGGCAAGGGGCTGGGGTGATGGGGGGTGACCTCTGGGAAATGCTTCTGGAGACACAGAACCAAGTTCTTAGATTTTTAGACACTTGAAAACTTTGCACCAACCACCCTCAGTTTCCTCCTGCCATGTATCCTGTCGTGTTCCTTGCCCACTGTTCAGGCATGCTCAGCATGAAAGATTCAATCTCACCAAGGGAAAAAAAAACTGAAGCAGCCGGGTTTTGCTTTTCTGTGCTGTTAGGAGTTGAGAGTTCTTAAAACCCATTTGGTTTTCTCTCCCTGTCAGAAGTTGATTTGTACTGTAAGTGGCCTCTGTTGCAAGCATCCTGTACTCCCTGTCCCCCTGTACATATGTAAACATAGCAGTGTACAATTCTTCAGTGTGGAGTAGAGAAATAGAGGTCGTGTGGCCATCTGCCTGTACAGGTTATGGACATCAAGCAAAATGCAAACTGCTCATAAAATGACATGCCATATTATTGGGTTTGTACCTTTCAATATAGTTTCCATTTTATTTATTTCTGTTAACATAATCTAGTTTTTGTGCTGTAACTTAGCATCCAATAAGCAATGTATAGATGTGATTTGATTGGCAATATGTATTTACTTTAACTTGTATTTCAAAAGCATTACTTACTCATTTAGATTATATATTGTGCAATTGTAGATGGCCTCTTACTAATGTAAAATGATTTGTAGTGGAAACATTTATATTTTTATAATAAACATAATGAAAGTATTTTTTACATACTGAAATACTGAGGTGATTGCTTGGAGGACAAAGTAAATTTATTTGATTAGTGTGATAAAAATGTAATTAAATATGGATAAATTCTGAGTGTTAAAGCATGGGTCTGGAGTGAAAGCTAGATATTACCTATATTATCTATTAATAGAAACAAGCAGTGCAGGTTTTAACTAAACAGACCAGCATTTGTGCAAAACTGACTTACATCAGTCAAAGACTTTACTTTCTCCATGGATACTGGAAAACTTCATCTTCTACAGCCTGCCTATGGGATATCGAAAAAAGCTGTCATTTATTTCAGTTGTGTCAAGTATTTCCAAACTTTTGCTTTCTTTCCTCCCTCTCCAGTGAACCTATTTTCATCTTCTTAATATGTTGAAGCCAGTCAAAGATGTACTTTTTTCAACAAAATAAAATAGCCCACCACGTTCTGTAATTTCACCCCATGATCATTTCTTGCCTCTGAGTATCTGTATTAGATAATATTTTGCCCCTGTTTTGTTATGTCCCTGCCATGTTGTTTCTGTGTGCATCACCCAAGTACAGGGTCTTTGAAAATGCCAACATACACAACTCAGGAATCCTCTTCCTAGGAAAATAGGAATGGTTTTGATGCTTGCCAGTTTCTTGAATTTTACAGGTTCTTTCTGTACCATAACTGATTTTGCATGCTTTTGTATACTACTCTGCTTACTGGTGCAAAACAATGAATGATATACCTGTCCTGGAGTCTGTAAGTTGATAAACTTTATGAATGTGGATGTAGCATACTTCTTTTTTGGGGTGGGGGTGGCATTCTGTCTTGGTGTGTTCAACAGAAAGGGGAATCACAGAAAAAAGTCACCCAGAGCTGGACTTGTCCTTAAATGACTGTCCGGCTGGACTGGAAGGCCCTTGTCCTTCCTGCCACCAGGATGCTTCGTGCTGAGGTGGATAAATGGTGTCATTTTAGCTTCCAAACAGGGGGGTTTGATGCTGTGCTTGAGCACCAGGGCTCTGATGGGATCTAATCCATGCAGATAATGGTGCAAACCATTTTCCCTGTGAATGGGTTTCACCTCAGCAGTTGTGTTACCCCAGCTTGTGTCTATCCCTTTGGCATTGCTGGTACATTTTATTTGCTCTAGATACTAGAGGACACGATGGCTATTGGTGTTTTTATTGATTTTACTGTAAAATGGTATTAATTTAATTAATTAATGTAGCCAGCTCTGGAAGGGCAGCAGGATGCACTCACTTAACAACAGCAGGGCAAGGAATTGCTTGGCAAGCCCCCACCACCACAGAATCCCAGAATCCCAGAATGTGCCGATTTGGAAGGGGCCCATCAGGATCATGGAGTCTGGAGAGGTAAATTGCTGATAACCACTTCCATAAATTCAATATGCCTGTCGGGGTTTTTTAGTGCTGCCCAAGTGGTGTTTTTCCACTCTGCATTTCTTCCCAAGGATGATGCCCAGACCCAGATACCTGCACCCTTGAAAGCCCAAGCAGTGCCAAGTGAAATCAGAGCATTTTTTCTGTTGCCTCACACATGCCACCCCTGCTAATTCATATGGATATCCATGCTATTGGCTTCCTTTCATTTTCTGAGCTGCTCTGATTCCTCAGATCCTTTCCAAGCTATCACTGCCTGGTCTGTAATTCTCCACTTAATAGGTGTCCACTTAGTTCCTTTTTGAGTCCTTGGTCCAATCCTTTGGGATTTCTTAATGAATTTTACTTTCCCAATTAAAAAAAAATATTTATTTTGAAGATATTTCCCTCAGCTTTGATTCATTCCCATATACAAACAGGCACATGGTGTTCATGAAGGTTGCTCATGCAAAGGTGAACAGCACAAAACACAAAGAACAGCCTTCCCTTGGCTTCCTCATGATCCTTTTCAGATGGCCAGAGAACCTCTGGTAAATGAAGAGTACTCAGTACTTGGGATTTTTCAGCTCACTCTGCTTTCACATTGAAATGATTTCATAATAGCCCATATTTCCCCAGTTAGCTCATGAGAATGTCATGGGGGAGAGCACCAGAAGTCTTAGTAAAGACAAGATAAATCACATCCACTACTTTTTAGATTATCCTGCCACAGAAATAAATTAGATGAGGTTGACAGGATTTGTTTATTCTTGACAAATCTGAGTTAGTTTCTTAAGACCTTGTAATCCTCCAGCTGCTATATATATATATATCTATATATGTGTAAAATCTTTCTGGGTATTTGAGGTTAGCATACCTGCTCTGGAATTGCCTGGCTCTGCTTTTCTCCTCTCTTTAAAACTCAAGATGATCTTTTCTCCTCTCCAGTTGCCTGGGCTCCAGGACTCCTCCAAGAGAACAGCCAGTACTTGGACCAGTCCCTTCTTGCTGGAATCTATGCTATAAATAAATAATAAATATAAAATATATAAATATAATATATAAATATATAATAAATGCTATCAATCCCACAGACTCTGACAGCCTGAATGCATCAATCACTTTTGACTGGTAAGACTCCTAATTATGAAACAGAAATAAAATGCACCCAGACAAATATTTTAGTGCATGACCAGGTTCTGCTTTGAATTTTTGCCATCAAGCAATGACTTAGAGTCATCATTAAGGGAACATTTGGTTAGCAAATTTCATTATTAATTTTTAATTAGATTCAGCAACTAAGGTTCATCACTGTTACATCACTTTGAAGGCAGTTGAGCTTAATTAGAAATCCTTCAATTCGCTCTATTGCTCTCCAGGTAAGGGGAGAAATATCCTTTATCTTCACTCCTCTTTTATCCAGTAGTCTTAGAAAGCTCAGTTTTTAAGTTTCCTCAGTAAAGTGAGTGTTTACTCACCGTGGATTTGTAATTAATACTGAGTTTAGCTTCCAGCCCTTTAAAGAAGTGTATGTTTGCAAGAGAGTGTGAAATAACCAGAGCTTTTTATTCTTAATTTTTGGGGATTTAGGGAAGCAGGCTTTTGGCTTCTTCTCCTGCCTCAAGCCCTGTAAGGACAAAAAAAAAGAGTGTTTAGTCTCAATGTGTTCATGGGAGCATAGAATAAAACATTTTATTTTAAGGCACTGAGATGAAATGAAGCCAGTAAAAAAAAAAAAAACATATAAATGCTAAACCCTATTTGTTTAAATGAAAAAAAAAAAAAAAAAAAGAAAAGAGAAAAAAGAAAACCAAAAAACAAAATTGGAGGTCTGGTAGTTTTGCACCATAGCCTGACCACGGATTGAAATAAACATCTCTGATGTCAGTTTTCCTGTCATTCCCCATCCCCACCCAGCAGGAAACTGTCCTTAGCTATAGTTCACATTTTATTTGAAGCATTTTATTTTCACGGGGTGGCTCGCTCTTTTCACTTTCATTACTCTCAGAACTCGTGCAGCTCAGCAGAGGCTAAAACTGGGCTCAAACCAGAGAAGTTTTGTGCGGCAGAGCCCCCTCCTCCTGCAGGCTTTCCCTGGTACCTGCTGTCCCCTGCTGTCCCCACCAAGCATCGTCCTGACCCTTCCTCCCCATCTGCTGTGTTTTACAGCCCAACCTCCCAGAAATTCCCCCCAAAAAAGGATGGGAGATGACTGAGGAGATGTTTTAGAGTCAAAGCAGTGTTTCGGTCGTTGCACTGTTAATTGCTTGCCTTGCTGCACTTTCCCCTTCTGTGCCATCCAAGTTTAACTCTGTGAATCCCATTTCGATTTGCCTGGGGTTCTTTCCCCCATAAATCACCTTCAGTGTGACTGAGACATTTTGTCCCGATCTTTTCTGCATTTTCTGGGTGGCTTTTTTGCAGATCCAAGCTGGACATTTGCTGCCAGGTTTTTGACCTGCAGCTTCCCCTCAGGCTGGTTGTCAGCTAATTACCAATAATTATTGCAATTTTCAGTGTGCCCCTTTAAAGTTGCATCACCTTTTCTTATTTAAATATTTTTAATCTTTTTCTTTCACTCTCATAAAGCTTTTTGGGGGGCTTTAGTTTAGAGGACTAAGTCACAATTCCCACTTGGATATAGTTTATAATAAAAATTGTGCCTCATTTTACTGAGTTAATAGTTGCCTAATTGTAATAGCAAAGCAATAAAATTCAATCCCTACAACAATGTGATGCTGTAACTTCCTTTCCTCTCACTGATGGAGCAATGGGCTACCTGCCAAGGAAGTCAAATGAAAATAGGAAACAATATGAACAAATAAAATCTGTTTCTGAGATTTGGATAGAGATATTTTCTTGAGTTTTTTGCTTGGCTTTGTTTTGGTTTTATTTAATATTCAGTTATTACTTGGTTCCATTTTTTACTTTCTGTTCCCAACTTCTCTCATTGTGCATGTGGGCTTTTGGAGACAAAGCAAGAGTTGGCCCACAGAGAAATTTATTTTCTGCCTCTTCCTCATATATAAGCTGTCCTCTCCATATAAGGTTCTAGAGGGTTTTTGTGAAAAACCAAAAAATCTGTAAGGGAACACCTCCCCAGCATGGGCTCTATAAATAACTGTAATTAAGCCATTCTATTCCTTCAAACAAATATAAAATAAAGATTAAATTGAAGTGAACCTCTGTCCCTGGCACCAGCCAGCCTTCAGAGCTGTAACTCAGCTTTACCAATTTCCTGCTGCATGGTAAGAGATCCCATCAGAAGAAGAACAGAAGGCAGACACTGAAGCACAGGGCTGAAGAAATCAGACACCTTTGCTACTCTTAACACCCAAAACTAAGGGCATTCTTTCTCCCTTCTGTTGTAATTTCTATTCCATATATCCTCTGCTGAGCAACTACCTTAACCAGCTAAATTATGCATTTAGACTGTTAAAAAAAGATATTGAATAGCAGCCACACACTAAGCAGCTCCCCCATGGTTAAGATGATGTTGGGTGATTGTGATGCAGCTGCCTACAGCGTGTAGACCAGGCTCCATCATCTCAACATGTGTTTTGAGGCATAATCTATATAAATTTATATTATTATAAACATCATGAAGACAGGCAGCTCTTTGGCCCGTTCTCTCTGGCTGCCACAACACCTCCTGCTGGTTTGGCTTTCAAGCACTCAGTCTGAACTGTATTTTTGTGTATCTAGTTTGTTTTTAACCATGACAGGCACAGCACCAAAAGAGCCCTTTGCCCCCAGTCCGCCTGCTTCGGTGTTTTCACGGGGATCTGTTGGGTGCCTTTTCAGAGGAACCTCTTTCACAGGATTTCTTCCCAAGCCTAAGTCTTTACCTTTAGTACAGGTAATCACTGGCTGTTCAATGGCCTCCCAAGGAGTCCTTGCAGTGATTTTGGCTGTGGCCTTTTGTTGCTAAGTGCCTGCTAGAAGGGTGCTAAAATTACAGATTAAATAATTTGCTGCTCTCAACAGGAAGACCCTGTGGATCACAGTAGATAGTGCTCCTTGAGAAGACAGAACAAAAGTTTTCCATCTTGTGGGAAACCACTGGAACAACCAACTTGGATATTTTGCTCCTAATCCTGTCTGAAATTTAGATCACGCCCTTTTTTCATCCATATCCTCAGTGTCTGTGCAGTATCTGACTGAAAAGGCACAGAGCCAAGTGAACCAATGGTCAAAAATGTCTCAGTGGCTTCCCAAAAGGGAAACTTTCAAACTTATCTGCTCCTATTCTATCATTTTATCAACAGGACTTCCTTCTCAAGTAACTATTCTTGTCACACTGTAAAACAGAGTTTGCTGTGACAGGTCTGGCTGTGTGTAGTTACTGTGATACTGAAGCTATAAAACTTTGGAAATATTCTTGAAATATTTTTAAAACATTTAACGATTAAAAGTTTTATGGGCTTGGATCACCAGGTATATGAAATCTGCTTGATGTTTTAGGCTGAATGTTAGTCCTGTATCTTGAGGGAGTGGTTGCCATTACTATGCAGACAAAAACTATATCTTCCAGTACAAAGGAATCTGAAAAAGCTCAGAAGGGTTGTCAGAAATTTCACCTACAGTTTGTGAAAAGCTGATTAATTTTCCAGCGGGAGAGTGAGAGGGGAAAAAATAATAATAAAAAAAAAGATCTGGTTTATTCCCTGAAATACCAAGCTCAGTAATATCAGAGGCAGGAGCAGAGGACTCAGGGGAAGCATTCCTGTTTCCTTCATTTAGCCTTAGCAGGGTTTGGACACAGGGCTAAAGTTACCCCTCTCTCCAGAGATGCTGTGCAGGGCCTTGGATGTGGAATGGGAGCAGTGCATTATAAATCTCTTTGCAGAACATAAGAGCGTAAGGTTCTTGGAAGAAAAATACATCGGCTCTTGTGTCATTTGAGGGTTGTGGCACTTCCAACCTCTCAATAATTGCCTAGCTCTTTGCATTTGTGAGAAAGCAGAATGAGATGCCTTAAAAGGGGGTTCTGCATATTGTAAAAGTCCAACTGCAGCTCAAAGAAGCACCCCTGAGACTTATTGCTACCATTAGAAGCTTAGAGTAATGTGCACATATTTTTCTTTTTAGGCCATGCACACTTTATCCAACTCTCAGAGGTAAAAGGAAAAAAAAAAGAAAAAAAAAAAAAGAAAATGAAAGAAAAATGAAAAAAATGTTCTGCTATGTATGGGGTGGTTTTTTTCCTTTGCTTTGATCTTGCCACCACATCCCTGGTGTCACACCCTGTGGTGCCAGAGTCCCTGGGGATCTCCTGAAGGCCACAATTTCCCTGTGGTGCTGTGATTTCCAGCACTGCTTCTCAGCTGCAGAAGGGTGTGAAGCAGCAGCTATGGGAGGAGGCAGGAAGGGAGGGGATTTCATTCAGTCTGGAGACCCCAAAACTCAGCTCCAGGCTTCCCTGTGGGATACCAGCACCTGGGACAGCCACTGCCCAGCCCTTGCTGGGGCACTGCCAGATTTGGCAAGGCTAAATCACGGTGGAATACTTCATTAAGGAAAATTCTCATCATTGGAAACTCATTGCATTTCATTCTCTGTGTGTATCTGTTCTGCCTCAGCAACAGGGGAGAGCCAAGGTAGAAGCCTGACTTTGTTAAGTGCCTCGTTGGCTTTGGTTCTTGTTGGGTTTGTCATTGCATTTCAGAAAATCTCAGGTCTACTTTGTAACCTTAAAACTGGGAATTTTCTCCTTTCTACTGAAACTTCTTAATGTGCCTTATACACATTATAAGTGTATATTATGTATTATACACATATATACTTTATAAGAGTATAAACTATTTTATACTCTTGCTGGCAGCAGTCATATTCCTCTTCTTGGGATATGATTCTTATACAAAATAGTGAGAATTATTAAATCATAGCAAACAGGAAAACAAACACAATGAGGAGTGTAGCTGTGAAATAATTCAGACGTTTTCACTTGGACACTAGCTTTGTTCCAAAATCAGCAGCAAAAGCAGGTTTGGAACCTTTGTCAGCAAAGGCTTTCAAGGAAATAATAGTCTGTTGTCTCGCAGAAATCATGTGGAATGGCCTGAGGTAGAGAAACCTCTCAGTCTTTTTGGCTTCAGAGCTCATGATTCACATGGACTCACACAGCTTTTCCCATCCCTATGATGCCTCAGGTTTTGGCTTTTCTATTTTTCACATTCTGAGCTGCTTTAGTGTGTGGGTCTGGGCTTCACATTATGGGATGGTGAGCTCTCTGCACAGAGCAGGGAGACAAAACAATTCCTTCTCCAGCTGGGCACCAAGGACAAATGATCCAAACCTCAGGCCCAAGAGCACAAACAATGTGGGCTGGAGAGAGAAAAACAAGCAGGATGGGAGTGCCTGGGCTAAAGCTGGAATGGGACAATGAACTGCAAGGTGCAAATGGAGCAGAGCTGATCCCAGTGAGAGCCCCCGGGAGCGCTCGTGCATTTTGGGACCATTTTGGTTCCTCTTGGGTGCAGCCCCGGCTGGGCTCTGGTGCTGCCCCAGGTGGATCCATTGAGGCCTTTTAATAAATCCCTGCTTTATTCTTTAGCTCTGCCCAGCCTCTGCTCTAGGTCAGCCTTCACAAGGCATCATCTACACCTGAAAAATCTTTGTCCTAAAAGACAAATCCCACTTTCCCCTCTCCCGCGTGTGCCGGCATGACAACACTGTCTGTGTCTGAGCAGACATTAATATTGCTGCTCCCCTGCATCAGGGCTGTCCCCACCCAGCCTGGTCCCTCTGCCCTGCCTGTCCATTGTCACACAACCCTGACACACCGTGAGAGCCTCAAAATGGGGGGGAAAGCCCCAGAGTGCCATGGCTCCCCTGCTGCTCATCACCCCACGGCTTTTCCCCAACTCTGCACCGCTCCTCCACCCTCAGCACTCAAGAGAACAACCTGTGGGAGAACAGCTCACACGAGGACAATTTCCTCCCCTCTGTTGTTGGACATGACCTCCCCTGGGTAGGTGGGGATTTTGGCAGCCTGTACAAAGGCTAACAGAGACTGCAGCAGGAGCTGGAATAGAGCTGTTATGGCTTGACAGCCCTGTTTTGTAATGCACCGGGGGGTTTTGTTACAAGTCAATTGTAGCTTCAAGAAATTTAAGAGTATGGCATCAGCTTATATGATTTTTTTTTAAATGTTTAATACATGAAATTGCAGTAGATTTTAATGTGGAGACTATGGCTGCAGCAGGCCCGGATTACTTAATAAAAACTAAAATCAATCAAACCACGTGATTTTGTTGGCGAGTTTTTGCTCTGTAAGTGGAAATAAATGTTTTTGCAACCCCAATAATTTCATTCTCATTTCTTCAGGCAGTGCCAAAACACTGGGTTTATATTGTTTGCTGAGTGTTTTTTTTTTTTCCCTGAATTTGTGTTTAAAGTCTGCTCTGTTAAAGATCATTTAATGTAACCTTTGTCACTGCAGTGTCTATCAATGATGACCAAAAGCATGAAGGAGTCCTGTGGCTTGAGAAAAGACTTTTTACCTCCCCACTCTCTGTAACCTTTATTTTGCTTGAATAAACTAAGGGACATGATCAAGGCAATTAAAGCTTCAGATCACTGACTCCATGTGGTCACAGTAGAGCTTATTTTTATTGTTAAGATAATGATTCACAGTGAGGGAAGGAAAAGGGGTAAAATTTTGAACAAAAAGATGCAAGGAAGGGATTTTAATTTGATTTTAGTGGGAGCATGGTGAATAAGATTACAGAAATTATATAAAGCTACATGGTGTTTACTCTTTGGTAGACCAATGGGAGGTAATCAATGACCTATAATTGGAAGAATATTTGGTTTGCATTTACTCTCAGCCCTTCCCTGGGCTGAAAAATCCCATCTTTCAAAACAAGGTACTTAAAATACCCATTATAATCTCATTTCAGTGTTGCACATTGAGCTCTGTACCTTGCTGTGTTCCCACAGAATTTAGCTTAGTCCCCAAGCCTGGCGTAGTACCTATGTGCTCATAGAACTTCTGACATTTGCATTCCAAAGAATCTCACTTAAAAAAAAAAAAAAAAGGAGAAGAAACAAAGAAAGTGTTTCATTTTAATTATCCTGTTTTGAAAAAAAAATGTCTGTGTGTGCATTTGGGCACTCAGAGTAGATTTTAATATAATTCAGAGATCAAAACAGTGGCACAAATGTTAAAACTAAACCTTGTGGGGTTTTTTCTGGTGTTTTGGGGTGTTTTTTTGCCACAGTTAGAAACAAGACCTCTTTAGTAGACACAACCTTATAAAATATTTTATACTCTTGCTGGCAGTAGTCATATTCCTCTTCTTAGGATATGGTTCTTAACCACCATTTTAGAGAACCTGTTGTAGCAGCTGTCCAAAGCACGTGAAAATTAGAGGCGGTGGCATCTCCAAAACCTGAAAGTTGCCATCCAGATAAATTAAACTGGAAGAAGGCCACGTGTCCTATTGCTGGGGGTGGAAAAAAGATGCCAAGGAGGAACCTTGCACAGCTGGAAGGCACAACCACCCCACCAAGGGTGCTGCTGAAGCCAAAGGGAGGTGGAATCCCAGCCTCTTATCTTTTTTTCCATTCTTCAATGAATGGTTACATCTAGCTGTGGATTCCACAGCACTACCCCTGGAGGATTTTTTTTTTTTTGGACAATCCTGATTCTCAAGGCTTTGGGGGTTTTCTGGTCCATGGAGCATAAAATCCTGAGGAGGCCAGAAAAAAAAAAAAACAGGATTTACAACCCTGCTGAAGATTTGAAAAGACCTTCTGGGATGGCTGCCTCCACACACGACTCCCAGAAGCCCAAAAGAGGAGAGTTTGGATATCCATGCCCACCTGCCAAAAAATGAGAAATTTCTAGGCTCAAGCCAGATGTGTAGCTGGAGTTTATATGACTTCCTGTGCTCTCTCAAATCCGTGGCTTTCTGCTCTGAGACAGTCCTCACAGCAGAAAAACTGAGCTCAGCACATCTGTAGACTTATTAGCTGCTTATCGGGTTGCTTTGGGGATAAATATTTTTAGATTTTTCATAGAATAACTGGAATTTCCACAAATGAGCATTTTTCTGCCTAGAAAGTGTTCTCTTAATGCCAGCAGTCCTGAGCAGCGCAGGTGCAGCCAGTGGAGAACTGATGTTTTTAAAGAACTTTTTGATGGATCAGCTAACAAATTCAACAAAACCAATCCATTTTTCTAGGTGGGCATCTTAGGGAGGATTTTGTTCTCTCCTGGGTGCAGTGTGCAGAAAAAGATTGGTCTTGTTAAAGCCTCTCGCTGGACAGAAGGGCATGAAGGTTTTATGTCACCTGTGCAAGCTTTGATGTCTTGCCCTGACCCTTTTTGTCCAAACAAGGAATTTCAAGAGCTACTAAAATGATAAAAACTATCCAGAGGCAAAACATTTCTCACGTAGCCTTGAAGTCCTTTCCTCCTCATGAGTTTTTTTTGACAAAGAGGCCACAAAACCTTTACAGCACGGTAGCCCTTGGGTGTAGGGTGGCCTCAGAGGTTGAACCAGAAAAGCCATCAGCAGTGTGCTCACACTGCAGGTGTTTCTCTGAAGGTCTTGTGAAATCCCATTTTTACATCTCTGTGGTCTGGATTGCACCCCAGTTCTACCTCAGCTGCAGTTTCTCAGGGAAAATCAGCATCCTGCTTGTTACCTGTGAGGGGCTGGTGCACTGCACAGCCACGGGGATGCTGAGAGCATGAGCTCCTATTTATTAACTGAGTGATACCACATGTGGAGCTGGATGTTTACAGAACTGCCTGGGTGGGTTGATCAAAAAAACAGCGCTTTTCCTTTGGTTTAATTTCTGTAAACTGATGAGAGTGAAAAAAAGCCCCAACAAATCAGATCAAAACTAACTGGGTTGCATCCAAACAATCAAACAAAAAAAAAATCAAATTGTATTGTGCTTTTATCTTGTTTTTTTTGAGGCTTGAATAGAAAGATGTTTGTCCTCTTTCTTGCTATTCCAAGCCTGGGAGGAGCAGTGCTTTGCAACCTGGCACAGCTGGAGCCCCGTGTCCCCTCGAGACACCTAATGACTTGGGGATTTATTCCAAGGCAGTTAAGGGATTTACCTCCTTCCAGAAACTGCTGAGGAAATGACCATTTGATACTGAAGAAGTGGTTTAATGTAATGACATACAAGAGAGAACTATGTCACAGCCTCAGGGGCCCAAAATGCATCTCCCAGTGATCCAGGTGGATATTCCCTGGTACAGGATGTGCTCTTCTCCTGGACCCTGTGGCCATCAGGGAGCAACACTGGAAACCTCAAGCAACCAGAAACTCGTCCTACTGTCACAGAAACCTCTCTTTTTGTTGTAAGAGCTTAACATTTGGCCTGTGCAGCTTCAACTTTTTCCTTTTAGCATGCACAGATCTTTAGGGGAAACTGTGTGGCTCAGTTTTTAAATGGGATCAGTAGCAACTACCTGCACCTGCATCCATCTGCAGTGAGTTAATAAAGACAGCTTGCATTCAGATATAAAAGTGTGTATTTTCCCATGCTGTAACTCGATTGTCTTCCACAGAGTTACACGAGGGACAGATCTGGATAAAAGTAAATCCAGCCCAACCTTTTACTCAGGGCAAAACTTATATTGGGATTAATAGGCTATTCTGGTGTTCTGTCCTGCAGAATCAATTAAAAACATTTAGAAAGGAAAAAACAGACCACACCTGGGGTTAGTGCACCTATTTTTTTATGGCCTTTTATCATGCATAGTCCTCAGCACCTGTTTAAAATGCTGTGTAAGCTGAAGAGAGCTTCATTGCTTGGGTGTAAATGGAGGCTCCCCTGTCACAGCTGTGCATACTTAAAGCAGTGCTTAAAGCTACTCAGGCCCAGCGTGTCTGGCTCCTTCTGATGACCAAGCACGCCAGGGCTTCCTGAGGGCTGCAGTCTGCTGGCTGGCAAAAGGTAAAATAACCCCTGATATTGTTGGTTTTTTTTGTGCTCTCAAATTTGAGGTAAACCTAGAGCTGTCTTGAGTTGGTTTGCAGACTATCACAGGTTAAAATCTGGCTTGGAAGAGTTTTCTGTGGCAGCTGAGAGGGGGTCCCTGGTGTGGCTGCTCTGCTACAGGTGACCTGCGAGGCCCTGAGAGAGGGAAGGAATTTATTTCTCTGGAGAGCCCCTTGGTGTGGGTGCCTGGCCTCGTGATCTTGGGATGCTGCATGGGCTGGGAGCTCTGCTGTGCCTTGGGGTGATGCAGAGCTTTCTTTTTTTGTGTGTGTGTCTTGAGAAGTGAAAGTTGGTGGACTGAAACCAGGAATGGTGGTAGCCTTGGTTTGTGCCCCTGCTCCTGTGTGTCCTGCCCACCTGGGCAGATATGTCCTGAGAAAGATGCTTGGCTCTAGTGCTAGCTAGACCCAAGGGCTTCTGCTTTTATGAAATGCATTATAAACCATAAGATTTTCAGGTGTGGTGGCATGAGTACCTTTAAAAAAGTGATAAAACTCCCTGTAACATTTATTATCTGCCTGGTGGAAATAGAGCTGCCTTCTTTCCTTCAATTCCAGGCTTCCTCTTACCACCCATTCCTGAGCAGATGGATACTGGGCTAATTTACCATGAAGATGCTTCCTAAATTAAAGATTTATATGATGGGAGGGAAATAATTTTATGCTTAGGGACAGGTTAGGTTTTAGAGGCATCTGAGAGACTAAACCGAGCTTGGAAAGTGACAGCCTCAGCCCATTTTGCACCCTTTGAGCTGCAAATCTTTTGCTGAATTAGAAGTTTTTGCTACAGATGGAATTACTTTTATTTTATTTTGTTTTTTTTCACTCGGGGTTGGGGTAAGGAGGTGATTGTGGTGGAGAAGAAGCGGTGGCCATTGCTCGGCTGAAGCAGCGCGTTACCCAAGCCGCGGCTGCGAGCGGGGAGCATCATCTGCTTTATGCTGTGTGTGTGTCAGAGCTGCGGCTGCCAGGCCCGGGGCTCAGCGAGGAGCTCCCACAGTCAGTGGTGCTGGCAGACAGCAGGAGCAGCTCCGTGGTGCTCAGCCACAGGAGGCATTCCCCGGGGAGCTGGTGCGGGATAACCGCGCCGAGGATCGCTTTCCCCGCGGGCACCGCCGCTGCCTCTTGGCAGGACGCTGAAATGAGAATTCCATCCCAGGCCTGAAACTCAACCTCCCACCTTGACAAATTGGCTGTGAGCTGAACATGATTTGAGGCACTCCAGTGCAGCTTGGCTCGGCGTCACCCCTTGGTGCCCTGTTAATAGGACGTGTGAGCATCAGACAGCTTGGCTAAAGGGTAAATGCTGCGGAGCACGCGGCCAGATTGTCTCCTTGGTGGTAAATAGATGGTGAATAATTGAATAATGCTGTAATAGTGGAGGAAGAGCTGCCTAACATAAGGCACAAATTATGCTTCTCTCTCTCCCTGCCCCAGCTCAAATGTTTCAGAATCCTTTTTCTTTGCCATAATTGGACATAATCAGTAACACAGTCAGTGACTAAAGGCTGTCTGGTATCAATTCCCGTATTCAGCAACCACAACATCTAGATTTTGAGAGAGTTAATGTTCTCTATTAGTTGATTAGTTCAGTTAATTTGTTGTGTCCCATGGTGATTGTAAAGTAAATACAAAAGGGAGCTCTGTTTCAAATGTTTTCCTGCAGCTCTGTGTGTGTTATGTATGTGTGATATATGCATATGTGTGTATCTGCTCAAAGGTGTGGAGAAATGCAGTTTTCCCTCGCTTCAGAGGAAGCTTCTGGCTCAGCATCTCCTAAAGAAAAGTTGCCCAAGAATATTTCCTCTGGGCTAAAGGGAAAGACTTGCTCAGAAAGAGAAATGTGTGTGACTTAGAGGAATTTAACTCAGTTTTACTTCTAGATATAGCCTGTATGTCTTGCCTTGTTTTCTAATGGAAATTCTTTGGGCAGGACTTCTCTTCCTCAGGAATGTGACCTTGTGATTAATTAATAAGCTTAACACAAATCATCCTTCCCCTTCTCCCCAGATAAAGCTCATTTCTGCTACTGCAGATGCAAATGTGACTTCTTTAAAGTATAAACCATGGGTAGACAAATAGTTGTGTGTTTTCCTGTGACCTAGTGGATTAGTTATGGATTTCTGAAGTGGTTCTTTAAGTCCATCCATGAAAGACATTGCATCTCACGGCACAAATGCTTCTGTTACCTCTGACAAACTGGTGATGCTGGAAAAAAAAAAAGCACAGAGTTTTTGCAGTGGGAAACTCTATGGATGTGGCAGGTAGGAAGTTATCCTGTGGACAAACAGCTTCCTAGGGTAACATTTTATTTTTCTGAGGTTTCAGAGTGAACTAGAGAGAGAACTGTGAACCACTTTGGTTTTGTACCACGGAGATCCCTATGCCAGCAGTTCTGCATCTTCAGAGCAAGCTGAAACCCTCATGTGGGGAAGTTTTTTGGATATCTGTGCTCCAGGACTATTTGCTTCCTCCTCTGTCCTGGTAGGCACCAGCAACTTCCCTTGGCTTCTGTATTAATCTTCATTCCTGAAAACAGGCAGAGATGGCATTTCCCACTCTGTGACAGCTGTGATGAGGCTCATGATGATGGGCCCAAGTGCAGAAGAAGCTTTCAGCTTCTGGGGAACAGCAGCTTGTAACAGTGCCATGATTAAAGTGTCAGGTTACTGCTCTTTTGTATATTAGCTGCAGACTGCAAAAGATTAATGCAGGGTGATTTATCTTCTCTTGGATTTGCTTGACAGTCAATGAGACTGTAACAAATTTGCCTGGAGCAGGGGAGCTCAGAGTAAACCCTCAAGGTTTAGAGGGGTGGACTGGACAGCCCTCTGTGCCCTTCCTTGTCTTGGGGAAGTCACTCATGGAAAACTTGAGCTCTATGTGGTCACTTGAACTCTTGAACCTGAGTGCTTTGAAGCTTCATATCACCTTTTCCACAAAGCAGAATCTCCCCAGACCAGACTTCAGTTTGCCCACACTCCTGCAACTCCCCTGTTGCCTGCATTTTTTATCACTGAAAGATTTCTGAATGAAAAAAAGATTTGCATTTTCTTTTCTATTTGTGGGTTTTTTTTGGTCCTTGGTCTAAAATTTGCCCTTAATCCCATGAGGTGTGGAGTGTCATGGGAATTTTGCTCCTTCTGGGCACTTGCAGTCTCTAGCAGTGCTGGGGGAAACATCCTAAACCTGGCTGGTGAGCAGGCTGTGAGCACTGCTGCCTGCCTGCTGAGCCTGTTTTGTCCTCCTGGTTGTTAAATTGGGATGTACAAATGCAGCTGCCGAGTGGGGAAGCACTGCTGATTGGCAGCCAGCATTAGCCCAAAGGTCAGTGCTAATTACTCTGCCTCGTTTGCATGAGAAGCTTTGAAAGGTGGAGAAGAAAGTGTCTGTGGCATTTTCTGCCGAGGAATGACTCTGCTGACAGGAGGATGTCAGTGCTCATCAGTGCTGATAGACTAAGAGGTGGTACTTGTGCAATTAAACAGGGTGGAAATATTGCCTCAGAGAGTTAACTTCCTGGGAGTAATTACTGTAGGTGTCAAGACATGATCCTGAAAAGGAAGAGGATGTATTTACTAAACATGTGAATCCGGATTATGAATGATTAGTCAGTTGTTTGAGATGATCGCCTCTGTCTCCAGCCTGTCCTTTCTTCCTCTTGTTTTGGCATGTTTTTTACTGCCAATTACACCGTGGAAGGATAGAGGGCCACATCTACACTGATTAGGCTCTGCTGATCAGAGTTTTGACTGTTTCTCATCTAATTGAACCTTGTGAGCTTTAGTGTGAAAGATTAAGGTGTTTTTTGAGCCTTGCTGTACAGACATACCCTGCTGTTCTGGTAAAGAACGGAGCAGAGCTGAGGTTGAAGCAACTGAAACAGTAGCACAAGGGAGGTCTGGAGGAGCTAAAGGAAAATCTGACTTCTGGAAAAATCTGAAGGCAGGAAGCCCTTAATTAACAAGATCAGTGGCTTTGAGTGACCTGGGTTCTGCATGTCAAATTTCCATTACCAGAATTTCAGTGGGGGCAAGGAAACTGGGCAGTGGAAACAAAATCCCTTAGGAGTGTCTGTTGATTACCTGAAGGTGAAGTCGATCAGGACCAATTTTAGGATGTAAAAACATTACTTCAGATGAAAGCTCTCATTCAATAGCATTGGTAGCATGATGGGGCTTGGCTCCAGCAATTAAAATATTGCCAGAGATATGTCCTAGAACATGCCAGGTCTGGTCTATGTCTGTGTCACCTCTGTGTATCTGTGACTCTGGGAAACACTGCTGAGCCTTTGCTGTTGAAGACCCAGCATTTCCTTTGGTGTGAATTGGGCAAATTCAGTTATTTAAATGTATATGCTCTTTTTATTTTTCCTGAATAAATCAAAGCAGAAAATAGCAGTAGCTCCTTGAATTTGTCAGTTGAGCTGGCATATTTTTTCCAACCCTGTCCCTCGCTTTTCTCTGTTATTGTTACATATTTAAACCGGCTTCAAACAGCCTGCCTACCTAGTTATTAAGTTACAGAGACTTCAAATTCTGCAGAAGCCAAGTGCCCAATCTCTGCTGTCACTGAGTGAGAGACGAGTGTGAGTTCTTTATATGCACCTTTGTGCTCGTCCCGTGCAGAGGACACCAACACCAATTCTAAAACCCACAACAACCCCCCTCTCACAGAGTGGAGCAGTGGCTGTAGCCTCACATAAATCAGGGCTCTGACTTACCCTTTGCATAACAGAAAAATACCCAGAGACCAAGGGCTGCGTGTCGACCTCGGAGACAGAACGATTTGTCACGCCTTAGGCTCATGTGTGTGGCCAAAGGCAGTGCTCAGCAGAGCAGGCTGATAAAAACCCCTCCTGCTGTCCTCCTGGGGCACCTGTGTGCCCATGGATGGGGATTGCTCTGTGGGCTTTTATCTTCTCCTTCTGGGTGCGATGGGGCAGGTGTGGCATCTCCTCTAGAGATGTTTTGGGGGCATCACATGAGAAAGGGTTTGCTGCACCTCAGACCCTGCGCCTTTTCTCTGGCGCAGCAGCAGCACCGTCCCGTGTCACCAAACCCAACAGAAGCCAAGGTACACCACTTGCTTCCTTGCAGGGAGTTTCACAGCTGATTTAAATCCTATTTCAATGCCTGGATAAGCTGCCTTCTGAGAGGAGCAAAAGCTGCTGTCCCCTGCAAACCACCCTTTGCTTGGTTGCATACATTTTGTTGAATGTTTTGTTTCATAGTTGTGACATATCAGACACTATTTGTGTTTAGAAACTGAATTCGTACAAGGTTTGAATTGTAGGGCAATGGGGTGGTCTGAATGGTTAATTCAAAGTAAAAAAAAAATCTCAGATGGTGGAGGGTGAATAATGGGAGACTTGAGATGAAAGCTTGGAGCTGGGGCAGAAGTAGGAGAGCACAGTTGTTGGCCCCAGATTGGGATGATAAACTGTGAGTAAATAAAATGGCAGAAAGAGGAGGCTGAGGACAACTCTTGAAATAAGCACTAGGGTTAGAGAGGAATACCTTGATAGATGATTTTACACCTTAGTTTACACAGCATTTTGGACTTTGACTATGCTAAAACTTGCTAAAGACTTCCAAAAATCCCCTGTTTAGGCTTTTATGTTTGGTTTTCTGATAAACATAAAGGTGAAAGAGAGAAGTTTACAGCAAGAGATAATTTCCAGATGGAAAACCCTCCTAACTCAACTGCCTGAGAGGTCTGTGAGGTTTTAGTTCAAGTCCCTCCATAAACTAAAAGGTGCTGCTTACAGTATGCTTATTTTCATATTTGATTAGTAAGCACAGTAAAAATGTAGCAAAGAGCAGGACTCTGCAGGGAGGCCATTTCTCTCCACGCCGTGCTATCATTTGTCACTCAGTGCTGTTAAATTAAAAGCAGCGTGGCTGCAGCTCAGCTATTACCTACAGCCACTTAAAGGCCAGCAGTTTCAATTTTAAGATGTTTTACATTTCTGTGAGTCTCAGTAACACATCTTCATCCATGACTGCTCAGCTTTTTATTGACTCTGAATGAAAGAGAAATGTGAAACCATTTCTGCTGTGTGCCTTGAAGTGCCAGGAAAAGGGAATGTGCCAGTGTGTCAGGTCTATGTCTGGTTTTTTTTTAGGGCTGGGGGGGATTTATGTTTTTTTCCTTCTTTTTATTTGGAGTAGAAGTGGGGATGCAGGAGTGCCTTGAGTACACAGGAAATTGTTCCCTGGTGGAAATGTGGTGCTGGAAGGTGCCTGAAGTGTCTGCTACACCTGCTTGTGTTATCATGAAGCCACTTAGATTTCTTTGCCTCTGTAAATGGAGTGATACTTTTGGTTACCTGAACTAAGAAAATTAGGGTGCTGGTAGGGACAGAAAAAGCTTCATAAAAGGGAGATCTAGAGAAGGTTGATATCAGCCTTTATCTCGCCTTTTTTTTTTTTTTTCAGTTTATGTAATAATTCTTAGTTAATTCTAATCAGTAACACCTGATGGGGTCTGAAGTTGTCTGCCCAAAACCTTGGTTACCTGCATTCAATAATGGCTAGAGAGGGGAAAAAAGATGAAAATCCTGCTGGGTTACCTTTTCCCGTTGTTCCATATGTCCCTAGTCTCTCAGGGTGAACAACCACAAACCAAGAGAATAATTCTTTATAGAGCAGAAACAATTGCATTGGAAATGTCTCATGGCATGGCCTATTTTAATGTGCCACAATGAAACTTATGAAGAGCCCATTACACTGGCAGCTGAGAGGATACAACGAGGAAATATTTGATATTTATGTACTTGAGGACAGAAAGCAGTTTGCAGACACATGACTTAAGAGAGCTGATACTCCTGGACAAGGAGATCTCCCTGAGTTTTACACTTCCAGTGACTGGGAGACCTTGCAAGGTAAACAATTTTCATAAATTATCAAATGTCACTGTATTGTAATACTGACAGACATAAAACTCAGCAGAGGGAAGAACAATCCATCTGGCATTCAGATGATTGTGCAGTGATGCATAACTTTTCTATTAAGAGCAAATAAGCCTTCAAGGTAAGGGATACTGGTGGAATTGGGGAAAGTAGAAAGAGGATAAAATCTCAGACACAGTTTGAGAGAAACAGTTGTGCAGCCCAATTTCCTGATGTAAGACTTTAATATTTTTTTTTTTCTGAGGTGTATTCTATGAGAACAAGAAAGATGATCTAACCCCCCCCACCCTCAAAACTCATATTAAAGCAATCATCTGGGGATGGATGTGAATTACTTTATCTAACCAGTAAAGGAGTGCCTGAGAGCTGCTACTACATTCAACTTCAAGAGCTTGCAGGTCTGCTCTGTAAAGAAAAAACTGTTTGCTGTTTCTCATGTGCTTTGCTCAGTTTGAAAGATGATCCAGCTGATCTTTGGATCTGACCATGGGCTGGTTGCAAGGAGAATTGATCCTGGAGAAAACCTGAGGACATTAAAGGTCTTTAGAAGTTTAGACAGAAGTCTCAACGTGAATGTTTACATCTCCTCCTGCCAGGATTATGTCACTGTAGGAGGCTGTTGCCATCCTGTACCACTGATTTTATCCTTACTAACATATTAGGACAACAGCATCCATCCTGAAAGGGAAGCTTGAGGGTAACTTCATAACTCAGCAAATGCCACCAGAGACAAAAATTAATGTTATGTATTAAATTATTAATTAACCAGGTACTGGTGGAAAGGTCTATCTAGATGCTGGTGCTGTATTCACTGACAGCAGACACCTGACAGCTGGAAGACACATTTCCAAACTCCTTTCACTCATTTGTACTGTGCTGGCATCCTCTGGTTATCTGCAGAGCTCCCAGCCTGCTGAGAGGGTTTCTGCAGGGTTGTGACATCTTCTGGAGTTAATACTGGCTTTCTGGTGCTGCTGCCTGCCCAGCCTGGAACCACTTCTTCAGACAGAGAGCTAGAAATGGGAATTGTGAAAGTGTAAAAGTGCCAATTCGTGTTTGAATGTGGAAGAAAGCTTAATATAATTGTGAGATTGGTTCAGCACAGCCTTAGACATTTTATAGCTACACTGCTCTCAGTTAAGAAGAGCTTCTGCATTGTAAAATAGTAAAAATGAAAATCAGTCAAAGGCTACTTTTGTTTTACTTGGTTTTGATTTTTCTTTTAGTTGATTGGTTGTTTGTGTTGATTTTTTAAATTTGTGGTTGTTTTTTTGGAATGAAATGTCAGTGATGTGGAAGCAAATCAGTAAAACAAAGCTAGGGAAACTAAAAGGGCCATGAAAGGGATCTCCCTACCACAGCCCCAGGAGTCCTAACTTGAGAGCAGAGTCTCTCAAAGGAGACACAAGGCACTGAATTTCCTTTAAAACAGGCATTCCATGGTCCAAAGTGTGTGTTTGAGGGAGGGGGAGCAGTGAGCACCCCTTCTTTGAGAGATAACTCACTGGGCTCACAAATCTGAAATGGTTGCAGAGATCCCTGAATTGCCTTTAAATTGGAATTTAATGTCACTATGTTCACAACAAACAGCTTCTTTTTTTTTCTTTTGTTTTCCTCAGCCTCAGAGTTTGATTTCCTGAATGTTTTTTGTATGAGTTTGAGCTGTTGTGCTTTTGGCTTCACTGCCTCTGAGGCTGCAGAAATCTCTCTCACTGTGGGGAACACAAAGCCCTGAGTACTGTGGTGGGTAGAGTTGCCTCTGCTGCCTCTGACTTTGTGATAAAACAGGAAAAGTAATTAAAAACAACCCTAAACCCACCAAGAAAAAAAAATCCTAATGTAAAATGATCTTATTTTGTGAGAAGTGGTATACATCAGCTTTCTTTAAATGAATATATAAGTAGTTCAGAAGCCAAAGTTAGTTGAGAGTTTTTTGTGGAAGGAGCCTCTGAAAGCACATTCTGCTTTCTCACATCACCTTCCCCCAAGGAAACCACCTGGAAAATCTTTCTCAGTGCTTCTTCCTTCTAAATAAATCCTTCCTTCTAAATAAATCTCTTCTGTGAGATTTATTTTTGCTGACCTCGGTTCTACTGGATCATTCAGGCTAAAGCTCCACCACTTACTAATGTTTCAAAGTATATTCAAACCTCTAATTAGCTGGGAAAAAAGGGAAGATATTTAGCTCATTATCCTGTTTCAAAATTCTAATGGAATGGCACTGCTGCTACTGTGATACATTCCATATTCAGAGAAAAAGTGAATGTCTGAGACATGAGAAATGTAACATCCTGTCACCCTTTGGAGGGCAAGAATCTGATGTTAACACATCTTTGGAGAAACCAAAGGGGGGAAAAATTATTTTGGCTGCTCTGCAGTGATGTGAGTGGTTTTACTTCTTTAAGCCTGATACTATTAAACCTGACAATATTCAGGAAAAAAGCAAACCCCATAGCCCAGTAAAACCCCCCAAAAGACGTAGAAAACCCAGCCCTAAACATCATCAGTAAAAATAATTATTAGTTTTATATTCCATATAAATATACATATATATACACACTCTGAGAACATGGGCAGGGAACCTTAATTTAATTTCCTACTAAAAGCTTGTGTCCTTGTGATTGCTTCAAAGACCTGTACTCCATTTTTAAAACTTCTTGCAAGGCCTGTTAGGGCAATGCCTCTAAAGCAGGCACACTGCAACTTAAAACTGCTTTTTTATATATGGGGAGGGGCAAAAGAGACAAAGAAAGTGATAATCCTGCTGTTACAAAAGCAGGTAGGGTGGGAATGCATGTGTTTCATCTTAGAGGTGTGCAAGTGTTTTTTGGTGCTTTTTGGCTTTTGGAAAAACTGAGCTAGAATCCAAATGGCAACATTTTGAGTTATGTGATGAAAAACACAAAGCAGAGATTAATAGTGAATATTTACAACACTGATGGCCTCAGTATAGCTCCAGGCAGTTATTAAATAGCAGATCTTCTTTCTCAAATTAAAAAAAAAAAAAAAAGGGGTTGTTTTCATCTGTGTGATAATACTGTAAGTAATGGATTTTAGCCTACACGACTTCAGTGTTTAATGCAACGTTTTCATTGAGTTTAATAAAATGTGTTTGTGCCCTATGTGTGACTGACAGCATTTAGGGAGATAAACAAAGAAATCTCACATTGTCACAACCCCATGTGACATTCAGGTGGGGATGCTGGAGGAGCCTGAATAATTAGATCCAGCATCCAGAGGCCCCAATACACCTTGAAAGGATATTGGAGCAACCTATGGATTTTGTGCCCTGTTGATGTGCAATCACACTTTGGTTCTTTGGGAACAGAGTGGGAAGTGTTATAATTCTCTGCAAAGCCAAAACCAACAGAAAAGGTTATGGAATCATATGATCCATCTACAGTGACTTCCTCCAGACATCATTTTGGTGTCACTCACCTGGAAAAGGTTATGCCAGCATTCAGTCTTTCCCAGGGACAAGGTCTTGATCCCAGTGCTGGAAATCAAGAGTTCCATTGACTGAAGCAGGAGTCTGTGATCAAATCAGTCAGCTATCAGCAATCTCTTCCTGATGAGTTCACAACCACCCTAATTGTGCATTTTTAGACACATCTGTTCGATAAATATAGAACTTCATAAAATAAATGAGCTTTTTGATCAGGTTACACATCAGCATAATGCAAATACAAGCCCTGAAAGAGCAGCATTTAAACATTTCAGTTTTGAAGGATGACAGTATGTAAGTACCCTCCCTGAAGATTTTTTTCTTTTTTCTTTTGCCCCATGATTAATTCTCTTTCATTTTCTTTAATCTGTTGCCATGTGCAGCAAAAAGACAAATTGTGTTTACATTACCTTGGTCCTTCCCTTCATTTCCAAAACAACTGCTTTTATGCACTTCATGCAGCTCGAATCAGGCCTAATTACCAAGCCCTACATCTGCTTTCAATCTGTGGGCTAGCACACAAAGTTGCTCTTGTTTGGAGGCTTGCACGGTGGTTCTGCTTGTTTATGTTTTGCTTCAGAAATGTGTATCTATAAACATCCACAAGGACAGCAACATCCTAATATTTGACATCCATCATGCAACAGCAAGGCAGGATTTCTACCATTTCTACTTGGGTGCTTTGCTGTCTCCTCAGGACAGGCATGATGCTCTAGACTAACCAAGCTCACTGAGTCCATATTGAGAGTCATTATTATTCTCTTTTTGTTCCTTTTCCATCAGCTGCCTTTGGTTAACAACCTTCTTAAAGACTTTAATAAAAATTTCCATCTCCACCGTTTGGGTTGTTTCCCTCCACAACAGAAAAGGTTTTGCTGAAATTAAAGATACCTTCTAAAGACCATAGGGAGGAAAGAGATCCATTCTGCTCTGTGTTGCATTCATCTCAATTTTCCTTGGAGTGGTTGTGCATGAAACAGTAGAAAGATAGTTCTGAGAATTTCTATATTAAAATTTAGATTAAGTGAATGGCACAATAAGCTTGAAAAGGCAGCAATTACTTAGAAAGCCATTCTTGCTACAAGCAACAGCATGTGAGTCCGTGATAAGTTCACTTTGTGTGTGAGAGCAAATATAAAATTTATTTAATAGAAAACCAGGATTATGTGATATACATTGTATCGCAGGCGGTGGTGGGAAATCCCAGGAAAATACCAAAAACAAGAACCAACAAAATCTCAAATTTCACGTATGATCCAGACCATGACGTGGAACTACTGTTGATTTTTTTGATAAACACTTTTCTTTTCTGGGGCACCAGAAATGATGTGGGATTAATCTGGGTTGAAGTACTTAATATCTTATCTCTTACACTCAGAGGAGAAAGGAGCAAGCAGCAAGCCCAAGGTGGGATTTCTGTCATAAAATGTTGTCAGGATTTTGTTGTATTCTGCCAACATCCAAACCAGTTCTATGCCTAATGAAATACATATACATTGCATGCAGGTGCCCTCTCAAACTCTAAATGAGCCACCACTTATGTGTTGAATGTTCTAATATTTTTTTTCTATTTCCCCCTGAAGGTGTAAAGCCTTTTAGGGCGTTTGAATGTTTGGTTTGATCTCATTTTATTGTTTGATGTATTTGTGAGCATCAGTGCCAGTATTCCTTCACCTTAGTGAGCCATTTGTGTTTGTTTGGTTTTTTTAAGTGCATATCATTATTGATGATATTATTACAGAGTGCATCTGCTATAGAACAGCTCTTCTATATCTGTTTTATGTTGTGTATTATCTTTTACTATGTAATAAGAATGAATAAAATTGAGAAGGCTCTTTTGCTCCATTCGAATTACTCTGTCTTGACATCACATTCTTCATTTCCTTCATTTCCTCAATGACTTAATAAGTACTTAAATTAAACAAGAAAGGCGTTCGGACAGAGGTGAGGAAATCCAGGGTTAAAGCTGCTACTCTGCTCTTAATTCACCCAGTGGTGCAGAGGCACTCTATTAAGAAAGCCACAGAACAGCAGGTGAGCTTTTATCTCCTGCTTCTGCAATGTATATTCCATATGTGCTGCACAGGTCAGTGCATATGCTGTGCATGGTCACCCACTGCTCTGGACCCCTGCTGCACCAGCCTACAGCCAGGTGATGTAAGAGGATGAGGAATGACTGCCTGATTAATATATCCCTGTTTTGCTTGATGATCTCTTTGCTCACAGCACATTCTTTTAGTGGAATGGGACCCAAAACCATCTTTTCTCTGCCCTCTCTGTAGCCTCCTGTTCTTTCTTTCACTGCTCAACTTGTGTAATGTGTGGAACCTCTTGTCGTGGTCTTCAGCTTATTAGAAACAGAGGCCCTTTCCTCGAGTGATAAAAGCTCAGGAGCCTTTTTTGGTTTCCCAAATCACTCTTACGAGTCAAGCAGTGAGTCCTGGCGTGTGCCAGCTTTCATGTTGCAGAATGTTCCTGCAATGGCACGGACAGGGAAAGTCCAGAGCTGCCTCACCTCCTCTACCCAAGTGCATTTTACACTCTGGTTGAAGCTGATGCTTTCCATGCAATACCTTCTGTAAGTCATCACACACCTAGTGCTTAGTTGTTGGTTAATGTAATTCTTTCTGAGGGAGCTTGACGGGATGCAGGGCCTTAATCTTCAGTAATGCCTTCTTAAACACTCTTATTTAGACCACAATTATTCTGTGGGAGGCTGTTTTAGTCTGATTCTCCAGCCTTGACTCCTCCTGAGCCTGAAGCAGCCGAGCAAGTGTGTTCTCTCTCCTGCTGCTCCATCCCCAGGCTGCAAAATGCCACGAGGCACACGAGGCAAGGCTGGCTCTCTGCTGCGTGCAGGGCACCAGCAAAGCTGTTGAGCATCTGTGGTGCTCCACGTTGCTCATTCCTAAGTCCCTGACTGTCTTCTGAGACAGCAAAAGCAAAGGGGAGAGGAGGGTGAAGTCAGAGAAATTCCTGTGCCTGCACACTTTGGGAGCTGGCTGTGAAATGTGTGTAGACACCCTGCAAGCTGCAGCTCCCCTCGTTGTGGAAATGCACTGATCAAAGGCACTCTGTCAGTATCTGATTAAGAGCCATGTAAGAGTGCTGAAGACATTTCCTTCTGGCTAACAGCTCTGATTACAGGGGGCTCCTGGAGTGAATTTCCCTGCTAGCAGACAGCCCTGTCTCCAGGCTCCACCTGACGCTCTAGGGTTTCTCAATGCCATGGCTTCCTGTTGTTGAAGGCTACTATTCATTCACAGCTTGTAAATCAGTGGCTTGTAAATCAATGGATGAAAAAAACTACTGTTAGAGAAATGTTCCTCAGCAAATTCCTCTCCCTCCCCCAGATATTTGTTTTCCCAGGGTGTACAGTCCATGATCATGGAAAAATATTTTAAAATTCAACATCTGTAACTAATGATAGAGGTGGAAATGAAGGGCCATACCTTCTTCATTACCTAGGAAATTTGCTGTAACTACTTTAATGTGATTTTTATTTTATATTTTTTTTTAATTTAGGATTGGGTTTATTTTATAGCAGAGCCAAATTAACTTTTTTATTGATAACAAGCAATAGACTCATCTTTAAAGTAACCTTCAGAATGGCTGAAAGCTTAATGTAAGCAAGAAGCAGAGGAGAGATTTGGGGTTGCTTAGCACTGATTTTCCTGCAAAAATGATTGAAATAGTGTTAAGGAGTTCTACCCTGATGAATGCAGCCAGGTGAACACCAGCAGCTGCTACTACTGCAAAGAGCACAATACATCCAGTGAGGATCTCTCTCAGGGGCTGGAGAACTCCAGGAAGCAATGATAATTAGAGGATAACATTTGGTAGCCAAACCTCAAGAAACACACACCCTTGGAAATAGAACAGGCTCAAACTGAATTACTGCCAGACATGCTGCTTATCTGGTGTAACACTGAGAAATGTGCTGTGCATGTCATTTTTTAGTGTTAGCTCCTTTCTGTGTCAGCAGGCTGGTGGTCTGCCTGCAGAAATTTTACTGGGGCAGATTTGAGGAGATCTCAGTATTTAATCCTAGCTGCAAAGCTGAGTTTAGGGCCTCCCTGCCCCTCAGCCCAATGTGCTCCTTTCCTTACCCCAATCAAAGCTTCTCAGGAGGAGAACCTGGACCTCTGTGCTGTGCTCACCTCAGGCAGTGTGCAGATGCAATCCTCTGCAGGTCTTCAGTAAACTCTGCAGCTGGTGTTGCCAGCTTCCCTTTGCTTTTTAGCCAGAGTGGCCTATTCCAGCCACAGGAAAAAAAGAGTGGTTTTCATTCTAATCTCATTTAACATGTACCAGATGGGGTTTTTTTGGTACTGAGCCCTAGAACAAGGTAATGACTGGAGGAGGGCCATGAGAGAGAGATAAAGAGAGAACTGCTGCAGCCACAGCTCTGAAAGAGTCCATGGGATTTTGTAGGGGGAAGATGGGATAAAAATGGCACAGAGATCTAGTGAAGGAGCTGAGGCAAGAATTGAGGGAACATATGAAAAGTAGTAAGAACTGATGTAAGAAAAAAGTTTAAAAATAAATATAATTTCTCATTCACTGAAAATCTAAAATATGTGATTTACCTTCCTAAAGGGAAGGGGAGCAAACTCCTTTTTCTGTCGAAGTAGATGATACACCAACCTAGGAAACATCTGAAAATGTGTAGGGCAGAGTAAAAAAGTTATGGTCAAGAGATTAAAATTTAAAAAAAAATAAAATTATTCTGCTTTTATTTTGACTCTAATCATCACACCATTAATTCTGAATTTAGAAAATACTTGCTGTGTTATTACTCTTGATGACGTGGTTAGCTGGTTATGCATGTTATGTTACTTGTTGCCACGAAAAAAATCTGGGAGTGTGCTTTGAAGTAAGAGCTGAGATGCAAGAAAATGTGTTTCCTAAAATGTACTGACAGCTTGCAGAAGAGACTGGGCTAACAAGCAAACCTCAGCTATGGAAAGAATAATGTGCTTAATTTCACAGTTCCTGGAAGTGTTGTCTCTGAAAGAACTTTGTCTGTGCACAAGGATAACTTATATGAGGAGAGCATAAATCTCTTTGGATTCATGTTCCTAATAAAAACAGGTCAAAATTATTTTCTTAAGTGAAATCAGAATTGAACTTGACATATAAAAGAGTTGCATGAGGTTTTTCTGTTCTCTGTAACTCCTAATTTTTATGTTCATTTCCATTTCTTGGTTTTAATGGAGAATAAATACAGAAATGCTGAAATGTCTTAAATTAAGGGTTGCATTTGTAGTATTTCCATTAGAAAAAAGATAGAAATCTGGTGGCCTCTCCAGCTCTGGGTAACCAAGAGGGTACCTCAACTTCTGAGTCTCCACACATACAAAAGTCCCAGACTCTGAGGTTTTCCAACCACTACAAATTGATAGAGATGTCTTGTTTTCTAGTTTTCTCCACTTAGCTTCTCAAAACTTCTGAAAACAGTTCCTTTTGTTGCTTTCACATTTAAGAGTAAAACTTCCTTAGGTTAGGTATTTAAAAATGCAGCTGTAGAGGAGTTAACCATAGGTTCTGTGCAATGCTGCTCAGATGAGCTCAGACTGCAGGCTCTGTGCCACCTGACCCCTCAAAGTCTGCTGATTCACCTGAAAACGCTGACTTGGAACCAAGCCCCTTTTTTCTGTGTCTTGCTGTCCCAGTGAAATGCTTTGCTCTTCTCAGGAATGCTGCAGCTTCTACCTGAAGCTTCTGTTGCTTTTCAAAATGGAACTTTCGGACATACATTCACATAGAAGTAATTTATTACGAAGCCATTTTAATAGGCTTAGTACTAATTAGTTTCGATTTCTTGATTACTGTCTTTAATCATTTTGTGGCCGGTCACTTGACCCTAATGACTCAATCTTTCTAATTTGATTAGGAAACTATGGGCACTGCTAGGATGAGTTGCCTGGATATAAACTGTTTCTGGAAGAACCTTTAGCAGAAATGTCAAAAGAATAGCTGCTCAGATCCATCATTTCCCTCTTATTTGCGCTTGGTTCTTTCCTAATTTTGTAACCAAGGGCTTGTAGGAGACCTGATGGATGCTCCTTCTTTTTTGATGTTGTCTGGGCATGGCTGGAACTTCATCACTGAGAAGGAGACCTGCCTGTAATTACTGGGCCTGTCCTTGTGATGAAATTGTCCCTAGAAAAGGACCTTAAAACAATAAGACAAGCTTAATATCAGTGAGCAACTCTGGTATGTCCATTCTGTTCTGAGACTCATGATGCAAACTTCATTCTGCTCTGTGTGACTGGGGAAGAATTTAATTTTCCCCTGGTTCCTGCTGCATCTCTTATTTGTGTAAATAGAAGGCACAAAAAAGCCCAGTATGTAACATTATTTTTTTTTATCAAGTGAATTGATTTTTCATTTGTGCTTCTTCCAATTTTTTCAGTTTCCTCCTGTATGTGTGTCTTTTGCTTTCTCGTGTCTCTGTTTCTTCCTTCTGTCAAGCACCAGATTTTTGATTTGTGTCACATTTCCTTCTCCCTCCTTTCCTGTCCTCTGAAGTCTTCACTGCTTTTAACCAGGGTCTTGTTTAATCATTGCATTAGTCTCTGCTAAAACTGTAACATTAATGGCAAACAAATCCTGTGATGTATCCCACTTTCCTTTTCTTTTGCTATTGGAGCTTGGATGTGCAAGGGTTAGAAGGCATTTACCCCAGAACATCTTGTGCTGACCTTGCAGAAGTTTGATGAATTTAAATGTATTAGGAAGTGTTTAAATCCAGGCAAAGCTATGGAATCTAAGCACTTGTTAGAGACACAAAGAGTGCTAAAGCCTTTAATAAATTGCTGGGTTATTTTTTAATATTATCTCTGGAATGTGGTTGATTAGACTCTCAATAATCATTTAATAAGTCATTTTGAAGCCATAAGTGGCTTTTCAGATTTTTTTCAGGAGTACCAATTGCCTTAACTTTTGTCCAAATCTCTATTTAAAATGTTAGTGAAGAACCTGAAAGCTGCACATGGAGACATCTGATTTCTTTGCTTCTAGTGGTGTGGAGGCAGTAATCTCTGAAAGCAGGATTGAGGAATATTCCACACTATAGCTAAGCTTAACATCTCCCCAGTTCTATAAGGAGAGAAAGAGATACAACCATTAATTGGCTAGTGGCCTCCGTGGTATGATAGCCAAGATGAAAAACTGATTACAACTGCAAATTGGTGTTGGGAGGTATAAAACACATCACAGTTTTCCAGGGTGCACAAGGATGTTTGGGCAAGGTGTATGTGAATATATATTTATCCATAGATTTCCCCCTCTAGCTTTTTTTCTGCCTGAAGCTGGATCAGAAACGGTGATGAGAATGTGACGAAGAAAACTGATCAGTGTTCATGGAACAGAGTTCAGACCATTGGGACTCTGGGCACTGGGTTTTGGTTTTGGTTAAAGGCAGCACCAGTTGGAACAGGCTTGTTGGTCCTGTAGGAAGCTTTAGGGAAAGCTTTTATAGGGAAATGCTTGCTAAGTAATTGGTCTATGATAAAACATCCAAAAATCTCTGCTGTGCACTAGAGAGAAAACCTCTGAGGGGAGGAGGGACACTTTCAGTCACCTTGGATGTGTGAAATATTAATGCCTGATATATAAAGGACACCATAAACGCTGATAAGAATTCATGAAGGCAATAAGTTTTCCTTTTCTATCATATTCTATCTAGATAAATAAAAACTATTGTCACACTGACAACAGAGTTTCCTCTATAGGTTCCTCATGCTCTTTTCAGTGCAGAATGTTTATCTCTGCAGTTGCTTGAGGAACAATCTCTTGGCTGCATCAGGCAGAGTTCTCCCCTCTCTGGAGCCTGCAAGTCCCTGCACAGCAAAATTTGTTCTTCAGTTGCAGTCCTTTCACACCCCTTCTTCCTGTCCCCAAAGGCTTCTTGGCCTTTTTTTTTTTTTTTTCCTCACCTGCTCCCCTATATCCCCTCATGAGCTGTGTATACCTTCCAGTAGTTGGAAGTAGTTGGTGTGATTGATTTTTTTTTTTTTAAGTGGGAACAAAACTCTTATTCAACATATTTCTAAATTAGGTCATCGAAGGAGGAGGGGCAGGAATTTCCAGCTACCTATTCCCAACTGAAGTGCCTTTTTTTTTGGTGTGCATGTGTAAATTTAAATGTCATTTATCTGTAGAGAATTATAAGAAAGGGAGGGCAGCTCTGCCTCTAGGGATTAAAACAAAGATTTTGAGTATTTTCTATACTTTTTTTCTTGCATAACTTATATTTGTTCTGCATTTTATTAATCAATTGAAGATGTTATAGCGAGACAGTGAAGAAATCAATTGAGTTAGGTCTTGGGTATGTGAAGTTTCCTGGCTTGGATATAACCTGTTGTGTGGCTCCTCACAATTTATTTTGCTTCCTTGTGCGTGTTAGAATCATCATTTCACAATCTTTTAAGGTTTCTCTCTGAAAGTATATACTCTGAAAAGTATATTCAGTATAGAACCTGCATGTTGTCATGAGAGAAAGAGAGGGAGTGACAAAGCTGAAAAAGACCTTCAGTGTTGGGAGCAATGAGGGTCAGCATCCTCTTTTCACAGAAGGATGGGGCAGCTATTTGTATAAATTTTTTGGTTTGATTTTTTTTTTCTGTGTATGCATGTTGTCCATTCTGTATTGCCAAATTTAAAATTTACCATCAGCCTTGTTCCTAAATGCACTGATAGCAGTGCTTTCAGTTGTGGTTTGTTTGTTTGACTTGTGGGTGAAACAACAGGGAGCCCACAGATGGCATCTAATATTTAGGCAGGAAGAAGTCAGCACCAATGTCACAGAGGAAAGTGTTATAAATAGAAAATGTGTCTGCAGAAGAGCTAATTAATTTACAGTGAAGACACTAAGCAAGATGACTGCTGCCAAATTCACGCAGGAATATTTTAAACTGACATTTCTCTCAGCCTTCAGAATAACTTGCATGCTGCTCCAGCATGAGGGAGTGTAAAGAAGCCGTGGGAAGCCTGGTGGTGTGTTTCCAGCTTTTCTCTGAACACAAGTTCTGCCAAGTGACACTCTGCCTTAGTGGTACAGTCTGTGCTGGCAAGGGACAGAACCTGTTCAGCTGTCTCATAGCTTTTGGTGGCAGAAAGCATCCCCCTCACTCTTGGGGAAGTGCAGGGATGCAGTCCTGGTGAGAAGTTGCAGCACACTGCAATTCCTTCAGTGCTGAGGTGGGGCTGTAATCGAGTTAACCAGCAACAACAGATGGGTTTGTTCACTTGTTGGTTGGCTTTTTGTATTTTTTTTTTCCCCCTTGGCACGCTTTAAGACCTGGATTTAACGTCTCTGGTTAAATGATACTTCACCTTCCCTCCCACATCTGGCCCTTCCCTTTTGTGCCCTGGGTGCAAATGAATGGCTTGTCTGTTCCCTGTGCCTCGCCTTGAGCCTGAGATCTGTGGCATAATTTGGCTCCAGTTTGATAAGATGCAGACATGAATTCAATCTGCTGTAACTAAACCTCACCATTTATAAATCTCTTGATGATACTGAGGCTTTAAGCAATTTTTCCTCTCTCTCTGATAGATGGGGCAGAGGCAGATCTGGTGTGAATGCCAGCTAAACTGTGAGAATGCAGCACAATGCTTGGGTCGGGTGCTTGGTCAGTTATTTTTTTATATTTAAGTTAAATCAACACAAATTTCTTTCACTTTGCCAGTGCTCTTCATTTTTATGCAGTTAAATATTCCTTTTTCATGTTGACTTCAAGTATCCAGCTTTAATATCTAGAATTTTTTAATTCCCTATTTGGTAGTGGGAGGCTCTCAATACTTATTCAAGGTATGGGTTACATGATTTTGGAATATCTGGGGAAACTTTCCAGAGCAATAAATCTCTTTCTGCTTGGAATAAATTCACTTATGGTGTATTGTCCTGGGTCTTGCAACAACACAGTCTGGTAGCTCTTGAAAAATAGCTGTGTGAAGTATACAAATAAAGAGACTAAAGGACCTTGAAATACAATCTTCCCAATTTGGCCTTTAAGGATTTTTTTATTGTTTCATTTTCTTGGTCACCTGACTTCTCCAGCCACTCTAGTGAGCACGGTAAATGCAGTACCAGTCCTACTCTCTCTCTTTTAGCCCTTGACAAAGTTGCTGTCTGTTGGACTTATCTCTAGAAATATCATTCAGGCCTCCTTATGCAATAGTCTTGCTCAAACGTACATTTTTTCTCATAGTTTTTAGCCTCACTGCAATTTTTCCCCTTCTTCCCCCTCCTTTGCCTCTTCCCCACCTCCAGCCCCAGTCTAAAGCCATATGGACTCCTTCACTCTGAGCACTAACCTTTGATGAATATGCCCTTTATTGCTGCTCACTCCCAGAGTCTGCAAGGAGCAAGACTGATTTTGCAACTGGTTTATTTCATATCCTAAAATCATCCTGGGTAAGGAAGGATCACAGAAGTTCTGCATCTGAAAGCTGTTTTTCACCCGATGAACAAGTTCAGCAGAGTTAATCTCTTCATAAAGCCCAAACCATTCCTCACTAATGAGAACCACTTGCACATCAAATAGCACAGGTCCTGGAGAAAAATACTTTGATGCTCCAAATACAGAACGTCTTCAGGTTAAATGTTCCAGGAGACCCAGGGTGGTGGGAGAAAGTGGAGGTGCAGAATGGAAATGGGGTTTTGGGGATCAGCATCAAAGTTGTGTGCGGGGAGACAGGAGCGGGTGACAGCTCAGGTCTTTGTGCAGGGGCTTTGTGCTGAATACAGCCCCAAGCTATCACCAGAGCAAAGATCTGTAGAATTCATGTGAACTGTATCTTTTCTTGGCTAGCACGTTGCAATTGGAGGCCAGGAAAAATACCAGGGGTTTGGGGAATTGCTGAAGAAATGTTTCATACATAATCTGAGTTTTGAGGCGCTGTTAAAGCTGATGTCATCACTTGTGGTGTCACTCAGCTCTATTTTCCCTTCAGAGTGTAAACCAGAAACAATCCTGCCCTCAAACTGGAATGATTGTTTGGAGGAGTTCAACCACCTCTCTGTGTTTGAGGAGGACTGGCCAGGGATGGGGGGAAGGATGGAACACAGGAGGGGAAATCACCACTGCAAGCCGACCACGTGCTGTGGCTGGTGGGTAAATGTGCAAGCTTCTTGTGCATTTCTAACCAAGACTAATTACACCTGCTCTATCACTCTCTGTAGCACTGCAATGAGCACACAGCTTCACAAGTTCACCATTTGTGCATCTGTGTGTTTACATGAAATGCTTCAGCTTTATTTCTTGCAGTAATTATTCTTTCACTTCTAAGGACAGCTCTGACACTTATGTCTGTGCAAAAAAATGCACTCCCATTTTCTTTCACTTCTTATAGTTAGACCAGTAGCTAATCTGTATCAAATAGTTCCCTGAAAATGGATCACTTTTCTGCTTGTGTCCTTAGCTTTGCATGGGGTGACTTCTGAAGTTCCTGCCCTCACATATCAAAGACAAAAATAACTGTGTGGGTGAAAATGAAGTATTAGGGCTGCATCCTCAGGTACATTAGAATACAAGATGCACATAGGATTTTAAAGATGCCTTTCCACTCTTGCAGGTATTGAGAAGCCATTAGACCCCTGCATAAAATGTTGCTGGTGGTTTTGTTTCTGAAAGGCTCTGTCCAGCAGACCAGGGTTACCAGCACACAACCTGTCTGGCTCAGCTGTGCCTCGTTCTGCACAGGGGGATGAGGGTGTGGATGTGGGGAATATGTGCAGTGCTGGGGGTTTTTTTGACTACACTGAGCTTGGAGTCACTTTTTTTGCTGCAAGGTTGCAATGTGTAGTTAGCCCAGGCCAGGGCATGGCTGATGCTGTTCTTGTGAGCCCCTTCCACCTTCCTGTCTCCCTGCCTCCTGCCACTATCAGTCCACCTAAGGGAAGGAATTCTGTTAGCTGCAGGATCCTAATCAGAGCCTGCCCTTCTGCCGTGTCATAGCTCTTATTTGTAATTGTGCATCTGTAGCTTTTTTGTTTGTTTGTTTTAATCAATAATTGAGAGGTCTTGTCTCCTCCTGATGCCTTGCTGTGTCCCTTCCTGGGCTGGAGAGAGTTCATGTTCCAGAAGCTCCACCTGGAAACCATCCTGCTGCTGCTCCCCCCTGCCTGCCCCGCGGGGAGTGATAGCCTAATAGTTTACACGTGTATTTCAATTATCTCTTCCCTGCTTTCCAGCTCTGGTACCTGCCCTGCATCCATCACTGTGCAACAGCAGCTTTGGGTGTAGCACCCAGGCTGCATTAAAGCCCTGCTTGATGGATTCCTTAGAAAGATTAAGGTTGCTGACATTTTTGTGCCCTGGCTCAGAGCACACTGGCTTTGATTATTCTCTGTTCCACCCCAATATAAATCTGAGTCAGTGGAGTTATGCAGATGCAAGGAGAAAATCAGATGCGCTGCCCAGGCCTTTTGATGTCACCAGCTGCCTGCTCTGATTTGCATCCATTGCTGCAGAAGGAAAACAGGAGCTCACCTTGTAAGCAATCACCCCAAATTCAATAATTAATCTAAGAGTGCACAGTCTCTGTCATAGCTGGAATTATTGTGCCAGGTTTCATCACTCTGCCTTGCTTTGTATCTCCCTGGTAACTGGCTGTGACAGGGGATACAATCCGTTGGTTTTCTTAACCAAAATGTTAAAATGGGAAACACATTAAGTTTTAGGTGCTAAAAGGGTTTCTGGGGTAAGATGGGGAGGAGGAAGGGTGTGGAAGCCTTGAACCAGTGATGCTCACTTTGACAACATTGTTTTTATGCAACCAAAGCCCTCCCAAACTCATTTAATACTTTTGTCTTCCTGCTACTACAAATAATCAATTTCTTTTTCTGTCACTGTCCTGTGCTATATAGAAGGGCTTGTTCTCCAGCTGCAAGAAAACAAAAACATGTTTTATTGAGCTCCTCAGTTCAAACCTCTGCAGGGCTGGCCCAAATGCCACTCTGGCTGTGGATCCCAGGCAGAATACTCCTGCTGGTATTTTCCCCACAAAACATAAAGGGGGTCACCTTTTGTGGCCCACAGAAGATCTTAAGGAGCCAAAGAAGCTGAGGGTTTGAGCCATAGGGAAGCTCGGGCACTGTGCCACTGACAGTCCTGGTTTGAGCTCTGCTGTGGCTGTGATATCTCCTGGGGACTTGCAGAGAGGTCTAAAATGACCCTGTGGTGTAAAGAGGAACAATACTGTTCAAAGTTTGGAGAGAAGAGGTGAAGGTCTGGTCTAGGACCCAGTGGTTTTGGTCCACTCCAGTTGATTCAAATGTTTCACTTTTAAATAATAATAATAAAAAAATATCTATATCTATATGTCATGGGGTTTTTTGTTTGGTGTTCTTTTTTTTTTTTTTTTGTAGTTTTTGCTGGGCTTTTTGGTAAATTTTGTTTTGTTTTGTTGTCTTTCAATAAAGAAGTAGCAAGGAACCAACTTCTCTAAAGACTGGGACATCTCTGTGTGTGTCCAAAGGTATAAACATAAGCCTCTATAGGATTTTTCACTCGAAAACCAGAAAAGGCTGGGGAACTGAAGCTCTTGTTGCTTGAGCCACAGATAACTATGAAATTTTAGGCCCCCAAGTTAAATTTGGTTTGTGGGCATTTAGAATATGACTTATTTTGTAAACCTTGGTCCTGAGGGTTGCAGGAACTCGTGATATTGTGACTGGTGAGTGAGCAAAGTCTGCCTGTTTGCTCAGCTCTCCCTCATCATGTACCTTTCTCCTCTGTCTTTTCTGATTCATGTTTCAGACCACAAATCATACAGAAAGATGCCCTCTGTAGGTCACTTTATAGAGTAGTGATTTACTTGCAGATGCTGCCCCAGGTATTTTTCTGTCAGTGTGTCTTAAATCTCATGTCTGTAGGAGCTGCAGGCTTGCAGCTCACCAGTTCCCTGCCATGGGCACATCTGTGGCTTCTGATTATAAACCTGCATTACCATCATCTGTGTAATAGTTGCTTTTCATTATCTCTTTGCAATTTTCCAGCCCTCTACCCACCAAGAGAAAAAGAAAAAAAAATCAGGTCTTCATAAATTGTGAATAAGCTCCTGTCACTTGTGATCCATTGGTTTGTGGAAAACCATTAATTGTGATTCCTCCTCATTAATTCTGGCTATGAGGATCATGCAGAGCCCAGTGTTGCATTAAGCTTTTTATTGTTGAGAGACAGCAGTAAGCCATGACCTTATAAAGCCTAGCAGGCAGTATTTTTATTAGTATATAAGATATGATGCATTATACCTGCCATTTCTGTGATTTTCATGGATGGTTCATAGCTCTTAGGAACTCGGTACTTGACATTTAAGATGGATACAACACCAATTAATTTAAAAACACAAACTTCCTGGCTATTCTCATTATTGAATTAGCACAGTATTGTGAACCATTTGCCTTCTGTGTGTGAGAAACAATTCATGAGCAGGACATCGATGTTAATGCTGCTTTAACCTTTGCTGGTTTGCTTAGGGATGGAAGACTTGATGAGGTGCTTACATCTTCTAGAAAAGGTGCTCATTTCAGCCAGCTAAATTGGCCTGCTTACTGGTATAGTGATGGGGAAAATGTGCTTTGGGCACAGGTTATAGCCTGAACATTCTGGGATTCAGACTTGCTTGGAAAAAGCAGGAACCTGGTAGCAGGAATGGGGCCAGAGTAAAATCTACCCCTAGCCCCAGCAGCTGGAGGTTAGTGTCAACTAAAAGAATTATCCTGTTGCTTAGAGAGCATACTTGGAAATGTGATTAAAACTCTCAGCTGAGCTGGCAGAGCCTAGACATTTTTTGTTTTTAAATTTCTTTTCTTCCAGTTTTGCCCCAAATTCTGCAGGAACCTGTTATTGTTCCCACTCTTGCCTGAATACAAAAAGTTCTCAGTACTGAATTATGTCCCCTCAGAGAGGACAAGCAGCTGCATAAGATACCAAACAGCCAAGAAGTTTTACCTCTGTGTACTGTGCAAGAGAGAAAACAGCTTTGACGTACAATAGATAAGAGAGAGATTGGTTATTTTACTGTTTATCTTTGAAGCTGTATCAACAGCCCAAGAAAAGTTGACTCTGCTCTCAGAGTAAGCCCTGCAGCTGCAGGCTTCATCCTTGGAAACCATTATGGGCTTTACCTTCTCTGTAGCTGCTTGTTTGAACTTCCTAGAAATGTTTGAAGGTGTTGGAGGGGGGATCTGGTGCAGAATTTCACAAACTGACCTCAGTATCTGGAAAGCTGTCTGGAACTGGAGGAGGAGCAGCAGCAGAATTTTCAGACCTGTGTTTAATTGTGTTTACTTTGTGGTATCTTTATCAAGAATGAGACCCATTTTGAAGAATGAGGCTCCATTATCAGTCATTTGGTTGAAGTTTTCGGGGTCAGTGATCTGAATGCCGAAATGAAGTAGTTCAGATTTGGAGATCAAGAGCACAAACTGCTGTGGAAATTGTCAGGTTTGAACTGATCAGGATACAAACACTGTTAGTTTGAAAACTAAATAAAGGTTAAAAAAGTGCATGCTAAGCCACCAAGCAGGAATAACAATCATAAAGTGGTATTCAAATAGCTCTGCTGGGGGAAACTGCTAATTGTTCCTCTTGGGTAAATAGGTAAAAGAGACAGCAGCCTCAGGCTAAAAAATTACAGCCTTAAGCCAGACAGAGAGAGAACTTCTGGGTGTCTCAGCAGCTGCTGTAGGTTTGGGTTCAGCAGTGCCAAAAGGACAGAGGGGGGAAGGTAGATGCCTTGAGGAGAAGCACTCTGGGCAAGAGACAATTCTGATGTCCTTAAACTACCAATAGCTTGAGAGATCCTGCTCCTTGACAGCAGGCTGCTCCTTAAAATTGGCAAATAAATTTAGTTAACGTTATCAGGTGAAAATGTAAGCTTTCTGTCATCTTTTGGTGTCTCAAAACCCTTTTTGCTTTTATTTTAAAAGGAAGACAAGGGAAGAAATAACTTCTAAGAGAGTTAGCGCTGTCTGTGCTGAGCAATGTAAAAGTGCAATATCTATTATATCAACACTGCAAGTTTGGCCTGCTATGTCTCTGCCTGAAAATTCAGTCTAATCTGGTGTGATGTATTCCCTAGATGCCATATGAAAAATGAAGAATTTGCCTCTTTAGAAACTGCTTCAGTCCTAAGCCAAAATATCCATAAAGCAGCAGCTACTGTTTATCCACTTGCACAGAAACCTCCACAATGTTTTACACTTTTTGGATCCAGTTACAACAAATGTCACAAGCTGAATAACAAACCTTATTCCCAGAGATCTGCCTCCATTATTGATGGTGCCTTTAACAAACAGGAAAACAAGTAAAGAGGGTGGGAGTCTGACCTGCACTTTGATCTCAATGTGCAGTGAGAAAAAGCGTCAGCCAAGCAGAGGGATGGATGGAGGAGGACATTGGCAGGACAGCTTCTGACCTTGTGTCCAAAGACTGCCAAAACTCCACAGGTTTTTTTGTTGTTGATAAATGAAATAGCTTTTAAATACACTGCTATTGCCATTTATTCCCCTTGCTGTTGTGGCAGCTTCCAGGTGATTTCTCTCAAGCAGTGGAGGGGAGCTCTCTGCTGACAAGGAAATCTCTGCACTGATTAATTCACTGTAATATTCATACCCTTCTGATCCTCAGGACTTAAATGGACCTTTGCTGGCTCTTCAGCCACAGAATATTGTGTTAATCTATCAATCTAATTAGTACATTATATGGAGATTCTGTTTGGGAGCAAGGAATGGAGCTGGGAGTTGGACACAGAGCTCGTTCAAACATCAGAATACCAAGTTTTGTCTGTTCAGGGAATATCCTAAAACACCCCAAGATGTATATATGTGGGACTTGGTTCATGTCAGACAACAAAACTGTTCTGGCTTGGAGAGCAGCAGGTGCAGGGATTGCTATTCCTGGAAAACTTGATGAAAATGTAGGTTACCCTGATTTCATCTGAGAAGCTGACGCCTGAGCCTGTGAGGTCTGCAGATCCATTTCTTTGCTCTCCTAGGAGGTTTCTACTGTAAAAGTGTGGGGTTGGCTTAGCACTATGTGCTCTTACCCTTCTGGGCCATCTCTATGTAATACTCGAACCTTTTGGGTTGCAAAAGCCATACAGATATTTATGGCCACAGTGAGCTGCTGATTTGTCTCTTCTGTTTCAGCTAGAGCTGTCTCCATGGTGCTTACCCAGACTATTGGAACATAAAAGAGTTGTGTCTTCTATTTGTTGCAGCAACAGGCAATTGAAAGACTAAAATAAGTGTAATATTCTCAAAATAAATCTAGGGGAAACCAACAGCCTATCTGCAGCATTCTAGCAGCCAGTGTTGTATTTGTTTTTCTTTGCTCTGAGTCAAACTGTGACTTCTCTCTGCAGAAGGAAGCCAAAAGCATATATTGGGGTGGTTCTGTGAATAGCTGAAGCATTGATGGCATTCAAATAAGCAAGTTTTGCCCAGCTGTTTAGGGGAATATGCTGCATAATTGGTGTACCATAAACAAAGTGATTATTAGAGAGCACAGCTGTCATTTCTATAGTCAGGCTTGATGGAGAATCTGAGAGTCACATGCTGTGAAAATCTGCTGGGTCTGTTTTGTCATTCTTAATTTGTAGGTTTCCAGAAGAATCTAGAAGATTTCTCAAGCATAATGTGCTTGTCTTTTGTGCAGGAAAAGCTGTAGTCACTTTTCTCATTGAGCTACAGAACTGTTTCTTTGTGGGTGCAAAGGGAAGTTATCAAAGCAAAGTTAATCAGGGCTTTTGAATGTGGGCTGGGGATTTTTGTGGGGATTTTTGCGCTTTTTTTTGTTGGTTTATTTGTTTTAAATGATGATAGAAAGTAATTTTTAAAACAAGCAAGTAGCTTTTAAAAAAAAATTATATTCAGTAGTCACATTTTGAAAACTTAATGTGCTGAAAGGACCAGAAATAACTTTTTGGTCAGAAATAACTTCATTGCCAGATATGAGCTACTTTGCTGAGGCTGTGAAATAATAAGAAACTGGTTCAGGGTAGGAATCTGTCCAGTTGCAGGAGCTCTCTAAACAGATATGTTGTCAAAATCCCAATGGACTGCTTCTGCTGGTGTTGTGATCTTCCAGCCAAAGGAGAGAATTTCTTGACAGATAAACATTTCATCAAGGGATGGGTGGAGGAGAACTGACTGTTAGTGGTATGAGGCTCTTCTGTCTTCAATAAAGTCATGTACCACTAACACATCTGGCCTCTTCAAGAGTCTCCCAGTTAGACAAGTTTAATTTTTGGGTAAGTGTAGCTTGAGCTCTGTTAGCTGGATGTGCTCAGGTGCTCTCCTGCTGTGAACTCCCCAGGGGAAATGAAAAGCTTCCAAAAGGAAGAGGAAAAGATAAGGCTTAACACTTTGTAAATCCTTACCAGGGTCCCTTTGTGTCCAGCTGAGACCTCTGCTGGCCCCAAAACTACAAGTAAGTGACATGGGGAAAAGGGGAAAGGCTCTTCTCCCTAGGTTTCTGTCTAGGGAGGGAATGTCTCTGTATTATAAGGACCATGTAACAGAAATAGGAGCAGAACAACACCAGATACTGTCCAGTACAGTAAGAAATCCCAAATGAGGATTGTCTTCAGCTTGGGAAGATGGCTGGGGGGATTTTTGTTGGATTTTTTGTGGAGTTTTTTAAATCAAAGACTAGAAGAACTTGTAATATGAAGCTAAGCCATGACTTTTTGTTAAAAAAAGAAAACAAAAAAAAAACCCCACATACGCTCCCAAACCCCCTGAAAATTTGGAATGGGACTGTGAAGAATTTTAATGCATTAGACTTCCCCTGAAAGCCCACAGGCAGCATCCTAGGTAGCTGTGGAGGAGACCTGATGAGAAACACGTGAGGCGAAGCTCTTTGAATAATGATGCCATCTGCAGGAGTTTCCCAGCCATCAGCCCTTGTCCCAGAAGACCATTTGTACTTCACAGCATTAATATTCATTAGGTGTAACACCATATGTTGCACAGCAGGATGCATTGCCAGCAGACTGTTTGTCATAAAGCCAGATTTAATAAAGCATTGTAAAACAAACATTATGATGATAAATACAAAATGACAGGCTAATTAAGAGAATCTTAATTGCCATTTTTCCATAATAACATTTGTTTAGTGTGTATCTGTCTTGTGCTGGTACCTTCCTTGTACAGCTTTTCACTTTGTATTAGCTCCATAAGGGAATCTGTGCCCTGGATGTTTTAAGGCACTTAATGTTCTGTTGCAAGAAATAAATTCTAGATTAATGAATTGTCACTAGGCTATAGATGTGCATAACCATAGACCTCCAATCTGGATGAGTGCAAAGAAATCCAGCCCTGAAATGGAGGTTTCAGAGGGGTGTGAGTTTCCTGGGGACAACTTAATGCCCCCTCTTGAGGGAATCATTTGGCAATGCAGCAGAGGCATTTCTCTAGACAGGCACTGTGCAGTTCTTTTACAGGAGGAGTGCTTTTCAGGGAACAGCTTAGGTGTCCATGGCAATTTTCACATTTCATTGTGCAGACTGAAAGGCCTCTTTTTTTTTTGCCTCCTTCACTAGAGTAGAATTTCATTATTGCTCCTGTGCCCTACACTGGTGACTTCATGGGAGAGGAAGGGATTTAAAGGATGTGAGATGATATTGTGAATTAATGCAGGGAAGCTACACCTATTTTTCTTCCTGTTATTACATTTTTATCATAGCAATTGCTGCCAGAGTGTCAGGAAATTAATATATCCATCTTCAAACCTGTCAAGGTGGCGAGCTAGAAAACTTTCAGAAACTCTTGGAAAAGGAAGATGGAGAAATAAAATTCTGTACAATGTGTATATTCAGACAGTTGCCTGATTCTGTTATATGATGAAGATAAAAAATCATGACTTGAGAAGGCCACAGCAAAACTCATATGGGAGGCTTGCCCATCATAGTTGGGCTTGTAATTGGATTTTAGTGTTCATCTTAGTGAAGTCTTCTCTTCCAGGGGTGTAATTTTTACTGTTATTTAGATTTGGGGTTTTGCCTCTGTGTACAATTTTGTTGTTACCATAACCAAAACCTGAAAGGCACAAAACTGAAAGCTAGGGGAAGAAAAACCCCAACTCTTGGATTATAGTGACATACTTTGAATTTTACCACCACATCTTTCTGCATGGATACCTTAAACCTGTTACTCATTTCACAAAACAAACTATCCTTAGGGAAAAAAAAAAAAAGAGTGAAAAGTGTCCAAAATATTATAATTCATTAATGAGAAATATTTATCTTGCTATTGTACCTCGGATGGAATTTTTCATGTACCCTGACTTGTAGATTTTGAAACAGTAGTGTTTCAGAAGCTGGATGGTGTGTGCTTTTTTGAGGTTTGGTTTGGAGTGGTTTTGCCTGTGCTATTAGCATTTTTTTTTCTATTTAATTTGTGTTAAAACTGCAACTGAAGCACAGAATAAGTGTGACAAGTCTTGAGTAATAAAAGAGGATTTTTTGTTGTTGTTTGTTTTTGGGGTGGTTTTTTTTTTTTTTTGTTGTTGGTTGGTTTGGAGGTTTTCTTCAATACAAATAGGTGAAAAGGATTTTATTCCTTCTGTGAGCACTTCTTGGATGGTAATTTACAGTCCTTTCCAGTCTCCCACCTGGATCACCTCCCAGCAGTACCTTATATAGTGTGTTACTCTTGGTTTTCTCACTGAGTACTGCTTCTTTCTGTACCCTTGGCTTTTGACTACACTGCTCAGGTTTCGTTGTTCTCCCCTTAGCACACATAAATCATCAGTGAAGGATTTTCTAGCTTTATTCTGTTTTTTTGGGGGGGTTTAACTACTTTGACTCTAGGTTTTAACCTTATTACAACTATTACTCCTTCTCTTTGCTTGCTGTGCTAGCTTCAGGTGGCTGCTGGGTGTTTGACATTGCCTGTGATGATCAATTCACTTTACATCTCCCAGAGTATGAGGTGAGCAAAATGTCCACTTCCACCTTGTGCAGTCTCAATAGATCTCATCACAAATGAAGAAAAAGCTTAAAATAAATTATTAAAAAAAAAATAAAATCCCACTGGATGTCAAATTTGTACCACTAGGGGGAAAAAAATGTGCATAGGCTTTACTTGAAGCTCTTCTGCAAGAGGCAAAGAAGCAAATCATGGTATTTAAATCATCCTGGGGCTGTGGGGAGAAGTGGGGTGGCCAGGACAAATCAATAATTAAAGATGCTTTCTCTTCCTCCAAAGTATGGCCAGGACAGTCATACTCTGGAGCAGGAAAGATGAGGCAACAGCAGCGAGGTGCTGAAGCAGAGGGATTTTTAGGAAACTGGAGATGGAATCTCAAGGCACATAATGAGCCATCTGATCACCTCAGAAATGGTGAATGCTGTGTTTAAAATATGCATCCTCACCTGACAGCTGTAAAGATTTTCAAATATTTGTGTTGTGATGCTTTTATAGACATATTTTATCCTTTATGACATGAAAATTTTCATGGCCAAGGGGCAAAAATGATTGAGTCACAGACTCTGGTTTAGGAAAGTGGTTCAGCACCTTGGGAGTTGAGTGGTGAATAAATATACTGAGTTCCTCATGTGGTTTTTTTTTTTTTGCAGTTCTGCTAGTCTAATTTATTCCAAGTAGCAACCATACTTTTTTCTGTCCTCACACTTTCCTCTAGTGATGTGATCAAAAATTGAGACAGATGTTGGATTTAAGGTGCTGTTCTGGCCCTTCTGACATCAGTGGGAGTTTTATTAGAGGAGGGAATGTGTACTCATATATTGTGGGCTGGAAACTTGTTTGTGGTTGTGGCCCATTTGTGTTTTGTGTGTGTTTTTAGCAGTTTCACATTGAGAAATCCCAGTGTGAGTTTCCTCTACACAAAAGATTATCTGTCTGTGAGTGGTGAGTTACCAAAATCTTCTCAGTCCTGACCCTGCTCAGTAATACCACATGAAGAAGAGACGTGTGGTTTATGCTAAGAATGCGTTCCTGAGAGCTTTTAGACAAAACAATTTCAGTAGATCAGTGTTTCTTGTTTGTTTTGACACTTTTGTCATCTTAATCTCTTGACTAAGTAACAGCAAGTACAGCTGATTTTTTCATACTTTAACAAACCAAAGCTTTCAAAACGGTGATGACAAAAGAAAAAAAAAATAGTTGTTTGCTTTTCCATAATAGGCAAGTAAAGTTGTGCTCCATTGCTGAATCTGTCTTTGGCAAAAAGATTTTTGACAGAGTGACTGAGGATAATTAAAAAATTAACAACTGGGTACATGCAAACATATAGGGCCTGGACAATAAATAGCCATAAAGAAATGAGGGAGGACCACAGCAGCAGTGATCCTGTTCTTTGGTTTGTGGCCTCAAAGTTCAATAGATGTGATTCAAAAAGAAACACAAACCCCAGACAAATAAAAGCCTAGATAAAGATCAGAGCTGGATACTACTGGAGTGCTGTGCATGTCTTTAAAAAGAGTTGACCTTTTTTCCCTCATAATACTAATGTGTGTTGTCATCTGGGCAGCTCTGAAGAGCACAGAAATGTCACCTCTCTTCCCCTTTGCTGCTGCAATGTCTGTGACATCCAGGCTTCACACCAGCACAGGCTTCACTTCCAGAGCATGTGGAAGTCTTCATTTGTTAAAAGGCATCCAGGAAAATCACTATAAAATGCAATTTATTAAGTCAGGCTCAGAAAGTCTGGGTTGCAAACAGGTGGAAACGACAGGAATTACTGGGGAGACAGGAGTGGTGCTAGACCCTTATTTTGACTTGGTGCTGCTGCTCTGGCACAGATTAATGGCATTGGAGAGCTGTTAGATGGCCATGGCTGGCTGAGCTGGTGGTTCAAAAGCTCCTTTTCCTCCCAGCTGGACTTTTTGAATGGAGGAAGAGTGGTCCTGGCTGAGCAGCCCCCCTGGGCTCACCAAGGAGCGATGCCCTGACCTCTGGGCAAGCCTTGTTGGTCAGAGGGGAGTCCCTTCCACCTTTCACTGCCAGCTTTTGTCTCAGCACAGCTTCTAAAACACCTGGCAGCACAAGCAGGCAGTGAACCATCCTCCAGATTGCTATTTCCAAGGGCTCAAAATATAAATCACCTTTGCCAAATGAGATTGAAGTGAAACATGATGAAATGGAGAGGTCTCTGAAAAGATTTTATAAAGATCTTTGGGTTATTTATTTTCAGGCCAGCTGAGGAGGCTGAGAATAAAGCATCCAGCTGGGAAGGCTAAGAGAATAAAGCATCCAGAAGTCAGATTTAGGGTTCATAAACATGTTCTGCTGTTATGAGTTTAATCCTAAAATAATTATCTTGAACATTAGCAAGGGATTTGCACTCATAGAAGAGAAGTAGTGCTGTAAGAAAGCTTTTCTGAGTTACACGAAACACTTCATACCATCAGGAAGAAATGCCATCAGTTTGTGACTAATTTTCTAAATTATTCAGGAACAGTCATGGGGATTTGGATTAAGGCTTATACACAATGACATTCTGTGCTAAGTTTCAATCTTGGAGGGATTGATGTTAAAATCAAGCCCTGTGTCATGTGATTATAAGACAGGAAGATGTGTGCTAGAAATGGAATAAGCAGAAAGATAAAAATCATTATTAACATTAGGAAATAACTGTGAGATTCAGTATCTACATGCAATAAATGAGGTGAGGAAGGAACTAAGAGGAGAGGCATAAAATGGTTAGATGCAATTATAAATTAATGTTAAATGAAAACATTTAGGATGTCAAATGGTACCAGTGAGATCCAGACTATCCTGTTTCTTCACTCTAAAATTATTTATACTTTATACACATAGAATACACTTGCTTCATTTTGTATTTCATCTGATCTGGTAACATTCTGCAGCAAGAAAACAAGTCTGTATTCTAAGCAGATCAGTAAACAATAAATTCATTACAAACAAAAACTCAGCTTAGAATAAAATAGCCTAAATCCTAAATGGACATTATTCTTAAATTTATCTGTGATTACTTATGCTCTCAGCATCCTCTTGTGCATTTGTTGGAGAATGTCTGGCTAGGTGTTTTCACATCTGTCAGCAGAGCCAGCCCCTAAATGTAGAGTGCAGCACTTGGGAACACTTTGCAATGATCCCCAGAGGACCTCTGGCCTGCAAAAAAGCAAAGAAAGGATTAGATGGACCCACAAATGCATTACTTTATTTTCTTCTGCAAGAGGAACAGCATTGCTCCAGCTTGGTCCCACGTGCTCCATCACTTTGGACAATGATCTTGCCAGACTGTAACTACTGCTGTGTTTGAGAGGTAAAAGTGTTATATTTAGAAATCCTCAAGGCAAAGTCAGAACTTGAAGGATATATTGTGAATTACTTTAGTAAATATTTTCCTTCTGTTGTAATAAATGGAATAAAAAAAAACAACAACCAACCAAACAACAATAAAAATCCTTTAATAAATGGCTTGGAAGAAAAATCCAAAAATGCACTGCAGAAAGGAGAGGCACATGAGCATGGGTGGTGCTGCAAAGGATAGAGAGAGGTTTAGCAAAACTGGACAGGCAAGGAAACCTCTGGAAAACAACACCCCAAAATAATCATTGTATGATTTTATATGTGGGAACTTTTAGGAGTTCTTTCTAATAATTTTCTCAATACCGATATCTGATGTGGTGCTGCATGAGAGAAGAATTCCTTACAGTGGGACAGTTGTCACTGTTAAAAATAAGAAGTGGCTTAGATCAGAGTCAGATCCTCAGTAGGTAATTAAGTCTTTCTGAATTGAAATATGGTAACAAAAATTAAGAAGCCTCCAGACTGCAATTTGAGTTGGAGCATGGTTTTCCTTTTTTTCCCCACTCTGGGTGACTTCAGAGGCTTCCAGTTAAAAGTTCAGTGTCTTGTCTAGACAATTGTTTCTTAAACAAGTTATTGATGATGCTTTGTTTTGAAAACTGCTGGAACTCTGATGCACATGTGTGATTTTAAACAGAAAAGTTAGCAAATATGAACTTAGTGTGATGGCAATAACTGGAGGAAGCTTTGGACTTGCTGAGCTACAATACTTGTTCTTTATTCATTCATATAAATATTTTGTTTAGTGTCTACTTTGAAAACACTGAGTTAGTCTGAAACAAAGTTGAAATATTTTTAATGCCTGTGTAGATCTCCATAGTCAAAAGGAAAAGTTTTGGGGTTGATTTTTAATGGGAGGAAGGGGATTATTCAGAAACTCCCCCACATTTACACGCTGAGTTCCTGGGGAGACCTGAGCTTTAAGGGCACTTGGTTACATGAATAGGGGGAACACTCGGCTGGCTGATTGCTTTTCTGTAAACTCTGCCCTAATTGCTTTCATTTGCTGTTTAGTTGTGAATTTTTCATATATTTGTTGCCACTAAAGCCAATTGTCTTTTTATGAAAGCATGAGAGCACCTTTTCAACTAAAAAGAGGAAATTCTGGGCTTGCCTATTTTTTTTTTTAATTTATTTGGGGGGTTGGTTGGGTTTTTTCATTGGGTGCTTTGTGTGTGTGTGTGTTTAAGATTTGTTTGGTTGTTCGGGGATTTTTCCCCTCCTTTTGTGTGTATTATTGAAAAATTACACCACTTAAAAGCACCCCTGGTAATTATAAATTTCAGCCTTTTCCTTCCTGTGGCAGACAAGAATGAAATACAAGTCTACAGGTAACAAAACGTGCCAGTAACTTGTCGGTGCACAGCACTTAAAGAGCTTTCATTGGATATCCATCTTCAAAGTGCCTTGTAAACAGTGACAGGCAGAGTGGTTGCATGAATTCATCACTGCTGAGAAGCATTGGCTTGATTAGATAATCATCTTGTTTCTTTTATGCTACAGGGCATTTCACCTTTAGTCTTTAGCTGTTGGCTTCTGGAGAGAAGTATAAATTACTGGACTGTGATTTTTCCCACATATATTCATTGTGGTCCCTGATAAATTTTCTGAACCTCCTTAACTCCCTATCTGGCCTCAGGTATGCTTCTTTTCCATGAAAATCTTCAAAGGTATCTTTTTTTTTTTTTTTTTTTTTTTTCCTTTGTGGAAAGGAGAGGGAGAAGCAGAATGAGCAGCAGTGCTGCAGCATCACCTTCCCTGCCAGGTGTGTCCTGCAGGTCCCAGCAGGCAGAGGCATCCTGGGCACAGCGTTTGTCCCTTGTTCCCAAGGTGCCTCTGCACCACCTGCTACTGAGATTTATTGCTCAAAGGGTGGACTCTGGTCCAGGGGCTCAGCATGGAGAGTTACTTATCCAGGAATAAGTATCTTATCCCAGTGCCTGGGGAGTAGTGGAGGGAGCTGGGTTGTTTTCCCAAGCTTGCCCCTTTTGACCACAAAGCCAGGCCCAAGGGAGATTTGTTGCTCTCATATCTTGTGCTAAGACTCTGGAAAGTTTGCCAGAAAAAAGAGGTAATAATTTTTTTTTTTTTTTTCTGTGAGAGCTGCCTGGAGACATTGCTCTTTATTTCTGCTCTGCACCCCTCTAAACAAAGCAAATCAGTGTAGTATTGTGGGAGGAAGAGACTTCTGCTGCTCAAAGCCTTCCTACTCCTTGGCTGATTCCCAGGAAAAGAGCCAAGGAGTGTAATCCCACATCTGCAGTGGGGACAGTGACTTGGAACCCCTTTACAAGAGATGCTGCTGCCACAGTGGGTAGAGCCCTAGGGCAAGAGTGGTTTCCACAAAATACTGGTTCTGGGACCAAGTGCCACTCTGTCCCTGGCTTCCTAGAGGCTGCCAGGTCATCTTTTGCCATCCATGTGGGCTCTACTGTTTTCCAGCAGCAGAAATTACAATTCCTCTAAGTTTGCTCTTTGGGATTGCTTTGCCATCAAAAGGTTTCCTCTAAAATTCTCCCAGTTGCAGACTGAGACTTGTCTATTTCTCCTCCTGTCTGCAGTGAGTTTGGCAAATGAACTCTGTGCCTCCAGTTTCCAGTAAAACCTGATGTGGCAATAAATAATGATCCGTCCCTGAAGCCAGTTAAAATAAATACATCTTAAAATGTCTAATTAAAAATCAATCCAACAGTTCATACCTGCATTTATTTCTTTTCAATAGATCCAGATTTAATCTCTAGAGCATAAATAATCTTTCCTCTGATGATAGAGTAGGGCATTATGTATATTTTCTCTGAACTATGTTTCAAATATCAATGCCCACCCCCCATATCCAAATATCGTGTGGATGTATCACCAGCAAAGGTAGCAGCAAGCAAAGTTCATATATTTAAGGAAGTAATTTTAGGGGTTTTTTTTCCCTCTAAAGGTAATTCACATTGTCCAATATTACTAAAACAAATGGGCTAGAACTCCTCACAGAGGGGCATGTTTTTAGCATTTGGCTTTGAGGGAGGTTCTCAATCGCTTTCACATGAAGTCAGCATCTCACTCTCAGCTTTTACAGATGGAAAAGCTGGGATCCAGAATGGGAAGTGGCTGGCCTAAGGTTTCTCCAAAACCCTTGGAAAGCCCCTCAGTTCCCCTCCAGCCCATTAATTTCAGGCAGCTGCCTAGCGCCAGATCCTTATTTGTGTTGCAGCAGCACTTAGCAACCTGGGCTGGGGTCGGGGCTGTGGTGCTGCCCCAGCCAGCAGTGACCATCCCTATTTGTGTGCCTTGAACCCAAACAGCTGCAGCCAGGAGCCAAGAGAGGATGGGAAATTGTTGAAGTGACATGTCTAAAACCAGACCTCAGGGAAGTAAGCAACTTGAGCAGGAAGTCCTTGAATTTCAGCCACTGGACGATGATTTCTGCTTTGGTGTTAGGAAAATATCCCTCAGCTCCCAGGGGATGAGCCTGCAGCTCTCAGAGAGCTGGGGGAGGCAGAACAAACTCAGGGCGTGCTGCTGGCAAGAGGGTGCTTGTTCTGGTCATGAATTGCCTCAGGAATTGGGTGTCATGTTCCAGTTTATCACAGCATATTGAGGTATTTTGCTTTCTTTCAATGGTCCATGTGTATTGTATGTGCTAAGCTGAGAATTGTTCCTTGGAATAAATGCAGTGATGGTTCAACGCAACAGACACCAAATGTTGTCTGGAAAAGAGAAACTCCCTGATTTTTTACATCTCACCATTTCTAGCAGCTGCTTTCTTTTCTTTCTACTGTCACAAGACAGTAACTTATTTACCCTGGAAATATATGTCAGCTCAGTGCTTACAATCCTTTCCTTGTAATTTTTGAAAAGTAACTGATCCAGTTTGATAAAAATTCCCCATGTTCTAATGAGTCAAAAATAGTCCTCTCATCAGACATGTATTTTTGGATAGCTCTAACCATGACTGAATTGGTCAGATGCCTAACTGCTAATTTAAAGAGAATCATGTCCTTTCAACATCCAAAGTGCAGTAAGTCACTAAAAGGAGAAAAAGAATTTGTCTTGAGTGCTTTGCAGTAAAAATAAAAATTTGAAAAATTTAAGAGCCATCCATTCCCTCATGGAATCAGACAGCAAAATACTCTGCCCCAGCATTTGATAAGTTTTTTTACTTCATTTGTATACATTTTCTTAAAATTAGCTGTAGTTGTGTTCTCCCCTGGACTGGTGACCATCACTTGAAGCTAACAAGAAAACAGACGTGTTGGACAGGTTTTATTTGACTGATGTGGACATTTGCAGTGGAATTGAAATAATGAAAACCCTGCTCAGGCATGATTCCACCATTTGATGACAGTTCTTGCTTTCCTGCTTTGTCAGGTTGCTTTTACACAGCAGGGAGGGGCTGGCCAGGAGCAGAATGGTGTTTGCCAGGTGAGGTTCAAACTGGACATTCCCCTTCTGGCAAGGTGCAATCACCACTCTGGTGCCTTATTTGTACCAACAGGAAGGGCAGGTCAGGCAGTAGGAGTTGTCAGAAGGAAGAAAAAGGTTCTTTCCCAGCTCTGTGACTGAGGACAGCCTGTCCTTTACAGATCTCCCTCTCCCCACCTGCATTCCCCCACAGCACTCAATTACCCATTAAGGTTTTTAAGAGAAACAGAATGGCAATTAAGCCCAGTACAGCAGTGAGAAAGCAGTGGAAGCTGTGGGCTTGCTGAGAAATCTATCCATAAATGAGTTAACTGCACAAATAATTCCAGCTAATTAGAGGTGTGCATTCCCCAAATAACTTGATTCTCTCATTTACTTAATTGAGTTGATGGCTGCTCTGGGATGGAGCAGCAAACTGTGCAGTGGCTATTACAGTAAGTATCACTTTGACTAAATCTGTTCTAACAGTCCAGAATTTTTCTGTTAACTTGGAATTTGCAGCAGAATTAAGAAAACTGTTGCTTTGGGTTGGTTTGTTTGTTTGTTTTTAATTACATTATTGTGTTCAATATTTTAGAAGATGAAGATAAGGTAAATTCCATTTACAATTCTCAAGTTTAGCTGAAAAGTAGGGGCTATAAATAAGGATTGTTGATCAGAGAAGTGGGGTCTTTGTTTCTCACTTCAGAGAAATGCTGACAGGACTGACAGCTTTCCAAATGATGACACAGATCAAACTGCTTTCCTTGGATAACAAATCCAGGTATTGCCTAGGGTCCAAGCAACTTCTTTGAGATTTAGATAATTTGGGATCTTTCCTTAGATGAAAAAATGGAAGAGAACCAGCAAGCGTTGCTGGTGAGATGATTTCTCCCTAAATGATGAGAGAGGCTTCAAACAGCCTCAGATTTTTCAGTTTGTTTGACTTTGTCCCCCCTCTTTTTTAAATGACCACTCAGTCTCAGCATCCAACTTTTGTTCCATGTTCTAACAACTTAAAGAGGGCCACACCAACCACTGGGCATCAGTAAAACATCTTTCTTTTGTGTTTGTTTCTTTGCTTTGCTTTCTTAATTATATAAAAGAATAAGCATAAAAATACTGCTGGTACTGAAAGCATCCCTTTTCAAGGGGAATAAATTTCAATTCCTGCTTTGTGTTAGGACCAAGTGAGAGGAGACTTGACCAAGATTTTTGTTCTCTAGTGTAATATTTGCTGGTCAAGGATTTCCATTTTGGCACTCAAGGATTTGGAATGTTAATGAACACTTTTTTAAAAAGGGGAGAAATTAAAATATGAGTCGCAAACCTGAAAGAAAAAATCAGTAGACACCTTTTCCTTTAGGAGAAGTAAAGTTGGAAACATGCTCCTGTTCTCTATTTTCTTGGAATCATTAAGTGCACTGGTCTTTTGCTAAGGAAATAATTTAACTACAAGGTAATAGCCACAGTGCTGTTTGTCATTAGCTTGTACCTGCTAATAAACAGGGAAATCCATCTGTAACGGAGTCACTTTCCTAATGGACCTTCAAAGACGTGCTCCACATGTCAGCATTCACAGGGAAAATAAGGAGATTGCCAGGCCACCCAAGCCCTTTGCAAACAGAAGATTTGTTCAAGGAAACCTCAAAAAGGCCCAACACAATTTCTTTCTATTGTGTTATTACTTCACCAGCAAAACCTTTCCTCTGTTATTTTGATTCTCACCCTCTCCCAGCCTTACATCCTCATGGAAATTCCATTTCTGCTCAGTCCTGCACTTATTTTTCTTCGCCTTGTTGTTCTTCCGCTGTTTATTTTTCTTTTCACTGTTGTATTTCCTACTGGCACTGGTGATGTAAATCAGTGGGTGGGTTTGAGGCAGGGCCATTTTGTATTCTCATGGACATGGGAACATTTCTCTTCAAGCAGAAGAGCAGTGTCGCTAATTTGGCACACTGCTGAGACTTTAGTTAGTTTCTAGATTTTTTTTTTTTTTAATTGGATTTGAGATTCAGCAGATGTTGGAAAGCAAATAAACCATATGCAATGGTTGTTAGACATTACTCATGGTGTAATCCCTTTATCCAAATACAAAAGTTAGACATGTGAAACCATATCCTTAGATAACTGCAGAAGTTCAGCTCCTACTCAGCCACCACCACGTAATTCCCTTCATTACTTGGTGCAGCACATCCTCTCTGAAGGAAGGTGGGCAGACAGGGGGAAGATGGATTCATGACTGTGCTTTAAAATAAATGTCAGCTAACCACAAAGGGTCAAATTCATTGCTGATGTAACACTGCTGACTTCAGTGGATTTGCACTGGGGATTAATGTAGTCCTTCCTCTAATATATATGTTCGGGGGGGAGGAAGATGGTTTTTATATAGATTCAGCACAAGATCTGCTGGCATAAAAACAACCCAAACAGAATTGTTCCCTTCTCAAACATCTGCTAGCATGAATGTCCAAATCCTGTGTATCTGCCACAGGTTGTTATAATCGAGCTGCATTACATTAACAAAAATACAATAACCACTTGGTCTCTACTTTAAACAAGAGCTTATGAAAATGGCTTTCAGGTGGAGGGAGTGGTGATTTGGCAGACTTCTCTTGGCAGGGCTGTGAATTGCACATGAGGGAAAGTTGTTTGGTGGTAGAGCAGACAAATTGCTTAACAATTAATAAAAATAATGCCTTGTGTTTCTGCACGACAAGGTGCTGTGTAGGAATTCTCCTCTCCCCAGCTGCTCTCCACTAATAAAACATAGTCAGCTCTGTAGGTTTTTAAATCACACACAATGAAGTGGAGCAGTGCTTTAAAATGGGGTAACACTGGATATTTGCACAAGCAAAACTGGATTTGTAACATGGGTTACAAATCTAATTTCTCTAGACTGCCCTGCTTTCAAAACTCTTTGCAGCCCCATGTCAGACAGCGCAGTTGCTTTTGGGTTTTTTCTGTTTTATTTAAATTTCTAAGAGTTCTCTCCTAAGTAATTAGCCAACATGATAGTGTGTGTGGACAATTATTACAAAAATCAGCTGCATCCTTTTAGGAATTGTATGGGCATATTTTCATCAGAATCAGAGCAGATTTAATATCTTGCATCTTATTTTACAAGGCAACTGAGACTCCACAAGCCAAAGTGTGATGCAAAATGATAAAAGGCTCAAGAACATCTTCTTAAAATCAGATGTATATTTGAAAATGTTCTTTTTGTTCTGAACATATGATGGGGTCTTAATTTTGAGGCTTCTTATGGAAGAGACAAACTTTGTCAGCCAGGCTGAAAATCAGATGGGGAAAATTTTGCCTTGTTTTCTGTAAAGCAGCATTTGGATTTATTCTGCTGAAAGTTCCACGACCAAATCTCCTTCTGGGAGAATGTCACATCAGCTGCTCTGGGGTTGTTTGCTCTTCATGCTCTTGGCTCCACTGGGCCTCTACAATGTCCTCTCTGAAGTACAGCAAACCAATTTTATTCTCTTACCAAAAACACTTTCTATGTTTTCCTGAGTTCTGGATGTTTTCCTTCCTGAAACATTTTTTTTTTTTGCACCCCATTTTGAAAGTAGAGATTGTTTTCCCTGGGAGAAAACAGAAATTTCTTGGAATTGCTGCACTGTTGGCAGATGTCAGCTTGTTAGAACAGAAATCCAGGTTCCTGGATGTAATTTTCCTTCTTAGCTTAGTGTGTGTGATTCTCATAGCACTGACGATGTTTTATCAGTGGTAATTAGAAGCAAGATACCGTGTGAGGATTTCCTCTTTTTGGGAAGATATAATTGAATATTTGTACAACACACTCAGCATTTTCCTGGAATTAATCCCCAGTGTTTCACACTTGAAATTATCTTCTTCTAACAGCTATTTTTAACTTTAAACACATAGGTTTGGGGCAATATCTGTTACTTGCTCAGAGTCCAAAGTCAGTTCAGACTAAAGCTCTAGAAATGTGCTGGAAATCTGAGACTGGACTCGGCATAGAATAGAAGTCAATGAGACATTTGGTTTGGGCAAGGATTTTGCCTTTTGTAGCACTTGAAATCAGTAGGACTGGGATAAATTCTCCTATTGCTGCATAAATATAAAATAATTACTTTTGGTTCTACCTTTCTCATATTCTCATTGGTTGTCTTGATTAAAATTATTGCCTTGAGTTTGGTAAATTAAATAATTTTAATCATTACTTTACAAGATGCCTTATCTGTACCTATATAGCAAAGACTGAATACTTCAATTTGGAGTTCATAGAACCTCCTAACTGCAGAATTTTTTCTAGTTGTAGAGAAAACATGATCAGGTAGGTCTTGAATGATGATCTAGTAAAGCTCACATAAATTATTGCTGAAAAACTTTGAAGGAAAATAAACAATAAGAACAACTTCTAGGATGTGGATTAATGTAGGAATTAATATGTCTCCAATTAGTTAACAGATTTGTATCCACAAAGGATGAATTACATCTTGTTCAAGTGATTTTTAAATATATATATTTGTGTATATATGTTGATATTGGAGAAATTTTTATGTTTTAATGCAACATTAATAAACACAAGTTTGCTGGTACAGATACAGACAGTCAGAAGTTGTCAGTGTGGTCTTGATTTCATACTGCTGGGTTCAACATGGTGTGCTCAGGTGATGTGTTCAAGAAATCTGTGTGATGATTTGATTTGTTTTTTTTTTAATTAAATTAAAGTTTTATTCTCCTTAAATGCTTCCTTATTAAGATTCTTGTAAATGAAAACATTTAGGTGTCTACTAGTCACCAATAGCAGCCAATATATTTCTCAATTAATCAAGTAAAGCCTGTTAAATGCAGTTTAAGGGCCATTTTATGGGGATTGTCAGTGACACCTCTGCAAATGTACTTGAGTAAACTTTATTTGAGACCTTACCAGGGTGCTTGGGCAAACAAAGCTTTACTCCTCCAACTAATAACTGCCTGCATTGAGGGCTGTGCAGCATTCAGAAGCAGTGAACCTGTAAACTTATTGAATTTACTCTGTTTTGCAGCATAGAATATCCTTGCCTTCAGTGGTTTCCTAACTGCTCATAGGGAAATGCAAAGAGATGGAGTAGAGGGGCACTACTACCAATCCCCATTCCTAAATATCTGTAGAGATACTCAGATCAAAAGGGGGATACAATTTATTTTAGCTAATTCTTCTTTAGTGCAGTCCTTAACCAAAATAATTACATTGCTGAGCATAGCAAGACTTAAATAAAGTCCATCTTTCACAAGGATGAAATTTCCCAGTTCTGTGGCCCAGAGGTATTCCCATGAGATGCTCTCTGTGCAGTCAGTGTCTATTCTTTTTTGGGGGCTATAAATCCTCTCAAGTATTTTTAATGGTGTATTAGCTGTGACTTATGGAGGGGACCTGGGTTTCATTTGCCTAGGAGCTTTCATTACAGGTGCCTCAGGAAGGTTGATGGCTGGAGATAGAATCAAAAATAGAGGTGAAAAGGAGTTATTACTTGTCAGAGACCCTTATTTTCCCTGCTACTCTGCAGGGCTCTGTGAAATGGCCCAGATTACAGATCGATAATGGAGTGCTTGCACTCAGCTAAAACCAAAACCCCATAAACTTTGAAACACAGAATCAGTGCTGGGCAGGGAGCTTGCTGAGAGCTGAGCTTTACTGCTTGGCTCATCCAGCTGAGATCTGGGGAATATTTATCTTCTCAGTGGTATCAGTAGAGGCTGAGCTGGCTGCTCTGGCACTCCTGCCATTCTTCTGCAGTGACATCAGTTAAAATGCTCCAAAAGATTCTGCAAATGCACTGCCTTCCTACCAGCTGCTGGAGCTGCTGAAGGATTGAACAAGGATTGTCTTCCAAGGGAATAATAGCACCTCAGAAAATGTGCTTCTCCATAATGCCTGCCTTACCTTTTTGAGCTCTGCAGAGGACACGTTTTCTTGATGGTGACATTAGCACCATGTCTGGACAGCAGTGCACATCTATTTTTTTTTTTTTTTAAATTCTGCTTTTACTCGAGTGGCCCTAAGTGTGGCAGATGTTTCAGGTTCTGACACACAGCTCTAGGGGTGGGTTCTGAGGAGTGTGTGTGTGTGGTAGTTCTTCTAGAGATGCTGTGTTATTCTCCTTATTGTTCTCCCTTTGTGCTGTTTAGGAAATGTGCATCCACGAGGCAGCACAAGCCAGAAACTGGAGTACCCCAGCACAGTGTGTGCCCTCCCCAGCCTGGATGAGTGCTGGATGGGCAGAGTGGGGTGATGGGGATGGGGTCCACCAACAGCTCCTGGTGCAGTAAATTAAGACTTGCAGGTGTCCCAGAGGCCCAAAATGCTACATCACACAGAAATATTGTCTTGTACCCCCCTTTCTGCAGTATGTATTCTTTTCTATCATAGCTTTATATGCTACTGTGGCTGCTGTACTTTCTCTGTATTTATTAGGCTTGACTGAATAATATTATATAAATAATACCTTTTCTTAGCCCTTTTTAAGTGCTCCCTTTTTTCTGTCTTTGATTGTCCCTGCAGGTGTATTAACACAGAATTTGTACCTTGATACTTTTTCGCTGCAAGGTGTGCGTGAAAATCTCACACGATAGCTGATGATCTCTTTTGCATTGCTAAGTGGTGACAGCAGGACTTCAGGATCATAGGGGAACAGGCAAGAGAGTCCACTGGAATATTTATAATGATCTCTTAAAAGCTGTGTGGAGCTTGAAAAACTCATGAGAGAAACACCTGTGGGGCAAACATGAATTTTCATGGGATCAGAGGGCAACTGGGTTTGCAAGGGAGCTTGAGAAGCCTCTAATCCAACTTCCTGCTCAGAGCAGGGTCAGCCACGGGTTCAGCCCAGGCTGCTCAGGGCTTGATCCAGCCAGGGTTTGAAAAACATTGAGGCTGGGGACTGCACTGGGCAGGAGCTGCTCCACTGCCTCACTGATCTTATGGGGGACAAGATTTTCTGGATTTCCAGTATGAATTGCTGGTTTCAGTTTCTGCCATCATCCTGCTGCGCACCCCTGGGAAGGGCTTGCCCCTGTTTTGTGATGTCCTCCCTGCAGGCAGTGGGGGCAGCTGCTGGGTCACCTCAGAGCCACCCACTGTCCATCCTGAAGGAGCCCCAGCCCCTCAGCCTTTCCTCCTAGAGCTTGTCCTTCAGCTCATCCTGGTTCCTGTAGTATGACCTTTGTCAAAGTCTTGCTGTGTCTCAGGCACTGAGGAGGTGGAGATGGGATGCAGTGTTCCAGACTCAACCTCACAAGTGTTGAATTTGAGGGATTCCTTCACCACATTCCTCTGCTTTGTTCCTGCTGCTCTTGGCCCTTTCCTGCTTCACGCCTTTCCTTTGGAATTTCAGTGCACCTAGACTAGAAGAGAGTTGCTTGCCTTCATTCTTTGAAAGATTTTCACCTCTTCTAAGGTTCGCTTCCACTCACAACAGATTAAAAGCTGTCTGAGTGTTGTTCACTTTCACCAGATACTCCCAAAATCATAGAGTGCCTGGAGCACCACAGAGCATTTGCAGCACATCTCCAGATTGGAGCTGGATAAACCTGAAGAAAGAAAAAATAAAATAAGACTGAAAAATCAAAGCTCAATTAAATTCTGGGCATGAGATTCAGGAAAATTCTTTACTGGTAAAAGGGATTTACTCTGTCAAAATAAGAAAAATTGTTAGATAAAGCCTTATTTTACTTTTAAAATTTCATATATTAGTTCTGCTCTAAAAAAAGATTGCTAGAGAATTCCTATCAGAGAGTAACTGCTTCCAGCTTCCGTGTTTTTAAAAGCTGAAAGTTTATTTTTGGGCAGAGGAACACTCCACAAACATCATACCCACTGTTAGGCTAAAAATTAGGCAGCTGTGAACCCAGAGAAATAGATGGGTCTTCAGCAGTCATCTGAGCTATTTTGATTCATTTTGCTGCAGATTCAAGTTTTAAGGGGATCTTTGCAGTGTGAACACAAAGTGGGTGAGGTTTGTTTATGAAGGGATGAGGTGCTAATCCTTCCAAACTGATAACACCCGTGTATTTAGGGCCATGTAATACCTTGGCATTACTTTTTTATGTACAGAGGATTTCTGAAAATGGAAGCAACTGGAAATAGTTATCATATTTCAGGTCTCCCAAGCGAGAGTTAAAGCTGCAGGTGATGTTTCAATAGCTCTGAATTAGAGAGTTGCATTTAATTCATTTCAGGTCGTGATGAACTTGTAGCCTTTGGTAAGAAGACTTGAGCCAGCCAGAAAAAGATTGAATTACTTGTCTCATGGGAGGCTTTTCTCTGTTGCTGGAGATTTCAGGCACTTGGGGGTCAATGTGGAACAGCTTGGACAATGTCCTCTTGGCTGAGCCCCAAACCATCAAACCCTTCTCACTGGTTTTCTTTGCCAGCACTTGCTTCACCTTCACCAGTCCCATGATATGCAAAGCCAAATAAAAGAAAAAGAAAAAAAAAAATAGTCCAGATGGGAAAAGATGACCAGATGTTTTGGTGAGGTTGGGATGATCCATTACAAAAGAATTCTGTTTTGTTGCCACAAACTTAAAGACTGTTCTTGTGCATTGAAATACAGAGCTTTCATTATCCCAGGCCTTTGTTCTTCCCTTTCAGACAGATATTTCTGCATCTGCACTCTACTCGCCTTTGCATCGTGGATATAATGGAAAAGAAATGGCTTTTTCACCTGCCTGTAGCAATCATTCCTAGAAAATACTTTCCTAAGGAGCAGCAAGCCTTGCTGCAGTGTTCCTCTGGAAGGATTTAGCCACCGTAGGGCTGCTCCCAGATGATGTGAACTGCAATTCTTACAGAACTCCTGACCTCAACACGCATGTTCACACATTCTCAGCAAATGTTTGTGTAAACTATGGTTTCTTTCTAAGCAAATAAAACCTGTAAATAAGCTGGAGAATCCATAAGCCTTGGGCACTAGTGGTTTTAAATCAGTTAATGTGAGGTATGGCTGTGATGTTTAGTTAGAATGCAAGTCTCACACTATGAATATATGTAGACTTAAAGAAACTCCTGGGGAAAAAATAAGTTTTCTTAGGTGTCATAACCTTCAATATCACTTTTATTAATAAATGGTAATTCAGCCTGACATAAAAAGAAAGGTGTGCAATTTGTAAAGTCTTTTATTCTGAACTGTCAGGCCCCCAAAATACAAAGTTAAGAATGTACCAAATAATTCAAGAAAAACAGGCAGGCTATGTTTGCATCTAGAGTACCCAAATGTGCTTGAAGAGCAAACTTGACACAAACAAGGCTTTAGTTAATTCATAATTAATTAAAAAATAATTAAAGGTAAAGAGACTAAATAATTGAAGGTGAAGAGACTAATTTGTAAAATAAAATAAATTGGCTTCCCTGGGACTATTTTCTGATTCCACTGATCTGTTGAGGAACCTTTCCTGAATTGTAGTGGCTGTACACATTTAAAAGCAATGTGAGGAAAAAGCAGGTTCTTGAAGTAGATGACTGGCTGAAATTGTGGCTTATTGTGACACTCTCAGCTTCACTGTGTTCTTCCCCATGGTTGTGTGGTTTGTGTACTTTTGTTTTTCTGAATGCTTGTGTAAATTCACCAAATTGGGGTTTTGGTTACATTTTCAATCTCACCTATAATGTTAAGCCTTTAATTCTTACTTTAACAAAAGTTTGCCTGTCTGTCATCAGAACCTTATTATTTCCACGAGGTTTTGACTACTTCCATAAATAATTGCACATTCTAATACCTTCCCTGCTGCCAGAGCAATGTGGAGGGCTCCAAGCTCAGATCACCAGGATTTCACAGAGTGCTGGGTGTGTTCCATCTCTCAGAGATTTACAGGTCTGGGAGTTTTAAAAGGTTCATGCTCCCAGGAAAAATGCTATTCTCATGATTGAAACTTCCTGTGAATCTCCAGACAAAGTGTGAGTTGAGTGTGTTTCACTGAATTGCTTAAATATTGAGTGAGTGGGATTTCAGCTTTTTTTTTTAACCATCCCACACCAAAAGAAAGTGGAATAACTGAAAACCACCTTGTTCATATTTAAGATTAGTTGGAACAGGAGCCTAGTGGCTTCTTAATGCATCCATCCATCTGTAGGGCCAAAAAAATAAAAAAAAAAATCCATCCTCTAGATCAAGGGTGTAGCAGATGTGCTCAGTCTTTTGCCTTCAAGGATTGTACTCGAAATTCTTGTAGTGGTTTTACCTCAAATTGAACAGCTCAGTTTGTCCGTGAAATAATTAATTACTCAGATGAAATACTCTATTAAGTTTGCTGTAGAGACGTCTACAAGCAGGGTGTCTGCAGACATGTAAATGTTCAAGCTGTTCATAATCCTTATGAGTGATATTCAAAAACTGGCATTATTTCCACAAACAGACATCTTTGTGCATCATCAGGGCAGGAAAAATTACAACCAGAAAATTCAAATACAAGTAGATAAAGTATATATCCCTTCTCTTGGACTTTTTAATTTATTTTAAGTAACTAGAATTTTAAAAACTAAGTGAAATTTTGGGTTGGTGACAAGCTTGGCACAGTTCATTTTCCAATCTAATTTAAACAAAGAATTGGCTGATTAAGACTCTTAGGCTGCCTGTGTTTTGAAGGCAGCTAAAACATCATAATCTCAGTGTGATAAGGTAAAGTAGCAGATTTGTGTAGGAAAATGTTCCTTGTTCCATAACGGAATGACTTTTTTAAAAATACCTTGCTATTTTATGCTTGTCTGAAGAAGTTTTAGAGAAATTATATATTATATGTTGAAATGGAAAGAAGATTCCCCCCCCCTTTATGCAGACAGGGATGTTTGAGTTCCACAGGTGCAACTCCCTTTCTTTCTTTTCTTTTTTTTTTTTTTTTTTCATTGGCAGACTTTGGCCTCTTACACCCTTCCAAAAAATCCAACAGCAGCTTTTCCCTCCTGGTTTGGAAGGCTGAATAAAGTTATATATTTCCCATTTCTTGACTGTTTTGGCATTCCTCCCTGAAAGGGAGGAAAAGCCTTACAAAGTTTCCTTTGGCCCGAACCCCAAAACATCTGCTGCAGCTGGGGGAAGCCAGGTCTGGCTGTGGTGGTGCCCACAGTGGGGGCTGGGGGGTGGCCAGCAGCCCCCAGGGCCCTTCCTGGAGAGAGGGAAGATGCTGAGCTCCTGAGGGGGGATGGCTGGGTGGCACTTTGAGGCTGCTAAAATTAGGAAGGCTTAGGGCACAGAAGCGATAACGTGGAATTATAGCATGGTTTGGGTTGGAAGGGACCCTAAAGTTCATCTGACCTGGACACTAGGAGCTGAATCTACACTCCCCTTGTGCCTTTGAAGGTTTTGTGAATTTATTCTGACTTCAGTTGTTTGTTTTTTTTTTCTGAAAAAGCAGCCTGTTGAGCAAGCTAAAAGGCCACAAAATATTTCTAAGGCTTATGGGAACTTGAGAGGGGCCTGGTTTTTCAAAAACCAAATTGCATTGCCGTGTTCAGGTTGCACTGAGCAGCCAAACTTCTGTGCTCATTCTCTTTCAAAACTCTGACGCCCAAGCTCCAGTGGTCCCATCATCTGTCCATGTGCACGCTTGTGAAAAGCAATGCATTCTCTTTGAAACCCACAAGAAAGGGGATTATTTTAATCAGCGTTAGCTGATATTTGCTGAGGCTGTGCACGCGGCCCCTGGCAGTTGACTTGGGGAAATTTGGTATGAATGAAGGAAAGTGAGTTTGGTAAGGTGTGAATGAAGGAAGCTGAGTGAGAACCTCAGGCACACACACAGGGCACTGCTTGCCAGCTGCTTTGGAGCTCATGGAATGAAATCCATGAAGAGAGGAAGGCAGTTTGGAAGCACGAGACTCTCTCAGGGCTGACACAGGAGTGGGGGTTTATGCCCTCTTATTTTCCTTTTCTCTGTTCCATGTCCTATAGAAGTGAGGATGATAAATGCCAGTTTTTATTTCACTTGGAGTGTCTGGGGGATAAATGCTTTGAGGGCTGAATGCCAAATGACTACAAAGAGTAAGAATAAGCTACCAAAACCAGGTACCTTAAAAAACTCTGTCAGCCTAACCAGGCTCCCTCCCTATCTATTCCTGGGTGTCTGGCTTCCTGTAAAACTCCTCTTCAGGTAAGAGGGACACTTCTGTTGTCTGGCAGCTTGGCAGGAGCAGCATTCAGGCTCATATCAGCAGGATGAGGATTTTAATTGACAATAAGGCCACTCAAGCTCATTAAGCTGGTCTTAATTCGTAGCTTAAAGGTAGCTAGTTTCCATTAAAAGCCAGATGTAAATTTATGCACACAGTGTGACCTGATGTATGCCTTGGCTCTTGCTCTCCACCACAGAGCTTCCCGGGGGCTAATCACCCTCCCAAGGGAGCAAACAAAGGGGTGAGAAAAAAAGATGGAATTCCCACTGCAGAGCTTTTAGCAGGGCCCTTGGTCTGGGGAAAGATTTTTCTTTCCTTCCAAAGGAAAAGACAAAGCTCTGATGCCCCAGAGCCCTTCAGCTTGGGCCAAGCCATGTGAACATTCAGTGAAAGGAAAATATTTTGGTGAGCTTCAGGTCTCCTTCCTGTTCTCTGTCTGTTGTTACGGTGCTGTTTTCAAAATATCTGTACCTCTCTTCTACAGCCTTAGGAAATTAATAAGAAAAAGTGTCTGTTACTACTCTGAGAGCAACTTGGGCTTTTCTTCTAAGTGTTTGTGGAGAAAACCTTTCTATCCAGCTGGCAGCTTATCTAAATTAAAGCAGAGGACACTGAGGTGAGCACTGTGACTGCCAGGTGATTCACTGAGAATACTCTGCTCTGTGGCCCAGGATTTATTGGCAGCTTCTTTTTTTCCTTTAACATCCTCAGTTTCTTGCAAGGAGACAGGATAGACGTGTTTTTCCAACTGGTGTTAAAAATTCTTCTTTTACTGAAGGCCAGTAGTGATGTTTCTTCTTCTTTTGCACCAAAAGCAGTTCTTGAGGTGTGTATTTAAACATAAAACACATAGATGGGATCTTTGGTACATGCTATGAAAAATGGTCCTTAAGTCTTCTGTTTAGTTCATGTGTGGTGCATCTGCAAAATATGGTGGAAGAAAGTTTCTTATGCATTTTTTGGAGCATGCTGTGTAACAGAATCAGTGTTTGGACATTCCCCTCATCCCCACCTCTCTTTCCCCTCAGAATTCTCTGCCCCCAGGATCATCTCTGGGCCAGAAAAATGTGTGATTGCAAAGCAGGTAAAAGACACCCTTGAAAGGTAAAATAAAGATGAAGGATAGGTTTGATAAGATTGCTAAAGCAATAATAAATAGATTTTCTGGAAATTTTTAGAGGAAATAATTGTGTGTATAGTTACAGGTCAGAGTAAATTCAAGAAAGTTATAAATTTCAGATTTGAATGTTCAAACTGTCTGATATTTTTCTTATTTTTACTTCACCTGGTTATGATATAATCATGCTTCAAAACTGAAAAATAAGGATGAAGCCTGTCCAGATGTACACCTACACTACATTAATATTAATATGTATATTTACTGTTAGTAGCTGCAATTCTGAAGGCACATTTAGAAAACTTCTAAAAGTTTTCTGTTTTTAGAAAACTTAATGGTTGTTTGCTCTCCTTCTACAAAATAAAATCTGAGTGAAAGAAACACATTTTCATTTCTGATTTTTGTGGTGCTCACACAGTTCTATCTAACCTGGTCTGTGATGAGAGCTTCAAACATTTCTCAGTACACTGCATTTTCAACCTGTTAAAATTCTGGTTTGTGCAGTTAGGTATACAGTTTTGTAATTTGATGCTTATCTCAACCCCCCACCCATCAAAAAAAACACCCCAAACCAACACCCCCCACCCACCCCCATAATAACTATATATATATAGTTATTATATATAAGATAATATATTATATTAAATATATGTACTTATAATAAATAATAGTCAAATATATATTTATATATTTTTGAAGTATATATAAAATATATTTATTAAATGTCTTGATATATTAATTAATACATTATATGTTATTATTATTAATATATTATTAATATTAATCAATATGGTATATTATATAATATTTTATGAAATATAATGTTTAAATATATTAATATTAATAGTGATATCTATAAAATAATAGTAAAAAAGAGAGCCAGTTTAAGGAGACTGGATTTATAATTCCCCAGATGTTGGTGCCATGTAGGTGAAAGGCAGGAGGCAGAGAATTGAAAACAGGCATCGACCTCCAGTCAGGGAAACTGCAGCCAAATATTATGATGACATCTCTGTCCTTCAGTCAGCATGTGTTAAATTAAAATAACAGTTGATAACGTCCTCCAGAAAGGACATCTTTTCATTCCCTGAGGCTATAAGATACCTGACACCACCAGTGATGAATTCCTGGGGCCCCAGGAGAACAGATTGCCCTTGAATCCCCTCTTCTCCAGTGTCCCAGTGTCTGAGGACACCTCTTGGTTTTCTTTAGGAATTTAAATGGCAAAAGGAACATACAGCAACTCCCCAGCTCCAGATGTGGATCTGTATTTCACAGAGCAGATGCTGGCATGCAGGGCTGTGCCTAGAATGGCACAGCTTCACCCATTTATCAAGGAGAGCTATTTGATCAAATAAAAACCCCAACAGATCCTGACAAGCACCTGGTGGTGTGTGTGCCACAGCCAAAACTATCAACACATCAAGTGGAAGAGCTGATCACAGCTACAGGCTGAATCCTGCACAGAGTGAGGAGCTGTCTGCTCACATCCCATTTTGAAAGGTTTGCTTTTTGCTGCTAAACAGCAGAATTCCACAATTCAGGCTACAATTACAGCTGTGCACTGCCTGACTGCATTCCTGGCTATGGCATTCATGGACATCTTCCATGCAAAGTAGAAATACATTCCCAGTCTTGGTGTGAATGGAGGAGTCTAGAAAGATTTTTTTTTTAGTTTAGAGGATGGTGCAGGCTACTTTTTATCAAGTATTTCTGCCTCAGTTTAAGGCAGAGTTCTCTAGGGCCTTCATGTATCTGGAGTTCCACCCATGCCACCAGTAGTAACAAAGCAAACACAAAATATTCAATGATTCCGTTCAGTGACAGCTTCTGGAAATGCTGTACCTCACCCAAAATTCTTTGCTGTAAAAAGAAAGTGAAAACATAGGTAGTATAAATTAATTGTTTTCGTATTTCAAATAATTAGCATGCTGTGTTAAACAATTGAATTTTACGTAAAAAATTTAACTGCAGAAACATCCAGTTCAGGTTCTTTGTGTGTTTTGTTCTGTGGCTTGGTTACATTCTTTTATTTGAAATGGCTCATCTGCCTGAAAGTGGTTTCATTGCAGCTTATTATTTCAAATGCATTTTTCCTTCAAGTTTTTTTTTTTTTTCCCCGTGGCAGTTTTAACTCCCTTCAGCAGAGATGTGCATAGTCTCTCTTAGATTCAGTGTATGAAAGAAAAAAATATAGTATATCTATTTCATGTCCAAGAGTAATTCCAAATGTGATTTTATTTTTAAGTGAGCACTTATGACCTGCTTTATTTGAACAAATTAATGATTTTTCAGGACTATGTTAGGAATATATATCAAAAACTATTATCTGAAATGCATTCCTTCAAAGACATAAAGCAGGAGCAAGTCCCATCTTTGCTTAAAAACATCAGGTTTGACTACTAGAGAGGTTTAAAATGAAATTTCTTTTGGTTTACATAATGAACCCAGAGTAACTCATTTAGTGCTTGCAGAAGTCTGGGCTGAGGCCCAGGTGTCCAGGTCCTTTCAGATAATCAACCTGTCTTCTCTCGCTCTCCAGCATCAGCTCTGCAGGGCCACGATGTAATATGGGAGATTTTGGTGTCTGGGGGAGAAGTCCTCTGGAAATGAAAGCAGCAGTTACCTCTGCTCACTCTGGAGTCTGGCACTGGGCTCTTTTTCCCCTCCCTGCTGGAACCATTAGGCAGTCTAGACTTGTCTTTTCGTCCTCCCATCTTTTCATGGGGAAAATGGGGAAGGGGAAGATGGAGAGGAGCAGCAGAGAGGGAATCCACCTCAGGGTGTGCCTCCCATGGCTGTGTCTGACTGAATTTCATCCTGGGCTGTCAACCCTGCCAGCACTGAAGGCTTCTGGTGTCTGACCAGCACAGACCAGTTTGTTTTGAGGAGGATTTTACATCTGACACTTCCAATACCAAGAAAAAGCATCCCTTCACCTTTTGGATGCTAAGTTTTTTCTCCAGAGGAGTGTAGTGAAGCAGCCCATGTGATCTTCAATTTCCCCAGACTCACAAAGGTGCTGCGGTATATGGAAGGGAGTTCTGTCACTGGATCTATCTAGAGGCAAAAATAAATCGTTAGAAATTTTTAAATGATTACACTTACAGTGAAACAAAAGACAAAAAAAAAAAGGCAGACTCAATCAGAGATCTTTATTTGCAAACTAAACCACAACCAGATCTCAGATACTATTTTGAACTGATATGTCTGGACTTTGGGGGTGTTAGTCTTTTTTCTTAGTCAGTGTTACTGTGTGGATCCCACAAAACTGAAATGGGTGGTCAGGCAGTGCTTTGACTCCAGGGGAAAGTGGAATCTCAACACTCCACAAATTTATTTCATCAATTTATCACACAGTGTTGCAGAAGACACTTCTGCAAAAGCAAATCTTTGGGACTTCTGTCTGAAGCACCTATAAAAAATATCCAATATCTAGGAAGTCTGAGATGTAACATTCCAGGGGATATTTCCACAGAATGGTAGAAATATATCTGTGGAAGAGAGAAAGAAATCTATTGCTTGAGAAAGGAAAACTCAATTTTTTTTTTTCCTTCCACCTGTGGATCACATCGAGTTGTGGTGGTTGCTCACGTCGTGGCTCTGTGCAAAGGCTGAAATAGGTGCTGTGAAATAAAGGAAATGAGATGACAAAATGAAATACAGAATATTTCATGTGCTATGAAATAATGAAAATGTCCTGAGCAGCACAGTGAGCCAGAGCAGTGGTCCTGGCATGGTGGCTTAGGGGCAAAGTGTGGGAAGCTGCCACTGATCTAGTTCAGGTTTGCAGGAAAAGGTGTGATGCCCACAGGGTGTTGTTTGCCAGTGTTGCTGCTGGGAACACTGGGCTGCTCTCTGTCACTCCTGCTGCTGATGATATTTCAGAATAAGTTCGATAAAATTCCGGAAAACGGTCTGTCGGGAACCCTTTTGACCAGGAATGGGGAAAAACATTAAGCAGTAGGAATCTCAGCCAAATACTCCCATCTCATTTTATTTGATCATTTTAATGATTTACCATTTCCTTGACTGACTTCGATGACAACTTTGTCTTGGGTGTTAAAGCGGTTCTTCATTTATTTTTTAAAATTATTTTCACATGTGGCACGATTTCCCTTTCACATGGGCTCTGAGTAGGGGTGGCTTTTCCTGATGCTCACTCACAGATCAGCAGAGACAAGTGAACAAAGGAAGTTTCCTTTGATAACTTATGATAATTTAATTTATGATAATTTTCCTTTGATAATTTAGAGTAATCTTCCTGAGCAAGCCCATGAAGGAAAGCATGACGTGATTCATTGCAGCTCAGAGGCACTTCTGAAAATCATGGAGATGACAAATGGGTGATCATGTCTTAAAATCCCAAAAATTGGAGCTGGGCTTTCTGGTTGGCCTTACCATATTTACCAGACTTCTCAAGGGGTTTTAATTACTGTACCTCTTTATTTGTTTTTAATGTCAATATTTGGATAACTAACATATATGAGAGGCTCCCTGTATGTTTTGGGAGATGTCAGAATTTGTACTTTTTGCCTGCCCAGCTGACAGGACATAAAGTCAAAACTGGAGGCTGCATTCAGGATGTTGTGACTGTTCTTTTTGTCTGCTAGTCTGTAAAATGAGGATTATTTTCTGATTATTTTGTAACCAAAACTTATGGCTCTGTGTAAAACACTTGACGACATGGTTAGAATGTTTTTGTGTTCAACACATAAAAAAAATTAATCTGTCCACATGGTTGCAGGCTGACAGTGGAAAAAAACATCTGAAACAGAGGGTTAGGAAATAATTTTATGAAATTTAAGAATAAAAGTTATTTGAAATTTTATCCAACTTTGCTCTTGGAAGTTATAGAGAGCAAAGGGTGCTTTTATAATTATTTTTTCTCTTTTTTTAATATTCTGAGTACCTCATTGGGGAGAAATCAAAGGGAACTATAAAAGGTCAGTACTTTCAAAAAATAAAAATTCTTCAAGATCAGCTATCCAAATTTCTTGTTTAAAAAGGGCACTTTGCAATTTTGGTTTATAGATTTTGCCCAACAATTCAGGTAAGCAAAATAGATAGACACATATTAAAAATTTTGAGAACTGGGCTTTTTCCTCATTACAGGAGAGCAATACTGGTCACCCTGAAGGGGAAATCAGTCAAGGTTAGGAGATGTATCCAGTGGAGAGAGAGGAATGAGTGATGGGAGCAGAATTTCAAAGCAGGGAATTGAGAGTATGAAGAATAAGCAGGCAGCAAAACAAACTCTCAAAAACTAACAAACAAAAACAAACAAAAAAACCCAGCCCACAAACAAACGAACACCTACTCAAAAAAAAAAAAAAAAAAAAAAAATCAAAGATGGAAGAAAGACAAAATATCCCAAGCAGCAATGAGAAAACTTTGAATTTTTCCTGTTTCCATGAAAGCTCTGCCAGCAGCTGAGGAGCAGAGGCTGAAAGCAGCAGGTGCAAGCTGCAATCTAACCAGCATGGGTGCTCTTTATCAGGAGGGCTTTGTTCCATTTCTCTTCTGTGACCCTCCTGGCATGAAGGGCCATTCCAAAGTTGCCTTCCTAATGCAGAATCTGGGCTGGGAGGAGTCTGGCTTGCATCACCGTTTATTCCATGTGTTGACAGGTTGCCCTGTGCCCTGAGGCTTTTTTCTCCCATCTCTTCTTTCCTCCCTCAGTTGAAGAATTTTTTTTTTTTTTACTTATACCTCTATGTGAGAAATTCCTGTGCTCACCAGCAATAAGAATACTGTGTCAGGGAAGTGAAGAAAATGGGTGGCAGGTTTGTGAAGAGAACACATTTCTAATTTTAATGTAGCATTAAGATCTTTTCTGTAGTGAAGCTACTCTGTCTGTCCTTATTTCTGCATCCCATCTGATCAGTTATTCACCTGATAAAATCTTTATGGTGTTTATATATTTGTTTTACAGCAATAACTTGCTCAGGACGGACCTCTTGGTGTGTGGTGGATAAACACATTGTTGACTTTTAATTGGGTGACAGTAGATTTTAGACTACTTAATTCCAGAGGGATGGATGAAAGTAGAGGAAAACAACAGGGATGGAGACACAAGAGGACACTGGTGAAAATGCAGAGGGGAAAAAAATACACATTTTGAACTTAAAATGGTGACAGATTTTGTGCCAAGTGGGCAAACACAGAAACCAGAGCAGCTGCTGAGACGGTAAACCAAAGAATCTCTGGAGAAGAAATTGATTATTCCACTCAGCAGGACTATCTGGATGTTTTGTCCAGAGATGAACTTGACAACAAAGCTGATACCATGAAGGGATATGTTCTCTTTTCTCACAACACTTAGCTCATCCCTGGGAATTCATGTCTGAGCAGAGTCTCTTCCAACAGAAAATTGAAGCATCCCTTAAAGAGTCACTCACAGAAAGATAAAAGATGTATTAGAGCTGTAAGGTTTTCCAGCAACAAAAGTCTTTATTTAGTGGTTGAATTGTAAATCTACAGTAATTTGGATGGCTTGTCAAGTGTGATTTCTTCTTTGCACTCAGTTAAAAACTGCAAACCCCCATGTGATACATGAAAATTTATTTCTTTGGCAAGCAAAGGATGCTTTGATTGCTGACTCTGTTCATTTTCAAAAATTAACACTTTGGAAAGAAGACAAGAAATTTTATTTTCACTGAGAAAGATAAAGAATGACTTTTCTTATTACTCTGATCTCTGTATAATTCATAGCCCAAAACATAGCTGATCCTAAATCATATAAACTACAGCACTGCTGTTGCCACATGAGAAAAAAAATTACTCAGAAAAGTTTATTATTTTATTAACAAAATAATCAGCAGCACAATAGACAGAAGAAAACTTGAATGCATGTGAATGCAGAACAAATTATTCTTCTTCCTCAAAGCTAAGTCAGAAATAAGAAGATGAAATATAAAATTACTGCCAAAAATGTATGTGTGTGTAGCTACTCATGGGTTGGACTCTGTCCCCAGATCACTGCCTGTGGGTCCTATGTGGCCTCAGCAAAGGTAATTGACACCAAATTACTTAATATAACATTTAAGTTGACTTTTAGGTTTTTTAGGAACTGTTCTTGGACACCTGGATTTCTTTTCCTGTTTCTTCTTTTTTTTTTTTTTTTTTTTTTTTTTTGTTTCCATTTTGTCTCTGAAGCCTTGTATTATTTTAGATTAGGCCAGAATGAATGATGCTTGTTTACCATATAAAGTCACATCCTTTGCTTGCAAAATCAGTAATTTTGCAACCCAAGAGCAATTTACACAAAGTTTTGCAGTTTTATTGGTCTCCAATGACAGGATATAATTTCAGAAACAGAGAAGCCCTCAAGAAAACATGGATTTTCATATGCCTCACTCTCTAGGACTAAGTAGTCTGTTGGGGAAGGAAAGGAGGAAGTAAGCAGTTGATATTAATCCAAGCAGATGATTTTGCCAAAACTACCCATGAGACAGCAGTGACTTTTTCTTGAGAGATGAATCAATCTTTCTTTGTGATATTTCAACAACTTTTTTTTTTTTTTTTTTTTGCAAAGGCAATGCTTTTCAAATTCTACAGCACTGACAAGAATGTGTCCCAATTCCTAAAAGGTAGGCAGTGGAGTACAGGGAAAAATCAGTGTGTCACTTCTTTTCAAGTGAGAGTTGCAGGGCTATTAATTCACAAAAATATCAAGGTAAACTCCAAACTTGAAGAAACTGGGTGCTGTTTGCCCTGTTTTTGCAGTGTGTATTGGGCAGCATTGCAGAAAGGAAGGTAATTTGTTAAGGTGAGAAAATTAAAACAAGAATGAAAGATTTCGTTGCCTGCATTGAAAGGGGATCATTGGCTCTCTCAAGAGTGGAGTGAAAATAACTGGGAGTTGGATGAATCTGAGAGGAAAATACTCCAATATTGTATGTTTTGTGACAGCAGCAGCAGAGTGGAAAAGCTTGGCCTTTTTCAAAGATGCTGGAAAGAGGAAAAAAAGTGGTGGAGAAGCCGTGCTGAGAGTCATCACCAGGAGACAGCAGAAAAACCTGTGAGCAGTAAGATTCCATCACCTACAGTCATGTAAACAGCAGGGGGGCTGGCAAAAAATATGGGAACTTTGACTGCTGCAGGATGAAGAGGTGGGAAAACACCAGAACTCGTGATGCAAGGGTGTACCAAGGGGAAAATAAACATGATTCAGGAGTAGGGCTGCTTGGGAGTGTTTTGACAGGATCATTTTAGAACTCTTGCTTCTAATGGAAGTTTTCAGTATGGACAAACTATTATCAGGGAAGTATTCTTTTGGCCAAAATTAGAGCAACTCCAGGGACCAGTCCCAAGATATCTTGCATGATTCCATAGGAAATGCTGAATGGAGATGGGTGAGGATAACAAACAGGAAAACTGTATGATAGTCACTTTTCCACATGTATGAGACCTAAATTTTTTGTGAAAACATGAAAAAAAATTGTGCCCAGTGAGTAGTCCTGAAAGCACAAAAACACTGAAGATAAGAATACATCTGTCTTGTTCCCTCCTTATTTGGTGCTCCAAATACTCTTGTGACTCTGTGTTTTTTGTTTCATTTTTATAGGTTTCTTCACAGAGATTTGTGTAGTACTCTTAGACTTTTCAGGTTTTATGTTTCTTATTTACCCTGCTAAACAAATCAATTTCTAAACACCCTTTTTTCAATCACAAACTAAATGTGCAATTGAACCTGAGATAAAACTGCTCTCATGGCAAGATACTTGTTATCACTCTGGGAAAAAATAAACACAAAGAGGTGTAAAACATTGATTATTAAATTTAGTATTTGAAGAACATTTAGTAAGTTTTAGGGGTTTTGAACCATCTGTCTGACCCAATTTATAATTTCAAATGTCCAGAGTGCTAAGAATGATAGTTGAAACACGTAGGATTTTAAAAGGCTTTTTTTTGTTATTTTAACTTCATTATATGTTGCACTATTTCTTTATTAGAATATCTGTTTTACCTGTGTATAGATGCTGGGGAAGTTATTATTTTAAAAGAGGTATATTTTTTCCACCCAAAAAAACCTCAAGTGACTCCACCTTAGTCTTACTGACCAAATTTAATGGAAATAACTGAAAGGTGGAGGATAATTCTGTAAATGGTTTCACCTCCCTGTTCTCATGACCACAGCACAGTTTATTCTTCCAGAGCCAAAAGCAAAAGGAGGAAAGACAGCAGCTGGTATCAGTAAATAGATATTGCTGAACTTCAGTCATATGAACCCAAGATCAAGATTAGCTTTGTCCAAAAATAAATTGATATACCTTAAATGTTACACAAATAATTGATTATTAACTTAGCTTCAGCGAGGTAGGTGTTGACCATCAGAAAGAAACTCCCCAGTTGTCAGGCTTGAGAAGAGTAAGCTCCTGATGTACTTTTATCACATTAAATATACAAGTTTACAGCCTGTTCCAAAGATTAGATGGATGTTCCACTCTAATTCACGGATTAGAAAGGAACATGGACATTAATGGGGGAAAAAAAGGGGTTAGACAGCTGTGGTGCCTGCTCCCTTGAATATCAAATGCTGTATTTCATTGTTTCTATTCCAGCCAGACCCAGTTTGCAGTAGATAATTGTTGATATAATGGCAGAGCTGAGGCAGAATGCAGCACAGCAATACTCTGAGGCCGTAGGTTTAATTCTTCCCCTCGCTCCTTCCAAACAGCAGACGAACATCAAACCCTTGGTACTGCACCAGGTACCTGAGCTCGTTTGTTTTCAGTCCTCTGGGGCCACAGTTTCACTGCAGGCACTGCTGACTAAATTTAAAGATCAGCCAGATGTGGCTGTGATTTCATTTCTGATTCCACCAGCCAAATTGTGTGAGCCACCCCCTGCTGATGGGGTTCGTGCAGCTTGCTGGAAGAACCTTTCAGGCAAAAATTGCCAGCCTGTTGTGATCTTCTTCCTACCTCTCCCCAGTGATTCCATTTAAATGCATCCTGCTTTACAAAGGAAATCAAAGTTGCTAACTCTAATTAATTCCAAAGATTCTGCAGTAAACTGCAATCAGCTTAGATATACTGAAGGAAGAATTCGTTTTCCTGCCTTGCAAATAGTAAAGGCTTTAAATGGAGCCTGTACCCATTTATTTTGAGTTTTTCCCACACAATATTCAGAATCCCCACTCTCAGGATATCTTGTGCCATCTCTGCCTTTTCTGTCTGTGTGTAACTTGACGCAAGGTCTGTGTAACCGTTCTGCCTCAGAAATTCTCAACCAAAATATCAAAAGAGAAAGACAAGGAGCTGCAGGAGAGGCTCCAGCAGACCAAAATCCAGCCACAAAAATGGTGAGGGAGCACCTCTCTCTTGAGGAGAGACTGAGGGAGCTGGGCTTATTCAGGCCAGAGAAGAGAACACTTCATTATTGAATTTAAGTATCTCAAAGGCAGTGTCAAGAGGACCATCAGTGACAGGATGAGGAGCACAGGCCATACATTAAACCACAACAAAGTGAGGAAGAACTTCTTCACTCTGAGGGTGTCAGAGCACTGGAAGAGCTGCCCAGGGAGGTCGTGGAGTCTCTTTCTCTGGAGACATTCAAACCCCACCTGGGTGTGTTCCTGTGTCACCTGCTCCAGGTGACCCTGCCTTGGGTGGCCTCCAGAGATCCCTTCCAACCCAAAGGATTCTGTGGTTCTGTGATATTGCACTCCCAGTTAGCAGGGAGAGAAGAAACAAATTATTTTGCACTCACTGAAGGTAAGGTTTAAAGCAGCTACAACGCCGTGTTTAAAAATGCAGAACTGTTCAAACAGTCCATATAAATCTTATATCTTTGGTTTGTGCTTTTTATACAATAGTTTTCTAGCCTTAATGACATGATCACTCTGTATTTTATTCTTATCATTATTCATAATTCTAGTCACAGATGGATACTTTCAGTCCCTTTTCCAATTAGCTCCATGACAGACCCACCAAATGTTAGAAAGTGAGTACAAATCCATTTCTTTAAGGTTCCTGGGGCTCTCCTCCAGTGATTCTTCTAGATCCACACCCTTGTCTCCTTTCCTTGCCACTTGAGGATGCAAGCTGAGCTTGAGCTGATCCTGGCATTTTGTTGTTTTTTTAATGTTTTCCTTCTCTCTAATCTTTTCCTTTCCCAGCCAAGAGCAGAGTTTGAGGATAATACAGAGTGCTGTGTTTATTTGAAGAAAGCCCCAATGCCCTTGTTGAGGCTCCCTGCTCTGTTTGGGGCCCCCTAAAATGGGATGAGCCCCAGCAGGCCATGCTGAGCCTTCCAGAGATGCCTCTGGGCCTGGTGCTGTTGCTGTGCTGAAGTTCAGCTCAGACAATTCACCCCTTTGCCTGCTAGAAAATCTCCTTTTTCCCCCCCTGCCTGGATATCTTCAGTTTTGGTGCTTCAAAACACCCCGTGAAGTGCTGAACAGCATGCTGACCCCAGCAAGATTGATATCAGGATGCCAAATAACAGATGCAGGGCTGGGGTTTTGCCCCTGCTGGGAAATGAATAGAATTTGGACATCAGGTAAATGAGAAAGGGAAATCTCATCATTTTCTCCAGCACTCGTAAGTGGGTTCACACCACATGTAAGGCTTTGAACAAAATGGCTCTTCATCAATTTTCAGTTGGAAATTATCACACTGATGCAAGTGCTCAAAGGGTTTTATTTTTTAATGTGAGATAAGCAGTATTTTGCAAACTAGGCCACATCTCTTTATCTAGAAAAAAAAAAAAGGAAAAAAAAATCCAAATTTTACTGTGATTTTGATTTTATAAAACTCTAATTTCACTGTGGTATGATTTAGAAAATTTTCATTCTTAGATTGTATATAGCTTAAAAATGTGATGAACAGGATGTCTTTGGGTTGTCTTATATTAATGAGCTTACTCTCCATGCAGAGCAAATGAAAATATAACTTTATGGGGTGACCAGTAAGTCCTGCCTGCACTGGGCAGGTCAAAACCTCTGTATCTCCACAGCACTGAGGTAACTGAGGTGTTGTTACTTTCTTCCTCTCCTGCTGCAGACAAAGGGGAATGAGAACATGTTTCTGAAAAATGAACATTTCCTCCATTTAATATCTGTTTTTTACTTTTTAATGAGTGATCAGCGAAAGAGAATTGAAGAGCTTCAGTCTTAATGAATTGTATTTATTTTTCTGTACCGAGGAACTTCCTGAAGTGGGAGTTTCTAGGCAGAGAGAAGAAAAGCAGTACCTTGGAACACCTTAATCATCAAGACCCAACAAAAACCATCTTGGACCTTTCTGCTGTCTGAGAGAGAGGGAATCTCTGGCCAAATGAGTCCTCCCCTGTACCTACCACCATATGGAAGTGCTTTTCAAGAAACTGTTCCTTGAGGGGTTGGAAAGCAGAGGAAATGATTTTCATGATTGTTTTAGGACTTCATAAGGATGGAGATAAATTCTCTGCCTCACCCACAACTGACAGCTAGTGCAAGAGCCCATGCCGACAGGAAATTCAAATTTTCTGCTGGATATCAACGTCATCCCTACTTAACTCTGGAAAGTGGGGTTAAAGGACGAGCTGTGGTTACAGTCTATGGAAACTAAAAGCATTGTTGCCTGAGATGCTGTTGTGAAGAGCTGAGGTTTTCTAGGCACAGAGCCAGCATTTCTTCCCCCTTATTTAACAAACTGGACTCCAGAGATGTTAATAATTTCAAGTGGCAGATTACAGTATGCAGCGGTGGTGAGGCTGTTAGGTGGGTTTATTTTAAGTAGTTGGAGAGGGTGTTCTTTTCTTCCTAACATTTTTCAGGCCCAGATCTGAATTCCCAGGGTTTTAATACAAAAGGGACTGTTACATCAATTTGATGGAACTCCTCTTTTCCTCAGGCTGTTACACTTCACACAGTTAACAGTGTGTTGAGTCTAGAAACTTGTTGGCATAACACTCAATTTCTAGGAGGGTAAAAATTTGAAGATATTGCACCATGTCCCTCAGGGGTGTGCTCTAGTTGTTTATGTGATGAGCTTTTGAATGAGTTCATCAAGCTGTTATTTGTTTTAACTGAAATTGGTTTAATTGCCAGCTATTTTCGCTCTTGAGCCTTTGTTAATTGATTTAAATAATCCTTAATGTTAAGTTTCTTTACCCAAGTACATTTAAGTTTTGAGAGAGATAAGCAAGCTGACATCTCTAAGTATCTTGCTGTATGACTTGGCCAACTGCTCTAAAGTAATTTTGTAGATCTCAATTTTTTATCCTAAGATTTCAACATATTTTTAAACCCTTTGTAATTCTTCAAAGGACTTCATCAATGATCCAGATCAACCACAACAATATTATCAGCCATGGTCACATTTAAATTGAAGTTGAATAGATGGTTGCCTAGAAATGATCTCAAAGAATTCCTAATTAAACAAGTTTCATAACTGACTATCTGCTGACCTTCTTTTTCCTATGTGATATGCAGAGAAGTCTGAATCCATATAACATATACTTTGTAGAACAAGATTAAAAATATCACAAAAGTCTAATTTTAACATATTGGTTACTTTTATTGTCTAAACTTGTTACATTATTAAAGATGACATTGTGATTATTGGGCACCACCTGTCTTTCATAAGATTATATTCCTTAAAACTTGGCTTTTGAATCCCTACTAAATTTTTCTTTTTTTTTTTTTTTAACATTGATTTGCCTCCCCTACCATTATATGTATTTTCTTGTCAACTTTAACAAAAATATACCTGGTTTTGCAATTTTTTAGAAGTAATAGCGAGCCAGAGATCTTTTCAAAACTTCTTGAGTCATGAGCAAAAGTTATCATCACTCCTGGAGTTAAACTTTTTTTAATGACTAATTCTCTAATGGATATTGTCTAATGACACCCTTCTCCCTTGCTAATGGACTGGAAAGTATCTCATTGCCTTCAAAGGATGTGATTATGTCATCCTAACTGTGTCTAAATAGAGAAGTGTAATATCTGTTAAATGCCTCTGCCCTCGTGCTTGTTGGAACTAAAGAGATGTCGCGTAAGATGGAGCTGATCTGCCAGTTTTGAGCTAATTCTGCACTTTACTAATTTTCAGGTGCCTCCTAGTCTAGGATTGCCATTAATGGGTCGTTTTACAAGAGCTGTTTGACCTGCACAGCATTTGCTCATTCTAAGGATGTATTTCTCCCATCACCTTTCCACGTCTTACAGCCAAACCTGCCGTGGCCCCCAACACAAAATTACAGACACGTCCTTTTCAGACAGGTTCTTCAGCCAAAGAATTTTCAGTGCACTGTGCAGAAGAGGCACGTTCTTAGAAGTTTTCTTTGGAAGAGTGAAGAAACTTCTCCAGTGAGTTTTCTGCATTCCCTGAGCACCACATCCCTGCTCTCAGGCTGTGCATTCTCAGCCACGTAGTCAGAGGAGCCACATCCAGGTGAGCACTGCTTCTGTCTCACAGGAATTATTTGTTAGCTGGTGAGATGAGCCTGCTCTTTACACAAATAATATGTGGGGAATAATCCTAGCAGTGCAAAGTCAGGGAATCCCATTTCCCTCTTATTTTCACAGCAGAGAGCTGAGATAGATAACAATCATCTGAGCTGATTTATTACCCATTCGTTTCAAATGGCAACTGGCAGTTAAAAATTCAGGGTGTGGAGCTCTCCAGAGTGGAATCAGTTTGGGGTCTGCCACCCCTGGCTCTTTATTCATGCAGACCCCTGGCCCAGTGGCACCTGCAGAGCCAAATCCACATCCAGGGGCAGAACTGGAGTTTCTTCTGGAGATGAACTGGGCACTCTGTCTATGAAACATCTGCTTGGAGTGATACCACAGCAGCTGTGATGATCTAAGAGCAAACAAAGCACTTCAGAATTCAATTGTACAAAAGGGCCTTTGAGGAGGATGATGAATGACCTAAATTAAGCCACAATTTTTAAGTACCTCATTTCAGCCTTGCCCATAATGAATACTTTCCTCAAGATTTCTTGCACCTGTTGCTGTTGGAAAACAACTGGCATTCACCTTGCTGTTTAAAGTTGTGTTCTCAGCACATTATTTGTCAGACAGCATCTGAAGTGTTGGCATAAGAAATGACTATGTTGGCTTTTTGGTTCCCTTTTGGCATGCCACTTCCTTGTACTCACCTGGCAGGAACTCAGAGAATAACTTGTGTCTGGGGGCAAAAAAAGTCTGTCTTTGTCCAGAGTTCCTTTGATAAAAAATGTTTTTTATATTGATGTCTCTAAAGTTATTTTGGGGTTCTCCAAATCTCAAAACAGCAAGGAATAATTAACCACTTGTCAAGGTGATGAACCTAGAAGGCAGTAGATTTTTTAATCAATTTTTTTAGGTGCAGTTTCCATAACAGAAGTGCTTTTAGTTGCTGGATTATTCTAGCATGTTTTGTGCTTGAAACTAAAGCATCATGAAAATGTCATTTGCACTGTCATCTTTTATTTACTACTCTGTTTCTTGGTAAACATTATTGTCACCTAATCTATTGCTGAAATCCCTTTCAGGACTTAAATAGATATGGTTTACAGATATCAGACCTGAAGACTAGAAGTCCTCTAGACTTTGGAGCTGTGTTATTACTTGATAATCTATTTTAAGGAGTTGCATTTTCTTTTTAGTTGAGTGGAGGTGGCTTAAGTGCTAGTCCATAGGTTGTGCTTGAATTGAGCTAGAAAATGTGGCTACTAAAACCTTAAACCCCGAGCAAAGTGAGGAGCCAGAACCATAACTTCTGAAAATCAATTTTCCTAGAATTATTTTTAAGCAATTTCTTCCATTACCTCATTAATATCTGTATCTTCCCACTGTTCTTTTTTCCTACATACAATTTCAGTGAAGTAAAAGATTATGGTTGTGGGCAATAAAAGAAAAATATGGGGTTATGAAACAAACTTAATTTTTCAGGCTCTTTTTACCAAGTGACATTGTGAGGGCCCACTGGCTGCTCAGTGCTCCAGGCTCCCCGAGCACTGGGGCTGCTTGCAGACATCCCACCTCTCATATGGCTGCAATGCTGGGGCTATAAAAATGACTAAAGGGTGAAGATTAAAATGAAGCATGGGACTACTTTCTGCTTTTTCCCGAGGCTCTAAATCTCACAGAGGTTTTGAGTGGCTCTGAAGTTCCATCTTGAAATGGGGTGTGTGGGGGGGAATTTGTAGAGCAAAATTTTGTCGATTTCATTCCAGGAGGTAAAATGACAAACGTTGTAATCTCGCTGCACTGACTTTGATTCTTGCCAGAGGTCCAAAAAAATCGTGCCATTTTGAAAATCAAAGTGACCTGGAGCAGGATGTAAGTTTGGGCAAAGCAAATGCCAAACTTTTATGCTGGAGTATTCATGATCCACAGTTTTGGATTCATAAACAAGTTTTTGAGCCAAAGGTCCTTAAGTATCAGCCTGATGGAGACCAGAAGCACTGCTATTTACTTATCCAGCTAATGTGCACTAATCAATACTCCTTCAGGAGTGAATATTTGAAGGAAGTAATTCACGCTTTGTTTGCAATGTTGAAGGCAAAAAATTTGAACAGTTTTTGGTATTGAAGACATTATAGGAAATTGCAGCCTGATTATAGAGCAGATAAAGAAGCAAAATGCAGTGGCCACCTTTTCCTTCATGAATTAGTTTCTCTGTATAACAAATTATTTTTCTAGGGGTCAGATACAGGTAGGTTACAACAGAGAATTGTCATTAACCCTCACACACACCTTTATTACACCCTTAATTCTTGGGAGATATGTGGAGAGGGCATGAAGAAGTTGCCAATAGTTAAAATCCCTTAATTAATTTGTCACATGCTTTTCTTTTAACACTCTAAATGTACCCTTTTCTAAAATAAATTCTGATAGCTCCAGATTTCTGGAGATTTGATTTTTTTTTTTTTTGATAGGAGTAGTGCCACTGTCCTTCCTTCTTTCATCTCCTCATGCCTTCACTTTTTAATCTCTTTTAACCTCTGCAAGCAGTGTCAAGCCCATGCAAAGTTTCACCACTGAGTTTTCTGGCGTTTGCTCACACTGAACTTTGTTTGTTAAAGACAAATTGACACGATCCATTTTTTTTTAAGTTCAGAGAAATAATTCACATTGCACTTTTTTTGCCTGGCAAGACCTTGCAGAAACATCTTCCTCTGGGAGACTCTCCTATTGCTGTGATTTAATCACGTGGCACAAAAATTTCTTCTTTGGAGGGGCCATCATGAACTGTTCTCCTCCACAGGCATGTGGATTCCTGAAGGGCTCTCTGTGATCTCCCTGGCTCCCATTCAGGAGCTCCCTCTCCCTTGTTAGGTGGAAGCTGTGGCAGGAGAAGTGACTGGGGAATTATCCACAGGTTGCACTACAGTGCACAAACACTGCTGAGAAAAAGCCTTCAAAGCTCATGAACCAGCTTTAGCAGCCAATGGTTTTTTAAATGTGAGTTCCATTTTATTTCTTAGCTGCACTGGAATAATTTACATTAATTTTTTTGAATCTTTCTCGAACAGCAACAGAGCTGGGAAGCCCCAGCAAGAGCTCATGCCTGGGATACTCCAGGCTGTGGGACACTCTTCCATGGCCAGAAGAGTTGGAGGTCTGTGAGATATCCTGGGCTCTGCATTTCCAGTTAGAGCACTGGAAACTCCATAAATTAACCAGAACACCTCTACAGAGGGGCGGCATTTTTTTGTCCTCAGCCCATAACCCAAACACAGCTTCCACTGATTTTGTTTTGAGTTTTATTTCCTCGGGACGTTTCAGACTTGATACTCAAAAGGCAGGGAAGTTGATGTCATGAATGGATTTACTTCTTCTTGCTTACAATCCAACAGAGAGCCCTTCCAGATGAGGAATATATTCAGGTTCCCATAACATATGCAATTACAACACTTCTAAAACTTTATTTCTAATTTAAATTAGCAAAAGAATCACTTTACTGTTACTTTCCTTTTTGGGTAGGCAGAAAACAGTGCAGGTTTGTCTTTTTTAGATTACTTTGCAGACAGCAGAATTCAAATTCTATGTGTCCTCTAAGGTTGTTAATATTGTCCTTACAGATAATAAATTAACCACATTTTAGGAAGAAAAAGGATTTCTCTATAATTTTTACATTGTGAAATTTCAATTGTTTGCATTATAAAAATAACACAATTGCAAGTATGTTTTGTGTATTTTTGTTTCATTCATCATCTAAAATGTATTATTTCTGTATAAAATTCCCATTATAACACTAACTTTAATAATATTAATTCCCTTCAATGGTATTTTAAGTATGTTGGTTGTTTCACTGATAAAAATGACTAAAAAGTAAGGGGGGAAAAAAGTGCAAACACTAATTTGATGTCTTTTTAATTTGCAGTAATTTTTCAAAACCTGCCAGAAAATGAAATCTGGGAGAAGCCTGACCCAGGCCCACCATTAGAGAACTTACTGAAACTTTGCTCTTTGTGAATGGAAACATCCTGACTGCTCTTATTTCAACTGTACCACATGGGTAGAAAATAGACACAATAATTTCATAATCAGAACAGTGGCTATAGTACCAGTATAGGCTGGTTTTATACCCTCTAAGGGTATCTGCCCTGGCAGTTGGAATCATCTGCAAATTTAGGATACCTCTTTAATGTCTTTCAACATATTGTTGAAGCCAAATGGTTGCCAGATGAATGATCTGCAATATAAGAATTTTTATAAGCCTACAGAAAAAATAGCATTGTATAAGAAAGTATTTTTCTGCAACTCCTTCCCATAAGAATATTCTCAACCCAGGGTAATTTGTTCATGCCAAATATCTTGAATTGAAATGGTAATCATCAAATAAGCACTCTTACTCAGAACACATCTGCATCCTACAACTCTGCAGACAAGGATGCTGACCCATATGAAAAGGGATTTACTTTTGGGAGCTTTCCCAAGCAGACTTGGAGTTTGAAATAGCAATTAAAAAAAAAAAAAAAAAAAAAAAAAAAAAAAAAAAAAAAAAAAAAAAAAGGCCAGAGAGGCTTTACTTCATTGTTTATTTCAGTGAATTCATATACAGGAAATTGAGGAAGACTGTCCTGCAATGGGCTAATTGGAAGGTGCAGGAAAATGAGAAGAGTGTGCTAGGGCTGAGTAGAACACTTCCCTCCTCAGATGCTCACACAGAAATTCACAGGCATCCAGCAGATTGCAAAGTAACCTCCAGGATTTGTGGTGAACCCTGATACATTTGGCCTGAGAACCAACTGGAGGTAAACGTTTCAAATAAAATATTTTCATTTCTGTACAGATTGCCATTCACTCCAGCCTTGTCATGTTCCTGCAGTGGCAGCCCTCTGTGGGCAAAAATGCAATGGGAAATCATCCCATTTGTGCTCTCACGGGGCTCTGGAGGTGGATGGCCATGAAATTATCCCTTGCTCTGTCCTTTCTGGACTGCCTGGGCATGGTGAGATGTCTGGCCTGGCTTGGGATGAGGAGCCAAGGTACCTAAAGCCCCAGGGCAGCTCTGGGAGGCAGCTCTGACACTCATGTACAGAAATGCCTAGGGGCCTTAAATAAGGGAAAATGGCACCTCAAGCCCATAGTAAAGGGAAAGCCTTAATGACAGCAAAGTCATGAGCTGAAATTTAACTTTTTCATGTTTCAGCCTGACAACCCCAAATTGCAAACCTGTATAAGCACAGCCTGCCCGTGTCAAGCCATCAAGGGGAGAATTAAGTGTAGCACTCCCTCTGAAACTTGTCCTTCTTCCTTTGAATACATCTTGCTCTCTGCCAGATGAGCTTAGATATCCCCTAAATCAAAGTGAGGCCGTTCTTGAGTCTTACTTACAAAAGAGTCCACCAGAAATTGTTCAGAGTATGCAATATTCATGAAAAGGGATGTAAGATGTCATCCACCTGATATTATTTTAGCAGTAAGTTAAAGCTAATGACCTTTAACAAAATTATAAAGATGGTTAGATTACCAGGGAAGGAGTTCAGCCCAATTCCAGCATGTGAAACTGCAAAATGGATCTTATTGGCTCCATTAAGAGGTTCAAGAATTGTAACAGGGGTCTCCAGATTTCTATTAAAATAGTATACACAGTATGATTACAATGCATTATATGTCTATATAATATTTATTCATTTCCCTAGTCTTTTGAACTTCATGATCCTTTGATCAATTATTTTCAGACAAGGAAATTGAAATTTCTTGCATGGCAACTTTGACAAATGTGCAGCATATATATTGTATAGCATTCTCGTGGGGGAACTTCAGAAATAAAATTAGTTCCATCAACATGCCACGAGTTCATTGGCTTGGGCCTTCCCAAACCCTTTGTCATGGTGAATGTGCAAAGGATTTATCCCTTTTTAGAAACATTGTCTAAGATCATTCTTATTACTCTTCCTAATTACCTTTCCCAGCACTTTACCCTTTTTTTCTCAATAGGAGTTTAATAACAAGGTATAATTTCCCCATGGAAACATAAGTGCAGAAATACATATATATATATATATAGATATAGATATTTATATATATATATATGCATGTGTGAGTGTATATAAGTGCATGCACACACATATATACATAATTTAGTGGAAAAATTACTGTCTCAGCAGGCAATATATGCCTTCCGTTTAGGAGCAGGCCAAAGATGATGATAAAATCATTAATTCTGTCAATATAAATGCTAAATAGAAATGGGAAATTGGTTCTCTGCCTTGTGTCACATTTTCTCCGGTAGGAAATTACAGCAGAGAAATTCAATCTGAAGAACTTTTTGTGTTTATTGCCCTCTCATCAAAGCTGCAGCACGTGATGGGCAATAAATAGTGTGACACCTCTTAATTAAACAGTGCTATTGTTTAGCCCAAAAATAAATGGGGTTTTTTTGTTTTCTTTTTTGCTTGGCTAGTGAGCAAACTGCAAGCTCCCACAGGAATCATAACGTAAAGAGGCCATACAAGTTAACCAAAATCAAGTTGACAACCCTGCACTAATTATCTCTGGCATTACAGCACTGCAAAGGTGGCTATAGCTTGAGAGATAATAGAAGCAAGCCCATTAGTAGTAAAGCACTGAGTGTTTTAATGTTTGTAAAGAGAGCATTTTTTACCTTTAATCTGGCTATTTTATGCTTTGTACAATTTTCTAAATTACCATCTTAGACACGTTTGCAAGCTGAGTTTATAAAAGGACTATTTTTGGTGGAAAATGGTTACATCATAGCTGGGCAAGCCTATTATAGACAGATGTAAACTTTGATTTTCACACTGGAGAATAGCAAGGGCTTGTAGAAAAGTCGTGAAAAGAAAGAAAGGGAAAAAATATCCAATAAATAAATGAATCTGTTTCTACCGTATGAGTTCAGACACAAGAAGAAGATTATTCAAAATTTTCCATGTAAATCTGTGATTTGCTTTTCCAAAGACACAGTTATTAGTTGTGGGTGTGGATTCAGTTTCAATCAAAGGTTGTGAATAATGAAGCACCTTTTCAACCTTTTCTTCTGTGATCTCTTTAATTATTTTAATAAATTTATCTTCCTAGTAAAAAGGAAAACATAAAATAAACCATAGAAGGCCAGAGTATTAAGAAAAATTTCTGAATGCAATCAATTACTTTTTTAAACATAGACATTTCATAGAAAAGGGAATTATTTTGTTCATGCTTTACCTGTAATTTCCCTAAAAGCTCAGTCAAGACCTGCAAGAAAGAGAAGTGCTGCTCTTCCATGTAAGACATTTGACCCATGGGGGACTTTGCTTGCTTTATACACAACCACTGTATTTTGCAATGAACAAATCAATAAATGGAATTAATCCTTCTGCTCTCACCCACGGAGTGAGTAAATAAAATCAAAACTCAGCACAGGGAGGAGAAACTTAGCTCACCTCGTTGTTGGGTTGTGGAAGTAAAAGCCAGGATTGTCCTACAGCTGAAAAATGCAGAAAGCCCCTACCATAAGCTCAGGGAGCAGGGATTTAGGATTCCATTGGAAAGAGTTCATATTGAAGACATAGTCTTGGTATTTTACTTAAGTTTGAACAGACGAATTTCCTGTTACTACGTGTCCAAGTTGCCTTCATATGAAAAGATAGCTGATGCTTGGCTTTACAGGCAGAAATCTGGATTAAAAATCATCTTAAAAGCAGTTGCTTCCTGCAACTCCAAAGTAATACTAATAGGTATTGTTGAACTCCCAGATGCACAGAGGCATTTGAAATGATGCATGTTTCTTTTACCAGCTAACCTTTACTGATCTCTCAAGGCGTGTTATCTTTAGGAATCAATAGTCCACCAGCAAGAGGAATTATGAAAACATGGAAAGTGCTCAAAGATCCGTGACTTTGAGTGCAAATGATGGAAAACCCTCGACTCAAATTACTGCTTGAAATATAGTTACTCATAAGGGCAAACAAGCCTTTTGCTTTGCCCATTAACCTGAGCATGAGCAACATTAAAAAGCAGCCCAGCTGAACCCTGAGCGCACCGAGGATGGAGTGTTTGTTCTTGCTGCGTTCCTGCGCTGTACTCCCGAGTGCACTGGGGCTGTGTGCCTGGAATACACAACCAGCCTGATCACCAGCACAAAAACAGGTTCTGTGGCCACCCTGCTGTCAGAGATGGATTTCACTGAGCTTCCAAAACCGAGGGATTGTTCCAAAACCCGGCGTGCTGCACGGAATGCAAAGGCGGTGCTGTTTTATTTGACTAAAGTTCTGAATTGTTTGTGCTCTTCACTGTGTGGAGCAGAGTAAAACTTGTATAGAAAGGCAAAACAGTATGTGCACAGTAAATTTAAATTCAAAATTTGAGAGGAAAAGAAATGACAATAAGAGGTAATTTTTTTTTTTTTTTTTTCCCAAAGGCCGTGGCAAATTCTCCCTCTCCAAATCTTTAATCCAGTCTGGGTAGTTTTGAAGGGCATGTAAAATCACAGCCAGTGTGAAGGATGGTTACCAGAGGGTTTGGTCAGCATGGGGAAAACTTGTAAAATTTTGGGTTTTCCTTCAAGAAGTTCTGGGCCAGGGTGAGGATTGTCCCAGCAGACAGGCCACCACCATTTTCTCAAAGTCCTTCATGAGAGCAGTAGCCCACACCTTCATGGCAGCTGGACCTTCTCTATCCACAGCTTTTATTGGTTCCAGATTTGTATTTTTCTTGTATCAGCAACCCTTAAAAACCAGAGTATTCTTCATGTATTTGGCCTCTGAGGTGACTCCAGAAACAGTTCCAAACCAATTCAACTTTTGAGGGTTATCTGCTGAAAATTAGGAAAATCAGAAAAAAAAAAAAAACAACTTGGGCATACCCCACCTCACCAAGTATGATATGTATTTTTATATCAGTTTAATCTATTAACTGTAGAATTTCTCTCTGTCTTTACAGGAGCTAAGAAAATGTCTCTAAATTCCTCATACCACATCCCTACACTTGGAAACGTTGGGATTTTTTGAAATCTTTCAGCAAAGAGGTAGAGCAAAACCATGTGAGCAAAACCTTGTAGCTTTGGAGGGCAGGAGAGAAGTAAAACTTTTGAACTTCTAATCAGACTTAACTGGGAATGTTCAGATATTATTTCCTTTTTGTTTGCCTACTAAATTTAGCATGGACTGACATTCTCATCTTTTTTTGGTGTGATTCCACTGAGAGCAACAAAATTGAGCTGATTTTTGTAATATCTTAAACCATAATTTCTCTGTTTATTTTCAGTGGTGGCTCAGTTTTAAAGCCAATCTGTAGAAATTTAACATTTTGTTAACTGATACCAAATACATAGGTTAATATAGGGTAAAAAGGTAATGCAACACATTAAATACTAGGAATTGTTATTGTAAAGGAAATATGCTTTCTTTTCTTTGATGCTATCTTTTATTTATGAAAATGGAAACTTTTACATTTCAGCTGAATAGATGTATTTGTGCACACTGATAATGTTTTCCTTTTGTATTTCTATTCATAAAACTTATCAATCCTCCCTCTATGTTAATTTATTTTTTGAGCCCTTTGGTATTTAAGCTTCTGGGAATGTTTCTGTCCAGAAATTTTCCTTCAATGTATAAGAAAGAGAAATGAAGCTCCATTTTCTCAAAGAAGTGGAACTAAGGGAAAACCCAGTCACTCCCAATAAGAGTATAATTGTATTTCCTTAGTCCTTTGTTTCTTATGAAACAAGAAATTATTTTGTGACTTGTAGAAACTTAAAATGAAAAACACTGTGAAATCATCTGTATTATATAAACATAAAGCAAGCCTGGAAATTCACTAGGAGAGACCCAGTGTGAGTGTCATCTTGTGTGGGAGGCGTTTTGCCCAAGCACTTTCTTGTTTTGTGTTAAAAATACCTTTGGATCCTTCACGCTCGTGCCAAACAGAAAGTGCAAAGAAATTCAGGCCCACCAGGAGACCACCTCTAGACTGAGAGGAAACATATGCTCCAGAAGCAGTGCTCTTTTTCATTCAGCCAGCCTGGCATAATCCTCACATTCCCAGACTGACTCTTGTCAGCATTTAAAAAATGTGTGTGGGGGCAGCTGGAGTAGTTTCCGTTCCACTTTATTTAAGCTGCGCCTCTTCTCCTGCCACAGGCTTGGCAGACAAATGCCAGCCTTCTTCAGCTCTTGCTGGAGGTGACTACACCAAAGCCCTGCTATTGATTTTAGGATGATTTAGTGCCCCGTGTCAGGAAGATGTCCGTGGATTCTTTTATTCACGCTGTTACAGGAACGGTTTAAATTGGCAAGAATTCCCAGTTCAGACTCCATCTCTAATCCATATTAAGAGAATAGCATTGCTTTTCATTAGCTGTTAATGAATGATTTGGTGTGGGCCCTGTGCTTTCTCAGTGGCCTCAGACCATCACCATGTGTTAATGGCCTCACTTGTTTTCTCTCTGGGATTTTTCGGACTCGTTTGTTCTGAAGAAAGTTTAACATACCCTTGCATTGAGTTTCTTTATGCATCATATATATATATATATATGTAAATTATTTCAATATACATTTATTTCTTTCAACTTATTCCTCTCTAAGAACAAAATTCCACAGACCTCTGTATAAAGTGAGATACACTTTGTGAAATGTAAACTTTCTGAAATAACATGCAAATGCCTGGAGGAGAAGGAAAAGCCAAGTACCAGACATTCAGGGAAGGGCAAAACTGAGATCAACATGGGAAAAAGGGCCAACAGTTAAAATCAGACTTAATGCAGATAATCTGTGCATAATGTTTTAGGGGTTCTTTTTCACATTCTTTGGATGTTTATGTGTGTAAAGTCAGGACAAGATACACTCAGTAAAATCTTAACATATGCGTGAAAGAATTGTAGTTTAAGTGAATGTTGGAGGCAAAAACCAACATAAGACCTCATATTTTATCAGGATTGAGAAATTATGTTGCTACTTATGGCTGTGTTGGACACAACAAAACCAAAATGCCTGTATGAGGAAGTGTGGCCTTGGGTTCATGCTAGGCTAGAATGCAAGGAACAAGACAAATATAAACCCAAATGTTATTTCTATTTCATTGTAATTGTGTTTGTGAACTCTAAATACATCTAAGATCACATGTATGGAGTTGAAAATCCACTGGTCAGTGAACCCATAATTAAGTAATATTAAGCAGAGTCATTTCTTTTATAACAAAATTGCATGCAGAGATGATATTGGAGTTTAGGACAGAGAGAATGGGAATGTCTTCCAGTTTCTAAGGGGGAGTTGGGTGTTGAATTTTTGTATCATCCCTGATAACAACCAATTCACATTCAGTACATTTCAGCTTTACCATGTGCAACAGCAGTAAAAACAAACATGCCAGCCAACCCCAAGAAGGGTTAGTCAAAACTTAATCTATTTTCATGCCATGTCAAACATTCAAGAGGGAAAACAATTTTTCTGACAATTCTTGACATTTTTCCCTCCTTCTCTTCCTTGTTTTCTCTTTTCCATACATTGAAATGCTGCAATGAGAAAATGACTGTTTCATTTTTTACAGCTAATGATTAAAGCAGTCAGACAGCACCAGGAAACTATCAGATCCTTCTTGAAAAAATAAAAGGAAGGATTATACCTCCTTTCACCTTCCCTCAGGTAAAAGAATTGTTTGAGAGTGCTTAGTGAACAAATCCTTTTCTGGTGAAAAATGGCAATTTTTTGTCTTCCACAGTAAGACTGCAGAGCTGGTATTTCATCTGTCTCACATTTTAGGAACTTTTAAATCTATTTGCGTGTTTCTTTCACTAGCTGGTGAACCTAGAGGACTTTAGGGGCTCTAACTTGAGTAGAGTTCATGTTTTCCCTGAAAATTCTGACCACGGCAGCAGGAGGAACACAACACTTGAAGTATTACCAGACGTGGTAAAAAAAAAAGGAGATTATTTTCACATTTAGGCTGGAGAAGGTTTTTGCTGGTGCCACGTGGAGACTGCTGAGCTCTCCCAGTGACCACTCCAAGCGAGGAGGGAGGGAGAGCCCTGGATTTGCCCCAGCTGCGCTGGATGATTTTCTTCCCAAGGGAGAAGGAGCTCAACAGGCACCTGTGAATTACAGCCTTGTGCAAGGGTGGGCTCTCCACATTCCCTCCCTCCATGCCTCACTCCTTGGGCAAGGCTCTTGGATACAGTCTTTAAAAATATTTTAATAACGGCAGAAAATGAATGTGATGTACTGCCAGCAAAAATCTATTAATCAATTTAAGAGTAATAAAAAGTCATTAAATTCGTGGAGAGTGCAGGTTTGGAAAGCTGAAGTGGTGCAGGTTTGCCAGCTCCACTTCCCTTACTGGTGCTACTACTGAGGCACAAGAGTATTTGACTGATCCAGAGAATGGGTGGGTGCCAGCCCCTTAATCATGCAAAAAAACCCAGAAATGAGCACTCTTTCTGGTAAAACAAGCATAGCTGGAGAGGTTTAGGGGCTTTTTGTTGTTGGTAAAAATGAAGATATAAGGAAAAAAATTATTATGTTCTTAGAAACTAAACATAAAATATTTTATTAAATAAGATCCATAATTTTAACTTGGTTTAGCCTAAAACTTTCCTGTTAACTCCAAAGAAATTTGCTTTTCTAGTCTGTTTTTCCTGTGAACATCAGCTTCTAAATGAGAAATGACCCTTCAAAATTATTTAAATACCATCCCTCTCTCCCAAAATTGAAAAGGAAATATTTTAGCATTTCCAAAATATTTCCCACCCATTTCTTTCAACCAACACTATATGTTGAATCTGCTTTCAGTTTTTCAATGGTTTTGGTTTTGGCACAACCCAGTTTTCCACTGATTTCTCCAATCTTTTCAAAAGAATACCTGACTTTGCTCATGTGTCCCCTCATAAGAAACAGGTGTGTCTGTCTGGGAACAGCTAATACCAAAAATAGGAGACTGCGAGTGTTTCAATAAAATTCTTGAGGAATTAGGATGCTCAGGAGGGAAGGGAGATTTTAAGCTGAGGTTTACTCTTAAATTTTATGTCCCTGTGATTTCTGAAATTATCTGGAAATCTTGACAGGGTATTCCACAGGAATACATTCTATGATATATAGAGTGGAGAGGCTCCTATTGTTATGAATATTGTGATTTTTTTTTTCCTGGTGTACCTTGGCTGCAGATAGGGTGTAGAGTCTTGAAGTCTTTTTCCCTATACTAGAGCTCTTTTCCCCTGTACTAGAACTGTACTAGGATTTAAAGGTCTTTAAAGTCAGATTTTCCTGAGGGAATTGCAAAGCTAAGTACAATCCCTGACACCTCCCGAGGTTCTGTATCTGCCTTCAGGAAATCCACTTCTCCTCACTTTTTAATCCTTGGATTTGGACCTCAGAAGTGTTAATCATAACAAAAAAAAAAAAAAAAAAAGGCTAATGAATATTTAATATAATACATATCCTCAACATAATAGAAAGCCATGGAGAAGTGGGAGGAAAACTGAAGAGCTGTTTTCATAATGACCATGATTAATATTGCGTTATTTTAGAGCATCATGTTACATTTCAAATGGTGACTTAGCACAAAAATACCATTACTGTGGGGTTTAAATTATTACTTATGAAGCTTTCTTCTGGTAGAGTGAGAATAGGGTTGGCCATATTAATGCATGAAGAAAAATGTTATTCCATTTAGGGCCACAGAGTGCTCTCCATAATCAGGCCCAGCACTGAGGACTGTAGTTTTAACAGGAAAGCACCATGAAAGGTAAATCATACCTGAAAATCCTGCTATGAGATGGTGCTTTGATGAAGGGATTCTTTATGTGCAAATGGGGGCAATTGACTCTCTCTGCACCTCTGAAGGGGTATTGATCTTCCACTTGTGCTGTGGATGCAGAGTTCTTAATTGGGCTATTTGATTTTTTTGTTATGTCTAATTTCGTCTGGTTTTTATTTTAGAAGAAGGGCTCCCATTTATTGACGATTCTGCAACAGTTAACGAGCTTGTCATTTAAGATAATTCTGTTTGTTTCACTGGTAGAAAGGTTGCAAAACTGCCTTATTGATTTTGCTTATAATAAAACGCTGCTTAAAACATCTGTGGCAGCTGCAAGAATGGGGACTCCATTTCAGCCTTAGAAAAAAACAAAAGATCTGAAGTAGCAGAACAAAATCATGTGAAGGAGGAGCTTCTTTACTTTAAGGGTAAATGACTGGAGGAAAAGGAGTGGGGTTGAAATGAGGGGAGAATAGGGGAATATGTTTGATAGCTGAGTGTTTAATGACATTTCTTTCCTTGCTGTTGAAGAAGCTCAGTGGGAGGACAGCAAACTCTGGGTCTGCAGACTCTGAAAGCTCGGCAGAGGTGAGAGCTGACTGACTATTCTCTGATGACAGCTGCCTCTATGGCCTCCTTGGCAGACCCTCCTTGGAAACCTTCCACTGGAGGCTGGAAGCTCTCTCTGCTGGACAGCCAGAGAGCTTTCATGTTTTGTGAACTGTGAAAGCTCAACTTTCTTCAAGAACAGATCCTCTGTCCCAGCAAATCATTTCCACTGCTCTGTCCTTCACAGTCCTTCGATGCATTTTGATTAAACCCTGCCAGGTTTGTTTGCCCTGTGGAATAACTTGATCCCTGACATATAAGATAATGTTAATGAATATGGAATTGCTATTAAAATAACATCCAGTATCCTCTGTACAACCTAGTCAGGCTTAATATTGCTTGACACTAGAGAAGAATGTGTAGCAGATAAGGGATGTCACCTGAGGTGCCTATGAAAGGGAAGGAAATGAGACTTTTTCAGGAAAATGGGTTACACTGACCCAAGGAAGTTTGCTGCAGTACCCTGTGCTGTGGGGAGCTGCCTTTGACACGCTATCCAAGAAGGAACTGTGCTTTCTACTGTGGGAGCTCCTCTTTTCCTGTTTCCTCAAGTATTGACACATGTTCTCCTGCAGCAGCCAGGGTGAAAACGGTGATACAGTGCAGGCAGTGCTTGAATTTCCATGCAAAGGCCTTTCAGCTTGAATTACTCATCCAGGACACAAAGCTGGAACTCTGCTGGCTCTCTCTGCTCCACTTGCAGCTGCTTGTCCCACATTAGCAAAGGCTGGCCACCCTTTCTAAGTGCAAGAGCAGAAATGTTTCTCTTGTCAGGTCCAAGCAGATGTCTTCTGAGAACAGAGATATAGGGAAAGGTCATTATAGATCCATTTTGTGCCTGGAGTAAAGCTTGGGACAGAATTTTGTCCTTGATTATTAAAAGACCAACTAGTGCTTCAGTAAAAGCAAAGAGGACCAAAGTAGTGTCAGCTTTGCCATTTCATCCCTGCAGTGGTGGGCCTAGACCAACAGCACAATCTCCCAAACTTTCTTATTTTCTGGGGACATTAAAAATCATCTTTCTTTATTATCAGCAATTAGCGTTACTGGGCATCCTTCTTTTTGGCATTCCAGGATCAATTCCCTGCACACTCTAAGCTAGTCCAAACTGAAATTGTGGTTAAATTGTCATAAGAGGGAGAGTCACATTTTTCCTTTTGCCATCTTACCCTCCTGCTTCTCTGTCTCTCCACCTTCTCAGATATAGGAGAATTTAACCTGAACCTTCAGTTCCATGGTTATTTTGGCCGCGTGGTTGCAAAGTTGCCTGTGTCAGCATGGCAGCAGAGAGTGGTGAGGCTGCAGTGTTGCCTTAGGTTACAGCTCCTGTGAAAATCCTGCTGTAGCAAACAGGTTTGATGTGTCAGCTAAGCCCAAGTAAATGATCCAGGGCTACAAACAACTTCCCTGCGTCACCCATCTCCCTTCCCTCTCCTCGTATCACATGAGATTAGTTTAAGCTTTCCATGCCTCAGACATTTTTCCTGCCCTACGTTTAACCACAATATCCTGTTCCTGCAGGTGCACATCCTTCTTTGCAGCCAGACTTGTGTCCATCCTGGGGAATATTTTCCAGAAGCTGGTGGATGCACTGGCTGGAAGTTGTCTCCCACGTGCACAGTAACTGCTCACAGCTCACCACTGCTGTGTGCTTTTCTTTTCCAGCTCTCTGTAGGTCCTCTCCAGAACATTAGGACTTAAATTTTCCTCCTGTTGTAATGATGGTGCCTACTCTGTTAGAATATTTCTTCCTGAGCAATTCATCAGCCCAGTACTTTTAGCCAAACAACATCCCTTGTATATGCTAAACAGAATCAAAAACCAGGTGGAATCAAGAGCAGTGGAGTATGAAACAAAAGAGCAAGTCAACACTTTGCAGTCAATTCCTTTCATAGGTTAAAAGATGTTTGAGAAGTTTCCAGCTCTTCCTCTTTTTATCATCTCTAGAAAGTTGAAAAGCTGAGTCATAAAGGAAGTCAAGCCTTTCTGCTTCAACATTCTAAAAACCAGTGTGTTAATGAACGTTCCAAGCATGCATTCAGCCTTTGCTCTGCAGAAAGTCGTACATTTTTTTAGGCTGAATCTTTCATTTGAATGTATGATTGACTTGGGCTCTCTGTTTTGGTTTTTAAAAAGTGTCTGAGGAATGTCTACTGTGCTGCTTGGTTTTCTGCCCCAGCCCTGCCAAAATAATGTTGTCAGAACCAATTGTGCTTTCCAACTACTTTAAAACAATCACTTTTTTCTGAAAGGGATAAACAAGTTTTGAATCAGATTCCATATACCCAGCTTCCAACTAAACCAGGCATGGCAGGCACAAGGTCAGGAGAGATGTAGAAAAACTGACAGAACAGAGATCTTTCATGTAAGGTAACAATGCAGGTCAAGAAAAGCCACAAAGCACAAGGAAAAGGGATTAAGGATGTCAGGTGACCAGTAGTGAAGGCAAAACCTTTCAGAAAGAAATCGTTTCTGCTGGAGGCTTTTTACAGTGGTTATGCCAATCTGGACTTCACATTGCTTTGAGGATCTATTGGAATGAATGAGAAGTGCTGTGAAAATGCAATTTTTAGTACCAGAATCCACGTCTGAGACTTACAGCCAGGAGCACTACTCAGCCATGGTTTCTTTTCTGACTGTACATTTTAATGTTACAAAAATAAAATAAGTTTTTTAGCTTTTGAAAATCATAATTTTAGAAAAAAAAGATTTCCTGAAAGCACTAACAATTTAGTATCTGTCTCAGATTTTTTTTTTTTTTTGCTCAGTTTAAAGATTTTTTTTCTGCTCAGTTTATTTGCCCTATCTAGAATAGAGATTAAACATGCCTTCACGATTTAATCCGCTCTATTAAAGTTAAATATTTTCATTCAGGCTGACAAGTTTCTGTCTCAAAATCGCACACAACCTTATAAAAGAGAAGGGATTCAATTCAAAATAGGGATTTTCCTTCTTGAAACCCAGTTTTCAGGCAATGGAAGTGTATTTTATTTCACATAATAGTAGCTGTGCTGTGTTGAAGAGAGGTGCAGGAGTTGAAGAGCAAAGGTGCAGTAAGAAAGAAGAAAATGTCAGGATGCACTTTTAGCACACATTATTAGACCACAGCCCCTTTCACTATGTAGATAATTCACTTCATAGAGATAATTTATATTTAGAAACAAGTGCCTCCCTAGGTGGGGCTAGCAGATTGGTAAAGCAGTGGTAAAACTATATCATATAAACAGGCAAATTGGAAAAAAAAAAAAAAAAAAAAGGCACAACAGGGAGGTGTTTTCACACCCAGATTAATTTAATGGTTTCTAAAGAGCCATCTTCCCTGGGGCTTGTCTTGTTATTGGTCAAACCTAAAAACCAGAGCTCTTTTGGAGCTTTCCTCTCACTTGAGAAGCCCAGGGAACCTGGTGATTGCTCAGTGCCATTAGCCAGGTCTCTCAGAGCCCCAGACCCTTCAGAAATCAGTGCCTAGAGCAGCATTACTCAACGTGAAACTAAGTCGTACAAGATTTCCCCGAGGCTCACAATAAGTATTCTACATCCAGCCCGTATTCTTTCAAAGGCATGTAATGCTTTAAAAATACAGAGGCAGGCCACGATTTTTAACCTTATCTAAAAGCAGTTTGATACACTAAAAAAAAAAATCCCACAAATGCAAACACCATGGTGATATATTTGCTCCTATCTGATAACACAGAGAACATATATTCCAAAGCAGCTCTCAAAGGACACAGACACTACAGCAGACCCCACACTTTACCCTTTTAAAGCCTGGGGGCATAAAAAGGTGTGGCAGTGCAGGAATTTGCAGCAGCAAGGTCCGAGAGGAGGTGATAAAAGGGTTTTATGTATTTTTCTCTCCTGCCCTTGCCCCAAAAGGAGACTTGCTGGCCTGTAGCAGAGCTGTTGAGTGCTTCTGTGCAGTCTGAGGGTTTTTTTTTTTTTTTTTCCTCTCTAAAAATATTATATGAGTTTGCAGGATCTTGTCAGAACAACCGATGGTTTAAAATTGCCTCCTGCCAGCTGAGTTATTGCCTGTCTTAAATCATTACTCCAGCAAAACCACCAGGGCCCTGAGGCCACTAAAGGGTCTTGACCCCTTTCCCCAGAGCTCCTCCAGCCTGCCCAGAGTCCAGAACCCCTCTGGGACTGTCAGCCCCTGGCCCAGATGCCACAGCCTGTCCCCAGGGCTGGGGCTGCCCCAGTGCCCCTTCCCCAGGAAGGCTGAACCCCAAGGTGAAACCTTGGCTTGTTTTTCTTGGTGGTTTTGTTTTTGGAATCTGCGATGTGTTTTGGCTTATTTGTCATCTCCTGTTGCCGCACTCACAAAGGCACAGTCGTGTTGAAAAAAAAATTAGAAATAAAAGAATTAGGAGGCTGCCATTTGCAGCCTGTGTTTGGATGTAAAAGACAGGCAAAAGGCAGAATTTTTTCTGATGAAACCTGTGATGATACACAAATCATCCCCCCAGAAGGGTCACTCCAGATGAGGCTCAGCATTTTAGTTTTCCGTGGTGCTGCATTAGGGTGCAAACCCCACACCTGCATCTCTGTTACCCTGGAAGAGATTTTTGATTCTTCCAGTTGCCTGTTGCTGATTGGGAACTTTTACAACTGGGGTGTAATTTGTTTGTGCTGGGAGAGCTTCTGATCCCAGCAAAGGAGAGGACCTTGCTTATCCCCACTAGATTTGTCTGAAAAGGAAACCCAAGAAAACAAATGCTCTCATGACTGCCATTTGCTCTCAGCTCCTATTTGCTCATTTGTTTTCAGCATGGAAAAAGTATCTAAGCATCTTTCTAATGGATGGAACCCATTCTCTCTATTCTGTAGAAGCTCTGCTTTAGAAAGAACTTGCTGCAAACAGAGAGAGGAATCTGACAGATTTTCTTAATACGTGGGCAAATTCTCTTTTGGATTTCTAAGTTCTTTTTTTATGTTTGGACAGTTTGGTTTTTTATTTTTAAATCCTTAGTTGCTTTAATGGTGTCCTTACTTCCTACTCAGTCTCTCACAAGTAGATCAACACACAATTGTCTGGGTGCCAGAACAATCCAACCTCTTGTTAACATGACTAGACATTAAAAATTAAAAGTTCCTGGAGTAGATGACTGAAATTCAATTTTTAAAACAGCTACAGCTCAGAAGTACATGGAAACACTGCACCAGTCAAAACTAATGAAAGGAGCCTTAAAATGGAAATGGAGCTGTGCTTAAGATGACCTAATGCTACACAAGCATGTGCTTTCTAGTATTGACTTCAAATGATTTTGGACATTTTAAAAGGTGATAATTTAAATTTTAAGTTACTTTGACAGAAGAACAATTATATTCTTCTGAAGTTCAATTAGCTTAGGAAATGTGATTTTTTTTTTTTAACTGACAAAGCAATGTTTCTCTGCAAAGAGAAGCATTAAAACCCTGTAAGAAGCAGATCTTAAGTCCCTGAATATTAATCTACATTATGTTCTTCCTTTGGATCAATAGGAAAGGAGGAAATTGTGAGGAAAATTTGCAGAATGTTTTCATATAAGGAGTGAATTTTACCTTTAAGGCCAAATCATCTCTTGTGAACAAGATTTTTGTCATCTTTTGAACTGTCTAACAAAATAAGGGGCATTAAATTTGTCCTTTTATGAAATTTTCAAATCCTCTGTTTTGAAAACATTTTCCTATAGTTTATTTTCTGGTTTTATCTGCATCCATGAAACAATGGCAGATTTTCCAGTAACCTGTGTCTTCTTTAAGGACATCCACTGTGAATTTGCATATTCTTACAGTATGGAGTTGATATTACAATAACCAGGTTTTGAAGACTTTCTTTTAGGTGCTCCCACATCACCTAAGGGATGTGCTTGCCCCCTTTAACTCATTGCTCTCAGGGCTCTGTGCACTTCATTTCTCTTTCAGATGCAGAACTATATTCTCACAAAGAGATTTCCCAGTGGAGGGAAGAAATTATGGTGAACGTGAGGAAAATTACCTGAAGAACACCCAGAAAAGCACAATTTACTGATTTACAAAATTTACAGCATCACATTTAAACACCTCTGTGGTGGTGTGAGATTTGGAGAAGAGTTTCTATAGTTACAGATTTCCAAAATCAAGACATTCTTCAGATTTGTGATAGGTGATGCTGAGATATTCACAGAGCCCACCTCAACTCCAGATGTTGTTCCATAGCCTTGGTCCCAGATGTGGGGTTGCTCTGCCAAAGTAAAGGTCTCTGGTGAGCCAGCTGGAAGTATTGATCCTTCAGCTAATGATACTGGGAGATGAGGAAACCATCCAAAAAGCTTTGCCCTGTGTCAGCAGAAATACTGGGTGTTTTTGAAATGAAGTGCTTAAAAATAGTGCCTTGTGAAGAACGCTGGCAAGATGGTTGCTCCTCTGAGGTACAAGCTGATTTCAGGGTCATGCAAGATAGTTTTACTGAAAAAAAAAAAAAAAAAAGGACCTTTTAATATTGGAAAGGTCATATTTGTCAAAAAAAAAAAAAAAAAAAAAAAAGTAAATATGAGGGCAAGGCTTGAGTTGTGCAGGGTTTTCCTGGCTGGTTGAAATTCTGAAGATTAGAAAGGTGATCCTGGAAATGTAAAGACACAGATTCTATTGATAGGTAATGGGATCCACTCCTCTCTCCCCACACCACCCCCAGTGCAGTGATGGCAGGACTCAGCACAGCAAAGTGCCTGATCTCTCAGTTTTCCCAGCCAGTTTGGCAGAAGTTTGGGAAGTCACAGATGAACCAAGTGAAACTCCTCAAGAGTGTAAAGAAATCTGTTTCTTTTAGTCATTTCACAAGTGGCTGGTTCTACAAGAGGACTCTATGTGCAATTAAATTAGTGTAATAACTGCCTTCTCTGGAGCCAATGGAATGATGTGAGAGTATGCACAATGCAGGAGCACAATCTGGTCAAGCAGTCACCCTAAGAGAGGGAATGATGTCCTCTCCAAAGAGAATATCAGATGCTTCTCTAATTTACAGAGGGAAACTTCTCCCTTTAGTGCTTGCTGCAGTGCAGTGCAAGAGCCTGCACTGGTTCTGTGCTGTTCCCAGTGGGCTGTAATTACAGTTATAAATGAGCTTTCCCCTCTGAGGATTAGCTCTGTCCTCCCTGAGCAGTTGAAGGGAAATAGAAGCTGGAGCCAGGACTAGGCAAGGGACAGGAGCAAAGCTGTGGGTCAGGGAAGAGCAGGGCAGGGAATGGATGAAAAGACCTTCTCAAGGCAGCCCTGTTAATTCCTCATTTTTTACTATAAGCAGAACAAACAAAATAGCTGCTCCAGTGAGTTATTTACATCAGTGTGCTTCAGAGCAGATGGAGGGCTTTACATCCCATTATGAAAGGCATGCAAGTTACAGGGACATGAGTCCTAATTATGAACAACTTAAACTGCACCATCTGCATTTAACAAAGCTCCATATGCAGGGGGATGAGCGAGCTTGGCTGCCTGCATTTCTTAGCAACACGTGCAAAGTAGACACCGACAGCAAGGATCTGAGGATGCTCAGGCAGGCTCTGTGAGAGGAACTGGAAGTGTTTGTGGTGTTTCTTCTGCCCTCACTGAGCAAAAGGAAAACTGGGGCAACAAGCACCCCAGGGCAGAATTATTGCCTCCTGTTAGGAGGGGTATTTGTACATAGGTTTGCCAGTTTCAGCCTATTGGCCATCCAGTCTTAGCTAACACCTGCTTTTTAATTTTTTTTTTTTTAATCTTTTCTTGTTTTTTATTTTTGGCAGAAAATTTTGCATCATCTTCCCCATGGCAATCTGAGTGTGTAATTTTAGATGCTCAGATTGAAAGCCCAATTCTTTTGCCACTGACAGTGCTCTGTCATGCAAATTTCAGCATAAGGGATCTGTTGATTTCAGTTTAATGGAGAAAAAATTGATCTTCCTTTGGAAAAGGAAATTTCATTGAGGCAAACAGCCCTAGTTACCCAAAATACAAATTAGTATCCAAAAGCTTGACTTGAAAGGGAGTCCTTCTATGCTCTGCAGTAGGAGGAATTGTTTTTCTCCTTCTTTAAAGAGTATTAAGCACAGTCTATAACTGAGAGGAGATTTACCAGGTGAGTGCTTATTTTCCTTCTGACATTAGCAGTTAGTTCCACTGGAGAAAATTTTAAGACCAGAGCTACACTTAGCTGGTTCTTCCCCATAATTATGAGCACTTGAAATACGAGGCAATTCTAGACAGGGTACAAAAACCTTTGGTTGAAAAGATAAAATTTCAAGTGAACACAAAATGATTTTTTTTCTGCATGCTTGCATGTGGAAAAAAGGGGTGAAGGAGGTCAGGTATGTACATGTCTCTGCTTATCATAGGTGATCTGCACTGCAGCTCCTCTGACTCTCTCTTCAGAGCTCCAAAAGCACAACCTAGCAAGAGCAGACTCCTAAATCCTGGCCTCTCATGGCCCTGCCCTCAACCACCCTTTTCCTACCTGGCTCAGAAAGGCTTTGATCTGGAGCAATCTGAAGCAGAGTGAATAGCTGGTGAGCTCTTGAGATGACAAACATCTCTCCCTAGGAGGGTTTTGTGAATCATCTTTTAGTGAGAGATGGCAGGAGCTGAGGTAGCTATTATTATACTGGGTTCAGCTCCTCCTCAGGCTGGACTCTGTATCTCTGTGAGATAAAAACAAAATACTGAATTAAGAAAAAAAAAAAAAAAAAGTGAAGTCTTTATAAGCAAAAGTAATTGGGTGAACACAGCATGATGGAAAAGTGAGAGGGCATCATTAATGTCTGTTTTCCCAGAAATCTGGATGTAAGGGATTAAGCTGACTGTAATAGATTCCTCCTACCTCTGTTTCCCCTCTTTCCATTCTGCTGCCTCTGATATGGAGATTTACACTGACCTCTGGGCTTCTAAATCTTGCAATTTGCCAGCTCTTTGATAGAAGCACATTCTCACTGGCCACTTAATTCCTTTCTGATCAGTATTACGTGACACCAGCAATCAGAGGGCCTTTGGTTCACCAGGACAAAAGGGAGAATGGAAATGTACTTCTCCCCCCTAACACAGCACTGCCATAGTCCCATGAGCCAGCTGTAATCCTGGTTTCATTTTTTTCTTTCCTGTTTTTTAGTGATTTTAGAAGCCCAGCTTTGAGCTAAGCAAGAACAAGATAAGACAAGTTCTTTTACCATTTGAATACTGAGGGAATAAATCTTTTTATCTCTCCCTGACTCCAGGAGTAGGAAATAAAAAACCTTTTCTGTATGAACACTGAATAGGACTGGTCCATTTTACCTTCCCTGCAGCATTAGCTGCATTTCTAAAACGAGACCTATTTAACCACATAAAACAGCAGGAAGTATGAGGACAAAATGGAACTATTTTCAAGAAGACAACACTGAAGACTCAGATATAGCAGGCACAGGCTGTAAAACCACCCTCCATTAAAGTTGTGACTGGAGGTTTCTGGAGAAACTCCTTTAAATATTATTTCATGAGTCTCAGGCCAATGCTTTCTTTATCAGCAAGAGTATTTAAATACAAAATATGTAAATAATAAGGGTAAAAATTAAAAAGAAAACTGAGTTTAGATGTGAGGTGAAAAGTTGTCTTTGTTTCCTGTCTTATATCCAATTTCTGCTCCACTTTCTCTGTGTATATGGTGTATATACACTCCTTTTCTGAGAACATCCACGATAAAGAGTTGATGTTTAATCCATTTTTGAAGTTTTGCTTGCACCTTGTTTACCAAAAAATGCTGTAACTTCCTATAAAACCAGAAAAGCCATATCCATCCATACTATTAGGAAAAAAAAAAAAAAGCCACATTATTCAAAATAATGCCATAGATTGATTCATATAGCTTTACATATGTGGTACATTAAAGTGGTTTTAAATTAGAAAAAAGGGGAAAAATACCTTGGGTTGAGAGTTCAAATAAGTGTGAAAGCATCAGTCACCACTGGCATGAGAAGGTTTCTCAAGCTGAAGAATCTTCTGTCATTTTGAACTTACTGATGTTGAGAAATATTAGGCAAGTTTGGAACACTATCAAATAGATAAACTGTACTCACATTATCCTATTTAATCATATTAAAAACATTTCTCAGTTGTTTGATCAAAACTGTTGTTGGCTTTGTAATTTTTTTTTTAGTGAAGGATTCTCTCTGATTTTTACAGGAAAGAATTCCACACAATAAATAGGCAGAACAGATAAAAACCAATGCTTTCAATTTGATAGATATTTTGACAAAATTGTACCTCAAGAAAACTTTACAACATTTTGGATTTTTATAAAAGAGAAACAGGATTCTAACCTCATAATCTAAGTATTTTAATTTAAATTTCTGTTTTCATCAAATGATTAATTTAGCCACAACAGTCACTTTGTATATTACTAATTCACCAGTTCTAAAAAAGCCTTGTCTAGACACAGATTTGGTGCTTCAAGTGGTAAATGCTGAGCTGCTCAGCAAAGGTCTTCTAAGAGGAGCTACCAGGTCAGCTGTGACCCAGGCCAGATTTGGGAAATTAAGGAATCAGTGCATCTGTAAAAACTACATTTGCACCTCCAGTTGCAATTAGAGATGCTGGAGGGACTCCCTGCACACAGAGGTTGTTCTTATGGCAGAACAAATCCTTGGAAGAGCTGAAGGGAATAACATGGGAATGGCTGAAACTCTTTAGTTATGAAGTGAGGACAAGATTGTCAGGATCACAGCGACGAAAGTCATGTAAAAAAAAAGGATGTCATTATTTGGACACTTGAAATGGTGGGAATTACTGGCTTGGCTCCCCTGGTTTATGTCAGCAGCCATCCTCCACCCTGTCCTGTGGTCCTCCAGGCTGGGTGGTCTCACACCACAAACATCACCTCACACTCCATTCTCAGGCTCATGACTCTGCTCACGTCTGGGAGCAGGAAGAAAAATTCACAAAAACTGCGTGGAGGGCTGTCCTAGTTGAGATGGAGACAATCCAAAGCAACACACTCCATTTTCAGAAGGCTTCAAACCCTGTTTTTATTCTAGCATGCATGCTTTTTAGACATTCTTACAAAACTCATAACTTTACACTTTATTCATTGGTCACGAGAGACAAGCAAAGTGCTTACTGGAAGAAGCAGTTGAAGTTTCTCTTATTTGTCCTTCTTTCTTTCTTGGTTTCTATGTCAACAACCTTGGTAGGAAATTCTTTCAGGGGCAAACATGGATCCTCTTATCAAACTTCTCTCTGGCTGACAGAAGTTGCTGTAAAACCTCTTCCACAGAAGGCTCTCTTGGAGCTTCTCAGGAACCAGACACATCATTCTCCTGGATGATACTGAGGAGCTGGCTTTAAAATTCTTGATATCCCCCTTCAATTGCAAGGAATGAGCCATATCCAAACCCACTAAATGTGATGCCCTTACTCTCTCTTATTTTCTGACTTTTAAACCATATAGCATGTAATTTTACTTCTTTATTCCTTTCTTTCATTCCCTCTCCATGATGAAAAACAGAGAGCCTGTTTTAGTTTAGCTAATGGAATTTGTTAATAAGCATTAGTGAATTTAGGATTTTAGAAGCAAATTGATTAATATCCAGCATGAATATGTACAACTGAGAGAAAAATACATGTTTAAGGTTGCTAACAGAGGATTAGGAAGCTATGAGTCAAAGTGCCAAGAAAAGGAGAAACCACTTAAATCATCAGTCTTTATTTTATCCATAGGAGTCTGAGGGCTAAATTAAAATTCTGCATAGTGTTAGTGAGAGCAAAAACCATTATTGTCTTTACTGTTGTGGTAATTTGTGAAAGGGATTCAATAACACATAATGAGGATGTAGATCCCCAGGGGATCCCTTCCAGTTCTGTGCCCCTATAGTTCATATTTAAAAGGGAAAGCCATAATGGGGGTGAGCGGATTTTTTTTTCAGCTACAGAGAAGAAAAAAAAAAAAAAAAAACACTTCACTTTGTAAACTAAATGCCCTTGCTAGCTCTGCTGAGGTATCTATAAAAGGTGGCTACTGACAGTGGAAGTTCCTTAACCTGGCAGTGAATCATCCATCATTGAATGTTGGCTCTAATTAGTGAAGGCAAGAGGGATTTCCCAATGTCCTCTAAGCTGGTAAGACCCAAACATCTTGGATTTGACAAACAACCCTGTACCCCTTCCCTGACCTTGGCTATGAAATTCTGGTCAATCAGATGGAACACAAAATATTTAATTTTTTTTTTAATATTGCTTTCTCATCTTAGTTTTTGAAGCCATCATTAGTTATTGAAGACAGATCCAAATTACAAATGTTCAATTCACAGGAAATGAACAATTTCTGCATGGGATTTATAAACCTGCTATTTTTCACAGGTAAAAAGTTTGGAAAATATTTTTTGATAACTTGAATTACAGTACTCAAGCAAAGCAAATGTTTTGTCTTTTAATTTTTAATGACGAGGTAACAAAAAAAAACCATAAAAAATAACCTATTTGAAATTAATAGGAAACTGTGGTTTTAAAAAGATCAGCATTTTCCCAGAAATGCATTCTGATGGGCAATATTTGACTGTTTCAGTTGTTATTAAGTAAAATAAAACTCTTTTGATGAATGGTTGGACATGGAGAGAGAATGGGTTTGATTTCATTTTGGTGGCTCAGGTACCATGTAGCAAAACAAGTTATGTAAGCTGGGCTTCTGTGATGATCAAACTGTATAAAATGAAAACAGTTACTTATGTTTTCTACCTTTTCCTTGGTTTTTGATCTTCCGTTCCCCTATGAAACATGAAATCCTGTAATGAAAATTATTTTAGAACAGTTATCTATAGCATAAAGATACTGTGAAATGTGTAAACAAATCAAATATTAATTAGGAAAGGTTAATTTCCATCCTGTTAACTCCCCTTTGATTCATGAGCAGTAGCTAATCATAGGCAGAGTTTATAAAAGGAGTTGAGCCTGAAGCTGTTGTACCTAGGTTGTTTAAAAGCCACTTTTTGGTGCTGTTCTTTCTTTTATTAATAGCTGTATGATTTGAAAATGCAAGTGGCAGAAGCAGCAAGAGCCTCTTGTGGGAGCAGGTCCCACCTTAACGAGAGAAGCACCAAAAATCTGCTTTTTTTTTTTTTTTTGAGGGCAGTGGTGAAGTTCTCTGTGCAATTTAGGGGTCACGGCTTCTGATGGGGAAATCCAATGTAAGGAATCACTGCTCTGCTTCTGGAGAGATAGGACTGCAAAAAGCCCATGAGATCTTCACTTGGTAGAAATCATTTGCCAAAGACTCTGAAGCAGCACTGATTTACAGCTGAGGCCAAGGGATGGGCCAAGGTGGGGGCAGAGCAACAGAAAGTACAAATGAGCTCTTGGAAGAAAAGCCTTTTTTTCCACTGATGTAGAACTACATTTAATTTGCCAGCATGGATTGAGAGCAGTTATCAAGTTTATTTATAACCTTCAGGATAGAAATTCATCAAGGAGAGCTTTCCTCACAGTCTCTGCTTTGTATCTGCAGCAGAAGTAAAAAATAACCAAAGTGAAATTTGCTTGATGCAGCACTGGAAATTTCATGTTTAGCATGTCATAAAATAACAAACACACAGGCATTAATTGTCTAGGATGATAATAACATGCCATCTATGAATTGATAACTTGTTAATTGCCAGAAAAAAAAAAAAAAAGCAGCAAGCTTTTTAGCATCTGTATCTCCAGGCAGTAAGCAGCCTAATCTTCTGATACACCATTCAGCTCTGTTGAAATTAGAAAAGTGTGGTCTGACTTTCTCTGAGAGTCATCTCCTCATTTCCTATGACCCATTACAGGAAATGCTGCATTTTCTGCTGCAGTGGGACTGCCAGTGGCATCTGGATGGATACCTGATGGTGGTCACCTTCAAAGTGAGCAACAGGACCAGCTTGTTGAGCCTCAAACGTCCCCATCCTTCAGAGCTGTGACACTTGTGCCTTTTATAGTGTTTTTTGCAGAAGAGTTTCTTAGTTTGAGAGGAATCTCTAAGCAAATAACTCAGTGGCTGAAGCAATGTCAGCAGAACTTGTAGGATTTTGTTTTTGTTTAGTTTTGGTTTTTTTGGTTTGTTTTTTTTTTTTGTTTGTTTTTTTTTTTTTTTTTTCTGGGAGGATTAAGATGACTTTTTAAAAAGGACGCTCACACCTGCCCCACCCTAGGTGGAGGAGAGCAACTGAACTCAGGTTTTCTGCATCTCCCCTGAGTGGCTGAAGCTGTGCCCTGGAGGACTCAGCTGCTGCTCAGGCAGAGATAATTTATTTAATTAAGGCAAATTCACCTGGAGTTACTGAGATGAATGCTGTGCAAGCAGCAGCTTCTCTGGGATCTGTACCAGTGGTGGTGTTCTTCCTGCAAGGACTGTAAGTGACATCTCATGTGGGTTTTTTCCCTTACTGAGTCTTGTTTGCTGTATTCAGGCTAACTTCAGGAAAATGGCTGAAAATCTGCACTCCAAATAATGTAGAAGAATGATGATTTGAAGCTTTTTTTTCTTTTACTTTTTCCCTTCTGGCATTTTTTTTGGTAGCAATGAAATAACTGCATGTCTCAAGTTCATCATCTGCAAAAAATACTTAACTTTTTTTTGGTGTGATAACGTAAAATAAGCAAGTTCTGATATGTCAAAAATATTATTAGGGCAAGAAAAATCATCTCTATGAAAAACTTCATCTGTTCCAACATGTTTGCATTTTTTGCTCCTCTCTAGTTATATGTACATATGTGTGTAGATGCAAACTTTTATAACAGGGAGAGGATGAACGGAGACTTATAAAGTCTAATTTTATCTTTCACTCTTTAAATAGTTGTCAACTGAGATGATAAAAATATCACAGGGAATGAAGCAAGTTTCTGTAGTGATTAAGAAGGTCTTAAAAATAACACCTGATAGACCTGCCCTGAGAGCAGTTTTTTCTTGGATAAAGTTGGTTGAGTTTCATTTATTTCCTTTGGGGCTTGTTGGTTTGTTTGTTTACTTGGTCAATTTTTGTTTGGTTTTAGAAATGGATGGCAGAGGACACTGAATTGTATTTTAGGAGTAAAATGTAATTGGCGTGCTGAGACTTGAGGTTGTGGTTTAAATTTAGCCCTCTCCAACTTGTGGTAATCTGGTTTTTCTGTACTCAGAGGAACAATGCATTGTGTATTTACAAGATGTGACACCACCAAACTTCCCAAAATTCTTTTGCATTTTATCCTTATTGCCCTCTCTAAAACATGCTAAGGGTGCCATGTCTTGTAAAAACAATATTTTTGGTGTTGGAACAGTTTATATCTCTCTTCTTTCTCTACTGTTCATGTTGGATATTTGAGGAGATGAAAAGTTTCTGTCTGCAGTTTGTTCAGGGGGGTTTGTTAATTTATTACTGCTTCCCAAACATTAGTGAATTTATTTTCATATCAGTCAGTTCCCTTACACAGACAGAAAAATGAGTGCTACAAAGAAAAATGTGAAAATAGCTGTGTCAAAATCTGTGACTGAGGAAAAAGGGTGGTATTGGATAAACAACTCTCTGGGCCAATTTACATATCCAAAATAATCATTAGTATTTTTAGCTGTTATGATTCTGTTGGACTAGGAAATCATACAGCAAAAGTAATGTGTTCTGTTTTGGTAGATCTAGTTAAACCACCTTGAGGTAGTTGCTCACCATTTGGTGCAAATTTTATATTAAAACATCTGCCTGCAAACTGTTTTCCAGTGTTAAATCTTCACCTCTAACCACTGACATGACTTCCATATGGACTAGAGATTCTGTATCCTATTTAAACTTGCAAGTTTTCAGCTGGACAGTTTCTGTTACTTCAGCACTTTCTAATCCATGTGATTTTTTTTTTTTTTGTTCTGTCTAATCTTTGTGTATTGCCATGCTGCCAAATGCTGTCACAGATCACTTTCTATGTCCCTCATTGAGTTTACATGACTTTCCAAAATAAAATCTCCACATTTTCTCAGCCAGATCATTCATATGCTCCACATAAGTGGATGAACACTGTGATACTGTGGCAACTGATAATATTTGGCATAATTTGTATAAATTCTAGGAACCACTGGTGTTGGCATGTTATTGATTGTGCTCACTGAAACTCATGTTTTGCAGACAGGAACTGATTTGTTTCTCAGAAGGACCTGTGTGTTCCTGTTCATTGGTGTGAGCGTTGCATGTTTAGGACAGTTTCTTTCTTTCTGTATTTCTTTCTTCAGGAAACAAAAGTTTTTGATGAAGCTGGAAAGTGAGGGCTTTATTCCTTGTAGTCAGGCAACTGCACTAAGCTTATAAGGTGTTTATTTCCCATCTGCCTGGGTGAAAGCTAGCTCAGAAATGTTTGCAGTGTAATAATAGCTGCAGAGTTAGCTCTGTGTGGAGCAGACACAGAGGAATAACCTCTGCAGTCTAGACAGTCTGAAGGAAAACGTGGGGGTTCCTTAAATTAGAACAATGCTGTGCTCTCAGGATAAAATGTGTTCAGCTCTTGCTTCTCCCTTGTGTTAGAGAATGCTGGCCCAGCTCTCCATGGGACTCCTGATCTGAATTCAGGTTTTAAAAAAAAAGGAGAGACTATTTTTTGTGTCTATATTACACGGTGCAGCCCCAGAGATACTGTTCCAGTGGCAGGGAACCTGGATTCACATCCTGCATGTGGAGGAGAGCAACTCAGCCTGGGGAGCACATGCAGACAAGAGAAGGTGGAGGCTTCCTGGGTGGTCCAGGCAAACGCCCTCTTATACCCTAAAGTAGCAGTTTGGTTTTTAAAACAAGTACTTCAGCCCAAGCCATGCCTGTCTTGTGTCAGTAAGGCTTTAGCTGCCTGTTGGTGTCTGGTTTGAGGTAGGTGGGTATGAGATCTGCTCAGCCCACAGCAACTGCCTCAAAGAGGACCAGAGTTTGTGAGCGTTTTGTCCCCCTTTTTGGTGAGTGAGCATTTTGTCCCCCTTTTTTTATGAGTGAGCATTTTGTCCCCCTTTTTTGTAAGTGAGAATTTTGTCCCCCCTTTTTGGTGAGTGAGCATTTTGTCCCCCTTTTTTTGGTGAGTGAGCATTTTGTCCCCCTTTTTTTGGTGAGTGAGCATTTTGTCCCCCTTTTTGTGAGGAGTTTCCAAGATCCAAAGCAAAGCCCAATGGCTGCAGGATTGGGATTTTTGGGTTTTTTTCAGCCTTGTTGCTCCAAAGACAAGGCAAAGGGCCCAATAAAGTGCATCTCCCCTAACACCAGATATCAAAGAAAATCTGAGTCCTCCCCATTCTAAGCTGTTTGTGCTGCCTACTCTCAGGGCTTGCCCCTACTGAAAAACATTCCCTGCTGCTTGTCTTATTCACAGGAAGTTCAGAGCTTTCCAATTAGACTGGTGTAAAAGTCTTTGCAACAAGAAATTTTACATTTCCCACGGCAAGTTCACACTTTGAGAGCAGAACCCCAGCTCTCCATTTGGGCTTTTTTTTTTAAGTGAAGATATGTGACACTGCATCTCCATCATATCACTTAGTGCTCTTGCCTTGCTTGAGACTGATCTGGCATTTTTCTAGGCCAAGGTGGCAAAATATTTTTAATTACTCTGAGTATATCTTGCTCCCCAAAGTTTTGATTTTTCTGATGAACTTTGTGGTTCTGAATTTTTAATTTTTATCCCTAACTGTATGGATATTTGGAGATACCTGCTGGATTAATTTTGCTCTAGCACAGCTGTAGGGAATAACTGCTCAAATCCAGGCTTCTGTGCTTAACATGACATTGTCAGAACTTCTTACCACTCTTTGTGCTCGGTTCCACACTGAGGGAAGCATCTTTGCTGGAAAACACTTTATGTGTATGGATGGTGAGATGCAGGCAAAATTAGGAGTTGATATCTGCTGGCTTCTTGGGAGTGAAATATGTTAGTGAAAATATTCTTTCTGGAAGAAATTCTGACTAGCACTTTTTAAAAAAATTCTTTTTCAGCTTGTGTAGTAAGTCCTACTACACCCCTGCTCTGTTTCTTCTCCTCTGCAAACACCCTTTTAATGCTAACCCTCTGTTCAGACACTGCACAATCCCCCTTGGATTGCACTCTATTAAATATTGCAGCAGCATACTTTCTTGACTTTGCTGATGTTAAAAAAGAAAATGTTTGTTCTAGTTTGGCTTTTTTTGTTTTTTTTTCTCCTGTTTATTTTTGTGAGTGTTCTGCTTTAAGCATACTTTGTAGAGCTTCTGCCTGGAGCCTGCCTAGAACTGAAGCAGGTATTTCAGAGGTCAGCTGTGAACTGCCTGCTTGCAAAGGTGGTGAGGTCTGAAGGAAGCTCCAGCAAGCAGGAGAGGAAGGAAGTGGTGTCTTGCTGATGTGCAATAACAGCACTCAGGGACACACTTTCCCAAAATCAAATTCTGTGGGGGCACTGTGGTCAGGTGTCAAAAATGTTTACAGAATTAATTTGACTCTCTCGTGGGGGGGCAAGGAGGGAGCTCTTCCACATCTCCACTCTCCCCCTTGCTCATTCTCCTGATGCAGCTCCCCTGATGTGGCACATTTGTTTATTGCAATAGTGCTGAAGGAAGCCAGGCCACAGGGGCACTGGGATTGTACAGACACAGCACAAAACCTGTCCCAAAGGTTTTATTCATTAAGCAAGCATTATTCTCTTGCTCATCTTCTCTCAGCTTTTGGGGGCCGTTGGCATTTTGGCAAGCGTGCCGTTCTCAGAACATGCTTGCTGTCAGTCCTCTGTGAAATATTTGTACTACAGTTTCATTTGAAAATTCTATATGGAAAATGACTGAGTTTTTAATATATGTGTGCAACAGGATAACTTCTGAGATAGTTTTAATGAGAGAAGTCTTTGCTCAGAACGCAGTTTGGGATGGGGTCACGGATCTAATCCATTTGTAAAAGGAAAATGAGGAATGGTCTGTTTGTGACATGCTCACAGCACAAGTGGAGATTGTTATCTCATTTGGATCATGTTGATGGGGAGCAGGGGGCTGGGGAGATGTGAAATTTAGCCACTGAATAAAGATGGTCTCGGTCTGCAAAAAGCACTTTTGCTAACAAGTCTGTGAGTGCTCACAATTTCCACTTTCATACCTTCTGCACTTATTTCCATGCCACCCCCCTAAACTGGTCAATGCTTTCTGTCAGACAGGCTGAGAGTCCATCAGGATCTGTTTCAATCCCTCAGGTAAATCCTGAGGAGGACTTTTGTTCCCCAACACCCCTCCTAGGCCAGATCAAATTAGGGAACATGATCTGTCTGTTTCTCTGGACGCTATCATCAGCTGCCCTGGTATTTTTGTAGCTTCAAGTGTTTGCAAGGGTTTGGTGGGTTTTTTTTCATTATTAAACACTACTGGGGTTTTTCTTGCTGGCACACAAAGGTTGATGCTCAGCTGACTGGGGGAAGAAGCTGCTTAAAAATCAAATAAGTTTTGTACCACTGTTGAAATCAATAGGGCAGTCTCAGCCTGCAGCACAGGAAAGTTTACCTTATGGTTAAAAAAAGGTAGGGAATAATAATTATTTCAAAATAAATCAGTTTCTGTTTCCAGCTAACAAAAGTGGTTTTTTAAAAAAGCATTCCTTGTACTGCTCTGAGCTGGTGACTGTGATACTAAATGGAAACGTTTATTTAAATGTTATTTAAATAATAATTGATAAAACTATTTCTATCTCTATCTCATTTCTGCTAATAAAACATCTTCATTTTTAATGAAATGCTGTCTACACACACTAATTTACAGCCAAATATTCCTTATTTTTCACAATTATTGAGACAAAGGACTAGATTTGTGACATTATTAAAGCATCATCAACAAATTAGTTACCTTATCTGTTCTCTATCTGCATAATCCCCATACCCTTGTCACCATGTTTACAAATCCAAATGAATATTATGCAGCCCATATCTAATTAATTTTGGATTAGTCTTCCAGACACATGTAGTCCTGATCAAAATAATCTGTATTCTCTCTTTTTTTTGACCCCTGGAGTGTTCTGTTTGTCAGGGGAGGTGCTGGAACACAAATATCAACAAGCAGGTTAATCCTTGAGCTGTCACTTTCTCCCAGATCTGCAGCATCCTGTGTTTTGTTGCTGGAAACCTCAGAGGTCCAGGGGATGTCAGGGAGCAAATGAGTGTTTTGTGGGGCTTAGGGCAGATTGAGATCTGACTAGACATTTAAGCAATCCAGCACGGTGTGTAATGAAAATAGTCTGCTGCAATGGCTTTTCAAAAAGATCTGGCATCCTGTCGTGCTCTTCTTTAAGGGAAAGAGCCAACTGGAAGATATATCTGAAAGGAAAGCTGAGCTGCTCTAGATTTAGAATATGCTTAGATATAGAAATTCAGGTGATAGTGATTGGGTGTTTTATTTGGTTTTATGCATCCTCTGACAGGGCAGCTATCTGGGACTTCTGCTCCATGCTCATGGCACAATCAAAAGGTTTAAATGGAAAAATAAGCTTCTCCCATTCAAGCTTTCATGGTGGCTGAAGGGAAAAAAAGTGAAAATATCGTGCATTCAAATAATTAAATGCATTCATTAAATCTAGTAATTAATTTACTGTAACATCAGTTCATCTCCCAAAATGGATGGTCTGCAAAGAACTTCCCTTGGAAAGCTTTTATTCATTTTTATTCATTTTTTTTCCTTTTCCCAGAAATGGTTGTAACCAAAGATGGGGAGAGAATGGCTCGAGAATAACTGTTTTTCAGGGAATGCAGATAAAATCTGGTTGGGTTTTTTCTTTCTGTTTTCCCCTCAAACCAGGCTCATCATCACCTCAGCATGCTTGCTCAGAGTGCAGAGCTCTTCCTCTTTGACTTGGGGTCACCCAGTGGGTCGCAGCTGCTGGCATGAGCTTGGTGCCAGCTCATGGAGAGCCAATGTCAGCCATTAAATGGCTTTTCCCTCCTCTGTGCCTCGAGGTACCAAGTTCCTAGATCAATGTCAGGCTTTAAACCATTGTCCCAGTTAGGCAGAATTTGCTATGACAAGGCAGCTTTATTTATGTATCACTGCAAACACCACTGAGCTGCCTTTTCTCCTGTGCCTCTCTTTAATGAGTTATTCTCCAAGGCTGGAGTCTGACTGATTAAGCTGGTGTTACAGAGAGCTTTGATTGGAGATATGCCAGAGCTTGTGTCAAGTGACTCGCTGCAGATCTCTCTCTCTATGTTTCAGTTAAGCTCAACTTTTGTTAAATATATAGAAGCACCTGGTACCTGAGAGGTTTTACCATCCCAAAATAAAAATCCTATACCTTTCCTACAAGGAGAGTTAAGAGTAGCTGCAGCAATTTTTTGTAAATGCATATAAATCTGCATCTACTTACAGGCTGCCAAAAATGAGGAAGGACCAGAGATGCTTAAATAAATTTTTGGTGAAAATTTGGCTCTAAGGCCCAGCTGCTGCAAGTACTTAAGCATGGGTTTAATTCTGTGTGTGTGATCAGCATTACTGTGAGTTTAACCGAGGTGTTAGCATAAGGAGAAGTGAAAATTGTGTAAATTCTGCTGAGAGAGGGGTTTATTTGTGAGCCTCAGCATAAATAGGATAAATCTGATAATACACAAAAGAATGTGTGCCTCAGAGTTGTTACATGATGAAGCTGGGCTTAGATTGTTTTCTTCCTTTGAGTGAAATCTAGAATCAGTCTCTGAACAGCAACAGCTAGAAAGGACAGGGGGAAACAAGGCTTCAAAGTCAGTCTAGAAAACAAAAGATGCAAAAAATAATGAATATTATATATTATATATATTGTATATATTATATACTATATAATATATAGTATATATTGTGTATTATATTTTATATAATACTATATGTTACATATAAAATAGATATACCATATATATTATAATATATATTATAATTATATATTATAAATAATGTATTAAACTGATGTCTTTAGTATTCATTTCTTATTCTGCCTGCCTCATCAGTTATCATTGGATGCAATGGCTGAAAAAATTGTTTGGGACTGCAATAGTTTTGTGTATTGCCTTCTGCTCCTCCCTGATGTCAAATGCTCAAAACCAGCCATTTCTTAGGGCCTTTGATACAAAACAAGGTGTGCAGATATTTGGATTAATGTGATGATACTTGGACTTGCTGGTGTTCAGATTATCTTGGTGGTCTTTAAGAACAACTTGTCAAGAGTCAGATCTGTTGTGCTAGACACCATATGGTTGCTTTGCTCTGTGATTTTCAATTTCTCACTAAAAAACTCTGAAAAACATCTTTTACCCCATTAAACTGTGTCAATGCAGCTATCTGATTAAAGCTTAAGTTTAGGCAGAAAAATAACAAAAACACCAAGGAAATTAATGAAAGGAATTAACATTAAGTGCTAACTGGCAAATATGCACAAAAGGCAGAACAAGAAGGAAAAAAAGGCAGCAGATATTGATGTTATGACAACTCCTCTTTTAGACTGAAAAAACAACCCCTAGAAAAGATTAATTACATTGTTAAGTAGTGCAACTTTTAGTAACTAAAAAACCCAGAGGGCTCAATTCATCTTTGTATTTTGTCTTCAGAAGTGAGTGTCAAATGATGATGCAGGATAGGAAACACTGATGGATGGGAATGAGTCCTGCTTCTGAATTATTATGGTGCTGTAAATCTGTGCTGTTCTCCTGACCTTGGTGTAACATCAGCTGGTGGCAGCTGAGAATTTGGTCCCTTGTTGAAGATGAACTTATACAACCTTTCTCAAGAGAACAATCAGCGTTATTTTGTGTAAGAAAATGAAGAAAAATCTGAAATCCAGACAGGGAGGTAAATTAAATCTCTCGTGTAGAGAACAGAAAGATAAACTAATGTTTCCTGATGGGAAGGAACACGTGCTGCTTCATGTACAAAAAAAGGAGTCACATTCCCCCACAAAACAGAATATGTATTTAACCAGTCTTTTGACAGACATTAACAGCAGAATTTACCTAATTTGGCTTAGGTTTTTTTTTTACAGGAATGCACATGACTCCAGGTCAAATACTGCTTGAGTCAGGGAAAACCGAAGTGGTGGTGATGGACATTGTGTAGCTTTATTTCTGAGTGGGGTGGAGGCCTGTACCCTCAGAAAGAAGGACCTTCTAAATTTACAAAAACTTGCAGAGAGGCTGACTGGTCATGATTTAATCACGATTAAATAATCAGCTCATCTCTGTTGTGATTGAATGCCATGTACCACGATTCAGCTTCACGAAGAATGTCCAGAACAGAAGTGGAGGGATGCTTGGGAGAAGGCTTCTTTCATATTCTTCCATAACACATAAACTTAAATAACACTTTTTAATATTATAGGCAGCTCAAGCAGCCGTTCAGCACAAGGGAGGACAAGTCTTTTTGAGTGGTCCTGTGAGAGTATAACTTGCTCTTCCTGTCTAACCAGGGAAGGATGAAAAGACAGAAACATCAAAATATCCCAGTCCCTGCTGAATCTCTGTCACTGGTTATACCAGACAGATATGGACTTTTTTTATTTTGCAGTGATAATAAAATGTGCCGGGATTGCAGAAGGCTTACAGCTGCTGCTGTCTCATGAGCAACTTCGGGCTCCTTTGAAGCAGTTCATCACCACACCAGAGGAGGTTCCTCCTCCCCTGCACTGCTGCATTCCTGTCACAGTGTTCTACAAAGACTGTCTCTCTCCCCTTCCTCTGAACTGCACAGGGACATTAGCATGAAAACGAGGACTTTGTTCCTTAAGTGTTCATCCATTCCTCCAGCTTATCCTCCCACCTGAAGTTCTCATCTGTGCCATCAATGAGTTTCCCTGGAAATTGGTTTGATGAGGCTGCTGAAGTGCAATCCACTTATGTATTATATGCAATAATCTCGCCATAATTATAGACCTCCCTTTACTATTATGACATCTTTTAACACTTTTGAAGTTCCCTCAGTCTCATAATTCAGCTTCATTGACCAGAAAACAAAGAAACCCACCAGCTGCAGAGTTAAAATCATGATGCTGTTGGCTTTAATCTCTCTTTAATCATTAAAATATAAATTAGCGCTTGTACTTGTTACTTCCCAAGCAGCTTTCTCTTCTGGATTTCTTTCATCCTCTGCTCACAACTGCCACCTGCTTTTTCTGGTGGCCTGCCTTGTAATGGGGAGGAGATTCCTTCCCAGGGTTTGTCAAGAACAAGGCTCAGGGGCCTTAACAGCAAAAAATCATAGTACAGGAGAGGAGTTGAGCAAGTGCAGAAGAGTAGGTCGAGGCTGTGGACATCTCTGCCATAAGGACTCTCCTTTAGTACATCCATTTTTAGCTTCTTGCCCTCGAGATAAGAAGTTTCTGAAGCCTCTTTGGGGCAGTGCTGAAGTTTTTAGCCAAAATTGGATGCGTGGCACACACCACTTCTGCTAAACTTCCTTGCATGTCCTCTGGTGGGGCTCAAGATTGTTTTGGTTTTAAGAGAAGTTTTCTCCAAGTGAAAATCTGCTTTATTTCTAAAGCAGTGAAGTGTGTAAACACATGCTGCTTGTCCACAGTTAGTCGTTGCCTGAGGTCCTACAGCAGGAGTAGATTTTCTGCTCATAGCTGCATCTCCATCCCAGCCAAGAGCAACTCTGGAGGAAAGGATGTGTTATCTTCTAATGGGATGGGACATTTCAAACATCAGGGTTTGGTACACAGCTCTTAAGGCTCGCAACTGTGCGTGTGGAAGAGTTTTAGTGTTGCATACACAGCTCTGGGTGAAAAGAATGATTTGCTGAGCTGTGAGAAGGCTGAAGTAATGGAAAAATCATGCAGCACACCCGACTTAATTGCGTCCCTTATGGAATGCCTAAATGATGTGCAAAGGGATGATCCTAATTAAGGAAGGCTCAACCTGTTGGTTAAATCTTAGAAAATTTCTATTCTTCCTTATTATGTGAGCTTCTTTCTATGTTTCTTAAATGTACAAGATGAAATTTAAAGCTTAAAGCCGGGAAAGAGATACTGTGTCTGGGTTTTGTGTATTCATGATATTTTCCACAAACTTTGAACCTGATATGGTTTGGTCCATGGCCAGTTCTTAAAACAAAGCCCTATTTATTATTATTATTTAAAAAAAAAAGAAGTCTATCTTCTATACTATTGCCCAGGCTATATGAATTAGACATGGGAATCTGTGGCTCCATTGAAAACAGATTTTTTTCTCCAATAAATGCTGAGGAAGCAGTTTTGTTCTCTGCCAGAATGAGATAGTTACAACATCTCTGAAAATAATCTTCCTAATTCTGACAATACTATGAAAATCCTGGTTTGTTTTACCACTCATAAAAACTGGCTATACATAATTTGTGATGTCTTAAAAGGATATCCAGGGCTCTATTTATCTTTCACTTCAATAAGCAGAGAATTGGAAAAGAACAACAGAAAGAAGCAACAGATGTGCTTGGGTATTTGAGCATAACCCCATTGGGGAAGACTCAGTGTGGTTTATTGGAATTTCAGTCCTGTAAAGCCAAGCACATGTGACTTTGTGGGGAACCCCAGATTTGTCTGTTACAACAGGAACATCATTCAAAGTGGCACAGCTCTGTGCCTGGCAGCAAAATGATCTGCCAAAGGCAAGCAAAAAATACAAGGAGTAGGTGGAGATAGAAGGTCCCTGAGCAAAAACCACAGAATTGTAGGATTGTGCTTGGAGTTCCACACCACTGAGAAAGGCCCAGCTCCATTTTATTTGCACCCTCCTGTCAGACATTTATTCACATTGATATTATTCTGTGCTTAGCAATCCTCCCCAGTAATTGAAATTTGGGGTCTGAAGCAGAAAGTCATGTTGCCATGACCAGCCCTACTGTCATTCCTGCTCTCAGCCCACCCTCCCTTAAAGGGAGTTCATGCCATACAAGAAAAATTGTTCTGCAAGAGCAGCACACCTGCTTAGTTCTACTTGGAGGATGGTTTTCCTTTCTTTTCTTAAGGCATTGCAGGTATTGTTTCAGACACTGGGATGTTGGAACACTTCCCAGTAACATCTAAAAATATTGAATTGCCAAGATCGTGGTGGTGCCTTTGAAACAAAAAGTGGAAATGGGTTTGACCACTGCCAAGGGTTTAAGTGACATTTGATGAGGTGTGGATTCTTGTATTCCAGACAGCTTTTGTGTAGATATTTCAAATAACTAATCATAAAAAGCCCCCCAGAAACCACAAATAAACAAAAAGCAAGGTAACCAAACAAACAAACAAAAAAGAGTAAATTCAGAGACCTCCTTGTACACAGGCTCGTATTTCAGCTTAAATTAATTTTATTTCACACTTTATATTCTTTTGTTTTCAATGTTAATTTTTCTTTGTCCTTTAAATAGTTTAGTTGTCTGTAAATACTAAATAAGAGGGATGCTGCATGCTGCCAGGTGGGACAGTTTCACAGTTACTTGAGTCAAATATAGCATTTTTGTACTGCATGTATTGAGAATAAATGAGGTGTCACTGAGGTTTATGTTCTGTATGTTTAGTAAAAGCTACATAATGCAAATAGGGCAGTCTCTAAGAAATGGTAAATAAATAGGTTATTGTTACTTGAAAACACCAGGGCATGTTTTGAATTTGAAGCTTAACTTGAATGGCTTTCAATGTGTTATGAAATTGCTGGTTACGTGGGCTGTTTAATAACTTAATTCAGTTAATTCAGTGAATAGTGAGCAACTGGTGAATAACTTGTGTGTTCAGTCAGTTTTCCACAGTAAAATGAGGATGCAACAGAGGAAATTAAGCACTGACAGCAGGTGGGTGGATATCATTCCCTGCATTCAACACTGACTCCTACATAGAAAGGGATGTTCCTATCCAACTCCAAGAATTAAAATGTTCCCATTCAACTCTAATCAGTTTTGACAAGTGTCTGTAAACCCTTTTTCTTCCACAGAAGTATGGAGGAGAGAGTTTTTAAACAACTGACAACCAGTCTTTTGAATCTGAAGGGAACTATCAAGTGGGTGTGTTTGTTGTGTGTGAATGTGTGATTTATACCTAAAATATGAACCAAAACACACAGGCTTGGGTAAGATGGAGGGACTTTTCAAAGCGTTTTGTGGGGATTTCTTGGTTAACAAGAGATTCATTTACCATTCTGCATTTCTTCCAGCTGTCTGTAGTAAGTGATTTGTACGAAAGGATTGTTAAGGTTTGATTTAGAGCAAAGCCAGGTGCTGAAGTAAATTCACTTTATAACAGATATTTCTGTTAGCATTGAAGAGAACTCTGCAATAACATAACTCCATGCCCACCTAGATCTTTAGAACCTGCTTAAAGACTCTCAAGCAAAATCCCAGGCTCTGATTCCCTTTTGTATTCTCCCTTCCCAGCCATGCAGGAGGGAAAATTAAGTGCAAGAGGGAAAATTAGGTACAAGAGGGAGCAGGTGGTGCAGCAAATTAACCATAAACTTGTGGAGAACAATGTAGGGAGAAGCAATTAATTCCATATATTGAAGAAGGCTATTCCTTCCACTAATCTGCTCGGTCTCACTATGAATAAGAAAAGAAGGATGATGGGCAGATATTTGTAATGCCGTGAAAAAATACATCTGGTTTACAATTTAAATTGTCTTGTCATAAAGGCTAAAGCTATCTAAATTCCAGCTTTAAGAAAGCATTAACTGTTCCTCCTTAGAAAGTACATTAATGTATAATAATATATCCCTTGGTAGAAGTCTTGGGGACTGGCTCTGGATTAGATTATCAATTCAAGGCTATATCACATCCATGATCCTTTTTTTTTTCCTCTTTCTACCCTTTGAGCTCTGTGACTAAATTGTGGTAAAATAAGGATTCCTACTATTTATTTCACGAATTTTTATGTCCATCATAATGGTTATAGCAGTTGTTAAATCAGAGATGGAAACAGGGAGGCTTTAGAGCATAATTTTCTCTGTTGTATAACTTAAATAAGGACCAGTTTTGCTGTCTGTTTATTATAGGAGCAGAGAGATGAAGTTTTTATTTGCATACGTGATTGGCAGAACCCTTTTTTGTCAGTGCTGTGTCCTCACCAGAGCTCACCTCAGTTTTCTGAAGCAGGGCTGGAAGCTAAGGAGTCCCCTTACAACACTAAAAAAAAAAAAAAAAAATCACCCTGGTGATGATTAAGCAGTGGTGAAATGTATATTTTTTGGAGTATTTTAGACCATGTTTGGGTGTCCCCTGAGAGAACAGGGGAAGGAGAGTGACTCCTAATTCAATTGTGAGTTTATGGACTGCGAGCAGAAACTGCTGCATGGAACGGTGTGCTTTGTGTTCCAGAGGGGTGGGATTACTCAGGGATCATTTTCAGTCCTCCAGGCTCTTAAAAATCACTGGAAGACTTTCTGTAACGAGGGAGCATTTCGCCCAGGAGTGAGTGAGAGGGGAGTGAGGTCACTCAGAGTCATGGGGCTCACCAGAAGGCCACGAGACAAAACTCCAAATCGCTATGGAGAAACGAGTGTGTGCTTGCCCCGACTGTTTATGTGGAAATCCTTTGCCTTGGATCAAATGTTTCTCTTGGAACCACTGGACCCCCAGAGGCAGCCTCCAAGAAATAAGGTTGGAAGGATTGCATCCACTTGGCCTGCCAAAGCTGCTTGAGTCAGATGTTTGGGTTTGTCACTCCCCTCTCTTATATAAAGTCTGGGCTGCTCGCTGGGGTTTGCTGGCCAGGCTGGGGAGGTTGGTGGTGCTGAGCTCTGGAGGGGATCTGGTGCTCAGGGTAAGTACAGCAGGCTCCAGCTCCCAGACAATGAGCTGGAACCCCAGAGGCAGCTGGAAGGAAAATGGATCATGTCTCCAGAAGATGCTGATGTTGAATGACGGAATACGCAATAACTTTGTAGACCAAGCCCAACAGGGAAAAAAAAAAAGATAAAATTAATAATTTCAAACTTTGCTGGGCCACTCTAATTCCCACCAGAGTTTTATCTTGGTTTTTGTTTTTTATGTTCTTTTTTTCATTACCTCATGTAATATAATACAATAAACGTTTCCACCAAAGGCAGGGTTACCTGTTTTGTCCAAATAATAGCCCAGGTGTTACCAAAAAAAGAAGCAACAAGATAATAACCCAGGAAAAGTTGAAGTTACTAAATATGAATCAAAATGGGACTCATCCATTTGGCATATTGTATATGTTTTTATCTCTTACATCAGTTTGTCTTGTGGTATTTTGCACCCTCTTCAAAGTTCTTGCTGTATTTAAACTTGTCTTGAGAAAGATGTTTTTCTAATTTAAAAGGCTTTTGTAAAGTACAGAACACAGTTACAGTTCTGATTGTTCTTCAAGGTAAATATATTCATTTAGCCCAGCCTTTTTGGAAAACAACTGATGTAAACTTCCATAGGTGTCCCAACTAACCCCAGCACCAGCCAGACAGGTATTTCAAAATCATCCACGATATTTAAACACTGGATTATTTGATGTCCTGGTAAATGTTGATACTTATTTTCTTGCCTTTCTCTGAATCTTTTGGACTCATTTGAGCATGAAAGCTGAAATTGTAATATTTTCAAAAAGCCTTATTCTAATCTTTGCCCACCAGAAAGGGAGGGCTTTCAAATAACATTGGACATGGAAGCATTGTTAGCTAAGGTGATGGGTGACAAAGCAGCTGCCACAACTTGTCTAATTAAAGGGCATTTTCCTAGCTCTGCTCACATCTTTGGGATTAAGCATGACCGAAGTTGGCTTTGGAAACCACACCCTCCTTGCCTGCACAATGGGGAGGCACACAGGACCTCCCAGAGCTGAGTGCACTGTGACAGCATGGCACAGGGCAGGGATAAATCCCTCCTGTTTATGCCTGGCCATTAAACCTGAGCCTAAGGTTATGTGCAGCAGGAGATTTACCTCATTTCCCCTTCTGAGAGGATACAGTTGTGGAGATTTGCATGGCTGTTTCTTAAGCTTTAGCCTTCAGGTGGGTGGTTTGTAGGGTCAGCTGAGGCCCTCACCTGAATGTCACTGTCTATGTGTGGGTTCTGTCCCTTCACAAGAGAGAAGCCCCTGTCAATTTAGGGAGTGAAGGATGCAGCAGGAGCCAAGGCCATGGATCTGCATCAACTTTCACCCCTTCTCTCTCTCATCTACTGTAATAACAACTTATGGCTACCTATGTTGGGCATTAGCTTCAGTTAACAAATTAGTTATCAAAGTAATGCAATTCAGCCCAAGTGGGAACTGAGGCAGCCCTCACTGCCACTCTAATGCTGTAAAATTCCAAGCTCACTGCCAGCTGCCTGGCAAGTCAGGCCAACAGGTCCATCCCAGCCTGGAGCTAATTTTGCACACATGCAGGAGGGTGCTCGTGCACAGGAACAGCACAGCTCTGCCCAGAACCACCCAGAGAGGCTGAGACAGTGGAGCCTCAGCATTGTAATAGCTCTGTGTGCTGTTAGACCTCAACATGTCGTTATACCCAGGAGAAGGCAACTTTAATTTTCATATTGAATAGCGATGCTCGAAGCTCAACATATTGCTTTGAATCAAAGCAGCCCAAACTTGAAAGCATTTATAAAGTGGAAACAGGTGTAGTCAGCTGTTTAAATACTTTGCAAGTTGTTTGACACATTACCACAGTAGTTTGATTCACATTTGAAAGTTAGGCATTTGCATAAGCAGAGAGAGATCATAAATCATTTTGGACAGCGTATTATTATTGTGTTAGTTCCTGGGGATTGATGGAAACAAGTAGCTGGAACAAAGCAATGTAAGCCTGTTCTGAACATATATATACATGTTTATGATTAGCATTAAAGCAAAGAAAGTAATAGAAAATAATTTTTCATAAATAATAAAAATCAGATGAGGTTTTGTGTTTTTATTCAGCTGCATTATTTTTGTGCCTCCTTTTAGTAAGATTGGAGTTGAGTGGAAGTAGCTCAAATGACTGTTTAAATAAAATGTCAATCAGGCACCTAAATTCCATGTAAAAGGGAGCTCAGGCGTTGTATTTGCAGGATTGAATTCCAGATGCTTCAGAGCACTCCAGATCGTGTGCTATCTGCTCTTCCTTCTTGTCTTCTGAATAATTGCTGCATGCCATGACCCGTGATCTTTGTTTCCCTAGAAATTCATACTACTCCATATTTTATGACATGTTGTAAAATGGATGAAAATATTAATCTTCTAAAAAGAAGTTAATTTAATAGAGGAAGAAGGGAGAGAGCCAGGCTTTATGTTACACTTGTTTGGTGAATGTTCTATATTTCATCCTCATGCACTGGAGCCAAGAGAGAGTAACTTGTCTCTTTGCATAAACATATGGTGGCTTTGTTTGGAGGCAGTTTTGTGACAGCAGTGAGTGAGTGACTTCCCAGGCTCTGACAGTTGTCATATTCCTGGGTAGCAGAGCTGCCAAAGAGCATGAATATTAACACAGCAATTCAAATTCCCTGTAACACCAGAGCACTGGATTCACAAACTGCTTCTCCTAAGAAGTTGAGTGTCACTACATTTGTTTGCTCAGGGAGGGGGGGTCTGATCATTTGTTTGGGGCTTTTTGCTTGTTATTTTTACAGTTTTTGGAAGTCTTTATTTTGGAGCCAACATATACAATAGAAACTGATTGCCTTTGATCCAAAGTAGCCAAAGATACTGGATTTCAGCAACTGCAGTCTCTTTCTGGGGATTAGATCTGTTTGTGTTGTTTGTTGATGGGAAGTGACTGGTGTATCTCCTCAGTACATAATAAATATGGGACGCTGTGAAATGGAAAGCAAAAGGAACATCATCTCTGTCTTCCCCTTGACAAAGGCCATCTGACAGATCCACTCTTGCTTCCTGAATGTAGGCAAGAAAGGGAAAATAATGAAGACAGTCCTGAGCAACGAGTTCATACTAAGGATTTTATGGAGAAGGCAGATTGTAGATAAGAGACTAAAAAGACCATGGCGTGCTGTGCTGAGAAACATTTATTCAAACACATTAAAGGAAAACCAGAATGTTTTGTTATTAAACAATTCGTGTTTTGTAGCCAATAAAACAATCGGGCAATTGAGGTCAGATCTAAAGAAAGCCAACTCCTCCATTTCTTGAAAACCATCAAAAATTTTCAAAGGAAAACACCATCAGGATTGGAACAGCTTTATTATACTGAAAAGGAAAAGGGGAAAGGGCACACAGATAAAAATTGGTCTTTCTGTGCTCAGTTGAGTTCCCTGCTTGGCATTGGAGGTGCCAAGAGCCACCAGACAGAGAGACACAGCACCTCAAACTTTATTATTACTCTCAAACTTGCTAGTTATATTTCAAAATAGAAGATTTCTCAGGAAAGTGGAGAGTAAAACAAAGAACACTAACTCTTATGTGTGTTAACTGTTTGTTAGTGTTATTTGCTGAAATTTTGGTGCTGTCTACTCCAAATCCCATTTTTTTCCACAGGACTTCACAATTGAATGTGAGGGGCAAAATTCTCTGCTTCTAACCTCCATGCATCAAATCTTATTTAAATGCAAATAGTAACCTTAAGTTCTTTCTCCCAATTTAGTTTTGCAACCCGAGAACACCAAAAGGTCTCGCTGAAGTGATTTTTTTTCTATCAGTCTGACATTTGTAGAACCATATCCAAATCAACATGTGTAATAAATAATAAACTGAGCATTTTTTGGTAATATAAATATCATTGAACATATAAATTAGCAAGCTGGTAGAGAAGACAAATGTGATAGCAAAAGATGACAAAAAGCTCTGTTGTCATATTTCAGATTATTTTGCTCCCAGTGTGATGAGGTTATTATAACCCAAAGCTGACAATGAAGCTATCCAAGCAAAGCATAAAAAGATCATGTTTTGTGTTATATAAATATGTAGATGCTGAGTCAAAAGTAGAAGGAGCAGTCAGTGACAAAGTTTTAATTTCTGGATGTACTTCCACAAACTCTTCAAGTCCTTGATGTATTTAGAAAGCAGCCAACTGTTAATACAGGGAGAAAGTGCCCTGTGGAAAACAAAGCAAAAATACAATTCTTATTTTTGATACACCAAGCCACTTAAGCACGGGTTCCCTCTCATAATCTGGTTAGCAAAGCGTTGAGGCATTTATTTCAGTGTTCCCTATGGTACTACTTAAAAATTAATTCAACAAGCTGTTGAGCAATCTTGCTTCATCCAGTAAAACACTCAAGCATGAGCAAAGTAAAATTCTGTTACAGGTTTTATATTGTCCCAGTCATTTTTTTCCTAGCCCATTTTTATGCATACATTTGCTCTTTGCTTGGGATTAGAGGATGGATTTGCTTTTGTATTAATTGCAAACTTTATCCTGAAATATGGAGTGAAGTGATCACAAAGACTCACATGTGAATGAGCAATAACAGAGAAGGGAAGTTTTTATTTGAGGTAAAATTGGGACTGATATTCAGACTGACATGAGATCAGCTCTGCAGTTCATAGCTTTCTTCTTAATACAACCATGTAAAGAATATTGCTCTTGTTTCTTGAGTTTTTACTTTTCCTATAGTCCATATTTTTGATATATTATCCATTTTTTTCTGCTGAGGATTTGGGGTTGAATATAGGGACATAGACTAAATTATGGGAGTAGAGTGGTTTGGATAGCACTGGACACCTCCAGTGTCACTAAACAAAAGTAATATTGCTGAGTGGAAATTCACTTCATCTTATCAGGATGTTTTGGAGGCCAACAACATAAATAAGATCAAAAAAGGATTAGGCAAACCCACAAAGGAGTCATGAGCTGTTAAACACAACCAGGTCATTGAGAGGAATTCCTAATCTGCTCCTCGAGGATGAGAAAAGGAACACTACATTTGCTTTGATTATTCATCATTTCCCTTAAATATTCACTGATGATCATTGTGACAAGCAAGATGGGTTTCTGTGCTGCATCTCTTCTCCTCATACACTCTGATGCCTTCACAGGAAAAGCTGGCAGATCTCACCAATGGAAAAGCAATTTATTTTCTTTCCACTTGTGATTGTGGAGAAATAATTTGCCAGAGGTAAGAGGATGGAGAAGTCTCCTTGAAGAATCCAGAGAAGACATAGAAATGTTCTCTAGAGCATGTTCTGATCCTGTTCTCTTCATCCAAAACATTTTACTTTTGCCTCTACTACTTTTGATTTTCTCAGCCAGTTCCCCCAGCTGTCTGCTTCAATAGTTATACCTCCACAGGTGATACCTAAAAAGGGTAATGTGCATGTCAGTGTGTTATTTCTTTTGGAGGAAACTGTCCTGTTCTTGCTTATAGGCAAATATATCCCTTATTTTAATTAATGATTTCCCAAACAATTGAACAAAATAGAGATCCAGGAATAAATACAAAAGTCTGGTTTAGATGTTTTTTCCTCTTAGCCAATGGTCAAATGTGTTTATGATCTTGGGGCCAATGATAAGTCCTAACTATTATTGATGATTGTGAATTTCACATTAGACAATAACTTCTAGTTTTATCTCTAAACAAAAGGAGAATGAAGGTGTCCTTCTTCTGCAGCCACTGCCAGGCAATACAGTCATTAATCTCTTATTTTGACCGTTGAAAAAAATTCCCTTTCTTTCCCCCTACAAATCTATTTCATAGTGAAAAATAGAGAGGGATTCAGCTGAAACCTTACAGGTTTTCATTTACAATATGGATACTGGCAGTCTGTGATTTGATTCAGGTTGCATGTGTTGACTGACCCTTACACACACAGTAATTACAATCACTGGCCAGTAACTCCCTGGCAATTATTTCCTGTGCTGTGTGAGCTGACTTGTGTCATCTGAGACAGAATATCCACAGAATTTCTAGTGAAGGTTCTGCTTTCCACAGCAGCCATCAGGCAGGTCATGGGCATGAGGAACAACACTGATTTGAGAGGTTGTAGGCACTCTGCACTGAGAGCATAAACACTCTGGGATCTGGTGGAAAAAATAGTTCTTTAAACATCTTAAATTTGATTGACCCTCTACAAAGGACTGTCTTGCTATCACAAAAGTTAGCCACAGCTCTTTGAGGGCCAGAGGAGGAGAAGGTTGGTCTCTCTAAAGCAATGCTTGTAATCATCTCTCGTTTGTGGGAAGAGTTTTCCCTGTTCCTTTGAGAAGTTCAATTATGTGAAGATTACAGAAGTAGCTGTTGGATTTATTCTCAAGTGTCTTTGGTAATAATTCAAGGAGGAATGAGTGAAAAAATAATTTGAAGTCTGACATTAATCTTTGAATTTGTAGAAGAGCAGTTGTTAGAAAATTCCCTACTGGTTTATTTTCCCAGTTCAATTGAGAATAGTTTTGAACAGGAGGTTATTCAGCACAGAGTTAGTACTTCTTTTCTGTACAGCTGGCATAAAATATTGCTGTCAAGAGTCAATTTGGGTTGGTAAATATTTTTCTCCTGCAGTCTTCCAGTATGTTTTTAAATTCGACAGAGCAGGCTGAAAAGCTGCATCTTGGAAAAAGAATTATTCCATGGACTTTGATTAACATCACTTGGTTGATGGATCAAAACCAGAATCTGAAATCAAACTTTTTTTTACTTTAATACAGTCAAGTTAAGAGTTAAGTCTGTTTATAATGGTTTTTGACTTTAAAATGAAAATGTTATATTCCATCTGTGTTTGCTAAAAGCCTTATGAAAGGAACTCGGTTTACAACAAGTTTATTCAGATCAAGATCATCAAATTCCATCTGTATGGCCTGATCTCGTCAGAATTATCCTGTTTTAGGTTACTGTCTGTGTGACAATGGCATTCAGGTCTAGTGCTCATGAACCTGACCCAAAACTAACCTATATCCTTAGGCAATCTCAGATCGAGAGCATTAAATCTTTCCTAACTGCAAATTGTATTTCCTCCATTAATTTCTAGAATTTCCCAAGTTATCAATTACAAAAAGCCAAACGTTCAATGTTGGAAAAGCCCAGTAGATTTAGATTTTAATTTCTCTTTGCTCTTTATCATTGTTCAGAGATAGTGCATGTGATTTACAGATGCTTAAAAATCCCAGGAAACTCTCAGGGTACTGGGAATCACTCCTCCACAGTCTGCATGAAAGGCAAGGTGAGCACAAGGCTGAAACAAATCGGTGCTTTACTCTGACCAAGGCAAGCAGCAACAGCTCAGGATAATACAAGTGTATTTTTTCTCTGCTTTTCCAGATTAGAGGAGTCTGTGTGTATGAGCTGGGACAAAGAGGTTCTTTAGCTCAGCTGCTTTTAATGTGATGCAGTTGCCATACCGTGGTGTGCAGCAATGGGGAAAACCAGATTTGTATTTCCAATTACAAAATACGAGGCAAAAGGGCAGGCACACACAAAGCCTGGCTAGGACACACAGCAGAATATCACATGCCTTGCTCTTAAACCCTTGTTCCTAACAAGGGTTCCCATCAGAACCAAGATCTCTTTGAAGACTTGGAAAATTTCCTGTTAGGTTTGATGAAAAACAGAGCTTTGCATGAGTTATTTTCACAAGCAGAGCACGGGGGCATGAGTCAAATCATTGGGCTCCCCTGGGCATGCTGAGACAATTGGGTTGCTGGATTCAGGGTGTCCTGAAGTGTGTGGGGAGGGCTCAGGCTGAGTTTGCTGATGCCACCGCCCTGTCCCCATGGAGCTTTTGGCTTTTCCCTCTGGAGGGTACGTGAAGGGGACAATAATAAATCTCAGCATGTTTGCTACTTAACATTTGAACATGAAAATCTAAGCAGAAAGGCAGAGTTACTGCTACCTTTGTCTTGGCAAAATGTTTGAAGTCCACTTAGTTCATACGGAGGGTGCAAATGCCTGTGGTGCCCTTTTTGTACCTTCAGCCTTTGGATCAGGACTTTTTAGTATTGGGAAGGTGTTCCTGGCACGTGAAAGGAGGCACTCTTTGTACCTGTGTGGCTAAATGGAAACAAAGGCTGCACACTGACTTTCAGGATGCTCTGCTTTAGCGTTTTCCCATTGTTTTCTGGTGAGTAACTGGTTTTAATTACTCCCCCTTTGGGATGCACAGTGTGCTTAGCACAAGTGGTTTCCATTAGAAGGCATTTTACCAGGAGTGCCCACACAGGTGCTTTTTAATAACAGATAAGGGATCTTTGCAGAGAACCCTGCAGACCTTCAAACTTGCCAGAGCATTATGGCAACAAATACTGGGAATCTAAATAAAAGGTTTTGTCACATTAGGGGAAAAAGAAGGGATTTATTCTGGAGTCTTGAGCAAAGTTCAGATGTCCATTTCCATGGTAGAAGGGTCAGGTTTGCTTTTTACCTAGTATTTGCTTTTTACCTAGTGCTTGCAACCACTTGTATACAAGTAACCAGCAATATTTCCAAAATCATTTCTATATGTATTTATAAATATTATTTTCATGGTGAAATGACACAGAATAGCCTCTGATCTACTCATGCTAAGTAACATTTGACTTGACAAATAGTCCTACTGAACTGTGAGGGAAAAAGTTGATTGAATGCTAAGGTTTTGGAATCTGACCATAAATAAATGGTGACTTTTTTTTTTTTTTATTGCTTCCAATTCCTTATCTCTGAAGTTTCCTGGGGTAGATTCAAGATGTCCAGAATTAAGATCACTGCTCCTCAATGTAAATTAAAAGCAAAATTAATTATGTCTGAATTTATTTCCCACAACTTTAATGCTTTCAAGATGGTTTGCTCCACCTCACCCTCAGCTTCACCAAAGTCAGTGGAATCAGGCCAGTGGTAAATATTGTCTAAGATTCCAAGAGGGAAACTTCCTGCACAGAAGATGACTGCTGCAGTTTTTAATTTAAGCTGCAGTTTTTCAAGACAGAGAGATATTTAGAGAGTCAAAGGCACATCTGGGAATATTTTATAAACCGTAGTATTCTCCCAATGAAAATGTAAAGCTTGTCTTATGTTATATCCAAAATTTTATCTTAATTAGGGTTTGCATTCCCTACATGCAGCTATATTTTATGTTTGTTTTGACATCAGAGACATGCCATTAATTAAATGCCAGAAAAAAGTAAAGGTGGTGGAGAAAGAGAGTGACATAAAATATGTACATATGAAAATATGTATATGTATGTGTGTGCATGTGAAGCTAAATAGTTTATTTTGCTCTAAGAGTCAGAATCGAGGTCATTCCTGAGATTTTGTTCCTTCCTAGACTTCACTGGGGAAAAAATATCTTGGGAGTTTAATGGAAGGGCAAATGAGATGAAATGATGAGAAGTTGGTTTTTTTTTTTGTGCTCAGCCTCTGGAAAGCAACTTTTCAGTTTTCATTCTGAAGGTGCACTCTGATCACTCCTGTTTGTAGTATAAAGGCCTACTGGGATGTCTTCATGCTTATTTGGTTTGAGGGGGGTTGTTTTTGCAGTTTTTATTTATTTGTTATTAGCTTCAGTTATCCTTAACCCAACTGTCAGAAACATGAGAACAAGATGCAGCAGCCGTGACTTGAGTTCTTGTTGTGGTTTTAGATAAGTGTGGTCTGAAGTTCACAGATACAGCCACTCCAAGCTTCTCAGCTACTGCTAAATCTGAGTTACAAGTCAGGAATGGGAGCAATAATTGGCTCTTTTTAAACATACACTGAGTATGGTTTATAATAATGAAGTGACGGGACACGCAGTCACCAACTCTGCAAATGTTTATCACATTCTTGGGGATGTCTTCACTTCCTTACATAAAATGCTGGCTGTGCATTGAAGCCCATGTGGAAATTGTGTGGGTTAGTCCTGAAGGCTCTTCTGGATCCCTCCTGTCCTGCAGGGATCACAGAAGGGGAGCCAAACTCATTTCCAGAGTCCTGAGCCAGAAGACACTCGGTCCACTGGAGTTTCTCACACTTTTCCATGTATGGCTTGTTGCTTATCCTTTTATTGCCAGCATATTGGCCCAAGTTATGCCCCAAAGTGTGAAGAGGATTATTTTCCAAGGCCTCTGCCATTACAGACTCCTCTGACAGCAAATCTACTCCTCCTCCCCAGTACATACTTGTTTTCTTATACCAGCTTGCAGATTAGAGGGAGTAATAATTCCCTCTTGGAGAGGGAAAACAGTATCCCACTTGTCCAGCCATGTTATGGTCTGCTGAGTTATTTAATACTCCACACATTTATTTTATGCCATTAATCACTGAATCTGGATGACACACGGGTTTTAAGGTGGGGAAAACATCCTGCCAGAATCAAACCATAGGGTTTTTATAGGAGGTTTTTTTTTTTTTTTTTTTCTGCCTGTGTCTGTATCCTGAGAAGGGAGACAGGCAAGTTCACTGCCTGTGAAGTATTTCAAATAATCTGATCTTCAGAATGCAAAAATCACATCATATGCGGCACCAGATAAAATCTGAGTGAAAAATTAAATTTAGGAACCAGGTCCTGTTCCAAACCCTTCTGGAGTCTGTTCCTGGATACCTGAGGAGCTGCTTCCCTCTACAGGAACGTGCCTGACCATGACAGCTGTGGAATAACAGAAAGATTGGGGGAATTATTTTTTTACAACTACTTCAGTGGAAGAATATGTGTTGTACTCAAATTCTATTGGTCTTTTGCAGTTCTCTTCTTTAGGTGGCTCTCCTGGAGTAAATCTCTGTGTAACAATCCATGGTACTCCTTTGAGAAACCTGTTTGTAGTTTTCAAAACTTGTCCCCTCAAAGAAAATTTGCTCAGCTCCTCATGCTTTCTTGCTTGGCTGTGGGTGGAATTAAACTGTTAGAGAACTGTATTAAGAGCAGGATATGAAGTGCTCTTAGGAAAGAATGGTATCTTCAGTTTAAAAATGGGGATCATCTTGATGTCATTGGGGTCTAAAAAAAGCTCTTTTGCCTGTAAACTTCATAGTGCTTTGCCATACAGTAATGAGGCTAATAAAAGAGTTGGGTGTATAAAATAACTTGGGATTTAGTGACGGATGGTTAACTCTTGCTTAGCTGAAATTTCAGATGTTAATAAACAGCAGAGTACCCTTTTGAGAAAGGCAAAGTTTGAACTTTAAATGATGTGAAGTTTGGATTAATATTTGACATTCTGATATTGGATGAGCCGGAATGTCTCTAATTATCCCAGAGTTGTGATCCACGTGAGACTGTGGGGCTTCAAGAAGAATTTTCTCTCCATAATCTTACATCCAAAATCAATATGTGTAAAGAAAGAGTTGCTGAAGTCTGACTCAGAATTTGTGTATTAAAATAGGCAAGAAAGGGCTTTTCAGCTACATAAATAAAGAAGTAAGAGGAGATACTTTTAAGCTCCAGTGTCAGCATGGGTGTTGCTTTTAAAAAAATCCCAAAAGAAAACAACCCCACAACATTTTGTCATGACTTTCCCTCACTCCCAAAATATAAAAGAGCTATTTTAAATGGACAGAGAAAAATGACCCATGTATTTATATATATTGATAGCACTGAAGGATCAAAAAAAATAATATTGAAGTAAGCATGAAACACATTGGAATAAACAGAAAATGCCTTTTGTTATAGCACAGCTGTAGATCAAATGAGATTAGTCACTCTGATAAATTCATACAGACATACATCCTTTGTCTAGCATAGTGCATCAGCTTGATATTCACACATTTCAGTCATGAAAATGAGTAAAAATTGGAAAAGGCACGTTTAATATGAGAATTGCAAGGTTTTAATGTAAATGAACCATAAACAGATGATATAATGACAGGCACTGATCAAAAGTGGATTACAGTGCAGATTAGAGATGAACTCTGGATTAATTTGGGGATGAATCTTGTTTGCTGTTTTGACAGGAGCTATTCTGGCTGTCTATTATTTCATTTGCTTTAAAACCATGAGGGAAAAAGCCTCTGTAGGGTGAAAGATCACTAAAAGGAATAGACAAAAACTGTCCGTAATTATATTTTGACTGAAAACTATAAAAGCAGTGAAATTATGCAGTACCTTCCAGCAGAAGTACTGAGACAAAAGCAGAGATGTATTACTGCTAAAATAAATAAATGTCTGCATCAATAGACTTGCTGTTTTAATCTCTAATTGGTTTTAATGAAGGACAGAGGTTTTTTTTTTAATATAAATAGACTGAAAGAAGAATTTAAACTGCATGCAATGAAAGAGAGCAATGCAGGACTATGTTTGAAACAGCAAGGATACAGGAAAATATCAAATATTCAATACTCAAAGGCACCTTTGGCCTGTGCAATCATATGGGTGGTACCCTATTAGGGGAGAAAATTGAGTATATAATTACACACTGTATCATAATGCAAATATTGGTGGGGGGGGTGAGCCAACATTTCAAAGGGCAGCTGTAATTCAGATATTTCGCTTTTAGTTTTAATGCTGTAATGGTAGGTTTGGTTTTTAGGTGTTTGGTTTTTTTTTTTTTTTTTTTTTTTTTTTTTGGTTGTTTTTTTTTTTTTTTTTTACATGCCTGCATGTACAATTCCCATCTGCACTAAGACAGAACACCTAGCAGTGCTTTGATAAAACACTAAATAATTACTACTGGTTGAAAGTGTTAATTCTAGGATTATCCATCCAAAACAGTAGAAGTGATATAAATTCCACCATTCTTTTTTCTTTTCTTTCCTTTTCTTTTTTTTTTTTTTTCTTTTTTTTTTTTTTTTTCCAAGCTGGGAAATATTAGCTTTCTAAGTCAAAAATCACCAAGCAAGTTTCCAAGCATTCCTCAATCTGTCCACACTCACCGAGTTCCAGGAAACAGAAAGGCTGATACAGCTGCTCGTAGCACTTGGAAAATGTTGAAATCTCTTTCAGTAGCAGAAAAAGGATCTTGGACCAGAAGTTTTCCACAGAAAAAAAAATGTTATCAGTGTAGAAGTTCCACCTCCCTTTAAAGGCCAAAGTGGCAGAAGTTTTTAGGTCCTTAAGAAGGACATAGAAAGCATACAGTTATTTATAAATTTTTAAAATGCATACTTTTGTGTAATGGATGTTAAAGAACAGAGAGACAAGAAATGCTCTGCAATGAAAGGATTAGCATTAATTTCTGTCATTTATACTAGTAGGGATTTTTTTTATGATTATGGAGCCTTTGCTATGGCAGAAACTGCTGCAGCAAAGTCATCTTCAGTAAATTTCAAATAGGATAAATAATCAGGAAGTGTTTGTCCCCCATTAAGCCACTAAAAATAAATTAGAGAAAATATGAGCTCCAGAATTCATAATTGCAATGCATCTCTCATGCTTTCTCATATATATTTGGCAATAGGTATTATGGGGTTGTTTGTTTTCTTCAGCTCTGCGCTCAAAAAGTTCCTGCAGACTCAGAAAGTATTTGCAGATTACAGCCACCAGTTGTCCTACTGGATTTCCAAATTGTCACTTAATCACCCTAATTTCACTTGGACTTGAAAAACTGCTCATAATCTCCTCTGTCAGTCACTCCCCAAGAGACCTCTTCCAATTAAAAACAGAATAATACTGCACCTTTCAGTTAAAAATTTGAATTTATGTTGTTTTCTTATTGGGAAGCCAGCAAAACAAACAAATCTCAGAAGGGAGCTCTTCATACGTGCTGGAAATAATTGAAATCAGGCGGTGGCTACTAAAGAAACAGAAATGTTCTTTATTTGATGAATGACAACTTCACAAAATCATCAGCTTCTCAGTAAATCTCCAAGGGACTTCATTTTATGCTGAAATCTGTACAACAGTAACAAACAAACAGTTTTGTGCTCCTTGCTTGGTCCCCCTGCTGTCCCTAGGGTTTGTACATCATAAAAATTAATTTAGCAATGCCTCCTCTGTTTTGCCAAAAATTACACTTTTATTGCATTGTGAGCTTGGCTCACAACTCTCCTAATTAAAAAGGGGAAAAAGGAGCATTCCTAGTTCTTCATTTTTAATCTCAACATAGGTCCACCAGCCCAGACCATAAGGAAACAAATGTTTCCTGTCAGAATCGATCTTCTTAAAGATAACAAGGAAATTGCTTTGGTCTATCTAAGAGAACGTGATCAGTTCAAGGTATATTTTCTGAGGCAAGCCCTTTCATTTTCATTTTCACCTTGCATGCTCTTAATTTACCAGCTTCCTTGCTGAAGCCCCCAGATACTAATTTTGCCTGCTTTGAGAGATTTGTTTGCCAGACACCCAAAAAGGGTGCATGAGATGTCTCCCTAAATGTAAAGGCTGACTTTGCCACATGCATGAGTCAAAAATGTGCAAAACTTTTTTTTTATCTAGGAGCTCAGTGTAAAATAGGTCCTTGAAAGAGTTCCAATTAAAATATAATTACACCGTCGTAATTAGCAAATAAATTCTTGGATGAGTGCAAGACTGAGCTAAATATTTTATTTAGTGCAAGATTTCTAAAAAAAAAAAAAGCAAACAGGATTAAAAGAGTATCATGAGGAGATTTTTTTTTTTTTTCATAAATGCTTCTAAACTGTTAAAAAAAAATGCTGGAACACCATGAAATTGTATCCCTAATTTATCCACAAAACTAGATGAACCTCAGAGGTCCCGAGCCCAGCAATGGATAGGAGAAAGAAGATATAGTGGTTTTAAAATATATTAAATGTGGAGTAATTCCACACAAGCTGGGAATGCCTTAGGGAGGTGGATGTGTCACAGGAGTGGGACATTTCCCATGGGCATTTTCTTTGCTGAAGAAGCTGGCTCATGGATTTCAGATGCAGTTGTACACTTTGCTGACTCTTAAACTGTGTCAGGACATGAGATGTGCTCTTCTGGGATGCTAGAGCTGGAAATATCCCTCTTTGGAAAAGTCCTGCAGAACTGTTGGGATAGGAGAGACAATTGCTTCAAGTGTTGTCAATGGATAAAAAACCAGAATAGGTGGGGAGAAAAAAGCACAAAAATCCTCAAAGCTTCAAGTGGTGCATTCAGATGATGGCAAGCTTAGAGATAAGAAATAAGCAAGCCAGAAGCAGTTTCTCCCATCAAGAAAATCAGTGCAGATTTCCCACCCCATCAATGCAGATGAATTAATGGGAAGGAATTCTTTACTGTTGAGGCTCTGGAACATCCCTGGAAGTGTTCAAGACCAGATTGGATTGGGCTTGGAGCAAGCTGAGCAAGAGGAAGATGTCCCTGCCTGTGATAGTGGGGTTGGAACTAAATCTTTAAAGTGCCTTCCAACCAAAATTTTTTAGGATTGTATCTATTCTTCTGATGAGTGTGCTAATAAATCTTCTATCTATCTATTTAATTAAATTTACTACTGTATTATGCACTTTTGGCATTGCCTTTAGGTTTTTCCCTGTATCCCTGGCACAGCTTGATGGAACTGTCTGGTGGAGGCTAAAAGCACTGAACAAATACTCAGCTTAAAGCAAACCATACAGCAGAGGAACTTTAACATGATTTAGTCATGGGATGAGCCTTGGCTGAAACTCACAATGAGTTCTTAAGCCTTATAACCAGAGGAATTTTAGGTTACAGACAGAAAAGCTTATGAATAGCATTTGCTATCAAAGGGACTTAGTTAAAAACATCTTTAGTTCATCAGAAAAAGAAAAAAAAACCACGCGGTTAAACTTTCTTTAAAAAAAAAAAAAATCAAAATTGGAAAAAATCAGCTTTGGGGAAGTTTTTTCTCTTCTTGCTTTTCAGTGCATCCAGAAACAGCAGGGCAAGAAGTGCCACACAGTTTCTGGCATATTTTGCTGTTTCCAAATTCCTTTCTTCCACCTTTCCTATCCTTCCTTTCTCCCACAAGGAGCTTTTAGAAGCCTCCACCCTGTTCCCTTGAGCCTGGTACCTCTGGGCATGGATTTCTCTGTCTGTGATGGTGGAAAATCATTTTCATCCTGTAGAAGAAGCCTGGGGAACATGATGCCTTGCAGAAGCTGTTGCACAGGTTGCTGTGCTGAGTTTTAGGCAGTAGGCAGGAACTGTCCACCCTATAAAGGTCTACAGCCCTTTTAGCTAAGAAAATTCATGAGCACAGTCCTCCAACTCAGTTCTTTGCAGTAATGTTTCTTTTTTCAAAGCTGGATGAATTAAAATAGTAATTCCTGAGAGAATCCTGTAATATTTTCCATGTATGATTAGAAATGTAAACATGTTGGGAAGGGGTTTGAGGGACCAAGATTTGGAGGTGTAAGGGATATAGTTAAGCCTGTTCATAAATCTGAAAAAGTTTAAAAAAACTAAATAAACTAGATGTAGGTATAACTGCTTGGTTTGGGATTTTTATTTTAGGTTTTTTTTTTTTACTGTTTGCAGAAACTGCTGGTACTTCCAGCCTCCTTCTGGAAGAGCAAGGCAGAACAGCAAACTCCTTCCATCAGGCAGCAGATGGCAACTTTGGACAGCCTCCGACCAGGCTGGCTCGAATCAGAGATGAGTCCCATCCCCTTCCAAGTGAGCACAATGCTGGGCTGAGCTGGGAATTGGATCATGTCTAAACATTGTGTCTGGACTCAGGATGCAGCAGAGTTTTGCTGTAGCTGATCCAAGGGCTCGGCTCCAGCCAAGTTCTAATTAGGGCTCCTACCTTAACAGAGAAATGCCCTGTGTGCTGCCAGCAGCAGCTCTGTGTTACCTGTCTTCTCTGCTGAGGTTTTAGGTTTTTTATAAACTGTCTCCAGGGCACAGCTGCTCTCTGAGGGCTGCTCAAAGCAGTCTGGTTTAACGCCTGACGAGCAAAAAAAAAAAAAAACCCAAAAAACTAGCTTGTTATCTGATTAGGTAACTTTTTTTCCTTACAGCCAGCTGGTTTTAGGAGACACATCTATGAATGCTCTCCTAAAACATGAAAGCCAGGTAACCTCTGACGTAATCAGCAGCTTTTCAAGAGTTGTTTGCAAATCAGGAGCAACTTGAACTTTCCCAACATAGCGTGTAGATGAGAAGGGGCAATAACTTGAAAATGAACTTCAGAACAGCAAAAGGCAAAGCCTGGGAAGCAATTTGGAGGGCAGTTGTTAATAATGTGGATGACAAAAACCAGAGGGGCCTCTCTAATTGGTTTTCTGAGTCCCTCGTCCTCAGGCTGGCTGGTTGGAGTTGTGCTGCCTAATGTTACTTTCCACTCTGTAATCCCTTGCTGTGCAGAGAAGGGGAGAAAGTGCTGTGGGGCTGCAGCAAAGGCAGCCCTGTTTTCTCCTCCCTGACAGTCCATGTGCTCTTGTGGTAATAGCTGAGGTTTATGAAATGGGTCTGGTGTCTGCCTCCCCTTGTAGGCAATCCTTCTTCATGTGGCTCCTTGCTGTGGAGCCGAGCTCAGCTGCAGAAGGATCTCAGCACCTCACTGTTTTTAGAGCTCGCCCTGCCACAGCCCTGCACCAGGAACAGAGGTGAGGTTCTCCCTGGCCAGCAGCATGGAAAGAGGCACAGAAAGGCTGAGTCTGTGCAGCACACTCAGGGTAACATGAATCTACCCTTATGTGTTGTCTCCCTCTCCTCCTTTTTTGATTTTTTCCTTCTAGAAACTATTGCTTCACTAAAAAAAAACCCGTTTTATTCTGTGCATATGATCATAACTTATATTACAAGCTGAGAGGATGTGGACATCTGATGCTGTGGATTGTTTTATGATAAGTGCCTTTGGATTCATTTGTACAAGGGGCAGGTCTCAGCCATGCTCTGCCCCAGAGCTGTGCTCCCCAACCTGCCCTGGGAAGGGAATTCTGTCTGTCCCAGCTCCCTGTGCTGGAGAAATCACTCTGGGGGAAGCTGAAGGACAGAATCAAAGCTTCCTCATCCCCATAATGTCCAGAGGGAAGCCAAACCCCACAAGGCTTGGGTCCTGACTCTCTGCCCATGAGGCCAAAGGAACAATCTCACATTTACTGCAAATTTAGGGGTTAATATCTTGAAAGTCTGGCATAGCAAAGGCCGTGCAATACTTCAGGCTGCTTTAGCATGCACATCTTGTTAACATGCCAACCTAATTCCAGTCTTTTGCTTCACAGACAAGCACCACTTTATTAGCCACAAATCCATTATCTTCTCATTTGAAAGGCTCTGAATAGCTTATGGCAACATTCTGCTTTTGTAATACAACAAGTCTTTTCACGTCGGTTAAAAATACTTTAAGAAATGAAAAATAAAAATTCAACAGTGACAGACATTCCAGTCGTGCCTTTCATCCTCCCTGTGTGAGCCAGCAGGTGCAACTTGACATTCTTTAAACAAACCTTCCCCCTGCTTTGTGGCTGAATAAAGGCTTTGACAAATGCTTATCCTTTGATATGATGTGTACTTGACAAAATTCACAGGGAGATCTGAACTGCTGCTTTGAAGCAAATACTTATTAGAACACTGGAGCACTAAAGTGCACTGTGATTTGGCTCAGTTGCTAGTAAGACATCAAGTAAAATGTGCCCATTATGTCAATTCAAAGCCAAATCTAAACACTGACTTCTGAGAAATCTGAAGAGAATTTGGGGCTGTGCAGCTCTCCTGCTTTATTGCTTATCTAATTTGCATTGCCTTCTCTATCTGTCAGCTCCCCTCTGCATTTCGAGCTGAGCAGTTGGTGAATCATCTGGAATTCATCAAATATTTTCCATTACTTTATTTTGCTTTCCACTTTCAAGCCTTCTCCCCCTCTCCCCCAAAATGCAATGCACTTCTAAGTGAACAGGAAAGGGGATGGAGACTTGTCTCCCTTTCACAGCTTCAGGGCTGTTCCAGATTTGTGTTTCATCTATGCAGGTATTCATTGTGGAATATTTGGTCTAGATTATTTGGAAAGGTGCCATGAAGAATGGACCAGCAGAGGGTCAAAAAAAGACGCAAGCTGTAGGCCAGGAAAGATTTGTAGGTGAAATAAAATTAATTCATCTATTTCTTCCCAGGAAAAAAAAAAAAAAAACTTCTAGAACACCTTTCATCCTTTCTCTCTATTAATGTCTTGAACATTGCTGTGAAATGTCACAGTTCATTGCAAAATCTTCTTTTTTTGTTGTCTGTTAGTAACCTCTAGCCTGCTTTTAGCTGTCTGGGCACAAGCAGGCAGCTTCAGACATGATTCCTCAGGTCTAGAGAGCACTCAAAAAATGCCTGACCTGCCTTTTCCACAACAGATGGCAGGTAATGGCATCCTGGTAGAGGATCTCTCCTCTGATCCTAACAAGCTGGCTAATTTAGCAGAGGTATTTCAAGATGCAGTTTCAGAGAGCTTAGGAAATTCAGGTTCAAATTTGAAATTTGGTGTAATTTTAAAATACTGATTATAAGTAACTACCAGGACAGCCTCACTGGATGTGTCATTTACTCACTTTACCTTGACATATTCATGGCAAGCCTTGATAACTTTTTAACAGATTTTCTGTAGTCTAATAACCTCAAGCAGAAAGCTTTAGTCACAGTTTGGGCTGAATAAATAAATACATCAAATAGCAGCAAGCAAGAAGAAAGGTGTTCCAGGTTTTTGTTTCCCCTGCTGTCACAGAAAAAGCACTTGGAATTCTTGATTTGTTGATGTGTTCAATGGGAAATGACACTTGCTTCTTTTTCTGAAAACTACCACGTAAACACAACAAATTTTATGTTTTGCTTTGAACATACAGGTTACATCCTGAATATTACACCTTACAGCACGTGTAAACACAGGTATAAACACACAGCAAAAAAAAAAATAATCCACTTGCAAGGCTTGCTGCCCTTTTGGAGGACGTGGGTGAGGAGTTCAGAGTGCTTTCCATGGCTTGATGAGGGTTGGGCCATGCAGACATGGCACTGGACTGGGGTCAGCCTGCTCAGCCTCAAGTGGAGCTCATTTTAGGAGAGAGTCGTAGGTAATTTCATGTAATCCTGCTGCAGAGAGTGCAGTGCAGGCTGAAGTTCTCACAGGGGGTTTGTTTCTATTTTTCTACCTGGGCAAGCCTGAGGGCTGAATCCCTTAGAAGCAGCGAGGGCTGAAATCAGAGCAGCTGCCAGCAAGCCTGGCCCGCTGGCACTGGGGAGGGCAGGTGCCACTTGTGTCAGGGTTTCCTCACCCCTGCCATCCACTGTCAGGGTTTCCTCACTCCTGCCATCCACTGTCAGGGTTTCCTCACCTCCTGCCATCCACTGTCAGGGTTTCCTCACCTCCTGCCATCCACTGTCAGGGTTTCCTCACCTCCTGCCATCCACTGTCAGGGTTTGCTCACCTCCTGCCATCCACACACTCAGCTAGACGTGCTCAGCAAGAAGCCAGGAGCGCTTTGCCTGAGCTCAGCAGGGGCAGAGTGCAGAGCCAGGCAGCTGGGCAGGGCTTTATCAGTCCTGGCTCTGGCACTGGGCTAACGAGGCAGACTTGCTGATGGTCTCAGATTTTGGCTCCTGGACACGGGGCCAGAGCTCTGGAGATGCCAAGGCTGTGGTATCACAGCACCTAAAGGCTTGGCATCACCTCCTGCAGCCAGAGCTGCCCTGCTGATCAGCACGGGGCTCAGCAGAGGGGCTGGTAATTAGTGGTGCTGAGCTGGAGTCCTGCAAAATTCACATTGGTGCCAGCCCTGAGAGAGCTTTGCCTCTGTGAAAGAGATTAATAGGCAATGCAGAGAGTGAAAACCTGCTGCTGCATCTCTGCTCTGGCTGCACCCCTCAGTCCTTCATGTGACAATGTAAGAGCTGTCATCCCTCTGTCAAAGGCTAAAGGAGTCTGCTCTGCCCTTTTTGTACATAGATTTTTTTTTTTTTTCAGAGAGCCTCTTCTTGCATCTGAAATAGATGCACTCCTGAATTTATGTGAGACATGGGGCATAGCAGAGCATCCAGGGGAAAAGAGTGCATGAGGCTAAATCCAGAAGCCCTCAGAGAAATTCACTGTCAGGTTGGAGTAAAGGGAAAAAAAAAAAAAAAAAGGAGCTATCCTTTTTGAGTAGTTTGAGTATGCCAGTGAAACTCTCCATGTTTTAGTAGTTTTTTATGTATGCCAGTGAAACTCTCCCATATTCTTCCCTGGGAAATACTGGAAAAAACCAAACTGAAATATGATTATATTCCTCAAACTAGCTATTTGTAAGTAAAATGTACTTCATCTTCTTCAATAGAAATCAGGGGAGTAGCTAAGGTGATTTCCTTTCCTGCCATTTTCCACAAGTTTCAGTTTCTTCCCACGTCTGGTAAATGTTTCTATGAGTCTGTAAAAAGACATCTGGGAGGCTCCCAATATTCAATTAGCATTTAGTACTACACTCTTCTCTTTGCAAATTAAAAACTATGCAGTTCCCATAGCAACCTAAACAAGATAAGAATCTGAGTGAAGACAAGCTGATTTAAGTGAAGATAAGCAGACAGCAATGTAGATATTTTAAATGAGTCTGGGAGTTTCTTGATTGGCTGTGGGTTTTGTTTGTTTCTGAGGGGTTTGGTTGGTTGGTTTTTGTGGGGTTTTTTTGGTGTTTTTTTCTTTCCTTATCTCAAGGCGTATTTGGAATAATAAACTGTAATCCTTACTTGAAAGATCTCTGGCAATGACTGGGCAGCAAGAGACACTGGCTTTGCTACAGAAAATGCATCCAGCACAAAACCATGGTTTTTCACAAAGTTCCTCGAGCTCTGCTTTTAAAGCTGGTTTTGTTTAGACAACAAGAAATAGGTGTAGCCATCTCCTTGTTTTGTTTGTTGTTGGGTTCTTTTAATTAGGGGCTGAGACTTGGTGTGGGCAAGGAGTGCTGAGTTTTGTGATGTAAGCAGGTGGGTTCATGCAGTGTGACATTTAAATTGCAGTCCAACATGTGTGCACAGTGCTCGGATCAATGGATGTCCCGTTGGACACGGGCAGATCATGATTAACATTTGGTTGTTTGTGCAGATGGAGCTTCAGAGGTACAAAAGCACACGTTCTGTATTAGTTCTGTGAAGATCAACCACAGGTATGAGCCTGAACTTAGAGAAATTTCCCCCAAAATGCAAAGGGGAGCAGTCTGCTCCCCTTTGTCAGGGGGGTGAATGAGACACTTCTAAGCCACAGAAAAATCCTGAACAGTCCACAGAAATCATCTGGCCTTTAAGAACAGTATTTTTCAAGGTTTCTAAGGCATTCTGTTTTGAAATGAGGGTGAGGAGAAGGAACTAATTCCAAGCTCCCATCCTTCCAGCGTGCAGGCTTTGCCTGCAGTGTGCTCCTCCACATGACCCTGTGGTTAAAGCTGAACCTTTAGGATCTGAGCACTGACTCTTTGCCAACCATCCTGCTCCCTGTTGCTGTTTAGTGGGAATTTAACCCCGTGTTTGGAGCTTCTCATCAAGATTTTGGCCTCAGTAAGCCAAGTCAGGGCATGTGCAGCTCACTGAATTTACCCAGAGCTCAGGAAAACATCACTTATGCTCAGCTCCTGTCAGTGCAGCACAAATGCACCTGTAAGAGGTGATTCTCTGCCCTGCATCAGGTTGATTGAGGCAATTTTTTTGTTGCTGTGATGACAAAAATGGAGGCAAAATCTATTGCAGTGGTTTATGCACTTTTGTGTTGTCCTGATAGCTCTGTGACAGCGTTCTGTGTGAGATTCTATACGGTGTGGATAATAAGACAAATTAGGTATTCCAGCTGCAAAAACACAGTGTGCAGGGAATGATGTGCAGTTCAGCTGCAAAAATACAGCATTTTTGTGACATTATGTTCAACCCTCTTCCCCCGAGACATCTCCTTCCAGGTCAGTGTGGACAAGGCAGCCACTGCCAGCACGATGGAGTCCATTTGCTTGGCAAGCAGGAAATTTGCCTTTCTGCCAGTTTTGTGCTTCTAGCAAGTATCAAAGTCAAATGAAGAAAATTGGACTGTCAAAAATCTCTGTTAGCAGAGATAAACGCAGTTTGATGGGGGTAGGGAGGATTTTGTTAGAGAGAGAGTAAAAATATATATTTTTTGAACATATTTAGTTTCCATTGAAGAGGCAATTTCACAGCCTAGAAGATTTCAATAAGGGTCTTTCCATTTGTGTCCCTTTCAAGTTAAAGTTTCTCTTGTATTTGGCTTTATTTATTTCCATAATTGTCATCACCATCTCCACCTTTCATCCTGTTAGATTCACTGAATGGTCCCTGTCAGAGAACTTCATTGATCCAACCATAATTTTTCAGGTGTGTGTGTATATAAAACTGTGCATTACACACTTGCACCTTTTAGGGGTGAGCAGCAACTCAAAATTCCTGTGGGAACCACCTCTTGGATTTCCTTTTCTTATCCTGTTAGCATATGTGGCTGGATGCTTTAACAGCTGTTCAAAAATGGGAGCTCATAAATGACAGGAAAATCCATGAATTGCCTAAATTCTGTGTTCAGTCAAGGTTTATGGTATTTTAAATTCTTCTTTAATAATTATAAAAACAGCTTTAAGGATGCACACTCAGAAAGTCTCAGCTGGTAGGATTAGGGGGGAAAAGTCCTTTTGCAGCAAATCTACTGAAAGAAACTGAGATTTTCTGTAGTTTTCCTTAATCCAATATATCCTGTATTCCATTCAAAGCATCACTTCACAGTGTGACTCTCAGCTAGTGTGCATAATTCATTTACTAATACAAATTGAATGGCCCAGGAAATAGCTCTTCTTTATGAAAAAAAAAAAAATTAAAAAAGAAGAAAGGAAGAAAAAACCCTCTTGTAGGAAAATTAAAATTTCTTTGCTGAACAGTGAAATTCAGAGCTTTGTACTTTCTGTACTTGGTTTTTCAACATGCACATCAGCCTGCTGCAGACCCCTTAGTGGTATTTTATAGCCTAAGGCTGAGGTGATTAGGGAAAATCCCAAACTGGACCAGCTGCAAAGTGGATTTGCTAACAGGTGCCTCCAGAGCCGATTTTGGTTGTGGACCACATGCCAGTGGGACAGGCAGAGTGCAGAAGGCTGTGCTCCATTCAGAAATTCAGATTTTTGAGAGTCGCAGATCACAGTGATTTGATCCTGAGACTTGGAGGGATGAGGGAAGTTGGTGTATCTGCCCGCTGTAAACATTGAGGCAAAACCCATGTTTTAAAGAGGTTGAAAAATGGTGTGAATTGTGCCATCCTTAATGCTGGATGTGGCAGCTTGATGCAGCATCGATGAGATTGATGTTTGGTTTTTTTTGTTTTGTTTTGTTTTGTTTTCATTCCCCCCCCCTTACAGTGGGTCTGTTGCAGCTGCAATAGTTAATGAAGTGCTGGAAATGGAGTTGTTATCCAGCACAGGGGGAAAAGCCTTGCCTCTGCTGGCTCCCCACAGGCTGCAGGGAGGACTTGGCCGTGAGCTCAGGCAGCAGAGCCTGATGAGCAGAGCTGGGGAGTTTGACAAACAAACATCTGGGCAGCTGCATCCCACCCAGGCTCGGGATGGGAGGATGAACTGCGAGGTGTGGCTGGAGCTCTCCTGAGCTCCTGCCTTTCCTCTGCAGCAAGTGGGGCTGCAAGAATTCTCCTGCAGGCAAAAAAAAAAAAAAAAAAAGACTTTCAGTTTAGGATAAAGCCCCTTGTTTTGCGTTTGTCAGCCGAGGTGTTGACGTTTGTCTTCTTTTGGTTTATTTCACGTAAGGCTCAGCCACAGACATTCTCACAAATAAACAGACATGTAAGACTTTTGCTAGCATATTTACTTTGCCAGTGTGAAACTAATGAGTGACATATTTCTTTAGCAGCTGCCTTGGTTGTGCAGCCCCTTCCTGCAAAGATCATGCCCTGAGAATGAGGAAAAAAAAAAAAAAGAAAGAGTTCAAAACCTGGTAGAATGATAGCAAACATATAAGTATAACTGAACAATTAATTGAAATAATAAATTACTCACTTCAGCAAGACCCTGAGTGAATCCCAATCCTGGACTTCCTGTGCTATGTGAAGAGCCCTGATGGTGTTTATTTAAATGGGAAACATTCTCTGCAAGGAAATGGGTAAATAGGGACCTCAGAAGTTCAAAGCTAAGGTTCTGCAGAAGAAATACCAAAGCTCAGGGTCATGCTCTTAATTTGTGTACACCATTGGTCACAATTAATATCAATCAAAGATCTGTCTCCCAGTGCTTGTTCTCATTATTTGGTCTTATTGAGCTTGCAAAAATTGATCTTGTTTGATTTTAGCCTATAGGAGCTTCTGTCTCTTCAACCTTTTGTGACCAATGAAGGTAAATCAGATTTGCCTGATTTGGACAGTGGCTGGCTGGTTTTGGTTCTAGCAAGTATCAAAGTCAAATGAAGAAAATCGGACTGTCAAATTGACTTGAATCAAAAAAAAGGAGATGGATGTATCTAAGCATAGAAGAAATTATCAAAGCAGTTAAAGATACACACATTTAATACTGCCTGTCTCATGTTCTGGAAGGCTCTGGAGAAACAATTACCCAGAGACATTTTCTGGCTGCAGCAATCAGTGCAGGTCAACCCTTTTATTTGCCAATACCTTCTGCATTGTTTATGTGAGTTAAGTAACAATAATTTTCTTCAGCATGGAGGTTTCCAGCATGTGTGAGACAATTTTTGCCAAATAGATGAAAGAAGAAGACATCTTCAAAATGTGCAAGTGAGGCACAACATCACATTTACAGCAGGGACAGCTTGTCAATAGAATTGTTCCTCTCCCAGCAGTGTCTGCAGACAAGAAAATCCCAAAGAAGTATCAGAGGTGCCTAAAATAACGATCAAGTTATTTTCAAGTTCTTTTCTAAGGAGGTATCTCCTTCTGCCATGGCCTGACAATAAAGCTGTCAGAGATTTGAGCAGGCACTTGGACCCAGAGCAGAGTGCATCAGATCTGAGTGTTTGCATAAGTCAGACCCAGGAGTTGTAGCACAAATGTCTCTGAGAACACTACAGCTGAGGTGGTCTGCTCTGTTCATCACAGACTGAGTGGTGGAGGAAGTACTAAACCCAGTGATAAATTCAACTTTCTACTGAAATTTCCAACTTGATCATTGCTTGGACCACCCACTGTAGGATACCTGGACCCCACAACACACTGGGATATCTCTAGAGCTGCTGTGGAAGGGTGTGACATGGTCTGTGCTTAAGGGCCATCCATTAAAATCCTTGGCTTTAACTCTGCAACAGCGTGGATAACTTCAGAGGGCATTGCATTATTAATTTATTTCTGTTAGGAGTGGGGAGAGCCCAGGAAGACCCCTTAGACCTGTGAGTGCAACTCAGTTTCTCTCCTGTCAGTTCACGCTTGGTACCTCTCTTTCAAAATCATGTAATTCCAGAATGTAGCAGCAAGCAGTCTGGGTAGGTGTGGGGGTTTTATTCTGGGGGAAGTGTGTGTGTGTGTGTGTGGTTTTTGTTGTTGTTCTTTTATAGGGCTGTTTGTTTTTTTTTTATTTCTTGTTTTGTTGTTTGGGGTTTTTTTTTTCTCTGTTTTTAACAGGAGAGATATTTTTCATCCTCTGTTTGTGGAAGTGTCTGGGGAAATAGACCACCACACAGAGATGGTAAAATGGCTTCAGTTTAGTGATAATTCAGCACCAGATTCTGGCTGTTTGTAACAATTCCCAAGGAGTTTTCAGTCCTACTTTTCCCTGGTTTAAATCCAGCCCCTGTTAACCACGTCCATGGGATGACATCGGTGCCCATCAGGAAGTTGCATAACCTGCACTGGTTTTACAGTGCATGTCTAAAGTTCCTGGTTAGGTATTGTTTGACAGGACAAAATATGCATTAAAAATAAAAAAGAGGGAGGCAAAAACCTGTGAAAAAATAATTTGCTGCTTACACCAGCATGAAAGTTACTCACAGGCACCACTGGTGCACTTTTGCACTGCTGAGATGATTTTAGCCCTTGACAAACTTAGAGCCTTGAAAGGGACACAGCAAATGTTAACCATAAAAGTGCCTCCAGGGCATTGATTTTAAACACCTCAGCTTCACTTTGGTTTTCCATTTTTAGGCAGGAAGTTTGTCAGAAAGGAAAAATAGACACTGCAGGAAAGGAGAGGCCACTGGTAGTTTCCAAGTCAGCATTTACGTGACTCAGGTTCATTTGGAGGAGAATAATTTATGGTGGTGTGAATAAATAATAGCTGTGAGTTCTAACTGTCCAAACATGATGCATAATACCCTGGGAAGGCTTCCTTTGCTGTGTGCTAATGACTGATTGTTGGCTTTTATATTATGAGTGACTGTGGTGAGTAAATAATTGGAAAATATCTGACGTGCTCAGCTTTGCTTAAGCAGCACTTGTCAAACTGCATCTTCAAGCCAGCTGAGACATGAGTTCAGCTCACTGCTGCAATCACTGTGGTCTCTTTGCCTGCATTTGTTAGCAACCATGCAAGATCAGCTGCTGAGCTTAAAATATCAATGGTTTGGTGTGTGGTTTGCTTTGCACGAAATTGCTGTTGTATCAGCATTCCTCCTTGTGGGTGAAAATTTATTGAGTCATCAGGTAAGTGACCATCTCATCTGAGGAGATAATCTGTCAACTAATCCTAAAAGCAACACAAAAATATATTCTCTCATGTGTGCATTTTGTGTGTGGAGGAGCATTTTCAAGCTGTTGTTAATCTCACCGTGTTGGCTGCTCCTCTATCAGCATCCACAGCGGGAAACGCTTCCTTTTTTTCTTATTGCAGCTTTACTGAAATGGCTCTTTTTCCATTATTTTTTTTTTAAATCATCAAAGAGAAGAGTGTTGCATGCTTTTCTCCCTGCCTGACACTGCTTGACAGAGAACCTTGAAACTTTGTCATGAAAGGAAACTATCTAAAATGTTGCTTTGATTTTCAGTTGCATCTCTTTGTTGTTCCTATTGAAACAACCTTTTGAAAGGCAAGGATTTTTTTCTCTCTTGCAGAGGAAATAAAATTTTTGGGTAACAAGATAACTGGATGATTCCAGTGGCAACACATTCATGGAATTTCTCCTTGGCTGTCCTCCTTGTAGTATCCAGGCTCTGAGGTTCTATTGGAGATGTGTAGGAAGGAAGTCTTGGCCTTCTTAATCTCAGCTTCTGACAAGGACACAATTGCTTTCCATGTCACAAATGAGATTTAGGTTTTTTCATGTCTTCCAGCCCTCTGAGAGTGCAGGTTTGGGTTTTTAATTGCTTGATGTGAACGACAGTTCTTAATTGGATTAGGAACATAAAGGCAGGAGGATACCAAAACCTCATCCATGCATTGTGATGGCCGTGGGTCACCACGGGTTTGAAGCCAGTCTTAGGGTGGTGACATGGATTTCAAAGCTTTCATCTCTTATTTAGAGTTCATTGAGCCTGCCAGTTCCACTGCTCAGCAGTCATCTTAGTCAAATCAGCTCTTCTGGCCTTTTTTTTTCCCTCTTTTTCTCTCTTTTGCGTGTATTCATGGCAAGATAAACCTGCCCAGTGAATGATAGAGTGAAACTACCCCACTGATAGTGAATATCAGTGGCTGTACCACTAAACATGGTTTTATCTGCTTTAATTTCTCAAAAAATATCTGTATTATTTTTAACAGGTTTTGTACTGGGGGAAGGTTGTTCCCTGCCTGCATTTGTGCTCAGTTCTGTTTACTTTGGATCCAGTGCACTCATCTGAATTTAGCATTCAGTGAGCAATTCTCTGTGGCAGTCATATGCATAACTTCTCACCATCTGGCATCACTATGGCTACTACTGGCCCAGTGCAGTTGCCATGGTAGTCAATGGAAAATTCTGAGGGTGACTTCACAAATCCAACACAGGAAAGAAAACCTGTTAATCCAGAAAAGAGCTCAGCACTGAGGCATACTCTTATCTTTCTCCTTTACCCTATTTTTGTTGTGTGGAAAGTGTAATCCCCACCTGACACGTGGGGACCACTGTGTCCAGATTCATCCAGTATTTCTAAAGGGGTGGAGGATTATAAAAACTGGTCCAAGAATTCTAAAAATAGGTCTTCCAAGCACCGGGTGAGCAGCCTAACTCTGGTGCCATCCTTGAGAAAGCAGCTGTGTCATGAAAGCATAAAGGTGGGGGGGGAAATCAGCTATCACAGCATCACATTCACAGATCTGGAAACAGATCTTTGCTGTTTCCAAGAAAAAAAAAGAAGAAGAAAAAAATCCCTCTAAATCCTTCTATGGATTAAGTTTGTTTTAACAAAGGTATGAGTGTGTTTGGCATCTGATTAATGCAAGTCCTCCATTGTTGCTCTGGCTTATTCAGGAATCAGAGAATTAAAAGGTTACATTGAACAAGGTTCTTCAATTAGTTGAATGATTGTAATCAAGGGCAGGATTTGGCCTGGTATCTTGGTTTTATTGATGTCATCTACTTCACACGTCTCTAGTACAATGGAAATACAAGAGTAGTTTCAGTCCCTGTGACCCTTTTGAGTGAGACCAGAACCTCACTAGGAAAAAGAGAGCTACAATATTTCAGAGTTATTTTCGTGCAGACTTCTTACTATTATCTTTTTCTCCTCTCTTCAGTGTATTCTTTTTCTATGTATTGTAAACCACTTTCCCTCCTCTGGAGAGATTTTCCCTATCCCATGCCCTCTCTACTCCCAGCTTCCTTGACCCTCTTTTTACCTTTCTTTTCACACGATACACAATTTGGGTTGTTTTCAAACAAACGTGAACTTTTGCTTTGTTCTGATTTTATTTGTGGCCTGAAAAACAAAGCACATTAACTTGAAACAGACACTGAATTGCCTATGGGGGTGACTTGCAAAGTACTGATGCTTGGAAAGCTCCCAAAAGAAAACAAAGCCCAGCAGTCTTGCCTTGTTTGTAGAGCTGATGGAGATCATTGACTCCTAAACCTTTGCCATCTCCTTCCAACCAGCCCCCTAAAATAACAAATACATGGGTTATGTCAAACAGTTATGGTCTTCTGAACCCTGAGCCAGACATGAGAGTGACATGGAGGCTGTTCCTGCTCATAAACATGAGTAGCTCATGCTGGGGGCAGCTCTGTCACGCTCAGCCAGGCTGAGCTGTTTGCTCCCACCGGGAATCTGGCCTGATGTCCCAGGGAGAGCAATCCAAGGGATGGATGCAGAACACAAAGCTCCCTGCACATGGCTCCACAGGGTTTTGGGTTGTGGCATCCCCATGATGTGCTCGGTGCTCTGCAAGCACAGAAGTCGGTGCTGGATGCCCCAAATCTAACTTAGAAAGCCAAGCTGACAGGGAATGTTCCAGGCAGGGAAACCCAAAACCAAACCAAAGTGGGATTTTGTGGCTGTGGTCTGCCCATACCTCAGTGGCTCAGGGCATGTGGGATGTGAATCAGCTTGTGGGGCAAATGCAGGCCAGTCATGATGCATCAGCATTCATTCAGCTGAGTTAAATATTTTTCTGTGCCTGTGTCAAAATAAGAGAATTAACACAGGCAGATGCTGTAGTGTGTGTTATTTAAGATAGCTTGGAATAAAGCAACTGCTCGCTCAAAATTAAAAATTTGATGGCAAAATTTCACTTCATTGCTAAAGAAGTTTAGCATTTTGCACATATCATAGAAAAGTGTCATTCTTTATTGGTGTCATGCTGTTCATGTAGTTCCAAAGCTTAAACAAGAGAAACTTTGCAGCCTTAAGGGTGAACCCCAGCTAGAACTTGCACACAGAAACAGAGAAGGAAGAGGACACCTCTAAACACAACTTACTGTTTAAAGGCACAAAGGTAGGAGTTATTCTCCTGCTCAGATGGGAACAAAAAATGGGCTGCTATTAAGAAATGACATTTGTTTCTGCTTCTGCTTTGGAAACAACAGTAGTGTTTGCAAAAATGCAGAGCTTCTGCCTTTGCGGTGTCTCCCAAAGCAAAAAAAAAAAAAAAAAAAAAAAAAAAAAAAAAAAAAAAAAAAAAAAAAATAATAGGAAGAGTGATAGTATGGATTCTTGCTGCTTTCAGTAGGATTTGCCACAGGCTAAATGTGTGTTTGCTTCCTAAGCTTAGTTGCCTCACCTTGACCCATGAGAATGATTCCTGCTTATCACAGAGCTCTGCAGCCAGAGTGTGCTGTGCCCCCAGTGCTGAGCCCTCAAATGGCAAAGGTTCCCCTGCAAAGACTGCCATGTGTTTGAAGGGCTGCATGCCAGACTTGCAGGGCACATTAATGTCATCAGTCCTATGAATTAATGGGGATATTGATCACAGAATACTTTTCTTATTGATTCCCCCCCTCATATTTTCCTAAGATATGTTTCATCTTTTTGCTTGGCTTTTCTTATCCTGTCTTTCCCCATTCCTTTTACTTTCCTGTGTTTTGGACATGATAAGTTCAGCTATATAAACACCCATCCAACAAAACCAGCATGTGATAGGCATACTAAAAGAAGAATTGGGTTATTATCTCTCACTCTTTGTACACAATGGATGACTTTGGTAAGGAGTGGGGTGCTGAAAACCTCATTTCTCTCTCTCATGGCTCTCTGGAGTGACTCCAGAGCAGGCAATGGAGTCACCCTCCTGTAAACACTGATGGGAGACACCAGCCCTGAGAATTTCCTCTCACAGCACTCTCTCTTCCACTGCATTATGCAAATATATCACTTGTGTTCACTGCTCTCAGCATTTCTTTTTCAGGCCCCATTTAGGCAGAATTACTGAAGTCATCTAGGTAATAATGTGAAAGAAAATAGACTCATTCAATGACAGATTTTGAAATTACAATTGGCCCTTGAAAAAGTGGGTAAAGTCAGGGACAGGTAACAGATGGCGGTGGTGAATAATCTTTCAGCCTATTATTTTACCACATGGAGGTCTGAGCCACAGATTTTCATGCTGAAAATAAAGGAGAAATTAATCACTGTATGACAATGGTTAAATAGTGCAGTGATATTTGCCTCCATCCAAAAACCATATGCAAGAAAATAGGCTCCAAAACAAGTTAGGCTGTTTTTTTGTGGTGACAGACATCACATGACTTCAGAGGAAAAAGAGCTCCACCATCTAGTTTACACAGAGAAAATGAATTTTCTGGCTATGCTAAGGAGTCTGTGAAAGGAAACCTACATGCAAACACCCCATGGGCTCTAATAGGAAATGGTAGCTTCTCTGTGGAGTTGAACTGGGAATTACATCACATGCATAGGACTCTATAGGATGGTTAAAACCAGAAATTATTTCATTCTGTGTTATTTGACAGTCTCTTAGCTGGCCTTTCATTGCTGAAGGTAGAAGTGCAGGCCTTTATAAGTAAATTCTATTCAACTATAGTAAGCTTCTACAAATATATGTATTATATGCTTATTACACTTTATAAGGTTTTTCTACAAAAGAAACACACAAAGAGCACTTTTGTCTTTTCTGTTTGTCTATAGATGCCTCCTTAAAATGCTATCAAGGTGAGATCATTTTTCCACTGGTCATCCAGACTAAGGTACTGAAATTCCAGTTAACTTTCCTGCTACCTTCACTGCTGTTAACTGTGGTGAGGAGAAGGACCAGCTCCAACACACTCCTGTCTCTCTCTGACTATCAGAATGTCTTCCAGAACCCACTTTAGACAAAGAAGACTTGATGTTACAAACAGATGTTGGGAAATACAGGTTTATGACTAGAGAGAAGGTGGAATACAGCTTGAGCCTGCAGCAAATCCCCTGCCCGTGCATTGGCATGCAGAGAAAAACTCTGAGAGGAGGTCAGGACTTGGTCCAGTGCACTATAAATATAAATAACTTTCATTAGTGGTTTTTGGAGGTGCATGCCTATGTATGGGAGTAGGAGCACTAAGAAAGTTGGAGGTCAAAGGAAACCATGGAATTTTGAGAGGCTAAAGGAAAGCAGAGGTGAAAGCTGCATCTCTGAAAAACAGTTTCCCTTTGTAGCTCTGATTCCATTTGTGCAGAAAGGGCCTTTTCCTCTGTGTGTGTGTGTAGCAGGAAATAAATATGCACAATTTGGTGATGTATTTCACACATGAAGTGCTGACAGAATTATTGGAAGTATCTATCACAATTTACTGTGCTGCACCATGCCTTAGTGAACAAGTCCCCTAGAACTTCTTCTGTGTCTCTACATTCAAAGAATAAAAATCACCACTAAAAAAGAAAAGAAATAGTCAATCCTTATAAAATTGTTCCTCACATTAGCCTGATGTTGTGGTTAGTGGTGCAAACAATCCTGGTTATACCTTCTTTTCATTTAGCTTCCTTTTAACACTGACCCCAGTGTAACCCAGGGTGTTTGATCAGATTTTTTGTTACTAATGAAGCTGTAGAGCAGCCTCTGACACTGTCTTTCAAACCAAGGGGAGCAAGTGACTTGAACCTTAAAATTACTTCAATTTAAATAGTTTGTAGCAGAAATCCTAAGATTAATTTGAAGAGTTTTTAGTGTTTCTTTTGATTTTTTCTGGCATCCTCCAGATTCATGTTTTCCTCATTTGTCATTTCTTGAACTTCTCTGTTACCTCTAGTCCTTTTCAAACATCAGTAGAAATGTAACCCTGTGAATTCAGGTAGTGAGGTAAGTATTTAGTATATTTTAATGCTAGAGAAGCCCCAGTCTTGACAGAGAAACATAAAATACAAGCTTTAGTTTCAATAAAAATTGTAGCTACAAGACATCATCTTTTCAGTAGTCATCAATCAGATTTTATGGACAGACAGTTAACTGCTTCAGTGAAAACAGAGAGTCTGATCTGCTCATCACACTGGTGATGTCTTTCCCAGTGGAACACTCACAAGGTAATGTGAATAATTTCCTAGGATTTTTTGAAGGGCTTGATTGTACAAACTTGAGAAAGTGTCCGCACCAAACCTTCCCCCTGGTTCCTAGAGGGCAGGAAGGAAGGAAGGAATGTGTTCCCTCAACAGAAGAGCCACATTTTGCTCACATTTCAGTCTGAGCCTGCCTATTGTGTTGGTGAAACACACTGAGGAGGCAAAAGCTGAAATTAGAGTTTATCATCCAGCCAGACTGATTCATGGTTTATCTGTAGCTAATTGCTTACTACTTAACCTACTTTTAGCTGCATCCCCATATGCAGCCTTTTTCAGTCTTTAAATGCCCTCAAGTCAGTTGAGGAATATTAATTTTCTCCTCAGCCCAGAAGGGTTCCCAAATGTTGGGTCAGCTGTTAAGAAAGGGAAAATTGTCATTAGCACCAGGCAGCTTGCTTTTCTTCCATTTGATCAGACAACAAATGAGTTAATCAGAACTAAAGACTTCCTACAAGCAGACAGTTCCATGTTTGAGGAGAGTCCACACTGTCCAACTCAAAGCACACCTTTTGTGAGGCATCATTTGCCATTATTTTGTATAATTTATCCAGTAGCAGCCCCTGGATGAATTAACTTATACTCTGCTTTAACTGGTACTGTCAGAGCGTGTCGTTCAAACAGGAACACACAGCCCCTGTGTTATTTAAGTAAGGAAAGTTTATTACTTCACATTTATAGAGCCTTGGTTCTCCTGTGCCTTATAATCACAGAGCTCCTTTACTAGCACCACCAGGAAATGAACTCACATCCATTTCTTCTAAAGAAATTCAGACTTACAGATTGAACATGAAATCACAGCTTCTGCAGCTCTATGAGAATATATTGTGACTTTCATCCTGTTGCTCTACAGTGTATTTTAAAGCTGTTCTGGACAGTTTGACAGCTTTTAGAAACCAGTGCATCACTCTGAAAGCCAAATGAGCTTCACTTGTTCACAGAGTGCACTGAGGACTTGGCCTCTTCCAATTCCTGCAGAGCAAGAAATTCAATGTGCTCCATGATTTTGGAGCTGCCTAAGGTGGCAAATGTGTGTTCCTGAGGTTCTCAGTCCATTTGAAGCTCTCAAGTCCTGAATCAAAAATAGATAAAGGAGATTAATGAGCCAGGTTGTGTTTATTATTATCATGGCCAAAGTAGAATAATCACATTGCCAATATTGGATGGACCATAGTGACATTTAGAGGACAGGCCCTCACAGGTGACTTGGTTGCTCTCTAAAGAATCTCTGTGCTTGGAAACTCAGGTTTTCCTTCTCCAGTGTTTCAGGAAGTCTGCTTCCCATCAGTGAGGCACCTCCATCTTGATGGAGTCCCTTGATTGCAGCTCTCTGGGAAACTTTGCTTAGTTAAAAGTTCAAATACCTCTTAAGAATTTGACCTGGGCAGGCAATATGCAAATTTTTCTCTCATGGGGGCAAAGGTTTAAGGAGTATTTGCTTGCCTGCATCCTCCTCCTCAGTTATTGTGCATGGGTACAATCAGCATTTGTTTCTAATGAGGCTGGAGCTGGGCTGGAGAGAGGAATCCTGCTGGGTGCAAAGCCCAGCATCAGCACTCCCACCGAGCCCTGGAGCTGCCTTTGCACATCTCCACCCTCCAAAGAGTGTGTTTTAAAAGCCCCCAGTCCTTCAGGGGTTCTGAAGCCAGGCAGTGTGAAAAGGAAAGATGAATTTTCTAAGCACAGGGATTGCCCTCGGAGGAGCAGGAGGGGCAGCTCCACAGTGCTGTGTGCAGCTACTCCAGTAAATCAGAGTAGCTTCCAAGGGTTTCCAGCTGTGTTACAGCCCTGCTGCTGCTGCTCCTGCAATGCAACCACAGGGAAAAGCAGCAACTCACACCAGGGCTGTGATCCTGTAAATGCTGCAGCTCAGAATACACCTAGGTGGAAGCACTTTTTGAGGGAGAGAACTTTGGTTTCTACATCAGTAACCAAAATCTCCAACTCTCTCTGGGCTGGCTTCACCTGATGTAGAGGATGGGAAGAATGAAGGTTTCACTGCAGGGTGGTCTGGCTTCTAAGAAGAAATTCTGGCTGGCCACACAGCTCTGGCTCTCATCCACACATTGTGTCACATTGCCACAGCTGAGTGGCTTCATGAATTTCACAGTATGGACTGAAATCTGCTTTTCACCTGAGTTTTTGTTGGATAAGAATTTTTGCCCCCCATGGACTTGGAAATACGTGAATTTTATGAACTGTGAGTGTGGGTGGGCAAATTCAAGAACTGAAGCATTTATTAATTTTAGGTTTACTTTTTAGCATATCTTAGGCATTTTGAGGCTGGACATACAGCTGAGGGTTTTTAAAGTGCTTTGAGGTGATGGTGGCACATCTTTGGAACTTTTGATACCTCACTGAGGAAAAAGCAAGACATGATCGTGCCCTTTGCATGTGTGCTTTGTTATCTGGAGACATACTGTGGAAGTGAAAGGGATTGCTTCTGCTAAACAGGAGGTGTTCTGGCCTCTGGGTTTGGGAGAGGGTTTCTAAACTCAAATTTCCTTTCTGTCAGCTCATGTAACCATAATTACCAGGCACTGGTCCCTCTTATCCCAGTTCCCTGTCTGACATCTGTGCAGAACTCTGAAATCCCAAACATATTGGTGTGACTACTCTGGTTGTGGGAATTTTTTTTTCTTTTTTTTTTTTTTTTTTAATTTGAGGGATTTATTTCTCCTTTTCTGATCAGGTGCACAGCACACTCCTGGTTCCCACACCAGAGAGGAAGCAGCTTCTTGCTGTACGCTCTCCTGGGCAGTAATTACAATTTCTCAGGAACGAAGTTGAGTTTGTAATTCAACATTTCCCCATAGCACAATTGTGTAGCACCTATACAAATATTTGTTAAATGCTTGGGGAAAAAAAACCTCCAACATTATAGCAGAAGTCAGAATAGGTGTAAGGTTGTCACAGAACAAAACCTTTTATTTCCCTGCCCTTGAATCTTGTACAGCATACATTAAAATTGTCATAATACTTCCACTGACTTCTGTAAGAATAATCTCTAAATATTTGTAGCTCCTGGTGGATTCTAGATTGATGTCCCTTCATCTATTTATATATTCAGTTGGCATTGTAGAGGCACAACAAAGCTGTCATCCTTGCCCAGGTATGAATCTTAAGGAGCAGCAGCTGAGCATCAGCAGGGACCCCAATTCCTGTGCTCCTCCAGTCCTGGAGGATTACAAGTCTGATAAAGGAATGAAAGTAATTTTTTTCTGATTAACTTTGTGCTCAATCTTCTTCTGGTGTCAGCCTAGTACAGGTTATACCATCTTTTATTCTGTGTCAAACAGTCACAGAGCAGAGGATAACATGACAGATAAAGCCGTGGTGGCTACCACTTTCTGGTCTTTTTTTAAGTTCTTAAGGATGAGCATTTAGAGCAGAACAAAAGTTGTGAGATCTGGAGGTTGCCACCCAGGATTTCTTGTGATTATTAAATAGTTTTAGTATTATGCAAGTCCACAGCAAAAGAGATAGAAAATGGGAATGTAGAGCAAGCAACTATGACTTTTCCCACATTTTTATTTTAATTTCATGTGGAAGGAAAAAAGGCCAGGATAAAAATTATTTTAGGAAATTAATTTTTTTATTGAATATTTATAGCCTGCTGGTGAGAAATGCTGGGATTACTAAAATATGTGTTTCTCTCATGTGGAAACAAGGCCATCAGATGTCTGTCCCCTTCACAAAGAAATGCAATTGAAGTGACTGTCAAAGTATTTACATAGTGATGGCTCTTATTTAAGCTGTCACCCTTAACACCCTGCAGCAGTATCCCCCTCTGCCTGCATCGTGGTGCCCCCAAACAAGCAGAGGTGTAGACTCAAAAAAGATTTTAAAGATTTTTAAAAAAGCAAACTTTCATATGAGGGCTGTGGAATTTTTGCCTATGTTTGGGTTGGACTGTATGAACTGTTTGAAACGTTGCATTTTGGTGAGTGATGTTTCAATATAATCTATTTGAGCGGGGGAAAAAAATCCCTCAGTGTTTTTTTTGGTATTGTTTGTTTGTTTGCTTGTTTGTTTTTTTCTTTTGAGCATCTACTCCTTTGTGTGACATTTTTATTTTTTAAGAGGGTCTCCTTTCTATTTTCCCCATATGGAGTGGGAGGCCACGTTAGCTGTCCAGATGAAGTGATTAAATTGTTTTATCTCATCGTGTAGAATGACAAGGGGCTCAAGAGCAATGAATTCATGATCACAAAGTCATAGAATGGCTTTGGTTGGAAGGGACCTTAAAGGCCATCCAGTCTGCCATGGTCAGACACCTTCCACTATCCCAGGTTGCTCCAAGCCCCAGTGTCCAACCTGGCCTTGGACACTGCCAGGGATCCAGGGGCAGCCACAGCTGCTCTGTGCCAGGGCCTCACCACCCTCACAGACAAGAATTTCTTCCTAAAATCCAAACTAAACCCATTTTCTTTCCATTTGAAGCCATTCCCCTTGTCCTGGCACTATGTGATCCTTTCTCTGGTTGACTTCTGAACCAAAGGTTGTCCACGGGGTTCCAAGTAAAACAAAAACTGAGATTCATTTGGGCTTTTTACAATGCAGCTGCAACTTTATGCTTTTGTGTCCAAAGAGGCCTCAAAGGTAATGGCATGTGAAATTGTTCCTCTGCAGCACTTTGGGTCCATGAGGGATGAAGCCACGATCCTTTATCTGTGTCTGCACACACAGAGCTTGCAGCAAGAAGGAGAAATTAGATTTAGAAAGCTAAGTTTTGGTTAACCTTAACTGGGAAAAAAAAAAAAAAAGTAGCTAAAAATATCATTCTCAAGTGCTCAAAAAATTAGTCATGAAAAGTTTGGAAATCAAAGCCAAATGAGAAGTCTTAATGAAATAAAAAGAAGGGCTCTCAATTTGAATTCCAGTGCTAAGCTATTAAGCAGCACATTTCCAAGTATTGCAACAACCCTGAGGGTGATATGGCAAATATATATTTTACTGTGCTCTGATAGTAATTTTATTTCTGCAAAAGAGATTTGTTCCAGGTTATCTGTTGAAATCCAGCCAGGTCTTTGGTGGAAAAACCCTGCCTTTTGTCTGTGTTTCACTTCTGCATCATCAGACTGTTTCCATATAAAAATGTGACTGGAATTTGCAGGTATGTCAGTTATTGGTGATTTCACACCTGCTGAGAAGCCAGACCTTTGACAGCTATAAACAGATGCCTCTGTAACACATTTGGTTCTGCTCAGAAAGTGGAAATGTTGTTTTAGTCTCTATTAAAATAATAATAGTGGAACCATAGCTTTACCCTGAGCAGTAAAACTTATGCATTCACAATTAGGAAAAAACCTCTTCATGATAAAACTGTTCATATATTCATTCAGAAGAAATATTTTTTGCTTAAAGTAATTTTTAACTACACTTTATCTGGTGCAGATATTGAGCAGAAGCAAAGTTGGACTGAGGATGTTAAATCTGTGATTACTCATCAAGCATGAACTTCACCTGGAGTTTCAGGGCCAAATCCAGTGGGTCTGCAGGAAAATATTGCATTACCTGAGAAATATTGTTTTTCCATCCTCTAGGTGTGAAAAAAGAGGCCAGATATTCCATATAAAAATTCCCTGGTTAGAAAATTTTAGCTTCTGAAAATTGTTGTGCTGTAGCAATCCAGAATAGACACACAGATGAGCTTCCAAATTGAAAATGACCCTGACATAGCCCATGAGGCCTCAGTTAACTGCAGTCTTAATTAAAGCTTGACTGTGGGCAGAAAAATGAAACAATAAAGTTCTTAAAAAATGCTTAGAGGTTGTTACAGTGGTTAGTAATGCTTTGCAATAATGCATGTGCCTTTTCAGTAATAAATGGATTGCATAAATGATAGATGTAGAAGCTCCCATAACCCAATGAGTTCATTATGGAATTAGATCTTTAACTCACGTGCAAGACTAATGCTAGAGGAAGAATGTTCATGCTGAAGCTGGTTGAATAGAATGGTAGCTTAAAAAGCTTTAGAAGACATCAAAAAATCTTTAAAAATCAAGTTACACAGGTAACAAGACCAGAATGTGCAGAGAAATCTAAGTTTTGATTTATTTATTTTTAATTAGTGAGTGCTCTATGTAGTGCAGTGAAACAAACCATGTTTGCCAGTGTTTCCCCACTTAATGTACTTTGTGAGAAAAGTCCACGTCCTGAAACATTTAAATCTAATTGCCTCTGACATGCCTATGTCTATTTTTATATTTTTTAATTCTATTTTATGTATTTCTCTTCTTGGCATACAGTTCTTCCTTGATCTCTGATCTCCCTCACTTTCATGTGACCTTTCTTTCTGTTTTCAGCTTCCTTTTCCTTTCACCAGTGGGGATTTCAATAGGGGGGCACTAAAACCTGCACAGCCTCCTTTGCTGGGATGTTATGCTGTGCTGTCATTTTGAGGATGCCACGTTTTGATCAGGAACCTGAGAGCTGGAAGAAAAAGCCGGATCTGGAGGAAAAAGCCAGATCCTCTGCTCTCTGCTGCACAGGTGTCTGCACACCTTCAGGCTGGGGTTCTCTTCCCACCCTGAGCAAAACCTGCAGCAGCTTCCCCTCTCCTCCTCTCTCTGTGCTGGGAGAGCTTTTGGTTGTGAGCTGGATTCACACTTCACGTGAGCGTGGAGATTAATTAAGTGAGGGATGGATACCCAAGACATTCATAATTAACGCCTTAAGTGAGTCGTAAACCAGGACTCCAAAGATGAAAGCTCCCTGCTTGACTGATTCACTGAATCACACATTCCCTCTTGACCACTGTTTGAAGGGTCTGCACAGCCTTTGCCAGCTCCGTGCACGTGCTTTGAGAATTATTCACCTCAGAGCTTCCTGCACTATCAACAGCTCAGTATTTTTCCAGGGAATGTTAAATCCTTTCAACCTGCGTGGCTTCGTAAGACCTGGTTAAACCTTTTAGACCTGCTAGTGGATATTTTTCATATTGAAGGACTTCATCTCATCCTTAAATCATGCATCCTTAAATCTTGTTCCCCACATATCTTGTTCCTCAGCTTTGCAGATGCTCCTATTTTCATCCTGGAAAACTGGGATGACTCTAAGGGGGAGTCTAAGGGGGAGCAAGTTACTTTGAACCTTATTTTCTGCTATAGGGTGGGCACACTTTTTCGTTTCACTGAAAAATCACTATAAAAAGTAAATAATTCTGGCATCTTTCAAGGGAGTTGTGTAGTTTTTCTTTTCAGAGAGAGTGTTTGGAGTCTAGTCCAACAGTCCTGAAGTCTTAAGAGAACCAGGGACAAGAAGAGAAGCCAGAATGGCTGAAAGCAAACTAAAGAGGTTATTTGAAGTATAAAAGACACCCTTCAATAAGTGGAGTCCAAATGGAGATTGCAGAAAAGATAATAAGCCTTCTGGCAAGCTAAATGTGAAGCAATAATAAAGCTGGCCAAAAATGATTTTGAGGAGGAAGAGTTCAAAATTTAACAATAAAACCTTTTTTTTTTTTTTTTTTTTTTTTGATACATCAAAAGCAGGAAGTTTGCCAGCAAGTTGATGGGGACAATATATTACTGACAAGTAGAAAGACCATTCTAGAAGGACAAGTCCATAACAGAAAAGCTGGAAAGTATCACAAGGGTGAATGCTGATTAAGGAGGGATTCCCTGTTGGAGCTGATTGCTGGGGATTGTCCTGAGGAGCTGCTGATCCTGGGGCAGCTTGATAGTAAAGTGGATTTGAATAAATCAACACAGCAAAAGGAGTAAGGGCCATTTTGTACTGGTGCAATTTGTGCAAAATCTCTAAAGAAACTGAAGGAGCAGTCACCTCTTATGGCCCCTTACCCCTTCAGTCAGCCTTGGTTTAAGAGATTTGTGATATTCTGTGTCTGACTCTGCTTTTCCAAAAGGCTTCAGGACAACCAGGCAATGACAAATGTGTGTCTGACTTTCATATTTCCAAAATGATCTAATATTCCTTTGTTACAGTCAAAAAAGCAACAAAAAAAAAAACCCAACCCAAGCCCATGCTTATTGCAGAGCAAAATGGCTCAAATTTCCAGCCTCAGTTCTTTTGCATGAATAATTGTTCCAAATCCAGTTGAAAGGTAATATTGGGGTTTTATCTTTGCTTGATTTTGACAGGAGACCACTTTCTGTTCCAGCTTGAAGTCCTACCAGCTCCTTCAGTCTGATTCAGATTCATGCACTGCCCAAATGGAGTGGAGAGGAAGAAACAATTCCACCTAAAAAATCAAACAGTGTCTGAGAGACATTTGGTGGTTCATATTTATGGGAGAAAAGCTGGTGTTCCCACTTCCATGTGTATCAGTGTGGCTGGTTTGAAGGGCTGGCCTCAGCTCTGTTCCCTGTCCCCAGTGCTCAGGGGGAAAATAAGGATTAAGTGATATTTTTGGTTAAGACATACAAGAGCCACCTGGTCCCTGCCTGATCACCAGCATAAGTCAGAACAGCCAGTTCATATCCAATTTCCTCTGGTCCCTCTGGAGCTCTGGAAAGCAAGGAAAAAGCCTAGAGCTCTGCACTTCATCTCTTTCCTTCAGCACTCCCATTCCTTGGTACAAAAGCTGCCATCTGCCTGGAGGACTGAAGTACATTTGAGCATAAAAATCCTTTTTGCCCATCTCATACCTGACTAAGCTTCTGCACAGAAAATTACTTCTTCTGGCTCTTTTTTTTGCCCTCCATTTTTACAGTCAGTGCCACAGACAGGCTGTACACAAACATTCCTAGGAGCTGTGAGCAGGTAATGTCTGTGTGGTAGGGCTGTGCTCAATAACAGCACAAAGCTCCCACTTCTGTGCAGTAAAACTCTTCCTGCCTGTGTGGTACAGGGCTGGGACATCTCGTGTGTGGAGATGAACCCCCAGTGCCTGTTGATATAAACCAGATGGGCTCATTCCATCCCAGTGCTTCTTAAGTACAGGGAATGTTGGTGGTGGTGGTGATGTGTGGGCTTGCTACTTTGAGTTTAGGTCAAGATTTAATTTTGCTTTCCAGTTTTCCTTCTGAAAAAACAGAGTGATTGTTCCTAGTTGGAAATCTTTGACCAACTTATCTGAACAAAAAGATGAGCTTTACCAAAATTGGGGAATTAGAACCCAGTTTAAGAGGATCTTAAACACTGACTTCTAATCCCTAAACACATCTCACTTTGTTTGTTTGCTTGTTTTATTTGAGGTTTTGTTTTGGTTTTCCTCTAGCCATGAATGGCACATGGAGACAGTAACTGTCAATGAGCATCTCCAGGTGGTTGTTGTATTTGTTGTACTTTGAGCTCCTGTTTTAGGTCCTCTTTACTGTCAGACACAAAAGTTTTTTGGGTGCTGTGGTGCTGGAATTGCCTGCAAAACCTTCAGCAATAAGCAAGCCTTTCAGAGACACTGGAACGTGTAACTGGAAAGAATCACCTGCTTACCTGAGAATGTCCTCAGAGTATATTGCTGATACTTTTTTGTGAAATATTTTGGGTTTGCCAAAAGAGAAAGTAAGTAGTTACTCTCTAATGTACTTCAAATATATGGATTTTTATTTATCATGATCATAGCTGTCTGCACTAATGACTTTTTTGCATTTATCTTTGTTTGCAATTCATAGGGTGAGGTTTTTTCCAATTTTATGAAACTTGCATAATTAGAAACTTCGTAATTTTTCAAACTGACACAGACCCATCTTAATTCCCTTTAATTCACAGACTGTGGAAGGGAGGATGAATTTACTGAGATTTACTTCAGATGGGCTATAGTTACTTCATTAAATCTTCACGTACCATTTCAGATGTTCATCTAAACTAAATCTCTACCTTTTACATTGGTGGGGGAAAATCCTCTTTGCCCATCAACTGAAATAAAATAAAAAATTATGTCTGTATTTACAGAAGTCTGTAATTTTTAGTTTATGTTTACAAGTGTGCAAATAGCAGGACCTGCTTCATTTGCACCACAGCTATTCCCGAGGATCATTTTGTGCTCGGTTTCTCCAGGAGTGTTTCTGCCAAAAAAAAAAAATCTTTAAAAAAAGCAGAAATTACCATTTTTGCACTGGTCGTTTTCTTGCTTAAAACACCACGGGGCTGTAGCTGCCCTGGGGGCTGCAGGAGAGGAGGATGAGGATGAGGACTAAGGTGGGAGGAGGAGGAATATGAGAAAGAGGAGGAGAGTGAGGGTGAAGATGAACATAAGGATGAGGATGCGGTTGCAGATGAAGATGAGGGTGCAGATGAATAAAAGGATGAGGATGAGGATGCAGATGAAGATAAGGATGAGGTTGAGGGTGGGGAGGAGGATGAGAATGAAGATGAGGATGCCGATGAGGATGCAGATGAAGATAAGGATGAGGATAAGGATGCAGACGAAGATGAGAATTAGCATACAGATGAGGATGAGGATGAGGATGAGGATGAGGATGAGGATGAGGATGAGGATGAGGATGAGGATGAGGATGAGGATGCGGCGCTCTCCCGGTGCCGCAGCGCCACCGCGTGTCCCCTCCGGTCCCCGCACCGCTCCCGCATCCCCGGGAGCATCCCCGGGAGCGTCCCCGGGAGCTCGGCATTCCCAGCCCGCGGGGAGCAGGGACACAAACACTTCAGAACGCCTGAAGAGCCTCGGAGGGCTGCTGGAGCTGGGTTTGACACCAGTTTTGAGCAGCTCTCCGATACAGAAGCTGCGCTCTCTCCCCCGCTGCCCGCCCCCAGGACGGGCTGGTCCCTTCCCTCCTCCAGCTGGAGCTGGCTGGGGATATCCGGGGGAAAAAAAAAATGTAAATCATCACTGGGAAGCATGAGAAAAGATCACCAAACTCTAAGCTGATGTTACTGGACTGATAACATTATTAGCAAATATTTTACATAAGCTTGGTTTGTGTGTTTCCAGGTGACCGTGCTGGGTTTAGCAGCTCCTATAAACACAACAAGCTCTGGTGTATCACATTATATCAAAGCACTGAGCGAGAAACTGGCAATTGCTCATCCAAAAATAATGCAGTTTGACATGAAAGGATTTTTGCCAGCCAAGGTAGAAATTCTCCACTGGGGGGGATGCTCTGTTTTATCCCTAAAATATGGGATTCTCCACAAACACAGGCTCCACTTCAGTAGTCAGCCATGTGAGAAACATCCCTTTCTCGTTGGTTTTGGTATCTTAATTAAGCACATTTGCCCAAGGAGGAGAGGTAGAGTGTCTGAGTGGTCACCTCACCGTGGCTGAGGGCACACAGACCATCCCCTTTTTCCTGTGAGCAGGAGCTCCCCTGGCCCACAATTCAGAGTGCTTTGTATGGGATTTCTTCTTTGTGCTGTCTCAAACATCGAGTGTTTGTGTTCCTTTTTGGATGAACTTTGGTTCTGACCCTGCTGAGGATGCATTGCTTGTTTTGGAAACACTTGCAATATCCCTGGACTGTTTGTTTTCCACCCCAATATGCTGCTACATTCCTGCAAGCTTTCTCTGGTTGTAATGCAATGTTTGGCCGGGAAACAGAGAATTCAAATGAAAAACAGTGCCCCAGTCTTAGGGAAATGTAGTGAAACTGCAACAGAAAGTGTTTTATTGGAAACAAGACAAAGATTTCCAGAGAATTAATAAACAAGCAGCTGCTCGGCATCTCTGCAAGACCATCAACTCCAGATGTGTATTTCCTGGAAGGATCAGAGTATTTTGTTTAACTCTCTTCCTCTGCCCTCAGCAGGTAGGAGAAACAGAGGTCAGGTCTGGTGCTTATGTTCCAAAGGAGATAATTAGAGATTTAATAAGTGCAGCAACAATACAATTTGCATGACCAGCTAAACATCTACAGATTTTTTTCCAGTAATAGATCCAAACCACTGAGTTTCTCCAGGTACTTGTTGAAGACCAGCACTTAACAGCACATAAAGAAGAGTCAGACTCCAGAGGGGCAGCAGCAGGAGAACACTTCTCCCCTGCAGAGCTGAGCAGGATCTGTCAAACGTCAATTTTGGGTCTCTTCTGCCAGGGCAGTGGAGTTTTGGAAGGGTCAAGACCTGTCTTTTCTGAAACAAGGGCCCAACTCCTCCATAAAGAAACAGCAGTTTCAAAACAGTGATGGAGAACATGAAAACAGACCCTGGTCCCCAGGAAGTCACAGCACCATCAACTTCTTGCACTGGGAGAGATGGAAGTTCAGCTCCTGAGGTGAGGCCAGGTACTGAATTCAACGGCAGCAGGTTATCTCACCTCAGAAGGCTAGAGAGGAGTTCTGCTGCCCTTTCTCCACTTTGACAGTGATAAAAATCCAGGTTCTCCATGGATTTTCCTTTGGACACCTTTCCCTTCAAAACTACACCCCAGCAGGATACAACATCTCAGTACAACCCTAGAAGTGGACATTCCCAGTGGAGAGACCACTGGCCCAGGGGAGCAGCAAGGGACTCTGCTCTCCCAGAAGTACAACTTGAAGAGCCATTGAACCAAAGTATTAAGACCAAAATATTGTTGGGAGTCACCAGATCCTTTGAATCCCAATGACAGAAGCAGAAAAATAGCTGTGAGGCAAATTAGAGAAGGAGGCTCAGGTAGGCACTGCCTCATCCAGAAGCACGAGGAGACTTGGAGATCTTGGAGCTGGGAAAAACTGAGTGAAAGAGATGAGATTTTACAAAAGTTGAGGAATAGGTAAAGTCCTAAATGACCAACCCAGTTTCTTTCCTGGTTTTTGAACCAGCAAGGGAATTGATAATTAAATACCAGTAGTGGGCTCTGCAGTACAGGTGTGGCTGAGCCTGGCAGAACCCAGCCTGACTTTTCCACTGCAAACAAAGCTGTTTTATTGCTAAGCTAAGCAGGTCAGGCATAGACACTCACAGGCATCTCAAAATGTTTCCTTTGCACTCAGGTGAATTTCTGTGTGAGCACTCAGTGAGCAGCAGGACATCCAGGAATCTGCTTTCTCTGGAGCAGATGATGAGTGGGTCACCTCATACATGAAAGGAGGGGACTAAGAGAGAATTTCCCTCAGGACAGTGTTTGGACAAACCTTTTCTTACAAAATGAGAGAGGCAGGGTTGGCTTTTGCCCTGTAAGGTGGGGTAGCAAAACTGGCTCAGTGAAAAAGTGAACCTTGTGGCCAGCACCACAAAGGCTTTGAGCAGACAAAGCCTTGCAGGTAATGTGAATTTCTGTAAATACATTTGCAGATGATCACATGAACATTGCAGTGTCTGTGGAGAGGAAGGACAGGGACAGGACAGCTCCAGAGCTACCTGGGCCTTCTCTCCCTGTAACAAAGCAGCACAAATGGGCTGATAAACAAATTGGCAGATAAACCCAGATGCAGTTTGCAAAAGGCATTGGTGTCATTGCAACTTCCTTCATCCTTAGGAACTGAAAGTCTGGATAGAAAGTTCCTAGTGGGAGATTAAACTTGGTATTGCTGCAGAAAGCCAGCATGGCTTATGTTCAACACTTTAAAAGGTTTTATGCTGTGCATTTATATATAGCAAAATGTACAGCAGACATGGGAAGTCATCAGATTTCTGGCTTGTCTGGAAAGTTGCTTTCTCACTCTCTGTATACACCACGCAGCAGGGTGTAAAGCTGGTGTCCCCATGTAGGACTGCCACAAACACGTTTTATTTTTGTTTGAAGTCAGTGAATCTTTGGACTTACTGCCTTCCTCCTCTGACTGCAAACATAAACCTCTGCAATTGCATCCAGGCAGATCTTTGTTCTGGTGAAGAACAGCACATAACCTAAATTTTGGCTTTGAGATCCTCAGTGTAATAAGACAGAATTCCAGAGGCATGAAGGGTGATGAGGAGGTGGTTGACTTTCACCAGCAAGGGGATGCCTAAATTCCTTCTGTGCCCTTGGAGATCATTCCTTTGTGTATTGTTCTGCCACTTGCCTAGAAAAACAGTTTCCGCAATTTATGAGTTAAACTCAGCATTATCAGCAGAAAAATCAGTGCACATGAGGAAGAAGGCCCATTTGGTTCTGGGCAGAGGCACAAAGAGCTTTGGGGCTATGTTTAATATTCACTGTGCAAACTTCTGAGAAATTAATGTCCACTTTTTAAGTTTCACTGGTTGCTTTTTGTTTGGTTGGTTGGTTTTTGGGCAGGGCGGAGGGATGGAGTATTCTTTTTATATCAAGACCTACAACAGGTTGCAGAGAAAAAAATATTAAATCCATTTCATCCTTCATTAGCAATGATCACTCCAGGCTTCTGGTAGTAACTCGACATTTCAAATATTGGCAAAGTTTGTTCTTACTTTCTTGTAGATGAGCTAAACTACATCTTCACCCCTTGAGATCATAGACAGCAGCTCTGCTTCACCAGCTTCAGCTAAGGATATCACTGACACCCAAATCAGAGCAAGGAACAGCTAAATGCATCCACTGCTAATACTGTTAGTGGTGAGGAACCTGGGACTCCTGGGATCTGCACCTTTTGATGCAAGTCCAAAGCCAATTGAGAAGAAAGGTTTCTACAGAGTGCAAAAAGGTGAGAGAGTAACCTTTGAAGTTACTTGCTTTACAGTAGCTCTAAAAACAATTTTATTTTCTGTGGGAACAAAATATGGACAGGTGACTCACATCACTCACATCAGTGGTTGGGCTTTTCAGTGACATGTAAAGAACTCACCAATCCCTCCTACCCAAAATTATTGTGATTAGATTCTGTTCACTTGTCTGAAAAAAAAAAAATCAGCCTGTATTTCAAATTCAAATTCTTGTCAGGCTCTTTGTTGAAAGTCTTTTCTGTGTAAATAAAGTCCAGGAAATAATAGTGCAAGGCTTAGAAGAGACTGGCAGTGTGCTTGCCTTCTGTGAAGTGTTTGTTTTTATAGGTTGTGTTTTTAAAGAGGAAGACTTTTTTAAAACAGAGCATGCTTGGAAATGCTGTTCATTTATCTTTGTCTAAAATGCTGAGTGGCAAGAGCAGCCCAAGAGGTTTGCCTTCTCCTGTGGGGACAGGACAGCAGTCCCTCTCTGGACTGCTTGACCCAGACTGATTTCATTCCCCCTGCAGGGAGGGGCACCCCAAGCCCTGGGTTCGAACCCACCCCAGCAGATGCAAGGGCAGTTTGGGGCAGACCCTGGTGTCAGCTTTGTTCCCATCTGTGGGAGACAGCAAATGCAGCAAAATGACTTCACTGGGAGCGTTTTGTGAAGCTGCCAATGAACTACTTAGGAAATTTTGGAAGACTGTGAGAGTTTAAAACCTCCAGCAAGACAAACTCCAGCTCATCTGTACAGCTTGGGTAATGCATCTATTGCCTGTGGTGCTTGTATAAAGTCAAGAATTACAAGGTGATGGGGTTTGCCTGCTCCAGGCAAATGTGGGTTTGTTAAACCCACATGACCTCCTGTCCCAAAAAAAAAAAAAAAAAAAAAAAACACCTTTAAGCAAAAGGCTGGATTTTAACCCACGCAGGTTTAGGAGAGCAGATTGCTTTTCCATGGGCTGAGTTAGCAGGAGTCTGTCACCAGCTGGTGGCAATGATCAGGCACTCTGTGATAGGCTAGGGAAGAGGAAGCCTTGCTTTAATGACAGCTGTGGTTTGGTGAGGTATTTTGTGAGCTGAAATCTAGTCGATGAAAACCAAGAAGGGAAAAAAAAAACATTGCTGGAAAGGTAAGATATTGCTGAGTGGTAGTCAGAAATACTGTTTTATAGATAAACTGCTCTTTCTTGGGGCATGTTTTAAGCAAAGCCATTTTTATTTGGTATTGTAAGTTACCCAAAACTTAAAACAATTAGCACGTAGCTTAGTATGTATCTTATGTTGTGCTAATGAAGATTTTTAATATTTTAAAATATTTCAATATGATGAATTCTAGATGGTATGGTTATCCTTGGTTTTTTTTTTTTTTTTTCTGGGCGGGGGGAGGGCAGTAAATAACTTCTATTTCTGGCAGGTGAAATGCAAAATTGTGCCCGAATCAGGGTGGTAATTTTGGTATAAAAAGGTTTCTGAGGCAATAAAATACTAAGTATGTACATATGACATTAAAGGACCAATATCACCAGTGAGTGACAGGCAGGACTAAAATGACAAAAATGAGCGTGGCCTCTCTTTCTTTGAAGATGACCTAGAGCCAGTCTTGAGCATCAAGAGCCCTCAATCCACCAGAACACATGCAGGCATTAAAGCATGTAAACGAAACTGCTGTAGTATAATTGAGAACCCATTTCAGGACTGGGTTTCACTTTCAGGGAAATTGGGACATGTGGAGTTGTAGCACAAGTGCACGGGAGCTGAAAATGCAGAGCAGCTCCAGCTGTTCTGAATAAACCCTGAATGGCCCTTGCTGAAATGATTATGCCTTAAAATACAATCAAATACATCTGATGAAGGAGAAAACACAGGAATTGGTTACTTGCCCTGATTTTCTTTGTTTCAACATGTAGTTTTTAAGCAAAGTCTAATTTCCTCAGGTACTATTAAACAATTAATTAACTTAATTATCTAGAGAGTATGGATGCCTATTTAGATGGCATATTAATTGAAGCCAGTTCTTTTCTTTGATGCTGAAGATGATCACAATCTCCTGAGTAAGGCATTAGACCACTAGAACAAGCCTTGCACAGCAAATATGAGCAAAAATATGCAAATACAACTTAAAATGAAAAGAAACTTGCAAATGCTGCTTTATTTAATTCTTACAATAGGGAGGCACTTTTACATTAAAAAAGAAGTGCAGAGGTTTCATTATTGACTACAAAACCCTAAAATATTATTCCATGAAAACAAAGAGAAATAGTGTCTGTGTGACAAAGTGATTGTTTTTTCCTTTCATTTCTATACAATTCATTACATTTAAACAAACAAAACCTAAAAATATCTCTAGAAAAGAACAGCAAAAAAACCTTTTTTTTTTTTTTTTCTGTTCCTGCAGGCCAAAAGCACTTAGAACATTGATGACACTTCGCTTTGTGTTCCTCATCTCTTATTTTCTGTGCTTGTATGAGGCAGTGTGACCCAGGGGCTTTCCAAGATTAATGGGTGCCACAGAGATATCATAAATAAAGTGATCACGTGTTTATTTGATGTCAACAGTCTCAATTCAGCTCTGCCTTGCATGCAAAACCTGCTTGTTTCAGTCAAGTTATTCTCCAACCACGACCTGTGTGTGTGCTGGTGTGGTGGAAAAGCAGGGAAGGGTGACTGCAGGAAAGGATTTCCCCTCCATGGAGTCAGAATTCCAAGCTTATTTTCCATGCCATCCTAGAAAAGTGACCTTGTATTAAAGGCAATGAGCCCCTGGTTGTCAGCTTCTTGCTGGGCTGTACTGGGTGAAAGCTGGGAGCAAATCCTGCATTGCACCACCCAAGTGGGAAGTGAAGTTACCAGTAAATTCAGCCAAAGCAATAATAACACTGAGAGACAGGCTCAGATTCTGCACTAACCCTTGCATTTAACACTGGAAGAAACCTCCCTGATGTCACTCAGAATATCCCTGGAGAAAGGCAGTCCACCAAATGAATATTGTCACAATCCATCCTTCTGGACATCCACTTCAGTGTCTCAAGTGAAGACGGCAGAGCTGGGGTCAGCAATGCTGGCAGATAAATGTCTCTGTGCTTGATGGATGAGAGGATATATTTATACCTCACAGCAATTGTCTTGCTATTTATTTGGTTTGGGGTTAACAAAACCACCAGGTGAGCTGCACAGGGAGGCTTCTGGTGGTGTGAAAATGAGCTTGGAAGTGGAAAGAACACTCAAAGGATGTTAAAGAAATATTGGAAATGCTCGAAATCGGCACACCTGAGGAAAGCAATACTTTTCTAATTACCTGTTGGTTTATTAAAGTTGGCTGAGCAGAATATGGCTTTACATTCTGAGGTTACTGGCAAAATTCAAGCTTTCAGTGGCAGCAGGGCTCACAAATAAATCTGTTCTGGAGCTCTCTGAAGGCAAGGTTACCCTAAATAAAGGGAATATGATGGATCATCAGACTGTGCTTAGGTTGAGCAGTGCTAGATTTGATGGAAGAAGTATTTGCTGCAATTCCTTGGTTTTACTCAGCAAATTCCAGTTTGATGTCCTGTGATGCAGAGCTCCTTCCTTCAGGCCATTTCCTCTGTTTTTCAGAATTGCCTGGGGTGTATTTAGCCCACTTTGAAAGTAAATGACCTGACCTGATCCAGAACTCTTTTCAAACTCTACAGCTGAGTTCTAAAGACAGACAAATTAAAGCTGGTCCAAATATATAACCAAAACTGTTTTCAAAAACTGAGCTACTTAAAGAAACACTTCCATTTTGAAGTTGCTTTACCACCATGGATACAACCTGTAAACATATTCACAGAGAGTTTGGGCTGTAGATTCCAAGGTATCTTTTCCTTTACCAAAAGCACTTATTACAAAACCTGTACAGATTTTTCTTTGCATGTTATGCTTGAAAAAGTTTAGTAAGTCTGGTTTCGTTTAGATTGTAATACATTAAAATTATTTGCAACTTGTAATTTTGCGCTGATATAAGAAATAGAAGATGTAAAATTCTTTCTAAACAGAAATTCCTAAACTTTCTCTCCAAGCTAAATATGTCAAAGGACATAGCATGAACATGAAAGATAAATCTAGCTTTAAGATTTCCCACTGATATATAAAATAATGTTTTACAAAATTTTGATCTTGATTGTCTCTTTCCAGCTGAACAGAGAGGGTTTTTTTTCCTTCCATTCTATCTTAAAAGGGAGAAAACCATGCTGCTGCTTATTTCTCTGGCACATCTTGCATGAAATAATGCAAGCTCCATTATGGCATGAGACTAATTATGCAAATTACATCCGAAAGAAAAAAAGTTAAATTAAGATCTGAACAGTTACTGCACGATCCGTGGGCACGAGTGAGATCTGATGTCGTTGTGTTTGGAAATGGCTTCATCCAGATCCAGCTGTCTGCTGTTGACCTTCACCTCCATGCAGCCATTATAAAAAGCAGTCACTGGTGTAGCACCCAGAGGAACATCTGCACAGAAACACATTCAGTTCATTAGGCCAAGGCATGCAAATTCCTATGGATTCTTCAGATCAGTCAGAACATGGGGAATACTCCACTCCCCATCCATTATTTAGTCATGGGAGAAAAGGAGCAATTTGGCAGGAAACACTTGAGTTCTTCTTCCCTTTTTTTAAAATCAAGATCATGTCAGCAAAACTGAGAAAGGCCAGTAAAATGTTAAATATGCATTAGAAGGCTGTTCCCATCCAGAAACTGAACTCCAGGAATGTTTTCCATAGTAGCTTTTCCTGTATTAACAACAAGAGTTTGTTTCCTGGAGCCTACTGTTCTTGTCCTGAGCTACAAACAGCTGTTTCTGGACTTAAGAGGTCACACAAAAAACTGTCTTGCTTTTGCCAGGAAACTACTCTAGATTCAAATCTGCAGCTTCTCGCTTGGGGCACCCCTGGGAACTTCACACATTTTCCTGCTTGCTCACTGCTGCTTCCAAGTGAATTCTCTGTGAAAGACTCACTTTATCTGCTGCTCGTTTAGGTATTGTTTGTCTTGGGGCAGCAGCAGATCATGGATATGCTTCCAGGAAACAATATGTTAAGCACAAAATCAAGCAGGCATTGCTCTCGAGTCTTAGGGTACAACTGGCTTCTTACAAGGTAGACCTAAGGGATGCAAGAACCTTCAGGAATTAGAATGAGGGTGATGAGGAGCTGATCTCAAAAGCACCCTCTCTTTTTTCAGGTGTCAATCAGCCTATCCCTCCTTAGGAGATAGCATTTTTGATTCCTAAGATAACCAAATCTGTTTTCTCATTATTTTATTTTGCTGTAAGCTGAGGTATTGCACAGAGTCCCGTATAATTGTTCCCTACTGTTTTTTTCTCCCAGTGAAGAAAACACTGCTGTCACAGAACCATGGAAGTTTCATTTAACCTGCACTGGTTTTGCTGAAATAACAGGGGAATACTCCCACCACTGTTACCAGTTTGTAGAAAGGGGGATCAAAAATGGGGACTTATGGTCTTCATGAAATGCATGGGGTTTTTGAATACAGAGGCTTGTGTTTGGGGGGGTTTTGTTTGTTTGTTTTATTGTGTTAATTTGCATGCTTAAGATAGCTTTTAAAACTTAAAAACAGATGACAGAAAACTGAGATTGAGGAGCAGCAAGTAACTAATACCTGCTACTTATCTCTTTGGGATGCCTGAATAATGCAAAGCTCTTTATTCTCAATATGTTGATTTCTCTGTGGCTGGCAATGTACTAAAAGAGAATCATTGAAGCATCACAAAGATAAAGAGGCCCAAGAAATGACTGGAATCTTAGTTACTGTGGCTCTGTTAAACTGCTGACTCACCTCTACTAAGTAAATACTGACTCATTCTTTGTTAATTCAAGACATGTCAGTCGAATTTGTAGCATTTTCTTAGGAATTGTGATTCATTCTCCAAAAAATAATAACAGGACACAGACAAGCTCTCAAAGTAGCAACACTGTAACCATGGCACCTTACCTCTAGCAATTTTCAAGTTTTAATTCAGGTTTTCACTGCTTCTCACCTGGGGCAATGCTATTTTTCCTCTTGATTCAGCCTGAAGTCAAACTATTTACACAGAAGTATGTGCACACTTCCTGGACAAAATAATCCTTGTCATAAGGATAATGTTGATGTTATGTCTCAATAATGTTAACTTGAAGCTTGCTTTGAACAAAATATTTGCTGTTTCAACACGTGCTTTGTCTCATAAAGATTGCCAGTCATCTCTTGCTCAGAGTTTCATTGCTGAAACCATATTCCTGACTTCCCCTTCTGCACTTCTGATACTTGGATTGTTTATAAATACCTGTTTTCCTTACATTTTTTGATGCAGTTTCTCCATTGTGCCAGGTGGTGGCATTTCAGAAACATGCAATGCTCACCCAACTCAAAAATCAAGACATTTTCCAAATTCAAACCTCTAGAGAGCCATGTCCAAATAATGCTACAGTTAAAAAGCTGGCTGCCTCCAAAGCTGAAATGACTGGTGGAAACAAGAGGCACTTGAGGGGAAAAAATCCTTTTTTTTTTTTTTTTTTTGAATAATTGTAGGCTTTTCCTAGCATGGGTAAGGCTGAATACAATCAGGCTTGTAGAAATAATGAAATTAATGAAAAGAAACAGGCCTCACCTGGCAGGCCACCCAGGTAGGTGACAACATTTGCCATCATTGCTTGATGCAGAGTTGAGAGTTGCTCAGAGTTGCTTCTGTCTGTGTGTGAATCAACAGCCAGTTCAAGCTCCTGTTTGGTCACTAGAAGTCCAACCTGCACTTTTCTGGGGGTGCATAACTTCTTTGATTCCAGCTGTGCAACAGTGATGTTCCCAATGGTCACAGTGATTTTCTAGATGGAAGAATGGTAGATCACCAAAGATGTCACATGCAACTTTAATAGATCATTGTACTCCGTTCTGGTGCACTTTTTATTTGCAAGTAGAAGAAAATATTAAATACTGGTACCTTCAGCTGGAAAAGCTGATGTGTAACCATCACTTGTAATGATGAATGCCATTCTTAACTTTATGAGTGAGAATGTTTTACAGGGAACAACTTTGGCTACAGTTCTGAGGTGAAATCCTGTTTCACCTCCAGTTTTAAAGGTACCCAAGTGTTCACTACAGGTTATTTTGGGAAAAAGCCTGGAGTAGCCATGGAGTATAATTATGCTCTAGATTGGGATGGCTGATGTAGAGGGATGTAACTGGAAACTTAAGGACTTAACAAAATCTGTTAATAATTTGGAACTAACATGATGCCCTTACTGCATACACTGCTGTCATAGTTTCCTGTCTGCTCTGTGCATTTGGAAGGAAAGGTTAAAGAAAACATGATGAAATGGATCTGAGCTCAGACTACACAATGTAATCTCCCTGGCATGAGTAATTAGTGCTTAGTCACTGCTGCAGCAATCATTAATAGACAGATATTTTCTGCACATTCTTATCTGATCTAATTTTCAAAATATTGAGGCTACCAGCTCTACTGCAAATGTGTGAGTAACTTTTTTTTAGTTTGATTTTTCACCTGGCAGCTGCTAGGAGAATTGTAAGATCACCTGTGAGTCAGAGGAGTTAGAGCCCACTATGGACAATGCAAGAGGCACTGTTTCATTAGAAACCAAGGCAAACATAACACCAGTGTCTGTGGATGGCCGAATAGTCAGAGTCACATTTATTAGCCAATCTTCAGCACTGTCAAGATTATCTGTTTTAAAGAGAATAATTGAAATTAGTAAATCCACCTGCTGATGAAAAATTAATATGGTGTTAAAAATTAGTATTTAAATCTCCTCCCTACTGTGGAAAAATTAGTGCTAATTTTTGAACTTATAGAAAGAACTGTAATTCTAAAGAAACCCAAGCAAATAAAAAAAACAAAAAAAAACCCACTAACTTTTAATCCTGGATCTTCAATAGTGGCCAACCTTTGCAAATAAACTTCTGAATGTAAAACACTCCAGAAACTGAACAGATGACACTACTGTGATCAGAATCTTCATTCAAGCAGATTCCTATCGGAAGTTAAGGGAATCACTGGTGGATGCAGAAGTGCATAGCTTAGTTTGCGTGCCTTTTTTAATTTTCTTTCTTTTACAATTTCACCAGTTCCATCACCAGTCCAACAAAAAACACAGGGATAGAAAAATACTTACTATAGTTTATCTGGAATGCTGCCATTCCAGTGCCAGGGTAGAAGGATCCTCTCTCCACTTCTACTAAACAGTGTTTGCTTTCTTTTTCTTGAATAACTTCATTTACTCCTGAATGTCCCTGGTTCATCAAGTTCCAGGCTCGGATACAACCATCCAGACGAGGGTTAATCTACAGCAGAATGACAGCATTGGGGGTTTGAGTCCAAAGTTGGTTTTAAAATGTTAATAGTGAGGCATTATTTTCCATATCAGCTTATTTTTATGTAGGCAATACCAGTCTTATCAATGCTATAGGTTACAGCAGTGATGCTGGGAGAAAACCCAAGTGGCAGGCATTTGGTACCTTAGACTTCAAGAGGTATTTATGGTTTAGCATTTCCCACTTGGCTGCCAGGGATCTGGACAAAATAATATTGCTTCCACTTTGAAAGCTCATGTTGTGACCTAGACAAAAGGACAGCAGATTTTCTGTAGCTGAAAGAAAGTGATCACTAGCAATGCTCCTTGTTCAAAGTTTTATCCTTTATACCAAAGTAAAAAGAAATTTCTGGAATTGTTTTCTATTGGATAAAGGGATGTTATAGTATTGTTCCATGTTTTTTTTTCTCTGCTTTACTCTTGAGTAAAGTTGATTTTTTTAATTTATTAAAAAAAAAAAATCTAAACTCTTGCAACAACTTGACTGTAGCCATTCTTGAGGGTAGGAGATTGAAAGAATCAGGGCCTTGTCCAGCCTGGGCTGTTGTAAAATCTTGTAAAAAAAGAAAGCTCACTGTGCTGCCTTAACAGTGAATACTGCACTTATTTAGAGCTTAGCAAAAGCCAGGACCAGGACATGAATCACCCTGAAATGCACTCTCAGCTGCAGCAGTGGTGGTGATTTAAGGAATCTTAAAGCCATATTAGGAAACAGGCTACAGAATCCTCAAAGATTAAACCAGAAGTGCTGCGTTTTTACAAGTGAAGCCTTACTGAAGGCTGACTGAAAAGCTTCACACATGTTTATTTTCAAAACAGTGGTTTAATAACCACATTTTCATTTTCTAAATGGGTTCCATGCCAGGCTTGCTTCTTCTGTGACTCCCAGGAGCACAAAACTGAACAGAGCATGATCAATCAATATTAGTCTTATTATTATTTAATTACCTGTTTAACAAGAGCCCACTCTTGTTTACCACCCGCTCTGCGAGGTAATCCTGCAATGTACACCTTGGTTTCCAAGAAACCCTGGGATTGCTTAAACAGAGTTCCTGGGCTGTTAATACTCATCACAGCCTCTTTAGCTATTTTTACACTGATGCTGTGTTCTAATTCTTCAACTGATACCTGGAAAAAAATGCAAATAATTACATATACACACATACAAAAATGTAGAATATATTAAATACTCATTACATAAGCCCTATGAAACATGACTAATGTTTCTTTAAATGTCTACCTTGTAAAAGAGTTTTAGTTTAAATTGTATTTAAACTCGATGCAGGACAGCTGCCCATATCTAGGGGACATTAACAGGATTAAAAAATTGATGTGCTCTGTGTAAGTGAGAAAGGCTTTTCATCTCAGGTATGAAGGCTTGAAAAGCAAGATGAATTTTTGGTCTAGCAGATGTAAAACGTGCTCTAAACATAAACTATCCAATAACTGTGCACTTGACCATGCAATCACAGTTTTGAATATCCTGCCACTTTCCTTTTCATGTTTAAAATTAATAATTGCTATGTTGATAGCTAGAGGTAATTATCTTTTCCTTGATTGTTAAAAGGTAGCAGGATTTCCTGATGCAAGGCATTCCTGTGCATTTCTTGGTTGGTTTTTAAATCTGGTGTTTGAGTGCATCATTTAAAGCCTTTTAGTAGTTTAGTCTAGCTCAGTTTCTCCCTACTTTATTTATCAGCATCTTCTCATAGTGAGTAAAAGAAAGGGAATAGGAGAAGAAAATCCAACTTACTATATGCCACAGTCCATCATTAATGGCCTTGCCTCCACTGGTGACTTTTGTTCCAAACTCATTCTTGAATTGAACCTCAATCTTTCCATCCCTAAGAGCAAGCAAGATCCATGCTGAGTTGTCCAGAGATTCTGCATACAGGATCAACCCCTCTGTGTCATATGTCCGGAAATCAAACTCTGCTGTAAATCTGAGTTGTGAAGAAAGAATCTTAATAAGAACACAGGAAAAGTGAAATATTGTACAGCCTAGGATAACTCATTAGCAGGCCAGTGAAAGGTTCATAGATAATAACTTTTGGTGTCTCTGTATCTGAGCAGTTGTGATTTTTTGTATGGTTAGTCAAAAGCAGAATGGAACATAAGCCTTGTTCACTCAAATCCAGTGGGAAGTTTTCAGGTTAACACCCTGACCTGGGATTTGAAAGAACCTTGGTGCAGTTCCCAAATTCACTCAAACTTTACTTGTTAAGGATATCCCAGTCCCCTGAGTAAGAAGAGAGATCTAATATTACTATTGCATTTTGTAGTGATGCAATGCAGACAAAATAGAAGATCTATAATGTGCTTTAGTTAAGCTGGGTTGCCAAATGTTGTTCTGAAAGAATTATAACCTAGAAATTCATTCTGCCTTTTGTATGTCATTCCCTCATCTGAGGATTTGTTGGCTGGATCTAGGTTGAGTGTGTGTACGTAGCAAAATTGGGATTTACTGTGCAGTAGAAGAGAGGAGGGTAGAAGTAGAGTAAAAAACAGTCTTTGGGACTAGACAAAACAGAGTAAGGTGAAAGGAGAAAGCAAAGCATTTAGAAGCTGGGGTTTGCCAAGGCAGCAGTAACTCAGAGCTGGGTCGCTGTCCCTCGCAGTGCTGCTCTGCGTCCCCTAGATGGGGCTGTCCCTCGCCAGACGCACCCAAAACCGCTCTGTGTTTACACCAGGCTTCAACCATTTATCATCTCCGAAAGCTCTTCCAGGACAGCATTAGTGCCCGGTCAACCTGGAACAGCGGCAGAGGGCAGAGTTCTCAGTATTTACGTCCATCTGCACGGTTCTGAGGCTCTGGAGATCACCAGCTCCACAGCTGCTGCTGCTGTTACCTTCCAGTGGTTTGGTCACTAAGTCAGGGAACGCTGCAATTTCGGCTGCTGCAGCAAAGAGGTCCAAGAGCAATAAAGGGATCAGTGCCAGGGGCAATCGCTCTGATAGCTGTAAAGAAAATCATCCAGCCGGTGCCCTAGACAAGGTACTGTGCTCTGTGGGTGTCCTTGGGGCACTGTGTGTGAAAGGATGCCCAGGGAGGGACATGGGGGCAATGGCCTGATTTTGTTGCTCAGTAGGATGAGCAGAGCATGTCCCAGCAGCAACATCCAAGCTAATGCCGTTCCCATGTATAACTGGAAGCTATACTGTAACTATTTTCATAAAACTTCTGAATTTTATGTTGATAATTCGAAATGCTTTCCTGTTTATTCATTTGTTCATCATGTAAAGGTATCTTATCCAAGGGGGAGATGGTGGTAAAATTTAGCAATGCAATGCCTTCTTCCTAAAAGAAGAATTTCTTCCCTCAGAAAATTAAGGGAAACAAATGTCTGTCATTCCAATGCATACTTTTATCAATAGCAAATGCTTACCTTGTGACATTTGGCAGTTTGAACTTTAAGTAGAGAACAGGAGTTCCTATAAATTGCTCTGCCAGGTAAAGCAGTTGATAATTCTTTTCAAGATTCAGTCGGATACACTCAGTAACAGACTGAAAATGGTAGAGAAAAAAAGCTGTTAATACATTGTGATAGCTTATGAAGCAACTCCTGTTGTTGCCTGCTAGCCTTTTCTACTTTTAAAGTAATGGATTACCTCTGGGTTTTTTTGGTTTTTTAAAACTTGAATACCTGTGTACAAATGAAATGGTGTGTTTTTGCTTTTGCTTGAAACATCCATTATTTAAACTGCTGGAGGATAATCCAGGTTGACATACAGTTCTGGTGGATTGAAACTAATGTTTAAATATTTAGTTTTTGAATTAAGAATTCCAATCTTCCATCAGGCACTTTTCTTTCACCAGGGATATATGACACCCACCTTCTAGGGAACTACCAAGTTCCATTATTAAAGTTCTGCAGAATCTAAACCTGCTCAGGTGTTAGAAGGGAACAGATCAGAGCTGTGCCTTGGGAAGACTGTGTTAAAGAGAAATTAAAGAATCACAGTGCTTATGGACAAGTAGAAGCCTCAAAGTCTCTTTGATCAAATTTGAATCCCTCAAAATATTCTGTGCCTGTCTTCTACTTTGACTTTGCTATTCCTGATGCAGTAGTTCCATTAAATGTACAGGTGCTCTTCTTGAATTTTATGGCTACTTCATTTTATGGCTGCTAGTGTCACTAGTCTTTAGATTGACTATATTTTCAGATGACTGAACTTTTTTTCCCCCAATTAAAAGCATGAAACTAACTTCCAGACAGAGAATTAATCACTCTTGAACAACAGTACTGAAAGTAAGAGCATCTTCCTGCTTCATTACATCTCACCATTTCAAGGATGAGCAAAATAAAATAGAATGACTGCCAAGTGCTGTTCATTAAATTTCAGAAAGTACAAACAAGACCTAAAATACAGATCCTGGAACTTGTGTCAGATCTTGGTCCTGCAGTTTAAGCCAAATTTTGTTATACTCTGTTAGAAGTGTTTTATTGTTGTTAGAAGTGTTTTATTGTTGGCAGCTATCTGAGCTTGCTTCACATGACATCTCAGACTGCCTGAACTTTTCAAAGTATACAGATAACCACATACACAAAAATCCTTTGACTTCAGTCCTTGAATTCAAGTTCTCTGGAGTTTCAAACTTTCTGCTCCTAAGAAGTGTAAATTTTCAAACTGATCAAGAGCAGCCCATTTTGGCTGCAAGATGTTCTCCAATTGGCAAGTATTACTGAGTGCTTTTCCTTAAGCTATGGCAGATGAGAACTGTGGAAAACAATCCAGGTTTTTTTTTTTCAATTCAAACAGAGTAATTCTGAAACAGTGAGCGAAAACTTTTGCACAGCCTAAGGAAAACTTGGGAACATATGGACAAAAGGAACATTCTGTTTCTGAGTGGGATGAACAGGAATTATTTGTTTCATAGGAGAAAGCTGAGGCTTATTTTGGAAGCAGCAGGGAATAAAGATGCCTGGCTAAAGCAAGCTGCTTTTGACAGGACTCCTGTAAATGAGCATGCATGAACTGAATGGCATCCAAATCCCTGCTGCTTTGTGAGCCAAACCATAGATCAGAATCCCCAGCATTTTCTCAGGAATTTTTAATCAGTTCTCAAATAGCTTCCCATTTTCCTTAATCTAAGCTAACCTCTCCTCAAGAAATACCAAACTTTGTGATTTTCCACATGGAATTTTACATAGCACAGTTTTACCTCACAATTCTTCATGTCCTTAGAGAGCTTGAACCCTTTCTTGCCATCACAATAGCATCTGTAACTTCCTGGTGAGTTCACACAGAGCTGAGCACAAATATTTTCAGCACATTCATCAATATCTAGGGGACATTAAAGCAGACAGAAGATTTTTTTTTTTCATGGCACAGACTGAAAACTAACACAAATTAATGGAATAATGGATAAGAGATGTTCTCTGGAATAACATTAATCCAAAAGGTGATTTAGTAATCTGATAGAGGCCTGGAGTGCAGAGCTGGAGACAATTTGATCTGATTTCTGAGGCACAAGGTGGCTGAATAGTGAGAGACCTCATAAATTGCTACCACAGATGGCACAAATCCCATTCTGGGTCAGATCTCTTCCTTTCCTTGTAAGACATGATGAGAGCTTAGGTTATTAAAAGTATATAGGGCAAATATGTGAAGAAAGAATGTGCTTTATTAATATACACCCCAAATAATCTCAGGTCAAAATACCTTTTAAAATAACATACAATAATCTCATAATGCCTAAGGTTCAGACAGCATCTACTTGTGGAGAAGAATAGTCTGATTTGAGCTGTGATTTAAGCTACATCAATAAAATAATCATTTTTTATTCAGTAGGTTGTGCAAATAAGTAATTTAGAAATGAAAAGCTGTTTAAATGGCCAATGTAAATTTTACATTTCTAATATAGAAACAAAATCTCTCCTTGACAAGAGACTCCAATGAGGGTGATTTGGGCTTCAGATTAAAGCAACTGCAACATTTATTCTGAAACAAATAGCCCTTCTAGTGGGAAGAAAAAAGTTTGTACCAATGCATGTATTTAAATCTGGGGGTTTTTAGGACTAAAAAAATTATTTTTTGCTGTTGTTTGGAGGAAGAGAGGTAAGGAAAAAAATAACAAACCCTGTTCTGATTTTCAGTCTAATAGTATCTGTCATCATAGAGATAGCTGTGCATAAATGTATGTAAATTCAATTTCCCTAATAAGCATAATTGTGTTTAGCCACCTAGAAGCAATACGACAATGAAAAGCTCATGTCATTTAGCATTTCTGTAAGGCTCCATTCCTGTCAGGCTGCACAATCCTGTCCTTAGACAGGATTTGGTGACTCATTTAATGTGGTTACAACAAGGTCTAAAAGCTTAGCAGCATAATCCTCCTGCTAGGAAGGTAAGACTTTCCCCATTGGAACGTCATCATCTTGCAACCTCCTGAATCCATGTCCCAGTAGAAACACAACACTTACATGGGTTGCATCAAATTGAATTTATCTGAAGGAAACCTTAGGAGGAGTAAAAATTAATTACTGTGAAGCTTTTCTCACTTTGGTGCATGCAGGAACAGAAAATTGTCAGTAGTGTTTTAAAATCCCATAGTAACTGGACACCTGGATATGTAAACACTGCCACGGTGCAGAGCTTTGTCACAAAAGACCTGCAGGAAAAGCCATGGAGCAAAAGATTCATGGCCACCAGGAAGCTGCTTTTGTGTCCTTTTGAGCAGTAATACAAGGCAGCTTTTAAAATAAAAACCAGTCACCGATAGATTTTCCTTAAACTGACAGTGTAGAAGATTCCTCTTCATTGTAGAACTCTAAGAGCTTTCATATCTGTTTACAGATTAATTAATTTAATTTAAATTTATTTTCTGATGTGCAGTAAATAGAAACTTTAACAAACACAGAGCAATAGAACATATTCTAAGACAAATTTGCAAACACTTTCAACACTGGATAAGTTATGGTCTTTGTATGAGTGGCTTCTTGCTGCTTCACTGGTAACTATCAATACTTTTCAACTTTGCTATAATTAATTGTTACAGAACTTTGGAAATTTTTAGATCCAGATTGTAATTTCAGGAAAGATTCTTTTGAAGCAGCTACTTTTTTTCACAGTTCTTTCTCTGGATATTTAGGAATAGTTTTATTTGACATTTGAGGTCTTTATAAAAAAAAACATTTAAAAAAAATCTTTAGAGAACTGCCATGCTGTCATGTAATACAGCCTGACAACAATTAATTTAATAAAGAATATGAAGATTCAGAAATGCACCAGTAGATGAGGAGCTGAGTTTGGTATAGCAGTGGAATAAAAAAAGAAAAGGGAAGGGGGAAAATGAAAGACATGAAAAAGGGGGAGCTGGGGACAAAGACCCACCTTCACAGTTCTTGGAAGTTGAATTATATGTGTAACCTTCTGGACATTGACACTCATATCTACCCTCAGTGTTTTTACAGATGGCTGTTCCACAAATGTTTGGATGTAGCACACATTCATTTATATCTAGAAACACAAAACAAGTTATTAAAAAACAATTCCCACTCTTGCATACCATTTTTCTTCCCAACCTTATCCAACACTGTGTAAACTGAGTGAGGCTGGCAAAATGTCTTGGTAGCTCTACCATGCTATCACAGTAGACTAGAGCTACAGCCAGAAAGATTTCCAGAGGGATGTAAAAGACACTTCTGCATGCCCCCAGTGAAAAAATTCTCTGCCTGCCTCTCTTTCCCATCCCTTCATGTCTTCTGTGGGTAACAGGGAAAGGGATGCATGTCTAGGAAGGCAGAGAAACAGGCTACAGATTTCCCATAAACTAAACCAAACTGCCTAGTAAAATTCCATCTTAGAAAAGACACCCAGAAAGACAAGAGATAATCCAATCAGAGGTTCTTCCATGCTACAATCAATTCATGTCAGTTTTCTTTTAATTGGCTATGCTGAGAGGTAGTCAAGTCCCTGACTGTCTCTCTCTATCCCTCAAACCATTTTGGTGTCTATCTTCTGTCTCGTCTCCAATTTGTCAATGTCATTTTCACAATGCAGATGTGACAATGGGATTCAGGGTATAGTATCAATCTTACTAAGTGTCTTTGAGACAGAAAAATGTCACATCCCTGGTCATACTTCACTGCCACTCATGAATGTAGGGATCATTCTAGTTTTCTCTGTGCTTTTGTAGCAGTTGTGGAAATGGTGCTGCATAGGAGATTCTGCCACTGGCTTGCTTGGAGACCTGAACTGTGGTAAGTCAAAGCTGCCCTGAATTCAGACTACTTTTCTACAGTTCATAAGTGTATTCCAAATTCCTGGTTGTTTAACCTTGTAGTTGCATGTAATAAAATACTTGAATGCAGTTTATCAAATGATTAAAGTAACACTCAAGGCACTAAGGTATATTAGTTTTTGTATATATATATATATATACACACTAGCTTTATCTTTGATTATGTTTTTACCAAGAATTACGGAAGTTCTAACCAATTTATCTGCTTCCCCCTTTTCATAAACCCACAGTCTTCTGTCATTCTGGCATGTCTTTGGACAAAAAAAACAAAATTATCTGATATCATCCAAAACTGTTGTTCCATTAAAATGGAATGAAGTTCTAGTTTTTTTTTCTAAAAATGCAGTAAGAACTGCTAATTATGTCAATACACAATCTTTATTTGGAATGGAATTAAGCATTAGGTCCTGGCCAACAGCAGACACAAGCATGTACAGAAAAAATATGCTGGGTGGATCAAAGAAAAAAAATCTTTCTCTCCATCAGGAGATTTTTCGGATTCATTAATAGTTTTTTCTCCAATGAACTTCAAACTGCAGAAAGAGCAGCATGGCTAATTAGGAGTGATTTAGCCTAAGTGTTTACCAGAGAGAATTTCCATGGTAACAATATCAGCTATTTGTATCACTTTAGATTCTTGTTTCAGGGTGCTTAAAGGATATGTGAAACTGGTGAGAAACCAAAATAAACTTTATGGAGCTCCAGTAATGAAGCAGAATCTCATCTACAACCGTTCCCTCTTTCTTGCCTTGCTTCTTGATCTGGTTCATTATGTGGCTGCCCAAATGCCTGCAGTGTGTAAGGAATGAGCAGCCAAATTAAACCAGAGCTGGATCTTTCAGAGACAATGCAAGAGCATTTATGGAACTACTGGATCAAGCCCTTCCCTCTCTCTGGTCAGCAGGCACTGTGGTGGCATGGAACGAGGTTGCCCTGAAGTCTCCCTACCTCCACAATCCCTTTTGTTGGAATGCATGAAGTAACCATCTTCACACAGGCAACGGAAGCTCCCAGGGAAATTGGAACAGCGTTGGCTGCAACCTCCATTGAGGTCTTCACATTCATTTATATCTATGAAGAGAAGGGAATCAAACCCTCTGCTGAGAGGAAGGCATCAATTGACCAGCTGCAAATACTATTCAACAGCAGAAATGTAATTGTGCTTCTGAGAACCAACATGCCACGAAATTGAGGGCTGTACCTTCCTCACAGTTCTCTCCTCTCCATCCTGCTTTACAGACACAGGTATACTTGGCTTGTCCATCTATGCAATCCTTATATCCATCTTTATGGCATGGCAGGGGGCTGCACTGGTTTGAAATTTCTGTGGGATGGAAAACATGGAAAATCCTTGTTATTTGGGGTTATTTCTCCTCAAAAATCACTTTTGTATTTCTTCTTCTCTTCCTACAGGTCATGAAATAGGAAAAATCTTGATGTATAACATGAAGCACCCCCAGAAGAATCTTGCTACTCATTCTGTCAACAAGAATTTTTAAGTGACTGAGAACATACAAAGCCACCAGTACTTTTTCTTTGTCAGGCAGAAAACAACTAGAAGACAAATTACTTGCTAAGATAATCCCTGCAAGATGTGACCAGACTTGATATTTAAAATATGTATTTCAGTTTTTAAAGAACAGTGCTCTGCCCCCTATCATATTATCACAAATTTCACTAGAAAGATCAAAGTTTCAAGAACTCAAGATTAGAGAGTTTGAGTTTCTCTGTTCCAGAGTAGTCAGACAGAAACTGGTAATTTATTGCACTATTACAAACTGATCTGGAAAACATGTTCAGCCATGACTGTGTGCAGTGTAATTATTAAGGATTTTTTTGCCTTCCATTGCTTTCAATGATAAAAACAGGGTCAGGTGTTTAAGTATTCTTATTCAAAATAACTGGAAGTTTCTTTGATATAACCAGGCTGTAGGAGGTTTAGAGAGATGTTTCAACTGTGGCAGTAGGAAATATGGTAAAAATGGCTTGCTATGAATTTAGTAGAAAGAACACAATTCATACTGGACCTGTGAATGTATAGGCATAAAAATCAAAAATGTGAGAAACATCCCAAGTTTCACGCTTTGTGACCTTTTGTTTGGAATCAATGACTGTGTTCTAGATAATATTTTGATGATTTTGTTTCGTTTTGTTTTTGAAATTTTGAAATTTTCAGCTGATAATATAGCTATGGGGCAAAGAGTGGGTAGGAATGACAATTAACAAGAGACTCTCCTACTCTACTTGACAGAACATGACTTGCTAGAGGCAAAGGGTTTGGCATAACTGTTAAAGATGTGGTAGAGTACAAAGGACACACTGGAGAATATTGCTGGGTTGGTGTAGGACACTTCTGTTTGCAGAACTCTGTCTTCCATGTTGCAGTCAATTGTGTTCCTTTAACTTTATGAAGTTAAAAGCAGTCACTTAAACTGCTTTCTTGGGAAATGCTCTCTCACCTCACATTTTTTGGTCAATTTCTGGTTTTGATTATTGAGTTTGCCTAAGTTAAACCGGTTTTTGTCTCTTTTTGTGTCCCTGTGAACTGCTTTTTAGCCACTGTGTGTTCCAACATCAGCACTTACCCTTGACACAAGCCCTCAGGTCAGCTGGAGAGTCTGGAGTGACTGCAGCCACCCTGAACACCCCTGCTCGATGGGAGGCAAGGCAGCCTGCAAATGCAAAGCCACACAATCAGCTCAAGGTCCAAACAACGCATTTACACTGAAATTACACCACTTGCTGCATGGCATCTTCAAAGAGCCTGTTCTCACAGCCTCAATTGCAAAACTGGTCTGGGCATGTCAGGGACAGCTGATGACAGCCCAACCTCCAAAGTGCCTCTGTGAGGATCTCAGCACACACGACATTCCCTGCACTATAATCAGCATGGAAATCATCCCAGTGCTAGGGGCAGAAAAACTAAACCAGTATTACCCAAATGAGAGCATCACTGAATCATACACTACAGCACTACAGTTGTTTAGGTTTTTTTTTTTTCTGTACTTACCTAAATATTTGGGATAAAAATATTCCTGCAGAAAGAAAAGAAAAATAAAGGCTAAGAAAAATTTCAGGTAGGTAAAATGACAGCAAAATACATCACTGAATATATTCTGAAGTATATTGGTATTATAACTACAAAAGAAGTAACTTTGAGTCACAGAATATAGGCCTGGTTTTCTATATGAATGTAGTTTGGGCTAAAGCAGATTATTTAATACACACAAGACTCAGTGGAGAGATTAAAATACTGCACTGAAATATTGCAAAATGAAGGCAATGCAAATGAATTGGGTGTCAAATGGGAGGATCTTGCCCAGTGTTGTGTTTGGGAGCTGTGCTTTCCATGTGCTTCTGTCCTTCCCTCTGTAAAGAACTACTATCTATGTCATAGATACTCATAAAATACTTACAGTTTCAGGATTATTTTCAAAGATTTCCCTGGCTTCTTCCCTATTGCATAATTCTTCAATGCATTCCCTTTCTAGATTTCCCTTCTTTCTTTCTTCCATGAAAGAGTTTGCTCGACGTTTCCTCAGCAGGAACTGAGAGGCATACTGCTGGGATAAAACTTGGGAGAAACAAAGCAACTCTGTTAGTATTTATCTCTTTTTGCAACAGCTGGAAAATGCTGTGAACACTGAGCAAATATGAGAATTTAACACAAAATTGTGAATTAAACGCTTAGGAGCTGATGTTTGCTATTGTTTTCAAAAACACGAGCAAGAAATTCTAGGATTCTGTATGTGGGAGCTGTTTCTCATCAAAAAAATCCTTACTCTGTGCTATTTATCCCTAACAGCATCCATGCCAGAAGCATAATTTACAAGTCATATTCAGCACAAGATTTTTTTTTTTTTTTTTAAGATTATGGTTATTACAAAATGAGATATGTAAGCAACAAGTAGATAAAAAAGCTGATTGTATTACTGGTTTCAGTGATCTGCAAGTAAATATTCTGACCCTATTAAATTTATGTGAGAGCAAAATTATGTCTTACAAAGTCAGGCTACCTGTTATATGTAATTTACATAAATATCCTTTTATTTTTCAGAACAGTGAAGAACAAGACAAAGGTGAGAATGCTTTCTAGGGAATATCACAGCGGACAATCTATAAATACACCCACATTTTACAAGGTAAAAAATGTTACAGATCCAGCATGAGTCATTAGTTAATTTTCATGTATCTGGTTATTGTCATTTTAGTGACTTTTAACAAGTGGGGAACACTGAGAAATGACACTAAAAATGAAAGATGTCTGCTTCAATGTTCTTTGCAGAGCACAGAACACTCCAGGAACAGCATCTAAATGAGACTGCCTGGTTTAATTTTTGGCTATAGCTTGTGATCAAGAGAAAAACGGATGAGCACAGCTGGAAGAAGTCCAGCTGATTGGGTTAAAGAGCGAAGATGACAGATGTTAACTGGAGAGCACCGAACTTCTACACCTGCCCTCCTCTCCTCAGCCTCTGCACAACTTAACCTGTCAGAGCTGCCCAGCTGTGTGAGGGTTGTGACACCCACAGTGCACATCAGGTGTGGTGGCCATACATATTCATCCCAGCTCCACAGAAAAGAGCCATGCAAGCTCACAAAGTCCATCCAGTACTGCCTGTGACAATTCCTCAAAGCCAGAGCACCTCCACGAGCCACACCAGCAGCCAAGTGCCAGAGAAGAGCTCCCAGTTTCTCTGCACTAACAGGAAAGAAAAAAATTAAGGAAGCTGACTAGAAAGAGCAGCTAATGAGGCCCAGAGCTTGACAGGAGACAGATTTAACATTTAACTAAAACCACACCATCCTAAACACATTAAAGGTCTCTACTAAGTGACAGGGAACATTCTGAAGTGCTGCAACGTTGGGTAATGAATGACCTGAAGAAACCTTTGTGTTACAGCCTCCTGAGTGAATCTGACATGGGCTGAGCCTGTAACTACAAACTAATCTATTTGCTTTCATTCTGGTAAAACTAATCATCCTGGTGAGGCTGCAAATAAGATTTCCTGAGCATAAGGTGGAGGTGCAGCTCACCTCCAAGGTTTCCCAGCACACCTCTGTCTCAGAGAGCAACAAGCTTAGAAATTAAAGTTCAATTAATTAAAAATAAATGCTTTATTTCTCACTAATAAGAAAGATGCAGAAAGACCATATGTCCTGAGGCAAAAGGAGCGACAACAGAAATAGGAAAATTGTGTATTATAGCTGCTGGGTTTATTTCCATGGGAGATTTCTACCCCCACAAAGATGTTGACCTTTAGGTACATCATTGTCATTTTCACCCGGTTTTACAGCAAATAAAAGACAAGAAATTTTCAGTTGTGTACAAACAGATGTAACACTTTCTAGTTCATGTTTTCATTACAGTGGGGCAATGGGAACAAGTCTTTTCCCCTACATCAGAGCAGTTTATCCTTTTCCCAAGCTGATTTCCAATAACTTCTGACATTAAATAAAACACGTAGCTCAGAGCAAATTCCATTTTTTTTAGGGCAAATATTTCAATCCCCATGCACAGAGTTAGCAGTGTATTTATTCATCTGTGTTTTAATTACAAAGATTATGTTAGGACCTTTATTAAAAACAAAAAATCCTGACTGCTGCTGCTAGTCTGATTACAGGAAACTCCAGCCCATTTCTGACCCTGCCAAATCAAGTTAACCCTTAATGCACTCGGGCTGCTTCACGTGGTGATCACTGAAGCCTTCTGCAATTCCAGAGCCTAACAATTTCCAGAGGTGGTGTACAGCCACTGTGCAGTGAATGCTTATCAAACATCTAAAAGTGATGCTATTAAAAAAGAAAAAAAAAATTTCAGTGGTTTCTTACAGCTGTTCTGTTGTGCAGATGCAACCATAAACCTGCTTAAAGTGGGCCACTTAAACATAACTTAGAGCTGCTTACCTAAGACCCCAGCCAAGGAAAGCAGCTGAAAAAAAGCTGAATAAAAAGTGACACCACGGTAGGAAGTGGCACAATCATGTTTGCACAGCTCTGTAACTCCGGTGACAAGAGTATCCTCAAAAGCTCCTCAGTGACATTATGCAGCCAACAAAATAAAGCTGGCCACTAATATTTACCTGCACCTTCTCCAAAATGCGTCCCTTGCCTGATATTTGACCAAATCCACCTGCACTGAGGCTTGCAGGGGCAACTTTATGATTATTGAACTGTATGAGCTGCATTATTAAGCTGTTTTCTCTTCTTCCCCCCTCTCCTCCCCTGCCATTCCAGAAATCCCTGGCACTGTTCAGAGCCAGGCATGAGAAACTGGACAATATGGACCACAGAAATTCTGGATGAGCAGGAGACCTGATTTCCTGCTGTTAAGAAAAATGACAAGGTATGCAGTGGAGAAGATAAATGGAACCAAAAACGTGACGAAAACAGGAGAGAAGATCATTATGAAATATTTATTAGAAGGTTTATTTTTAGGACCTGTTAAAAACGTTACAAAATGAACTTTCATCTTTCGATACTGCTCCCTTCCCAAGTCAGATACCCAAGTACCTTGCAGAATAGTAAACATTCAGTTTCTGTTCAGCCAGTTTAATCATTAGTAAAACAGGTCAGAAACAGGCTTACTTTGAGCTGCAATTATGCTTGTTTCAGCTACACCTTCTTCTTCCACTATTAAGCTAAAACGCTTTAGTGTCGAAGACGGAATACTTTTTCTTTTTGATCTGTACGTGAGAGCAAGTAGCTCTTGCCTCGGCTGAGAGGTCTGAACTTACAAACAGGGTCTGCGCCGCTTGCCCGGACTGCACAATAAAGCCACTTCTCCGAGCACACCATCACCTCCCGAGGGCTGTTCTTGCAAGGGAACCAAGCTCCCTGTGCAGACACTTCCCCGTGGGCGGCTGAGCCGCGCTGCGGCCGCGATCAGCCGCGGGGCGCCGCACTGCCCCGAGCCCCGGCTGGGCCGGCCCGCAGGAACCGCCGCCGAGCCCGCCGGGAAGAACCGAGGGGCTGCGAGCACCGAGCGCGGCGCCCGCGATGCCCCGCACGGCCCCGGCACCGCTCCGGCCGCCCCTCGCCCCAAGACACGGCCCCGCGCGTCCCCCCGCCTCGCCTCGCCTCACTCACAGGTCGCCGCCTCGGCCAGGGCGATGGCCAGCGCCAGCAGCGGGAGGCACCGCGGGCCCCGCGGCCTCATCGCTGCCGGGGGCGGCCGCAACCGGGCGCCGGGACTGCGCGGCTGCTGCTCTGCGGGGCCGGGCGAGGCTGTGGGGGCGGGAGGGAGGGGCAGCGGCGCGGCGGGGGAGGCTGGGCCGAGTCCGGGCAGCGCTGCCCTGCGGGAGCGTCACCAGGGCGCCGGGGACAGCGCCGCGGGGGCGCGGGCGGGTCGCGCCCGGCCCGCCCCGCGGAGGCGGTGGCCGCGCACGGCGGGCTCGGCGGGCATCCCCGGCGGGAGCGGAGGGTGCAGAGCGGGCAGGGCCCCGCGGCGGCGGGGGCAGGACGGGGCGGGCGGGCATTGCCCACAGCCCCCCGTGGCCGCGGGGTCGCGCCCCGGCGTTCACTGCCGGACGGCGCCGGGGGTGGGTGCCGGCGGCGCGGATCCTCGCCGCTGATTGGCTGATCCTCCGCCGGCGCCGGGCGAGCCGCCCCTTCCTATTGGTCGGCCGCGGCCCCGCCTCTTGCCGGCTGCGTGCGCGCCACTAAGTGTGTCCCGTGCTGGCCGCCGTCGGCCGTCTCCCGGGGTGACGGGCTCGGTGCGGCGTCCCCGCGGCCGCGGAGCTCCCGGCGCGGCCGAGGCGCGGCCCCGCCTGAGGAGCGCCTCACCGGGAGCGGCCGAGCGCAGCCCGGAGCTGACGCCGGTCCCCGCCGGCCGCCGCCGCCGTGGCGGGGCCGGGCCGGGCCGGGCCGGGCCGTGCGTGGCGGAGCGCTCCGGGCTGCGCGCGGCCTTTGAGCTGCGGGGCCTCGGCGGAGCCAGCGGTGAGCGGGGCGGGGAAGGGCCCGGGGGACTCGGCTGACTCCCTCCTTCCGCGTCAGAGAGCGGATTTTATAGAAAGCGTTGGGCTTATAAACGGAAAAAGTGCTTCCATAGTGAGCGAGAGAAGCAAGGGACACCGGCGGGATTTCAGAGTTGCTGCTCTCTTGGAAAGGAAGGTTGGGAACGCGGCCGGAAAGCGCAGATGCGCTCTGTGAGCTGCTGGACTTGTAGTAACAACTCTTTACAGAAGATACGGTGGTCCTAAAGCTGTTCCGCACAAAGATTTGAGTGCTTCGGGTTTTCAGGCCGTCACAGTTGTTGCACCTTATTTAGCTCTCAACTACAATTTTGACAGAGAGGATGGTGTTCACCCATTTTTGCTGAATTTGCAGCTACTTTGCTGCTCAGTCACTCGGTTTGCTGTTCAAAATATAACACAGTAAAGTGCCCCAATATAATTGACATTCAGGCAAGGAAGGGAGTTAAATAATTAAATTGTGTGAGGAGGGTCAACTCTAAATTATTTGTTTAGCTGTGTTTCCAAGAATATGAAAGCTTGATGTGACTGAAATAAATTCTGTATTGTAAAGCCTCTAGTGAAGGTGGTGTACTAAATGTACTCTACTGAATGATGTGCAGGCTTCACTGCTAAGTTTGACAGGTTTCTGGGCTTGTTGGTTTTGTTTGACCTCAACAAGCTGACAGATGTAATATCTGGAACAGGTTTGGGATGTTGTTAGTGCAGCCTATAAAATACCTGACATACGTTCTGTACATATTTCAGAGATCCAGTCTCTCCAAGCTGGCATAGAAGAATGGGATTTGCCTCCCTCCCATATTTTCAGCAGTGTTGAATGTCCTTTCCTCCTAGAGTGGTTTGTTTCTGCAAATTTTTATCTAATTTGTTAATTCCTGCTCACCCCCTTTTATGGTTTTGTATTTAAACAAGATTCTTGTGCTAGGGCATAGTTGCTCTCTGCTTTTCACTCTTGAGTAAGTTCTCTTCATCTCATGAATCCCATCTGAATGCTCTGGTCCATACATAGGCTCAAGAGCAATTTTGTGACAGTTTGCAAAAATAGTCTTTGTAAAACGGATGGGAATTGTTCTGTGGAGGTGCTCAGGCACTGAAAATGTTACATTTATGTCATTTGACACAATTACAATGGCACATTTTGTTCACTGAGCTGTTACATTTTGCTTTCTAGAAATTTGTGTAGCTCTGTTCTCAAAGTGGGCTTTGTTCAGACTTGCTCATGGGTTGAGGCAGCACAGCCCACTGCATGTGGGGGTGTCTTTTTTTTTTTTTTTTAATGATTTTGTATTCCTCAAGCTTGATTTTAATACTTGTAACAGTTGTAATCATCTTGTTCTTTTTAGGAACTTCTCTTCATACACTCAGCTCTCCCATGGAGAAGCTATTCTCAGGCTCTTGAGGATAATGGAATATAAATGTTTAAAGAGTATCTGTTGTCTCTGCTTTGGATGAAACCTGACCTGTTTCTGACACTGAATGACAGCAGACCCATGCAAAGGCATCCTTGAAAACCAGCTTCATAAGATCAGGAGGAGTTCAATTCCTACCTCTATAAATTATCTAAGCCATCACAGATGATCAGGATTGTTATAGTCTTTAATTATTCACTTTTTGGCATTTTTTAAAATTACCTTAGTTTGAGGTTAGTTATAATTTAAAATATGAAGGGAATTTTGAGATACGAGCTTTAGGAGACCTGTTATGGTAATTCTCAAAAAGAGAAATAATTCTGTTTCTGTCTGCTTGAAGAGTGGAAAGTGGGATTGTGGGATGATGGAAGTACTTGGTACTTCTATTTAATTTAGTGACAATTACTAGATATCATTGCCAGTTCCTCAAAATACTCACTAGAGAGCCAGTTTCATTGCTCTGGGATCTTTTTGTGCAAAAGAAATTGACAGTGAAATGAATACACTTAGCAGGTAGGGATGTTCTTTGTTTGCTTTTAATGCCTTATCCTGTTATGTTCTTGTAAGTCTTACTCATGCTTGAAATTGGTCTTTATTCTCTGTCAGTCAGCAGGGCTGTGGGATGTGTTGGTGAGACAAGCACTGAAATTTTGTAGCTGGATGTGTCTTGCTCCTCTGACTTGCAAGTTGCATTCTGTGCAGTGGCCTGACATTATTATTTGGGATAAATAGTGTGTGGTGGCTGCCCAGATCTGTAAGAGAGGGGTGGATGAAGTGTGTGAGGAGGGAAAAGGGAAAGATAACAAGAGTGAACATAACACTCTGAACAGGAGGCTGCTGCCTTCTTTCTATAGAGTGCCTAACTAATTTTTCTTTTTGTCCCTTTTTTTTTCTTTCTAGGAGTGACAAGACCTTGGCTCTGAAGTCTCTCTGCCAGTCTCCTTGGGTTGCTCTGGCCTGCCCACATCATACCTGTAGCTTTGGTGGCTCTGGATGGCTGGTGAAGAGGGATGTTCAATCTAATGGCCAATTGCTGCAGCTGGTTGAAACGGTGGAGGGAACCTGTCAGGTAAACATGGGAAAGTATTTTACCTTTCTCACCTTCCCAAACTATTTTATTGTTTCATATTTGATCATGTCCAGCCTCTCACCCACCAGCACCCCCAAGTTCTTTCTCCCCAGGGTTTTTCTCCATGTGCTGATAGCCTGACCCAGTACCTTCCACTTGGTCTTACTAAACCTCCTGATATTCCCATGGGCCACTCCTTGAGCTTGTGCAGTTCCCTCTGGATGGCTTCCCATCCTTCAGGTGTGTCAGCCTCAGCACTCACCTTCAAACTTGCTTCTGTCTCATTAAGGGAGATATTCAATAGCACTGCTCCCAGTATGACCTCTGAGGGGCACTGCTGCTCACTGGTGTCCACTGGGATCCGAGCTGTCACACTGCCCTCGGGCTGTGACTTGCAAACTCAGGTGAAGCCAGTGGAAAGAAATGATGATGTTTGACTCCAGTTCAGAAGCCTGAATGATTTCTTTATTATAACTATACTATAATACATTAATATACTATTTAAAGGAGATACTAAAACTACCTACCTGTTTTTTCTAACTGCCATATCTAACTCACTCACAACTCGTGACCTTCCTCTTGAGAGTCCAGACACAGGTGGATTGGATTGGCCATCAGGCTCAAACCACCCTCACCAGAATCTAATCAAGGAGTCACCCTAGGTAAACAATTCTCCAAACACATTCTACATGAGAAAAACAAGGAACAGAAATAGAAACTGTTTTCTCTTTCTTCTCTGCTACTCTTATGAAAAATCTTGAAAGAAAGAAGAATGTCCCTGCGACAGTGACTGTCCCAGCAACTCATTACCTACCTACCAGTCCATCCGCTGAACCCATCTCTCCAATTTGGACAGAAGTCATGATAAATTTTATCTGTAATCCTTCCTTTTTCCACTGCTCTGGTCATTCCATCACATAAAGCTTCTAAGCTGCTCAAAGTAAAGTTTGTTTGGTTTTTGCCGTATCCAGCTTCTGCATTTTGAGATGCTAAAGTATAAATTAATTTTTGGGTTCTTTCCTCAGAGGTTTCTTGTTCTTCTGAAAGAACTTGTAAAAATTATACTTCTTCTTTGATACTATTACAGTTTCAAGTCTGCAAATAACAATATTTTTTTAGAATTCCTTCACTTCAGCAGGCATAAAATTGAGCAAATTGATTTGACCACTGAGTCTTTGTAAACAGGAGGAATAACTGAGGTATACACACATAAATAAGCTTTTCCTGTGGCTTTTAAAATCCTATCCTGGGAAAAATATTAACCTGTATACCAGTTTGCTAATAAATTGTGCATTCCTAGCACCACTGGTTTGCACATTTACAGCCTAGAAGGCAAGGCATGCTAAGTCCCACATATTTCCAGCATCTGGTGTTGTCTACACAAGTGTTGTACTCTGTGTGGTGTGGTTCAGACACACTGATGGAGACAGAAATAATTTTCTAATACAGAAAAAACTTGGAGGCAGAGAGATGGTAAAAATACAGGTGAATGGAACTGCAGTTACAGAAATTGTTAAAGGGACCATGACCACACCAATAAAATTTACAGTACTGTGGAATTAAACTGCAGCAGGCAAGTATCAGTTGAAAGCAGAATCATTGTTTCATGTGAAACTTCCACCATGATATGAGACTTGTCATTTCCTACCTTGTTCTGCTGTTTTGTCTAGTCAGATGATTGGACATATTAAACACCAGACACACAATAGTAACAGTGCCTTGGTATTCTGATACCTCTTCTTTCTGTTTGGTGGTAAATCTGCTGTGCATGTGTTTAAAAATAGGTTAAATGATAGAGGAAAAAAAATAAATAGAGGAAAAAAAATAAATATCTTTCTGTTTTGTTTTCTCCTTTTGGAGGAAGGTGACACTAATAATGGTGGGTCTTGATAATGCTGGAAAAACTGCTACAGTCCGAGGAATTCAAGGAGGTAAGTGATTAATTTATCATCTAAATAGAGCACTGGGAGTATAATTCCTAATTTTCAATCATTTAAATCTGAAAACATTGTTTCATCTCTTAATGTATTTCTCCCTCCCATATTGTTGAAAGAAAACGTTGGTGGTTGCACCATCCAAATATCACATATATCACATCTTAATAAAAACATTACAAAACATACAATCAGTGGACTGGATTTTTTTCTCTTTTTTTCCCTGTGTGCATGTGCTGAAGTTGCTTTCAGGTGACCATTCCAATAATGTGCATACAGCAATAAAATTTATCTAAAAATCAGTGCTGTGAGTATATATAAGGTCTAAAAGAAAGAAATTTGTATGTATAATATTCAGGATGGTTCTAGTGCTGCATATGTTTTATCATTATTTATAATCAGAAAATGATGATAAATAAAATTGCCACTAAGAGACCACTCGATTTTGAAGGGTACTTTGCCCTGGCACATGCAAACAGGATATAATTTGAGATAAAACTTATGAAAACAAAAATTCTGTATTTTTTTTCTTCCACTTGAGGAATTGTCTTTCTAAATAACTTTCATCTTGTGCAAGAACAAGAGTTTGCTTGTAGTGCAGAGTAGTGTTTTGGCAGACTTGGAGACTCCACCTCGAGTTTGTTTACTTGTGTTATGTAAGTTCACAGACTTGCTAAAGCACAAATAAAACCATGAGCATTCTCTCCTACTCCTCCATCTTTGCCCTAAAAACAGGAGTGTTTCATAATTTAGCCTTCCATGCTATGTGAAAACCCCACCTTTACTATCTTTACCATCGGAATGTAATTTCTAAAAGTCCTATTTTTCAGGGGGAAAAAATGAGATAAATATGTGTATTTCTAAAGGGAAACTCAAGGAAAAGATATTTCTGATTTCCTTGAGTGTTCCCCAGGGCTTAAATGTCCTGAATGCCCATCTTGGCTGTCTTAAGGATAGGAGCAGAAGGCTGGTAGGGATTCAGTTTATGCACTGCTCTTCACTGCTCAGTGCTTTAAGCCAGGCCTTCATTTTTTCCTCTCAATAAGCTGAATTTTCTGTGTTTCTCCTGCCGTGTGCTCCCCAGCTGTATAAAACAGATCCAATTATCTCAGCCCTGCAGGCACAGCTTAGTGGTGTGAGACGAGTCCAGGCTTTCTTTGCCCTCAGGAAAGGGACACAGCATGGAAAAGTATTAAATAGAAATCTATAATTTTTTAGCATATTGCATGGAAAATTAGAAAAAAGCAGCAAATAAAAATAAGCAAACAAACAAAAGCGAAAACCTGGCCTTGAATAAAGGGAATCAAATAGTTTACATTTCAGAAGTACATGGCTTCAGTCATTTTGTCTCAGCCCTTGGTTTGAACTTCTGAAGCTGTTCTGGCAACCATGAAAGATAAAAAAAATAAATTGGCAGAGCACAAGCATTCCCAGGTCATAGTGCATTAACTGTTTTGGTTATTTTCCTTCTCAAAGTTGAATTACTACCATGGAAATTAGTGGAAATAAAAATGCAGTACAGTAACCACCACTGCAATGGAACTGTGATGTGAAATATTAAAATCTGCCTTTTGGGCCCCTCTCTTTTTTCCCTCCTTCCCACTCCCCCAGTACTTCTGTCTAAATTAATGTCAAGTTGAGAGACTAGTTAATTTAAAATTCCCTGAAGAGAGGGGAAATCTTCATGTAAGCAAAAATGTGGTCAGCAATATTTAACAAGGAGGTTTCGCTCCGTGTTTTTAAAATGCAAATTTTGCTACAAAAAATCCCACCAAAAAATCATCTTTAAACTGAAGGCTTTCTTCTTTGACAGAGTCTCCTGAAGATGTAGCTCCCACAGTTGGGTTTTCCAAAATTCATCTTAAACAGGGACGCTTTGAAGTCACCATCTTTGATTTAGGAGGTGGAAAACGAATCCGGAATATCTGGAGGAATTATTATGCTGAGTCCTACGGTGTCATATTTGTGGTGGATTCCAGTGACATTGAAAGAATGGAAGAAACAAAACAAGCCATGATAGAAGTGTTAAAAAGCCCTAAGATATCAGGAAAACCTGTGTTAGTGTAAGTAGCATAATAAATGTTCTCCTAATCTGAAATTGGGTGAATTTAGACCTGAAGAACTATTTCTGTAACTATGCTGTAACTTTAGCACTAACCAATATTGCAATTGGTTTTATCGTTTTATGTTTTATTTTATCCTTCTCAGGGATATTTATGGGATATTTATTTCTCTCCTCTTTCATTAGCCATGGAAAAATAACAAGGTGTGATTTTTTTTTTAATGCTTTAAAATTCTAATGTTACTTGAAATGCCAGGTTAAAATGCTTTACAAATTTGGCGTGGCAACATGATGCAAAAATATTGTTTCTGCTTATGCCTACATCAATTAATTAAATGGTAAATGGTTGATTATACTCAGCAATGGGGTGACCTCTCAGCAATAAATGTCTTGTTCACTTAACACATGGTGCTGCTGATATATGATCAACAAAATCTCATTAAAGGAGGCTTGCTTTAATTGTGTTGGGCACCTGCTTTTTCTCTGTTTAATAGGGTTTGTAAAAATATTGGACAGAACATATTTTCTTAAATTCCACACCAAAAATATTTGATAACAAATACACTTTTGAAGTTAAAAAGTAAACTCTGAAAGTTGAAAATGGTTTATCAACAATATCTTTATGTCTGGTGAGCAAAAGACCTCCATAATGCATAAATTGCACAACATCCCTGTGCTATCATAAAGAATCTGTACAAGTAAGAGACCTCTTATTTTTAAGAAATAGTGATGCTCTGCTGAAGCTGAGCCTGGCTAATTGTTTGTGTTGATGAAGTGGAGGGTAATTCAGCAAAGTAATGGTGTGTATGTTGAAAATAGATTAGATTTTACCTTTTATTGCTCTGCATGTTACTGGCACAGGCAAGGCAATAAAGCCAGCTTAGTTATACTCAAATGTGTTTTGAAAATGCAGCTGTGAGTGTGGAAAACTGTGCTGTGTTTTTTAATTAAATACAACTTTATGGGGGGTTTTGAGTTGTATTTTGGTATTGGTGGTGGTTTTCTTTTTTTTTTTGGAGGGGTAGAAACGTCTATGCTCTAATCCTATAATGGAGTTTGTCTGAGTGGCTGACTGGACCTGCAGAGAACTCACTCACTTCCCTGGATCTGGATACTGCTTTTTAATCCTTATCAGTACTTAATCAGAAGGCAGAGTGTATTTATTAATTGCTCTAATGGTGACTAAACCAAGTTTGTTGATGTTAATACTTTTTATTAGATTAAACTTCAAGCCTTTGATCAGAATTTGCTTTTGCATCATCCCAGTTCTGTGGAGGGATCCAGTAGTTCTTTGGTTTATGCTCCTGTGTAAGCCTGCCTCTTGAGTTAAGAATTCTTTCCTGTATTGTCAGATTTCCAAATTTATGCTGAAATTTAGCCTTTTTAATATTAATTTTAATGTTCAGATTTTGTTTGTGGGTTTTTTTGTCTTGTTGTTTTTTTAATAATGAGATACTTGCTACCCATGTAGCAATAAATTCCCTAATACCTTGTTACATTTTTTAATTAGAGCATTTTAATCCATGCAGGATAGACTGAATTGCACAGTGTTGTCACTGTTGTTATTCTTTATTCCCGTCCTGCCTCAATGGCAACACAACGTGGACATAAAATTGGTGCTAAATACTCTATCTTACAGAAATATGGGAATATGAGAAATCTGATATTCAGTGTGATATTTTCTACAAATTTAAATGCTGCTCTCCCATGTTGTTATTTATTGCTGCCCATGGAGGTGTCACAGAATAATTTTAAAACCATTTTCCTCAAGTGTTGATCCTATTGTCTTTTACTATCTCTTGGTGTAAATTACTTAGAGATGTTAAACTTGTCATTTAGGTTTTTTTACTGTTCAGTGTTATCACCTGATTTATGTTTATGGATAAATTCTTCTGGCAGCATCCTCAAGACCTACATACAAGTTTAAATTTTCTTCACTTAGGATTCTTTTTGTCCTTTCTTTTATCAGAAAGGAGTACACAGACATCCTATTATGCAGGCAAATGCTGGTTTTGTTTGGGATTAGTTGTGTTTGTTTGGAGTCTTTGTTTTGGTTTTGGGTTTTTTTTTAAGTTCACATGGAGCATGTGCAAGAGAAAATGCAAATCCATGTGTTGTGACTGATATTTTATACCAAGGAGATTTCTGGGCAGGTGTTTTGTTAGGAGAAAGCTATTTTCTACCTGTTATTTTGGTGATGAGGGATTATAGCTATTAATGTTTCACTTTTCTTCATAGAACACTTGCAGCTAGGCTTTCATTTGTTTGGTTTTCTGCATATTTATGTAACTCCTGAAAACAGTGGAAAGTTACTTTAGTGATTACTGCAAATTTCTGCTGCTAATAATTTTGAATGCTCAATATCAAATTCAGTGTAAACTGCAGTTGATAGTATTATTTCATATTATTTATTTTCAGTTAATAGTACCCCCTTATCAAGGAAAATTTCTCCACAAGTCTTTTTCACTTCCCAGTTCTCTTTCAGCGTGCTTTATCTGTTTCTCCTGTTTCTAACCAATTTACATCTGGAAATGACTTAGTCGGGCAGCTGTTTTCCTAAGTATTAAAACTTGAATTTTGAAAATTTGAGTTTTATTCCACTATTGGAAGTACAGCTCTTGTTTATTGGCTAATTTCTACTGCGTCCTTGGAACATAAATGTATTTTTAATATATGCAGTTAAGGGGAGAGTATTTAATGAAATAGTTTCAGTGATGTCATCATCTAAGGTTATTTTTTGTTGCTACTGTATAAATAGGATTTTTTACTTTAAGGTTCAGACCTTTGATTGTATTTTGATAAGAGTTAATTTCTGTTGCAGTTTTAATCTGGGATGGAAGGAATCCAACTATTTCTAAATACCACAATGTGAAAATGACTTTGATAGTAGATTATTTTTTTTTCCCACGACGTGCAACTAAAGACATCCAGTTCACTTAGTGTCTTGCTGAATTGCAGTGCAGTTTGTTCTGCCTTCTCTGACTATCCAAATAAAGTGTCTTTGCACAGCACAACGCAGTTCAGGAATACATTTCTGGTTGCTGTTTGGTTTTAGTGTGCAAAGTTTTTTAAAATTACTTTTTGGAAATAACTTTTTTGGCTCAGTTACATTGCTATTGTCTGTTAAATTGCATGGAGAGCTGTTTCTCACTCAGTTCCAGAAGGAGTTGGTTACAGGAGGTTCCATCCAACCTAAATCATTCTCTGGTTCTAGGTTATGGGGGAGGAGTAAGGAGTGTAAGGATTTATTATTTATTTATTTATTCTATTTTTTCTTTTTTTTTTGTGCTAGCAAAAGTGAGACTGCAAATGTGACTGTGTTATTTAGGTAGGATAGGCAGCATTAAAAATGTGCCTTGTGAGTGTGTAATTAAGGATCATATTCCCCTATCCATATATATATATATATATGGTATATTCCCCATATACCATATCCTGGTAGGGCTCTGCCTGTAGAGCTGAATAATATAAGTATCTCTGTGTCAATTTATGAAAAGTTTATGAACTTTTCCTATAGAGGTAGTATTGAGATATTCCTGATAAGTTTTCTGTTTTGTTTCTGTCTCTTGTTTGTTTTAGGCATCCCATTCTGAACTGTTACTAATGGTAACTAATGGTGTCTGCATTGTGTGGATTTGTTTCGTAGAATTTTAGATTCCTGGGGAAAAAAAAAACATTTAGAGATTGAGCAAGTAAATATAAATGCTAAAAAACCACACAGCAATTAAAAATACTTATTATTTTGAGAAAAGTAAATGAAACACTTTTATGAATCTTGTTTGTAATTAACAATATTTTCAATGCTTCCCAACAGCACAGGGAGTTTCTTGCCATACTGATTTAGTTTGAAGAACCAAACTAAACTTCAGAACTTCTAAACTTTGAAGAAGTTTATAAGAACCAAAAAAAAAAAGTCACTTTTATCCTTTGATCCTTTCCTATAGTTCACGTGTTTCTGTGAAAACCATAAAATTCTTTACTCTGGCTTGAAAAATAGATGCAGTTTTTCCTGAGAGCTCTGCTGAAGGGAAAATGGGAAGAAAAGTGACACAGTTGAGGGATCCCAAGAGTGCTTTCCAAGATCAGTTTGGTGTGGAGGAATCATTGGTATTTCAAGCAGTTCATTTCTGGTGTCATCTGCAGCACGGACAACACCAGCAGCATATTGCTTTGCAAGGGTTTCTTTTTTTATACCTGACTGCAAGCCCAAACTTTTCTTTAGATACTTGAGTATATTCTTGAGCGTTGTTCATGTAGATTTCTATGTTGTTGATCATCTGCCCTTGCTCCTCCACCAGAAGTGAGATCTGGATAAAGAGTTCTTTCACATCTTTGATCTGGTTCTCCAGATTGACCAGTTCTTTGTGTCTCTGCTCAATCTCTGACAGCTGAGCTTTAGTAATCTTGACTTCAGTGAGTAGATTTTCATTGAAAATCTCCCATTTTCCTTGCTGGAGCATGTCATTGACCTCCTCCTCAGACACCTCTTTCCCAGCTACCTCAAGCTGGCGGAGGATGAAGGTCCTGCACTTGTCCTGCTTGGCGGTGATGGCCTCGTTGTAGGAGAGCATGGCCTGCAGGTAGCAGTGGGACAGGAAGGCGTGCTGGGCAGCCAGGATCCTCACCGTGGCTCGGGCTGGCCCGTGCTCATTCTCAGCTTTCCTCACTGCTTTTGACAGTTCATCCAAACCTTTGCGTACGTGCTCTGCTTGGATTTTGATTTCCCTCGCTATGTTAGATTCCTTTTTTAGAACGCTGAATCTTCTCATTGAAGACACGAGGCTTTTTTGTTGTTGGCTGAATTTATTGACTTCTTCCACCAGATTATTAATTTCGTTCTGAAGCTTCTGGATTTCATGCAAGTGCCTTTCAGTTATGGGCTCTTTTTCATAAATAATGGCCTGCTGTTCAAACTCCTCCTGCTCCTCTTCTTGTACAGTTGCCCCATTGTTTTCCCCACCCATCTGTAGTTCCTTAGCCCTCAGTTTGAGCTCTTGCAGACGATCTCTCATGGTTTTTGTGGTCAGGATTCTTTCCTGTTTTTTTTTTCTCCCCTCTTGCAACACAGGAAGTTAATTCCAGTATCTTTTTTGTTTGGTTTGTTTGGTTGCACTGTAATCAAAATGTAACAACAATCCATGTTAGTAGTTATAGGTATAGATGAAAAGTAGTTTTGGAGAACAGAGCTACTTCCCTCTGCACCAAAGTAAAAGTAGCAATGAGTTGGAATGGGGGTATTCTGAACAAGTTGTGATTTGTAGCCCAAGGCCATTTTTGAGGTATATTTGTGATGCAGTGCACAGAACTTAGACCAGAGAAGTGTGGAGAGGACTTTTATTTAGGGGAGGGAGAGAGAAGTAACTTCAGTTATTTTATTATTACTCTCTACTTGATGAAAACTAATCAACCTATCAATCTTTTTGGAAATAGAAGTGAGTGTGGCTGTGCCATTTTTGAATTCTCAGGAGGAGATATTTCAGTTTTTGAGATTATGAGACAGACTTCATAATGAATCAGCATTTGGCATGAATTTAGATTATTAATTTGGCCACACTCAAAAATCTTTCTCAATTTTCCTTGCCTGGGGAGTTAGATAGTAACTGAAGCAGTTAGCTACAACAAAACAGAACAGCAGAACTCTCATCTTTTAAGAACTCTAATAATTTAGCATGAAAATGAATTAATTTTTTATGTTTGAGTTTTTATGGAGTTGAATCCATATCGCTAATGTTGCAGCATGAAGATTTTCTAAGCCCTTTTTGAATTACTGTTATCTACTCTTACACTGCCATTTACATTCTTCATAAAATTGATGCAAGTGTGCATTGTGAACCACAGTGGGCTACAAATCAGTGCTGTTTCATATTTAACAGAAAGCAGATATAGTTTTGTTTTGCTCCATAGCTGTTGTGCAAGCTTTACTGGAGAGCTAAATAAGAGCAAGATATTTTCTAAAACACGCCCAATGGAAACTAAGTTCAACTATTTTTAATCATAGGGAAGAAGGTATTTTTCTTAAACTCTACATAAATGATTTCCTTGGACTGTGATCAAGAATGGAAGATTTCAGTAAGAAGTAACATGTTCAGGACTAGGATATTATGGGATTTTTACTTGGGTTTTTCTGGTTCAATCAGATGTGTGTCTTTCAAAGGGCTGTTCAAGCATAAAGGTTAAACAGCTCAGTGGTATCTTTTGGCTGTTTCAGAGCTACTGAAGTAGTACTATTAAATAGGTGCAACTCTTATTAAACCCTGATTCTAAAGATTTTTTCTCAGCAAGCAAATGTAGGATTTCTTAATAGTATCCAAAAGATGGATTTTTAGAAACTGCAAAGGGGCTATTCAGTAACCTGTCAATATGCAAATCATTCTCTTGTATTTGAACAGTTCCAAATGATACTGCTGTGGTATCTCTGTTCCCCTATGCATATTTAAAGTCTCTAAATAGATTTTTGTGTAAGTCATGGAGTTCAGCAGTGTGGACACGTCTTCACAGACTTAAATCTGGCTTTCTACAGGAGGATTAGCTGAAAGACAAAATCTGAAATGCTTCAGAGGTCAGTCATGAGAAAGAATGTTGATATTCTACCCTACTGTGAATTTTCCTTAATGCTTTTTTTTTTCCCCCTTAATGCCTTAATATTTGAATTTAGTGTTTGTTGATTCACATCAAGAGAAGACTTGTGATCAGACAAGTTTGTAAATTATTTATTAGAGAGTGTTATTCTGGGGTGGGGAAAATGCAAAATGTATTCATTTCATGACCGTAATGACTCTCCATTGCTGAACTTTTCAGTGGATGTCCCCGTGGCATAAGTCAGGCAGTTTCTCCCAGATAACATTTTTGAGAAATGTTCCAGAGCTGCTTGGCACCACCAACAGGGAAAGTTCAGCCTGGGGCATGTGAAAGGGCCCAGGGCTGCTAAACAGGGCTTCAGAGAAATGACCTGAAAATCTGTTCTAGTCGAGCCTCACACATCTGCTGACCCATGTTAATTTAGCAGGGCTGGGCAAACCTGGGATTACAAGCAAGTTCTAAGGGCACTATTAATGCTTATGCTATGAGGTGACAAGAGTTTCTTGGGTCTAAGAGAATTGGTGCATTGCTCTTGAAATAGCTGTGTTCCTTGGGACTGGAGGGAGGAACCTCACAGAACTGCCAAACAAATCTGTAAATACTGTTAAATATCAGAGAAGTGAGCAGAAAATAGTGGAGATTTTTTTTTTCTTGTTTAAAGATCAGTCTCACAAAAGACTGGAATGTAAGCAATTGAATCTTAGTTTCATATCTTCTCTGCTGTTGGGCTTGCCTTCAAAGCCTGCCACTGAACAGGCTTGCCAATAATTGTGCTTGATTTTACTGGCAATTGGAATGCATGCTGGTTTCAAAGAAATGAGGATGTCTTCATGACAGAGATAACCTTGGAAATTGTTGGCTCGGCTTCTTGAGTGTTCCACAGCAAGCTGTGTTCATTTACTGAGTCCTTGTTTTGTCCTATGTGTTTGTATATAGGGGCACATCCTGTTTTTCTTTTGATTGAGATGAAAGCACTTCACTTTCCTTGAAGTTTTTGTCAGTAAAGGGAGAATATGCCCATTGTTTAGAGTGGAGTAAATGGACTATGTGGACTGAAAGCACTCCAGTGACTTAGTGTGGCCCCTACATTCACTGCCCACTGCAGTCATTATCATGCAAACCCATTGGTGATTAAGTTTGTTCTTCTTGAAGCATCTTTAGCTATAGCCATCTATAGTTATATATAGTTGGCAGGTTCAGAAATGCAATTTTCACATCCTTGTCAAATATATTTTAAGGGTATTGCAAGTGTCTTTGCCTTCTGAGAACTTGGCTGTGTTGCTCCTCAGGAACAGGGTTATATGAATCTTTCAATTTAAATGGATGCCATGTGTGACTGGGGAGGTCTTGGTAAAGACAATTACCTCAGCACACTGACTCAGGAAATAATAGATCCTGGTAGCTGGACCACTATTAGAATCTGTCATGATGATGAAGTATGTCCAGAATTCAAAGATAATGAGTTTAACAGAAATAATTTTTTTTATATTATCTTGTCCATTTGAAAAAAAAGGTAAGTTGAAAGGTCCACTTGCTTAATTGCAAAGCTACCACATAGAATGTCCATCCACCTGTCTGATAAATTTATCAGTAGACCCCAGGAAACATGGAACCTACATCCAAAAATAAGATTTGGGCTACATTAAGTTAAAAGACATAATTAGATATGTGAAGTAGGAAAGTTAATTGTCTGGAACTCTTTTGTTTCTGGTTGTACTTGGGTCTAATGCCTTCTAATTTGGCTTTGCTGGATTGTTTTATTTCTTCCCCAGTCCCCAAATTACCAAAGCCTCCTGTTCGTTTTAGTTTCTGCTTTTGTTCACTATTTCTTAGTTATTCAGCACTTTGATTAAAATGCCTGTCAGCAAAGGCTCTGTTTCTATTTGATCTTTGATACAATTTGCCACCTTACCTTGGTTTTAATATCTTCCAGAGAAGAGGACTTGAGGCCAATCAAGGAACAGAATCCTCTCTTTAAGAGCTCTTTGATATCTATGATCTGTGTTCTGGCTCATGCTGCCTTCTTTACCTCTGCTGAAACTGCTGGGTTTTTGTTTGTTAGTGGGGTTTTTTTGTTTTGGTTTTTTTTTTTTTTTGGTTTTTTTTTTTTGGGTTTTTTTTGTTTTGTTTTGGGAGGGTTTTTTTGTTTGGGTTTTTTTTATGATTGCATCATAAATGAGGGTAGGTTTGTTGTCCTGACCCTTAGCTATGAGTCAGTTAAGGGCACTGGGTAGACTTTCAGGCAATGCGTCCCAAAGGAATTTCATGTTACATGTAATCCTAAACATTTTTTTAAATTATTATTATTTTTTTTAATTATTCATTTCCAAGCTGCTGTGGAATTACATTACAGGTCTGTCCTGTGGTGCCAAGAAACCCATCTAATTTTTTTCTGAGCACAATGGCAATGAATAAATCTTTGGAGTCATACTCTGGAGCTTGATTAGTGGTTAAATGTCTTAAGTTAGCAACACAAAATTAGTGAGACACATATACTATTTAAAAGGATATAGTTTAAAATCCTTATAGTAGTCTTTGGGGAAAGCTGGTGTTTTGAGTTGAAATTCAGTTTGTGCTCTCTCATGTTCTCACAAGGAAAGAAGGCACTTGTTTGGTAGTGTTTTGAAATCTTGCCCTGTTACTCAAAGATGTATCTGAAGTTACTGAAGTAGGAATCTTGCTATAAGTTACATTTAGTTTCTCCTTTGTTATAAAGTTTCCTTTAACTTAAATACCTTGTAAACAAACATGCTTAAACCAAGGATTATAAGACATAAGGTGGTTGGATGAAAATATCCTCTTAAGCATCTCTGTTGTAAGATAAGTCCTTGGAAAAACATACTTGAAAATAGTTGTAAGCTCAAGCTTCTGTTTGTGGAAAGTGTGGGAGTGGTTCAACAAGAAAATACCAAAGGCAGAGAGCTTCCCCTGCCTAAAAATATGCCACAGCTGAGATGATAGTGCAAAATCAGTAACAGTTTCAGCAAAGGGGATGATCACAATTTCTCTCTGGGCAACCTGTGCCAGAGCCTCCCCACCCTCCCAGTAAAGAATTTTGTCCTAACATGTGATGTAAATCTTTCCTCTTGTATTTAAAACACTTCAGCCTTGTCCTGTAACCATGTAAAAACTGCCACATGACTTCCCCAGGGAAACCAGAATTACCAGAATGTACAAGAATAGAAATGCTGCATTTGAAGCAAGGTAGCTTGGGAATTCTCCAATTAGTGTGAAATGGATTGTGGGAGGTGGAGAGATGTGGATATTGAGTAAAACCAAGCAATTCAAATGTAGTAAAGCAGACCTGAGTATTCAAAGAATTCATAAAGTGGGGAAGAATTAGGCCAACATTGCTGGAAAAGTGTAGCCAAATCATGCTGCTCTGGAGTGAGGTTTCCCAGAGACATGGAGAGAGGGAGAACAGACTTAAAATACTTCAAGATGTTCTTGGGCCTTTGACCACAAATCTGTAACATAGTTATGTTGTAGGAAATGTAGCAGTCCTGTGTTGGTGTTTTGCTATTTGTAAAGTATTTGGTTGAAAGATACATGCAGTGAATCAGCTGCAATTCTGAGCTTGTTCCTTGCTGTTTTGCCATCTTTGTTTATGATTGTGTGGCTGCAGATGTAGACTTGAGGAAAAGCATCTACCAGCATTTCCATGTCTGCTGACATTCCTGCTGATACTTTGGGTAATAGGAGGTGAGGAGTTCATGCTTTTGCACTGATATAAATCCCAGAGAGGGTGATAAGACACTGCACCTCACTGACAAAACCATGATCTCACTCTGCAAGTCACTTAGACTGCAGGTAATTCTCTGTAATTGGTAAGAACTTTGTTTTGATGGTAACTTTTTCACCTGTTTAACCAAAGATTTGCTGTCAGTAGTGCCCTTCAAGAGTCCTCACAAACCTAGAGGTCACAGAAACCTAGAAAGAAAGTCATGATCTCCTCTGCCCAAATATCACTTCATATATTGATATATTTTAAAGCATTTTTTAAAATAAAATAGGAGCAAGAGAAGAGTACAGGTGGAATTGTTACCATTTAATAGGATATATAGTTTGAACTCAACAGCTTTGCATCACTCTAAGTGGTGTGAGAGATTTGTCTTCCTGACAGAAGAAGTGCAGACTCAGAATTTGTGCCATGCACCATCCCACCTGCTTTACATTCCCACTTCATCTCTGTCAGACCACAGAGCTGCCTATCACAGCCTTGGAACTCACCTGTAAGGCAGGTTTTTTTTAAAAAAACATACAGGCAATTTGACTATACTTAGCTTGCCTATGGCTTGATATATCAAGGTGAAATAGTCGATTAATCTTGTCCAAAAATAGATTGTTATATCACTTACTGTCATTTGTTTTTGAATTACACATCTGGAAGCTGAACTTAAGTTGCTTTAGGCAAGCTCAGACGTTGTTGGCTGCAGCCTATTTGACTAAGAGGTGGGACTGAGCTGATAGCAAAGCACAGTGTGGCAAGAAACATTTTCAGTAAATAGGAATATGATTCAGACTTGTGGTGAGAATGAGGCCACTTAACAAAATGAAACAAATTATAATTGCTGTTCTTATGACCAGTTCAAAACCTAATATGAGCCTAAAGTTGCCTGGAGATATTGTAAACAGGAGGAGTTTAGAATCTTAGTTTTAACTGTTCTCTTACTTAAAAGTGACCTGGAGGAACTGTCTAGGGAAAATGTTGATTTATAGAAATGTCTCCTACAGCCCCCTGAAGTTGCATGAAAGCAGGCCAATAATGTTGTAGCACTTGATCCACCTTTTTTTTTATTATAGTTTATCATAATATTCAAAGTATTGTTTTGCATGAGAATTGAAGGCATGAATTGAAATTAAGTCCCTTTATTTGAGAGAGAGTCACGTGTTAACCATCAAAATTTACTGATAGGTTTGCCTTCATCAGGAGTGGGCCCACTGAAACTGCTGGTCTGTTCTCCTATTTGTTTGTTAAAAGTATGAAGAATTCTGTTTTCCATGACTTCCTCAAAAACCTTGTGAACTGCCAATAATTGAAGAAGAAGGAACAAGCCAAACAAGCAGACAAGTCACTTATTTTTGCCTGTGTGTGGGTCAGGAGTTTGACTTTCATGGATGTTAGTTAACATAAGCAAAGCATAAAGAGACACAAAGTTTTTCACACTGCATCTGCTGAGGCCTCACTCCTCTGGAATAAAACATCCTTCTGATGGCTGTCCACAGGACTGCCCAAGATAAAGGTTAATGGATGAGAGATAAAAATTCCAAAGGGAAAAAGGGTAGAGCAGCATTTTTAAATAGAAGATTCACTGTAGAGTGAAGAATATGGCATCGTTCTTTCCCCTTGTTTAGACTGCTGTTAATTTCAAAGTCTCTGTCTTTGTTTTCCCAGCTAATTCCATCCCTCAAAGCTATGACTTCTTGAAGTAGCCTTGAAGACAAATCTTGATCGTAGGTAAACAATAAAGATTCATTTTCCTATAGTTGCTTTCAGTCATGGAGGTTGTTCTGATGCTGCAATATTTTGATCTCAGGGATGCTTTCCTCTTCATTAATTTTGATGGACACTATGCAGATCTGACCCAAAATTTTGGGGTTGTGATCACTGATTCTAAATAAATATAACTCCCGAAGTAGCATATCTGAAACATTTTTACAGATTTTGTATTGTAAAGTAAACTTTTAATACTGGTTTGGTTTCTGTTGGGTTTTTTTCCCCCTCTTTGCTCAGTAATTGAGATTTTATAGCTAGGTCAAGGAACTTGCATTCAGACTTTGTTTTTCTCTGGCAGAAGTGGCTTCTAAGAGAAATATTGTCACTGAGCTTAGATGTCAGTTGTGCCAATGCACACATAACACTCCCTTTCCACATTGTTTCCCGTGACTCTTACAGTTGAAAAGCTCTCCAGTTGCTTAGAAAAATCCTACTTGATCTAAAAGCAGTAGGTGCCAACTTTCTCTTTATTTCTTGCATGAGGTACGTTTGTTACACTAGGACAATTCAAATATACTTTATGTGAAACTGAAATAAGCCAAGCATGATTTTATAGATGAAAGCTTCTTACTCAGCAAACTTAGTATGATAAACTAACAGCAACTCTGCTGTGCTTTCAAGTATGTTTTGATATATACCTCCTACAGGTTTTTAAACATGAAAAATTGCTATATATGAATTTCAACGGACTTGGAAAATTAAAATCAAGGTCTGTCTTTTACGATAACTGATGCATTCCCTAAAGAAGGGTTTTTTTGGTTTGGTTTTTTTTTTTTGCATAAAACTTGCTTCAAACCCGGGTGGTCCTGTGAAATAGCCATATTCACTCACAGAAATACCTAACTCTTTGCATGGCAGTCATACATTATTTTTATGTCTTGACACTTAGGCACATTTCCATTCTAAACCCCACTATAAAGACTTCTTCTGTTATTTGCAAATTTAGAAACATTAAGTAAGAGAAGAGTGTTTACCTCTGAATCCTGTGCTGGTGGCTTTTACTCTTTACACAGGAACTCCTGAGGTTAAGCTTCAGTATAATCCCAAAAACATTTTTCCAGAATATTCCCTAGGCAACGTGTCTTGAGTAACATTCCATGAAGTATTTCCTTCATTCCTTCTGCTTCTAATTCTTCTGTCCTCGACCAAGTGTGATCATCCTCAGGAGTGGTACAGTGAAACTGCCTTCTGCAACTGCAGGAGACAGGCAAATTGATTACTTTGTGCCTGGGGAATCTGGTTGTGCCTGTTTGAAAGCCAGCCCTGCTGGGAGGCGGATCCCTCGGAGTGCCCAGGAGCAGGAAGTGCCTTGGAGCAGCTGCCCTTAGGAGCTGCAAGTGGAGCAGTGCCTACCTTGGAAGCACAAGTGTAAGTGCAGGCTGTGCTTTCTTCTGCACCAAAGCATGGAGGGAAAAGGAATTATTGAGGGATCTGTTCATGGGGGCAAAAAAAAGCCCCTGCAGAGTAATGCATTTTACTACAGTATCTTGAAAAGACTTGAAGTCCGTTTAGAAGTTCGACCTAAAGTCTGAAGTGGGCAGGGGTGTCCAGCAGTAGATGGACCTCAGCAAAACCACTTCACTTCCTGGGGAGAATAGGCAGAGACAGTTGCTCTTCCAGGACAGCACCTCAGCCATGTTTTTGTCCGTAGTGCTGCAGAAAAAGTGGAAGCTAATTGACCAGAAATACAAATATGACACCTTTCAAGGTGTTAGAGGTTAAAAATCAGCAGCTACTGCGAGCTGTGGGATGTTAGTGTCAAACTGTGCAGCTTACCAGCATTTCGTTCTGCTTCAGCTGTGCTTTGTAGGCTGTGCAGAGCAAAAATAGTGCAAAAAGTGCAGTTATTTAATCTTCAGGTGAGAGAGGAATAGGCTGTGGCAACAAACGCTGCTCTGAAATATTTCCTTCAATTAGCTATAGATGAATTGGCAGCACTGCTGAGGAATGCTTTTTGTGACTAAGAGCAGCACAGTAGGATGTTCAGTCTGTAACAAAATAGGTTACGTGGGGGAGAAAAAAAGTGGAGGTATTTTTTTTTCCAGTCTTTTAATTACCTTTTTGCATTGTATCTCAGTTTTTCCCTGGTTTAGCTTTGGTTTCATAGCTAAATACTGGAAGGACAAGTCTTGTTCTAGCTGGTTGGTGAAAAGAAGTAGAGTATTTATAAACATACTGAAAAGATCACAGGTTCTGTACGTGCATTGAGCAGCAGTTTGGGAATCCCTGCACTAAATCATACAAAGCACTGTAGAACTTCTCTCTTTCACTTCTCACTTCTTAAAGTGGGAATTCATTATCAGGGAAGGTCAGGGAAGGGCTTTATGCTCTTACCCAGCTCTGCAGGCCAAGCCAGCAAAGTTCTGATTATCAGTAGGACATAGGGATTTTTATCCCCAGGATGATGATAAATACGTGAATGGTATGGACCACAAATAGTTAAGAATGGTGAAGATTGAGAGAGACTGGACATTTGAGACACTGCTTTTCTATGGTCTCCTTCATAAACAAATTCTTCTTGAAAAGGAAGATGAAAGATTAGATAATGAATTGTAGCTCATGAGGGTAATGGTGACAAGGAATGTGGGGTTTTGGGCTGTAGATGCAACACAGCTTTTTTTCTAATGATTTTGATGCTGAAAAATCTCTTGGGAGTAAAATAATTAAGAATTGAAGCTCTCATACTGGGATTTTGGAGAATAGGGACAAGTAAGGTCTTAGATCAAATTGAAGTGCTGACAAGTTTTGGTAACTATGGCGTGAATTCTTACCACTGTTCCTTCCCAGCAAGGAATTAACATAAAATAAAAGTACAAACTTTGGCCTAAGTTCCCTAAAAGCCATTTGAGTTCATGATAATGACTTGGGATTTCAGGAGGAAGGCTATGATGTCTGGTTCCAAAGCCTTCTGCCTCTGAGCTCATGGAAGCCAAATATTTTTCTTGTTATCCAGAAAATTGAATCAGAATTCTCATGTCATTGAAATGTTGCTAAATTTCAGAGGAACGTTATTTTAGTGGAATTCCTTTTTTAGAGAGAAGCAGGTACAAATTTCATATTTTCTAATGCTGTACAGGACTTAGCTTGAATTATTAATGTTGTAGAAAGTGCAAAAGAAGGTTAGATTGTACTTTTATACTCCTAAATGAATGTCTGTCTTCTAGAGTCCTATTTCCTGCCATATATAAGTGACAAGACAATGATATTCATCTTACAGAATACTTACTTTGTGACTTATGTGGGGGTTTTTGCTTTAGTCTATTTAATAAAATATTACTTTTAGAGCCATTCATGCAAGTTCTTCCCTCTACACTTTTAAGTTTTACTCAGGAAGAGCAAGTTCAAAATATTGTTAGGCATCTGAGAGAAATGCTGGGTAGCAGGCAGAGCTGAGATGATCCTGAAGCACTTTAAAATAGGGAAATGCTCATGATTTGGGAAGTTGCAAAACTGTGAACTTCCATCCAGAGGCTCCAACAGATTGTCCTGTGTTGATTTAGACATAAAGCAGGATGGTCTTTTATGTTCATTTGCTTAACTGTAAATATGATTGCTTTCTTTAGAAATAATATTAATTTATTACTAAGCACCTTGGTGATTACCTAACATTAGTAACTGATGGAAATGGTGCATAGACTAACATGCTTATTGAGCAGAAGAAATAATTAAAGCTGAAGCAGGGCATTTCATCTTCTCTTTCTCAGTCTTCCCCTTCTTCTTCCTAGTTTTGTCACAAACTCAGCTTTTGGAGATGTGAGAGTCTCTCTTGTGGCAGGATGCTGAGTGTTTCTTTTGATCTTCCCTCTAGGCTGGCAAATAAGCAGGACAGAGAAGGAGCTCTGTCAGAAGCAGATGTGATCGAGTCCTTATCTCTGGAAAGGCTGGTTAATGAACACAAGTGTCTCTGTCAAATTGTAAGTAGATTTTAAGATGCTATGTTTTCTCATATCTGTGTAAAGCTTCCATTAAGTAGGAAATTATGCTACATGTCATAAAACTGGAATTTAGATGTAGTATTCATTGTCCTGTTAAGAAAAAACCGAGCAGGAAGTCTTTGTGGGGGGAGCCAAAACCAGAAGCCTTTATGGAAAGTTGGTTAATACTGGTCAGCATTTCAGATAATATATCCAAATTACTAGTCCCTGAAGTTTATTTCCACCATCTTTTTCTGATGTCAGTAAAAAATATTTTGAAAGATAATGAGGGTTATGGTGTTATTAACCAAGATAAGAAGGCAGTTTTGCAAAACCATTTCAGCTTTGGATTTTAAAATTAAAAAATCATTTTAATTCATTAGGGAGATTTGCAAAATTTATAGAGCACTACATATTGCTATTATTTTCTCTAAAAGCTGAGTTAGAAAAGGTCATAGCTCTGTTTATTATGTCATGATTATCTGAGTGTTTTTCTTCAGTTAGTGCACTTTGCACTATGCAAATGTAGCAATCATAAAAATTAAAATTGCAAGTTCATCCTTATTTTTTTTTCCAAGGAGCTTCTGTACCAAAAATATTTTCTTGAAAGATATTCATTAAAAAACAACCTGAAAGATACTAGTGTATTCCAGTACATCTGAATTGCTTAATTTCTGACATGCTGTTCTTGTTCTTTATTTATATTTTGTGTGTAATTAGCAAAGACACCAGATCACATGCTCTTAAGTCTGTTTTATACTCTAATGGACCCATTCTTCACCAGGCTCTTCAAAGATAAAAATGGTCCCAAATTCCTTCACTAGGATGACTCCTGGGGTCAATTTAAACAGAGGCATTGTGAAACAAGATAGGAAGTTAGGCAGTGACGAAAAAACCTTTTGTTTCTTCTTATTCTTGTAGTTAGTTTTCCACTAGATCTTTAAATTTCACCACAAAGTATTAAGGCAAAAGGAAGGAGTAATTTGTCTTGCTGTTGGACAGTGTCAGTGAGAATGACCTTCCTCTTTTTCTTATTTATAATATGTCTGTATATTCCATATTTCTAAATTTTTATATTTTGTAACCAAACTTCAGCAACAAGAATCTTGGTGCAAACTGAGAACAACATTGCCCCAATGCTGGCCAGTGTTTGATCTCAGTTTTCTCAGAGAAACAAGTTGTATACATCTTCTATACATCTCCTTCCTGAGTAGGTTCTGCTGGAGGGTATTGCAGGGTTCCATAGTGAAAAGGACTCATATATGAACCTTAATTTAAACATAACTGGTCAGAATTTTTTTTTTTCTGTTGTAAATTGTACATTCCATATCTGACTGTGGTGCCATTTAAATCCTTGTCAGATGGAGAGAGCACTGAGAGTTTTTCAGATGTTGGCATTGGAGAGTCTCTTTTAATTGCCATAAACACCAATCCTGAACATGATCAGTGTGAAATATCATCTCTACATGTCATCCACAGAGCTGGTTCTATTCAGTTGTTATTCAGAGAATGTTTTAAAAGACACATACAGTGCTCCAAAACATTTTTGAAAACAGTTCCCAGCAGATCTTGAGAGAACATCTTTTCCATGTTCTGAACTTGAATCAAGCCCTGCCTCATTTGTTCCAGTTAAAGCCTACTTTTCTTGTCCTCCTGATATAAAAAAAATAAGAGGAAATTATTATTTTCCTATTGCAGTTTCACCTTATGTTCTTGAAGGCTATTATCCTATCTGCCTGAACTGCTTTGATCTCAAGAGAAGCACTCTTGGTCCTTCAATGTTTTCTTACCAGATGTGTTTTCAGAACTGTTTTCTCAATGAGGTTTGCATTTCTCTTTCAACAGATTTGCCTGGATCATGTTTCTCTTGCTGCTGAGAGTATAATGACAAAAAGTTTTACTTCACTCAAGGTGCAGTGCCTGTTCTGTTGTAAAAAATTGGTTTGACAGCTTTTTTGACAAATTCACAGGAGATTTTATTTACCCCCGAGGTGCTTATGAACATGTTAAACTTTCTTTCATGAACTGAAGCAAAGCTGATTCTCTTTCATCTCAGATTTTTTCATTTTGATTGATGAATCTAGCATGGACTATTTATAAACCACAATTCTCAGCGTTTTACTGGCTTCACGGTTAACAGTAATTGTTCAACTAATTTCTTGTTTCCAGTCAAGGAATGTGGTCTGAACTGCAGATTTTTCCTTCCTTCTCCGTATATTTACAGGAACCTTGCTCAGCGATCATGGGCTGTGGGAAAAAAATTGATAAATCAATCAAAAAGGGATTATTTTGGCTTCTCCATATCATAGCAAAAGATTTTGATGCCTTAAATGAGCGCATCCAGAGAGACACTACAGAGCAAAAAGCACTTGAGGAGCAGAAGAAACTGGAACGAGCTGAGCGAGTCAGGAGGATACGGGAGCAGAGGTATTTTCCTGTGATTCCTACTCCATCCCTTCCTCCCTTCTCTGAGATATTTGGTTCATTCCTGTGCAGAGATCTTACGGGAACCAGGCTATCCAGGATTTAAAGCTTACAAGCCAGAAGTCTTTCTTGAAGTTTTTGCCTCTTCATCCCCTTTATTTGATTTGCTGCATGCTGGAAATTTATTGGGAATGAGAATTGCAAGGTAGTTGTAGGATAAATTTGGCCTTACTAATATAACTTCACAGAAGGCTGACCAAAAAAATAATTCCTGTGATTTAAAGTTGCCTTCTAAAATAAAGTATTAAGTTAGACTCTCTAACCCATATATGAATATCAAAGTCTAGATATGAAAATTTATTCAATACTATGCTTAATAAACTTCAGGATATCCAACAGGTGAGGCATGAAGGAACTAAAGATGGTGCAGTAAGGGAAGGCAGGATAACTGATTTATTACTCCCCTTCAAATCCCTTTCTGGTCTTTAGCAGCCTGCTGTGGTGCCTGTGAAGAGCTGATCATTTCACTGGGGCATTCTTAAAATATTTGCTGCACCCCTGTCCTCTCCTCTGCCTTATATAGACAGAGAATTTTGAGTCTCAGTTACTGTGAGAAGTAGCTGGGAAGTATCTTAGACTATATTCTGGCTGTTTTGGTTTAAATAAGCAAGTAAATTACTGAAGTACATTTTAAACAGCTGCAACTTGACATGCTTTTCATATACATTTCACAAATTTCTAAAAAAATTGGTTTACTCCTAATCTGCCACAAGTCTCTGCACACATAAAACCTCCTGACCATGTTGGATTGTGTTGAGAGGACTGACATTGTTCTCTGTAAGATTTCTGGCTTCTTAGTAATTCTTTATTCATTCTCCCTCTTTCCACTCCCCTTGCTCCAAAAAAACAATCCCAAAACCACTGAAACAATATAAACACAACAAAAATACCAAAGGGAAAAAGAAGAAGGAAATGTACCTGAGGAGGAGGACCCTGAGCCTGGGAAATGTGGAAACCCCTTCCAGCCTATATCTGCTGTAATCTCTGAGGTAGGAGTTTTTGTGGAAATCTGGGTCTGTTCAGAACTACCACTAACAAATGTCTGAGAGGCAATGAGAAAAAATAAAGAGTTGTTCTAAGTCTGTCTGCACAGCACTTTTTAAACTCTTACTTGAATCTTGGCAGCCTTGATTTCTGTGCATTGAATCAATGTTTTCGTGATAAGAAAACACCTATTATTGATTGGGGAACAAACATTTTGTAGACACAGTAAAATAAATGTAAACACATGACTTAAAACATTTCCTAATTAAACTCCTGGGATTCAGAAGTGGAAAATATTCAAGGTCTATTAATTTATTCTAAGGTGTTTTAGTGATGTGGTGAGTCATATCAGACTTCCCTGACTTCTACAGTTATTCATATTTGTGATCATAACCTCTTTTCAGTTGAAAATAGACTCTTGAGAATTTTTTATTAATTTTGAAATATGAAAATCACATTCATATTAAAGTTTCCTTAACCTACATTTCTGAGTTCATATTTTTTTTATACAGTTGCCTGGAGATAACACAATCTAAAGAAACACGTAAACTTTTCCAGCAAGTAATTCAGACATTTGCTTTTTTCCAAGACAAAAGCACCCATGTCAACAGAACATGTCAAGGCAGCTACATGCACAATAATCCATTTAGTAATAACATCAAAAAACAAGAAAATAAAGGTGCAGCTGTGAATATTGCAGAGATGGTGATTTAGTGACACAGAATTGTGAAGCAGCCAGTCATTGAGGTTGTATGCTACAATAGGTATTTATCCAAACTGGGATAGCATTTTCTGGAGACTTAGGCTCTAAGCATCTGTATTTTTTTTTAACTAACACATAAAAAAAAGTAAGTAGAAAGTTGTTTTGTTTTTTGTTTTTTTTTAATAGGACCAAAAATAAAACAAGAAAACAGGCAATAAATCTAAAGATCCTTTTGTTTTATAATTCCCTCTCCCTTCCTCTGGACAGGATATTGGAAATTTAATTTCTTCATCTATTTGAAAATAAATTGTATGCTGAATGTAGGATATTTGGGGATTATTTTCATTTTTTAGTAACCTTTCTTATTAGTCAGTTTACAGCATTAGAAGTAATTTTAAAAAATTCTTGTCCTTTTTGTTAGAATGAAAAACAGCTGGAAAAGGAAAAGAAGAGACAAAAGCTGGAGACTGAAAAGGCTACAATTGTCTTGAAATCCCAAGCAGAGCAAGATCACTTATCAAGTAGCAGTAGCCAAAATACAAATGACAGCAGGCTGGAAAGGTGCAATTCTACAACTGCCCAGCTTTTGCAACATGCAGAAGAGAGTGACCAACAAGCCTCAGAATGCCTTGACTCAGGTAAAACTGCTGCCTTTTAAATCATTTCATGTGATTTTTCACGTGCTTCTTCCTTCTGTCCATGGTATTTGTCATTATACCACATACCAGTGTCACCTATTGGGAACACAAAAATGCAGGAATAGATTATGTAAGTTGAATTTCTTCATGGAAACGTAGAGTTTGCATATATTTTATGCCCACAGCTTATTTTCTCTAGCAAAATTTTGTGTGATTTTCATTTCCCATAATTTTATCTCTAAGTCTGGACTGAAAGCTCTGATGTATCTCCCCAGCAATTGTATTAGAATCTGATGTAGGATATTACCTGAATATAACTGTAGGATATGTAATGTTTTTTTTTTCTGTTGGATGTAGATAACAATAAGAAAAAAAGTAAAAAACCAAAATTAAAAAGGGGCCACAGAGTAGAACCTGTTAATGCAGAGGACTCTCTTCCCAAGAATCCTACACCACCAGCCCTCCCACCAGGTAAGTGTAAAAACAGTAATTGATGTCTCAATTTGTGGTGGGTCATCCTTTAAAAGTCCCACTTGTGAATGATGAAATTGGACTGGATTTCATACAGAGAAGAGCTACTAAACCTTCCTCTCTAGAAAATCTTTAATGCAGTTTCCCACTTCATGATAGGAACTTCCAGCAGTATTGATTTGGCCTATTCCATGGGGAAAACATAATTTTCCCAAAAAAAGAGCCAGAAACTTGATTACTCGTTGGCGTGATTAAAAATACCAATATTTTTAAGGTTAATCAGTTCATTTTTGAAGTATTTCATCATTCTTCACCATGGATGCAATGTAGTGCATAGCTTGGGCATTTCTAAATGCTTTGTTTTCTCCCAAGGAGATGTAGGGTCTGTACAGCTCAGAATAATCCAGTGCAGTCATGGAATGCTCTGACAGTTTTTGTTTTCCTTTAGTTGGATGGGGAACTCCCAAACTTAACAGACTTGGAAAACTTGAGCCTCTTGGTGAAACACATCATCCTGGTAATTGGAAGTATTTGGGGCTTTGTACCTTTTCAAACCATTCTCCTTTGTCCATTCACTTCTACATTCACTTCATTCTTCATCTGTTTTTCATTTCTAAATTCCAATTTTCATTGACCAAAAGCTTTCCCTTTTGCTTAGTAGAAAGCATCTTTTTGATTTTTTCAAGTCTGATTTTTAATTAGGAAAAACAATGAGTTCTCTCCAATTTCCTCATAAAGTTTAAAGTGGCGTGGGATATCAGAAGTTGTTAATGATCTGAAGTTATTTGCACCCAAAGATTGTAAAGCGACACATTGCAAAGAGTAATGGGGCCAGTTCCTTGAGTCCAAATACATACTGCATTTAAAATTAAAATTTTTAAATGGAAATATCAAGGTGCAGTAGGGAGTCTTGATTTCTTGCTTTGATAATGACTATTTTCTATTTTTGGAAAATTGTGGAAGACTTTTTCATATGTTGATATTACATTTTTTCCTGACTTTGAGATGATAGCTTCTTCATTTTTCTTACATTTTTATTTTTCAAATGGTGAAAAGTGTATTTGGAGACATCTGGAACACAGAATCAAGGAGCTTTTCTGCCAGAGAACCAAAAGATGCCAGAAGGGGAAATAAGATTTCTAAACCCAAAATATCTGTTTCTCACAGGAAATTCACGTGCTTAAAATGTGATTTGTAATGTTGATCGTAAACCATCTTGCTCTTTCTTTTTAAAGGCAAATAGAGTGAAGGTGACAAGAAAGGAAAGCCAGATGAAGAGGTAGGGAGGAGAAGAAAAGGAACTCACTTTTTATCCGTGCCTGAGGGAGGTGTTGCATTCTGTAGGAAGAGCATGGGTGGGACAAAGAGGAAAAAACCTGCTTAAGCTAGGTGTTAATTTTTAAAATAAGTACAATTATTAAATAATTTTGGAAGCTGACAATGGCATATATGTTGGTAGGGAAATTATCTCTTGACCAGAGGTGTAAGAGCAAACTTGGAAGTACTCAGAATTTACAGCTGAATTCAAGGCATTGCCTACTCTTTGGGAGACATATTCTTTTTTTCAGGAATTTTGAACCTCTGACAAGATTCACACTTGCAAATCCTAGCAAGAAAACTGCTATTAGGAAAGCACTATTTATAAATGAAGAAAGTTCTTCACATTCATAGCCTACCACTCTCAAACCTTTAGTTAGGTCCTGATTTCCAAAAACATTATTTATTTCTTTCTTTTGCTTAAAGCTGCTGTGGGGTTTTAACTCTGTCAATTTGAGATCCATAGAATCAGAGAATTATTGAGACTGGGAAGGACCCTTAAGATCATTGGTTCTGTTAACCCAGCACTGCCAAGTCCATCTTGCACTGATTTAATTTCCCACCTGGCCTTGCCCATTTTTACATATTTTGCACACTGAGAACCTGCTCCTCACTGGAAACTCAGAATTTCCATAAGACAAGTGGAGCGTACCTTGGATTCTTTTTTTTTTTACAATAATCCCTAAATTGCATCTTTCTGAAAATCAATTTACATTTGGTTGTCGCTTCAGCAGAGAAATAAATCAGTGTTGATTTTTTTTTTGTTCTCCCACCTTTGCCCAAAATTCAAAGGTGGGTTTAAAAGTTTTTTCAGACATTCAAACTTTGTAATTACACACTTACATTCACTGAAGACTGCAATTTTTCCAGTCATGCTAATAATTTTGGCACAACAGAAGGTGATGAGTGCCTGTTTATTTTCAGTGGAGGATACATTTGCAACAATGTTAAAATTCTTCCATTATAGGAGGTAAAATTCTCTGCCAGGCCTAAAGTGCTCTGCCAGACCTCAAAAAATGGATGAATAAAACCATCCACTGGAGGAATTTTCATTGACCTTTGAATCATTTGTTGCAGTTTTCTTGCTGCTGTAATTAGTGCTATTGAAATGAAATTATTTATGACAATAACATAAAAGTGTTTTCATTTTGCTGACTAAATGTAAGGATAATTAAAACCTCAATCCTACAGACAAGTCTATATATTTTTTAAAGTAGTGTAGTCCAGTTTTCCTTTTGTTAATCTTATCTCAGGAATGCAATTGTAACAGAAGTTATTGCACCTATAGGACAAGTGGGTATAGTCTTCTTGGAAAATGATGATTTATTAAAGCTGAATTTTGTGTTGGCAGGCCATCAAGGCTTTCTTGGGGAAGAGGTGGTCTGTATAAACAGAATTGAGATTTGAATGCTTCAAAAAGCTGCTTTTATTTTTTTTTCTTGATTTCTACCTCTTTCCTCTTACCATCTTCCATATTATTTTGCTTGTGAAGTGTTTTGCATGTTCCCATCTGCATGGGTTTTTTTATTTTATATCCATTACAAATGCTTGAGAGTGCTTGTTACTCTCTTTGGATATACTTATTAATAACTTTGTGTTGTACAATTTTTCCACTTTAAATTTCTTTATTGATGAAAGGAAATGCTGCAGTTTTACCTAAAAATTCTGGAATAGCTTTTTTAGAAAGTTATTTTAGCAGATTTTAGCAAGAAAAATGCCATGCATAAATGGTCCCAAAAGTTTGGCTTCTGCACAGTATTACTGCCATTTATAACTATATTGCAGTGTGGTCTTGAATACATACAAACATACAAATTTCAGTGCTTCATTTTTTCAGTTGTTATTTGTACAATTTGAATTTCTCCTTTCCTGTTTTTAGGGATGTTTACAGATCCCCTTTGGGCTTGATCTTGCAAATGCTGATGCATGTATAACAAAATGTAATTAAATCCTCATTTGGCCAATCCATCTCTAGACATTAATTAGCACTAGGTTTGAAAGTTAGCTTGGAGGAATTAGCTCTAAACTCATAGAATACCTGGCTTTCATTAAGGAAGTAAGAATTTAGTAAACATTCTTTGAGGCAGGAAGGGGGTAGGTGACAGATTGATGTGTTTTTCTGCTCTGGAAATTCTTCCACAGATTTCTATGGAAAGCCTCTGCCCCCGCTGACTCTACGCCAAAGACCCAACAGTGATACCCATGATGTCATTGCTTAATTGGAGCACAAAGAGAATTTTAAAAAACATAAATTAAAAATCCTATCTCTTTTTTTTACCCTTGAAGGAAGTTTTTTTACATGACATTTTATCAGCATGTGACAACTGAACATGGAGTTCATCCTGTTGTGCTTAATGGTCAGACTTTATAATTTACTTTTCACATCACCAGCTCTTCTTCAGGATTTATTGGGTTTACTTGTGAAAAGACTTGGCTGTAAACCTGAAGAAAAACACCTTCAAGATCCCATAATACTGGACTGTACATTCCCACCAAGACCTTTCTCCAGGTGCTGTGCAGGTGTTGGTATTTTTTCAGGGAATAAATTATTCTAAAGCATTTTGTAAGATTCCTGTATGATAGGGTGACTATAGAAAGGTTAAACAAATATTGAATATATTTTTCTACCTTTTTATAAAATGAGTTGAAAGTATAAGTGGAGCTACCAATGAAATGATACCTAGGGAGCATTAGAAAGTTGATAGTCAAGTGCATAAAATGTGTTTGACTCTTATATTTCTCTTACAGTACCAATACCTTTTCTTAGGTATTACATTACATATTTCATATTTCTGGCAATCTGAAGCAGAGGGTACGATAAAAAAATTTAAATACATTTTATACAAAATAATGCTATTTGAACTGTCTGGAAGTTTTCTTATCAGTTTTTTTTCTTTGTTTTGTTATCTGAATTTGACATAGGTAATAAATTCTGTGGAAAAAAATAGAATTGAATACTGTATTGTCTACTACAACAAATGAGAAAAGTCACATAGTGGGAAATTTGCACTAACTAAATCATCAATTTTGATGGGAAACTGAATCAACCAGTATGCAGATGACCTCCCTCAGTTGTTAATCTCAATAATACTAAAATACCATCTTGCAAACTGAAGAAACCCCTGGTTTTTAAGGATTTCTATAACATTTCCATATAATATGTTTAAAATCACATACAAGTGATACCTAAATAAGAAGGGTTACAATTTGTTACATTCCTGTTTAAATGTTGTTACTGTTATATTGGAGACAACCAGTGATGTATTTGTAAAGGTCCATTGTTCTGCCACTTAATGACAGACAGGATGAAGCCCCCATTCAGGGTTTTTTTTTTGCAGAAGCAGTATTTGGTAATTTTATGTTCTGCTCTGTCATCAGTAATGTGTCATACCAAAGGAGTTTAGATGTTGAAACAACGTGGTGTGTTATGTGTTCAGCACTTTGATATTGGAAATCCTTGTCGTGCACCCCTTGCAGCAAGGAGTCGCACAAACATCTGCCATATTAAAATGAAATGATGAAGATTTTTAAAGAGTAAGGTGGAATCAGTCTTCAGGATACTAAGTTTGGAGTAGGTGGAGAGGTTTATTCCTCTATGTTTGCTAGTTTAGAGAAAGGAGGGAAGGATTTCTATGTGACTACCAGCGTGAGAATGCTTCTGTTGTAAATCTAATACTGGAACATGAATCAGTTGAAATACTCTCAGGATTTGGTCATTTTCCCTTCAGACAACACAATACTAAGTGGAGGGGAGGTTGCACCAATATGTGTATGTGCAATCTCAACTTTACTAACACTAGCTCTGTTACCACTTAAGTGTTTGGCTTAAAGGCTCTACTTTTGCAGAGTTACTTTTTTTACAGCTTCAATTTCTAGGAATGTATTATTCTCTTGTTTTCACTCTTTCCTAAAATAAATCATGGAAGTCTTTATTAAAAATAAAGCTAAATACTGCTGTGGTAACAAATTTGAGAAACTAAAATGTTGATGCTTATATATATAAACTGTGTGTTCTGTGTGTTGTGTGTGTGGACACCTGTATAATTTTTCATTTTTGCTTTCAAAATAAATTTCACCAGTATGTGACCAAAGTACTCAAAAATGTTTTATAAAGTTTTGTTTTATTAATATGCTTTGTAATTATTTACTATGCTGGGGTTTTTTCAGTAATTTATACTGCTATAACTTTTTATTTGCTCAAGATTACATTTATGTATAGAATAAAACTAATGCAAAGCATCAACATGTTTCCTGTATTTTTGGAAGTAGGTCTAGTCTATAAATATTTAAGGGCTCTAAGTCTCCCATTTCTAAAATGTATGAAATAGTCCTTATATTTGCATATTTTTGCAGGAGAACTGTGATGAAATTTAGCATATACTGATAGATTAGCAATAAGTTGGGTGTATATGTATACCTATAAAGGGCTTTGATAGTGCACTTAATATTTGAGAGATAAAAGTTGTGCAGCTGTAAATTGAGAGCACAAATTAGATTTTGCCAGACTTTTTGTCATCCATAGTATCTCTTTCGAAATGTATCAGTGCTTGCAGCTCAGAGTATTTGTATTTAAATACAAGAGTGGCAAGAACACAGAAATTCACTATTTCAGCAGAACATTTTGCATTATCTATGTGTAACATCTTGAATACAATTTACACAGAATATTTTGTAGGTAAGTTAAAAGTGTCTTCTAAGAAGGAATAGTAATGTTCATGAACTGAATTAATGTGAGAGACTCAGAGCTTCAAAATAGGTTGTTCCGTTTTCTTTCCTTTTAGTTACATCCTAGAATCCACAGAAAGACCTTACTCATAGATGTAAAGGTTTTTAAATTGAAATTATTAAAAATAGGCATATTTGGTATCCATTAGGTCTCTGGTGTGAGATTGGAAAGGATTGATGGATCCTAACAAGGTAAACAACATCAATTCTTTTTTTTTTCCCCTTTAAATAAGATTCAAGCAGTATTTTTTTCAGTAATATATTCCCGTATTTTAGTGGAAAGTTTAATACTGTAACTTCAGGATGCTTACTCAATAACTTTGCCATCATATTAGTTTCTTGGGATTCATTACATTTGAAAAACTTTACTATTTTGAATAGAACATCCCCACTAGTATTTCATTTGTAATAAGTAATGGAGCCTGTTGTAAGTTAATTTAAGTTTATCTGCAGTAGCACATGAGAGAGATACAGGATGCATTATTGTTGTTTGCAGTTTGGCTGTGATGGTGGTGATGCTGATGAACTGGAGTCCTTTCTTTGCTTTCTGGTGCAAATCTGGTTTCAGCCACATGGCACCGTCTATCATATAGTGGAATACAGCCATAGATTTAGGGGAAGGTGACTCATTCAGCAGACCTTTTTGTTGTATTGGTATGGTAAAATTCAATTCTTGTGTACATTTTCTGGTATGGTACTGGCCTTGGCAGAATTACAACCACAGATATACTTTTTATACCAGTTTTGTTCTGTATCTGTCAGTAAAACTCACTTATCAAAAAGCCTTTCAGGTTTCCTTCACATTTGATATGTAAGAGATCTCAGTTTTGCCTCCAGGCCCTTTGTCACAACACTGATAGAAGCATTTTAAATCAGCTTCCAAGCTAATCTGCATGAGGTGAGCAAAAACGCTTAGTCTTCATTAGCTGGTGCCTGAAACTCAAATATTTATCCATACAACAGCATTCCTGCCTTTACCTTTGCACCCCTTTCCAGTCTGGATTTCAGAGGCTGGGTTCAGCCTGCAGAAGCTTTAATTAAAACCACTCTTAAACAAGTTTGCTGCTTCCACAGGGCAAGAGAGTTGGCAAAGGGGCACAAAAGGGTTTGTGGGGATTTGTTTTGTTTTCTAGGACACAGATGATTGCAGGATGCCCTTCCTTGGAGGAGCAGTTTGCAGGTCTCAAGTTCTGTCGAGATGAAGGGATCAGATGAGGGCAGCCTCCAATTTCAGTGCTGCTAAAGCAGGGACAGCTGAACTGGGGTATAGTGGTCCTCCTGATTCCTGTCCCTGGAGAATGTTTGATCTGAAAGTGTGCGAGAGAGATTTCTGTGAATAATTCTCAAGCCTCCAGCAGTTTTTCATGGCAGTAACAGCAGGTTAATCTGGAGGTGATGTCCAGTGTGGTTCAGGTAGGGTTAAAGGTCTGGTGACAGGGCACAAGCAGAGACCTGATGGTGAGGGGTAGTGGATGCCATCAGACCCTCCATCAGGCGCTGGATGGAGGACCACTTTTGTAAATTGATTTAAGTGGGAACCCAGGTGCCATCTAATCCTGGTTTGGCTACTGGTGAGGCAGAGGAGTGGGGATGGCAAGTCCCACGGTTTAAAAAAAAAAAAAAAGGCAGATAAAAATTAGGAAGTTTGTGGGGGGGGGGGTTGTTTGTTTGTTGTTTGGTTGTTTGTTTGGTTTTTTTTGTTTTTTTTTTTTTTTTTACTGTGAGAGTAGCGAGACACAGGAACGAGTTGCCCAGGGACGTTGTAGGATGCCTCAATCGTGGCAGCGTTCAAAACCCGCCTCGATGGGGACTTGAGCATCCTCTAGGGGGTTGTGTCCCCACCCCTGGCCGAGGGCTCGGGACCAGCTGATCTTTAAGGTCCGTTCCTAGCCCTCGACGTCCTGCGGCGCTGTGCAGATCGCTGATCCCCAGCCGTGCAGCGGCAGGAGCGAGCGCGGGGGCCGGGCCGCGGCCGCCCCGCCCAGGGGAGCGGGGGCCATGCGGGGCCCGGCGCTGCCGCTCGTCCGCCGCGCCGGGGCAGCGCTGGGGCCGGGCCGGGCGGCCGGGCGGGACCCGGGGCAGGTGAGATGGGGCTGGGGCTGGGGTTGGGGCTGGGGCTGGGGCTGGGGCTGGAGCCGAGCCGGGGCCGGGGCCGGAAGCTCGGCGGGAGGGCCCCGGCCGCTTCCTGCGCGGGCCGTGCGAGCAGGGACAGCCCGCCCGTCCCGCTTGCGCTCCCCGCCCGCTCGGAACGCTGCCACGGGTGAGGCGTCCTACCGCTTCCCTGGGCGCCTTGTTCCCTCCTCCGCACCTCCGAGCGTGCCCTGCGTTTCTGTAGCCACTGCTCCGGCACAGACAGAGCGTTCCCGGCCGCACAGCCGGCCTGGGGCCCGAGCTCCGTCCCTGCGCTGTCCCTGTGTGGTTTTCGGAAGGAGCGCGGTGGGACGGGACGGCTGCAGGGTGCCCCGAGGGAGGGAAATTCAGCGTTTACCCTCGGGGTTTGCTTAGAAACCGAAAGCTCTTTCCCTTCCTTTCGTAGGTTAATCCCCATCAGAGTGCCAGGAACTACTGGATTGTCAGCACAGTGGATATGGAGGGGTATTTATTAACCAGCCGAGCAGGGAGGAAGAGTGTGCTGCCTTTGCTCCCTGAAATGTCTATCGCATCTTGATCACGTAAAGATGTGACCTAATATTTGAGCATTCCGGTATCACTGATAACGAGTTGATGTAGTTAGTAAGATGGTTTTTTTATTCATTCTAGTGAGAACTGGAGAGGGTTTAACTTGGCTTTACTACTTTTCTTTTTTCTTCCTTTCTCTGAAGCTGGAAAAGAAGGCAAAAGGAAAGCTCCAGAAGCAGATCTGCCAGGTGGTTCTGGATCACTTCGAGAAGCAGTACTCGGCAGAACTGGGAGATGCATGGAGCAGTGTCAGGTCTGTGGCTCTGGGGAGAGATAAGGAATTGAATTAGTAATGACACATACGGCAAAGGCTGTCACTAAATTTGGGTCTTGATCACACGGCTGCTAAAGAACTTCTGTATTAAAAAACAAAAAGCATCGATGCATAGCACTGTTTTAATTGAGTCAACTTAAAAGCTCTTCGATTGGATCAATGTGTTTTTCTGCTTTAGGCAGTGAGTACTCCTGAGGAATAGTTTTTTTTTTTTTTGAGATTACATGAAAAATTACCAATAGGAATTCAAACAGAAAGGGGGGAAATGCATATAAGAAGGGCCTGAAAGAGCAAACTGAAATACAAACAAGCATGTTTTTATCACATACCACTGCTGTCTTCCAAAAATACCTGTTGATTTAAGTTTTACTGGCCCGGTGTTTGCAGAACATAAAATGTAAAAATGAACACTTGTAAAAATGGCATTTTAGTGTGGGCTGGAATAAGCCCATGTGTGTGTGATTATTTTTGTTGTTTACAGTTAATATTACAGTAATTCTTTGTCCCAGGGGAGATGCTTTATAGTCAGGAAAACCATTATGCTTCATCATTTATATCTCCTACATAAAATAAGAAAAATGGAGAATGTCTTGTTTCAGAAGAAATTGGTGTCTTAAATGCAGTAATTAGAAAAAAAAAACAGTTCTTGATTTCCTAGTAAAATTATTTTCCTGCATACTTTTCTAACCAAGATGATTAATTTCACCCTCAAAATGATTAATTCCTGATTATACCAGAATTATCCAATAGTGAGATTGTAAGTAAAGGCTTCCTACACTGTTTTATTTGATGGGTTATTGAATGGCTTTTCCTTTTTTCACCCTAGAGACGTGCTGACCTCGCCGTGGTGCTGGCAGCACGCCGTGCTGCTGAACAGGTTTGTGAAGAACAGAATTCAGTTTGTAGAATATTTTAGAGTTTAAGAATAACAGGATAAAGAAGGGCAATATTTCTAGCGCTGAGGTGCTCCTGGCCAACAGCCAAAGAACACCTTCTGTATACAAACAATGTTATCTTTATACTGTTACATTGCTGAGGTACATGCATATTCATCTATTTCATAAATTATTCAAACATTCTTGCTAACTTTCTGATGTTTTGGGAACTCCTTTGTTTGACTTCTTCGCATGCTGGCTTATCTGCATGACATCCTGGGTGTCAGATCAATATATTTTATTTCTTCTTGTGTCTCCATCCTGCTGTTTCACATCCTCTGGTAAGGGTTTAGTATGTCCTTCTTAAATTTAGCATGGTATTCTCTAATTGTCCTCTGGTGCTCTGGTTTGTGTCATGGTTATCTTATCACTTGGAGGGGTCAGTCAGTGGATGGCCTTGCAGTTCTTAGTTACACAAAAGCCTTTTTCACATCTTAGGTTTTGCTGAGGTCTGTAATACAATCCATTCATCACACTATTGTTTCCATAAGTGATACACAGATATTATATTCATTACACTACTATTTCTATGAGCAGCACAGTGCACAGTTAAGCTGATAGATTATATTATATTAACAAGCAGCTAAAAAGAGTTGTAATTGATACTATTTCTAAATACTTGTAATCTCTGACAACATGCATAAACTAAGACATAAATGAGACAGCCAATATTATCTGGTCATTTTTCACAGGTTCAGCCAGAGCCCTGGCCTGGAGAGCAGCCTTGCTGAGCAGGGATTCCATCCTGTCTTCCCAGCAGCCCTGCCCTACCTTCCTCCAGCCTTCAGGTGTTACAGCAGGACAGCTCCTGGCAGATTCCCTGCACAGAAACACCAGCCTGGCAGGCTGAAGGGGTATTACCTGCTCAATGCTGCCTCGCTGCTGCCCGTGCTGGCCTTGGAGGTGAAGGATGGGGAAGATGTTCTGGATCTCTGTGCTGCACCAGGGGGCAAATCTGTAGCTATCCTGCAGTGTGCCTGTCCAGGTAATGGAGCCAGGTGCTGGTGGAGGGTGAAAAACCAAACAACAGTTTGTATTCCACCTAGTTCTGTGCTGTTTAATAGGATTTTGTGAAATCTGTTTGCCTAAAACAGGATTAAAAATGCAGTCCTTACTTTAACATAGGTTAGTGCAGAGTGACAGGCAAAAGTGGGGTAGCTCTGTGGATTTTTTCTCAACTATTACCTCTCCAGAAGTCACTTAAAGACATATCAATTTGTTGGCACAGGGATGTAGGTAATCTGCAATCTCATTCTTCTTGTTTTTTACTTTTTTTTCCCCCTTCTCCTCTGTTGCCTCTTTTGTCAGTGCTGTGCAAATACTACAGGTCAGTTTAAGTGTGCTGATGTAAAGCAGAGCTTAAGAAATTATACAAGATGCAGTCTCGAAATGTGCAAGATCTGGGCAAAGGGAGAAGGTTTGTGGTAAGGAATCTGTTGGAGGAGGATTCTGAGATGATCAGAGTGTTTAGAAGGCAGCAGCAAGCAGCAGCTTGGGCCAAGGAGTTAAGGCAAGCTGGGATTGCTGTTTCCAAGTTTATTTGCTGGCTTGAGTAGTAATTGTTTCAAACTCTTCACAGCACCTTGTGCTCCTGCTGATGAGACCATTACCATAACCACCTGAACCAGCTGATTACAGCTGGTTTCCCTCCCTCTTCTAGAGGAATGGGGTGATGCTAATGAAGTAAATTAAATAGAAATTGTCCTTCCAGAAGCTTTAGAGGAAAAAACCCCAACACTTTACCCTCTGTCTGCTTCTGAAGAGACCAAATTATTGCTGAATGGAAGATGTGAAGAATTTGATTCTTAATATACCTCAGTGAATGCTAAGATGTACCTTAAGATAGACAAAGTTGATGCTCTATTTATTTAAAAGGCAGTTTAATAATATGGGGCATGCCCTTCCTTTAGATGGTGGCTCAAGAAGCCCAGGAAGGCACTCATTCTTTGGATATGGGTCATGGTTCAAGTTTGTTTTACTGTAGAAGTCTATTGCTACAGAAGGATTTGTAGTAAATATTTAGGGTTTTCTCTGTAGGACCATGTTGAAATTTATTTAGGTTTATAAAAATTCAGTAGTATTCTTAAAAAGTGCAATAACACAGGCACATAAGGTGTAAACTCCATGGCAGTCATGGCAATGCAGTAGAACTTCCAGAATGGGTATAATTCATTATATTTGTAAAAACAAAACAAAAAATATTGTAAAGACTTCTCTTTAGGTGTTTACTTCTGTTTATTTTTTGTTTTTTCCTTAATTTTCTAAGGTCATTTTCACTGTAATGAATATGATGATTTGAGGTCAAGATGGTTGGAGCAGACAATAGAATCCTTCATCCCAGATCCTTTAATTAACTTGATAACAGTCTCTAAACTAGATGGTAGACAGATTGGAGATCTTCATCCTGAATTTTATGACAAGGTAACATTATTATTGGCAGATTATATTTCTTCATTCTGATTCTTCTTCCTATGCTGCTATCTTTTTAATTTTCTTTTTTTTTTTTTTCCTGGCCCCCACAAAAAATACCTGACCTGTCAAGGGGAATAAAGTCTTGTACAGGATTTGTAGAGCCTCAGGAAACACTTTATGAAGCTTGTGTGCATTTATTCCTGTGTTGGATGATGTTGCCCATTCAGCCTTGGGAGTGAATTCTGAAGACCTGGTAGCTGTAATCTTTGCATGATGTGTAATTAGGAAGGGGAGGGGAACAAGAGGGAGCTGCTCAGGTAGATCTTACTTTCAGAGCACTAATTTTTTATCTCCCCAAGAGCTAACCCCATAAAAACATCTAAAAATAGTAATGGGATCATTTCACCCCCAAAATGGAAAATTTTCTTAATATTTGCAAAAGGAAATTGAATATATTTTGGCACATGGTGTTCAAAAAGTGACCATCTTTGTTGAGATTTTTTAAATATTGATTTTATTAATTGTTTAGGTCCTGGTTGATGCTCCTTGTTCAAATGACAGAAGCTGGCTCTTCTCTGCTGACCCTCAGCAAGCTGTGCTCAGGCTCATGCAAAGGAAGGAGTTGTCCTCCCTGCAATTCCAGCTTCTAAGGTGAGAAGTGCAAAAAGTTAAAGGAACTTCCTGTAATTAATAAAAACTACATGGGGGCAAGATTTAATAAACCAACCCAGGATTCCTCCTCTGGTAATAATGTCAGGAATATGTGGTTGGGATGCTGGTTAGAATAACCAGTGGGTCTGAGATAATAAAGATGTGGAAGTCTGGGTGGGTGATATCAGCAGTGAGGCTTTGATCCTCTTAACTCACTCACAGGAATGTCCATTTGCAGATGACTCACAACAGCCTGGTGTAAAATCCAAGTATTTTAGGTGGGCACAGCTAAAATGGGTTTACATATATTCCATATTGATTGTTTGTAGCACAGAAAGGCTCCTAGTCCTAACTGGCAGGGTAAAAAAGGAAAAGAATGTGAGGTTTGGTGGGAGAAAGAGAGGATTGTTTGTTTTTGAGAATGTGCCCCCAGTAATCCAAAGCCAGGTTGTCATGTATTACACATTTTAATGCTACCAGCTGTGGGCTGGCATTTCTGAAGCATTTCAAACAGCACAGTTTTTCTCATGGAGGAAAAAAAGAGTGACTTTTCAATAAAACCTTCTAAAATAAAACCTTGAATGTTATTTGTGGAGTAACAGTCATGCCTGAAGTCCATCTGTCAAAGCAAATGGAGGGAAAAATAACATATTATGAGAAAAAAAGGAAAATTTTTATGGAAAGTTCCCATTGCAGTTCAAGATAGTTTAAGAAGACTTCCAGTTGAAAAAGGCCTGGCAAAAGCCTGTGATTTATTACAGAAATATGAGGATCTTATTGCAGTAATGCATCATGTCATCCATTTCCTTTGAAGAAATCAATCACATTTAAAACACTGACCTGTTGCAGTTTTCCCTTTTCAATATCTGACATGGGAAATCCAATTTGTGAACCCGTAGCAAAAGGAAGCATACATCATGCAGAGAAATTTTGAGAATTTGCATAAATCATTCCACATTGTAATCCTGGAGGACTCATGACAGCAAAAACCTTGGGTTTAAAAAAAAAAAAAAACATTCCTGACAGCCCAAATCAGATTTAATTGAATTATTCCTAAATAGGGAGAGAACTTTCTGTTGAAAATGTTCTTTACTTTAGCAACAGTAATAAGAATTTGTAAATACAAAATACCTTTGCTATATAAATTGTGGTAAAAGGATGGTTACTTTCAAGAGTTAGAGTTTATAAGGGTTATTGGTAAAGGATATAAGGGTTATTGATTGGGTTATTGGGTAAAATACTTGAAGGATAGCTGTCCACTGGCTGGTTCTTGTCCTGTTCACCTGATCACTTCAGAATGAATTCCCAGTTGTAAATGAATTCCCAGTTAGGATCCCACGTGAAAGGGGAAAAAGGAAATGATAAAGCAAGATCAGAAAAGGCTGAATGGGTTGTGACAAGTGCATTAGAATTAAAATTCTGGAATGTTTCCCTATTCAAGCCTCTGTTTAGCAACTAAGGTGCATAATTATGAATAAAAAGTTAAGTTTGAATCCCTTCTCCAGTACTTCCAGTAATATTCAGGAGGGCTGAGCCTCCATGAATATTACTGTAAAAATAATAAAAAAAAAAAGCTGTGCTGCTTTATACATGAGCCAGCTCATGCAGGGCTCTCTCTGGTTCATTGATTCAGGTTACCTGGTGCTTGATGCTCCCAGGTGTTCTGACCTTAGTTCCTGTATCTGTAACCAAAAACAAGTGTAAGGCTGAATCCCAGCAGTTTTATTGAAAATAATGCAAGAAATAGATTATAAGAGCATGGAGTGACAGGACAAGGGAAATGACTTCAAACTGAGAGGGAGTGGGTTTAGATGGGACAGTAGGAAAAAATTCTTCCCTGTGAGAGTGGGCAGGCCCTGGCACTGGGTGCCCAGAGAAGCTGTGGCTGCCCCTGGATCCCTGGAAGTGTCCAAGGCCAGGTTGGATGGGTCTTGGAGCACTTTGGAATAGTTTGGGGATTAGATTGGAAATGGATGATCATAAGGTTCTTTCCAACCCCAACCATCCTGTGATTTGAAAATGAGCATTATTGCAGTTTTCAGGAGAAAACTGAAATAAAAAAAAATGCGAAGAATGAAATGCAAAGTGGAGTTCTATTTTTATTTCTGTCAAGCAACAGCCTAAAATTTGAGATTCCCTCCTCCTTAATGAAGGAAATGCTTCACCTCTAACTTATTCTTATGGATGTGTTTGGGAGGAAGCTGGGGTCATCAAAGAGGGAAGTTAAGGAAGGAAAAGTAGGGTTTGCAATGCAATGTAATTAATTAAGTACATAGAGGCTTCAGAGAATGAAGATCTGGAAGAAGCTGATGCAACAATTTTCTTCCTGCTGCCTGCATAAAATCTGAAAAGTAAATAAGTGGTATAAATGCTGAACAGCAAATGTTCTAAGCAATGAGGGCACCACTGATTTGAAGGAAATTGAGATTGTAGTGATTGCTCATACCCAAAACAAAGCATCCCTGCTGAGTGCTCTAATCCAAGAACACACTGCAAATCTTGTTAGTGTTTGGAGTGTTCGTGCAGAAAACAAATTGCAAAGTTAAAAAAAAAGAAATATTCACTTCCTGATGCTAAATACTAACACAAAATACAGTGGTTCCCAAAAGCAAATTTACCAATGTTATCAGTTCTCAGAGAGAAATTAAATTTTGGGCTAAGCTTGAATGCCCAATTACATAGTGGTTAAACTGTTATGGATGTTGTAATTATTCTTAGACTGGTTTCTGCAGCTGAAAGGAACATGTGTTAGGGCTCAGCAGAAAAGAAATCCAACAGAATACAATTTAGAAAACTCAGCAAAGGCATTCAGACTGCTGGAACTCTTCTATACACAGCATCTCTGAGTAATTAAACAGCTCTGTATTTTCACTGAATTGTGGAGTTTTCCACAGGAGAGGATTTGTTTGCTCTTAGCTGGGCTTTTTTGTGGTTATAGAGTGAATGCAGAAAAATTGTGGTAGTAAATATAAAATCATATATTTAGCATATGTCACCACTGTACCATTTCTGCTGTGTGGAGTAAATTGTGCTGGGAATTGCTTAATCACATTTTCAGCTCTTTCCCCTGGAATTTTTCCCTTTGCTCCTCTGTAGCTGCCCAGTTAATCCTTTTATTGTCCAAAACCATCTTCTCAATTAGGTCTACTGGGAATTTTTGAGAATTCCATCTGTTGGACCAACAAATCTGCTGTGGGTTGTGTGGATGATAGGATTCTTTAGCCACTTTCTATCTTAAAAAAGCTGAATATTTTGTTTGTGCTGTGCCATCCCCCAAAACACTTCTGATTGGGTTGTTGGAGCTTTTTCATGGTTGCTTGAAATTTTTTCAGAGAGTGAGTGCTGTGGCCACTGCTGTGGCTTCAGGTGTTCCATATGTTTTATCTTAAAATAAATGGTGTCTGATTTTAAGTGTGGCAGCATCCTGTGTATAACTTATGGATCAAGTCCCTTAGGATATGTTGCAAAGACAGGTTTATTGAATATATAAATAACTGTATGACTGAACAAATAAGCTACTCTGCAGCTTTTTGGGATCACATATTTGAATTCAGGCACAAGTTTTTCTTTAATTCCACCTTCAGTCCTTTCTCTGTGTGTTTTATGAGCTGTGAGGATAGCCACTAACCCTAAAGCTCTCTTTAGTGGGCTTCAAAGGTCTTTTATTCTCCCTCTTGGGCTGTCTCACATCCCTGTTTTAACAGGATTAATATTCCAAAAGTCACCATGCTTTAAAGGAGAAAGATCAATAATTCTGTCTGTTTTTTTTTGTCTTTGCTTTAGAATAATTTAGAATTATTTGCAATAGAAATGTTGCTTATCAGGATTTTCAGGACAAATTTTGTCTAGGGTAGAACAGACTGGGTTTGGTTGAGGGGGTTTTGATGCCTGTGTCTCCTTTTATTTATAATTCAATTTAGTGTTGAAAAAGGCAGTTGGTTTTCATGATTCTCCTGTTACTCTGAGCTGCAGTGTTTCTCCACAGGAGCAAAGTTTACTTAGAGAGGAGCAGAGGGAGTGCTTGAACTACTGTCACTACCCATCACAAAGTATTAAAAAAATTGATATTTTGACACTGAAGGATTTCCTTGATCATTTTGTTCAGGTTCAAAGAAATAAAAGCAAAACCTTTAACATGCAGGTCATATTGCTACAAAGTATCTGGACTCTTGCAAGAGGCAAAAGGTGATGTGGATATTTTAAGTCAATAAAAAGAATAGAATTGGCATTTTTTATTCTGATGAGACATTATCTTGCCTGTTGAGCAGAAATGCATCATGGTTGCCAAAAGATGGCACTGTTGAAGTGTTGTGTTCGTTTAAAATTGCCCTAAAATTGTGTCATCTTTTCACTTTAATACAGAAAATGGTCGAATTATTAATGTAATTATTGCTGCCCCTTCCCGTGGCATGCAGCAGAAACCCACACACCAGAGGATAGGCTGGAGATGCAGGTGCTACCTATAGTGGGAAATATATTTTTTTGTGTCTGCCTATTTTTAAAAGGATGTTTGAGACACCAAGACTTTTCTCTGTCAGTGGGAAAAATCCTTTTAAAGTCTTGGCTAACTATATTTTAGTTGCATAGAAGAGTTTTTTGGGTTTGTCATGTGGCTCTAGCATGCTAATTGTTTTTCCCTCTGAGATCTTAAACAGTAATGGTGTTTTGTTTTCCCTAATCTAGTAAATCTTGAGAAATAAACTTAAAAACAAAAAAAAGAAGAGCTTTGAAATAATATATTTCTTTACAAAGTCTTTTCTAGTACTGCTGTAATACAGGGAGTTAGGATAGATTAATGCATCTGACTTCCACAGTACAATATGAACCTGTACCCAGAGACACACCCTGCAAAAATATAGAGTATTTTTTACTTGTTTTTTGTTAGTGCTGTAAAGTCTCATTTAGAAAGAGGAGGGGAGCAATCTACATGTGTTCACTTGTTTTACAGAACTTGTTGAATGAGATGGACAGACAAAGGCTCCAGAAAATGTTTCCAGGGCTTTTATTGTGTGTTCTGATGTTTCTTCATGTGAAGCATGAAACCTTGCAGTAGTAGTGTCTGTAAACCTGTAAAACTCATTACAGGAAATATATGCATCTGAAATAGAATTATGATATTAACTAGATGTTTTTTTCAGCTGAAAGTTTTAGCTCTTCAATAAACACAAATGTCATGTGTGCCACCAAGAGAAAAAGAACTGCAGATTAACTACCTTTAAATAATGTGGGTTTTTTTAAACATGGCATTGTAATAAGAGGAAGGTGAAAAATATTTTAGCATCTTCATTCTAGATTAGACTTCCCATTTTTGGGAGTCACAAAGTAGCAGGCAGTGAATTCCTTCAGCTAAGAGTCAATAATTAAAATTCCCAGTGAAAGAAGTCTCAGTTCCAGATGGTGGAGTTAAAGTAGGACTAAGTTATGCTTCGTCTCCAGCCTACCTCTTGGACAAGCTTGTTTCCCTCCAGTGGTTAGAGAGGAAGTTACCTAAATGTATTTGAACAATTCTCTGATGAGCTAATTCCCTGATGATCAAATCCTGTCCTGAATGAATTCTCTGTGCTGCTGCTGAGGAGAGGACCAAACTCCCTGGCTCTACTGGCCCAGCTCAGTGTCACCCCGTGTGACTTTGAGCCCAGCACTTCCTCACTTGGAATTTTGCAGCTCCCTGCAGGTTTATCAGAAACCAGGCACGGCTTAATCAGAGCTGGGGGCGTTGACTTTGAGCACAGGCACTGAAGCAACTGTTGCTGCACTTGACAAGATGGATAGATACATTGATTAACCTTGCTGCCTGAAGTAATTCTCCTCAGATATTTTAATTCCTGCTGTAGGTTCAAAATAAAGAGAGCTGCACTGAGCAGGCTGACCTTTTTGGTCATGGGCCAGTAAAGATTCACAAGTTGAGGTTTAGACACAAGGGGGTTTTGAGGTAAGATTTTCAAGTTTTCCTTCGGAGGCTTGTGCTGCTCTTTGCTCTGATGGACTCAGTTGGAGGAGCATGGTGCCCTTGAAAACGTTGTTTTGGTGAGTTCTTGCTTTCCATATAGGAAGAAAAGGACATTTAGGAAGTGTCCAGGTTTTTAACCTTGTAACCTGTAGCTACATCTACTTTTTTTATCTTTTACCTTTCCCACTTTTACATGGTAAAAGAATTTTCTCTCTTGTCTAAATGCTGTCTTAGAGGAAGGAAAGTTGTTTCCATTATCTGCTTCTCTGAGTAAAATTCTCAGGTTTGCCAAAAGTACATCTCAATTGTCACATTAAAATGTTCCCAGGCTTACTGGCTGCCCTCAGGGCTTGGCACTCCTGCATGCATGGAAAAGGTGTAGCTGGCAGGGGAAAGTCTGTCAAAAATGAATTATGTGGGTGGATTCTGATAATAATCTGAAGATCAGCTCGACTTCATGAGAGCCCTTTTAGACTTCAGCTCTGTTCTCTTTGAGTTCTAATGTGAAGGATAAAAAGCAAAATCCAATACATGGTGGGGGGGGGGGGAAGTGATTTTTAATTTCCCCAAGTGAGAGTAAGGCCAAGAGATAGTGCATCAGGCTTTCTTGCTGGTTTGGTGTCCATGAGAAGATAGGGTTGCACATCCCTGCTTGGCCTTAATTTAGCAGTTAAGTCCATATATATGAGTGCACTGTGGTTATTCATATATACTTGGCTTGCTAATTATCATAACCAAGACTCATAAAAGAATTGAGTAAGGTCATGTTTATGCTCCCAAGAGAAATAGGTTTGGTATAATTCTCAGGAGTTTTCACCTGGTCTTACCACTGTCTGAAGCTGTGTCCTGGTGTTCCCATATTATTTTGGACAGGACTTTCAGAGCAGCTTTGAAAGCTGTAATCCTCCTTGTGCTGAAGCTTTTCTTTACTGATTATTTTCCCAAAAAGTTGCAATTCTGTTAAAAGGGCTTATCTTCTCCTCCCTTGTGTTTTCTTCTTTCCTTCTTCAACTGTTTTTGGTCAGCTATCACGCTTGGGAAGTCCTCAGCTTGCTCCTGGAGGAATTGCTATTTCCATGGCATTGTCTTTGTTTATCTAGACTTGGAATCAGACTTTCTGCATTTGGGGGCTGCTCACCTCATCTGATTTGAGGAGATGGTTGTTTCTTTTCTTCTTTTTCTTTGTCCCAGGCTCTTTTTTTCCCTGGGGTGTGGGGGGTGTGTGAGCACAGTTTTGTCAGTAATATCTACAAGTCTCTGATTATTCAGTGTCATTTACACCTGTTCTGATTTTCTCATTACTAAATAAAAGAAATCTTATTGAGGGAACAGTTGTATTTAATGTGGTATCTGTTTGTATACCAGCTTACAAATTCAGCCTTTGAGTCAAAAATGGCTCAAAAACATATGATTTAATGGGATTTGTCTTCAGACAGTGTTTTAATACCAAATGAACCTTTTGTGTAGCTTCCTCTTTTAGAAATGTGGTGGTACCAGGTTTGAAGAATATTTCTGTGGTGCAAGATTTTTGAGTTTTCTCCTTACTCTCAATTTGGAGTAGGTGAATGCAACTTGCATATCTCATTTCTATACTCACAGGTTGTATTTCTTGTGTCTGGATAAGGACTTGGCAGATCTGCTGCAGTGGGAAATAAGCAATTTATTTAAATTCAGTTTCAGTGGTAAAGTGATAAAGAGCCTCTGTTCCCACCATCCAACAGTAGTTGTGAAGCTTTCAGGCTTTAAGCCACTATTTTGCCTTTGTTTAGTCAAAATTTGTCAACAGCTTAATAAGTGAAGGGCACATAAATATATGATCCTGTAAAAAATGAGGTTGAAAAGCAGCGGCTCAGTGACACCCCCAAATCCTCTTACCTGCTAAATAAGTTGCAGAATTAGCAGGAATATTTCTAAACTTACAGCCCAGTCATTAATTCAGGCTGTTACAGGTTCACACAAGCATCTTGCCAAGTGTCTAACAGGCCCCTTTGATGTGGGGTAACCCATTTTGTGTGCAATTGCAGCATTTTCACAGCAGTGCTGAGCACAGGAATGCTTGATGTATATTCTGAATGGATGCTGCTTTCTACTTGTCACTGTGGTGTAAAAAATACCTTCAGCTAACTGAGAATACAATAATAAATGAAAAGCAAAATTGTGTTGTGGGTGGCTTCCTGAACTTAAAAGTCAAGACACTTTTATAATTTTTTTTTTTAAGTCTTATTTATTTATTTATTTATTTATTTATTTATTTATTTATTTATTCTTTGGATTTCTAAGTCTACACATTCTCCCATTAGCAGTCTGTCACTTTTGATGTTTTTTTTTTCCCCCTTTTCCTGTTGTTCTTTGCAGGTCTGCTGTTCAAGCCCTGCGTCCTGGTGGCTCCTTGGTCTATTCCACTTGCACCCTCTCCAGGGCAGAAAACAGTGATGTGATCAATCTCATGCTGAATTCCTGCAGGAATGTGATGCCTGTGGATCTAAGTGGGATGGCCAGAGGTGTTTCCCAGGAATTCACTTTTCTCAGTGGAATGCAGCAGCATGAGCTGCTGGTTCTCCCAGAGAAAGGGAGAGCGTGGGGTCCCATGTACGTGGCTAAATTAGAGAAAGTGTCCTCCACCTGACTTCTGTTGGTTGTTTATGAGCAGTATATGATAAATAAATATTGATTTAAATACAGTATATGTATATGAACATATCCAAGGCAACTGAATTTAGAGTGTTGCAGTTTCCTGATCAAAAGGAAGCAAGAGATTTAACTTATTTTAACTTAAAATGCTGAATGTGCCTTCCAGTGTGGGCTTGTGAGCCTCTGAGAAGTCCTTAGGAAATTTGTATTGTTTTCAGGGTGGTGCTTTTAAAGGGATTTGGATTCTAGAATAGAGGCTTAATGTGGTAGAGTTTTGCACTGGTTTTGGTTTTTTTATTTACTAACCTGCTTCTCATGCAGCATGTTTTTAAATAAATGGTTTTCAGTGGTCTGAAGTCATGGAAAGCCTGCATTCTCTCTAAACACATCTAGAAAACTGATTGTACAGTGTCATCTTCAAGCACTGGCAGAACTGGTTTCATATTTGCTAAGTTGTTTGTTTAAAAAACAAAGGTGTCTTTTGTTTACAGATGAAAAGGTCAGCAGTTAGATCAACACCAGCTTTTTTTTGTTTGTTTAATTTATTAATATTCTTCTATTTTGAGCTTGCAAAAATATGAATTGAAAGAGTAATGGTGTATATATTCCAGCCTAAGCTTGTCTTGAAGCAGAATGGAACCCTTTCATCCCCAAGGGTTCTTTCCCAGATGGAAGGTGATAATCACTGGTTTTAAAAACCTTGTTTTAAAGAACAGAGGTAGATGAGTTGCTCATGTGGAATTGGGGGTGTGTGACATTGTACATTTATTAATTTCACAGAATCACAGAATGGTTTGGGTTGGAAGGGACCTTAAAGATGATCAAGTCCCAACTTTCTTGTTGTGGAAGGGACACCTTCCACTGGACCAGGTTGCAAAGTCCCATCCAGCCTTAAATTAAACACTTCCAGGGATGGGGCATCCACCCTTCTCTGGGCAGCTTTTTCCAGTGTCTCATTGCCCTCACTGGAAAGAATTTCTTTTTGATATCAAATATAAATCTGCCTTCCTTCAGGCAAACTGTGATAGACATATTTTATGTGCATACACATATTTTATGTGTATGTTATACACATTATATTATGTGTATAAGTATATACATACTATATATTACATATGTATATTATAGACATATACAGACATTATTTTATGTTTATACACATATTTTGTGTATATTACAGAGTTTGCCCTCAGAACACTGATGTACCTTCTGCTGAGGCAAACAAATGCATCAGAGGTCTGAAACCTCACCCTTTGCTGTGTGAGCTTTTACAGTTGTCCTTTCCCCTGCTTTGGGATGAAAAATGTTTGAGGTGGCCCTGCAGTGTTAAATTGTCAGCAGTGTCTCTGAAAACTTGAGAGGCTGTAAGGTTGATGCAGTTTGAGTATGCAGAATGCCTGACAGCATCTGTCCCAGGAACATTAAATGTAATATCCAGATTTGGAGTCATGTCAGGCTGCTGGGTGAAATAACCATACCTTTGGCAAAATGCTTCCCATCAGTTTCATTTGCCCTGTGGAAATTGAAATGGAAAGGCAAGAATGTAACTTGCTCAGGGATGGAATTGAAATATGTGCTTGAATTGGATGGTTGAGGAGGACGTGGACTGGGTAATCACAGGAGGAACAAAGAGGCCCCTGAAAGCTGAACTCAGTCTCAGCAGATGGGCAAATCCCTGTGAGCTGCTTTAGACCTGAACCCTGCAGCAAGGCCTCCTGGTGTGTCTAAAAGCTGAGTTCTGTCTGCATAACCCTTTGCTGATCTCCTGGAGTCCCTTTCCAGTCCCAGCCAGTCTAAAAATGCATTGACGAGAGGTAAAAAGGCTAATTAATGAGTGATACTTATTTTTGTTTGTACTTGATTAATTTTGGTTTATACTCTAGTCCAGATTGCTGTGGAGTTGTTTTTTTTAGCTGTGTTCTAATCAGTTCTGGCTGGTGACAGGAATTTGGTGAGCACATGTGGAGTGAGAAGGGAAAAGAAGAAAGGATGGAGGCAGGCCTGTAGAGGTGAGGGGCAAAATTTGCACATGTTGGCAAGTACTGTCCCCTCAAAGGCACTTCTTGAAAAGGCTTCTTGTCCATTCTGATTTCTGCTCCCCTTCATTACAAGGCTGCAACATTTTTCCTTTTTACACCTTTTTTTTTTTTTTAGCCAGATAATTGTAATTTAATTCCTTGCCACGTCCTTCCTCCTCTTTCCTGAGCAATGCTGATGGAGATGGGGTGGAAAACAAGTCAGCCTTTCTATCATAGAAGAAATTGTAGCCCCAAGCAAGTTGAGGGCAAGAAAATGACCAATTTTGTTGGACTGGGGAGTCTAAGAGAAATCTTCATAATCTTTAATGGATCTGCCCACAGTTGGTGCAGCACACACCAGTGCCAGCACCTCAGAGGCATCAGAGAGCTGTGGAGTTCAGCTGCTCTCATGCTTTTCTGCCATTCCCTTTTCCAACATCCAAAAAGTCACTTCTCTGTTTCAGGGGGGTTGGCACAATAAGAAATTGGAAAGCCTTATCTAAAGGCAATTTCAGCATTTACCAAATTTTATCCTTTATTCAGTGGCATCTGACACAATTCAATTATGGCTTGTCAAAAGCATTCTCCACTGCAGAATGGAGTGGAAAAACAGATTACACAACGTGTGTGGGCTGATGCAGCTGACCAGGGGACTAATGAACTCTTGGCTTTCTCAGTAAGGTGTGGGAAGAGAATGTTGAAGGAGGGGCAAAATGAAAAGATCAGGACTACAGCAGTGGGTGAAAAATGTGAAATATTGGAGGAGACTCAGTGGCTTTTAGCATGGGAGAGCAGCAGCCTGTTCAGGAAAAGCTCTTGTGAGTGGAGAGAGGAGAGTGGTGGGAGAGGCACAGGTGCCTGTACTGGGCTGGGAGGATCCTCTCACTTCTTTGACTGTCTTAGAAGGAGAATTGAGGACATCAGTTGTGAAAACTGCAGTGGGATTGCTTTAAATTTGCAGGGTCTTTAACCTAGCTATAAGCATTTAAATCAAATGTGTCTACCTGCTTCTCACCAAACAAATGGTAGGTGTTCCTATCAGAAAAGTTTATTTGGTGAGTGAGAGAAAAATTTGAGAATCAGGCCTGGCTGTAGTAGAATTTGGCTTACTTGTGTAACTTTATGCAGTATTGGCTATAAATGAGATTCTTTGTTCTGGGGGAAATTGGAACAGCACATGCTGGTAGTCTCTTAACTTCCAGGGAAAAGTGAAATTTGTGTTCTCTGTTTGCCAAACCTGGGTTAGAGCACACAGGGCACACACAGTCACTGGTCACAGCTTTTAGATGTCACCCCCCCATGTGATTCCTGACTGAAGACTGGTGTTTATCAGACAGATTACAGGAATCATTTGTCAGAAAATATTTTCCTTGTCTGATCTTCCTGTCTGCATCCTATGACTTGAAGTCAAGGTCTAATGACCTTGGAAGTTTTTATTTTCTTAGTAGTTGTACATAGTTTTCAACAGGGGGCGAGCATCATGCAGCTTCCACAGCTCCATTTCAAAAATGTTTTGTGTGCCACCAAAACAAAATGCCTGGATCAAAAAGTGACAGCTGCTCTTGAGAGGGAGAGATGGAATATAAACCTGGAGTTTTGTATACTCCACTGAGAAATTTCTGCTCCCTACAGCTGTGTCCAAGGTGGCTCTTCCCATCAATGGTTTCTGCTGTTTCTCTCTGACATGGTCACCATGGTGTCGTGGTGATGTGACCCTTCGTGGGCTCAGAGGAAAAAGAAATGGATCTGCTGCCCTAAACCCTAATCAGGTAATAATCCTATAGTGAGAGGTGCCACAAGTGTTGCTGCAGAAGTATTTTTTTAAAGATGATAAAGTCACTAGAAGGCAGCACAGCAATCCAAATTAGAATGGAGCCAGCACTTCAGCGGGTCAGTGACATTCTGACCTTGTTCTTTCCAAAATGATTTGGCCTGACCTCACCTCTGACAAGGCCAATCAAATAAAGCAGTCAGAACAGACCAGGGGCTTGTTTGCATGCAGTGTTAGAGCAGAGTTTGCAGCCATCCACAAGAGATTTAGGTTGATGTTGCTGTGTCTCAGTCCCCTGTGCTGCTCTGGGATAATTCTTGTACAGCAGCATCTGTGTTGGGGATGGGCCCTGCCACGATTCCTGCTGATTCTTTCCCTGTCTCCAGCAAATTCCTTTGCTGCTGGGGAGATCTTTAGAGCCACATATCTTCAGTGAGAATCTGGGAATGGCTTTCAAACCACCTTTTGATGTCATTTGGCCAAACTTCTGTCTGAGAATAAGTGCTGTTGTAGCATTTATAGTAACCTGCTCGAGGTCCCTTGATCTGAGGGTGCCTCAAAATGTAGCACATCTTTTAGATCTACTTTTTCCTCCTTCATGTACTGGGTCCTTATTGAACATCCTACCCTAAAAAATAGAGGCTGGGTGCTCTCTACCCTAACCAAATCTGGGTAAAGCCCAGAAGTGTGATTAGGGAGAAGGTGGGAGAGGAGCCCAGGGATTTCAGCTTTATTGAGAACCATCCCACCACTAACAAATGAGCAGCTCCTACTGCCTGCATTTGGATCTGGTGGGCCATGAAAAGCAGGGAAGAATGTCACTGATAAAGTTCTTGAAAAGTATTTTCTATTTGTCCCAAAGTAGAATAAAATGCTGAGAGCAAATACAGAGCAATATCTATTTTTTTTTCTTTTTAGGAGGGTATTTTGCTTTGTTGATTTACTGTAGGAAAAATCTATCTTGTTTGAATGTGTGATTAAGTAGCTGATGGAATAATTCTTTACAGGGAGAACATGCCAGAACATGTGAGTGGTGTAAAACAGGGCTGCAGAGGATTAGAAAAGGTACAAGGAGGAGTAATTTTGTATTGGTAGGAAGTAGACTTAATAGTACTTTTTTATCAGTAATTTTTATGATTCTGTGGCTAACCAGGGAAATGTTTAATGTTCCTTGTACAGCAAGTGAAGGTAGAAGAAGGCAAATTGACATCCCCAGCACTGTTATAATTCATTCCATTACTTCAACAGGGCTTTTATATTGTCACGCCCATAAAGCGCCAGTGTGCACGCTCAGAGCCAATCCATCTTTATATACTGCTGCTGATCCCATTGAAGGCAATGGCAAAACTCCCATCAATTTTAATGGCACTGGGATATGGCCCATTTTGTAGATATACAATGGATATTTCCTGCACACACCATTTTTTGTGTATAACGTGCTCCTCATCCGAGGTGCAGAGAGTGTTTTATAAAGTGGTGAAGTCACGACCATTGATGTAGTCTCCAGCTGATGAGATAATGTGATCTGCCTTCAAAACAGGATTTAAAGTTGACATTTATTTATCTAGCTATTTTTTAATTTGTTAAGGGCACAGGATGCATGCAGAACGTCTCCATGTGTAGAGTACTGCCTTTGAAAAATTTGCCCAGATAAATTGCAGGAGGTAACAGTGTTAGAAATAGATGCTGCACTTGCAAGGCTAACATTATGCTACAGCACTTAAAAACTAGAAAGCATCAAAGAAAATTGAAGGCAGTATGGATCAGTGGGTTAGTACATAACACAGCAGTCTGCAGCACCAGAGGCGAAGAAAGGTCCCTTTTGAAAAGCAGCTGTTTGGATAGCAACTCACACAATCAGCAAGGTACAAACAAACAAAAAATTAATTGGATTAATATTTTAACTCATGTTCTAATTGGGAAGTGTTTTGAATGGAGGTAAGGTGCCCGTTTCCTGCAGAACCCATCATCCTTGACCCTCTTTAAAGAAAATGCACAATGTATGAGCCATATTTCAGTGGCTGTAAACCTTGTTGATTATGCATTGAAAGCTCTTGGATTCAGAGCAGCTTTCAAAGTGTGCACAGTGGAATTGGAATGACCTGCCAGGCTGATGTTCTCACTCAGGAAACTTCCTTTCCTCACCATAATGTGTGCTGGAGAGCAGCACATTCCCAGTTCAGTGCAGGAGCAGGGTCTGCAGAAGACTCAAACAAGAAGTTTGCTGTGTAACTAAAACTTTTAGGATGTAGTTGGGAGTAAATAATTCAGCAGGCCTTGTTGTACAACACTCTTACACTTAGTGCTGGCTGCACTCACGGCTCCTGCAGTTGGATTATGCAAAGACTTGGAGCTCTTTGCTTAGCTGGATGTACACAGGAGCTTTTCCAGCTTTTGCTGGCATGTGCCAGGACATGGAAGAGTCCCTCTTTCTGATGGTGTTAAGTGGCTGTGCTGCATGGGGGTGACACAGCAATGGAACAGAAAAATGCCTCATCTCAATGCACAAGCAGCCCTCTTGTATCCAGTCCCTTACAACACTGACCCAGCACATGTGAATTCACTGGTTTTGGTGGGCTGGTTTTCACCATCTTCATGTTCTCAGGTTTGTTTGTGTTGTTTATTTAAAATATGTAAGTAGCAGGGTATTTTGCTTTGTTGGTTTTTATTTGGCTTGGGAGGGGTTGTTTGTTTGTTTGTTTTCAATTGTAGATATAAAATTGACCTGAACTGCCAGGCTGGGATTTATATTCCTCTCCTGCTTCTCTGGAGATTGCAGATGTTGAATTCCAGTGCTGAAAGCAGTTTCAGGTGGAGCTGTATCCCAAGTGCTCAGCTGTGCACCACAGCACCATTCCTTGTGCAGCACCTGTAAACCACCATGGGGGCTTTATGGAGAGGCTCAGGGTAATTCAGAGTTCAGTTCCTGGCTCATTTTCCTGTTTCTATTGATTTCCTTTGGCAATTTGCTCCTGCTGTGATTTTTAAAAGCACTTAGTGTAGGCCTAAGTGCTACCAAAAATCAAATCTTCCCATTGCCTTACCTGAAAACAGACTAGCAAGACTTAAGACTTATTGGAGCATATTTGCTGGTTTGCCCTCAAAGTCTCCAGGATTTCTTTTTTTCATCTGTCTCCTGATAATTATGCACACATGTGAGCCATACAGATCTTGGAGCAACAAAACCACGCTTGCCCCAGTAGCATTTGCTAACTTCCACAGAATCCCTGAATCGCTGAAGCTGGAAGAGACCTCCAAGATCATGGATTTCAAACTTTGAATCTCAACTAAACCATAGCACTGAGTGCCACATCCAGTCACTTTTTTGGACATTTTTATTGATGGTGACTCCACCACTTCCCTGAGAAATCTGTTCCAGGGTCTGACAACCCTCTCAGTGAAGAAATTCTTCCTGATTTCCATCCTGAGCCTCCCCTGCTGCAATTCACACCTTTGTAAATGGCTGAATCAACTCCACCAATTTTTAGAAGACAGCTGATCTGGGAGTTTATTTTCTAAGTTACAAGGCTATTTAGTGCTTAGAGGATTCACTGGTTTTGCTGAGAATGTGCAGTGCTTTAATAGCAGAGGGTGGGGATGAAGAAAGCTTTTTACCACACATTTTTATTCCAATCTACACTCTCAAATGACAGTCTGGCAATCCACAGCAGCTGTCAGTAACCTGCAAATTATTTCTGCCCTCCCTAGCAGATGTCACAGTGGCTGTTGGCAATACACTGTGACACCCAGAGATGACAAAGATTAGAATATGTGGAAGTTGTTAAACAAAAATTGTACAAAATGTTCTTTCTTAGACAAAATAAACCCCAACACAAAGAAACAAAACAAAAAAAAACACCAACCCCAAAGCACAGATGCCTGGCTTTCTGACAAAAGCCTGCCTCCTTTTTTTTTATAATAATTTTTTGCAGAATACAAAATGCTTTAGCTTCTGAACTCAGCTTTGCTTTAGTCCAAGATATAAAATGCTTTTTAAAGTTATTGGTGCTTGAGCCATGAAATAGAAAATTATATGTAAAATAGATTTTGAGCCCAGATTTCCCATGCTGGAAACAAAATACTGTAGAGTGCAACAGCTATCTAGAAGATCTAGTAAAAAGAAAATTAAGGTAATTATAGGAATGGCTGGAACACCGATTTTTTCAGGTGTTTTCAAGTGGCAGAAAACTTTGAAAAAAGAGTCTTAAGAGTATTGGGAACAGAACTCTGAACTTCTGGGTTTGTCCCCTTTCAATGATCTGATTTGCATAAATTTGTAGCTGTGGAGCTTCTAACAATATGCAAGCAGCATAAAACTTGGTTATGTTTTATTTTGTCTTTCTTATTGAACCTGTTTGATTATTGATTTTTCTTCATAGACTTTGAAAAGAGGAACATCTGGAAAGAAACAAACCTATGCTAGGGAGAAGTATCTTAAAATTCTTAACTCTTCTAAAGTTTCTTCTTTTCCCTTTTTCTTTCTGTTGAGGAAAAGAAAGCAGGAAATGTGCTGTTTCTAAAATGGGCTGCAAAAAAAGGATAATATAAAAACTTTCCAGGAAAGCACATCCTCTGTTGAATTAAAAGGAAAATGGGAATTCCTTTTCTCTCTTTACATGATCCATTTATCTCTCTGCAAGTTTAACAGTGCCTAAGTAACCCTGTCAAAGTCCTTTTCATTTCTTGGGCCTTCAAAATAATTTCAGCACTTTGAAAATGTTAAACTTAATGCTCCAAATGGACAAAGTTTCAGTTCTACAAGACAGCTCCTCAGGTACACAGCTGCTGGTGGAGGAAAATCTCACTGATCTGCTATGGGGGGATTTTAATAAAAATATTGTGTAGACTTGTGTGGGAAAAGCAAAGGTAAAGTTTTGCCAGAAGACCTGCAACTGGTTTACACTAAGTAATGGATTGTTCTTATAATAAATGAAGCAGGATCAGGCATGAAAAGGCATAAATTTAATGAAAACATGAAATTTTGCAGTCCTTCCTACCCATCCTATCCCACTTAATATTTTCTGACTTTCTTCTCAGAATGGAAGAGACTTTTATGCTCTCTGCCTGGTGAAAACTGCTGTTCAAAATTTATGCAGGGCTTGCAAACAAGTAAAAGTTTTCTGTTTAATCCTATTTGAATTCCTGCAGCTCTAAACCTCAATTTTTAGTGTCTGGAATGGTAATAAGTTCAATATATATATATATAGAGAGAGAGAGAGAGATGTATATTGGTATGTATATTCGTGGAAGACTGTATTAAAATGTAATGACACAAATGTAATTTTCAGTTCAATTTTGGAGAATAAAGCAAATCCATCTGCTGTCGGTCATAGTTCTCCCACATTGCCTGCCTCAGAGAATGGGACTTGAATTTTTCCAATGAAATTAGAATGTCATGGCCTTGACCTGAATAGAAATAAATGTTAAAAAAATATTTACACAGAAGATGCAAGTGTAATCCATGGGACCTCTCTGGCTGTTAATTTGTGAGCATTGTTAATTCAGTAGCAATAACCTATATTAGTGCAGCTGAGAGTCAATATTCACACATGCCATTATATGCATTAAAAATGCTCCATTTGCCTTTTTTTTCCCCCCTCCTAACGTGCACAATCAGTTTCAAGCATAACACTCTCAAATTTGTATTATATTCAGCCAATCCAGATCTCATTATGTTGGACAAACACTGTACAGGAGGAAAGTGGATCACATAAATGCTCCTAATATTATTCATGAATTTTCCTACTGCAGTGCTTTGGAAATATGCTACAAATACTATCCTATAAATTTCTTTGTTTAAGTTCTGGTACTGTATTTCTGTGGGGTTTTTTTGGTATTTTTTTTTTTTGTTCATTACTGTTTAGAAGGTTTTGATTCATTGCTTCAGATAAAACTGAGTGCTTTACTATTGCTGTTTGTTGTCTACCATTGATGGTGATGCTTATCCCACCTCTTTTTATTTTTTAGTTTTTAGTTTTTTTAAAGCATGCTTGAATCAGCCAAAATTTGTAATTTTAAAATACCGTTTCAGCCACTACTGGTAATAGTTTTGACTCCCTCTTTTCTTCTAATGTAAAACTGTTTGCACCTGGTGGTTTCTGTTGGACATAGTGGTGTAAAAAAGCCCAACATATGGGACTAGAAATATAGAGATTATTAGTACACCTATTAATAAATAAATAATAAAAAATAACATATATGTTTTTAACCTATAGATGTGAAATATATAGGTTAAAAACATATGAAGTATTGCATATGGCCCACATAGGGTCAAGGACAACTGCAGGGAACTCCTTCTTATTAATGAAAAGCTCCAATCTTAAACTGGGCCATGCTGTAGTGTTTAATAGATTCTATCTAACAAATTCCACAGATATTTCACAATAATTTCAGCATAAATCCATGGCATTTCTATGGCATTTTATTGTCCCAATTGCCCTTTTTTATGTTGCACAAAACCTTCCACAAAGAAGTAGAGCATCTCCTTCTTGTGCTTTGCTGAAATCCTGGTATGACCCTTAGCGTAAAATGCAAAAAAAAAAAACTTTTGGCAAGGATGGGTCTGTGTTTACTGAGCATTGCTGCTTACTTGGAAAAATCATTTGTGCCTATTAATTGAAAAAAAATCTCTTCTGTTGGTTATGATATGTTTACTAGGTCAATTTATTTTCATTATTTGTTGGGGTTTTTTTTATTCCAAACAGGTGAAATTTTGTGTGATTCTTCTTCATGTGGACAAACCAAATCTGTGACTGACAGGGGACTTGAAAAAGATTCCTCCAGAAATGACAAGGGCAACGTAAAATAAGCAGTGGTTGAATTGGCATTTACACTCACATGTGGATATTCAGTTATGTATTCATTTTAGTGGTGTTTGGTATCTTTTAATTGTAATTATAGCAGATCTGCTTTCCTGATAATACAAATATATTGATTGGTACAAAATGGCATTAATTAGAGAAATCTGAAACATTTCAGATTCGGATGAGGGTCAGATGTGCTGCTCATTGTTAGTGTTCATTTCTTTTGACTAGGCTGAGACTTGTGAACTGGATTTTTGGGTGTTTAAGGTATAACAGTCTTCAGCTTGATACAAAATTGCTGTAGGTGCTGAATTTCCGTAGTCTCTTTTCCATCTGGTCCTGGTTTTCACTTCTGTTCACTAAAGTTATTAAAATTGTTGCACATTCTGGGCATGAATAATAAAAAAAAAATCATTATTAGTACACTTTCTCTTTACTACCAGAAATCCACTACCTTTTTTCCCACAGAAGATTGCTGGGCAGAATATTTTGACTCATGCCTTTATTTTCCTGCATCCAAGAATTTTGCAGTGAGGGGGCTGCAAATAAATCTGGAGCCAGGAGGAAAAAAGGTCAGAAAAAAGGTCAAAGTTTTGAGGTCAAACTATTCACTGTATGGGACTTTCTAGGGCAATTACCACCTTTCGTCCTCCTTTTCTGGTGTTTCTGCAAGGTCTGACATTATTGGGTTCTGACCCACAGCTCCACATCTGAGTGTTTATTGGGAAATACACACCTGGTGAAACACATTCCTGTTGATGTGGAAGTAGGTGAGCACTGCTGGAATAAGCTGCTTTTTTTTTTTTTCAGTTCTCCTTGGATCTGCCCTCTGATTATCACACTGCATGGAAAAAAATAACTTTTCTGGCTGTACTTAAGAATGCAACATATCAAATCCTGATATCCAATGAGATGAGAATTCCTATTTGAGAGAGCAGAGACCAAGCAGACTTTCTAATCTTGAGAGAATGACCGAATTCAGATGATGATTTCAAAATCAGAAAAACACAGGCTAGTGATGTCCAATTTGTCATGAAAAAGAAATATTTATCTTTAAAGTCTAAACATTGTCCTGTACCCAGTTCTGCTTCGATTAAACACCCTTGTCCCTTTCCTGCTGTATCAGCTTTGACAGCTGTCACTGAGTTTGCTGTTCCCCCACTATTTTCTGGGGGTCCCTGATCCTTCAAGCTCAGCATGATGAAAGTAATTAGTTAAATGGCTGTTCTCTAAACATAGAGAAGCCTTCCAAGTCAGGGCATAGAAAGAATTAACCTTTCTTGCCTCCACACACACCTCCTAAAGATGTGAACAATTGATTTCACACAGGTAACCAATTAAACTTTAGCAGCAGTGTGACAAATACAGTTTATTTTTGCAGCTTAGTTCACCTGCTCTAGAAAAGCAGTGCTTAGGCAGGTTGTCAGTAAAGGACAGGTGGCCTGTTTGGGAATGGACACAGAGACTGAGATGCTCTTCTGCTCCTTCATCTGTTGATTTTTTGGGTTTGTTTTGTTGTTTTGGGATTTTTTTTTTTTGTTGGTTGGTTAAGTTTTTTTAGGAGAACATTGGATATGCACAGCTATTTCCCCTATCAGGATCTGTTTTCGTGTAATTCTTTCTGGATTCTGAACTAACCATGCAAAATCAAATTAGGAAAGAGGATAAACTACTTTGAGGTAGAGTTGCTCATGGGCTTTTAGGTATTTTTGATCTCAGTCTGCCCTACTCAAGTGTGATAATGGATAATTCATTTGCTAAACTGGAATAGGATTTTATTACTAAATAATCTTGTAAAAAAAAATTGTGAATTGAAGCCAAAAAGTCAAAGGACAATGAAAGCAGTCATGTATGTCTAAGAAAAATAAAAAGTGTGCATGTCCTGCTTTTAAAACTCAGGAGAGTTTAAAACCTTGAATGGAATTTTCTATATGGAACCAAAGTCCCTGACTGAAGGAGTCACCCTATAAACAGGAATTTGCAATACAAATTTAAGAAGCTTACTGACCAAATCTTTATTTATAACTATTTGTTCTGTATAAATATCAGTATTTTGGATGTATAGAATCAAATATATAGATCTCAGCTTGAGATGTGATTTCCATCTGAGCTGGAGTTCTTCACTTCCTCTTTTTAAAATATACATATGTATGTGCTTCATATCCATCAATGATTAAACATATGTGCTTTGCCTTTCAGCAAATCAAACACATCATGTGTGATCCAGAACTGGCTGAATCAAGGGAACAACTACACTGGCATCAACTTTGATGTGTACACGTGAGGGGGGTTGACACTTTTGGAAAGAAGAGCTGCTCCTTTCTCTTTTGGTAATCTGTGACTTTCTTGCCCTTCATCAGAACAAGAAGTCTTTGCTAATTTGCAGTGGTGAATGAAAATAACTTGTCCCCTAATGGATTGTGTGCATTAGCAACTGTGCATGGCTACTGCTTCAGTAAATGGTATTCTGTTGCTTTTTTTTTTTTTTGGTCAGTGTTAGCTCATCTTTATTTAGGCTGCTTCATCTTTTACTATTCAATGTTCTGTCCTCTGTCTGCAGAAATAATGAAACAACAGTGAGAAGAATCTTGACTGCAGCACGTGCCCTGCCTTTGAAAGGTGAGAACCTTTCAGAGTTCACAGAACAGTTCACAAATGCTGTTTTCTACAAACAGTAACCTGTGCTATTTAGGGAAGTGCTTATAAACAAATGTCTTGCAGGGCTTGTACACAGCATCGTTTTTAAAGGTTCTGCTTTTGTCAGAGAATTAAGCTAAAAACCATCTGCCTTCTGTCTTGGAAGCGTCGGGCTAAATTCAGACTGGGAGGTGGGAGCCTCACCTGCACTGGGCTGGGCTCGCTTTAGTGCTAATTGTAATTCCAAGGAGCTGGAATTGCCTCACAGAGCCTGTGAGGAGGGAGCAGCATCGCCCTTCTCTCTTCCCCTGCTTGCTACAGCCCTCCTCTGACAGAGATGCTCGAGGGCAGGAGTCAAACTGGAGCAATTCCCGTGGGCTTTTTGCCCCACACAGCCAGTGCTCTTCCTTCCCCTGGCTGCATCCTGCCTGCCTGGGACCTGTGGAAATCTCACCTTTGTGAGGTTACATCCCTCACACTGCTGGGGATGGTCGTTCCCAAATTACTCACGGCCCCTTTACCAAACCCTCTGCTCCCTACCACTTCTATTTAACTCTGGTTTTCTATGGTCCCTGATTTTTCCCTTCTGCTTAAAGCAGAGCTGCAGGAAAGCTGCCTGTCTCAGGCCCATGGGCCAATGTCACCCCAGTGCTGACAGGAGCTCTCTGTGCTATTTTCAAAGGTAGAAGGGGGAAATTGCTTCTGCAAGGAATGCAAGACAGATGGCTGCAAGTACAGCAAGCACTTACCTGGTGGAGGGAAATAAAACCTGTGCCTATTGCACTCTGACAGATTGGTTTGAAAGGGTTCCATGCAGTTTATTACCTCCAACCTGAAAAAAAGAAACTTATTTAGCATCAGTGACACCCCACGTTTAATCCTAACTCTTTCAGTGGGGAGGCAGAAGGTTATAAGTAGTGGTTTGAGAGCCACCAGCAGCTCTTTTAGGCATCTTAAATCAATTTATCTGTAGGCTCTCTGTAATTTGCAGGATGAGGGAATACTGAATGTGAGAGACAGTTGTACTTTTCCTGAACAAAAAGGTCAGAAAAAAATTGCTTGTCAGCCAGGTATATAGTAAACATAAATTTAGCCTTGTGTGGATCAATACTAGGTTGTGTGTTCATATCTGATTACCTTAGATGGATTAAGATGTTGGATATTATTAAGATAATAAAAGACAGGATTGGCATCATAATGGTGGCACTTTGTCCTTGAAATTCTGTGGCTGCAGAGGATCTCATTTGTAGATGCCAGATGGTTCTTGAAACCCAGTTGCTGAAATGAGGGAAGATTTGTACCTGAACAAGGTTTTCCTGTGAAGTTTCCTTTGGATATTCTCTTCCTCCTGTTTTTTATAGATCTTTCTTCTTTCGTGTTGTTTTCATTTTCAGCCTCTTTCCATCTTTATGCTTTGTTAATGAACAATTACTAGCATGGTGTCTTGCTTCTATAATATTTCTGTTTTTACCAGCCAGCACTCTTGGCCATGCTCAGGGTTACCCATGTTATTTTTGTGGCAATTTCCTTGAAACTGGGCTCAGAAAATTGAGAAGACATATTTCACTGAAGGTCAGTTAAAGCATCCATCTTTCCCCATTCTGAAATCTGATTTGTGAATGTGAAGAAAGTATCAGTTTCTTCATTAAAATGGGTCTGAGGTTGAAGACTTTTCCTACTCCTTCCACCCTAAAGACCAGGCATGCTTTAGGCTCCCCTCCCTGCCTTTGCACTGTTCTGTTAAAGTGTAATTATTCCTTTCCCAAGTGTCATTGTAAGAACAGGATTCTTCTGAATTATCTTTCTCAGACAATTATTTCAGGCTACACTGTTATAATTGATCTTGCTTTATGGCTTTGTTGTCTTCAGGAAAAATTATTTTCATTCATTTTAGATTACACCTAAATCTTTGCTTTTTCAGTCTGCATGCAGTGTGTATTTTGAACACATTATTTTTTTTTTTCTTTATATGGCATCTACTAATGTCTTATGATAGGAACAAAGTTTAGTTTGAGCTTTGTGCCCTTCTGATTGAACTCCTGGCTGTAGTATCCAGTGGGTTTCATATCTCTCTGTTCAGGTAAACCATAAAAATATTAATATTAAATATTGATTAAAACATATAGCACGTCTGTCCTGGCACAGCAGTTTTCTAGTACCTCTGTGGAAATACTTCTATTTTTTTTCTTTTGATTCTTCTGGGGATCACTTATGATGAATCATTTTAATTGCACTGTGATTTGTAGCACAGCGAGTGGATGTCTCTTGCTCTGCTGTGTCTGATTTAAATGTAGGCTTTCCTCCCTCTGACTAATGGGTTAAGATCAGAACATCCAGCACAAATCAATATTGGGCACAGCCCAGCATCACCTGAAGATGGGCACTGCACTAGAACAGTAAACATAAAATGAGTCACACTTCCTGTGTTCCCCTGGGTGTTGGATAAGCTCTGACCTCTGAAGAGGTGATGGTGTCTGCTTGTTTGTTTGACTTCCCAATTGTTTTATCTCTCATTAGAAGACCCAAGCCCCAGCCACAAGCCCTAAGTGTCACAGGGTGGCTGAGTCCTGAGGGTGGAGTGTTGCAGGTGAAAGTGGCTGGAGCCAAGGAGGTCTGCCTTTCCAAGGGAAGGATGGGTGGAACCAGAGCAACCTCTAATGGCTCTTTGAGTTTGGCTCTGGCTGGCGAATGAGAAGTGGCCCTATCAGTGTAACAGCCAAATGCTCTGGATCGATCCTAACGCAGCTTTGACCTCGTTTTGCTGCAGGCTGACCCTCTGAGGTTGTTTCACTTCTCAGCACCAGCAGAGGACACAGACCTGTCCCACTTCTCCTGGAAAACAAGGGCTCTGCTGGGATGGTGACATAAAAGCTTCTGCTCTCCAGGCAGCAATCTGCTTTTCTTCCTTGCTTTTCATATTCCACAAGGAGGTACAGCATAGAAAGCATTTTACTTTTAATTTTTGGGTTTGTTTGGGTTTATTTTAAATAGCCTTGCCTGGTGGTTCATCGAAATCTAACTGATGCATTGATAAGGTACCAGCTCTTGGAATCAATAGACAGGAGGCAACCAAGTGCTGCAGTTGCTCCTTTGTAACTTCAGACCATAAAATGAGCGTAAGGATTAACATTTGTGGTTAGATCAGCATTTCAGGTACTGAGCTTCTCAGTCTCTTCCCACTCCTTCGGCCTTGCACACTTCACAGCCACTCCCAAGTGTCTCTGTTTGTGGTAAATGGATGTAGGAAGTGGGTGGGATTTTGTTTGTAGGGTAATTTTTTTTTTTATCTTTTTCTTCTTCCTCACTTCAGTGGTGGAAGGTGACTAATCATCTGAAAAGTGATGGTTTATGGCCCATCAGACTCCTGCAGATTTTGCTTTTGCTTCCTACTTTCAGCAAGGTTTTGGATGTTTCTGGGAGCCACACAAGGGAGACCTGCTTTTAACACCCTCATTAGGGAGGAGGAAATATTTTGCTTCCAAAAGCTCTTATTCTGTTGTTCGTTACTGCAAGCTTAAAAGTAACGACCTTAGAAATATTTCCAAGTTCTCTAGAGAATGAAGCCTGGTTCAGGAGACTGATGGCCAGATTATGCTTCCAGGTATGACATAAATCAAGAATAACTCCACTGAATGCAGGGCCATTTCTCCAGCCTTACCAGGAGCAGAATGTGACCCTCAGTTTAATTTCTGAAATGGTGCCTGAATTTATTGGAGCTCTGCATCTCTGCAGGACCTTTCTTGGCTTTGCTGCTGATGTAAATCAGATTTCCTTGCAGCTGAGAGCAGTGCTGATTATATATGGAGCTCTCTTAGTGCTTGCTGGAGTTTTGTGTTCCTGAGACCATGCTAGGCATTCAAAGAGCTCACCCTTCTGCCTGTGACCTGCAGAAGGAGTAAAGTGTTTTACAGTAGTAATAAAGAGATTACATTAGATGAAGTTATTTTCAGTAACTATATCAGGAAGATTGAGAGTCAATTACCCTGGCCAGGTTCATCTTCAGGACACCAGCAAAGCAGAGGGTACAGACATTTACTCTGTACCAGCAAAAAAAGATTTAAAGGCATTGTGTTCTCACTGAGCACTTGGGCCTTATCTGCAGGAGCAACCAGAGAGGTCACTGAGCATATTTTGGGAGCTGCAGGGGTGCTCTTTGACCCCTTGGACTCTTTTACTCAGCAGCAAAAGCTGAGTTGTTGTGTGGCTTTTGTACAACCTGTGGAAATGACTGTTTAGTAGGGACAATAATGCTGAGGCTTCTACTATTTCTGGTTTCTGTTTTAAGAATTTCTTCTCTGTTGCAAAATCTGCTCTGATTTCAGAAAACTTCCCAGTGCTTTTCTCTACTGTCTCTGTGTACTCTCACATCTAAGCTGCACACATATAATTTCCTACAATAAGGTGCTGGCTGCATTCCTTCTTTTTCTTTTTCCTTTTGTAAAATAATACTTACAAGGTGTAGAATGCTTGCTTTCCAAAAGTATCTTTGCTATTTGAGAGCCCTGGGTTTTTTTAAGTGAAACTGAATGTCCTGTAAGTCAGGAGATTCTGTTGTTTCTCTCATGTTTCATCCACAGAGGGAAATGTTGCTTGAAGAAAGGCCATATGCACTGGTGGATGATTCTGCTAACTATTTTTAAGGAAAGATGTCTGTTCTGAGAATGTGACAGCTGAATCTGTCACCTCTGCCCCTCACAGTTAAAATAAATTGATGATCAGCTGGTGGGTGGGACTAACATTGGAGAGATATGCTGACATAAATCCAGTGTATGCCCCAGTTACTCTGTCCACAAGATTTTGTCTTGTTTTGTCACCCTTTACTTACTTGTGAAGGAGATGCTTCTTTCTCTTCATCCATCTGTGGGTTTACTGCATTTTCTATATATTGAGTTTTTGCCTATTGGAGCACTGAGCTGTGTTTCTGATCAAAATTAGTTGAGTGATTCCTATTGACTGAATGATAGAAACCCCAAATCCCTCCAGAGTGCAGTGGTGTCAGAGAAGGGTTATTATGTTTTCAACAGCTTGTGGTGTACCCAGAAACAGATATTATTTGCTCTTTCCAGCCCTTTTCCTTCCTTTCTGGGGACTGTAATGCACTTAGGAGTTCAGCTGTTTATAATGAGGGGATTTCAGTCTGGTTTGAGCTAATTCTAGCAGGTAAGTGCCTTTATAGACTCACCTCTGGCACAAGTTAAAATACTCTGCTTATCCAAAGAATGAACCTAAAAAGTGTAATCATCACTTGATCTGCCATTCTGAATCAAGGCTGTCTATTAACAAGTCCCTATTTTGTTCTGGTAGTATTGATTCCCCAGAAATGATTACATTTCAGGAAGCAGCACACCTATTTCTTCCTCAGGCTCTCCTCAACAACCACTTTGTCTTAGCAGTGGTGGCTGAACTGCTAAAGCAGCTGCTTTAGAGAAATAAGGGGAGCCAAAGGAACCAATCTGAAAGCCAAAAAAAATGAAAAAAAAAGAAAAAAAAGCCACACCCCTCAAAGAATTGGAATTACCTTCACTTGGACCAATGCGTTGGAGTGGTTATCAGTGGAATTCATCTGCATCTGCACCTGGTGGGGAGAAGTCATTGAGTGAAACAGGATCTGTTTTTACTGAGATCCACAACATGAGCATGATTTACCCCTGTTTTGCTCCTGTATGGCTCTGTTAGCTGCACTTAGTGGTCTGAGGGGTTTACTGTAAAGATGTTTTCTCCTGGTTCTGTTCCCAGTTGCTGTAAATCAGAAGCTGCTTCACTGAGCTTCTGACTTGAGTTGTATAAAACCAGTGCAGATTCTGTTTTTTTTTTTTTTTTTCAAGAATTTCAAAGAATCCTGCTTATTGCATAGTATTTTTTGCTGTCAGCAACAAATAACAAATATATAGATGAATTGCTGCTCCCATATGTGAGAGGGTTGGATGCTGCTTTAGGTACAGCCCAGAGAAGGATCCAGGTAAAATTGCTTAGGCCAACAAATCTTCTGTGATTTCTGGAATTCTGTCCCAAGGTCACCAGAATCGAGCTTCAACTTCTGTAAGCAAGTTTTTCAACAGCTTTTGTAATGAAGTTTTTGTTGAGGAAGGGCCAAGATTGCCCCAAACTTTTGCAGTCTCTGATGATGCTGGGTGGGGTTGGGGGGAGAGTGAGTTTCTCCTGCCTTGGAAAGGACTCCAGTGTGCCTGAGGACACAGGTTGCTGATAGCAGGATACAGATCCCTCAGTTCCTGGGTAATTCTGAAAACTGTGTGATTTTGCATGCTCAATTCTGGCAAATTTTAAAATATTATTCTAAATCCCTGTCCTGTTGTTCACAGCTGCTTCACAAAGCTGGCCACTGCTCTTCTTCAGTGTTTCTACCACTACTGAATTGTGGATCCTTACCAGGTTTTTCCCCTCCACTTTTTTCACCACCAAGTTGTTTAGTTGGCTCTTGGAGGGGAGTTCTTCCTTGTCTCAAGGTAAACTGAGGTAAAAAAAAAAAAAAAAAAAAAAAAAAATTAGGAGGTGTCTGTCTCATGGACATGGAGACTTTTCCTTTGATGCACTTTCTTCTGATACTCTGCACCCTGTCTTATCCAGCAGGTGATAAAATATGCCTGCCCCTTGCAATCAGAATATTGTGCTTTTATGTGCTGACTTATCCCCTGGGATCTGCAAACACTTTGCAAACCTTTTGGCTAAGCTGTTGTGAAGGGAGAGGCTTTATTCCTATTTCCTGCTAAAACAAATTGAGGAAGAAAGGAGTGGTTTGGCCAAGGTTTGTGTTTAGCTGCAAGGCCTTAAGCTGTATCTAACATCCATTTTTTAAATATATGTAGCTGGAAACCTTTCAGAATGTTTTGGGTATTTGGTTTTGGGTCCAGAGCATTTGGAAAACACTTCTCAAAACAATCCATGGGAAAATTATGGGTCTTAGGCAACTCTGGCTTAGCTGGTGAGGGTTGTGAGTGTATAAACTGGTGAATTTTAAGTCCTTTAAAAGTATCACTGATCAGAGCCTCAAAAGTTGCAATATTTTTCACTACCTATGTATTCAAATATTTCCCCAAGGCTACAGTGCCATCCCCAGGCATCCCCAAATGCAGAACAAATCTGCTGCCATGACTTTCCATCTTTTGGGGCACTTTTCCTCATGTGTTCCTTTTCCACTTTTTTCCCCAATATACAGAAGAGAGATGGTCTGCTTGTTTTCTGTGTAAGGCTCAGAAACAAAAGTGATGAAAGGACCATGACATTCATTTATCCTGGCATTTCCTTTTTTTCTCACTGGTAAATGAGAAGCTTGAAGAATCCCCTAAATGATCTATAGATACAGTGACTACCATATAGTGTCCCACTGACAATTTGTACAAACATAATAATTTTGTGTGACTTTCCCATGTTAATTTTCAAGTTGATCATTCATGTTTGGGTCTCTGTCTTTCCTGATGCTTTTACTACAGAATGATTGATCTATAGTAAATGAGACAAATATATGAAAATATGTCAAATGTGTGTACAATGACAGATTTAGTTAATTCACCAAGAAAATTTTAAAGTGCCACTGGCTTCTGCATTTATTGTAGTCAACTCTGTAGATTATGTTTCATGAATTTTTAGTCCTGATGTAATAATTTTTAACTGTAGGAGCAACTTTAGTACTGAAACTACCTTAAACTAACAGCAGCACACACATGAAATAATAAAACAAAGCAAATTTTGACCTGGAGTCGAGGGAAGTACTGTGTTGATCCAGCCTGGAGCAGCTGCATTTTATGGTGGGAGATTTTTTTTGCTGCTCGTGTCACAGGCAGAAATATGGAATCATAAGCCAAAAATGAGTAGCACCTTCAACATGAAGGTTTCCTACATAATTGGAATTCAAGGGACTACCCAGCTGGTGGGAAGGAATTGGTAGGTGTGGGATATTTTATGATAGCAGCCTTGTGGTGTGCCTGCAGCAAGAAATGCAAACACATTAAACTCTAAGGTAATGTTGCTTAAATAATTTGTGTGCTTCTGTGTATATATGTTTGCACAGCAGCAGCAGCAGTTATTGAAGCTGATGTTAGATATTTCTGGAGTTTCCATTCAGTGTAGGGGTTAGCTATGTGTAATTTTGAGATGTGATGGCGTTAGACATTTCTCAAACATATGCCAAAACCAACACCCCAGTAATTGCTTTTTTGCTTTTCCATTGTTCTCTGCTAATGTAACTGCTTTCATGTGTTTGCACTGACTTATTCTGATCTGTAGTGGTTTTAAATTGTAAATCTACAAACAGCTGATACAAACCTAGAAAAATATAAAAGCTGCAAACACTTGGATCATCCAGCACAGTGATGCACTAGGATTCCTTGCACAGCTTTCCTGAATGACCATATTTATGTTGCTGTGATCATCTAAAGTAGGTTTTGTTTCTGTGCATTTTTGCTCAAAAGCATTCTAGGACAGTGAAGCAAAACAAACAACCTGGCTTTCCTGGGAATAAAACATTTACAGGGAAGAGGCAGGTGTGAAGACCACTGGCAAGTCTTTGGGCAGAGGATGGAACACGAAGCAGATGGGTTTCATTTCCAGCTTGGGAAGCTATTCAAGGGTGTTGCAGATGGCATCAGTGTTTGAAATGTCCACAGATGAATTCCCCAGGAAGGTAAGGGCATGGTGTGGATTCCCAGCTGTGCAAGGTCCTCAGACCTCTGCCCTTCTGCACAGCTGGGCTCTTCTTTGGGGCCTGGGGCTTCTCCCTGCAGAGCCCCATGGAAGGCAGGGGTCTGGAGGTGCCCCATGGCACACAGGAAGCACAGGGAGCTGTGAAGGGCCGGCCTGAGCTCCACTTTCCATGCTCAAAATTTGGCCTTTTGCCTCCTTAGCCAGGTATCAGATAAAGGCCAAATTTTTGGCTGCTTAAATTCACCTCTGGTGTCACCAGAGGTGGCAAATCTGGGCCAGAAAGGATTCCTACATGTGAAGCACATTAACTTCAGGTATCACGACATGCTGCCTATCACAATGTGCTCCAAAGTTAATTCCCATCTGATCATCCAGGAAATGTCAGATTTTGCAATGTCTGTGATGGATATAATAAGACTTTATCATCAAATGTCTCTCAAATGCTAATGAAGGCAGAAGAAACAGTAAAGCAAACACCTCGTCAAATTAATCTATATAAAAAAAAAATCTGTTCAATTAATAAAACTGGCAAAGAATCCAGAAATGTGGGAGGAATCCAGAAGAGTGACAGGTTTTTCAACCTCAGCTTCACCCATTCCTAATGTTAGGGAGAAAGTGGTTATTAAGTGAGAGTGAATCTGTGACATCTTTCCCTGCCCTTTGTTCTGTGGAGAGCCCAGCATTAAATGAGATTAGGTTTAGACTGGTTTATTAGGGGAAAGAATGAAAATGTTAAAAACATTTAAGGCAGTTTGGGAATGTAGCAAACAGCAGATCTCCATAATTTCTCCCCCCTGATGATCAATCAGTCCACCCAATACAGGAGGGAGAAGAGCTGCAGTGTCTGGAGTTCAGCTCCTGAGGTTCTGAGTGGGGTGGAGTTGTTTTTTTTTTCCCAGGAGCCTGGAGAGCACCCACCAAAAGGCTCCAGCATCCATGTGGGACAGCTGGGAGGAGCCATCCCACCTGCAGGGAGCTGCAGAGGTGGGGGGGGTACATCAGCCCCCCTTGGCACAGAGATTTGGCTACAGGCTTTGCATTCCTACAGGTGGCTTGTGGATTTCCCTCAGAGAGGAGGTGGACTTGAAAACCCCATTGGAGAGCAGAAAACACACAGCACTGAGCTCCCACCTGCTGCCTCACACAGAAACGTTCTGCTCTGCAGTGAATGCTCTGTGCTAACACAGCTGAAGGCTGTAAAGGATGTGCCCATGCCTGCAGGATGCTGTAGTTGTATTTAACGGGCACTTACGTGCTTCATGTGATGCAATTGTTAATAGGATTTCTACACAGTAATGAATCACTTATTAATAAAGCTTCTTGAGAAATGACCAAAAAAGAAATTATGATTTTTCAAGAGAGAAGTGATAAATCTCCTGTTTAGCAGACTTAAAATAGTAAATTCCCTCCCTGAACAGACAGAAAGAGTCCACTGGAAGTTATTGACTGATCTAGTACCTGAGGGACAAAAATTTGATGCACATTTCTTTCCTTGGCATTTAAGAGAGTCCTTTTCCATGTGAAATGGGATAGCTGGTACAGAAATTGCACTGATTCTGCTTTCTGGTTCTGTCACTTCAGCCAGGACAAGGAGCTCAGGCTGGCAGTGCTTGAAGGAAGGGAAGTGCAAGGTTTGGAGATCATAACCCTGTCACACTGCAGTTCATGGTGAGGTGGCCATCTATACAAATTCATTCAGATGCTTCTTCCAAGCTGTATTTTTTGTATTCCACAAAACTAAACCATGTGTTTCTGCCTTGGAGCAAGATTATGTTTATTTTTCCCTGGTAAACAGAAGACTGTTTTTCAGACTTAAAAAAAAAAAAGCTACATATAAAAAGAAAAGAAGCCTGTACTTGATGTAAAATTTGAAATAGTGTTAGGTAATTCAAATAAAAATTTCACTACTGCTCGTTTCAGACTTGGGTTGGGTTGTAGGGGTGATGGAAAAAACTCTGCATGAAAATGGGTTCTCAGCAAAGCCTAACAGAGTATTCAGTGCTATGCTTTATAGTTTGTCCCTAAATAACAAAATAAAAAAAAGTAACAGCAATAAATTTAGTAGAATACATGATGAAAAGTGATGATTATGTATAAATTAGAATGTCTATTTTCCAGCTACAGAAAAAGTATGAATTAAATCTCTTCCCCTGAGACTAAGAGCAGATCTTTAACCCTAATTAATATTTTTACCTGTAAAATTTGCATGAAATGAGGAATTACATGTTACTGGAAGTGGTCACAATCAGCCATGAAAGGTGCCTGTTGAATGATTTAGTATCACATGGATGAAAGGCATGATGCTGTGGCTGCATCCAGGTATAAGTGGCCTCCTGGAAAATTCAGAATTATGTTTTAAAAGTGGGCAAAATGTTGACTCAGTCAAGTCAGACATGGATTTCAAAAGTGTCATGTCAATAAAACGTGCTAGAAAATCCCATCCCAAGAATGTCATGGCAAGAAAGGGTCAGACATGGGCTTAGCAATTCCTGCTGAAATGCAGTGGTTCCTCTCTTACTGGATGGAAACTCCATTTCTTCTCCCTCTCTTCTGGCCTAACTGATTTGTTCTGAGAATCAGCCTGTGAAGGATTTTATGTTATTTATGCAAACATTTGCACCATATTGATTAAGAGCAGAGTGCATAAGAGCCTTTTATAAGCCTGAATAAAATTCTGGCTATTGTCATCACTTGGCAACCCATGAAAGGGTGTGCTAAGAACCCATAACCTTGTCTCTTCTGTCAAGAGTGTTCCCCTGTCAGATTCATGTGGTTTCAGTCCAGCTTTTTCTTTTGTCTCTTTATATGCAGACATAACACTTAACAAGTGATAATGTGTAAACAAGAGTATGCATTATGCAGATAAATGGACTCCCACTGCTGAACAAGTCCTTAGCAGTTTGCATTAAAAATAAATACAGATGCAAACCAGAATTCAATATTTATTTTAACAGCAGGACTTTATCATTGGTAGCATTTCCCCCATGTTCCCAGGATTAAATAAGTGGCTTTTAAAAGAGATTCACCAGTTCAGAAGTTCGAAGCAGTTTAAACCTTTTCTTAATAGCACCAAAGGGAGAGATAACAACAATTAGCAGTTCTTCACAATATCAGGAAATTACATCTGCATTAGCTGACTGAGAACTGCTGGATCCATGCAGCCACAAGTCTCTTTACCCACTGATAAATGTGGCCATCAGAAGTGAGAGGAAGAAGGCACCAAGATTTCCACAGATCTCAGCATTCTGAATAATACTGAGGTTTTATTCAAGGCACAAAATGGGTTTGGATTCCATGCTCCATTGAAAGAAGAGCGTAACTCCCACTAGGCTGTTGAATATTCCCAGTATGTGTGCTTCTCATTAATTTTAAAGGTGTTGCTTAAAAGTAAATTTGTCAGATATTCAAAAATAAAAAAGGTGGTTTATTTTTTTTTTATTTTTCTGAGAGCACCACATTTCTATGTTTGCCTGCAGCATTTGTTCTTGAATGCTAGACTTAGTCTAGTTTCAATCTAGTTTCCCTCATCTCCCCACTCCAGTGTTTTTTATGAGGTGAGAGGGGTAAATACGTGGTTCAAGGGATCAGTGCTGGAGAAGGAAAGAGTGTTTAAGTCCAAGTTCTGGATTCAAGAACTTTGAGATCACAAAAAGTGGCCTGGTAAGGAGCTATCATATACTGATGACCAGGGCAAAGGGACCAAAGCAAGAAATATTCTCAAATATTTATTGAGATAAAATTATAGATCCACTTTTGCATTTGAGGTATTATAGCAAAAAGGTAAAAAAAAAAAATAATAAAAGCGCCGAAACACCTGGATAAGAGGTAGTTGGGCTGTGCATTCTGTGCACTGTGGATGGAATTGTGCTTTTTATCAGGCTACCTGTTTAAAGGTGCTTTCTCTTGCATAGACATCCACTTGAGTCATTCCATGATTTTAAATGTCTTGTTGTTTCAGTGTGCCTGTCCATCAAAAGGAGGGAAATGCCTTCACTCTGTGAAAGCTGCATGGCTTGGTGTAATCAGTGAAGCCTGTTCTTTATAGTCAAATCTTCCACCAAAGGATCTTAGAGAGAGGTTCTATTCTTTTTTTTTTTTGGCCCAGAGGTAAAGAGGGAATTTGAGAACTATTCTACACCGCCAAGCTGAGTCCAGAAGACTTGGAGTTGAAATTTTTCAGGCAGCATTTGCCAGAGTGGGAAGGACTTGAGGTAAGTCAGAATTGCTAGCTGAGATCTCCCTTGCTGCAATTTTTGTTTATTGCAAAGTGAGCCTTGGAAATGATGACACTGGGACTAGTGGGGCTTCCCACATCCTGCCTGTATATAATTCTCCACATTAAGAACTTGCAATGTGCACGTGTTACTAACAAATCTCAGCCTTGCAGGTTAACAGGATTTAAAAAGAACAAGGATCCGTGGTGTCTGCACCATCATAACTGGGTGAGCTTAGACAGGAGACTGGGACTTGGGTCGTGTCAAGTCCATGACCACATCTAAAAATCAGTATCTGTGTTTCCACTCACACAAGCAAGGGGAGGATTTTCACCCTGCAGAACTTGGCAGATGCTTAGGAGACTGTGTCAGGCTTTCTGTTTTGTTCTCTCCTCTCCCTCAGCAAAGTGCAGCATATGGTTAACTTTCCTGTTGCATCGTGGTCTGCTAATGAAGCAGACACTTAAGATAATTATACTTCCCTCTTCAAGCTTCCTGATTTGGCAAGCTCATCCATTTGGAATTCTGGGGTATTGCAAGTGGTTTATTTTTTGTTTCCTTAGTTCTCATTATACATGAAAAACTGCATATTTTGATTTGTTGGAAGTCCAATTAAACATTTCAGAATCCAGAAGAACCTTTGAAGACATTCCCCTCCTTTTTTTTTTTTTTTTTTTTTTTTTTTTTTTTTTTTTTTTTTTTATTGTTGCTGTTTTTATTATTCTTGGTTTTGGTGGGGTTTTTTAAATTTATTTGCCAGCAAAAGCAAATGTAATATTTCATTTGGGTGATGCCAGCTGTCCATTATGAATGAAAACGATGAACCAGTGGAGCTGCATAGCTGCCTTGAAAGAATGTGTGAAATACATGTTACACATCCTGCAGGTGCCTCTGCTAGGAGAATCTGTTCACTCAGAGATCCATTGTACAGCTGGTCAAACAATGCCTTCAGGCTGTCTGAAAGTTTTCACAGGAAATTAAATGCTTTGGAGTTTGCTGCAAAACATTATTTTATAAAAGAGGTAATTTTGATAGTGCTCTTTTTAGACTGCTAATTTCAGTTCTCTGCATCTTCTATCCAATTTGCCTCTTTTATGCTTTGTTTTAATGAACTGTGTACAGTAAATCTCTAAGTTGATTTGTTGTGGGTTTTTTTTTTTTTTTTTTTTTTTTTTTACCACTTTGTGATGCTCAACTATAGACATGGCCAGCATTTAGGTAATAAGGAATGTGAATTGTTTGGTCTTTGACCCGTGGGGTCTTTACTTAAGAAAATTATACTTCCCTCTTCAAACTTCCTGATTTGGCAAGCTCATCTATTTGGAATTCTGGGGTATTGCAAGGGTTGGGGGTTTTTTTGTTTCCTTAATTCTCATTATACATGAAAAGCTGCATATTTTGATATGTTGTAATCTGAAAGTCCAGTTAAACATTTCAGAATCCAGAAGAACCTTTGAAGACTTTCCCCTCCTTTTTGTGTGCTTATTGGTGCCCTAATGTTCTGTAATCTCCAAAACATTTCTTCCCACTCTAAAAGCCACATCCAGATTTCTATTCCAAGGATACTTTATAAGTCATGAGAGTTTAAAAGGCAGCAGGATAGCAAATGGTGAGGGGCTCTGCAGTTTTTCTTGTGCCTCTCGTGGAAAATGTACACACTTGGAGAAAGTCAGAGTAAAGTAGCATAATCTGTTCTTTCCAGCTCCCAATTTCATCAGACTAATTAAAGATGCCTCCAAATCCTTTTGTATTCAGCAAAGAGCACAGGTTCTTAAAAGCCATTGAGCTTCATGTGACTTAAATGCCTGCCTGAAGTTGAAAAACACCTTCTTAAAAGCTTGGGGAAAAAAAAGGAAACTTAAAATAAGTGTCCATGTTCCTCACAGCCAAAGCTCTCATGCAGCTTAATTAAGAGCAAGCTTGTTAATTAGAGTAGTACAAATTACAAACTCCTGGAGACCATGCTGAAGAAAAGAATTACAAAACCAACTAACCCATCAAAACTTTAAATACCAGAAAACTTCCTCTCCTTCCTTACTCTAATCCTAGGGGCAAAACTCCAAATATTCTCAAGGGCTGGAAGAGGAGAAAAGGCTGGTGAGAGGAAGAGGCACTGACTGCATCCAATTTCTTCACTTCTGATGTAAGGAGAGTGGACTGCACAGAGAGGGAGTTTTTGTAGCATCATCATCCAGTGTGGGATGCAATGGCATAAATTTTATGTTGGTATTTTTTGTCTGAAGCCTAAAGATTCCAGTCAAAAGAGAACAGTCCTCAGGAGCTCTGATGAACAAAATGAATATTCACATTAAATTTGAAAACATTGATGAACCAGTTGGATGATGGAGGTGACTTCCCACATGACATCAAGTTTGGGATGCAGTGTTCTTCTGGGAGTGATTTCAATCACTACAGCAAAAAGAAAATCCCTACATTTGCAAGGATTCTAAGGAACTCTGAGTATGATTAGTGTGATGAGCTAGGGAAGGGGTTTTGGGGAGCTGCACTTAATTCCCAGGGGTGGAAGGGAAGGGAGGAAACATCAGCATCTTCTTCTGAAATGGTCCCAGTTCAGTGGGAAAGGCCAGCTTGACCTTGCCTAAACATGAGGGCAGAAGATGACATTAGGAAGAACCTCAGTGTCTTATTAGGCACTGAGATCCTTGCAGAAAGGAAAGGTTATGCAAATGAGTGTGTTTTCTATTTTTTTTTTTCCTAGACTGCTGACACAGAACACTGATGAGATTTGGGGGAGATGTTTTAAATTAGAAACTTGGGAAGAGTTGACAGTTGCAGAAGGGTACTGAGGTCACCCAAAGACATCTGGTAGGACTGTCAGTCAGCAGCACGATGCTGTTTTGCCAAGTGTAGGGTAGGATAGAAAACTGAGCTGCATTGGAGAAGGAATAGATGAAGGTCAGGGTTGAATTCTCAAAAAGTAGCAAGGTTACAGATGTGAACTACATCAAATTAGGCACAGGGCCAAAAGTGCACATTAGAAATGCTGGTATGCACAAATGTTTATGAAAGTTGGAGTAATTTCTGCATTTAAACATAAACCAAGTCAGCAAAAACTACAGGAGAAAAAAAAGGCACCTCTTGAGGACTGTTGATTACAGACCTCTAGCAGACAGTGAGTATAATCACCTCTGTTGGTTTGGGCCTCTGTCTCTGGGCCCAGTTTTTCTGATTTCATCCTTCCTGCCCTGTGTGTGTGTCTGCATTTCCTTCCCCCTCTCTCCCCACCTTGGCATTTTCAGTGTTCAGGAGTATGCAGGTATGATTTCTTTTACTTCCCACTGTTTGTTGTCAGCTCTTCCCCTGACTGTTAGCACAGGCTTTGCTGAGGTCTTGCCAGTGATTGATGCTGGGAAAACACCTGGAGGTTGCTATTGTATTAAAAAATACAGGGGTATTCTTACTTTGTCCATTGCTGGCACTGACTTCAGTGCCTGGCAGTGTTTTCCTACACCACCTGAAGGATGGCTGGTTTGCAAAATGGGGCTGGAAGTGTTTCAAGAACAGACATTTATGGAACACTGAATGGACAAACCAACCTAGCCCTGATACAACAGAGGCAGAAAATTAAATCTGAAGAGGTAAGAGAAAAACGAAGCTATGATCTAAATACTGGGATATAATTTTTGAGCAAAATTATAAATGTTCTTGTTATTTCTTTTTCCCTCTTGAGAAAGCAAGGTGTACAGCACAGCCTCCAAAACAACACTGGCTTTCTTGTGAGCTCAGGTAAAGCTCAGATCCAAATCCAAGGAGAATCTTGAGCGTTCTCTGTTGTGGTTTAACCTTGACAAAAAAGTACTGTACAGCTCCCTGCTCGCTATCCCCAGCAGGGTGGGGAGCCAGCACTGCTCAGCAGCAATGAAAGCAGTGTGTTATCAGTATCATTCCCATCCTAAATCCAAAACACAGCACTGCACCTGCTGCTGGGAAGAACATTAACTCTATCCCATCCAAAACCAGAACACTGTCCCCTCAAAGGGTCATGTTCCAAATGCTGAGCTGTGGCAGCTGAGGATGGATTGGATAAGGAAGCCAAGCTGACAACAAAGCACTTTGCTTTACTACAGAAACAGCTTGGAAATCAATCTGGCTGAAACTCTAACATGGCTGCAATGACATTTCTACAAAAGACTCCTTTGCTGGGAGATCATGCATTGCCACTTCTTAGGGAGGCAGAGTTCTTGGTTTACACCTTAATATTCACAAGGATAAAGCAAAACACACAGAGTACACTATGGGTGTGGGGTAGCTGTAAGGACGTTAATGAGCTTGTAGGAGAGATTTCAGTGGAATCTTCACATTCTGCCAGGGCTAATTACTCACTGTCTGGAGGAATGGTTCTCATCTCTGTTACGGTGGCAATGTTTTGGGCAGCACTGGCATGTTACCCTGAAGATGGCTGTGCTGGATTGGATGTTAGTCTGGAGCCCCAACATGTCAAATCTGGAAATGGTCCAAACCTCCATGAGCTGCAGGGGTGCTGAGATCTATGAGACCACACTTCATTAATCCTTTTTTCAGATTTGTTCCTTTGGTCCAGCGATTTGTGGTCCCCCAAGAAGTGTGCTGACCCAGTGGCTCTATTTACCCTAAAAGGTCTATGAAAAGAGAGAAAACTGGGCCTGAACTGCAAGGTTCTATAGTTTTGGGAGCAAAAGGTAGGGCAGGCTGGTCCTGTTGCTGTTTTGCTCAACACAAAGGTTCAGTTTCCCAGACAAATGATGGACAGTGCCTCCAAAATTGGAACTTTGATCCCAAAGGGGCCCTGTGTTATTATAACATAAAGAATGGTTATTAAACTGTCAGAGGGTTAATAGTTTCATCTTAATAATCTTGATAGATGGTGCACATTTCACCAGTGCTCCAAAAGCCCTCAAAGAGCTTTAAAATATTTTACTATTGGCTTGCCCTTCATTTCCCAAGGAAGTCTAAGGAGAACTCTTCTTGCTAATAAATTCTTTATCATAACATAGCTGGTTGTCCTCGTATAGAAGGGAAATATATCCTTTGCTGTGCTGTCTGATTAATTGGTCTAATTTTATCAGGAAAATTAAATTCTCTTCGTTATCTAGGAAGTTATTTAAAGAGGTCTGAGCAAAACCCCAGCCCATGAGCCTGATGGCTTTATTAACTTATTACTTTTTAAGTGAGTTCTGTCTGAAGGATTCCCTTCAACATTGAGGGCTATTTGTCTTCTGTTCTCAGCATTTCAGGATGACAAATGGGATGTCAGATATGACTTACTATAAGACCTTATGGGATTCATAGAGGGTGGCTTTTACCCTTACCTCTAAATGCTCTCTACGAGGCAGCCTGTAAAGCTGGCCAATTTTGATGTCCAAACCAGATATCTCAGTGGCTTTACAACAGGCAAAGTGTCTGCACTCTTAACTGAAGCAGTTCTTAAAACACTATTGATCTTCGAGTGAGAAAAAGTAATAAAATATATGTGTAGAAATATGCATGGGAGTTGATCCTGGTTGTGTGTGTGCAGTACACAAAACAAAGGAGATTCCTGGCAGTTGTAAAACATTGTAAACTGATGCTTTACTTCTCTTTGCTTAGACCTGTTTCAGAAAAGAATCATTTCCCCAGATGTGCAAAGCTGGTGAAGATCTTCATCTTTGTGTTTTCCAGAACTACTTCAAGCTGAATATAACAACCAGACTGAGGGACTCTGCTAATTCACTTTATTCTGGCCTCATCCCTGATGGAAAGGGCAACACTTGGCAATGAGGTGAGAGCATGAAGGATATAAACCCTCACGCTTTTGATCACAAGCCAATTTGCAATAACCTGTGTTTAGGAAGAGATTTTCCCACAGGTTTATAGGATTGTGAAATGGTCCTGATGCCCAGGACCATGTCCAGATGCCTTCCATATGTCTCCAAGGCCCGTGAATGCCTCTGCAACCTCTCTGCTCGACCTGTGCCAGTGCTTGGTCACCCTCACAGTGAAAAAGTGTTTCCTGATGTTCTGTGTTTCAGCTCGTGCCCATCTCCTCTTATTGTCTCTTATTGAGAAGAGCCTGGTTCAGTCTTCTTTGCACCCTCCCTTCAGGGAGGTGGAAACAATGAGTAGTAGGATGAGAAGACATGGCCTCAAGTTGCCCCAGAGGAGGTTTACATTGGATATTAGGAAAAATTTCTTCACCAAAAGGGTCATCAAGCCCTGGAGCAGGCTGCCCAGGGAAGGGGTTGAGCTGACATCTCAGGAGGAGTTCAAAGGATATGATTTAGCAGCAGACTCAGCAGTGTTAGGTTAAGGGTTGGACTCTAAGATCTTAAAGATATTTTCTAACCCAAATGATTCTACAGTATTTAACTCCACTAATCAGCTCTCTCCTGATCCTTTTGCAGCCCAGGACCTTGTCAGCCTTCCTTGCTTCAAGGACACGTTCTTGGCTCACGTTCCCTGTGTTGTCCAGCAGGACCCCCAGGTTATTTTCTGCCAAAAGCTGCTTTTGCAGTAGGTTGGCTCCCAGCACAAGCTGCTTGTTCCTTCCCACGTGTAGGAAACTCCTCCCCATGCACAGGAGGGCTGCTCCTTGGTGGTTGATCAGTTCTTTCAACTCTTCACAGAAGGCACTGAAGGATAATTTGCATTTACTAAAACAGAGCAATTTATGACAGTAATGCAGACGACAGCCCACTGTAATATATTAAACTCCATGAAGTTTGGAGGGAGACAACATAAAACATTAAAAAATAAGTGAAAGCCTTTTATTGATTGCCCAGAAAGGGGATCTAGAGATTAAAAAATAGCTACAGGAAAGGAAAACAGAAAGCACAAATGCTGCAGAGCTCTGTTCTTGGACACTCTTCATTTACAGTTCACTGCTTTAAGTTTTAATGCTTCCTGATAAATCATATGAAACACTCAATATTTGCATGTAACAATCTGAAATGTATATCTTCATAAGATTAAAAGTACATTAGAACATGGAGAAGGTTGTCCATTATTTTTATTAGTAAGTTTAATATAGATGCAGTGGTCAGGCATATATGATTTATATATATATACTTATGTAAGATTTATGTATTCTATAACCCTGAGAGGAATATGATGTGGGAGTGCATGTGGTGCCATCTTCCCTATCCATAAGAAAGGTGCACTGAAATATCCTAAACCTCACAAAGCACAAAGTCTGGACAAGTATTTTATGGTAAAAGATAAAACAAACCCAAATGCATTGTGCCCTTCGCTGTCAACATGATAACTTGGAAGTGTTCTTTTTCCTGTGTCTTCCTTCTATTATTATCATCCTGTCTGAGCTAAATGACCTGTGACAGATGAGAAATATAGGATAGTTCATGGACAAATAGCACACTCAGAACTGGGTGTGTTGTGAGAGTATTGTAACCTGCTATGCTGAAGCTCAACAGAAATGCAAAAGAATTTTTTTTATTCGGTCTGGAACAAGTTTCCAGGTAGCTGATTAAATGAAGTGCAGGATTAGGCTTCATTGTGTTAGACTCTTCTGATTGAAGGATTCTGTTCCTTCTGTGACTTTGTGTGGAAGGTAAGAGCAGTGGGAACATTACATATGTGATGGCAAATCACACTCAGTGCTGCAATAAACATAATATTCCTGGCAATCATGCTTCATTCCCTGAGGGTTTTGGAGATACTTCTGGTTTTGGGCATATTTCCAGTTTTGATCTTCCGTGTGGAAGTTGGATGCTTGCCTCTCTTAAGCCCAGGTTGCAACAGCTTTTTTGTTTTAGACTGAACTTAAACAAACATAATTGTCCTGGTGTTGGGATTGGGGCAGGATGAAGTCACCACTTCTAAGGTCCCTTGTACCTCTATAGTTCTGTAAACATATTCCACCATCAGAGCTGGACACAAATTAGCTGCCAGTTTTTTATCTCCAGGTAAGGTACACATTTTTTTCCTTCACAGAACAGAGAACAAGCCCTCCCATGTGAAGCCACCTTTTATTCCTTTGCAGGATATTTATCTGGTGGTAACCTGCCATTTTCCAGGAGCATTTGAATAATTGAATTATGGTCCCCTGAGTTTTGTGGCCCTTTCTGGATAGTTGAGATGTTATTTATAGTGAAACCTAGGCAAGGCATATTCCTTGGTTAGTGAGTTCTTATTTTTATGTGCTACTTCCAAACTCAGTGTGGGTTAGGTAGATTTTTTTCCTTAAACTGATGCTGTTCTCTCCATGTAAATCCAGCATTTATTTCATGGCTGAGGGCTCAGCTGGCTCGGGGAGGGGTCTCTGTGATTGAGCTTCTTTCAGTAAAGGTGGTTGGAACAGCAATGCCATCAGTTCAGTTCTGCCATCTTCTTATCAAACCATTTAAATTATGTTTCAATTTGGGGGCAGGTGAGTGATTTGTTTGAAGTTAATGACAGCCAAATGAAAGGATAAGATAGTTCAAAGATAAAGGTGAGGCAATTTCACTCATCTTGACTAAGGAGCAAAACACAAAGGTGTTTTGTTCTTCAGCTGCTCCTTGAAACATGATCTGGTTCATGAAATTAGTATTTATTGGTTTGGCTGTCGGTTTTTAATCAGTATCTGATAATTCAGTGACTGTTGCTTATTTTAATATTTTTCTATTTCATCTGCAGAATTAATTGTTATTATCCTGAAGTAGTTGAAGTACATTTCTTGAAAATAATGTAAGCCGTGCACTTTCTGCCAAATTTTAGCAGCTTGTTAATGCTAATCCCAAGGACCATCTTGTCTCTGACAACAGCATCAAATTACAAATTGCTTTAACAAGAAATTCAAGAGATCAAGTCAATATTTTGCAAAACAGCTTGGGTTGTCACTGAGCAGAAGTGGTTTTCCTAGCTCAACAGCTAAGCTGAGCTGTGGTGTGCATGGATTTTCATCAGGAAGATACAGATCTTCATTCAGCTCTGGAATTAATGTTCTCTGACTCACAGTTTCTTTTGACCAAGCCTGTGTCTGGTGGCCAATGCTGTATGGCTCAGAGCTCTGTTGGTCAGTTTGTGTAAATTTTAATTTTTGTATGTGAGAAAAGGCGTTTGTGTGCTAGGGGAGAGGAATTCTCTGCTATGTTGGTGTGGTCTTTATCTTCCAGTGGTCATCCAACTCAAGATCCTCTCAGGTGGAAACATCTTCAGAGCCTAAATCTTTAGAATCCATATACTGATCAGAGATACAGACATATACTGTGACATGCAGCAGTGAAATTGTGTTAGAATTTCTGAAATTCCAGACCTTAATTTTTTTTTTCTATCTCATATGTGTTGCATTTAGGACTCAGAAGATGCATTTTTCTACTTCAGGAAGGCAGGTTAATAATGATAAATAAAATCTTAATAATCTTTAGCCTGTTAGATGGCAAATACATAGGATTTACTAATTATTATGTTGAATAGTATCTCTGAGAGGTGAACACCCAGCCTGGCTGATGTAAGGTTCCTCTTGTCAAGGATGAACACAGTGACATGAAACTGTTTTTCTGGTTCCATTGATTCTGGGTTGATCCTGGGAAATCACAGAACTCCTGCTTCAAATTGACTTTGGTGATATGGACATGAAATCCATGTTAGTATGATGTCTCTCTCATGTCCAGTATTGGGTTAGTGACACAGATTTGATTTATACGGAACTGATAGCTTTAGATAAAAGTAAATGCAAGTAGAGGAGAGTTTTTGGAGAATGTCAGTCAGATTTTTGGCTTTTTGATTAAGGACTGGATTGATATCCACAAAGATGTAATAGGCTTTACATTATATAAAATAAAATAAAATAAAATAAAATAAAATAAAATAAAATAAAATAAAATAAAATAAAATAAAATAAAATAAAATAAAATTCGATGTAAATTTCTAGTCTAGACTAGGGTCCAGTCTGCCTTTAAGCTCTATGAATAAATGTTTAAGTAAAGCCCAGCTCCTTCGTTTTATTTAGTTTAACAGACAGTTTATATTTCATTTCATTCTCTGGCCCAAGCCTTACTTTCACCCTCCAGTATTTATATGCAGGGATGGAGGAGAGGTGGCTCTGATTTGGGCATCCCTGAACCAGGGATTGATTGTGTGGTCTGCATTTGTGTTTGTGGTTTGTGTTTTATGTTTGTGTTTGTGGTTTGTGTTTGTGGTTTGTGGTTGTGGTTTGTGGTTGTGGTTTGTGTTTGTGGTTTGTGTTCCTGGTTTGTGTTCGTGGTTTGTGTTTGTGGTTTGTGTTCCTGGTTTGTGTTTATGGTTTGTGTTTGTGCTTTGTGTTCCTGGTTTGTGTTCCTGGTTTGTGTTCGTGGTTTGTGTTTGTGGTTTGTGTTCCTGGTTTGTGTTTATGGTTTGTGTTTGTGGTTTGTGTTTGTGGTTTGTGTTTGTGCTTTGTGGTTGTGCTTTGTGGTTGTGGTTTGTGTTCCTGGTTTGTGTTCCTGGTTTGTGTTTGTGTTTGTGCTTTGTGGTTTGTGTTTGTGCTTTGTGGTTTGTGGTTGTGTTTGTGGTTTGTGTTTGTGGTTTGTGTTCCTGGTTTGTGTTTGTGGTTTGTGTTCATGGTTTTTGTTTGTGTTTGTGGTTTGTGGTTGTGGTTGTGGTTTGTGTTCCTGGTTTGTGTTCATGGTTTTTGTTTGTGTTTGTGGTTTGTGGTTGTGTTTGTAGTTTGTGTTCCTGGTTTGTGTTCATTTGTGTTTGTGCTTTGTGGTTGTGCTTTGTGGTTGTGGTTTGTGTTCCTGGTTTGTGTTCGTGTTTGTGGTTTGTGTTCCTGGTTTGTGTTCGTGGTTTTTGTTTGTGTTTGTGGTTGTGGTTTGTGTTTGTGGTTTGTGGTTGTGTTTGTGGTTTGTGGTTATGTTTGTGGCCTGGCCAGCCTGACCTGTGAGCACTCAGGGACTGCCCTGTGCCCATCAGTTTTTTTGTAACACACACAAGTCCCATGTGTTTGGGGCATCAGCTCTTCCAGCCTGGTTCCCTCTCCTTAGCAGAAAATGCCTCCTGGCCACGCCGCGAGGCCGTGAAATTGTGTGAGTGCCACTTGTGAAAATGACTGGATCTGCTGTTTTAGTCAAAGTGTCTGAATGGTTTTTGAAATTGTAATTTTCCTGTGCTGCTGCTGCTGTGTGTAAAGGTGACCCCAGTGTGCTGGGCCCCGGGCAGTTTGCTGCAGACAGCTCATCAGCGTCATTCATTTGGTGGGGTGCTCAGTCAGCTCCTCCTCGCCAGCAGAATGGAGCTCCTCTCTGATCTGCCAGGATATAAAGGCACCTACTAGAGATGCTGAACTCTCTGGAGATGCATTTAGGGTTTGATTTTTGTGGCAGCAACACATTTACCGGGGCACAAAGGTTATAACCCCTGATTCTGTGCAGGGAGAGGCAGGGCAGTGTCACCTGCAGAGCTCCTGCTGGAGAGGGAGGGCTGAATGCTGCATTCCTGCAGTCGCTGCTCTTTCTGTCCCACTTTCACCTCGTTTAGAATTGTTTAAAATTGGTTCGTTGCTGCCTGTGGCCACATGATGGCACAAATCAGTCAAAGGAGCATCGCTATGATGGGAGCATGGAGAGCAGGTGAGGCTCCTCTTCAGGGCTTATCCCTCCTCGCTGCTGTTTGGATCCACAGGTGACCATGATCACGGTCAGGGACAGTGGTGGGCTTTCAGACACAAGCTTAATAAATAAACAAGGAAAAAGAAAAAAAATTAGAAGAACAAAGCAGGTCTGAAGCAGGAGCAAAAAGCATCTCTAGCAAAAAAACCCAGTTGGCCTTTAAAAAGGGCTGGTCGGAAGAAAACTTTTGTTTCTCTGATTTGTTTTGGGTTTCTCTTCAAAGGATTAGTAAACTTGCAGGAATCAGGAAACCCTTTTTATTTCTCTTCTAAATCCTGAAAACATCACGTGCTGTATTTTCTTTGTGGGATGTGTAGAGAAGAGACTGTTTTTTACAAATAGTGATTAACAAAAATCAATCTCAGCTGTTTTATACTTAGTTTATTACCTCTTCAATGGTAATAATCTAAATATATTGTACATAAACTTCAGTGGTTCCTGCATTGTCCACCTCCCTTCCTCACCCAGTGGCTTTAAAACCCTGCCCTAAATGTGTGCTTCAGCAGAAAGATTGAACTACCTCACTTAGATTTACCTATCCTAATTTTATTTTTATAACCCACTATCACTATTAATGCTTAGTGATACCACTTCCAGTTGACTCCTTGGAATAGGGAGAAAGGATGAAATTCCCAGCACCACTGCCTGTCTTGTATTCCCTGTTGCCATCAGAAACATGCAAAAGTTGTGTGTAGCTCTCAGGAGAAGTCTCTCTTTGAAAGATTATTGTGCCTTTATTAACAATAATTTTGTGAGTTCTAGACTTCTGGTTCTAGACATAAGTCAGCAAATTATAGGGAAAAAAAAAAAAAAAAGGAAAAGAAAAAAGGAAAATCTGCACCCCTAAGGCCTCAGGAAGCTCCTCAACCATGAGACAGAGTGCAGTCAAATCCCTGAATGGAGTATGAACATTCCCAAGCATCGAGCAGGCATTTGACATCTCTGTTAGTAAACAAACCCAGCACAGTTGCATTTCTCATGACACAGCAGCAGCACAGCGTGTTCTGCCTCCCTCTCCTTGCCCTTTTCTCTGTTCTCCTCCTGCTGCCCCCATGGCTGGCAAACATTCCAGAGGCCAGTGACGACACCCGTGTCTCTTTCAAGCTGAGTGCATTAGTCAGGCATTTGAGAGAGTTGTTTTCCTGCCCTTGGGAACCCCAGCACGCCATGGGAAAGATGCAGGAGTTCAGCAGGGACTGCTGAGTGCTCAGCTGCTGCTCTTTCCTAAGTGAAGGTAAGTGGTGAGCAAGTACAGCATTTAGAAATAAAAGAAAATGTTTTTCTGTGGGGAATGTTTTTTATTTTGACCTCACAGCTGTTAGGTAAAATGAAAAATAAAAAAAAAAAAAAAGATGAAACTGTGCTGCAGAGAGAGAAATTTTTTTTTTTTTTTTTAAAGAGGCAAAACTGCTTTACTACATAGAATTCATTGCACTGTACAGAGACAACACTTCATTTTGGAATCATGCTTTTAGATTTACCTATCCTGATTTTATTTTTTATAATCCACTGTCATTATTAATGCTTAGTGATATCTTAAGCTGTATTTGTCATGCTTTTCCTTGTGAAGAATTTCATAACCAATCCACCAGCCTTTCACAGATTGCTTTCTGACCTGAGATGCAGAATTTTCCAATGAGAAGTACAGTGCAAGCCAACTACCATCAAAGAATTTTTTAGGTTGGAAAAGGCTTTTAAGATCAAGTCCAAACTTCCAAGTCCACCAGTTGAACTCCTCATCTACACATCTTTCAGAAACCTCCAGGGATGGTGACTCACACAGGCAGCCTCTTTGAGTGCCTACCAGCCCCTTCCATGAAGAAATTTTCCCTAATACCCCATCTAAACCTCCCCTGGTGCAACACGATATTCAGAATTTAATCTCATTTGGCATTTAGGGAGAACACAGGCTGAATGCTCCAACTTGCAAGAATCCCTTGAGTTTTGCACTGAACATGGACTTTGGTTTTGTATTTCATCCAATTAAATTGCCTTTGGTCCCTGACATGCTAAGATACTCCACTAATTTGTTTTTTTTTTTTTTTTAAAAAAAAAGATAATTCCCAAATTGCTTATATCTGGTACCCATTTTGAAGTCTGCTGTCAAGGAAAGGAATTAAGCTTGTTTGGGTAATATAGTCATGGTGTTGCTTGCATGCCATGATAAGTAAGAATAAGTAAGGCCTTGAGTGAAATTGGAGCCAGATAAAGCTCAGTGTTCTTGCTTTCAGATTATCTGTAAGCTTTAACTCAGTTCTAGGCCTGGTGGTTGTGTTGGAGCCCAATGCAGTTTGATTTTGCTGTTTCAGGTGGAATGTGGTGACTGGGTGAAACAGAAGGACTTCCTGAAAGGTTATTTGGAAGTGAAATCAATCAGAAGAAAAGTTCAGGTCGACATGTTCTTGCAGGGGAGAAAGTGGAGTGCTGAGGGCAGAAAGGCACTGAAGGTTTAATGTGAGTGCAGAAAGAAGTGTTCATACCAAAGGAAATCCTGTGGTCTCTAGGAAATGCCTGATGAAACCTTTCAGTCTGAATCTGCTGGACAGCTGAGAGGACAAGGGAGCCCACTGGAGAGCTCAGCATTTTTGTTTCCCAGACAAATATGCTTGAATTAGATGTTGTTGCCTCTCTGGCAAGGCAGTGCTTCTCTTGCTGGGTTGCCCTGCTGGCTGTCACTGAGTTCATGTCAAGGAAATTCTCAGGACCACGCTGGGAAGAGCCCAAAAATCCAACACCCGACATCTCCGAGTGCCAGCTGCCTACAAAATGTCACTGACTGCTGTGGCAGCGGGCACTGTATTGGAATAAATCGTGTGAGATTCCATCTTCTTCATGCAGGAAAAAGTCTCTTCTTTATTCACATAACTCATTTTTATATGGTTTTACAGACCTCGTGTCTGACTCCAAGTGGTTAGTAGCTTTCTTGCCAATTACTCTATTGGTTAGTAAAAGGTATTTTACTTGTCCATCAAATCTCTCTATTCTTAAATTGTTCACGTATTTTCTTCACTGATTGTCATGGGGTAGATTTAATGTTTATGTAGGTGCTAGTTGTCTTTTACCCAGGAATAGATTGCTATGTTAATGAACTGTTCACCCCAGGATTGTTTTGACATGGGAACTTGCAAAGTTCCCTTAGAAGAAATGACCAGCCACTGATCTACCAGAGAGGGCCTGATTTTATGAGGCCTTTCCTTTATAATTTTTCTACCTTACTGCAACAGCACTGTGTCCCTTTGGGAACAATTTTCACCTTGTTCAGCTGAAAGCAGCCCATGGCACCACGACTTTGGCACGTGGCAGAAGGTCCAGGGCAGCACAGGGTGATTTTTCCCTGGTGTTTCACTCCTACAACAGCTTGAGGAGTGCCCTGCAGACAAGTCTTTGGGGCTGCAGTCCAACCCAGAGGTGCAGCCAATAAAGGACAGTAATTTGGATTAAGCTGTAGAGCTCCAGTTTGACTGCAGGTTTTAAGTGAGCTTCTTCCATTCTGAATTGCTCCCAAGACCCCTTTTCCTTTCACATCCTTAAAAAGTGATCACATTATTCTTGGGCTGCTGCATGTGGGCTCGAATGGAATTTAAACTGCCTGCCTGACAATGATGAATGAATCAACTCCAAATCCCTTGATGTGGATCAGCTATATAGCATAACAATAATATTGTTGTTTAACATTTATATTGAAGTAATACCATGAGGAATCTCATCCATTCAGGGACCGATTTTGCTGGAAACTGAATAAAACACACAGTGAAATAAGAAGTCTTGTTCCAGAGACAAGGCTGTCTGAAAGACAAGCTGTACCTGTGCAAGGAGGCAAACAAAAATGACAAGGGGCAGAATGATATAAATGACAGTTGCATCTTTGCACAAAACTGTGGGTGCTGCTGAATTTTCTTGCACGGTTGATCTGCCATGTTGTTTCTAGATTTTGCTCATCCCTTTCCACTTTGATCTTCTTCACCTGTGCTCTCAAATAAACTCTTAAACCTCAGGCTTTTCCTGGCAAAGTTTGGAAAATATTGGAAAAAGGAAGCTGTCCAGAAAATTCCCTGTGACACTTTGTTATGACCTTTGGACCAAACTATTTTAGTTGGCTTTCTGTACCTTGGCATCCATATTCAAGCTTACTTGGGTGAATTCTTCTTTGCAAGATATTTGTGAAGCTTTTTGTCAGATTCTTTACTTAGATCCAACTGTGTTGAATCTGTTACATTCCTTCCCATTTCTCACTTTGAAATATTTTCAAATTTGCAATTGGTCTTCTCTGGAAACATATATCTTTATATATTTATTTATTTTTTAACAGATCCATTCTTGCTGCTGTTCATTGTTCCCTGTGTCCAGCAGGGGAGAGATTTTAAAATCACTCACCTTCTTGGTCTAACTCTTCTCTTTGGAGCCTAGTGCCACAAATTTTTAATAAAAGCAAACTTAGACCTCTTGTTTCAAAAGGAATAGAACATTCCCTTGACTGTTTTTGAAAGTCACACCCTGGTTGTGCAGTGTTAGAGATATGTTACAAAAAAACCAAAAAAAAAAAAAAACCAAACCAAACAAAAAAAAAAAAAACCAAACCAAACCAAACCAAACCAAAAAAAAAAAAAAAAAAAAAAAAAAAAAAAGAGAAAGAGACAAAGGAATACATCTTAATAAAATATTTTAAATAAAAATATTTTTATCCCATAGGTAAGCTCTGTGCATATATGCCCATCTATATGAAGGTACTAACATACATGTTAAAAGAAAACTTGGCCTCCTAGGCCACTTTCCCAGAATCCCACACACCAAGGTCCTGTTATAAATCTTAACAGTACTAGCTAGACTTCATTTATTCAAAGGATATAAATACCTAATTACTTTTTTAGAAAGCATTCCTCTAGACTGGATGAATTGTGCCACATTTTCTAACACAATTCCTGTTACTTTGTGAGCTTTTACTAAGCTGGAAGCACTGGGTGATTATTGTCTAATAAAAAAAGGTCCATGTGCTAAATTTAAATCTCCAAGGAAAAGTGAGGCATATAACATACTATAAATTACAAGCTGTGATCAGACCATGGATAATTCCAAATGATAAGTGACTTAGTTTTATTTTCATGGGAAGAGGCTGAAACAAGGCTGTACCTTGCTCTGAAATGACACAATAATTGGAGTGAGTACAGGATTACTGCATTTGTCCTGACTTAACATTTCATCCGGATCGAATGGAATTAATTTAAATCTGTGTGGTGTTTGTCAGAGGCCTCACACCTGGACTGCAGTGCCCTCTGCTCAGCTGCAGAACAGGTACAGCCTTGGCCATTTTTTAGCAGCTACCTCCAGGGAGGATGTTGCAATCCACTTTTCACTCTGATTTGGACCCTGATGATTTTACAGTGTGAGAAATATTTCTGGATTAGCTAGGGAAGAGTGCCAAGTGCATGTAGGATTGCTGCACAGCCAACTGGATTCCTGGGCAGCTCAAACACAATTTGTATATGAATAGAAGGCTGTTATAGGGCTGGACTGCATTGAGGGGAAAAGCAAAACACCATGGGAAAAAATGAGCAGAAGAACACTGAGAAAAATAAATATATATTTCACTAAATTGCTAAAACTGGTGGCTGTGATTACTTGATCAATATGTCAAAATATATTTTGAAAAATGATTATATGCCATTCTTGTGAAAACTGCAGTGTGGAAGAAAAATGAAATAATAGCAGAGGGGGATAAACTCCAAGAATAATTCTGCCTTTAAAAGCACACACCATATCCCCCATGCCCAAATCTTCTCAGAGATGCCTTTTGGCCACCATAAGCCTTAGTCAGGAAAACACGCAGTGCTGTTCGACAGGATGTGCAGAAAGGGGAAATTCTGTTAGTGTTTATTGAATGACTGATCATGATTTAAATCCACTTCAGAAAAGCTGTTATGTTCTGGAATCATTTCTTGGCTAATGTGCTAATAAAAAGGCATTGTATAATGCTACTGCTGGATTTCAAAGAATTTAACAGCAAAAATTTGCTTACTGAGGAATACTGGAGGTTCCTTCAGAGGACAGATATTGATGATAGTTATTACTATTAGATGATAGCAACTATGATGGCAATGAGCTGGGCCTTGTTTACATTTGCAAACCAGAGGGAAACCTTGCAAAAATCTTGACTGATTTCAGGATGAGTTGAGCACTTGGGAGGCAATTACCTGTGCTCAGCTTCGCTCCAGGCCCTGGGTAGGTCACGGAGCAAATCCTCCATCTCCATACACGTGAACAAGGTCAGTGGAAAGAGCCAGTGCAGATTTCTCCAGTGCAAAAAAGGCATTCCCTGGGTGCCTTTTAGGATGAGATGAGTGCTTTTTGTTTAGCAGATTGGCCTTTGGCACAATCTCTGGTGCAGTTGTGGCTGCAGCTCAGGCGGTGAGATATGGAGTGGATGGAAACTGTCAGGACAGCTGGGCTCTTTTCAGAGGGGCACAGTGGCAGAGACAACAGACACAGGCTGGAAAATTCAAACTTCCCATTAAGGGTTGGATGTGTGTTTTCACCGTGGAAAGGGACAAACACTGGGGAAAAAATGGCCCAGAAATGTTGTTGTCTCCACGTCACAAATATACGCTCCAAGGGCTGTCCCAATGTATCTCCTGTGCTTGTAGGACACTTCAGCTTTATCTCTCTGAAGTTTCTACAAGAAACAGGGATTTCTGTTGTCATTAGCAGCGCTCTGAGAATGATAGGGCTCTGAACAGGAGATGCAGCACAATGGACAGGCAGAGAATGAGGCTGGACAGTTTAATAAAATGATTTTCAAATAAATTGCCTGAAATGCTTTGTGACTCTGGAGCCCCCAAACTCCTTGGATAGCAGAGTTCATCTGGAAAATAATTTTCAATTGTCTCTGTTGCACAGAAATCCCCCTGCCCACAGTGGTTATTCTTCTATTTGGAATTAGCTATTTTATTGTAAAATCCTGGCTTTGCCAGGGCTGCTTTTGGTATCAGTGTGGTGAGAACTTCACCCTGGCCTTTGGAACCCTTTGAAATACTTGTAGAGACACATACATGGTTAAAAGGACAACCCTAAAAGACCAGAGTCATGCTTTGCTGAACTCTATTTAGGGTGTATTCCTAAATAGGAAGAAGTACAAGGGAACAACATGTAAAACTCAAATAATATCATTTATTTGGGTTTGATGGATGTGTTTTTCAGGACACTGCTGTGCATAAGGGAATTTCTTTGGGTTTTTTTCCCTCTAACAATGAATTTGGGGAACATGAATCTCTCACCTTTGTCTTTCATCTGCCTAATTTTACATATACTAAATAAATAAAAGCAATCAGAGAACAACAGGAACTACAAGATAAAGTGGATGCTTATGTGTTTGCCATCTGCTTTATTTTGGACCAAATACCTGTGTATTCAGTCCAGAACCACAGTGTGTATTTCTTCCATTATCCATGCATGCTGCTTGCCTCATATTTAATCATATTTTTGTTATTTTATTACAACTCTACAGATATGAATTAGGTAATTGAAACTCCTCCAGAAAAACTTTAACACCTGTTCTGTGCCTTAAATATTGTTTACAGAATTCAGAAAGCTGTGAAACTTTATTTTGTTGAACAGATCCTTATTACTTTAAAGTGCTACACTATCCTTGTACTCCTATTTTGTGAGGAAGCTGTTGAAATCAAAGAGAAAGCTGGCTGCTACTGGATCTAATTATTAGAAATTATGTGGCAGTTGTTGCAGTGAGAGACAGGAGGAAATTTTTTTTTTTTTTTTAATTTTGTATTTAAGGAAAATCAAGTTTCCATGTTGCAAGGAAGAGTTGCTAGTGGCTAAAAACTGATAATTTCAATTGGCTTTGCTCCATCAGCCACAAGGAAAACACCTGGCAAGCTGCTGCATCCCAGCCAAGCCTTGTTACCCTTTTGGCCTTCACAGTAACTATCAGCAGGCACCGAGTCAGTGCTGCTAATAAACTGGCATTAAAACTTCCACCTGCTAATAACATCTTATTGCTTTTTCAGGATTAAATAAAAGGAAATGAGCTGTTTAATTACAGTCAGAGAAATTTTGCAGTGCTGTGCTGCCTTGGACGGTGACAGTAACGCTGAAATGTGTTTTAAGACATGGCTACATGAAGTGATGGCTTCAGAGGAAAGCCAGAATGGCAGCAGCTATTCTATGGTAATTTTTGGCTTGTAGGAGGTGTAAAACATCTTATTTTTACATGAAGGTAAGATAAACTGGGGACAGTCTTTTCAAAAACATGTGTAGGCGGTTGTAAGCAAGGTTGTATTCATGGATTTTTTTTTTTCTCCTCACTAATGTTCTCCTTAATGATTCCACTGTATGGAGAATTCTTTGCTGGTTTTTTAATTATTTTTGCTTGCCTCACTGTAGCAAAACCCCCAGTTCTGGTTTTCTTTGTGCAGCAATGAAGCAGGAGAGAGGTATTACACTGTAGCCAATATTTTTATTCTCTTAAGAGGGAGTTCTTCCATTCTGATTTTTCTGGAACATCTGGAGCAAAAAAAAAAAAAAAAAACCAAAAAAAACAAACCTGGAGGAGCAAAAATCTCACCTGGAAGTCCCATGTGTGGGATGTTGGCTGATTTCTTTCTGTCTTTCTTTGCTTCATTTTCCACTTCTTATCCTGACACCTTGATTATTTTAGGCCAAAGAGAGCTGGATTTTGAAGCACCAGCAATGCACCACAGCCCCCGTGGAGGTCTGGTTTGGATTTTGGCATGTTTTGGAACAAGGAATGCAAAAATCACTTCCTAAATGGGGGAAAAAAAATAATGCCCTGCTGGTCCAGTTCCAGTGGGACCAACTTCACCATGTGTTTTCAGCAGAAAGTGGTTTTTATAGCAATGTTGCAAGCTGTGTGAATCCCAACAATTTTAATAGCTTGGAATATGAATATCTATCAAAATTAAGATCATCCTTTTAAAAAGAGGTGTACTGCAGCAGTGCTTTGCTCTTAAATAACAATTCCCACATCGTGTTCCAGCCTCTCACTTCCTGGTGGAGGAATAAGAACTCGGTGGGAGGGACTGTGAAGCCAAGGGAAACTCAATTCATGCTTCAGGAACTCTCATTTATTTCTCCTGTGAGCCTTGGCTGGGTTGTCAGCATGATACAACCTTGCTGTGGTGAGCGTTGAGAGGCAGCATCTTCAAGACAAAAAATCTTTAAAAGGACAAAGGGAAGCAGTAATGTTATACATGCAGTTTGAGTGTGTGTAGTTTGCACTTCTTCATTCTTTTTTTTTTCATTTTTCAGAGGAACTGAAAAATGGGAATGCTTATCCTGCTTTGAAGAAAGGGCCTTTCTTAGCATCTTTTTTGATTTAAACATAGCTAGAGTGTGTTTCTGATCACTTTAAAAGTGACTGGTGAACTGTGTGGACTGAGGACTAAAAAGCCACAATAAATTACTTTAAATTGTTGTGTGGCAACAGTTTCTGGTGAGACAGATTCACAGCAAAACGATTGCATGGTGCACATTTGGCTTTCTAAAGGTCATCGAGTTATGATAGACGAGATAAAGTGAGTTTTGACAATCTCAGATTTGCAGAGGTAGCCATGTGCCTGTAGCTTAATGAAGATTTTAATTGTTTTAGTCCATGAAATAAGACATGCTACTCTGAGAAATGCTCTGTGTGGTCCCTTAGAATGGTGATTTTAGTACAAACAGTTACAGAGCCTCAAATCTGCACATTGTGACTGATTATTTTAGGACTGTGCACATTTGAGGAAATCCATTATGCCACTCTTCATTTGCACAGCAAAGCCCTCTCTCATATGAATGTTTCTTTTGTGGGGAGAATCCTATTTTTTTTTTTTCTCACAGTCAGGATTTCTGACTATAGCACACAGAGGCTCACAAAGACTGACTTCGGGTTTTGTGTCTTTTGAGTTCGGCTCCCTCCTTATCTTCCTTTTATAGTATTTTATTAACTTTATTTTATTTATTTATTTATAGTATTTTATTTAACTCTTAACTCCTTACTCTCTGAGTCTTGTGTACCTCCATCCCAGCTGGGACACAGCTCCTGTTCTAGAGATTCAAGAGACAGCTTGTTTATTCTCTTTGTGCGTTTTTGCCCTGCTGCTGCTAAAAGTAGGGCAGGACTTTGGAGAAAATGCCAAGGTACAGATCCAAGTGGAGATTAAAGGAAACAAACTGACTGCCTGTCACAGAAATCCTGGAGGTGTAGCTTTGGAGCATGGAGAAAACAAAGGAATGATATTTCATGCGTTGTTGGCGTCTCCCATGTATTGTAGACTTCATTTTAGTGTTCTTTATGGCACAGCTCCTGCATTGAGGAGTTTCTGCTTTTCTTTTTTCTCTGGGAAAGAGAGTAATAGCTGGAGATGTGTTTTTTTGTGGAAATCAAAATTCGGTTACCTCAGGGCCTCCAACCAGACAGCTTCTTTTTGAAAAGCTAAGTGGGAACCTTTCCTTAAAAGCTATTTTTTTCCTAATATGTATTTTCTTTCCCCTCTCAGTAATTAGAAACAAAAGCTGTTGATGAAAGAAACCAACTCTCTCCAGGATCCACACTTTTAACAGCAGTTCTGTCGCTGAAGAGATGTATTGATGGTATTTTCAGGGTTTTGTTCCTCTCTTTGTGTGATGGGAGATGCCAGTTTCTTGTTGAGACATGGATTTGGTCTCCTTAGAAAGTGCTCTTGCTTCAAAACCTGGTGGGGAGACCTTTCCTGCAAAGGAAACATGAATGAGAGAATATTTCTGGGGTTTGTCAGGTAACCCAGCAATAATTGTTATGCCACAGCATGCTCTAGCTACCATTTACCATGCATATTAAAATTGAAAGTGAAATTTTAAGTGAGCAACAGCTCTCTGAAAAGCTCACTGTCAGGGCACTCCTCTGTTCTGGTTGGTGTTACTAGTGGTCATTTTGCTTTCTGGTAGATTTTTCAGTATTGGCAGCGTTTTGCCAATCTGATCTCGTGTTCTGGTGATTTATACCCTGCATTCAGGTCTGCAATTTTTCAGTGCATAGTTAGCACAATGGGTCCTGCAGAGCAGGGGTCGTGGTGCCAGGGATCAAATTTAAAAGTTTGTGGTGCCTGGGACAGTCTTCACTGGCAGTGTCTGAAAGGCAAATGCAGCTCCACTTCCTGTTTATTATTTTATTTCCAGCTGTGGCAAAGGGATAGATATCAAGGCAGGAAGGCTCCCAGGAACTTGAAGTGAACATGCACAGGCATGCTGGTGCATTAATATGTATTATAGGCACATGATTTCCCTTGCAAACAGGAACATCTCTGCAAAGAGTGATAAGCCCTGGGTTCCTTTTCTGTGACACTGCCTATAATTGCTAGGGAAAAAATGGGCTTAAATTTAAAGTTCCTGGAGCACTGCTCAGTATCCAGAGTGGATTTTCAGCACTATTTTTAGCCTGCTGTTGCTGGGTTAGAATGCAAATAGCTGTGTGCACTCTGGAGCTGCACAAGTCCACACAGACAGAAAACAGGAGGGAAGTTGTGCCTGTCCTCACTGAAGAGTTTTGCAATTTTTCCCTCTTTGTTTCTGCCCAATATTCAACCTATTTGCTGCTACAGATCTTTGAAGCACGTGGGCTGTTGGCTGCTGCTGACTGTCTGACTCTATTAATATAAAACTATCTTGTAAACTCTGGCCCATCCAAAGTAAAACGAATGGGACCAGTGCAACTCTTTGCCAGCAGAGAGATTATCCCTCCAGCAAAGACCAGTCTTGGGCAGTGGGGTAAAAAAATATACACTTTTTCACAATGGAATGATCATTAATGCCTGGGAAGCAGCTCTGAAGTGAAATGCTCTTCTGAATTATTTTGCCAAACCTGTTTATTTATTTTTTTTAATAATCTCGACAAGTGACATAATGAATTGGCAAAATGAAAAGGGCCCTGTCACTTGCCACTCTATCCAAACAGTAAGGTTGGAGTAACTATCTGTATTATGCTTGTCTGAAGAGATATATAGGAAATATATATAAAAGATATTAGTGGTACCCTTTTATTCCCATTGATTTGCTCAAAACCTAGGAAGCAACCTAAAAAACTCATTTCTCACATATTTCCTCTCAAAATAGGTTTTATTTTTGCTTGATGACAGCCTCATTTTTTGCAAAAAAAAAAAAAAAACTCTTCAAAGCAATTCTAGACTGAAATAATGCTGGGGCAAACAACTCCAAGTCAGTAAAATTTAGAGGTGGCAGTGGGGGGCCATAGAAAGGCTCTGACACTTTTAAAACAAGGGGAAGCCATCAGACAGCAAAAAAGTGGCAATCAATCACATATGTTGTGATTGCATGGATTGCACCTAAACATGGTTTTGGAAAATGCAGCTCCTGATTTGAATTTCCTGCCATTGACCAGCTGCTTCAATTCACTATTTCACTATTTGGGGTGTATTTCCTGCTGCAGACAAAATGGGAAAGACTCTCTGGTGAGCCCTGGTTTACCTCAGGGCAGACAGAGGGCAATGTGAGGGTAAAAGCTGCAAATCTTTCAGGGTTTTTCAGTTTATTGAGGATTGTGACTAGAGCCCATCAGCATGCTTCCAGTTGGATGCTGATACACAAAGCACTTGTCCTTGTTTTTGCAATAAATTGAATTTTCTTTGCAAACTGAATTTTAAGCATCATCTAACAGGAAGCAATACTTGTTTCAATGTTTCAGCTGTAAGACAAAAGTCACTTTAGATACAAACTTCCAACACCTGTGAATTTATCTACAGAGTGGATCTCAGTCTGGGGAAGGAAAGTTATCGGTGCTCTAAAATGTACAGTACTGGCTAATTTTAGGACACAGCATCACAGACTTCATTAGTACAATTCACTGTTTCACAGTGCTTGCAATGTGCAGGTTGTTTTCATATTTGTCAGGAGTCTAACACAGAATTATTTTTCTTTGTGCTTTAGGATTCTGTGGGCTCATTATTCAGGTAACTCTGCTCCACCACTTTGACTCTCTTTTGGCCCCTGCACACATCTAGGTTATACAACTTTTTTTGCATAAGTTTCCAATCTTGCTCTGAGGAGCAAGAACCTCTGGGCTCTATGAACCAGGAAAGAAGAAATCTGTGACAAGTTGTAATAGTCAAGGTTAATTTTGAGGCAGTGTGTGTTTGCTGCCTCTTAGGGGAGTATCTCACTGCTTTGCATGCTGCTTACTTCTTTCTGGAGCTGGAGAAACACTGCTTAAAAGGATTAATTTGGCAGGCACTCCTGAGACTTTAGAAGGTAAACAACTGTTTCTTTTTTGTCAATATGGCAATTAAGGTCTGGGAGATTAAAGAAAAGAAAGTAAATGCAGTTTTGGCTCCTTCTGTAGACTGATGGCTTAGTGATCCTTTGAATATTTAATGAGGTGCTTTGAAGGTTCTGGAGTAGCAAAATCCAGATCAGATGTGAAAAATGGAAGAACAGTGAACTGCAATGTGGGACTTATTAGCCCAGAAGTAGGTGTGTGGGGTTTCTTTATGTGATGCTCAGAATCAGGTGTGTGGGGTTTCTTGTGCTCGAGATTGATGTCCAGGCTGCTTTTGGTAAATGACAACTCCCATTTTCAGGTGCCTGGAGATTTTTGCAGTTGGCCTCTTTTAATACCATCTTTACCAAAACCTCTGTCTAGTTCTGAGTCATGAGCCAAAGCAAGGAATCTTCCCCGTGAAGCCAGCAAAATGGTTAAAAATCTTACCATGACTAGAGCTGCGAATTTCAGAGTCACTGAAGGAGTCAGAAGTGATGTTCAAGGTGATCTTTTAGCAGCCTTTAAAGCTGCTGGGACAGTTTCATTCTTAGATGCTTTGTTTACCTCAGATGACACAACCCAGGCTTTAACATCCTCTGTGGGTATTTTCTCCTTGTCTCCCATTTTGGGCTGAACACTTACTGCCTATCCTTAAGAGGGTGGCTCTCACATCTCTTCAAATATGTCTTCAGGGAATTAATTAAATTGTCTTTCTTAAAGTGGGTGGGTATTTAGAGGAAGTTTAATTTGAAATCATAAATTAAAAAGGTCTGAAGTTAATTCTGAATGCTTTTTGTGTGACATTATAGCTGGAGAAGCTGTCAGAGTGTTGCCTGTGTGTAGTGGGAGGACAGCTCTTATTTTAATCATTTTCTTCCCTATTTTTCCCCCTGCCCCAGTGCTGTTCCTTCTGTTTGCAATCCCAAATCTGCTTTTTTTTTTTTTTTGTTTTTGGAGTGGGAAAGAGATGAGCCTTTGAAGAAGCAGAGCAGCAGAAATCCAGGTTTTGAACAAGACCCTAATATATCCCTCAGGGAGCTCCTTGTGCCTTTATTTTGGCAAACCAGTGCTTTTCAAGTGGCAGTGCTGGCTTCAGTCCCTCTGGATCTTCATGACAAATTCAGGGAGAAATAAATGTGATTGCTTTTCTGGCTAAAGTGAAGAACTTTATCCATTCTGAATTGCCTCTCTTGACCTGTCCTGCTTTATCAAATTGGAGAGCAATGTAAAGACAGCCACACTTTACTTCCTGAGCAGCTGGGCTCTTCTCCAGAAGGGAGAGGGGTGGGAGATGAGCCCTCTCCCTCTGGAGGTGCTGAATGCTGTCCCAAAATGATCCCTGTGGGGGGAATCTGGGATGTAGACAAGTCCCTGGGATGAATCCAGGGCTGCTGAGGGAGCTGCCCAATGCCACTGCAAAGGTGCTATAGATTATCTTAGGAAGGCTGTGGTGATTGGGAATTTTCCTCAGGAGAACTTCACATCTGATATCAGGAAGGGAAACAAAGAAGATCTGGAGAGCTACAGAGCTGTCCATGCCCTTTCCAGGCACTGGGAAGTCTGTGGGGCAGCCTTGGAAGCCATGTCCAGGCACGTGGAGAAGGAGAAGGTAACTGGGAACAGCCTGTGCAGGATTTTCCTGGTTACACATTTCCCCCGAGCACCTCTTGAAATTAAATGAGAGGGTCCCCAGTAGGAGCTAATTTGGTGAGATATGGGCTGGGAAAGCAGAGAGGGAAGTGGATGAAATGTGGCTGTGTGATCCAAAGGGTGGAGATCAGCCACCTGAGGTTGAAATAGTTGCTGGGTAAGAGGTGTCTCCCTAAGAGATCAATTCTGATACTATAAATATCTATATTTATATAGATACTATAATATATCATATTTATAATACTATAAACATCTTTATTTGCAAGCTGGATGATGAGATACAGCAAATACCTGTACAATAGTAAGCTGTTCTGTATCATTGCACTCTCTAACACAAAATGAGGCACTACTTAAACTAGTCTTGATTTTATGGGATTTGTTGTTGGGTTTTTTTTGTGATCCTTTTAAACTCCAAATAATATTTAAATACTTTTTTTGAGATTTTGAGTAAATATCACAGTAAGAATGAAATGGCCATCCACCATCTTCCTTATTCTGATCCATAGGTTTGGTTTTTTTTTTTTTTCCAGATTTATTTTATTTTAAAGTAAAATATTTGAAGCCAAGCATACAGCCATAATCTCACTGCTGGCTACATAAAAATGTCAACGTCCTGGATGAATGCTCTTGAGATTTTAGTGGCTGGAAGGTGACTTCATAAATCCCTGCTTTATTAAGATGTCTCTTGAATGTCCACACAGTTATGTGAAAAGTAAAAGATGAGCACTTACAGAGGTTACACCAGGTATGATGTTTCTTTCTCTGACCAAAAGGCACTTGTGAAAATTGCTTGGAGGGCTTTGAAAGGAAATATGAAAGAATTCGTAGTTATTGTAAAGCTTGTGTGCGTGAAATTGTTTATTTTTCCCCTCAGCTGAAGTTTCCTGGTTGATTTATTCCCAGTTCTTTCAATTTCCTTGCTCTTCCCAGTGCATCAAGTCATGGTTTGCAATTAGCACTCGTGACCCATGCAAAAATACCAAGTTCCACAGCTCCCCAAGTGATCCCTGCACTTCAGCTGGGTAAGAGCAACCGCGGCAGTGCTCTAAAATAAAAATGCAGCGAGAAAAAGACAATGACAGAGCAGCAAGGAAAAAGAAAGAGACAAATCCACCTCTGCCAAAGCATTCTGAATGCTTCCTCCCAGTGTTGATGTGCTTTGCCTTTATTTTGCACTGATGTTTTCTGCATTACCTGTTGGGAAACTGCAGCAGACAGAGCCTTTCCCAGGGTGTGTGAAGCTCCAGGAGCTCATTAGGGCAGCAGCCCTGCGAGGCAGAGCTGGGAATCAAACTGTGAAATTGCAGCTCCTGAGGGGCCCTGGGCACAGCCATGAGCTGCTGCAGCTTTCCTGGGACACAGCACAACAAATGATGCCAAATCCCAGCAGCTGCCCTGTATTTATCCTGTCATTTTTGCTCCAGGGGATGGAATCACAGGAGAAGATTCCTTAAGGAAGTTTTTTTGGCAAAGTTCAGAGAGCGACAACCTTTATTCCTCTGAGCAGAGGTGTAGAAAGGATTGTTTTCCTGTTAATTTCTTATGGTTTCCTTGAACCTGCTCTCCTTCCCCTAAATCCTGAGTTTTTCAGACCAACAAAGAAAATAGTCTAAGCAGGGGAGGAAATTTTTCCTTGGCTACAATACGTACAGGAATAGATTCTGCAAACGAGTATATGGGATTAATTAAGGGGATTCCACTCCTACAGATTGTGGGGGAACCCAGGCAGGGACATATAAAATATTGCAGGTATGTGAAGCTGAATCATAAGCAGAACATGTAATGCACATATTTCAAATGAATTTATATCCTAATTTTCAAAAACGTGGGGAAAATACATGTATAGTTCAGAAAATACTGAATTTTAGTTCATCCCACAGTGACTTCATCTTAATTATGGGTGGATCTGCTGGTTTCAGTGGTGCTGTTGAGGAAAGCACAAAGTTACTGGAGAGTTTTCATATTTTTGTGTCCAATGGCCCAAACTGCAAAAACATTCCATCTCAGGAGGCTTAAAGGAGCATCCCAGGAAAAATGCTGAAGAATGAACATAGAATGTAACAATACTTATGGAATATCCATGTTTGAGTGACTGGTTTTGAGTAGCCATGCATTTTTTTCATTAATTTGGGTATGTGACCCCAGTTGGGTTTTTCATATAGGCATGTGGCAAAAAAAATTTTCCTTTTGTGGATAATTTCACAAAATTCTGTATCATTGTTCTAGGACATCTGATGCTGTGTTTGGAATTGTGGGCATGAAGCAAGAAAAAACAGGGAGATTTTGATTGAATAATTCCTTCCAGGTTGCAACAGGAATTGCAAACCTTTTGTCCAAACACATTTTCCAATATAGGCAGGAGGGAGTCATGGTTAGGGAAATCAATCTAAGTTCACCATGTGTGTAATTGTGAATGTATTTGACAAAGAGTTAATTGAATAATTGTTCTTCACATGAATCAAAATAGTGGCAAGGGAACTAAAGCTTCCTGAGAAATTGCACCTTCAAATATGATGATCCTTCAAAGAATTCTCATTGCAAACATTGTCATAAAACTGTTTTCAGGGGAGGAAGAGGAAGCAAAGTTGCTGAGGCTGTAAAAAGAAGCTGCTGGTCTCTGGAGGCCTGTTGGATGACAAAGGCACTATAGGATTCAAGCAATGCAATTAAGACAGTTACAAAATCAAAATAAAGAACAGACTTTTAATTATAAATGTAATTAACTACTGGAGCTAACCAGTTCTAGGGATGAGGCAGAGATTTGTTGTCTTTACATTTACCCATTTTGTGCAGAGAGCAAGATTAAAGATTGTGATGACCTCTTCTGCTCTTGCAATCCAAAAGTCCTGGCTTAATAAATAACATTGGGACACTGTGAAGGTGACAGGAGATGCCTGGCAGGCTGTGGGCAAAGCAGGATTTGAAATGGTGAAACTTTAATAGAGGAAAAGCCTTTAAATGGAAGGCCCATTAGAGCATTTGTGGCGAAAAGGAAAACTGCAAAGTGTTTTAATTTAGTTTAAATGTTGCTGCCTCCGTGCATTTGAATTTATCTTGCAGATAGTTTTCACATGGAAATTGCAGTTATAAGTTTCAGTACCACAGGATGCAATGGAATGTACTCTATGTTTCACTGGTAATTGGTAAGTGGCATTTAGAATGTATTGCTAGTGAATTATTTATGGGCTTTTGTGCCAAAACGGAGTTTTTAGGAATGGCATGATGCTGGCTGGTTGGGAATGATGCTGTTTTGTGAATAAACCTGTGAGATGCAGGTATTTTGCTGCTTTTTTTTTTTTTTTTTTTTTTTTTTTTTTTTTTTTTTTTTTTTTTTTCCCCAGCTGGAAATGAAGCAGCTGGAAGGATTAATTAGGATTGGAGCAGATAAGGGGTTCTCTGCAGGAAGCACCTAACAGGCTTTCTTTTGGACACTGGGTGCTTTTCACATTCTTGATCAGAAGTAGATTTAAGCCCATAATTGCTCAGCTTTTGAGGAGTTTCTAGGCTTGAGATTTGCTGCATCTGGAGTGTTATGGTGCAGAGATACTTTACCTCAGTTATTAGCACAGTCAGACTCTGTGTTTAGCACTGATTGCCAGAGGTTTTCATCTTTTTGAGTATGAGTACTGAAAAGTTGGGTTGCCTGTGGTGCTTCATATAATTTTGCTCATTATGCCACTGATGACAGTTAAGAGAGCAGAAATAGTGGGGTATAATTAAAGCTTTGCTTTGTTATTGCAGTTTGATTTGTGTGAAGCTTCTCTTTCACCCCAGGAAAGGCGTATCTCACCACGCTGGAGCAATCCTCCAGAGCTCTGATGTGTTTGTGTGAACACTTGGGTGAAAGGCTCTGCTCAGCAGAAGGCATCACACACTTCCAAAGTGGTGCTTTTAGTCTTTGACATCAATTTCCCCTGCCATAACCCCAAATTTAAATGGTAGAGTCACAGCTACCCCTGTTTCTGTTCCCTGTATCGTCTTCTCTGCTAGGGATGCATCCCATACATAATTTCCAGGCTGCTTTTTGGAGCTGCCAAAAAGGTTTTCAGCCTCCTTACCCTGCTGCTGTCCTCCTGGGAGAAAAGCAGGGCTTTTTCACTCTGCTTTTGGGAATATGCAGGCACTGTAGTGCAGACAGTGCTTTAACCTTGTTAAATGCATGTGCCACAATGTTGGGTCTTGTCTGTTTAATGTCCAGCACACAGGGCAAGGTTCTTTGGAAATGAGGATGTGTAAAGTAACCTGAGCTGTGGGTTCCATCCATAAAAAGGGACAGGGCATTGGAGAGCTTCCCCTGGCAGTGCAGAATGCCTGAAGGTGAACATCCCAGCTCCTAAATAAAATGAAGGGGCCTTCATGCCTAAAGGGATGGAGAAAAACCCATGAGTTGCCTGACAGTCCTAAATGTGATGAAAACCATCCACTGCAGGGGATATTACTGTAAATCTTTGTCTGCCTGACAGATTTACATCTACTAGCTTCCATAAAATCCACTGTTAATGGCACAACACCTATTAAGCTGAGGTATTTCTGGGTATACTCTATCATTGTATTTTACTGGAGAGTTTGCATCATTCCCAGCGTTTCTGTGCTTATATTAGGAGGCAATCCAGACTGAAAATAGAGTAACTTTCTCATGCTTCTCAAGGACAAGCTTTTGTTTCTGAGCAACCATTCAGGAATGGCAGGCAAAATATTGGAAATAATAAGGCTGAAAAATACTGTGCTCCGGAACAGATGAGATTTATTGAGACAAGTGCTTGGTTACTTGAAGGAGGCATTAATAAGGTGCCAGCCAGATTCTTATGTTTCCTTAGTTGCTTTTCTGCCTTCTTTTCTGCTGTTTTGGGTGTTTTTTTGCATGTCCCAGTGGCAGCTGGAGAATTGAGAAGGTTTTCTATGGACCACATGATGGACATTTACATCAAAGCAATGATAGCAGTGAAGGGGAAAAAGAATCTCTGCTTCAACATAAGAACTCTAGGAGAAATAATTAAAAGTAACCTGGTAGAAGTCTCCTTCCTTTCCCTTAGTTTTGGGGTGTTTTAAGGCATTCTCATCGTGAAGAGAAGCTGTGGCTTCAGTTTTGCCTGGAATTAGTGAAGGGAAAAGCAGAATTGATGGAATAAAGTCAGTGTCCTGGAGGCTGCTTCCCTGGAACTTCCATGAGGAAATATCAGTGCTCCTGGAGGTGTGATGTGCCAGTCTCTCCCCTCAGAAGTTTCCAAGCACCATGAGGTATAGAAGAGGTTTGGAAAACCATATTTTGTTTCATTAGCACCAGACTTAAAAAGCAGCATTTCTTTCTGAGACTGCCAATGTGCTCCTCGATTTTCTTGTGGTGCTAATCCTGCATCCTGTGCCGCGCAGCCAGAAAGCTGCATTACACAGAAATGGATAAAAGACTCTCTAGTTTTTGAAGGGATAAAATATGCTATGTCTCCCCATCTGCCTCCAGCCAACAAAAAACAACATAACACAAGTTTTGTGAGGTTTTTTTTTAATTTTTTGAAAACACAGTTCAGTTATTCTTCCTGAAGAATGTGGAAAGAAACCCCGTAAGAAAATGAGTGGATATTGGAGAGCAGCAACAGCAATTTGGGGCAAAAGGAATTTCATATTTAAAAAGCATGACAGCCCTTTCCCAGTACATTTCTCCAGTATAACAAGTAAATGTTATGTTTTCTTTTCACAAAAACTGAAGTACAGAGACAACCTCCACAATAAAGTTTCGCCTCTGGATTGAAAGGAAAAGCTCAGTGAGCATAAAAAATGTGTGTTCTGCACCAAGAGTGGCTTAAAGGTCAGCACCAAGATGAGTGCAATAACAACTGAGGGACTCTCACCTCGGCATAACCTGGCTGCTGCACAATTTAGGGTAAAAAATCCCATCCCAGGGTGTAATGAAGCAGCAGAGTGGGATCCAGCTGGAATCTGCTGGCCAAGGCAGTGCAGAAGAGTTGACACCAAAGATCGGGGGAGAGATTGGCCAAATCTAAATTGCTCACCTGCCAAAAGTGCATAAATCTGCACTTCTGGGAGTATATGGAGAGAGGGAGAGTCTTCCACAGTGCCAGCTAATGGGAATGTGTGCTGTGAAAGGAGCTAACAGGGATGTCCCATGCACTGGGGAGCTTTATATTCTTCCCCTGGGGAATTTAAACATTCTTCAAAATTGCAAGTTTAATTTGTAGCCAATCCCTTGGAAAATATGATTTGCTTCAGGCTTCTAATAAAGCAAATCTAGATCCTTGGTGGGTGGGGGGGGGGAGGGAGGGCTGTGTGTTTTAAGGTTTCTTAATTTTAAAATCTGTTATTTATGGATTCCTCAATTCTGTGAGCTCTTTCAAAGCCACTCACAAAAGGGGTACAGCAAATCAGGTTGGTTTGTTTGTTTTGGTTTTGTTTGTTTGGTTTTTTTTTTGTTATGAGAAATAATAAATCTCCCTACTCAGATTCCATACCTCCAATGCCAAACTTTTGGAAGTTTGAACATCAAAAAGCCATGATCATTGCTGACATTACCTCTGTTTCAACTGGTTTTAGAAGGGCTAGTAGTGCACAGAAAATGTCAATTAACTCACCCATCCTAGTCCATGTAAAATTGCAGTGTTTGTGGGCCCTACTTATGTGAGGGATCTGAGAACTGAAGAGCTGGAAGGGGAGGTTTGTACAATTGCACTGATCATGCAGAAATTGAAGTCACTGTTTTTTTTTTTTTATTTTTCAACAGATTTTTCTTTTTTTTCTGTGCCATTAGAGTGAAAAGTGAGATGCCTAGAGATATTCCTTTATAGGTGATAATATTTAGCTTTTTTGCTGGCAGAAATGGATGTGCTCCACAGCCGTGCCATCATTATTTTATTATGATTCCACTGCTAACAATTGTGCTGAATTTTACAAGGAGGGAGATCAAAGGATGGGAGGGAAACAACATCTCCAGAATAGCTGAAGGGACAGTGGCAAAGTGGCATTTAGTCACCATCTCCTCAGTTGTTCACTAATCCACACCTCCCCTTTGCTCTCCATGCTCCCTTTGACATTTTTGTACAAGCTGCCTATTCTTTATGGTAGTTATAAAGCAAATTATTTGCATAGCAATGCACGTTTCTCCTGGTATCTGCTCCCCTTCTGCTTGCACAAGGAGAGCAAAAGACTGATTCTGTTCTGACCTTTCAGTAAATTAACTTAGCTCACCTCTGTGTGTTTGCCTTCCCTGCCACACATACCTGGTTACCTTTTCAATTACCTTCTTTGCTATTCACATTATTTTCCCCTACATTGTGTGGCTCCCCAGAATCCTCTGTTGAGCCCATGCTACATTTTGAAGAGAGATCCTTCTGAAGGCAGGATAGCTCAGAGAAAAACTTGTCCCAGCAGCTGTGGAGCTGGGCATACCTGTTTGAACGTGAAATATTTGAAATATTTTCAGTCCGAGCTGCACCATCCTTAGGGAAATGGTAGTAATGCCTTCAGTAGCAATTAACTGGGAAACAGGTGTCAGAAACTTCAATGCCAGGACTTATCTTCCTGCATGAAAGGAAGGGGAGAAACAGGGAGAGGGAAGATGAAATATGTGTAAAGAAAAAAAGGAAAGAGAGGAAATCCTTTTTTTCCCCAGTATGTAAGTCATGCCATGTTTTATCTCTTTGTGCTGCACTGCTGCCAGCAAGAAGTTTATATTTTGAAAGAAGAAAACACTGCCTCTGTGAAGTAGAAAAGATTTCTCATTTTTGTTTGTATTTATAGTCCTGTGTGGAATACTTCAGGTCAGATTCTTTTTCCTAGTGTATTTTTGATTTGTGCAATTTGCCCGATTTCTTTTCAGCACGAAGGAAAAGTTTGTGGCAATTAAAAGGCAAATACAATTTGTCCTTTCAGGAAGAATTGCCAGCACCAGTAGCAGGGAGTTCTAGTGGATTGTGCTGTCAAAGGACTCAGCAAACCGGGAATTTAGTGCTTATGCTGCAACAGATTTCTCCGTGACCTTGAACAGGTCACGCAGTTTCTGTGTGCTTCAGATCCCCACTTGTCAAACAGGGATAATGGTGTTTGCCTCTCCACAAGGTTGCTGTGAGGATAAATGCAATTAAATCATGCAGGATGCCTGGCTGCTATTGAAGTGATGCCACCAAAGGAAGGCAATGGAATTAAACTCGGGATTAATTCTTCTCACAGTTACATATGTTTAAATTGATAGTTGCCTTGCTGAATTTGTTAAGATTAATAGTTCATGGCAGAAAATCAACAAGACTTGCTTGCCCCAGAACCTGGGGGGGAGGCAAACAGCCTTGTCTGTCCCTCCTCTCTTTAACCTCAGATGTGATGCTGCTCTTGCTCCCTCAGGAGCTGGGATGGATTTGCACTGTGCAGAGGAGGAAAATGGGCAGAATGAACCGCAGTGCTCTTCAGCTGTCTTTTCATTTCCTCTTCTTTCCCCCTGCCCCAAGGCCACGGCAGCCACAATCTGCCACGGTTTGGTGGAACTTGCCCATTGCTGTCTGACAGGTCAATGCTGTGTCAATGTTGATACTGATAGACCAATTTGCTGCCTTTGAGGAAAAGCATTCTGTAGTGGGACACACCATTTATTCCCACTGTGGAATTGTTTATTTTCATAGTGTGGAAAATTTCAAGATTTATTTGCAGAGTTGGAATCCCTCAGGTATACTATATAATTACAAGAACATATAAATATATTTATTCCACACTATCAGCATCTTGGTATGACAAATCTTATTTCCTTGACTGTGAAAATAAATGCTCTAGAAGAGAAATAAATCATTAATTTCTGCTCATGACTTAAGAGTTAAAACACATAGGATATTGGCCTAAAAGGCAATTGATCCACTGTCCTTTGACACACCAATGCATTGGGACATTTTGAAAGATATTTCATAGAAATATCTGATTTTGCAGAATCAGTCTTTGCAGAAGGGTGGAGATAATACTTTTATGACAGTTTGGGATTATAGGCAAAAAGGTACTTGCTGGAGCAATGTTTTATGTTTGGTTAATATTGAGATCTGGGTTTTCCAAACTGAAGCTCAGAAATGGTAGAACTCTGTTACAAGGTGTGGGGTTTTTTTTTTTTGGTTTTTTTTTTTTGTTTGTTTGATTTTCCTATTTTGCATTTTAAATTGTCCTGACAGTCAAGTGAAGGCATGTAGAAGGTTCTGTTGTCCTTGCACAGCATTGATTCCTCCAACCACAACCTAAGGTTGTCTCATCTGTTCTGATAAAATAAAAGTGAATACGACACCAGTGCTAACACTGAATTGATTCATATTTTAGGGCAGACTTTTGCCTGTCTTTGGGAAAGCTGGGATTCACCTTGGTCAAAGTTGTCTCCTTTTTGAGCATCTTTCTACCTTCAACATGAAACCTGATTTATCTCCAGAGATTTTGTTAGGAACAGGGGATTTTCTTTCCGAAGGTGCTGTGAATTCCCAGGTGTGGCTCTGATCTTGCTTGGGAGTCTGTCACCACATCAAATACACACAGACTGGATTGGTGGGTTTATAAATTTAAAGTCTTCCCAAGCCAACTTTTTGTTTATTTACCAACTGGAGTCATAGAACTCTCACAGACTGCTTTGATCCCAGGAACTGTGGCTGAATTAGGTGAACTTTAAAGAGGGAAAAAAAAAAAAAAACCCACAAAAATGAACCAACTCCACAACAAGAGATTACAGAACTTAAAACCTTTAAAAAAAAAAACCCTAATACTGATTTAAGGATTTGCAAAGAAAGAGAAGCTGCTTTAAACAGTAATTTGTTGTGATTGATTGAGCTTGCAGCTTGAGATTTGGGTCTTACTCCTCATCTGCATTTATCTGTGTTTGAGCTCAAAGCCTTGGACATGGCTCATCCTTGTGTGTTTTAGACTGAAGAGGACCCTGCTGTGAGATTAGGTAACTGGAACACAAAAGTTACTGTGATCATCTCTGCCCCCCACTTCCTCTTTGGAAAGCAAAATCAATTCAATTAACCTATCCTCATCTTCTTAAAGGATGTTTCTTTTTGTGGCTCTCTGAACCTCTTTCAATTGTTCCTCATCCTCCTGGGAGACTCAATGCCAGCTGACCAATATCTACAATTATACAGGAAACAGAGCATCAAGTATAGAATGAAAATATCAGTAATAGTTTAGTGCAGGTAACTCTAAGAGGTCAATTTAGTTGTAGGTAGGCTGAGCAGTGTACCTGGGTGAAGTGAGCGCTGCTCTGTCTGTTCCCAGTAAGTTTTGTGGCATTTAGGAAGCATTTGATGGCAGTAATTCAGCTGTTAAATGCATATTAAATGCATATTAAATGGGTATTACAACCTGGCAACAGGACTGATACAAGAGCAGATGCCTGTTCAATTTTCAGCAGTATGATTTCTCATTGCCCAGCTGAGGTTTTACATCTATTTAGATACAACAACAGAAAATTAATTGCTGAACATCACTGTTTCTTACCAGTGTAAGGCCACTCTATTATTATTATCAGTAGTAGTAATAGTATCCTGTTCAGCAAAATTTTGCAATCCATTTCTTGTTTTCAAAGGATCATTTGATTAAAGCAGCTGCTTAAATCTCACTGATTTCAGAAATTCCAGCGGAATCCCAACATTTGGTAAATGTTCTCAGCGGGAACACTTCCAGAAATCAGTTTTTGAGTGTACATTTGTATTTTTTTGTGCATACCACAGCCCCAAATTACCTGCTGATGTAAATGAGAGAAAAATGTTAGGTTAAGCCCACTTATACCAGCAGGAAATCTGGTCTGGGATTTGCTGTGATGAGCAAAAATATGTGTATGTACTGGAGTTGATTTTACAAAGCTGGCCCAGCATTGCTGCCCAGGGGTAGGAAAGTATAAATACCACAGCAGGGATAGGGATGAAATGTTATTTGACCATGCTTGTTCTTGCAAAAAAATCCTGCAGAGGAAAGAACATAAATTGAACAAATCTATGTATTTTGATGCAGTGTACTTATTTTAGGAGGCAGAATAATCACACAGCTAATTTTGAGTTTTGCATGTTAGGTAGCAAACATCACTGCTCAATACCTTTAGTCAACAGATAAAACTGTTTGCTTCTAATTTTCCTCACGTATTTTCGAGATGTTGTGCAAATAAAGAGAATGATCTTGTGATTATGTCACAGCACAAAAGCACACCCAAATTTACTAGAATCAGTATTTGGGAAATTCTGTTTGCCTAGCTCTGAAAACCAATGTTACTATTTGAACAGAAGTATAGTTTTAAATAATATATAATGTGTCATAAGGTGGGGACTTCAACTTTGTGATTTTTTTTTTTTTTTACACAATTAGAATTAGATATACTGTTTATATATCAAATTTTCTAGATTTGCAGCTTTGGCTTTATTTTTTTGTTGTTGTTGTTTTGTTTGTTTGTTTGTTGTTTTGAGTTTATTTCTTCAAAATACATGCCAGCAAGCAGGGATTTTCTTTCTGGTTCATCTGCTGATAAGCACATGGAACTATTTCCAGTGTAAAGAATCTGCACAAACAGTAGCTCCATGATAGGCAGGTGATTGTAGTATCAGCTGCAAATACTCACAAGCAAGACTTCTGCTGGATGCCTGTTCAGGAGATCCATTGTATCAGATTTTTATCCAGTTTCCTGGAAATTTGCGCTGCATCCATTTCAAACCTCAGCCAACGCGGGCTGTGTCTGCTGCATGCACAGAAGAGAAATGCTCCTGCCTGCAGTAGCATTTAATTTTTTTCCTTATACATTGTAAAGTTTTATGGAGCAGAGCTGTAACGCAGCAGTGAGAGCAGAGCCCATCGGTGCTGCTGTAATTATTCAATGGAGTTTGGGCATGATTCAGGAGGTAATGGGCTGTGGCAGCTCAGCTCCACTGTTGGGATTTTGTTGCTCTTCCCACCTTGCTGATGGCTGCTTGGTGGTGTGCAGAGCTTTGGGGAAGCCAGGGGAGGAAACAAACTCTCCAAACTCCTGGTGAATAGGGGAGGTCTTCACCCATCCTCCTTCACCCTCCCCACTCGGCGAGGTTCCAATTCTCAGCTTTAGAGCAGGCTCTGTCTCGCAGAGCAGAGGTGTGAGAAAGCCCATCTTCTTCCTGTGATTAATGCTAATAGGATTTGTGGCTGTAAAGCACCACGCAGGGAGCTGAGAGTCTGTGCCAACGTGATTTTTTTACTCTTCTGTTGCTCTATATATTACCTTTCATAATCAGGTAACAGAATTCATTCTGCACACTTGAAAGAATCGACACCAGCAGGGGGTAAGAAGGTGTCTTCATCAAATTAAAGTCATTTACTGACACATGTAACCACCTCTCTGCACCATGAAATGTGCTAATGATGCAGAGTCTGTCAGCCCTGGGCCATCAGCTGAAATCAGGCCCAAGCTGGCAAAGATCAACACTCTTTGCTCTCTCTTGGTTGTACAGGATGTGGTGTGGAAGTAAATTTTCCAATCTGTCCCAGTGCCTGTTGGAGTGTGTGCTTCTGTGGTAAGGGCATCAGGCTGGTTTGCTTCCTGCACGTGCTGTCGTAATTGAAATGACAAGTTTACAGTCTGATCCCAAAGCCAGTGAGATCCCTTGAAGGATGATTTCTTTCCATGGGCTTTGCATGCATTTCTTGCCAGTGCTTTAATCTAAGTGACCTTGTGCGTTGTATCCAGAGGGTGGCTCAGTGCTGATATTAGAGGGTGCTGATATTGGAATAACTATTAATATTTTTCTTTAAAAAACCCTGAGGCAATTGATGTGGCGATTACACCATCCTCAAATCCCTGCTCTTCTGTTAACAAGTATAAAACTTTTGTTGACTGCTCTAGGGTTTTCTTGGTTTTGGGTTTTATTTTGCCTTTACTAACCCTTGAAACAAAATATTATTCAAGAATATTCAAAAAGTTGAATCTGCTGTAGGCATATGTTCAATTAGAAGTAATTTATCATTTCTGGCTAGAAAACTAGGAATTTCCAACCAATTTGTTGACATTTCATAAGTTCCTACCTATCTTGAACTATCCTTAAATTGTCTTTACGTGCAGGAAAGTAAATTGAAGCTAACAAATATTCTAGAGCGTTGTCATTTCAAAGCCTGGTCTTCCATGTCGGTTGTGACGTGCTGCCATTATTCAAAAGGCAGATTAGGCAATCATCTTAATAAAATGTGAATAAGATGAATGCAGAAATATCAGGTGCTGCTGGAGCATACTTCACTAAGCAAAGTATTTGCAGTTACTATTAAGTAGGACATAAGTCAACAGAGTACCTGAACAGAAGGTGTTGTACATTGTTGTTCCAAGAAAATTTGGAGTAATTGCCTTTATTATTAAAATGGATGGCTTTTTCTATATCTGAGTGCTCCCTTCTCCTCAGCCTTTCTCCCTCCCTTTAGTAAATGCCATCTAATTTATAGTGGTATAGCAAATTACTTGGCCATCCAGGATATATTTGCTGTGAAGAGGTGTAAGTGATAGTAAAGGAGGAGGAAATTCGCCCTGTGGCGCTTTTTTTGTTTGGCTCTTTTCCCTTCTTTTCTTTATTTCCCTTATTTTCTTTCTTTTTTCCTTCTTTTTTTTTTCCCTTGACATGTACTTCTTTCTAGATATAGCTCATAACTGAGTGGGAGGGGCTGAGTGAATCTCTAAGATTTCCATTTTATTCCTCTTTGGGAAGTAAAAGCACATTAAATAACACTTCCAGACCAAATTTATTGTTCCCTTACAACTGTTAGTGACTATTGTGGTGATGTGAGGTAGTCACAAATCCAGCAGCTGCCACCCTCAGAGGGACTGTGATTCCTGGCTTCTGGCCTGAAACTTGGAGTTTTCAACCTAAAGGAGGTAAATGTCTACAGTTTCATATTTCCTTGTGTTCTGGTGGGATTTTAAAGCATGATGTGGTATCTCACAGGTTGATGCCTTAAGGAGCTGGAGCAGAGTTTAGATGGAGTTCAGAGGAATAAAGTGGATATTTATGAAGAGCCTTCAAAGGCCACACCCCAGCAGTACCAGAGCCACAGTTGGATGGCTCCAAGATGGAAGCAAAAGAGGGCTTGGTCGTGAGAGTATTTCAAGGGAAATACAATAATATTTCAAGAGAACTATAGGTTGGATATTAGGAAAAAGTTTTTCATGGAAAGAGTGATAAAGTTCTGGAATTGTCTGCCTGGGGAGGTGGTGGAGTCACCATCCCTGGATGTGTTTAAAAAAAGCCTGGATGTGGCACTGGGTGCCAGGTGTTGGGGCTGGGTTGGACTCCATGGTCTTGAGGTCTCTTCCAACCTTGTGATTCTGAGATCTCACATTTTTATAAGTTTTAGTCCATTTTCATAGAGGAGCCAACTGTCCAAAGAATAGCTTTAAATGACGAAGTTTCATCCTCCTTGCTTGCTTGCCCACCCTCCTCTTTTCAGTTGTTTATGCTTTGGGCCTGAAGTTGGAAGAGCTTGTCCTTGAGTCTCCAGCTAGAACAGGATTGTTTTGTCTCCAGCACCCTGTGAAAAGATCCCAGTAACACTTAATAGAAAGCTAAAAGCTGCACACCAGAACAGAGCAGAAAAACTCAAAACCCAAGGTTTCAGGTGCACAGAACCCTCGAGTGAGGTGTTCTGCCACCCTGCCTTGGCCAATGGGCACAGAAAGCAAGACAGCCCTTAGAACACCTCCCAGAGCAGAGTGTGTTTTGTGGGTGTTGGCAGGGATTGAAGCCCCAGTTCTCTGCACTTTCCAGCCAGGGAAGGTGTCATCTGCAGCAAATCCATCTCCACATTGATAGTAGGCGTGCAGCAAACTGCCTGCTTCGTGTCTGTTTTGTTCAGAGATGCTGTTCTCTGAAGGAAAAGGTATTTTTCCTTCCCTTTTCTCTATTTTTAGTTGAAAATGGATGTTAAAAGGTGTGGTTGACTCCACTTTTCTGTCCATTTTCCTTAGGCATGTTGCTTTTAACTTCAGTAAAATTCCTGGAAATGCAGCCTGTCAGTGTGACTCGTTACTTGTATTTTAAAGGACAGAGACAAATCCAACCCTGGCTCACAGTGACTTGAATTAATCCTTTTGTTAATCTGAGGTGTGCAAGGCTTACAAAGGAGAGGGTTTGTTTTCATTTCTTCTATCTAGGAATCTCTATTGCCTTTACTTGCCTTTTTTTTTTTTTTTTAATGCCAATAGAAAGTAGCATCTAAGACTTACCAAAATACTGCATATTTGTCCTGCTCTAGGTGACATTAGCTGACTTGTGCTTGTTTTTTTGGTTTTGGGGTTTTTTTCTGTTTCTTTTGGGGTGTTTGTTTGTCTGTTTTTTTTATGTCAGGTGAAACATTGCAATCATACCAATTCTCTTCTCTGCATGGTTTCAAATTTATGAAACACAAAGTAAAATATCCTGCTATAGAATGTGCCTAAACTACAGCTGAGTAGTGCTGAGGGTGCTGCCTCACCCACTGTAAAAAGACAAGGAAAGCTCAGAAAAGTTGTTCAGATTTATTTTATGAGAGCTAAGAAATAACATCCTTATTATGCTCATTTCCCCTCTGTTTCACCTTTTCCAGCCCTCTTCCTACCGAATTCTGAGCTTTGTGATTAAATAAAACACTTGTATTGAACCAGCTACCTCATTTTTAATGGATTTAGAACAAGTTTCAATTGCAATTATACCCAGTTGCACCCAAAGAGTCTTCTTGTAAAATGGCTTTTATTTATTGCCAGAAATTCAGCATTACTCAAGGTTTTAATATGAGACTTAATGGTTGACTGGCCCAAGTAAAAACAATTTGCTCATTTTGACTCTTGGGGCCTGGAAGGGGGAGCTCCCTTCCCTCTCTCCCCCATATTTAGGGCAGGTGGATCATCTTCTGTTACAGACACTCAGCTTTAGGATTCTTCTGAAAAAAAAAACCTGTTGAGAGGGGAAAAAAAAGGGGTTCTGAGGCCAGAACAGCTTTTCAGATTTATCTCTGGATTTGCTGAGAAGTTGCTGGTCTTTCTAACATTAATGGTTGGGAGCCTTATTTCAGATAATAGAAGAAATGTGATGTGGAGCACAATATTCAGAGTGCACTGGGGTAGGTCAGTGAGTACAATAACACTGCTCTGTAATCCTGCCAGGAATCAGCAGCAGATTTGTCCCTTAGCCACAGTGCCTGTCACTGATAGTGCTGCCCTGTCCCTTCCTTTGCAGCCTCCTGCTCTCCATTCACCTCACATGAGGCAGCCACAGCACTGACAATGAGAAGTACATTGCCATGTGTCACCTCTGAGATCTGGTCACTAAATATGTTAAACAGCTCACACAGAACAAAGGGTTGAAATGTAAATTTTCCTTGGAATTTGATTTTATTCTTTTTTTTTTTTTTTTTTTTTTTTGCTTTTAAATCTCCAAACTTCTTCCACTATCTCTAAACTCCAGGGTGTCTCTTGACTTGAAATGCTTTATTCACAGCTTTGTGCAGCAGTGTAACTCGGTGTAGCTCAGCTCCTGGAATGGGTTCAGCAGGCAGGCACTAAAAAGGCTGGAGGAATTCTCCTGCTGGGCTTGTTAAGCACAGGGGAGAGATGACTTTGGGGTACATTTGTGGAGATTTTAGGGAAGATAAAACCACAATTCACAGTAGTGCACGGTGCAGAGATGGGTTCAGCTTGAAACAAGGGGTTCAGACAGGATATAAGGAGAAAATTTTTCCCCATGAAGGCAAAGAGCAGGTGCCCAGAGCAGTTCTGCAGTCTCCAGCACTGGAATATTTCAGGATGAAAATTATTAAAGCTCTGAACAACCTGATCTGACCATATGGCTGCCCTTGGCCTCAGTGGGAGATTGAATTAGAGATATCCAGTCTGAATTACCCTATAAATCACTTTTTGCTAATGGAAAATAGAAGTAAATTTATTCAGTCAGCCTTGATTAAAAGAAGGAGATCAATTATGGAAGGAATTAATTGATGGATGTCAAATAAGAGATAAAGCTTTATTGTTTAAATTGCTTTTTCTGGCAATATTTGGAGAGTTCACAACTGCAACAAGCAATTACAACAATGTTGAAACAGAATAAACTTTGTGGGAAGTGTTTGCTTGAAAGGCTAGGTAAAATCTTCCTTGGTCTGTGGTGCCTGCACTGTTCTGTGTCGTTTATGACCTTTCCCACAGTGCTTCTGCTTTCACCTCCTGCACTTCCCTGTGTGCCTTTTGACACTTGAGGAATGGAACTTGCTTGTTTGAACTTAATTCAGTCTCTGTGGAATGCAAGTCACGAAATGTTGCAGAAGGGCAGCAGTACAACAGTAGATGGCACAACAGTTTGATAGACTTTCACCTCTCAGGACCTTCCTCCCCAGAGATTCTTATTTTTTCTTTTTAATTGCAAAGACTTATTTAAAACTGTATTAATCGAGACTAGAGGAGAAATATGTTAGTCTCATGTAATCCTCATTCCACTTTCTATAGCAGAGATGAGCAGAGGAGTGCTGGCTGAATAATGGGTGCTTTAGACCAGGATTCAGTTTGTAGATAAAACTTTTTCAAGATGGAAAATCCTTCAAAAGTTGTGCTCTCTTTGAAACCTGGCCTTCCTCTGCTTAACTGGTCAAGCTGTAGGAGAGCAGTGCTAGTAACTCAGTATGACAAAGTTATAAATTAATTTAATTTTAATTATTAATCAATAGAGCTTTTACTACTGCTTAGAAAATCTACTGGATCGTGTGCCATTAAAGGTTGCTAATGACTCTTAACTCTTCAAAAAGAAAAAAAATGCTCTGTGCAAAAGTGTATTCAATATTCAAAATAAAATAAGGAAGGAACCTTTGTGTTATAGACAGCTGTGTGTTATTTCCCATGAAAGTAATCCCTTGCTCAGATGTACACCCAGGCATGTGGCTTAAAGGCTGACCAATGTATTCATTCTTGGGAGCATGGACCTTTGAATTTAGATACAAACTCTGATTTGAATTGCTGATATAGAATATGTTTTTGGTTAAACTCTATAATAAAAAATTTGACACATACAGAAGAGAGAGGAAATGCCAAAATCAGTTTATTTGGTGCACATATTTGTTGCAGTCAATCAAAACATATTTAACCTTTATAAGCATTTTTAACAGAGTTTTTTGTTGCCTCTCAATTTATCTAAAAAGAGTGTTTGGGAGAAATGCCTCCATATCAATGTTTTCTGGATTGTTTAACAACAGTTGTTGTGCTCAACAGGAGGGAGCAGCATATTTTACTGTCTTTGTTTAATGGTGACCTCATTCAGGCCCTGAGCATTTTAAGTGTTCCTACATTAAAAAAAAAATGTTAAACAACAGGGCAAAAGAAGGCACAAATATTAGCAAGTTTTCAGGCTGCCTCTCTAAACACCTTTAAGAAGAGGACTGGGTTAATCAGTTGTGCCTCACATAATGTGCATCATTAAATGAATTCATGGAATCAGCCTTGGAAGGGAAGGGTGAGAGAGATCAGTTTAATTTTGTTGAATTATCCTCTTACAAAAGTTACCAAAAAAAGGAGAGGTGGTGTGGATCAAGAGCTGCTGTAAATCTGTGCTTGCTTTGAAGTGGCTGGAGTTGCAGCACTGCAGTTATAACTCTCAAGCCAATTTTTGCTCACAAAATCCATTTCAGTATAGTGGCTGCTCTGTTTCTATGTGAAAATAAGATCATTTCAGTGCTTTGTAGGCGTTTTCAGAGAAACCATGTAAACTAACCCCTTCCCTTCCCTTCCCTTCCCTTCCCTTCCCTTCCCTTCCCTTCCCTTCCCTTCCCTTCCCTTCCCTTCCCTTCCCTTCCCTTCCCTTCCCTTCCCTTCCCTTCCCTTCCCTTCCCTTCCCTTCCCTTCCCTTCCCTTCCCTTCCCTTCCCTTCCCTTCCCTTCCCTTCCCTTCCCTTCCCTTCCCTTCCCTTCCCTTCCCTTCCCTTCCCTTCCCTTCCCTTCCCTTCCCTTCCCTTCCCTTCCCTTCCCTTCCCTTCCCTTCCCTTCCCTTCCCTTCCCTTCCCTTCCCCAAACCTAGATTTTTTCCTCCCCTTTTTCTACCTGTGGATGCTTTCTGAGATGTGCACATGGAAGCTGTTCTGCACCCTGAGATTGATGGATTTGTGTCTCATTTGTAAATGATGCCTTCCCTTCCTGGGGGTAACTCAGCAGCACAAAGACACCAAGTTTCTCTAAATAAAAGGAAATAAACTCAAACCCTATAAAATCAGTGCTAGATCTGGTATATGCACATGGGAAATGTACAGGTCTCAGTTGTATAAAAACAATAATGTTACCAAGATTGCTAAGAATTAACACTGATGTTAAAAAGGCTTTTATGTGGCATGTGCAATGTGTTCACTGTACTTTAGATTGTGACCTTATTCTGAGTTTTATAGATCCCACTGGCATCTCAGTTTTAGGTTTTCAGAAGACTGAGTTCTTGGGTTTATTTTTTTACTCTCTCTTCAGAGTGTCATAGGCACATTTTTTTCAGTGCCCTCTTGTCTTTTATTCCCAACATTGTAATTTTTTGTTTTACACCCACACACTGAGTAGCTGCTAATTTCAATACTTCACCTCAGATGTCTGTCATCTTGTAGCAGTAATTTGTTTTGTAGGGGTGGAAGCTGAGCTGGAGGGAGACATGACACTCTGACACCGTTTGGTTTGATCCCTGCAGGGCTGTGTGATGGAAGGACACGCAGCCTGCTCGGACTGGAGGAGTGCCAGGAGCAGAACATCCTTTCCTTAGATCTCTTGGCAGAGGGAATAGTCAGTCAGCTAACAGCCCTGGTTCAAGCACTTGATTTATTTTTGTTTGAGATGGGATTTGTTTTGCATAATCACTGATGTTATTTGAAATCTGCCAAAGACATCGAATTTTATGAGCTGTTAGCTTTAAGGTCAGTACTTCTGCGTTGCATATATGAACTTGGAAACAGCTTGGCTGGGTTTTTGACTCCTGGCCCCTTGCTTTGTCTGGTGTTTACAGACAGAGGTTAAGATCTTTGGTCTGTAAAGCCTTCCTGAGTGAAATGAGCTAACTGCATCCCTGTAAAACCTTAAAAAGTCACTTGGCAGAGCATCTTCTGTCCAGGTCATTCAGAGGAAAAGCTGTTTAGGATGTGTTGCCAGCCAGGCTGGGATTTTTTTGGGATTCTGAGCATGCCTTACAGAGCTTGCCTTTAAGCCACAGGTGTTTGGTATGTGGCAGGGCAGAGCCAGAGGGATTTCTGAACTTGCTGCTGCTGGGAATTATTGGCATAATCCCTGCTTTTTAAGTAGGGGGGAATTTACAGCCTGGTTGAGGTAGGGGAAGATGTGGAAGATGACTCTGGAAGGGCATGGGGTGCCAAGGAGGGGATAAAAGGGAACTTGTGAGCGTGGCTGAGTGCTTCTCTTGCCAGTGATACCTGGGAGTCCTTCACTTCTGAGCAGCACCAAGCCCTCACTGAAACAGAAAGTGCCATCTCCAGATTGATTCTCGATATATAATTCTCAGCTTCTCACTTAATTAAATGTTGTTAATAAATCAATTACCCCCTTTATCCTATTGTGGTTTTAGTCACATGAGCTGAACAGTTTTTTTCCCTTGCAGCAGCCACTTTGATTTTGATCTCTGTATTTTTACAGTGATGGGACTCCAAGTTGCTCAGTGTTTTTTGATGGCTCTGTTTACAGTTTTATACAGTGAACTTCCCCAAAACAGAGAGAGGATGCTAGATTTTTAAAGATAAACTAGACTACTGAGCTTTTAGTGATAGGAAAACTTGCACAGAATAGGAACAGTAGGTGTCTGCAGACTAATCCACTTTTTTCCCCATTTTGCTGTCATGGGAGGAGATTTTTCCTTTCAATTCAATTTCCTAAAGTCATAGAATGTCCCGAGTTGGAAGGGATCCACAAGGACCATCAAAGTCCAACTCCTTTCACTGAGATATTTTCTTAACGTTAAACTGCATTTTAGAATGAACAAATTTATTGACAAAAATGTTTCCAACCTCCCCACTGGGAAATTTTGGAAACGTGAGTTTGCTGTGAGGTTTTTTGTACACTGTTTTTAACTTTTTTACTCTAAATTTTGTGTGCAGTCTGGCACTGCTGATGTAAACTAAAATTATGGCCCCGTTCAGTTAAAGGCTGTAAGCTTATGTTAGGCTTGACTGAAATAAAAAATTTTATGCAGGGGTTTTGGAGGAATGGGTTCTCTTTCATGTTTTCATAGGGATACTCCTTTGTGTACTCAAATCAGTTCTTCAGTAAGTCAGAATTTGCCTAAAATTTGGAGTACTGTTTAGGCATTCACAGCATGTATAAAATTAGCAAAATAAATGTATTCCCAAGTGAAGAATAGAGCAACTTCCTGTTGATCAAAATAACTTCTCTGATTTTTTCCATCTGAGCTGACTGCCATAAATGATATCCACAGAGTGTAATACATAGTTCTACTTCTATGCTTTCCTGTCTTGTAGATGAAATTAAAGATTTGCTGAATTTTTAATTGTGTTTTTCTTAAAGATTTGAAAATCACAATGCCAGTGGTGAGCCTCAGATTTGTTCCTGTCATGTCTTCTGATTTTCGAGCTTTGAGGGCTGAAAACATTTTCATGCTGAAACACAGATTCCTACATGATCTGTGCATGAGGAGAAAGAAAAATACTGAATTTTGTGGGGCTTTCACTGAACACCTGAGTTGGAAGTGTTCTGTTCAGTGTCCAGCATCTGTACCAGCCTATTTAGCCTCAGGGTGGAACACACTCTTTCAAAAAAAAAGGGCACAGGGCTTGCAGTCAATGCCTTGTGGCCAGCTGGCTGCCCTGCTGTGCTCCCTGGCCTTGATCTCTCTCTTCCACTTGTGTCACTAAGAAAAATCCCAGTGACTTGGGGTTTTGAGATCAACCCCCTTATGTGGAGCTCTTCCTTATTCTTGTGCAGAAATCAGCTGGAAGAGATGGGCGTCCTGAGCCACTTAAAAATTTGAAAAGCATTTTTGTGGGGGTTTCTTTGGGTGGAGTTTGTTTGCTCATTGATTGTCTGGGTGTGTTTTTTTTTTTTTTATTCCAACAACTATAGGTAAGCAGGAATTTTTAGATTCAGATCAAAAGGGGATTGGTGTCCCTTCTGAGAGTGGATTACAAGAGGTCTTCTCTGAATGCACAAAGAATCATCCCTGGTTGTAGGATGGGCAAAACTGAAGCACAGGCTACTACTCTGAAATTAGGAGGTTTCATGCAAGCTCTTGTGAAATGTCCCAGGGCAAGCAGTCCATGGTGGTGTGATGGTGCATAAATCTGCATTTGGGTATGCAAACCATCAGTGACGGCAGGAATGATACATTAAAGGAATTATTTTCTATATTAATCAGTCCTGATTCAGTCCAAGTAATGGTAAGAGAAAAGTTTTACCAGCGTAAAATTGTTTGTTCAGTAATACTTGAACTGTGTGAGAAGATGTTTCCTGGCAGTATTTGTATTTCTTTCTATACCTTGAAGGGTTCCTTTAAAATCCTTCTAAAAATTCTTTGGGGGTTATTTTGGTTTTGGTGGTTTTGGTTTGTTTTTTGTTTGTTTGGTTTGGGGGTTTTGTTTGGTTTTTTTGTTTGTTTTTTTGTGGGTTTTATTTTTTTTTGGGGGGGGTGTTGAGATAATATAATAAAATATCTTAATTCTTCAGATAATATAATAAAGTATCTTAATTCTTGAGATAACATAACAAAATATCTTAATTCTTGTGTTAATTAAATCACTGTCCAGTGGTTCTGCATGGCAGTGAAGCCAAATCCTTATGTCATGACTTCCAAATGTCAGTGCCTGCTGCTGTGGCTTGTAGGGACAAACAATCTCTTGATGCACAAAAATCCTGCTGGGATGCAGTGAACTTTGCTGTTGTAAGCTGAAAAGGGTTTGGATTTGCATGGAAAGATATTTATAAGATGTCCTATTCCAGAGGTGTTCGCAAACTAAAACTACAAAAGGAATAAACTGGACCAAAGTCCTTCATTGACCTATCTAGTGGTGAGAATGAATGTGCTCTTTGAGACACACATAATATGCAGAAAAATCTCATTTATGGAAAGGGAATGACTGGGTTCAATTGACCTTCTATACTGGAATGTGGGTGGCATCAAAGCACACAATGTTGCATTTTTAAATTTCATCTGTAAATTAATTAAGGAGCTGAAAACATTGTGAAGGAAGCTTTAAGAATGTAGGTGATAATGGATAATTGGAAGAAAAAAAATGTAAATATAAGATGCCCAAGAGTTTTGATTGCACAGCATGCACTGGGGTTGTCTGGGCAGTTTGCCAGGGACACACGTTCCCTCTGGTGTCCCTGACTGTGTCCTGGTGCCACCTACACTTAAAAAGGCTCTTCTTGCCTTGTCTAAGGCAAGAGGAGAGGCACTGCCCAAGCCTGCAGGGGTGTTTTAATTCCTGAGCCAAGCTGCTGCTTGGTTTTGGCTCTGGAGCTTCTTTTGGCTGTGGAGTATATGGGGTGTTTCAGTCATGGTTAACAGGGTTTGCATTTTCTACCATTCCCTATTTCCTCACATTCTCATCTCTCTGCTCAGTTACTCTGCCCTCCTCCATGCATCCTCCTTGGAAGTATTTTTGTGATTTGTCCCAATCCTTCCCTTTCCCCACACATTACTGCAGGCTGCCAACAATCAGCACGCTGCCAAATGAGCTAGCTGCAAAGGCAAGCATATGGAAAACCTCGTGGAAACGGGGAATAATCTGAAGACCACAGCTTTAACAACAGTACCAACCACATGCACTGCTAGGAAGGAGCTGTTTTCACTGGGGAGTGATCAGCTTTGGCTCTAGTTCCAGGAATAAATGAAATTCTCTGAGCAGTGACCAGGGTCTGAGCATGCAGCTGTCCTGTTTTGCTGCTTTGTTCAGCTGAACTCAGCAAAATGCCTGCCTGTGGTTCACAAGTCTGCAAGCTTAGTGCACTACACACTGAAGGAATTGGAGGAATTTCTGGATCCTTCTAAAATTGCAGCCCTCTCTAATTAACAGTGTGTTTTAGAAAATTGTACTTGAAGTAGTCAGCTTGAGATAGAACCTAGATCATGGTAAATGCAGGAGTTAGAAAACTTAAAAGACTTGTCCAAAGTACTTATTACCATATTTACTTTTTTTTTTTTAGGTGGGAAAAAATAAATACCTAGCTCATGGCAATCCCAATGTTAGAAAGTCATGCATTCTGCAGGGTGTTTAAATCAAAATCATTCTCTTTGTCCTCAAACTTGGTGAGTTTCAGATTTATTTCCCCCTTTTCTTCCTCTTCAACTGACATGGTCATTTAAAGACACACAGAAAGCGATGAAAATGGGATTCATTACAGCTGAACGTTAGCTAGGTTTTATTGATTTTTTTTTTTTCATCTTTATCAGTCTGTTTTCCTTTGTTTCACTTTTTGATGGGAACAAAGATGCCCCTGATGTGACTTTTGCATGACAGTTTCAAACATGTCTTTTCCATGACTGCATCGATATAAAGCCTTGCATATAATTTTCTATGCCTCTGTTATTTAATTAAAAGTTGATAAACTAGAAATAGGATTTCCAAGGTTATCTCTTGTTTAAATGTCAGGAACATCTCTGGGAAACACTATTACAGGTACTCTGCAAGGTCAATTTACTGGAAAGGCTGAAAGGTCATTGTTTTGCAAAGGATCTATTAATATTTTTTTTTCTTCTTATGCTGATAAGCATGGTAGAAATAACCCCAATTTACAATGCTTTTTTATAATGGAGAGTGATGTAGCAGTGTTGGAGTCTATAACTCATCAATTGGTGGGTAATCAATGAACATCTTGTAGCTAAGTTTATCTAGATTTGCTGCACAAACTCCTAATTTTTCATAAAATAAACATTTTAATGCCTAAGATTTTTGTGAGATCCATCTTGAGCTAGAAATCTGGGACCTCTCAGCATCTTTCCTGTAGTCTGTGTAACACCTCTATTTTACTTTGGAACTTCAGTTTATAAAGGACTTGTCTCTAAATTGACCAAATTAAAAGTTACTAAGGAATTAATGCTTTAGCAAAGGATGCATTTGAAATGAAACCCAAATGAATTTACAGCTTAGTGCTCTTTTAGCCATGATTTTAAATGGGAGGTAATGCACTAAATAGAAGTGGAAATCATCAGTCTGCTCCTAAACTTCGTACCTGCAGAAACTCTGTTGACTGGGGGTGTGGGGAGTGGAAAAATGGAACAGAAAAATGGAAAAAAGGGAACAGGAGAAAATGTCTAATGTGCCAGTGATGATGGGAACATGCAGCAGCTCAAAGAAGAGACAGCTTTAGTTGTCATTTCAGTGCAAAGTTGGGACTTTGAGGACAGTTGAAGACAAAGGGTAAATCCCAGTTTTCCAAAAGAAAATGGAGAAGTCAAATTTGGCTGGCAGTGAGAATTCCATGGAGCTCAGTGCTCTGGCCTTGTCTGTTCCCAGCCAACATCAATGACCTAGATGTGGGAAATAAACTAAGTGAATTTGCTGATGCCACAAAATCAAAAATTGAGGTCACTTCTGAACAGCAGGTAAAATTCAGAACTGATTTAGATCTGTTGTTTAAGGGGCCTCAAAGAAAGCAAATGAAGGAATTGCGTGTCTACAAGTGGAATGCAATGCACATTTGGCTTCAAAATAAATTCATGACTACAAACTAATGGGATTGAACTCGAGTGGGAGAAAATTGAAAATGACTTTGAGCTAATAGCTCATGCAAGGTGCTGTCAGGCCATGTGACAGGGTGCTGGTGCACCTTGGAATGTCAAAGAGAAGATCCCTTAGAATTTTTTAGCATTTATAGAAGAGCTTCATGAGAATGAGCAAAGCTTCAGCAGTGCAATGGTGAGTAATAATCTTTTCTTTGCTGGAAGGAATCTGCTGTTAGACAGTGGGGTGTCTAAGAAGCTGAAGAATAAACAGTCCAGATATTACTGGGGGGAGAAATCTCTAGGTTGATTGGTTTGGGGGATTATTTTTTTTTTTTTTTCAGTAATGTGCTATATCTTCTAAAATTCACAAAACCTCCTGAGTTTGCCATCACTGTACTTTGCTCTCTGGGTGCCCCATCAGCACAATCACCTTTGCCACTGAATTAATTGTCATGTTACAAGTATTTTTCCCCTACTGCTTCAATCAGAAATACTTATCAGAATATTGTTGTTCTAAGAAGTAGAAGTTGTCTTCAAGTGCTGGTGAAATCCTGATGGTTTGTTCTAGGGTCAGAAATGCCCCAAGATAATCTGTTAATTAAAAATTCCTTTCTTATTTTCCTTTCTGTTTGCTTGTCCAGTGATATTTACTTTAATACCTCTATGATCACATCAGATTCAAACTTACCTTTTCACTTTCCTGCTCTTAGGGTAAGAGAGAGATTAAACCTCCTTTCAATTCTGTTTCTTTGCACATTTCTGGTTTCTTTTGTGAACATGGGTGACTGGAACTTCAGGCAGTGCTGCAGGTGAGGTTCAGCAGTGAATTGTGAATTGTGGATTTCTTTTCCTGTCTGTGAGATAAACATGAGACAGACACATGAAATTTTGTCAACTGCCACAACTGCAACAGTTAGAACACTGCTGGAAGAGCTGTGAAATGCTGTTTTGTGGCTCCTCAGCCTGAGTTTGTTGCATTTGATGAGCTCCTGCTGTTTTGCTGAAGCTTGTGCTAACATGACCTTTCGTTGTGATGGAACAGAAAATAATTCTGTTCCAGTTCTTGTGATCATCCTGCCTGCTCTGTGCAGTGCTCTCCCCGCCCTCTGTTGATCACACCTGCAGCTTCATCTCACAAAACACTTCTTGTTTTGGTGCCCAGGTCACGTGGTAGTAGGAATATGGACAAATACTCTCATTCCACCTCTCTTTCTGATGATCCCCTCTTCTCACTGGTATTCCTAGTGAGAACAGTGAATACTACTCTGGTAATCCTGTTCAGCCTGCTGGGTTTCTGACCTTCCTGTTGTTCTGGGGCAGATTTAGGGTCAGGCTTACTCAGGATCACTGTCCCAAGGGCTCTGCAAGGACTAAGACACAGTTGCTGACTGTCCTTTCCCATTGTGTTGGAGAAAAGGAGGACGCAGGTAAAATTCAAGTGTCAGAAATCTCTAAGAAAGGAGGGAATTGATATCTATCACATCCTCTAATATCTGCCAGCAATGCACTTTGTAAGCTGTCAGGTGCTTTATCAAAGATTATATGCTGTTGTGAAAGTTACTTGTACATTTTCAGCATTGTTTTTTTTTTTTTTTCCCTTCAGAAGCAAATATTTCAATTGGAGCTTTTAGCAGCAGGAACATCACAGGCTGCACATCATGTTCCTCACACACCCAGATCCCTTTCATCTGAGCACTTCAGGTTCAGATTTTGTATGCAATGTTCACCTCTTATCACAGTGAATAGAATCAAGTGTTTGTGTTGCTGATGAACAGCTCAGTCATGTCTGTTTTGAAGTAAATCCTGCGAGATCAAAGACATCTAGAATGAGTAATGTGCTCTTAAACTACAGTAATTAATTAACCCTTTGGGATATGGCAGGGCTGTCAGTAATTACCTGTGGAAACCACAAATAATTGGAGCTGTTGCTCTGAAGTCTCAGACTTGAACCTTGGTTCCAGTCTGTGGCTCAGGGTCTCCTCTTTAATATGCATCAGAATAAAACCTTAGGTTGCAGAAGCCTTTGCAGAATATCCTTTCCACTTGTTAATTGCTTGTTTTATTTTAACCTCAGCTATGGAAAGGGCTTCATCCCTATTTTCTGAAACTATCCTATGCTTCATCATTGTTTCTATGATAGTTTTAGCCTTTAATTGAATTTCAAATGCCAGTGGCTCCATGTGACCTGATCTCCAGTAGTGTGTTGCAATCTTGAAAGTGCAACTCAGTCTCACAGAAATGAGGGAAAATTCTAATTTAAAAAAAACAGGCAAGTGTCTTTTTTTTCAGCTGGGAGCATGAAACCCAGTTATGTAGAGGAGGTAATTAAATATTGAGCATGTCAGAGAAAAGCTTGAAGTTTAATTTTTGTCTGGTCTTTGCCAAAGGTATTTCTCTACATGATGATTTTTTGCTGTTTCCCCTCCATTTCCAGGCATTTCTATTTAGATGGGCAAATCCAGAGGCCGAGTGGCTTTCCATGTCCACAGTGAACAGTGTATAATCTATTCCAAGTTTGTGTGTGGTACTTGATAAGAGCAGTTCATCAGCCATCTCTGACACATGATTTGTAATCTTTTAACTGTCCATTCACATTTTGTTAACTTTTCCTTTGGCTACATGCCATGTTTGTTCATAGTAAGGGAATGATGAGAGGGGAGGTCTATCTTTGCAAGCCTGTCCCTGCTTCTCTCTGTTTATTTGCAGTGTTGGACTTGGGAAACCCTCCCTTGGAGAAATGAGGGGGAGTTCCAGAAGGGAATGGGAAATGCCACTTATCAAACCAGGAACATCCTACCCCTTTAAAAGTAAAAAATTCCAATCTACCTAGGAGGTGGAAAACAGAGTGTGCTAGTTGCCATTGAGGGACTAAAGGCTTGACAGATTTTCCTGTTGAATCAGTACATGGCACAGCATTATGATGATAAAACAGCCAAAATGCTTTGGTCTGAAATGGACTCTGAATGCAATTATTTTACACATTCCTTTCACCTACTGCATCCCCCATGATTTCAGGGAATGCATTTTTGTTAGCATAGCAGGAGTGAGATGGGTACTGCAGGCAGCCTCTCCCTGCACAGCCCCTGTGGGTTGTGGTTGTGGGTTTGAAATGGGCTGTTGGGACAGAAAAGTGTGAGCATGCAATAACACTTCCACGGAGAAGAGTATTAACTTTTCTAGGAATCTAAGAGCAGGCCCTTTTTTTATTTCCATTAAAAATACTTGTTTTGCCCAGTTTTCTTTCTTTGATTGCTGACACTGCTGCTTTTACCCTATCCTTTAAGCACAAGGGGAAGCTCAGCTGGTTTTTGTTAATATTCTAAAATATCCCCATGCATCACTCCTCTTCTGAGACAGATCCACCAAGCAGGAGTCAATGATTGTTTCTATCTTGCAGGTAATTATGATGCTCTAAAGTACCAGTCACATCTAAGTTTCTGTAGCCCTGTGTCTGTAGCTTGTTACTCTTTTTTCTTACACTAAAATATGCCATGCCCAGAGGTGTGACATTTATATTTTGAAAGGAAATTAATGCTTCAGTTGCATGCTAAGATTAATGTACTTCATGCATTATAAGCTGCTTTTTAATTCCTCTTGGAACAGCTGCAAATGTAGTTTTGCACAAATGCATTTGTTTTTGCTCTAGAGCCAGTAGGAATAATGTCATTACAAATGTTCTTGGGCTTCTGTTAAGGAATGCTGCTTGCAACAAATACTTTGAAGTACTCATAAATAAAAAAAAAGATGAGAGATGTTAACATAAAGGAGTAGATTGTGAGTGTGTGTGATGCCTCAGGTTTTGGCTTTTCTATTTTTCACGTTCTGAGCTGCTTTAGTGTGTGGGTCTGAGCTTCACATTATGGGATGGTGAGCTCTCTGCACAGAGCAGGGAGACAAAACAATTCCTGCTCCGGCTGGGCACCAAGGACAAATGATCCAAATCTCAGGCCCAAGAGCACAAACAACGTGGGCTGGAGAGAGAAAAACAAGCAGGATGGGACTGCATGGGCTAAAGCTGGAATGGGACAATGAACTGCAAGGTGCAAATGGAGCAGAACTGATCCCAGTGAGAGCCCCCGGGAGCGCTCGTGCATTTTGGGACCATTTTGGTTCCTCTTGGCTGCAGCCCTGGCTGGGCTCTGGTGCTGCCCAAAGTGGATCCATGGAGGAGATCCTTTGAATAAATCCCTGCTTTATTCTTTAGCTCTGTCCAGCCTCTGTTCTATGTCAGCCTTCTCAAGGCATCATGTGTATAAGCATTAATTCAGATTCAGTGCTGGGCATAAATGTGGTCCTTGCTAACCTTATGAGAAGTGCATAAATTCCCTTTAAAATACACCAGCACTGCAAGGTGAAAGATGCATGCTGCTCAATATTTCCTTCTGGGAGAAGGCTTTCCATTAAAGTGGGAATTTCCATTAAAGTGGGAATTCTCAGGTCTCTATCCTATGCCTGCACATAAGCAGGGACCCCTGTAGGTGGAAAAAAATTCTGTATACGAAGTAAAAAATATTTGAATTCAGGTTTTTCTTTTTGACCTGGAGCACTCTGAATTCTGAGGTTCCGGACTGATAAAAGCTGCCTTTTGTCCACAGGAAGGATCCACACAGAAATCAAGGGCTGATCTACACAAAGTTGCTTACACCATGATAATGACCTGAAGAGAGGCTCTGCAGAGGCAGAAGCTGCTGTAAAACCTGTGTGCCTGAAAAAGCTGGGCAGGCACACATTTAAACGTGGGCTGCTGACCCAAAATCACCTGCTGTGCTTTGTTCTTCCCTGGCATTACAGGAAGCTGCTGTTTAATTAGGATGCAGGCCACAGTGTGTGTCATAAATTAAGCTAATACATTCCAGCAGTGGTTTAACTCTCATGGAGTTTTAAGTTCTGCAAGCCTTGCAGACTGTTTTTTTCAAGTCATTAAAGTAGACTTTAAGCTCGTGTTGTTTTCTTTCTGTTGGTTTGTTCATTTGTTGGAGGTTTTGTTGTTTGTGTTGTTTTGTTTAGGCTTTTTTTTTCCCCCTGTAATCTTTCCTTGGAATTACAGAACCAGTGTGAGGATGGGTTTATGTGCACAAAGAATGACTTGCCTGAGTGACCTTCTCTCCATAAGAGAGATGCCATGCTGCTCCAAATGATCCTTGGAGAAATTGTTGGGAGCTCCATTTCCAGGCTGAAAATCAATGTGCTGCTGCCACCCCTCTTCCAACCTCTCCACATATTGTGCCTACCCTGATGTAACCTGTGAGAACACTTTGGTAAAAATCTCAATTTCTGCCTTGCCTTTGATAGGCTCCATTTCTTGCTTTGCTCCATGACAAGGAAGAAACCTTTGATTTATGAATGGCTTTTTATATATACATATATATATTATAGTTATACAAAAATACAAAATCATAAAAGTCACAAGACAAGGGTGGAGGTTTTGGGGTTAGGTATAAATTCCCTTTTTGATGTATTCTACTCTGGTACAAAAGTATGTTTAAATACAAAACTGTGAACTTCTGTCAGTATTCTTTGAGAGTGTGTTTTAATCTGTATCTTATATTGGATATCTTAGAAGCTAAGGCTGAGGGCATGTCATAGTATCAGAGCAGAAGGAATGTAATTCAGTGGTGTCAGAAAGGTAGCTTAAAATAACAGATACAAAAATACAGTTTTCCTAACAAAGCTGTTCAGGTGTTAAAGTACAAATGCTGTTGTGAAAAACTGACAAATGGAGCAAAGGCTTCAGAATGAACTTTTTTTAGTTGTCTTGTCAGTGAGGGAAGATGACTAAAAGCAAACAGAGATGGACATAGATGCTTCAGCAGTGGATTTGTGGTCCAAGTTCTGAATGATGTTGTGCAGCAAAAGGATTTACTTTGTAGCCAGCTGCCTATTTGCTTTTCTAAATATTTTTTTTTCTCCTTGATAGTATCTGATGACAATGCAAGAACCTGAGAAAACATCTTCCATTTAATCATTAGGAATCAAAGGAATGTGCAAAGAAAATATTTTCTAGCTAACTGTTAATGGGGAAAAAACATCCCAACATTGGGAACTCTTCAAGACTGAGGGATTTGAGAAAATATTTTATTTCTTAAAACTACTCATAAACATCTGAAATGTTGATTCACAGCAGTTATTTTTTTCCACATTCCATTTCCTTCTGGAGTCCATGCAGAATACTTGTTGCCTGTTATTATTGTAAACCAAATCAAAATGGAGCTAGAGTACAAGATTCCTGATTGCTAAGTAATTATTGTATCTGATCAGGCAAAAGATGTCCCAGCTCAAAAAAGTCCAGACCACTCCCAAGGCCATTGTCATCTTAGTAAGGAACCTCTGGACTTTAATCAGCAGTAAAATAACATTCAGTATTACAACTTCTAAATTTTCTTGTTTAGAGAAAACAACGGGAAGCTACAACCATGGTAAAAATTCTCTGTAGATGTTTTGTTGGAGATAGAGAATGGTAAACTTGTGTTTCTTAATTTTGAATTTTTCTAAAATAAATTAAAATAAATTTTAAAAAAATTATATAAGTAATACACTGCACACATGACAGATATTTCTTTACTGTGTTGCTTTCAAGGACATGACAAATAATTGAACTAATACTGCTCCACAATTGTAAAGTTCATCTTTCAGTGCACCCACCTCCAGGTAAACTTAATCTTTTCACTCTGTCTGAATAGCTGCAGCATGTTTAATGGGAATTGGTCTTCAAGGATGCATTTGCTATCAGCTTTCAATTTGAAGGGTTCTTAATTTGCAGTTTGCAAATTGATTTGGATGAGCCAGGTCTAAGTCAGTAGTTAGGAAATACTTATATGATAGTTTTGGCAGCTTAGCTTTACCTGCATTTTCATTTCCTGTTCCATCCTGGGCTGTTCCAATAGTCTGCTTCACTGGTCCAACTGGTACTGAAGCATTCAGAAACCTGCTTTAACCTGGAGATTGATTTTGGTATCCCTTGCTGTATTAATTTCAAGTTGTATTCCATGAGCCTAAATACTTCAAATTTGTGTTTTACTTTTTTTTTTCTTCCATAGTGTAAAATTGGTTCCCTCCCCCCTGCTGCCTTCTGTGACATTATCACACATACATTTAGGATTATGATTTAATACACAACTATCTCCTTCAGACAGCTTGACTGTAGGATAAAAGCAGTTTACTGAACCCTATTTATTTCATTAGAGTGTGCTGTTTCTCAGCTGATGAAGTGAGCTAGCAAGAAGTATTTTATATTTAAGGTGAGGTGGTTGCTAAGATCAACATAGACATTGACATTGGCTCAAATTAGGTTCCAAACAGGGAAGTCATCATCTCTGGAAAGCTTCTGCCTGCAGCATTCACTCCTGCAGGAGGTCACACAGAGACAAGTGGCTCATTTTTTAGAGGGCTGATAATATTATGATCACTGATAATGTTTCTTGTTAGCTGAGATAAAATCAGGTCTTTGGCTTTGGGATAAACTGAGTTTGAAATTCAATCCTGATAAGCAGAGAGCAGTGTGGGACTAACTGTGGGATGCTCAGAGATGCAATATTTTTCCCTGATGTTGTTGCTTGTATTTGACACTATTTATAATACCACTTGTGTCTCTGACTTCCATCTGTGATATGAATTAATCATTACTGACCTAGATATTTTACTCTAGCATTCACTATTGTGGATATATCAGTTACAAATTTCAGGTGGATTATTGCAGTACAGGTTTCCCCACTCTTTAATGTTTTTGTTTGTTTGTTTTTTCTCTAATACCTTAGATTTCTGTGGATACCAACAACCATGTCTCCAAATATTCATCAATGCCAACAAACCTCCAAGTTTATTGAGAAATGAGGTGTTGAAAGCAAGTGATGTGCATCACAGAGCGAGACAGGGAGCCTGATTTTGTAAACCAAATGGTAGCTGATTTTAATTAGCTAAACAGAAAACAATTGAGATTCTTTTTTACTGTAAGGACGTTAGCATTTTAGTCAGTCAGGGTGAAAATGACACTTCCAAGTACCTGTGGGAATTTGAGGGGGAAGAGAAGGAGGCAGAGGTTTGGACTAACTCAAAATCTACCCTGAATTGATTTTCCTTATTTGGTTTCCCCACAGTTCATGGCTATTTCTGATAATGTTTTGATTAAGAATTCTACTTTGAAACCATTCAGAATCTTCCCAAAATATCGTCTCCTTATTTTAAAAGTTCTCATTTCAAGGATCCAGAGCTCTGAACTTCTTTCCTTGATGAATTTTGCCAACAAAAGTCAAAATTGCATTCCTCTCAGGTTCAGTAAAACATTCACACTTTCTCTCTCCTCCACCCACTTCTGTGGTGACAGAACTACATCAACAAATTGCATCAAATCATGACAAGTCTGTATTAGAATACAGATAGAGAGGAAATTATTTCAGGTGTGTAGTTTAATGATGCATTTGGGCCTCTCAGAGTGATTATTGACAATGTTTTATGATTGATAGTTTCTGCTTTGGGGTTTGTTGATTAGCTGTGATGCGTTGAAAGGTGATTTGAGTAGTTTTGTTTGTTCCTCCATCTCGAGTACTTCTGGCATGAAACCTGACTTTGAAATTAGCCTCCACAGATTTGCACAGCAGACACAGATTTATCACAGGGGCCAAAGGAGCTGATTTCTTACATTATTGCTTCAGGGGGGGGCAGGAATTCTCATGGCTTCATGATTCTTCTTCTGCTTTTGGCCAGAAAAGCAGCCTTGCTCAAATGCTGCCGTGAAGGAAACAGGAACTGGTGTTGGGATATGATGACACAGTGAAAACAGTGAAATTTTAATTAACAGCAGTGCTTGTACCAGCTTGAGTGAGAAGTATGAATGTGAGGCACATTTCTGGTGGTTACACCATGTGGGCTTTCACTGAATTTTCAGGTGTGATTGAACAGGTTGACTTTGGTTTGAATGCATCACAGCCTGTAGTTCCTTACTGCCTGATTTAGGCTGATCCTTTAATGCCCTGTCTGTACAGATGTGACCAATGTGGGCAGTGTCCTAGGAATCCTGAAACCAGAGCAGCTGACAGGACAGCCACAGCTGCCAAGTTTTCCAACTATTTCTTGTCTCTAATTGTCCTAAAATATTTTTCAGAAGGTGCCAATATTCTTTGAAAGCATGGGTAAAATAAGGGTTAGTGTAGAGGATCAGGAAATATATTTTAATATTTTTTAATATAAGATCTGGTCTCTATTAATTCAAGCAGTTAACCACTGTGTCTTGCTGGTCCTTTTCTCATGCTGAGAAACTGATTCACCTGAAGAAGCTGAAAAACACCAGGGCAGAATGGAAAATAATCACTAAAGGTGTTTATTTGATCTGTGGCACACTTTACCTCAAGGTGGTTTTGGTGCTAAGATTTCACGTGAATTTAAGGAGAGGCTGGACAAATCCATAACAGAGAAATCCTTCAATATCAGTGAAAAGTGCTTGACCACAAATTGGTGGAGTATTTTAATGAAATACCAATACATACAAAATGAAATACCTTTTTCTTAAGTTTTTTTAGCCTTTATGGCTAGTGCCAAAGCAAGCTGTGGGGAATAAATGGTCTTTTTTTGACACACTGGTGTTGCTCTGTAATCCATCAAGACTTCAGCTTGCTTGTTTTGTAGGTTTTATTAAAAGTAGTGTGGTCTTGTAACCAGAAATTTTATATTAGGGGAAAAAAAAAAAAACAACCCTACTCTCTAATCATGTCTATATTGTTTTTGTTTGTGCACTCTTTTTGGTTCAGCTCATTCCCTAATATTCACATTTTAATTTATTCCTTGTAGCTGGCATGTTGGTCATTTCCCAAACTGCCCATTTTCAGTTGTCTCCAAATGCCTATAGATCAAACACATATTTTGCTACTATCCTTAAGTTTCCCCCAGCCTAATAAATACAAGATCATCTTTGTAATCATGTTTTCTTTCAGTAGTAAAACACAAAGAGTCTAAAACAGATTTGGGATTTCGTATTTTTAATGGGGTGAGCTGCTTTGTGGGGGTTTGTCCACAAAAACTGAGAAAAAAAATAGCTATGTAAATTTCCACTCAGTTCCACATCTCTTGATGTGGATTCAATGTTGGCCCATGCAGGAAAATCAGAATTAATTATTCATAGATGCTAAAAATGCCTATGAGGTTGTCATGACCTATGCATATGTTTAGCCAGGCCCCTTTGCTTTTTTAAGGCTTTCTGGTGGGCATTATCCAGCAATGTAAACAGAAAAGCAAATTTAAAAGCTTGTTCACTTCCCCTGGAAACCCAGTTTGCTGAACAGAAGCATTCCTGCTATCCAGGAAGGCAGCACATAATGTTTAAGTAGCAGCTTAATGATGATAAAAATGGACTTTTATCATCAAGCAGGGGATTTTCAGCTAAACCACAGCATTTCCACTCAGTTTTATTGCATTTAGTCCTTTTTAGTGATGCCCTTCCCCTGCCCTGTTTCTATCTTTGTGACGGGAAGGTGCTGCAGGGAGCTTTGTTCCCTCTCTCCCCCAAGCCTGGCCCTAAGCATCAATCTCCTGTGGGTGAGGTGTCTGCATTTAGCTCTGGTAAAATTAAAAATAGGCCCCTTGGCTGAAGATTTCAGAAGTTTTGCTAAGTTCAGGGATCTCTGAAAGTTTCCAGCCAGATTGACGGGTGAGAAAATGCGCTGTGGTTTGGCTCTCTTGAGCTAAAATGCTGAATTTTCCTTGAGTTTGCTGCAGTGGTGGAAAGCTTTATCACATAAATAATGCTTCTATTCAGCTCAATTAGTTGCTGTATCATTAGCTGTGTGCTTAAAGAGTTCTAATTTATATATATTTTAAAAATAAAGTATTTGAAAACAGCCATTAAGCTTTAGCATGAGCAGTGGGCTGGGTTTATGTCAGAAGCTACAATTTATATCTTACAAACTCTGACTTACTAACCTTAAATGGTCTTTCTCTTTCCTGGGAAGTGGACACTATAACTTCAATGCAGAGAATGGCAGAATCTGTTTTAACTTAAAACAGATTTAAATTTGTGCTGCAAATTTAATCCAAAAATGATATTAAAAAAATTCTGCTTTAGTTACAAGCAAAGCAACCACCATTAGAAGGCAAAGTGTTGCACTGAACACTGTATATGGAATAATTTGTCTTTTCCCCCACTTGATCTTGCAAAACCTTGCAAAACCCAGCTTTGAATAAGAGGCAATTACATGAAAATTAGACAATTTTCAATTTGAAGAGAAGGAGGCCTTTATCATCATATTATTATATGTAATATTACATATGTAATAGTACATTACATATGTAATAATTATATTACTATATTATTACATCTTCATGTTATAATTACTATATTATTATAATTACAAATTGTTAAAAGTTTTGAAAAATTTTTAACCTTCTTTGGAAAGTCTGGAGCTTTGCATGGAGCTTAGTTTAGACTTTTCTATTATAGTTACTCAAGCAAAGTAAAGGTGAACTAAAAATCAAGCCTGGCATTGTAAATTTTGACATCAAAAGAAAAAGTTTTATTTATTGCATACACTAGAACAACATAGATTAGAGTTTCTGAAAAATCTACTTATTTTTGTTCAGATGTCAAAAAGCAAAGTGAGGGAGTGACACCAAACCCCACAAATTTGTGTTTTTCTTCAGGACAGTCCCCTACACAAAGACAAACCAGAAAGGTAAAAAAAAGCAATTTACTGAATTGTCCAAGTTGCCCTTCTCTGAGGAATTAAAATATTCTCCAACTTTCCCCATCTATTTATACGATGCTGTTTTAATTGCATGTCAGTGCCTTGGAAAAGGGTGGGTGACGAATTGCACCCACAGGAATGCTTGGCACATAATTTTTTTTGGACTTTCCATTTGATGCAGCTCACTTGAGGCAATAAAGATGACATCTCTAGAAAAGGAGCATATTACAGTCAACTTGATGTCACAATTATTAATCCCCAATAAATCCTAGGACTTTCTGTCACAACCTAAAATAAAAAATAAATAAAATTAAAAAAAAAAAAACCAAAACATCAAGCATTCAGTCTCCCCACTCTTTTCCCACACATGCCAAATACTTAAAGTGTACAGTGAACATTCAGGTGCTAAATAATCTGGTCAAAGATATTAAAGGTGAAATTACGATTGTTGGATCTTTTATGAGAATTAAACACAAAAGAGAATATTTATTTGAGATTTTTTTTTAAGCAAGAGAGAGTGAAGTATTATGACTGAATAGGTAGGAATGATCATCTTGAAAACAGAACAGTTGAATAATTGCAGTAAAGGATAAGGAACCCAAATTTGTTTTTTGGTTTGTCCTCATGATTCATAATACTTTCAAGTACACAAGGTTTATCTACTGTTATCCTTTCATAGATATGGTTTTTTGTTGGTTTTGTTTGTTTGTGGGTTTTTTTTGGAGGTTTTTTTTGTTGTTTGTTTTTTTCTTTTTAATGAATATCTGTAACTTTAGGCCTTTTTAAAAACTTATTTTCTGCTAGGAATAAAAATGGATCTTTTTCACGGAAAAAAAGGTAGGAAAAAAACCCATTCTGGTAATCTGGCCCTTCTGATTTCATCTGTTCAGTAATTTAAAAAATCTGACAGTGATTGTGGATGAGTTTAGGAAAAAAAGTGCATTTTCTTTAAACTGCTCTATACATCTCAAAATTTTAAACAGTGCTCATGAAGATGAAACCACCAGCACTGCTGATTGAAGACTCTGCTATTTTATATAAACATCCAAATGGTTATTTGCTAATCTGTATGTGACTCCTTTTGATGGCTGATCTTCATTTATGCACCTCTCCTTAGAGGGAAGACCAGGACAGGGAAATTCCACTTCTGCAGTGAGTGAAGCCCAGATCAGTCAATGATCTGGTGTTTTTTTAGGCAGAAACCTTGGATTGTGCTTTTCTTGGGCTGTGTTCAAACTCTGGACCTTCTGATAAGATTTTTAAACCTGTTCATCTCCCAAGTGCCAGTGCACAGCTACCCCAGCATTTACTGCTTTCCCTGGCAAGGCAAAACAAGTGGGATTTATAATCATTTACCCACAAGTGACCCACAGCAGCCAGCTCTGAAGTACAAATAAACAAATAAATAAATAAATCATACTCTCTACTTCTTGCTGAGGGTGGGTTAAAGGACTCTTTCTTTTCTCCTCATGAAGAGTGATCTCAGGAGAGGTAATTGACCTTTCTGATTCCATTATTAGATATCTGATTCCATTATTAGATATCTGGTCAACTCTCAGTCTGATAAGCGAGCTCTAGACAGATTTTATTATTATTATTATTATACAGAAATGTGCTGAAAGAAAGAAAAGAAAATCTTTTGGTTGGAATCCAAGGGTGCTATACTGATCCATTACTTCACTCTTGCTTGCCCAAAAAATCCTACAAAAATGCAAAGCCTGTATGGGAGTTTCAAACTATTGCAGTTGTATTCACCTGCTGAGGGAGCCCTGGGTTTGCACATTGATTGGGTTGTAGTGGGCTTTTTTCCCATAATCATACAACTTTGTGCTTTGGGTACAGAAGAGTAGCCAGGTTGGGATTGACAAATACTAAGAAATACTTCCCATTTCTTGTCTGTAACAGGAATCCTCTTTGGCAGAGCTCTGCTGTTTCTTCAGGGCTCTGTTGTCTGTTTAATGTTGTTGACTTGCAGCCACATTATTGACAATAAACAAATTACATTCCAAAGCCAGGATTTACTAGAAGATACTGTATAGGTCTTAAAAGCAGCACTGTCAGGAAGGATGATCTGGAAAAGAAAATTGTCTTTCTCCAGCTTCAGTGGTGGGAGTTTCTGAGGACTGAGCTGCTTAGTGCAAGAAGACAAAGCAGGATGCAGAAATTGAGCTGTCATTTCCCATTGCTGCAATGGGAGAGATGACCTGAGTCCCTGTACAAAAATAATTTTATTTCACTCTAACCCTTGACAAGGCTGATGACTGAAAGCCAAGCTTGGTTTTTAGGTGAGGAGTCAATACAGTGCAGGGGCATGTGCTCTGGAATTAAATGCACGAGAAATGAGGCTGAAGGGGAGGCAAGGAAGGAGGAAAGCAGAAACCCTGTCACCCACGTTTGTCTCCCACTTTTATTCCTGGTTTCTTCTCTCTCTGAACTTTGTTACTTAGGTATTACTGTAAATACAAAACCAAGAACAACAGCAAGGAAAAAAAAAAAAACAAAACTTCATCCAAGACCCAAATCAACTCCAAACCCTCTCAGAACAAACAAAAAATGACTCCTTCCCTCCCCACAATGTGGCAAAGACTTTGGTGCTGCAGCTCTGCCAGGTTCTCAGGTGAAGGAAAACAAATCCAGTGATTCATAACAGTGTGGATGGGCCTTTGATTATTGCTTTTGGGAATGAAAAATATGGCCTGACTTTTCTCCAGCTGCTGCTAAATATTAAGCTGTGAACCCCCCAGTGTTCATTCAGCACAGGTTTTCAGTGAGGCACAGAATGTCACAGCTCAGTGATGATCAATCCTCAATGCCACAAGTGCTTGGACCAACACCTTTCACAGCAAATGAGGAGGGTCTCAATCTGACCCTCCTTACATTGATTTTATTTTATTTTTTTTAATTTTTTTTAATTGCCTCCTCTGGGGGCACTTCTCATTAATGTGGTGAGCTCAGAATCAGATCAGACATTTCAGTTTAGAGGATAAAGATAGCATTTTGGCAACTCTTTTTTTGCCCTTTTTTTTTGTTGTTGTTGTTGTATCTGTTTTTTAATAAAACCAGGAAATTAACACTTCTATATTCCTTAATCCTCTTTAGGTTTAATTCAGGCTTCACAGGTAAATCTACTTTATTGGAGGTGATTATGATACAAATCCTGCAGGTCAGTCTCTGTCCTTTCTTGTTTATGCCTTGTAGAACATTTAGGGCAAAGATTCACACAGCAGCTCTCTTTGAAGAAAATTTTACTGATTAAATTCCTGTACTTGCTCAGATTTTCTTCATGGCTCTGAGAGTTAATTATATGCCAGAATAACCTTCTGATGATACCAAATATTGATCCCAGATACCCTGGCAGGAAAGCTACTTTTTAGAGGCTCCTGTTTTAAAGAGTCCATGTCCTGAGTCTGACTTGTGCATGGGTATTGATCCCTATAAATCTATGGGAAAAGTGATCCAATAGTGAATTCTGTGGGCACAGAGCCTGGGAAGAGTCTGATTTAGGATAACATTTGATCATTTGAATTTGGAAGCAAAAAGTGGGAAAAACCACAGTAGCTCCTTGTGAGGGAGGAAGCTCCGGGAGTCAAAACTTATCTGTTCACATTTTCTGTGGAAAAACACTTTGGAGATAAACAGGGCCAATTTTTTTATAGCTGCCTGTATGGAATTTTATCTTGATCTTTCCAGCCCTCTCCATGCCCTGTATTGGGAGTTCCACACAATCCTCAATTTTCTTTCACCATGCCAATGCTGCCAGGGAATAGCAGATGTATTACTCTTGCTCTGTGCAGATCTTAAAACAATTTTCCCCTCCCCATATGAATCCCCACTTGTATTGTTTCATTCCACAAAGGCTTTTACTTAACAGCAGAAAACTAAGTGTAATCTCTCCTCTCTCTAGCGTATATATATTTATATTGAGGTATTTTTCCTGTTAATTTTTATAACAAATCCGTTCTTTGCATATCAGCTTGTAAATTGATAAGAGCAATGTCTTTGAGAACAAAATCATGGAGATATTTATTTCTGCTAAATATTCTACCTAATCCTGCAGACAGGGTGGGGGTTTTTTTTCTGTCATTAGAAAGTGTCTGTCTGATCTTCAGAATGAGCCAAACAATTATCAACTAAACACTTTCCTAATTTAATCATAGTCCTTGTGAGGGGAGTGAGGTTTTTGTTGGGGGTTATTTTGTGGTTTTTGGTTATTTTTTTTTTTTTCAATTTTATTCTACTCTACAATTTCTTTAACTTCTATGAGCAATAAATTGAGTTATGAGCACTGTAGCCTTCAGCTAGAATGTGAATGATGCTATCAGATTGGACTGAACTGCTGATTTCATTGTCTAGATAAATGTTTGGCTGGCATTGGGACCTAATAGGAAGGATAGTACACAAAATGCTGTCTGCTTAGTCCCTGTAAATGCATTTGCTTCTCCTAAGACAAAAAGGTCACAAAATTGCTGCAACTTTATTGTTTTAATAGAAGGTAACCACTACTTTTGTAATTGAGGCCATAAAAATCAGATATGTTTAAAACCTAGGGGATTTTGGGATTGGTGACTGGAATGTCTGTGATTAACAACAAGTGATAATTTATTGATGGTGGAGTGGTTTGATGAATTTGACAGGAATATAAAAATATAGCCCCTGAATTACTTTTTGTGGTGTTTTTATTTTTTGTTGGTGGTGGGCTTTTTAGTGGCTTTTGTTTGTTTGTTTGGTGGTTTTTTGAAAGTGATTGATTGTTATATATTTATAGAAATAATCTCTGAGGAGTCTGGGGGGAAAAAGCTGCTTTGATGGTCTGCTCATGCACACCCATAGTTTATGTTAAACTCTACAGTAACTTCAAGGGAAGACTGCACAACTTAGCATTGATTAAGCATTATTGGAAGTTTTCCATGGACTGTGAAGGAGCCAGGATTTCACACACAAAGGTGAACAAAAGTTACAAAACACTCAAACTTTGTCCTAAGGCAATGAGATCTCTCTTCAGTGACAAAAATCTTCATTAACACAGAATGAAGGCAGCAACTTCCTTCTTCCAGTCCTTCCAGAACATCAACTTGAGGAAATTCAATGACCTGACAAGTCTGCAGCCTTAGTCTCCAGCTGAATCCAGTTTTTGATTAAATGGATTGTGTGAGCTACATCTGCATTGCGTGAATGAGAAATTAGGTGGGTCCAAGGGTTAATTGTGTAAAGGTTGTTTTTTGAGGTGACCAGACTTTCAGGTGATGGAGAGTGTTTGGAGTGTGATCAAAAGTTTTGTGAGTACCCTGAGAGCACATTTTACTGCAGCATTCTGTTGGGAGGTAATTATCAGGTGTGTTTGCATTTAAAAAGCTGTGCTTATTGGGAATTTGGGATTCTGACAAAATGGATGTGGAAAAGGCTGTGCCTTCCAAGCAACAAACTTACAATGACTCAAGGCCTTGTGCCATTATTTTGGTTGAGGAAAAGCTACACAGAACTTTTTTATAGCCAATGTCTCTGACAGTGATTATATATCCTCAGTTTGTGTGTGTAACCTGTGGGTAACTGGATGAGTGAGAGGCACAGCTGTGTTTCTAGAAAGACTTAAAAACCTGGCTAGGAGAGCAGTTAAGGATTAAGAGTGCAAGATTTGTGTGAGACTGTGGTTTCTGTGTCTTTGAAATTTAGTATTAGGTACCTTGTAATTGTATCACAACTACTAACCTGCACAGGGAAGGCCAGTTAACTTCTGAATTTTTTATTTCTTCCTGTTTGCTTTCCTGGAACTTTTAGCTGAGTCTGCCATCAGACTGAATATGTGAGCCAGACTCTTGCATCAGATCACATGTTGGTGTTATAATTTTCTTTTATATTTATATCTAGATATCTAGATATATAGATATATATAGATATATATGAGAGGCAGCTTGGAAATTGGACAGTTTCTCTTAATAGATCTGTTCCTCCCAAAATAATTTGGATTAAATCTAGAAAACTGATACTTGCTGAAAACTTAAGAAAAGGTTATAGTAAGGAAATCCTTTTATGTGTACAATTTCCAGGTTTCCTCCTGTCTTAAGGGGAAATGTAAAGGAAAAAAAATCAACATTCCACAGCCAGTATATTCTTATTCGTGTTGAGAAATGGAGAAAGATACTTTCTCAGCTTTAAAGTGAGCAGGATAATTTGTCTGTTTCTTTCTATAATGCTTCCTATTCATTCATTTCCTGCCTCTGTCTAACCAAAAAGGCTGTCTGTGATTGTGTGACCCTTAGGTGTAAGAAAACCAGATTATCAAAAGACTCCAAATAGCAAAAATAAACGATCCCTAAGCCCCAGAATTAAGGCTTTCCTCTTCAAGTAGAATTCTAACACTGGATATTGCTCACAGCACCTTACCTGGAGCACTGCAAGCCCCACACCTGCAGGCTGTGCCTGGAGCCCCATTGGAAGGGTGGCAATGCCAGCTGCTCCTGCAGGAAAGGAAATCACCCTCCAGTCTCTGACAGCTCAGTGGTGTTGGCCAACAGCCCCCAAAACACTGCTACAAGCAAATTTTTATGTACCAAAGGTATGCTGTTAGCAGACTCTTGTTTAGAAGATATTCTCTCTTTTGGTTAACCCAAAATTTATCTCTGTAATTTTAAGCATCATTTACAAACTCTGGTTTCCATATAAAACTCTTACTTCCCTTTAAAGCTGACAAATCACATCAGCTTTCTGAAATGGTTTTTGAAGCCATCCCAAACTCTACTGTGCATTATCAAATCCATTTTAATTAAAGCTCAGTTTCAGTTGATAGCCTCAAGCCTTAAGCTCCATAACTCAATTCTTCTCTCAACCATGTTGAACAGACTCGTGCTGAATTTTGAGCTTAATATAAATCTGTACAGAGATTTTTCTGAAGCTGATCAGAGGGTGTTTCTTTGCAGTACTACTTACCTGGTACAATTTAAAAGTGGAAGGAATCTCATGCTGTTAAATGGCTGAAACAACTTTGCTAAAATAAGTAACTTACTCTGATATCCATAATGATTTGTGGCCCCATCAATATTGCACTTTTTCATGGAGGAAAACCACATAATCCTCTGTCAGGGAAGAGTTGAGGCTGAGTTACTCTTTGTTGTCAGTAAGTTGTGGAATAACCTTTTCCAGAAACACACAGGAAAAGGCATTTGGGACAAGCCAGCCTAGACTTACCAAGGAGATGTCTTGCCTGACTAACATTTCCTCTCTAATGAGATGATTCGTGTGCTGACAAGGGGGGAACAATGTGTGTTGTTTCTCTTGCTTTTGGCAGGGTCTTTGGCAGGGTTTCCCACATTTGGTGAGACATGGACTTGACAAGATGATGAGCAAGTGGATGGAAGCTGTCTGGACACTTCAGAGGTTGTGATCAGTGGCACAGAGTCGTGGCTGATCACTGGTGTCAGCTCCCAGAGGGGGATACTGATGCCAATTCCATGTGAAGTCTCCATCATCAGCTGGAATGGTGGGCTAGAGACACACTCACAGAAAATTCACTGTATGAATCCATGGTGGGGGATAAATTTGGTGTGCTGGAGAGGGCAGGCTGATATTCAGAGGAGAAGAGGGATGGACTGCAGGCCATCAGCACATCAGGGAAGTGCCAGATCCAGTCCCTGGGCTGGGGTCACCCTGCAGGAGCATCATCTGGGCAGAGAAACACCTTTGGAGAGCAGGACACAGGGGCTCTGGGTGTAGCAGGCTTATTTGATTCTTCAGAATTCCCACTCCACTGTTAACCTTTTCAAACTCAAGCATAGTAATAATAAAAAAAAATAAAAATAATAATAATATATCGTCAAACTCCAGCCTCTCTCTAAAAAAGCACATGATCAGGATGGCAGCTGGTGGAATAACCGTGCATCAGCTCTTTAGTTTGTGGAATGGAACAAGTTATATGTTGGAAATAAATGTACCTGCACAGCCTGTTTCTGCTGAGATTGCTCACACACCAGTTACTGTGCTGATTCATTCTGTGGGATTATTTTCAGAATGCGAGAACTGAAGAAAAAAAAAATGGATTTTCTTCTGCAAGTAGAAGAAATTATGACTGATGTGAGCTCTTTTTAAAGTTATTTTTGTACAATACAATTAGGGACTGATTCTGCTCAGCAACTAAAGAGTCTCTCATGAATGCACTTCTGTCTTTTAGCAGTTTAAGAATGGTAAAATTCAATATGTGTTGGTTAATTTTTTTTATATTCTCTTAGTAGTTGTGAGCTGTTATTTCATTAAGTAAAAAAATACCTTAAACTTGAATTTTTGTAAGGTATTTTGTCACAATCATGTGCATTCTATCAATATTTTTAATATTTGCGTTAAACTAATCTTTTTCAATTAAGAGTTATTTTATTTAGAATGTATGGAAATAGTTTTAAGGAAAGCAGGTGAAATTTTGACAGATCCCATTCACACTTAGAAACGTTTTGCCAATCCAACTGATTACCAGGGTTTAAAAGAGGATCTTGGCCAGATTAATCCCTTGTAGTGCTTTCCTAATGTCAGTGGAGCTGCAGGAGGAAGGGGTAAATCTACAAATTTTATATTGCTGTTAATCAAAGGCCTAGCTGAGTCAGGCTTTCAGCATTAGTGAATAAAAATTCCCTGTAAACCCACAGGAGGTCAACCCACAAATCTGCAGCCCTGTTGTCCAGTCTGTAATGACAACCTGTAGTTTCTCCCCTTGGCTCTGGCCAAAAAAAAATAAAAGCATCCTGGCTTTGTCCTTTCACTGATTTGTGCCAGGATGTGCTCAATTTCAAGCAGAATTCTCAGTTCTGACAACTGGGTGGAGACATGGCACATGGCACTGTGAATCTTTCAGGGATGTTTGTAAAAGTTTATTTAGTTTTCCCTGTAAGTTGAAAACAGATTTGCTGTTTGTACTTTGAATTGTACAGGGAGCCTGGGCACTGGAACTAATCCTTTCTGACAAGCCTCTCTTTTCTGTCCTGTATGGAAAGAGTTTCACAAAAAAAAACTAGATACAGCCTGAGATCTCCATTTGATTATGTCTGATAGATTACCCTTGGCAATATTCATCAATAAAGGCTGCCTTGCCAGAAAAGCATCACCTGCTCTCAAACAGGCAGCACAAGCAAGTTGGTGTCTTTAAGCAGTGATTTTGTGCTTTGTGGAAAGGACAGTTCCTCTCTGGAGATCTGATCAATGAGACTTGAATTGTTTGGCAGAAGTGTTTTTGCTTTTTCTTTCTTCCACAATATTATTTGTTTAAAATTATTCATCCCAGTAAAAGTGAAGGTACTAAATGGAAGGGCATTGTAGGTGTGTGAACAGGAAGGAAACCACCCAGGCTGCTGCATCATCCCCAGCTGCACTCAGTGACCAAGATAATTTTCTTTTTTTTTTTTTTTTTTTTTTTTTTAATAATATCTCTCCTGTTAAAATAATAATATAATAATAGTTGTTAAAATTCAGTTAGCCTGAGTAACACCTGTGTTTCCCACGAGTCTATCCAACACTTGCTGAAGTCTGAGATACACCTCTGAGTACAGCCCCAGCAGATAACAGCTCTATTTTGTACTTACCATTTTTAAACTATACATTCCTATATTTCCTCCCTGTCCCTTCTTTTCGAGTACTTATGAACATGATTTTTAACTTGCTTCTGACAGCAAGTAAGGACAATTTGCAAACTATTTCACTTAATTTTTATTGCACCAGGACACCTTGGTTTAAAGTGTTGCTGAAAGCAGAATTCTAAACAGAAAGACTAAAGGGGCCTTTTCATCTCAAAAAAGCTTCTGCAAATATAAATTAGTTTCATAGACACAAATGTATTTTCTAGTCTGTTACACCTGATGGCTGTTCTTCAGCTATGAAAATATTAATACTTCAAAAAGTGGACAGCAGCAGGTGTCTTAGTTATTTTGGATTAAATACCTCTTCCACTATCAGACTAATGTTCCACATTTTCATATTTATTTTTCTGTTGCTCTTGTCAGATGCTTTTAAAAAATTAACCAGGTCACTCCAAGCCATGAGATTTATTAGAGTTGTGCATTGTTAATCACCACTTCTGCCACACTAATTCTACTCAGAACTCCTGTAATGAACTAAAAATTAGGGTTAATCATGTCCAAAGTTATATTTCAAATCCTGGTTTAGTGCCTGCTGCCTGTAAGAGGAAAAATGAAATCCAGAACTTTTGGTAGGAGGGTTTTTTTCACATTTTAAGTTAAAGACACCGCTCTGGTAGGATGAAAATTAATGTAAGAATTAAATAAATAAAACCCAGTTTGCTATGTATTCTTATCAGGTTATCACAGTCTTCCTAAACAATTGCCATTTTGATATTTGTGGAGAGAAATTACCTGATTCATACAAGTGTGACCACGTTTTTTTTGTATTATTGAAAATCATCTGTGCCTGAATTTTCTCTAGCTCAATGATAGCAGTTAATCATTTGTGTACATCTACTTCCTTTCAAAGCGTTTTTTTCCCAAGCTTCTTTCAACATTCTTCATCCCTACAGAGCCTTATCTAATCCTCAGTAAAACCTGTGGAATTTGAGTGGTAGCATGTGCTGCATCAGGGAGGTCACTCTTGAGCACTGATCAGCCAAGCCCAACTAGAACTGCCTCCATTTCCTTTAAATTAATTGTTTTAAGGCCAAAAGTTTGAATAATTTTCACGGAGTAATCTGAATTATAGAAGAAGCAAATAAGTCCATAGGTTTGCCAAGTATGATTTATTTTCATATTTGTGGTGCTTAATGGTTTTTGTAAATTTCAATTTGTGTTAGATAATTTATATCAGCTTCAATTTACATCAAATTTGCAAGTACATGGGTGTCTCTTTATGGTTAAGGGAATTAATAATTTGAAATTACCAGCCACCCATATTAATCAAATGCCTTATTACAAGCAGAATGACTCTTATTATCATACATATGAGATAAAAGAAATGCTAATTGCCTTGGTTTGGAGCAATTATTCAGTAGTTATCTAGACAATGACAGTGTAGGCACTATTATAGCTTCTTTATCTTTCAAGTAATGATGTTCACAGAAGCTGCCCTGCTTGCTTAAGGTGGGGTAACTCCAGTTAGTTGTGTGGTATAAATATTTTACTAATTTTAGAAACATCTGTCTCTAACCGGGTGCATTTGCATGCACACAAATTATGCAAGTAATATAGGGAACTATGAGTTGCTATAACCTACAACCCCAAATTTTTCTCTGATATCTTGAGCCATTATTACAGAATGTTTATAGTTAGATCGTAAATGAAAACATAATTAATGTGGGGGTTTTTTTCTGTCTTCACCTTTATTTTCTTGTTTCTAAGACAGGAGCATTTTTCTCCAATATTTCTCCTTTTCCATTAGCGGTGGTACACAACTGAAAAACAACAAATTATAGTTCAAATTAGCCTATTGTATGTTTACTCCTCTACTTTAATGTCTCTTCCCCACACACTGTGATTACTACTTGCTTGATTTAGTTGCTTTCAAGCAGCAAAGCCTGTTCTTGCAGAGTTCTAAAACCAGAATTATCCAATTTTTCTATGAAGGATTCTGGTGATGCATTAAGGTGACCATTTTCTATGTTAAAATCAGCTAATAATGGAACCATTTGCTGTGGTTTGCTGCAGCAGGTGGATAAGTCATAGTGGAAGTTCTTTCAGTGTTTGTAGTCACAAAATGTGTGTATGGCTGAATTATGTGTGCAGAGCCCTGACACAACATGCTTTTGAGAAATCCAAAATGCAATAAAGTTGTTCTCTTCTTAGTTAACCCTTTTTTTCACAAAAAAATTGGAAAGTTGTCTTTTGTTTTCTCTCTCTTTTTTTTTTTCTTAAAGATAAGAGGGGAAAAAAGGAAAGGCAACAAATGGATTACTCAAATTATGCAATTTATTTCTTCCCACAAAAATTGAACACTCTTTTTTAAAAAATACAACTGACAATTTTGATTAGTCTAGACAATAAATGTGATTGTAAGTGGCTGTCTGAAGAACAACCGTGTTTTATTCAAACAATTCATGTCTTCAAAATGCATTTTAATACATTTTTTGATATTTTAATCTAATTTTTCCTAACATGCTTCCTTTAAAAAAAGTTTTGACATAGACTAATGTATCTGTGTATTGAATAGTTAACGCAAACACCCAGCAGTTTGAAAATTTCTGATTTTTGAATGTGGACTTTTATCTTTACTACTGCCTAACCCATGGAAGAATGAACCAATTGGGAAATCCTGAAACAGTAGCATCACTCTTTTTTCTAACATTAACCATAACTCTCAGGTTAAGATGGCAAAAGAAAATGTTTGTTCTACTCACTTGTTTTAGAAATACTTTAGTTAAATAATTTTTTCAGCCCAAAATTCAAAGTTTCTAAAGGGTTGAATTACAGGTTTTGATAAGGTAATCATGTAAGAAATCCAGATTTTGGGAAAATTTCTCCCTCCTCTTCCACCTCTTTTCAACATTTGATGTAAAGCTCTTGTATTTTGGAGCTCAGTCTGTGGTTCACTCTGTCCCTCATTTTGTGTCTAGCACTCCATTAAAGCTCCTGTCTCTTTCCAGCCAAATTTTTTCTTGCTAAGATCACTTGCTACAAGTGATCTTGTAAAGTTTTCATGTCTTTTAAAACATGCCTTTTATTTTCAACCTGGAAGGGATGAATTATTTCTCCTGTGTGCCCATGAAATTGCTGTTGCTATTGCTGAGAGACCTGTGAGCACTCTCTCCTGCCAGCAAAACTGGGTAAAATTTGGAGCCCAACATGGCCCTGAACCCTTTGGGGCATCCCAGTTTAGGACTAATTGAGAAAATCCAGTGAAACCCGAGGCTAAGACATTTTTGCTTTCCTGCAGTGAATGTAACTTGGTAAAGGCTTAAGATTTACACAAACTTGATCACAAACCGAGCTGGGGCAGTTTTCAATGTATGCACTCTTAGCCTGTAGAAAAAAATCCTAATTTAGGAGCAGGTTAGGAGAGGTGGAGTATGCTCATGAACAATTGAAGTTGAAATTATGTATATCCACTTGATGAATTTTGTAAGAGTGTGGAAACTGATGGATTCAAATCACAGAATAGTCCCAAAACCCCTCAGCTATCTCTGATGCCCTTCAATTTCCTGCATTTGAAGGGGATAGATTGCAAATGATTTCCATACTTTGAATTTCCTTGCACCTGTATAAATCAAATATCCAGAGCTGCTTTTTGTTTCCTCACAGGTCAGAGAGAATATCTTCCCCAGATTCCGTGAACGATTTTTTTAAACTCAAAAACAAGCCTTCAAATATTTGATTTTCTGTTTCTAGCCTACTAAAACAGCTGTTGATTGGATTTAGAAAGGAACTTTTATTAGTGGAACCAATATCAATAAAAGCCTTGATGGGAAGAGGGAGGGAGAAAGCTTAAATTGGTTGGTGTACAAGAGCTGTGCCCTACCAGCAGTGATGCATTAGCCAGTAATGCCTGGTGATAGACCCAGAGTGCCAAACTGTCACCCCTGCTTGAGGGGGGCCTGCACTGGCCATGCCTCACCTGACAAAAGGGATTTGGTGTTTAATTTAAAGCTCTGCTTTAAATTAAAGCAACAGAAAAGGATGCTTAATGCTGTGTTAGTGAGAGAGCACCGAGCATCCAGCTCAATAAAATAGATTTTTTTTCCCCCACTTTACAAATAAGATGAGAAAGTAGATAATGTGTCATTTGCAGCTTTTGAGATGTGAATAGAAAATCTGACCCAGCAAATGTTGGCTCTACGTTTTCCTTGTTAAATGAAATGGAAGAGACTGAGAACTTTTGATTATTTTAAAAATTCTTCCAAAAGTGTTGATGGCGAAAATGATTCCAAGTAACTCTGAAGTTTTAAAGCTCTTTTCCTCTGACAAGCAGAGGTATTTGCAGCCAGTCATTCTTCTGATGCAAGAGGAAGGAATGATTTCATAGTGCAGAATAATGAGGAAAGAATGAAGGATTTCAGAGTTGAAACCTTCTGTTTGTTGGGAGAAGGAAGCTGATGAAAACTGAGCTGTCCCTTAACTGAGTGTGATGTTTGCAGTTATAGTTTGGCTACTGTTGTACCACTGCAGGTTGCACCTCCAACACTACCAAAGTTAGTAAAGATTATTTTCTACTGACACCAGTGTGAATTGGTGCAGTTCATCAGGCAAAGTGCTCTAAATCAAGAGCAAACACACAGAAATTTATTTTGGTGTCACATTCACACATATATAATATATATGGAAAGGCAGTCTTATAAAATGTCTATCCCATCATGCAAGAACATGTGAAAATTCCAACCCTACCAAAGATTCAGCACTATTATTTAAAGCTGCTTTTGGACAATTGGATCATGGAAAATAACTGCTCTTCAAATGCTGCATAAATTACATGCAGCCCTTAATTTTATGGTATTTTTATAAGTTTAGAAGAGGGTAAGCATTTAAGATATAGTAATATATATGGTTATAATCTTATAGGATGATTTCTTTATAAGCAAAAGGGGTATCCCACTTTGGAAAGTATTCACATTTATGTGCTCCATGGTGACTAACTTGGATTCAAAGACCTTTTCTGTGGAGAGTTTGTCCCTCCTCAGCCAGGGTTCATAATCACAGAAAATTAACATCAGATTCTGTGAAGTCCTCTTGGAGATGAAAAGTAAAAGACTTATCACCTTCAGGGAAACACAAAATATTCACGTTTTCACACCTTTTATAAACTCCTTAGTGTCAGGAGCCACAGAAATATATTTGTCTGTCTGTTCAGAAAGCCTTTCTTTCTCCAGGCAGTGTCTTGTGGATTTGTGCAGGTTTTGTGATGTGATAACAGAAGTTGCAGCAGCGTAGAATAAAAAGCATGACTGAGTATAGGGGCAGATATTTTATACAGGCCTTGTTTTCTTATTTTTTTATTCTTTTGTCTACCAGCCTTATATTTAAACAGGGCCTATTTTTGGGAGCATGAGTGGGATTTAGATTTCTAATCCTATATATGAGTCTGTCCTGATTCTATTTACGTTTTTATTGCCCTTTGTAATTTTTTCCATCTTTTGTGCAGACACACACATGCATGCATATATATATTTTTTTTTTTTTTTGTTTCTCCTTGTTTGCTTGACATAAATTGTAGTGTTTTAGGAAGCTTGGAAAAGATCTTTTGCTAAAATGTTTCAACTTTAACATTCCAAATACAAAGACAGGTAAGGATTTGCAGAAGTCAGAAGTAGGTAGAGATGGGAACCTGACCATTTTCTGCAGGACATAATCCTGTGGTCAGTGTGGCCTTAGCTCAGGTCCCTCTGGTGACCATGATTTGGAAACCAGTAGTAAAAGGCTTTAATTGATCTTTATAACCATTGTTCTTTCATTTGGCAACTGCAGCCATAGATTAGGAACACAATGCAATTGAGTTTCAACAAAGGAAAAAAGAGGAGGTTAAAATTAAATATTCTGAACATTGGAAAAGGCACAATTGCACTTTTTAGGATAATCACTTGCTTATCAGATTTTTTCTTCCTGAAGTCCCAAGTTCCTGATAGCTGTGGGCTCATTCAGTGAGCTCATGGAATTCCTTACTACATTTTCCCCTCATTTCTTAGAAATTGTGCTTTTATCCACCAAATGTTACACGTTTTCTCTCCTGCACTCCATTATCTGTGTTTACAAGCAGATGCTGCAGTTCAGAATAGCCTGAGGTGTAATTTCCTTGCAAAAAACCCACCTGTGTTGTCCTTTAAAGTTTGGTAAATGGTGCTGTACAAAGCCATTGCCAGTTTTCCTGCCTGAATTAACATTTTGAAATTGTAAAGCAAAGACATAAATATCACACCAATGGGGCACATAATATTCATAAAATTGTTACTGTCATACTGGGATTCCTCACAGGCTCATCCTCTGAGTTCTCTCTTGCTTGTTATTTGGGGTGAAGTTGATGTAGTGCTGGATCACTATGCTGTGCTTTCCAAAACAAGTTGCCAGGCACATCAATGTTCCTATACCTGGTTACACTTTTTTTTCCTCCCTGTATATTGATTGCAAGCTTTTTCAATTTATATCTAGTGGATTTTTGACAAAGCCTCTTCATAGTTTCTTTCATGTGTTCATTTCTTTTTTTTTTATTTTCCTATAATGCTGCAGAAATGGTATCTGGAGAAGATGCCTGGGGTGTATTCATGTATTCTTTTCTTTTTGTTTTTTACTGTTCTTCCACTTTTTGAATCTTTCTGTCTGTTATTTCAGTGAATAGCCAGTAAGAACCCCACCCCAATCTCAAGAACAAAATGTTACATAAATATTTAAAATATTCTTGTATTGAGCAGTAAAAAGGAAATCGCAGTTGAATGGAAAGGAAGGAAAGCAGAGCTTAGGCTGTTTTAATCTTTTGGGGGGAAGTGTCACTTTCAAAATGAAATATTCTCAGCTTTCGGCAGTAGAGATAATTATTTAAAGAAAACAAAAAACCTAGGTATTTTTAAAGAACGCTTTTAGTGAGCAGTACAGGAAAGCTTAGGAATAAAAAAAACCTGGACTGGGAAAATGGGGTGGTTGTGTTCCATGCTGTCAAATAAATATTTTTGGAGAAGTGGGTTCTCCAGGGTTCTGATTTCTTGATAAAAAGTGGGGAGGCATGCTGTTTTGGGAGACCTTTGAGTGTGCTTGCCCACAGTGGAGAACCCCAATTTCATGGTAGAAATGGAACTGTGCCAAGATGTAACCCATCTCTCTGTCTAAGGGAGAACTTGGGACATGCTCAGCTCAACACCTCCTTGTGCCTCACAGCTGGCCCCAAGTGCAGTGATGCCTTGAGAACCTGACATAGAACAGAGGCTGGACAGAATAAAGCAGGGATTTATTAAAAGGCCTCCATGGATCCACCTGGGGCAGCACCAGAGCCCAGCCAGGGCTGCACCCAAGATGAATCAAAATGGTCCCAAAATGCACGAGCGCTCCCGGGGGCTCTCACTGGGATCAGCTCTGCTCCATTTGCACCTTGCAGTTCATTGTCCCATTCCAGCTTTAGCCCATGCACTCCCATCCTGCTTGTTTTTCTCTCTCCAGCCCACGCTGTTTGTGCTCTTGGGCCTGAGATTTGGATCATTTGTCCTTGGTGCCCAGCTGGAGAAGGAATTGTTTTGTCTCCCTGCTCTGTGCAGAGAGCTCAGCATCCCCTGATATGAAGCCCAGAACTGCACACTAAAGCAGCACAGAATCTGAAAAATAGAAAAGCCAAAACCTGAGGCATCATTTCCCCCCTTTAGAGGCTTGACAAGGCCTTTACCTTGTCCAGACTCTATTCTAAATATTTGCTATTAATAGTCTGCCTTTGTGCCTCATGGCCTGGCCAAAACCCCTCCCCAGTCCCTTTCTGCAGCTTTGTGAATCAGTGTCCACAGCGTATCCCCACCCCTGGGACCTTGGAGAGCGTCTGCCTCACTGTTGTGAGGAGAGGAACAGAGATTTGGGCATCACCCTGATGTTGTGCCCTGCCACTGTGACCTCTGTACAAAGGAATCAAGGGGCTGGCTGGCCTCAGGCAGCACTCAGACCCAAAACACCTCCAAAAGCTCTCAGGGAGAAGATGCTTGGCCACAGGGTACCTGGGGGCAGACTGAGTCCCTCTGTTTGCTGCAGACACCGTGAATTCCTCACAGCGTTGTGTCCTCTGCAGGTTCAGCCCCTAAGGCCTCTCGCCTCAGACAGATGGCAAAAAAGGAAAGGATTTTCTGGCTGATTGCTTCTTCATTTCCTCTCCATTATTTCCTCTGCCATTGTGCAGCTGCCCGTAGATCCAAGCATGCAGAGCCAGGCCTGTTCCATTCCTCAGGACACACTTTGCTTTCCTCCTTGAGGGGATCATCAGAGATCATCCAACCCAAGCCATCTTGGACTTTGAAGCAAACACTGAGACATCACCCACCTCATGCTTCCCTCTCTTTGTTCAAGGGGGGAGATGGAGCATAAATCATAAAATGTCTCTCTTTTACCCTTTGCAGTTATTTCTAAGTATCACTGAAGGTGCTCTTGGGTGAGCCCTCTCAGTCCTGTGAGATGTTTTTGTGGAGGAGTTACATCTTACACCATCTGGAAAGAGAAATCAGGTGGCTTTGGATGCAGTGGAGTCTGAGAATGATCCAGGGGATCTGAATGCAGAGTCAGGATTAACAGACTTCTGGTATTGATGGCATCTAGAATGAAGGCTCGTTACTCAGATCCTGGTTTGCAGTTTGATCTGTAGACTTCTCACTGCTTAAATGCTCCTATGCCCCCCAAATTCATAAAGTGTTCACAGTCAGAATAGTCTTTGTGAAATTGTTCCATCTGTGGTTGGGATGATTCCAGGCAAGCAAGCAGTATAGCCACACATTTGAAAGTAGTTCTGATTCATGATTTGTGCATTCTTGAGCTATTTCAGATGTCTCTTTTTAAATCTTTCTCATTGTGTGGAGTGAAACTGTGCACAGCATGCTAATTGTGTGGTGCATGAAATGGTGTGAGGGAAGCCAGGGCTCTGTTCCCAGTGGTGTTGTTGTCACCTTGAACAAGGAACCTCTCCTTGTGTCCCTTCACACAATTTTCCCTTGAAAATTGGACCTGAAAGTTGTCTGGAGCTTTGCTGCTGCTGTAATTAGGAGTGATTTTCAAGGTTCTGGTGCACCAGCTCAGCAAATAATGCTTTACTCTATGTGTGCTTCTTTATTCTCCCTTCTGTGTTCTGAAAGAAATTTATTTGTTGGCCAATTTGTTCAGGGCATGCAGCACCAGCTTTGGTTTTGGCAATGCTGTAACAGATAGGATATGGTGTTTTTCCAGCTACAGAGTTAACTTGGGTTGTAAAAATTATTTTCCATAGCTGGCAGATTTTTACCTATGGTAAGGCACAAATTTTTCCCTCTTACAGGATGAATTGCTATTGTAAATATGTTGTAATTGGATTAAATCACATTAATGCTTTCTAATACACTTTTGGATAGGGCAGTAGAGCAGGTATGCATAAATTGAAACATTTATTCTCACAATACAGAAATGCTTTCTCCCTTCTCGAAATGTTACATATTTAAGGCAAAATATTGCAAACATCCTCTTCTTCCATAAAATGTTTATACCAAGACTGTCAAAATATTAAAAAAAAAAAAATCTGTTCCACCAAAACCAGTCTATCCTTACAAAAATTTGGGGTTGAGGAGACACTTTTTCAGAGAAAAAAATACCCCGAGGTAGGGTTTTCTATGGTGGTTTATTCTTAAGTTGCACACAGCCTACCATGGAATGTGTGAACTTAAATTTTCCTTTTAAGCAATAAGAACATGTGAGCTGGTCCAGTCAAAATGAGATTCCATGAAAGGGTGATTATGTTTTCAGCAGTGAGACTTGCACCAGAACTAGTCTCCAAAAGATCATGGTTTTCTCACGGCTGGCAAAACTTAAAGCCCTCAAGAAGCAGACTTGAAGACAAATAAGCAAACAGAAATGTAAATACCAGGATAGAAGGGCAGAACCACAACTGATCCAGATCTATTTAAACTTTATTGATTTTTTTTTTCCTGAGCTGAGGATGTGGACCACTATCTTTAACATCCATTAGTGGTGTATTTAAACAAAACTAAATAAAAGCTTGTAAACATGATTATACTTCCTACAATTTCAGACCCCTCAGCATTTTCTTATTTTTATGCATTTGATGCACCTCTGTTTTATTAATGTCCTTCCTGTGGTATTTTAATACACTTCAGGGTACTGCTGAAGGGGAAGGCAGCTGCCTTTTGAAAACATTCAAAATAATCTGAACAGATTTAAGGTTTCACAATGCTGCCTAAAACTACAAACAGCATTTCTGCTGCAAAGCTCAAAGTTTCAGATTTCTCAGCTGTATTATCATATTTTTTAACACTTAAATTTTTAAAATTAATATTAAATTTTTAACACTTAAATTTGCTGAGAGTAAAGGTTAAAAAGACCTTTCTCTTTGGATCAGCCTAAGAGTTGAAGGACAATTTTTGTGCTGTTCCCCAAAACATCAGGCACTGCCACAGTCAACAAATTGGACTGAATGGTAGCACTTTAATTTTCCTTTATAGCTGAACCACAGTTTTGAAACTTATCCATGAATTTAGCTCTCAAATCCATACTCAGGCACACAAATAAGGATGACCTGACGTTCAGGACAGGAAGAGATGACTGGAGGCCAGATTTGGTTTACTTATACTGCACAATTTATGAGTTTTGATTAGCATTGTGATGTATTTTAATCAGTCAGTACTTAGAGCATGTGGGGTTAGTCATAAACTGTGAAATTTAACCAGGAGAGTGAAGTACAATTATTCCAAGTCAGTCTCAGAGGGGGATATCAGGAAAAGGGGCCTGGATGCAACCTGTGAAAAAGATGAATTTTCTAATCTCTAGCAAGAGGCTTTGCAGACTGAAAAATCTGCAGAAGAGAAAAGAAACTGCTGGTTACAAGTTTGTTAGCTTAAGGAATGGCAAAAGTGAAAAGGGAGCAGAATGAATGGCGATTATGGATGCATTTAAAAGCAATAAAAGGGAATTATTTGATAGCTGGAGGGGTAATTTAGGTATAGGGCCATCCAAGAATGAAGGAATTATATGCATAAAAAACTGTTGACTGGGAAAGAAACTAGGCACAGTACAAAGAAACCTAAACCTAAGTTTTCTCAAAATATAAGGGATAGGACTGGCAGAAAAAATTGAGGCAGAAAACTAAAAGATGATTTTATTTCATTCACACTATATCCAGTAATTTTTTTGTACTGTGTATAGCAATGACAAGTTTTTTTGCAGCATCTGCAGTCCTTGAATTAGTTTGTGTCAAATATTATGTACTTCCAAAGAGGAGAGCTGTAAACCCAGGCTGCCAGCAGAGCTGCTTGTTTGAGGAAAAAATACCTTTAAATAACAGGGTGGATCTGGGGCTCAGCAGAGGTTCTGAAGCTCCTCACAGATGGGTTTTCGGGTGTTTCCAATTGTTTTCCAATGTTTCCAAATCCCACAAAAGCTGAAGATCATTGTGAGCCAGGAGAACGGAGGCAGTGCTGGAGGATCTTAGGGACAAGGAGCTCAAGGATGAGCTTCAGCTCCACAATGTGCATTCAGCTGTGTCACCCATCAGAAAGTTCTAAAAAACAGCTCAGATATGATTATGAGGGCAAGAATTGTTCACTTCTCTGTAACATTTGGCTTCAAACTTTTTTTTTTCTTTTTTTTTTTTTTCACTTAGTAATAAATGATTTGTAATTCTCCAGGTCATGAGTTAATCAGATGTTGTCAAATGGCTGTTAGTAAAATCTCGCCACGGTTCTGAGATAGGTTTGTGTAAAATAAATAGAAATTATTTAAATATTTCTAAATGATTGTTTTTAAAGATTTGTTTTTAAAGAAACCTGACACCTGGCAGATGCTGTGCACTGTGGAAAAGCACAAAGCTGAGGCACGTGGCTGGCTCAGCAAAGGTCCACGAGTTGTCCTGGTTTCTTCAGACTCATTATGCATTTCAGACTATAATTTAGTGGCAGATTTACCTCCCCCGTTGCAGAAATACTTTTCTTTGTATGAACTTTTATGTAATTAATGTGAAGCTTAATAATTCTATTTCTGAAACTTAAAATCAAGTCCTGTATGTATTTTACTTATGTGTTACTTGCTTTTGTACCAAGAATTTGTTTAGGAAATTCTATACAAAATTTATGTAAAAGCATTGAGTCCATATTTATGCATGATAGGGAAACAACTAAAATTATAAACACAATATTGTCATTTATTGCAGGTTCTTCATGGGCATTTTCCTCTTTTCTCCTTTTTCTCTGGGTGGTAATTCTGTATAAGCACTTTTCTACTCAGAGAAGTTGACAGCCATGGCAAGAATAAATCCCTACTTGAATTCTGATGCTTTTTTTTTTTTTAAATAACTTTATTTTGCAGTAGTTATCTTGAAGCAACGTTGTTTTGCTTGTGAGAATTTGCCCACAGGGTTGAAAAATTCTGATACTGCTGGAGCAATTTTTGAAATGCATCTCCTTTGCAGATAACGTTCATGAAGTACCTGTTTTGTAGCAGCTGCTGTAGGAGACAGCAGTGGCCACGACAGGGGGGTTCAAGGCAGAAGCTTTTGGGAGCAGAACACCAAATAATTTTTGTGCTTGGGTTTCTTTTGTACAGTGAGGAACAAAACATTGGCAGCATTTACCACCAGAACTGTTATAGACTGGAAATTTTACACCAGAACTAAAAAAAAACCACCCCAAATTTCTACTTTCTAAAGGTTTTTTTTTTTTTTTTAATTGTCTAGCAGCCCACCTTGTTGCAATACCTATCTTTCTCTTTAATATAAAATTTACAATATCTTGACCTGCAGCAGATACTATTTCAAACCCTAAATATCCTGATTTTTCAGTGCATGTTAATTCCTCACTTACCATGGCAAAATCACAGTAGGTAAAGCTTAAATGGAAAACAGACTTCAAAATGCCATGGGGGAATATTCTACTTAATTCTGAATAAGTCTTATTTTTCAACTTGTTTGATAATAGTTTGGCTTCTTTTTGCATACTTAAGTAATATTTTTTTTATAAAGTTATTTAATGACTTGTCTTCTGCCAAACTCTTGTAGAAGGTTCTTCATTCATCCATTACTCATTATTCAGAGTCAAATTATAAGCATACTTTTAATGAAATTTCATTCATTTTCTGGAATTATAAAATCAGGATTGCTTATGCTACATGGTGCTTTCCTCGAGAAAAAAAAAAAAAAAGGCATATTTTCTTGATTATTTGTGTTCAGAAAATAATTCTTATAAAGAAAGAGCTCATCAAAACTTCAATCTGGACAACTTCTCATGGCCAGCCTGGTGAAATACAGGTTGTCCACTCAGTCCTTGAGAGAAGCCTGGAGATTGATCAGGGTTTGTAGACTCCCAGGTCTGGAATTTGCTGAGCTGAGCAGGTTTTTTTTCTGCTGCCTTGCACTGTATGAAGCTTTTTATTCAATACAAAGCAAAGCCTGGCTGAAGCACTGCTGGGGTGATGTCCCAGAAAATTATTTCCCAGGGTTCAGGGCACGTGACAGTCAGGCCCGTGCTTTATAATTGTTTCTCACTAATTAGCTGGCTCACACACTGCTGTTTTCAGCTCTCAATTTGTCTCTCCCTTTTGTGCTGTCGAATTTGCCATTTTTCTTCCTGTTCCCCCACAACAGAAAGGAAAGCAGGCTGTTCACAGACTTGGCCTGCTGCAAACCAAAATGTTGTGTGAAGCAGGGGCTGCCTGGGATGGCTCTCAGGATCTTCATCCCTAGAGCACATCATGGACTGAGGGGTGCTGCTGCCACGTTATTAATGCTGCTCTAATTAGGCTGATCGGTTTTAATTAGCACGCTGTCATGTAACAATCTCATAAAATACTTTGTGTAAGAAAATTGATCTGGCTCTAATGCTAATTAGTTTGCTAGGCTCCCTACCTTATAAATGGGAATTGATTGCTTCCCTTCAACCCTTCCTTCTTTCCTATTCAATAATTCTCCCATAAACTCTGTATTCTCTTTTTTTTTTTTCCCCTCATGTGACATTTTTTTTGTTGTCCCTGTGTCTCTCACTTAATTCTGACCATAACCCCATCTCTAGTGTAACCTGAAAAGAACAGGGCTTTATCACTTGACAGAGAGAGTCATCCTCAGTTAATTTTTTTTTTTTTTCTCTCAGGAATTTGCCAGATCAGAGGCCTGAAATCCTCAGGACTGTTTCAGAACCAAAGCTGACAGGGTTAGGCCCAGGTCAACCCACTTGGAAATCAAAGCCAGTACAGAGCTAAGGCTGTACCTTGAATGGAAGATTTATAAAGACAGCAGCATTAACATTACAAAAGAAGTATTTTATTGGGTCTCACATGGGATTTGTTTACTGCTAGTAAACTGCAGAAGAGTGAAACAACCAGGTTAATAAATAGCAGAATGAGCAACAAGATAAATCAACAACTCCTCGGTGCTCTTAAAAGCTCCTTGAAATTGGGATCAATTTGGTTAATTGTGAACATAGCAGTGATGCCTAGAAAAGTCTGAAAATTCTGGCTATGTGAATTTAAAATGTTGTTCTGGTTCAGTTCTGCTTTCAGGTTTTTAATAGAAAGGAAATTAAGAGGCAGAGACAAAAGCAACTGCTGAAATTTTGTTCGCTTTTGTTCTTCCTTCTAAACTGGTCTTCTATGAATATAAATTATTTGGGATATTTATAAAGAAAAAACCCAAAATTAAACCACAAAGAAATAAGAATAACTAAAAACTCAGAAAGATTAAATGAAAATTTCATTTTTTTCATTTGCCTTTATATTTTTGTTGACATATTGGCTAAAATATATTTTTGACATATTGGCTAAAACTGGTATGGGATTAGGTGCATATGTAGATATTATAAGTACCAATGGATCTGGAATTGATGCAAGCAGTCTGCTGTGCCATGCTGTTTTTTCTGAAGGGCTGGTCATGCTTTGGTGTCTCCAGGCACTCTGCTTCTTACCAGGCATCTCCACTCTGGGAGTGGTGTTTGGGACTCAGCGCTGGCATTTGACAATTACACAGCAGGTACACGCACAGGAGCGCAGGGAAAACGTCTTTGCAGTGTCCCAGGCTTGTATTCATCATTCTTTGCTTGTGTTTGATAAAAGTGTGGCTGCCTTGCAGTCAGTGTTTGCAAAGCCAGATCTCTTTAAGCCTGGCTGTACCTGCACTTCTCTGAATCTGTCTCCAGAGCACCTTTTTAGTGCACTAGACATGCACACATCACAATCCATCTCTTTTCCTGGCCAGCTCAATGTTTGTTTCTGCTTTTGCAGTACAGATGATGGGAAGGAAGCAGGAGAAGGGTCTCTGGTTATTGACTGATCAGTCATTGTCCGTTTTTGCTCATAATGACATTTGTCATGTTCAAAGGTGACGTTTTCCTCTTACTTCTTGATGAAATAAAAATCTGAAGGCTGCTATGATTTGATGAATGTATCTGTGTCAAAGAAATACTCAGAGACATTATGTAGGATGTCAAATTATATTTTTATGCAATTTATTAATTTTGGGAATAAATGCTTTCTTAGTCTTGAACTAATTCTCGTTTCATTAGAAGCAATTTTTTTTTTTTTCTTTTTAACTTGTGGCTACCTGCTAAGAAATGTTGCTTGTGCTTTAAGCTCTTTGACAGTAACGTCAGATGTCAGTATGTATGAATAAATGTTTCCTAACTTCCTGAAACATTTTCATCTATTTAAAAATAAGGAATTCTAGTTTATTTTACTGGAAATACTTATAAAATGTGGTCTCACTGCCAGCTGAAAAGAAAGGAGCCATTTGAACTTAGTCAAAATAAATTTTTATAATTCTTTGTAGTAAATTGGGCCCTGACATTATTTCTTTGTTAATGCCTGTCTGATCAGCATCATGCTTCTTTCCTTTTTCCAGCAACATTGTTGAAACAGCAATTAGGATTATATCTTGCTAATGTGGTATGTCCAAACCTGTTTTTTACTTTGGTTACATCAATATCTTGATTTCCCTTCCGTCAGGACACATCTTAAGTTTCCTGCAAGATCTGAGGAGTGCTGATCAATTCCCAGCACACTCTTCCAATCCCTTTCAGGGAGATGCTGAAAATACTCTGGTTTCCATCAATCTGCAAATGAAGCAATGACTCTGAGGAAGAGAAATGGTTGTAAAAGGCCAGGATGAGAATCTCCTTATTCAGTTCAGTTTATAAATAAAGTCTCTCACACCTGGTTTGTCCTGCAGGAAAAGCTTAAATTCTCTAACCACAGGCTGGCTGAAATCTCTGAGCAATGGAAAATTTGCCAGAACAGACACATAAATGAAACTTCTCAGCAATTACCTTTAGCTTCTAATATTAAACTTGTCTGTATTTTGACATTGATGAAATCTTGGCCCCTTTAAAAAACCTTTTAATATAGGTAAAACCTATAAACCCTTTAAAAAAAAAAAAAACTTTAAACCTTTGAGAATAGGTAAAATTAAAGTCATCTCACTGCTTCTTGTACATCTCAGACCATGGCTTCAGAAAATTATAGATGCCAATGGTCTTATCTAGAGGAGATAAATTCATGCATTTTCCCATCCTGAACCCTTTTGCTCAGGGTGTTGCTGTATCCAACACCTGCCACATTTCATCCCAAAGCTGTCCCAGCTTTGTGAGGAATAACTAAGAGAGGTCAGGTTTTGCCAAGTGCTGCTAAACACAGTCCTTCTATCTGTGTGAAAAAAAAAAAAAAACAGGATTAAATTCAGGCACCACTCTGAGGGAACTGACAGGAAATTTTGATTTTGACCGCAGGATATCATTAAAAATATTTTCCCTGCTGTGCCATATGAGGCTTAATTAAATATTTGTTCAAACAGCCTGAGTTTCCCCAAATGAAAGGATGTAATATGAATATATTAATATAATTTGGATACCTGAGCTTCTGAAATCTTCCAGTTATCAGGAGTAAAAGAAGAGTTGGCCTTGTAAGGCATTTTTGGGGGGTCTGTCCTGAGGTCACAGGTGTCACTGGAACATGCCTGGATTACACAGGAATTGCCATAAATTTGTGGTCTCTGCTTCTGTCCCTTATTTTTCTACTGGGGTAAAGCCAGAATTTAAAATTTGAGAATTCTGGTGTGGAAATCTGTGTCAGGGGGGCATCTGCCTCCACAGAGGGGAGGAATTCCCTTCTCTCAGTGTCCTTGTGCTCCACATGATTTTCCAGAAGGATTTTTTTGTGTGTGTGTGTGATCCTGCACTGTCACTAACAAAGGAGTTTCCCCAGATACTCTGGGGTACCCATGAGTGCCACATAGTGTAGGATAGAAGTTGTGGATTTATGTCACCTCTCACTCAGAAAGAGCAAAGACAGAAAGCACTGAAAGAAGGAAAGGGTTGCCTACAGATACATTAAAATATATATGCATTCACACACTTCTAAAAAATAAAAGCAGACCATGAAGAGGCAGGAAATTTATATATATTTTTATTTTTTAATAAAAAATACTGTCCTGCTATTCTGAATTTTAAGGTGCTCAGAGTTTATGAGGCTTTTGGTTGGTGATTCAACATCTTAATTTACATAAGAGTGTGATTTTTCACAATTATTTTATTTGAAAATGTGTCATAGCAAAACAAGTTAATATCTCCATTGAATTAATGTACCCTTTTGGTTGGGTTATTTTTTTTTTCCTAAAATATCATATTCACCCTTTTAATGCAAGTAATGCGATCATGATGAAGTGAAATGGAGATTTTATTGATCCTAAACCATTTTTGTTTATGACAGGGCAAAGGAATAAAAAGAGAAGAAGAAAAAAACTTGGGCTAATGTTCAACAACAATGCTGATGTTGCTACCAAGATGTGGTGAGTGACTCTTTGAATATTTATCTCAGATTGAGGAGGATGTTAAATTCTCCTAGCTTGAAAATAACCTGTGAGTGTCTGAGGCTCCCTTTAACTCCAGAGTGACTGCTTACAGTGTTTGCTGTGTGTACTCTCCAAAATCTATCTGATCTTTACATCTAATGTACACAGCAAAAATTCCACTGCCAGCTGGCAAAAAAATGAGGGCAATGTCATTAAGGGGTCACATTTAGAGTTATGGGGGGTTTTTGTACAGAACCTTCAACACCAGAACAGCTCAGAGGAAATGAATTTTCTGCCTTTGTGATGTCTGGCTGGGCCATTGCTGATGTCAGAATTCTACCAGTCAATAAGATGTTCATCATTTTTGAGCTCAGACAGGGAGTGAGAGCAGAACAGTCCCACATTTGGGGATTCAGATTGGAGCTTGGATACACAAATGCTGGGGGGAAAGGGACAAAGGCTCTTCCAGGCCTGGAGCTCGTGCCCTGGCCAGGTCTGAATCCATCAGCAGGGACACTGAACGTGCCCAGGAAAGGCATAAAAATGTCAATGTTACAAAAGTAAGAGGAGACAAAGGCAAATTGGTTCAAAACCAGAATCTGAACAAATGGGAACAAGCTGACTATTTCATTTTGGAGAAAAATCTGTGGCTGTTTCCTCAGCTGCAGGAGGGAGCTAAGTGCCTCAAAACAGAGGAGAGCAGCTTACAGAAGGCACAGAAGAAAGGGGCAAATGGGTTTGAATTGCTGCTTTGCAAAGAGCCAAACATTTCCTTTGTTACTGCAGAGGGGAGGCCAGGGAGCAGGCACATGGCTCTGCCCTGCTGCTGCTTTTGTTTCAGCTCTTTTTTCAAGAAGGAGGGATTGCTCTTAGGAGCAGTGTCAGTACTTGCTGTAGCTGACACATAAAATGTGGGGTTTTTTAAAATTTTTGGTTTGTTTGATGGTGGTTTTTTTGTTTGGGTTTTTTTTTTTTTTTTTTTTTGGTTGGTTGGGTTTTTTTTGGGTTTTTTTTTGGTTTTTTTTTGGTTTTTTTTCAGTTCTGATTCAACATGTGCTGGGAAAGGCCTTGAGAAAAGGAAAGGGGGAACTTTGGAGGCCAAGTTTCCTGCTGGCAAGTGACCTGCAGGCTTTGGGGAAGTTGCTCTGTACAGATGGCCTCTTCCATCTCAAATCACCTGCTGTGGAGGCAAGGACCTGGAGACACACTCCAGCTCGTGCCTGAAATCAATTAATCTCTTTCTATGGTTTCCCAGAGCATGGAAATTTACTTTCAGTTAGCTTAGAAAGACACTGATTTAATGAGAGGGAGAATCTTAGGTTGTAACTCCATGTTGCAGATTTTTTTTCTCATGGTTTTAGTGTAAGGTGTTTTCTGGCAGCATATTCTGGTCTCTAGGAAATAGAGTGCCCTCTGTCAACTGAGTTAATTTCTTGTGGGCTGTCCTGATGAATATGTTAAAAAAGTTATCTTTGGTCAGAACAAAAAAAAAATCCTGCCTAAATTTTTTTTTTTTTTTCAAGTGGCCCTGATTTAACACAGGTTGTAATAGAGAAACTCAGGGAGTGAAAAAGTGCTGAACAGAGACAGCAATGAGTAGCCAGGACAAATTTGTCTTAATTAAAGCTAATTAAGGCTTAAAACTAGTCTTTTTACAATAGCTTCTGTGTCATGAAACATCAGTCTCAGAGGCCCCATTGTTGAACAGCTGAAATTGTTCTAGTGTAACAATGGGGGTTAGTAGAGGCAATTACATCGCTCCATAAAGATGAAAAATTGTCTTTTGAAGAGGTAATTCAGATATTCTTGAGTGAAAACTGCCACCAAAGAGCTTTTTCCACTCCAGCATGAGATCCACTAAACCAAGGTGATGGAAGTGGCCTGGTGCATGGCAAGCAGGCCCCTGGCACTTTCTGTAATCTTGGCCATGAACTGAAGACTAAAGACCTTTTCACCCTGCAGTGCTGCATGTCCAGCATCCTCCATGAGCATTAAACTCAGCCAGTGAACAACTGTGATTTTCTTACAGCTCAGTGGACCGCAGCCTTCAGCCAACAGCCTTCTCTTAGCATGCTCAAAATTCTCCCCAGGTCTCTAATGAGACAAAGAAAGTGAGCAGAGTGGCATCTTTTTCTCCATAATTTACTCTTATTCAGCGTGCTCTTTGAGCATTCATATCCCTTTCCTTCTTTCCATTTCGGGTTTATTAAATTCAAACTTTTATTTAATCAGGTACACTAATCCTTGGAGGCTTTTCTTTTTACATCAAGGTAGTCTCACACTGAAACCAATTTTTATTGGATTTTATATTTGTTGAATGTTAAAAGTAAAGATTAATAAGATCTTAATATAATTATTATTTTAGCTAAAAAAAATGCAGTTATCACTTTAAGTTAAGGCATGGATGTGTAACCAGTAGTTAACTGGATTCCTGTATATTTGTATTTCAGAATAGGGTAAAACCACAAAAGTTCCATGTATTTTGAATAGTTCTTCCCCAGTAAATATCACACAGATAAATTTAAATGTTTATATGCAGGCCTTCTGACTGCCTTTAGTCCCAAAAATAATAAAAGCTCAGAGGTACTGGCAACAAAATGCCAATGTTATAAAGGGCATTATTCTTATGAAAGTGTGTTTGGAAGAACAGATTAAATTGTTTCCTCATGTATATAATTGGAAAAAGAGTCTGCATCTATTATTACTTTCAAATAACATCTTTATCTTCATATTTGCTGGGTGATCTGCTAGTTTTGCTGCCTAGGAAGATGGAACATGAAAAGCAGTTCTGTTATCAATGAGAGAAGTTATTTCTGAGTGTACATTTTCCATAGGCCAGTGCCAGGATGTGAGATGTGTACAAAACCACACCTGTGTGCTGGAATTTACCTGGCTAAAGAGAAATACAGGAGAAGTGAGAGCACCTAAACTAAAATGTGTATGACTGAGGTTCACATTCCTTTCAGCTGCTTTACTTTATTTCTGCCTCTGTTTCTTCCCCCCTAGCTTTAGATTTATGAGCCATTGTAAGGTTTTCTGACTGCTTCTGAAAAGGATTCATGGCTGCTCGTGCTCGCAGCATCCAACAAATCACTCATCTCACAACGTTCATTTCTTTCATTAGATGTGCATTCCTCATTTTTTGTACACCCCTCACATTTCATTACAGTAATTTGAAGGGTTTTGCATATCAGTCTCAAGAGAAAAATATTTTGTTTGTTGTTGATTTGAAATGTGGATTTCATCAGCTCTGGTCCTCTTTTTTTTTTTGACACAACAGCATGAAAAATAGTGAAAGGCAACTGCACATTAAACTGAAAGCTAATTTACAGGTTCTGTTCTGATTTTTGGAATAGTTGATTTTTACCTTGAAGAAGAATGAACTAACTGACCTGATGATTTCCCTTGTGGCTCTGTTTTCTCTGCTTCTGTGATTGAATGAATATTCGTGGGGGGAAATGCATTTTGATACTTTTGTATCAGATATTTTACATTCAGCGATTCTTTTTTCTTTTTATTTATACTCTATGCAGTTTAGCCAAATGACATCCATTTTGTTCCATGGTGAACATTGAATGTAAGCTCTGGATGTGAGACATTGGGGTTTCCACACTGCCAGATGACAAATAGACGCCTTTAAAATACTATTTATGTATAGAAAATTCTGCTTTTCTTTGAGAAAACAGGGCAGATATTTAATTTGTCCCTTGGGCTCCTCTCTGTCTAGTTTTGGGAAGACCACAGCCTTTCCTGGGGAGATGGGAGGCCCCAAAGAGATACACATCCTGTAATACTCCTCACTATTTAATACTATATTAAAGACTATTTAATACTATTTAATGCTCCTGCTGCCTAGGTTAAAAAACAGATTACATTAACTTGCATTTTCATTTGAAGCAGACACACAAAAATTTTTCTTTTCAGTCCCTTGGGTGTGACTCTATTGCTCAGGTTCATATTCCTTCTCTGGGACAATGACATCTCCAAAAGTGGGTGAAAGACCAGAGGAATTTCTCATACCTACCAATGACGTGGGGAGAGGATGCAAAAAATTAAACATCTCTCTCCCCTGACAACTCCATTTCCCCTAGTCAACAGAAATAATTGTCACACCCCTGTTTTCTTTCAATCACCCCTGGTGAAACTCTGACCAGGTGTTTGTTGTGTCTCTGTGATCTTATGTTTCAAACCATTCCCTGAAGGTGCCAGATTTTTGACTGCAATCCTTGTGGTTGTCAATTTGGGAGCGTAGCAAAACATGAGAGGTCATCCATCTCAGCCCCCCACAGCGCCAGATTGTTTTCTGTCATCTACCCTTTGGTGGTCACAGGAGCTTTGTGAAACTCTTTTGTAAAAAAAAAGAGTTTCTTGAAGGGGTCTTCTCCATTTCTACTGACAGGCTTCTGTGTCTCAAATGCTGATCTTGTGGAGTTTTTCCTTGTTTTTATTTTATATCATTGATCTTAATCCATTGCAACCCTTTACTTTTTCAGTGCTTTACTGGTAAACAGGTGTCTTATGACCCAAATTGTTACAAGCCAGTTCTCTTTATTTGCAGTTTTCTCCTAAACTGCCTTTTCAAGCCCTTTTTAATTGGAATATGGGCTTATGTTTAGCTTTTTTTTTTTCACCTACTTCAGGTGTCCTGTCCAGAAGGACACAGAATTCAAGGTAGTGTCTTACACCTGCTACACCAGAATCTCTCAAACAGCAGTACTGGGATGCTCAGGGCTTGCCCAGAGTGCTCCCTGACCATCTCAGTTGTGTGGGGCAGGAAGCTCCTAATTTCTTTTTATCAATGGCTTCTTAATTCCAAAATCATATTCAATTTGTTCTCTGCTACTGTCCTAGATCATATTTATTTCAGCAAATCAACCTTACTAGTGCTCTGTAGTTTTGGGTTTTTTTGTTTTTGTTTAACATATGCCTTCTAATCTGGCATATCAATATATTCTACAAGTAATACCTTTTTCAGGGTCTGTACAATACAATATATACATATATATATATATATAATATAGATATACATACATATATATTACATGTATACACACACACAGACACACATATATATATTATATATATACACATATATATATTATATATATTAAAAATATATATATTGTAGTCCACTGCAAGGCAAAAGACATATAGGAAGAAAAAGACTACCTATCTAAGATGTCATACTGCTAATTTCATTCATATCCATGAGAAAAATGACCTTGTGCAGGCTGTGAAGGTTTTTATTTGGGGCTGGGTGCTGGTTTGACACTAAATGAGCCAGTAAGGAATCTTTCTTTCAGTGACACTCTAAAAGCCCCATTAATTCTACTTTTAGAGACAGAAATTTCCAAATCTTCCAGGCCATATGTTTAGCTTATGACCTCATTTGTTATCAGACACAACAGGTCTATTTAATATTCTTTCACTGTGTGGTACATCTGTGAAAACTGCTGTTGCTGGAGAGGTGAGATGGTGTTATATGCCAACAGAGCTTCCCTTCATTTTTATAGGAATTCTCTAAGTACTCTGCAGTGACCAGTGCATGAGGAAGTTTGGACTTAAAATCATGTATTGATGAAGAATAACAAAAAGCTTTTCCTCCACATGCAGATCTACCTGGAGGAAATTTATTTTGTTTGGTGGACATGGTTGTATTATATTGCCATTAACAAGAAGCTGCTGAATCAGACATTCCTGACATTTTTGCAACTTGATTAAGCTTATGCCATAATTAAAGAAATCTGCCACTATTTTTGCAGATATTACACTAATATTTCTGAGACATGTGTCCCCAATCTGCTACTGAATCACATCCTTGCACAAATGTAACTCCCAGGTGTGTTGCTACACTGGTGTTTTTAATTGCATTTTATTTACTGTGCTCCAGAATTATCATTTTGCTCTCATCAACACTTATGGTTAATTGACTACATGAAAACTAAATTTATTAAGATCAAAGCACTAAGTGTGGTGCTTGTTCCATGCCTTCATTTCTATGCCACTTAAAACCTTTGGGATAAACATATGTTGACATGAGTTCTGAGTCTATCTTCTGGAGCAAACTGTTTCTCTCTTGCCTTGAAAGCTATTTCATTTCTCTCAAGATCAGGTCACGAGATCTCCGTGCCTGACAAGTAGAAAATGAAGACAGTGGTATTTACAATTAGAGTGTGAAGTTCATAGCAGGTGACATGGGAGGGAGCTGTGGAAAAGGATCCTGTCCCTTTTGCTTGTGTTTGAAGGGTAATGTGTAATTTGCCCATTGTGAGGGGTCCCCTTGAAACCAGTGGTGCTACTTAAGGTAGAAAGCACCAAAACAAGCAGAAAATGATGCAAAATTCGCTTTCTGACACACTGATAAAAGTAAGATGGGGTACACAAAAATCAGTGTTCGTGTGCCAGTGTTATAATATTTCAAATTACTCCGATTTGCCCTCCTGCCTATAATGTTGACTTGTGAGTGGAGCTGAGTTAAAATCTGCTACATACAAGAGCTTCCAATTCCCCAGTTATTTTTGAGATGCTTGATTGCAGTTGTCCTTGCTGAACTAGGGGCTACTTAAAGATGTTGGATTTCTCTGCTGATAGCAATCTAGGTGTTTGAAAGTCAGCAGTTTGGGAGTTATGCACAGCAAAGGAGTCCGTGGCCATTTATACTTCTGGTTGTCCTGGAAAATAATTTAGTGAATGACAGGTCTGGAGTGATGGCAGTGTGTGTGAGCAGTCAGCTGGGAAAAAAGAGAGCCTGGTTACAGGAATTATAAATGAGAACAACTGTTTGACTTGAAGAGAACAAAATGAGCTAAAAATACAGCCCAGGAATAAATGGTCAGAAATAAAGGCAGCCAGTTTGGACCTGATAATAGTTCTGTCTTTGGTAAACGCTCTTAAGCTCGTTCTCCCGAAGGAGAGAAAATAATACAAAAGTGAAATCTAAATCAAGAGAGTCACTCATCCATCCTGGATGGATCCCAGAATGCTGTAGCTGCCTGGGAATGGGAGAAGAAAAAAGGAGTCACAGGGGAGGTTTGGTATCTTGGCTGCCAAGGGCAAAACAGAACTCGCAGCTCTCTGGGTACAACAGATGAGATTTCTGCTGCACACAGAGAAAATGAACCTCACAGAGACACGGGCCTGTAGATAAGAGGGAGAGCTGCCAGGATGAAAGGAGGTAGCTGTTTGGCTGTGGTACAGATTTTCTTTTGATTGCCACTGAAAACCATCCCCTGACTGGCGTGGGACATAAGTCCTTTCTGTGACGACATTGCCACGCCTTTTGCTGGGAGCCTTGGAGGGATGAATGCTATCCACAGCTCCCAGCTGTGCTGCAAAGGGACCAGTGCCATGCCTTGATGTAAGGCTGTCCAGTGCCCAGTTTGGCTTTAAGAGGGAAACTACTTTGTGTTTGGCTGGTACTGATCAAGGTTTCATGGGCCTTGAACAAATTGAGCATTATTTCAAACCATGCATTTGTCTGCTGGCTGCTGTTCCTCGTATCTGTTTCTCTCAGGTTTATTGAGGTCCTTATAAACTTCTTCCCAGTGATCATAACTTTCCTGCCTGTGGTTTGTTCCTGGATCAGAGTGGAGCACTTGAATACCTGTAGTTATGTTTTACAAAAGCTGCAGTTCAGAGCTGTAACTGATGAAGTCTCTCACAGTGAACTTCTTGGAAAATATTTTAATCCAATTTCACTGGATTAGCAGTATGTATACAAAGCAGCAGGTGATCTACTGGCTGTAATGGAGTATTTATTCCCTGTTGCTCAGGTTCACAGGAACATTCTGAGGTTCCTTTCAACCTGATTTATCCTTTAGTCCTGAGTTTTATAGTCATATAAAACTGTTCCATATAGGACATCCTCTTCAGCTGGGTATCACAGGAAAGGAGAAGCAGGCAGAAGAGAGAAGTAGGAACATTTTTTTAATCCTGATGGCTTAAAGTCAACCTTCCTCAAGGTATCTCATCTTCCTAAAAGCAGTACTGCTTGCACTGAATTAGAATCTCATTAACACATCAGTCACATTAAAAACCAAACCCAAACAGCTCAGGAATAGATTATTGTTTGGGGCATCTCCCAGCAAGTCAAGAAACTCCCATAACTCATCCTGGTGACAGGCACTGTTGACCTTGTTTAGCAAATATAAACTGATTTCACCCAAGCACTTTGCCAAAGAACTTACCAAATAACCTGCAATGACATCTCTCTGGATTTAAATATTTGGGTAAAGAAAAAAACAAAAAGTTGTACAATTGCTACAAAAGCCTGACATAAAATCCAATAGAAAGCCTTTGAATAATTGCTTCTGTGCTAGGTCTTTGTTCTCTTAAAAAGTGTTGAGCACATGAGCACAAACACCTACAGTCTTATCCAGGAGGACGATAGGAACACAAAAGCTGAACTCAAACCAAGCCCCTACAGGAGTGCAGAGCAGGGTAAGATCATTAGAACAGCTTGAGCCATTTGTGCTGCCTTCTTTTATGAGGAGCAAAGGCAGCTCATTCATTTGGGCTGCTGCTGCACACCAGCAGAGAGAAAGGGTAACAGCATGATCTGTCAGGGTGCAGGGTTTGGCAGGCAGTGGGTTGTGTTCCCCCCTGGAGCCTGACTCAGTCCAGATTTCAGACTTCAGGCTCTGCCACTGGCAGCAAAACGAAGGGTCCTGTGAAGGGACATCAGCAAAGGGCCAAATGCTGTGCCAAGGGCTTCTTTTTTACATCCATCATTATAGCTCCTGGGTGGTATGGGACAAATATTGTATGGGAAATGTTGAAAGGAATAGAGACACTACTATAAATAACAGCTTGGTTTTTAAAACTGCTTCGCCCTCTGTCATAAAACCCCCATCCACCAAAAAGAAAAAGAAAAAAAAACAAACCCAAAAAACCACCCACCAAAAAAAAAAAAAAAAAAGAAAAAATAGAAAACCAAACAAACAAAAATAAACCACCAAAAAAAAAAAAAAAAAAAAAAAAAAAAAAAAAAAAAAGCAAAACAGAGCAAACAAGCAGACAAAGACCCAGGAAACTTCCTGAAAAGATGCAGTTGCCAAAGAGGCAAAAATTTAGGAGGTCATGCTTGCTTGGACCAGAGGATGAGCAAAGGAAGGAAATGAGGTAATTTGAGCAGGTGATCTGGATGTGGATGAAATTTTAAGGCCTATGGTGCTGTAATAAGTTGCTCTAGGAGTTGGATGCTGGTTTTGATGGTTGATATTTGTGCATTGACTATAGTCTGTTGTGCCATCTTTTGTCTTTAGGAGACCCAGAGTCATGAGACAGCACAGCCAGAGGAGTCTTTGCTTTAACAGAATTACCCAGAATTTGCTTTGGGGTTGTCTGTCCTGACAGTTTTGATTTCTCTAAAGTAGATCCAATGCAGAAGGACCCTGTTATTCTGAGACCAGACAGCTGAGCTTGGGTATTGATATTATATTAATATGACACCTAATATAAAACTATTTCATATTGGTTTTATTTCTCCTGGCACAACAAGCAATTGCTCAAACATCACTGCAAAACTTTAATTTCAGTGAGTAGTCTCTTGTTTGCTTTCCCTGTCTCAGTGGCTGTGACAAGCTGAAATCAATCCATCATGCTTTTATCAAAATCTACCCCCCAAAAAAAATTCAAATGTGAAGTTGTTACTGGATGCAAACATGTTCACACACTCCTCCCCTGGACCCTGGTGTTACGTGGTGTTAACTGCATTAGCACATCAGCAATGATTCATTCCCCCTTCAGCCAAGGTAAAAAGCCTGCCTGGATTTTAAATAACAGTTTCCTGAACAAGTCAGACACCTCATTCCAGACTGTCCAGGACAAAGGGCACTAAACCTTCCTGTTTCATTTATCTTGCTTTAATTACTTTCTTTATTTAGCATTCACTTGGCTTTTCTGTTGCTCAGGAGAATTGGATCTGTGGCAACAGGGAGGGGAGTGCAGGCTGAGGTTTCAAGCACTGGCTGGAGTTAAGTGGGAAAAGTAGGAGTGGTTATTGAGCTCATCTGGGATGTTAGAGGGAATTTGAGAGAGGACAGCTCTATTTCTGATTTCTGGAGAGTGACCCAGGCACTGGGCTACTGGATTGATGAAGAGCAGAGATGTGGAGGGAATTAAGATCAAACAACAAAAAATTAACCATCTAAATACCTTGTCAAAATGTGTCCTTCAGTCTCCTGCATGGAGAATGAAGGTGGTAAGGGCCTGTGTGGAAGTTCTGTGGGGATACATCTCTGTGCTCTGATAAAATGTTGGATTCTGTCACAGTAGGAAGCAGTGCTGGAGTTCAACCTTCCCAGGGATGTCACCTCCTGTTTTCCTTCCAGACAGTCAATTCCCATTGATCCACTTCTTCTGCCACCCTGCTTTAGTGATCCCTGGAGCAGAAGAGCTTGCTTGCAGTAATGTCAGCTTCAGCATAGAATAGAAAAAGAGATTTTCCTTTTTTGCCTAGATAATGCTTTGCTATTTTATACAGTCTAAGAAAAACTATGGAAGCTACCCAGGCACTTTAAAACCAATAAAAGAGCAGCTTGAGAGAGGTCAGCACAGGAGGTGTGCCTGGAGGACAGTCCCTTACAGCTGCCCCTGGAGAAGCCTCAGTGGGTAGGAAGCAGATGGCTCAGCTCTGTCAACATCCCAAAGTCTCCTGAAACACCAAATTATCGAGGCAGTGAGGTTCTGGCTAGCTAACTACATCTGAGGTGCTCATGGGCATGGCTCTCTTTCAGCCCTACAAGACAAACTAGAATTTTAATCCTTGAAAGAAAATTTTGTAGTGGGGACTGCAGTGTAGATGAATGTTTGCTAATAGCAGTGGAATATTGGATTTGGGAATGTAGGAGGGCTTTTCTAACTTTACAGGCCCACAGTATTTGTAAAATTACTTTATTAACAAAAATCAGTGGGTGTTATGCAGGGACTCTGCTAAATATGAATAATTTAAACCAGTGAATAATTAAAATCTGTCTGAGAAGAGTTATATAGGTAATTTAAATTTCAGGTATGCACAGAAGAAAATGTGAACACAGAACAATTTGGGATGGCATATTAGATTTGCATTGTTCAAGTGAGTCCTGATCTGAACCATGAGCACTGCACTGTGTGGGATTTGCACAGCAAATCCCAAAGCAATATGAAAATGTGCATTACTCCTGGACTTAAAGGACTTTCTCTTCAAAGATGACAAAGTGACTTTGAAATGGGAACTGCAAGTACACTCCAGCTCCTGGGAAAACCACTCTGCCTTTCTTTTCATGTAAAGGTCATTGCAAATTGGGAAGTTTAATTCATGTCCTGCATGTTTTGTGCCACCAGTCACAGTCCCTTGCTGGTAAATAAGAAAAGTGAATTTGTTCTTGAAGAGAGGGAGTGAAGAGTATAAAAATGGCCAGGTGCTTCTCATGGGGAGGGTTTGACCACACCTTTGTTTGCAGTGAGCTTTTTATCTATTTTGCAGCAGATGTATTTGTAAGCTACTCATTATTTAGTACAAAGAATGACAAATGAGATAGATATTCAGTGAGGGATCAAAGGGATGACAGAGGAAAAGATATGCAAAGAGATCCTGGATGCAGGATTGCCACTTCTGGGTTGATGGATCACCTAAAAGAATAGGCTGCTAAATTTGGGTGTAGTAACTCAAGATATGAAATTATTCTTGCCCAATTGAAATGAATGAGCTTGATTTGTTTCTACACCTCAAGCACAGCAGTACCTGGTTTTGTATTAAAAAGTCAGAAACAAATCAAATTCCTGTAAAAGATTTGTGTTTGCAAGGCATCAGCTGGAGGAAAAGATGGAAGAGAGAGACAGTGAGATGGTAAAGAAAATAATTTTCAGAAATTTCCATTGCACATGAACAACGCATTTGCTTTCAGAAGCTGTAGTCCTGCATAGTGTATTTTTTTGGTAAGGAGAGTATCCTGGAAGTTGCTACAATATCTGTATGCCAGACATGAGTAAATGAAGCTTTAATGTTTTCTGGTACTGCAGTTTGCTTTTCCATGTGGTGTATGCATTATCTCTGGCATTTTTTTTCCTTCCAACTGTGTGAAATTCATATTTGTAATACACAGGAACATGCATGAGTGAGAGGGTGTGTGAAGAGAAAAAGTGAGAATTTACTTGTGTAATGGTGTTTGGGTATAAAAGCTACTTTTACTTAAAAATGGGTTAAGAGTAGGTTGGTTTGTTGGTGGATTTTTAAAAAATTTATTATTTTATTTTATTTTATTTTAGAGGTAGCAGTTTTCCTTTCTTCTAACAACAAAATCCTCCAGTTCAGGGCAGAACACTCCTTTCTGAACTTAGAAACTCATCAGCTCCATCATGTTTGTTACAAGCAGTGTTGCTTTGGGATTTATTTTTGGGCTATAACTCAGTTATATTTACCCTTTAGGAGTGCTTTCACTGAGGTGTGCCCCTTTATGTTTCAGTTATGGAAATCAAAAGATTTACAGGAGTTTATGTGCCATTGCCATGCCTTTCTTCTTCTTGTCTCAAAACCAGGGAAGGAACGTGGGGACTTTCTCTGTGTTTTACAGGGATGGCCGAGGGAGAAGCTGAGTTAATGCTGAGAGATGCAGCACGAACAATTAAAACACCAAGAGAATAATTCATCTTCTAGTCCCTGCTTTCTAATTTGCTTATTAAATATATGTCCTTCCAGGTGCATTTCCCTTTTCTAACAACTCAGAGTTGTAGGAGGACTCACACACCTATGTCTTCCTGAAGTGTCAAGGTTTCTGCACTTACCTGTCCAAAATAACCAGTCGGGGTTGTAAAAGAATAGGATTTTGAATGGAATTTTGAATAAAACTGAAGGGAATGCTCTGAAGAAACACTATTTACACTTAGGTCTTTTGTTTCTTAGTTTTATATTGAATTGAAAACCGGGTTTCAGAATGTGTTTACACTAGACTGAAAAAGAAATTCGCAAGAACTGCATTTGTAATGATACTGCCTCTGTTAAACATAAAAAGGTCTATAAAACATCCGCTTTTATCCTTCACATGAGGTACTGCAGCCCCCTGGACTGCATTCAGTATACAGCTCAAATCAAATTTCTAGACTGGGGCTGTGTTCCTACTTCTCTTGTTATAATGCAGTGATTCATTTCCCATTAATTTTCACACAGATTATACTTCCTTGAATATTAACAAGAACGGAGTTAGAATCAAAACCTAATCCAGCAAATAAAAATAACAGCTTTTTGTCTTTGTGTCATTGATCTTTTGAGTCAATAACGATCTGGCAGAATAAATTTCACATGACTTCAGGCATCTACAGTAGGTGCAGCTCTACCCTTGGTTTTCTCACCTCTTCCCACATGGGTAGTGACAGGAAATGAGCAGTATTGAATGACTCATCTGAACTTCTTTGGGCAGAGCAATTAGGCTGTAATTTAGGGTGACACAATAGGCACAGAAAAGCCAATTTCTTCCTGGTGGCAATCGTGGCAGCTCAAGCTGAGGCAATAGTGGCAGAGGCAATCATTCAGGAGGCTCTTCCAGAGAGCTCCTGTGCCAGGTGATGTGCACAGCCCTGCTGGCATCACAGCTGTCGAGTTCTGCGTGGGCCTTGGGTCTTCAAAGAGACAAGAGCAGTTGTTGGTTGCTGTAAAGTTGTTCATTGCATGAATACATCAGCCTCAAAGGTGAAGAGTTCAGAGTATTAAAGTCTGTGCTAAAAGCTTTCTGGCATAGGGTCCCGATGTTCCAAGCAGCAGCAGCAGCTCCCACCCCTTCTTCTTCACCTTCTTCACCTTCTTCCTCCTTCTTCCTTATTCCTTCTTCTTTCTTCCTTCTTCTTTCTTCTTTCTTCCTTCTTCTTTCTTCTTTCTTCTTTCTTCTTTCTTCTTTCTTCTTTCTTCTTTCTTCCTTCTTCTTTCTTCCTTCTTCCTTCTTCTTTCTTCTTTCTTCTTTCTCCTTTCTTCTTTCTTCTTTTTTCTTTCTTCTTTTTTCTTTCTTCTTTTTTCTTTCTTCTTTCTTCTTCTTCCTTTTTTTCTTTCTTCTTTCTTCTTCTTCCTTCTTTTTCCTTCTTCTTCATCTTCATCACCTTCTTCTTGCACCCCAATACAGGGGCATTTTATTTATAAATTACCTAATTAGCTATTTGAGCTTAATTCTAATGTGTGAAAGTAGCGTCAGTTCTTACCCAAAATCTACTTATATAGTTCTATCTATTCACACAAATAATTCTGTCTGTCCTATCTAGAAATGTAACCCATGCTCTATCTGCTATGTTTTCATTATGTCTGGAACTAAGTTCATTTTGTGAAAGGTAACACTGCTGAACTTTAAACTAGGCTTTAGGCCTTTTGCTAGCTAACACAGTCTCTTAAGGCACTTAAAACTAAAACTTACACTCTTACTTCATGTCTGTGTGGCTTAACATATTTTAGTTTCTCTAAAAGTTTTAATTCAGTCTCTGCACTCCTTTCTCTCTCTGAGAGACTTAGGCTTCTATTTTATGCATTCCAACAACAGCAGCCCTGAGAGGCTCTGCTCAGGACAGGGATCTGAATGGACCATTTACTTGACTCAAAACTATGGTTTAGCCCTCTGAGCAGGTAAAGGTGACACAAAAACAAAAACAAAAAAACAAACAAACAAAAAAAGTTTACTTTCTTTACATGTTATTGCTTTTGTAACAAGAATAAGACCAGAAGATATATTACATATGACAGTAAAACAGACATATTATAGTAAAATTTCCAAGGTGGTAAATGCGTTTTTTTTTTCTTTCCCTAGGGTTCAAAAAATCTTACAGATAAGACATTTTTCCCCAGGAAATGAAAATATTTTTCCTTTAAGCCAGACTTTGAACCATTTCCCTTGGGAAGCCAAACTTCTTTCCAGTTGTAAGATTCCTGTTCAAGCCCTGTTATGCCAGGATACATTACAGTATCACTTCCCCATATGTGAACACTATAATTTTCTGCTCACACTCCTGCTTACTCAATTCCTTATATGTGAGTAACTAGATATTTTATTTTGATAGTGATCAATAACCCTTCATTGCTTTAATGTAATTTTAATGCAATTTTAAGCCAACCATGAGAGGCAAAAATCCACTGCCTAAATTCCAAGCGTATCTGTCGAGCTCCTTCCCACAAGAAAACTGAGCTTCTGTAGTCATCAGAGCAGGTGCTCCTTTGCAGCTGCATTCCTGCAGGGTTTGTAGGCAGGAGAGGGATGTGTATTAAATAGAAATATATTTATTCCATAGCAAATTGAAGCTGCTGCTGTGATCTGTTTGTAGTGGTAAAAGTGTGTGATTTATTATGGTGCTCAGTGTTGTTTCAAGTATCGTGGCTGATGCTGTGTATCAGAAAAGCCTAAATGATTGAATTTGTTATGCCACTTAAAAAAAAAGGAACATAATTAATTCAACCAGAGAAAATTGGAATTTCCTGTTTGTAGCTGGAAAGGACAGCACTAAAATCAGGGCAATCATAACAAGTTAGTTCCATTCTGTGATCTGGCAGAAGTGTAGGTTCAGGTTCTCCCAGGAAAAGAGAGGAACTGAACTGATCTCTCTGCTGTTCTAAACCATGATATTAATGATCTGAGGACAAGAATGGCACTAGAAATTGTGTTTGCAGGGATAGAAGGATAAATTCAAAACTACTTTGGTACCTAAAGCAAGAAACTCCTGCAGCTGAGGTGCACAGTGCTGGTGAAACCTTTAAAAGATTTGATCAGGGGATGTGGAAGCATAAATAGCACAAACAGATCAAAGAGATGTTTTGGGAGCTGCTACGTCAAAAATTAACTAATAAAAGCTGACATAAACATACTTAGCAGTAGAAGTTTAATTTAAAAAAGGGGCTGAACAAGACCAAGAAAGTGTATTTAGGCATCAAGGTCACTTTAATTTGAGAAGCTTGCCACGCTTACCTGGGCACTGGGGAAATAAGAACAGCCAGTGGAAAGGGAAAACAAAGAAATGCTTGCAAGCCCAGATGGGCAGGCACCCAATGGCAGAGAGGTGGCAAAGAGCAGCAGGGAGTTTGCCAATAATGCAATGCAAAGCTTCTGAACAAAGGTTGAGATTATTGGCATTTGGAATGCATTCATCACCAGTATCCATCTGGGGGAAGGCAGCATCAATAGTACTTGCCCTTGCTTGATTTAGAGTCTTCTCTAGTGACTGGAGCTTGGCTGCTGAGTTCCTGCTCTCTCTTCTGTCTGAATTCTAGCCTATGTGCAGCTCAGTTATGAGATTCTGAGCAGTCTCCCCGGCTTTATGAGTATCTTGCCTCAATATTGAAAGGGAAAAAAAAAAAAAAGTGTTTTTGGAACATGCTATATTGTAAAACTCCACAGCTGAAGGTTCCTGTTGTTTTTTTGAATGCGACACTGTTCATCAAAATGTAGCTGCTTTTTTTTTATTGCTTAGATTTGATCACAAGTTGTTTTGAATTTTTTTATTTTCATTTATTGAGAGATGACAGGATCTTTTTTTTTGTCAAGATATACAGACCTGGAGGAATTAATTTCTTTTCTCATATGGGAAAGCTGTCTGCTACCTTCTATCTTTGCCATGCAGTGGAATTCACTCCCAGTTTCTAGCTCAGAGGACAAGCAAAGTTGAAAGTCTGGACCTGTTCATTATGCATGCTGCCATTGTGCTTTATAAAATTAAGTTGAAGTGTTGAAAGCAGGTGGAAGTAACAAGCACATTGATTTAATTTATATCTCTAAGTTGCTCAGGCTATGTTGAAAATCCTCAGGAATTCCTTCTGTGTTATTGCAGGTCTGGGAGGGACACTCTGAAGGCAATGTTCAGTGCCTTCTCCAGGTCCCCAGCACCTGCTGCTTTCCAGATTTTAACAAAAACTTCTATTTGCAGGTCCCCTCCTGTCAGGCATCATGAGCTGCACTCACCAAGCTGAGCTCTACACCAAACACATTGAGATTTTGTTATGCATCTCCTGTCTGGTATCAAAAGATAAAACCCCTTGCAACAGTGTTAAAATGGTAAGATAAAAAAGCAGTTTTTTGTTGGGAGCTCCCAGGTGCATCCATAGTTATGGGCTATGGGCACACTCGATATCAGATTTCTACAGTTTTTGCAAGTTTAACAAATTATCATATCTAACAAACATTGTCCAGTTAGAAGAGCAGCTGGTTAGGTAATTTTTCCCCCAGATACTTCCCCACTGGAGTTGACCCAGGGCTTCTTTGTTCCATTTCTTGTTGTTTCTCCTCAGATTGGAAAACAAAATATTCTTCTTGTAAGTCCTCTTCTTGCAAATAAGACTAAATGGTATTTCAGGAATGTGTTGGAAGGTTAGCTGATTACTCTAAAATCTAAGAGAAAGGGTAGGAAAAATACCAGAAGCTGTACAACCACATATTAATAGTCTACAGAGCTATGAAAAAAGTGTAAAAGCTGGAATCTTTAGGCATCACATCCAACTGCTGTGCACAAGATGGGAGGTGGGGGCCAGGCTTGCTGTGTCCAGGGGGTGAACTGCTTTCTGAACAGGTCTGGGCAGCTTCTGTGCTCACTGAAATCCCAGAGCAGCTCCTGGAAAGCCTCCCCTCACCCTGGGAGATGCCTGTGTTGGGCCCACGCTGAGCAAAGCTGCAGGTGTGCCCCTCCTGCCTGCACCTGCCCACCCATTACAATATCAAGTGATGCAGTTGTGTGCTCCAGCCTTTCTAGCACAGCATGGAAGAGCATCATCCTGGTTTTAGGGTTTATCTGGCTCTTACAGCATCAGGAATCCCCAGGCATCAGTGTGCTCCCTCTGGAGAGCAAACCCACTGCAGGTGTGTCACTCACACCCACGGGCTCATCCCACACCTTCATAACTGCACTTCTGGGGAGTTCTGCAGTTATTTATTGCCCTGTGGAGGAACCAGCTGACCTAATCACTCTGGGCTTTGTGATTCACGTGAGGAATAGTAACTGGTGTCAGCCAGAAAAGAAACATCCGAAGCTTTGAGCAAATTTCCATTAAAATAAGTCTTTTTGTATTATGACATTTATTTCATGAAACATTAACTTCATTTTCTGCAGACTGTTTTAACATTTTGAGTTAAAGGTTTTCTCTCACTTTTGCATTACTAGATAACTATAATAATGCAGGGCATAGCATAAAGTTTGCAGAGAGCTGTACGTCTGAAACTGTTACAGTTCAAAAATAGAAGTGAAAAAAAGTCCAAAGAGAAAACTGTCAGTGAAAATTGGTAGCAATTGGATATGTATGTAAATTACAAAAACTAATCTACCAAGATTCATAGGGCAAATAACTCCAGCTACTATTACTTGGCACCAAATAAAAACATTTCATTGAAAGTGCAGCTGCTAGAGAAATGAACTGATAAACATAAATTGAACATAAATGGCTGCAGGCAAACTGGAGTAGCAAACAGAAAAGGGACAGGGAAAAAAAAAATGTTGTTTGCATACATGTGTGTGCCTGTGTACAGAGTGTTATACTCATGTAAACATCTGAGAGTCTCAGACATGGAGAGGATTGTCAAGGATCCCCAGCCCAGAAAGTTCCCCAGGTGGAAAACCCTCAGTCAGTCTCTGCTAGGAATGGAGCCAAGCCCTGGCTGCAGGTGAGGAAGTGTGTCCAGAACAGGGCCCTGCTGCTGGTCTGGAGATGCTGACCATGGTCAGTGATAGAAGGGATGGAAGGATAAAATCAGGCTCTGAACTTCATGACTTGCTGACCGATAAATTTAATACTTTAGGCTGTTGTATAAGAATTTATGTAAAGTCTCAGGCCAAAACCTGATATAATTTTTAGGAATTTAAATATGAAATTATTCCATTATTCCCAATAGTAAGGGTGAAAACTGAGGTTATACTTTATCCCTCCTCCCCTTCCATTCTAGTCTCAGAGTCCCAGGTAGGTATATTCCTTTCATACATATTCCTTTCCCTAAGGACACACAGTAATAAACACCAAACCCACATATCAATTAGTGACCACCAAAAACCCAAATAAAGCCATGTAGATGCATATGCACAGATAAACTCCCCTCCTCCTTCCAGCCACATAAATGCCATAAATCATTCTCTGCAGTTTCCTAGGAACCACGCTCCAGATGTGGTATTTAAGAGTGAATGTGGCTAACGTTTATTAGACTTGAACTGTATTGTGGGTAATTGTCCAGTAATAACCTTTGGTAAATTATATGAAGCCTTTACTTTACTTAACAGGGAACGCAGGCTCCCCAAACTCTACTATTATCATCATTCAAGATAATGAGCAACACAAACCATTCCATTACCAATCTAAAAGCAATAAATGTCAAAGTAAAGAACTATGCAATATTCTGGCCTGGAAGAACAAAGGACAAAAGTAATGATAATGCCTTTTTATATTTGCAGTCTATTATATCATGCATAACAAATGACCCTGTAATTGTAGACATTGTTATTTCAACAGGTTGTAAAGGGAAAATGCTGGGGGTGGAAAGGGAGTGTTTTGAACGCTGCCCCGAAAAATGCTCTAGGCCTGGTAAATTGGAATGCCTGATAATTTATCTGAATTTTATCTTGCTGGATTATTCCGAAGCTGTTTTGTTTACCACCTTGGTCATCTGGCGCAGTGTGACACCAAATCCTGGCAGCAGTGATGGCTTTACCAGTGACTTGGTGACAGCCCCAGCCCTCCTCTGACATGAGCATAAGAAGGAACAACAATACCATTTCAAACACAGGTGACTGATTTATGGAAATCTCTAATTTGGGCATTTACAGACCATTCAGAGGTCACACAGCGTTTGGGCATCCATTCATTATGAACTGCTACAAATAAGGGGCTCTCTCTACTGCTCAGCATGTGTTAAGGTGCTCCTGGGTTTCTAGAGTGACTTCACTTTGAGCTATCCTGGATCAATTTTCTTTTGTAAACAAAAGCAGAAGCTAGTAAGTTATTTGATCAGCATTCAGAGCAATTTTTTAAAAGCTGGGGGAAAAAAAATCCCAGAAACACGGGAAGCCAATGGCTCAGCTACCCCTGTGTAAAAGTAGGATAGTTCTGACCTTTTTGCATCTTATATTCACTGCCTATTTTGAGAAAAGCATTTTAATTAAAAAATGCTGTCTCTTAGCTCACATACACTTCATGCCAGTGTATCTGCAAAGCAAACCATTCACTAAAATATTTAAATGGCTCTGCTCTCTGTGCTTGAAAGGACTGCTTCATGCAGCTTTGATGAAGGCAATTAGCACACGGGGCAGTTATCCTTTAGATCTCATTCACCAATATGCACAGCCAAATTCTGATACCAGGTACCCAGGTCTGAAATAAATTCATCCATCCTCCTTTCTACACTTGTGGACATGATGAGTAGGATTTAGCTGAAAGGGAAAAATTGAGAGCTCTTGGTCCAGAAATGAATTATTTGCTGCCAATATATTGCCTTATCTGGGGCTTCTATGACTTTGGGCAAGATGTAAAATATGATATTAAACTAAACTAACCTTGCTTGTATTTCCCTTATTAAGCTGGTTTAACAAGTTGCCTTTGTCATATGATTGTTGTTCAAAAGGTTCACATTACCACCTCAAAAATGCATCGGCAGTGTTTGTCAAAGGGAAAACAGGCCCCCAGAACAAAGCTGTAAAATTTAGGTTATTTGTACTGCTGCTGAAGAGCAGTGACAGGAAAAAACCAAGCATCAAGCAGTTATTTTACATAACTTTCTTTTCTCAAGGAAAACAAATGATGAAACTTCTCAGAATTTGCATTTTCCCCATCAGCATGCATCCCAAACCTGTCAGTGAGTGGCAGGGGGTGGCAGTGCCTGTCACATCTCTGCTTTTGGAAAAGATCAGAACCCTGGTGGCACAGCCATACTGCAGTTTCCATAGCAGACCTCAGACAAGATGTTCCCCAGGAGAGTTTTTTGATATCACCATTTTTCAGGTACGTTCCACGGTGATGATCACAGCTTGTGTTGTGTTTTATTTTTGCTCCTTCTTCGCCATATCTAAATGTGTGTTGTGCATTTATCTACACATTCATCTGTTTCTGTTTGTCTGCAATTTTATGTGGTAGCATCTGTGAGTGGTAGTTTTGTATAATAACATGAATATAAGTGAAATCAACAGTTGGGTTTAAGGGCTGTGTTCAGCAAGAAGAGGAGTTTTGGATGACTCCAACTATGGATTGACTGCTGGTGTGTGAAGAGGGATTTGGTTAAACAATTCTTCTAGATATCAAGATTATCATCCTCTTTTTCTGGGATACTGCAGAAAAGAAACTCAGCTCCTTTCAGTCTGAAAAAAAAAAAAAAAAAGTCATCATATATCCAAGAGAATTGTATTTTGGCTCACTCTGCCCCATCCCAAATGGCATTGGGTTGCTTATCAGACTTTGTCAAGTTCAGAAACTGTTCAGGAAAGAACATATGTGAATCCATCCTCAGAGAAAAGTGTAAATGTTAAAGCTGCCACTGAGCTGGGAGCAAGATAAGTGACAATGTCCAAGATAGTCAGGAGAAAATAATTAGAGAAATTGTTATGAAATTACTTATACATTGAGTTTTAATTCCCAAACTGAGTGGGAGGCCACAGGAATGTCCCAAGTGTCAGTCTGAAGGCAGAAGTGTAACCACAAAGGTTTATTAAAATTGGATGGAGTACCTTGGCATGGTGGAGAGGTTTAGACCTACCTAAACAAGTTTGGATGCAGGCTGGCACACACCTACCAAATCCAGCCCCTGGGAGCCCAGCATGTGCTGTGATCTGTTCAGTGCTCCTCACAGCTGGAAAGCTGAAGAAGACTTGAAATAAATTTTAAAAAGCCCAAATAAACTGCCCAATGAGCTGCTCTGCCTGTCTTATCCTCAGGCAAATGGCAATGCACTTTAATGGAGAATATTTGTAATGGCATTTTGCACGCTAATGGAGGGTTCTGAGGTATTTTCTGCACCTTGGAGATGGAGGGATGTGTTAGAAAGGATTTGCATGCAATGATAGTGCAGGGTCTTGTGGGACTTCCACAATTTCAAATAATCTCATCACATATATTCTGGAAGGAAGTGCTAATTAAAAGTATAAAAAAAACATATGTGGCATTTGTGAAGCTGCTATCCGAAGCTGTATTGCTGCATCTGTTCTGCATTGCAATTAGTCACAGTTAAATCAGAAAATAAGATATCTGAGCTCTGCATTTCTAAAACTGCAAATCCCTCCCCCACAAAAAGCAGGCACAGTGCACCTGTAATGCAGTAGTGGGAAAAGCAAAATATCAGCCCATAAGCAGAATGTAGGGGTTCTTTGTGTTCCAGTGTTACTAAAAATTAGTACAAAAAGGTATAAAAAAAAAGAATATTGTTAGTGGAAAATTACTATTAATATTAGGAAAGAAGTAGGGGATTTTTCTTTGTTGGTTTTGTGACTTGTGTTCCATCTTACATCTTAACCTAGAACTTATGGTGGTGCAATGATTTTCCGTGGCATCTAAAATCAGCACTCTCCACTGATCTACCCACAGGAGTAGAAATGAGGAGAAAATCCACTTTGGATTTTCTTAATGGCTGTTCACAGTTTTGAAATATGAAAGGACAGTAATGCTGATTTTTTTTTTTTTTTTCATTTTAGCCCTTTACTTGGTCTATATTTACTGTGGGTTTGACAGCAATTCTTGGTGCCTTATTTTTACTTGTAGGATCCCCTCTTTCTGAATCTTCTCTTTTATTTATGAAAAAAATTATTTTCTAAATAAAGAAGACAGGCAATAATAAAGAAGTCTAATAAAGAAGATAGGCAATTCTACCACAGATGGGGCCCAGGCCTCAGGGAAAACAGGTAACCTTCCCAGAAAGTGTCTGAATTTCCCATTTTCAGTACTTTTATCACTAGGCAGTCTCCCAGTTCCAGTGTATAAAATACACTGTAGAACTCCCAAACAAATAGATGGGAAAGTATTTATACAATAATGTTTTTATTAATGTGTAATTTAGCACTAAATATGCCAGATATTATCTTCTTTTTCAGCTGTTATTAGAGGCTTATGGGATGCTCTTCATCAATAATGTTCCAGAGCCCTGTACTTATAATTAGAGCTAGGTGAATTATTCATCACAAACAATATTTATCATAAATTTATGCTCTCCTTTTCCTGGAAGAGCACTACATGTTTTTATGCTTATTGGGTAGGACAGCCTGCTGCTTTCCAGGGGCTCTCAATTTAGGGTTTACAAGGTCCACCTACAATTTTTTTTATCCCAAGTCTTTTGTTTTCCCTCAGAGGTGATGGGGGATGTTGCTTCCTGAATTACTCCTCATTATTTGCCTGGTAACTGCTGAGGCAGAGGAGAGGTTTCTGAAGGTGTGACCTTTCTCTGGAGGGAAATATCTTATTTCAGAGTAGCTCCCAACAAATTGATTTGTCATTCATACACAGTTGTGGTTCACTGGTGCTGTTTTGTTCTGGGCCAACCAAGCCTCATGAATGTTATTCACTGTGGTCTGAGCACCTCTTTTTGAGGTCAGACTTTTTTTTTTTTTGGCTCTGCCTTCCAGAGTGTGTGTAAACTCATCTGAGCTCATCTGACTTGAGCTGTTAGGGGGTGTTAATATGGTCTGGCAGCTTGCCTGCTGAATCCCACGGGGTGGGGAACTGTGGCTTCCTCTGGATCCACTCACTTGTGCACACAGCTGCAGCACAGGCTGTGATTTATCCCTGGAGGTCAGCTCAGCTCCCCTCAGCCACTTGTTCCTCCCCACTGGTAGAAAACTCCAAGGGTAAAAGAGAGAAAATTCATGAGCTGGGATCAGGACAGCCAAATAGGCAAAGCAAAAGCTGCACACACAAGCAAAGCACAGCAAGGAATTCTTTCATCTTCCCACAGGCAGGCAGGTTCAGCCATCCCCAGGAGAGCAATGCTCCCTCACATGGAATGGTGCCTTAGGATCAAAATTGCCAAGCTCTGAACATCATCTCTTCCTTCTTCCTCCAGCTTTTGTTGCTCAGCATGACCACCAGAAGGTCTGGGACATCCCTGTGGTCATTTGGGGTCAGCTGTGCTGGCAGGATGGTGTGAGAAACAGAAAAACTAAACCACCACAAATCCAAACTGCAGCCCCACACGTTACCAGGAAGGGAAAACACCCTGCTCTCATTCTTGTTCTGCTCAGTAATGCTCATCTCTGACCCTGTGGTGCAGTTGAAGTGGTTGGTCAGTGTCTTTCCTCTTTTTTTTTTTTTTCTGGTATGGCAGGGGTTTCAAATGAGAGGAATTTCTGGGGGTTGATTCCATGGTGCCTGCAGGGAAGTTACTCTTGTGCTCACGCCGTGAATCTTGAGCGTTCTCTCAAATAAAAGGAAAATGAGATTTCCTTAGAGAGGAGATAAGAAAGTCCCAGCTTTCGTGTTTGTGCACATAAATTTACAGTAAGAGTGTAGCATAAACAGTTAAAACACACAGAGTATTTTAACTGAATACACTGTACTGTGTACAGTGCTTTTGCTTTGTTTTCAAGTCGCTAAAAGGAAAAAGAAGCTGCACCTTTTAGTCACATTATTCTTTATGTTTCTTGCAGTACTTTACAGAGTAAAGAAAATAGAAAGAACCAAGTCTTTAAGAAAATTGCTCTGTGGTGGCTGCTGATCGTATTCCTGTGATTTGTGAATATGTTTTTCTTGCAACTATATTCACAGAATGTCACAAAGTGGGTCTGAAATGGTTTTTGGTGCTGATAAAATGATAGGGATTTTTTTTTTTTTTACATATTCTATGTAAAATCCATGTAAATTTGTCAGCTTATACATCTTTCCTGATCATCCATTTCTGGTATCCAAACTCTCAATTGCCAAAAAAACAAAGAAAGCTAGTCTGAGATTTTCATTGATGTATAAATTTTGTTTTATTCAAAAATTTGTAGCAATTATTTGGTGTAAATATGAAGTTGTCTGGGATTTGCTTGGCTGGTTTGCTTTCTTATTATTTTCCCCTTATCTAGCAAAGACCAAGACACATAGTGAAGGGGAAATAGACCCTTAATATAAAAAATTTAATAAAAAGGTAAATTTATCAGGACTGCTTTACTCCTGGTAATTTGAGTAAAATGGATAAAATTAATTCTGATTGCAGTAAGGGAGGGAAAATCACTCTATGCTTAAAATATCAGTGGTTTCTGTTTCATACCACCAAAAAGACAACATTAATTGTCACCCACATGATGCACAACATTCATGTTGTCCCAGAAAGTTTATCTATTATTTAAGATTTATTCAGATTCTTAATAAGTTTTATGACCTGCCTGGTGGAAGCCATGGAGGATGGGGTTGTTGTCAGATGAATTTGGAGTATATATTTCCCCAGAAATGATAAAAATGTTGCACCTGAAGATGATTTTACCTCTCTTTGTGAGCACCTGTGGTTACAGGAATACCATGTTTGCATTCTCCAGCCAAATCCAGATTAACTCATTAAAAAACTACAGATAACCAGAAAAAAGAGCAGGGACAGGAGGAATTCTGAGGGGAAATGAGTGAAATGTTTTTTTCTTTTACAGAAGATACAGTGATTTTCAACCACCTGGAATATTAGGGGAAAAAAAAGATTTACTATGCATTTCAGTGGAATCTAATCTAATCTAATCTAATCTAATCTAATTAATATCCATGAAAATACCATCTCTTACCATCTTAGAGAGAGATTCTGATTTCAGTTAATGCTCTAACAATATAAATATAATATAAACAATATAAATTTAAAAATAATATAATAAATATAACATAACATAAATTATAAGGAAAACAATGATAACCCCAAAATCACAATCATCTATCCTCTGGCTCACAGTGACTCTCTGGAGCCCAGTCAGCCTCCAGTCAGTGGTAAAACTGAAAAAAAGGGAAAAAAAGCAAATATTTTCTGGGGAGAACAAGAGAAAAGGGACATAAGGAAAGTGAGACTAAACAGCTTCATATCCCTGGGAGTATTTAAAATGCAAAATATTTCAGCAAATGAGCCTCTCTGAGGATATTACTGCTAAAACTACTGTAATAGGGACAGGATAGCATGTCTCTGTTAATGTCATTTGGAGGTTTTGGGGTTTTTGGTTTTTTGGTGGGCTTTTTTTGGTTGTTGTTGTTTGGTCTGGTCTGGTTTGGTTTGGTTTGGTTTGGTTTGGTTTTTTTTTTCCTTCATTAAAGACATGCCTCAGTGTTTCTACCTGTGCTCTGTGAAGTTAAAAAGAGTCCCTCATCTGTCAGAATGTAAGTTAAGTCATCTGTCTTCAAAACTTTATTTCTCTTCTTCAGATATCCTTTCTCTCCTTCATCCTAATTCCTTCCATTGCCTTAAGAAAAAATCCTCTCAGGTGCTTAGGAAACTATATTTCCTCAGAAATTACAGGTTCTCCTTGGTTCTTCTCTCTATTTTCTTTATTAAACTATTTAAAATAAATATTTTATCTGAAATATAAGGAATAAGAAATGGAGAAGATATGACCTAGTTTCCTTCTCCTTCTCCTTCTCCTTCTCCTTCTCCTTCTCCTTCTCCTTCTTCTTCTCCTTCTTCTTCTCCTTCTTCTCCTTCTTCTCCTTCTTCTTCTCCTTCTTCTTCTCCTTCTTCTTCTTCTTCTTCTTCTTCTTCTTCTTCTTCTTCTTCTTCTTCTTCTTCTTCTTCTTCTTCTTCTTCTTCTTCTTCTTCTTCTTCTTCTTCTTCTTCTCTTCTTCTTCTTCTTCTTCTTCTTCTTCTTCTTCTTCTTCTTCTTCTTCTTCTTCTTCTCTTCTTCTTCTTCTTCTTCTTCTTCTTCTTCTTCTTCTTCTTCTTCTTCTTCTTCTTCTTCTTCTTCTTCTTCTTCTTCTTCTTCTTCTTCTTCTTCTTCTTCTTCTTCTCCTTCTCCTTCTCCTTCTCCTTCTCCTTCTCCTCTCCTTCTCCTTCTCCTTCTCCTTCTCCTCCTCCTTCTCCTCCTTCTCCTCCTTCTCCTCCTTCTCCTCCTTCTTCTCATTCTCCTTCTCCTTTTTCTCTTCTCCTTTTTCTCCTTCTCCTTTTTCTCCTTCTCCTTCTCCTTCTCCTTCTCCTTCTCCTTCTCCTTCTCCTCCTTCTCCTCCTTCTCCTCCTTCTCCTCCTTCTCCTCCTTCTTCTCCTTTTCCTCCTTCTTCTCATTCTTCTCCTTCTTCTCATTCTTCTTCATCTCCTTCTTCTCCTTCTCCTCCATCTCCTTCAGTATTTTCAGTAATTCTTAAGAGGATTTCCTCAAATGTCCTTTCCAATATTCTGCTTTCCTTCCCACAATCTCTTTTGGTTTAATATTCATGAAGGACCTGGAGCTGGGTGAGATGTGGCTCTGTCACTTCCTGGGATGAGAGGAGCTCTGTGTAAGGAAGAGCATTTCTCTCAGAAGGCAGAAATAGAGTCAGTGGGAGGATGAAGGGAGTCTTTCAGAGCCAGTAAATCTTGCTTTTCTGGAAACACAAAAAATGAGATATCATGAGGTAGAATACTTTAAGTTCAGAAGGCAGTTTGTCTGATCTTCTCACATGCCCTGCTACATTTTTCAGATTTTACTGAAATAATTCTGATTTTTTTTTTTTTAAGTGGAAATTGAAGTTGGGAACAAAATTAGTAAAGACACATTTACATTTAACTAGGTCTAGTGATTTCAACCACCTCTCAGTTAAATACAGGCATCCAGCATCCAGCTGACTAAATGGACCTTTGTTCACAGGAGCCTGATATTGGTTCATGGACAGACATGAATTTTAAATATTTTCAAGTATTGAAGTTATCTTCAAAATATTAAATTTTTCATTTGTTGTAGTGGTACCATTTACAGTCATTTTGATCATCACTGCCTAAACAGCTTTTTATTTCTTTCAAGTTTGTTAAAATCTTAACAAATATCATCAGTTACTTTATCCTAATCTAAGTTATAAAACAAATTAGAGTTCTAATTATCTTAAAGTAGTTTATCTTTCACTTATTTCAAGTGTAATAATTGACATTTTCAAGTTTGACTGATGACCTGAGGACCCCTCCTTGCAAGGAGTGGTTTGCCTGGGGAATTTTGTTTGGGAAGACCCCAGGAATTCTGTAGGCCTACAGGCATCCAGCTGCTCTGCAAAGGTAGTTCTGGTAGCTGCTGGGAAATTGTAGAGAATTATTTTTGACAAAATAATTGTCAGTGCTTGGAAATTGGAAATTTATTCTCCTTCTGGAGAATAAATATTTTCTTTTATAATAGCATTGACAAGATAAGAAATTTAAAGGCAGAATTTTTCACAAAGTATTTCTTATTTCTTTTTTCCTTTAGTGCATATTGGAGGAAAAAATACTAATGGCACTATAGAACATGGATCTGAGGAAAGACAGATTTCACCTTAACAGAAGGCAGCCAGTATGTCTGATAAAATGTAGACATTTTATTTAATTTAATTTGTCTTTTTTACTGGACCATTAATGAAATAACATATTTATTTGTTAACTTAGACCCTCACCTTGAAAATAATTTGCCTTGGCAAAGTTGCTTTAAAATGCAAGCAAGATGGATGTGATGTAAGGTTTTTGTTCCTCTCCTGAAGCTTCAGTGTTTCAACCAGAAACACTGGTTCAGTGTTTCAACCAGAGAAATTTATTCCTTGCAGTCTCAGTAGTAGCATCAAAAATAAGTGCTGACAAACAGAGCATCTCTACAGACAATGACAAGCTCTTTTTGAAGCCAGCAGTGTTTGGGGATTTTTTTTTTTTCTTTTTTTCTCCTTTTAAATGCAAGTTCTGAAGTTTACTGTAGTGCAGAGTGAAATTTGAGACACGACATGAAATTCCATGACAGTTGGAATTTCTGCTGTATGAAGAATTTACCCCTAGTCCGTGGCCTTTGCCAGGCTATCACAGCACTGAGGAGAAGTGTGTATAAAAATTAGCAAGGCTTAACTTGTCACTGAGACTTTTTTGACTATTTGAACTTAATAAATCCAATTTTTTGTTGTTGTTGTTAAAGAGGAAATTTCTGAGCCTTCCATAAATGAAGTGTCAGCTTCTGATCACTGGTGTACAGTGAAACCAGATTATTTTTCAGCCTCACTATTCTCTGGAACCTGATTGATTTTTATATTGCTTTTCTGCCAGAACATGGGTTCCATCTTCCCTGATGAAAACCTGATACCCTTTCTTCATGGAGCTCTGGGCACATTTGAAGAGAAAATGTCATTTTGTGCCTGCTGAAGGTGTGATGTGATCAGAGACATCAGTGCTGAACTGCAGCGTAAGAATTGATAAATTCAGTAATCTCATGGATGCTTTTTGTTGCAAATGGCTCCTTGGCTGGGTTGGTTTTGCTGTAGAGCAGGAGCAGGTGTGCCTTGAGGGGTTGTGCTGTTTTACAGGGAAGTGACATGTCTAAAGGGAACTGGGAGTGCTCCTGGCTTTTAGATGCTTCTCTCTAGAAAGTAAATGGTTGTTCCAGCATATTTCATCCTCAAAAATGGCAACGATAACTTCATTTCTTTTGAAGTGAAGGGGTCACCCAATGGAAGATATAGAAACCTCTGTCCCTGTGTATGAAGTATTGAGAATTTAGTTCTAGGAGCAATAAACCCAATTCAAAATAGGTTTGAATTGTAAAAACACAAGTTGAGAAACACTGACTTCAGTGTGAGGAAGTTAAATAGAGAAAGTTCAGCTCCATCTCACATCAAGTTTGCACTGTCTGCATTACCCCCAAATAACCTTGCCAGCATTATGAATTGTTTTTAACCTTCTCTCTATAAAGGCCTTAACAATATTTAAAATAAACACCAGCAATAGCCTTCACTGCCTTTTCCAAAGGGAATTTTGTTACAAATTTTTGTCTGTGTTTTCTTGAGCTCTTTTGGATTTTTAAGCTGTTTTGGAATATATTTTGGCCTCTGTTGAGTCTCCTATTCACCTCCAAGTTACAATGGCTTTTCCCACGTGTCCCCTCATGTCCTGACACAGAGGAGGAACCGGGGTGTCTTTGCAGCCTGGGCAGAGTGTCAGTCACTTGGAAAAAATCCTCTTGGCTCAGCTCCAGCCTGTGAGAGCCAAGTAGGCTGATGGCATTCACCCTGAGACTGAAATCACTGCCTTTCTGAATGGGAGATTACAAGAAATTCCTGTATGTATAATACAGGGGGTATAGATGTATATTTTCATCTACAAACCTATATAAATATATTTAAATAAATATATAATATAAATATATTTAAATAAATATATAATATAAATATATAATATAAATATATAATATATGATATATTATATATGATATATAATATATCATATAAATATATGATAAATTATATATAAATATATAATATATAATATATAATATATAATATATAATATATAATATAATATGTATTATATGTTATATTATACATATACCACAATATAATAATATATATAATATTATAATTACATTCTATATAAAATTTTATTTATTTATTTATTTGTTTGTTTATTTATTTATTTAAAATGACAGCTGGAAAGTGCTTAAATATTAACTGCAGACAAACTCTGACCCCACAGAAGGCCAGGAGCCCTGTGCCAGGAGCTGGAAGGGATCCTCATCTCATCCTCCCCTGCCTGGCCAGCCTGGGAGCAGCAGCTCAGCCTTTGACCCTGGGTGGAGCCCATTTGTGTCCCCCTGGTCGTGTCCTGGCCCACGGGGGTGGCCTGCTGGCCCTGTCACTCTGCACCCCTCAGAAAGAGCTGGAGAGCAGAAGTTTGTGGAGATGGTTTTGTCTGTGCAGTTGGTTTGTTGCTGAGATCTCAGGGTATCAAAAGCCAAAATGAATCCCTATCTTGGTCTATTCTCAGCAACTGAACATAATGTGTCTTTTATAACGTTCTGCTGCTTGGAGTGCTCAGCCAGCTCTTCCAAATTCAGTGTGTGCCTCGCCAGTCTACAGTCTCACAGAAATTTAGTGTTCTAGATGAGCCAGGCTGAGCAGAATAATATATATATATATATAAAATAACACAATCATCTGCAAGGTATTTAGTGTTTATAGGCTTTTGTTGATGTCTGATTTTTTTTTCCTGAGGTCTGAGTGATATTTTATAAAATCCATATCAGGTCCTTGGACATTATAGAATATAAACATGTTAAAAGTGGGCTGATGCTAAAATTGTATTAACCAAATAATGCAGAATGCACAAGCTGTGTTTCCATGAAACTTTCTTTATACAGTGGAAACACCAGGTCTGGTCTACTTGGCAGAAAGAGGAAAAGTAAAGAGGAGATGATCAAGAACAGATAACAGCTGGGTAAATGTTGTGCTTATCTGGAACTTGGATTTGTGTTTAGAAACAGTATTCATAATCAGAGATGATAACCAGATAATTTCAATTATTAAAAAGCAATTAAAGTTTTAAAAGTCTGAAAATGTTTGCTACTTTTGTTTGATTCAGTTCTAATAGCATTACATAGCTTTTTGTTTAATCCTATTTCTTTTAGCTTTTATTTTTTCTTGTATCCAAAAGATGCCAATATTTTACCTTACTTTTTCATCAACAGAAAAGAGAACAGAGAGGAAAAGGAGGGAGTGTTTATTTCAGAAACTCAGAACTCTAAATCCCTCAAAATAGCTGAGAAGTTGGGAAGGCTCTTGTTGTTAAAATAAACATGTAATTTTAACCTTAGCCATTGTAATAGCTTTATTCTCATTAGAACTGAATTGAAGAGATTAATTAAAAAAACCCTTGTGAGTGGAAAGAAGTGTGAGAGGAAGCATCTCCTATCCAAAACAGCCGCAGTGACTACAAGGGATGATATTTTGGGTAGTTGTGTGTTTCACTGGGGAAGGCAGGGCTGTGAAGGTAGCTTGGAATGTATTTGTTGTTTTAAGTCACAGCTGACAAAGAGAAATAGAAGTAGAGACAGGCTGGGTCTAGTTATACTCATTTTTAGCTCAGTCATTTACATCAAACCGCACTGCAGCACAATCAAACAAAGTGGAAACAAAAGCCACTGAATTTTCTGCATCACAGCAGAACAGAAGGAAGCCAGAAAGTCTCATTTGTGCCCTACTGGTAGATCTGAAATCTTTTTCTCATTCAGATTAGTAAATCTGCTGCTGCATTTTTTGTGAGGGGATGCTGGAGGTGGTGAGGCAGAAAGGTGTTTCCATGCAAAGCCAGGCTAGTAAAAAAAATTCTTCTGACAAATATCACACTAGTGCTGTTCTGTGCACCTGCAACTTTCATGTGCACACACAGTCTGGGCTGGGCCTTATCAGCCCTGAGTAAATTGGAATTAGGGTTTCCTACGGAATTTGAGCAATCCTCAGCTGCTCCATTCCCCTTTTTTTTCACAAATTCCAGAGGGTTTATTGCTTGGCTTGGAGAAATTGCTACAAAGGGGACTGTACAGTGAATTGAATTTCCCAGGGAGAGTCATAAGCAACAACTTGCAGAAGATCTAAATTGCATCTTCAGCATTCCTGGTGATGCAGTGAATTTTGGAGTCCACCTTGCACTAGAACCTGTTCTAAAGAAGAATGTGCACATGGGCTTAAATCCATCCCTACCCCTAATCTACCCCTATTTATTAAAAATATTTCAATGTTAAATTTTAAAAAGCTTCTTAAACCTCTCCCACAATTATACTTTGATATCACATAGTATTTGCCAAACCAGTTAAAAGATTAATTTATTCCTAATATCTATTTAAGCCTGTTTATGAATTAAATTGCCTCTGGATTAATTAAACAATGATGCCCACCAGCAGTGCACCCAGCATGAGGTTCTTTGTTTCTCCTTTAACCACTTGCTTTTAGGTTTTTGTGAAGGGTGTAGAAAATAAAAAAATGGAGCTAATGAGCTAATTTGATGTTTCTGGAAGAGCAGCCTTTTGTAAGATGCTTTGATTACATGGCAGAGCAGCTTCTATAAAGACCTATTTGGCTAAGTAGGGCTTCTTAACTCCAAACAGGGGGGAAAAAATTACAAAGTGACTACTCAAGTGAGTACAACAAGAACAAGGAAGATAATCTTAACAAGCCCTGGGAGGCAGATCATTAGCTGGAATTCCTACAGCAGTAAATGTATCTGCCACACAACTTCAGCGTCTCTGAGGCTCTGTGCAAGCCCTATCCTGAAAATGTGCTCATGGGATTTTTTTTTTTTTTTTTGTTGTGTACAGTGCTTTTGCTTTGTATTCAAGTCACTAAAAGGAAAAAGAAGCTCCACCTTTTAGTCACACTATTCTTTATGTTTCTTCAGTTGATGTCTTAATTTTGCCTCCTTGCACTACTGCAATATTTTTCTGGGTTTGTGTTTTCTATCTTTCAAAATATTCAGAGCAGAAAGCGGGGAGAAGAAACTGAGAGTTGGGGAAGTGATGGAGGAACCTTCAGAAAATTAAATTCCTTTTCCATTTAATCTTTTATCCTGTGTGAAGAATGTCAGTGTTGCACAGTAAAACAATATTTGGGTCACAGATTGCTTTGTATTTCGTGGAATCTTGCAGTAAGAGAATTCTCACTGCCAGTATCTCATGCAAGACAACTGCTGTAAAATTTGACTTTGCAAGCATTGTAGACACTAAAAAAAAATTTTAAGGGATTTTTTTTTTTTTTTAATTTAAGGTGGATTGAAATTTAAGCATTTTGATCTCAGGCTGCCCCTTGGAATCATTAGTTCAGGTTTTTATTTAATTTCTGAGCTCTTCTGTTGGCTTTCTCTTTTCCCATCAGCAAAACCAGTACCCTCAAGATAAAAGCAGAATGTAAACAAACTCCATTGCATATTCCAAATGTTATTTCTCACTTATCATTTAGATTAGCTTTTTCTTGTGTGTGTGTGTAATTGGAAAAAGTGATAAAGCATCGGCACAAAGAATTAAATATAAGAGGAAAAGCCACACAGAAGATTCATGTTTGGAAAGTCTTACACAGCCTCTGACATGCACAGCTGTGGATCTCTGATCAATAACAATCTCTTTTCAAACAATCTGAAGTTAACATCAGATCTTATTCCTCAACAGAACACCAGGAGGATGAAACAAAATGAGGAAATTGCCTCCCTGGTGCTGTTTTGATACCCCACTTGTGAACACCTCTTTGGTAAGCCCATCCAAATTAGACAGGAACAACACAAATCTATATGAACTTGATAAATGCTACAGTTATGTATTGATTTTTTTCAGCAGGCCTTTTACACGTTGTTAATGGCTGTGCTTGAAAGAGGCTTAACTCACAATTCCTGGCCAACTGTAATTCATGTCCCAGCATTTCTTCAAAGCTGATTGACTCTTGCCTGTAATTATGGTTTACATCCTCCTTTTACACCCCTGGTTTAGTAGGGGTCTGCATGATCTGGTTACATGATGCAGGGAAGCTCAGAGCTGCAAATTCCTCCTTTCCAGAACTGCAAATTCCTCCTTTCCAGCCCTGCAGCCCTGTGTGCCTCACCTGCACTTCCACATTTTGCTTCAAGTCTCATCAGGAGGGACTTGCCTCACTCTGCAGCATTTTGCAAAAGATGAATTCTGACCTTTCAATTTGCTTTGTTGTAGCTCAGATGTAGGAGGAGAAATATGAGAAAGATAGGAATATTACATTATTTTTCAATCTAATTTCACTGACTTTAGCATCCTTGAAAATGTTCTGACCTAAGCTAATCATCTGGGCTCTTTCTGTAGCAATGGGAAGTGCAAGTGAAGACACTCCTCATTCTTTTTCAGTGGTGGAGGGATCCTAAATGAACAGCTCTCACCAGACTTTTCCTCAGCCTCCCTGGATAAATCTTTTGCAGGAAGATATCGATGGAGAGGAATTATATGTGGGGCAATAGGAGAAAGAGGAGCAAATGTTTATGGTACAGTGTCCTTTCACTGATTCTCTTCTCACATCATCATGCTGAAGAGGGTCTTTCCATCAGCATCCTGTAAATATCTCAGGTCTCTTGAAATGACAGGATGTCTTCCAGCCAGAGGTTTTTCTCTGTGAGTAGAACAGGCAGATTTTGCCTCCCTAGTAGAAATTAGGAAGCATTGAGTTCCTCAACGTCATCCCTAACTCACCTCTGCCAAAAATGAAGCTTGCAGAATGATTCTAAAACACAGCTCAGAACAGGAATTCATCACCCAAGAAGGACTCACACAAGAATAATGCAGAGAGCAACCTGTATCTTCACAGGTGCAGAACAGCACCTTGTAATGAAGCCAGGAGATTTCAGGTAAATGATCCTTGGAATTTTTTGGCTCCCAGGTCATGCAGATCTGACTTCTTAAGAGCACAGGACACATAGATTTTCAGTGCCTAAGAGTTCTCAGCAGATTCTTACCATTTCAAGGAACAGCATGAAATTTTGCTGATCAATGCTTTTACATTTCAGAAGAGAATTACACAACAAGAAGCTCAGCATATATGTGCCTTTTAAAAAAGGGTCACTTTCTTGAAATGAGACTGCAGATATATAAAATGTGAGACATAATAAGTGTCTTTAAAAAGATAGACTAAGGAAAATACTGAGAACAAAAACATTCAGAAGCTTAGCTTCAGGGGAAGTGGAGAAAAAAGGAACACAGTGAAACTGTAGGAACGTCAGAATTTTTTTTTTTTTTTTTTTTTAACTAAGGAAATATTTGCAAAGTGTGCAAGTACAGCAGTCAGCATTCTGTTTGCAGTACCATCACAGCAGCGATGTTTTCATGACAGAAATTAATGAAAAGATATGGGAAATTAATGAAAGATGTGGAAAATTAATGAAAAAGTGTGGGAACTGCAAAGAGCAGGGAAAAATCCACTCAGGATGGAGGAATTAGATGAAATTATAATGTACTTCATAACCTTAATTGTTAAGGTACTCATAAATCCTTTACCTGCTCTGCTGGAAAAACATTACAAGGAACAGCATCAATTTTGTAACTGTTTGGTAGAGATTTCACCTACTTGGACAGGGTCATAGAAATGGGAATTTTTTTAGTATGCTTGCAGGATCCTTTCACCAAACAAAAGGAACAAGAATACAGTCAGGCTTTGACAAAATTAAATAATAAGTTGGATAAAGTTTGTTTTATTGCCTAATGTTTTCAATTAGAGTTTGATCATCTGTAGGCTTGAAAATGTTACGTGAGAGCAAGAGACTCACCAATTCAAATATTTGCACTTTAATTTGTCAAAACAGACAAGAAAAACATTCATCATTTTCTTATTTTCAAAGGTTTTTTCCATATAAATGGTATGGTGCCATGTAAAATTTGAAAGGACTTTGTCATGTATTGACTTAAGACTGGAACTTCTTTGGGATGCATTAGCAAACAAAAAAATTAATTCCACTTCTAGTGCATTTACCCTCTAAAGTTGAAGAGTCTTTTAGGTATGATATTATATTTATTGGCACATATTTGTACCCGCTGGGTCTGTTTCAACTTTGTAAATGACACAAAAAAAATTGTAACAATCCATCTTTTCAAATAAAGGTGAGAATCTAACCAGATACAGCAGGATACCATGGAAAAGGAAGATGAAGTAAGGGAATGGGTTGGTTGCACATCACAGAACAGTAATTACTATATATATATATGTACACACAAATAACTTTTTATATATTGTGTGCTGTTCATGTATGTGCATTGTTCTCTTTGTGGATCTAACAGCAACATCCCTTCAGCTGAATATTCAGCACCCAATTAATAAAAGACTGACTTGAAGCTCTGTCAAAATCACTGTACAACTTGGATGTCCCTACAATGAAAGAGTGGTAACAAAAAAACACCTATTTTCCATGGAGGAAACATGTCTGAAATGATAATTCTTTAGGAGGAAGCTGTTGGGAGCTGCCTGGTTGCCTTTCTGGGGTGTGGGTTCAACAGCATCCATCTCTGAGCAGGGCTTGGGACCTCCACGGCACGACACCATAACACATTGCCCCTTCATTTCCCCAGAGATTGCTGCAGGGAAAATTGCAGGAGCTTTGATAGGTTTTGCTTGTTGCAGGTTAAAGATCAATGTTCAGTGGACACACAAGGCAGGGAGAAAAGCTTCTCTTTTATTCCCATTAATTTTTGTCTGCGAGTGAATTATTGGCTCATTCGAGGATCTGCGACACTGCAGCAGAACTCCAGAATATGATAGACTCATTTTTGGATTCTTTTTTTTTTTAATGTGATCAAAACCAACCTGGATTTGGTTTCTTCATTTCTATCAGGGAGTATTACTTGTGCCGTCTGCCCCTTTCCCTGCTGTCAGCATTCTCCACAGATCCCATGGGTGCACAGGTCTCGGGTTTGCATCAGCTGCTGTGTTCTGCAGCACTTGTTTGCCATGGGGAAAATCACCCCACAATACAGATAAAGGTTCCACACTTCACCTACAAAAACACTAATAAAGATCACAGCTCTAAGTGAGGAGAGAAATTTTTCCTCGCATGTGAAGTATGTGAATTGAACTGAATTTTCTCTGCTAACTGCAGCTGTGGTTCACCTTTCCATCTTCATAAATGTTCTTTTTTTTTTTTTTTCCTGTCATACACAGTAACTGCTTCGCTCATTTTCAACCTTTTAGAAAGTTAAAAGGTTGTTTCTTCACTTTTCTTTTAAAATAGCTCCAGTTCCAGCATGTGTTCTTCTTTTGTCTCTGCTGTAATTTTTCTTACATTACTATTTCATAAACTCTTTCAGATATATCTTAATCAGTTTTTGTTGCTAGCTCAGTTTTGAAACTGATCCAACATTTGTAGCTCCAGTGAAGCAAAGCACAAATTTCTCCTTAAACACTCTGAGAATATGTTCCACTATTGCGCAAAAAGCAGGAGATCAAGTTTTATATTTCTGCTTTTTTTTTCTTTCCAGATTTATTTTGAACATAATTTGATTTTTCCAAGGGTGAATTATAAGCCTGTGATGGATTTTACTTTACAAAATGGTCTCTGATTTCTAACTACGTGTACGATGTAATTGCAAAGTTAGAGAGGTTGAGTTTTTTGGTGTTTTTTTTGGGTTGGTTAGTTTTTTTACAGTTGCTTTTAATGACAGGTAGGAAAAAAAGGCACTAGCCTTATGGTCAGTCTGGGAAAAGAGAAGAGCTACATTTTCTGTCATAGGTGATGTGAATTTGGTGATACACAGCACAGTTAGCCAGGAGCAAGGGTATTGCTACCAGTAGAAACTGAGAGAGAAAAATACAAATGAAAGAGAGAAGCTGGGATCTCGAGTAAATTATTTAGCTTTCCTCCAGGCCCCTGAAACAAAGCCAGTGCCAATTCACAGACACTGCCTGAAGTCAGTGAAACAAGTTTTGATCTACAATCACCTCAATCATTTCAGAAATAGAGAGTAATAATGCTATTTCATCTGCCTTGAAGTCTGCCAGGCTCTTTCCAGCCTGCAGATTTTCCACCAAACAGAATTTCAACCTCCAAGGATAGCTCAGAGCCCCATAGTACTGGTGGGTTTAGGTTCTAATTATTTACTTGTTCCCAGATATCTTCTTTGATACCTGTTATGTACCACTGTGTAGGTGGTTGGATGGAGGATTCCACACAGCTCACTGCACTCATGGTGCATCATCTGTCTGCCTAAACATCACACAGATTAGCTCACACTTCACCTTACCTGGGTTTAGGTGTTCTGGCAAGCAAATTATGTGGTAATTAGGTAACATTGCCCATCAAAACCCACGTTTTTCAAAAAGTTGAGATGCTACTCACACCAGGTGATAGCACTGGGAAAAGTGTTTAGATGGAAGCAATGTGTTTCATTAATTTTCATTTAACGTGTCAATCCAGCAGGGATAACAGCTGGAAGATGGCTTTTGTTCTCCATCCCAGCACCTTCCTCACTCTCCATCTCTTCCTTCTTCTGTGAAATCACAGAATCACACAGAATGTGAAACTGTACCCTAATGAGGGCCAGTTTTGCTCTTGGTGTCCTCTTCAGTCTTTTCATTAAAACGAACCTGTTGTGGCAGGACAATTTTAAAAACAACTTCCTTCAAGAGATTTCTCTTTGGTGAGCTCATAAATCCAAATCAAATTGGGTTAATCAGCTTATAGGGCAGTCTTTATTGGCTGAGCCCAAAACTTTGAGATCACTTTTTTGGAGGCAGAAGAGCTCTTTCATTGTTCTGCTGACAAATACTTGTGCACTAGACATATAAACAGGTTATTCTGTATTCATTCTGATGGGTTAACGTGCCTCTAGCACATGTATTTTTCTTGTGTGGGTGTCACATATCTGCCTCTCTGGAGAACAGCTTAACTCAGCACCACAGGGGTCAGTGTTATTTTATTGTATTTCCCACCCAGCACAAAATTATCTGGGCAGAGATTTCTCCCAGATACCTTTTCTTACTTTGTAGTGAACAAAAAAAAAAAAAGTTTCTGTGCATAAAACACCTCTTTTACTGGCAGATCCTGCCTTATTTCTTGAGGAAGTTTCAAAGCAAGGTCAGTATTTTCACATCCACACAACATAAAAACTTCTTCCCACTTTTTTCCCCTGGTTTTCCCCTGGGCAGGGCGATTTTTCTGCACGCCATTCTGGCCAGCAGCAGCCAGGGTTATCAAAGTGAAGCTTTCCATGAAAAAGCACTAAAATATTAGTGCTGCAGCATGAAAATAATGGAAGTCTGTATTATTTTCAGGAGATGTTCTCAGAACTAAGCATTTCACCTCAGTTAGGTGCCATTTTTCTCCTGTCAACCTCTGTGGAATGAAAATTACAGAGTCTGACAAAGCCAAAGATTTGCTGGCTGACAGATGCTAACTTTAGTTTAGCTTCTATTTCTAATTTCATTTTTTTTCCCTCACGTCCTTAATGTGCCTGGTCTGTTCCTCTATGACTTTGGCTCAAGTTATTTTTTCATTCCTTGGTCATTCCAAGGAATTCCAAGGTCAGAATGAGAGACGGTGTCCAATTGTCCATTTTTTTTTTCTTACTGAACTGCTTGTCTGAAAAAAATCAAGAGCCCATGTTCAAAACAAGAATGAAAATGATTGGATGGAGCTGTAAGACCACAAGCTTTGTTTTGACACATTCCATGATTTTTCTCAAAGCTCCCACCTCAGCCTGATTGTGCACTGGATTTCCAGTGAACATAAGAATGCAATTTTAACTGCTCCATAGAAATCTTAATTTCCTTCTCCTAGCTGGACTTCAGCATTGTTTTTTCCTTTTGCAAATGTCTAGACATGTTTAGAAACGCCCCTCTTATACTCTGAATTCCCCTCCCCTTTTTGACCTCCTCATATCTCTCTTTATCCCTTTGTCCATATTTTTCTCTCTTTTACACCCAGTCTACACTACAACCCTCTTTTCCTCCCTACAGTTTCCTCCTCTGCCCATTTTTGTCCCAAATAGGTCTCGTTGTGAGCATTTTCTCCTCCTCCTTCCCAGCACGCCCTTTTTCATGCCACATTTGAAGGATTTTTGTAGGATGAGCCTCTGTCTACTTTCATGCACGCTGGCAGAGAGTGGCCTCCTTTACAAGAGGCAGCTTTGCTTCTATTTTCATCACTGACAAAGTAACTTCAATGATTTTGAGGCTTCCAATTATATCAGAGATGTCTGGTTTTTCAACCTTTCCACTTGAAGTGCTGATTCACTTAACTTTTTGGTTTTTTCCCTTCATCTTTCTAGCATTTCACTCTTGTTATATTTCTTGCTCTTTTACTGATTCTTCTCTTCAATCTCCACTGAAGCATTGGGTAATGCTAGTTGAAAAGATAAAATATCCAAAATCGTGGTCATCAGAGAGCAGAGTTCAGTGGCTGCCTCTCCTCTTCCCCTCACTGTGATGAGGTCTCCCCTCAGCCTCCTCCTCTCCAGGCTGAACAGACCAAGAGACCTCAGCAAAAGCATAGATATTAATGTTAAAAAGAAATTTACCATCAAAAGAAACATCTCCTGGTTTAATATATTCTGCCTGTCTGCTTTGTTATTGCAACAGCTTTTCCTTATCAACTGGAAACTCTTATTATTATGAAAACTGGAAAAAATAAAAAGCAAATATTTTGCTCGAAAATGAGTTTCTTTGAGTGCACACAAATCTAACTGATAAGCTCTAGGCTTAATTTTTGTAATTGCAAAGGTGTGTTTTACAAAAGAAAAATCTTTACATGTTATCTTGATAGTACATTCCTGTAGCTGTAGAAAGCTCTAAAAGAGAGAAAATTGTAGTCTAATATTTTTTGTTAAAACATAAGGCAGTAAACTGCTTTTTTGGTTCATTTTGTTTTTTTTTCCAGCGGGCTAATGTAGATTAGAGAGAAAACAAAATTGAGTAGGAAATCCTCTCAAAGTACTAAAAGACACATTGCATAATTAAGGTCTTATTTTGTGATTGCAGAAAAGAATTTTTTATTAGCATGATTTCTGACGTTTTTCTCCCATAAGTCTGTTTAATTGGATCAGTAAACCAGTGCTCTGATCCCATCTGCTGTTTTTATCTCTATTGTCCTACATCCCACAGGCAGTTAAAACATCCTTCTGACAGAAATGTGACAAATTGCATGTAAGCTTTTGAATGTGGCAGTCTGTAATTGGCTGATAACCAAAAATATGCTTAAAATCTCATCAGTAGCTGGAACACCTAGATAATACACCTAGATGATATAATTTCTCACTCTGCTTTATTTCTTCAAGTATTTCACATGCAATTCAGCTCAATGCATCTTTGAAGAAAGATCATGACTTTTTTTTTTTTCTTAATAGACTTCCTTTTGGAAATGCAGAGTTTCTAAGTCTTTAGCCCTAATGCTCAGCAGATATCTCACTTTCACACTAAGTGGAGCAAGTGTCCATGAGGAACTTCCCTGACTTAAAAACAAAGTTAGCAGAATGTGCATTTTCACAGGACTAATTAATCCTTACACCTCCTTGCATTGAAGAGCTGGTGAGCAAAATTTTCCCTAAGTAGTAGAATGATGATACAATTTGATATAAATATTATCACATCTAACATATGTATTAATGTTGATGATTGTAATAAGTAAATTCAATTTTTGTCAATCTTACAAAGCCAAATTCTCGTTATAGTAGAGAATATTAAAGCTGCTTTGTACTGCTTTTTCTCACAGTTTACCACAGACTTTCTTTTTCAACCTGGTCTAGGGGAGGTGTCCCTGCCCATGGCAGAGGGGTTGGAACTGGATGATCTTTCAGGTCCCTTCCAACCTAGGACATTCTAAGACGATCCCACGAAGTTTTGTGATCTTTCTGCTCTTTAAAATTCTTTCAAATGTCCTGTTTCCCATTTTTTCACATGCAGGCTGTCTGCTCAACTCATCAAGAAAGAGGAAAGAATTTTCCTCTTAGGTGTCATCCCCAGGGTTTTCAGTGTGTCCAAAGGTAGGAATGTCTTTGCTTTAGGGCTTAAAAAAAATCATAAGGAAATTTTGCCGTTTGGAAAATTCCAGTCCCACATCCTCAGTGTTGTAGTTTTCAGTTCTGTACTTTCTGACAGCATTACAAATTTTCCTGAAGTAGAACTTTGCAAGTCTGTCTCCACTTCTCTGGTGTGTTTTGGAATCTTCAAACTTTTGCTACAAATAGTTGTGTTTAAGAGAATGATCAGCAATATATAGGCAGTCTTAAAATGTAATATTAAATAAAAAACACATGAATAATGAATGTACTCTTTAGATTAAAAGTTCTTTTGGGTGTATTACTAGGTAACAACAGATAACCTGTGCAATATGAAGCACAACTCTTATGCTTACCCATTAAGATTAATTAGCTTTGTAGCATATTAGTCAAACAATTTGGGGAGCAAAATCAGAACACATCTTCCTGTGTGGTTCTCAGACATCTCATTTGTTTAATGGAGCCATTTGGGTAATTAAGATCAGTACCCGTAATTTAGCTAAAGTGAAGTCTTTAAAGATTATCTGGCAATTTACTTGTGTTTGTCTCAGGGTTTTTTTTTGTCTTGTTTTTCTCCCTGGTTATTTATATACATAGCTTGGTAGTTTAAAAAACTACTTTTCTGCAGCAGAAGAAATACACATTTATATTGATAAAACTATTCTAGATTGTTTGCATTCAAGAAGGCCCCACAAAACAAGCAGTTAAGAGGAGGTCCCATTTGATATTTTAGAAAAACTGCCTTGTTTGTCTTCATTTTCATGCCCAAAAATCCAGAATTTTATCAGTGCTGAACATCACTTAGGTGAGAACCTACCCTCCTCTACACTTTTTTGTGCTATAAGAGGAGAGGAGTGCTGTGCATTTTCTGCATTTAAAAAAATTAAATGAACATGATTCTGCAGTGATTTAATTTAAGTCAAGTTACTGCCATTACTTGTGGGAATGAAATTTTGTAAGCTTGCTCTTTCCAACCAGAAGATTATGCCTGACTAATATTAGTAGATTTGAAAACTATGTGAAAATGTTCTGCGTGAATTGAACATTAAAATTAAATTGAAATGCATGATTTCACTATTTGCTAAAATGTACGATCAGTCTAATAACTAATATCTTAGAAATGTTTGTACTAAGCATCTTTGACACTTCAATGAGATGATTGAAAAAGCCCCTGCTGTTTGAAGTATGGCACATTAATAAATTAGAGAGAATAAAAAGTATTACAGTTCATATAATGCACTATTCAGGCATACTCTGGTATTACATTGCTGCCTTCATCATTCAAAATTAGGAAACAGACCTTGCAAGGTGCAAATTCGAGGCAATATATGCAAATCTGTTATTCTAGTTCGAAAATTCAGCAGCTATTCAAGCTAATGGATCCATAAAGACTCCATAAAAGCCCATATTATCTTGAGGTTTGCTGCTGCAGTTCTGTTTATTTGAACAGAAGTGTGTTTAGTGGTCTGCTGGTAAATATGTTGTACCCAGCTGTTTGTTTGCCTTTCCAAGATGGAGGAGTTGTTTGCACTGTTACAGAGAAGAAAAGGAAATTGTGGAATACTTCAGGCAAATTGTCATGTTATGTCAGAAGATTTTGCACCTATTAAATATCTGAATGTGCAATCTTTACACCAGTACTGCTTAATAATTTAATTTAGTGCTAGGAGTGGCGACACTCTGGGAAGATTTCTCTGGGGCTTTTATTCGTGGTAGTCACTTTTTCCCAAGCAGCAATAAGTGCTGGCAGGATCAGGGCTTTATATTTTAAGCCCAATGTGACTCAGGTGGGATATTGGGCAGCTCTGTGTGTTTGCAGAGTGATGTTTTCATGTTTTTTCAGAGAAGGGAGCCAGTCACTCATACACAGCTCACGCATCAAGCACTGCAAGCAAGAGGCAATAATCCCCAAATCCAAGTGACTGGGGATGTGCATTTGGGCTGTTAAATGAGAAAAAAAGAGAGATCAAGCTTGGCACTGGGGCTGGGTGTTTGGGCTGCAAAGCATCAGCCACTGCAGAAGTGTTAAAGATATGAGTGACAGCAATTCTCTGCCTCTCCCTGAATGCTCGAGACTGGACAGGGACACAAGTGGGGTGTTATTACTGCTGCAACATTGATTTTAGCAAAAAATATCATTACTTTCATTTAAAATGACTGTATTCACGAGTTTTTAGCTCAGCAAGATAAAATAGGATCTCTGGAGTAATTTTTTCTGCTCTTTAATAAAACTCAACCAAGGTGTAACATGAGAGGCACAATTCAGTTGCCTCACCTCCCAATTGCTTTGTCTGTCAGTGTGTATTGATTTACATGCCTTGACACATAAAATTCAAGTTTAAAAACATCTCACTTGAGAATCTTATGCTTTTAAGGGATATCACTGATGTTCTTTAGGCAAAAGTAAAAATGCAAACTCTAGAATATTGTTTCACTTTATTTTATCCATTTGCAAATGTCATGCCCAGCATTGAACATAATTGTTTAATGAAGTTGTGATCTCTTCTTAATAGAAAGGCTGAAAGAGATAATTAAAAATGATGGGCTTTGGTGAGACAGGTGTCTCTAGGTTTTCTGTTTGAATCACAGAGGGAGCCTTGGCTCTCCAGGGAGAAGATTCAAAGAAGTTGAAGCACCAGTGTGCTGAGTTGCCTGAGAGGAGGAGGAGGGATTGTGTGGCTCTCTTCCACTGCACACAAAAGGAGCCTGTAAACTGATTACTTGTGAGCATCCTGAAGTGTTTCAGTGGCTCCTGCTGATGTTTAAATATCTCAGTGTCTTTGGGAATATCTGGAACTTGGGTACCATCCTGATACCTCTCAGCTGAGAGAGAAATTGCAACTATAGCAATTCCACTTTCATCAGAGAGGGAAACCTGGTTTATTTGTTAACCAAAGACAAGGATTTTTTTCAGATTTCCCTAGAATGAAAGTCAATATCCTTCCCCAGTACTTAATCCATTTCATATTGGAAGCATTATATGAGGTTAGTTTTGCACAAATCACATTGTGGGTTTGGTAGGAAAGGTTTCATATGGCTACAGTGAGGAAAATAAATGCAAATATGAGTCCTTGATTTGCTGATGGTTTTTAATTCCCCTGCCTTTCAGTGGCATAGCTGGAGAATTGGGTTAAGCTTCTGGGCATGAGCACAGCATGTTTCTGTATTTATTCTGTATAATCTATTTTTTCCCTTTCTTTTTAATCTTTGTTTACTTGCCAGGCTTTCCTTTGTGGCCTCCTTTCTACTACTGCATGCCGAGTTCTGCTTTCTCATGTTGTTTACTGTAGCTTAGACATTAAAGGACAATGAAATGGACATTTTAATCAATTAACTGTAGCCTGATCAAAGATCCTTTCTTCCTTATTGTTGTTGTTGTTTAAAGTGTTTCTATTCACAACATCCACTGGGGCTTTTGATTCGTACGGTGTGACAAAGTCACTGCCTCGCACAGAGCAGTGAGCTGGGAGTCTAAAAACTGCTTTTGATCAAGGCCTTGCTTTAATCACAGGTGGTGTCAGAGCTCTGAGCAGCTCAGCTTTGCTCGTGGGCTAATGCTGAAGGCAGAAGGGAAGAGTTTTGGCACAGCAAAACCTCCACTGAGCAGAGAGCACAGGCAGAGAGGCTGAATCTTACACACTGGCCCTTCACCCAGCTCCTTTTGCCTTTGATGCTTTGCTCAATGTTTTCCTCTCAGAAGGGAAAAACAAACACCTTCAATCTCAGTTCTTGTCAGGGGTATAAAGGAGGGCGTTATTCACATGAAGTCACCTGTTTGTGAATATTCTGAGCTGGAAGGGACCCCACCAGGATTATCAAACCCACCTCTTTAGTGACTGGCCCGTACAGAGATTGAACCCACAATTAAAAGGCACTATTAAAAACAGGCTCTAACCAACCCTGGCTCAGAATTGGAATTTTTAAGTGCTTTAGAAAAATATTTTAATATTTATAAAGTATTTTAGAAAAATAGCAAATACTTTATATCACATATTAAAGCACATTCTTCACTTCCAAGATTCTTAGTTAAAATTAAATACAAAAGCAAATAAATTAACAATAGCCATTACAAGAACTTTATGAAACATCTTTAAACAAAAAAAAACTAAGTCATGCATTTTTTAATCAAAATACACAAGCACTCACACAAATGTTTCATATGTCCAAAGATCAAGCAATCATAAATGCTTACCCTAACTGTCAGCTTGTGCAACCTCCTGTATCCACAGGAGCTGTCAATCCATGGAAATTACAGAGCCTGCAATTATAGGAAACAGATATCACAAAATATTTATCTTTTAAAAAATTCAAAAATATCCAGATATCAGTAGACACCTTTTCAAGTCTAGTTTTTACCTCCTTACAAAAAAAAACTACTAAACATGTTTGTCATCACCCTTTACAAGCATTTACTTCACTAGATATGCCTCAAAAAAAAAAAAAAAAAAAACAGACAATATTCCAACCTACACAAGAAAAAGAGTAACCACATTTTAAATAAATTAAAGTATTTAATTTAGTTTTTCCCCTTTTAAGTGTGCTGCTTCCCTCAGCTGCCTTTTCTACCTTTGAGTATAATGCACAACAAAGCAAAGAAAAAAGTGCATCCTATATCCCACCCAAACATTTGAGTGGACAAATTTTGGTGGCTTTTTTAAAGAAAACATGACCTTTTTTACATGAAAACATGCAGTGTCAGTAATAACCATGTATTCCTTCTGATCCTATCGTTCTGAAGACAAACAAAATTCATTTTCAGATTTCTACATATATACAAATGCACATAAGTAGGAAATGGGTCTGTTGTGTTTCCTGCATGTTTTTTTCCAATCTATCTTCCCCCTGGCAGTGGTTAATGAAAAAGATTATTTTATTAATTAAACATTCAAAACAATACAGTTTGTTGCTGGCAGCCACTTGTTTGCAATAATCTTCTGTGCATCATAACCTTCTATTTTTGTATTTAATTGCTTTTCCCTTTCCCTTCCTCTGGAGCACTCTTTGAAAATCTCTCCTGACCTTTCATGCTGCTTTTGCATTTCACGTTTCAGCTAAGAAATGTTTAATTATTAAAATAATCACTTCTGCTTTTAATCTGTTTATGTTTTTCTGTCTAGCTCTTGTTCTTCTGCTGTAATTCCTCATGATCCCAACAATGCCTGTGCTAAGGCGAGAAATGATCTCTCCCAATTCCTAGCTGCATAGTTATAGGTCAGCCTTTAGTGTAACAGGAGCTTCCATCAAGCCACCTACCAAGGAAAATTCATCTTAAGTAAGAGAGAGTGTCAGGTTTGGGGTCACAGAAGTTTACACACAAGTCAGAAACAAGAGAATGACCCCACTTGAAATATCAGTGAAGGCTTCACCTTGCTATCATCAGGTGTACTGCACATGGAAGGGGTAAATCTGTAGGAAAAGATAAAATAAAATGAAATCCATAATGATAAAAAATTAAAATAAAATAAAATTAAATTAAATAAAAAATAAAATAAAATAAAATAAAATAAAATAAAATAAATAAAATAAAATAAAATCCATGATGATGATGCTCACAACCTTTAGCAGAAAAGATCCATTTGGAGCTATTCTGCTATAAAACTCATGACAAAGCTGCCAGGGCTTAAAAGAAGCATAATTCATGGCCAGCTTTTTTATACATTGAAACAGCTTTATTTACAGATTTGGTATCTCTGCTAGTTCTTCCTCTCTTTTTTATTTTTTAAAGAAAATTTGGTATTTTCCTTGTGAATTTATTGAGATCCTAATATATTATAATCAGCCAAGCACAGATTTTTAGCCCCAAGATAATTGCATGATACAAAAGCTAAAAAGGAGCATTTTTACAGATGTGCCCTTGAAGAGTTATCAAAACCTTCAAATTCCCAAACAGCAAAAAATTGCTGACCCAATGGGTTTTCTGCAGATGTATAGATGTCATCTTCACTTTTCTTGCTTTTTTCTTTCTTTTTCTTCTTTTTTTTTCTTTACTGAGTAACCAAGGGGGATTGTGTGAGTGACAGTCTGAGAGGACCCATCCAGAATAAACTCAGAAAGAAATGGGGGAAATTTGTTGCCACTCACTGCTTTTTACATCTTTTTCATTCTGAGCCACCTCTGTTTTCCAGTAAGTGAGACTTTTATGTATAATTCTACAAAGTTTGTTTAACATCTTCTAATATCAATCCCTGACTCATCAGACAGAAGATATGGAAAAGAACTACAAGGCTACAATCTCTGTATTGCAATCTCTGGTCTAACCCAGTGTAGAGACCTGTGGTGAATCTTTAAATGAATTTTAGCTAATTGCTCACTTCTTGAGCACAACTACAGAGCAATGGGCAGGGAATTTTGGGTCCTTCAGGGAAGATGGTTCTTTACACCTCTTGTCAAGGCTGTGGCTAAATGTGACAAGTTAGTTCTCAGTTTTTTTTAGTTCATTTACAGGCTTGCCTGACCACAGACAGAATATATGAGAGAATTTTATTTAGGAACACCTAGGTTGCAATGTCAATAGGCAGAATTGCTTGTATTATGCTTAACAAGGTTATTCTCACACAGAAAAAAAAAAAAAAAAAGGAAGGGTTTGGAAATAAAGTTTATTACAAGGAAAAATAAACTAGTTGTCCTTAGCAAATAAAAAAAAAGAAAAAAAAAAAAGTCATGATCCCTTTGTGAAGTTATTAATTTCCTGTATTTTAGTGTTGTAGAAATGCATTTTCACAATGTGCAGTGGTACTAAGCAGTTTTGTACCTTTGTTTCCCACAGAGAATGGAACTCCATTCTATTGGAGATCCCATCCCAGGCAGTCTAGAAGTGATTATGGAGTAGCAGTGCAGCAGCAGCATTATTGCTGTGGGGAGTGCTGATGATCTTGGTTGCACTCATTTCCCCATGGGAAGACTTGCCTGCTTCTGAGTGCAGCCTTAATTACAAAGGTGAGTGTTGAAAATTACTGTCAGCAGGTAAAACCATGAAAAAGTGCCAGGGAAGGGAAATCCTCCAGCTCTGTGAAGCTGCAGCCACTTCAGGGGTAAATATTTGGGAGGCACCTGCCAGGTGGACACACAAGAGATTACTTATGGACACAAAACTGTCTTTTGTGTGCCCAGGGATTTTTTAACTATTGAATTATATTCCACACAAGATAGGTAAGCATTTGCTCCAGTGGTGAGCTGTTCAGTTTGCTAGATCACTGCCTGATTTTCACACAGGATTGTTTAGTAGTGAAGAAGCTAAATTCAATGTGTACTTCACACTTTGCATAAAAAATGGTAAAATTTTTTACTTTGGTAAAAAATGAGGCTATAAACTCCCTGGAATGTTTAAATAAACTTGTCCTCTGCCCAGTGTTGTCAAAAAGGAGAACAGTTCCCCAGGAAAAAAAAAAAAAAAAAAAAAAAAAAAAAGTCACCATATGATTTAGCAGGAATTCCCAAGCTTCTCCAAATCCAGGACACCCAATTTGTTGGCTAAGCACTTGTATTCTTTTAAAGATTTACTGTGATTTATTTTCAGTGTCAGTAGCAACATCATCATTACTGGAAGATCTAACTGTACCACATGTTACTTTAATAAATCATCAACCTTGAAAATCAATACTCCAATGAATTGAATAAAATGAAACCGTTTCTGCTGCAGTTTCATCCACAAAGTCAAAACCTCTGCTGTCCAAGTTCATAAAATTTCCATCATCTGGTTAGACCAGAGCCATCAGACACAGTTCCCCAGACTCAATGTCAAACAAACCTTATCTGTTGATAGATTTATTTTTTTTTATGTCAGCCCACCAATGTGCCTGTGTTATATTATGGCATTTGCTTCCTCTGGAGTGACATGAACTGCTGCTTTATTTCATATCCTGAAAAGATACCACAAGTGAGGTCTGACCTGCCTTTTTCTCTTTGTAGAGTCCTGCATTTCTGTTCTGAAGGAGCTCTGTCCTTCTTTTCCTCCTTTTAAATCTGCTCCTGCAGAAAAAAATAATAGCTCTATTTGTTTCTATCAAATTTGCTCACTGGCCAAGTACATGGCATAAAAATGTAATCTGTGCCAGGATGTTGGAGTTTCTGGTAGGATTTTTTTTTTTTTTTTGTGTTCACTACATTTTTGGACTGGAAGTCTCATGGAAATTTCTGGTAATTTATTTTCCAGCTGGCATTACTTCCTAGTAGTGACGAAGGAAAAAATTTCTTGTGGCTGAGAAACTCTACATTGGTGGACCTTCTGTCACAATTGTCAAACACAAGGAGAGAAAATGAGTTATTTGCAGAATCACAGAATGGGTAATGCAATGACACCATTATTTTAGTGATCAAGGATGTTCTACCTGATGAAGATAATCCAGACAACATTTCTTTTATAAACTCAGTGTCTTTCTCTTTTAAATGTTCCATTTTCACCTACTATGAAGAGACAACAAGAGCATTTATCCAACCCTGAAGATGAAGCCACAGGCAGAACAACCAATTTTCTGTTCTCATGTGGTCAGTATTCCAGCTTCAGTTTTAATCTGATGGGAAATACAAAAAAAAAAAAAAAAAAAAAAAAAAGAAAAATTATGGAGTAGTTTGCACTAACTCAACTGTAATCAGAAATACTGATTCTTGGCTGATTTCAATGCTTGTGTGCTTGCTTGTGGTTACCTCAAAGAGCTGAAAAATAAATATAAATATATTTTAGCAGCTGATGAATATATATTTTGGCAGCTTTTCTTCCTTGTATTCATCTGTTATCTCTTGCAACTTCCTTAAATATAAATGTTTGAAAGTTCTGGTGTTCTGTGAGTGAGCTGCTGCCACTGGGGAGAGGCAGGAGAAACCCTTCCCTCTCTGTGCTCTGATGGTGTTGATCACACAGGACATTTGGGATTTTCTCCTCTTCTGTGTGTTTTGCCTCCTCACTAACTGCAGCAGCATCAAATTTTTAAGTCCATACCCACTTTCCTAATTGTTGTGACGTTTTGGGTTGAGTTCCATCCTCTCGCCTTGCAGTCATTTTCCTGGTTGTAACGAGAAGGGTGGCTGAGCCCTTCCTGTCTTGCAGAGATGCAGGAAAAACCACACCAAGGTTGTGTCAGAATTCAAATCAGAGAATCTGTTTGGTGTCCTTGTCACAGGTTATGCCTCTCCTTGTCAGCACAGGGATGCTTGGAGCATCTGCAAACTCCAGGACTCTTTTCTGCCTGCTCCCCTCGCCCTCCTCTGGTGCACTGAAGTTTTCCTGTGTCCATATTCCACCTGCTCCTGCTTGTCTTGATGCCTTCTGGCCATGCTGTGATGGAAAGGGCTGCCTCAGGGCTCTGAGAACTTTAAAGGAGGTATTGGGAGGTGTTAGAGCCTTGCAGATTTATAGAGTTGTTGCTGGACATCAGAAGTCTGTGAACTTAATAAAGTTTGCCTCGGGGATGTGTGGGTTTAAGGGCTCTGAAGGATTTAGGGATATAAAAATGCTTTTAATAACTAGGTAACTCACCTTTAGATCTTCCAAAAAAAAAAAAACCCAAAAAAAACCCCACAACCAAAAAACTCCTATTAAAAATCATCATCATGCTGGACAACTACAGTAGATAGGACAAAATTAGAACTGTCTTCCCAAAGCTTTATTTGAAATGTGGGATGTCACTCTGTACCACCACAGTTCCCAGCAAGATGTAGATTTATTCCAGGTAATTCTTGGGGCAGAGACAGAATTTCAGTTGAGAGTATGAAATTAGGTGTAGCTGTAATATGACAAGGTTGATCTACATTAGAAATTATTTTTTGGAAAAAGATTCTGAGATTCTTACACCTTAAAAAAATTTACTTACTGTATTTATTTATTTTTAACCAATACTGGAGTACTTTTAGCTCTGATATTCCCCAGGGTGGCCACTCATCTCAGCTGCTGTCCAGTGACTAGTCAGGGAACAAATCACTGAGTTATCCTAGGTGTTAATTGAGTTTATAGGCTAGTTCAGCAGTTCAGCTCAGAGAATGAAGGACACAAATTGCTCAGGTGTCTGAGGACTGCAGGACTCTTGCAAATCAAGGCTTGACAGAGGTGCTGTGTTAGATGAAGGCAGTGGCTCAGTGTGCCTTGCTGTGGGCACAGTCACAGCAGCTCGTGTTTGCATCACAGCTGCTTCCACTCCTTGAGCTGTGCTCGCGCTGCTGAAATCTTCTTATGAGGAAGGGTTTGATTGAGAGGGTCATTATTCAGAAATGTAATAAAGTCAGGGGTGTGAAGGAGCAGAGGTCATTTAGATGTCATTAGTTACATGCTATTAAATGGAGATTAGCTTGTGCTCATTACAAATTGAAGAAAGTAGTCCTGGCTCTCTCTTCTGGGTGTGTTGGGCAAAAGAAACAAGTATAATCAAAGGAAATGAGTTTTTAGTGATTAATTATAAGAACTAGGTTAAGACTGTGTTGTTGAGCATGGTGCCTGGAAACTCAGTCAAAGCAGGGAGGTTTGTCACCCTGGAGAAATAAATGGAATTTCAGGTTCTGACAGCAATGCTTTTATAGGCTCCGAGGTAAAAGGGATCCTGTTTCTAAGCCACGTAAGAAAAAGGTTCATAATGTGGGATTCTAATACCAACCTGAAGAAGTTTATTTGTTACCTCAGAAATTCCACAGGAGAAATAGCAAATCAGCACAACAAATGGTGTAAAAAACCCCCCTAACTTCAGAATCCCAAACACCACATTCCTAGCCTTCAAAAAAAGCCACTGATTTGTGATTTTTTCACACATTGAAAAGGAAACCCTGTAGTCAATTATGATCAAAGGCATCTCAGATCTTCTCTAGCCCTCTCCAATTAGTAGCTGATTTCATTTTCCTACTCCAATTCCAGCCCAGGCCACAGTGATAAAATAATGACAAATCTTCACTTGAGGGACTGTATCACCCATGACTTTCCTTTTTCTTGAGCACTTATTAATGTATAAGCAGGCTTTCCTTACTACCCCAAGGCAGATTGGTTTCTGTAAGAACCAATGTGGTGAGATACCTTCAAAAAGCCTGCTGAGAATCACATTCAGTTTTATATAATATATTTGAATTTCAGTGGTTTTCTAAAAAAGAGTTGTGAGACAAACATTTTATAGATTAGTTTAAAATTCAGGTTTTCTTTGTGGGAAAAGAAGCAGGGAGCAAAGCAGGATGAAAGGTGACCTTAAAGAAGGTGTTTAACAGACCAGGTGTACTACAATAACTTTATATTTTGAAAATTTAAAAGTGCAAGTTAAAGATGTATTTCTTTGTATGGGGTGAGGTTAATGGCTCTCTGAAAAAATCCTGCCAAGGGCTGTCTACTTTTAACCAACAGTTCTTAAAATGGCAAAATATTAAAGCTTTTCACACAATTAAAACTTGAAAATGCCATAAAGCTTACTTCCTTTTTTTTTTCCTTTCTTGAAAAATAAATTAATTCTTGTTGTTTCATTCTGTTATTTTTCTCCCTCACCCCCCATTTAAAATATGATTTTCTACAGCATGGCCTGTAGCAAGACTAGTCAAGCTCCCCAATAAATGACAAAAAAGATGTAGATCTTAAAAGGTTCAGTTGCACTTTCTTATTTCCTTACCCTGTGCTTCTAATTTCAGAAATTAGCAGCAGTGCCTACTAAACCCCACACAGCCTTTTCCCTATCTGATAAAAAATGATGTGTATGACACAGGATATTTTGGATTTTCTCTAAAAGGAGGGGGTTAAACTGGGATCTTGAGATGATCTTTTTATAAGTTTTGCAGTCTGGAGGAAAGTTAATTTTTGAATTTTGCCGTGGATGCATCACCTCTTCAAAATGTAATATTTTTTCAGTGACATTAATTCAGCAAACTGTGTTTTGTAAACCAGTTAAGACTAATTTGTAAAACTTTTCTCTGCACTTGAAATATGAGTTCACCCACTGCCAGCACTTGTCACCTTCCAGGGTGCACTTATTAAATAATGGAGTCTGAGGAATAAATGTAGCAACAAACTGGCTTTATTAGAAAACCAGGTTGGTGACAATGACCAAGGAGAAGAATTACAGTGAGGAGCAGAAGTGTTTTCTCTGTTTCCCATGGAGGCAGAGAAGCTGTGACTTGTCAGGACCTTCTCTCCATCATTTCACTGTGAAAGGTCAGCATCAGATCTCCTGCACTTCACCAAACCTGCCTCTCCCATTTCTGATGTCCACAATATTTATGGGAGGTTCTTGTATTTTCACAGCCCCTATGAATCATTTTTAATTACTTGTGCATATGCAGAAACAGCAATTTAGGTCTTGTGGAACCTAATCTTTTGCAGCAGATTTATTTAGTTCTCTGCAATACTGCTATACCTAATTTATACATGGCTGAGCTCTGAAACAAACAATTTGTTCTGTAGGAAGGGAGATTTTGCAAATAGGAATAAATGTAATTAACGATAGCAATATTTCATGATAATTTGAAAAAGAATGGGTTTGGGGTTTGATTACCATTAATATGTGCATTAATTTACAATAGCTCAAAAGACACTATGCTCTGGTAGCAGTTAATTTTTAACTTTTTCACGGCAAAGATCTACACAGAAAATACAAAAAAAAAATGAGTGAGTCAGGCCTGTAAGATCTCAGGAAAGCACTAAGAGTCAGAGTATGCACATCTAATGCAAGTCTGGTTTAATAAAGCTTTAATTGCATGTTAATTATTTATTCATTAAATTGTTTATCCTCCTATTTTATCAACATCCTCAGGTGTCCCTGCCTAGGAGCTGCAGTTCTTTCAGTGGCTGACAAAACTTCAGGCAGTGAAGTGCTGCAGTGCAGGATTGCATTTAAGCCAAAGTTGATGAGAAGACACTTTTAGGTGGAGGAGGAGGAGGTCTTTGACACTTCACAGTACCCAAATTTGTGAATTTTAAAGCTTCTCTGACACCCTAAAAGTAAAGCCAGTACATTATCAAGGAGCAAGTACTGAAGTAAAAATTTCACCCTGTATTTTTTCTTCATGGCACCACAGTTCATTTTGAAGTATTCAAAAAAATAAAGAATATCTCTCAGAGATGCCTTTTCCCCACCCATGGAGGAGTCCCTCTATTGAATGAACATTTTTCCTTAATGTGCACAGAGAAAGCTCATCCCCGAAATTCTCTGGAGTGTTCCAAACAGCAGCACAATGTAATCAGAATGTTTTGTTCTGAGACCTGCTGGATCACAAGATGTAGTGATTTAGGCCTTGCAGACTGTGCACTGAACACCTGGAATGAGTGAGTGGATTTTATATCATTGCCTAAATCAAGCTCTGTTCATTCAGCTGGGTTTTCTCTCCTTTCCTGCACTGCTTTTGCTTTTAAAAGTTATAATATGCAAAAGAGGATGTGGCACTATCATAGTGGCTTACCCTGTTTTTCTGTACAGTCAGCATTTAAACCTGTATATTTTGTGACATTAGTAATCCCCAGAGTCTAATACTGTTTGATTTCACCTCTTTTATGGGTAGTGTGCAGTCTCCAGGCCACCTTATTTTTATGCAGGTTATTAAAAAGAAAAAGCAAAATAATATGTGATATGCCAAGCTTTATTTAAAATGTACCCTTCTGAGTTTTCCTCTGCTATTTTTTATATATGTCTTCTCTGCCATGTCAGGTTCATACAGAAGTGTCACAAGATCATACACTGCATAAAATAATAGTAATGCAGTTTAGATTATAGGTAGAAATTGCAACCCCTGAGAAGAGTTTCTTGATTCCAGATTTTGAAGGGGGCAGGAGGGTGGAGGTGGGGAAACCCTGGTAATCAAACCTATTTATTCAGTTGATTAATTAGGAAACAGGCTTTTTCATGAATATGGTGCATAAAACTGAGAGATCTTTCCAGAGCCTGTAAAATAGCACCTGGCTCTTGCAGAGACCCAGTGGTTCCACAGTAAACTGTTCATTTATCCTCCACTGGGCCTTCTCACAGATTTAATATTTCTTCTGCTTTCCTATGCCACAGATACCATTTATTGCTGTTTCCTGTGAGGATTTCTTTCTCCTTCTGGAAGAGCCCTGGGAGTGGTTCTTTCCATGATACTAAACAGACAAATCTTTAAGGTGGAGAGATTGGTGCATGTGCCATTCTCCCCATGGATGTGTGGCTTGTGCTCTGATCCACAGGGCTGCTGCAGGGACAATTCTGAATCCCAAACAAACTGAGCCATTTATTCCTCTGCATCTCTTCCTCTGCATCCTTCCTGGCCAAGATTGTTCTCAGGGAGACAGATGGATGTTTATGGAATGTGTCAGATCTGCACTGCTCCTTCTATCTTCAGCTTTATGAACCTCTGCTGACTTTTAATTCCTTGACAAGCAGGCTGCTGTAAACAACTCATATTTTATGTATCTATGAAATGTAATCATGACTTTTATGGTGTTATTGATTGATGGCCTTCACCACTTGAGCAGGGAGGGTTGGAAGAGTCCAGATTTGGCAGGAATGGGTGGTTGCTTTGCGATATTTGGTATCTGTGCAAGGTGCTTGATGTCTCCAAAGGGATTTCTGAAAATAAATCTGGTCTGCTCCTCAATAACCCCTGAGTTTCCAGTGAACATAGCAGACTCAGCTTCCAAAGGTGACCTTCTAGGAGAGGTGTCAAACAGAGCAAGTTTTAAGACCCCTTTACCGCATTTTTATCACATTATTATTGTTCTCTGTGGTTTTCTTTAGACAGCTGCCAAATTTTGCCTGACTGCCATAGACATAACCTGTCTGGGAAAGTCCACAAGTATTCTAAAACCTTTGTCCATACCTTTGCTAAAAATTCAGTCCCAAAAACCAGAATTCCACGAAGGCTCAAATGCAGGCTACCCTCTGCAGTGACCTGCACTCTTTTTAAAGCAGAGGATGGAACTTCACTTTTTATACAGATAATTCACAGGCTGTGTATCTAACAAGTCTTGTAATTGAGGGTGGTCGTACAGACAATTTCATGGCTGCTTAGAATGAGAGCTGGTTGGAAATACTTGAAAATTCCATTTATTTTATCTTTGAAAAAGCATGGTAAAAAAAAAAATCACTGACTGCTTTTATATTATGATCAGTTTTGGCACATATAGATGGAAGAGGGTGTAAACAGTGTATTTTTATCTGCTGTTGAGCAAAACACGTGAACACAGCACCTCCTCTCTCTCTCTCCTCATCTCCCTCCTTTCTCTCTGCCCTCTCTTCCCCCCACCTCTCTCTCTCCTAACTGAGCCCTTCCAGTACCTGAAGGGAGCCTTCCAAAAATATGGAGAGGCACTATTTACAAGGGCCTGGAGTCACAGGACAAGGGGCACTGGTTTCAAATTGAAAGAAGGTTTAGATTAGGATGTTTTTACTGTGAGGATGGTGAGGCCCTGGCACAGGGTGCCCAGAGCAGCTGTGGCTGCCCCTGGATCCCTGGCAGTGCCCAAGGCCAGGTTGGACAGGGCTTGGAGCAACCAGGGATAGTGGGAGGTGCCCCTGCCATGGCAGGAGATGGCACTGGATGGGCTGTAAGGTCCCTCCCAACCAAGAATCCTGTTTAGTTTTTTTAATTTCCAAAGACAGGCATATTTCTTCATTGTGGAAACTGACAGCCAAGCCCATCCAAGTCCACCAGGGCTCCTGGTTCCTTCAAAAATGTCTCAAATTCCCAAGTGGGCTTTCTGAGGCTGTGTCATCACTTGAATCAATGAAATGCAAGAATGAAAATGATTAAATCCTGTTGCAAACCACAATTACATTTGGGTGGGGGTCTGTGGGTTTTGTTCTTTGGATCTGGGGGTTTTATTTCTTTTTTTAACTTTGTATAACTATTTGTATTGTATTGTATTTCATATGTATACATATGTAATATGTATTGTATTGATATGTAGAACTATTTCGTGTCAAATGCAGTTTGTTTTGTGGAGTCAGACTATTTTTTAAACGTTGGTGAAGGTGCCTCCAGGCATTGGTTATGTGCCTCTCATGTAAATAAAGTGCTGTCCTGCTGCTCAAGTGACTCTTCATACATGGATTCATGTATTTCAGCAGAGAGGGAGGAAATGCTAAATTCACTCCCCTCAGGGTAACTAAGGAGAGATATTTAGGATGGCAGTGTGGATACAAATAATGCAGTAGTTGGGTATCAACACCACATTCTCCTCTCAGCTGAAGTGTAACAAGCTGACATTTTTTTTCTCCCTAATTACTTTTCTACATTCCTTCAACACGTAAACCCAGCAATCATTCCTTTGCAGAGAGTCTAATTTTGCTGTGCAGGCCCCTCTTAAAGTGATTTTACTGAGGAAAAAAAAAGAAGAAGGTTCAAGCTGGCCTATAAGTACAACTGATTCCTCAAAAAACCTCCTTCATTCTGTGGCAGAGTCTATTGTTCTGTCAAAGAACTTCACTCACTTCAAAAAGATTTATGCTGAACTGCAGGTGTCCTTTCCTCTTTTTGTTTGTCATGATATAGATGCATTCTCTTTGCAAAGGAGGTTCAGTTACTATAATATTTTTGTTTCCATTTATATTTTATTCAGCCCTTGTTTTTTTTTTTTTTTTCTTTCATTTTTTTCCCATTCCTATCTTGAAAATAGATAGGAGTACAAATGTAGCTTCAAGATTAGATCAACAAAAGCAGTGCTCACTTTTCCACTGAAAAACTGTCTTTAGCTGAGCACCAATTTGGCAACTTTGGGAGATAAATGACAGTAGATTAAAAACATTGGGTCCCTGTGCCCTTTTCAATCCATTAAGAGCTAACATGTGTATAATTACCAAAGCAAATGTGCAGCAGGCAATCATGTAAATACCAATAAAGGTTTCTTAGTGGCAAAGCTGATTTCATGTAAATAACTCCCCTTAATTTGTTTTAATTAAAAAAAAAAAGTCTAATTACAGAGAGCAGCTTACATTGATCAGCATGTTCAGATGAATGCTGGTATAGGTCAGCCATAAATAAATTTAAAAATGAGGAAATAATCTATGTAAAGAAATTTTTTAAAAAATAGTGTCAGATAAGAAAAGTTGATTTAGAATACTGACACTGGATGAATGTTGCTGGACTTATCCCAGGCAGTGATATTAGAAAGTGAAGGATAGGTGAAAATAGTTCAACTGGAAAAAAAGGAGAAAAACCCAACAAAGCAACACTCCATCCCTTCCTGCCTTCTCTTATTCCCTCCCTCCTTCCATTCCCTCCCGAAAATTACCCATCATGTGTTCATCTTGCTACTGGGGACATGAAACAAAGGCTTAGTCTGAGTAAAACACTTTTTCAGATATTTAAAAGAAATAACAGCAACCTAGTGGTAAATTTGATCTAGTGGTGTTTTGATTATTACCTAGAAAAATATGGAAATACTGACTTGTCCTGTTACTCAGACAAGGAAAAGATTTTTTTTTAAAAAAGGATTTCACAACAGAATGGACTAGATACTAATTAAGTGAATTTTCTAATTTCTACTTTTCCTTTAATAATTTCAGTATTTTGAAAATACTTTGAAAATCAAAGATCAGCAGGACCATCACCAGTAAGGAAAAACAATACAGAATTAACAGATCAATGCAGGGTTTTTTTTTCCCTACAAGAAGAGTTCACATAAGAGCGGATAAGAATTTTCCTTTTCTTTTTAAATCCTATGATTTTCCTTCTGTTCTTTGAAGGTGAGATTTATGTGATCACATGGTTTGTCTCCTGCTCCAATAAACTTTTCACCTTGCCAGTGATTTTAAGCCAAATTTGACAAAGCATTAGAGGTCTCAATGTTTTCATTAAAAAAAAAAAAAAGTCAAATAAGGGTGGCAAGGAAGAAGGGAGAAGATAATGGTGAGCTCTGAATTTGATGTCATTGTTAAACATGAGAAAATCTACTACCAATCTATGTAAATATTGCCCCTTTTTTACCTACTGTAAAGGGGAGATGAAAGAAAGCAATCTACTCCAAAAACGAATAAAGTTTTATATTTATGGGGTAAGTATCACCAAATTTTTAAGAAGGTCCATGTGGATTTAGTGCAGCAATTTTTGATATTAATTAATTTATATAAAGAAGTGGAATAACTTCAACAGCTCTTAGAAGATGAAAGCTTCTCAGTCCACCTCTAACACTCACAGAGGTGAAAAGATATAGAAATATCATGTTCAAATTCTTGCGCTTTTTTGGCTCATTATCCCAACATGACTTGAGTTCCCTAAATGCCTTGGCTGAGTGATTGAACAATGAGAATTTAATTGTTCCCTGGGGACAGAAAAGTTTGAACTGTACAACACAAATTGCCTCTATAGCTCCATGAGTAGAGACGTAAATTAAATACCTGAAATTGCTCACAGGGTATCACCAGAGAAAATTGGGGCTTTATTCTAGTGCTAAAAAGAGGAAATTTAGCATTTCATGGGAGGAGATAATTTCCTAAAAATCTGATGATTTAAAATTCAGCAGTATATCAAGACCCACCATGTCTACCAAACCTCAGAAAAGCAAAACAGCTGTGCATTTGCACAGCCCAGGAAAAAGTTTTATTGATGAGTTAATGAGTTTTATTTCTCATTAACCTATGATTTTTAATAAATTAAATTTATCTCCCCAAGCTGAGTTTTGCCAGTGACAGGAACTGGTGAGTGATCTCTCCCTGCCCTCTGGACAGATGAGCCTTTTATTCTATCTTCTCTCACCTGTCCAGCTGAGGATGGGAGTGATAGAGCAGCTTTTGTGGGCACTTGGTGTCCAGTCAGAGCCAAAACCCCACAGTCTAGAAGGCTGTAGTTGCAGCTGTGTTGTTTAAATTATTATATGAAAAAAAAAAAGCTTTCAATCAAGGCCATTCTTTCAGTGGCAGAAGATGAAACAGTTTACTGGCTTGTATCTTTTCCCCAGATATTATTATCCTCAGCCATACATCATTCTGCTGCATTTTCACAAAAAGCCATTGATTTAAGCATGACTTGGGAGGTAGAAGGATGTTCAGCAGAGTGATTGCTCTGGTGGAATCGTGAGCTGTGCTCAGGAGCTGTGGGAAAAGATACAACTTGTTAAACACATTATAGATTTACTGTCTTCTGTGGATATGTCACTGCCAGTGGCTTCTCTGTTCAGACAGCATCTTCTTTTAAAGGTGGAGCCCCTGTTCTTCCACCCAAAAAGGTTCTGGTGCACTGAGATTTGTGTCTGTGGTCAGGTGCACATACACACCATGTTTTTGCATTCCTTCATCCACATGAAAAAAAGGAAAGGAAGTTTTCTTTTCTTAATCTGAGGCAGTTCAGTGGGAGAGGCTGAGTTACACTCCTCTGCCTCCTACGATCAATTGGTTTTCTCTTTGAAAAGGAAGTCACACAAAAGCTCAGCAGGGCAGATCTTCTGTGCTTCATAACTCTGCTCTACCTGTAGCAGAATCCTATTTACAGCCAGCAATGGATTGAAAAGAGTATCAGGCTGAGATCAGCACCTTCAGTGCTTACACACAGCCTGGCCTCCTGCTTGATTGATAGAGTACAAGTTTTCCTTGGAGGTTCAATAAGAAGGAGTGAAATTGATGTCTTTACCCCTGTGGTACATGCTGGTCTGTTCAGATGAATAAATAAAATATAGTTCCCTATCCTAGAAAGCAAAAGAAGTAGATCCAGCTGCCCCAGACTTCAGTAGCAGCATTTTATTTATGCAGCTGTAAAACGTATTCATGTCTTTAAATTTATCCTCTGGAAGGGAAATACAAATATTTGGAGAATACTGGGAGTGTGCTGAGGAGTTAGAGGTAAAATGGTTGCAAGTTATGCTACACCTAAATTTCAGAGTTTATCAGGTTTTCAGCTTTGGGGAGAGGTGTTGTTCAAGGAGGGAGTGGAAGATAGGACAAGGTTTTGTCTTGCTGGCAAAATTTTCCCATCAACTTTGCCCCCAGTCCTTTGCAAGAAATGTTCTGTCTTTCCAAAAGCCTGGAGTTAGCAAGTTAGTGTGCTGAGAGCAGGAATGTATTGTGGGCCTCAGTGAAATGAGTCTTTTCACTACCAGGATCAGCTTTTACTTAAAATAGCATCATTGTCATTCCATAGGAGGGCGGAAATAACAGCTGAGTCTCAAGAAAAATAAACAGCCATCAGCATGTTCTGCAAACAGAGATGAGAAATGTCCATTATAATCACCGTAAACATCCTGTGCATGTGTAGGGTTGCAATACAAGCAAAACAGTGTAAATGCCAAACCTCAGGTCCAGATGAAAAAAAATCAATCTCATCTTTTCCCCAAGGGTGTATTGCTGTTCTGAGTGCTGTCTCCAGGTGCCTCTCACCTTTCAGAGCTGGTTTGGTGGGGAAAGGCAGATGAGGCCCATGATGGGCTTTAGAGAAACACCAGGGATGGGATCTATCCATCTGAGCCAGCTATGGGTAAAAAGGCAGCTCTGGCTTAATGTTTTACAAATCAGGTATTGTAAGAGCTGATAACCACTCACCTGCCTGAAACACTCGTTGGCATTTAGTTTGTTCTCAGGAGGACAGAAAAAGCAAAGTGTGAATAAAACACAGAGAAAAGTGAGTTTAAGAGGGATGCCAGCATGGAGACCAAGGGCACCTCTGAAAGCATCACTGTGCTCCAACCACTGGCATTTTTTTGTACCCTACACACTCTAAATACATGAGATATATCTGATGACACAGTATTTTACTGGTTGTGCAATATTTCAGCAACTGACAGACACAAACTGAGCAAAAAACATCAATACACCCCAGAGATAAACACACTTCTGCCCACAGAAGGGTTTTTTATCTACCCTCATTAGAATATTAGCCAAGCATAAGGGGCTGTGAGTCCAGTACCAGCACCTCAGGCTTTTACCCATTGTGAACAGGCTTTAAATAAAATCAGATTTAGGCTCCTATTCAGTTTAAAAGGTCTTTTTCCTGTGCAGCTGATGACAGGCTGTAACTGTCTCCCCCTTGGTGGATTGAAGTTGTCTCTTTGCTGCTGTTTGTCCTGTGGGACCACCAGAGAAATCCATTTTTTCCCCAAATCCTGGTCCTTTTTTTATGTCCTCTTGTGTGTCCATATTTAGGTTCCTTCTAACAATGTTCCCCAATTTACAAACAAAAAGAATGGAAAATATTTTTCAGAAAATATGTTGTCATTGAATGTACAGGACAACTACGATTCTGGTTTCTGTTTTCTTCAACAAGATAAAAAAAGCCTGAACCCTAGGACATGTTCTAAGTGCTGAAATTTAGAGAAAAATGTTTCTAGATTATTGTTTTGTTTATTTAAAAGTAACAGAATCACTTTAAAAATAGGTCAAATAGAGGGAAGAAATCATTAAATCACTTTTAAAATCACTTTATTAAACCACTGAAGAAAAGCTCAGCTACAGTATATGAGTTTATATATATACACATACATATGTGTATATATATATATATATATAATACTATGGTCTTTTTCATGTAGAGTTCCTCTATAATGAGTGGGCAGAAACAAACATTTTAGAATGTGATTTTCCTGATCATTTTCTGCTTCAAGATGAGATGAATCATGTGTTATAAGCTCTGATTTCTCCCCACTGAGAAAGGGGTATTTATACTCTCTATGTAGCAAAATAAGGATGAAATATTCAAATACAGATGTCTTCTGTTGGACCATGTAGAGCTAAATAGAATCCTCTTCCCACGTGCTGCAAAACTTGGGAAAAAAAATTCCTGTAGCCATAACGGCAAATTTTTATAAATCCACTAGTGTTGCAAGCCTTGCAAATCTTTTAGCACAAGCAAAAGCTCAATTTGAGTGTCAAGTCACTTATTTTATAGTCTGAATGGGAATGACATGCTCCTGAAAACCTGTACCTCTCTGCAGCTGCTGAGCCCACCAGAAAACTTAATTGAGCTGCTGCATGTGACACAACTGAGGGAAATGTGCCTCTTGCAAAGAACAACTTTAACAGGAGCAGCTGCTTGTGAAGTGCTGGGTTTGCTCTGCATCGTGAGGGCATCACTGATATGAGAGTGGATGTCTTGGCTGAGCTCAACCAGAAACCATCCTTGTGTTAATTTGGATGGACAGGTTCTGCCAAGGTTCACTGTCACAATTTTCAGGACTTTGGGAGGGTTTCAGCCTCGTCCTCAATTGATCATTTTTACTCTATTGAAATCAATTTCTCGTCACCACTTGTTCTCTGGTGATACTTTACTTTTCTCCATCTCTGTAAAAACCTATGATTTCCTCTTGTTCAAAATCACTTCAGAAAGGCTATATAATTTATCTGGTTTTATTATTCAAGAATTTTGCCTCTTTTCTTCATGGAAAAGCCATACTGGAAAAATTCTATCCAAGTGCTCCTTCTGTGAATGTGCTCCATTCTTAAGAGAGGTTTTATACATTGGCCCTTTTTTTAACTGAAGCATTAAACACCAGAATAAAATCAAAGAGCACAGAATGAATAAAACTGTGAAGGACTCATAGCCAAACCAACACAGGGAGGTGGGAATATCAAGATGATGGTGGCCTGGATCTGAAAGTCAATGGCTGCTTGAGATTGCTCATTCCTAACCTTTGACATCTCTGTCTGCTTTTCTTCCCGTTCTTGAGAAACTTCTGCAGCACAACAAATCAAAAAGGCATTTTGTATTACAAATTTACTCCAGACTCTCTCTTTCTTCAGGCTGTCTGCATTTCATAAAGTGAAACAAAAGAAACAAACCCCCAAACCCATCCAATTCTGTTTTGATCTTCAGGCACAGGCTCAATTATTATTAAAATGAGGTTTGTTATTAAAAAAACAGCACACAGTATTTACACTTTTCTTTCTGGTTTGACAGACTTGTCCAATTTCTATTGAAGATTAAGGACATACATATATCTGTCCCATCAGAAATGCTTTCCTTCAAATTTATTTATATGCCACTCGTAAACTAATACTGAAAGTAATTTGAACATTCATTAATATTGTTTTCTAGAGGTTTTTTTTTTGTTTTTTTTTTTTTTTTTTGTTTACTCATTAAAAGAATTGTGATGCCAGATTTGTAATTTCGGAGATAATAGTTTTGTCTAGATATATTTACATTACAAGCTATAGAATTTAATTTCTCTGTGACAACACCTCAGATATAAGATATTTTTGGTCTGACAGTCACTTTTTTCTCTAATTTCACTCAGAACTTCTCACAGTTGTTTTAAACAAGTCAGTTCATGAGAATCTGAATAAAGGCATTTTAACAACTGTACCTAGATCAGCCTGTCACTGTTTTTTTTAGCTGTTTTAGCTATTAAACTCAGTAATATTTTCTCTCTGGGTTACTGTGTTTCTCATAGGCAATCTTGGTTTCACTACCTCATTCTTGCTACCTTTTGATAGCAGCTGAAATGTTGTCCTACAACCCTCAAGAAAATATAACCAAGGAGGAAACCTGAAATTTCATTCTAAACTACAATAATTAAATACTGAAAATCCACACTCTGCATCAAAAGAATCACAATGTGCTAATAAGACTCCAAAGGGCCAGACTCTGTTGAAAAAAGTGTGGAAATCCTTCCTGTAAATGGTCCCTTCTGCTAATATTTCCCTTACTCTTTCAAAATTTTTCACTTCACTGGAATTGGAAATACAGAAATCAGGTAGAAACAGTGGGACTGAAGCTACATTCCTATTTGCTGTAGGAATGAGAAATATTGTCCCCAATGTTTATACTGAATTAATAAAACCTTTGCAGCTGTCTTTAGTAGGAGAGGAACTTTACCTTTATTTCACCACTTTAATGAACAGCTCCAAAATAAACATTTAGGCAAGATATACTTTTGGTATAAGTATATACCAATTTTGGTATAGGTATATACTGGAGCACTATGTGAACACTTCTGAATAAGACAATGTCCATCATATATTTTATCAAAATTCATTCAACTTCCAATGGCTTAAACCAGTATTATACTTGAATTTTGCAACAGATTATTTTTGCCATTCAAGAGAAAGTCAGGAGCATGTTCCTTCTACTCTGTTTTCATTAAAATGTTTTAAAGATCTGTTATAGAGAAGAATCACTACCTTAATCTGTATTTGGCTATTAAGGGCACCTAAAAGCATGTGAGAGCATTAGCCACAATCTTACCAAATATAAATGTTTAAAATCATTGGCCTGCATTAGGAGCTTTGTGAGATTGCTAAATATGTTCCACAGTCTTGTGACACTTTTGTAAATATTTCTCTGGTTTTCATCTCAAACAGAATTGTTTCTCTATCAAGTTAGAGGCTGTATTCCCACTCACTGTTTTCTTGGGTATTTGTTCCTAACAGTATTTTTTGTTTGCTTCTGATTTATTCTTATTTATTTTGAGCTTGTGGAGTGATCCACAACTGACTTTGCTGTCAGCAGATTTCATTTGTGTGTGAATTCCTCACTCTCCTTTCATAAGCTTGATTTATGGCTTGCCTTTGAACCTATTCATTTCATCTTGTACTTAATGTGAATTTGAGACAGAGCTGTACTAATTTGTTGTCTTTTGCTACATAAAGTTTTCTCCTCCCTGCTTCCCCCTTTTCATTCATTTTGAAATGTACAGCTTAGAGTAAGACTGACTAACAACTGACTGATTTCCTCTTCATATTTTTTTTAATATTTAAAATTTACTTAGACTATTTGAAAAGCTAAAAATTTGTCCACCCTAAGGCTTTTTCCTGCCATGCACTTAGGAGTTGGACTTGATGAACCTTTTGGGTCCCTTCCAGCTCAGAATACTCTGTGATAATCTGTGATAATTGGGAAAATCAACTGCTAAAAAGTAATTAATACAAAGGCACCTGTTTGGCATAGCCCTGCTTATTATGTGGGAATATAAATGTAGTCAAAAGGAGGTGATTGCTAATTAATTCCATTAGAAAGAAATCTGAGTCTCTGGGCTGTGATGTAAAATACACTTTATATCCTTGTGATGGGCTGTAGAGGCAGTTTTCTTTCTAAACTGAATTTCTTTCAAGGGTGTATTCCATTGAGTTAACCTCTGCCTTCAGCAGTCCTAAGCAAATTTTTGGCATGATTTATTCTTTAATTACTTATTTGGATGGGTTTTCTGTGAGGCTTCTTACTTGGCTAATAGTTAGATATGAAGTTAAGTCTTAGCCACACAAGAGATTTGAACTGTAAGACAGAGCAGCCCAGAGGTTCACATTACCTTCAATACATTTAATTTAGTGAGGTTTTACATAAATGGTTTTGGAGCAATAGAAGTTTTATCATTAAAGAAATAATAATATTTCCTTATAAAAGGCTCATTGATACACCCTTACCTTGTCCCACAAAAGATGTTTGCTCAGGTGCTGCCTTCAGAAGCTGTTTTACAGTTTGGCTTGTGGACCTAAATAATTATTAGATATACCCTGGAGAGTGGAGAATTGCCAAGAAATAGATGAGCAATGAAAAATAAAAGCAGGGAGAGAAGAATATGAAGTGAAGTCCAAGGTGAGAAATTTTCCAGGACAGAATGCAAGAAGAAAAAAGATTAAAAGAATGAAAATTAGTCATTATATCTTTGAAAGCTTTTGTGGGATAATAAAAGTACATGTAACAGAAAGATACTGAAATTTGAAGAGTTTTTTTTTTAATTAGGATAATCCTGGTTTTACGTGGGACAGTGTTAATTTCCTTGTTGGTATCTGGTATATGGGCAATTCCATAACCCTGGGAACAAATCTTTCTGAATGGACTCTGCACAGGGAAGAAATATGGTTTCATTCATCTAAAAATTAGATATAATTATCAATATTATAAAACTTTGTACTCTGCTGCAAAACACTTTATAGAAATAGAAGTCCTTGAGAAAGGTTTGCATTGTAAGCAGATAAGCAATTAAGGAAAAAGAGTTTGTTACCATAACAGCTTCTTATTGACCCTTTTATTGAACATAAGAATCTCAGAAGCACCTTATATTTTAATGGTATTTTACAGAGTTATAAAGTAGACAGAGGAAGTGATACAGAAAACTGCTCTTCATATTTAGCTGGAAAAACTACACATTCAGCTTCTGAAAAGCAATTTTCTTTTTGCTGTATTTAATTTCTTCTTTGCCCCTTTAGAAAGCCAGCAAATATAGAGGGAAAAAAAATTTAATAAGTACTTATTTGCAACTTCCTGGCTCTGTTCCAGATTCTTCCTTCTGTATATGAAGACAGCAAGAAGATGGCCCTGCTACTGGTCAAAAAGATATTGTGAATGTTGTAAGGGCTTCTTGGTGAATTCTTTTGTGCTAATAGGGCTGAAGGGGAGCTCTTTAACAGTTACACCCTTGGCTGGAAGAGGCAGCAGAGCTAAAACCAGAGCAGTGAGAGAAAGTTCCTCACAGCAGCATGTCCTTAAAACCACCGGGGAGACTGTTCTTGAGCAGCCTTGCCTTTAACATGCACTGCTTGCTCACCACCTGATTGATGCCAAGGTCTGCTCTTGGAAAGCATGAAGCTCTCTGCTCCTGCATTCAGCAACCACGCACTGTTGTCCCACCACTGCTGAAGACCATGTGAAAAACCCCAAAAAGTGGTCTTTCCTAATTCCTATTAAAGAGTTCAGAACTTTGAAGCAGCCTTCTCTGAAGCCTGACAAGTGTGTGCTTTTGGTGCTCGAGCTGGGAGAGCATTCTGACTGTTTAATTTTGGGTTTTGCCCTGCTCTAGCACAGCAATGTTTGCCCTTTCTTTAGCTGGAATAGCTGTGTTGGGTTATTCAGCTGCACCAGGGGAGCCTCTGGGGAGCAAAAACCCGTTTGTGTGTTTGGACAGAAATTTCCGCGAGGTACGGGAACAAAGCTGATGGGATCTGACAGTGCCCACTGGGGACACACTAAACTCATGGACAGAGGCAGGATCTGGAGTTTGGTCACAGCATAAGCAAAGAGTGTCTAAAACCATCCATCTACCACTGTGACAGTCCCCTGGAGCTGCTTCCCTTCACCTTTGTTAATCACATGCAGAGGATCGGGCTGAGACAAGCGGAGAGCTGATCTTTGCTGGCCACAAACGGATGCCTTCAAGGTTTACACTGCAGTAGCTTCAGCAGAAAATCTGTTAAACTCATTCTCAGATTCCCTTTATTGGCATGTAGTTCATTGCTGCTATCTGTTGGATTAGCCTTTTTCTTTTCTTTTTTTTTTTTTTTTTTTGCTGTTAAATCAATCATTAACACCCTATGTTGGGTGTGAAGGGCATTAGGATATTCTTACAGCCTGCACATTTTAGACATCTGAACAACACTGATTGTGAGTGGTTCAGGTGCAGATGAGGATTTCTTTTTTTCTATTTTAGCTTTTTCCTTTTTTTTAAATTAGGGTCATGTATCTTATGTATGTCTTGTGAATATGTCCTGTCTGTGCCAGTCCTGCTGCAACAGGACCAAAGTAAAGGAGGGCTTAATGGTCACAGCAAAAAAGAAAAGAGATTCTGACCCTTCTGAAAGTTTTACTTTCATTACTGAGAGTGAATAAGAAGAGGAGATAGGTGGGATAAGATCAAATTTGGAGAGGGGAAAGGTGGCAACAAAAGTAGTACAGGAAAAATTCAAGAAAGGCTTTTTATTGAAGTCCTCCATCTTGTGAAGGGTGGTGCTTGCCTGTTTATATGTTAAATTTCATTTTGCTGAAGAATAAAATATCTCTGGACTGGTTTACCCCTCATGAACCATATTAGGATGGTGGAGACGCACGTGTGTATGCATGCTATATGAATATTAGGTCAGTATATGAAAGAATCTAAATTCTGCCAGCAGTGTGACAACACACAGAAAACAAACTTTGTGCTGAATCTTTATTTTTTTCTCTGTTGAACAAATTCCCTTTTCCTGCACTCTCAGTTCTTGATGGCAATGCTCAAAGATGTTCTGAGCTTCTGCTTCCTTTAATTGATTAAGGGGTGACAAATAGCAGATCTCCAAGGAAGAACCAATTTAAAGGCACATTAGTGCAGAGTCTTCAGCTCAGTACAGTATTATAATAAACTTTACTCCTTGTCTCTACTGAGAATACCCACCAGCCTTTTCAAGTTTTTTTTTTCACCCTCCCAAAGTACAAAATTAGTAAGGCTTATGCAAGGCTTAGGACTGTTCTGGCTTGGCTTTAGCAGTTCCATGGATTCTGCTGCTCTCTCCTATCCTGGCTGACAAATCTTTAGTGGTAACATCAGCTCTCTCTCCTTGACTATTATTTCAGAAGATGATTTAAGAAAGCACTTAATAGCCTTAATGAGGAAAGTAAATGATCCCAGTGGAACTGATATGCAAATATTTTTTTAGTGCCCTGCTGAATCAGGTTTGCAAGTCTTATTTCTAACCTCAGTGGCAGAACCACAATTTTCCTGCTGCTAACCACTTTCCCTCACCAAAGAGGGTTCATTTGGGAACAACTAATGCTTTTCCAATAACCTACAAGGCACTCCAGCTGAACATTTCTACACTTAGTAAATATTCAGTTGCTAAGAAGAATAATGAATCCTTAAGCGTACATAAGAATGATTTATTGCATAATGTGAATTTACAGCCCATTACGGGAAATAATTACATTCCACTAATTACAAAACTTAATAGTCACTCCAGCCTAGGAAGCAGCAGTGTGAGCAAGCAGATTTGCAGCCATGCATTCAAAAGAATGAACTACATGAGAAGCAGTTAGCTGAAAATCAGTTTGCCATTTAACCCCAGCTCAATTCAGAGATCTAATTCATGGCAAAGTTGTTTTGAATTCGTTTTTTTTTTTTCCCCGTGGTCAACTTTTCTAAAAACTTGGAGGAAATGGGATCATTAAAGAGAATGAGAGCATATTAAGAAAGTTCATCAGCCTTCAGATTCATCATATTTCTGATAGAGTCCCTCAGGAAGGAAAAAAGACTTTTTTTGCCCTTGGTGTGGGTGGGTTTTGTAATGAGTTTGTAATAATTTACTTTCCTCTATACAGTGCAAACACAGTCCTGTGTCAGGTACTGTTGTGCACACTGGGCAGGCAGTGCAAGGCTTGGTTGTCTCCTTTGGGCTGAGGAAATGATGGGTAACTGCCAGAATCAACCCTGTAAATCTGCACAAGAAAGGGCAACAAGTCTTCCTGGAGATTTCCAGCTGAAATGTAGGCAGTACTTATTTTACTCTTTGAGCATTTATTTCACTCTGCCAGCATCTTGACAAGGCTGCACAGGGTGGTGTGGGCTGCAGGCTCTACAAGTGAGATATGGAATTTAGGAGACAGATTTTAGAGCAGGATCTGTTAAATTAAACAGGAAAATTGCCAAGGACAATTTCAGTTTGATAGAATGGCATCTAACAGGAAATGGAGCATGTTAATTGATATAAAGGTTTTGATGCTCAGTAAAGTGAATGTGATGCAAAAAGAAGAGCCACCCATTATGAGGAGTGGTTTAGCCTTCAGAGTGACTCTTGTGGGTTTTAAGAATAATTTATTGGCAGATTATTTATTTTGTCCTGGACTTTGGAAATTAAAACCATCTTTCACTGACCAAAAAAGTTCAAATTTGGTAAGATCCAGACAGGAACAGCAGATTGCCAGCAAATCGTCAATCACTGCAAATAGTGGAAAGTGTATGGTAAAACTGTTGTTTTTGGATGCATGCACATTGCAGAAGAGGTTAAGTGATAATATTGTCCAAAGCTGATGAATTTTCTTGGAGAATAAGATAACTTTAAGAGGCCATTCAGTTGCCCAAGGCTTATTTAAACACAACTGCAACTTTTGTTTCCATAACTTAACAAGTTCTCATCAGTGTGAAACTGGAAAAGCCATGTTTGGGCTACTAATGGGTACCAGATACATTCACGGGTTTGAAAATTCTGCTTTTAATCTTAACAAGACATAGGAGAAATGTGGTGTTTTTGTAAGTATAGAACACACAAAATATTGTTATGTATTTCTAGCCAAAGGCATTGCTTCAAAACATAACTCCCTTGACAAGTTTCAGTGGGTTTGCAAACAGCTGATCAGGGATTGAGATTTTTTTTTTCTTCTTAAAAATACTGTAAATTTAAGATTTTACCAAAGGTTGGGTTTTTTTTCTCTCTACCCACATCAAAGGAATATTATTCCAGAATGAAAACATATGTCATTAAATGCCATTTGGCCTCAGCTCTAGCCAAGCTAGTTGATGTAAATGACTTTCATCTCTCTCTCTCATCTGCTGCTTTCCTAATTTGCTTGCCATAAAATTATTAATGAAGTAGGAATGCCAAAAAATACCTACCTTTAATTCTTTGTTAATTAATCCAATTCCATCAGGTGCTAAGATTTCCAGCTCCTGTATGGAAAATGGATTTGTTTTCTTTTCTGCCTGCTAATCCACATGCAGATGGAGATAGCTGCAGTTTTCTTTCTGTGCAATTTTGGTGTTGGCTAATCATTTAAAGGAGCTTTAAAAATGGGAGAAGCAAAAAAGATGCATCAAAACCAGGAGGGAATTCAGTTATATGGTGGTAATTGCATGTCTGTTCAGGAAGTTCAAGCCTAACATTATCTTTTCCAGTCCATACATTTCCCAGGATTACAAACACAAGGCTGAAGTTGTTCAGTTTTACCTCTGTTTACAATCTGGCTGCAGCAAATTGTAATACACTTGAATAAATATGTTATTGCTGTTGATTTAAATAAATACTTGCAAAACAAGGAGGTCAGATCCTGAGTTTTTCTAAGCAGCTAGAATACAAATGGTTCAGCAGTTCAGGACTATTCACTGATATTCACACTTCCTGTAATGACAAGCAGCCTAAATGTTGTTTCTGTGTCCTAAATGGGTGACCATCACTTACATCAAGGTTTTTTGGCATAAAAGTTTAAACAGAAAGATTGTTACTACATTAGGTAACCTTGCCACTGACTTTCTTTTCAAACTGAAAAATAGATTTTACTCCAGCTGCAGCAAAAGCTGCTCACCTCATTGATGGATGCACCCAGTCAACAGCTGGGGAATGATACAGTGAAGGACCATTCAAATGATTTAGCTGATATATGAGCAATGGTCTGAAATTTATGGCTGACAGAGAAAGGACTGACCAGGCTGTGAGACAGCCAGGATTTAAGTCCATGGTTTTTCTGCTGTTATCACTGCAGGATGCTGTTAATGTCAGCCTGCCACTCATGTTCTGCAGCCCTGCTACTCGTGTATTTTAGAATATTTGGGCTTGGTTATGTCCTGTGCCATTGGAACTGCAGAGGTCACATGCCTTAAATATAGTATTTATTTATTATGTAGACTCTGTTTCTCCTCAGCAAGGGCTTCTCTTCAGACTCTTTAACTTGATATCCCCTTAGATTATTAGCAAAAATGGAAAAAGTTTTTTACATAGCAAGTACCCAAGGTGAGTACCCAAGGTTAAAATGGAATATTGCTGTGGTAAAGATGGATGTATAATTTACCAATGAAAGAATTGTAGGGGGGCTTGCAGTTAAGCTATCCATAAATTTCTTTGCCCCAAGACCCATCCTGTAGACTCCTTATTTATTAAACAATCAGTATATATTTCAAACTATGCTATTTGCACAACTCAGCAGATTTTTTTTTTTACCCTTTCCTAAGGTTACAAACTCAGCAAAACTGAACCTTCAGCAGACCTGAGAAAGATCATTATTGGTTTTCATTCAACCTTAATTTAAGGATGGATGTGAAATTATTAGCTGGTTTCATGTCTGCTGCCAGGCAGGTGGCATCATGTGTGTGTGTGTGTGCAGGGAACCCACTCCCCTCACTGTGCCACAATAATTTCAGCAGCTTATACAATAAAACAGTTTCTGCAGGCAGTGTGTGCGCAAATGAGGAGTGCAAACCTCTTTTAAACTTGCTAATGCACCCAGCAGCTAACTATGAATAATGATTTGCCAGGGTAAACATTAATATGCTCTTCACCTCCTGATGAAATGCCTGATGGGGCTTTGCCAGCCAGGCAGGTGTCAGTCAAATGGGGATGTGTCAGTCCCCTCTGCATCTCAGAATAGGCTGCTCCTCTGCTGCTGCTGAATTAACATCTCTGCTGGCTTTCTCTTAAAGTTCTATGTTTTCACAGAAAATTTAAAATTTTCCTCTTGAATTTTGTTTAGCTGCCCTTTCTCACAGGCACTTTTCTCTTGCATCCTGAAATGTTTGTATCCAAGCTATTGATTGTCTCAAAAATCCATTATTACCAGGGAGATCTCAGCAGCATCCCAGCTGAAGCTGACAAGCAGATGATGGATTGTTATCATTAAACACTGATACTCATATTTTAAACAGTGCCCCAAACTTTCAAGGATTCAAAGTTAGGAGGGTGGAAGACTGGAAAGATTAAAGCTTTCCATGGCTCAGAACTATGGCCAGGTAATGACTAAGTCATGAGCTCTTCAGCAGTGTTTATGAAGGCTTTGGGACTCCTTACCTTTGACTATTCTAGAAAGGGAAAGTCTCAGATGCTTTTAGTGTTGTGTAAAGTGTCATTTTTATATGTAACAACAGAGAAACAACTTCTAGTCAGGTTTAAACTTGCAAATTTCCTCCTGTTGTGTATTAAGTTCTCTTATCAGCTGGGTGTTTTAATGTTACATTGGAGTTATAGTGTAAATATATTCTAAATTATTAACAGTAATTTTTTTAGCATGAGTCAGGAAACGTAAATCATTATTTTTATAGAAGAGGAAAAAATGGTTCTAACTCTGAATGTAGCTTTACATGAAGCACTTAAACTAGAACTGTGACTATGCACGACAGTGCCAGAAACTGCATCATGTTCTTATCAAGTATCCTGGTTGCTACTGAAAGAAATGTCAGCATTACATGTGGCATCAGATTTTTCATTTTCTTTTTTAACAACTGATAACCTGAGGGCTTTGAAAAGGCTTAATAATTTTCGGTTTTTATTCTGCCATGGTGATCTGATACCACTTCTTTGCACTTTGCTGCTGCAGTATTCCTAAGGCATGCTGCTAACCCACTGTACCTGGATTTTGGACAGAGTAAATTTTAATGAATGTTTATTTTAGGCACAAAGCCTAAAGAGGAAAAGAAAAAAAAAGGCAATTTTCTCTTAGACTTTGAAAGGAAATCCACTAACTGGATTTCTCCTTCCCAGTTTACTGCTGAATTTAGATCTGTGTAAGACATTATGGAACAGTCCTATTTCAAAAACAAGACACTTGGTGCCACTTGCTTGCTGACTTGGTTTGAGAAGCCAGGTGTCTGCTAAGGAAGGCAGGAGCCTCTCTTGAAATGGAAAACGTAAACCCTCTCCCTCTGAATTATTATAGTTTTTAAATTAAGGGGCTCTCAGGCAAAGATATGGGAATAGGAATAACAATTCTCTGCTAGGAAAATTAAAAATACAAATGCAGTAGTTCTAAAAAGAAAACAAACTCCTGCCAGAGTCAGAGCAGGCCCTGGCAGCCTGTGGGTCAGGGTGTGGCAGCAGTCCCATTCCATGGGGGCTCAGCCCTCCTGCAGTGCCAGCTGTGCTTCTGCTGGAGCAGGATCCTGGACAAGGCTGGAGTTTTCCTCTGAAGCTCCAGGGCTGCTGGAGATGGGCCTGGGCTCCCTCTGGGAATGCAGTGGGGCAGAAAGCTGCTCCTCTGGGAATGCAGTGGGGCAGAAAGCTGCTCCTCTGGGAATGCAGTGGGGCAGAAAGCTGCTCCTCTGGGAATGCAGTGGGCAAAGGCTGCTGCGGTGTTCCCCAGGTCAGATTGTATCCAGGTAGGAATGCTTGGCTCCTCCCCCTGGGTGGAGCCTCTCCCCATGGAATGATGGACTTTTATGATGTGATTTTATCACTCATGCAGTGACACTCATGCCCATGAACAGAAGAGATCTCCTGGAGGGAGGATTGGTTGTGGAAGAGATAAAGAAAAAACTGCCCAATGAACAGAAAATAACTGCCCCACCTCTAACTGATGGGGAAAGAATACACACCCCAGCTACATCTTTCAAACTAAGACACTTGCCAAAGGGGCAAATAAGGCTGCTGATGTGGAATGGGAGAGTCTGTGTGCTCTGTGGCAGCAGCTCAGCATTTGCAGTGACACATACCACGGTCCTGAAGAGAAAGAAACCCCTGCAAATCTGCCAAGGTGTGCGGTGTTCCAGTGGCTGGCTCAGCACCTGCACACAGCCAGCCTGCTGTGCCTGGAGAGCACCTGGGTCAGGGTGGGGCACTCAGTGCTTTAAATTGTTCAAGGATTTTCAGATTCAGTCACTGGCTGAAGTTTCCCCTGTGCGGGTATAAACACGTCCTGATAGCTCTGACTAATGGGGGCATTGACAGCTCCATGTTTAGAACTCAGCACAACCTCTGGCTTTAGCCTCCTGAACACACCCCGTGAAAGATTTTTCATCTGTGCTCCATTACCTGCCAGGCAAGACACTGTGACATTCCTCTTTGTTCCCCTGAGGTCTGTTTTCCTCTTGAAAGGACACGAGGGAAGGGGTTTTGGGGACGTGCTTTAAATGCCACACTTCATAAAGGCATCATGCTTTGATAATCTTTCTCCCAGCACCGTTTTCAAGTGAGGGCTGGTCAGGCTCCTGTCAGAGAGCCCCTGTTCATCACCAGGCGTCCCTCAGCAGGCAGCCCAGCCGTGACACCGAGGAAATAACAGCTTGCCACCTCTTCAGAGGCAGAGTCACCTTGGAGGATCTGTGCTACCTTTATTTTTCTCCCTCAAAAATGCTGTTTAGTGTACCTAAGCCTGTTATGTATTTCCTTTTTTTTTTTTTTTTTACTTTTCCCCCTGAGTGACTAGCAAGATGCAATTTGGTTTTGCTTACACTGCTGTCAAAAATGGAAATGGTTTGGATGCAAATTTTAACCTTAAATTGACTTGAAACAAGATGAAACTGTACAAAAGAGGATCAGCAAACACACAAAAAGAAACATAGTTTCTCTTTTTTTATAGGTGACTGCCCTATTATTATATGTGATAAAGAATGTAATTTATCCAGACTACTTATATATTAGAAATATACAATTTATTCAGAGTAGCCATATATTAATAAATGCTAACTTCCATTTATTTACTAAATTATTCCTTTCCACTTGTGATTTGCATCAAACTTTATCTGAGATCTTGACTTTAATCAGGAAGGCCTAAAAATAGAAATCTAAATTTGCAATTAAAGCTTACAGTCTAACAAGTGTCTGACATTTTTTGTAGGCATGATATTGCTGGAAAAAAAAAAAAAAAGGAAAAACCAGCAGCTTATTCTAAAAGTGTTATTTTTAATTAATGAGTTATCTTTCCAGGGTCCAAATTATCCTGGATTATGGGACTGCTAGTTCTCACTCCTCATTTAGAGCCATACCTTTTGAGGAAAACAGTTCTGCCAATTTCTCAATACCTCATAAAATTCTCTACTTTAAATTACTCTCTAAACTGGTTTACTTTAATGAACTGACATGGGGAAAAAAAAAATCTACCTTCAAAGCAAGCCTGTCTGCCAAGAGGATATGGCTGGAAAAAGCTGGTTTTAAGTCTTCAAACGGTTTAACCTACTCACATTAGAAACCTCTGCTTTTCTGGTTCAAAAATCTGGCAGTGAATACTACCTCAATTATTTTATTTAAATTCTAGAAAATAGTATGAGTAACAGGTAGAAAAGCAAAGGATTTATTAGTTTTTAAATTATGCTGATACATTTCTCTGATGTCAAAGAAATTAAGTTAAATTCAATTAAAATATTAAACAAATGTTATTATATTAATGTTAAATGTTTCCTTAGCAAAGCTTTCCTCAGAAATAGATGCCACGTTGCAATTTCCACATCAATATTATACCTTTGCATGTGCAGTGTCTCCCAGAAACTTCATTATTTTCAGCCCAGAGGCCTCCACTTTGGGAGAATTTTTATTCTGAAGAATGATTGATCTTCCCCATGAGAAGAAATTAGTTTATTGAAAACAAAACCAACCAACCAAACAGAAAAACAAACAAAGCACCCCAAACAACAGCCTACTACGCTTTTCCTGTGTTTAAATTTAGTCCACATGGAGATCAAGGTACATAAACACCATCTAAGAGGTGCTGAAGCTTTTATTAAAATTTTAGATGAACATTAACACCAGCAATAAATATGATAATGATCATGATGATAATAATAATTGTAATAATAATAATAATAATAGTAGTTGCTGGGAATGGTTTGTGCTGTACCCACGCTGCAGAGATTATTGCAATAAAAGAAGGAGTTGTAGGAATTAGTGAGCTCTTCATTATTATCATTCCAATGGCTCCTCAGTGTGCACTTGGGAAAAAACCTCAAGCACTGTGAGAAGTTAATGTGAACACACTGCTACCTTTCCCCAAAGGTTAATAATTCATCCCTGCACATGTGAAGTACCAGAAGGCCCTAATCTGTGCTAAACTAAGGAATTTCACTTTAAATCTTCTTTTCTTTCCAGAAAAGCCTCTTGATAAAAGCACACTGGCTAAACTGCAGGCTACATTGTTTTCCCAGATGAGTCACTGTGGTGAGACAAGGCAGAAGGAAAAATCCTGGAGGAATTCCTCGAAGGGGAAAAATATTCAAAGTGAAAATGACAATCAGAGAAGCAAAGTTTACAAAAAAAAGAACCAACTGTCTTTGCCAGCACTGACCACACAACTTTGGCTGTTTGCAAGAAGAGTTTAGGACCTTTCCGAGTTTTTCTGCAAGCTTAATTTAGCAGCTTCTTTTGTAGCTAAGGTGAAGTCAGAAGAGGTCACATGTAAGCTGAGGAAGCTCACTTGCATAAATTCAGCAGCTTTTATGCACTGACACCCCTTTTGGCATTTTAGCCTCATCATCCCTGAGGCCTGCAGGACACAGGACCATGAGCAAGCTCAAAATAAATGGAATAATTCAATATCCTCAACCTTAACCATTCTAAGATCATGACTTGCCTCCTTCCCCCTATGCTCTCTGCATAAAGCAAATTAAGTTTATTTTTTTTTAACGTGGTGATATTTTTTCCCCAGCTAAATATGTGAATCCCTCCATTTGCTTTCAAAGAACGTATTTCAAAAATGTTCTCAGCTTGTTGAGCTGGAAATTTTTTTTTTTTTTTTTATTTAAAAATGCCAGCAGAGATCCTCACAAGCATGTGAGAATTTCAGAAAACAGAATAGTCTGAACTATGAGACATTGCCACATCATTCCTGGAATGACTTCTATGTATCCTCCACAACATCCTGAAACACCAGAGGCTTTGCCTGGCTTTTATTTTCCCTTTGAATCTGTAAACATCAGGTTAAATGATTCTTATGCTGAATTCCACGTGCCTTTCCCCATTCATGGGAATAGGGAGGAGCATCCATGCCTGGAGATGAGCAGGATTTTGGGGCATAGTCCCTTGGCTATTTCTGTTCAGCCTTAGGATGGACTTTGCAAGAAAAAAAGTTGCTTTTACCAAGAAGTTTAAAAGCATGAGGGAGACTCAACCAGCTAAGCTCAGAAGGGCATGGTTAACAACAGAGCAGCTGGTGGTTATTAAAGGATTTATGACAAGGTTAAGTAGCATAGTAAAGATGTTCAGCACAAATTTCTGTTTCTTCCTCATCTCTTAGGCCCCCTAGCCCCAGCAGCAAGCAGGCAATAAGTAGAGTATTTTATCCTTGCAAGGAAATCACACAAACCAGAAAAAAATATTCAGGATGAACAAGGAAAAGAACAATCTAATTTTCTGTAAAAAATATTCCTTCTCCTATAATGAATATTGCACACAATTTTATCAGGCTCTAACTTGGTATACTTAGTTATAATTTGAAGTATATCAGAAATTGAGCTTTTGTTTTTTGGTGTGGTTTTTTTTTTTTTTTTTTTTTTTTTTTTTTAAGACTCTGTGAGACTTAAGATGACCCAAAATTGTAAAGCTAATACACCCAGGATATGGGAATTACTCAAATCTGCAATCCTCCTTTTGGAATTGCTGAAGCCTGAAGTGAAGTCCCTTTTCTAATTAGGTAGTGTCACTTCATGTCACTCCTCAGAGTTGCACTCCTTCTGCAGTATAATCAGAAATACACAAAAAAAAATGGGGAATCAGAGTCAATGAAATCTGTTCAGGTTCTATTATAAATTCAAAACTAATGAAAATTTTCAATCTGCTGGGCAGAACTCAGCAGAGCTGAAACTGAGAAATCCATACCCTCACTTCATTTCTAAAGAAATTTGATGGCTTGAAGGCTTCAGCTCCTTCCCCTCTGCAAGTGTCTTCTGAAGAATCAAGTCATCCTTTTCTCCTCTCAGGGACTTTTCTATTGCTAGCAATTCATATTCAAACCTATTCAGTTGCTAGAAATTCCTATTCCTATTCCTATTCCTAATCCTATTTTTGCTTTCCAAAGCTCGTTTCTTTTCCCATCCCTAATTTCTGACTGAAGGTTTGAGTTGTGATTCTTTCATTTTTGGATTTCGTAGCAATGAGATACTGGTTTGTACATCAAACTCAATGCTCTGAGAGGTTGGAAGTAGGAAAAGAGGCAGCTCTGCAACCTCCTGATGGAGCTTGGTGAGGTCCATGCTGAAATATGTCTGTAGTAACTGGGTTAATTACCTCTTCTACACAAAACTGCCCCATTTTACCACCATTTGAAGCCCAGTGAACAAAAGCAGATGCATTGCTTGGAGAAACCTGGCTCTGACATGCAGACAAAGAGGATGGACTGATGGATCTTCACAACATCACCAATCCCTGATTCTCTGACTCACAGACCCCTCTTGCTTAATCAGTTCCATTAGTTTCAGCTGGGTTGTTATGAGGTGGCAGTTTTTTGTGCAAAATAAAATCAACAGATGTGGCTGTACTGCACAGCACACAGTATGCAGGAGGAATCCACCAGCAATATAAAATTGTCATTTAAAAATAAAATTTAAAAAGGGAAAGCTGCTAAATTTGTAAAATTAACAAAATATCTGCTGTCCAGCAGGTTAATACTGGAGGACACAAAACCTTGCAGTTCTGCTGTCCAGTGCCTCCAAGTCCTGGCATTACTCTTTGGAGAGAAACTACAGTTGCAAAAATGGATGTGGTATATGGGAAACTAATTGCTGACCACCTCTTTTCAGAAAGGAAAATTAGGCAAGTGTATAAACAACCGTGATTTTAAGGCAGAACAAACTGCTATATAATGTTTCTAATTTACATATATAAAAATTAATAGATAGTGGTTGAGCAAGGTTATTAGTATGGCAATTCTAGTACAGTAATCTAATGTACAATGGCTCTGTTCAGTCCCTGTTTTAATTTCCGGTGGAGAACTTTACTGGGAAAAAGATACTGGTATTTTCTTTAAGAAATGCACTATTTAATCCTTTGGATTTGGAGATTTCTTCAATATTCTAGACTACCTTTTTTCATTGCATATACAACAGCTCTATTTTTTATGAGTGTTGACAGAACAGCTGCATTTTGTTATTTACACAGAAAGGAAAATATAAATAAATCAGTTTTGTCTGTGGTTTTGGCTGAGAGCTGGTTTCTAGTCTTTTTTTTTTTTTTCCCATGGAACTCTTGTTGTGCTGGGTCTTCTGCACGAGTGAGTTTAGTGGCTGCTGCCGGGTGGTGAGTTGCTTGAAAAACACACAGAATGCTTCAATTAAAAAAAAAAAAACAAACAGATTATTCTGTTACAGTGATCACTATCAGGCTCAGTCACATCACTTAGACCTAATGGTATTATCTGAGCATAGCTCAGTGAATTGCAGGTCATAAATTCTTACTGTGCCATATAACTTGTTTATTGATGCCTGTGTTTAAAAAAGTAATGGGGATAAATAACCCAGCAAACAACATGAAAAGCAAGAAAGAACTCTTTCCTCAGATTACCATTTTTTCTGCTCTTTCTTTTAGGAAGCATTTATTTCACTTATGTTTTAAAAAAGTATTTAGAAAAGTAATCCAGTAAGAACATGAAAAACAAGAAAGCTTTCCTCAGGTTACCAATTCTGCTGCTTTTTTTCTTATGAAACATTTATTTTGTTTGCCCATTTGTAAATCAAGATAATGACTGAAATGTGCTTCCAATTTTTTCAAGTTGTTAAAAACATGAAAGTTCATCCTTGCATTCCTATCACATTTAACCTGACACAAGGATTCAAAATATTAAAGGATACACTCTGTTGGGAGTGTAAGTTATTTGGATGTTACAAACTATCTAATAATTTTTACAATGCTTGTAAGGTGAGAATGGCATCCAATTTGAGCAGTTTTTTTGGAGAAAGGTGGCAAATTCTGTCTCAGTGACATAAAATACTTTAGCACGAAGAAAAAACAGCACTAATACTGCAAGAGAAAGAGGTAAATTGAGACCTGTAACAACAGAAAAAAAAAGTGAATTTTCTCTCTATTTACTGCAGGTGCTGTTTTTGACAAGCCAGCCACTCGAAGATGTTCTTTCTGAGGTAATCCTTTCCTAAACTTGATCAGGGAAGTGGCATATCCTGCTCTGGATACATACATTTAATTCCACCTGTGTGTCAAGCACAGGCCAGATGCTTTTAATAGAAGACAATTGAGAAACATAAAATGAACCCACAGCTTTATACTCTTAAATCTGCTTCTATCAGGCTGCCCTAAAATGAAAATGAAGGCGCCCTAGACTGAACTGCTGAAGAGTTAAGGATCAGAGCAGGCTTTTTGTCCCAATTCCACGTAGCTGAGGTCATGGTCATGCATCCTGCCCCAGTGTCTGCTGACAGAGCAGCAGCAGCCCTCTCTTAATGAGGAGCTTTGCCCCATTTCTTTCCTTTTGGTCCCACCCCAGCAGATCCAGCAGATTATGGGAGTGCTCTCTTAATGGGACCTGCACTGGTTTAAATGCTGGACTGAAAAAAAATCTTGCTAATGTTGGCGAATTTTCACTCATCAGCCTAGAGGGGAAAGGGAAGAAAGGGAGGAAGGAAATTCCCCCTTGCTCCAGAACAGGAGGCTGTACTGACCCCCAGCAAGGGGCACTCCTAGCGCCCCATTTTACATGAAAATTGTTGTAAATGACAAATATTAAAGTACTGCCTGCGTGCAGCAATCATCACTAGGTTTTCCTGGACCCTTCCCTTCCATTCTAATTTTAGTAACAGCTGGACAGCTTTTGAAGATGGCAAACCCCAGCCCCTCCATGTCCCACCCCCTCCCCTATTTTGGAGCTAAATTGTAGGAGAAAATAAAGACCAAAGAGGTGGAATGACCCAAGTGCCCTAAAGAGATAAAGATAGGTTTAAAAATGAAATTCCCAGAGTCATAGCTCAATATCTTAACCATTCCTTGTTACAGCATTTTTAAATTTTCCTGAATGTACAGTTCCTTTTATTGGGCAGCTTCTATGGAATAAACAAATGTCGTTTCCACCAGCATCAAAAACAAGTGTCTAGCCCAAGGAAACATAAAGGAGTTGACAAAAACTATTCTCTGTGTCAGGGACAGAGTTACAGTAGGAAAGTGAGTATTTCACCTCATAATTTGTAGCATTATTTTTGTTCAGTCCAAATTTCCTTAGACTCCTGTAAATTATGAATTCTCATGTACACTTTAGAGGAACAAAGAACTGTAATTATTTTGGACTATTTCTTTTACTCTTGTAGCTAAAAAGTCAGTTTACATCCACTTGCAATATTTCCAGCTTGTAAGACCTTCTGTTTTATAGAGTTCTCACCGTGTTTTTCACCATGACAGAATACCAGTATAATTCATGGAATTAATCTGGAAACTTATTTGTCTTTATTTTGTTTCAATATTACAGCTTTGTGTTCTTTTAGTTTGTCAATATTACGTCATTTCTGAAAGTATGGGGGAGTATTTTTAAAGTACTATAGATACTTAATTGTTCTTTCAGTGTGCACTATACATTAATATTTATTATTTATTATATTATTTATATATTATATTATTATACAATAATATTTATGATTATGATTAACTGATTTTTATGATAGGAAACATTTTCCAAAAGGTGCCTTTTCTACTCATCTTTTTAACTTCTTGTAAAAGCAAACTGAAATGAAAATGAAGTGCATATGTGAGACACAAATTTCAGTGTAATTTTTTTTCTGATCTTTTCTGGTCCATGGTAAGTGGTTGAATTAATTTGCTTTTACAACATAATTTTGAACAATACTTTGGTATGAACAAAATTATCTTGTCTAAACCTGTGTGCTACCATGTTCAAAATACTTGCAGTGTTTACCCAATCTTGTACATCTTTATTTTATACTGCAATTTAAAAGATAGATCATCCTCCTGCCTCACCCAAACAGGGCATGTTTATTATCCAGAACTTTGCAAGTTCCAGTTGTTTTCCGGAGACATTTCAGTGACACTACTATAAAGAAAAAAGGGAATAAAGGATGTGCACTCATTAAGCAATAGTCAGCTTACAAATTAAATTTCTGCCTTTTAGAGTTATGTGAAGAAATAAAATTCAAGACTGCAGAGTAAATGAAGAACTTCATCTTATTTTGGCAAACATAGTTCTGCATGCTCATATGAGTGTTTTCATTATTATGTAGAGTAACAGAGGAACCACTGGAGAAGTGTCCTGTGCTTACAGTTTCAGTCTTTTTCTAACTTTAGAAGTTTCATAAAGTGTGAGCTATAAATTATAGAGAGATGGTAAATTATTCAAAGCAGTTAAGGTAATTATTGCTCTTGTGTCATAGAATAGTTAGTAACACCCAACATTAGTTTATTACCAATATCATCCTTTATAATTTTCCCTTTCCTCCTTATAAACTGCTCACATGTATTTCCTTGTAAACACTGTCAGCTGATAAGTAACCAAATATTGGCCACATTTTGTGTTCAAGTTTCATTTCCATGAAATTCGACTTCTTATTTATCATGAGGAAAGCGTAATTGTGCACATAGGGGACAGCTACATATGCAATATATATATTTATTCAAGCAAGTATGACATGTTTTATTATAGGAAGTCAGACACACGGGCTTTGTACCAAAAATTAATGGACCCCTCTGTTTTTTTTTTTTCCTCAGGAAGTTATTTTACCTTCAAGTTCATGGGAACTTGGCATATTTGCACAAAGTGTAAGGGAGGAAGCAAAGAGAAAAAAAAAAAAGACTCATTGTATGTGGGCAAAATTTCTTTCCTGCAGCAGAGCTGCTGGGATTCCTCTGCAGCCATTTACCTTCCAGGAGAGGAGATTGGAAATGCTGTCACTGAAGTGAGCAGATGGTGCCAATAATGACTGACACCCCCTGGAGCTGCACAAACACAGGCATCCTCAGCTCCTGGCAGGCACTGACACTCCTTGTCAGCCACTGACACAAGTTACAGAGTGGGAAAGGACCAAGCTGGGTTAGAGGTGGAGTGCATAAAACATGTCCTTGCCTTTCAAACCCTTTATTGTGCCTTGTTTTACAGGAGTGAGGGGGAGAAGCTGGTAGGGAGTGTTGCCAATGCTTTCAATAATGATGTGACACAAAGGTAAATGCTCTAACTGGCCACTTTCTCTGGTTCTTTGAAAATCTTTGAAGACTGACACTCCCAAACCAGTATTGTGCAAGTTAATAAACATAAATTATAAATTAGCATCGCTACTTCATGCTTCTAATCAGTGTCATGCTTCCAATAAACAGGAGGGTACTTAAAACCCACTGATGTTACTTGACCCATCCTCTTTACAGCTCATTTGCCTCATACTCTAAATGTCAGATTTCCATACAGAAATCAAGCAGCCTCTTTTCATGGAAACCTTTCAAGACCATGCAAAGAGTGAATCCATAGAAAGCTGTTCCAGGTGATGTTAATGAGGATTTAGTTCATGCATGTCACTGCAAAAAGTGATATTTAGTACTTATTGAAACTGAACTTAAGCAATGCAGTCATTTGAAAGTAGTTTAGGAGGGGCATCTGCTGAGTGGAATTAATGTAAAAATGGATCCACTGAGGATGTTTTTAAATAGGAGAAGGAGAAAGGGGGGGGATGATGCCTAACGTGGGAGATGGGATGCTGGACAGAGATTTCAGCTGTCCAGGGAGTCTGAAATCTTAACTCTTTCTGGGAAATGAGGGCTCCTCATTACTCCTCTTTGGTTTGTAGTGGAAGAGAGACAGTCCGGGACCTGAGATGTTAGAAGAAGAAATCTTTAGGTGGGAGGAGATGATGAAGTAACTTTTGGCTGGACTTTTCTTGTTAGCCATAGACTGAACTAAAATCTCCTGCAATAGAGACTGCATTTTAGGGGGATGCAGTGGTGACCCAAGGAGACCAGCTTCAGCAACCACCAGCGAAAGAATGGCAAGAACAGAGAAAAGCTGAGGAGGGCATGGTGGTGCCCTCTGTCTTCAGGAAGAAGATCTCTGTTCTTGAACCCTCGGCCCCAGGGGAAAATGGGGGGGACTGTAGTCCCAGGATGAGAAGCTGAACTGTTGTATCTTTGGGTCCGTGGCAAAGCATCCTTAAAGGAGCCCTATGAGCAGTCTGTCCATGCACGGTGGTGAGAGCACTGTGACATGGAAAGGAGAGTGTCACACTGGCAGATTTTCTCCGGGCGGTTGCCGTGTGTGACATGGAAACACAGGAGGTGGCAACTGTGTTTCCTGGGGGGTCTGTGGTGCAAGAGAGACTTCTCTCTCCCTTCATAAACTGAGTATTGATTACCTGAAGGGTGGTAATTTGATCAGGAATCCCGGGTGATGTTTCATGGTGGGTGTTTTGGAAATTGGGAGGAAGAGGGGTGTTTTAAAAGGTCTTCATCCTGGATTTAGTTCATGTGTTTTCTGTAGTAGTAGTTTAATAAAGTTTTTTTTTCCCTTTGTTATTAAGCTTGAGCCTACTCTGCTCTGTTCCTGATAACATCTCACAGCATTTATTTGGGAAGGTGTATTTTCATGGGGGCGCTGGCATTGTGCCAGTGTCAAACCATGACAAAGTCTAAGAAACAGTGTAAAATGAAATACTATGAAATGGAATGCGATACTTAAGTCCTGGTTCCCATTTTTAAAAGCCATAAATGACTTCATAACAGACCAATGGCATATTTCAGACATTCAGATTAATTTATTTCCATGGTGAACAACTGAAGAAGAGGTGAATTTGACACTGAGGGTTTGTATTCATGCACTTAAATAACTATTGTCTCTATTTTGAGTAGGTACAGTGATGGTGTCTGCTGATTGCCAAAATAAATTGATTTATATCAGAAAAAAAAGCATTGCTTGAATTGCAATAAGCAATTGCTTATTGCAAAATACATTTCTATAAAAACCTGCAAAACTGTTCTCCTGTCTTTCCTTTCCTTTAGCAATGGTATTATTACAGAATTACAATCTTTTACAGTTACTAGGTTATAAACTCTTTGTGCTATATGAATGTATATGAATATTTAATGTTATTTGTTTTTATTTGACAGAACACAAGACAATTCTCAAATTATAAAATCTTTCAAGCTACTTGAATGATATGCTACTCTGGAAATAAAAAAAATCATTCATTAATAACTCAAATAACAAAAATGGGATTTGAGAATGATCAGTTCCATCCCTGTTTCCATCTATATCTACTGGTAGCATGAATTAGGTTTTATGTAGAAATAAGTATTCTTTACTTTTTATAGTAATTGAAGAATTAAATAGGGGAAATTTTGACAATGAAATCTCAAAGAAAGAAAAAGTCTTGAGTAAATTCTCATGGATATCTCTTAAAGATTTCAGAAAATATAAATTTGGGTTAGTAAACATTAGAAAATGTAAGGATATATTATGCAGATCTCATCAGTAATTCAACAGTCTTTGAGGAATAAGTAGAATTATCATTTTCCAGTTAAAATAACACAGCAGATCAATGCAGTAATGACATAAAGGACTGAGGCAAAGAAAAGTTGTTGAGTTCCTGAATATATATAATATAATAGTATATACACAAGCTGCAGGTATGATACAGTGATCCACTATACTCTAGGGAAAGACAAGGAAGTTGGGTAACAAGGCCCTGCTGTAGATTAGATTAGATTAGATTAGATTAGATTAGATTAGATTAGATTAGATATGGTGTAAAATGGTGCTTCAGCAATCTGGATCATCTCAATTCTCCGCACAAAATGGTTTTGGATCAGTGAAATTGATGAGGAATCAAAGAACTTCCCCACTGAGATGCTCTTTTCTACTTGCAGCAAGTGGTGCACAGGTAAGTGAAAATTATAAACTCTAGGTTCATAATCCCTTGAAACTAATTAAATATTCATCCTAGAAAAGATTCATTACATGTGACAGCCTCTGGCTGAGATGAAGTGTTTCTCCTCTTCCCTTTGCTGTCAGGCAAAAAGCTGGCATGGAAGGAATTCCTCCCTTTGGCTAAGATCCTCCCACCCTTTACTTTTCTCTCCATTTCTTGTCTTTGAGATTGCCAAAAGTTGCCCTAGCAGGGATTCTGGGGTAGCAGGTATTAAATATGTCTCACTTTTCTCCTGGCTTTCGAGGTTTTTCTGTTCCCTGTCTGTCACCTTCAGCTCTGGGAGTGGTGACATAACCCAGAGCTGTCCTCATGCACTGCCATTTCCCTCCTCCCACCCCTCTCCTGATTAACATTTGGGTTTATATATGCCACTGGAAATGAGTTCACTGTGATCATTAGACTGCGGTTGATCTGATGCATAGTAAATATTTCTTAGAGCTTTCTTTGTTTTAACACAGGGATTTGATCTATTTTATTTATTTCCCTCCAAACTTTTCACTGTGCACACGTGCTCTCCTCAGTCCAGAATTTTGAAGCACAGAGCTTTCATGTTTCATAAGAGCTTCCCGAGTTTTATTTTGAACCTTGTTGTTTTGATAGTTCTTTATTCTGTCAGCAATGACTGTAATAGGATGGTACTCAGGGGAGAGGGAGGTTTTTGCTACAAAAAAGTCAGTATTTTTTTCTGAGATCCCTTATGCTGGGGTTATGTCTGACTCTAAAAAGATTTGTCTAACCACACATTCTGTCAATCATCCAAAAGAGAATATCTATATTCAGTCTGCATTCAGTCCCTAGGAGAAATCTGACAAGACATCCCAACAAAATAAATGTAGGAACTGGCCTGAAAAAGATGGGAAATCCATAGATTCCAATTGTTTTTCTTCTTCTGTAGAGCTGGGCCTTCTGTATGCAATAAGATAGATACTTACAGCTTTTCCACTGGTATATGGAGACAAACATGGAATGATTGTGTCCCACCATCCCTTAAAAAAGGTAGAAGCATCCCAAAACGAGATTATAGTGAGGAATTTGGAGTGGATGGTAAACATAAAATTGCAAAGATTAACTTCCATCACGAAATAGAAAAGGAATCATCAGTGCCCCGGAGGATGGACAGCAAGGCTGGTTCACTGAAGGCAGTGGTGGAGTCACTTTTGTTTATCTCTGTTCACTCTACACTGAGTACAGCAGGCACAGGGATTTTATGGCATCCAGTCCTACACAGTAAAGGACTTCTGCAGCCACACATACACCAGGCCAAGGTGCTCCATAGCTTGGCATTCCAGAAAATCCAACAGATCCACTCAGTTCTTGTGTTTTAGCCCCTGACAAATTAGTACTTTATTGTGTTGCCTCCACACACACATGCAGAGCACCTCTTTCTTCCTAAAACACAGGTCATTCAGCTAATATTCATCATTAATTAATGTAATAGCAAAATAAAATTTAACCACGGCATAAAAAGAGTAACATTCCCCAGGTGGCCACAGCTGACCCAAATCCATCCAGGATCTGAGTGACTTCAAATTAGATGTATGAATCAGCTCCAGCTTTCTAAATGCCTGAGCTGAGAGAGACTGAAATAAGGTGAGTGAAGACACTGGAGAAAGGAAGTGCCTGAAGGCTGCAAACTGAGGGGAAAGGATTTAGCTTGGTAAACTTTTGAAAATCTACCACAAAGTGGAATAACCATTACAGGAACCAGCAACAAGCACAGCAGATCATATTCCCATCATCATTTTCTGTGCACTGAGCAGGTAATACCTGTTTAAAGTGATCTCTGAGTGGGCTTGTAGTTGCCAGAGGACACTGAAGTTATTGCTTTGGTCATGTTTGACTGGGGCTGCTTTTTCCTTTATTCTTTCTGGAGGGTCTCACAGGTTTATTCTGTAAAACTGCTTTTCTTTAAGGCCTTCCAGGGGAGCACTGGGGTCTTCTGCTCATTGTCTTTCTGTCTGAAACTCTCTTCTTGAAGGTTTCTCTCTATGAAAAGCATATCACTAGCTGTCATATTATTTCTACATCTAATTAATTTTAGGCCGGTACTCATGGATCCATGCTTTCTCACTAGAAGATAAATGGCAAAATCACTGAGCTAGCAAAACAGTCAGGAGCTGAAAGGGAGTAGAAAACAAACAAACAAACAAATACAAACCAAATTTCAGTTGAGATAGAAGTGATCTGTGGATTAAAAAGAAGAAGTGCACACTTTCAAGTAGTATGTTGAAATTAAAAGCCATGGACTGTCATCTATGGAGATTGCATTGCTCAGCAATGGGCTCAGCAAATCATCCCAGTTTATCTTCAATCTGTAAACTGAATAGAATAAAATTTCATTGTCTTTAAAACAGATGGCTTCCAACCATTTCAAACTATAAGCACAGGGGTAACAGGCTAACCTTTTAAAATTCAGAGATGCTAAATATGTTCTGTAGGGAGTGATGGATGTTTACGTGTTGATTTTCTGGGGTTTTTTTTCAGTTTACATATTGACAAGTTTCAGAACACAAAATAAAGACATGTTGTATATTCAGCCAGACTTGTTTTAGCCCCTGGCTGTCTGTGTACATGATCCCCATTTAAGGCAATCTCATTTTTCTTAGCTGCTCCCTCCTCCAGAACTTCAGGCCTGCTTTAACAGGGCTGCTAATCCCTGCCTCCTGTAAAAACAGCATCTCCCAGGGGAATTTGAATTACAGGAAGAAGCAAATACTGCTGCTTGGCAAACGGTGCAGAGACACAGAGTGATTTTTAAAATGATTACTGGTGATACCAAGGGTTGAATAACTGCACTGCTTATCACCTAAATTACTTTTAGCTCATACTCCAGATCATTCACAAAGTCTAAATCTAATACTGCTTTGTCTTTTGTGTCTCAAACAACTTCAAGAACGTGGTGCTTTGATTGGTCTCATCTGTTCTGCCTGGTGGAAGAAACAGCTTTATCATAGGAGGTGAGCTTCTTAAAAAGCAAACCAGTATTTTGGTCCTTAGACATTCATGCCACCTTCAAACCCAAATGCCATGATGCTATGGGCTTGCAATTAGACATGCTCAAACTGTCTAAACTCTCTGATTCTCACAATTTCCAGTTCCCAGACATGACCTTCATCAAGGTGAATGTGAATGGAACACAGTTTGTTCTCTGTGTATTACTCATATCAAACAGGCACAAGTTTTCTGCTTGTTGGAGATATAATACCCCACATACCTTTCTGTCAGAGGAGGTCACTCAATCAGCTCTGTTTGGTCACACTTTGAACTGAAGGAAATCACATTTTTTCAGACAAAGTCTTTCTCTGACATTTTTACATTTTTGAAGTGGTGGGTTCTTCTGAGTTTATTATCTTTTCACTATTTATGGTTGTTTACTTCTCCCTACCTTTTAAGAACAACCAGAGTAGAACTGTTCTACTTTTGATTGCAGTTGGTGCCTCAAACAACTGCACTATCAGGTTCTCACAGGCACCAAGCAGGCCTTTTTTCTGTGTTTAAGTTAGTTACTAGCACAAGTTTTTATCCTTTTTTAGTGGTATTAAACAGCAGAGAGTGATGGAGACAGACAGAAACATTGCAAAACTGCAAAAGACCATCTTGCCCTCCAAAGTGACCTTCACATGTAGATTGGATGGATAATTTGGCTGCACAGTACTGGGAAATTTCCTATTTCCAAGCTCCCTAAGCAAGACTACTCTGCAGTGTTTTATTGGTAAAAAGGATTGATAATCAGATTTGATCTCAGAATGTGACATGATTTTTTTGTGAGCACTGCACAATGCTTCAGTACCCTCAAAATAAAAGCTGACAAAAATAGAGGGCTGTGGGCCTGGCTGTGGGACCTCACACTCTGCAGGGTGTTTCAGGTCTGATGCCTTCCTTCCACTACACTGAGAAAATCCTATGAGGACAGAGGGGGGGGAAATAGAAAATTTAAAAAAGGTGAAAGGGATTTCAGGCAAAAGGGGTGGGTGTGACTGCAAAGTTCTGTGGGTTATTCAGACCTGCCAGGGTAAGTTAATCTGCTTTCCCTGTGTGTAGATCCTTCTTGCCCTTCAGCTAAAGATGCAGCACAAGGTGTCCAGTGCTGGTGAGACCATCACCATTAGTTATAGTGTGTAGAGAACACAGATTGGCTCAATTATGCACATGTTTTGGCACCAATTCCATGACTTCTGTACCATGTGCAACCCCTGAAAATGTTCAAATGTTCAAATGTCCACTGATTGTGCTACCTCCATGCTTAAACATAAAGTATAGACTTTATGCAAGGGTCATGGTTATTAAAGGTGGATGATCAGTAATTTTTTCTAACTGGAGAGTGAAGTGACCACTGGGCCCAGTGATTAAAAGTTCCTTTTCTGTAAACTAAGAATTACCATTGCTGATTTGTATGACAGCCATTTGTGTTTTTCTCTGTCATTTACCCAAATATATTTTAAAATAATCACCCTTTTTATAAGCTTGTAAGGGTACACAAATTTTAACTCAAATTGCTGTAATTACATCTAATCATGTCAAATTCATTTTTATTAAAGTTCACACTGTGAGACTAATGAACCTAAAGCACTGAAATCATCTCATTACACACAGTTAGATCTATTTACTGAATCTGCATTGTTTCATGCCCAGAAGGTGAAAGTAAAAACCCACACCACCAAGATGCAGAGCACATCTTCTCAATCATCTCCCCTACATGAAACAGTTCAAGCCAACTGTGTTCTAACAGACAGGGGCATGTGAGCAATGTTTCCCTCACTGGGTTTTAATGTGAAAAAATGGTTGACTGATGAAGGGTGCTTTAAAGGATAATGAAACTGGAAGGAGAAACCTCAGCTGCTGGTGATGGGCAGGGAGATGATGCAGACAGCTGACACACTCCTGGAATTGCTGTTTCCAGAAGCTAAAGAAAAGATACAGTCATTCTAGCTGACACACAACTGTCCTTTCATATGATTTCCCCAAACCCTGTAGGCAGGGAATTATGTTCTAAAAAACCACTCACAAGGTCACTCTTTCCCTGTTCACCCAATTCCCCCCTCAGACATGTGCTCCCACTGGCCAACAAGCAGTAAAGAGGCTGAGGGAGCTGCACTGGTGATGCACATGCAGCAAGGAAAATGGGTGTATTTCCATCTGCACTGGCCTTCACAACATAGTAAATCTATACTTTGAAGGACTGACAGATATATTACTAAGCAAAGCAAAATAAAATCACAGGGTTTTGTTTTTTTTTTTTTTTCCCAACACATGAGTTTCATCATGATCCCTTTGCTCAAAAGCCCAAGGAAATAGATCTTCCTGTGTGATTGTGAAGAAATGTTTTGAGGTTCAGGAAACTGCTTTGCTTTTCCCTCCAAAGAAAACAAAGGCAGACAGGACTGCAGAAATGAAAACCTCTGTTAAATCTCCTAAATTTCACCAGCCAGTTCCCCAAGCAGGGATTACCTATTTACCTCACTTCACTTACAGAGCTGTCTCTTGAGAAAGGGGCAGAAACAGGATGCAAAGGGCCAAAATTTCCAAATAAAAGCTTCTCCACAGGTAACAAAACCTTATTTTGCCACATATCAATGAGAAGTGTCCTGTGCTAATGACATTTCTGCACCTGGCAAAGAAATACCACTTCTCATTCTGTCCTCTTGGTGCCTCCAATGCAATATCCAATTTTTCCATGGCTTTACATTCATGAGAAGAGCTATCAAAATAGATTATCTCCTCACCTGCCTGAAGGGAATGGCTTTTATATATCATATTTTGTGTTGGGCAAAATACAGAATTACTCTTTTCTCCATCAACATTTTCATTGACTTTTTTGTGATAGTTTTTCAGTCATTTTTAGCCACTGATAATTATGGATTATCTGACACAAATCCATCAATAAAGCATTGCAGATAACTCCTCAGTAATGAGAATACATAAATTCCTCACTCAATAGGTTATGCAATCAGTTCGCTGCTTAATAAGAAAACCAAACCAAAGATACTGCAATCTCTACAACAATTCATTTAAAATGGAATTTATTAATGTTGGATGAGATCCTTGACTGCAATAAATCAACAAAGCTTCCATGAATCAATGGGCTGACACTGAATTGAACTAGGTGATAGTCAGTCTGCAGAGTTTTGTAAATAAAGGTTCCTTTGCTATCATGACAATCATTCCAAACTTATTTAAATACTTTGTTTTTCTAAAGAAAAGCTTACTTTATTTGAAATGGCAAAATATTGCATCTCTATTTGCAGAACATAAAAAAAAAGTAATTTTCTTTTGCTTACGTGGCTGGCTTTATTCAGTTTCCCTCTCCCATTTGGCTAAAAATGGACAAGACAATCATGGCTCTGCTAAACTGAAGCTGTGGCCCTGTGATATCCCAGACAGGGGACTCTGTCACCCGGGACTTGCTTCCAACATTCCTGCTGGATTCCCTTTCCATGGAAACTGTGGTGGAGGAGAAGAGTAGAGGGTCTTCTACAGAGTCAGAAGATTGATTCCAGCTGTGGAGCTGAGGAGACTTTCAGGTTTTAAGGCTTATTTTTGATCTTTATGATGTGCTTGGCCTTTTTCCCCCTCTGCCAGTTATTGCCCTCAGAGTCACTTGACTTTACTGCATCGTTAATGGCCTCATTTTGGGGAATTATGTGGCAATTTTGTAGCAGACAGCACATTTTATGTGTTACACACATTCCAGAGCTGCAAAGATACAATTTCACAAAGTCCCAAAACATGTTAAAACCATTAATCTAGGATTAGTGGGGGAAGGGTGAGGAAAAAAAGGAATAATTTAGTGAAGACACTTTAATTTCTTATGTTCTGTGATTAAACCTTAGAGAGATGCTAGGCAAAAGAAGGAGCCTAGACTGATGTCTCTCAGGTTTTTGCCTCTAGAATGAGCAGCCTGGAACAAGAACCTGCCCAGGTAAAAAAAAACGTGGTGAATGTTTGATTTTGGCATTTTTTGCAAACATCCTGGTTTCAGCTCTAATCCTCAAATATATCACAGCATACATAGCGTAAAAAATTAACAACATCCTGCTCTCTTTTTTAGCCCTCTATGTTTTCAGAAGGCTACGAAATTATCTCGTGTATGTTTGCTTTCAATTAAAATTTTGAATTTCCAGGTCCAGTGCTTTTTTTTTTCCACAAGTACAGGAGACAGCCAAAAGCAGGGAGAGAAGCCTCCATGGAGCTGGACCTCTGTACTCATTATGAGCTGGTTAGCAAGCACCTGCTATTCAGCAGCTTAGAAAACAATTTGAAATTCAAGTAAGTCTCAGCAAGAACCTAAAAGAGAACATCAGGCAGCCAGGCAGCCAGCCAGTTTCATATGCCTCATCATTCAAAGATTTTTGCTCTGATGTTCTCCCTCAGCACCACACACCGATTTTTTCCCCCTGCTTTTCTTTCTATATTTGAAGTGGAAATATGTTACTGTTTTAAATGTCTCCTAACTGGAGATTTTAATGCCCTGCAATGATAAAAATGATGTATCAAGATATGACTTAGGAATAAAAGAACATGCTTCCAAAGAGTAAAATGTTAGTGAAAAATCTGCTTGGGCCAAATTAGGTTGAAAACCTGGCACATGGTATACAAGAACTCTAAGCACATAATTCACAGATTTTTACAGGTATTTATTGTACTAACAATGTAAAATTAACTTCAATTTTGTATCAATTTGAGAGGTGCTTTATGGTGAGGGTGATCCATTCCACATTTCTGATTTAGACTCTTTTAAAAGCAGTATTGAGGTCTCGTGACATCCCCAGACACATAAAACCAAATCTTTTCAGGCTCAGCAGAGCCTTTCCTCATTCCTAGGGGTGAAATGCCCACAGTTCCAAACTTTTGAACCTCTCATCCTAAACCATGTGATCTGATATGAACCTGGAAGCAGGAAAAAGAGTTTCTGTAGTTGGTGTTTGGTTTTCACACCTTTAGGTTTGGCTTAAATATCCTCTGGTTAGGGATGGTTTGAAATTCTTCATTTTTGACTCAGAGCTTACCTGCTACAGGGCTTTGTTGGCTCTAGGGTCATAAAGAATAGAAATACATTAAATTTTTCAACTTATTTACCTAAATGTTGCAACTCCTTAATGCTTTTGGGCAGCCTCCACTTTTTGGCTTTGACCTTCTTCTACCATTTAAGAATTGAGTGTATGATTCTATTCTGGTGAAATGCAGAGATCAAATTAAATGAGACCAGAATCACAACCATGTGACTATCTATTAAATAGCAGGTCTAAGGAAATATAATGAAGACACACACAAGAAGAAAAAAAAAAAATCTGATACTTTGAGTTTTATGTGTAGATGGAAAGGCAGTGGGAAGTTTTGACTTCATATGTGTACTGATGTGGTAAATTAAATTGGTCAGGGTAGCTCCAGGGAGCTAGCAATATTTTTCCTTAAGGGCATATAAAATGTCATATTTTCATTCAGAAATGCTAATACTTTTCTACTCTTTCAGCATTTTGTATGTAGTATTAACTGCAATTCATTGCAGGCAAAAAAAAAAAGCTGATTTGTTTTATTCAAAAAAAGTGTGCAGAAAATTAAATTCTGTGTCTGTATCTGAAGAGAAAGGACAACTGAACCTCCTTATTGACTGAACTCCTAGAGCTACTCCAAATAACCTACATTTTTCTAGCCTTGCACCCCCTCACTATAAGGACAGCAGATAACAATTATAACAAAACAGTAGGACTGCACTTCACCTGTGTGTGGTGCAGGGTTTCAGGAGGGGACATATGCAGATACAAACCAGAAACTAATTGGTTTTTTTAATCCTCTAAGTTACTGTTTGTGGTCTCAGGGTGCAGGGTTTACTTTAGCCTGACACATCTGTGCCATGTTCAGCCACACAAGATAGAAACTGCCAGATTTGAGGATGGCAGAGAATTCCAACTCCTTGTAAGTTTGGCAGCAAACATTGACCCCCCACTGGATAGGTATAGTCCTTTTCTGCTTTTTAGGGGCATTCAGGGTGGTTTCATTAATGTGCTCTGCCAGGAGCACAGAGGAATCATCATCCTTCCTCTTTTTCTGAAGCACATGGCATGCGAAAGTTTGTTCTTTTACTACACATGGAATGGATGTTTGAGAAGTGCTCTGTGACTTGCAGCATGCCTTTTTTGTGTGAAGAGGCTCCTGAATTATATATTTTATAAGTATATCTATATCTCCTGGTGTGTGCAGGAGACAGGAGTTAATGATACTGGTCAAGGAATAGTTTCCAATCCCATGTTCTCCAGTATCCAGAAGTTTAAAACAGCTGGCAAATGAAGAATGAATGGTATTAATCTGGACAAAAGCAGCCCTGCACACTGCAAGTGAGTGCCTTTATTTTAACCCCTCTATGATCCCATGAACCAACATGAACAAGCACTTCTGAGGAACAGTTCCAACAACTAATTTAAAGTTTAGAGGTAAAAACCTCAGATGTGTCATACCCCAAAGTCAGGACATTCACTTTAAAGGAACTTAAAGACTCTCTGGGTCAGGTGTCAACAGCTACAGCATAAAGTTGGATGACATTATTTCAACCAGTGATACTTGGAATATAAATAAGAAATGTCAATTAATTCCCTTGCTGTTCACTAGCAGGACACCAATTGGAAGGCTTCATCCAGTTTTTTGACATTACACTTCAGGGAAGTTCTGGACTGATTTAAAAAAGTCTACAGGTGAGCAAGAAATATTAAAGTTCTTGTAAGCCAAGAACTACGCAGAAGAGCTAATGAAGGCTAAATATAGGTTAAATTTTAAAAGGCTAGGGAAGGAGAAGTAGGAGAAAGTGTATGGAAAGTGTATGGAAAGTTCTTAAAGAGGCTGTGGATACAACAAGAAACATGGATTTACCTCGCTGCAGCAAAGAATGAAGAAAGATGAAGGCTTGACCAGGGCTTCGCCCACAGTGCAGCCAAAGGGAGCATCTCCAGAAGATCAGTTTTCCCCAGGGCTTCTTGGTGCTGAAAGCAGGGAGCTCAGCTGTGTCAAATCTCTGCTTATTTCAACGTCTGCTGGCAGAGGACAGGGAGTAGCTAAAGTGTGCCCATCCTTACCCTGTTCTCCCACCTCTCCCAGTCCCATCTCTCACCCTGGGCCCTCTCCATGCTGTTGAGACATTTTCCCTCCTGCTTCAGCAACAGACAAAATTTTGGCCCCCAAATGCAAACAGAAACCATGCTCAGGACTCTGTGAGAGCCCAGCAGAGGCTCTGCCACACCAGGGAAACAGAAGCACATATGAGCCTGCGAGTTAATAGGAGAATAGAAGTGCTCTGCATTCTAACTAAACCAGAGATCTATGGATGTTTTGCACAGTCCCCACAGCAGTCTCAAGGAATGATGAAACTGCTCACTTCCTCTGCTGTTTCTCAAGCTTTTCTGGTGCCACAGCAACTGCTTATGTTGAATATTTAACCACCTTACTTTTACAGATCCCAATTTACTGATGTTCTGGCAACTTTCCTTTATCTCTCATCCTTTCATCACTCAAGGTGTGGGGAAAAAAAGTCTGTCAGCGTGCATTATGAGCCCACAGAAATGCAGAATGAAAGAGGAGGAAAAACATGCAAATAACTAGGTTTGACTCCTTGTTGCTCACACACAAGCCAGAGTGAAAACAGCCAGAAGCTCCCTAAACAGGATAAAAGAATATGTGTGAGGAGTGTGGCTGATTAACTGAAAGACAGGCATTTAGGGAAGCTTTAACTAGTTAACCTTATTTTGTGAAAACTCCTGCATATTTTTAAGGCCTATTTTTCAGTCCTGCATTCTGGATATATAATTGTTTGTATTTTGAACAGTTGGCTGAAGTTTTGTGATGAGTTTCAGCAGACATGAGTTCTTTCCTTGATGCTTTCCAGTTATTTTTGCCTAAAAAATTTCTTTGCAGGCAGATTAACAAACCATACATTGGATTAAAAAAAAATGCCCCTTTAAGACTAAAGAAAGCATACTTTCATTTTTTCTGTTCTCACATGTACATGTGGAAAATGGAAGCCCTAGGAAGGTGCTGTTTCTTCTTAACTAGAGAATGGCTTTAAGAGAAAGGACTTTGAGCCCATGTTTCATTGAAGTCAGCAATTAAATATCTCAGTTTTGCTTTCTCTGGTTGCAATACTGACATAAATTTCCAGTTTCTGAATTCTTCTACCCATCTGGTTCAGGAATGTCTTCTATAGCTCTTCTTCATTGCCCTAAGATTAAAAAGGAAAGTAGCACTTTTTAAATTCATATAGAATAATGAATGAGAAAAGCATCTTGTCATTCATTTTAAAGAAGATTGAGGTGGTTATAGCACATAATTACTAAATTTAATGAAGTAATTACTTTTCAAATTGATTTCTAATTTCCTACCAAAAACCAAAACTTCCCATGGTTATTAATGGAACAGGAATAATTAACAGTACCTACAAATTAAAATTACCCATGCTGTATTGCATACTTGGAGGAGCTGGATAATAACTTTGGTGTGTTCCTTGCATGGAAATGGATCCTAGTTTGAATAAACCTCAAACCACTCACTCCTTTCTGTTGATTCTGTGAGTTTACAACAGCACTTTATGCTGTCTCTTGCCCTGAGTTTCAGTATTCTCCCTGCTGCCACTCTGGAAAAAGACCTGTGGGTAGCACACACATCTGGTGACATGGACAGTGATGAGAAAAGCAAGGAAAAACATTAGTTCTCAGTAAGGTCAGAAAAGACAGCTGGAAATATTCAGGGATCACAATCAGTTCAGTGATGTATTGTCAAAGCTGTCTTGATTCTCTCTGTCAAAACACAGCTGTCACACTGAGGATTGTTTTGTTGGAGAGATGTCAGATACCTCAGGATATGGCCTGACTTTATAAAATCTAAAATTTGCAGTTTGGGGAAACAGTAGTGTCTTCACTTAATGCCAGTGACAGAATTAGGAAAATGAATAAGTTTGTGGGCTCCTGCAGTGGCTTTAGCTAATTGTGCAAAGATTTTTTTTTCCTTTAATGTTTGTGCTTAAAGAAAAATTATAGAGTATAAGAATTAATGCTAACATTAATGAGAACATTTTAGGGAGCTTTTCTTTTCTTGTTGTAAAAAGCTTTTAGACTAAGAGAGCACAGGTGCATTTCAAAAGACTGAAAAGCAACCAGCCTTGTTCAAAAAGTACCAGGACAACCAGTATTTTAAATCATTGCAATGCATTCCTTAGTTTTAGCTGCCATAAACACTGCAGACATTTTTGAAATTACAGAAGTAAAAGGCATTTATAGAGCTAAAAGGCATCCATTTTTACACTGCTGTTGTGAAAAGAATATGGCAGGGCAAGTGTTTAGCATGTAAACCCATCCCTTTCCCTGTTCAGGGTAGACTTCCTATTTATTCCTTAAATTGCTTGCAGCCAAAATCTCTGTGCTTTCCTCTTGCATGCCTGATGCTGCTGACTGACCTAGGGAGTCTGATGTGTGATAGAAATTCCTCTGAAGTTTGTTTCACTCTTCTGGTTTGACTGGGCAAGCACAGATGCAGCCAATTGACAGGAGACCAGCCTGCATTTCCATCTGAGCTGCATTTCCAGCTGGGTGGCTTCCTCTTCCCCATCAAGCAGAGACCTTTCTGCCTGTTTCATCTAGAGTATTCCACAGCACAAGAAAGTCATTCAGGGGCAGTTATTTGCCTGATTATGTTGCTTTGTAATAATACTAGTTCAATACTGAAAGCACATTTATTGGACTTAGAACCTGAAGTCTGGGAAAAAAGCGTTTATTTGTTTTGGTTTTGGTTTGTTTGTTTTTTTTTTTCTCTCAGGCAGAATCCTATGTCAATGGCAAGTTGGGTGCTCTGCAGGACACAACTGTTTCTGTTTCTTTAGGAGGCACCACGGTCGTTTTCAGCATCCTTACAATTCCACAGCTTTGTTTTACCTCTCCAGCTTCTCTCCGTATGAAGACTCAACTTTTCCCACTGGCTGACTTTATCTTACCTATCTTATTTGTGTCCTGGTGTCATTTCCTGCCAGCTGAATTACAGCTTTGAGCCTTCTTGTCAAACCATAATATCCAATTCATGTAGGCTCCCCACAATCCTATTTCTCTTCCCACGGTAAGACATGTTCCTCAATTATATAAAAATCACCCCAATACCTGGAATGGCATGTTATGATCTTAACTTGAAAACTGACTTTTCTTTAAATCCTCATTTTCAAAATTTAAATTTAAAACCAAGGGTGTCCTAAGGGTTTGGATTATTAAAAAATTATTTAAAAATACAATTACTATTTTCAAATGTCAAGAAGTTTCAAAATGATGTTAAAATGCTTCTATTTGGCAACAGTGCAAAAAAGTGGATTTTTTCTGCACATCTTGATTAGAAAGCAACCCATTTGAAATCTCCTTCCAATTTTTTCTTTTTTTCTCTGGCAAAAAGAGTCGCTGGGTCAGTTTCCTTCATTGGTATGTCATATAATAACATTTCAATGAACTAAACATGTTTTAATTAATAATTTCAGGGTTACTTGATTGACCACACAGTCCATTCCTTGAACAAATCAGTGCAGGGGTTAGGAAGTATTTCAAGTTAAAGCTTTTTTTGGATTATGGGTAGGAATTCAGAGAAAAGGAAGAAGGCACTGCACTAGAAGGAACAACTGCATTGCCCTTTGCCTGCAAATTCAATGCTTGATATTGCAGATTTTTCTACCTCTTGACCTTAACATGACCATTTTTGGGAAAAAACACTTGTTCTGTAGTAAGCATCATTGTCACCTCCAGTGTTTTGCACCACAGCACCTCGTTAGCTGTAATCCATGGAAATGGAAATAGGAAATCTTTCCTAAACTGAGAGTTCTGCTGCAGTCTTGTGCCCTGGTTTAGCATGGGAGGCACTTTTGGCTGTTCAGTCCAGAGCAGGTTTAAACAGGTCCAAAGAAAAAGAAAAACCACAGCCCAGGGAGCTTCTCTCCCTAAGTGAACTGAAGAAAAACTACTCTAGAGAAGGTAAACTGACTGAAGTTTTAGGTTTTGTTTCTTTACATTGTCATTGGGAAAGAAAAGGTTGTAGGGGGAGGAGAAGTGCCCTAAAGGTTTTCTTTTGATTCTTTTTTATTTTAATTAGTGTTAATAAATTTCTCTTCATACCCTTTTAAAGTTCTGAGGCTACTTTGCCTTTCTCCTAACCCTACCTCAACCCACCACACATTGGTGCATTGGCCAGGAAATCTCAAATTGGCAAACCAAAACCACTACATTTTGATACATTTCTGTGTTCTTACCTCGAAATCTTGACAGCCCAAGCACAGCCACAGCTGTGAGACTGGACACAGCTCTTCAGCCAGGCTCTGGCCAATGCTCTGATTTCTGCCTGTGTTTTCTTTGCTCACTGTGCTGACCTGAACCAGCTCTGACAGCAGCCCCATGGCAAGATCCTGGTGTGGGGCAGAATCTCAGTCACCTTGTGACAGTGGTTTATGGGGAAGCTTGGGGTTGTATTAAAGCAAGGAACCACAAGGCTGAACTCTTCCTCAGCTTCTTTTTATCTCCTGCTCTGAGATGGAATTGTGAACCAATTCAGAGCCTACCTCTAGTTTGTGAGGGGAAAAGGTGATTTTTTTATCAAGGTACCTCAGAGCTTCCCATCAAGGAGGAAAAGTGGTGTCTAAAGGAGGCTTTTGCCCTCCTTTCAGCTTCACAGCAGTTTCTGAGACAAAGTTACTCAAGTGGCAGCATTAAATCATGTCACATCATTTAAAGAAACATAACATTTTGGCAATGATTAGTCTCTCAGGTAAGTAGGTAAATATCCAGTCATTTCCCCTTCCTGCTTGCACTTGGCTCCTGTATTTATTTATTCAGGTATGACTCTGGGTGCTTGTTCTGGCTTCTTCCATCAACAAACAGTGTTCTTTTTCCTTTTTTTAGAAACTAATTATGCCTTTTGAAAAACTAGGAAAATACACTTTAAAAGTAAACATGGATAAAAGAGCAAACAGAGTTTGTACCTAAGAATGCTCTGTGGCTTGCAGATTTGTAAAATCTCTGAGAAATAAAGGGTGACAAAACCATTTTGCTTCTCTGCCTTCCTGTGTCAGATTCTGGATCCCTTTGGAGGCTCCTAAATTCCAGAGCAAGGTATAAAACTGCTTGTTTCAATTTCCTGTAGTCAGAGGAGAGTTCCTGTGCTTATTCCTCCTCTGTCCTGGTATTGAGAAGGGCAGAGGAGCCACAGCCAAGCTCACACTCCCTGGCATCACTGGGAATTTTTAGCTTTCTTGGTGTTTTATTCATTTCCCAAAGATGGATTACATCAGTTCTTTTGAAAAGGAGAATGCCCATGGAAAGTGCACATCCAAGGTGGTGGATATGGGGCAGGCAAAGGGGAAGAGAAATGTGCATTTTTTACACAAAAATGTTAAAGTAGCTGCTGAAACTAAGTCGGCTTTTTTAGGTCCCCCTTTAAAGTGTGGATACAGAATAATTTAAACATGTTCAGAATTCAAATAAATGTTTATTTCCTACAAAATTTGGACATCTTAAGGAATTTGAGACTCATTCTCAGTGAATTTTACATTGTTTGAGGAAAAACTTGTTTCTTTGCCACACAAATGTAGTTTTATGAAATACTTTATAGAAAAGATGTGTGTGTCTGTCTGCATTGTGGGTAATATCTGCAGTTCTTAGGGAACTGCCTGAATTACTCTAATTCAGCTATTTCAGGCACTTTTTAAATGCTTTATGAAAAGGATTTCTGCAGTTCCAAGACATTGGATAGACAGATAATCATGTGCATCAGTATGAGGGGTAATAATTGTCTAAAAATCTCTGAATTTGTCAGTTTTTCTACCAGGTTACATCAGAGAAACATCATTTGTAAGAGAAACTTAAAGCAAGGGCCCATCAGTGATTAATTATTAAAGTGCAGATTGTTAGGGTGGATTTCTAACAGCTTCAATTTGCAGCCATCTGTCTGACAAAGTTTTTCCTGTCATTGAGTTCCTTCTAAAAATGATGTTGATATTCTGCAGAATGCAGATAAAGTGATAAGCTGATGGGGTGGAAGGGGAGCAGTGTGCAATGAAGGGTTTGGGTATCTCCTCAGCGTGTTCTGTGAGGACACAAAGATGGGAGGAGGGCTTGGTACCCCACAGAGCTCTGCAGCCCTTCAGAGGGACCTGGACAGGTTGGAGAGATGGCCAGAGAGGAATAATCTGAAATTCAACAAATGGAAATGCAGAGTCCTGCACCTGGGGAGAAATAACCAGTGCAGGCTGGGGGCCAAACTGCTGGGAAGCAGCTCTGTGGAGAAGGATCTGGGTGACCAAGAGATTGCTCCTGAACCTCAGAAGCAGTGGCTGAAATAGTCTCTCATTCACAAAAATACCAAACCAAACCAAACCAAACCAAAAAATAAAACAAAAGAAAACAAAACAAAAGAAAAGAAAACAAAACAAAACAAACCCAAAAAAACAAACAAACAAAAAACCTAAAAAAAAAACCAAAAAAAAAAACCAAAAAAACCACCCAAAAAACCCTCAAAACAACAACAACAGCAACAAAGTCCCCACCCAAACCAAAAGAAATTCAGGCTTTTGAAAACTCTCAAGGTCAGGCCCTATGACGTTCCCCTGTTTGAGTCAGATGTCTTGAATAGGAAAATGTTGGAAGCCTATCAACAGTAGGCTAAATTGTTTTCCCAGTGAGAGTTATAAAATCCAAAGGGCAGTTTGGACTGAATTTAGAGATGACTTGGAAATCAAATCAAAATTTAGCAATTTGTAAGCAAGGTGAATGGCTTTTCTCTCCTAACTGAAGATCAAAATTAAAAACCTGATTCTTAAGCCTGAACTTTGTCAATTGTCTAAATTGAGGCATTGAGGCATTTCATTTTCTCTGCAGGCTGTTTTCCCCCACACCAGAAGCAACTCCCTAAGTCTTTTAGACCAGAATTAAAACAAGCACTTTAAGCATCTCCCAGTGAGTTGAAAAGCATTGATTTCAGGATTGTTGTTTTTTTTTTTTTTTTCCAAGAGCCTTAATTCCAGACAGCTGCTTTCAAAGCACTGTGAGTAGGAGTCTGGTCCAGGCTAGCTGCACTCTCAGCTGCATTTGGGGCTTTAGTTCCACCTACCAATAATTCTATTGAGTCTACTCCAAAAATCTGTTGCATGATGACAGAGAGCTATATTAATCTTTGTAATGCTGAAAGGTGTGCAGTGGTGTTTTCAGATTTGTTTATGTTTCTAAAAAAGCTGTGTTTTTCACATGGTTAACATGAAAGTCATCTCAGTGGCTGTGAACCCACACTGACTAGAACACTTAAAGCCATGGTGGTATTAATAAAACGTGTGTGTGTAATCATTGGCTCCTTCCTGATCACCACCCCATGCAGAAGCAGGATTTTCACACTGAATAGATAGCAATAATCTGCACCACATCATGCCAGTCACAGTTTCCAGTTTCTTTCCTGAGATGTTTTATGGTGGAGAATAGTAAAGAAAAGAAAAAAAAAAAGTCAGGGAATGACATAATCAGTTCTCCTCCCAGCTGCACACCAGATTTGGTGCAGCCAGCTCAGAGAGTCTGCAGAGACTCCATACCAAAAAAAAAACCAACCAAATAAAGGGAAAAAACAATGAAATAAAAATATATAAATTAAAAACCAGCAACCCAAACACTGAGTGGGAGGAGAACAGGGTAAAATTCTGAGCTGGACACAGCTGGGTGGAGCTAATGCCAGGTTTGGGGGTTTGGGCTACAAACCTGCATGAGAGAGAGACCAAGCAAAGCGAGACCTGCAACATCCTCACAAATATCTGTGTGGAAATGTCACTATTCCACTCACTAGCAATGCTTTAAAAAATTCTGACCCTCTGCTGTGTGGTACTGCTGCCAGCACGGGCTCACTGGCTCTGTGTTTCATTCTTAATTGGGAAACTCCCTTGGGTGTCAAGTTTGCAAAATCTTTCCTCCCTATAAATCCAGCTAAAAAATGCTTCATAATTCTCCTCTCCTGTATCACACAAAACCAGAGCTGGTGATTCTGCTAAGTTTTATTTTCCATTGCTCTACACACAATTTTTTGGTTTGTGACTTGTTGCATAGGCACAACTCTTCCTGCTGCCTCTTGGAACCTTTCACTTTTTGTTTTCTTTTTTAAAGCTTTCCTACAAAGAGGCTGCCTGATTGGCACTAAAATATTTCAGGCAGCTGACAATTTGAACTGCTGTGAGCACAGGCTTCTGGCCAGCTCGTAGAACAGACAGCTGTTCCTCCATTGCTCTTTACTTTGTAATTTTTTGCTTATTCAAAATGAAAGCATGGAACAGGCTCTGGTGGGCCACAAGGGATGACAAAAAAAGGTGCACAGATATCGTGGGGCAGTGGCGTGGCAGAGGAACAAGAAGAATTTCTCTGCCTCATTGATTTTTAGTAGACTCACATGCAATAAGTACAGGACACACAAGGGCAAAAGGGAGATATTGCAATATGTGGGAATCAATAGCTGGAGCACTGAAAATAGAGTGGCAAAGAGTTATTTTGAACTCTTTTTAACAGGAGAAACGAATGGGGAATCAGATCTGACACTGCCAGGCTGACTGAGCATTGCTATTTTCCCATAATGATGTATTTCCTTTGGGAACACCCCCAAAAAAGAGTAATTTGCACAACCTGATGCTACATGCTGTATCTGGATTAAAGTTTTTCTTTTTCCCCTGATGTTTGGGATTTTATTAGAGTGTCCTCCCACCAACTAATGTATTCTTCCTTTCAGAAAGTGTCATATGTGATGCTTCAAAGATCCAGTGCTCGTTCATATTAAAGTAACTTCAACACTGTTTCCCAGCTTTGGTAATAAATGTGATTTGGACCATCATATTTTTCTCCCTAGTGAAAAATTACAGACAAGGTTGCAAAGATGACAGCATCCAATTTATGGAGTTCCCTTTACAGGGTCCTTGAACCACTCCATTAATACTTATGTAAATACAAATAACTTCTAGTGTCATTGTCAGCACATCATGTTCCTATTAGCTCAGGGTAAATATTTGGAACCCAAAAGGTTTGATAAGGTTAGGCCTTCAATGTGCTTAATGATGCATGCATGAGCTCAACATTTGCTTAGATGCATATTCAATTGTGGGTATAAAATATTTTCTGGATTAGCACTGAAAGCATTTGCAAACTCAAGGTAAATATCATGCATCTGTGTACAAGTAAATGCATGCAAATACATGCAAACATAACATACAATTCACATCTGAACACATATTCATTTTCATAGTTAATATTTTAAACAATAGGAATATTAATGTTAAGACAGTCTTCAATAATTAATATATGTATGAGCTATATGGTCCTTACCCACAGAAGGCTGATTTAATTGGGCCAAATTTTATTCCAGAAATGTTTATTCCAAGTATTTTATGCCAAAGAAAACCTCTATGGGAGAAAAACTTAAAAATAATGAAGAGTTTTTAGGGTTGGGGTAGCTAGGGAGGTAGAAATGAAACAGTGCTGGTTAATAAAAGACTTTTATTTTTTAAATCAGGTTATTGTCATAGCTGGTTCTCCAGTGTCCGTATCACTAATGCCTCATTCAAAAATGGAAAACCACCTTAAATATTTGTTTTTGCAAGATTTGCACCTCATAACTGCAGGCAAGATGTGCCAGGTTTTGAACATTTGGGCTGTGACTTGGGTTTCTGTTCTTTCAGGATGACACTTGCACCCAGGGGAAGGGCCAACATCACACATAGGAAATATCACTCTCAGTCCTGCTCAGAACCTTTTGTAACAGAATCAGACACTCCCATTGTGAATGATCATACACAGGGAGTGATAACTGAACTGCAAGGAACACAAATTTCCTTTACTTTACTCCCAAATTCACTCACCTGGTTACCACTGGAGGCTGTGATGAAGCTTTGAGCTGACTCTAATGCCATCTCATGTGCTGGCACAATATCTTGTTTGCAGCAGAAATTCTCTTGGAAAAAACTCTTCTGGCACTTTGCAGAGCAAATTAGACTACTTATCTCTAAAAGCATTCCATTTAGCATGAAATACAAATAAATCTTACCCAAAAAAAATCAACAATAGGACTGTGTTTCAAGATAAAGTAGATGGTGAAGGCTTAGGAGGACACATAAAAATATTTCAACAAGTCCTATCAGAAGAAAACTCATTCCTGCATTAGGAATGTGATTTATTAAAATTTTGTTTCTAAAATTCAAACTGTGATGCTTCAGGATGTTCCCAAAGGATATGTGTAATGCTAAGATCAGTTTTTAAAGCTGATGATTTCCACTCACTCTGAAAAATAATTCCACTTTTCTTTTCTCTTTGTTTTTTTTTTTTTTCCTTTTGTATTGCCAGTAATAGCTCTCAATATAAGTTCTCCAGAATCCATCTCAAACAAGATGATTGTATCCTATGAGCCATGAAAAGTTGATATGGGATAAAAGAGACACAGGAGAAGGTATTTTATTTTTCATTGGCTTGGGATTTTTTTAATAAAGAGGATCACTTATTTTCCAGTATATCAAAGATGAAAATGTGCTTACTGAAAGATGACTCTATAAGTAGAAACTTTTACTTTAGGTTTCAACACTGCCATTTCATTTTAATCTAAAAATTTGCCTTACATTAGGCTGGAAGCCAGGAAAAAAAGTATTATTTTTATCTTGCCAATGCTTTTGTCACAGGCTGTAGATTAATAAAGATTACAGTAATGGCAGAATTGCACAGCCTCACTAACAAGAGATATCACTCAGTCATGGTTTCACTATGGAGGATGGCAATATTGTGTGTAAAATAAGCCATTTTAATTTAAATTAAATTATTAATTTAAAGTAATTTAAATAAAAAGGTTAATTATTGAATTCTTGATCTCTTTTAAATACATAATATCTATAATATTATACAAGTATTTATAATACTTTACCCTGCAATAAAACGTCCATAAGAGTGGTGAAACTGCTCTCAGTGTAATTCTGTTTTTATTTCCAAACTGCTCATTTGCAAGGCAGAGACGAAAGGAATGCAGTCATGTTCAAATGTCAGCACAGCAATATGCTGGTGACCCAGCACTAATTTTCATGCTTCCCTGAATTGCAAATAATGTACATAGCTATCACATCACTGGTTTAATTCCTATTAAATTGGCAGGCGTTTGACCCAGAAATTTGCCATTTAGCACCAAAAAAAATAAAAAAAATTCCTTCATTGCAGGATCTCACAGAGGATTTTTATTTTTTTTTTTGCATTTCTCCCAAACAATCAAATGATGCAGAAAGTTGTAAGTTTTAAATGGAGAGTTGTATTGTACTTGCTGTATCTGAGACTTCTTCATTGCAAGACTCATGCTGCACATCGTAGGTGCATTATAAACATTAGAAATGGCATTGCAGTGATCTGGTTTGGAGTGAGTTTAAAGAAACTTTTTTCCCCTGTTTCCCTCCCCAGACAAAAACAAACAAACAAACAAACAAACAAGCAAAAAAAAAAAAAAAACAAAACCAAAAATTGTATCTTATGAAGAAAACCACCATCTTACTGCTGTTGCAAACTCAGTAGTCTAAATTGGTCAGGCTAACACTGGGATAAATTTGCAAAATTTACGAATTTGTGTAAAAATGTTCAGCCTATCTTTTGTTTAAGTAACCATAATCACAGAGCTATGTCTAACACATTGTTCAAATGCATAATGTTCCAAGAGATTGTGGAATTCTCTCCCTTTTGTTTGGCAACATCAACAAAATTTAGGTCACCCTTGAGACACCTGATGATGTTTTGCTCTTAAATATCTCAAAGGGTAGAGACTCAGCCTTTTCCCTAGGCAAGCTATTCTGTTTTTTTCATTATTTTTACCACTGGAAAGCATTTTGTTCTTTCTTCTGAATGCTTGAATCTCCCTTGTCACCACTTACTTTTCTTCTGCCTCCCACGATTAGAGAGAAGGGTCTTTTGTCTCCTTTCTAATAACACTTTTTACCTGTAGAAAACAAAATTGAATGGTCTGATGTCTCAGAAGTGCCAACAATCCACTCTTTTCACTGGAGTCAGGGGAGTCTGAAACTGCTTTTGCTGTTTACCTCAAGCTACTTTATTGGATGACCTAATTAGAACTTTGGACTTTAACAATTAAAAAAGTTCACCCAAACCAGTCCTGTGTAGTGGCATAAACTTGCTAACAAAGCCCCTGAACGTTTCAAAGCATCCTTTAGTCCCTGTTTCACTCACAAACAAGATGAGCCCCTAAAAGCACCCTGAAACACAGAAAGACTACAGATATATTTTTTTAAATCCTCACAGAGCTGTCAGTCCCTAAGAAAGCAAACTAGAGAAAAAGAAATTTGCCAAAGCTTTGCTGGTAGTATGAAAAAGCTGAGAATGGCCATAGCATAGGTCTGTGCAAGGACCTAAGGCAGTATCTTGGTTGTGTCCAGCAGCCAGTGCAGCAAAGCTGCTTAAAGCTGTGCTTTAAAATGACCTATGATGAATTTTTGAAATTTAAAATAATAATAATAATAATAATAATAATAATAAACACACAAAAAGAAAACCCCAAACATTTTCTTATTCTGCCTTAACACAGAAGAGCAAAGACCAGGAAAGGAATCAATCCACTTCAGGTCAAAGGAAAAACAAGCAGGAAGAATTAAAACTCCCACAATTGCTGCTGCCCCATAGCCTTTTCTCTTTCAACATCAACAAAATTCCTCATGGGTCTGTTTGTCCCAATATTTTGAGGCAAGTGATCATTTTAATTAAATTATGCCTCCCTTCTGTATTCTCTGACTCCTCACACATCTGCCAAGCATCAAGAAAGCTCCTACTTGCTCTGAGCACTCTTTAAATCAAAGATGAATAACATGATGAGTAGGTGAGAGGTTTTTATTTTTATGTTATTTTTGCTTCATGTCAGGCTTGGAAGCAAATTCACTCTCCCAAGGGTGTCTCAGGAGGAGTTAGAGGAAGAAAACAAAATGCCTATGGTGTTTTAGAGGCAATATCCAGGGCAAACAGAGGAAAACATGTCACAAATATGTGTTAGAGGAGTGGCCACTGCAGGAAGTGCCAGGAGGGTTAATATCTGTGCCACTTTCACCATTGTCACCAGTGCCATTCTGAGAGTATCTCAGAAGTCACTGGGAGCTGAAAATTCAATTAGAGTGATATTTTACACCAAGATTACATTTTTTGTAGGCTGGAGTATTGTAAACTTTTTATTCCACCATAAAACATTTTCAAATTAAGTAATCAAGGCTCAACACTCTAAAATTCATGCCTTCTGCATGTATTTAATTACATGTGGTGTAACAGTGATTAAAATTTAGGAGGCAGAAGGGAAAGGTGCCTGCCTGCAGCAATTACATGTGGGATAAAAGCAGTTTAATACCAGTCAAATTTCACATCAATGACTTTGTAAAAATTCATGGAAAACTGCTGGAGCAAGTAGTTATTACTGCTATTACAGTGCAACATTAAACAGTGGTCAAGGAAAAGAAGTTTTTGACATAAAAATAATCTGTATAATATGGGCCAACAGGGTTTCATTCAGCTGCCTGTTTTCTACTGTACAGAATAGGGTGATAGAATGAAATCTATCAGAATTGGCTATCACTTATTAGCAGGTAAGTGTCCCAAAAATATTGAAATAAATAGTAGACTAAGTCAAATAATAAATCTTTTCTTAGTGCTTCTATTGGTTTGTCATGCTGAACTGATGGTGGTTTGTGTTCTCTGCAGAAAATAGATTAATGTGTTAAAGGATACAGAGGAAAACAGAATTAACTCCAAATTTGTGGGCTGAACTTTACCTGCATGAAGGACAATTGATGACACCACATTTGCCAGGCCGAGACTGCAAGAAGACTCTTCCAACAAGCAAGAGTTCACAGCAGGAAGGACAGAAGCTGCTTGGAAGCTCCAAAAAAAAGGCAAATTGCCAAAAAACAAGTTCAGCCTTTAGTTGTGACCTGACAAAAAAAGGCTCCTCACTGCACACTGTTCTGATGGGGCTGAAGTGTAATTCTGTAATGAAGCTAAGGACTGGTAAAGTGATGGTGAAGCTCCTCATCCTCGTGCCACCCCAATTTGATGGATTCAATATCAAATAGACACTTCCATTATTCAACAGAGGGATAAAACTTTGCTGCTCCCAGAGCACAGACAGTCCATCAGTGCTCCTGTTTCCTGGAAGCACCAGCCTCACTTAACACAGTGTAATTGCACATTATAAAACCACAGCTGGGCCTCCAGTGGAGTAATCTGAGAACAATTTACCAGTAACATGAGAATAATTCTTCCAGCTCTGCTTTGTGTTAATGGTTGTAGGTCATAGTGGTGTGGATGCTCAGCTACAGCCAGCACAGTCCAACAAGAGCACCAGGCTGCTCAGAGATTTCCAGGGAAAAAAAAAAAAATCTATAATTTACACTGTTTTCCATTCTTTTCTCCCTTTTGCCTGCTTTTGCAAGTGCTCTGAAAAAAAAAGCAGAGAGGGTATGATTGTTGTCAATGCATTTTGATGTTTCAGCTTTCCATTTTTCTCTGTTGTATGGAACACATTTTTCAGGTGGGACTGTTCAGCAGGGCTCCAATATTCACACCACATTTTGCACACTTTTTCTCCCTTTTCTTGAAGCATGTGGATGCACGCTCTGCGAAGGCCAAAACTGCTCTGAAAATGATATTTTGTGACCTCTTAAACTAAAGCTCTTTCTAAAAATATTTTAAAAAAAAGGTCAAAGGTCAAAGGTCAAAGGATTTGCAGTTCTCAAGATCCCAAGATCAATTTGAACTGGAGGACTCCAAGTTTTAATCCCAGGTATTCCCCAAATCGCTCTTAAGTCACAAGGCAGAAAACCTTTGCTTGTAACAAGGGCAGGATTAGATTTTAACTCACCTGTCCTAGATTCTCATTGCCTCCTGCAGATTAGAAGCCAGATTTTCCACAAAATGCTAGCCTAATACTCTCTTTTATATCCAGCAATTTTTTCAGCACTCCTGCTGCTGTTTGGTGCAGATAGTTTAGTATTCAACACCCAGAGCAATAAAACAAATTTCCTCAAAGAGCAAAGCTCCTCTGGTAAGGCTCTTCCTGAGCTGCATGGTCCTAAGGTCCCAAATCCTAATTTGGCTCCCCAAATTCTAAATATGGCTAAATATTTGCCTAAATATGGCTTTATAGAAAGATACAACAGTACCTCTCTTTGTTTCATCATGCAGCATGAACAGCTCTCACACCTTTAGGACATCACCTGGAAAACACTGAGGCTTAACCTGCAAATCTGGGATGAAATTCTATCCCCTGTTGAGTTCTCAAGAGCACATGAACATTGGCTGGCTCTGGTGTGACATGGTCACAACATATAAATTCAGATAGTTGCTACCAAGGAATTTATTCTGCCTTCAACACACAAAACTGGTCCCAGGAAAGAATAACAGAGTATAAGAATGGCAGAATTTGTAGCAGATCTGGGCTGAAACAAATTTGAGGATAACAGGTGAAAGAACTGATGGAAATTGGATATGACTACATGAGTTCCCCTATATATTTTATTTCCCTGCAGTAGAATGTGCATTCAAACTATATTAGATAACTCCCTGAAAAGATTACACTGTGGAGGAAAAAGAATTAATTTAAGATAAATGAATCACACTGTGAGGTATGTCTTTTAAAATCTCACTCTAACAAATAAATGTGCTACAATCAGCTTTCTACTTAATTCTTAATAGACAGTGGGAATTCCATATTGGAATCAAATATTTGACTCAATTTTACTGCTGTCAGAAAACATAAAACACCTTTCCACAGGCTCTTTTGAAATAAAAATCAACAGTAGAAGGAAGTTTACTGTATTTTTCAGTGGCATGAAGAAATAGCACATGTTTCTTCATGGGAATTGTGAAGTGCAAATGTGTGAGCAATATTATTACTCACTAGAATATATATATATATATTATATATATATTAATATTAATACTGGTAGCTCAAGCCCTATAGGCCAGATCCCCTTACTTTTTACTATGCTTTCATTATTTTCTTTCTGTCACTGCAATCTTGTCTTCAGCAACTGAAAGCAGAGAAAATACATTTCCTGTTCTACCTCTTGAAGACTTCTCAGTTGGTCAGTTTTCACCAGGGCACACCAACCAGGAGGAGACAGGATGGACCAAGCATCTCTCAATCACATTTCTTCAAAGCAGGATGCTTGCACAATGCTCTACACATGGTAGAGAAATAATTTATTTTCTTGAGTGTTGAAGTATTGGCATTTGTCACTTTGAAAGATACTTTTCTCATTGCTCAGTGTAGAGGAAAATGTTCTGTTTTTTTTCTCCTGTAAAGGCAACACAATTTAAAATCACAAGATGCATAAATTACATGCAAATCCTCCCTTCCTTTTAAACATATGGTGCTCATGGTTCTCCAGAAATATGGATTTTGTAAGTGGCAGAAATCAGAAACTTGATTACAAGGCAGGAATAATGGGGATTATTCAGCATCCTGTACCACATTATTCAGGTATTTCTTCAAAAGCATAAAGTCCTGGAAAAAGTCTCAGGAAAAGGCAGGTTTGGGAAACCTCAATAAAGCTCACCACGTAGAAGTGGATCACACTGGGTAAAATGCATCTGTGGGCAAATTTGCCTTCATAATAGCAGGGAGCACTTCTGAAAGCATAATTGGGACCTGAGAGCTGCAGTAAGCCTTGCACTGCTCCTGCATGCAGGGACCAGTTCCACTCATCTCACACAGCTTGATCACAGGAGCGTGGAGGGGAGTTTTCTTGTAGCTTAATATGAATCTCCCAGCAAATCTGAAGCAGCAAAATGCTATTTTCTCTTTAATGGAAGGCAGTTCAAAGAAATGGCTCAGAAAACAGACAGAGCAGCCCACTTGGAGAAAGGCATTTGCTGTCCTTGCTGCAGCACGAGATCACAGGCAAGCAAAACTGCAGTGGCTTTCTGCACCTCTCATTGATCTCTAAAATGCACCCCGAGACATAAAAATAGATCCCAACAGAAAGGAGGGTTTGCAGTGTTTTTTCCACCTTAGAAGGCACAGTTGGACTAAAGGCTCTGGAATATACCTCAGTGTGTTAATTGAATTTAAATGTACTCAGAGAGGGGAACAGGATCACACAGAAATCTGCACTCCAGTGATTTTATGGGTGGATTTTTTTTAGTTGTTTGTCTTCCACATTCCACAATTCAGCATGTTTTATAAGGGTTTTTATTATACATAAATTATATATATAGTTCTATAAATTATCTTCGTACAAAGGCCATTTGATCATTCCTTCTCTGTGTATTTGTTCACAAAATGATGGCATGGAAAAAAATGAGGAAAAAAACCTTTCCTGGCTCTACTAGAGTCCAGAAGCTAATTTTATGCCATCTTTAACAAGCACAGAAATTTGGGGCATGAGAAGGAGGGAAAGATATGAGAAAGAAAAATTCCTGTACGTGGGAGCAGAAGTTACCAAAGCTTAGAACATTCCACTGAAATACACAACGATTACAGGGAAATCCTCCTCCGTTTGGGTGGTTTAAATCAAATCAAGATCAGAAGTTTTATTGATTTATTAACAGCTCATAAATAACTGGCAACCTGTGGCCTGGATATTCAGGGGGAATACCAGCAGTAGAAGAGATTCAGCACAACACTGGACACTTGTAAAATGTAAATAAGCACATGAAGGTGCTCCACACCTTCCCATGCCACCTCCAAGGCACACAAACCCCAAAACCCTCCCCAGATACCTGGCCCCAAAAACGCTCCATGCTGCTTTGTGGCTCCTTCTCAAGTTGGCTCCAGATTCTTTCCAAAGTTTCTTTTTAATCCCTAGTTACTCTTTACTCAAGCTGATGGTCATATTCCTCAGTTTCTCCACCAGTTCTGGGCAGCTTTTGTGGGGTTTGAGTCCCTGGGTTTATCATCACTTTTCTAGGTTTGCAGCTCATGTTATCCAGGCCATCTGATCAGGAGGAGAGGTAGTGCAGGGTGGGCACTGCAGCTCTCCCCTCATGTGTTCCAAAGACAGGAAATGACAAATTTTTTGGGAGCAGCATGTCACCCTTTAGCCCCTGGAAGATATTTTTGACATTAAAGTCCAGCTCACCTCAGCAGGAGCACCTCAGCTTTCCATTTGTGTCAATCAAAATCTTGCTTGTGTCAGGAAAACTCTTTACAATTAGGCTCAAGCAACTATCTCAAAAGCCAGAGTGTGCCACGACTTGTAATTTGTTCCAAAAAACATTTTCTGTGCACCACAATGAGCAGCAATCCTGAGAGCTTTATATATATATATAAAACCTGCTATAAAGGCAGCTACAAACATGTTCACCATTTACATTGTGGTAACAAAAATGTGAGTTAAATTGGAGCTGTGAAAAAAAAAAAAAAAGAGTGCATGACACAAATTATTACTTTTACAATTAGATTTTGAATCTTCTATTATGTCTATCCCTTAAAAATAGTGCATTTTTAAAATTACTTTGGTGGGGAAGGAAATGCATGCAGTTTAGTTATTAAAACATTTTTTACACTAGTCACTTCATATGTAGCAGTCAAAACATCTTACCTAGATGCATTTCTCCCTAAGTATTCTATTTTTGTTAAAAATTTGCATTGTGTTGAGAATTAATGTGAAATCCCTCACAATATCTATTCTTTACATCTCAAAATAACAGCTGTCTTTCTAATGGTACAAAGTCAAATTCATTAAGCCAGATTGTAGATTGGGGGGTATTTTAAGATTTAGTTGATTCTATAATTTTTATAAATTTCAGGTTTTCTTTTAAGAAAAATGATGTAAAGCATTATTTTAATGTAAATTTTAGTGTAACCAACTGACTGATTTCACAAAATTTGCATTAGAGATGCTGGGGGTTTTGGCCCTCATTCTCTTGAAGCTGCATGCTCAGGTTCAGCCAGACATTCACTATAATTAAAGAATAAAACAGAGATTATAGCTGAGATTGGGCACTTTTTTCCTCACACCTCATTTATTACACACTGTCAATCAGACAACAAAACCAAGGTACTGCCTTTTCTGCCCACCTGGAAATGGTTACAACATCATGACCTAAATATTCTCAAAAGCTCCATTAATATTTACTTTTACTTCATCCTGACTCTTTTCAAGGTGTCATGGGCTCATACACTCTTACTTCAAACCAACAGAATAAAATGGATAACTGATAGGTAATTAATTATTGGGGAAGTAGAGCTTCACTGTATTTATCTTTGCTCTCACTTGTTTTTATTAAAGTTCCCCTATAAAACACCCAGAGAGACTGGGTCATCCCTGGAATTCAGGATTATACATTTGGTAAAAGGAAAAAAAAGCTACACACAGGACCTTGCTTCTGCCCACATTAATATTTATGCATGCACTTAATTCTCCTCACCTGAGTGCAATTAAGGACTTGCATACACCTTTGCAGAACTGGGGCCAAAATAATTACAGTTTACACAAGACTGTGACAGGGAAATATTTCATTACCACAATTAATCCTTTAGAGCATTACAAAATGGCCAGTTTCTCAGAATAAAGCAGAATATTTGTTGCTAATCAAATGTAAAGTTTATGTAATGGTAATAGATGACATTTAATAGCACAGGGATATATAATATTTAACAGCTCCATAATCCATGGTAATTTTAATTTCACTAATATTTACTGCAAATGGGAGAGAAAGAATGAGAAAGCCTTCCCTTATAGTATCAGAGACACTTGGGTTACATTTTTACATTAGGTGGCACTAATTCCCTATTAACTGGAATTAATGTAATATGCAAAAACCACTTCAATTTCATGGTGCTAATGTATAACTTTAGAGCTGCTACACTTACAAACCATATAGCACAGCACTAAATGCAGGCTTGTCTGTTCCTTGCACAAGTTATAATAACCTTCAGATGTTCTTCAGCACCAAACAAGTCAGCTCACCTTTTGAGGTGCTGGACAATTTCAGAACCCTGGACCAGTCTCAGATATCCAGCACGTGTTCCTGTCAGCTGCCAGCATAAGGAATTGGTGTTAAATCAGATAATTAACCAGTCTTCAGGGGGATAGGCAGTAGAAAATAATTGCCAAGAGAACTGAGTATTTGCATTCGATTAGAAAAGGACTCTTTTTTTTTTTTTAGGTACCAAAATTTCCTATTGATTAAAAGGTACAAAATGATGTAGAGAGCAAAGTGGCATGCAAACAGCACGTCAGATGTAAAACCTCAGCATGCTTTACTACAGACTTCACTGCTTGAGGGTCCAGTTGATTTTTCCAGTGCAGCACAGACCCTGCCAAGCCCAGTCACGGAGCCTGAGGAGCCACAGCTTTGGGACAAACCTGTTGATTCCACAGAGGTCACGCTGGGGTGGGAGCAAGGGGGAAGCAAGATTCAATTGTTTAACAAGATGCAGGAAGAGATGAGCACGTGTAATGCAAGACGGGCAAAATGAACCCCTGTGGGACAAGCTCCTGACCCTGAGTACATAAAATGTCACCTTAGTGTGGCCTGCAGCAGCTCAGGCCCATCGTGTTCCCAGCAAGCTCCCGGAGAAAAGCCCAGGCTGGGCACAGTGGTGAGGACTGGGCATAAAACCACTCGTGTGAAAAGGAGCGTTGGGCTCCAAGCAGCGCAGCTTTGAGCACAAACGCCACTTTTTCCACGCGAGGATTTCTGTAAAACAGCTGCCATTGAAAAGGCCCCGCTGATCCGCGCGGTTTTACGGAACTCAGTCGTGTTACAGACTCTCTGCTCTTCCCTGTTTAAATACACACGCAGAGGCAATGCTGCTTTTCCGCCAGAGCACGGGAGGACAGGAGATGGAGCTATCTAACCCCATTCCTTAAGCGTGTCACCTGCCCAGGGTTCAGAGGAGCCAGCTGGGCCTGCCTTTTCCCAATTCCATGTCCCGTATCCGCCGTGCACCGTCCGCGGCCGCCCCGCTCGCGGCTCCGGCGCGTTTTGCTCCAGTGCACGGTGTTTGCCATTGATAACTGCCAGGTTAATTAGCCAGGAGAGCCACAAGTCCTCCTTGCCAGCCCCGATCATTGACGCAGCAGTGTCAATTTTCCTTTTCAAAGGAAAGCCTTTTAATGGGTTCGTGAATCAGGAGCGGGAAGTCTCCAGAAGGAGCAGCGAATTAACAGGTGATGCAGATCGAGGGAAATGGCTTTTCTGGAGGGTTGGAAGTACATCTCAGAAAATGTGCAAAATTAATTAGAATTTAGAAAAATCATGAAGGAAAGAGAATGTGGAATTTTTTATCAACATCCGTGCAATATAATCCTAAAGAAAAATAGAAAAATAAATCAAGGTAAATGTCTTTAAATCACGCACTTTAAATGTGTGATTAATTTATTGTTAGATTAGCTACATTTTTGCTCAGTTTTACAGAGCAAAGAACATCCTTCAGCCAAGCCTAGCTCCCTATTGGAAGTAGTCAGACCATATGGACATGTTCCACAGGATTCTTCTTTTCTCTTAGTATTTTAATAATTTTCTTTTCAATTGCCTATGCGATTTCAAGCACTATTTAATTTGCTGATGGGTAGACAGATCTTTTACAGTATATTAGAAACTCTGTAGGTGACAACTACTTTTACAGAGTTAGATTTGTTTTAGATCTACAGTGATTTCCATCTTAAACTTCCTGACCCGAAAGAAAATTACCTAGCATTATTTCCAAACAACTTGTACAAAACAAGTATGTTCATCTGTTTTCCAATAATTTGCTGGGTGCTTTCTGAGAATATTCTGATAAAATTAACTGTAAGATTTTATGTGACCACGACAGTATTAGCAGGATCCTCTCCCAAAGACAAACTCATACAGATTTAAACAAGGTTACCCTACAAAATTTACACAGTGCAATGCAGAGTGAGGAATAAAACCAAAATTATTTTTTAAGTGCTTGGAGATTGAAAATATTTAATGTAAGATAAAATATGGTATAATCAGTTCTACCTGAGGATTGGTATTGATTTTTGCCTTTATATCAAAGGCAAAAAAAAAGATCAATCTAAACCTTGTACTCTTTATGTGAAACTCACTTGTGTTGGGGTCTGGTGGGAGCAAGACCCCCAAATCAAAGCAATTTTTTTCCTGTTTTGTGCTTTACTACCATTTAAAAATTAATTTAATGTCTATATTGAAATGTCAGAACAATAAAGGGGTGTTTTATTTTCACAGTTGGTATTTTTAAGTGAGCTGTTTATTGTCATGGAAATGATTTCATGTGGCTGGCCTAAGGAAAGAAAAATTTGGGGCAGGTTGGGAGGAGGCTGTGACAAGATATTCTATTCACAGCTCTTTGCAAATTAAGGTTAATCCTAAACCAAAAGCCTAGATCTGAAATTTAGTTTGTCTTTAAATCCCAGAGCTTTGAAGAATAGCTAAAAATTCCTATATAAATCATCCTAAACTCTCCTTAGGGTGTTATAGAACTCTGCTGATCCATCCAGGTGAGATCTTACCTAGAGTGTGAGAAAGGCAGCTGAACTCTGAGGTGCCTGTGGCTGCTGAGCCAAGCAGGAATTTCAGCAGTGGAACATTCCCAGCCCCACAGCTGTGGGAGCACCACTTTGGAAACTGCTGGGTGCACTTCCTGCACCTTTTGTGGTGTTTAATTTGCAATAAAATGAAAGAGGAACGGGGATTCAGCACAGCCTTTCTGCAGCTGTGACATTAAAAAATGTTTCAAACAAAACAGTGTTAAAAAGTAGAAAATTTTTCAGAATCAATGAAAAAGCAACGATGTCCCTTTCAATTTTCTTGCTTTTCATTTCTGCTGGAAAGCAGAAAAGTAGATTATTGTAATGATTAAGACACTGGCCATCAACTCACACTCAGTTCCCTGCTCCTGCATGCTTTTCTCACCATTTCAGCAGCATAAAGGGCACAGAAGTGGATGATAATGTACTGGCAGAGTGACATTAAGGAAAATTAGATTTTTGTATAGTGGGAAAAGTGAGTATGAAAAGCACTTGTAGTGACTGGCCATTTTGCACTCACAGCTGGGGTGATGCCTGGTCATCTTTCAAAGTGGAACAAAGCCCACTGTAGAGAAATATTCAGCATTTCTGCATCCACACTTCATGATTCCTGACCTCAGGAATGAGGATCACGGAGTAGCTCCTACATGATGCACTTATGCCCTAAAACACAAATTCTCAGGTTGCCCTGTCCTAATACCCACACTGCTGAGCCTTCAGAGTGCCTGGAAGAGCTGTCCTCAGCAAGTGGGGATGGGAGGATGGGACAGAGAAGGAACCCAGCATTGCACACACAAAACACAGTATTGCACTCGAATCACTGCTGCTGACCTAAAAACATAGACCCTTAAGGACTCAAACTGGACCCAAATTTTGTGTTGCAATTGTGCTGAAAACAAGCTGGAATTTGAATGCCATTCCAGGTATGAAAATTAATTTGGCAGGAGAAGTGCCAACGTATAACTATTTTTGTTATGAAAATGCTTAGTTTTTATATTGCTCTAGAAGGCAGGAAAAGCGTTTTCAGATCCCAAGGCAAAGACAATATTTGCTTCTCTTCTGTCATCTGATCTCTTTCCCTCCCCTTCCATGTGTCATCTCTCCCTCTTCCTACCTCTGGCCTCTCTCCTCCTTACGCTGACCAAGTGATGGAAGTTAATGAGATAAGGGAAGGTCTCTGGCCTCCCTTAATGTTGTCAGGCCACTGCAGACCTGCCCCAGTGCCCTCCTCTGCTGGCAGCTCTGATGCTTTGTCAGGGGGGTGCTGTGCTAAAAAGGCCTGCACTGCTGCATTAAAATTCAGTGTCCAGCTCACCTTTGGATTCCCAGCGGTGCTGATCTCAGAGCAGCGCCTGAACCAGCCAAAACGAGCCAAAACACATCAAATCCAGGAGCCCCCTCCGTGCCCACAGGGCAAAAAGCACATGTTAAAATCCACGTGGGCAGAGCAGTTCATTCCTCATCTCCTCCTGCTGGGGACTTCTCCTGTAGGGAACAGCAGATCTGAATATTGATGAAGTGTTTGTGTTTGGAGAGGAACACCATTGAGGAGTGCAGCTTCACCTTCTTTACTGCCACAGCAAATGCAGGAACCCCTGCCTTTCCTGCAGGTTAGCAGTGCCAAATCAATATTCCCCTGGCACAGATCTCACTGACAGGCTTAGTAACAATCTTTTTGTTTTTCTTATTATTTCTTCCTTTTAATCTCTCCAAGGGATGGAAATTATATGTGTGCAACAATCTGGACAGTATCAGCCTTGAATCAAAAATTTCTGCTCTCTGTCCTTATTTAATGCACGAAGTTTTATTTGGCATTTATGTCCGTGTTTCAGGATAGCTTTGGTGAACTAAGTTACAGGTTAAATTTATTTTTGGAGTAATAGCAAAGAATATGGCTAAGAGCTATAAGAATAGTCAAGAGCTGTGGCAGCTAAGAGACAGTGTTGTGCCCCAGAAAAAACAAAATATTTGGGATCTGCACCCTCTCATATCATAGAGTGCCCTCCACTTACTGATTTAGGTGGGGACATGAAGGATTTTCTCCAGGTCTCTGGGTCTCATATGCTGAGGGCAATGGACCCATAAAAGTTGCAGCACTTATGCATTTTCAAGTGGATAAAAAATGCAGAAATATTTACTTTAAAATATGGAGAAGGATTATATATCTTGAATTGCTATTGCATCATCAAGAAAACAGATATAGTCATCATTTCCTAGAGTGTCTGCAAGGTCTATACACATTTTGGGAGTAGCACCATTTTCCTGGCTCAAATACAGATATATCTGAGGTGGATTCATGTATGACAGCAATTACATACTGCATACCATTTGAGAAAAATGTGTTTTAACAGAAAAAAAAAAAAAAGAAGGAAAAAAGCTGTAAAATAATTGAAACTACAAAGGTAATGCTGGCAGGGAAAAATTAATTACCCAGTTTAGAACCTGAGCAGGGCAGCTCTGATTAATAGGATTCTCTGGTGAAACCTGCTGTGGGAAAGTTAATCAGTGTTAGGGGCAGCGTCTGGGTGTGTCATGCTCTGACAGCCCAAAATACCCAAACTGAATTTCAGGGATAAGTTGCAGCACTGTTTTGGGCTATGAAGGTGGAGGGAATGACAACACCAATTAGTGATCCATGAATCCCACTTCCTACAAATGTGATGGGTGTCCCTCATCAGTTCTACTAACAGGGTAAAGGCTGGCTTGGCTTGGAAATCATGATGAGATCATAACTTGAGGAGATATGACAGCAGGTTGCCATTTTATGTATTTTTTAATATGTTTTTGGATCCTTCTTCAGTCTGTGCTCATCTCTGCCAATACAGCTACACCAGTTGCTGAAAGGAATGTCTCTTTATAAAGTTGGATACATTTCCCTTATACTTCTGTGTTGGCTCTGGAACATTGGACATTTGTTGCACTTTAATTAGGGACATAATCTTTAACCCACATGTCAGACAAAGAGTATCCCAAAAATGCAACTTTCCCTAAAGACACTGATAAGAGTCTATGTGTGTTTGTATGTTTGTGTGCTCTTTTCTGCTTTCTGCTGAAAGAGTACAAACCTACTTCCTACCCCAGCAAAAATAATAACGCTACTGAGTGATTTTCTGTTTTGATGGGATTTGTCCCCTCCAAACAAGCAGGTGAAAAAAGCCAGTTCCAATGAAGTGGGAACTTGTTGGCTCTTTCTGTTTAGGATGGCTCTGCTGGGATGCTGTGCTCTCTTCTCTGGAAGGAAGAGACTTGCAGGAAGAGCAGGGATAAATCCTCTTTTCCTTTAAGGGCATGAGTACTCACACCAGACCCAGGGCCAGGTAATTGCTGCCACAGTTCCTGGATCTGGAGAAGGATCTGCTTTGAAAGAAAAGAAATCTCTTCATGGCTGGATCTGAAATAGAAGGGCTGTGTCCTCCTCCTGCAACAATCTTGTGCAGCAAGTGTGCCTAAAAAAAATTAAAACCACAAAGACCAAAACATTAGTACAAAACCTCAGTTCATTTTCCATGAAGGACATGGGAATGTACCAGTGATGTCATCACAGAAATTTGCTGAAATATGAGTGTAAATTGAGACTCTGGTAAGGAGGGCTAGGCAGGATGAAACACAAGAGGATGAAGGCATTGTTATGGGGGCTCAGGCTACAGAGAATGTTGGTTTTAAAATATTAACTATCCCACAGAAAATACAGCAAGATGATAGCCACAAGAACTTTTCAGTGGAAGGTCTTTCCTAGACCCAGATTTTGACTTTTGTCTGGCTTAATTTCATTTCAGAGAAAGTATTGGTGGACTTTTTTTAGGAAGACACAGGGGCATCATCAGCTCTCTGGCTGAGATATTTGTAGAAAACAGACCAAAACAGTGACAAGAGCTGCATGAGACGGAAAATGGGAGGGGGAAAAAAGCAATAAAAAAAGGCTTTGTGACCATCAAGATGAATAACTCACCCCTCCATCCACAAGTGAGGGGCAATGACTTCAGGGCCATCCATGCCAAGGGGAACAATTAATTTCCATGAATAAAAACATTAATGAAGATATAAAATAAAATAAAAAGTACGACCCTGTCAAATTCTGTATTAAAACATAAGTGTCATGTGTTCCACCAAGCTTGGAGTTTAAGTTAGTAGTCTTTTATCCAGTCTACCTCAATAATGTCAATATAATGGGAAATACTATTTTTTCCTTCCCTATGTTATAGTTCACGTACATCTACAATCCTGTGGTAAATTATAGCTGGAGGAAATGGAGTAAGAAATCACCTCTCAGTCTCTCTGACATTATAAAGTACATTCAGCAGGGAGACTAACACATACACAAAAAAAAAAAATCCTATGCCCAAAAAATACTAAAAGCTATCCACATTTTTTTTTCAGAAATAATATTTTGTTAGAAGAAAAATTATGTCAGCAAGGTAGTGTAAACTAAGCAAATATTTAATGAATTGCCTATTCTGTCATGAGGGCTTGGTAACAACAATAAAAAAATAATATGAAGTTTACTATATGAGGGTTTTTTAGTTTTTAGGCAACCTTTATTTCAGCCTCTTCCCCAGACTTGTGGTGTTGCTGGTTTTCCACACAAACACTTTGCAGCCTTACCTTGGGTACTCCCTGATTTGAGAGGAAAGCAAAGACAGTAAAAAAAACCCAAAAAACCCCAAAAAACAACCCAAAACAATCCAAACAACCAAACCAAACCAAACCAAACTCAAAAAAAAAAACCAAAAAAACCCAAACAAACAAACAAAAAAAACCACCCCAAAGAAAACATAAGGACAGTAATACCAGTCAGGACAGGGTCAGGAGAGGGGTAAGAGGAATAGTACAGATGTATATTAATCCTCTGTTTTAATCTTGAACATGTCAGTGAGGCACACTTGAATACAAAGAAGGCCAATTCATTTTCACTTGCAAAATCACTTTAATTTTAGCTTTTAACTGACAGCCTGTGGAACAGCCTTGGGACCAATACCAACCTCACTTGCCAATGACCTTTTATCCTTACACAGAGCAGAAAGAGCTGCTTAACCAGCAGCTGCTGTGATGCAGCTTCACCAAATGCACACGGAAATTTGCCTTGCCCAGTTTGTCAGTGAGTGTGAAAGAATTCCCCACCTTGTGCACTCCAATAAAGATACACTGGGTTTTACATCAGTGGGCTGGAAAATATTCCCTAAGAAAGCAGTGTCCCCTTTTCCCCTTTCCTTGCAACTGAAGCCTTACCTCTTTACACATCTTTTCATGACAAAGAGCTTTCTCCTGGTGCAGCTCCCTGGAAATCACAGATTTCCTCTTTCATTTCCTGAATGAAGGTCTAGGAGTGGGTAGCATGTATGGCCTTTCCCTCATGGGTGTAATCCAAGGGTATGGCCCAGAGGATGCTCCCATATAAAATATCAAATTTCAATGGACCCTCTTGTTTCTTGAAAGAAACTCTCTCTTCACCAAAAAACACCTAAAAGCTATCCACATTTTTTTTTTTTTTTTCAGAAATAATGTTGTTTCTCCACTGCCTGAATCTTTGACTGCAGGAAAAGGTGTCCTGCTAAGTCCCTTCCCTGGGATGTGATCACTTACGTAATTACAGCTGACAGCACTGGGAGTTTAAAAAACAAATATAAATATAAGAATTACAGAGGAACCTGACACTTTAATGGACATTAAAATTATTAAAAATATTAGTGGCAGATTGGGCAAATTCCGTGTTAGCCATTGTTGCCACGCTGGCAAATTTTGAAGTCAGTGGGAATTTTGCATGCCTTAACATTTCCCCAAGAAGTTATGATTTCTTGACTTCTGAAGGAAATTTCATATTTTTGCCATTTAATAAAAAATGTCTTGTTAGAAAAGCAATTTTAGTTGGTACCATATTGAAGTGCAATTAAAGATTTACAGTCTAATTCAAAGATAATGCTTTAGTTAATCCTTAGTAATAACACATTTCATAAAAGTTCAGTGTTACACAGAAAGCTGAGAAGTTGATGCCTCCTGCAAAATATTTGCTGGATTTTCCAAGAGTCAGCAGAGTGCACTGCTACAGCTCTCCTTCAAATAATCTATACCACTGTGGAAGTGGTCCAGAAAACTCTAAATATTCCTGGTTTTTTATGCCCTATATTTATGTCTATTTTTCCATCTTGATTTTGAAGGATTAGCATGCAGATAACCCCACTTCATTTCATACAGCTTTTTTTGAGGTGAGAGAATTATCAGATTACCACACAGTGACTTGTTTAATTGTGGAATGAATGGAATTATAGCATTCAAAATAAAAAGGAGAATAAATCAATTCTAATATGATGCATGAACCAGGGGGAAAAAAACCCAACAATATCCCGTAAAAATAATACAGTTGTAACTTTAGTAAATTTAAATGAGACAATTAAATCTACCAGAAGCCTTAGACTGAACAACAATAAGTGTTGGGTTCCATTTCTGTTATCATATTCCACATACCATTGAATGTGTTAGAAATTCTGTGATGCAAGACAAATTATGGATGCGACCGAAATTTGCTGAATTATCTATTTACACACATTTTTAGGAAAAAATAACTCTGTGGGCCATATATGAATTCAAAGCTCAAGCAATGTGGAAGCTACAAACGTTCCACAGATTTAGTTGATGCAAATACTGCAGATTTTTAAAAAATAAAAATATATGGTTATGCTAATTTGTTTTGACCATTATTCTACAAACAACAAGCCCTTAGAGTGCAGAAAGGGAAGGAAATGTTGCATTTTGTTCAGCTCCAGAAAAGGTGGTGACCAAAGCCAATGCTAAATTGTGGTGGTAACAAAATTCGTGAGCTTACCTTTGTGTAACATCTTAACATTTTCCCGTGCTTCAGGACACCTCATACACAACAAATAATTCATAAACCACTTCTCTCTCTTTGCATTTTGGTTGTAAATGCAGTGGTCAGTGTGACTTTTCTGTCTGCAGCTGGGTTTAGGGAGGTGAGGGGGTTTCTTGCTTATCTACCCCAAATGTAGCCAAGGCAGCCACAGGAACATGAAGAGCCTTTGGTTTTGGTTTTTCTCCCTAAAAAAAGTTCCCATTTTCTGCATCCATCCCTTGAAGATTTTCTGCTCCCTGGTTTAGTGTGGGAAAACAGAATTGCTCCCACGGCTGGTCCACCCTGGGAAGTGATGCTAGGAAGTGGTATGAGATTTGCCAGGATTACCTACAGGGAATTTTGGACTGTGCCCTCGGTGTCCATCCTGTTTTATCCACACAGGTACAGCAGAATGTGCTGCTTGCTTCATATCCCTCCTGAGTCTCAGTCCAGCCGTTTTTGCCCTGAGGTAAGAGAGAGGAGAGATTGCTCCCTGGCTGTGTTTCATCTCACACAGTGGGACACAGGAGCTGAGAGTCACTTAAAAACAAATGGACACTCTTAGGGGCCATACAAATAAGGTGTGTGCCCAGGAACTTAATTAGTTGGGTTTTTTTCCCCAGCTTACACTCATTATTTGCTGTCTCTTCTGAGCAAAAGTGATGCTAAAGTGGTATCTTAACTGAGGTAAGGAATACTGACAGCTCCAGCGTGGTGTTTCCTTCATCCTCTGGACTATGATTTCCAGAGAGACTAAATGCTGCTCTGAAGCAACCGGAGATGCAGCAGGTTTGGTTTTTTACCCAGCTCAGGCTCTCCTGTCCCAGCAGAGCTCCCCACATTGTCCTCTGGAGGCACTTCAGGCATGGATAGCACCTGTAGTAAAAACAGGCTTAGTGCAGGTGAGTCAGTGCCTAATTCAGTGCCAAAATAAGTATATTTTATAAGGAAAAGTTTGCAAATATTTTAGGCTCTCTGTTTTTCTCAGAAGCCAGATTTGTTTCCTTATCTGCAGTAATTTTTTATCCATTTTAAGTTTGTTTCCTGCTTATCTGTGGAAACAATGCTTTCTTCTGAGGTGTTCAAGCATTGCTTGATGATACTCCCAAGAAGCATTTGGAAAGGCAAACCAGATCTAATTAGCATTTTAGCTTAAGGTAATTGGTCCAGAGCAAAGGCCCGACATGATATTTGACAGTTTAAAGATTATTATGCCTTCTCAACCTCCTTAAAAATAGCCCTCCCCTAAAATTGCTGCATCAGGTGTGTCAAAATTGTCTCAGAATTCAAGTGGATACTCGTGTGCATAAAACAGTATCTAAAATAACTGAAACACTGAACATGAGATTGGTGCTTACACCTTAACTTGCAGTAAGTAGGAACCTTTTCATAAAGCCTTGACTCCATCTCATACCATCTCTAAAATAAAGGCCTGAGATGTGTCTTCGGAGGGAAACACGAGAAAAAAAACTCTTTTTCAAGCATTTTTTTCATCTTGGGTAATTCTTCTGTCTTCATTTCTACAGCGCACAAATGCCCACCTAATTCACTTGTGAAATGTTAAAATCTTAGTCCACAGGAACTAGGTTATTGCCTGCAATTCCACATTATTGCAGGCTAATTATTTTTTTTCACATGAAATAATAATTCATTTTGACAAATTTAAATTGTTGCTTTCAATTTAATTATGTGTGCTTATGTATTATTATTATAAAATGGAAGTAAAATTACATTTCCTGTAAGTCCTTTGTTTTTTTCTTTTCTTAGTGGCTTGATTTATATGTCTTTTTATTGTTTTTAATGGAAAATTAATATCAGTGTGAACAGACATGACCAGAACTGCACTCTACAACATAGTACCATTAGAAAATAATATAGATTGATATAGATATTTCATATATTGATTATTAAATAATCCTGTATTGTGGAGGTTTTGGAAATCCTTCTGTCTTCTCTTCTATGCAATTTTCAAATGTTGCAAACACATCACTCCATTTTCCACAGCCCTTAAAGATTATGACAACTGTGGGAATCACTTTCTGAATGGAAAATATTAGCAATAATGAAATGTTGGCAACTGATTCCCATTTAGATAGCTTTTTATTAATTTTTTTAATGTCAAAATCTCTTTAAGCTTGAGATGAAAATAATGCTTCAAAATTCCAATCTGTTAATCATCTTGCTTTTGCAGTGCAGAAACCACCAGACCATTCCCTTGATACTAAATACATTTAATTTAGCTGTGCACATTTTTTTTTCAGTGTATCTGTAGCAAACACAAAAGAAAAAAAAAATCCACAGTTGAAATATTAGTTTTCTAAGCTCACAAAATAAAGTGACTTTATAAATCACCCAGAACTACTGAACAAGTAATGTTGGAAACGACCTCTCAAAATTTATCAGTCCATGCTCCCTAATAAATCAGAGATTACCTACTTTAATAGAAACTTCAGGTTTGCTTGTTCTGGTTGAGGTTAGGAAATGGCTGACCCCAGTTTCTCATTAGCAGCTAGTTCAGAGTTCAGGTAAAAGAATCAGCCAGAAGTTGAAATATTCACCTCAGAACCTGGAGTAATTATTTTTCTGAAAATATCATTTTCTTGAAGGAGTTTCATTTTCTGCTTTTCTGTTGTTTTTTTTTTTTTTTTTTTAGTTTTTTTAACTCTTCCTCTCTCTAATCTGAGCTAGCAACGAAAACCCTTTGAAGTAAAATAAAAACAGGAAAGAAGTAGAACATTTCAACAGAGATTGAACTGGAAACACTTTTGATGACTACACTTAAAGGAAAATTCCTTATACCTTAATTATATTAACAATATTAGCAAAATCTCATTAAGGATAAAAAATAAAGCAAATCAGTGACCTATTTAATTATAGGATTATCAATAGTAGGGATGGTATTAGCTTGTGGTCCTAGATCTCTCCCAGGTTGAATATTAGGTGAATAACTCAGTTTCCCAGGACACACAGACACATCCACACCTCTGTATCTGCAACTTCTGCAACTGAGCATCGTGGATTGGATTTGAACCAATTATCCCAAAAGCAAAAGATCAATCCTCGATTCCATCAGTAATTATAATCTTGGTTAAATATTTGGAACTTTCAACAAATTTCCTCCTTGAATTCTTTCAGATTCTGGCCTCTTCTTGTCCATTAGCACCTTGAGAACTGTTGTAGATGAAAAAAAAAAAAAAAAAAAAAGGATAAATTTCACATAGGCGGGGTTCATGTAAATAAAACTCACTGAGGTCTTTTAAATCCTTTCTGAAACAGGTGATTAATTTATTAACACACAGCACTGGGAATCTGTGTCCAGAACTAAAAAGCCTGGCTGTCTAGGTGTGAATGTAATAGGAAAGAATCCTTATCTTCTAAATGTTGTCCATCATTTTTTAAAGACAACGTAGAGTGGCAGATGGTAGAAAAATATTTAATTTTTAGCAAAAAGCATTTTCCTTGCACGGTGATCATACAACATCACATTCTCCAGTTTTAACTACAGGGCTTCCATTTGAAAAAAAAAGCATTTTTTTTTAATTAAAGGGGAAAATATTGAAATATATTAATCAAAGAACATAGAAGGATTTATTTTATTTGTTTATAATTTGCAAATCAGAGCGAGGTCTAAGGAAATTGTGTTTTAGTACACTACACACATTAAAAAGCCTCAAGGACTCAGTGAGTGATATCTCAAAAGGATAAAGATTCTCAGTTCTTGGGGCAGCTTAGAAAAATCTTATTATCGATCATTTTTAGAAAAAGGAAGACAAGAATAAATCTGCAGCAAATTCTATCTAAAATGAATAATCACTTTACAGCTTGTCCTGAAACAAGATATTTTCAAGTTGATTCAGACTGACACATTCTCATGTTTAATGTCCCCCCTCATGCTATTGATAAGGTGCCAATATCCCTGACTGCTCACATCCATCACAGCTGAGGATGTGCTGAGCAGCCTGGCTCTGTTTGAAATCAGCACTGAGAGGCAATGTCAGTGTGAAATGTCTCTTTTATCATCAAGCTGGGGACTGGAGGTTTACTATCTTGTTTAATAAGCAGACCAATGTCCTTAAAACACCCCATGCTCCACCCAAAAATCCTGAAGCAGAGCAGTGACCTTCCTGCTGTTTCCATCCTCTGTAAACAGTGCTCAGCTGCACTTAGAGCTTCCAGTAGCACTTTTCCTGCTGGAAGGAATAAGATGAACGTGTCTTTACAAACAGACCATGAGGATCTGCTTGCAGACAGGGCCAGGGATTTACAGATAGGGGAGTAACAGCAGAAACCATCAGTTTTAGAAAATGTTACTAATTGACATGGACTGGTGCTCAGACAAAGCCATGTCAAATTCCTGAACTTGGAGAAAAAGAAAAAAAAGGCTTCATAGAATTATGAATAGTGTTTTGTTATAAAAGGGAAAAAAGGGAGTGCATATTAGAGAGAGACATAGAGTAGGCAATTTGGGAAGTCTGTACCTTCTGGGTACCTCAGCCAGTGGGGGAAGGAAGAGGGTGATGCAGCTGGGAAACAGGGATAAAAGGGGGCTGCATCCCCCCACAATTTGAGAGACCCCATGGCCTCTTCCTTTATTTGAATAAAGTTCCAGAACAACTCTGTCTCCTTTTTGGACACAAACATCTGGGGCTGTGAATTTCTCCACACACTGCCATGAAAGGGATTTTGAATGCCCAGCTTCACACACCACAGAGATTCCTGATTTGCAGAAATGACAGGCAGAGCTTGCCTGTGATCTGACACCTGCCTGATGCTCATTCCCTGGCACAGCAGCCTCAGGAAAACCCCAGGAAGGGAGGCACGGCTCTGAAATCCTTTTGCTGTGTCTGAGCAGACCTTTCTGCTTTCTCCCAGATGCTCATTCCCAGCACAGAAGCCCTCCTGGATGAACAGCACGTGGAGGATGGTTGGTGGATCTGGTTCTGCAAAAGAGTTGTTAAAAAATTTTAGAACTTATAAGGCTTTATTTAAACTCATTTGCGGCGTTGCCTGCATCTCCGCCCTTTCATTCCTTCTGACACTTCCATACAGCTCCACCAGATAAGAATGACAGGACAATCCCTGTGCTGTCAGCCAGGGCCTGATACCTCCTGAGATGGATGCATTCCCACTTGGAATCCTCCAGCACTGCTCAGAAATATTGTCCCTGGGAAATGACAAGGGCCATGGCAGCGTTCCTCTGTTTCCAAATTACAGGGTAAATTAAAAAGATGATTATTAATATTTAATTGAGAGTAACTGGGCACCCAAAAGAGATAAAAGAGAATGAAATAGGATGCAAGGTAGAATTAATGATGTACTGGAAATAAGGAGTGAAATGAATTGCCTATAAGGAGATAGAAGCTTGAAAATAAGGTCTATAATTCTTGTTCAATAACGTTAATGAAAATTATTAACATTGATGAAAACCTCCATCATGTCAAGCAGTTACTCCTGGATAATTATTTTTTTTACTTCAGCCACCTTCTTTCCCTATCTTTAAGCTTTCAAGCCTCCTGGCAGGATTGAACCACACAGTTCAGTTTCTGCCCAGCCTGTGAACTCCATGTAAGTGTCACCATGCTGCTGGGGTTATGACACTTCATTTGGAAGCTGCTGAGACTTGATTCTGGCAGCTTTACTTCAAAATGGGTTAAACTAGAGGTGAGGAAACTCTTTAGGGTGTTTTTCATTTAGCTGAAGACTAGATAAAGTTCATAACACTGAATAATGTTAAAAACTGTATTTTCAAGAAAATCCAGCTTTGTCATAAAACAGAAAGGTGGAAGAAGAGTTTTGACCTGCATGGACTTTGTAGAGGAAGAGGAAAACTCAATATTAAGTCCTGCCATGTTGTCTTGGTGTTTTTTGTAGCAGCAAACTACCAATAAAATAAAATGAATACAAAATTCCCTAAATATCTCAGCATCCTCTCTTGGTTTCCTTTTAATAAATATATGATGAATATATTTTTGGAATACATAATGCAATTCTCCACTACTGACTTGAAAAAATTGTATTTTCCATTTTCAGAAAAGAAAGAGACAATTTGCCAACACTGAGGGCAAGATATTATTATTACATAATAGTAATAAAAAGTCCTTTGTTTTCTGAGGCTTGAAATACCTGACTGAACTGAGATAATCAGGTTTTCTTTAGCTGCCCCAAGAACCAAGAATCTTTATCCTTTGTGATGTAGCTCTCACCAAGTCCATGAAGCTTTTTAATGTGCTCCTTGTTTCTCTCTTTTCTAGGGTTTGCTACAGGTGTTTCTTCTTTCTTTTCCTTTTCCCACTCCTGTTCACTCCAGAGCTCTTAGATCTCTGATAGGTTTTATTTTGTACATATGACACTTGTGCCTAATTTCCAGTCTTGGATTTCAGAAAAGTGCAGCACCAGCTTGTACTTTCAAAATAAATACAGTGGCAGCCAGCCACTGTAATCAAATGAATATTTTTACTAGCAGGGTACATTACAATTCAGCTCTAGAACATTTCTCTCATTGAACTCGAGAATTGGTTGGAGCTGAATATATGAAACTGTTAAAAGCCCATTTCAATAAAACATTGGCAGGGGTCCCAAGCCAAAGCCCAGGGATGTCAATGAGGGACATTTTCTTGGCTTTAGTGCACTGCATGGTTGGCTTTAGAGAAACAGAGGTTTTTTTTCCAATTATATTAAAGCAATTCTGGGATGGCCGTTTACTTTTCAATATGATCAGTCTTCCATGGCTGGTAACAAAGCTCACAGGTAAGTGCATGACCACCCACAAGTTGCAAGAGAAAACAAAGGCCACATCAGGCTAATAATGAGCAAAGTACATGTCACAATTCATTAAAGATCCATTATTTAGAAAGTAAAAAAATAAGAAAAAAACCACAAACAAAAAAACAACCAAACAAAAAACCCCACAAAACAAACAAACAAACAAACAAAAACCCAGAAACAAACCAGTAAAAAGATTGCATGTCAGAAACTACTTCCAGAGTACACATTAATTATGGCAATTACAGGAGATGCTTAAATGGAAATGGTGGAGAAATTATGTATTTTCAATCTTTCAATCTTCTTTCTTGTATTTGGGCAGTAGCACATTAGAAGAATGTCAAAACAGGTCTGCCTTGAGCATTCTTCTCTTATCCCCAGTGACCTCTATTCTGCAAACTGATATCACAGAATGGCTTGGGTTGGAAGGGACCTTAAAAAACTTTTAATTCCAACACCCCTGCCATTGGCAGAGACAAATTCCACTATCCCAGGGTGCTCCAAGCACCATCCAAACTGGCCTTGAACATTTCCAGGGATGGGGCATCCAGAGCTTCTCTGGGCAACCTGTGCCAGTGCCTCACCAGAATTTCTTCCATCTAATTTAAATCTCCCCTCTTTCAGTTTAAAACATACTGACATTCTGGTTAAAAAAAAACCCAGCCCAGGTTTGTGTCAAACCAAAGAATGAATCCTAATGTTCTGAAGGTTTTTGACTCATTTCTGCTGCAGAAAACAGCCCTTTCTTGAGTGTAGGTTGCTAGAACTGCCAAGAACAAACCACCCTGTATGTATCTGTTGTGCTGACTGATTAATACAACCCATACAATTTTTATACAATTTTATAGCCTTTTGAGGGTAGTTTGATCTGCAGAATAAACTCATTTGCTCAGGAATATAAATATTCCTCCACTTTGAGTTGTAGATTCCAGTCCATGCAGCCCCTGTGCCCAGCAAGGTTCATAGTCAGTGCTGTGCTTATGAAGGTCTGCTACAGATTATGCAGAGGGTTGCAAATAATGATGGTACCAACTGCTTTCATCTGCTTTTCTTCATGTGAAAGGCATAAAACCAAAAGTTATTGTGTTACTGCTGTCAATACAGCTTGCATTGCATGTACAGAAAGAGAGGAAGCAAACCCCCTTTGTTGGTTGGACTACAAGTCAAGGAATTTTGCATTTTTCCTCACTGTCCCCTGGTGGGAAGACTGTGATAAGAATGGAAATACAGCTGGGAAGACTGTATTGCCTCAGCACCAGCTTTTCTGATATGGTCTCAATGTTTCAAACTTATCAGACAGCAAGGTTCAAGCCTTTAGGGTACAGCACCTTAAAAATTTCACAGGCAGGTTTATCCTGCCCCATCAGGCTTGGCAAATACCTGTAGCAGGTTATCTCTGTTACTGAGATAAAAACATCCCAAAGGGTCATTTGGGCTGCCTAGGAACTAATTTACAATGTCATTTGACTTGTGGGGTGTATTTCATTGTGAAGGATATATATTTTCGGGGATATATTTTCAAAGCATTTTTCTAAGTGTTTCATCTGTGGGTTTTGGATGAGTGTTTTGCAGCTGGAATCCTCCTTATGGCTTCAAATACCTCCTCTTTTCACATATGATCAGGCCTATGGACAAGGAAGGGCTTCTCACAGAGGCCCAGCCTGCAGCCCCACTGACACCCCACACATCCTGAGTCTCAACCACGGCCCAAAAAGAGGCAGCAAAGCAGCTCTGCAGAAGAGAATTTGGGGTCCTGGGGCACACCAAGCTGCCATGAGGCAGCAGTGAGCCTGGGTGAGGAGCACTGGACAAGATGAGCTGCAGATGTCCCTTCCAACCTCAGTCAGTATGTGATTCTGCGATATTGCAGGTCTCTAAAACACCTACTTTAGATCTGCATTTTATCTCAAGCACCCACAAAGATTCTTTAGATGCTTTCCAAATCACCACGCTTTTTCCTGCTGAGTGAATGCAAGTCTTGAATGCAGTTGAAGAGCACAAAGAGAGATCTCAGACTGACACCTCAGGTTTTGGCTTTCCTATTTTTCAGATTCTGTGCTGCTTTAGTGTGTAGTTCTGAGCTTCATATCAGGGGATGCTGAGCTCTCTGCACAGAGCAGGGAGACAAAACAATTCCTGCTCTAGCTGGGCACCAAGGACAAATGATCCAAATCTCAGGCCCAAGAGCACAAACAACATGGGCTGAAGAGAGAAAAACAAGCAGGATGGGAGTGCATGGGCTAAAGCTGGGATGGGACAATGAACTGCAAGGTGCAAATGGAGCAGAGCTGATTCCAGTGAGAGCCCCCGGGAGTGCTCGTGCATTTTGGGACCATTTTGGTTCATCTTGGGTGCAGCCCTGGCTGGGCTCTGGTGCTGCCCAAGGTGGATCCATTGATTTATTATAAATCCCTGATTTATTCTTTAACTCCATCTAGCCTCTGCTCTAGCTCAGCCTTCACAAGGCATCAAGACCATCAAGGGACCTCCCATACCAAACTTCACTGTACATTAAGAGGTTCAGCAAAGCCAAAAATCATAAAAATCCTTGCGTATGAACTGCTTACCAATAAAGTTGTTTTGAGAATTTGAAGGAGAACATTGTCACAAAAGGAAGGATGCTCACCTTGCCAGCAAAACTCCCTAACTGTCTTGGAAATGATGCCCACTGAGATAATGAAGGGAATCAGATCATTTGTTACCACACCAAAGAGCAGGTCTCACAAGCCCAGGAGCTTTTGATATCCCTGTTTCTTTTACACAGGCAAACATATAAAGGAATATACAACAAATTTGTATAGCTACATGATGATCCCATAATGTCTTTTTAATGTCTTCTGTAGGAGATCAAATCTTCATGAGGCTTCAAGAAATCTCTCACTGTTCTTTCAATCAATCTGCCATGAAAATGGTCTCACTTCTCTTTATATTTCTACATTTTTTACCACTTCATGCAACACATTCCTGCCCCCAAGGCCAGTCAGAAGTGTGATAGGTAGAAATTACCTGTTCCTTTAAATTTCCATTGCTTGAGAAAGTGATTTGCTCTTTCTGTGTTAAGTTGCATCAGAGTGCTGTCATTTTAAACTTATCTCACTACTGATAGTGAGTGTCAAGGCAGATGGAACAAGAAACATGATTTTGAGTCTAACACTAAAGGGCTATCACAAACTCCTTTTGCAAAATGGCTCCTTGTTTACAGTATTGGAAGGTGCAGACACATGGAAATTCACATGTGTGTCCTTCTGCATGTGGACATAATGTTATATGAACTTCTACAGTTCCTTCTCAGAGCCGAACACTGAAGACTATTTCCTTGTCTTTCAAAAAAGCAAAGTACTAAAAAATAAACTTGAAGCTCTCAGGTGCTCATGACTGTTGTGTTTTTAAAGCAAAGCAACATTTGCAAAAGTTGCCTATAAAGTTTTAAGCATTCACTTCCAATGACTCTTGGTTTTAATGTTCCTGAGTACTGCACCCACCCCAAACACACTACACAAAAATTTTTGCAGCGTGGTACAAACTGGATGTGCACTATTTACACACACACCATTGACTTCCTGGCCCCCAAAGTTTACTCAGCTCAGGGGAGAGAACACGGCATCTGTGTAATGAAACTACATGCAGATTTGAACACAGATCTTGTTTTCAACAGAAAGATTTCCGTTTGCTTCTTTAGTGCCTCTTGATGAACTCTAAGAACAACAGAAGACCTCTTCTCCTTTCCCTTGGCTTCCTGCCCAACAATTCTTGCTCACTCACAGCCCTGAAGACAGCTCTTGATTGTGTTTTGATGTTTCTGCTGACCTATTACTGTATTGACCATGTTGTAGCCAAAACATGGATCTGTGTTCTCATTTTTCCCCTGCACTCCTTCCACTCAATCAAACAGGCACACAGACTTCCACCCAACAGGAGAATGCTTTTAAGCCATGCTGGTGCTCCTGGGACCAGTGTCATAGGAAATCTCTTTTCTCTGTAGAAAACACAATTAGCTGACTGCTGAGACTTGCCCTTTTTGCCTCTTGTTTTGTTTTGCTTCTCCCCACCCTCAGAATGCAACAGCCATATTGAGCCTTTCTCATGGAAGTGAGAAAATATTATTTAAAAAAAATATTTTCTCTGTGGCAGCTCTTTCCATCCTATGAAATATTTAGTGAGAGTGATGTAAAGTACTGGATTTTTGATTTGGAGTAAGTTGCTGGTGATTTTTTCATAAGGTGCAAATGTCCATCTGAGTTATCATCAGATGACATTGCTTGCTGCAGAAACTACAGACCCAAAGATGTCTTCCAAGCACTTCTCGTGCTATTTTTTTTTTATGTGGTCACATACAAAATTAAATTGAAGTTTGCCCTCGGTCCCTTACACAGCATTACAATCCCACACATTTTTAGCACCAGTTACAAAACTTTAATTCCTAAGAGTGTATCAACAGAATTACTTCCACTCCATAAAGACTTCATTGTCCTGCCCTTGCTTTAGTTCATTTTCCTCTCCATGTTTGAAGCCCTTTGTGATATACACCAGCCTGTATCAAAAGTCCTCTCAGCACCTGCCTTTTCTTCTGGGGACCATATTAACCAGAGAGAACTCTGGTGGCACATCCATTTGGATGGAGGGACTGGTGGCCTGGGCTGGAGCTGAGCTATCTGTATCAAGCACTGGGTATATCAATTTTCACCTCTGCTACAGCTACCTCTTCCCAAGTGCTGAGATAAGGGAAAATAAAAGCAACTAAAACTTTATATTTGTGATAAGCATTAGATACCAAATTAAACTATCAGAACTTATTTTCTACAAGAGCAAGAACAGCAACTTGTTTGAAATATTACAGCACCTGCAGTTGGTTAAAGGAGAGACACGGTACCTTGTATTCCTACATTCTGGTATTGATTTCCAAATATAGAAATAAAGAGTTTAAATCATGATGATTAACAAATTTCTCTCAGGCTGATTTTTGTCAGAATTCAACAAGCTTAAAACACAACAATTGTCTACTTTTTTCTGTCTTTTTTTTTTTTTTTTCATTCCAATGCACTGTAACAGTAGCAACCATAATTGTTAAGTAACAACTGCACTCCTAAAACCAAAATGAGGAATGTAGGTGCTTGAGCTATTTGGTTTGGCATTAAAAATAAGAGCTATTTTCTATTATTTTGAGTTATGGAATAAAAGAATCCAAACCAAAGCAGAAAATGAAAACACTGTGTCCCTCTTTCCAGCTGCTTTGACACTGATATTAGGAAGTCCATTTCCACCTGGCAGCAACAAAGATCCTTCAGCACAGGCTGAGAACCTGATTTAATAGAAAGCTCCATGATTGTGAACCTGAAATGCCACTAAAAAAGGGACCCAGGAAAATCTGTGTGCTCTGGCAAGGTCCCTGTGCTTAAGCAGACTGGCTTAAAACTCTGTAAATATAAATACCCAGCTAATATTATTGCCTGAGAAATAGGCTCCTTGGCAAGCGTGAGGCTCAAGAAACTCAGAAAATATTAATCCAGAATTATGTAGCTGATAACTTTATATTTGAGCTTGGATTTGCCTCACACAGCTACAAAATTCTCCCTTTTGCAGTACAACCAGGCAAACTGGTGCAATACTCAGGTGACAAATAAAAACCAAAGCCCAATAACTTTGATGCAATTAAGAGAGAATACAAAATTTAGGACAGGGACATTATGTGTTTACACCAAAAAAAGAGTGCAGTTATCATTCATTCTTGTGTCTCAAAGCTTTCAAGGAACAATCCTGTGGCACATGGCTCTAAAATATTGTATCAATTGAAAAACAGAAAAAAAAAAACAACCAACCAAATAAAAAAAACCCAACAAACTTTAAAAATATTTTCAATTTCAGCTAAATATCTGTCACAAAAATAGCTTGAAATTTCATAAACATAATTAAAGAAATTTGCTTTTTTAAATTACATATTGCCTTGCTCTGGTATTAACTACAGCAATTATCACCATTTGGAAAAAAATGATACTATAAATAAAGTGGTGTTGTTATCATAAAGATTTATAAAATCTTGATATGACTCCTGTGATGTACTTTGAATCTATTTTCCAAGGAAATCTTTCTATGCAACGTTCTTTATGACACTATTTTAATATTATAAAAAATAGGTTTAGTATGAGATAATGAAGTTCACAATACCCAGAATAATTTGTAGCACTCATTATGGTTTGGACTGGTTCTTAATTGTGAGCCCACTGCAGAAATCCTAGAGACAGAGTTTGATCAGCAGCCAGCAATAAAGTCGAGTCTTCTCCAAATGGGGCACAGCATGCAGAAGGACTTGTCCGAATGCCAAATAATATTTTATTATAAGAAAATGTAATTGTGAAGCATAAATTTTCTGGAGTGAGTCCAAGCTGAAGGCTTTCCCCTGTGGGCTCAGAGATGGTACCAGAAGCACACACCAGACCGTGAAGTTAGATTTGCTCTGCCCTCCCTTTTGAAGAGACAACCAAAGCTTGAACACCTTAATGTTCTTTTCTGCAGGATTCTGTTCTGTGATACTCATCCAGAACCCTTTCATGCTCTCAGTGATGTTTTGCTCCCTCCTTTTACCTTTCAGAAGTGAGTCCTGACTGATCCTTAAAGCTGAACCAAGTCACCTCTGCTTTGCCTGCTCCCTGCTCACCTTGGGCTGCTCCAGCTGCTGCTCATCACTGCTCCCTTTGGGGGTGACATGCCACAGATACCAGGTGGCAACCAGGGATTCAGCCACCCCACAGAGGAACTCTGCATTTTATCAGCAATTGTTTTAGAAAATTATTTCAGAAAATCAGAAAATGTTTTAGAGAAGTACTCTCCCCCTATGTAGGGGCAGCAACACAAGCACACTCAGGAGCTGCACTCATTAGTGGTGCTCCTCCTTTACACAGAGGCTTTATACCTTGCCTCACCTTCTGTGTTCCTTCTCACTACCCATTTTCAGTAATTATTGTGCTGATTAGTGTTCCTTCTGGTATTTCACCCGTTTAAAGTGGCTCATGCACTGGGCTATGCAAGGAGTTTAATCTCTGCTTTCCTTCTTGTGCATAAGAGGGAGGCAATATTCCCAACCCTCACATTAAGGCAACCCCAGCTGGTGAATATCTCCTGCTAAAAACACACCCCAATGAAAGCATTCTTGGAAAGATAATAGTTATGAAAGAACCCCCATGCTAGTATAAAAATTTGGGATAGTTTACCAAGATTTATGGATCTATTCTTTTTCTGTGCAGACCCAGTACTTAAATCTTTCCCAGAAACACAGGGACATTGCAGCTAAGCTTGAAAAACAAAAATTCTTCCCTTTGGAAAGAGACTCCTCTATTTTGCCATCTGTCTTCATCAGCCTTCTCCTGGCCAGAAGCACTTAAAATAATTTATCTAATAAAGCCCCTTGGGGAAGCCCTGTCTTGGTGCACGTTTGCCTTTGAAGCCAGTTTGTTGGTGGTTTATAGAGAGCCAAATGAGCAGGTGACAGCCAAAGGGAAATTCTGCCTGTTCCCTCAAAGGTCAGCTCAGAAAAGAGATCAGCATCTCTGTTTGGGCACATGACCTGGGGACTCAGGGACAACACGGTGACAATTTCACTGCTGCCATATGCTCCAACCATCTGGGGTGACCCAGGGTGATGGGTGTGGCACAGCACTTCCCTTCACTGAGGATTTCTAACTTGGCCCACGCACCTTTTGGAAAGGAGTTTTCATTCCTGGAAAAGAATATTTGCAACACCATGAGCCCTTATTACTTGTATTACCAAAAGAGATGTGAAATGGTTTGGGGTTGTTCACTGGGCATTCAGCTGCTTGGGCACTGCTGATACATGCCCAGAGCAGAATGTGCCTCCTAAAAGTTCAGTCATTTATAGGCTACAATTCTAAAAGAGAATTTGAGTCTAATGCTAGACACAGGGGACAATGTCGACTGATTTTCTTTATATAGTCACTCAACTGTGGTTTATGGTTTTAAAAAAAGCCTGTTATTTTTAAAAGGTTATGCCATCCACAGATTTTCAGTCACAAAATGCTTCCTACAAATGAGAGATTTCAGGTTCAATGAAGTAACTGAGAAGTTCTTTTAAATACAACTTTGTCATATTTGGTTTCAGCTTTTCTTTTTTTTTTTTTTTAATAAGCATTCACACGCTTGACAGGTGATTGGTTTATCATTCCAATCTTGATCCTACAGACATTGGATTCTGTGAATCTCTCATGAGCATTTTTGACTCTGCTAGGATTGACAAGGAAACAAAGAGCTGCCCAAAGGGTGAAGATAAGACAAAACAGACAGCAAAGGATAGAAATCTGATGACCTAACTGCAAATACTAGAAATGTGAAATTCATAAGATCCATTTTCTCTATCCCCATCATTTATGTAATCATTCATCAGTGATATTTTAGAACATTTTATTATGGGACAGTTTTAATATTTTGAATTTCAAAATGACATATTTTAATAACTCTTTTTTCTTCATGTTTTTTCAGTGATTTTTATCTATACCTTTAAGAGAATGATTTGGTAATCTAGCTGGAAAAGGCTAGAAGAACATGGATGAACAGTAAAACTAGGACTTAGATCTTGGCTTCATTAGTTGATCATTAATAAAGCATGCATATATCAAGGACAAAATGGAATGTGGTGATCTGGATGAATCATGACCACCAACAAAAATGCTGTGAACATTATCAAATGATCTAGTTGTTATTGGAAAATATTTCATACCGAATGCAGACATATTATTTTCAGAGTGTCTGCAGCTGCCTTCTCTAGGTTTATAGTAAGTCACCCAAACCAGAAAATGAATCAAAAGAGTTCATGATTCTGCTCCACCACAACTATCTCACAGATGATTTGCTTTTTCAGACTATTGCCTGAGATCATGCACTTGAGGTTCTGATGAGTGGGGAAAAACTATTTGCTGTCATTCACAATAAAAGGAACATCAAGAGATACTGGGGGAGGTCAGGTTCAAAGCAAACAAACAAACAAACAAACAAACCAGTCTCTTTTTCATACTGTGGATAATGAATCTCCTTGGGCATACGGGACACCCAGCTCTCACTGGCCTCAGCAGCTCCAGGCACTGACCCATTCTTCCCAGGACAGGGCAATTGGAGGAGCCCTTCCCGTTTTCTCAAATGTAAAATCATCTCCCCGCTACCTGCTCCCCAAGTGAAGAACTGAAAGAAGAAATAAATGGATGACTGCAGGGAAACAGAAAGTATGAGCTCTCAATACACAGATAATAAACTGTGAACGACTTTTCCATTTTCAGATCATCAGAAGCTACTGTTAATTAATTGTAGGCTGCTCTGAAGGCCTGCTAGCAGTTGGTTTAATATATGTGAAAATCTCTGCTTTTTCCACATATTCATCTCTTTGGAAGAACACTGATACCACAAGCTGCAATGACTCTTTCCTGAAATAATATAGTTTGGCTTAATAAAGGGCAATAAAATATCTAAATTAATCTTTTTTATGCCAAATGCACAATTAACCCCATGAGAAACAAAAAGGGAAGTATTATACATTTGTTTAATAAGTTCTTATTAAAAGAACTAAATGTATATTGCAGGTTTTCAAAAAAAAAAGGAAAAAATTCTGAAGTAAATAATCCCTTGTAACTGTGCAATATTTGATCTTTTATGATTTTTTAAAAAAATGTGTCAGAGATGGTATTGTGTAACATAATCCTGGGAGACAATGTCCATGTATGTGTTCAGCTCTTCTATTTTTGAAAATAAAGTTGTTCCTGGGTTTTATGACATGCTGCACCATTCAGAAGCTTCGTGGAGTTTTCCCACATCAGTTTGCATATTGCAATTCCTCAGGCTAAAATACCATATCAGGTATTCAAGACGTGTTGGGAAGGAGTTGTACTTTGTTGCTGTTGCCATCAGAAATGTGTCATGGAACTTTCCATTGTCTTTACAGACACAAAACTCCACAGATTTCACTGGAATTGACACTATTATAGGCAGCTGCATATGCACACAGGTATGATATTTATTAATTGTGAAGTCAGCTCTGCCAGCCACAGATTTAAAAAGTCTTCCAGTGAAAGGCAGGATCCGTTTTTTGACAGAAATCACGCTCAGTCTTCATAAGAAAAGCCTTTAATGTGATGCCCATCAATTTTTTCATCTTTGGATTTCACTTCAAATATGAAAATATCAATCAAATATGAGAGATCTCCAGGGCTGCTTTGCATTTTGGAGCCTGAGGGAAGCCTCTCCTGATGTGGCCTTCTCACCTCAGCAGTGCAGTGCCTGATTTGTCATAAAAATTTTCATGGACTAAAATAACCACTTTATATAGTTTGAGTAGCACCAGGGAAGAGAAAAACCTGAGAAATAAATCAGATGTGAACATAATGGCATCTCAAAGTTTTGTAAAGACTCATTTTAACCTGGTGGTTTAACAGAGTGGTAGGAAATAGGTGGGGAAAAGGGAAAGGCATAAAAGAAAATAAGGGGAATAAAGTACTTGACAGACTAAATGGTAACATGGAAGAAATACAAGAAGCTCTGGAGAGATCCTAGGGAGGACAGGCTTACTGAACCCAGGAAAGCAATGGGCAGATCTTCCCTGAAGGAAGCTTTAAAGCTTTCTGGTGAAACAAACTCTCATGCAATCATGCTTTTCAGGAACCTACCTCATGACTTCATTCACAATGCTTGCTTTGCAGTTAACCTGTTTCCTTTGCTGCATAAACTGTGCTCACCTACAAATTTTACAAGTTTAACCTTGGTAATTTTCCTTTTTTCCCAGATTTGAAATGCAGCAACACAATTGCTTCATTGCTGAAATATGTAATTGACTGCGAGGTAAGGAAAATAAGGAAAAGATATAAGGAAAACAATTAAAACTCAAAAGTTCTTTTTTGGTCTAGAAAGTATTCCAAGGATCTGTATTTTATAGTAGCTGACATAAGTGCCACAGTATGATGAAATCTGCTGGACCCTGAGCCCTAACACTTGCTTCATGATAAAGCCAACATTTTCCTACCACATTTGCTCTGAACAAATGTCTTTTCCTGTCACTCAAAACTAAAGATTGCTGGTACCACTCATCTGTGTTTAATTCCTGAGACCCACCACCAGAAACACCTGTATTCACAACAGTTGCCTGCCTTCTCCCCCACTGCTGGCTTATGCAGAAGGAATTACCTGAGCCCTCAAATCCACATATGTTGCTTCTAATAAGGAGCTAGAGAATGGCAAATTCACTTCAAATGTCTTCATGAGTGGTTGTTACACAATAGAAAAGAAAAATAGAAATACTTTTCCGTTTTACTTCTTCAAATAAAAGTAGGTATATCTTGATTTTTAACAAAAAACACTCACTTTTAATTTAGAGGCCTATTTCAGGTTTCTTCCTTCTCTCTCTTCTCTTCCTTCCCTTCTCCCTGTGTTTAATCTTGAATTTGCCTTCACCACATGGACATTTCTGTACATGTGAGCAAAGTCATGCACTTAATTACTTAAAATCAAAGCCTTTAATAGATGAGAAGAACAATGCTTTTGGCATCAAAATAAACGAAAAATGAGATGGGAAAGGCATCCATACCAATCTAGTCAGCAAAGGATTTCTTTGGTTGGCTTTTATAGTCCTGATGAAGAATGAGACAAGACTACTTACATGATTTAAACAAGCACTTAAGCAGGCAGTAGATTTCAAGTCATACTTATCTCCCTTTAGTAGCTACATCTTTTAATAGGAAGTTATTTGGTGCTAAACAAATAACTGGATCACTCCCAGAAAAATGAAATCAGCAGCAGGTGGAAGGATTACTGATTTCAGGGAGATGAAAGTGAGCTGAAGGAGGAGCAACACTGAGGGTTTCAGAGCATTCATGTGGTCAGTTCATGAGGCTGAACCCTGCAACTTGTCATTCAAATGGTCATTTAAAGCTTTTCATTTAAATGGGATGCATGTACAGTTTTCCTTTTTTGCTGCCTTCTTTAGTTCTGTAGACATATTTACGAAGACAAAACTTCACACATCGTGTTTTTATGGGGTGTGTGGTTTTGTACATGTGGCAAATCATTTATAATTTTTTTTTGTCAATTATATATTATTTTTGTAAATTATATATTATTTTTAAATGTTTTGTAAATTATATATATATATATTTGTAAATTATATGTGTATATAAATTCTGGGGTTGAATGTTAAAAAAACCTAGACTCTCTCTATTGAAGCAGGGCAAGAATTAGTAATATAAACAAGAGTATATAATTTAACACAAAAAAAAACCCAAAAAAACCCACCAAAAAAAAAAAAAAACCCCAAAAAAACCAGGAAAAAGGTGAAGCAAAATATACCATGCATTTCACAGAAGGCCAAAATCACAGATAAGTTTTTACTGCGTTGTCAAAGTCACAGATCCTCAAGTTTTACAAACACAACCCTGCTTTACCTGAACTCGATTCTCCTTGAGGAAAAAAAAAATCATTATTAAAAACAAATCTAAAGAAAAAATCAAGGGAGCTGGAGTGACTTAAGCAAGGCCACAGAGGAAGTCTAGGTCAGAATACACCAATATCTGGATGCTGCCAAAATCCTAAGAAGGTACTGCTAGTTTAAACTTCTCTCTTGCAGAGAATTCCAAGGATTTATGATCCATTGGAAAACTCATCCAGCTCCCAGGCTTTCCTTTTGTGGCAGTTTAAAGTCTGAGCTGCTATAATATGATAGCTCTTATTATAAAAACACTGCTGTGCAGAAGGAATCCCAGATATGACATTTGATCAAAGCTGAGTGTCACAATGAGGTTCTCTTCATTTCTCCACAGCTGAAAGGCATTTGAAACAAGAATTTTTGATGGCCACCCAGAGGTTTAACCAAATGGTTTCTTTTGAGTCTTCTGTCATGATTTTCACCCTCAGTATCTCAAATCACTTGAGCCAGAGGAAATATGTAAACTAGATGGGTAGAATGTCAGAAGATAAATGGAAAGAAAAGGTTACTGGAGAAACTTAGGTTCTCTAGTCTGCAAGAAAAGTCTGCTGATAAAAAAAATGGAGTTATAAAAGTACTGGAGAACTTTCTAGTTCTCTAGTCTGCAAGAAAAGTCTGCTGATAAAAAAAATGGAGTTATAAAATTATAAGTCTTTTTACACATATTCACAGAATAGGTGCAGCAGACAATGAATGATGTTATCTTCTGAAGGAAATCATGATTTATAACAAGAGAATAAATTAAATATTTGCCATGTCTGCTGTAATTAGCCTCACCCCCTAAACTACCACCAGCGAAAGAATTCAGGGTGGTAGAGCCACCATCCCTGGAAGTGTCCAAGAAACAACTGGATGTGGCACTCAGTGCTCTAGTCTGGCTGACAAGGTGGTGATCAGTCAAATGTTGGACTCAGTGACCTTAGAGGTCTTTCCCAACTGAAATGATTCTGTGATTCTGCAATTAAAATGTTTATTACTGCATAAGGATACTTCCTGCTCTTTCAGAATAGCCTAAAGCCGTCAGAACATTTTTTACCATAATTGTTCATCGCAGTTTTTAAGACTCCTCCCTCAAAAAACCTGAGCTAGTAACACAACACCTCTCGTTATGTGCACACAGTGACCATGCTGCAAGAACCTTCTCCAGCACTCAGCTATCCTCTTCTCCTCTATTGATGCAGCAGTGAAGAAATGACAACAAAAACCTTTTATAATACAAATTACATTTACAGTGAAGAAATGACAACAAATACCTTTGAACTGGGCTGTGCCACAGCAGAAAGTCTAAGCCAGCATTTAGGCTGACTGGAGGACACACAAAATCAGGTCCTCATTATGGAACACGAGATACATTTTTACACAGCAACATTTATGTCTTCTATATATATGTTTAATAATATCAGCTGATTCATTTTTACCCAGAAACCTGGACCTAATGATTAAATTTCTACTTTCACCAGTTTGAAAGAGAAGCCCAAGAGCCATTCTGCATCCTATGACCTGAAAGGGACAAAAGATTGTTTTTAAAAAAAGAACATTTTAGTTTCAGGCAGGAAAAGGAAGAGCCAAAGTCTAACAGTAATAAGTGAAAAGGACATGCTCCAGCTCTCTTGAGGCAGCATAGGGCAAGCCAGTTTTTTCGGGTCTGCTTCTTCAAAAGCTGCAGTAAGAGTCAAATGCTGTAAAAAACTGTTCTATAAAAGGAAGGCTTCCCACATTTAAGTGCAAATTAAAGTTTTGACTGCAGCGGCACTTTTTAGAAAGGTGTAAGGAATGCCCAGCAAAGTAGGCAAGTACTGAACATCACCAAGGGCTTTAAAAACCTTTCACAAGTCCCATATGGTGAGAAAAGCTCTCCTGACAACTCAAGTAAGAGGCAGACGTAGAAAGAAACAAGTACAGATAGGATGTCTGATCCTGCAATTCTCAAAGGGGAAAACTCCCTTTGAAGTCCATAGGAATACGAGTAAGGATTGCAGCTCCTATCACTTTTCTGTCATCCTCTATCATGCATCTAATTTAAAAGCACAAGTTCCATTTGAGAGGCTAATTCTCATCTTTCTTCCCCTCCTTATTCCATTTTCTCCTTTAGCAGCTATTTTCAGCCTAATTCAGCCACCTAGGAGATGTAACCGGATCGTTCGGGCAACTGCCACTCAATTATCAAAGGGAAATTTGTGCAGGGAAAAGTGGCACCATCTGAAGGCAGCATTTATCCTTCAGAAGTTAAAAGACCAGGATTGACACTCATCTGAAGCAGCCCACACCCCAAAAGATGTGGCAGCAAAGTGAATTAAGGTATCAGGCAGTTCCTGGAGCTCTGGGGGCAGAGGAGCTGAGCTCAGGGGTGGGTCTGCCTTAGGGGAGGCAGATACAGCAGGGGACCTGAACCAGAAAAACAGATTTTTGTGCCAAGACTGGTCCAGTGGATGGTTCTGGGGGTTTTTGTGCAAAGACTAGTGCAGATCAGATCTCTAGCTGATCATCTCCTCTGATAAAATGGAACATCAAGCTCATGGATCTTGATGGATTCAGGGACTAACTCGGTATTGAGTTTCCCAGCCTCATCGGGATTTGTGAGAGCAGGGACTTTCTTTTCTGTCACTATTTTTAGCTTCTATCTGTTCAGAAGCAGATTTTCTGCTGTCTTGGAAACTGCAGCATTACACCCCGGTGATTGTTGTGCAGAGTCCAGGAGCAGAACTTTTGAACATTACAACTGGAAATTTAGGCTCCCAATTTCTTTTTTGGATCCACTCTGTCATAAACGAGAGGCCCTCAGGAAACATTATGTTCATCCTACTCTAATTAGCTGATGGAATAAAGGCCAAGGTGCTCAAGCTTGATTATTTCTATGTGTCAGGGTAGAGTTCATAGGATATTTTTAATCCAAATGCTGACACTGTGTTGATTGCATTTAATCAAAGAACAAATAACAGCCCGCTCCTTATTGAATAAAAAAAAAAACATGTAGAAATGTTTATGCCTACGTGAAAAGCCATTTCTTCTCTACTGTCAATATTAAAAGCAATACTGGAAAGGCAATGCATGCTCCTTAAGATCAAAATTTGAAAGGAAATCCCCAGAACTACCAGATCAGAATTTATACATTAATTTTTCTACAAAATTAGAGTGCAAGCTTGTAGAGTTTTGCTTTTATAAGTTATTTTTATAATTGTTGGTTTTGTTGTTAATGTTGTTTTTGTCAGAAGGGAGGTAAAATGCTGAAGATGGTGCTCAGCTGCTTTTAGATCAAGACATACTGGAAATACCACTCCAAAAGACTAGGCTGCCTTTTGTAGCAAAAAAAAAGTAAAAGAATTCAAGGTAAATTTAGTAATTTTGTTAAAATGCCAATCAAAGTACTTTTACCAAGTTATTGACATACTATAGAAAAAAAAATATGAATCAGAGTCAGGCTGATTCCTACTGCAAAAATTTTTTTTTAAAAATTCTAGGATGTCCTTACTCTTAACAGTGGGAACTGACTTCCTAAAGTTCAGAATGCACTGGGACATAAATATGCTAATATTTAATACCAATTAAATGGCCTTCCAGTATAAAATAGAAATGGCATGAAGTCTCAAAAAATCAGCAACCTCATATTCCAAACCAATATAATTTTCTTTTCCAGTAAAAGCTGGTGATTTTTGAGGGTATCATAGAATACAAAAATAATGCTGAGATGCATTTTACAGCCCTCAATCTTCTTGTTGAAGGTTTTATGTTCAACTTGCAAGGCAGCCATTTTAAAGACTTGGAAAAAAATTGCTGAAATGTTATGAACACATTAAATGTTGTGCCAATTATTCCAAAACTGAAAATCATTTCACTGCTCAAAATTTGACTAGAACCAGAAACCTCCAGGTCCTGAAAGCTTATCCTATTTGAGCCTGGCATTCTCTACACTGTAATTTCAGTGTCCCCTTAGAAAAATACCTTCATGTGACTCAATCATGGGATAAAAATTTTACCAGACCCTTGTTAAATGTTTCCTGCAAGACAAATGAGCCAGGTAGGCTCAACATCTGCTGCAAATAGATGATCCAGCCTGTTTGTTTTTTTTTTTTTCCAATAATATTATTTTGTGCTTCACCGCACTTTTAGTTTAGGATACTCTGTATATGGTAGATATTTTTCAACAAACACAAACAAGAGGTACAATCAAAGAGAAGCTTCCAAACTTCAGGGCTCCCACACAACTTTTAGTAAAATTAGAGAAGGTACATCCTTACTGGAAGCACAGTATGCACTTTGCCAACTTTGTTCTAGAAAACATATGGCATTTGCAACTCACTGCCACAGTCAGGGAAAGCTTCAATTTCACAGTAGTTCCTCTTAAGAGAAATGATCTGGCACAGCCAGATGTTACAGTGATATCTGCTTAGAAAAAAAGATTCCATTTTAGAAGCAGTGGCTCTGTTTTCCTTCATTAGGTAGAATCAATGTGCATTGGATCAGAAAGGACCTGGAGCACAGCTCTGGTATATGAATAACACAGTGGAATCTGCTAACTAATTAATACCGTTGGAAATTAATCTCCCCACCTGGTGGAGAAAAAGTTATGCATGTTCTGGTTCCACTTCAGACTTTGGGGGTGATTGGGTGGGAAAGGAACGGACTGACATTTATTTAATATAGCCAGTCATGGAATAAGGACCCAAAAACAAACTAGAGGGTTGTCATTAAGTCCAGATGACATTTAAGTTCAAAAACCTAAAAAAACAGAGAAGCTGACAGGTTACCCTCTCTAGAGCCCATTTCAGGTAATTTGTCTTTGTTTCTCCAGCTTCACTCTTGGAATATCCTTAAGTTATCCTTACTCACCCAAAGCCAGAGCAATGCAAGGCCCTCAGCCTGAACTGAATGAAAATTACTGGCTTTAAAAAATTCAGAAACTGCTTGGTCAAGGTTGTTGAATCAGAATATCTTGGAGTGGTTTGGGTTGGAAGGGACCTTAAAGATTACCTGGTTCCTACACCCTGCCATGGCAGGGACACCTTCCACTGTCCCAGGGTGCTCCAAGCCCTGTCCAACCCGGCCTTGGACATTTCCAGGGATCCAGGGGCAGCCACAGCTTCTCTGGGCACCCTGTGCCAGGGCCTCACCACCCTCACGAAAAGTATTTGTTCCTAATATCTAATATCTAATCTTAACCTAATCTCTTTCACTTTAAAGCCATGTATCCTTTTCAACATGCCTCGAGTAAATAACTTCATGCAAAAATAAAACACTTGCAAGAAGATAACACAAATTTTGCCATCAGATTTACAATATCAGTGACATGGTTTGTAATTTGAACCTCATTCTAAAAACATGTGGTTTATATCAAGCATAAATGTGATTTTAACATAATTAATCTGAAGCTTGATGGGATATAAATGCAATGTTAACAATTTCTGGAACAGGTTTTTAGGAAGAATGAGTTTCCTTCTTCTGGCTTTCACTGAATGACTGAAAATTTGAAAAGAAAAATACCTCTTTTTCTTTCATAAAATTGTATCTGTGAGCTCTGTCAGTTTTAGTGCTGCTATCTTGATCTCTGGCAGCTGAGAGCACTGCATATAAAGTTATTCTTTTGTTATCATTGCTTTTCAAGTTGAGAAAGAAACCTCAGGTATTTTTCTATTACTCACAGAAGTAGATCTTCATTTTTTATTGCCAAGATTATCATTCACTTTTCATTTCTTCAAGTTTGAAAAAGCACAAGATTTGATTCAGACATTCACTTTGGAGCAGCCAATTATAGGTGTCATTTTTACAGTCTGAATTCTCTCTTCCACTGTAAGTTTATTTTTATACATCATAAACTCTTTTCCTATAGCACTGAATTTTGCTAAAGGAACTTCAGGGAAAGCATATATCCAGGTGCAGCTGTCAACTCAGATACTGTGCACTGATATGTTACTTTTGATTTAAAGAGAGTTAACAGTGCAATACTGTGAAGTCAAAACCCTCCTATCCTTCTGTTGTGTTTTGTTTAAGCAAAATGGGTAATATTGACAGCATATTTAATCTAAAACATTTCTGAGCAGCCTTTAGATGTAAATAATTTGAAAAAAATTTAGTAGATACATAGGAGCAATGAAAAAACCCAAAGGGTATATTTGTTACCTCACTAATACAAAAGCTTTTTGTTAGTGCTTTCCCATTAATGAAAAATTACAAACAGGCAGTTCAAAATCAGTCCTCACTTTTCAGATATCTTTTTAACATTATGACCTATGTCCACATTTCTGATAAAAGGCATATGAAGTGAATTAGCTAATAAAATTATACTAATTTATTGCATCATACTGTAATATTAATAAAGGGCACACATACAATTATGCTAATAAACTTAAATTCCAGTAAAGTTGTGTCATTAAGGAGAATGTACTACATTATGTAATGAGTCTTCTCCTGTTACAAAAATTGTAAGAATTATATCACAATGAAAGCTCCAATTTAATGAATGCTTAAGCAAAGCATTTATCTTTCTGATAAAAACCCTAATTACTTAACAGGAAGTTAAACTAATAAAGAATCTGCTTCAACTTTAGTATCAGAAGACTAAGGAGAGTCAGGGTTAATATTTTTGTTTGTGCACTGATTTCAGAAAACCAGAGACAATTTATCCTCCAGTGATTGCTGGTTCTGTTGCTGCTGATCAGACAAGGAGCAGTTTGCTCAAGCAGCTCCAGCCACGCTTGGGTTTTGAATAAATCCAGGAGAGGAGACCTCACTGTCCCTTTGTGCAAACTGTTCCATTGTGCAACCACTCTCAGAGCAAAAAAGATTTTTTGCACATGAACATTTCACATTGTCACCTCACAGGGTTTGGGAAATTCCTGAGAGAACTCAGGGATATTGTACTTGTGCTGGTGAAGAGCTCCTTGACTGTCAGGAAGATGTGGTAGTCATGACCAGGTAGCCTCCTGTCTGTAACAAGGGATTTCAGAAAGAGTTTTTATCTTTGAAATAAAGAAAAAGCAAATAAATTGTAAAACACAATGCCTGAGTCTGAGTCTCATAAAGACAAAAATAATTTGGATGCTTATTCAGACAGTTGCAAGGTAAGAAAGAAAGTAGAGAGGCCAATATCAAATGTGTCTTTGGTGTCTTTTCATATAAATACAAGAGGAAAACGGGACACTTACCTGCCTCCTTCAGAAAGAGAAATAAGCAGGGAAGCAAATCATTCTTGGGGGTGTGTACAGACACACACAAAATACATGTACACACATATGCAGGTATAGATAAATACAAACAGGTTCAATATTTCAGAGTTGCTACCACCATGCTGGCAGGAACTTCATTGAATCAGGAGATGGATGTGTGCTCTTTGAAAACAAGTTTTAACTAATTTAGCTAAAAAGGAGATACCAAATCCATGTGCAATGTCAGTGTTCATTGTTTTAATGGAAATAGCCAAACTCAAACAAGAAAATAATGTGATTTAGAAGAGGATTGCTGAACAGAGGTATTTTTCAGCCACTCACTAAGTATAAAATTATGTCACTGAGCAAGTAAGTAGTAATAATAATAGTTATTAAAATAATAAATTAAATGCATTGTGTATCAGTTGGCTGATCATTTTAAAATTAATAAGCCCAAGTCTGTATAGTTTGCAATAAGCAACTGTAAGGACAGGTCACGTTTTCAGCTGTTGTGAGGGCGGCTGGTTCATTTCTTCTGCTTAAGAGACCTAATTTCTGTTTAAGCCTACAGTTATTTAGGGTTAATGGCCTTCCCTCATTTCATTATGCTTTTATGAAGTGCAAAATATTTCAAGGTAAGTAGGCTAAGAATTATTCAGAGATGTTCTGAGCTGAAGATTGTTTCCTCATCTCCTTATTTGCCACTCCTCAGCAGCAAATAAAATGACATTCTGCATTTTCAGTGCTTTTCATATTGATCTTGTATTTAAAGCAAAGGTTGGCCACACAAGTCTATGGTCTCCAATCTGGGATTCACTGCCTGATGCCAAGTTGGGTTTCCCATCAATTTTTTACTTTTCCTTAAAGAAAGAGCTCTTCAGAAAGGAGCTGCATATAAAATCCAACTTTCTACTCCATCTCCTCAAAAGACATCAGAAGAAATTTTCCTCTGGATTAAACTTTCTTTACATAATAAATGTGTCCTATTCTTTCCTTATTTAGAATTACAGCAGGTAATTCTGTTTTTTTTTTTTTTTTTAACTGGACTGGAAAGTTTTCAGCGTGAGGGAAATACTCACACAGCCATAATTCAAATGCATGAGCACAAAAATGGTCTCATATAATAATGACAATTTTACTTGTGCTCTTTCAAGGCCACAAATTTATAGTGCATACTAGCTGACAAAAAAAATTTGATAGACAATTTCCCATAGATTTAATAAACAGAATAAAACAAACTAAATTTCAATATTAATAGTAAAAACTGGCATGAACTGTGAAGTCTGTGGTAATATTTTTATCTGATTTTATTTGCACTAAACCAGTTTAGAAGTTTTGCAGGAGGTTTGCAGCTAAGGTTGGTTTTCCATAAACTTTCCATAAACTTACAATTATTGCCAATTTGCCAATATTGTTGACTGAGGTAAAAGCAGCAGCAGAATTTTAGCTGTGAAGTTCAATTATCTTCTTTTTCTGACCCAAATAATTTGATAGATTTTTGGCCAACTGAAAAAAACCCCACTGTTTGTTTTGGTAAGTAGACTATGAACAATTATTTTCAAATCATCAATTTTTGTTCTAGGTAAGCATTGCAGTGCCTCTGAGCAAGCGTTGTGTAAATGTTAACTGTGTTTACCATTAGCAATGTATTTCTAATCACACTTGATAACACTTAATCTTGCAAAGAATTTTGTTAATATTTCAGGCAAAGAATAAAGGGCTGCTCCTTCTCTGGGCAATTAGATAATACTGCTGTCACAAACTCATGTGTGCAAAATGGTGAATTTTTTTTCCACTGTGTCATGCTCAAAGCTCAGAGAACTCTTTTGCCATATAAGAATTTCAGAATTTCAACTTTGCTTTGTAAAGCAAATTTCTAGCTTCCAGATACCAGAGATAAGACTATGAACTTAAACTTCAAGATCATAAAAGATAAATAAGAAAATCCCAAAAGCTTCAAAATTATTTTTATCTTCTCTCATGGGTCTGACTCATATTTGAAAACTGGTACTACTGAGATGACTTGAAGGATGAAAGAAAAAAATATAATATCTGGTCTGGCTTTGGCAAGAAAAGAACTCTGCAATTCCACTCAGTAACTCCTGTGCTTCACTATGGCTCTAAAAACCTTGAATTCCTGTCTTCCATGTAGAAGAAAAACCCTGCCTTTGTAAAAATATTTATAAGTAAAACCCAAACACGCCCACTGTGGCAAGGCAGGTGAGGAGGGAGGGGGTGACACAAACTCTTCTGTGATAGAAACACTTTGAAATGGAAGTGAACGCCACCAGAAAACGTGGTTTTTCTTTCCACAGGTTTGGAATGCTGAGTTCAAATCACAGGTCTGTTGTTGTCACTTTGGAATCTCTGGCAGCAGGAGTCATTTGATGAGGATAACTGGAAAAACAAAAGCCTGAAGCTCAACATCCACATCCAGGGCTCAGTATGGACAGGCACATGTGAAGAGCTGAAATGGGGCTGAAGAAATACCCATTATAAGCCTTATATGAGAAAAACCCTATTAAAGATTTTTTTTTCATCACAGCTCATTGACCCTGAAGTAATTAACATTAAATATCATTTAGGGAAATTGCTAATCTGTAATATCTGACACAGTGAAAGAAGGAAAGAGGAACTCGCACTGACTCACACAGCTTTGAACTTTCCTTTCTAAATACCACACAGCTTTCCAATCTATCAGCAAGTAACCCAAGAGGTGACCTCCAGCCCTCAGAATAATGGAATGAGGGATGAAGCTCCTGCTTATTCTGGAAAAAGGCCCTATAAAAAGCTATCACTGTGCATAACTATTCCTCTTATTCCAGCCTGGCTGAATGGCACTGCTCTCCTTCTTTTTCAGTTTAAGTCATGGCTATCAAAAATTCCAAATCACAACTTGCTGGTCATGTAAGGTGTTGTGAATGTTCCTTAGACACTAAAAACTCACTGTTGCCTCTGTGTAAGCATGGCAATTCTTCTGCCTGGCGACACTTTTGTCAATATTGCATCACCCAGGAAATCCCATTTTATCCTACAATCACTGAAGCTAAGATCTACTAGAGAGCAATTCCTACCTATTATCACAAATAGGTTTCAACAAACCCCTTTGCAGCATTCCTTAGCAACAAAACCAGTTTACACTTTTTCTTTTTCTTTCCTCTTTGTGCCAGAGGGCACAACAAAAAAGCCTCCAGTCTATAAAACAGACAACAATGGCAAAATAGACAGTTCTTTAAAACAATAAAAAATTGATTGCTGCCAGAAAAGGCTCACATGATCTACAGCAGCATTGTGTGACTTTATACTCACAGAGGTGGTTTTTTTTGTTGGTTTTTTTTTTTTTTTTTTTTTTTTTTTTTTAATGTAATGATGGTCTGCAATCAGGTTTCTAAAATATATCTGTGAACACTGCACCAACTTCTTGAAGTCAGAGCTTTTTTTGAGCTTTGGAGGTGGCTCTGTAGGGTGGGGGGTTTTGAGGGTTCTTACCTCATTTTAGTGGTATCATTGTGATCCAAAGTAACTCTTCAGAAGCCAATGGAATAATCTAACAAAAACCCATATACACACATGGAATAAAAGTCTCAGAGTCACTGGAGTAAGTCTGTGGTTGTTTGTCTTCAACAACTGTGTAATGAAAACGTTCTTTGCTGTGAGATGGAATCTTTTAGAGCTTTTCTGTCTCAGATCCTGTGTAATACCAAAAGAGAGCTTTTACATTTCATTCCGCGCTCTGTGTGAATTTTTGGATGTTACAACTTCTTTGTGAAATTTGAGGACAATTCAGACATAGGACCAGTCAAAGCTTTTTTGTACTCTCAGATCTTTCTGTACCAGAGATCTTTGTTACAGGCAGGCTGGCTGGGCATTTTCCTGAGATTATTTTTTGTGTGTGATACACTGTTGTGTGTTTCTGCCTATATGCTACTATTTGTAATTTATTCACCTCTGATGGTGACATTAAACCAAATTTGCTGCTATTATCACCTTTTTTTTCACACACTGATTATTTTTAGAAAAGTTTAGCTACTTTAGACTGTTCTGCTATAATGTATCATAATTCACTGGTTACATTAAAATCCTCAAACCTGATACATTCAGGGAATATTTTTAATGGAAGACTGGGGGCAGAAAGTAGGTGGCTGAAAATCCCTTTCTACACCAGTAGATGATGTTGTTTGCTATTGTGATATTTACCACATTGCAAAATACTTTCCCATGCCCACCTCCTCCAGCTGTGCTTTGTCTTTTATTTCCAATTTATGCTCAGTAGATATGGATGCGTAACAGAGAAATGATATCTTTGTAATGCCACTTAAACCATGGATGCTTAACCTTAAATGAGAGTTTCTACACATATTTTGAAAGGATAAGTTAGCCAAGTTGCTCAGTTTGGCTCTTTTGACCAACCAAAAAAAAAAAAAAAGGCCTTTTTAAAATATCTTTGGATCACAAATCTTTGACACAGATCCCAAAACCTACTCATTTTAGAAAAAGGAATGCATTTGCTTCATAACCAGTTGAATGTATTAGTTTCTCTCTCTAATACTATCTTCCCTCCAAGGTTTTTTATATGTTTGTTTCATTTTTATGTGGCTTTTCCTATACTGAGTTTTTGGAGGGAGAATCCTGTCTCTAATTTACCCCCACTGTGACTTAATGATGATCAGTTATCAGGTAAAAAATGGGAAGTCAAAAGAGACAATTCATTTGGTTTAGACAAACAACAGATGGATTGCCTTACTTAACCTTATGGTCTTTTCTAAGGAAAGAAAAAAAAAAAAAAAAAAAAAAAAAAAAGGAAAAGAAAGAAAAAAAAAGGGAAAACAAGCACTTTAAAAGAACTGTGGTTTTGCAGGTTTTTGTGGTAGTATTTGTCCAATTTTCCACTGAATCCCTACTTATCATTAGTTTCAAATAGCATCAAAAGTAAGAAGATGAAGTTTCTTAACATTTTTAACATCTTTTAACATCTCCAGTTAATATCCCAGTGCAGTAAATTTGGGTCCTTTTTGTTGTTTTTTTTGGGGGGTATTTTTTTGTAGTTTTTTGTTGTTAATCTTATTGTGGAATGGGTTAGACTTAATTTATCTCAAAAATACTGGAAAATTGGCTTCTGGCCTCTTATAAAGAGGCTGATTTTCTTGTTAGGAAAGGCTGTAGTCTTCATTGCAGAGCTTTGTTGGGGCTGGGAAAAATCCAGATTAATCTGACAGGGTTTTCTGGTTGGTTTTGTTGGTGGTGGTGGTTGTTTGTTTGTTTTGAGGGTTTTTTTCTGATAAGAAAAATGAAGTAATATAACTCTCCTCTGGTGTTCTGGAACTGTGGAGGCTCTACTGCCCATTTCAAAAGGGCTTTCCAGCACTAAAATTTTCTAGTTTAAAATTACCTAATGTTCCATTTCTTGCTATTGTCAGGGAAAAAAAGTGGCCTTTCCATTCACATTTTTATGCTTATCTTGAGGCTACACAATACTCACTCTTTTTTTGGCCAGACCTAAAATCTACAGCCAGCCTTAATGAGGCCTGTTTATATTCAAGAGAATCTGACTCGTTCCAGCCATACATCTTGGAGTTCTGCAATTTGTTGACATGTAATTTGTCAACACGTAATTTGTCACGGGCTCAGGGGATGTCCTGGGAGAAATATCAGGGCTGGAACCCATAATAGGCTGTGTCAAAACTTTGCCTCCTGCAGTCCAAGTGCATTTCAGAGGCTCAGCTCACCTGTTTTTGGCCACACATCTACCCCTGCACGTGCACAAATAGAGGTGTGATGGCCCTTTCTCCCTTCCCTGTGTGTATTTTGTTATTGTATTTATTTGGGTCTGTCTGATACTGCATAAATGTGGGATTCCCAGCACCTGAAGGGGTATCAAATTTGCTCATTACCTGTGTTCCTTTCATCCTGGCATATTAAAACAGCCATTTTAATATGCCATTTGCTGTCAGGTGTTTCTTACTGAGATATGAAAGGCTTCTCTCTACCACTCACGCCCCATTTCTCATTGCAGAACAGAAGCCAAATTTAAGGTGATGCTTTAGGGAAAGGAGTTTGCTTTTTCCCTCCCATCCATCCTCCTCACCACAGTAAGAAACCCACTGTCAGCATTTAAATTTTTATGCTAAAAGGCTTTGCCCTGCATGCAGCAAAACAGCTGCATGTGGACAACTGCTCTCATTTCCTTCTGTCTTAATCCACCTTTCAAAATTCTGGGGGGTTTTCTTCTGCAGTTTCTGTGCAACTCCTTCAAGCAGAGGTTTTACCAAATCATTCCCTCTGTTCTCCTCAAGAAGGATGGGGTTAGTGGCAGCACCAATCTTCCTACACTTTATGGCATTGTGCTAATCAAGCTTCACAGCCTGGTCATCTCATTAACTTGCAAGTCCATGACACAGCTGTTGCCTGAGTGCTGCACTCAAGTCCTTAAAAGGCTTTACAAAAGTCATGTGAGCATTAAATGATCCATTTTCATAACATTTTACCAAGCAATTTGGATACTGATTTACACCACAACTGTGGTACTGTAGCTCAACAAAACTACAACTTCGTGGGGCCTAAATGATGTAATTTTTGATACTGAGGAAGCTTTATGGTAATGGCATTCCAAAATGTCTTAAATTAGGCAGCTACAAATCATTGGTTACTCTGAACATTTGAATTTAAGAGATTTCATTAAGCCTAATATAAAAAGAGCCTGCCAAATTAATCTCCTCTTGGATGCCAAAATTGAATGTTTTAGAAATAATATTTTTAAATACAGATGATTATACTTAAAACAATTAAAGCAATCTCACGGTTCATTAATTTTAAAGACCTTTAAATCATTCCAGTCTTGAATCTAATTTTAAACTTGCAAGCATTACTGAAGTGACTTGAAGTGTTTAATGCAATACATATGGGATGGTAATGTTGATAACCTCCCCTGGGCTAGGCTGAAAACAAATGGGATTTTGCAAGCTGTGCCTGGAAGAACAGCTCTTTCCCTAATAATTGAAAATCAGACAAGTTTCAGTGGACTGTTGTTATTTTTGTTACATTCATTATGAGCTTCCTAACCAAATCTGCCTTACTCTGCTGCCACATTTTCCTTTCAGTAGTCAGTTAATACACACTGACATTCATCCAATGATTCTAAGAACTTCAAAGGGAATGCCATAAGCCAAGGAAGAACCAACCTTTAAGAGGTTGCCTATGCACATCCACATTCCCAAAACTTCACCTTTTTAAAAAACCTTTTAAAAAAACATCCCACAGCAATAATACCGTATTTTTCAAGTTTGCTGTTAATTTTCAATGACTAATTCATCTTTAATCCCTGTAATTAGAAAGAATGAGTATTTGATAACAAGAAATTCTTCAGCCCTGAAACATTGCTAAGTTGAAGGCTGACAACCACCCATACAAAGTTTGTGTTCATGTTTCTGGTTTGAGATCTCCTGTTCGTGTGACCATAACGTGAACATTTTGCACAGGTACACATTTCCACCTCCCTGTCCCTACTTTGAAGTACCTGTGATCCCAGCTGTAAATGCAATAATAGAAAATAGCTTTCTTTTGAAATAACCCTTTATGTTCATTCCATGCAATAAATTCCTTGAGCAGCTTTTCACTCTTGCTGTGGTTACGGATCAGGGCTGCTTGCCAAATTATTCCTTGCTGCAAAGTTAAAAAAAAGGCAGGAAAGAGTTTAAAGAGTTTGAACTAGGCAAGAAGAGAACTTACACAGGTACTGTTCTCAGTGATAGCAGCTAACTAGGCATAAAAATGGGCATGGGGAGAGATAACAGCCTGCCTGACACTTCCCTCTCTCCCATCCTCCTTGTTCCTTCTGGAACACTGAGCTGGTGGAGGGGACAGTCTTATTTCAGACTTATTTCAGACCTCATGTTCTGTTTTGCTTTTGCAGCTGACTGAATTACTGCAAAGATGGGAGATGATGCAGGGATATTGCACCCACACCCCATTTCCACAGAGCCAGAGTCCAGAATTGCTATCTTCTGCAGTTATTTGCAAAATAAAGCAGCTCACAGTGCTCTCTCTCTCTGTCTGCCCCTGCACGGGAGTGTCACTCCACCTTCACTTTGTGCAAACCCCAGTTTTTTAGCCTGAAATGTTGTAAGAAATGGAAAGAACTGGGTTATCAAAAGAGCTTTAGGCAAAACCTTCTCATAGTGTTGATTTCCTTTCTAAATGTTTGTGTTATGCTTCTGCATACGTTTAGACCTAATTTTACATTTGAAACAGCAATATTTTATACAACTCAATTAACAAAATGTGTTTTTCTCCCTTAACCCCCAAATCATTACAACATACCTAGCACCTGAACATTTACCTGTAATTATGAAAACTACCAATTGCCCAGCATTGTAAAATACATTGCTTCTGATCCTGACCTCCAGACTTATCTTCAGTCTTGTCATGTTTCATGTGTGTATGAATTGCTTCCATTTCACTTGCAGCCTTCAATTTAATATAACAGTAACATCTAGAAATAATCCCTACTATTTATCTGACTGTGGATTGTAGATAAATCTCCTGTGACTGTATTAGTAGGTATAGTATTTTAATTTTTGTGAAAAACAATTTCTTGTTGTCACAGTGTGGCTAAAAATTATTTTCTAATCTCTCCTCTCTCCAGCAGCATGCCAGGGTTGGGTTGGTTGGGATTTAAAACTTAACTCTTTTATTATTGTTTTTCCTTTTATTACAGCTTTGAAGAGAGATTTGGGTGAGGCCAAAGAATTATAAAACTTTACTAGGAAAAACTTATAACTGAGAGGAAGTATTGCAAAATAAACCTGATGGAGTGGAGTTTGCTGTTTAGTTTTGCAATTCCTAATGAGGAAAACAACTGCACTCCTGCTGTAAGAGGATAAGACTCAGCCTCTGCTGCCTCTTTCTGACAACAAAGGGAACCCAGGGGATGCAGAGCTTAAGTAGGAGTCACATTATAACTGTTTTTAAGTGCTGGTGAGACCATTAGTATCACTGATTTAGCTGAACCCCTTATTTTGACTCCTCTGTGATGGCTGGGGTTTGAAAATGTATATTAATTGGCTAAATCCTTTTTTTTTTTCAGCTAAAAGTCTTGGTTAGCAAACAGGCATTGGCTACCCCATGGCTACTATTACAAAAGGAATTGTTCAGTTAAATGACAGTTTTCAGGTTCTCAAGGACTTCTTGAGGACTAAATCCCAGCATTGAGTCTACCTGATATAAATATTATCTTGACAGAAGAGTATATTCAGTCAAAGGCTCAAGGATTTATTTATTTATTTTCCCTCTCCTTTCCCCCTCATTTTGAGCCATTCCTGGTCTTTGGAAGCTGCTCACTTGCTTCAATTCTTGTTTTCTCTGGGCTCCTCTCTGTTCCTGCCCATTGCTGGTGCTCTGTGCAGGATATTGTAGAGTCCAGGTTCAGCCACTCTACTGTGATTTTCCCATTCTGCATCAGAACTTGGAATCTGGGCAGAAAATATTCCCAGGACTCATCATCTCCATTATACACTTTGACCAGTTAATGATGCTTCCCAAGGTTTTTCATCAATGTGGTGTGTAAATGACCAAAACATCAAGCACATCTAACTCTATAATCCAAATTTATTTACCATTATTACGATGCTAACCTAGACAAGCCTGCTTTGTACTGCTAGGTTCTGTCTCATTTTCACTATTTTTCTTTGCAATTTCTTCTGGAAACAACACTCTTTACAAAGTTATCCAATTATGCTAAACCATCTTTTTGTACCAATCTTTCCCAGTTTTCTGAAATAATTTTTATTAAAAATCTATTACTTAGGAATGGGAATGAAAGAGTTTGTTAACTTGTCATTTGAAAATGTAAAAATTTCCTTTTTCTTGTTACAGGCTTAAAATAACTGAACCACCTGTCAAGTTTTCCCCAGTCTCACAGTACACTTCATTATTGTTTATATTTTACTAAAGGTGAGCTGCTAACTCCTTACAATGAAGTTACAAAGAAATGTTTAAAGGAAAAGTCAACCCCTGCCTCACAGGGATGTGGCTTCCCACCAGTGCAGATCTGTCACCTACATTAATTTTGCAGAATTTGTTCCAACAAACCCCTCTTTCCTTGCCCTGTGCAACATCTTAAACTCTGCAGAGAAGGAACGTGTCAATAATCAATTTAATCCAGCTCATGACACTACGAGTTGTTCACCACAGAAATGAGGAATCTGTGCTTTGCAAAGCTCCGTGCTCTTAAGAAAATCCACTCTGATGAACACTGGTGGAAAAATGGCATTCTGTGAGTTTGCTTTGAGTGAGCCTATATAAAACACGCTGGTTATGAATTATTAATGCAATAAGCTAGAAGGCTTAGGAAGAAAAGCCCTCTAGGAGAAGGGAAAGGTAGCGTGGGAAGGCTTCATTTACATCAATTATTATTCAGCACCAGCACATCTTTCACTCAGCATTTTGCTGTGGCAAGGCTGAGTTCCGAGCCCGGGAGTGAAGCCTGTGAGCTTCAGGAGGAGGAAAAGGGTGGGGAAGACATAGCCTGGGGAAAGTCATTGCCCTGGGCAAACTCTCAGGTAGGGGAATCAAAGGCAATAATCGCATCCTCTGATGGCTCCTGGCAGCGCCTCTTGTTTGCTCAGAGGTGTCAAACCCACCACAAAGCCCAGGCTGCAAGACCAGATCAGCAGTGCCAGCTTTGGGTATAACCTAGGAGCAGAGATTTGTCTGAAGCTGAGCAGGGAGAAAGTGCAAAGCCAGCCCTGGGATGATCCTGACTGCTTGAATTTATGGGAGGCGATTTAAAAAATAAAGGTGAGGGCCTCGTGGATGTGGAGCTGTATTTCAGAAGGCCAAACAATTAATAATTGGAGTGATGTAGCACCTTCCCTAACTCTGTGAAACTCTTTGAACTACAGTTATCATCACTCAAATAAAAAATACACTTTTTTTCACTAGCATGAGCTCAGTTGCAGCAACCCGTATTGGAATTATTGCCAGGTGTGAGGGAGAGGTAAGGGCACACAGAGGATTCAAAACAAGGAATTAACTTTCCAACTCGAAAATGGAGCTGTAGTTTTATCTTTATCTCACACTGTGTCTTCTTGGCTCTGTTTTTGAAGGCAGCCCAGCATGCTGACATCTGACAGCAGCAGAAAAGATGCAATAACCTGCATTTATTAATGCATTTCCAGACATTTTATGGAGGGAAGATATTAGTCCAGTTTGTTTTGCTAGGTGTTAGCAACACACATGTAGACTTTAATTCCTCTTACTTTTTGGCCTGTGACAAAATTCACAGCTTGCAAACAAGAATTGCAGTCCTCAAAGGAAACTAATCATTTGTGAAACAATCTAGCTGGAAAATAACCTAGACTCCTCTATTTCTAGCAGAAGGGAATGCAGAGTCCCAGAATTTTTTTTTTTTTTTTTAAGAAAGTCAAAATTACTTTGCATAAAAAAATAAAAGAGATTATTTTAAAATTTTCCAGTGCTTTCTGTTTCCAGTATGTAAATCTGAGTATTTGCAGAATTCATTATACTTCCCTAAAGGTTCTGGAAATGTTAAACTAGCATTATTCAATTATGTAAAGCAGCAGGAAAGCCTTTCTTCTTTGTGTCTTGATATACATAATAGCATAAGTCAATATTCATGCTAATATTAATTGAAAAATGAATGCCATTTTATTATTGTTGTCAGAAATAATAAATATAAAACCCTGATTAAGTAGATAGACAACACTCCAGTTTCCCCAATTCATAAGATTATTTTCAGTGTTTGTTTATACTGCAATTAGTCACGGGTCAAAATCAACTGTGCTAGGGAACCTTATTTAAGAGCTGGGCTAATATTTGGCCTCCTTTTATCCCATGAGGAAAGTTCAGTGGGCTCCTCTTCATGTGAAAACCTCCAATTACATTTCAAAGAACTCCTCCTTCCCATACCTCAGTGGCTTTTACTCCAGACATCCTGTCACTAAAATATATGGACATAACAAAGATATTTCCTAGAGTTTTGAGGGTTTGTCTTGTCTGATAATTCAGTTTCAAATGAACACACTCAGATCATTCAGACTCTTGCCCAAAAGTAATTATAAATACATGCATAAATCTGAGAACACCAAAGGAACATCACAGATAAAATTTAGGCTCTTGAAGCCTAAGCCAGCTTCTCACTCATTAAAATTAGTTTTAACTATGCAAGTTAGAGAAGTAATAAATAATTAATAGACATATCCACAGCTCTCTCCAAACTGATTTTAAACACAATCATGTTCTGTTTAATCCTCAAATTATAAAATGTAAGCTAGGGATTGGTGACTCTTCACTAGGGAGATGAGGGCTTGCCTTGCTATTACCCTGACAGAATTTCACTGACCTGTGTGATGTTCCTGATTTTCATTATTAAAAGCAGGCTGAAGGCCAAAGAATGCGGTTAAAGTCACACCTTGAAAAAGAGTGTTAAATGGTGACATCTTTCTTCTTGATATTTATCTTAATCTTTAGTCTTCCCTCTTTTTTTTCATAATAAAACTCAGAAAGGTTGTTTAAAAACTCCATATATTAAATAAAAACAGATTTCCCATCACTGTAATTTTGTGGTTACAACAAAGGATTGTTCAGAAGGCTGTTCCCTCAAAAGAAAACATCATTAAATTCCTCAGTGTGCAAAAGCAGGCTCCTTTTTCTTTTCTTTGAGTTTTGCAGCAAGTGTATAATGCTAATTTTGTCCAGTATCTTCGTGATTTCAAACTGCAGCATGACAGACACCTTTATACCTCTCATAAGAATGGCCAAAATAGATATGGTGGAATATTTTTCAGAAAATGCAGTCAGATATTGTAAAAAAAATGTGCTGAATAACAGAGTAACTGTTCATATAACAGTTTTGATAGGTAATTCAGTCTGAATCACACAAGGAATGATTACAAAAGGGAGCATGGTGAGATTTGGGAAATTTTCCCTCTCTTAAGCTCCAATGCTGAGGTGCTGTGTGCTCTTGGAAAGCTCTTTCCAGTACTGGTTCCTTAGCTTTGTTTGCACTTTCTGATCACCCTTTTTGTGTAAAGCATATTCTCCAGCACTTGGTGCTGGTGCCTGGTCTCTAAGAACCATAAAGTATTACTTAAGTACCATGGGTTTGGGTCTTTGTTTGGGTTTTGAGAGGGGTTTTTTGGTTTTTTTTTTCCCCCATAGTTGTTGCACTGGAGATGACAAAAATCCTCCAGGGCACTAGAACATTAAATCTGAAGTCATTTTTGGACAAAGGAGGAACATCCAGGGACTAAAACTGAGTTACCCGTGCAGTGGGATGAAGTGCAGAGGTCCCAGTGCTTGGGGATTTCAAATGCAACCCAGCCAATTCTTCTCTTCTGCCTTTGTGGCACCTTTATCCCTCATTGGGTGAGAGTAGGAAGCTCTGGCAGAAGAAATCCACTGATTTTCCTCTCTTTTGCCTGAGTCACAACTGCAGAGAAAGTGTCCAGAGTTTGGAAAGGTCTGTAGTAAGGCAGTTCTATATTATTTTGAAGCTCTGTTGTAAATAACCTAAATAATGTAAGCATTATTCAGGACTCATGTTTGGATGTGTTTGCCTAACTCCAGTTAAGTTCTAACAGCAAAAAACCACACGGGCCCTTTTAATTGAGATGCAAACCTTCCAAAACATTTTAGTCCAAGGGAGCCAAGATTTAAGTATTTCACTACTGAGGTTGCATAAACTCCAGGAAGCTGTTATCCATTAATGGGGATGAGGAAATTTACCCTCTGTAATTAATAAGTCTCACTGAAAACTGTATTCTTCATCACCACGGATTGTGAGAGAATATTGCACAAAAGCAAATGTCAGCTCTTTGTGACTCAGAACTAATTAATATTTCTAAAGCCTTTAATATATCACTGTGTTAAAAAATAGGAATCTTATCTTTCTTGGTAGTACCTTAGAAGGAAAGTAAACTGAATAAGAAATCCACGTGGCTTTATTAATTAGTTAGTGGAAGAATTAAACCTTATTTTCCTGTATCCTTTCACTGCATCATAAAATGGCAGGACCTAAATCTGTATATAGCAGTTGGGGATTTGCCTCTTTTTATACACTTCTCTCAATAAAATTAAGAAAAACAGTCTCATGTAGATTTCCTTAATGTAATTTTATGTACTCATTCTTTATGACGGCTACATTACAATTCTTGACCTTACACAAAGTCTATAAGTTCATTCCTAGCTTCTCTTTTGGTGCTGAACAAAGAGATTCCTCTAAACTGAAATTTGAAAAAAAAGCTCTGGGAATAGTTAAGAGGTTGAATGAGCAGCGCTGTTTTCAATGGGAAAGCAACATAAAGCAAGATTTTTGAAAGTCTCCTAATGGCAGCAACAATTCTCCACATGGCCTCAGGTCCTGTTGTCAGGAATGCAGGGCCTCTCCCCACCAGGCTACTGAGAAAATGAATTTCCCTCTAAGATTCTGATATAGCCTTCACATTATTCCAAGTATTTTACATTGAAAATTCACAAACCAAAGTATTTTAGGATACAAGGACCTTGCAGAAATCTCACAACAGCTTGGGTTGCAGGAGGAGCACAGCTGCATTCCAGTGGGAGGGACTTTGAGCAGCTTTGAGCAACATGAGCAAGAGCCACTGCACTATCTAATCTGGAAATAAAAGAGTGGGTAAGCATCAGATTAAAAAAAACAAATTATAAATAATTTATTTTTCTATGATTATTTATATTTATATTAATGCACAACGAATTTTGACTGATGTGTACAGGGAAGCTGAACTGACTGCAGTTTCCAGAAGGGGTTAATAGAGTGTAAAGGAAACATATTTTGGTCTGGAAAAGGGACCTCAGCTTCATGGGGAAAGCAAGGTCACAGGCATTTCAAACAAATGTTTTCAGCTTGGTGTCTGAACTTCCAAAAGCAGACAGAAAGTGAAGGCAGGTCAAAAGGCAGCAAAAGGTGGCAGAACAGAACTATTGTGAGGATTGAGTAGTTAATCACCTCCCACAAGAGGTGGATAAACTTAGAAGTCAATATAGATAAGCAAGAAATTCTTCTGGGAAACAAAGATGAGGTAACGTGCGAAATGGGCACTTTAAACTGAATTAGCCTCCCTCTAGACTTTATCTAGAGTCAATCACTTACAGTGTGTGAGTCAAACCCCTACATATCAGCTCAAGATTTGATTAACTGAGAGTAAGCCTTCCTAATGCTCCTGCCAAGGGAGTTACAAGGGTAGGAGTAAAGCTCCAGAAGCCTCTGCAGAACTCTATTACAAAATATGGATTAAATAACTCAAACCCCACTCTGGCCTTCCTGCGTTCCTTGCACATCTCAACCTCTAAGTTAATATTTGTTTGCATTCATTTTCTACACACGACTGGCCAGTGAGGGAGGGGCCTGTGCACATTGATTTTTGTGCTGCTCACCCTGGCCTTGGGGCCACCAGGGACTCTGGAAGGGTGGGCAAAGCCCTTCCACATCACAGAGCTGCAAAGGCTGTCTCTGAAGGAGATGAGTCCTCTCAGTGTTTAAAACCCATGGATTGTTCCTGCCTCATGCTTTTTCAGCAAGTCAGCACGAGTTCCAGGAGACAGGGTTTATTGAAGGGCCTAACTGCAGGAGTAGAGAGAACCACAGCCAAAAGTGTTTTAGCTGAACAGGACTGGGGAGACCTGTGGGAAATGAAGTCTTGATTTACATGGCAAGGGATAAAGCAGGGGAAAGTTTGCATTCTTTAACAAGAGGAAACTACTCGATTAGGAGAAAACTTAAAAAAAAAAAAAAAAAAAACAAAAACAAACCCTAATGCTCAATTCAAAGGAAGGAAAAAATGAGTGTTTTTTCATAGGTGGTCTTCCAAGAGCTGGAAGGACTTGAACAGTAATAAGAAAAGCAGTATGAGATACCTGGCAGTAAGTTATCAGAAACTTTGATAAGCTTGTCATTTTTCCCCCTATTTTTATCTAAATCCAGGCCTACACACAAAGCAGAGAATCAGTGAGACAGCATACTAAACTGAGGTGGAAGGACAATGGGTTTAAATGTCAGAATTCTGCTTTCAGTTCTCCTCTGTGCTATACTCCGTATGTAAAATCTAGCAAAACTTTATTCCAGGTTTTATAAAACAGAACTTTTCTAGTATTACTGTGGTTCTTTCTGTTGTCAGCTGAGAGCACTCAGCACAAACAGATGTCCTGTTGGCTAGACCAACACCCAACAACAGCTTGCTCAGGAAGGATTCAGAGCAGGTTTCCAACCACAAATTCAGCACAGAAACATCGCCTGGAAGCTCAGAGTGCTGGTCCTGCTGAGAGAAGGAAGATGAGGAGGAAAGGAATTACAGGGAATGGATATGGCAGAACCTTTTCCAGAAAAAGCTGGAACCTGTTCCTCCTGCTTAACACTAAAGGTAATTTTTCCAGCGATTGTCCTGTCATCATGAACAGGGTATTTGTGTGGACAAAGATGTCTGAAGAGTGGAAACAAAGGAAGGTAAACTCATGGGAAGGCTACAAAACCTGGATCCAGGCTAAGAACTGGTGGTTTGCTCCAGCCACTCGATTTTCCCTGGGTGGCACAGATGAATTGTGAATTATCACCTCATCTTCCATAATTAACCACACCAAACTCCTGCACTTTTCAATATTCATCCATTACTGCCTCCACCACGACACGTTGTAATGGACATATTAAATGGCAGGAAACTGCTCCTGGTCTCAGTGCACAGAATAATGCATTCCCACTTCCACCCAGATGAGAAAATTAACAATCGGAAATGAGGCGACTTGGAATATGTATTTCTCATGAATCACTGACAAAATATTTTATGACCTCCTGTAAGATAAGAGGCAAGACAAAGGAGATATTAGTAGATTTGTTAAAAAGGAGAATAGTTTTGGCAGAATATAATTCTTTTCTGTTTCAGAAGTACCTATGGAGAAAAAGTTTCCCTGGAAAAAGGATGGTACGATTCAGGCTAGACTTACCCAGTGTAAGGTCATTAATACACTCACTTGGGAACATAAATATACCCTTCATAATGGTAGTTTGGTATCAGATCTGAGCATTTTATTGCATTGTTTAGATAGATGCTAAATCTGAATTTCCCCAAATTATTTCCTATATCTGTGTATTTAGTTTTCCTTGTACTCCTTATGTTTATGTATTTATCTTTTCCAGTGTTGCTTTACAGTAACAATAGCAGAAGAGCAAATAGAAATAAAACTGCTGCTTTTGTGTTGGAAACATGATTTATCAAAGATGGGATATGGGGGAGAATGGCAGAGAGGAGAGTCTTAGCCACCACATTGTATATTTTTTTCTTTCCATTCAGAAATTAATTTCAGCAAAAGCCAATTATTTTCCTGAATGACATTGATTGTACCATTATAGAACTCTGAAACTGAGGAAATTTTGTTTCATTTTGATTTCTGAAAATGAGAAAGGTATTAAGGATCTTATTTTTCCTTCTCTCCTGAATTTTTCATGGTTGTAATTAGATAACATAGAAAACAGAGAAAGATTCTCCTTCCCTTGCATTCCCTTCCCATTCCTTTCTTTCTCTTCGGGTAAAGTAAAAAGGAAAAAAGTAGTTCTGAGATTTTAAGTAAGAAAAGTAAAAATAGTATTTTTTGAAACTGGATGAAATATCATTTACTGTGAATGGATATGGATTGACAATGGTCTTAGCTTGGTTATGTTTGGCTTTTTGTATACAGACATAGACATATTGATGATGGTGATGATGACATTGATGAGAAGATTAAAAAGAGGTGACTTTTTAAAGTAAATGAATCCTTTATGAAAAAAAATTTCACTTTCCAAAATATGTAAAATGGAGAAAAACAAATCTGTCTCCTTAAAAACCAACTTCAAATTTTAAAAGGAAAAAATATGATTGGAAGTATTACATCTGTCAGATGTGTTAACTGCCTTGTATCACTCACACAATGAGAAAAAAATGATTCAAGATGCCTGTTCAGATAACTTAAGGTTTCTTTGTTCCCTGAATATGTAACAAATTGTTAAAACCCCTTAGGCTTCAGGGGAAAAAGCTTTGAAACAGGTAGCCAGAAAATGCCAGTATAACACTTCTTCTGTAGCCAAACCATATCTGAGACGCTGCGTGATTGTGTGGTGCCATCAATTTAACAAAATAGGCAATTAACCACAGGCTGCTCAGGCAAAAGCCTTTAACCTTCTCCATTTCCTCACAGAGATGTAGTTAACACACCCAAAGCTGCACAAGCTTCCAAAAGCTTCTACATGAAATCCTGCAGGTTTTGTAATAACCCTCAAGGTACTCAAATATTTACCCTGTCCCTGAGAAAAATCCAGCATCATCCATTCCCAGGCTGTGCTGTGCACCAACCACGGCAGAGTCAAACCACAAGGAGAGAGGTCACAGGAGAGTTGGGCAGTGTCCTTCTCCACAGCCTGCTGGTGAGTGGGCAGCCCTTGCCACCCCTCAGGGGTCACTGGAACCTCTTTGGCTGCTGAACGTCCCTTCCCTAAAAATCTTCTGTCTGTCATCCACCCCGTTGTGCTGGGACGACAGAACAGGTGAATAACACTCTCTGAAAAGACACAGGAGGAGGGCTGAAAGAAGGGGTGTTCTTGTGAGGGAGGAATGGGCTAAAGCTCTCCCCTGAGGTGAGACCTGGGCTCTGGGCAGTGGGAAGGAGTTCTAAGAAGTTGTCATGATTCACAACTCCACAAAATAGCCCATAATTTCAAAAATGCACTGGGTTTAATCTTTCACATAGCAATAGTCTGATGCAGCTGTCGTTGCTCTCTGCCATCTCATTTTCCCACTTGCCCTGGTACTCGCTAGGACACCATCAAAACAGACTTTCACCTGTTCTTTTTTTCTTATTTTTGCCTAACCCAGTCTTGAGCTACCTGTCCCCAGACTTGGAGAAACCCAAGAGGAGCATTACCCAGAGCACTGCTGCCATCTGCTATGCCACCAAAGCCTGGCTGACACAGCAGTGTGGGCTTTGCCAGAAGAGAAGCCATCTGTGACAGCCCCTCTGCCAGACTGCCATCCTTTCATGGATAATAGCTGCTGCATTCAGAGCAGGGCAACCAGAGCTTTCCTCTCACAGCCCTGGCTCTGGCTGCTTCCTGGCTCCATCCTGGAGCATGAGTGATGAGGATTCAGGAAGGGAACCTGGCTGTGTGGTGGTGTGAAAGACACGGTGGTGGATACGAGTCAGGGCCCTGGTGGACATCTCAAGGACAGCCACAGTGTGTTCCTGCTCCTTTCTCCACCAGCTGCTGCAGCAACCACACAGATCCAGACGTGGTTCAGCTTGGAAAACAAACCTGACCCTGCTTTCCAGTGAGGAACATTACACAGTCCTAATAATTTTTTACCTGATCTAATCCTAATCATCTGCTGAGGTGGCCTCTGCCCATCTATTTTAAGTGAAGAGTCCCAAATGACCTTCTAAACTATTTGGTAAGAGAAAAAAAAAAGTGTGTTAGAATTCTATTATAGGGTAGGCAGTCTAAGGAGAGACAGATGGCACAATGAAGGAGAAAGAGAGTTCTGACTGTGGTTAGGTGACTTTCCCTGAGGCTGAAGTGACTGATATCAAATCAGATTCTCCCTCCAGCTGCCACCAGATCACAAGATCATTTCAGATGTTCCACCAACCACCTGATGATTGCAATTTCACCCCATTCTCTTGTCACACCTATGGCTGTGGCAAATTTTCAGCCAATATAACAAGAAAATGGCAAAAACACAGTAAAACCAAATATTTTAAAGCACAAGATCTTTTAAGGGGTCAAAAAACATTTCTTGCTAAACACAAGTTTTATGAGCTGGAATTCAACTCCCCTTTCTGCCCATTGATAGAGAGTTTTTAGGATCCTGCAGTGTTCCAGAGGGCATGGGCAATTTAGCAGTTATTACCTTTTTCTTTAGTCCAAGCAATGGCACATCCATTTTCTCAAATATTTACCTTACCCTTAACAGATTTGCTGCTCTCCTTTTCAGCTGAACTGATACTGGAGGGTGGAAACTTCCTTATAATAATTTATGAAAGCAGTAAAGGATATGATTATTGGGATGTGCATTTTTTCAGTTTGCAGCACTATAAAATAAAACCAAGCACAAAGGAAAAGACAGATGAAACTTTACATGCCTTGTTTTCATTAAAGAATATTGTTCAAATTTCAGCCCTAAATATTTTGTTTCCTGAAGAAACACCTGGCAAATTTCATCCAGAAAAAAAGAAAAATGTCCAGGACTGCAACAGAAAAAGGGTGATTAAAATATGATTGTTTTTTCAAGAGTGATTTTGTTGGGAGAGCCAGATTATGTAATAGAGAATTACAGAAGATATTATGGAACTCAGGTTTGCTTGATTTGCCATTCAGGAACAGCAAAATCTGTTTGCATTAGCTTTAAGACTTTTCAACCACATACTTTTTTTCTTCTGTTAAAATTAACAAAACTTTAGTTTAAGGAGTTTACAGCTGCCAAAGGGAGAGCCTAAAAATGCGCTGGCTTGGCCACTCAGTAGCACAGTGCAGCCCTTAGGAATATCTGTTCCACAACCAAAAGTGCAGCTGAAGTTCATGCAGCCAGGTTAATTTTAAATTAGCCAGTGCAGTGCAAAGCTCAATGCAGCTGGGACTCCTTCACACAGCTCCTCAGAGGCAGATTGAGCAGCTTGCTCTGAGCACTGAACACCTCCAGTTACAGCATAATCAGTGCTTGAGGTGTCTTGTTGGAGACCAGCTCAGTGAGATCTGTGCATTCAAAGGACAGAGCAGACCTCCTCTTGGAGAACAACACCTAAATGAAGTCTCGGAATGAGTCAAGGCAAAAGGAAAACATCACACAGAGATACAGAGAAAAAAGTGGAAAGTGCACTTTTAGCTGTTTCAGACCCCTCCTGGCAGTCACATTTGGAAGTGAGGTTCTGTTTACAGAATGAGTTCTCAGCCTTGCATTCCTAAATTCCATGGACAAGAGCAGCATGAAATGCCTCTCTTTGATATCAGGAGACCAAAGTGTTCCTCCAGACACATTGATATTATGGGACAGCTTGCTTGTGCATGAAGTTGTGCATAATGAGACTTTATAAGCTTAAAGAGCTACCCCTGCTTTTCTCTATTTGACCACATCCAGTTATTTCATTTCCCTGGTGGTGGAAAGCCCTGTCAGAACAGGCAGCAGGTTTGGGTATCTTGGCACTCTGATCCTTTCTTCACATCATTACAATGACACTGGATGAAGCAAGGGTCACGGGGAGAAAAATTCACTCAGCTCTTTCTAGTTGTATTATTGAGCCATCATCCTTTAAACTGCTCACTATTTATGATGTGCACAAAATACATAATTAATTGCCCAATTCAACACTAGCACTGTGGCCTGTGACAGACTTTCATTTATCTAAGCATGTGTTTTCTTTCCCTGGGTTTATAATGTTGCCTAAGAAAATTAATTTGGCCAAATTCCCCTAGAAGTTCAAGGGAACAAACCACTCCTTCATTTCCACTGGAGTTATTGTTATTGAATTTGAAATTTTCCTTTTAACAAAGAATTAATTTGCATACATTACCAGCTAGACAGTTCTAAAATCAGGAAGCTAAAGAAATACAGATACACATTCCAGTATTTTTAACTAAAAAACAACCTGTCAACAGGAAACAAGTTCTGACTACAACTGCTGTAAGAATTAAAATGCTGCAAACATAAATAATTCTTAATATCTCTTTGATGAAGGTGGGGAAAAGGCCCCTGTGGATGGAACAGTGACTTCACACACAGGGGTCAGGACTCTGAGATATAGAAATGTAATTTCCATGCTTTTAGAGGCAAGACAGATAGATTTTGTTTCAGATGTCATTTCCAAATAGCAGCAATATTGGAGAGGAGTGTGGCACTACAAATAACAGTAAATAGATACAGTCAGATATTAATCATGTCTGTAGTACTATCTCAATTCCTTATGTGCATACACTTTAATTAGATAAAACAATTCAACCCGTGTTTCTGGCACTTTTATGTTTTCTTTCCTTTGAGTAATTCAGTGATATGCACAGATATGGAACAAAATTTTAATTTAAAAACTTCATACTTTTGTTTCTCTCACTATGGTCTGAAAAAAAATTCAAATGATCAGCTGCATATACAAGATACTTAAAACCATGGGAAAAAAACCAAACCTATAATCCACTTAATCCACTGGCTACAGCTATCAAATAAAATAGAAAATAATCTGTGTTTTGCTTTTGATTATTTTTCTATCAAAGACTGAAATGCAAGAAGGTCCTAACTCCTGAAACTCTTCAAAGCAATCCAGGTGTTAAGGATCTTTCTCAGTGCTGGAATAGTAACAGCCAGAACTTGAGTCCTGCTCTTGATGAAGTTCATGACAAAACCAAGTGAATTAAACAGGGACATTGGCAAGTATCCTTCAGTTCTCAGAGAGCTACTTGTACCATCTGCTTATTAATTCATACCCTCAGGACTTATTCTCAGGCTACAACTTGTGAGCAGCTTCAAACAATTGACATTTTACGGCAAAACGTCAGCCTAGAAGAGGATATGATTTTTGTTACTCCCTCCAAAATCTATGCCCGAGATTCTCTTGAACTTCTCACAACCAATTAGAGCCTTTTTAAAAATTTTGCAAAGCAGGAAAATGTAATACACCACACCTGTAAGCAGCACTTTTTTGTGTTGTATGATTCTAGCCCGACTGAACTTCGCTTGAGATGAAGTTCAAGCCCCTCTGTAAAATGGCAGTGATGTGTAGTTGCAGCACAGCATCATTCAGATTTTATCTGCTTGTTTTTTTTTTTTGTTGTTTTTTTTTTTGTTTGTTTTTTTTTTTTTTTTGTTTTTGTTTTTTTTGCCAAGAAAGGATGAAACCAAGTCATGAAGGTGTTTTCCTGCCAGTAACAAAAGAGCAGCAAGGCACTTCTACAGAGACCCACAGCTTTATTTGCATTAGCACACTATAATAATGATGAATTTAGGATTGCTGCCACCCATTCATCATAACCACTACCTGGAGACTGGAGAAATTAGATAGGACTCCACCACTGTCCACATAAAACATAACTCTGAAACTTTGTTCCCATAATGATGGTGCCTGTCAGATAACATTGATGAAGCTTTAACATTATTGTGCCCTGAAGTCCATTTCATTGCAGCTATAGAGTTTAAGATGAAGTCTTGCCTTGTTTTTAAAGGAACACCTCCAGGATTGCTTGGAACAGCAAACCCTAAGCAAATGGTTACTATACCAAAGTCAGACTATGATGTCTGGTCAGACCAATGCTGTTGTACCTCCTAAAAGCAGCTCCTGTGCTGGCTCAAGTATTCTTTATTCTTAGGCCTGCTTACTTCTGCTTGCTCCCCTTTGCACCAGCTGAATTGTTAGAAAAAAATTACAGATGAAGCTGCAAAAAGGAGCTTCTCCTTTATCTGCTCAGAGCAGACAGTCTGCAACATGATAAAAAATGTGGAAGGAATGATTCCATGGCACGGGATCCCTCCTGGGCCAGGGCAGTTTCACATACTGGGTTTCTCCTAGCAGTGCACCCTAAGGCAGAGCTCTGCCATCAACACTCATGATAAATGCCATGATTTACCAGTAAAAATGAGGTATCCCTGAACTTCCACCCCTAAAATTCCCTAAACTTCCTTTTATTATCCTAAACAAACTAATTTTTAATCACATTTTCAGTAGAGAACTGTCTGAGAATAACTGCCCATCTCTCTGTTGGTGCAAATGAAAGTAATGAGGGCTGACTCCTATGTCCAGCTGCTATGGAAATGGTAGTATTTTTTTTTAAGTTTAAAGCCTCATTTGCATTATTCAGAAGTTTCTTGATATATTCATACACCACCATTTGAATGGACTACAACTATTTATTGAAATTATCAAATAAATATTTGCTTTAAAATGCAGCCCAGCTTTTGATTTATTGTATTCATTAAACACTGTCTGCCTTACAGGGACAGCAGCAAAACCAACATATAAAAGCATTATTTTCCTTTGAGTGTGTGTGTTGAATCTGACCACTGATGATGTATCTGAAGGTGAATAAATGAATTCATCCTCATACATGATCTTTTTTATGCTTTTGATGCTGTCTACCTCCCCAGATAGGAGTGGATGCTATATTAATTAATTTTATTCTGCCTAAAGTGCAATATCTCACAAGACTGCTCAAACTGCTTCACATAAATTAAGAGTAAAAACTTCTTTGTCTTTTTTAACATTGATGCTACTGTATCCTATTGTACATGGAGACTCAAGAACACACTGAGCCCCCTTCCAAGTAGAATGGGTGCTTAAATTAAAAAATAATGAAGAAATTTATTGCCATATGCAGGTTGTCCTACCATTTTTTCACAGCAATATCTACTTAACATTCCTAACCACTGTGTCTGTTTCTTGATCCTAAGTTTTAGGGTTAGAGGAGATCTCATTGTAACACAATAAGTTTAAATACTGATAAGAAGTCAGATTTTTGTCCTCAGAAAACATGAGTTTGAAACCAAATTTAAGGTGAATAATGAGAAATAAGTCTTCATGAATAACTGAATTCTTGCTGGTCTTGCACTGTTTTAAATGAGTGACAGGTGATTAATCACTGTGCTAAACTTCCTTCCTTTTTATTTTTCATTTACAAATCTACAGCTGGATGTTTTCACTTTTGGAAAATAGAATTAACAGATTAACAGGTGCCATTCAGGATTCCTTAGTATTTGGCATAGATTTTTAATTGTTGTTTTTAAAGGCAAAACTTATCTTCAAAGGAAAAAACACACCTGAACATAAAACTTGAAGATCTCTCTTTTCCATATGAATGACTGTTCTCTGAAGCCAAGGTGCAGATCTTTTGGCAGATCTGGTTTTGACAGATTCTAATCCATTCAATGTCCACTAATTAATCCCACTCTGTATACTTGGTTTTTGCATGATAAATTGACTTTCCTTTTTGCTGAAGGCACCTGGGTTTGACTCCTGCTCACACACACATCTGTGTTTTATATGTCCCCATGCTCATGTGGGCAACAGAAACTCCTAGGACTGGCTTTACAAATTCCATAAGGAATGAACCTGAAGGGAGTAAGAGCCACAGAGCTGGGGGGACTCCCAAATCTGGCTGCAGGTCCCAATAAAGTGCAGGGGAGAGCTCAGGATTGTAAAAATGCTGAGAAAAGATTTTTGATATTGAGAGAGGAGACCTCAAGCTCAGAAAAGCTGCACCCATTCAAAATATAATGCTAGCTAAATTAAATACCCCATATGCAGGAAGGAAACCTGTAGGACATGATGGAAAAAACACCAGGAGAAATGGAAATCCAGGTCCCTTCTCACCCTTGAGCTGATTCTTGTCTTTAGAGGAAAGAAAAGTCCCTTAAGCTTAACATATAAATTCTCTGTGCAGGGCTCAGTGTAAATAAGATGCAATGCTTCTTTGGAGTTTATTATATACAGCAGCCATGCACCTATCACATCTGAAGAAACTGAGTTAAAGCTTATTGGCATCCTTAATCACATTTCCATCTTCTCAAATAGCAACTCTGAAAAAATTTACAGGAAAAAAAAAGAAAAAAAAAAAGAATAAAAGCTCTTCAATAATGCAATAGAAACCAAAAAGGACACTGGGTATTGAAAAGGGTAAAAGCCTGTCTCTAATTGATTGTAAACTGATGACAAAGTGAAAACTGCAAGATTTGTTTCAACCAGATGTTTGTTCTAGAGCTGTTCAACCATAAAAAAAAATAATGTCTCCTGAATATTTACCAAATGAGGATTGATGAAAGAGCATTAAAGCTGCATTAAACCTTTTACCACCTCTGCTAAATAAGAGTCTCAGAGCTTGCAAGAGGACTGCTAAAGAATCATATTTTGATCACAGGCATACACATTGAGGAAGGGTTTTGTGTGATCTGGAGAAATCCTGGTTTGTAGTGATCAGGGAATTCATAGCTTTCATAGGGCAAAGGTTTAGAGAGCAACTAAATTATAATTCAAGTGTTGGGACAAAAACTGTGCATCAGAAACACAACCTAAGCAGTGATCTGGGGCTGATATTCAGGAAAGCATCAAATACCTCCAAAGTCTTATGAACACGGTGCTCTTTTTAAGTCACTAAAACCACCTGTCAACTCTGCAGGGGAAAGCTGGGCTTCAGGTTCATGAAAACAAAGGTTTAGTGGGCTTGAAATGGGACTATTACTGCTTTCAGTTTATGGGTAATGCAGAGGACTTTGGGGTATGTGGAAGACAATCTTCAAAACAGAAACCAAAAGAAAGCTGGGAATAATTTTTAAGAAATCCCCTGATGGACCTGAGTCCAAAGCCAATTTTAACAAACAGACTATGCAGCACATAACTAAAAAACAACTGTATGAAAAACTAAGGTTAGAAGCACATGCTAGGAACTAAAATAAACTGAAAAGAAAGTTCAAAGTATAGAATTTTAGAGCCTATTCATTCTTAACTCTATTCTCTAATGATATTATGGGATGCTACTACATACAACCTATCAAGTAACAGAAAAATGACCATTATAAAATTTTCATATTAAAACCCTGTTAACTTAATTTACCCTAAATCTGTGCTGTTGCACAGAAAAGTAAAGCTACATTTCCTTTTAATGAGGAAATCTCCCAATGGTATTAATAAACAAAATCAATGAAAAAAGCTACAAAATTTTGGTCCTTCTAGTCTGATGGATTGAAACCTGTTTGGCAAGATGAGGGAAACCCACTGGTGACCACAAAGCTTCTTGCCTTCACACTTTTCCTTTCAGCAGCTCTGTTGGCAGAATAACATCACTATTTGCTCCTGCACCCAAATATTTTCTGATAAATTAAAACAAATCAAATATCCAAAGATTGGATTTTCTTAGCTAGAGAGCCACAAAGAAATAATCTTAATAAATGTTTCATAGCAGTTGCTCTGCCTATTTATGTGCTTTTTAAGTTATTAATGGCACAAGGTAAACCACCTCTTAGGATCCAGCAATAGCTGGTGTTAAGCTTGAGAAAGAAGCAAACATTTCTGAGGAGGCCAAAAGTCTGGAAGAGTTACTGCTTCTCATAAAAATCTGAACTAGCTTCTGTGGTGAAATGATTTCCTGAAGATCGGACAGGAATGGGTGACTACTGCAGTTCCTGAAATAAAGCCTATTCTTCCAGCTTCTGGACAGACTCTGTGCCCACTTTGCAGGCATTTAAAACAAGAACAGCCTTGTAAGTGCAGTTCTGAGAGAACTGCTGAAGTGCTTCATTTGCCGTGGATGAAAGGCACAGCCCAACACTGCAGCAGCAGAGTCAAATTTCAGGGACTGCAGCCTGCCAAGTACAAACAGATGTGCATTACAATTCTGAATTTAGTCACTATCACCTACGTGGGTCCTGCTTTGAATGCAAATTGACTTTTGAAAGTAATCTTACAGTGGTGCCTGGGGTATACACGTGAAAGTCAAACATAGCCCGAGCACATCGTTCATTGGCAATCGCAGATTCTTTGGCTTCACTATCTTTTCTTTGCATTTAATTCTTTACCAAGAATAATGCATTATGCTATAAACGTTCAGATTTAACTGTCAGTAAGAGTCTCCTTCTATTTATTCATAGAGTGGCATCCAAAGTAATTACAGAAGGAGACAACCATAAGCACTTGACATGCTGGGAAAGGCAAGCTGGTAGAACTGTAAAGTCTGGGTGTATATTGACAACATTTGTGATGTCAAGACAGTATTTTTACATTTATTGTGAGGGGCTTGCTTGCCACATTGAGCACACACATGCAGGGTGACACGGTGTGCTGGGTAGGTCAGGGATTTTATATTCATGTGTTCATTGTTCTGTAGCTCTTTGCTGTACACTGCACATTGAAGGCACTCTTAGTTGACAGATGAGGGTTTTTTAATAACTTTAAGTTTCTCTTCAGCTACAGATACAGGGCCTGGCTTGTGAGCAAGAAAATAGAGCTTTCCACAGTTTGGTGCTTTCAGCTTTTTGTTGATACCACATTTTTTTTTATATCCCGAATTTTCCTCATGGTGAAGCATCCTTCCGTTCAAGAGGAAGATGGAACAGCTTTACTGCTAGAAGGTGGCCACTGTCCACCTGCATTCAGTTTTTCACACTGCTTGGGAACACGGCTTTTAAGTTAACTTGGTCCTTTCTCTATTTAGAATCTGTCCAGCAGCCAACAGTTCACATAAAAAATGATCCAAACATCTCAATTCTTTGCTCCTTGCCTGAACAGAGCAGGTTCCAGGAGTGCCCACACGGTGACCCACAGTTCCCTGGAGGGGAACTTTGCAGAGCCTCATCAAAGCACAAGCTCCCAAACAGCTGTTACTATTCTCTTAGAGTGGCTGTAACACTTCTCTTAAAAGAGCTAGACTTGCAGAAAAATAAACAAGATTTATATTTAAGGCTCTACAATGGAGTTAACACTAAAAGTAGCTACTGCAAATCTTTGGGCAGTGAAAGAGACTTGGAGGAATTTAGATGCCAGCAAAAAAACTGTAGAAGCAAATATTCAAAGAACCTGAAAAATACCTTAAATGTTTCACATCTTGCCTAAAACTTTCCCATCTAAATATTTAAGTTACCTGGATTTTTTTTTTTTTCCCATTAGACAGCTTATTTTACTTTGGTGTTTATATACAGGAATGGAAAAAATGGGCCAGGTAGACTAGAGGGTCAAGAAATTGACACAATCTCACTTCTTTTTCTTATTAAATACTCTCAGTCTTCTAGTTTGCTTGCTGACTCTACCAAAGCTCTGAATTATTAAAAAAACCACAGTATAACTAAAGTTAAGGGCTTGCATAATCCTTTTTCTAAAGATGTAAGATACAGCTATGAACACGCTGCTCACTTGTGATACCTGCTGTGATCTTCAGTCCAGCTGCAGCTTGTCACAGGATGAACACAAGACATTCTCATGTATCTATTTGTGCATGACAGATGTGAAAAGGAGATTATAAACCCCCATGTCACCACCAGCCTCTCAGAAGGGAAGCTTTAAATGACACAAGAAAGATAACGCTAAAAAGAGATTTTTGTCACACAGAAAGAGCCTGCACCAACATCACACCTTTGTCTAATTTCTTATAAGTATGTTTATTACCTCAAAACTTTTTAAAGGCTTGACATTTTTATGGTTTCAGGCTCATTGCCCAGATTAAGCCTAATCTCCCCCCAGTATATATTTAAAGTGGGATTTGTGGCTTTGGCTGCATGATTCCTGTTGAAGTTAATGGGAGCCAGTAGGCCAAATCCTCACATGCTATTTTATTTTTTTCCCTATGTGTGTTTAATTCTTCTAAACAAATAAACCTGAGCCTAATAATTAAATAAAAAAAAATCCACATCACCATTTGCACTGATGAATTAGGCTTCCAGTACCACCTGATAAGATTTACAAGACAGCTGAAACAAGATCAGTTAAAAAACCACAACCCTAATTTTATGAAAATAAAACTGCAATGGCTCTCAAGGAATTTCCCTGACCTACAAGTTCATTGCAGCTGGTTTGAATATGTGTAAGTTGGTGCTTGTGTGGGTTTGTGGGTTGGTTTTGTGGGTTGTTTTTTTTGTTTTGGTTTTGGGGTTTTTTTTGTGTGAGTGTGTGTGTGTTGTTTTTTTTTGGTTGTGGTTTGGGTTTCTGGGATTTTTTTTGCTAAGAAATAACCATGTTTTTAAAGCTGCATGTGTCTCTTCTAAGCATATTCTAATTCTGACAAAAAATACCATTAAATATTCAGACTGCAGTTTCTACAGGAACAAGATGAAATTTGAAAACCTCAATTGCCTGCTAAATACAGAGGAGAAGTGGCTTTATGATTGGGTGAGAGACAACATTTCTAACCTCCTATCTAAATAAACCTCAGTTGCCCAAGCTGGGAGCAGGTTGCCCATTAGAGGTTGTGGTTGCCTCATCCCTGGAAATGTTCAAGGACAGGTTGGATGAGGCCCTGAACAACCTGACCTGGGGGGAAGCACCCCAGCCCACTAGGAGATGGTCTGGATTTGTAGGATTACAGAAAATCTTGCAACACTTTAAAACAAACCCTAAATGAGTTTGCTCTGGAAATGAGGACTCTTTAACGAAGGAGACTCGAAGACATGGATTGACTTATTCTGTCATGTCAGTCATTTTGACAGCAGAGAAGCAGCTGGCAGAGTCTGCAGGTCTGGAGAAGGATTGGGAGAGAAAATGATAGGTACAGGGCTACCTGATGCAAATTGCACTCAGTAGCTCTCCAGGGCTCTGACATTTATTCCTGAGTGAGGAGTGGAGGAACAGCTCACTGGAATATGTGAAAATGACTGCCTTGATAGATTCAGTTTTGTCCACATTATGATAGTTTATTATAATTTTATGTATGTTATGTATTTTCCATTCTTCTTCTCAATGTGATGCCCAGGCCACTCTGAATGATTTGTGTTGAGTTGGTATAAATGTGTGCTGTGTGTGATCACTCCATTGCCTCAGGGAATAAAGGTGTAAAGTGCTGGTTAACATTCCTTCAAACATTTTTCATTGCTTCTTTACCGTGATAATCTTTCCTGACCCCCACACTAATTTCATTTTAGAATCTTCCTGAAGGGAATAGCTGGAGGTGTGAAATAGCTGGAGGAGGATAATGTGACACCTTATTACGAAGTAGCAGTGTGAATGTTGTCAACTTGGTCCCTGGTTTTAAAAAGGAGTACAATGCTATACACGAGCTGCATTTTGAACAGATGGACCTACTCATACATACAGCATGGAACCCAGTCAGATTTAATGCATATGATCCCTCTCCAGATCTAGGCATATTGTTATTGTTACCACTGCCATTTTCACCCTGCTGCTGTGGGTAGGCACAAATATTTGTAGCATGGATAAGCTGCACCCATCCCAAACACAAACTAGATCTTTATCACATGGAGCTGATTCCAAAATGTTCACAACCTATGAATGAGATGAGAAAAATACAGGAGAAGTGCAGCCAGACAAGTGCAAAGAAACACAAAGAGACTATTGATCAGTCTGACCAAAGAGCTGGTGGTTGATGTACCCACAGCCTGAGTGTGTGCTCAGTTCCCCCTGGACAACTGATAAACTGCTGTTCATCAATTGTAGCACAAAACCACTGCAAGGGCAGCTCTCTTTAGTGGCTGAATATCTCTGGATGAACGCCTTAAACTTCCACCATCAATACCCAGAGATCTGGAGACCACTAAGGATCTTTGCCTTAGACACTTGGCAGAGCTGTGTTACTTTTCCATGCAAAGAAGCTGAATTCCACAAGATAAAGCTGAAAATTAGATCTCCCCAAAAATTTTGGTTGACAGCAGTGATGGTCAGCACATTTGAAAGAAAACCACCATTATATCTGCTTCCCTTCCTTCTTCCCTCTGTCCCTTTCAAGTTGTTCCCCCCCTCCTCTTTTTTTTTTTATTTCCCCACACGTCATTCTCTGTTTTGTTATTAATGTTCCTCTGTGTAGCACACAAGCATTTTTAAGATGTTGAGCAGTCTTTAGGGTCAGCTCTAAGTATGATCCACTTGAGGATCACACTCTGATTAAACCACACCATCATGGAACAGATAAGTTTGGAAAAGATCTCTAAGATCCTCAAGTCCAGCCATTAACACTGCACTGCCAAGTCCAGCACATCTACCAGTTCATCAGTTTCCAAATTTTCCTTTCCTAACTCCTAACACTGTTTGAAAAAACTTGTCTGGTGAACCCAACCCATATCCTTTACTTCACATTTTGGAGCAGGAAAATATTTCCAATGGCTTTGCTCATTGCTGCTGCATCATAGCACATGCAACATAGAAATTTGTGTTTTCTTTTTCAGAGAAATAACATTTGACAAAGTTTGAAAGTTAAAGAATAAAACCCTTAACTAGAAAATTTACCTGGAGTCCTGTGGGAGGTTAAAAAAGCACAAATATGGAATAGTTAAAAGGCAATCCAGAGAGAGACTGATATATCTGATTAAGACTTCATGAAAACTAACACAGACAGTGAGCTGAATAATAAAGTATTCAGAAGGAAAGCACTTTAGCAAATTATTTCTATTTAAGGAAGCAGGGACGCTCTATGAGATAAAGTCAGAAAAATCCTGGCACAGATATAGGAAGCAATTAGATTGTGACAGATTTATTCTTGCCATTATAAGCACAATGGATAAGTTACTTTTAAACCCAAGTAATCTGTGTAGCTTCCACTCTTTTCTGAATGATGGATTATACATAAATCAGGTTTTAGGGTACCCATCACTGCACTGGTGTATGACACATATTCTAACAAACATCTCTTACACTGAGGAGGAAGAAAAAGTCAATAATCAATGGAATTTAACTAAACTTCTGCAGTTCTGGTGCTGGTATAAATTAGATACCTACTGACTGCACTAGAGCTGCACCAGAAGGTGTCACCCATCCATGCCCAGAGCTTCAGAGTAAGTTGCCTACAAAGAAATTGCCATTTCACATGACCTAAGCTTGAGCTTACTCTCCAAAACACAAAAGGTCTGAACAGCAGAAAATTGTTCCTCCATCTGCCTCAATTTGCAGCTTTCTTTGTTGTTCTCTGAAAAGAACCTAAATTTTCACATTACTTGAACTGTAAAGTATTTCTTTCAAACACTGGGACAAAAAAAATATTCAAAACCAATGATGTACCCACAATTATAAAACTCAACCTGTTGAGTGGGAAAAGCCATTCATGTTGAATTTGGAAGACATTTACAGAACTGCAGCTGAATTCTACTTTTTAATATAAACCATCTCCTATTTCAGAATTGAAACTATGTGGAGAGATGTTCCAGTTAAGCCAGTGATAGATCCACACTAGTAGCTAACCATGACAGGCTAACACTGAAGTAGCCACATACTTGTCATGTCAGAAAACCTAAGCCTGGGAGACAGCCCAGAATGCTATTTTTTATAGAAATTAATTCTCTATCGTGGAAAGGTTAGGGAAAAAAAAATCAAACAGGACTTTCCAGTGATAAAACACAGTGCTTTAACTATTGGAGGGCCATGGGAATGATTTATGGCTGTCACTTGGTTGCAGAGCCTGAAGATTCTGCCCAAGATCTCCCCTCCTACTGCTCTGTGCTCCCATTCTGAGAGGGCAAGACCCAGAAGAAAGCCTCTTAAAGAAGAGGTTAAAAACCTTCTGCACAGTTCTGTAGCTGGCCTTAACCTATGCCAGGGTAAGAAAGGCTCTTCTCTGTGTCTCCTTTCTGTCAAAGTGGGACACTCACCTTTTTTTACCCATCGTTCACCTACTTAGTTTATGTAGACTGCAAGCACCTCAGAGTCCTGATTTTATTTTAATTAGCACAGTAGGCCCTGATCTAGAGAGTATGAGCTGCTGGACTGTCAATGAGCTGGTAATGCTGCCATTCAGAAAGGTCTCTGTGCCGCAAATCTTGGAGCCCTGGGGTAATTTTTCCTTTGCTTCAGCACCAGCTCCTTGCCCCTCTCCCTGCCCACACCAGCCAAGCTCAGATGGAGCCTCCAGGTGGGGCTGGTGTGGGAGAGCAGTGCCCCCAGAGAGGTGATCTCCAGCCCTGATCATTTCTAACACTGACCTCCCTCCTCCCAGCTCTGCCTTCCTCCTGTTGCCATGCTGCCAGCATCTTAGTCCCATAGCAGGAACTGCATTTCACTTATTAAGATCTCTAAGGAAACCACCTCTTATAATTTAGTACATCCATCATCTGGTTATATTTCAGCTTTTTCTTAACTTTACCTTGCAAACACAATCTAAGCTACATGCAGCATTCAGAAAGGTGAAACAGGGGGTCATGCAAAGCAGTCGTCTGTGCTGCTTTAAGCATTGCCTTTTCCAAATGTTTTGAAAAAGCAAACCCACCAGAATCACTAATTGGCTGCAAATCAAGAGGGATTTTTCCTGGTTGTTCTTTAAAGCAGTATCTCTGTTTTGTTTCAGCTTCTTTACTTTCAGCTGTGCTGGGGAAGAAGGGAGCTTGGGCCATCTTGGAAGTTTATTCAAAACACCAAACTCTGGCTGACAGCAAGATGATCCTTTTAAAGCTGGTGACTCGATATTAGGAAAACAAATAATATTTGAGAAATATTCAAAATCAGCACAAACACAGCAAATGTTGTGCTATCAGAGAATGAATTTTGTGCAAGCATGGAATGAGGTTTGAATACCACACTGAACTCACCCCCAAATTCAATAAAATTATTTGATTTCTGTCAGTCCCTTACCTTATTTATATTCATTTCGGTGAATGCTTGACTAGGCAGAAGTCTAATAGGCTTCTGATTTTTTATAACTTAAACTCGTCTTCATTTATTTGTAAAACACCTAAAAATATTTTGGCATTACCAACAGAATCTCTCTACTGAGAATCTCGAGTACGTCTGTGACTTGAACTTGATTAATGCCATTACTTTGACAGCTGGAGGCAAGCAGGCTCCACTATCCCCATCAGGGACAGCAAAATGTTACAGCTCCACAAATGCTCTTTCAAAACAGCCAAATTTTAGGCCACCAGTAAATTTGTCATTACTATTTAAGAAGACTGAGGAATGAGAATTCTCCCCAGATGCAGGCAGGGACAATCTGGGAATCTCAGAATCCTGATTATGGTAAAATTCATGGATGCCTCTGAGCAAGCCATTCAGTTTTTTAGGGTATTTTTATTTTATTTTGTTTGGTTGGGGTTTTTTGTTTGTTTGTTAGTTTTGGGTTTTGATTGTTTTGGTTTTTTGGTGTTTTTTTTTTTGTCTCTTTAGCAAACAAAACTGTTTTTGTGCCATATTGTTCCATTTTAAATAATGTGATCATTCTTTGGAGTAATTGATCTTCTGCCAGTAGGGATTACTGTAATATGAAATATTAAGGAGGACATAATGCTAAAAGGCCCAGTTGAGACCTAAATTTTTTCAGCAGGGAAAGATTTTAGTAGTTATGGTAGTAGCACAGTACAGGTCCAAACCTTCTGTGACAATTCTCTTCACTCAGTATTTCTTTTAAAGTAAATCCAAACAGACACATATTTTTTAAAACTTTTAAGGGGGGGTTTAGTGACATAAAAAGTTGTAAAAAAAAAAATTCACTGTAAACATGCCTTTATAAATTTGAAATCTAGTAATGGAAGAGTAATGGAAAGATGCAAGTAAGGCACCAAAAATAATGTTTCTTTCTTCTACCCCTCTATTAGAGTTACTCTTTTTTACTTATCACCTATGTATTTCTAAATCCTGACACTTCACATGCCTAGGCATTGAGGTGCTCTCATGAATCATGAAACAGGTTCACTTTAGAGCAGTTATTTTTCCTTTTTCTGAGGGTTCTAAAGGAATAGACACTTTTCCAACCATTGCTGCCTTTATCAGCTATCTTGCTTATGATGCCTCAGACATCAAAATATCAATATCAGTAAGTTATTAGAACAACTGGCACTGTAGTTTAAAACAGAATGGAAAACATCTAACTAGGAAGATAAAGTGATACTTAGCACAGCTGAGGAAAGAAATACACTGAAAGTACAGAAGAATTAGAAAGAAAAATACCCTGTGCTGGTTCTCTCAGTCAGGTGTAATGTCTTAAATGATACCAATGCTGCAAATACTTTTGTCTTTATCTAACATAAAATGTGAGTGGCTTACTTTGTTTTTCTTCAAAGCTTTTCTTTTTTTACTTCAGCTTAAAGAGAAACAAAAGGAAAAAAAAAAGGAACGTAATCAAATGTATTTCTACTCTTTATATTAGTTACCCATTAAAATTTCATTTTCAGATATCTTAGGGGCAGGAAAGTTCACTTGATCATCCAGTTTGATCTCCCATTTCCAAAAACCATGTAATTAAAGTGTAATCAGTCTCTGACTAATGCATTTTCCAGAAAGCCACTCACCCCTGAAGAAATCCAGTGATGCTGCTATGCAGTATAAAGACATTTATTCCTTCCAGAAGACCTCCTGACAACTTTTCTCTGTACTATCTTCAACTGCCCAACTGACTCCTAAAATTAGACACAAATTTCATTTGTGCTCCCTAACAGGATTTTGGCATGACCCAAATGAGTGCTTTTCGTGCTGCTATCTAAATATTGCACATTCTCTTTGTGTTGCAGCCCATCCTCCTTTTTCCTGAGTGCATCCATGGTTACAACTGGCCATGTTTCCAGCCATATTAAATACTGAGAAAGTAGTTTATATGACTGGAACCATCTTACTGGGAGATCCACACAGCTCTGTAAGACTTCTGCCACGTGTCTCTCCTTTCAGTAAAGCTCCTCTGTTGTCAGGCACTTTAAGGCCAGCCAATTCTGCAGTTCTTTCAAAATTATTTTTATTCCCAATGTCAAATCTAAGTAAAATATCTGTAGGCTGTTATTTTTCTTAGCCAGCTGCGTCATCCAACCAACAAATAAAATTATATTTATCTCTCAAGGCCAATTTCCACAAAGTGGACTATCATGAGATCATGAAAACATGCTAAAAGGGAATATTGCCATTCTCTGGCAAACAAATGGAGGCTGCAGGTGGAAAAGAGCCACAGTTTGATCTCCTTTACTGGGCCAGGCTGATGACAAACTGGGGGGTGGCCTTGGAGGACAACTGGATTTTTGGGCAGGATACTTCTGCACAGGAGTTTGTCTGCATGGGCTTAAACTGCTCCAGGTGTCCAGAAAAACAGCTGGAAAAAGCAGCTGGAAGACTGAAGGAACTCCACCAACACATTCCATAGGGACTGCCTGGAAAATGCACCAGCGTGCCAGCAACTGCTGCTGCTCATGGTGTTCAAATCTGAAGCCAGAACAGGAATACACAAAAAATTGACAGTTAGAAGTGCATAATGGTTGGGATTAATTAAGCTCAGGATTTAATGTGCATCCCCTGACATATTAGAAGCTTTGTTGCAAATACTTGAGGAATAATAATATGTGTGAGGTTTCTTGAAGAGATTTTATGGAAGAGGCTTTGCAGGGTCTTTGACACAATGGTTTGGTGAAGTAGACCGCACAGAGAATTAGCATAATCTTTTTTTCATTTGAACAAAATCCTTTCCTCAGCAGAGAGCTGCACTTTCCTAGGAGTTTTTATAAAGAAGTATATTTATCAGACTATTACACCATATTAACAATGACTTTTAAAACAATTTTGAAGGATATAGCAGAAAACATATCAATTAAAGGTTTTGAAGACATTATATCCCAGGCCACTTATTCTCCTTGAGTCACTGAATTGCTCTGCAATTTTCCTCAGTGGAGTAAAACATTCAACACCAGGGAGCAAAGTCTGGTGCTACTTGTTCAGTCTGTAGTGTGGAGCATGGGGTTTTGTGTGTAATCTAAAAATTAGAACCCCCTATCCCAGAATGATGGATTCTCATGTTGTCTGTGCTAAATTTTTGAACTTCAGTAGGTGACCTCACTGCTAGAGTATTAACTGTTATCACATTCTAGATTAACTCATGAAATGTTTAGCTTTTGACAGACTGGTAAAAAATACTTATTTTCACACATTTTTTTTACTATTTAGGCATATTTATAAACTTCAATTTAGCAGAGTTTTTTCTGTGCAATTTTTAAACAGCTGGGCATCAAACACAACTCCAAAAAACTTGTGCTGTGATTTTACATTGAGTTTAAGCTATAAATATTACACAGGAGAAATATTCAAAAATAAGCCTTTCAAAGTTAAAATCCTGCCTTCTACTATTAACTATTTTAGTAGATATTAAATAAGCAAAGCATGAAAGTATATTTTTAAAAGTTTTAATTCTGAAAGATCCATTTGTTGGCTACCTTTACTAAAGAATATCTTTAAACAGCACTGAAAGCTACTAATGGTTGTCAAGCCTTGAGGATGATTGTCACATTTATCAGTAGTCTGTAAGCTGCTTTTAACAATTCCCTATGGCTGTGTTAGTTAACAGAACATTCTTTCAATGCATTCTGGACATCATTTTCATGTGAATTTATTATTGGTTTCCATTGAATTGTAAATCAAGAAATACCTACATTTTATAATTTTATGTATATATATATAAGTATGTATATATATATATATATAAGTATGTATCTATATATGAATATGTGTGTGTGTATGTGTGATAATAAAATTGCAGACTGCAATCACTTATTGTTAATGTAAATCCAGTCCAAATTTAGCAGCTACACAAAAAATATTAGTCTAAAATCATCAGAATGGAATCTTATCCCCCTTTATTGAAAATAGGTTTGTCTCTCCTTAGTTGTTTTGTGGCTCATGTTCTTGTATCTCACCTTTAATGAGGAAAAATTATTTATGCAAGTTACAGAATCTCACAAACCTTTCAAATTCATCAACAAATATTGATGAAGATTTGGTGTAGACAAAAAAATAATATTCCTTAGTATTATTAGCTTACAGCAGAACTGGCTTTGATTACACATTACACAAGTTTGCACATTCCAGTCCTGATTTAAGACTAGTTTAAGTGTTGAGTTGAGGTAATTCCAGGGAAATACCCAACCAAGCCCTGAAGTTCATCACTGTTCTCAGTGGTCCTTCAGTGAATGAGAGAAACAAAGCAAACAAATATAAAAATAAATATTAGCTTCTACACTGAAACAGAAAAAAAATGAGCTGTATGTATTCTAAAGGAGTAATCAGTGACTAAGTAGCAAGCTTATAGGAAAGATTTGCAGGTTTTAATGGATTTTAAACTGGACATGAACCAAAAGTATCATCCATTTGGACAAAAGAGGAATATTTGGATGAGGAGGAATAAACCCAGCCTACAAAATGCACAGCACAATCCTTTCCACTCGGTCAGACCTCACTGCATGAAAGACATGGACCAAGTGGAGACTGGGGGAGAGCAGGAACAGGAGAAAATGTGATTTGACAGTGGGGTTTTGTCTGGCATGAGAGGACAGTGCTGCAGCTTTAAAGTGCTAGAAAGCTGATGCAAAATTCTCCATGTCCATGGCAAGGGGACAAACAGTAATGAGCTTAGGCTGCATTGAAAGAGATTCAGGTGAGCCACGATGATAAATTTGCTAATGATGGGATCATGAATCCCACTGGAATAGGTTGCCCAGGGAGGCAGTGGAATCTCTGACAGATCTCTATCAGGAGCTGGACAGGTGTTGGGCCAGGAGAGGGATTAGATGTCCCCTTGCTGTCCTTTCATCCCTGTTGCTCAGGACTGTGCTGCCAAATCTCCAAGGGAGCACGTGGCAAGCTGAGTGGGGCTGTAAATACATTACACCACTTCAGGCCCGTGATGCATTTTGATTTCTGATTAAGCAACCTTTAAATTTCTGAGATTCAATGAGAGGGTTAGAACCTTTGTACAGTATTTCATCTGTCAGGGAGAGGTCCCATCAATTCTAAATTCATCACAATGCAAATGGGAACGGAAGCACTGAGGTTTTTCTTCCATTGAGAACTCTTTGTTAACAACTTGACACTGCACCACAATCCCCGTGCTTCATTCAGTAGAATGAAAACTCAGAACACTGAGTCATGTTTGGAGTAAAGGAGCACAACCAGAGCAGTCATTACAGGTTATTTTGCAAAAAATAATCATTAATGATGTTTGTCCAGTGTTTCATGATTTCAGCCATTAAAGTTATGGTTGGAAAAAAAAAATCCTCACTCAGAAACACATATTTTGGAAACGCTTTTCTGTCTGATGGATCTGGGAAGAAGCCCACTGTTCTGTTGTGTAAAGGTGAGTTTGTTTTAATTGTTTAAAATCTACAGAGTTTTTCTAACTATGGTTCAATTTCTGGAAATGCATGGCACTAAATCTCTGTCCATGTGAGAACACTGCAAGTAGGTACACACAGAAAATGACAAATGGGGGAAAAGGAGAAGTTAATAATTTTGAAATACATTTGCAATTGTTATTACTTATAATGTCCTGAGATCTTATTTTTTATTTAATTGGTTTTTTTAGGAATATAATTATTTTTAAACTATCCCATGCTCATTATATTTCAAATACTATAATCCACTCATGCTATTTTTCTGTTTCACCAGTTTTCACTGAAATTAAATTTAGCATTTAGTGTCATTAAAGAAAGAGCATTCTCTCCTTGTAAACAAATTTGCTTTTGAATTTGACCTTTGACTATGTTTTGCAAAATGCTTCACTTTATGATTGTCTGCAAACCATTTAGTGAAGCTGAATATTTGAAGTTCCCTGTTTGAACTGTTTGACTGGTCACCCAATCCACCTGGCTGTTTCTCCTGTGTGAGTTTCTGTTTTGTAAAGATAAAATTTTTAGACAGAGGAGGATGAGGGAGAACCACAGGATTTCCATTTTCTCAGTAAGAATGCAGTCTGGGAAAGGATTGTTTCAGATTAAACAGCCATAAGTTTCATGGTGATATAAGAAATATCTTCATAGATTTGGGCATTTGTGTTGTTCCCAGGCTTAAAATCCCAGAATGGCAATGTGTCACTTTGCCATTTCCCAAAATACAACAGTGATTTTTCAGTGACTTTACTATCAGTTAGTTGGACTTGGTCTGTAAACCTCTGTGAAACTTCCTGTCAATATACCTGTTAGCTTGTTAGGTAAATAAAAATGTCATATTCCAAGGGAAACACTCAATTACTTCTTTTAACTTTCTTTCTGACCGATTGTCTTAAAACCATTCCACTCCTCAACTGTGCTGTTACTCAGATTCAATAAAGCAGACATTTCATATTCAGGAAGATGTTTCCTAAATTTAGTTGAAAGTGACTAGAAGAGGATACTTTACAGGACAGGAACAACCTTCTGCTCTTTTGGGCAAAGAGTCCAAAATATAAAGTTGTTATATTAAAAGCTGTTAAAATAAATGTTTCAATTAAAATAATTTATCACTGGACTTCCCTGATTTCTTCTCGTTCCTGTTCTACCTCCTGTGAGTCGGACACATGATTTTGTCAACTTCCAGTCAGTACCTGGCTCAGAGATTTCATATATATAATTTTATTTTATTCATTTATTTAATAAATTTATTTAATTCATATATATAATTTGCCACTTGCAAGGTGAGTCAGGCAGGAGTGAAGTCCCATCTGCTTTTCTGCCTTTGTAGGAGAGCGAGACAGGGCAGATGTGAAACCCATCTTTCAGAGGATACCCCAACAGCATTTCCTAACAGAACTATTTGGGGTAATCAGCATTTTCTTCTTTTTTTCTTAATTAAGAAGGAGCAGGAGAATGGGGGGAAACAAGCATTTTTCCTAAATCTTTTGATTCAGGCCCTATTTACTGTCATGCAAATGTCAATTTAGTGTGTAAATACAGCAGGGAAAATAATACCCATTAGCATCATATTTGAAATTCAAAGGCACTGCAGGTCATGAGGTGCTGAGCACACACTGGGTCAGAGAGACAATTTTGAAATTGTGTCTCTACTCCAACATGGCCCTGTAGCTTTTAACCCATTAACTCATCTTTGTGGGGAAGCTTGCCAATTAAACCCTGAACATTCATGTTAAACATGAATGAGCTTTCACATTCAATTAGTCCCTAATATGAATCCTCCCAATTAGCATTTCATAAATGGCAAAATGTTTGTTTCTATTCTTTGGGTACTTGGTTTTGCAGGTAGAGGTACAATACATAAGATTATTCAGAATCACACTTAGGTGAGAACTCAGAAGAATCAGAGATGATTCTCATCTTACATTAGCCTTGGTTCTAGAGGTTAAATTCTGCACTTTGGAGATTTTTTTCTAAAAAATAGATCCACTGCAAGAACTCAAGGGGTCAATTCAGCCTGGAAATGAAGATAAATTTCCTGACAAGAGAGGCAGCAGAAGAGTTTCCTCAATAAGGTTTTCAGGCCAAGATTAGATTTCAGGATGAGAAGGATTTTACAGCTCTTGGATACAATGGAAGTGAAAGTGGATGAGCCAAGATCAAAGATCTCAGTCACCAATAATATATAATTTACTGAATTTCTGCCATCTTGGTTACTGTGCCATGCCTACATGTATATTTTTTATCCAAGAAACAGAAATCTCAGATGCTTAGTGGCTCCTGTTCCTAATTATTTATTGCCTTATAACCAACTTCAGCCTTTCACAAATACCAAAGAAATATCTCTTGAGCATAAAGAGAAATAAAGGAAAGTTCATACAAATGTAAGATACAGAATGAGGATGTTTGGTATGAAAATGTGTCAAATACTATAAAAATACTCTTGTTCTGGCTAAAATTACTGACAGATTCCAACAGAAGGTAGACAAATCAGAAAGACTTCTGGTTGTCTCAGTGTTTATGTCACCAGCTTATCCAGACAAATAACTCAGGGGAAAAGTATTAATTTACTTAATTATCCTACTATTAGACTAACTGAAAATATTACCATCAGGGATGAGCAAGAAACTCTGGTTCTCACAGCTTATCTCCACCATTTCTCTAGAACAATACACAGACTGTTGGATGAATGTCTTCTGAGTAAGAATACAGTCTCCTGATGTTTTATTTGAATTTCAAATGCTGTTTTAAATCCTACTGCAATAAAGGAATTCTGGCAATAACAAACAAAACCCTTAAATAAAAAGCTAATAATAAAATTTTACCTAACTAAAACCTACATCAAACTAGATTTTCTTTCAATGGGGCTGGGCTGATCTTGTGACTTAAGGCTCTTAAATCAGGATATAGGAGACCTGTGCCATTCCCCATAGTTCTGATATTCTGGATGATGCTTTCCAAATTTCAATTTTCTCACTGTTATGTTTTACCTTTGCATTATTATATTGTGATCTTTTAAGATATTCCACTATATCAGTACTTCTGCTTTTGTAAAGAATATTCCTGGTTTTTTTTTTCTCCTGTAGGCAGACAAGCAAAATGCCTAGAAAGGATTGTTTAGAGGTAGATCACATTTAGTAACAGAAAATTCCTCCTTTTCTGAAAAACCCACCCAATCTGCAACTGCACCAGACTCATGAAATCAACTTACACACAAAATTTTCCTATTTTTTTAGTGCAAAACCCATCTGTGTATTTGTCAGAAGTGATCAAGACAAGCATCTTGCAAAAGAATTCTATAGCTGCTGTTTCTCCTCCAGTTTACACTAAACTGATAGAGAAAGCTTTGTAATCGTTTAAATACCCATCTCCAAATCTGGAAAAATATTTTTTAAAAATCAACCAGATTAAAATGAGTGGGAAAGTGGAAACATTCCTGGAGAAAAATAAAGGAAAGAAAAGCTGGATATATCTTACAGACGTCGACATGCTGTGTGTACCTTTCTACATCTGAGAAATGCAAAAGTTTGGGAAAATTAAGTTTACTTCAATTTGTGTCTAACTGCAAGATAATAGCCTCCAAAACAACCACCATGAATTGTTAAAGCTTCAAGTCAACTGGTGCTGAACTTTGAAGCCAGTAAGTATGTTTTAATGTGCCAATGCATTCAGAGTCTTAATCTAAGAAAGAAAAAGACAGGAAAAACACCAAACAAAGGAGACTCATAATGCCTTGCACATTTTAATACCAAGAGTGATAATGCACATCTAGCCAAACCTACTGACTCAGTGGGTTTTCTGTTACATAAAGAGTCTAAATCAAGCTCAGTGTCATTTAAAATTCTCTGTCTGTAGCTTTAAATGCAAGCTGTGGTCTTGCAGTATAAATTAATTGGATGAGGTATTTAGTGTAGCTAATGCAGGAAGTCAGACTTAATAATCAGCGTGCTCCTGCCTGCCCTTAAAATCTATGAAATGCCAAACAAATACTTTAGCAGGAGACCTACTATGGATGACATTCCCAGGAGAAAAATCTGGCCTTTGATTTTATGTATCTATCAATACCTGAAGAGAAAGGTCTTTGATATATGGTTCTGGTCAAACTAAAGGAAATCTCTGATGTATGAAAGGTAAAGGTCAAATGACACTTAATAAAAATTTCAGCACTGGAAAGTGAGGAAATTAACTTTGTTTTATAACTGGCTTCCTGCTATCCAAAAGAAGATTCTACATGCTAAGTCTGTGCCTTTGCTTCAGTGACCATAAATCCTCAATTTTACTGGGCTGGACACCCTACTAAGGCAACACAACTGTGTGTACTCTGCAGTGAAAAACAATTTATTTCCAATGTTCCAAATGTACATTGAGCCCAAATAACCACATTTGAGCATTTAATCCAGGAAGATGAGAAGGATGGATTTGTACTTTGTGTGCCAAATGCAAGGATACTGGAGTAGCATCACCTGTGCACTCTTTACCTCACCTCTCAAAAGTCATCTCTCTTTTTAATTCAACTCTTTGTCTTTCTGATGTTAAACAGCACAGGACTGGGAAACACCTTCTTCTACATAGCGATAATAGCAGTGGGGGTTTCATTCAAATGAAAATAAACATTTTTCTAAGTATAATTTTATGGGAAAGGCTTAGAGAAAGTAAAGGAGGGCCCACAAAACGCCCACAAATCCATCCATGCCCAAGTCCTAATATAAACCTATTGCTCAAGAACTAAACTAAAAGAAAACCTCGATTCTCATTCTGCTTTGGGCAAGAAACTCCAAGAAAAAGGCCACAATATTGTAATTTCCCTCACAGCAAAAGGGAAAGAAATGGACGGGACTAAAAGACTAAAAGGGCATTAAAGTTTGAGGGTTTATATCACTGAGTCAAGGTTTAAAAATCTTTGATATCTAAGTTTTTGCAGAACTCTAAAAAATAATAGCTGGTCTCATGAAAGGAAGCACTGCAACATTGTTTTAATTAGTATTTTAAACAGTTTTTACTGCTTATTTCCCTTGCACAGTTTTTTTCCCCTCCCTTTATAAAAATATGATTTGATAGTCATTTGGTTCAGGATTCCAAGCAGAGAAAATTAAATCCTGAGCACCAGAGCAGCTTAGTGCTTTTTTTTTTTTTTTTTCTGGTTTCTGATGGTAACTTGAATTAGTGTTTCAGACATTAAACTCTTTAAACCTTAACCAAGCTGTGACAGAAGAAAAAGTCAGAGCAGTAAAATGAGGTAGAAAAGACACCTGGTGTGTCATTCTCCTCTCTGAACGCAGCAAATCTTTACTGCATGGGCACTCAGCAGACAGAACCTGCCTATTTGCAAGACCATTAATTAAGAAAACTGACCTTAGAAGAATTTCTATCTTTCTTTTCAATTCATGCAAATTTCCATGCAAGAGATATCCAGCATTTCAGCATATGCAGAATGGAGAGGTTTAGGGAAGGAACAAATCTGTGTTCCTTATTGAAGTTTGGGTTTGAATAACTGAAAAAAAAACCCCCTCACACCGTTTTTTTTTCCACCATGGTAATTAATTACCCTTCACATGTCTTTAGTCAACAGAGCAGCAGTAGAAAATAAGTAATGGATTTTCTGTGCTGCCAATACCAGAATATGACAACCATGGTATCTTAAAAATGCCAGCAGCAGCTTTCTCTCTGCCACTGATAACATTAAATGTGGGCTAATGTCACACTTGGTGGGCTGCTGGCTGCTTGAAGAATAATAAAATCATGTCATCTGAGCTGATACATTACACACACACACACATACATCTTTGAAAAATTATAATCACATAATGAATTGCATGTTTAAAATAGTGAAGAGTAAATGTGATTATTAGAGTATCATTGCAGGCAATAATATTCTGTAAATGTCTGGTTTGACTGCATGCATGGATAAGCTACACAAATGTTACTGGAAAAAATCTTAACAGAGGAAAAGGAAGGCAAAAAATACTTTTTGAAGAGTAATTAATATAAAGGAAAATTAGAGATACTGCAGATTTTGAAAGCTCATTTTGAGAGTAGGAGCATCATCTGCAAGATAAAAAAATCTCTAATATCTATATACATGTGATCAGATGAAAGATAACATTTCTCAACTGAATTTTAATGTGAAAATGTGCTTATTAAATATAAAGGAAAGTCCTTGATTAAACAATGGAACATTTTACAGCTTTTCAGCCTCTGAATGCTGCCTTCATCTTTCTTCATTCCTGGCCCTTCATTTAAGGGTAACCCTCAGGAATGAACTGACTCAGTTCAGTTCAGACAATTCCTTCCACTGTTGCAGCTCTTGCACTCAGCTCAGGTGAAGGGGCTGAGCACATTGACCAAGTTCAGAGATATTTAATGAGTCCTGGCCACTCCTTCCTTGCAAAACAAAGTTTCTGCCTTTTTTACTGTTAGCAGCCATATTGCATAGAGAGAGAATATACTCAACAACCCAAAATTCAGCAGATGTTTAAGAACATAAATACCTTCCTATCAGACAGAAAAATGCCTGAGCACATTGATAAAGTCCAGTTTGGAGACAGTTCCAGCACTGTTAAAGCAGCTAAACAAAGTTTCAAGCAATTCCTAAATCTGAAGCCAACATTATGCCACACCAATTGATGCCTTAAGGAGCTGGAACAGAGTTTAGATTAAGAGGAATAAAGTGGATATTTATTGCAGTGCCTTCAAAGGCCACACCCCAGCAGTACCAGAGCCACAGTCGTGGCTCTGCCTGGATGGCTCCAAGATGGAAGCAAAAGAGGACTTGGTCACAAGATCTCACATTTTTATAAGTTTTAGTCCATTTTCATACAGAAGCCAACTGTCCAAAGAATAGCTTTAAATGATGAAGTTTCATCCTCCTTGCTTGCTTGCCCACCCTCCTCTTTTCAATTGTTTATGCTTTGGGCCTGAAGTTGGAAGAGCTTGTCCTTGAGTCTCCAGCTAGAACAGGATTGTTTTGTCTCCAGCACCCTGTGAAAAGATCCCAGTAACACTTAATAGAAAGCTAAAAGCTGCACACCAGAACAGAGCAGAAAAACTCAAAACCCAAGGTATCACAATCCTGGAGGAGACCATTTTTCCCTCTCTCATGCAGGTCTGTAGCTCTCAGAACTGCTTTCCCTCTGCTTTGTTCCAAGGCAGTGGGAGAAGCAAATGGGAGCCCATCTGCCTCTACACATGAAGGGACTGTTCAGTTCTGTACGTTTTACTTGTATTTTTCACTGTATAAGCAAACAGCTGCAACCTGTATCTTGCTATCAGCCCCCCTAAAACAAGCAGCTAACAATAAACACTCTTCAGGCAGTTTGCAGTAATTTCTGAAAGAAAAAGAAGCAGTTTCGTTTCAAGTGTAACTCTGAGCTCGGAGCACTGATTGTTGGAAACAAGGGTTTTTTTTGACATGAATTTAATATGGAATTGAGGATAGCAAATAACCAGTGAACAGAAAGAAAGATGCTATTTTTCAGCATGACTTAACCAAAGTTTTGCAAGACTGAACTCCCTTTCATCATCTTGAGATTGAATCAGATAAGACAGACCAGTGCCTTCCCTGAATAGAACAGAATAGAATAGGCTGAGGGTGGTACTGTATTGTACCTTCATCTAAGGGTTCTCAAAAGAGAAATGGATCCCATTGTGTGCAGCAGTGTCTTTCAAACCAAACAAAGGTTTATCCAGCTTAGTTTTAAGAGCATGCATTCCAATTGTGTGTCCTGACAGAATCATTGCCAATACTTTGCTTGTATCCCCACAGTTTACAGTATCAGATTCTTGCTCGCTGTCTTCAAAACTATTCCAGTAAACATGAGGACATTATTCCCTTTAAGGAATTAGAGAAAAATTGCATTTACTGTGTAATAAAACACTGACAAACTTACATCATCACTGATGTAAAAATGTCACACAATCACCCTTTCTCTGGAAAATATATATTAAGCTGTGACCTTAATATGTGACCACAATAGTACTACACCTGCACAGCCTGAAATACAATTTACACCTTGGAAAAGAAGTTGTAAAATATGCAGCCTGTCCTTTGATTAATTACAAGGATTACTTAATGTTCTTTCTGATGCAGTAAAGAAGCAGCATTCTTCCCCACTTTACATGGCTTTTGAGAACTTCAAAGTGGCACCTCTGAATAAATGGGAAGAGCTGCCCAATTCTATTCTCTTGCACAGAAGAGGCCAACCCGTGGCTCCTGAGGGGTGTGTGTGACACCACAACAGCCACAGCTGAATTTTCTGCTATTTTTTGCCCAAACCAACCCTACATTTTATCTGAGGGGTCCCTGAGGAGCATGGCAAGTGTTCCAGGAACTCTTTTCTCTCTGTGCCATGACCACATGAAGAGTGCTGTAAGACCAGGAATATTTTCCCACCATGCCATACTGCCATTGCAATGCAAAGATGCAGTGCTCCAACCCAAAAGTCAAGCCAGCAGACATAATAAAGGCCTCAGGAGGTTGTCTCTTTCCCAGAGGAACCCCACTAGCACCCCTGGTAGGTAGCACAATTAATTTAATTTATATTTAACTGGCTCAAGCGATGGTGAAATCTATTTCCTCGTGCCTGTGGGATGGATAATGGGAGCTCTTTCACAAGGATATGCATCTTTCATTGCCTTTTGTGCATCAGAGATGGGCTTAACCAAGGAAGGAATTAACTGGGGATGAATGAAAAAAAAATAACCCCATTATATTTTCAAGGCAAGATCTATATTCTTTTTGATTCTTCCTCAACCTTCATTTATGAATGACAGGTTGTTTCTCAGATTCCATTTAAACTCATTGTTAAAATGAAGTTATTTTTACAATGCATGCCATTCCAACTCAGATATTTGCTCCCACAAGATACTGGCTGAGACAAGACTGACCTGAGTCATTATTTTTTCCTTCCATTGTGCTGATAAGAATATTCAAGCTGATCAAAAAAGACTCTTTGAGAAAGCTAGCTAAAATTTCCAGATGTTTCAAATAAAATGCAAGTTCCCTTTACAGCAGCAATCTATTTAGTCCTTGACTAATGCAACTGCACTGACAATTTCATTGTGGCAAATCATCATGTCATGTTTCTAAACCAAAATATAAAGTGCCTGACTTGAGGCATTCAGACAGGGAGACTATGATTACCAAGAGCTGCTGAGACCAGCAAACCCTGAAGGGAGACGCTGACTCTCTGCAGCATCATGAGGCTGACTTTGCTTTTGTTTAGGAGTTCAACTATTGGTCTAGCCATTTAGCTATGAGTGCCTAAATTGCTAAGGGTTGGCATGCACACCAATAAATAATTTTAAAATTCAGGACTTGTTTGTGAAACAACATGCAATGGGCTAAATGTAGGTGTCCTCCTAAATTTTGAGGACAATCTGTTAAGATCCTAAACAAATAAGGATAGACTCAAGACTCAACACTTTTGTATTTCTATTTAACTGTCTTAGGCAATTAGTTTTTGTTTCAAAACAATTTTCTATGTATCAAATTCTCTCTGCCTAGTACACCATTGTGGCTAAATCCAGAAATCTGGTTAATTATACAGCCATCAGTAGTACTAAAAGCAATTATTTTACAGAGGTTTAATGGAGTATTTAGGAGATATGTAAATAAAACAGCATATATCTATTTAGGAACTGGTTTAGGATATTAATATAGAGTGAAAAAATAGTGCACAGTCTTACATTTTATTTCAATAATGGCTTAGATACTCAAGGATGATAAATCTCTTGTTTTTAGCCACTAAACCTTCATGTTACTGTACATTTCATAGACAAAAAAAATACTTCACTTTGTTAGCAGCACTGCTATTTGGCCATGTCTGACACTTCAGAACTATACAAGCAGAAAGTCCCAATTCAAGAAGATAGACATAAAGAGTAATAAATATCTCTTTCTACAAGCCAGGAAAGGGCTAGGCTGGAAATACCTGGAGAGAAAGGAAAAGGCAATGTCAAGTTCCAGCTAAAAATTCAAGGCCTGTTTGGAAGGGCGATTTTCTTCATTGCTTCTAGTTTCTCTTGCCCCTTTGCTTATCTGGCTGCAGAAGTTCAAGAGTGAAGGTTTGGGGGGGCTGCACTGCAATTTTTCCATCTCCTCCCATGCAAGACTACACAGAGCCCAACTTATAGGACCACGAGGGCAGCAACAAAGCTGTGCAAAAGCTGAAAGATATGGTAAATGATGGTGAATTCAGAGAGGAATAGGGTGGCACACACAAGAGCCAGAAAAATGACTGTACCAGTGGTCAGCATGAATGAGGACATGTCCAAAATGACCAAGTAAAATCAGCCTAGGAAGAACACTGAAGCCAAACTGAACAAAACCTAAGATATTCTTTATGTACAGGAGTGTCCCACTGCACACAATTATATTTTCTCTTTGCCAGACATTTTAAAAAACAGTTCCCATTGGAAGGGGACGGTAAGAGAAAGATAATTGCATATGGACTTAATTACACAGCATATATTAGAGACAAATGGCACTTTTGTTTTCCAAAGAAAATAATCATAATCACTACAGAGCCTTCAGAATCTTTAAGTGCCTTTGAGTAATTATCCATTTCTCCTTACACTATGTTCAATTTAATTTGTGCAACAATTAACTGAAATAAAATACAAAAGTAAAAATAGTCAGGTTTTCTCTTTAATTATTTATTTAAGACTGGGAAGATAAATCATCCCAGATTTTAAAAGCTGGTTTCCTCTTCTAGTTATTAAATTCTGGATATTTATTTGCATTTCCTGTTGTTGGCACAGAATCACCTTGTGAGCTCACATATTAAGAAAGACAACTATAAACCATTTTAATGGTTTTAAAAATTAGTAAGGTAATAAAAGCAAAATAAAGATATTCTGCATCAGTGTGTTCTTCATTCATTTTTATGCTGCTGACACCAGTTTAGTTTTTAATTATGATACTGTTTTGTGATGCACTGGTAGCATCACTTGAAGATGTAATAATGAATTTTTTTTCTGACAGGATATACATAGAATAACAGGAGATTTTGCCATGGTCATCCCTCCCTGAGAAGCAAGACAGAAACTGCCACTTGTGTGTGAGGGTGAGGAAGTCTATGTTTTAATACAATGTGGATTAGAGACATTTTGGTGTGGATTTTTTGGTTTTAGACAAAGAGATGGAGTATATTCAGCAGAGGACTTTTCACAAAATCAGCTTCAGCTTTGTGTTTCCATTCCTTTCTCCATAAACCAAACTCATTGCAGATTTGGTTTTATGGAAAGTCAATTTTATGAACATAGTTTTGCACTGCCATAAAGTGGAAATGTATTCATCAGTAGGGAGAGAAACCTTTCAACAGGATATCATAAAGAATTTTTAAAATAATCTTTTTTTCCTCCCAGAGTTCTGAAGGCGAAAACAAAATTGGAATTCTTTCCAGTTACAGCTCTTGTTCATTTTGCATGTTTTCTGAAGTCACCATTGTCTCTTTTCCTTAGCCTATATGTAGTGATGGGTGTTTTAAATCAGGCAGCTGCTGGTGGCTAAGCTAACACAAGAAATAACCTTTCCTCCCCTGTGTATGAAATTGGACTCGATACATTATTCAGTAAACTCATGCAAAATTTCTAGGTATTAATGACAACCCAGTGAAATGCTAAGCTTCGTAATTAATTCCAAGTAAAAGAGATTAAATACATCCTAATGGTACACACTGTTAAAATGATCATCTGAGAAAGGTCACACTCTGCATGTTTGCCACATCCCACACTAAGGAGGGACATGGCAGAAAAGTAATTTATTATCTATTGCCTGTTCTATTAGCTGCTGGTAAAGTCCAAAAGTTTGAAGTCTAAAATTACAAGAGCAATTTTCTTTTCATGTCTGAGCATTGAGTCCATGGTATCTTGGTCTCTGCCACTTCTAATATGCACTTATCTAATAACAAACAGTATCTGCAAGTTTTAGTCTGATGCACAAGCTAAGGCAGAAGAAAATATCTATCTCCCCTTGATTCCTTAGTAAAATCACACCAGACAGCTGTTAAATTAGTGCAGGCACCACAGAGCTCAATAAACAGAAATTGTCAGAAACCCTTCTAAAAGGTGCCATGAATAAAAATGAAAGGAATCAAATTCTGAATTCTTAGCTGTCTTATCAAGGAAGAAGTCACAGATGGCCCATTGAGGAATCAATTATGGATGGAAGGTTCATGATCCAAAAGCTTTGTGCCAGTGAGATGAATCTTAAAGGTATAATAAATGATGATAATGTTAGGAGGGAGATACATAGCAGAGGAGAAAAGATAAAGTGAAAAAGGCCTGCAGGATGGAGCCTCACTCATTTGTCACAGCGGTTACAGAAGACACAAAAATTGCCTTTTTATCCCCTTCCCCACCCCAGTCAGGTCCAGCTGCTTCTTTATTCTGAAACTCTCTCTCAAGGAGATGTAATTTCAATATTCTGCTGGATAACAGCCATCAGCAGCTTTGGTAGCCTGCACTTTCCAGGGAAATTTGGTCAGGCTCAATCCCAGAACTAAAGAAATGCACTCTGACACACAATTTCCCTGCATTTTATTATAACCAGAAGTGGGAAAGAGTTCTTTTTCAGGTGATTGAACCAGCTTAAAATTTTCTGTTTGAAATGTGTTGGCTGCCACCTGAGCTTCTGTTTGAATCAAAAGCTCAGTTGCAGGATCTCATCCAGACAGTGCATTGAGGGAGAAGCTCACAACAGAGGAATTCCCCGCAGAATTCTTCCCACAGGTGGGACACAAAAATGTTTATTTTTCCAACAGTAATGGAGCAGGATCCATCCAAGGAGGAACCAGATGCTTGCTGTGGAAACAGCTGTGTCCCATCCCTGGGTGAGAAATCTTTCCCTGTGAAACTGGTGGGTTCCTGTAACACGGGCTATTATTCAAATATCATCAGAGAATGATGGCAATGAATATAAAACTGGAATAACAGCAAAGCTACTTTTTTTTAAAATAGTCCACCTAGAGAAACTCTGTGAATACAATTTGGAAGGGCTAATTTTAGCAAAACACATTTAGAAGCAAGTAGGGTTGACAAGGACAAAACGTTATATGAATGTCTTCTCCAAAATGGAGAAAAGTGACTGTTTAAAATGTCATTCTATTCTGATTCATCATGTCTCCTTAGTGTATTCATAAGCTTCCACCTAAAGATGGTTACAATTTTTTTTAAAATGAATTTCACTTTTTCCTGTGTAAATTATGTTTTTCCATAGACTGGAAAACAATTTTAGCTTTCCAAGTTGAACTTCATTAAAAGGCATAGTCATCATTCCAAGCCTTTATTGCACTTGTCTGCGAGCTTGAATTTTTTTAGTTTTAAACAGGATGATAAATAACAGAGGGTTGACTTTTATGACTGGAATGTGTCTGGGAACATTAACATTGGCTTTGACATAATGGCCTTTATTTTTTCTCTTTTCACTCATAGAAGTTACCCTTCACTGATAGAAGTTACCCATTAATTATTCTCCTACAACTGTGAAAACATTTTGGAGCCTTTTGGTATACAACAACAACAACAACAACAACAAAACAAACAAACAAACAAAAAACTCAAGTAATGAGGATGTTGTCCAGGAATGCACAGAAGATTTTCATTCAGATTCTCCTTTATAAAGTCTGTCACAAGTTTATAGTAGCTCAGTACTAGAAAAGAAATTAGCACCAGGTAAGAATGAGCCTTTAAAAGTTCTAATGTTTACACAGAATAAAAAATGAGAAGCAAGAGCACACCCACATGTAAGAGTGTCTGTCCCCCCTGTTCACTAATTTTAAGATTTCAGAAAAGCTGGAAATATTGCCTGTAAAAGATTTCAGTAAATTTCAGCATTTGCTCATTTTTTTTTCAGGCATTTTTTACACTATAGGATACTTCATTTTAATTCCACCTGAAGTTTTAAACTTTTCAGTAAATCTCACCTGACCTGATCATCAATTATAACAATTCTGAAATTGTACTTTCAATAAATGTATTATTTACTGATTTTATTTTATTTTGACTGCCCAGTACTGGGCATGCAGCATTACTGGTGGTGACTGGGACTTGGACCAAACAGAACTGAAAAATAACAGAATATAGAACCTTTTTCTAGGAAACATTTCCTTACACAATGAAATCTAAGCAGGATTTTCTTCTGGCAAAACTGCCTGTATACCATATTACTTTTTTTATCCTCTCTGACAAAGGCAAGCGTGGTTGTTTACAACTTATCAATAGCAACAGACCAGCAGAAAATATTTCAAAGTCTGTGCAACTTATTTCCTTTCAACTAAAAACCTGATGTATTGTAAAGCCCCAGCATCTGCTGCCATTCAGTATGGGGCAGCAATAGATTATTTCTGCTGCTGCTGCTCAGCAAGAAGAAAAATATGTAATTTCTACAGTCTTGCAACTGCCTTGCATAGCCTTTTTTTCTTCTACCACAGAAATCCCACATGTTCTGCAACTGAAAATTCTCCAGTATTAAAATCTGAGAATATATGGACAGCACTGAACAGGGACCTGCTGTCCTTCCTACAAGTCAGAAAATCTTTTAGTGAAAAAGTTGAGGGAGCCTCAGGCTAGCACAACAGAAAATAAGCCCCTGGAGCTTGTGGGAATCGTGCCAGGCTGATGGCTGCATTCAACCACTGGTTCCACCTCCTCTTTTGTATAAAAATTAACTGAATCTCTCCGTTTCAGTAAGAAGATGCTAGAATTCAGCAGGTAAAAACAGGAGTAACAAATAATAGCAGATGTGTGGGAGAGCACAGAGAGAGGCTTAGTCTGCCCACAGCAGCAATGCACAGGGGCTGGAGAAAGGAAGAGGGAATTCACAGGCTGAAAGGAGCAGGAAATACATTTTCCATTTAAAATGTCTTGTTCACTCACAGCTGAGAATATTCAGAGAATAAAACAACAATTCATTTTAAAATATATTACAAGTAATGTGGAGACAGCAGCTCTTATACACAAGATGCTGCCTAAAGCACACACGGTTTTGTCCCGCAGTTACATTATGAGGATAAAAAAAAATCTCAAATCCTGCTAAGCTCTGCATCTTGCATTCAATTTGTAGGAACACAGCATGAGACAAACCCACAGAACTGTGTCTGTCAAATTTTAACCTAGATGTAAATATACCTATAACCCAGCCAGACATTTTTCAGTGTAAGAGTTTAAAAAATTACTACAAAAAGATTGATTCTAGGAGGCCAAATCTCAAAATAAAAATATATAATGAATATTTGTATAGGATATAATAACAGGTGGGTGTTTTTTGATAGTACAGAGGCAGCCCTAGACGGCCTTAGATCTATTGTCTTCTCAGTTCTGAGCATCTTCCTGTAGCTTTCTTTGGTATTTATTAAAATCAGAGTACCTGTAACCTGGTTTCTTAAGAGCGCTGTGATATTTGCCTCCTCCCAGCAAAGGGGAGCTGAACATTTTAGAGTGGCTCACTTCCTTCCTTGCTTATCTCCAGAAAAATCCTCTCAACATCATTCTCTCCCAAACTGTCTCTCAGCCCTGCCAGTCTTTTCTTGAGTCTCATCTTATTGGTGCCTCACTCTGTGACACTGTTGGAGCATCAGAACCCAAAAAAGTGACAGAATTCAGCACTGGAACAACACAGCCTCGTTGGGACAGGCTGTAAATCCTACAGCCAACCCCTAAACTTTCAGGTACTGCCTTGTCCCAGCTGTGGGTGTGCAAAGAAATCTGATTCACCTCCTGCCTCTGCCATCTGCAGCGGTTCCATCCTCATTTAGGGCTTCCAAAAAGCCCCAAAATGCAGTCTGGCCATGCCTGGCAGACACAACTTCCCACACTACCTATAAACATTAGTGGATTGGTGGAAACAAAGCAGTCAAAGCACAATAAAACAATTAATTCCACAATTAGCATTAGTTGTCTCACAACCTATCGACATACATTTCCTGACTGCAAAATTAAGTCTTAACAAACTTACTTGTTTCTTCCAGGTTTTGTACAGGGCATATGGCTTTGATATTCTCTTTAGTGTAATCTCTCAATGTTATATCAACCTTGTTGTGGCCTTATTTATCCTTCCTAGATACTCTGCACATACCACACTCTTTAATAGGTAAGTGTAGCCAGACTGGTGGCCATAAATCTCCCTAAGCAAGCCTTGTAGCCTGCACTGAGAATTGTGATGCACAGCAAATAGGGGAATGGTTACATGGAGTAGCTACAGGAGTTATCAGGAAGCAAACCAGGCTATAATTTTATGGTGTGTCAGATGCTCTGCTAAAAGCAGTGTCTGTGTGTGTGCTCTTTCTCTGTGGGAAAGGAGGGTTTGCTGCTCTAAATCTAGTGAAATTCTTTGCATTATCTTAAATGATAAATATAAAAGCACACACACAGAGTACTGTCAAGTGTTTATACCTGTGCCTATACTATATAAAGTATATAAAGTACTTATAGGCAGTGAATCCCTGTCCTCAGTGAATCTCTGAACCAGCATTACCACAAAGTTATTCAGAGGTGACTGAGAGAATATCCAAATTCCAAGGACTGGTGCATAAAACAAGAATAAATTGATTCAAAATGGACAGATTAATGTAGCAATGATAAAGGGAGTGTAAGTACATGGCACTTTCCCCCAGACAAAACAACTCTGTGCCCGCAGCATCCAGAGGAGGCAACCAGGTCACATTTAACCTCAGATGGCAGGGCATGTACAAGAGCTAGGTATATTTGCTACCATGACTCCTTTTCAGTAATAATAAAACCAAGGCCTGTCTTTCTAGATATAATTTTGAAAAATTTTGCATTCAAGCATTCAATTAATATTTTTTCCTCAGCACTTTTACCATGTCAGTAGGCCTGAAATAGTCTTCTGCTAGTTGAGAGGCATTAAACCAACAAAGCTACTCTGTTTTCCTGAGTACTTCCACAAAACTCTCCATGACAAACTGGGTAGGAGCAAGAGGAGTGTTGGCTTGTTTTCCATAAATCCAAGATGCATGCTGATGAAACAATTGGCATTCCATGCCCAGTGCGCTGCAGGGAGTGCAGGGCAGAGGCTGAGAGGGGCTGAGGACTCCCCTGCCAGCACCCAGCCCTTGTCCTGCAGTGCAGGCAGCACAGCCTGGGGCTGGGCATTTCAAAAGGATCCTGGCTCACCTGGAGGGCTGCTGCACCATCTGCCAGAAGATGCAGATAAGGCTTGGGCTTTCTTATCCATGCTCCTGCAGTACCCAGTGAAAACAGGAATAATCTCCCAGCAATCTCCCTCCAGACTCACCATTCCAGTTCAGAGCACACCTGCCCTTCAAGATGCATTTCAAGTGAGATCAGGCCAGGGGACACCCTGGCCTTCTGTGCCTGACACAGCTGAAGAGAGAAACTCTTACAAATGCCATTTCAGAATTGGGAATAGAAATCTTTCTTTCTTCACTGAGTACTGCCAGCACAGTGCCTTTTTACTTTTCTTTATATATTATATCATCTGCAAGGCCAGCTTTGAGTTACAATGCACAAAGCACTACACAAAAGAATGGACTACCCAATATTTTATAGACTGCATGGGTGATAGAGAAAAGAGATACAACCACCACAAAAAGGAGTGTCTTGACAATGGCAGACCTTTATGGAGGAGGCAGGGATGACCATTATGTTATACCCTGGGGGAAACTGCATTGTCAGATATATTTCAATTACGGGTTAAAATGAATTGGTTGCTTTTTAAACTATACTGTAGGAGTGATATATCTAAAATTACCGAATTGATTTCCCTGGATTTATTTTTTCATACTGAAAATCAGCAACATTTTTGTTCCTAAATCATTTGTGATTTTATAAAGAACAAGTAAAATAAAAGAAATTCTAGCTACCACTTGTCATTGCTGCAGGACCAAATCCACAAACCCAGCCTGCAGGAAGCTGAAACAGACTGCATCCATTAAACAGTCACACCAAGAAATATTCATAAATTTTCACTAGACCACTGATTTTTCACCTACTCTATATGCAAATATTTTTCAACACACCGAGCAAAATCCTTCTGCTCCCTGATCATTTTTAAGCAACAAGAAAGACTATAGTGCCAAGAAAGGAATAATGGGGGGAAAATTAACAATACTTAACATTATACTTTTCATTAGTAGCTATCATAGTAGTATCATAATCCTCTTTTTTATTCCTTTTCAGGTAAGAAACTGAGAAACAGAGAGATGATGCCATTTTTGAAAAGTCAGAAACTGATAAGCAATCTGAGTTCCATGCCTGATGCCCATCCAGGGAGACAAAACCTCATTGTTCCTTCCTGAAAACGCTAGAAATGTTGAAGGAAAAGAAAATCAAATTAGCACACTGTCTTGGATACCTTTTGTACTGTAAAGTGCACAGGATATGGAATAAAAATTACAGGGTGGTTTTATTTTTTCCTGCACACAAGATTTAAATTATTGTATTATTTATCACAGTGATCATGAGCACATTACTAAAAACTTCATAAGTATTTAAATATTCATCTTTTTATCCCCTGGAAGATTTTTAGCAAAAAATGCTGGCAAGATAGTGGGTCCAGATAAAAGTGCATGAGTCATACGCCCATGACAGTAAAAAAAAAAGTACTTTAAGTGACTTCTCTCGTGTCTGCTTTTGAGTATGCAAGTGGCTTGCACAGAGCAATAAATTAACTTACTTTTCAATACTGAAGGAGAACCATGAGACTACTCAGTCTTCTGTGATGAGTAATAAAGGTTGAAAACAACAAAAAAACCATATAAAGTAGCTAATTCTCTTCTTATAAGCCACAATATCTGGTGGTCACAGGTTTCTCTACAGACATTTTTACATTTTATACTATTCTTTGCACATTTTGAAACTTGCATTAAAAAATTTATGACACTGCTGGGCAACCAGAGAAAACACACAAGAGGTTCATTTATAGACAATTTCAGGGCTGAAATAAGAACTTTATGTATAATCCTCCAGTTCTAGAATGGGTATGGAACAATTCTACAGTCCAAAACTTGCCTTCCTGAAACCAGATTTAAAGGTATTAATGGGCATAGGATGAGGTGAATCTGGAGACAGATCTGAAGACTTCTAAAAAAAACTTTACCTGTGGATTTTATGCATTTTAAAAGAGAGAAAATCCAAGTCTTGTTAAAAAACTTACACAGATTTATTTCATCTTGAGTCCTCATTCATCCACACTATCAGGAAAGGATACAAGCACATGGATCTTTTATATATTTTCAGTATGAAAGATACAGCTAAGAGAGAAGTATTCGATGTGTTTCTGCTATCCAGAACAGTTCTGCTGGAGACTGAACTGAATTTGAAACTGATCTCAGTAAGCAGTCCTTACTATTTTAACTTCCATTGCTTCTTCACTTTATTTAAAAATCTTTCAGGAGCTAAAGAGAAATATTGTGGAAACAAGAAAATCGGTGTTGGTCCCCTGGCAATCCAAGGCATATGCCCTGGGTGTGGGATTTTTTAAATTATTCTGACTGAATTTTGTGTCTTTTTATGCATGCTTTTTGTATCTTTATAGCAAATCTCTGTGTAGGAATACAAATAAAGAAAAGTCCAGTCAATCAGTCTCTTATACCCCAAAGAAGAAGGTGTGTTATTTAGTCTTTCAAATGCCTATCTGATGAACTTCTCTACATTTCTGATATGCACACAGAGGTGACAGCTCTCCCTGCTGTACCATTCCTAAAATTTTTAAAGTAATTGTCATCAAAAGATTTCTTAGAGATGGAAAATGTGGGAATACTACTGCCTGCTTGAAGTGGAGGGGTGTCATCAATCCAAATTTACCAATGGTGGCTAAGGTCCAGTGAGGTTAAATAATTTACTCTAAAACAGACAGTAAATTGGTAAATTAATAACATCAAGAATTGATATACACCTCTTCTTCAAAATCTCTTTCAATTTTATTTGAAAAAGCTATAAACATAAAATTAAATGTTTTAGTTCTCAGTGAAAACTGTTTTAGGAGACCTATGAATATTAGCAGTTGTTGAATTTGACAAAAATAAATGGACAGTCATAATTTTGGACTTATTGGTATAGGATTTAAATTGCTCAAATTAGATATTGGTGGGGAAAAAAACTCCTTTGCATGCTCCTATGAGCTTTAAATCCTCTCTGGATACTTTTAGTCCTGACAGATGAAGTTTTGCTGTCCTGCTCTGTTGCTCACGACTTTATGACTGCCAACCACACAACTTGAGGAGTTCCATTTTTCCACCAGCAGACACATGGATCTCGAGATGATTGTTTGAAAAAAACAACTTCTTACCCTCCCAATAAAAGACACTTTAACCCCTCCAAGATCTGATTCATTTATTAAATTTATTCTTCTTTCACACTACTGAAGAGTCCAAGGCTTTTTTAGTGCAAAACTTTCAGCTTCCATTAAAGTTTGAAATAAAGGCCTCTGAAGTAAATATGGTGGAGAGTGTTTATGGAAATTAATTCAGAGGAAACTCTTAGGAATGACAAGATTTTTCAGAGAGTAATCTATGTTAAATTTGGAGTCTTAGCTTTTTCTGAAAATCTGACTCTGCTTGAAAATAACATTTTTCTTCCTCCCAGGATATTAAGACATTTTAGGCAGCTGAACCATGACACTTTCAAACCAACAGAGTTATGTGGCACTCATGGCTGAGCTGGGAGCTGAAATCTCCCCATTCATTCCCTTGTTCAGGCTATTTTTTGAGGTCTTGTGAAAGTCAGGTACTTGTTTTCCCATCTCTTACTTGCTGGCTGGAATACAGTAAGCATTTACTTATTTCTGACTTCTGACCTTATTCCTGACTTCCTTACAGCAACCCTGTCCCAAGGACAGAAAAAATCTGCCCAGACACAGATGACCAACAAAGTAAATGCAGCCTTTTTGTGAAAGAATAAAGAAAGATAAGCATTAGAGTCTTATTAAGCCTAAAATCATTAGGTTTAATGCCAGTTTGTTTCAGTAATCTTGTATATTTGGGGGTTGTGTCATAACTTCCATTTCAAAGCCTGGTGTAGGACAACTTTTTCCTGTATTGGCAGTCCTGTTTCTATATTCTGCTTAATTTATAGCTTTCTCATTTTCTCTGTTATTTAGAAAGGCTATTCTATTTTAGCCCATTATATTAATATATTTGAGTGAGTCTGGCATGGCTCCTTTTGCACATTAGCTATTCCACAAAAAGGAGCAAGGAGGATAAAAGATAAATGTCAATAATGGAGGAGAAATGTGATGATATCTGGAAATTTCAGTTCAAGCATTGTTACATTGCTCTTCAAAGCTTTCCTGAAAATTCATTCCAGTGAAATACAATGGTTATCTCACACCAGGCTTGCCCTCCTTTTTTTTTTTTTTTTTTTGTTCTCTACCTTGGCATGAGAGTACCACACCAGGCATTAAGTTATCCCTCTTCAAGCACGCACAGAACTTGTGTAATTTCTAACACCTGGATAATCTGGATTCCTTTGCTAGTTGTCAGCACTACTCCAGTGTTAAAACCAGCAGATTTTACACATTTTCTATAGAATAGATGCATGAAATGCTTTAACCTGAGTGTAAGGAAGGCATTAGACCCTTATTTTTGGAAGCTGCCAGAGACAATGAGGTATCTTCACAGTCCATGCTCATATCAGAGTGTGCATCTGAAGATTTCTTCTTAATTCTGACTAAAAACGGAAATAGCTTTGTTTAGAATTTTTTTCTGTTCACCCAACTTCAGAGTGCACCTTGCTTGTTAACATGCTAGCACTGGCAATAGGCATCCAAAATGGGCCTCCAAAACTGGAGACAACCAACAGTTTTAGGAATGTGAGCAAAAGGATTTCTGCACAGGCAAACCCCCCCATTTTTATAGCTCTGAACAGCTGCATGCTGTACTTGCATTCTCTAATCACTCCAGGTGATTCCTTGGTCCCTCATTCCAAATAATAAGTAGATTATCTTAACTTCAGAGCTCTCAGAAGTGACAGACTCTCAAAATTATGGAAAACAAAAGTTGGAAAGATAATAATTTTGTTTTAAAAATGCATTGCTTAAGTTATTTCATCACAGAGGGAACCATTACCTCATCTGAAGAAAGGTAAATGCCAAATCAGCCAAATCAATGCTATGAATATTAAAACTATTTAATAATATATTGTTTGGATCCTTCCCTAGGTTTTCTCCTTGCAGTGCCTGGGACTTCATAGTGGCAGCAATGCAGAACAAAGAGGCAAAGCAGTTTCCATGACAACAGAACTACAACTTGATGCATGAGATAGAATTAAAAGGTCCAGAACACCTTCCTTGCATCCCAGCTCTGTTCTCACTGGAACACCCCACGTCATGGATCACGTGGGTGACCAGGCACCTGTACTCTGCACACTTTTGGCTTTCCCCAGTCGTGCTGAAGAGCAGCAAGTGGAAACTGTGTTCTCCTAATTAGGGACTTCGCTCACCTTTCAAATAGCAGCCAAGCTGCTGAGGCAGAATCTGTTGTTTCAGAACTGCCTCTAAAGAGGGATGGATGGGAAAATAACATTAAAGAACAGAGAGAAGTCGTAATCAAATATTTTCTTAAGTGTCCTGGTTTTTTTGGGAGTACAGTCTTTGAAATATTTTTCCTAGATTCTAGAGACTGAAAAAATACATTGTTTTTCCCATCTGCTGCTTCTCACTTCTGCACGAAAAAGCAGAGGCTGGGGAAGTTCTGCACAGCTGCAGCAAACAAGGCTTGAGCAGCAGCACATCCCTTCCAATTTTGTGGTTAAAGAATTTGGCTGCATCCTGGCACCCACATTACCATCCACACAGCATCACACTGCAAGGATGGCACACTCTGCCACCCAATGGGTTTTTATGCTTTATGGAGCATTTGCTACTCTTAATTGTAAACACCTTTAAATTCATTAAAATTGCAACAACAAGGGAAATTTCTCACTTCTATTCAACTTCTTTTCTTGTCCAAGCAAGAGATGTGAATATGGAAAGTGTTATGAGGAGTAGCTGAGGGATCTGGGGTTTTTCAGCCTGGAGAAAAGGAGGCTTAGAGGAGACCCTATTGCTCTCTACAACTCCTGAAAGGAGGCTGTAGCCAGATGGGGGTTGAGCTCTTCTCCCAAGTGATGGGACAAGAGAAAACAGCCTCAAGTTGCAGCAAGGGAGGTTAGACTAAACAGGAGAAAAAAATTCTTCACTGAAAGGATGGTCAAGCATTGAAAGAGGTTTCCCAGGAAAGTGGTTGAGTCACCTTTCCTTGAAGTGTGCAAAAAACATGGATATGTGTTATTTGTTAGCATTCCAGGCCTTCATTTTGAAATCTAAATAATCTTTATGACCACAGCTCTTTGCTCATCAAGGCTTTCATCCATTCGAAGCAGACTTGAAGAATACAGATTTCTATTTTAGCACAGTTATATTACTGCTGTGGTTACTGGACTGATTTCAGTGAATGGCAAAGCAGGAGACATTGGCTGCTTTCTCTCCCTGCTGTCTTCTGACTCCAGCAGATGCAGCATCATCTGCTGCTTTGCAAAACACAGCAGAAAATGTGCTCTTTCAAAGGTGCCTCCCCAAACTGAGTGGATTTCCTCTGTCTAACAGCAAAGGCTTTTTCCAAACATGCATGGATTAATATTTTCCAAAGGAAAGGTCACACAAATCCTTTCTAATGGGAGAATTAAATGACTTAGCTGACCCAGCTGAGGAACAGCAGCTCCCACAGAATTAGTCAGCAGTGGTTTCAGCTTAGTTATTGACAGTACTAATAGATCCATGGTATTTATACTCTGTCTTCTCCCAGGGCCAAGTAGGGATAGTGGGATTCTTGACCAGAGACTGAGCACAGACCTTCACCCTTTTAAAGCCTTACTTAGGCTTTAGGGTGAGAATAATGTGTGCTGGACCCCTGAATATCTCTTAATACCATGTTTTCAGGTTAGTGGAAAGGTGTCATGCTCATTTCTTAAATAGAAGCTTCCTGACTTTTCTGCTCAAGCATACTGTAGCTCCAAGTTACATTCATCCTCCCTTTCTATTCATTACAACATTTTCCAATATATTCATTTCCTTCAAAACTAGAGGAACATTCCATTCCTGATTTATCTGTATCACTCTGATAAAACAAAAGCATGGCAGTAACCAAAATCTGAATTAGTGTGCAGTAAACCCCTTAACTTGCATCTTAAAATTATGCAAATATTAGCACAAGTATCTGTCTCTAGACCAGTCCCTTTTGTACTCACAGATGACACAGCAAATGCTACAGTGACATCTCCTTAGTAAGACTTCATTATCTTGACAATCAATTACCAATATTCATTAGCAATAGAATAAAATAATATCACAGTGTATATTATGTATAAAACGGTATATTAAAATTATAGCTTTTGTAGTAAAGAAACACTGTGGTGCAGTAAATTTGACTTTTCATAATGCCTGTCCATTTCTTTGTTAATTCACAGAATTCAATAAACTTCTGTAAGTGTCCAAGTGGGTGGGGAGGTTTGGTAAGATTTAATGTACTGTAGTGACAGCCTTGTTCATAGTATAATTAAGAAAAAATTAATCAAGCATTACTTTAAATATATGATCAAGCCCACTTACCAGCTCACTGTGGTCTTAGATGGATTTTTATTTCCATGCACAAACCAGCTTGCATTAGTGCAATGTAAATCTGCTCATTTAATATCATTTGTAATAGTAATGATTTCCATTTTTAATGTCAAGAGAAAAATCACTGGTTGCCTGCTCCAAAGAGCACTTAATGTCCATTACTGCACACGGCACAAATGAGTTTGCAAATTTAAACAGACTTTTCAGCAATAGTTATTATCTTCAGTCTATCTGGACAGTGCAGGTGTGGTAAGAGCCATTGTATTTTTATTCACAGGCATAAAAGCACTTGAAAGTCTTTAAAATACCAAGAGCTTTGATATTTTTAAGACTGCAGGGCTATTTAAACACTTAAAATTGAAAATCCCCTCCATGCACTGTACTACAACTGCCATAAGTTCTGTTGATGCTGACTCTTATAATTATGTGTCTACTTCTTCCCTGGAACTATCAAAGGAGTGGCAGAGTATCCCAGAGTGGATGATGGGAGCAGCACATCTGAAGTTTTATAATGTCTCTGGGTACCTGTGTCTCCAGCAAAGCCAAGAGAGCAAAACTTGCAAACTCAGAAAATGCTTAAAGAAAAGGTGGGAAAAATATAAACAGCGAGGGCTACATCAAGAATGTACACAGGAACAGACATAAATACTGAAGATGAGTGATTTGCTCTTAATCTTATTTAAAAAATCCCAACAAAACAAAACAAAAAAAAAAAAAAACAAACAAAAAACCCAACACAAAAACCCAAACAAAACCCAAAAGCAGCAAAAATGGGTTTGAAAACTGAGAAGCACTGACTATTAACACTGCATTCTTTTATATGCTTATTAGAACTGATCTTCAGTACAGGTTCTTTTGGACATCAGAGATATCCCTTGATATTAAAACACCTCGGTGCCCTCACTGTGACCTGTGAATTGCCAAATTCTTGGTAAAAAAAAGGTTCAGACAGAGTTAAGTGATCTGTAGTTCATCTCTGGAGGGCATCACCATAAATCTGTGTAAAGTCTCAAAATCTCACATGCAAAAATGGGCTGTTTTATCAGTCCAGGAGCCACATAAAGTTTTCTGTTATTTAGTCTAATAAAACTTATTCTGGAGTACCTGTGATCCTGGAATAATTCCTATTTTGAATTATATTTGAATTACAACTGCAGCTGTGTGAGGCTCAGACCCCCACATTTCCTCCTGACTGGAACTCTTGCTGAGGATCAGATATTGAGAAAAATTAAATGACCCCTGCAGGCTCATCTCCCAAGATCACCGCTGCATTTATTGCCAATGACTAAATATGCATCCAGCAATCAATAACATTATATTCCCATGGTACACGCTGTTCTTCAATTATGGTACTTAGATGGAGGTCCTCTCAGTATCATCTAGCTCAATAATACTTTGCAGATCTCATTTTATACAAACCTCTCCTGCCAATTTAAGGTTGGGAAAAATATCTGTATTTTCTGTAGGTTTCTTATATAACCTTCCTTCCCCAGAAGATTTTTGTTATGTTCTGATTTCTCATTATTCCCAGCAAATAATGAATTTAATTTAAATTTAACATTATTGTGTCAATTTTGCCTTCCCAAAGAGCTTTCATCTTGATCTTTACATCAGCCTTAGCAAAGAGGTGAGCTGCTGCCAACAGATGAGCTTTGGTGATGCTTTTATAGCACTATTATGTCCTCCATGCATGAAACATTAAGATTATGACAGAGTGCCAGTCTGGAGGCAACAGACTGGTTTAAATGCCTCAGAGGTGCCATGCCAATCAATTCTCCTGTCTCACTCTTACTGGTCAAAGAAATATGTATTAATGAAGGGTGAATAATTAAAGAGAGGGGATGAATGACAAGGGACAAGAAAATGTCACAAGAATGGGAACTCAAGAGAAAGGAGTTAAGGAGAAGGATCCAGTCTACTGAAAGACAGTGTGCCACTCACAGCAGCCACACATTCCCTCCTCACCTGCCTCATTTTGGCAATTCAAAACACCTGGCTGGACCTGAAGGTGTCAGAAGCTGATCTGAAAGGCTGCAGAGAGATGAAAACTATATCTCCCTGTGATATTCAGGAGTATTTGCTCTTCCTGACTTCACAACAGAGCAGCCCAAAAGAAGCACCACAAAAGAACGAATTCTGCCCTTCAAATTCCTGACTGAAGTTTCTAGAGGAGGCACATGAAGGGAGGGCCTCCTTCACCAGGTGAATAGCTTTAAGAACACAGAGATCCTCTTATCTCTCAAGGAATACTGGGGATGAAGGAAATGACAAGGAAATACAGTCAAGAAGTTGTGGCCTTCAGAAAAGACCAACTTCTACCTGCTCATCTGGGCATGTCTGCCTAGGTTCATGTCTAGAACCATGTGGAATCCACCTGGAATGATAATAATAATCATCATCTCTCAGACAGTTAGCAACCTCAGCAAACATCAATTTTATTTATTATTCCTTTTATCTAACCACTTTCATCAGATATCGTGGATCTCCTTCCTTTTTAATTCTCTGAATTACCCAGTGAAAGGCAAAACAAATTCTGTAAGGATTCTCTGCACTTATCACCATGTCCAGCTCTGTTCTGCCACCTACCCCTCTCTCAAGTAATCCAGAAAACCTCTCAGCTGTGTCTCAGAACAAAAAAAAAAGCTTTTTTTTTCTCTCTTGGAACACAGAAACACTCCTGGCAAAGCCCACAGAGGCTGAACCAGAACCACTGGATGGGCAATGTAACACTCCCTTTAAGCACAGCTACTTTCCATATTCATGGAGCCAAATTTGGTTCTGACTTTCATGTACTTGCAAGGTGATTCTGTCTCCTGGAGAAAAGTCGATTATGGATAAAGTCAAGGGCAATACAAAATACAATACAAGGCAAATGCAATTACAGATTAGGTTCAGGTATTAAAACCAGCCTAATAAGCCAAGTAGAAAGAGCTAAAGTCCAAACTAAGCATGTGTAAATTCTGTAGTCAAAACCTATGGAGCTTATCAGTATCAATTTTTAAAGGTGGAAAAAAAAAAAAAGCTGGATTATTGTGAAATAGTGATTAAAATAATAATACAAGTGTTTATCCAGTTAACAGCCCAACTATTTTTTTTCACCTACTATGGAAACAAAAGCATGATATATTCTAACAGATACCTTAAGAAAAAAAAAAACATTTTTCAGCTGGGGCTTCTTTTTGTGATCAAAACCCCCCATATTTTCTATTCTATATCTAATAAGTAAAACATGTGTTTATATCCTGACAAAGACGAACATTTTATGGACGTGGAATGCAATGAATGGAGTAGATGAAACGTAATGATGGATGCCACTGCACTGGTGGATATTGGGAAATAGGATTCAAAATAGGGTAGAAAAAGTGGAAGTATTAAATGTGGTGATTTAAAGATTAGCTTACAACCAACAGAGCTAATTTGCTAAGGCATTATTACACTGTGGCAGAGTGGAAAACAAACTTGCTCTTATTTCTAAGAAGTTTCCTAGTTAGAGGCCATTCCTGTGCCACTGAACTTGCTAAAAGCCTAGCAGTGTTCTCAACTGCTATCCCAAGAGTCCCTTTTTGTACAGAAAATCTTATTGTGCTCTGATGCAGGTTTAAATATTCATTTTTAAACAGAAATTAGTTGCAGGGATCTGAGCTAATGGATTATTTCATTCACAACCAGGTGGAAGGCAGTAGTCTTTAGTGGATGTTTATTTCCCTGCAGATTGTTTTCCAGCATTTGTTTGCAATTATGGCACTGTTAGCAAAGAAATTATAATTTCCACAGAAAGCAGACAACTGAATTTCTGAATAACTGAGGTCTTGGCACACTCAAGGGCTTGAAAGGCAGGGGGAAGTGCTACTGAACATTGAGTGAAATTCTTCTTTATTTTGTGGTTAAAGTTGAGCTTATAAAGAAAAAAACCTTCATCCTTTGGAAATGACATGGCAGTAATGTTGCTTTGAACCTTAACATATAGGGAGGGGGGGAGGTTCTGCTTCAATTTCATTTGGAGCTGTGGCTCAGTGACATTTGTTGGATTACTCAGCCACACATTCCATTGCAATCCCAGAAGGACAAGCAGCAGCATTCCAAAACTTGTTTGCCAGCACTTTAACTTCTAGTGAGCCTCTTAGTGAAGACCCAGCAATTATTTATAAATTCTGTGTAAGTACCAGATTCTTTCTATTCCAAATTAACATACAAGAATATCCCCAAATACTAAGAAAATAGAACTAAAATCCCAGCAATCTGTAGATCATCCCTATTTTTCTAGAAAGTTTTCTCCCTTTCTTTATGTCTTTTTTAGAGGTATTATGTAAGGATTAACAGGTTTTCCACTAGAGCTTTGACCACTCAGTAGAAATGCGTATCAGAAAATGGAGCACAAAGATGAAAATCTCATTGGGATGGGATTCTGCAAGCACTTATTACACTAAACCAGAATTACAACCGTGTTCCCCAGGAATTACCACACCTGCAGAACAGGGTTGCAATCAGATTTAAAGGATCATTACTTTTACCTTCTTACTTACCAAGCTTCAGGCTCCTTTGGAGATATGTGGGGAGTAACACTGCCTGAACAAATACTGCTCCTGGCTCTGCCACCTGAAGACTCTGAATCACCTTCAGCCCTTCTTGCTATCTCCACATACATTCTTTTCCTTTGGGTTTCTGAATTTATTGTAAAAACAAAAAACAACAAACCAAAACCCACCATATTTGGTTATGATGACTTCCAGTCTATTCATTTTCTGTCTCCTGATTTCCCTAGCATCCCACTGTTCATGAAGACAAATATCTATATGGATATATTTTTTAACCCCCTAGATGCAATTTAGTACTAAACTATGAGTTTAACATACCACTTCTTATTGCTCTTGTCAATTTTATGCATTAAGAATATTTGTTAAACCAATAATTAATTATAATTAGCTACAGGATATTGGTGTTCAAGCTCTAGTGTTATTTGTAATTCTTCTTCATGCCTGTGGAAACATGAATCTAATGCTGGCCTATTTATAAAGGGTTATTATTGAACTGCTTTACTTATGATAGTGATCTAATTCAGTAAAATAGAAGCAGGGAGTAAATGCACCTGAAAAGGGTTCTTTTATTGCCTCACAAGGAAAAAAAGGACAGTGATATGCTAACAGCAATGGTGTTCTTATCTAGTGAAAAAAATTTGAGGGAATCGCTGTGTTTAACAGTTTTCTGATTTTGCCATTGACTCTAAAATACAAAGGAAACATGTAAAACCTTTGCAATGTAGCATAAAGTTAATCCCTGTAAGGAGGTAATGAAGCTGCTAATGTTTGGCTAAGTACCATCCTTAGCTAACACAGCTCTGCAGGCACAGAAGAGCAAATGACTTCCCTCAGCCTCTTACAAAACTGATCATTTATTACTGCTGGGCAGCACAGGCCAGAAGGAATATCAGTCAAATCACTCTGGTGAGGGCTGCCCTTACAAAAGCAGAGCAGAAAACCAAAATACTGGTTCCAATTAACAGCAGAGAAGACATCTACACTCACAATGAAACCCCTAGAACTGGTTTTCTGCCTGCTTGACCTTCTGAACTCTCCACTTAGCCACTTCAAGCGATTTCCTTTATTTGGGCTTGATTATTCATCATCCCATGCCCAGCCCTGGCAGGTGAATCAATAAATGTATCTATGTTCTGAGTAAGTTCCCACACAAAACAAAAGGAAAACAAGCTGGACACCTCAAAGTGAAAATACACTCATCGATTCTCTCCTGATTGCTATTAACTGCTACTGCACACTTGGTAGGGATTGCCTCAAGTATCCTGCAGCTTTGCAAGACAGCAGGGGGCCACATAATGTAAGACATCAGGTAAATGAACTCAAAAATGGGTTTTAAAAGGTGGTCACAAGAAGAGGAAAGAGCAGTAAAATTTTCAAGGATAAAAACGTGAAAGAATGACTTACCCAACAGTGGGTAAGTTAAGATGTAAAAATTTATGTTGTCATAATACAAAGTGCCCAGAAAACTGACTTGGAAACCTTTAAAGTCTGCCATTCTAAAATTAAATACTACACAAAAACAAACTAAGAGACACTGTTGTGGAAATGTGATTAGATTGTGTGGGGCAAGAAAAATTCTATTAGGTGAGTTCCTGCCCAGGGAATGAGAGCATCTTATTCAAGCTCTTGTTTCATGTTTGCCATCTCCTTTCAGAAATAAATATTTGTTCAAGTCAGAGGTTGGCCCGAAGTGACCACCTGTGATGACTGACTGTCATAAATGAGAAATAACAACTATTTACAAACCTGACCATTTTCTTAAGGTACTTAGGTAACCCTGAAGATGGATGGGCTGTGAGGGATGAATACACTCCTGCAGTTCCCACTGTGAAATCAGTTTATGTAGACATAGAATGGTCTGGGTTGGGAGGGACCTTAAAGATCATAATGCTGACTACCATGACCATCACAGAATTACCATGGTTTCCATGAGGTTATGTGTTAGAACCCCTTGCTAAGAAAGACATGCTCTGGAATAATCAGGTAATACAGCTGTGCACATCTCAAGTGTGACTTTTTTATTATCTATGAAGATTCTTAATGAAGAACCAGATCCTCCCGTGTTCAATTTTTCATCCTGTCTTACTCATTTAACAGCTTTTACAACCAGTGCAACCCCTGAAGAAAACTACCACACATTTCTTACCCATTCTCAGATCTTCCACAAGGTGATGCAGGCTCTGTTTGGAATTTGGGGTGGGACTGGCATTGCTAGAAAGGATTTATCTTCATTTCAGAAAGTAGTTCCAACCAGGTGATTTTTCTAGATGAAGTCAGCAAACTAGACACCTAATACCTGGGAATATATTGCCTATTTTCTTATTTTAGAAAAAATAAGTAAGGATATGTAAATAATAAAATTAAAATTTAATAAGACAATGCACCTTTAAGTAAAAAAACCAAATCCTTGAACATTGGCTAAAACAGAAAAAGAAAAGCCAAACCAAATAACAAAAACTCTGTGCAAAGCTTTGATTTATAATGTCCTCTCATGGAATCTTGAGAAAGTGCAGAACATAATAAAAATTGTCAAAGCCATTACACTACACTGTGGTAGAGAAGTCTATGACAAATTGAACAGAGCTACAGGGAAAAATAATTGTTGCCTTGCATTGGAGCAACATAAAACCTGTATCTCCTAAGTGATACAAGATATTGGAAGAGGTAATGGGTAATTTATATCTTTGAGGAAGAAGTTTGAAACAAGCAGAAACAAAAAGGCTCTAAAAATTTGGTTGGCAATAAGTTTCTAAAAAAATAATTAAATAAGCTTTGGACAAATCAGTATCAAAAGCCTTAGAGCCAGACAGAATACTACTGTTAGTGTTCTGATGTGATCCTCATAAAAATGGAAGTGATTTAATGCTCCATTTTTACTCCAATAGGAGATAAGGACAATAAATTATTAGAAAAGTGAACAGCAACCATGTTCTGTATTAAGTAGCCTGATAGGTTGTGTGCTATTTCTGCCTGTAACATCTGTGACTGGTGAGCATTTGGATATTTTATTTTGGAAAGTTGAAGGAAAAATAGATGTTGCTATCTACCCATTTGCACTTAAATTGCAAGAGCATCTCTTCTGACATTGAAAAAAGAAAGTGTTTGGTGTGAAAAGGTAATGGGTTTAAAAAATTATTTTCTTCACAACTAGCTTATTAGTTTTCTGCTTTAGTTTGAAATTTAAAATAGAATGCATGTGCAAAAGGTGGGTACAACAATAACACCAAATCTTATTTGCCTAAAATGTCCTAAAATATTTCCATGATATTCTGTCATCATGCTTCCATCTGTGGTTAATGTTTTCAACTTCTCAGTTTCAATGAAAAAGTACAACTAGACTTCAACTTAATAAGGTCATACTGAAGGGGTTTTTTTTTGAAACATTTAACACAGAGAATTAGCTGAGAGTGGAATGCAATGTTAAGAGTGGCAAATAAGGGCAGGAAATACTTTTCCAAGAAGTTAAAACATCCAGTATTAGAAAGCAAAAACATCGCTGAGGAAATATGGGAATCTGGGAAGCTGTGAAGAAAAAACTGATAATTCTGAGGCACAGAACAACTTGTGTTTTAAAAAGACATCAATTAGTATGGTTTTGATCACTGAAGAGAAATGAATACTATTTTAAATTTCCAGGAGGGTGTATGTGTTACATATATTTAAGTTGATGACTGAAAGGAAACTGGCGTCAGAGGATTCTGATTTGATGGCACTGCATTAGAGTCTGTAATTAGTCATGTCTGATGACTTGGCCTGTTCTCTGATATGGAAAAGGCAACTTTTTTAACACACATCAGATATATTTATATGAAGAATAAAATTAACAGAATTAAAAAACCTCCTCAAACACATAAACACTACCTGTGGTGTGGCAAATTCCTTGCCAAAAGTTCTCATCACAGAAGCTTACACATAACTGATTCAAAGTGCTGCAATCAGATCAGAAATCCCATCTGCTCTGCATTTCTACACAGGCATTGTTTTTCTACCAGTGAAGACACGCCTATGGGCTTGTAGGATATTAAAAATTTCAGATATCTGTTCAAAGTTGCTATGAGGTCACAGTACTGGGTTTCTTCCCACCACTGTCCTGAAATTTGAAATCACTATTACAGTATAAAATAATGGAGAAATAATTCCTAACTAAAATTTTCTCACTTTGCCAAGAGGCAAGACAACCTTAATTCAAAATAAACAGACAGGTTTTCTTGGACATTCACGTTGCAAGACCCATGAGCCACACACAGACATCCCAACACAGGAAATTCCAATGACATGAAGGAAAAAAATCAAACACTGGAACAGATTGTCCAAGATTGTCCAAAAAAGTTATCAAATCTCCTTCTGTGGTGATTTTCAAATTTTAATTTGTCAATAAATCTGACTAAAAGTTCAGAGTGGCCCAGGCTCTGAGTGGGTGTTTGGACCAGATGATCTTCTGAGATTTTTCCAAACTAAATTCCTATAAAAATCTATGAAACTATCCAGTGAAAGAAGTAGGAACTGATGGATTAGTGAGAAATTAAGAAAGCTGTCAGTGATCTGTTCCCATGGAGCACAATTCCACTTTCAAATGCCAAGTTGCTGAGAAGCTTTTCCTTCCTCTCCTGAAGGATGTTACAGAAGTGGTCAATAATGCCACAGAAGGAAGTTATTCACAAAGAATTAGTTTCTCCATCATTCCTATTGTAAATATTGTGTGTAAAGCCTGCAGGCTTGGTTTAGGTTACTCAGCAGGGAACTTGTGGATGGAACAAGGCAGCACCAGTGGGCACCATCATTTCCATGAAAACTTGAATTTTCAAGTTCTTTAAAAGATGGTGTCTGATTACTACTGGAGGATGGAGTAAAACAAATCCAGGTAGGCCATGAATCCTCATGGGACTTCAGGGTGTTGAAGAAAAAAAATATTAACAAGATTGAGAGTATGTAGAGAAACTAACAAAAAAGACGTGCAATATTTATATATTCTGGCTACAAATAAGATAAATACCTATTAGGATACCATATAAAGAATACTTTTGAAACTAAAACTGATTTTAAAGCTAAGCGTAGCAGGACATGGGCAATTTGTCACAGCCCTTCAGGCTCATATATCTGCAATGTTTCTAAAATTTAGCACTTTACTCAGAGTTCATTAAGTTCATTCAAAAAAACATTTGTAAATATGCTTTCAAGAAAAAAAAGAAGTGCTGCTGGTGGTTATAATTCTGAGTTTTACGGTAAATATATGAAAGTAGTTACTGTGCATTTGAAAATCCAATCATCTCCTCAGAAGATGGCATGAGAGACACACTTTTAAATTACTGAAAGGCTGTTCAAGGCATTTATTCAGGCGTCAGAAGCAACAACATACAAGGTCCTTTAACACATAAGATGCATCAAGAGTGTATGTGATGTAAAACTTCTGTCATGAGCCATCAGTCTAAATAATTTTAATCCAATTTACCAAATGATAGCTAAAACACATTCTAAGAAAATCACAGAAGCATCTAGAAAGGACTTGTTATACAAAAGAAAGGCTATAATTACAGACCTGTTTTTTTTTTTTTTTTTGCTAATTCTCTGCCTCAGCCATCATTCTCACTTCTAGCAATATTTAGGTGAATGTGCTTGCTGCTTAGAGTTTATGGTTTGGTTTTGTTTTCAACAAGTACCCAAAATCTGAACATCTACTCCACTTATTTGCTGATGCAATGAAAATTTTGGAATTTTAAGACTTGGAAATTTTCCAAAGGAAAGAAACCAATGCAGCTGAAAACAATTGCTTGGTACTTCCCTGCTGCTTTTCTTCCCTGAGCAGTACTTTTTAGGGACATGGATGGGAAATAGAGGCTGTCCTTGGAAAACCTGTGTTTCATACTAGGGCCTCCTGTTATTTAGCAACAATTCCAGTTTGGGGTTTTAATCTTAACTTTAGGTGCAAAATGTGGTTGGCTGAGTGGACTAGACTGGAGATAATCTACAGCAGTGTTGGAGAGAGGTGAAAATACTTCTTTGGGGTCCTGGCATCTTCAGTGAATTCCTGTTTCCCCTCAGGATAGAAATGACCAAAGAATTCTGATTTCTGAGGACTCTGCCCACAATCCCACCCTTCTTCTCTCAGGCCACATGCAAAGAGGTGACTTTAAACAAACATCTGAGACAAAATTAGGAGGCAAATGCTAATTTCCTTCAGAGTGTTACTTCTGAAATACACAAGTGCAGAGTTGGAGTGCCATGAGAATGCCAACAACTTATTTTGAGGGAGTGGATGCACTGGCACTTCCCTTTTAGTTCCAGTTGTGCACACCAGCACTGGTTTTCACTCATGTCATGCCATGCTGATAATTATTCTCTCTGCACTGCTGCTCCTCTGCCCCTGAGCTGCATGGTCTGGCAAGCAACAGCCCCTGCCCTCCTGGCTGAAAAGAAGACTGACATATTCTAAGTGTCAAAATTCCATTTTTTTTGCACTTCACCTCTAATGCAAAGGATTTGGCCACTGAGATGTTGGAACTTTTCATCAAAGCAGGAAGCACTTCAGCATATCTGTCTTGGATTGTAAAACTCCCCCATAAAGCTGCTTTCAATAGCAAAATCTGCTACTTCAATCTCGCACTTGCCAATAAAATTCTCAGGTACAGCAAATAAAAACAAAGCAAGTCCATCAAAGTGACACTGCAACTCCAGGCTGCAATTTGCACTCAATTGCCCTGTCATGAATTCTAAGGTTTTGTTCTAATCCCTTGATATAATATCATGCTTTGATACTAACTTCCAATAACAGAGCATGTTTGGATGCTGCTTCTTTTATACTGTGTCATTTAAGGTAACAGAAAGCCTTATTTAACTTATTTAACCTGTTCATTTATTTGCTTTCCTGAATTAGAATTAAAACTACCACGAGCGACAAATAACTTAGAATTGAATTTAAGGCACATTAATTTTTGATGATTCTCCCACAGTTAATTTTAATTTAGCTGTATGCATAATTTGCCTCCTTAATTTTTTCCATTAATGAATTTAATACTAAACAAAATGATAATGCTTCTTTTAAAGGGAAAAGATATTGTGCTAGTCCTTTCTTGCATGGAAATCATTGGTCATTTACTTACAACTAAAGCAGTAGGCAGTGAAAGAAGATTAACACAGAATGCACCCTGTGACATGGAAATACGTGATTATTTTTGTCTCCTACAACCTCTCTTCTTGCTGAAAGTAATTACTTTTGTGTCTACTATATGAGCCATAATTGACAACTAATGTGTGGGAGTGTGGAAGCGTGCATTTAATTTGTAATCAAGTGGTATTTACTGAGTCAAAACTATCAGCTAGTTAGCATTTGAAGGAGAAGTTCTACTAAATCTGTGGGTTTAAGTTTTCAGTAATTATCTAATATTGTACTAGTTTTCCAAACTCTCTTTTCACAAACTTTTGCTAGAACAAGCAAGTCTACAGTGGCAGAGTAAAAGATTTTGAGAATAAAATCCCTCATATAGTAAATATGAAAATTTCTTAAATGTCCTTTTTCCTCTTGAGTGCAAAATAAATAAAAATCAAGCTATCAAGAGCATATTTCTAGCTGTACAAGAATGACTTACAAGAAGACTTCATTCCATTTGAGCCTATTCTTACAAAATTGCATCTGGCACTCAGCTGCCAGAATTTCTATTTTGACATCTTGAAAGTATGTAATATCACATTGTTCTCAGTGTGAAAAAGTGTTTTCTAATCAGCAAATTTCCCTGTTGCATATTCCTGCCTGCACTTGCCAGCTCCTTCCAATCCTTGCAGCCCATTTACTCTTAGATAGCTGTAGAATAATTTTAAATGCAATGGAGAGAATAAAATCTGAGGGTCTCCAAAAATCAGTAATGTTGGTTTGGCTGCACATCAGATGATACCTGGGTGGTTCCTTTAGAGGGCATTTTGTCAATGTTATTTTTATTAAAAAATTCCAGCCCTGCAAAACAAATCTTTCTTTTTTCTTTTTGTTCCTCTTCTTAAATTCCAAAGTGTAACAGCTAATGAAAGCAGAAAGATTGTTCAAAGCAGTACTTTGATCTTGCAGCTAACATCCATCAAACTCTTTGAGAGTCTTGTGTCAGCCTGATTTCCCCTCTCCTGCTCCTGAGTTTCTGCGAAATAATTTCTTGAAGTGTGGTCTTGATAAAATGAGCCATGTACAACAGAGAATGACAAAAACATGACATTTCTAAGTACCAAAAATAAAATTGTGTCTATTACGAGAAGACTCAATTCTAAAACATTAACATTTTATTACCCATTCGCTTGAACTTCAACATTAAATTCTGAGCAGGTAATTATTTTCCATTTATTTTAAGTCTGCTATAAGCAAGACAAGTAGTTTCTACAACTTCTGATACTTTTTCATAAAGGGAGAACATTTGCTACTGCTGACCTTTTCTTGAGGAAGGTTTTGATTTTGACAAATTGAGTATTTTGTTTTGTGGGGGTTTTTTTGGGGGGTTATTTTTGGTTTGGTTTTTTTGTTTGTTTGTTTGTTTGGTTGGTTTTTTTGTGTTTTTTTTTTTTTGTTTTGTTTTTTTTTTTTTTTTTTTTCTTTTTTAACATACAAGTATCTTACAAACAATTTGAACCAGCTCAAAACTACAAGTTATCCCTCTCCTGGCTGAGGCCAGTGCAGTTCTGTCACCAGAAAGAGAACAGGAGAAGAGGTTTTTCCATGCAGCCACAGAGGATCTGCCCCCATCAAAATCTGGAATCACTGCTAAGAGCTGCACGGAGGTTCAGCTCCACTGCACACTGAGGGATTATTTCTAACCTGCAGATTGATTTGTCATGTTCTGCAGCAGCACCTTTTGAACTCTCAAGACTGAGAGGAAGGGCAAAATGTAATATTCTCATAAATCTTGAAGGTTACTCCTTTGTTAAAATTTTTCCGCTGTGTACTTGGAATTCTCTGAATAAAACAGGGACGAACACAGCACTGAACTTTGCTGATCCAATCTGCTCTGCATGGATGGTCACAGAGCATTCATTAAAGTGGGTTCTCTGGAGTTTCCTTCAACCATGCCATTTACAGCTTGGTTCTACACTGAAGAATTCACCCGAGACTGACTTTCTGACATTTATCCAAATACAAACTCTAAAAACCTTTAAGGATCTTTTTTTTTTTTTTTGCATTTCAATGTAAACTCTAAAAAATCCCGTTTAAGTTATTTCCAAAACCAGATTTGCAGTACAAGTTGGCAGAGCCATTGCCAATAGCACTAAGCAGTGTCAGAAATATTTCTAGACTGTCAAGCCAATAGAGATCTTCAGGACAACCAAATGACATAAAATACTAATATGACATATAAATAATATATAAAATATTAAAATGACAATAAATACTAAATTCCTATGCCCCTATAGGAGAAAGAGAGTGATGCATCACTGAACTTACAGAAACATTTTACGCCTCATAGTTTGTACTTTACACTTGAAAATTAAGCATATTTGTAACTATTCATTAAAATGCATTAATTCTGAGAGATCAGCATGTTACTGCTCTATTTTTGAGTGGTTTTGCACATATATGGGTACATTTTACCCACTTCTGCATATATGTAAGTGTACATATGGACACACACATTTATAAGTACATGTGACAGATTGTCCTGCAGAATTTTATATTTATATTTTATATTTATATAAAGATTGTCCTGCAGAATTTTATATTTATATTTTATATTTATATATTCTCCTTATATCCACTTAACTTCCTTATGCTCCAAGCAACATCTGTTGTTTCTACATCACACTGTCCAGTGATTTTCATGGAATCATAGAATTGTTAAACCTGGAATAGATCTCCAAGATCATCAAGTCCAAGTGTCAACCCAACACTGCCAAGTCCTCCACTCACCCACGTCCCCAGAGCCACATCATGATTTGCAGTGAAAAATTTCTAATGTTCCAAATTTTCTCTGTTTCAGCCCACAAGGGTTTTGGTGCCATCCCTTCCCTGGACATCCTGTTCCAATGCCTGACCACTCTTTCAGGGAAGAAATCCTTTCCTAGTATCCAACCTAAACCTCCTCTGGCACCACTCGAGGCTGTTTCCTCTCGTCCTGTCCCTTGTTTCCTGGGAGAAGAGACTGATCACTCTAGGCCCAGCCATCCAGCCAGTTTTCCACCCAGCACAGGCTACACCCATCCATACCATGGAAAGCCAGCTTTTCCAGAAAAATTCTGTGTCAAAAAATTACTGACAAATCCTTTAATAAACTCTGGCCAGACAACATTCACAGCCTTTCCCTCCTCCACTGAGCAGGTCACCTTGTCATAAAGAGAGCTCAGGTGGGGCAAGCAGCACCTGGCTTTCATAAATCCGTGCTGACCAGGCCTAAATTCCCTGTTGTCCTGCTAGAAAAAATATTTTTGGACAGTATTTCTATTTTCATCTGGTCCAGAACTGTGTAGACCTCATGACCTAAGTGGAGAGCCAAGGTAAAATGCATTATTTTGAGAGCTACCATGTCCACACTCTTAATGTAGAGTGAATGGTTTGGTTATTAATGCCTGAAAATGAGGCCAGTACAGGAAAACATTTTTTCATAGCACATTTCAAACCTGAATTCATATTGAATCATACACTGAAAGATATAACAGTGTAAAAATGCCTACAAAGCACCTATTATAAAGTCTTGTATCACTGAGTTCCTAATTAGTCTCTCAATTGTAAAGTACAAAATGTGTCAATTAGCTATTAACGAGGAAAAAAAAATAAAATCCCAGCTTAGTTCTCCCAACAAACTTGTGGGGTATTTAGGCAGTTTTGTAATGTAGCACTGTAGGGTGTCAAGGCAGCCTGCTGAAAATTACTGAGATGGAGCAGAATTATGAGCCCTGATGCAATCTTATGTACTTTGAGGGGATTTCTGGGCAGGATTCAGTCCTGCAGACACTTTTATGACTTTACTGATCTCTGTATTGCTACTGAAATCAAAGGTCCAAACAAGACATAGGCATCACCCTCTGAGCATCCAGCTTTCCAGAGCAGGCTAGTAGGCAAGATGTAATTAAGCACTCTCATGAATTTTTCTTCAGCTTGGATGCCTAAATTTGGCTCCTACATCTATGCAAGTGACCTATTTTTAAATACGCTGAGTGCCTGCAATTCCCAACAATTTATGCAATCAATCATTGTTAAATTGTATGAAAATACTGATGAAACCTAAGTTGCCCACAGGCATTTGTTTCTGCTCATTGCTACTATTAGAGAAATAGCATTTGTTCTGAGAAAAACTATTTTAAAACTAAAGAACAGAAATGCATTTTTAAATGTTGAAAACTTGCGTACCATGATTTTTGTTTCAGGAGGGAGGAAATACTCTTACATTATTCAACTAGAGCATATCAATGAATAATGAAATGGATCCTATCTACAAAATTTGAAATAATGAAAATACAGAGCAGCGTTAGCAGATTCCTGAAATAAGGTATTTTTTGACTGCATTTCTTGGATCAAAAGAGGCATTTTTGGAACAGCAGGACAGACAGAATCCATTTAACTTCCTTAAGAATTACCATCACCTTCTATTTCCAGGACATTAAGAGCACTAAATCTCCTTTCAGCCTTTGGTGAAAGCAAGCAGAGAACTGATGCAAATGTGGATCATGGAAATGCAGGTATTCAGTTGATGGAGGAGCATTTCTTTATAACAACTGAACCAACCCAAGAGTTTTCTCACTCTTACCCTTCTGATCCTCTTTCTCACAGGGGAGTGTGAACAAACAGCTGCATGGGGCTTATTCGACACCAAACCACAAAACAAACACATTTCAATTAGGGAAACAGAAAATAGAAACTGGACTTCTTCAGGTCCCTGGGAAAACAGCTCTTCAAAACCTGGTATGAATATATCTGATATGTGCACTTTTAGAAATGAGACCACACATGGGAATTTTACATCCTAATTTTGCACAGGCCTGATAAGAGCACATTTCCCTGGAGATGTGGGACACTGACATCCCTGAGACAGCCTGAGCACTCAGGTGAACCAGGAGGGTTAATGAGTGGTTCACATACTCTCCATTCAGGTGCCTGAATACCAGCACATCTTGGTCCTTGTGGACATACTATGAATACAAAAACAAAGTTAATGACATTTATTTACACCTATGCTGACATTTTTCTGTATGCAGAGGAAAATCATCAACATATTTTCTTAAAGGTCAAAAGCCTTTGCATAATATATTTCACTGCATGGAATGGATACCCTCTGATATAATTCAATTGCTGTGTTTACCCTAAAAAACTGATTCTTTACCCTTTTTAATGTACTGGTGTGTTTTCTTTCTTTCATTTCCCATTTTGGAATCATATTTTTTTATTCTCTCAGCATATGCTTACTGTTCAGTTTGAGTTGACACACTTCAGTTTTCATGGTTTCTCTATCCATTTTCTCTATCAACATTTAATATATTGTGATGAATATTACAAGTAATATTACAAGTACACCTTCAAAAAGAGTATCCTCCTTGTTTCTCTCTGCAGACTTCCTTGTACTTACACATTCTTAGATATTAAAAACACCACCATTTTTTCCTTCATCTGGATGGAACTGACACTAAGGTTTTTTAAATTCACTCAGCATTTTTTCTTTAGGGATCCCACCTCTGTTTCTGAAAAAGCAAACTGCAGTGAGATGTTCTGTAGCAAGCAGAACATCAGGGGAAGAGACTTGACTGGTGTACAAGGATGGAATTAGATATTTTTATTTTAATCAGTTATATTGTGCAGGATGATGTTTCCCAATCTGCTATGATATCTGCTGCTCAGCCTCTAAGTCTGTCCTAATCAACTCTTGCATACAAAACAATAGGGAAAACCTTGTTCCAGATGGCTGAGAGACAAAACTCAGCTGAGGTCAGAATTTAACAGAGAAGGGGAAGAAAATGTAGTACAAATTGCACCATTTATGGTCTTTGTCACTCTCATCACTTTTAATTTAAATGCAGGGAATTAGTTCACAACAACTTCGAACTTCTTGTTTATTCTTTTGCAGTTTTGGCCTTTGTCCTTTAATTAATTTATCTTTCAAATTTATTTCATTTAATCTCTGTTGTTTATTATTTTGATAATATATTTAATGTATTATATTAATAAGGAGTAAATACTTAACACACCTCTTCAAAGCCCTTTTTCCAAAGCATCCTGTGAACTTGGTGACCTATACACCCCTCCTCTGCAAAAATCTCAGTACAATCAAATTACATTTTGCAGTTTCATGAAAACAAAGCAATGATCAATTAATTCTGCCCAGGGTATATTTCTGGGGAGACCATACTGTTATGGAAAAAAAAAAAAAAAACCACAGTAATTAATTAGTGACTGAAGACCTTATTTAGACCTAGAAATTAGGTATAGTTCTCAGGCTAGACTGGTCTCCCACAAATGCCTAAAATGATTGTGCTTAACACCACCAACTTCTCCCTTTGCCAGTTCACAGGCTCTTTTTTGTAAAGACCATTTTCATGATTATTTTCAGTTGCAGAGGTACATGACTTCAAGCAAAACTTGCTCTTTTCACCAATATTTTCCCTTCCTAGCTTTCCTGCCACAGTGATTACGGTAATTGCTTTGGTATGAAGCAACAGTGAAAGTACATGCATTAAACTGATATTATTTATAAGGGGTTAAGCTACTTGGGCTATGAGAATGGTTAAAAAAAGTGACAATATTTATAGAGACTTGAATGAATGAGTGCATTTAGTATATTAAGTGATTTCTCGTCTTATTTCTCATCTAAAGAGATTCCTTGATAAGTAACCACCTAAGAATCAATCCTGTGCCAGAGTGGGAAAGATTTAAAGATGCAGAAACAGAGTTTTGTTCTGGGATAGAATTTAGAAACACTGTGCAATCTCCACCAAGCCTGAATAATGAGAGAAAGAGTCAAGTCTTTGAGGTCCTACATGCCAAGGCAGAATTAATCATCCAGATAGAGCAGCAGAGGGAATTTCTTTAGGGGACAGGAATCTTCCCACTCACAGACACAAGTGCACTTGGCACACTCCTGGAGCAGGGAGGGTATTGAGGCAGGGTTGGAAGGAGACACGGAGAAGCAGGACCAGTGCTTTTTCTCTTTCAGAAAAACAAAAAGTGGGTCTGGGCTTGAATCATCCTTCAGGTTTCTAAACACTGGCTTAGGTCAACAGAGACCTTTCTATAAAAAGGATCACAGAGGGGTGTTCCACTCAAAATTCTGCCGTGAGCTAAAAACATACCTGGTAAATAAAGTAGAGAATTTACTGCTATTACATCTGAAATGTTCATAGCTGAAATGATGATTAATCCACACTTAATTATTGCAGAAACAGAAAATGAGATACTAGGAGGGAAAATTCTTAATAATAGAGTTAAAATCATTATATGCACGTGCTTGATATCTCTGGGTTTTTTCTAGTGTCCCTCATTGCCCCTCTGCATATTAAAATTTATCACTCTGGTGTGTGGGACAGGGGACACATAGTGACTCCTCAGTATCCTGAGTTCCCTTCTCTGGGAAGAATATGATGTTGATGATTTTTCTCCTCCCCCCTGTGGAATATGTTTGGGGTTAGGTTTGGATATTTTTTAACACATTTTTATACCTTTCTTTATCGGTACACAAAGCAACATTACATCCAAATATACTGTAAAAGGCTTTACATGTATTGGATGGTCACCTTTGCTTTCTTTGCTGTCCCTAAAACTGTTTGTGCTCAGTTCCAGGTCTATAATTTATTGGTGCCCCCTCAATTTCCCTTTTCCTAAACATCTCATGTCTGTACACCTGTAAATACCGACTTGAGAGGAACTGGCTGCAATCCCAGGACTGTCTCCCTCCACGTGCATCAGTGTGACACAGCCAGAAATATTCCAGTCTACACAGCTAATATTTGTGCAAAATCATGGCTATGCCCACTAAGACAAGCAAAGGAAAATGCAAAATACTGCACTTTGTGAGAAAAAGTCCAGGCACTGAGCAGGAAAGCAGGAGGTCCTGGTGCACACCCAGCTGACCATGAGCCAGCAATGCCCTCCTTGAAGGAGGAAAGAGTCAGAGGAAGACCCTTCTCAGAGGTATCCAGACAGGAGGCAATGGAAACAAAGCAAAACATGTGGAATTCCATTTAAATGTAAACTAAAACTTATTTTTACCATAAGTGTGGTAAAACATTGGAGCAGGTTGTCTAGACATGCTGCAGGGTTTCGATCCATGGAGATATTCATCTGAGCAGGGGTTTGGACTTTATAACCTCCAAAGACCACTTCCAGCCTTTAGGAGTCTGTGATTCTGTGAGAAGTGAAATAAATCAGACACAGACTCCTGACAGGCAAGCCAAATCAAACTCCAGGCAGTTCAAGACAAGTTAAGGCAAAGAAAGTTTCACACCTTCCAGTTTGGAGGGTTTGCCACTTCAATATGTTTGTTTCTATTCTAGGAAATACTGCAAATACTGGGCTACTGAGGTGATCTTTTGCTGTCATTAAAAAAAACATTAAAAATCACAGGTGTAGATTAATAATATATGAAAATATTCTATTTAATTTCCTGTGTATTTATCTTCACTGTACCTGTAGGATTCTACACAAAGTAACCTTTGCTCCTTTTTAATTAATTTTCTCAAGTGTCACACATTTATGCTGTAAATAATCCACTGATCGTGAATTCTTTGTTTGCATTGAATAAACTCTTCTTGGAGCAGCATCAGAAGCATAAAATGTTTGACATCAGCATTTCAATATTTTTTATTTATGCTTGTTATTTAGCATTTGGGCAGTGCACACCTCTGGGCCCTTTTGCCCACGTCCTCCAAATCAAATAAAAGATTTCTGAATAAGGAAGAACTGCTGATCTGACCATGCTGTTGTACACTAGGGCAGTGTCTTTTTTATTCTGTTTTACAGTAGAAAAAAAAAAATAGATTACTTTAAAATTATTCAAAACATAAAATATTGAACCCAAAGTGCTGAATTGCACAGTCCTTGAGAATTTCACTGTGGTTTGCATTTTATTCTGGAAAGTTTGCATTTCTTTCAGGGAATTTAAGCTCCGTTAAGTTACACAGAAAAACTTAACAATGCATTTTTAATATGTACCTTCTAAATAGGAAATGGTCTAATTAAATCTTTACTCCCAAGTACACACATTAAATGGCTTTGTGAAATCTTTGTGTATCCTTAGGAAACCCTAAATAAAAAAATCCTGAGATGCATCTAGCGAGTTAACTTCTAATTCTCCTCTGTGGTTAGAGGCAAAACAATGAAAAGATGCAATGATATTTGCCAGTTTGCTCTTTTTTACCCATCAGATCAAGATAAGGTGACGTGAACTTGTAGATAATGAAAGTACTCCTTGCAATTTGTCACCATTAACTGAACCAACTTTCTAAACACCCATTATTAAAATTTGTTATTTTTGCACAAACCTTAATTTTTCTTCGTGTTATTCTTACATTTTTCAGTTTAACCTACACATCCCCATTAGTTGATGCACGTGCTGCCCACCTAAAATGCACTTTTGTCTCTTTTTCTTTTTTCGCCTCACAATATTTAATTTACACACAGGATAAAAAAATGCATAAGGTAATAGACATGCAACTACCAAATCTACTTGGAAAAATATGCTGACTTGGAAAAATATGCCCTCTCATGACAATATTTTGTGCTTTCTTGGGTTATTTTTTTAATGAATTCTGTGTGCACCTGATAAGCAGTGGATCATAGAAACTCATACCTTTCACCACAACAGGAGCATAACAGATTTCATCAACTCCATATTTTGACTTGAGCACAGCAACTGCTGGAGGTCATTGAGTATTTTTAAATGCAAACTTGTATCTTCTACGAGCAAATTCAGCATATCTACCATGCACCCTCTCTAAATATTCTCAGTCACTTCCTAATTATTTTCAGGATGTTTCCTGGCATGACAGATCATGCTAACAGCTTCATTAACTCTGCTGTGGAGCACCACTGTATGGACAGTGTGCACATCTTCATCTAGGCAGGAAAAACTGTGCATAACTCCCCAACTTTAACAGAATAACCACTGCTCTCTCTCAGGATGTTGATGAGATTGGAAAACTGTTTCAGGTGAAGCCATCAGAACATTAATATAAACTGTTCTGGTTCTGTGTACAGTTATTTTTCAGCAGCTGTGCCTGTGCATAGCACTGCTGCTTCATTAAAGAAAACTGATAATGATGCCTTTGACATGGTTCCTTCATTTACAGATTACACAGTAATGGAGCTTGGTGGTCTCTGTTGGTAATCATGAAAAATTCATTCAATTCATGTTTAACTGTGAAAGATCTGATTTTTTCAGTACATGTTGACCTAAGCACTCATTCACTGAGCACAGTAAATTTTTATCCAAACACTTACAAACACAGAATAGAATAGAATATGTAGAGACAGCACATTCTTTTCTTTCAGCAGTCTCCAAAATTTCAAGTTCATTCATTCACCTTTCCAAAGCTAAATTTCTGTAGCTATGGATTACCACTAGTAATAGTTGCTGAAAGGAGGAACGCTTATCCTTCACTGTATGACCTAAATTAATTTACCAGGAATCATTTTTCTGTAAAATGACAATAGATAGTAGAAATCTATGTTTCAGGCTTTCTTATCATTGGTAGTCTCATCTGTGTTACAGCATTTTAACCCAAGTGGTGAGTTGTATATGGTCAATAAAACTGGAAATTTAACAAGATTTTTAAAAAGAAAAAAGAAAAAAAATGAAGAAACAAAGCATTGAGACATTTGCTTTGACACCCTATTTAAAATATAAAATACAAGGTTTTTAAAGGAAAGATGAGCACAAGACAAAGTTACCCTTTTCATGGAAAAACACACAACTGACCCAAAGTATTTCATGTTTACATTCCAACACCTTTTAAGAATAAAGTTGATGTCTGGGCTGATCTGTTCTCCCAGGCAGTGTTGTTTGGTTTTTTTTTTTTTTTTTTTTTCTACCTGCTGGCTATGTCAGACTTGATTATCCAGTCAAGTTTACACAACCTTGTCTTGACTCAGTTCATTTTGTGCGCAGTCCATGCATTGATGAATTGCATAATCAAACTGTGGCAGCATCAAAGGGGAATCACCTTCTGGCCAAGCCTGAGAGAACTGTGTTCAGTCATCTCCAGCTGAAGTCACAAAGCCAAACTCAGCTCTGGCAGAAACAGGCAGGCCTCCACTAAATCAATAAGATAATCAAAGATTTATAATTAGATCAATGCAAAGAACAGCAGCAAGGCCTGGCAAAACCCTGCATTGGACCTAGGTCCAGGTATATCCAGGGCTGAGTTTGTCCTAGGAATTTTTCATGCCTTTGGACAGCTGTACTGAAGCAGAAATTCAGAGCAGTTATGGATCCTGCTGTTACCAGCCAAAGAATATCAGATCTCACTGTTACCTGACACTTCAACCTTCTCTGTCTAATGAGGAGCACAGAAACCACAAATCCCATCTCAAACCTGACGAACTCACTGAGTACAGGATGTACTTTTATTTGTAGAGAGGTAGAAAATAATCAATTTAAAAATAATCAAAAATCAAATAATCAATAATCAAATAATCAAATTTGAGTCTATCAAGGCATACCCATCAGCCAATCCTCAATGTCTGCAGTCTGGGCATCCTTTTAATGAAATAATAATTAAGAAGCTCAGGAAGAGCTTCTGAATGATAAGGTTTTGTGCAGAAATTCTGAAACCTTTTAAGAGGGCTGTAAGATGTTTTCTTATGTTTCTTTTTGTGACTGGAGGAGAAGGAAAATAGTGACAATACATTATTTTTGCTCTGATTTCATTCCCTGAGGAGAAAAGAAAAAGGAAAAGAGTCTGATTTCAGAAAAGTCTTCACCAGAAAAAGTAGGGAATTGTATACAGAATTGTATATTCTGCACAGTGTATGATGTTCTCATGTTCTCTTTCTCTGACAGGAAATGTTCTTTGAACTCAAAGGCATCTTCTCAAGAATGAGAGTCCCATCATGCTGGGACCTGTGTATTGACAGAAAATTGCACTTCTGCACAACTGCAGGACTGTGTATGAGCACACTGACTCTTGTGTGACGTTAAATTACTCTGAACAAATCCAGGATTATTTTGTCTGCTGTAACCAAATCACCCGTGCTACAGCAGAGCAATGCTCTGGTATCCTTGTAGGAGGCCCCAGATTTTTACTTAAAACAGAAACCTTTTCTCTTCTGTTCTCCAGGTGTGAAAATATCAATGCTACTCTTGTATTCCTCTAATATCAAGAAGAGACAAGACAGAAAATTAGTCATCTTGAGTGGAAACCTGAGTCAGTCCAGGTTATATGATTTTGCTGAGGTAAAGCAGAATTTGCAGCTTTCAAGGTTTGGCTTGAGAGCTGTTGCTTAGAGGAAATTGAGACAAATGTGTTGCTCTGCCAATAGCATTAAGATAAAAGGAGGCTTGTATTAAACAAGAGTGTTCCACTTAGATCATGCACCCAGTTAAGGCTGGCCATCTCAGCCTCCCCATGGAGCACAGAGGCCACCCTGATCCTTTTCTCAGGAGTCTGGCTGATTTGAGCTGTAGGAGTTTCTGAACTACAAATGTTCTGAGCTGATTTGGGCCGGCTGCACTTTAATCGAGGCCAGAAGGCATTAACTCTTTCACTGCTGCTTCATCGGGGAAAATTCATCCCAAGCGCCCCCTCTTGTGACAATATACATACCCAAAATGCTGGCAAAACTGGCCAGGGGGTAACTGTACAAAAACATCAGTAAAAGCCATGAGAAGAAAAGGAAAAATCCCAACCATATGCATTATGTTTCCCCCTTTGAACAGACAAAAATATTTACAGCTTTTTCAAAGTGCTAAGTCACACACACACATCAAGCCAAGCCTTTTAGAAGCCTTTTAATTTAGGGTGCCTAAGTGACAATACACGAGTCCCAGTGAGTGGCAGCCATTCAGTTCAGTGGGGCTCCTCACATGATTAAGAACTAATCAGTGAGCTCAGGTCTGATCCCTGCTTCGTGCCCCGGCCAGAGGGAGCAGGAGATCAGAGATCAGCGTGGCACAAAGGACTGGTGCAGCAGATGCTGCTCAGAGCAGCCTGAGGATCACCCGCTGCGAGGATTAAACTCCCCCAAAGGAGGGGGCAGTGGCAGCCAGGCAGGGAGGGACAAAATGAGAAAGAAAGAAAGTTTCTTGAACAAACCAGGCAGGCTGAGAAAGGAGGCTGCTTATTAAATTGAATAACTTAAGGTGACAGAGTTCAATTTTTTCAAAAGGTCTGTAGCGCCCAACTGAGATACATCTTAAATGAACACTGTCATCTCATGCCTGCCCACATCCCTACCCCACCAAACCCTCTTTCTTCTCATCCTATAAAGGAAAAAGCTCCCCCATAACACCATAATATTCCCCAAAATGTATCTGGAATATAAAAAGACTCAAATTTATACTGCTGGGAGTTTAGGAGCATACCAAATTCTGAATATTTTTGCCTTCTGACGAGACCTAAGCTTTTTCCTGGGTGTTATCAGTGGAAAAGGAACCAGATCATGTGCAGACTGCCTGAGGAATTGAAAACTTTTAAGAAGCAGCTGGAAAAGGTGTCAAGCAAGGGATTACAGTGGATTAACCTCAAAAGATTTCATTCTTCTCAGGTCTGTCTATTCACAGTTAGGTACCACCAATTGGCTATAAATAGATGTACAGTAGAGGCAGCAGCTTTTCAAGATACTTGGGTATCCTTGGCCACCTATCTGGGAGGAGAATCAACCCCTTTTTGTACTAAGCTTCCCTTTAGCTCTCTTTCCCAACTTGTTAAAAACAAACCACGGAAAATACACACAGCAAATCTCTTGGAACACCCATATGAACACACACAAAAGTACAGGCACATCTATATCCCCTTCCTGCTGGATTTCCATAGCATACATTGAATTTGCTGCTGTACTCTTCTAGAGCATTGACTATATAATTTAATACACCTGTAATTATTACCCTGCTCCTCTAGGAGCATCAGCAGATAGAAAACAAAGCTTTTTAAAATATTTTTTTCATTAGCAGACATAATTTGGTCAGATATTTCTACAAAGAAACCTTGGCTATACTTGCAGGTCACACATAATTAGCTTGTTTTACACATTCAGCATTCAAAGCCAAATTTGTTTTGACAAGACACAACAGAGAGGCTCCTGGAGATCTGAAATCCTCCCCAGGACCTGCAGATTGTTAGTATTTCTGGCATACATTTTAACTCACAATCAAAATCAAATATTTTGTTTACTGACACTCTTTTTAAGCTTTACCAGCCAGCTTAAAATTTAAGCTGTTTTCAACAGCTGGCACAACACAGAGATGCATTTATTTTAAGACACATATTGCATATGCTTAAAAGAAAAGTGGAAAAGATAAAAATATTCTTCTCCCCTCAGAACAGATTGGTCACCAAAAGAATTTAAAATCCTGTTAAGAGGAATTTATGCATGAGAAAAAAAATACTCCTGTTATGTGCAGTTTAATTAATCACCTCCATAAAGCTCAAGGCCATCTGTTCAATGGATGGAGAGGAGAAAAGGGATGAGATGATTTTGGAGAAGACAATTGTGGTGGGATTCAAGTGCACTTAGTGTGGCAATTGCAATACAAAGTTACTTGGCCAGAATATATAAGAGAATATTCTCATACTTAAAAGAAATGCTCACAGAGAATACACAAATATTTTGAGGGGGAAAAATTGCTAAAGTAGGTTCTGTTACAGCAGCAATCAGTTGTCTATTTGAAATGCTGGTAAAACCTTGAGTACAAAATTCAGCTCTGACAGTGAACACCCAACCTGGCCTGCATTCCAGGACATGGAATGGGTGGGTTTCACTGGAAACTGCCTCTTGAAACCTTCATTTTCTCGCAGTCTGGCAAAGTCTTTGCAAGTATAAAAGCCAAAATGTCACCTTCAATCCCACCTCAAGGACAACATCACCCATATTTCACATGGAAGTAACACATGGATTATAAAGTTGCATCTATTTCTGAAGGCTACTGATTCCAGCAGCAAACAGAGACATATTAACTTTGGGATTTTTTTATTGGTTGGAGGAACAAGGCTACAGAAAACATAAAAAAATTTAGAATTCAGTCTCATTTTATATTCTTCCAAAATGGGTAATTCATTCCCTGAATAATAAATGCCATAATTTCTCCACCAAGGTTATGTTTAGAGCCTTGTTATCTGATACAATTTCCCCAAAATAACTGTATACAGCCAAACTACTATTCCCACTACATAATTTGATATGGCAAAGCACATATTAACCTTTCTTTTATATCCTCCACAGGAAAAAAAAAAAGAGTGCTCCACTGAATTCTCTGGCAAAATTTTTTATCAGTGTGCATATTAATATAATTGACATGTTGAATTAATACTTGAAGCTGCTCAGTGAGATTTTTTTTTTTTTTCACATCACAAAATGCCATCTCAGAGAATTTTCCTTGTGTGCACATTTTTGCTTTGGAAAAACTAACAACTGGCAGGCTACTGAAGTGTTCCACGATAATTAATGACTCTGATTTACATGTCTACAGGACATTACACAGACACATGTCAGGCTGTAACACTGAGTGCTTAAAAGCTGTGATTCCCCCATCATCAGTCTTGGATTTGCACATAACAGATTCCAACAGCAAAAATTGTTACCCAGCTCAGTGATGGCAGGCAACGTGACAGACTTTCCACCAAAATATTCTCTGCACATGGCAGGGAATCAGCCAACCCACTGCTCACAGGGGAAGTCAAGACATCACCTGATGCATTTTTGGGATAAACCAGAGCTGGCAGAGGGTGCTGATTGCAGCTCAATGCTTTTCCTGTCACTTGGCACCAGGAACATCAAAGCCAAACCCCCTTTTTATTATTGAGCCACAGCCCAACTGCAGCTGGCAAAGCATTCCAACCCTGAAAATCTCCCCCAAACTTCAGTTTTTATGTACATCTACAAGTGCACTAAGCTCACTTTTATTTTTTTTTTTCTGATTTTTGGGGGGGTTTTGGGTTTCTTTGTTTCAAGCCCTTCCTTTCATCTGACCTTTACTCTTTTTTTAAAGAAATGGAATAAACTTGGGACTTACCAGACCAGCTTGACAGAATTTTTCACCTTGTTACAGTTTTTCCCCACCTTGCAGCAAATACATCCCAGGCTGGAGCAGTCTTAATACTTCATTCACCTTTCTTCTCTAAAATTTGAACACCTTTTACATGAAAAATAATATAGAAAACATGAAAATAGGGCAGTCATCTTTAAGCTTGTATTTTAAAAATAGCAATCACAATTGTATGATTTTTGTGCTCTCTCCATCCCCAGTAATGTCACTTTTCTTTTTTGCTTAAGGAAGCTTAGGAAGAACAGAGTGTGGTGGGTAAAGCACCCCTCATGTCTTGCACTTCTTCCACACATCTCCCTCATTTAGGAGTGCATTTTCTCATCTCTGCTATTAACAACATTTTGTATGGGTTGCTCTTGCCATTGTGAAATATTCGTTTTTTAAAAAGAAAAATTTTTCTCAAAGAAATCTGAGGAAAACCACTCACTTTAAACATTACATTTCAAAGTAATAATTTTTCCATCTGACAAATAAAACAGTCTTTCTAAAAGCATTCAAACTAAACCTGGTGGGTGAGTCACAAAGAGCTCACAAAAGTGTGTTTTTACAGGTTTATAGTTGAGACCAAGTTAAACTTGACAGCTTCCTTTAAATTAAATTACTAAGTAGCATAGCATAAATAGTGCTTGATAAAAAAAAAAAGAAAAGCTTTCTTATTTTCTAAAAACGTTCAGAACTAGGGAAAAGAGATCTTACTTTTCAGCTGAATGAAATAGATCTATCAAGGTAAGAAAGAAGAAGTGGATACAATATGAAAAAACAGCTCTGCATTAATTTAAACTGTACTTTCTAGGGTGATAAAGGACATTTTTCCTTGACTTTTTCTCATGCTACACAGGCCAATTTTAAGGCTCTCTCTCACTACATATGCCAGTGTAATTTTTGTAATAACATGAGAAGGAAATTGCTTGTTTGGTAAGAAAAAGAGAGCAAGGAAACTCTACTAAAGCAACACTGGTTTAGACCCAAGGACAAGAGGAAAATGATTGACACAGACTCATAGCAGGATATCTCTTTCTCAGTAAACACCTCCATGATCTCCTTGCTCAAAGCAAAATTGAGTTGTGTTTATCTCTTAAATTAATTACCAATTAATGAATTCTACATATTTATAAACTTTATTATTAGTGTGATATCCTTCATTGTTTTCATTCCTTTTCTAATAATTAAATGATTGTGTGTGTCCCCAAAGCTATTAAAAAGATATCCACAAGAGTAATTATAAGGACATTCCAGTTCCTTTTACCTCAGAAGAGATAAGAGATTTTCATGAAAGTATTTTGAAGTGCCTTTCACCATTTCAGAGCTCATAGACTTTTTATTAAAATAATAATAAAAATTATAAGAGATAAGTGGTCAGTCCAGGTCTAGAAGTTTTAAGATTTTAAAATACATGAAACAGGAGGGAATAAGGTTCCTTAGGAGAGAACAGTTTCAAGTCCAGGTGTCATGGTGACAGGAAAGCTGAAATCCATGGTTGTGAGCAGTCTGACTGTAGCAGCCTGGTGACAAATGAAGCCGGACAGGCTGAAGGTATCATTAGGGAATGGGATTTGGGCTTGTTCCTCCACAAAGATCAATTAAAACTTGAACTGAGGGAGGAAATGAAACCACTTCCAGCAATTCTCCCTGTTCTACATCACTTGTCTGAAAGCTGGGAACTGTAATGTGTAATTTTGGTGCTGGAAAGTCTCCTTTAATTATAAATTGAGGGGAAGGTGGACAGCTCTGGAAGTGTAATGGCTTAACTGATCCTTGCTGTCTACAAATGCCAGGGATCTGGGATATTAGATTCTGCTGGCTTCCTTAGGGAGACAAATCCTTTTCATCTTAGTACCCATCAGCAAGGAGACTGCTCACAACTGGCAGTGACAAGTGAGGGGTTCCAGCCTTTTGTCCCCTCATGCTGCTCATTCAGGGCCATATTCTGTTCTCAGAACTGTCAGTTAAGCCAGAGCCTGGCTTCTTGAAATTAGCACCGAAATGAAGCCCCCAAAATATGTACTGGTTTTTAAAAATATACCACTTTCAGTTTTAATTTAGTCAACTTATGTTTACAATTGGCCTCAATGATCTTAGAGGTTTTTTCCACCCTAAAAGATACCATGTTATTTACATTATATGATCTTATATTCTGTTGTTTTTTCTGTACCAACTCAAGCTATTTAGGATGTGTGGTACCATATATAATGTGTTGTATAAAACACAATTTCATATCAGGGAAGGAGCTACAAATACTACTTTAAGAACCTGACCATCAGAATGTTCCATCAAAAATAACCATACAGGTGATGACATGAAAATTACATGAATCTATATAAAAGAGAAATCAAGAATATCAGACAAGATATTTACATATCATAGTGAAGAAGAGGTAAAGGAATATCTCAATTATTAAAAGCTTTCCAACAAAAGAGGATGCTGTTGTCATTGACATTTGACTTTATATAGTCACAGTGGTGTGGTAAGATGTCAAAGGTCAAAAGATCAGATACTTTGAATAACTGGTCTTCTCTGCATTATTGAATATTCAGAGAATAAAACTCAAGGTTTATATTCAAGAATATCTTTATTTATCCAAGCAGCAAGACAAATAAGAAGCCATTATCAGACATAATTATATTTCTTACTGAAAATCAATTAGTGAAGCAGTTATCTCGAGATTAGATAAAGAGCCAAGTTGAAATGCTGTGATTATAATCCCATGGCCTGACTAAAGGCTGCCTGCATGGCTGCCAGACAGGAGAGTTAAATCCCTTCTCCTCCTCTGTATCCCCTACCCTGAAGGTCAACATTACAACTACCTTGTGGGATCTTCTCCTTCACCTTTTAACTTCTTCCTACCAATATTTAACTTCTTCCTACCAAATAATCTCATCAAAATACTCCTCTGAACAGCTATTGTCTGATCATTTCTGCTTTCATTCACTTAGAAAGAACCAAATAAATAACAGAAAATTTCCCTTCTTCTTCCAAAAATATTCAAGAAACAAAAATTGCATGTGATTCCCAAGTAAATGTATTTCCTGATTAAAAGCAGAGCAACTCCATCTGCTCCATCTATGTGCAGTTCCAGCATTCAGGGGGAATATGTGAGAAACCTGTCAACGCTCAGCAAGAGGAGGAGGAATATGGTATTATCACAGAATTTCATTGAATTTCATAACTAGGCATGTCTAATGCCCATAGGAAAGAAAATATTGCACTTTTAATGGGTAGTTTTTTTCAGCAGAGAAGCACCCACAAGAGGAAGCACAACGGGGAACAGATTAGGACATGGAAGTTTCAAAGGTATATAAGGAAGTTTTAAAGGTATATTTACTTTAGGTAAATAATACTTGAAGTATTGATGCCCCTCAGAACCAGAATACCAGACTTAGGCAAGGACAGTGGAAGATAACAGGGGGAGTGACACACACTGGTGACAGAGTAACTAAACAAAAAGTTGAAATAAAGCAGCAGGAATTCCCAGACTGAGTTATTCCCACACTGAGTTCTCTGTTTTCCTTGGATTTAAACTGCCTCTTAAGATTATCACATGGTTGCCATATCTTTTAAAATTTTATTTCTTCTGAGAAAAACCCTATGAAGGGTCAAATGGTTGTTTACTTGGCAGTCCTCAAGACAAATCCTTTTTTACAGTTAATGGTGCAGGGAAAAAATATGGCTGGTTCTGTGTACAAAACACTTTATATGTGTGAATAGGAGCAGGAAGGAGGGAGATGCTCACAGCTTCAACTGTCATCACCACAGGGAGCATGAAAAAAACACATTTGACCTCCTGCTGTCTATTCTACATTACACCTATAAGATTTCTACTGAAAATGTACAATGGAAACAAAGGATTTGGATGCAATAGAAACCACTGGATATGACAACAGAAAAGACCAGTCCTTGAGTGCACGTTATAAAAGCCTCTAGTGGTTGAATGGTTTGATGAACCCTGGTCTGCTCTGCATTTTTATGATCTTTTAGAATGATCAATATTGCATTGAAACAAACTTCTTGTTCTCAAGTCATCCTGATGAAAATTAGGCTTACAATATCAGTACTCTGATTTTAATTGGTTGTCAGAACCTCTCTCCCTTTATTTGTACAGATAATTACAGGACATTATCGTTTCCCAGAATTGTGACAATATGGTGTAATATGAACATCCTTCCCCCTGTCTTTCTTTTGATGGGAGATATCTTAAAATAGACTAACAGACAAATTAAACTGCACTAACCTCCACTACAGAAAGAATGAAACCATGCTGTACATCAGCAGCCTTCAAGGACAAATCTTAAAGGGTTCTCTCTGTCCTGCTTTGAGCTCCCAACTTATCATTCATAATGAACTTTTCTGCCAACAGGCACAACTGTCAACAGGTGACAAATCATTGCATCAAGTGGCAATTTTTCACTTTTGTTGCTCCACTTTCCTCTCTGGCATCCTCTTATAGGATATATATTTAGTACAGAAATGAATGCGTGATGTATTACCAGCCCTTAATTTCTCCAAATTCCCTTTCCAAATGACACAATGAACTTTAGGTTTTGCACTTTCATGGGCAGAGAGTGATAGGACCAGGGAGAATGGTTTTAAACTAATAGGGAAGGGATTTAGATTAAATGTTAGGAAGAAAATCTTTACTCAGAGGTTAGCAAGGCACTGGAAGAAGTTGCCAAGAGAAGTTGCTGAACTTGTTGACAAATTTTCACTTCAATGGAAAGCAGAGGTACAGTGGGTAGGAGATTTGATAGCTGACTCTTGCAGGGAACTTCCCCAGCACAACGTGGGACACCCTGGAAGTATAGCAGATTATGGGATATAGAAATGCAAACCTGTGTTGCAGGGATCCTGGGAAGCAACCAAGGGAAACTTTGAGGGAAAAGAAAGAAAGATGCACACAAGAATCACAGTTTAAAAAAAAAGCCTTGCTACATTTGCTGTTCACAGAATGCTTGATGTTTTAAATAAGAAGTTACACATTTTGTGTGATCTAAAAAAAGCCAAACAAAACCTTTGGGAACCAAGCACTATCATGGTCAAGCACATAAGGACTCATCCTTGTGTGTCAGGGACTTTCACAGGTGTGTGACCTAAGTGCCATTGCCTTTTGAATTCTTTTCAGCTGACATTGATCTTGAAAACTGTCAAGAGAGAGTTCAGGAGATCTACTCCTAAAGAGCTGCACCTTTTTGCAGGCAACTATGCTGTAGTTCTGTTAGCACTGTTTCAAAAAATATTTAAGGGAAAAAACATGAGTTTTCTTCTGGAATATCATCTGTGATCAACCTAGAAGCCAGACCTGGCCTTCATGTAAGGAACACCAGAATTATCCTTCTCCTGCCCAAACTCACAGCCTTCTCCAGGCCTCATTCCTCTGCAGAAATTAACCCTGTGCCTTTTAAAATGTATACTTTTTTGAGGTCTTCCACTAAACCAGGTTACTCAAAGCCCCATACAACTTGACACATTCATGCAGCAAGCAAATATCTTAAATGCACCCTTTGTTCCCAGAAAGCAACAAGGAAATGTGCACAAACCCCTTTTGATTATGTACCTGATCACACTTTCCCATTCCACTAAATCCTCATTTACCAAAACACAGCATTGTACACGCTCTGGTCATTTCTCTCTCAATATTTCCAACTTCCTGATCGTACTACCAACATAATTTGAGGAAGAAAAACCAAATGGCAAAGGCAGAACTGTAAAAGGTGGGACAAGGGATGCCATTAGCCTTTGTCACATCCAAAATAAAGAAAAAATATCAAGTTCAAAACTACCTGAGAGAACAGTAGTATTTGTACAGATTATCTTAGACTATCATGAACAAACAAACACAGAAGTGAGAGTTAGTTGTGCTTGATTTTTATGTCTTGACATTAACAGTGCTTTTAAATGGGATTTTTTTTGTTGTTGTTGTAAAGATTAATAAATCAAGAAACTCACATAAGCAATGCTGTAGCGGCTTTTCACATGCACTGGGCAATTATGCTTGTAGAGAAGACAAATAGGGAAACAGTTTGAGCAGGATGAAATACTAAATTTCCCACAATGAAGGATTTGCTGCTGCCTGGCAGTGAAGGGGAGTGAGAGAGAGATGGGGAAGGGAATCAGGAGGGAATTCCACATGTGATTTACTGACACACTCCGAGAGCATTTGCAGCCATTAAGGCAATCCTTCCTGCAGAGACACCCGGGAGATTCCTCTAAAGCTTCCACTGGGACTGTCAGCAATGAATGCTCACAGCTTCACTGGACTGTTGTGCTTTGACTGTTTGCATTGTTGTGCCTCTCTCCTGCACATAAATGCAATTCTCATTACAGCTCAAGGGGTCTGTAGAAGCAGTGTAAGGAAAGGAACATTGCAGACTGCTGGTCAGTAAAATTAGGATAATTTGCAATGGAAATTTGCAATCGCTAAGTTGCTCAGAAGGTCATCCACAGCTAGGAAATGCCAGCTGTCACCACATGGAGCTGATGTGATTTCTGATTGAAAAAAAAGTAGAATTAAAATGGAGCTGAGTGGCCCTTTCAGCTCCACCACTGATGGTAAATAGAGGCAGCCAAACAGTGAGTGCCTGGGTAAAGGAGTGTCTGACCTATTTCTTGTCTATTTCTGGCCCATTTCTTGCCTCTTGCTGTTCCATGGCAGGTTTTGGTACATGGATACACACTACTGCTCAAAGAAGCATCTGCCCAATTTCTACAAACACACTGGAAACACATTCTTAATTCCCAAACAGACTTGATCAAATAAAGTAATGAAAGAAATACTCTCTACTCACAACTAAGCCCTTCAAAACAGGGTAACACACAAGCTGACATTTAGGGCACATATTCCTCTAGAAAGTAAAAAATGAAATTTGGGATTAATAAAACAAAGCAAATTACTCATTTCTCCCAAACCCTACTTAAAGGCTGTTTTTTCCAGGCAAGACAAAGGGCATACATGGATCACAAATGAAATATTACTACATACAGAAGTCAGGGCTTTTTTTTCTGCATGCTGTTGCTGGATGGAAAGCACATTTTTCAAATGAAAAAGAAAAAAAAAAAAGAAAGAAAATGTAAGAAAAAATTATAAAAGCAGACAGAACTTATTTGTTGAAAGATCATAATTGGTCATAGTATGCAGCATTCATTTAGAAACTGTCTTGGGCTTGCTAAATTATATATAAAGCTTACAAGGGATGAAATATTTGAAGAACACAGGTGGTTTTTGTCCTCAGAAGCTGAAAAAAAACCCCCTTCTTCACACTGCAGAAAGCCAAATGCACCATCAGTGTGGATGGAGCAGTTAACAAGAATGTCAGGTATTACAGCATATAAAAGAGCAATCCACACTTCACAAAAAACAGGTGGATAAATGGATTTCCTCCCTTGGCTTGCCAGAGTCAGAGCTGGCTGCTTTTTAGAGTGTGTTGTAGAACTTTATAAACATGATTGTTGCCCTCTCTTTCTCTCTGTCACACACACACAGAGGTCAAAGAAAAGGAGCACCTTGAGTAGCAGTCAGGAGATATTTTCTGGGGACATAACTGGTGACTTATGATCAGCTGTGGCCATTAATCTAAAGCAATGCACAGTTAAAAAAATTCTGTTTAATAACTACAGAATAGTCTCTGATAGAGCAGTATCACTGTGTAATACTGACTTAAGTGAATTACATTTCCATTACTGAGGTAATAATGACCTAAACAATACTGATGCAGGAATTTAGTTTTCTGAACTCCTGACTTGGTTATATAGAGACTTTTTTTGTGGCGTTTGGGTTTTGCTTTTTTAACATTATTTTTATTTTTAAATTATAATTCTTGTCCTAGAAGTGGCATGAGAAATGCTATTTAAAAGAAATTAAATACTTAAATACCTTATTAAGTACCTAATTACCTTTGTGTTTATATGGCAGGAGTAGCTGATAGGCAGATGGAGCATTTCCCTTTTTGGTCACTGGTAAGAATTGTGAAAGTCAAAAGTGAAACAAGTTTTTCAGCGCTATGTGAAGCAAGGTAGTGCCTGCATTATGTTTATAGTAGCCAAATGCTGATGTTCAAATAAAATCAAACAAACAAAACAATCAAAGAAGATATCATTGTTGTCAGTTTTAAGAGAGAATCTAGAGGAATTCCTGACTCTGCACCTCAGATTTATGCCTTATTTTCAGAGCTCTTTCCCTCCAGTTCCTCAGCTTTATAATGCAAAAACCACACATGGCTACATATCAATCTACATGACAGTCAACAATTTGGAAAAAAGAAAAAAAAAAAGGAAAAAGAGAGGAACAAATAATTATTATTCACCTCTGAAATATCTTGACTGCAAATTCTGCTTTTCAACATGGAAGAATTCCTTCCAATAATAAGGAAGATTTTAAAAATTCTTTTCAATTTGGAGAAAATGACATACACACATTTCTCTTCAAGACATAAAAAGCATGTTTTGCTCTGATCCAATTTATTTAAGTTGTATTCAAATGCCTAGCATACTACTTTATTATAGCTACCCAATGAAAATTTCATAATATATTATTTCTGTGAAGAGACTAAATTATTCTGCTGGATGTCTGAAATGCTTAAGAATAGAATAAATTCCATTATGGCCTCTACTCACATGACTTTTCTTCCTTTTTTTTTTTTTTCTTTTTTTTTAGCATCTTTCAAGGATTGCAATTGTGTTGAAGCAGTTGTTTTAGAAATGTATTTTCCAAAAGTTTGGAGAGCTTCAGCTGTGGCTCTGTTTCATATTAACCAGGGATGATGTGAAATATTTTTTCACATGGGCCCAGGGATTAAGAATAATAAAATATATGCCAAATCATTTATATTTTTAGGTTGCATTGCAAAGATCAGGGGGACACGTTATTGAGCAAAAATTACTGCAGCAATAAGGACAGTTGCATTCTTGTTATATCAGTGGCAAATTATTTTTCTTCAACTCAACATTTATGCATTTTTATCAGTAAACTCTACCCCAAGTTAAGAGGTGCTTTACATTTTCATCTTTTGTAAAGTTACACAAATGCAGAAGTCGTTTAAGTTAGAACACAGTAATTCTAACAACATTTTTCAAAGTCTAAAGAAAACAAGGAAGGAAAGATTTTTTTAAGAGTACAATTTACTAGAGCTCCAGCAGTCTAAGCATCATTTTAGAGCAAAGACATTTCAAGAGCTTCAACACCTTTTGTTGGTGGTAGAGGACCAACGAATATTTCTGATTCTGCTGCTGTGAACTTGAGGGGACAAAGATCAGATGTAGTTTAGCAGGTTTCTGCCTCCATGACAGTAAAGCTTAGCACCCGAATTTGGAAAGAAAATTAAAGCAACATTACTTTTTTTATACTGATTTTTGTTTTATCTGATTTCACGTCCAGGAGAAATACAGTTACAAAATGCAGATGTAAATGCTGTGCCGTGGAAAGTAATTTTACCTTGACATTAAAAATTTTTTATCAAGGAGTTAAAATACAGAAATCTCGTCATCAAAGATTTTCCACACACAAGGGAGCGAATTTAGGTACAATACTAATTTCTGACTACTGAGAGGGATTTCCATCTCAGCCATAACCATGTATTAGCTCCTTTCTCTCTATGAATAAAGATGCCTTTAAAAAGTGAGCCCAAAGTCGTGAACAAAGCATATGGGTATTTTAAGGCTGTGGAGAAGCAGAGCTGATCTGTGAGCAAACTGTTAGCAGGAGCTGTAATTCAGGCAGGAATCACAATTCCTATCTTAAGGACTTCCCCAGGCCCTGAGTGGGGGAAAAGCAGGAATGAGCTTTTCTGGATGAAGCTGAAGAGTAACAGCAGAAATACAGCCCAGTAAATCCCTTTCCCTCCCTGGGGGGAAAAAAAAAAGGAGAAACTCTCTCAGATCAGAGTCAAATGAAGGACATGGGCAAACTGCTAATGCAGCCATCAACAACATCCAGAACACAATTCAAATTATGACTGTTACCTGGTTATTAAATCTAAAAGGTCTCTCTCTGTATCCAGCTCATTTGCTGGCTATTGGATATTGGCTATTTTCTCAGAACACATTTCCTCAGGGATTCTGCCTTCCCCCTCTCTCTGTGTCTGTGGCTCAGGTTGCATTTCTGGGAGGAAACCATTCCCAAGGGGAGCACTTGAGATTTGAGAACTCAGCTTGTTCTGGGAGTAATGTAGAGAGAATTAATTTATCCTTAATTCTTTTACTGCAAAAGCATCTTGATTTTAGGCCTATGTCTACGTAGGTCTTACATGTCTGGGCCTAGAACAACTTCAACTAAAGTACTGTAGGTATAAAAACATCATTTTGCTGTTTTCTACACAAAAATTGAAACTGAAAAGGTCTTTAGAGCCCTCCTCAGCTTGGACAACTCAGAGCTTCTGACATCTTATGCTGGACAGAGATTCTGCTACACAGAAACCCACACAGTCTCCCCCCAGCAAAAAAATATTTTATTTCCTTTCTATAAAATTCCTGTAAAACAAGAAGAGCCATGTAAAGCTTCCTTACGGGAGAACTTCAAAGTTGATTAAGTCAGATGGTTCCAAAAACTCCTCCTGCAAATTCATTTCTTTGTAAGAAGGGAAGAAGGAAAAAATCCTACATTAATTCTCCAGAGCTGTTAAGGAAACAAAGCTAACCTTCTTAAATTATTCAATGACAATGAGTATCTCTCAAAACATCTTCAATTAAGTAGTTTAATTTTCTGAACCCAGCTACTATCATCCCACACAAATTTTACTCCAGGTTTTAGATTTTTTTTTCCTTTTCTAATTAACAATATAATTATAAATGAAAATCTATGTTGGACCAAAGGTTTAAAATGTTGTGGCTATTTACTGGTTCTGAAGTGGGAAGCAAGACTATTCTTTTTAGCCAACTACAGGCTTTTTGTAACCTTCAGAAAGTTAATTAAAGACCAAACAAAAAGAACATTCCAGCTTTTTCTTTTCACCCTTTTTGTTTATTAATACATATTAAGTTTTTGGGGCCAGAAATCTTTGCTTATTAATTCTACATTCTGAGCTTGATAAAATAAGCATTTCTTCCACAATACCTCAATTTACCTCAATACCCACACAATATAGTACCAGTAGGAAAAAGCTCCTAAAAAGTAGCTTGTAGGAGAGAACTAGGTAAATTCAGATGAGTAAAGAAAAAATAATCTTTTTTAAAAGTGCACCTTTTAGTTCCTTGATCACATGAAATAATTTTAACGCATTTTGTGTCATTTTAGTTACATTCATTCATCTTTCATTCATAACATTCATTCAACATTCAGTAACATTCATTCATCCACCTGAAAGCATCCTATTGTAAGGGGGGAAATTGCAGTAAATAAAAAGGCAAATGGCTCAGTTACTGTTTGCAATAATTTAATTTGTCAAAGGCACAGAAGGATATCGAGCACAATTTTAACTTCAGATGCAAGGAAGGAAAGGGAGCCACAGTCTGGTCAGTGCCTCCAGGCAGGACAATTTAAGATGCAAAAGCAGTTTTCTTGGCTAGATAAAGTGCAGGTGGGCCTGGAGGTGGGAGATGTTTGCTTGGAATGAAGAAGGAGAATTAAAAAACCTACTTAAAATGAAATAGTTTCCTCACTGACAGCCACACATATATTTACCCACCACCCTTTCATTTAGCTGGAAGTCTGTCCCTCTTTTTGCTTGTGTCAACATGAAACTCTGTAGGCATTAGATTGCTGTTTGAGAACGTCACACTGTCAAGAAGTGAAACAGTGATGAAGGTTGTCAGAAAGGGAAGGAGGGATATCTATCATGTTAAAGAAACCAGATAAATAATAGATGACAGAATGTGTCCTGTGAAACACTGTTAGGAGCATAATCTTCAGGAGGACATTGGGTTTGGATCAGAAACAGAAATCAACTTAAATATTCTCATGTGTTCTTAATATCAACTATAATAAAAGTGCAGGATTTTTTTTTAATTTATGTTACAAGCATTCCTGGAAAAATTATTTGCAAAGAGTGAATACCAGCTTCAAATTCAATAGATTGATAGACTGTCTAAGAAGTGCAAGGAAATCCCTTAAAATTCCTAGTTATATCTTCACAGTTCTTGTTTCACCACTGAAATGATTCTTGAATCTGCTTCATTATTTCTAGCCTTAGATAAAAATATTTCCCTTTCACAATCATTACATATTACATTAAACACATCCATAATTTTAATCACAGGTGTAATGAGGAAAAAATAACCCCACTGCCTTAATCAAAGGCAGGTTATTTCCACAATCTAGAGCTAATCTGAAAGCAGACAGATGGCTCTAAGAAACGCTGCTTTTATCACACAACCAACAGATGTTTCTGAATGGTTTTTTGGTAATTGCCAGATAACCTTGCCTTACCTGTGTGTGAGATCTCTCTTGGCTCCTCACTTTAACTGTTGCCACCTTTGTCTCAAAAAACTGAAGCTGACAGCTTGAAGGTAGCAAAGTCTTTGCACTGTGGAAGCTTCATTCAGCTGGGGGAAGCAAAAGCAGCTCCAAGAAAGGGACTGTGAAGCTGTCTGAGGTCAAGGAGGGAGTGCTGGAGCTGCTTTCAGGTAACACAAAGCAGCTCAGACATTGTCCCCATGCTGAAGTCTGGAAATACATCCCTAAATAAGCTCTAAACTTTTTTTTTTTTTTTTACTGCTTTAAGGAAGCCAGAAACATTACTGCTGTAGTAACAGTCTTAATTTGAGATCTTAAGTACAAACAGAAGATTAAGATGGCAAAGTTAAAAACCAAGCGAGGTGCAGCAGACCCTTAGGAAAACAGACACGTGTGGTACCTTACACAGAGGTGTGAAACCTGGCAGCAAACATTCAGATGCCATAAATGTGAAAGTGTGGAAAAAAAAAAAATGTTGGAGAAAAAAAAGCATAGAACACTGTCTCAAGGACTGAAATGTAACAATCTGCATCTAAAGATCATGCAGGCTCTGGAATTATACTGATAAGAAAAACTGAGATGATGGATTACTTATAAAAAGCTACACAATTCTATGAACTATTAAATCAATGAAAAAAATACAGATGTGTTCTTTTGAAGAAGTTTTGAGAGTTCACTTAAGTCCAGTCACATAGGAATTTTTGAAACATTCAAAAATGTTTCAAATAATACTACTATGTATTTATTATTATATATGTAATAGAACTACTATGCATTATTTTTCATCATTATAGGCTTTTAAATATTTGTTTAGCACACCTCCTGCAGTAGTCTTATTCTCTCCTTTTAATACTGTAAAATTATTTCACTTACTGTACACAATACATATTTAGCAATTATTTTTTCACACAGCTCTGAATTCTGAAATTAGAGTTTCTTTTAAAACCTCACCATTTAATAACCATGAAAACCAGTGTATTTGAGAGGTTTTAGTTATTTCACTGTGCATAGTGACATTTTGCATGTTGGCAAATACTAAAGGCTAGTATGCAAGATTGACTCAGCCAGATTCATTCATGATAAAACTCTTAAATAAAAATATGCATATTCTTACAAAAGTATAAAATCAACACTGCTTTCCTCTGGTACTCTTGGATCTTAGGATTTGAGGGAGTTCTCTGTTAACCTGAACTGACAAAAATTCAATCTAGAGCCATATTCTGAATTATGTCAACTGAGATTCCAGCCTGCTGGCAACTGTGATTTCATTTCCAGCAATGTTTTATTTCCAGCTCATGAAAGCTTCAAATTGAAGAGGACTTTGAACAGTTGGGACAAAAAACGCCAAGTATAGACATTTTTTCCTCATTTAAAAAGATAAAACTATAGATGCTTAACAAAAGCAGGAGAACAGGTTTATAATCAGGATTTTGTTCTTTGTATCCACTCAGTCCAACGGAGATATTTATCCTAAAGCCTGTGGATATTTGAGCAGGTCTATAATCCACTTGGTGCAATGGCCAGGTAATTACTTTGTTTACACAAAAGAAAATTATGCACACAAAAATCAAAGTTTGTTTTTCCACGTGTATGTAATTTTTTTTTTCCAATATTTCTTAGAATGGAAAGTTATTAGAAAAACCAGACTATCTCCTGGCAGCAGGGTAATAGCAATTTGGGGACGAGAGAAGACAGAGTAATTATTTCCTGTGAAGAGAAGTTCACTAAATAGATGGGAGTGCAGTAATTGAGATGAAATCGAGCATGTACAAATGACATTGAATAGCAGGAAAAGTTCACAAAGCTCTTCTGAGGAGGGCTCTTTCTATGCCTGTCTGCAGCAACAGCTCCAGAGGCATTTGCTTGAGATGGTTTCCATCTCAAGCACTGAGATTCTTTCTGAGAGCCAAAAGTCTTGATCCTTCAAGGTTTGCAATGACAGTTAAAATGAAAATTATCAATAAGCTGTGGCTGCATTATTCCATCTGTAAATGACACACCTTTGAAATACTGGTATGTAATACTTTTAATCACCTTAGATCTTCTAGAATCAATATCTTACATAGGTTTCTCTGCCATGCAGGGACTTCTGTATTTGTGTAATGTAATGGAAAAGGGACATTTATGAAATATATACTTTTCATAGACTTCCTCCTAAAATCATAAATCTTAATCTGCAAGTTTATATTAGCAATAAGCAAGAGGTTTGAATTGCATCGAGTCAATGAAAACCCAGCCCTGTAATTATCTGCTGAGTGTTGGAAATCCCCATGCAGACAAGCACAACTTTAGCTGCACAAACAAGCACAGAGCCCAGGCCCAAAAAGTCTTAAATCAAAATAATTCCACGGGTTTTTTATTTCTTTAATGCAATCATACAGAACTGAAATTATGTACATTTAGATTAAGGCAGAGTGATAGGACAGAATATAGAGTAATATTTTAAATTACATGGATAGATGAAAGCTTTGAAAGTAAGGTCTTTTTCCTCTTAAGAATATTCATCCTTTATTTTTTTTCCCAAAATGATACCAGTCACTCCATCATTGTCCTTCTTAATCAAATACAGAAATTAAATCAGTGGCACTGATGAGGAAAACCTCAGCAGAAATGTACTTAAGCCTATTACATACTACTTTCTGATTAGAGACCCAACATCACTTCACAGACTGAGATACATGATTATATTTTTAATTTGGTATGACTGATATGTTTTATTTTCATTTCAATTCCATCAAATTCCTATCTAAAAATTAGAACATAAACCAGAACAGAGCTGCACTCCTAGGACTTCAGTTTTACAGGAAACTATATGGGTACAGTATTAAATCTTTTTGTTTGTTTGTTCCCAATATATATATTTGGTTTTTTTTCTCAGAAAGGTCTAAACAGATTTCAAGAGCTCATGGAGAGAGAAAAAGAAGATGCAGATTATTCAGTGGAAAATATCTTTTGGGAACGAAGAAGATCTTTGGAAATTAGAGGGTCCACTGGCTTGTTGCACTCATTATAAATAGAAGTCTCGTTTCTAAATACAAAATAATATAGTACAATGATTTATCCCACACTGCATTTGACATATTTCTGTAGCTCTATTTGCATCTTATTTTTGAACATTCAAAGGAGATGATCCCAATGAAAGTAAGAAGAACAATGCTTCTATACTTGAAACACTTGCATTTAACTTTTCCAGAAATTGCCAATCATACAAGAGGAAATAAATATGTATATATGCAGAATATATGCAGAAATAAATACAGTTCTGGTATGAATTATGGCTTATAAATCCATAGTATTCTTTTTCCCTTATTAATCAGTTATTCTAAGAAAGCAGTTTTTGCTCAGTGTATCATTGAACAGCTTCATCCTAATATGGATGTTGCAAAAGAAATACTTTATGAAAAATTAAGTGTAAAATGTTGATTAGTTAATAGGTTAATTAAACCTTTTAGTTGATAAGACATTAGTTAATTTTCACTGTTTTGCCACAAGATTGACCTGCAGCATTTCACCAAAAGACAACATATCTCACAAGAGCCCTTCCTGTACTGGTTTGATCATTTGTCCTCTGGTGAAAATGTAAATACTTGGGTCACTAAATAGGTAAAACTGCAGGTTTTGATCTGCTAAATTTACCTTCTAATTCCTTAGCTGGAAGGAAAATATCCTAGGCAAAAAAAAAAAAAAAGCTGGACAAAAGAGATGTTCTGCCCTGAAACAATCTGCCCTGATACAGGAAGAAAATCAAGCCTACTGCTTTTATGCTGTGTAAAACTTAGAGAATCACAGCCCTCAAACTTGCATGGTCACCTTGTTACCTTGACTAAAAGAAAGAAGGGAGAACATTTTGGGGAAGTGGAAGCTTCACTCTGCTAAATTCCTTCCATAATGCAAAGAGCCATCCCTGAGAGAACCTGCCCGGGCGCGTGGCACAGATTTATCCTGCTCAGAGGATGGGGAATTTCAGCTGCCAGGGAACAGGCTCCAGGAACAGCCATCTGCTGGTGCATTTGGCCCTCACTTCTTTTCCTGGTTTTCAGTCCAGGTCTTGCCTGGAGAGGAGCACTTTTGCCCTGCCTTCCCCTGGAAGGCCTGGCATGGGACACAGAGAAGGAACGGGCAGCAATGCAGGCAGCTGCTGTCTGGATGGCATTTTGTGGGCCATGCTTTTGGGCAAACAGCATGAAGGCAGTCCATGAGTGTAAAATTAAAGTGATCTCTTTGTAGGAGGACTACCACCTCAGCTGTGTATTGACAGACTGACTTCAGTGCCCCCTAGCAACGCTCCCTTCCAACAACTTCCACACCTTGGATGCACAGAACCATAACTGGCACTTCCTCACCTCTTTCTTTGCCCAAGATTTTCCCTTCAAAGCCAAATTCAGTGGGTTCTTAAGTACAGGACAGCTGGTCCATGGCTGTAGCCACACTGAGCCAAATCTGTCTTTTCCACATCTCCTTCCAAGCAGACAAATGACAGCAGCAGTAAATCCACTGGCACCGCTGTCCACCTGGATACAATTAGTTGTGGTGGAAAAAGCAAAATGCATTGCCCTGTTGTAAGGGTCATTATCTGTGCCTGTGCATCACCTATTTCCCAGGGATACAGAACCCAGGGCAGCACCAGCATTGCCTTCTTCCTCCCAGGTCAGAATTCCTGCATAAAACAGTATATAAGAATAACTATTCAACTTCTGTTAAACTCATAAATTGTAAAAATAGACCCTTGTGAGTCTGTTCCTCTACGTACTTCAAATACAGCTCACGTGGATCAAATGACTTAAAAAGTATTTTTCATAAAATCCTGGGTAGATCCTTGTGAAGAGACAATAATGGGACTGGAAGGAATTACCTGGAGTCAGGCTGTGATGAAATTAGGCTTTGGCTGTGACCCTGCAAAGCATGACACAAAGTGTGTGCCATTAAACCTTACATCTCAACCCCATACTATGGCACCATTCAAAGGCCAAAGCCTTGGCAATTCTAAGAATTAAACTGTTTAGATAAAAATGGAAGGGATCTACCTGCTGCCTTCTCAATAACACTAAATAATAAAACAAAAGCCACATTTAAAAGATATGAAGAGAGGAAATTGCCCAACACATTAAGTACTAAATTGGGCTTGAAGTGTTTTGAACGGTGAAGCAAGTGCTACGTGCAGTCCTGATTGTTACATTCCTTCTCATCAAAAAAGCTGACCCCCAGAGGTCACAACAAGGAAATCTATGGTTTCCAAAGTGAGTAGGGCTGAAGGACTACACCTGGAGCCACAGAAAGCTGCAAGGTGACCCTGCAGCACTCAGCCACTTCTATAAAGGTCTGCACATGGAAACGAGCCAAAAGCACTTTTTGCACCTGCTTTGCAGGCAAACATCTTGGCTGGAAGATGAAACTCCCTACAAAAGAGCTGAAACTCCTAGGTGTCAGGATGGAAGTGTAAAATGAGTGACACACTGTTGTGAGGCACTGAAACTCTTGGATTGCAAGGGGGATTGCAAGGGCAGGGAGAGGCGCTCACATGCACATTCCCACTGTCACCTCAGATGCTCTGCAGGTGGGAGTGAGCCAAAGGGCCTCCTGAGGGAACACAGAGTGCTTCCCATGCCATGCTGAGCAGCCCCTGCTCCATAAACCCCTGCAGGATTTTGAAAGCTGTCTCAGTGTCATCTCACACCAGCCCTCAGAGCCTTTGGCTCTAGGCAGAAGGCAGCTGTAACCAGGGAGGGTGCACTACCCCATCTCCCAGTTCTTGCTCGGAAAAGCGGGTGGGAATACACCAATGAGCTCACCTATGTACTCTGCAGAACATGCATTTTGGATTATTGCTATGATAATTGTACTCCTCAAGTGCTAGGAGAGGACGAGTCAGAGCCTATGGAGCAGAAGAACAGGAGCCAGAGGAAGCTGGGGCTGCACCCAAGCAGAAACAGGCAGCAGAATGAGCAGGTCTCCAGAAGGAGGCAGAAATGCAACAGCTGCCCTGGGCATGACATTCCCTGGGCTGTGTGTAAACCAGAAGAATCACAGGATCTTGCTGCTTTTATCCCTGCTCACCTCTGGGCCTGAAGTAAAGGGAAAGAAAGTAAGCATGATTTTCAAGGAGGGGAGGACACAAAACAGCTCCCAAATCCTCCTTCAGATGGGGACACCTGGAGAAGTAGAAATGAGACCAGAAGGCACAGCACACATGCTGTTTGCAGATCCACACCTTTAGGCATTCCCAATGGCAGCAATTCCAACTGAGATACTGAAGATAAGAATTCACTTCTCATTTCCTTGCTGGCTTTGCTTTTGTAAAATATAAACTTTCTTCTCATCAAGCCAGAGATATTATTTGCTTTGAGACAAACGATTACCAGGCTGCTATAGTTTAGAAATGCAACTCACCCCTCTAATATCATACCAGAAATTAAGGTTTTATGATGATGCCTTTGCAGAACAACACTGCATTATTGGTCTGAAGAATGAAAATGTGGATTACATTCTTTTTGCTCATTGAAGCTGTCTGACACATGCAATACAGATGCTGTCAATATAATGATTAACTGGAATGACTAAAAGATAGCTAAAAATGTTTGCTGGTGCATGGATGGTATTTGTTGCATTCCTAATATGCCCTGAAAGAAACCTCATAAATGACAGAGTCTTCTGATAACAATCAAAGAAAAAAGACCCCTCTATATTAATATGGGTATAATTTGGAAAACATTGTTTTTTCATGGTTCAGTGATAATATCATTTTATACATCCTGCATGTTAAATCCTTTTCAAAGTGCTTACCTACGTTCTGCTTGGGGCATTAGAATACATGGCTTGTTAAAAACAAACAAACCAACATAGCTCGGGGTGATAAACTTGAAAAAGCAGGGAACACACCACTGCTAGAGCTGCATCCAGATTTTGTGATAGAATTTACTTCACTGTAGTTTGGGTCAGGGCATTGAAATAAGGTATAAGGTATAAGTCTTAGTACTTGACATACAAAAATCCTCTGACCTCTGGGAAGACAAGATTTTGATTGCATTTGAGTTCATCTGATCTGCTGCAGAAAAAAAATCCAAAAGCCACAAACCTCAAAACAACTCACCCCAGAGCATTTTTGACTATAGGAGAGATCAATAGCAAAAAAAAAGATTATAGTTACTTCAGGAGCATCTGAACCAATTTTAAGTCCGTTCTGGAAAAGACATTTGAAAAATGCTATAAAAAATAGTTTTATAGTAGGGTAGTCACTACTAAGAAGATCAAGATAAACCTGTGATTCAGTTTTTGATCTTCTGCAGTGTAAGATCACACATTAAAGAAAACAGAGACTACTTTGCAGAGAGCAGTAGGAACCAGGAGGCAGCAAACTGGCTCTGTCCTGGAGTGACTGAAATGAAAGTAAAAGGAGGAGCCCTACACACTGGGGGTGGGAATTCTTTTATGCCACAAGAAACTGATGAAATTAAGTGTTTCAACTGAGAAAAATATCCCATAAAATAAGGTAGACCTGGAAGCATGACTCAGAAAAGCCTTTACTCAGCTTCCCCAAGTCTCTAAACTGATCCCCTGGGTTAAGCATGCCCCATTTAAACTGGGAAATTCAATCCAGACCATGCAGCTATTTACTGTCTACCCTAAAATTGCTGCATTGAGTTTCTTGGTTCTTTTAATCTGTTTCATTCTCATTAGAGTTTTGTCTGCTTCATTTTCAGAATTTGGGCAGAGCAGGATTATCTGGGCAGTGCCTGGCAAGGGCAGCAGTGTGGAGGGGAGCCAGGCAGTTCTGCAGGTTCTGCAGAAAACAGAAGGGCAGTAAGAAATGCCCTCAGGATTAGGGCAGACACAAAGCCAGAAAATGGCAATGTTTTTGCTGAAGTTTTAATAGTTTTCATTCTAAAGGAGCACATGAGACTTAAAAAAAAAAAAAAAAAAAAAAAAAAAAAAAAAAAAAAAAAAAAAAAAAAAAAAAAAAAAAAAAAAAAAAAAAAAAAAAACCAAAAAAAAACAACCAAAACAGTCTGAAAACTCACTTTTCTTCAAGGAAAAATCTATTAATGAATTAACCACCAGCTAAAGCAGAGACTGACTCTGTGACCTACCCTGTTAAATATGCCAGTGGCACACTCTGATGCTGGCATTTCTTAACTTGATTCTTGACTTAAATGCCCTTTTAACATGCTCATTAGTGAAATTTTCTAATTAAAAAATGCAGTGGCTAAAAAGATGCCCTCTCCTCCACAAGTCACATGGAACCAACCTGAACACCTCCACGGTTCATTAGCTGAACTGGCAATTTCAGATCCCAGAGCAGTTCTCCACCACTGCTGCTAATTGAAAAACTTGTAACAGAAGTAGGCTGCTATCTTTTTTATACACCTGTCACAAAAGGCAAAGCGTAATTTGTTCTATGGAAATAAAGTTTTTGCTGCCTAGAAAACCTCAGGAATCCAGAGGCTAGCCATTTTTAAGATTATCTGCCCCCTTCCAGACACCTTCTGCCTACTCCTTTTTCACCCCTCAGCCATCTGCCATGGTGCCCTGCACATGTAGTGCATCATTTGCCTTCATCCCCTCTTCTATCTCACTTTCCTTGTGCCATGTTCTCACCCCACTTCATTTAAATCCCTCTCTCCCTCTTCAGCAAGGATTCTACAGAGCAATACCATTCCCACAGGGCAGTTATTGCATGATCTGCAAGTGTTACCTGCATTTAAATGCATTACCCACCCCACATCTGCTTCACACATTATTTCTAAATTGTGCTGTTGTGCAGTTTTTCCATTGGTTTTTGTTTGTTTGGGTTTTTACTTTGCATTCATCTTCAGCTTGCACCAGGGCAATCTTTCACTGCTTGTGGACAGATACCAAGTTTTTCTTTTTCATAGCTCCAGTATCCAATCCATATCACTCTTGCAACTCTCTTGAACATCACTCTGGGGCTGAGTTAAAGCTAATTTTCTTCGCATTGACTGGTATGGGGCTGTTTTTCCTCCTCATGCAAATTTGTTTTAACTGACAATTTAAATCAAATCAATTTTCCTCAGGTCTGTTTTGTCTGTGACAGTAATTTGTCAGTGATCTCCCTGCACTTATCTCCACCCATGAGTTTTCTATTTGATTTTCTCATTCTGAGTTGAGTGAGGAGCAGGAATGTGGCTGAGGGGCCTCCCACAGCCAGCCAAGTTCAAACCACCTCAATACCTTCAGAACCTGCAGAAATTCAGCCTCAGGGAGGACTGGAGTTCCAGCAAGAACAGCCAGATCCTTTTGCTTCCTCACAAGCCTTGTGAGCCAAAGGATCAACTCTAAATACCCAACAGAGATTGCACTGATTACCCAGAGACTGGGAAAGTAACATTCAAATTATTTACCATTCATTCCAAAAAAGGATACTATGGGATTCAGCTTTATATTATATAATTAAATATATATCTAAATAAAATATTAAAAATTCAATACTATATTATGTATTAAAATAATTATAATATATAATATTATATATTTTAAATATATGTTTTCTATTTTATTTATTAAAGGGTCATTTTAAAAAGGAAGTATTTCTTGTGATTTAAAATTTAAAGCATTATGGATGCATTTCTAATTTAAGATGAAGTTTCTTAGCCCTTGGAGCTATGAAAAAATTCATCCCCATATCATAGAATTTGGGGCCATTTTATCAGTGCTGCTGTTGGCTCAAGGTTTCTTTCTGCAGAAATCCCATTTGAAAATGGATGTTAGCTTCCCTACCCCTGCCCACAAGCTTGCTGTGTGGCCTAAGAACCATTGTCAAGGACACAAAACCTGCTCATTACCACTAATAACCATCTTACTGAGCTGTCTGATAAATCTGAATGCCAACACTCTTTGTACCTCTGCCCAAAATAAAGCACTTATCAGATATATGGAATGGTGAGGTCTCAAAAACCTCTTCAAAGACCTAAGGATCACATTATTTCCAGTCCCATGGGAAATGGTGGAAATCCAAATAGAGAATTTTTGTTACCTACAATGTTGGTGCCTTAGGGTCTAAAATTTATGTACAGAGCAACCTGAAGTTTGTTAGCAGCAGTTATTTTCTGTGCCAGCCTATGCAATTCAGAAAGGTGCTCCTTTCCTGCAAGTGCAGGGATACTCCTGAAATCCTGCCCTCATCCACAGCCTAAACACAGACTGGGCTTCAGGAGAGATACAACTGCACACCTGATAAACAAAGACAGAGTAAAGCCATTTTTTGATTGCAACCTGGAAAAAAAAAAAAAAAAACGTAATTTAAATAATACCTCACAACAAAGAGAATTTGTCCAGGCTGAAGAAGACTGAGACACAAGGTTTTTCTCTGTCTGAAGGAGATGAAAACAACATCTCTCAGCACATTTACTGTCTGGCAGTGCACTACGTTGGAAGAGTCACCAACACTCCTCTCAGTGAAATGATGACATTTGGCTCAAAAGAACTGAAGATGTGTGAAAAAAAAAGAGAAGTCTGGGAATGCCAAAACTCTTTCTCTGGTTTGTATTCGAGGGTGAAACATATCAAACCTCCTCTCTCCTCCTGCTGCGGCCATCTCGCACCCAGCAGCCACAACTGCACAAGCTCAGCTCACTCTGAAACCATTCTAGGACTTGTCAAGGATCCCTGCAGAGTCCCACAGAGCTTCAGATTCTTGACTGGCCTTAAGGAGGATTTAGGTGTTGAGCTGATCACACCAGAGTAACTACAGCCATAAAAATATGTAAATGCAGCCATTTTGAAAACTCTCACATCAAAAAGAGCTGCTAATGAACTTAGACTGACTCAAGAGTTAATTTACCACTGATTGGAGGCTTTCAGGAGCCAAAGCTCCAATTCTGAAGCTTCCATTTTGCCACATTGCACTGGAGCCTAAGCTAAATCCATGTGTGCCATGCAGACAAACCTGGAGGCAGAGTTGCTTATTCCCCGATGGCCACACAACTCCACCGAGCATGAAAGCCACGCACAGTGGTGAGTGCTCGACTCCCAGTGTCACCTCCAACACTCCTCTTTCTTCTAGCGAGACATGCTCAGAAAGCTCTTGCAGTAATTCCTGACTTCATCCTCACCCTGCTGCAGGGGAAGACAAGCCCTCTGTGGCAGTGCTGTCTCTTTGGGTAGCTGCTTTCTGGTTTTTAATGACATTCTCCAGGGAATTACAAGACATATTCCAAACACAAGCCCAGAACAAGGCTTACATTGGAGCCCAAGTAACTCTTCTTTAGATTAAAGTGAGTCTTGGAAGATTTATTTGATCCACACTAGGCTTATTGATCTACAAAAGGCTGTTCTTCAAAGCCCATTGGAAAAAAAGGAGGAAGGACTCTCTAAAAAATGGGAAGTGCTTTGGCCTTGGCTGTGTTTTTGCTCCAGTCCTTGCACATATTTTAACTTAAAAACAAGATGTGTGGTTACAAATTGAAAGGAAAAGATAATCAATCATACAGGACCTTCTGCTATCATTTCACCTCAAAGCTTTTCAAAATACATCCTGCTTAGCTCATCAGAAATGTGACTTTTTCCTTGGACATGAACATTCATCTAACAGTACAGCTAAACAGAAAGATATTTTCTTCCTATTATTCAATCCATTTTTGCTTAAATTAAAATTATTAACTTGAAAAATATATGTTTTTCCTCTGGAAATACCCCAGAGACCTCATAAATTAAGGTAACAATGAGTGCCACAGTCAGTAAAGTGTTTAAAAACAACCATACTCTTCATCACAGTCATCACAAAATTCAAATCACCTGAAAAAGGAAGATAAACTTTGCTTTTAACCTATCTTCCCACACTTCATTTAGCTGCATTCTGAAAATTAATTCTATTCCCTGATGCGATTTTCCCTTGCCCATCCAACATTTCAAATCTGCATAACTTAATCTATACACTAATGGACTCCTAATTTTCTGGGGTAGTCAACCACATAAGACACTAACACAGATCATTAAAAGAAGTGGAAAATCTAAACAAAGACATAACAATTAATTCTGTGCAAGCAATAGCTCCACCACAAACCTATGACAAAATATTTATGGCATTGTTTTTCCAGGCAGGGTGTAATTTCAATAGCTAATTCTTCCATCAGTTTATTTTATGACTGTCACATCTTCAATGTTTGAGAAGAAACAGTCTCTAAATCTGTCCAAGTTTCCAAATTTGTTGTTGTTGTTGCTGTCTTTCCATTAACCAGAATTTAGGCAGATTGTTCAATCAGTCATTTGGCCTTGCTTCGTTTCTACTTAGCCCCTCTGAAGTTAGCTCCTAGTGGTGTTTTCTTTGTCCTCAGAGACAGAATTTCAGTACATTCTACTCTGCTGGTAAGGCCTTGGAATAGGGAAACTTCATCTGTGCTCACTATCAAAATTTACAGGAGAGGTGAAATATTGCATTAAAACAATTCAGCCCACTCTTGGTTAAAGGAGAGCTAAGAGTGACTTCTTTAAACTGCTATTATTGGTTTCTGATAACAGGAAGCTGTAATTTATCAGCAGTCAAATAACTCAGAATTTTCTGTCTCTTCTCAGCCACCCTCTGCAGTTGAACAAGGAATAGCAAAGGAGATTTGTCTGTGAGATCACCTGTACAACATGAATGGCATCAGTAAAACCTTTTTTATGGGTGGCCATGAAGGAACCATAATATGGGAATAAAATTGCTCATCTAAGGCTCAATTGAAGGCTTAAAGCCACTGTTAAATCAGAGAGCAGGGAATGAACCACAGCAGCAGTAATAGCTATAAAATGTAATTTTACTTGGAACAGAAAGCGTGTATTTGATTAATTGTAATGCTCTAAAATACGCACTACAAAAATGTCAGGAGTTTTCCATTTACCAGCTAAAACCCCAGGATGAGAAGCACTTCCTCTTTGATTTTTTTTTTAATTTCCTTTTTTTTTTTGGTACACAAATGTCTTGATTAGTTATCTCTGGCTGCTCTCTAACATTCACATTGGGTGAAAAATACTGCATTATCTACTCCTGGTAAGCAAGGTTCTTTCTTTCTGACAAACTATTCGAGATAACTAATGAAATGTTATTCCTGGCAAATGAATGAACTATTTTCCTTTTTATTGCATTTCTTTGAGGCTGTCATGGTCTAGAAGGCACCATTAAGGCGTGCATATAACTTAGCACCAACCAATCTGAATTGTTTTGTTTTCATTTCATCAAGCTCAATGTATATCCTACATATTTACAGAGGTAAATAACATTCTTCATGAAGCACAGCATCAGTTTCATCAATACAGAACTTCCAATACAAGCAGATTGCTCCACTGAATTTTAATTTTTTTTAAGATAAAGTGCGTTTCCTCAAAGAAATTTACAAATACTGCTTTTTTTTTCCCCTGAGGCCAAATTTTCTTCAATCATTCAAACAAATATATGTGTGGTATCTTCCAATTATTTTGTTCAACATTCCTATTTCTTACCTACGTTTTAATCAATTTTTTCCATAATTACCTATATTATCAGAACACACAGACTTAAAAGCCTGAATGAGTGAGCCTTGTAGTTAAGCAACAGTTTTATTCAGAACCTACTTTTTTGGTGCTAAATGGGTGTAGGATGGCAAAGAGTAAAGCTGATGCCACTTTTAATTGCCTTCAAATGTGATTGTTTTTTTCAGCCTGTGCCTCCTAGACTCTACAGTCTTCTACAGAAAAAGTAAAATTGACTTTAAAAAGCGCATAATTTTGAGTCACAAACTAATGCCCAGGTCTTATGTCTATATCAGATCAAAGATTTGGTCTTTACAGGGTGTTCTTTCAGGGTTTTACAAGAAATATGATTTCCAAACAGCGCTGGGGAAAAGGAGGAATGTGCTGAAATGTAAAACAAAAGTGTCTTTGTTCCCTTCAGAGTCCCTTCACTCATCTCCTTTGTTAAGGTCCTTCCAGTGCCTGTTAATTAATTGCTGTGATTGAGGTCAAGTTTGAAGATGATACAGGGTTAATTTTAGACTCTCTGGAGGGCAGACTAAGAAACTCATTACTGCTCCTGACACTGGAATGTCAAGTTAGGCAGAGCTATAATATCTCAGGCTCTCAAGGATATTGACCTTTCTGCAAAGAGCTGCCTTGGCCTGGGTCGTGGAAGTCTGTGCTTACAGTACTTCTTAAATTTCTTTGCTTCTGTTGCCAGATATAAATTACAAGTGAGAGCTCAGTGTTTCTAATTAGTCTGGTGTTCTCCAGGGGGGGGCTGGTGAATATAATGCAGCAACACATGTAACTAACTACCACTCATCTTGCTTTTAGCAGAAAGCCAATTAAAAGGAAAATGAAAATAAAAATTGCTCTGCGCTTACTCCCTGCTCAGTATTTCCAAATTACTCAGTCAGTCTGATTGTAGGCCAGCAAGTCTCACTGATTCTAAGGTAAGTTTATACTTGGTAAGTTTATAATGAGGGAAGTTCATAATTAATTTATATTTTATTATGAATTTTTCTCGCAAATCTGAAATATTTACAAAATCCACAGCTTACAAAGTGGCAAGCAGTGAGAGCAACCACTTCTGACATCTTTTGTACCAAGAGTCAGGATGCAATTTGCAAAAATGGGATGTATCCAGTTAAATCTATCAGGTCTTTTAGGCACTGGTTTTGGTTAAAAGTGCTGCAGAAACACCAGGGCCTTGTCTCTCTTTTCTGAAAACATCTGTGGCCATACAGGAAGAGATATAAAGCTCATAAAAAACCAATAGTAAAAATCAATGGTGGCAATGCAAGCTGCAGTTCATACTCTCTTCATTTCAAACTTTTTAACACAGAGCATTTGCAGCTCAAGTCCGCTGTGGCTTATGTAAAAAAGGTGTATTAATCTTGTATATGAACTTTGTATATGAATTTTCAGTGAGCAATCAAGATACTAGTCCCTAAAACTGTAGGTGACTTTCTCTCATTAACATCAATTTTGTCAGAATTCGAGGTTATAAAGGCAGCCTCAATGTATTTTTATAGAAAATCATGTGAAACAGCCAAACTTAAATCCCATGAAATTCCTATAGGCATGCTCAGCAAAATACCAAAAAACAGCTGCCCAAAGAAGTTTGAAAAAAATATATTGCCTTAAACTGGCTTCAAACATATGTCTTTGTATTTAAATCAATATATATTTCTCTTTCTCAATGAGGGGATTCAATTTGAACTCAGCAAGAGCCAATGGACCTCAGAATAGAGGTTAAGATGTATTTACAATATACTGATGGAAAAAGTATAATCTAATATTACTGATAATAAAAGAAGTAAACTGAAATGGAGTTTGATTCTGACAGTCATATTCACACCAACAACATATACACAGGATAATAAGGCTTCTCTTTTCAAGAATTAATGCTTGGATAATCAGAAACAGAGAAATTATTTATGATTAGTATAGCTGTGGTTATCCACTCAAAGTTCTACCATTTCCTTTGCTGATACAGTAGCTACAGTTTAAACAGCAAGAGGCGTTTGCCACTGGAAAATCAAAACATGGAAAGGAGATGCAATATTTATAAACCAAAATGATTTAAAGTTCCTGTGCTCCAACACGTGCTATCCACCTCCCCAGCAAGCACATCTGAAGCAAGCTGTCAATCTGAGATGCAATAAAACAAGGCAAAGATATTCTCTAACTTCATCTCAGCTAAATTTACAGACAAACTGCCACATCGAGGCATCATCACTCCTCAGCCTGTCCATTTTTTAATGCCACACAGGGGACAGGGCTTTCACTGTTGCGGGTGTGACAAAGAGCTCCATAGCTTCACTCCTATTGTGTGGCAAGCAGGCAGTATTTTTTTCAGAGATAATCCACAGACAATATTTCTTTCAGAAATAATCCACCAGGACACTGTTCCCCTACTCCCAGCACTGCTTTTCTTCTCTGCCCACTCCAGACCCACTCTGCTGGCTGGTTTTGCATTTGTGATGTGGTTTAAGAGCAGCTGGGTGAGGTTTGAAGTCAGCTCTTTGCTCGCCTTTACTAACCACATGCTGCTTCAGCTCTTCAGGCAATTTGGGAGTGTGCTGATAGCATCAAACCTGCTCTGGCTCCAGAGTCCCATCTGGGGGATGTCTGATCCAGGCAACCAGACAAAACTTGCTCTAAATTAAGCTCTGAATTGCACAAGGAGGAGTTTTAGGGGTCTTGGCACAAACCACCTTAACCTACCGACCTTTCCCTACAGCGTGAACTAATTCTCAATACAGGTATTACAGCATTGAATTCCTAACAGAAACCCTTAAAAGTAATCATAAAGTTCACTTTTTCTTGATAGTCTCACCAGAGTTACAAGGATACATCTTTTATTACAGAAGAACAGCAGAGGTTTCATTCACTTATACTGTTCTGCAGCATGAAAGTGTATGGAGACAAGGTATTGTTAAATGCATTTTTAGGGCCCCATTACACCACCTCTATCCCCAAAAGCCATCCTTGTCCATGTGAGTATCAGGGAGGTGACACACAGGATTTGCCTGAATGAAGATCAGCTGCAGGAGTTAAACGACTTGAGTTTAACACAGCTAGCATCCAGGAATGTTACCTTTTTATTTAATTATTTTTTAAAATGCTAATTAGCTCCAGTATGCAAAGTCACCAGAGAACTGCAAAATTCTCATGCAAGCGGTTTTGCAGTCAGAAGAACCAGTTTGGATCCCATTGGTTTCTCTTTCAAAAGTAATTGTTCTGCAGCTTTATTGTAAATTGCTGCTTTGCAACAACAAAGCTGAGCATCTGCACTTCTTTTCAAGTGCAGTTGTGAAAACAGAACCAGGGAGACCCTTCACAGCTGCTCAGCTCTTTTTGCTCACCATTTTGAGGGGCAGCACGAGTTCTGCTCATAACCAGGCAGAGCAAGGAAGGGTTTTTCTGTTCCCTCTTTGCTGACTCCTACTTCTCCTGACAACAAAATGTTGCATTCCATTCATGCATTTGTATATTGAATGCAAACTTATACACAAAAATGCCCCTTACAGATTCAGATATAGGATACCACCTGAAAAAAAAACCCAGGAACATGAAATAAAGCATGGGTTTGACCTTTTTTTTTTTTTTTTTATCTTCAATATCATAATCTCACGTGGAAACACAAGCCACCTTTCTTTATTTTACATTGGAAAGATCAGGAAACTGACTGCAGACTGATTGCAGCATTCATTCCCAGTCAGTATCTTTAGCTATGACACCTTCCCTGGTGCTGATACCTGCTGAGAGTGAACTGGTGCTGCTACCAAAAGGATTCGTTTAGCCCTCAACCTCCTCTCTGACACAGAGGTGCAAACCAGAGGCACTCCCCTGCCATGGATCCCATAAGATGGACATCTCTGGCCTGGGAATAACTACTGCCCTAAAGAACTTTGAAATGTGGAGTGGGAGTGGGACCAGGCACTACAATAAAAAAATAGTCTTAAAATGATCCTATAATCTGCTTTTGTTGCACATCGTATGTAAATTATTTGATATTTTTTGTGGACTATTTTGTAAATTGCCTTAAATATCTTATGATTGGCAAAATGCATTTACACTGTGTTTTTTTTTCTTTAGAGAAGACAAAATTAGGCCAAAGAAATCAGCTCGAATGGAAAAGTGCATATCAGAACCCTGAAAGCCTGCAAAGCCACTTTGGCACGTCCATCATTTGCTAGAAACTCCAAAGGTTACACTCCAACATTATGAAGGTCTAAGTGGGGAGGGGGGAGGAACTGGGAACTGCAGCAAAACCAGCAGAGGTTTAAGGATAAGGAGAGAAAGGATATCTGCTGGTCCCAGGACAATAAGGACAATCCTGCCATACATATTTGACATATTCTGCTTGCCCAAAGTTGTCCAGAGGGACTGTGGAGTCTCCATCCATGGAGATGCTCCCAAAAAACATCTGGAAGTGGTCCTAGGCAACCAGCTCCAGGTGACTCTTCTTGAACAGGCTGGTTGGGCCCAAAGACCTCTAGAGGTGCCTCCCTTCCTTCTTCTGTGGAATACACAGAAGGCAAAGGCCATAATTTGAACACATGCAAATATGCAGATTACATACCATTACTTGGTTACAAATTACATCCATTGTCTTTATCATTCCCCAGTCCTTTTAGTAGACTGCACTTAACTCAGCTGGTGGAATTTTTAAAGAGAAACCCAAGATGACAAAACACCTCAGGCAACAAGAACTAACAACATCCTGTGTTCAGAATTAAAAATGCATGGAGGGTGGGATTAAAAGTGGGTGTAGAACAAAAAAATAGAATTTTACCACACTTGGTGTCAATAGCTGCCCAACTGTAATAATTTGGGTAATCATTATATTATCTATTAATAATTTGGGTAATCATTCTATTATCTATAATAATGTAAGATAATAGTTGCCCAGCTATGATCTTAGTTTGCTGTTAGTTACAAAGTACAAGTTACACTAAAAAAAAAAGTGAAAAATAATGAACCTCAGCTGCACTAGAAAATATGGGTGATTTTGAGCATTATTTTCTGTCAGTGCAACACAATCTCATTCTGATTTTTAGAGCCTGCAGGAAAACTCGTTGTACTGATTTCAGAGTGCTGCAGAATCACTACCTTTTGGTCATTTTTTATACTTAGCTACTGATAAAGCTTTCCAAAAGGAAAGGCCTTATAATTCATATAATTATAACTATGATAAGAGAAAAAGCATTTTCCTGAAGTGGCATATTTGGGGAGATGTAGGGAACGTGACCATTGATCAGCAATATTTCTAATGAATCTGCCTTCTTTTGAGTCATTTCACTATGTTGCTTTTTTAGGTTTGTAAGTCCAGAAAAAGCCTCTTTGGTGCTAAACTAGAAAAAGATCTTTTTAATGTTGCTCTATTAAATGCTGCAAGTGCTGGACATTTCCCCTTGGAATTGCTAAGTTTTAGTTTCTTTCTCCCCATTACATTCCTTTCAAGGTACAAAGGGTTCACTGATGGATGGCAAAAACGATTAGAGGCTTCCCCCTTTAGAAATGAGCAGGCTAAGATTGAGATGTTTATAAATGAGACAAATAAGAGAGGACACTCCAGAACTTTACACAGTAATGAATGTTGTAAAAAAGACAAATGGAGTGGAAGTGCTCCTATTTGTCACATCTCATAATAGAGGAAGAATGGTTACTTCAATGGCACCGAAATGCCACAGATTAAGGATTTTTTTTCCTCCCATAAGCAACAGGTAGGAGTCAGGAGATTAAGTTTTATTCCATCAAATTCTTTGAAGTGTCAGATTTGAAGCTGAAAATTGAAAACATGAACCTTCTGAAGTAACAGCTCAGAAAAATTAAATATTCTTCAGAGGAATTGAAAATTTGTCTTGTATTTCCATTTTCATCTAGCAAGGAAAAAAAAAAAAAAGAAAATTTTAAGACTGAGCTTGTTTCTGAACAAAATTTTAAATGTTTCACTCAGAAGAAGCTGAAGCATTTTCATGAAAGAACTTATTTAGACTTTTCTGCTAAATAAAATTTAACTTGTTAGATCTTCATATATAAAACTTAAGGCAACTGAGTTCTAGGTGAAATATTTGCCAACCATTTTACTCTGAGTTAGGAAAAACTATTCCCACTACATATTTTTACAATCAAAAGAAGAAATGTAAATGGAAGGGATATAGCTTTTTATATTAGTTAAAAAACAGCAGCTCTAGGTCAGAAAACAATGAGGCTTCTTAAATCTTTTGTAGCTGTGTCTGGTAATCAGACTAATTAGAACAGTGAACTAAAACTGCTGGCTGTTATTTAGTTTATGCACTCCTGAATTCACAGCTCCTGTGTGTTGTGCTCACATTATTTTCTTCCCCAGAGACTTAGAATTCATTTTCTAGGATGAAAAAAGGTGCAAGACACAGTGTTAGCTGCTACCTGGTGAGAAAGGAGGTAAAAATATGTAAGGGGTTATTAAAATTCAAGCTATATAACTCATTCACTAAACCTATTTTTCCATGCTTATATCAAGTTTACTGTTAAAATAAGAAAGTAACCTAAAAGATAGAAAATGCAACATAAGCTGTGGCAGCATGCAGATTCACAGCTTTTGATTGCATGAAATTTTTTGCTGTGAAAGATTCAGAACAAAACAAAATAAATAATAATATACACATGCACATCTATTTCTTATTTAGCGGAAAAAATAAACTTATTTAAAGCTGTCCAAGCAAAATACTTTGTTTTTTCAGCCTGAATAATTTACCAGCGTTTCGCTGAAGATTATTTTACGTGGTCAATATAAACCAGTATTGTTTTCTTTCATGTAACGAGAAAACCATTCACTTGGCTGGTAAAAAACAAACAATTTTTAACCAGCTGTTTCAGCTGACAACCAAGCACAGAAACAAGCACTATGCACCCAAGACTATAATTCTGCACAACAAATTTTTGATGCTCTCTAGCCCCTGTTTAATGGTGTCATTAACAGCATGTTATGGCTTTAGCTAAGTGTGGCTCCACTTTGTTTTGACTATTCTGTCATTATTAATTCATTTAAAATCTGCTGTAGTAATGCTGATCATAATGAATTCATTTTATATTAATGTGCATGTCATACTCATTATCATGGGGTTTTCCACTATAATTTTGCCTGAATGAGAATGAAACCCATTGCAAAAACAATTTGTTTGTGGTGACAACGTATTAGGAAGGAATAACCTGCCTCCAGTTTTCACAGCACCAAGTGGCATGGGATGAGTGTCCCTTCTTAGATTCCTTCAAAGGAATTTTTGCCTGATCACATTTGAGTTGCCACAGTAATCTACAGAACTGTGAGCTGCTCATGATTGCTGGTACACAGAGTTTGGTCTTGCCTACAGGGTTTTCTTGTGTTTCCTAATGTCACATTGCTGACATCATCTAAAAAAAAAGTATTCTGGAAACTTCCTAAGACATTTGCACACATTATGGAGCTGTAACAATTTAAATTTTATTGAGTAGAAAGATCCAGATAAGAAGCTCTCTCATGAAAATGCTTCCGCTGAGTGGAACATTTAACATTTTGCCCAGAAACCAGCTCAGTCTTGAAATTTTCCTCTTTTTTTTTTTTTCCTTGCTAAACGGAAATGGAAATACAAGACAAGTTTTCAATTCGTCTGAAGAATATTTGATTTTTCTGATCTTTTATTTCAGAAGGTTCTCTTCACACCTTGCAAACCCATGCTGCCATCACCAAGCACAGGGCACTCACCCTCCTCACACCTGATGTAGCCACACCCATCACATGGAAATCCAGAAAGATTTTGGTTAGGAGGGATAAACTAAGATCTCCAACCTAATAACCTGCTCAGAGCAGGCAAACTTCAAAGCCTGACCACATTATTCAGCATCTTGCACAGTTATACTCTGATCTTCCCCAAATACAGAGAACCCATATCCTCCCAGCACCCCTGCTCATTCAATATCAAAATTCAGCATAAAATCACAGAAAGGCTCATCTCTCCATGGGCTCCAACTTGCCTTTTGACTTCTGCTTTTCAAAAATATAATCAGCAGAAACATTTCCTACAGTCCACAGCCTGTGGAGTCCAAACTGCATTAAAAACCTCTTTAGCTAATAATGGCCAAACTTGATATTTTCCATGTCCAAAAACTGGGGTTCTTCCAGTGGCTCCCTCAGCCACTTCCTGGAAAAGATTTCTCTGAAACTCATGCTGTTAGGAACATGTTTAAGGTCCCAGGACCAGTGGATTCCCTGAAAAATACCCCTGAGAGGTCCACAGGAACTTTACCTGGGAACACACAAGTTTATCTTTACAACTGAAAACTTCCTAACAATGGCAGTCCTTGTGATGATTCTGAATCTTAGTTATGTTCACAAAAATAACATTTTTAAACAACAGAGACAAAGAAGTGGTCAGAATTTTAAATGAAAAATAAAGGAGATGGACTACAATTTTCAGCCCTTCTCCATTTAAACGAGTGCATTTTAGTGACAGCTGTCCTTCGCGACAAATTATTTTTGTGCCAGTTATTTTTGCCATGATCTTAAATGACTTGGATTGCTGCATTTTTTGCTCTCCCACAGAGCTTCCATTGGGATGTGACTTCTTCTACACGGAGCTGTTACAACACAATCACTGGAAGGGTGAATTTACAGATAAACAGATGCCATTAACATTGAAAATTTTCCTTCAAGATAAAAGGCGCACACATTGTAATGCAAATTTTCACCATTAAACCACAGAGAATTAAAGCACGTTTTAGAATCAAACCCCTGTCCAAATTCACTGGAGGAGCTGTAGAAGTTTCCTATCACAAGTAATGGAAAAATCTATTACAGCAGCAGTGAGCCAGTGTTGATGAAAACCTGGTCCTGCTGTCCCAAATATACAAGTGGAGGAGCGCACACACTCTGAATCCAAGAGTTTTGAAGACCAACCAACAATGCTTTATACAAAAATATAAATCATTAGAAATCAGAGGTAGAGTGTAGCAGAAAAAAAGCAGGGGCATTTACAATTGAAATGTAAAATAAAAACTATGCTTTCTCCTTACTTTAGGCACACTTCTACAGAGTCATTTCACTTAGGGTGAAACAACCTCTGCCTCTTGCCTCAAACTCACACTTCCATGTAAGACTGATGCTTATTTAACCTCTGGCTTACAAGCCTGTTTACTGCCAATATAATCTTGATTATTCCCATTTTATTTCTGAGGAGATGAACAAGTGAGTACCAACTCCCAGCCATACCCAACGCTGCATTTCAAACACAGCCCAATAGATCATGGGCATGCTCTCAGCCTCCCTGGTTCTGCAGCAAAGCAATTGTTAATCCCAACATAAACCAGCCTGTCCTGAACACAAGAACTACTAACACCCTAGGGCCTGACTTCTCCTGTGTCAGAGCAAGCATCTGTGACTGCAATTTTCTTAACAGGTTCAGAAGAACCTTAATATTCAGAAAGAACAAACTAAGGTTTCATGGAAAAGACAATTCTACCTCTTGGAAGGTTTGGGTGATTTGTTTTCTTTTTTTTTTGTGTAGAAACCTCGGTCCAAGTTTGGGCATGGGGTTGCCCTCACCCAGCATAGATTCTCAGGCAACTCAAGGAAAGGCCAAATATTATAAATAAAAGTAAAATTAAAAATACCTTAACTCTTCCATTAGACAAGTTGCATCCACTGTGGTTTTGGGCTGTTTCTTGACCTCTGGTATTAGAATCCTTCAGCTGAGAAGGATTTGCTGTAAATTGTTCTGTTTCCCAATTCAAGCCAAGAGCAGCCCTGCAGTGAGTTGCAGTGATGAGTAACAACACAGCTGTTTGTCATTCTCTGATAATTTAAGTATTTCCTCCCAGCTCTCACCTTTTGTATAGCCCAGAGATGCCCCAGCTTCCCTCCACACCCCAAAGGGCAGCTCCTGCTCCCCCTACAAGGCCGAGGTGCCCCAGCCTTGGGCTGTCATTAGGTTTCAGAAAAAGCTATGAGATTATAAATATATGGTCAGGTTTTGGCAATCACCTAAATTCTTAATGCTTCAAAATAATAACCTGTGCAAATGAAATCATTTACTCTTCCAAAATAAAGTTTCCTTCCATTTCAGAAAAAAAACAAGCGAAAAACCAAACAAACAATAAACTGAGTGTTTCAGCATAAACTCTGGGTATTTCAGAATACCAAAAAAGCTTTCCAGTTTCAGGTGGCCCTCACTGCATGCTTCTCTAGACCCTAAAACTGCACAGATAATTGCAGAAAGTTTCACAGTAGAGTTTGCTGCAACTTCTCAAAAATTAGGCATAATTAAGTTGTTAGACCAGTGTATTAAAGGTAATTTTGGATAAATTTCTGGTTGGTTTTTCAAAACTATGAGTCGATGTGTTTGTAAAGCATAAGTTAAAGTTTGCCATAAGTAACTAAGTCCAATAGAGAGGATGATTGCTCAATTTAAAGAGTGAATTTATTTGACTTACATTATGCAGAAGGTCAGGCCAAATCTTCCAAGAGGTTTCTTTTTCTCTACAAAAATCAATAATTCTATTGGCCTCTGAGGCAAACAATAAATGTGTCTGAGAAAGGTAAACACCTCTTTAACTTTTGAATTATTTATTTTAAAAATATTCTCTCTTCATGTGGATGCTTTTGTGAAGCTTTTAATGTGCAGTATCTGAAGATGTATATTAAAAAGGGGGAAAGAAACAAGAAACAATTAGGGAAAAATATGATTTTGAGATCTTTCACAAGAAAATCACAATAATAGTAATAATGAAAAACAACCCTGTGAAAGCGCTTGCATATTTCTTTTCAAGGAGGTAAGAAATCATTAGTCCCCTAATCAACTGTCAGATTTTAATTCAACCCTCAGAGTTGATATCATAAAATGCTGCAATACCAGTACTGAAATCTGGTTTGAATTAATACCTGGAAGCAGTGGTTAAAGTAAGATATACTGGATTGAGTAACAAAATCAACAGAGGCTATTCCTACTGCATGTTTAAGGTACTTTATATAGGATATCCAATGTCTTCCATTTTTCCCTAACAGAAAGGATTGTAGAATTTCCTTCAGCGCTGAAGAACTTGCAATTCAATTTAAACCCAGCTTGTTAAGGCAGGCACAGAGTCATAATTGCACCCTACACTGCTGCTTATTGTGCTGCAGCTGATTTCTGCTGGATAAATGCATGTCATACAACCTGCAGCACACCCAAATAATATTCAAAAGACAGAGCAAGACTGTTTAGTCACCAAATACATTCAGAAACAGTCCAGTTCACCAAGCTGGTACACTGGACTTTACTTTTACTGTTAAAATTCCTTTCTTGCCTTCTCTTGTTCTCCTCTCTTATCACTCCGTGTACCAAGCCTCCAAGGAAAATGAGGCAAAGTCTGATAAATTCTAAAATTAAAAATATTAAAAATATTATTTTCTCAGCTAGATTGTATTTCCCAAGTATTCCATGGCAAAGAGGGAACACAGCCCCCCAGGAACCTTTTCTGGGCTGATGATGGAGATGAGCACACTGCATGTCTAGTACTCCACCATCCTTTCAACAGTGATAAGTAACACAACCTTTTTTTCTATGAGTTCCAACATGAAGGTCCTGAAGAAAGCTTGTCATGGGCAGTGCTCAGAAATTCCAGCAGAACCCCAGGCTCATCCCAGCCTGACCTCATTCCTGTATCAAGACTTAAAATTCCAAACTTCTGGCCCTTTACAAATGCCCCAGGGCATTCTCAAGAGAGAATCAGTGGAACTGGTCTAAAATGTTGGGATGTCATTTATTTGCTACTGAGTTCAAGACTCATTAAGAATGCAAATTACATCTCAGCAGATTTACATTTACATTTACAGAATTAATGTGGGTTTGTTGTGTTTGTTTGGAAAACACACATAAAGCAATATATGGGGAGTTGAACTTACTCCAGTCCAAGACCTGAATTTTGACTTTTGTTTTCCTCAACAGTCCTATTTTCCTGCCTGTGGTCAGCCTTCCCTTAGTTCCATGGCTTCCATGGTGATTTATGATGCCTGCTAATGAGATCAAGAAAATAAACACTGGGGAGGTTGATTACAGATGGTATCTGAGCTCAACCTCAGATTCCTCTGTTGTTTACAGGATCCTTTTCTAGTATTCTGTTGTTTTGAGTGTAAGTTCAAATTAATGTTCTCAAATTAACCTCTTTTTTTCCCTTCATTTTAACCAAAGGGGAAAAAAAAAAGAGAGGAAAACCAAAACAAGAACTACATCCCACTAAAACCTACAGGTCTGAAGTTCTTGGTTGGACTTCACCCATCATCAACAAGCTGCTGGCAGTGGATTTCTTCCTCCTTTTTGGATTTTAAACAATCTGATGAATCGTCTGCGTTGCAAAGGCTGGTTTTTTGATCTACAGATTGCCAGAGACTCTGATTTTTTACATTTCAGATCTAGTAAATTTTAAAGGCTAATTTTTAAATCTCACTGTGTAAATGTATGTTGTGGATATTAATGAAAAACAAGCTCACAGAATGAGTGGCTCATTTTACAGAGAGGCTGCTTTGTAAAATACTGTAAGAGTCTTCTAAATCCAGTTTCAATTATTTGTTCTATCACACATTCTCATGATCTTTTCAAGGGTATTGTAAAATTGGATTCATTACCCATTTTGGATATCCCATACTAGCACACTTAAATCATACTTGATGATGGTATCTTACGGTTCAAAATATCAGCTTATATTTTTAAATTTAAAAAAAACCACAAACAGCCAAAACAAAACCAAAATAAAACAAACAATGAAACAAAACCTCCAAAACTAAACAAAAAAAAAACCAAAAAAGTTATTTGAACTGTGGAAAAAATACCCCCAAACCATGAAACTATATAAGCATTGTGTAGATGGAGCTGCAGAGAGCCTCTGCTGCCAGTTTATGACAACTGGGGCGAAATGTGTTATCTACTAGAATATCATATATATTATATAACATACCATTTTGGAACTTTTTTGGTTGCCATGCATCCCAGCCAGATTACAGCAAAAGCATGGACCCCTGTTGGAGTTTTTTATTTTTTATTTTACATGGGGTTTTTTAATTTTTATTTTGTGGCTTAGATGGCACTGTGGTGACTGGAATCAGAGCATAGCTTTAAGGGTTTTTTTCCAATAAAGGGAATGGTGACTTTTACTTTCAGTACTAGGAAAAAGAGCATTTGGGTGTGACTGTGTGCCTCAGAGATGATAATAAACACCATGTACAGCCCTAAATACATGTACAATGAGTTCCTGTTTCAATCTAGCCCTGGGAGTTCGTCTGAATCCCCCTGTCTCAACTCTAAGCCTTAGGAACTGGGATGAGTGGGTCTGGTAGTACAATATATCTCTTCAAAATCTTCAGTAAGTAGCTTCTTTTAGGATTTAAAGTTCATACAGTCTGTCTTCTGGGTGGACTGTGAGTGAGAATTAGATCTTTTTTTCCCATTTCAATCTCTTGCTTCCTATAATGGAAAGTTTGTGCTAAAGCTGCTATCCAGTGACAAAGGAAAAGGAGTCACATGCAAAGTGAAACATTCTGTAATTTGTTCCCTGCACAAAAAAAAAAAAGTCACTATCATCTAATTCAGACCACAAATGATTGTTTCATTCATTCAGATTGTGCTCCATTTTGATTTTCCTTGGGCTTAAGAACATAGTTAACAGGAAAGTAAATTGAAAGGGACTATCTTTTATACATTGCTGACTGAGATGTTCTAATATGATGATGTGAATCCAGCTACAAATAATAAGATTGGGCTCAAGTGACTGACTAAATCAAATAGCACACTTACTTTATTTTCTATTTCTGCTATAATACTGGAATGGGCTGAGAAAACCTGAAATTAAAACAATAAAATAAAATAAAAGCACACCATGTTAATCACCAAAGCCTTACAGAAATCCCCAGAGCTGATTAGCTTTCAGTCACTTTCTGTATCATTTGACTCCTTCTAATAAGATTAAACCAGGCATTTTTACTTCTCATCATCATTCAAAAGGTCCTATTGACTATTCACCTCTCTCACACTGTAATTCAACAGTGACTTCAAATGAGTTGTGGGCTCAGCTTTAGATAAATCTCACCAGCCACATCTGATCCACGTACAAGCAGTGAATTATTGCAAACTACACCAGTGGTCATTTTACTGTCACTTGTTAGGACCAGCTCTAATCTCTTAGCCCTGTGAAATCACTACTTGTCTAACTCGTGACTGAACATTCATTCTAATGAATGAGAACAGTTGTTTTAAATATGCAATACCCAAAACCTGCTGCTTCCTCTCCCTTAACCTCATCATACCAAAATCAGTGTTGCTTATTTCTGACCGACTCAAACAGAGCACCTTGGATGCCAGTGACTGGGACTGAAAATCATCCAGGGTCTGTGGCTCCTGGTCCATGTGGTGAAGGTAACTCTATTGGACATGAGTTTTCACAGCTCACTAAGTGGCATTTCTACAAATTTCTACATTTCACCAAATTGACATTCATGCCCTTTTTGTCGTGTAATCTTTTGGATGCAGCACACACCCTTTTCCTTCACCTTTTTCTTTTACCTTTTTCCTTTTCCTAATCCTACCCAACCAGGGTTGCAGAAAGTGAGATGTGACTCCCAAATTAAAAGGATTAATTTTCCTTAAATATCGCTTCCAGATGAGGCTGTACCACAACCTGAATGAGGGCAAACCCTGAAGGGAGATGTGGCATCTTCTTCCTGACTCTTCAGAAAGTGACTGAGAAAAGAAGGTGCACATCACCAACTGGGGTCTGTTTAAATTCATAGAAAAGCTGGTTGGTTTTTTTTTTTTTTTTTTTTTTTTTAATAAGCCATTGGCTTCAGACCCCTGAGGAAATGCCTCATCTACTGCCTCAGAGGAATTGCTCATGTGCTCTTTGTATCCTATAAAGCCAACAGACCTTGGGTGATTTTCAGCTGGGCAAACTCCTTCAGTGCCAACACCTTTACAGGAAGAAGTGCAGCTCTGCTGTACATTACCAAACTGAGCTTAAAAAAGGATTTTCAGAAACACTTGAAAGGTATGAGAGAGAATCCCAAACATTTATATTTCAAATCATTTCCACCTAAGTAAAAAGTAAAAACTGCTGTACAATTTTAGAGAGTTTTAGCAAGAAATAAGCATTAATCTTTTTTAGTCTCTGTATTGTATTGAGAACTACCCTTTTCCATGTTAATATAAATTGCCTTTACTAAAAAAAAAAAAAAAAAAATTACTCTTCTTTTAGGGCTTTTATAACAAACTAATTAAACCCTTTACCCACATTTTTGCCTAAAACAACTGAGCAGTAAATGAATATGCTGAACAAAAAAAACCATAACCTAACAACCCCCAAACCTGATATTCCTCCACAGGACATCAGACACATTAATCCCTGAAACATAATTAAAGCTTTCAGGGCAGATGATTAACAGCTGTATCAAACAAGCTGTTGGACCCCTGTATATCAGCTAAGAAGAATTTCATGTCTTCTCTTAATCTTGCCAAGCACTTGCTAGATAAGCACGGGGTATTAGATTCACCTGTTACTATTTCTGTAATTCATGATGTTATCGAAATTGTTTTCTCCTAGGAAAGCACCTGCATGAGACAGTTTTATATCCCATTTCTTCAGGCTTTTTATAGTTTTATTTTACTTTTTGTCATGAGCACCTGCTTATGATATTCATTCACTCTCACAAATAGGTAACTTCTCTATTATTGGTTGGTGTTTCAACACCATTCTTAAGAACAGAGAAGGCAATTTATAGTCTTATTATATCTGATATTAATATTCTTACTGGGCACAAAAGAGAAAGGAGAACACTTAGTTTATCACAAATCCACCCTTGAGAAAATAGCTTTGACCTAATGATATCCAACCTGAAAAAGGAAAAGTAGCATTAAATACCCAAAGAGGCAACATTAATACCACCACCTACTCTGCTGTGGTGGGCATCACCTTGCTCACATTTCTGAACAACTATCATAAATAGAACTTCATTTATTCATTTGTGTATCTCAGTTACTGCCTGTCTGAAAAATAAAGTATCATGGTTCTGTTGGGTGCCCAGCACTATTTTAAAAATATGTTGACATTTTTTACACTTGGGCAAATTTTGTAAATATTTTGGCTCCATGTTGAGAAGGGTTGTATTTAATAACACATTTTAAAAGAAATGCTAACAAATGCAAAGGCATCTCAGCCTTTCCTTCTCTTCTGTCCCTGTGAGAGGGGATTTGGAGCCACTGGCATCCACAGCAGAATAAATATGTGTATTTTCCCATATACATACCATCACCCCAGGTCTCTGTGGTTAATCTTTGGATGAGGATCTAATGAAGGATTTTCTATTTTGAGCCAGCAGCAGAAAATTTGTAGCCAATCTGTAGGCAGCGTTCTTTTGCTTCACTTTGTAAGACATAAAAATGACCTTTCTTATTTCATATTCTAATCCTGTTCTGCATTAATTCTACCCCCAGTCCCAGTGGGGATGTATTCAGCAATTATACCATGTATGTGAAAGTGCATCCATTTGTGTGCCTAAGAGTATCACTGCATTATTGTTAACAAAGCTGTGTAAAAATCCAGGGTCTTTTTTGTTAGTCAGAAGCACTTACTTCGTGGCACTTTGGGAGTTATTCCAGGCAGCTTTTTTATTGCTATTTTTTTGTTATTTCTATGAGTGAAACTTCTTAAATCTGTAGGGCTTACATCTTGTAAAGTACAGTATGATAGAGAGCATGGCAAACCATCAGTCGGTTATAAATAAAAATAATCACAGTAAATAAAAAACCACAAGGATGTAAAATAATTTTATGTAATGTAAAATGTAAATTTAATTTTTTTTTTAAAAATTAAATGTAAATTTAAAATTATTATGAGCTGAGGAACATAGGTAAGAGGAACAAAGCAAGTGGAAGTGCAGGGTTCTTCCTGCAGTATTTACTTTCATGGATATCACACAATGCTCTTTGTACACTACAGCAAAATATAATATGCAACCACAACAAAATGCTACTGCAATATGAGAGCTTTCCAAAGAAGGTCAAGCACAAATGCCTTCTACCCAAAACAGATGGTTTTAATTATTAATCCTTATTCTGTGTTAAATATTTTAAAAACTATAGAGCTGGTGAAAAGTGTTATCTTACTGGTCTGGGTTTTGGGTTTGTTTGGGGTTTTTTTTAATATCAGAAAAATACAGCTTTAAAATAGCCACAAATTCTAACCAGTGCTCCTGCTTCTGACAGAACATCGGAGGTTTTTGTCTTTCAGAGAAAGGTTTACAAAATTATGATATTTTAGCTACATTTTCTTCTTTTTACAGGGATCACTTCCCATCCTGAGCACTCATCAGAGTGCTCAGCAGCGCTCCTACCCAGGGGAAGACTTGTCACGCAAGCACTTTAAAAAAAAAAAAAAAGCTTTTCATTTCTCCTAAAACTGCAGCCATTCCCTGGGACCCTGAATGCAAAACAAAGGTGTGATCAGTGTCCTGCCAAGCAGCCAAGGGTGTGTTCAGCTGCCTCTCAAGCTGCTGTTGGATAAATGGTCATTATCTCTGGCTGAAGGATTTTGTGAGGCAACACTGGACTGCTAAAAGCTCACCAAGGCCACCTGGAAAGCAGCACATTCACAATTACCCTGTTGGGAAGGGAAAGGAAACAACCCATATCTGCAAAACTGCAGAATGCATCTCATTTCCTAGCATCTCCTGGAGGCGTGGAAGTTTTGGAGCACAGCCTCAGGTACAAAGCTCTACCTCCCTGGGAGGTGTCACACCTATGGAACACAGCTGAATGCACCTGTGTGTCCTGAGACATTGCACTTTCTTGCCATTTATAAAATGAAAATGTTAATCATAAGCTATCCTACCCACTGTGACTGGTGTAACAGAGTTGCAGAGACAAAAAAAAAAATCTTAATCCTCTCACCTTTATCTCCTCTGCCTCCAAAATGGAGAAATAAAGTAACTTTTTTTTTTCTGCAAGAATGAGGGCTGTCCCCACACCTGCTGCACCCTGCTTTCCTCAGGCTGCAGTAAAAATGATGGTCACAGCCTTGTTCTAAGCATATGCTCTGTTATTAGGAGAGTATGAATGCCTAAGCATTATTTTAACTTGCAAATGAGAGGATATAAAATTCTGCAAAATGAATCAGCGAGGGTGGGGAGGACAGAGAAGTCACTGTGAAACTCAGTGTTGCACACAGAAGTACAGACAGCTGAAGAATGCCACAACTGGGAACCATTACAGTTGTTTTACTACCAGTAGTGATAATTTTTCATGGTAAAGGCATCACAAAGCTCTCTGCTCTCCCTGCTAAGGGTTTTTAAATGCAGAATCTTTATAGGGAGCAGAACAAATGCTACAGGAAGAGGAAACAGCTACAAAGAGCCTTGCTTTTAGCCAGACTCCACTGAAAACAGAATCTTTATTGCTCAATAAAACTTGGGACTCGTTAGTTACATTCTTCCAGTGTTGATGAAAATATTGTCTGATCATTTCTTTGGGGAATGTGCATTAATCTGGGAGACAGCATCACATCTCTGAGTGAAAGCCTGGTGGTGGCAGGAAGACAAGAGCTCCTAAAAACCACAACTCCAGGTGACAGAGTTATCTCAAAGCCTAAATCTTGTCAGCGGCAAAGGAGACGCTGCAATTACCGCAAAGCAAACAAAGACAACTTTTAAGCCATGGAAGTTAACGTGGCTATAAAAGTCAATATATTTACAAAGGGGAGAAGCAGAAAGAGATATAAAGGAAAGCCAGAGGGAGTATCAAACAAATTACACTTCAATTTTTATCCTGATGGTGATCAGTTACAGTAACACTGGGGTTATTTAAAGCTCTAAATACTACTGTCACTTCCAATTGCCCTGACACATCCAGATTATACTCAATAAAATATTTTCCATGCCTTAATATTTAAGTTTATGCTTGCTACAAGGTTAGAACAAGCTGCTCCTTGGCTCCATGTGCTTTAATTCGCTGCAAATTTCTACTGTAGCTGTGCATAACATTTTCTCCAAAACACTGGCATTACATATTCCAGAAAGAGATAGGATTAACATGAGAAATCTTGTGTTACCACTGTATTGGGAAAAAAAAAAAGTAATTGATGAAAGGTTTGTTTATCTAACCCAGCATGACTAAAAATTTCAACAAAAGTAAGCCAGCAGAAATTAGGAAAAAGAAATAATGTTGGATGTGAGCCAACTACCCTTATTTTGAAAGTATACAGATGTCTGAAAAGTTGTGGATATACTTTCACTTAATCCCCATTTTTAATTTTACTTCAGAAGTATTAGAAGCTGTTTATTTTGAATAGGTTAAAATGCAATAACATAATTTTTTGTCCATTTCTCAAGGAGCTTTTATCTTTGGAACTTTCCAGCTTGATGGGCATGGCAGTGTGAAGGGAAAAGGATATCACGGTATGGAAAGGTACCCTCGGGGCAAAGCAGCATCACTTCCAAAATTATTGATTTGTAAAACTGTAGAAAAATGAGAGAACTTAGCAGGTCTTTCTGTGGTTACTCAGTTCATTCCTACATGACTTCTGATGTTATTTTGAAGATAACACCAGGAGAAGCTGCAGCATCAGATACCAGAGCATCCTCAGGAGAGGGAGTCACAGCAAATTCTAGATGCAGAAATTCCTCAGGCAGCACTGAAACATGACAGTCCAACTGTGAGCCAGGGAAAAGCATCATTTCCCTTATTCCACTGTGTTTATCAACATTAATTTCCATCAGTTATCTTTATACAGCCACACAATAAAAAAAAAAATACTGCTTGTATAAATTCTGCATGTATTTTATACTTCTCAGATACCTGAGCTGCTGACAGAAAAGTGGATGCCATAAAATTCTTTAGATTTCTGATAATTTCACAGGTCATTTAATGTATACTTTTGATTATTTTGTTCAGAAGAATAAATGAGGAACCCCAGATATAAATATTCACTTTAGGTAAGATCACAAATGCCTTTTTTGCTACCTTTTCTAACCAAGCTGCAAGCAGAAGCAGCTCCAAGTTATATTTCTCACCATGCTAAGTGAGAGTTTTCACTCCAGAGGTGATACCAGAAGCAGGTTATTACTCTTTACTATGTTTTGGTTAGATTGGTTGAATTTGCTGGGATTGCTTTGCTTAGAAATACAGAAAACCATTTTCATCTTCTAATACCTCCTCTCAGAGAAATTCATGCTATTCATGCTTAAAATTATTACCAAAACATCTCGGTAGTAAACTGTCTGGACTGAAATAGTTTAGATAGGCATTATTCTGATAATTGTGATGCTAAACTTACTTACTTAGGAGTGCTAAACTTACTTGGGGGTGCAGCCCAAAAGTTTAATTCCTTGAGAACTGAAGTTCATACAGGAATACAGGAGACTCCACCATGGTACTTGGAATATTTTCAGGAGGACTCTGTGGTTCTGTCACAGTGAAATGTACCTGCTAATGTGTTGCTTTAGTGACTCTAATTAAGTGTATATCGATCTATACTTTGCCAAGTTATTTTCCTACCTACATTATGGCTGTAAAATTAAAAAACCATTACAGCTCACTGCAAGTGACAGATCTGCTTTTAAAACAAAAGATTTCATGCTAAATGAGGGGTTGTGCCAATTACCATCCACTTTTTTTTGTTAGCTTTTTAAAAATATCTAGCTTGTCCCTTAACCACACCAACTTCTCCCCTGCAGATTTTAATTGATGATTCCAGCCTCTAATTACCTGACTTCACTAGAGTCCAGTAGGGCTGGACTTGTAATATCCTTTCAGTATTTGTTTCTAATTAGCCCAATTATTGGCAATTGACCTCCACTTAACAGCTTCTAAATCAGATGCAGTTGTTTCCCTTGTCGGGCTGATGAGGCCAGAAGCTGAGAGCCTTTTGTTGCCTCCCTCCATCCTCAGCCCTGCTTCCTGAGTAGGGATGCTCCCCCTATCCTCCCCGCAGCTCCAGGCTTCCCGGAAAAAGGCTCCAGCCCTTGTTAGGGAGGTATTTTTCTCCTTAACTCTCCCTCTCTGCTAATCGATTTGTCAGATCAGAGGCCACTCTTTTGTGAGAGCCCCTCTGACAGAGTTCAGCTGGGGTCAGCTGCCTCAGAAATGGGAGAGAGCTCAAGGAGAGGGCTGAGGATTAGTGCAGACAGGATTGCCTTTGATACAATCTTCTGCCACGTTTTTCTACCCCTCTCTTCTCCACACTATTTGATTAATTAGAAAAGTTTGGGAAAAAAAACCCAAACAAACACAAAAAATGGGTTAAAACCACAAAAAATGGATTTATACACAATGTATATCTAGAGCACTGCAAGACTGGCAAGTGAAATCACACCAGCCTTGGACCAGCATAAACTTGGGAAAGAAAAAAGCCTTATCAATCTCTGCTGCAAGGTATCAGCACTGATAGATCTACAACTATATCATAAAGGACATCAAATTATTATATTAAGGACAGAAAGCCTAAACTGTATTAACAGAGCTTGAATGTCTCATGTTCAATAAGCCAAATGACCCAAACATGAAGAGTAAGACATATTTTTGGGCATACTGAACTATTCTACAAGTAAAGCCAACTTTCATTGTGCTTAAGCCCTGTATTCTTGATATCTGACATTTCCAAGTTGTCAAAAATCTTTGAAAGTGTGTTTCTTCACATTGCCAGGCCTCTTTGAAAGTAGTCAGTACCATGATCACAGGAATTCAACAGATGTGCAGGAAAAAAACACTTTATCCACTGGCTAAAACCACAGGCATCAAGTAACGCTTGACCTAAGGCTTATTCATATTGATACAGTCATTTCTATTAAATCTCCTGGATTCTGACTAAAGTTGCTGAAGAGTTCAGAAAGGCAGAGCATTGCATTGTCCTGCAGGCAGCTGGTGTGATGCCCTGGTATTTTACAAGAGCCACATCAGCCTTGGTGTGAAAAACACCAATCACTTAGTTTTTAAAATTTTTAAAGTTTAATAATAATAAAATGGTTATAAAAATAGTAATACAATTAGAGTAATAAAAATTTAGAGTTAGGACAATTACAAGACAATAAAAAGGAAAGAATTACAGACGTCTGGATGTTTTTGGGCACTTAAGCCACGACAAGCATGCCTTGTGAACAAAGGAATAACCTTAAAAGCAATAGCCTGTTGCATATACAAAACACTTCATGATTATGCATATATTTTATTTAAAACAAGAAATTCGTCTGGTACTTGTCAAAAAGTTTCTGTTAATTCCCAGGCGCCTTTGAGTCTCAGTCAGGCTTGAAGAAGTTCGTTTCTGTTGATAAGGAAAGCCATAAATTCCTCTCCTCTGGAAAATTTAGGGGTTTCTGTAATTGTTATCCTTGTGCGAAGAATTCCTTGATTATCTCATCTCTTTCTTGAGCTAGTTAAAAAGTATCTTACATAGCATAGTTTCTATTTTAACATTGTGTTATAACCTAAAATACATTCAACACACTACTTGAGAGAATTAATACAGCATAGCTTTCCAACATTACACATATAATATTCATTGTAACATTTGCGAAAAGCCAATCATAAAATATGCATTTTTCACACTTGGCAAACCATCACTAGAAGACAGGTATTTCCCCCCAAATTGCCCTTTAAAGGGAGTTTCCTATGGAAAGGTGAGTTCTGGCAGCCTTTCCCCCAGTGTGTGGTGTTGCTGAGTCCTGCAGTGCTGCTCATTCTCGAGCTCCTAGCACACATATCTGTGCTGAGCCCTGCAGCAAACAGCTGCCTTTGGAGTGTCCCCAGCCTCACATTAGATGCCATTTCCTAATTTAGGAAAAGCTGGCAAGCAGGCCAGTCCCTGTGCATCAGAGGGGAGCAAATGTCAGGTCACAGAGAAACAGGGGACTCCGAGGAGCTGCTGGCTTGTAGGATTTGGGAAGCACAAAAGGGCAAAGTCCTTAGGAGCTGCTCAGAGCTGGGGGTTACACAGAGGCGACTGCAAAGCCATTTCCATGAGATTCCTCATCCACTGTGAGGGGATGGGATTTGTTCTGCTGAGCTGAGCCTCTTCCCATGGTCAGCTGGCATTTCCTGGGAAACCCAGACCACTGGGCTGGAACTAAAAGCAGTTAAAAGCAGCATGACAGGCTGTGTGCTCCACAGGAAAAACAACTTTTCACCTTTCATCCAATGACAGAGAGCAAAGACAGCAGAAATACAAGGAGAGCAGGGAATTCACAGGTCATTTAATGTATACTTTTGATTATTTTGTTCAAAAGAATGATGAGGAACCCCAGATATAAATATTCACTTCAGGTAAGATCACAAATACCTTTTTGCTAGCTTTTCTAACCAAGCTGCAAGCAGAAGCAGCTCCAAGTTATATTTCTGACCATGCTAAGTGAGAGTTTTCACTCCAGAGGTGATACCAGAAGCAGGTTATTACTCTTTGCTACTTTTATCCTAATCTTAACTTCTGAGGATAGACAAAATAGCTTAGTCATCAAATGATGTGGATTGTTTCTAATGCAGATATCCCTACACATTTCAGACTCCCTCCTGGGGTAAACTGCAAAAGGCAGAAGAAAGAAACATCCACATTTATTGAGATTTTACAATTAAAACCAACAAAGACATGGGAACAACCTCAAACTGCGAAATTCTGCTGTTGTGCCATGTATACTTTAAATACAACATACATAGCAACAAACACATAATACTAAATATAAACATAATTTTAAGTAGCTTCCTACTTAGTATTAAATAAAATAAACTTCCTAGTAATCTTGGTATTTATAATGCTAGTTTATTATTATAAAATTCTTTATGATTTATTATTATAAAATTCTCTATAATAATTATTCGTATGTAATTCATTAGATTCTAACAATTTCTTACAAAGAATTAAAAAAGAATAAAAATCTGGTCTTCTGCAGTGAAGTATTGCTTTGACCAATTTTTTACACAATGAAAAAAAAAGAAAAAACAAAAAGGGAAAAAGGAAAAATAGAAAAAATAAGGAGAGTTCATCTAGATCTTAAAATAATGAGAAAGCCATTTTGGCCCAGTTCCAATTGACAGAAACTTTCATATCCCTTATGCAGACTAATAAATTTTAAAATTTTAACTTTTATTGCTCATTCATTCTTCCCAATATTGAAGATTTTACTAATTATATCCACTAAAAATGTATTACATTACATCCACCTTATACAGCAGGATGTAGGTGTGCTCCAGTCTAATGCAAATATAGGGGAATATATATATATATATATATATATATATATATATATATATATATCTCAAGGTACCATTTTAAATATAGGAATGGAAATTTATAGGGAATTTAAGAGGAAAATAGTGAAAGCAGCTGCTGTTATTCAGAGCTGAATGAAAATGCATCATTGAGATGTTTTATCAGTTTTTTTTTGCATCCGTGGGTTTTGTATTTTCACAAGGGTTCTTCCTCTCAAGCTGAAGTGGAGAATTCCCTCAGCAAGGGGTGTGACTGGGAAAAAAAAATCAGGAAATTAAATGGGGGAGGAAAGGGTTTCTCCTTTTAGCAAAGGAAGTTTTTATTAGTTGTTTCATCTGCTTCGAATTAAAAATGGGGTCCAAATCAGTTTGGACACAGACTTTTTTGGGGGGAGTGTTCTAACTCACAAAGAAGAAGAAATGTTGCCAGGAACTACAAATGGTATGGTTTGTTTAAAAAAACATGGGACCCAAAGGAAAGAGCTAACACACCAAACTATTTTCAGCAGCTGGTGAATCTGTGCTGTAAACACAGCAGCAATCTCATTGGCAAAGTACTGAATATCCTTATTCAAACAAAACAGTTTACAGGCAAACATATGAGTAGTCTGTTTCTTTTTAGCTCAAATATCATAAAAAATAGAACAATTAAATGCTTAAAATCCAGAGCATGCAAAATCAGGGCACTTCTGAAAACACATCCATGACAAAATCAAAACCCCTTTTATTGCTTGAGCTGCTCATCTCTAAAACCAAGGATTTCACAAGATCAGGATTTCTCACACTACTAAATTGGTAACAAACCCAAATGCCAGTGCAAATGAAGAGAACAAATAAAATTGATCTCACTCCTGCAAAGAACTATAAAGCCCTGCTGGGATATGGCTTTGACTTTTTTTATAAATGGGAACTCTAAGTAATCCATCTCAAAACATTTTTGGGAATACACTACAACATCTTTGTCAATTCTGTGTAGTGGGACTCCAACATGAAATCAGAGCAGTATGTTCTCCTCAGAATGAAATAAATAGCATTTCTGTAGCTCCTGGGGGAAAATAATAATTTGACTCCTTCAGAGCACACATTTATTGTATAATAATGCAAAAGAACAAGAAAAAAAAAAGGCAATTCAACAATTTAGTCCACTGGCTGTGAGCAGGAGAAAAGGTAGAGAAATAAGTGCCCATTTTCTGTTGACTTTTAATAGAAGAGTGCCTATTTCTACACATGCCTTTGAAAAATGTTTCCTCCAGATAATTCACAAAATCATACTAAATCAGTTCGGAAATTGGAAATAAATGGCAGCAAAAATGTCTCAAACATTTAATAGCATACCTGATCAATGACAATATAGCCATCTCTCAGACAGTGTGAAATACAAAAATGGATACTCAACAACATTATTTTCAAGTCTGGATTCCAAAAATATGTGTATTTATTTTAAAAAGTTGATTCCTTTCCATTGCACAGCTCAGATTAAATGCCAGGGAAAACTCAAGAACTCAAAGGCCTTGTGAGCATATGAACAGTTGCTCTGCCAGGCATAATTGTTTTCTGATGCATAGCTGGCTGCCATTTAGCACATGCCCTGGTAGAAAAGGTCACTACTTGCAAAAAATAAATTCCTCACATCTTCCATTAAAGCAGGCAGCCTTCATGCCAGGCAGCACAGCACAGCAACACAACAATGTATTGAGTCATTATTTTCTGAAGCAGGTTGCCTTCAGTTTCACCATGCAGAGTTGTTCTTAAAAAGTGACCATATTAATTAACCAGAGCATGAGTGACAAGAAAAACAACACCAGAATGAACAGGTTTAAGTCATTCCTGAACATTAATCAACGATGCCTTTACTCAATTGCAGCAGTAGCTGATCAAGTAAACATCAATTTACGAGGTAAGAACCTGTTTGCCTGGATATCTTTGAAAATTTTGACAGGTTAAAATTAATTGTGATTTGGAACTACAAAGTGTGACAAGCTTAGGAAGAGGTTATAGGTTGCCTAAAAACAAAAAGGTCAGCATTACCTCAGCTTCCTGAGTGAAAACTCAGCAGTAGCTACAACTATGGTGTTTAGACATTTATCACAAAGGCTTTGACACAGAGACAGATATAAAATATAAGGTTTGCATGAAAAAAATCTTTACTGAGTGATGGAAGGAAGTTTTAACCTCATTGAAGTGAGAAGTTATTTATTAAGCAGTCAAGTGAGAGACAGGGCTCCTGGTGAAACAAAGCAGCACTCACACATTCACAGAAGGGAAACAACCTGTACTTTAGGACAGAGAAAGTCACTGTCTTGTCTCTGCAAGGACAGAGGCATGAAAAATTAATTTTGCCTGTGCCCAAACCTGCCTGTAATTCTGTCCTGAACTTTGTTTTGCCTCAGTTAAGTTGCCATCCCTGTTTTTTTTTAAAACCTTGGTGTGCTGGAGCCATCATTTAAAAGCAGCAGGTTACTGTGTCTTTGCTGATGCACTGAGAAGGCTCCAGCCACATACACAATTTTTAGGTTTTGCCTCCCAGAGCATTCTATTGGCTACAACCCAGAGTTTAGCCCATATCACTGACACTTATCACTCCTGTCAGCAGATAATTGATTGACTATATCATTATATCTCTAATATGGCTCTTAGATAATCCCAGGATTCAGTACAATCTCAGGGTCAAGGGCATATCTGTGCTCTTCTTCTCCACAAGATATGCAATATTCTTTTGAGACTCTTCTAAAAAGCAAACATAAAATAACTTCCTATAAAACCTATGTAAGAAAACCTTGAACTACCACAGTCCCACTTTTTGTTTCCTTCCCCTTTCCTTTGTTTCTGTGACCTTTTCTGAAGTCTTCCCAAATTCATTCTCGCTCCACGCTCCTGACACCATGTGATGTTCATCACTTTCCTTAATGACCAAACAGAGATGAGAAGAATAGCAATGTGCTTAATGTTCAGCAGGAATTTATAACTACACCATCAAGTCAGTCATGACCTTACAAATTTCCATCAGGAGCTCCCTGGGACTTGCAAAAGAATTCATATTCAAATGCATTGTCTATTATGTTGTCTCCTTCAAATATTATGGTACCCTTGCTTTGCTGCTGAATTTTGCTGTTATTTAAGTAGCAAGTAAGAAAGACTACAAAGTTCAATACTGACTCAAAATGGAAGACAGAAGTACTATTAGTGCTGGTTTTTGTGGATATAATTTAGTAACACCACTGCCTTCAAACACTACATCACAGTTGTATTATTTGGATATGGCATTTCCATATGATAGAGACTCTCAGTTGCTTCAGTCAAAGCAGAACATAAGTGAATATGACAAAGGCCTTCTCTTTTCTTTATGTCTGAGCAGAAGAATCTGGGACAAAGCAGGGCAGGCCTGAGTCCATCAGAATCAGGAGACAGCCAAAGAACAGCTCATTTTAGTCACAGCACAGAGGATTGTCCATATCCCTCTTCCCATTTCAGCAGGATAGTTTCTCTAAATCAAGGAGTCAGACTTGGCTTCCCAAACAGCAGCAATGAGACACATTTCTCCTTCCCTTCTTCCCTTTAAAAATCCCATCAATATACTGCTCTGAACATCAGCCACCCTGTGTAGGATGCCTGACAGGTTTGTGAACTAAATCTAGCTGCAAACAGAAAAGTTGTGACCTATGGACAGATAAATGCACTCTAAATAGCTTATTGCTGTAATGAAAATGGAGTAATTCTGCTCTAAAAAAACTACCCAAAAGACCCAATAAACAGCCAAGAACAAAAAAAGAAAAGGAAAAGCAGGCGCAACTACACCAGGTCTCATTTCTCTCTTCCTCCTTTCAATCTCTTAAATCATTTCACCTGCCCAAAAGCATAGCAGGCTGACTAGCAGCCCACCACTTCACATTGCCTAATTAGTTTGCTTCAATATCCATCCTCCAGAGGAAGATCCCAGCTTATTCCAACCAATTTAACTGTCATGTTGTGTGCTGGAGGGGCCAAACCCTTTTTGTCCTTTGCTCTGGCTGACCTTGTGCATATAGTTCAACTTGAAACCTTGTCCCTTCTAAGGCTTTCAGGGCACTTCCTTCATTAAAATGCATCAGCCCTCCTTCCTCCAAGGGAGCAGCAGCCTTTTTTTTTTTGCTTTCCCTAACTCACAGTCATCATGAGCAAAATTCCTGCTTTCTCCACCAGCAGGCAGAGGTGTTTCCTCTGTGTGCACCAGTCCAGGGGGATGGCAAAGGCAAATGTCCAGGCAATGGCAAAGGGACATCCCCCAATGTCCCCCTGTGATAAGGGGTCTGGGAAATGGATTTGTAGAGAATTTTTAAGGTTTGATAGAAGGTTTATTCAGTATGTATTTGTATGTAAACTTTGAGATAAGAAATGTTGATTTAGATATTTTATAGAATAGGATAAGTATTGTTGAGAGAGAAATAGAGTTAAAAAAAATTAAAAGATAGCTTTATAAATAAGACTAGGTATTTTAGAGAAATAGAACTATGAAATATATTGTAGTAGGAATTACAAAGGGTAGTTTTAGATGTTTAGCTTTAAAGTATCTATAGTATGGTGTAGCAAAAAGCTGGTAAGTTAAGAAATGTTTATAGTGTATTGTAATTAAGAAATAGTTGGCTTCTAATTGTGATAGACATCTTTGATAGTCTTATAAAGCTATATTTTAAATATTTTTTAAAACTCTAGAATTTATCCTGTTCTATAACGTTTCTAAATCAACATTTCTTATCTCAAAGTTTACATACAAATACATACTGTATAAACCTTCTATCAAACCCTAAAAATTCTCTACAAATCCATCTCCCACAAAGGGGGCTGCACAGGTCTTGGGTGTTCCTTCCTCTCCAAGCTGTATCTTCAGAGAGTTTTATGGTATTTGCTGAGGAAGAAACCCTGCTGTGAGTGATCTGCAATTAGGCATGGATGGTTAAACAGAGCTCCTTCCATGTGAGTGCAGTGGGACTCCCCTGAGCCCACCCTGGCAGAGAGGAGATGCTGAAATCCAAGACAGCAGTGGGCACGGTGCCCTCAGCCGAGGGCAGTGCACGAGACGCAGTCACGGTGACCAAAATGTGTCCCCAGGGAGCTGCCACGCTCACTGCAGGAGTGCTCTGTGTCTGCCAGAGGAGCTGACTGTCCTCAGGCACCTGTGACAACCTCTGCCCAGCCTGCACATGGGAAGATTTTATTCCAGCTCTCCAGAGCTTGCTGGGTGAGGGCTGGTGAAATGAGCCCCAGGAGATTTCCAGCTCCTCTTGGACTGGAGACAACAGGGCTCAGTGACTGCCACAGACTTATTTATTCACTTAAGGTTATTAACAACTTCTCTTTATTCTACTAGGGTGAAAAATAGGTATGTTTGCCAGCTGACACTGGTTTAAAAAAATAAAGCATGCTCCAAACACCACACGTCCATTGCCCCTCCCCCATCCTATAAATCTTTTAGACTTAGCTTTTTGAATTTGACATCTTTCTGACATTTTGGGGAGCTCATTATTGGAATTTTAGGCATTCTTATCTCAAATACCTGTCTTGTTGCCCGTTTCTCTACAGTCAGGTACAACAACAAAGAGAGTTTCCCTTGAAACTACTATTCAATTACAACTTAAATTAGAATATCTGTTCCTAGTATTCTGCAATAAAATTCTGTGTGTGTGGTCTGTAGGCTCCAGACACCTTCTACCAGGATTTTGTTACAAATATACATAAGACAAAATGGATTCCCTATTACCAGGCAAAAGGACACCCATCTTCCCCACTCTCTGTGTCCTTTGGATGCTCTGTTTGCCATGACAGTGTATTCTTGCCTCAGGCATTTTCCCTTCCTGTCCCAAACCATTTTAACAGGATAACATGATGTTTATAAATGTCTTCTGTCAAAATAACCCATGATTACACATTCATTTTAGTCACAAGATATAAAAAGACACAAAAACAATGAAACCTTTTCCTCGCCAATCTGTAGACCCTAAATTTTTGCAACATAAACAAAAAAAAGAGTTCAGAAAGTGTTGTTTTTGCTGGGTGACATTTAGTTCTGGGGAACCCCTGTGGGGTATCCCAATATCCCATCAAATATCTGTCACTATGTCATTATTCCTCTGCAATAAAACACTCTCATTCATAAATTCCAGCCTTGCAAGAGGAAATGCACTGTCTTATACAAAAGACTCATCTAGCAAAAAATTTACAGTGAACACAAACCATCCTCCTCAAAATAGCATTCTTCAGAATCCTCTCTGTGAATTCAATCTAGAAGTAAAGACAATTCTAACAAGTGTCCTTTTTCATGAGAGAGATAATTTAGAATTGTTATCAAGAGACTTGATATTTCATTAATGGTCTTTAATGAGGTTTTTTAAACTGCAGTATCATTAGATAAAAAAGATTTTATGGAAGATAATCAGGTAATAAATATATCATCCCTTCCATTATTTCAACTTTACAGAAAAGCAGTTTGGTCATTTTGGCAAATGGGTTTTGTTAGGAAATTTCTGGTGCCCATAAAGTTGTTGCTTAAAAAAATCCAAGCAGAAGAAAACTATTTCATTTCAAGAAAGAAGAAGAAATAAAATCTTTCTAGAGCAACTACCCTATTGCTTTCTAGGATACCCTCTTGCCGGCTTTATTTGAAGTGTGAGTATCAACAATTTAAATGTGGGGTTTGCTACTCACACTGTGTGACTTGCATTGAGGATTCACAAGAAGAAGGATGGGAGGTCACAGAGCAGCAGTCACATAACACCTACAATTCTGTAAAGCAGGTTACAGTGAGGCACTGCATGGAATATTTTCCATACCATTAGGGCTATCCAGTCAAAAAGCAGCAGGAAAGAGCCAAAGGAACCAAAAGGAAGGAACCAAAAAGTTCACAGAATTTCAAAACTTTCTCAGCAGTGCAAATGCATCTTCAAAGTCACCATGGAGCAGGTGAAAGGTGTGAAGGGGCTCACTGGGGTGCAGAGGGAAGGCTGAAGGGGAGAGGATGTTAGGAAGTTTCCCCATTCCCTCATTATCCAGAGGACCACAGCAGCCTTTTCTAGTCCAACTTCCTCCTCAAGGATCCAGTGCAGCTGCCTCTACCTCCTCCTTACCTTCCAAATTCCCATGACCTGGTCATGGAAAAATGTGGTTATAAATCTGGGAAAAGGGATCCCCTAATCAAGTTCTGACACTTGGAATAATGCTGACTTAAAAGTATCCAGCAAGACAATCTTTATCATGTTCCTGAAGGAAAAAAGTTTCTAGATTTTAACATCAATAACACAAAATACAACACAGAACGCATTTTGACTTTTAGCTGATGCAAAAAAAGTTACAAAAGTATATCTGGAACCATGGTTTTAATTTTTCTTCCAGAAAGCTTTCATTTGAAGTATCACATTTGTCCTATTTCTAACATAAGCAGTGTCGAAAATGCCAATTTTTGATCTTGTTTCACCTCAAGCACTCTTCAGAGACATTGAAAAAAGGATACAAGGATGGCAGATTAAAAGAACCTAGGTCCTCCCTTAGGTCCTGCCAAAATAGTAGTGAACATCTACTGATTGAAGCTCAAAAAGGGGTAGTTTTAAGATGTTCAAAACTGATTAAGTTCCACTGTTCCACCTTCAAACAGCTTCAACCAGTTTTCATTGTATTTCTCATGCTATCAGCAGTTTCCATCAATGAATATCATCCACTTTGCAGGTTTTAATTGAGATTCAACACACACTTGAGGAGAGTGAGCTTCCTTATTCTCACAGAACAAGCAGGAAAATTAAAATACAACCACCAATTTGGCCATTTCCTGCATAGTCCTGGAGCCCTGGGGCTGTGCCAACAGCACTGACAGCCAGGAAATGCAGCTGAATTCTCTACCTGTTGGCACTGGGAAATGCCAGTCGTTCTCAGAGAGAGCCTAAAAATCCTCTTCCCACTTCTATCACTCCAGAAGTTTTTCTAACTCCTCAAAACCAGGTGACAGAACTGCAATTAGGTATGGGACTCCTGAAGGGGAAAAGGAAAAGCAAACCCCAGTAGTAGCATATTAAATTTTGTGGTTAAAGAAATTCGAATTTAGGCAAGTGTGACTGAACCACCATGCACATGTCACATTATTACCTAACTCCTTCCACAAAGTCTGCTTTTACAGTTATTTTTTCTATCACTGAGCAGCAGTTTTACAGTGTACTTGACTTCATGGCACTGCAAACAAATTGAGTTTCTGCATCTTAACAGTGAAGTGGTGTTGATCCAGTGATCTATTACTGAAAATGTGCAGCCTGCTCAGGGAATCAACCTGTGCTTTTTAAATTAGGTTTTTTTCCAGCTTGTAGAGATTGACAGTATTGCCACCTTATCACTGAGGGTAAGCTGGGTGTATTTTACTAACAAAATGAATGTTACTTTCAGAATCAATGCTGTGGTGGCAGGTTGAGCCTGAGGCATCCAATCACCTTCTCCTGTGCCCTACAGGAGATTCCCTCCCTCAATTAACTACAGAGATTTGGTAACGCTACAGATTCAGGATTTTTTTTTAGGTATTTCCATCACTGATATGCATTTACAAAATGGCCCCTTAGGAAATAAACAGAAAGGAATTGATAAACATGATACAAAACCAAACACATTAAAACAGTCTGAACTTTTTCTAAGTAAGGAAGCACCCAATTTTCAAGTCAGTCACTTCATAACTCTGAACAATAATTATGCCCTTCATGCCCTTCATGAATTTTCATTTTCAGGGCACCCCAAGATGTGGTTTAATTCACATAAACTTACAGCTTCAATATCCAAACTCATTAGAAAAGTTTGGAAAATCACTGACTGCTCAAGGAACACAACACAAGAACTGTCCCATCCATCCCATCTGGAAAGCAGCAAATCCTCGAGCCTTAGAAAAGCACTTGTTGAGGCACCAAAAAAAAAAAAATGCTTCAGAGCATGTTCCAGTTGTTACAAAAATAATTTCATTTTAGCTCTTCTTTGACCTTTTTTTTCCCCTCCCCTCTCTATCTTCCATGGTAGTCCATGGGCTAGAACAGGATGAGAGCAAAGTGTTGCATGAAACTGTTTGGGATTTTTTGGGCACAGATAGTTTATCTTGCTCTCATTCATAGAAAAATTAATAATTACATTGAGAAGGTCATGCCATAATTCATTCCCAGGCTGGGAATAGATATAGGTGGGGTGGTTTCCTGCTTTCCTCAGAAACCCAAAGCATGGGGAGTCTACAAGTCTTATCTGGGCTTCCTCTTACTCCCTAGACCCCAAGTGGTGTCTGCCAGACACTCAGAAGATAAATCTTCCAAAATCCTGAATATATTTTTGGATTTGTACACTGTATGTCTTACAAATTTATAAACACACTGTTTGTAGGAATCAAAAGATCTAATGTATCTCAGAGGGACCTCAAATGTAATCAAAAGGTTCTGAAATGCCTCTCCTCGCTCTGTCACTGGAAGCAAATTAAAGAGTTTTGTCCAGCCTTCTGCTGCAAGACATTCTGTGCTGAAAAAAAGGGATGGGCAAGAGAGATGGATCTTCATTTAAATGTAAACAATGGAAGCACATATATTATACATACACCTACTTAGAGCAAGAATGAAAATCCATTTGTAAAACCCAAATCAGGCTTGTCAGATGGAGATGGAACAGCCCTTTCAAATCACTCTGTCTCCCAGACAGAATGACAGGGCGGCAGGAGGAAACGATTCCTGCAGTCTGACTACAGAAATAATGAATAATCTCCTCCAAGTCGTGTTTTTTGCATTATTTATACTCAATACACTGTCTTTGTAAGGATGATTAGTGCACCATCTGCCTGGACCACAAACAGGCATAAAGGAGACAACCTCCTGATTAAAATCTCATTTCTTTTAAACAGAGAATATGAGCCCACTATTCTTTCTGGACATGCAGACCTTCAGTCTCCTAATTAATCTACATCAGTCATTAGATATAGATAGCCTGGCCAGACCTCAAGTTATTTAAATGCACCTCTGAGCTAAAATATAATAGAGCCAAGCCATAAATATGAAGTTCTTTATCTTCTGCAACACTGTGCACAAGATTCCGTGCCTCATTAGGGCAGAGCGTCAGAATTAATCAGGAGCTCTGAAGTGAGTTGCTAATTTTTATCATCACAAGCCACTGACTAATGCTGGGATTCATCTGATAAATGGCAATGTCTGCCTCAGAGCTGGCCACCCCAGCTTCTTCTGCAGAGACCTCTTCAGCAGAGACTCCACAGCAACTCAGGGGCAATTTGTCAAACATTAGGATTAAAGAGGGGCACAAATGAGTTGCTGCCTAAACAGGACTCCCTGTCTCAAGAGAATACAAAGGAACTAAAGATCAATACAAAGGAACAAAGAATCCCTCTGAAAATAAACAAACATGCTTTTGAGGTCTAAATTAGATTAATTTCAGGATCTTGGCACACAATACCATTGCAAAGGGCTGAGGTTAGAGGAAAATCATAATTTCTATTAAATCTATAATGAACAGTACTAAAAACATTGAAGTTCATTAAATTTATTTTAATTAACAGTTTTCAGTTATAATTAATGACCACATCCTTGTCCTGACCCATTTATTACTTTCTCTCTTTATTTTGTATCTTCATTCTGCTCTGCTCCAACATTTACAAGTGTTTGAGTTAAAATCATTATGCCAAAAGTGTCTATCCAGCCCAGGAGGAGAGTATTTGATGCAGTAGCCATTAAACCACACACACACACTCTCATCACCGTCTTTATTTTAGCAGCACAAATTAAGGGCAATTTTTTGGTCAAAAAACTCCTGTCAGAACCACTTTGAGATTTTCTGTCCCAAAAAACCCACACATTTCTCATTACTGAGTTCATAAACTAGCAAAAATACAAAACCACTGTATATAGATCTATATAGCAAATGAAAACAGTCTTTATGGGAAATGTAGAAACAATGTATTTCCTTAGGGGTCTCCAAAGCATTTGACAAACATTTATTACATTTCAGATTCTCCCTGTGGGTGAGCTTTATTTGCAGAGTACTTTACAAACTGACGATCCAAGGCATAAACTAAGGCAAATCTCTCAGCTTTGAATTGAGAGAGTTTAAGAATCCCTGTGCTGAGATTTGTCTACTGTTGAAAACCTCCTTCAGCTGTCAATAAGAGAAAGCCTAATAAATTTATAGACTTATAGATTAACTTATGTTGGAATAACCTCTGGTTCATCCCCAGGATGGGTACATTTCTTCCTAAGCCTTTCCTCCTCTCATGGATTTTTTATAAAGTGTGTTTTCGTTACACACTTCCTTGCTGCTTACACATTAAGTTCTCATTAAAAGAATTTTAAGCATTAATATTTTCCAGGCAAAATACACAGTTGACATAATTGCAAATTATAACAGTTTTTAATGCTGGCACTCAAGAGAATTTCTGAAGCCATCAGGGTGAATTATACAACAATATAACATTTACAAAACAATAACATAAAAACCTTCCTTTCTTTCCCCTCTCTCAGGTATTAGGACATCCCATTCTGGTTAACATTCACACTGGCACTCAGAGACCAAGGTGATGCTGGAGGAAGTGGGAGCATGAATAAAGAAAGAGAAATTGCTTGTTTCATGGGGCAAGAATGAAATTCTATACTTGCTTTCATTTTTAACTCAAAACAAAACCATGCTGATAAAAGAACTTTGAATTTACAGCAGAACAGAGCACAAAATGGCTTGAGGTGCTGTGTTGATTTTCTTTTTTCTGCCCAGAGGAGCAATGGGAGCTCAGGGTATCACAGTGGCTGCTTAGAACATTACTGACAACAAAAACCCTGCCCATGGAGCTGTGGATCACTTGGAATAATGATTGAAAAAGAAATCATGGCTGCATCAACTGAACAATTCAGCAAATTCTGGTAGGCAAATGCAGGCACATTTGGCTAAGATTTGGGGCCTAATGTGGACAGAAATCAGTAACATCATTCAGAATATGTTTTATTTAATTGCTGGCTTGCTGTGAAGGCTTTGGCATGTCAGCTAATATCCATATCTGCTCTCTTTCCATCCTTCACTAGCTAAGAACATAAAGAAGAAATTTCTGCAGAGGAAGCAATGAAAAGCAATGAAATGAACCCTTATCTTAACTCAAATCCACATGATCTATTAAAACAAAAATCAGCAATATAGTTAACATTATTATCATTGGATAGTTTTTAGACCTAAATAGAGGAGCTTTAATAGGACTAGTCTAAAAGAAATACAATTTATATTGCACTTTTATTTTCCATTTTTCCTCTATTTTGTAATAAAATAGGAAACTATACTCAGTGTCAAGCTCCCAAGTTTCATGTCTCAAAGCAGTTTTTTCTTATTTATGAATTTCCCTGTATACAAGGGAAATACTGTAAAATAACTCTCCTCCATCCTTAAGAAAAGTATTGTAGAATTTGCCTTTGTGAAGAATATTTTGCAACTTTTAGTTTCCTAGTTGAAAGAAGTTCTCAACATATCTTGAATGTCTAGAAGTTTTCACCCTTTATGCATCTTTAGCTACATTTTTGACCAAATCTACATTTTCCACCACTGGCTATTGGCCTGCATGTGCAAAGCAATTTTTTCTTATTCCACTTTAAAAAATACTGTAGCAGTCTATATAGTCCTCTCAGGAAAGGAAAAATATCTTTGCAAATTCAAAAGCTGTAGTTTAAATTCCATCATATTGCATACATAAATAAGATGAAGAAACCTAATCCTGAGTCAAGTAAAATTCTGTTACACGGTCTACACAAAAAATAACAGAGCTGTAACTTGTTTCTCCTGCTCAAAAAGCTACAGGTGTTAAGCTCCTTTCTAGAAACAAGGGTATTTAAGGCATTTGCTCTTTCTGTTTCTGACTTTGGATAATGTGGAGAGACACCTACTGTTTAGAAAGGACAGTTTCTTCCAAATGTCAGCAATATATTTATGATATATTTATGGGTTTTATCAGAGAGATAAACCCATATCTAACCCAGTCCATTCTATGATTCTATTAAATCACAAAAATGTGAGCTTTAATTTTACCTACAATAATGAAAATTCAATTGAAGCAAATAAAAGCAGTCAATACACAAACCACACAACCATTATTTGCCTAATTGTGAAATGGCACCAAAGAAGTTAAATTTAAGAGAATTACACACGCACTCAGCATTTCACTTTACAATCTGTTAAAACTGGAAATATAAATCAAGATCTCTCAGTCCTGAACTATTATTTCAATTGTCAACCTGAGCTCTCTTACAAAAGAAGAGTGGGGCAGAACAGGAAAGAAGTTTATATTTGTACTATAGGAAGCATTGGAGTTTTTATTTGTACTATATGAGCTATTAAATCCCAAGTATTAGATGTATCTCAAGGATTCCAACATACCAGTGAGAACTGTGTCCATAGCTGGGGGCTTCAAAGTTCTATGAATATTTATGAAACACTTTGTGTTGTTTTATGAATTACTACTCAAGTCAAATAAAATATAATCTTTATTAATAAACAGTCTCTCCTGGAGACAGATGCATCAGGTCCCAGGACAAAGAACAACAGCAGTCACTAAATAGTAATAATGAATAAAAAGATAAATTCAAGCCCATGTTCCCTATTTGGGCAGCATTAAGCATAAAATGTTTCACTTCTCTATGTCCAGTCCCACTTGGAAATTGATTCTTTGCTCACATTAGGGCAGTGAAATGTAACATCTGAGGTGCCGGACAGCTTGTCCCCATTATTGTTCCATTTTAGCAGACAAGATTTTTTGCCACAGAGGATAAACCATTCCTCCACTGCATCTTCTAAAAAAAACAACTCTGACCTGACCTACCAGGACATTTCTCACATGCCAGTGTTCCATGGAAAATATCCTTCAGCAAATTTGGGGCACAACCCTCTTTCCATTCCATGTACAGACTCACCAGCACTGTGACACACCAATTTTGATAGGGACACATCATTATAACAGACCAAACAAGTTTTAACACTATCATTGTTCCAATATTTCTCTAAGAAAATAACATTTTCAAACACAGCTTTAGAAGAAGTGATGGTAGAAGGATGTAGAAATTAATACTTTTAGCTAAAAATTCCATCCCCCTTTGTGAATAATAAGCTATTGTTCAGTGCAGCACAGGTGATGCTTTAACCAGGTTATGGACACATAAATCTTGAAAGAAAATTAAAAAACCTCTACACACTTCAGTTACTTTGAGAAGCCAAAGGGAGGAGAGAGAACACCAGCAAGCTGAAACAATTCCCCCTGACCTCTCTTAACAAGAGAAATTTGTTCTTCAACTGGTTTAATCAAAATGTCCTGTCATTTCCCTGAAGAATTCTCTCTTGCTGCTTCAGCAGAATTTCCGTTCTCCCTTTGCCCTTCAACACGAAGATGTCTCACAGGAGACCACGGCCACTTCTGCACTTTATCACCATCCAAATCCCCAGAAGGTTTGTTTTCCAGACTTTGGAAGGTTTTCCTGTCTGCTAAATTAGAAAATGATGCAGCACTATAATCCTCAAGTATATTTTAAGCTCACAGAAAGCGCAGACCCCAGGTGAGTGGCTCCTTCTCCAGAGGACTAAGGACCTACTGAATTAAATAAAACCTACCAGGTAAGCAGGATTTGATAAAATTCTGCAGTTTCACACACTGAAAAAACAGAGATGAAACTCAACCTATTACATAAAAAAAAAAAAAAAATCACTAACAGAAGAACCATCAATACAACATACAAAGACAGCAATTTTTTTTTTTTTACCTGAGTGGAACTATTGCAGTAAAGGGCAATATGAAAAGTTTTCATTATCTGTGAATGGGTGCTCTCATATTTTTATTCAACATTTCTATATATTGATGAATATCTGTCATAAGGATCAAATTTGCAACTCATTTTCCCATTTATCCATGTGAAATCTTGTATAAACTTGCAACACATCTAATGCTTTGCCCATTTCATCAAAGGAACACCCGTAGAATTCAAATTTATCTCATGTAATGTGGGGCACACAAAAAAGTCCTAAAGCAATTAAGCACCCATTTTAAATGATTTGTATTTTTATTATTTTTGGAGACTGTATTTTATGTAAATATCTCATTGCTGATTTACAAATCCATTACAACAGCTGAGAGCCTCTAAAAGCAGGCAGCATGGAATTCAGAAACACAGAAATCAGATTGAAGATAGCTTAAAGACAATTTTTAAAAGTAATTTTCTGGGCCCTGATGGCCTTAGCATATAAACAAATGCATATTCACAAGGGAATGAGTACAAAAAATAACTTTCACACTGTACAACAGCTTTAAAAACACGTCTTAGGCTTTTTTCTAATGCTGTTATAGGTGTGATCAGCTTCTGAAGCAAGGCCAGGAATTAGACAAGGCATTACTTCCTTCACAGAGGCTGGGAATCAGATGTGAGAGTGCAGGATGCAGATACAAGGGACAGTGATGCTCTCAGGGGATCTGTGCTCCATCAGTTGGAAACCCAGAGCCTGGTGGGCTTCTGGCAGGCATAAAACTTGCCACAAATCAGGCAGAAAATGTCCAACAAGTTTACCTGGCTGAGAGTTTAAAATTAAAGAAAACTAAAGACTTTGGACATAATGATAAGGTTGTATACACGTCATTGTAAAAAATCAAAGTACTTCAAGAGAAAAGCATAGCAAGGCTTAACATCTTGTATTAAAGAGACTTCAATCTCACTTTCATTGTTCTTTCTGAACTTTTACTAATTCCATGAGAATAGCAATAAAAACAAACAAGTAAAACTTGTGATAGCTATACATCACTTTTTTTTTTTTTTTTTTTTTTTTTTTTTTACCCAGATGGGGAATTACTGGAACTGGTAAATATTTCTGAATGGGTTCAAACCAGATTTTTCATCTTCCCATCAAGAACAGAAAAATACCTTTAAATTCTGCTCCTGAAGAACCATATTGGGGCTAGGAGAGAGCAAAGAGAGCTGCTCTGGTTAAAGAATGACAGTCCCCCTAAAAGAAAGTTCAGTCTCTTTTCCTCACTGACAATCTTTTGAAAGGATTTTTCCCCCTCTTCTAAGTCAAACATTTTCCCTTCAAGTCCTTCCAGTAACAAATCAAACCCAGTGGCTTTTTAAACGAAATCTACTGAACACCTATCACAGAGAGAGAGTTCATGAAAAGAAATTACAAGGATTTTTCTGCTACTGCATTTTGGCCTAAAATTGCAAGGGAGAATATTGCAACAAGTGTAACTGTTTTATTGGCATCTCTGAGAATGCCTGTTTTTCATATTCCTAATGTTCTAAAATACAGAAGGCACTTGAGGCTGCATATGCTCCTCTCTAAAATGCAGAGAGTCCATAAAATCTGTCTGTAAATAACCAGGAAGGAATGGACCATTAGGAAATGTTTCAGTGTGGAAGGATTGAGCCCCCGGACTGGTAGGGCTCCCCCTTTCTCTTCCAGCACCCTTTTTTCCCACTGCCATCCAGCTCCATCCTCACAGGGACAGGAATCATCAGGATCAGGCTTGTGCCAGAAGGGGTTTTTTTTAAGTGTAGCTAGTCTGGCCTGAAATTGTAACTGAATTTCTTTAAACACAAAGTACAGTGGAAAAACTCCATTGTAATACATTTTCATATCAGTATCTGACAGCTCTGCATTAAAAAATATTGCAATATTTAGATGTTCTTTGCAGCTATTTAATTAAAGGTAATGGTAAATGTACCAATATCTTTTTATATTGCAATATTAATATTTAGTGCCCTAACTCTAGGATCTAACATTAATTTATTGTCTAAGAGTAAGAAGACTAAAAACTACAGCAAGATATTAGACTAGGATATCTTTTTTCCTTCCTTCCTGGGCATTCTACTGAATGACTATTACTACTGAAGTTTACTGGAGCTCTATAAGAGTAAAAACTATTTGTTCATTTAAATATCTGGAAAATTAGAGGGAATTATTACACAACTCAATGTGGATTATACAATTAATTTTGTATACTTCACAGGAATTGTAAATTTATGTATATTAGAATTATCTTAGAACTTGTTTTCCTTATTCTTTTAGTTCTTTAGTTCAGAAAACTCTGAAAAATGCTATTCTGAAGCTAATCAAGTGAAAACAGTGAAAAAGAAACTCTCAAGAGGGTCACAATTATAACACTAAGGCAGAGTAAATCACAGAAGATTCTTACACTTTCTACTGTCCACCTGAAAATTAGACATTAATAGGTCACTACTTGACATTGGAAGCTGCACAACTGGGTAATTAGCCACAAAAACAGAATAGCAGAAGAGCTTTAAATTTTAAACAAAGTGAAGAAATGTGGAGAAAGACAGACACTGTAGAGTGGCCACCCAACAGTTCGAATACGTTTCTCAGAGATTGTGGAGTAAAAATGATCTTAAATACCAGGAGAGTATTCAAGGAATAATTTGCTGAATTGAACACTTGAGACATTCCTTCTGCAGGTAGGCAGCAATTTTCCTTACTGCCAAAGTGTGTTTTCCTGAAAATAATTCTTGTAAATGTTCACAGCTCTTTCAAGCTGACTGTACTTATCTAAATTGCCATGAGAAAGAAGGGAAGAAGGAAGGAAGGAGTGGCCTTGAGAAGGACTGCAACCAGTAAGCTTCTAATGGTAAAAATTCTGAAAGCAGCTGTTGATCAGAGGAAAAGAAAACAAGGAATCACATTATCTGATGCAAATATGTTGTCCTTTCTTTAATTAACACCTAGAGAAGCTTTCATTATTTCTGTAGATAAGTACAACTCAGCTTCTCTTGGCTTCAATTCTTCATTTCTATCACAGAAGTCTATACTAGACTAGAATTTTGAGAAAAATTATTACTTTCAAGGGTCACGGTTCCAGCTTTCTACAGAACCTGCATTTTTGAAGTAATAATTTAGTTCATTTACCACTTGAAATACCAGTACCTGATCACACTCACAAGCCTTCCATGAAAATGATGACATTTATCCTGTAATTAATGGTGGACACCAAACAGGAGCCTCAAGCATTTGCAAAAGGAGCATGTTCAAATAAATGGGCCGGATTATATGATATTAAAAAAAAAAAAAAAAAAAAAGCAGCAAAGACAACTCCAAAGATAAAAATATTCAAGTGTTTGTACTGAGGGAGCATTTCTGAGTCACAGCCACATCCATGATCCCTGATCTCCTCATTCTTATCCCATCCATAATTTTGGCACTGCTACACTTTGGTGAGATTATGCAGTGGTTTATTTCTTCATTCAGTATCTTCTTTTTAATGCTTTATCATCAGTTTTACTTTCACAAGGACATAAATGAATTCATTTTCTCTTGTAAACCAAGAAATTTCTGTTTCTTTCCCAGTCACTAAAAAACACTTGGATTGATAGCAGTGTTTCTACTTTTGACTCTTCCCTCATCTTTGTCCCTCTCATGCCTCAAATCCTGGTGATGACTTTTTGCACTCTCTCAGAGGGTGCATTTCCATTGCAAATATGAATGTCACTTGTAGTTGCAACAAAACCCCTCCAGCCTTAAATTAGCCAGGACTGATAGCTGACCTCCAATATCCTTGACATCTTCTTTGTGCAAATAAAAATTACACAGAACCTGGGTAACCTGTGCCTCCTCCTGTAACTGCTACAATAGGTACCACATCAGGACACCACACATTCCCAAATTTTTCATATCATGTTGTCTTTGGAAGGAATATAATGGAAGAAAACATGCAAAATGGGTTGAATTTCCAAACTATTTCTTTGCTAACAATTTTCAAGTCCCAGGTAAAAATGCAAAATTTGCTTTTTTTTTTTTTTTTTTTTCCCTCCTGGAAATGTGATGAGACAATTGCATTGATACTGTATTCAACCTTGCCAAAATTAGGTAAATGTTATCTAATGCAGTAGGAAAAGCATTTTCTTCTGTGTAAAGTGCTGGGTTACTTTCCACTTTGGGAAACATCAGACTGCCTGGGAGGTGGGGGAAGCAAATTCCCAGAACTCAAGCAGTCTTCATCATTTTCATTCTGGTCTCTGGCAGCATTAATTACTGAGTAACCTCATCTCAGATCTGTGACATTAATGACAAAAATCTCACCAGCTCAAGAGACCATGTGCCAAACAGGCATGGAAATGGGTTCCTACCCCCTGTATCTTCCTCCATGCATCTTTCCTGTGCCTGATGTACCTGGGTGTATTTAAAAACAAGAGCCCTTGTTTTCCAGTAAATGAGTTTGTGTACATAACTATGTGTTGCACAAAAACTACTGACTCTAATACTTCAGGTTTTCTCCTCTTGTCTTATAAATAATTGCAAAAAGAGGGAAATAAATTCTCTTTCTTTCTTCTAAAAGCCTTTTTTGCCAGTGTACAACAGATGTTGTTTCCACAAATTAGTTTCTAATTTCTTTCATAACTCAGTCAGAACAACCCTTCAATTCCTAGTCAGGGAATAGATTTAGTGCTGCACATAATTCTTGTAATTATGCAAGAAAACTGCACTTTGCTAGGTGAAAACCTTTGCTATCAATCACTGGGTTTAGTGCATGGGCAACTTAATCTTCTGTTACACCAGCTGTGCAACACTTTGAGGATTCCTTACATTTCCACAGTGGGAAGGATAAATGATTCCTGGGATAGGGAATGGATTAGGAGACAGCAAGGGGCCAGCTCCAGTGCTGGAGTCATTAAGAATGCCATTCACACCTCCTCCCCCACAGCAATCTGCAAACCCAGCAGTATTTAAATGTTTTCCAGTCATCAAAACGCACTTAGCCACAATAAAGCAAATAAAGTTCCTCCCCTTAAAAAAAAAAATTAAAAATCTAATAGATTTTTAAATCTATTAAAACTCTAATTTTTAAATCTATTAGCTTGCCTGGCTCAGATGAGCAGCATGGACACCTGGTGGATCCTGAACTTTGAAGTTCAGCACAAAAACTGCAAATGTCACAATAAAAATTGGCAGAGAGTTACACTGTGCAAGAGACTGTTCATGCAGTTGTAGCACTAGGAACAAAATTACTTTGAATAGCATGCTGCCTTTTTTTTTTTTTTTTTAGGATATGATTTTCTAGGAACAAAATTACTTTGAATAGCATGCTGCCTTTTTTTTTTTTTTTTTAGGATATGATTTACTTGTTAAATGAAAATCAATTTTCACTTTTATTTAAAAGCTGTTCCATTGCCAGCCACTAAAGCTGAAGTTGCTGACATATTAACATGTGCAGAATAGAGAACACATTGAAATTTCTGCAGGAGGTCACATCCAGGTACCTGAAGGCAAGTGAAACTCCAGGGGTTACTGAGAGGGTTTTAAAGGAACTGATTAGGCAGCCCTGCTTCCCCCATGGAACAGGCTTTCTGCCTGCCCTTAGTAATCCAGCTGGAATCATCATGCAGTCTCAGATACACTTAATGCAACTTTCATACAAAAATGCTGCAGGGATAAAGGGATCAGAAATTCTGAGAGAATGAGTACTGCAGAGGATGTAGCACAATAAAGTCATCATAAAATGGTAGGGCGGCCTCTCCCTTCCTCGTCTTTTATTTTCTTTTAGTGGGGAATGGGGTGGCAAAGTGGTTTGTCCAAGTTCTGTGTGTGTGAAATATTTTTCTTTTTGGTTTTTGTGTGTGCTTTTTTTGGTTTTTGGGGTTTTTTATAAATATTTTGTAGGCATCTAGACCATATCTTCTGGAAGAATCCAGAGAATTAAACCTAATTAATGCTTAGCAGAGAACATTGGGCACAAGGCTTTAGCAAACTAATTTAAGTGACTGAAAGCACAAAGGTTTGGTGAACATCCTTATATTTTCAGTTTTGTAAAAAATTGGTTACAGTTAGCTTGGACTGAACCTATATTTGTAGAGGCAGGTTCTGATCCACCCCCTTAACTTTACCCATATTAGAAATTTTATATCTGAATATTGTCAACTCTTACCCAGCAAAAAACAACATTTCTAAAATTTCTTACAGAGTATGTACATTAGCATGCAATTATTATGTGCTCTTGACTATTTTTTCTTTCTAGTGGTGAACTACCTTCTCTTTCTCAACTCTGTTCATTATACATTAAAAAAAAAAAAAAAACACCAACAAACAGAAAGTGGAATTAAATGAAACTTGCACTTCATGCCATGACCCTGAAGTCATAAATGGTCAAGTGTCAGTGACTTTAATAAGACTGCTGCCAATTTTTTTTCACCCTAATGATTCACTAAATATTATGCTAAGATTATGTCAAAGACCCCAAAACACTGGAAGAGGATTCTGGGTCTAACTAGGCACAGAAGTTTGTTTAAAAATCCACATGACAGGGGAAGCCTCAGAAATGGCAAGACATCCTCATATCCTTGCTAAGCCTCTGCCACAGTCTATGGGCATGACTGGATTTTTGTTGTGTTTACCTAAAAGGGAAGATTATCTTAAAAATATCAGCAAGATTGAATAAAAAAAAAAATACACAGGTGGAGACACTTTCAGTTGTGCAGGGAAAGTAAAAAGCCTGTTTTGAGAACACCATTGAAAACCTGCTATAATTTGAATGCACTGTGTGGTTTAGCAATACCAGATTCAAACAAAATCTCAGAAGCACCAGGAAATGCAATTTATCTTTATCGACAAGATAAAGAATGAGGTGACAACCCATTCTTACAAAGATTACCATAATGCTCCAGGTACCAGTACTTAAAACACTACAGACAGGATTTCAGTGTTGGCTGTTAGATGTATTTATTTTGCCACTAAAAGCATGAAAAAAAGATTTCACCAGGGAAATTCCCTGCTGCTGCTGCTGCTCAGGCATTTGGGGATTTTTCAACTAGTGCACACTGGAAGGCAACATTCCCTCTTGCTCTCATAACTTTGTTGCTTTGGTTTTTTTTCTTAAATACGTGTCTGTAATAAGGATGAAGGTCAGAATTAAGGAGGAAGAAAAAAAAGCAGAGAAGTTCGACGTGAAAACCTCACAACGCTGATGTGTGCACTCGGCTCACAGAGGTTTGACTTCTGTCTTTCCAAAAGTGAAGGAACAAGAGGATTTAAGTCAAAGTCCAGGAGCAAGAGGTGACTTTGCACAGCAAAAATCATTTCATTCCAGCCACTGAACAAGGTGCTAAGCAAGAATCACTCTTGTCTTCTCAGTCCCTTGCCCTCCATGACTTAATACTTGTAAAAAGAATCCTCCATGAAATACCTTTTATACTGTAATCAACCTATTTTCAGTCAGGATGAAATCTAGTCTGCTGCTTGTTTTCTCATGGGCATTCTGGTTTTCCATTTAATTAATGACTATATCTACGGATTTACAGAAGTCTAATTACTTGATTGTTAAGAAAAAGAACAACTTAAAAAACAGGGCACAATCTTTGTGTTTTCAAAATAGCTCTCAGAAGACCCAAAACATTCAATATCTGATAGTAATGTAATGAATAAAATCCATCTTTTTAATTATTGTTGACATACCAGGATTTATAAAATGGAATTATAATGGAACACTTGGATATGCAGAGGGTTTATAAAGCATCAGAGGAATGACTTACCAAGAATATTATGTCTTAGAAGAAACAGACAAATAGAGAAGAAAATTACAAATAGAGCAAAAATTGCACAGGGGCAGAGTAAGTTAAACACTGCATTAAAAATTAAGGCAAAAAATTGTTCAGCCATAAAAAAATGGTAGCAAACATGCACAATGATGAGGCAGCAGTAAATAAAGATAATGTATGGAAACCACATTATAAAACACCCAGTACACAGCAGATGATGGTGAACATGAAGTATAGAAATAAGTAATCCCAAAATTGATGTGCAAGCAAAACTTTAAAACACAACACACTGACCAGATAATTCCAAACTCACAAATTTGGACAAAAAAGCCCATAAAAATGTAGACCAAAGATTGGTACTTTAATTTATTAAATGAAACATGGCATCATTCTAAAATAAAACCAATGCAAAAAAGCAGGTGGGAGGACGGAAGGGAATGCAAGTCAGGCTGGCTGCTTTTAAGTAATCCCAAAAGATTTAAAATAAAAGTTTTGAAGAAGAAAACTGGGGGATGGGAAAGAGGTGAAAGTAGGACAACACATAAACAGCTTTATGGACAAAACCTTTACAGATGAGAAAAGAATATTACCTATTTCTTCAGGAAAAATAAAAATTCTAAGTTCATCATTGAAATGAAGATCATATAAATTAGAACAAGTTCTTTAAAGTGAGTGACAAATTCATCAAAATTGGAATGGTGACAATGCTCCTTTGGAGGCTCACAATGCTGAATGCCACCCAGTTCCTGAAATACTTTATGTTATTTATTATATTCACCCAGACATGTGGGACAAGAGCTGCAATGAAATCTCTTGGAAAACAAAACTGGGAGAAACACTCAAAGGATTAGAATTTAAAACATGGAGGAGATGAAGATTGGAATAATAAAGAATTCTATGCTAAAGTACTGAATCAAGCAAAGGTTACTTGAAGATTGAAAACCTGCATCTTGTTATAACATCAAACATGAAGAAAAAAGTTTGTTTTAATCAAGAGCAAGGTTACTCCAGGCCTATGAAAAGGCCAGTGGCATTGGTGATGCATCATTTAAATAACATCCAGAAGAGGTAAGGAAATTATTGCCTCTGTAGCATGTAGTGATGTGAACAGTTTTCATACAAGCTCTCACACAGTCTGTGCAGAAAGAGGATTTATTCAAGTGGAAAGAGATAAAATAAGATCTACCAGAACTGCAGGCATACAAGCCCACTTCACAAGTCCACACAGCAAGAATATTTGTTTTCAAAACAAGGCTGAGATATCATATATCATATTCTGTATCAATGATAGATTAATTAAAATTCATCAATCCCCACTGGGACAGTGCATCTGAAGCAATACAATACATCCACACTAAAGCAAAACAAACTTTAATGGAGATGGTCTTGCAACGCTTGGTAGTTAAGTTTTATTTTGAAGCACCTCAGTTTAAAATGTTTTTTACAAAAGGTTTCATTCCCCTATAAGTTTGCATGGTTTCATTATTGACATAGGGGAGGTACTTTTGAACCATTTTATGTTTTCACCCTTAAGAGCATCTAACTAAGGTGATACATTTGCTTGTCAGCATTGATACTGAGGCAATCTCAGTATTCAACTGAAAACAGTTTTTTGTTTTATGCATTCTAGAATGGAATCAAATCTAAATATGAAAGATGTATGACAAACACTGAAGTGTGTAATGTATTTCTGCTTTCCTTTACTCTTCTTTTCTCTCATTTTGCACTGTTTGTGTTCCAGCTTAACATGTATCTTCAGCCTTGGCCTAAATCCAAGCAATTGCCATCAAAATATGTCTTGAACTAAGAGACTCACAAATGCCAAAGCAGATATGGTGTAGAATTGTTCTGATGAGGTTTCAGTTGCCCACATCTCTCCAGTAATGCCTTTTGGAAAACCTCCAAGGAAACATTGCTTTCATTTGCCTCATCAGAATCACTTTTCTCTTCCAAATGCCAACCACATCTCGTGCTTAACAAGAGCTACAAATGACCATTGCTGGAGCTGCAAACCTTCATTTCGACATACAAAGCTCTGATAACACTGGCACACCCATCAAGGCAGACACATTAACATAAAACCACAAGTTAAGAATGGTAATAGAATCACACTTCTCAACAAGTCACAGATCAGTTCCTTTCAACAGTTACTTGTGTGTTGAAAAGATAAAGATGCTGGGTTTGCTTTCCTGTCACAGCAATACTATTTTGTTTATATATTATGTTTTCAAAACAGTGGTAATTTTTAATACTCCACAACAGATCCCCAAGTGAGGTTCAGCACCTGAATGAACTAACATGGATATGTGAATCAGAACAGCAAATTGTTACCCTTGCTTCTCAATAATGTGTCAAATATTTCAATTTCCACCAAAAAGGCATTTTTGCCCATGGCGAAACAACAAAGAAAAATTTCTTTATAAGAGACTTAGAAAAACATCTTTACAGTGGGCAAAATATGCAATCAAAGTTTTATTTATTTACTTCCAGTACAAATGAGTTTCTTGAACAAACATCTTGTATGAAATGTCAGCTGTGGCATTGCAGGTCATATTCCTGCACAGATGAAATCAGTTTAGAACTAGAAATGAGCACAAATATTCAGTTCAGTGCAGCAGCCATTAGTTTTGGATTTTACTATGCTGTTTCATATTCAATTACTTTGCTTTTGCACATATCTGAGAATCCATTTATCCCCATCTCAATTAAAAATTATATTTAAAAAAGCACCTCCTCACCAACAAGGGAAGGGTAAACTGTCTCCCTGTTCCCTCTTTTGTCTATTATAATCTGATCACAGAAATATCACAACTTTCAGCACAAAAAAGCCTACATTTTCAAGAGGGCAGTGCAGGAGGTAAGGAGACAAATCAGATGTGGACCTCAAATTTGGCACTGTGCATATTCCCTGAAAGATGAAGCATCTCAGCCCAGTACTTATAAATTCATGGGCTCATACTTTTGAATAGAAAAGCCTGAATAGAAAGCTTTAGTCATTACCACCAAAGAAAAAAAAAAAAAAAAAAAAAAAAAAAAAAAAAAAAAAAAAAAGATACTATAACAGTGAAACTGTAATTAATAGTTTAAAATACAGGAAATTATTTTAACTTAGAAAATAAAATTATGCCAACTCCTAAAAGAACTATTGAAAACCTGCCTACAACCTAAACTATTTTCTGGCGAGTTTTATTCAACCTGCCACAGATATGCTGAGGAATAGAAATAACTAATAACTGAGGTATATAAATAACTAAACACTTCCCTGTGTCAGGCAGATGGACCTGTCAGCAAGAGTTAATTTCACCCAAATAAAAAATGAAACCCTTTATTCAATGTAACTTCATGAGAATTAAAGAAATTTCATATTCTACCTATTTTTGTTTAACACTTTGAACAATATTAAAAGATTACCACAGAGACAAGGTCTTATCTGCCTGCTCAGATTACACTGTACTTACACCAAACCTTACAGCATACATGATTAGCCCTAAAAGGTCTCTTTGGTGATTTGCTCTTTTAATGAACTGGTTGGAATTCATTATACAATAATTGTGAGGAGGCTTCACTGATAAGCCACTGTCTTGAGGGGGCATGGTGCTGACAGACAGCAATTTTTTCTCAAAAAGAAAGAAAATCCACACACGTTCCCTGCTAAATGAAGCATAGATATTAATCTGAAACCTTCTATGAGCAAGGAAAGACACAAACAGCAGAAAAGAAAGTCCAGGACAAATAGGGTAATGGGTTTCATTCAGCTTCCAATTTACACCATTTTTGCCCAGGTGAAACTCCATTTTCAGAGCTGACAAAAATTGCATTTGTCAAGACAAAAGTTCTGCACTGCAACTTTTGCAAAGGTCAGAGCCAAGTATTTACATGCCAGAGAACAGGTGGTTGTGCAGGCTGTGCTCCTGCCTGGACAGCTACAAGATTTGGAAAGCAATCAGGTACTGGAATTCAGCTTTGATGCAACAGAACTCCTCCCAAATGTTACCATAAAGAAAAAATGATGGATTTTTTGCCAGCAGGGTCTAAATGCAGCATTGCTGAGGCCTTTCAACAGGCTGGCTTGTTAATCAACCTAGGAGAAAGTTGTGCCACTGAGTTATTTCATCTTGGGAATTTCAACTGCACAACCTTTTCTCACAGGCAGATCTTCCTCTTGTACCTGCTACATCATCTACAGCTCAGCATTCCTGGGGTGAAGCTGAAGGCCAGGAAAGGGCTGTCACAGCTCCACTAAGAACAAAAGAATGATTTCACTGGCTCAGATACAGACAGCCCAGCCCAACATCCTGTGCCTGCTGGTAGCCAACAACAAGCGTTTAAAAAAACAAGTACATGGACATTAATATAATTTTACATTTGTCCTGATCAAAAAATCCATGATTTCAGGACTTGCTCACTCAGACATTACATTTCTGGGTTAGCTAACTCTGGGTGGATTTTTCATCCATGAGTCCACCTAATCACTTTTCACACTTTGCCATACTTAAAACCACCAGAAGAATTTAAACTGTCCAGCTGATATGGGAACCAAGAGAACACTTCTCTGGCACTGAGGAGAGTCACCTGAAAATCACCAGGGAAAGACTTGTGGGCTTTCCCAGCTGCAGATCAGGTCACCACCACTGCTTGAAGATTCCTGTCTACCTGCAAACTATATATCCAGGGGCTTGGATTTTTATGCTTTCTTTTTTGCTCTTGAATACCTGAAATGTCCACAGACATCTTCATTCTGGGATACATGATATATTTGAGAAAAATATGTTTTCACAAACGTACTGAATTGCATATAAGTCCTTCACTAACCTTCTTCTCTGTTGAGCATCCTCTCTATAGGGGTCCTCAGCTTCAACTGCAATATTTGGAAGCCAGAAAGCACAGGCTAAAGGCCCTTCTGCTTATCCTGCCTGATGCTCAAGCTCCCTTTTAGCTGGAGTGGCACAACTGCTGCAGAGAAGATAAGAACTGCAATCCATTTCCCAGCTGCACCCGTCATCAAACAATGCCAGTTTCCAAAAAGCTCTTGGCCTCCCTGATGTCTTGGGAAGGCTGACCTAGAACAGAGACTAGACAGAGTTAAAGAATAAAGCAGGGATTTATTAAAAGGCCTCAAAGGATCCATCTTGGGCAGCACCAGAGCCCAGCCAGGGCTGCAGCCAAGAGGAACCAAAATGGTCCCAAAATGCACGAGCACTCCCAGGGGCTCTCACTGGGATCAGCTCTGCTCCATTTGCACCTTGCAGTTCATTGTCCAATTCCAGCTTTAGCCCAGGCACTCCCATCCTGCTTGTTTTTCTCTCTCCAGCCCACGCTGTTTGTGCTCTTGGGCCTGAGGTTTGGATCATTTGTCCTTGGTGCCCAGCTGGAGTAGGAATTGTTTTGTCTCCCTGCTCTGTGCAGAGAGCTCAGCATCCCCTGATATGAAGCTCAGAACTGCACACTAAAGCAGCACAGAATCTGAAAAATAGAAAAGCCAAAACCTGAGGCAACATCCCATCACTGCATGTACCAGCTGCAAGCTTATTCCTCCTGCATTTGCTTTTAAGCTGTGAGAAGGTAAAATTACTGCCTTAGGACTGCTGTTCAAGCAATGCACTCAGCACATGAACCATCTCCAGGAGCACAAATAAGCTCCAGATTAAGTCAAACCCAAGGGGACAGTGATGTGTGAGCAGACATGTACACCATAATTTCAAAATGAGGAATTAAAATATATCCAGACATTCAGTGATTTCACCTTTGAGACTGTTCTGTGAGGACTCAGCCCTGCTCTTCAACCAAAGGAAAAGAAGTTTTCTCTGCACTTTCAAGTACATGGAGAGTTCTTTTTGAGGAAGCTGAAATCCACATGCTTTTCTGGTAAGTGTAAGGGTAACTAGAGTTCAAGTTAAATTCAAGACTGAAGATATAACATCTTCATTAAGAAGTTCTAGTAAAATACGCCTTATTCCTCCATCAGAAAAGGTCCTCAAACCCCCTGCAGATTCTCCACATGCTGGTAAATGTGTGAAAATTTGCACTTGTCACAAATGTTTAAAATTTTAATCAAAGCATGTCAGTGCTCATATAATGAGAGTTTTTCCCCGTGGTGAAATTGTCATAATGAAGGTTGCAAAATTACCATATACTTTCAGATGAACTGCAAACAGCCTCTGTCTTTTAGCTGTTACATATTACAGTCCTCTTCCCCTTAAGCCCAGATCCTTGACTAACTGCTTTCCAAAATATACCAATCAGTAATTTCCACCCTGGACAACTGTCACAGGCACAGGCTACAAAACGTTTATAACCACTTTTTTCAGATTTTCCTCCACTTTGATCCCAACTTGCCAAGCCAGAGGTGCAAGTCTGAACAAGCAGTGCTGCAACCAAACCCTGGACAAGGCCAGATCCAGATGTTTGATGTCCACTGTCCCACCTCCACCTTCTTAAAAGCCTTTCTAGGCTTCTACATTCATAGAAGCTATATAAACATATGCTTCACCCTTCCAAATAGTGGATTACTCTGGGAATAAAAACAGACTTTCTCATACTTCTCTTTAGAAGCATGAGACAGATTTAGAGAAGATAACTACAGTAGAAGAAAATATCTTGTGTCATTGATATCCAAATGGAAAGCAAGATTTTGTGATGACATCCACATACTGTGGATTAGCCCTACTGATAGATAATTATATAAAGGAATTTTAATATATTTATTATATAAATAAAATATCCAAATATTCCAATATATATCCAAATAGATACATATCCAAAAATCAAAATATAATATGTAAATTATACCCAAAGAGAAAGAAAACCATCCTTTCTTTGTATAACCATGCATCAAGCCTCCCAATTATTTGAGCTGCATGGTGGAAAATGCATTTGTTTATTATTGTGGAGGATGTACATCTACACACAAAGCCCATGAAAACAAGGCAAGACAAGAAAAAGCATATGAAAGGTTTCCAAGCTGATTAATAACAAAGAAAGGGTCATCAATGGCATAGATGACCATAAAACTTGAGCACTTTTAGTTATACCCCACCCACAACACAACCCAATCTGACTTTGGACATATGAAAAATAAAAATGGTCTGAGCAGAAGTGAAAGCCCAGTTTCAAAATTAAGACTTCCTGCAGCCATGACTAACCTATTTAGCAATATTACACCATGTCCTCCTTCATCCTGCTGCTTTTAAGAAATCAGTAAGGTTTAAAAAACTTGATGGGAAACCAACCCCACATTTCACAGACAGATGGTTTATAGTTTAAGTGCTCGAGTAAAACCTTCTCTTATCATTCTTTGTACACACTTGAAAGCCACTTAGCTGAAATAAATCTGTGCAAAACAACAGCAAATAACCAGTAAAAAGCTTAATTACTCTGCTTTATATCTATGGTATGAAAGGGGGTTGGAAAGAAAAATAAATCTACTGATAAAGCTTGGTTTTAAACTAAGTGATGAGAGGTGGGTTGGAGCAGAGAACATGATAACTGGGCATAATTCCAGGGTTTAAACAGCACCCCAGGCTTTATATGCTTTCATGCAAGTCAGGCTTTTATCAAAAAGTCAAGTGTTCTGAATCAGAATGTCCATGTATTTTTGTCCATCACAGAGGACTCTTGCTTTTACAGGGCTGTAGTTGAGAAACTGAGCTGAGAAATCCTTGTACTGTGCAAGCTGAACACGCCCAGGAGACCAGTCTGAACCAGTGCCACGCACAGCCCAGGGCTGGAGGCACTGAGTGCACTGCCAGAGCTCTGCCTCGGGCTTTGCTGACCCCAGAACTCCCGAGTTCAGCCCAAAAGAGTGCAAAAAGGCACGGGGTGAATTCCCAGCTTACTGCTGTTTTCATCACTCACCTACAACAAGCACCTCTGCGTGAAGCAAGGAGGAATCTGTTTCTAGGTCAATTCATTTAAAAGGAAGGGGTGCAAATCAGGACTCAGCAGCTTTTTTATTCTCAAGCAGAAGCAGAATTTCCAACTGGGAATGGCTGCCATACCTTCAGTTTGACCCTACTAACCAGAAACATCAGAGAGGAAAAGCAGGTGGCATAAATTGGTAACAAGAGAAGAGGGGGAAAGTCGTTCACTGCATTTTCTAAGGTGAACTTTAAGCTGTCAGCCTAAAACTTTCTTTTATGGACACGGACATCTGGTTTAGAGTATGAAACTTTGACATTGAAAACTCTGAAAAAAAATATTATATGCATGTAATATGCAAAAGAAGCACAGGTGCTGATTTTGCTGTTAAATTCATTATCCAGCACTCCATGTTCTATCTGGTGTTGGGAGAATTTTGTGATAAGGGTGCTTAGATAAAGTGCAGTCCAATATTTAAACATTTACAAACAAGATTAATAGATTAGCAGCCAGACAGCTTAGTACACATCCCCAAGGACAATAAGGATTATAAGAGAAATCTAAATTAATGTTTTAGACAAGCCTAAACCTGCAATCAGGGGGAGCATGCAAGAAAGGATGGAGGCAAACCACATCACCCAAAACCAGCCTGAGAGCATTCAGTTGGCACCAGCTGCCCAGGTCTCATGCACTGTCCCTAAAATAAGTGATTTTAGAGACTGGTGGTGCTCAAGATGTCCTAAAGCTGAGAAGGTTGTACCTGCACCTATTACATTGGGTAACACTACCCTTTCCATGCTCTAAAAAAAACCCTAATAAAACAAAACAAAAAAAAAACAAACAAACAAACAAAAAAAACCAAAAAAAAAAAAAAAAAAAAAAAAAAAAACCAGAAGACAACCAGACCAATCATATGTGACAAAGTCATGTGTGTGCTGTAAATTCACTTCTTGCTTCCTTTGCAGAGATTACTCTGTATTTCTAAACTTCATTTAAACCTTACAGCAGTGTAGTTTAGTTGGTGTTCAGAGTGTTTAAAAATGAAGACTGAAACTGAGCAAGTACAAGGTATTAGCAAGTTTCAGAGTTTAAAATAATAAAACAAAAAATGACAGACATTACCAGAAAGTGAAAACATTTACAAAATAGCCCACACATACTGCAAGAAGTTTAAACCAAAAGAAAGCAGAAAACCCACATCAATACACACACAAACAGATCTATGTTGATTCGGTTTTTTCAGTGATCAAACTCCTTGAAAGAGATTTTTCTTTCAGCAGCAGGGTGTCTGAATTAGAGAGTGGCAGTATCTGATCTTTTTTATGTACCTATCCATAAACAGAGCTTTGTTATAGCCACCATCAATCCTGTCCAATGCCTCCTCTGCAATTTACTATGTGTATTTATTGCACCAAAACCTCATTATAATAAATTGAAACTATCCAGCACGTCCCTGGAAGTATTCCCTACAGAATGCTATATATTCCAAAGCTCTGCCTTGATTTCCCAGCTCCCTTTCAGGATAAACATGGACTACACTTAGCGAGCTCCATGTTCAGAAAAACCATTTATAAGAAATGTCATCTGTCAGTTTGCCTTCAGCAGCCAACACCCCACATCCTCCAAGCTAAATTATGTTCAGTCACGTTAGACAAAAGAACATATCTAATTCAAATACTTACACTTAACGGATAATTGAGAACTGATCCACTAAATGAGCACCTCTAATTACACATCCTAAGTGGGGGAGGGGGAGTTTCTTATCTCTAGAGCTCTAATTTCCACATGTCACACATGTCTTTTGTCAATTGAAGCGATGAATACACATCATTATAAAATTCTCTTTGCAAATTACCATAGTTAAGGCTGAAAATCCAGTAATCAGAGGGTGTTTTTTAACAGACAGAATCAGCACTATTCTCCCATTCCAAAGGCTGTAGAACAACATCAAATTTTTTACCAATATTGGGAGAACTAAGAAATTTAAAATATGGATAATATTCATTGCACAAAAATGTTTTGGAAATGTAACCCTGAATACAAGAAATGATGACAAGAAGACCAGAAGAGGCAGTAGGGGCTTCCTTAGTTTTTGCTGCTTATTTTTTTTCTCCCCTGGCAACTAAATTAATGTCCCCCACATTTAAAGAATGTTGAATTTGAAATACAGACGTTTTATTTTGCATCTGTGTGCCATCACATTTTTAAATTACTTGCTGTCTTCATTCTTCCTCAGATATTTTGAAAAGTCACTTCACGTTGACTGGCAGAGAGCAGAGACTTCATGTATCAAAAAAGTGCAAACCAGAACACACTGAACACAAAACTGAATTTGAACAATACCAGTAATTTTTTTCTTTTTCCCCTCTAAAGGTGAGGAAAGTTTTTCCAGTACAACTGCCTGATGATCACCCAAAACCCTGCTCTTAGCCCAAAAGGAGGCAAGTCACCGTGTCTCCTTTCCTCTGGCATTATCTGACTTCCAGAACTAATCCTCTTATTCTGCACACAATCACATTTTTAATCTAAAACCACCTTATTTAGCCCCCCCAAGATTTTGTTTCTTGTGTGTTTTCCCGGGGAAGCTGCTTTCCTTCATTGAGATAATGCAAGACTGAATTGTAAGCTCTATGCAGCTGTCACTCTTTGCCAAACATTCAGAAACATAAATGAACTCTGACAAGTCATTTATCTGGTAATTCAGCATCAAAGTGTAATAATATCACTGGGCTTTGTGCATTAGCAGTGTTAAAGCAGAGTTGAAGTTAAAATGCAAATTTAAAGCACCTTTGGTGTATTAGAATAAAAAGTACTACATTTGATGCCCATCCTGTTAATCCTTTAGATTCTCAATTAGGTAAGAATAAAAATGTGTGGATAAACCCAAACATTACACTCATTAAACCAGGAATGAAAAGCTTAATGAATGCAGTGACACCTGTAGTTACCACACTGGTTTTAAGTGTTGAAGAAGGAATATCTGCAGTTTGCCATCCTGACTCAAACCCCCGTGGAGCTCACATTCCCATCAGGAGAGCACAGCCTGCACAGAGGGAAGTACAGTGTGCAGCAGAATAGAAATTCTGAGCAATCTACTGAATTTTCTAATTTTGCTAAGTAAAGGCCACCCTGCAAGAACTAAGTTTCCATCCTATTTTACCTCTTGCTGTTATAAACAATCACCAAAACATGGTAGTTTGGTTTTGGTTTGGCTTTTTTTTTTTTTTTTTTTTTTTTTTTTTTTGTGGTTCTTCTTCTTGTTTGGGGTTTTGGTTGGTTGGTTGGTTGGGGATTCCTTCTCATGGATGTAAAGCCATTGGCAAAGATTTCCTTCTCTTCTCTCCCAAAGGGGCTATAAATTGGAATAAAACAGCCAAATCTTCATCATGTTCCTCTCTTGGCTGGTGTTACAAGCTGATCCACCTCAAGAAGACCAAGTGGAAACTTATTTGATCACTCTGGTGTAGTTTATATAACTACAATTATATACTTTTTATGGACTAAATTTAGTTTATGGTACTACCCCATATAGCAGTATATAATTATAGTTATATAAATTATATAGTTGATAAAATATAGTTTTATAATGGCAGTACCATTTCAACAAGGCCAGCCCACAGCATTCCCTGCCAGGCTGAGGAAATTTCTCCTGTGCAAAGCCTCTCTGTTGTTCTGTCCAGTCTCACCTGTGATGAATTCAGCCTCCCAGCTTTACAAGGTCAGAGTTCAGGAAAATGTTGTTTGTTTCCATGTGTTTAAGACAGGATTGAGACCACCACAGAATACCCTGAGTTGGAAGGGACCCACAGGGGTCATCAAAGTCCAGCTCCTGGCCCTGCACAGACACCCAGGAGTCACACCCTGTGCCTGAGCGTCCAAAGGCTTCTCTGCCAGGCTTGGTGCTGTGACCATTCCCTGGGGAGATGTTCCTGTGCCCAAACACCCTCTGGGGGAAGAACCTTTGCCTGGTACCCAACCTAAACCTCCCCTGACACAATTTCAGACCTGTCAGGTCCTGTCACTGTCCCAGAGAGCAGAGATCAGTGTCTCTGCCCCTCCTCTTCGAGGAAGCTCTAACTGAGTAAGGTCTCCTCTCAGTCTCCTCCAGCTGAACAGACCAAGTGCCCTCAGCCACTCCTTGTATGAATTCCTTCCTTCACCATCCTTTTCATCCCTCCTTCGGGTGCTCTCTAACAGCTTTGCATCCTCTTTATACCATGGCACTCCAAACCACACACACAGTACTAAAACTCAGACCCAGAAAAGGGCCAATACTGATTTTACTGATGTTAAACCAGATAGGCTAAATCCTAAACAAAAAAAAAGAAAACAGGACAGTAATATGATGTATCTTTTTCTGTCATGTAGTTGTTACATTAAGCTCCAAGCTGTACGAGAGGTGATATAACAGAGCAACAATCTTACTTCAGGGAAGATGAGATAGAAAGGATTTAAAAAACCCCAAACCAACAACAAAAACATCCCAAGCTATAAGCTGTCAGTTTTATATGCTACAGGTAACTCCTCCAGTCTGCAGACAAAACAAAGACTCTCCTTGATGTGTCTTAACTCTTCCATTAAATATAATTTACTAAAATAATCAAGATTTATCGTTGTTTTTTTTTAAAAAAACCAGAATCCTGCACCGATATTTTGATTGTAATCACATGAACTTCTGCATGTTAAATCTGACAATTGCTGCCAAGGTCAACAGCTGGAGAAGATGAAGAGAGTCTCATAAAAAGAGAGCATGAAAACAAAATTATTTATTTTAGAAGGGAGAGTTATCAGGAGAGGAAGTACATGAAACAACATGTAGAGGATGTAAATCAAAGGAGTCTCTTTCTCTTCCAATCTTGACCACAAAAATGCCTTGTCTGCCCCCTGATGATACCCCAAAACTGATGTAGCAAAAAGCACCAGTCAAAAATGAAAGGTAATGTCTTACTAGCAAGTTCGTTCTTGTATTTTATTTTTATCCCTTCCTACTTCAGAAACACCTTCTATACATCACTACGCCCCCATTTTTTGTGCCAGTCTGAAATGGAAACATTAAGTAGAATTTCCTTCCTCTCCTACTCACTTTTTAAACACAGCCCATTGATGACTTTGCTTTAGCTGGTTTTCACCATGCCAAATCAATATCAATCTGCAATTTCCTCAACTCAGCTAATTATAATCTATGCAGTATACTTAGTTCCAGACAGTTTAAAATCCCTGAGATTTCCCATGTCTCAAAAATGAATAAAAAGGGCTTATTACATCCACTTTTCAGGTTCCTTTACAAAGATTTGTGTTTAATAAACTCAGGCAGCTTTAAATCCCATTTCCAATCCTCCTTCAAAAAAAAAGATTCTCAAGCATTTCTTGCTAGAGTTGACTAATGGCTATAATCACCTGAGGCAAATTTCCCAGATCCTTTAAAAGAATAAATAAATAAAGCCTAGCCTCTACATTTTCTGTTCTTGAGTTAAAAAAAAAACAAACCAAAAAAACACTAACAACAATAGAAAGTCTAAACTACACCAAATGTACAACTACACATTTCATGACCCAGAACTGTCCACAAGAAAATCTTTCCCCACACAGGATTTTTGCCCAAAACAAGCAAAGCTTCCAGAGAGCCATTGATGACCCTGTGTCATGTAAAGATCATTTTGCACTGTAAGTATGAAGAAAACATTGAATCAGCAATTGTTCCAAGCCATCCCTTGGAAAGCATCCATTTCCTGATGCTTTCTCCTGCCCTGGGCCATAAGTGGCCAGCAACAATCTGAGCCTTGGGAAAACCTTACCAGAAGCAAAGCATAGCCTGGAATATGGTATTGATAAAGATACTAGCACAAAAGTATTTAAAGTCACCTGGAATTGTGAGCAGCCATGTAAAACTCACATTGAAAGTAGGCTGCTGGTGGATTTAATCCAAAATGACAGTATTTTCCAAAAACTAAAAATAAGTTCTGGCAGTCACTCTCTTAGGACACCATTATGTCTTGATTCTGCCTTTTGTTAGGCCAAGTATTTTCTAAACCCCTGGCATGATTTAAGTATTTACCAAATGTCTTTATTATATCAAAAGTCACATTGCACTGGGTGCAATCAAAAAAAAAAAAAAAAAAAAAAAAAAAAGAAAGAAGTTTGTGGTTAAGATATTTATTTCCATCCAAGAAGTGGAATTGAGAAAATGGTGTCCACATAAAACCAAAATTCATAGACTACATATTGCTTTCCTTCTAAGCATGTATCTTTCCTCCCAAGTGGACAGGAATATGTAGAGTGTCTTTACTAACAACACTGATATTATAAAATTCCAGTGTATAAAGAACAAATAGGGTTGATAATCTTTCCATACCAAACAAGGCAGGCAAGCTCATGAAGGCTGCCTGGACAAATAGGTGCCACAGCTTTGTGGGGATGGTTATTTATTACACAAAAGACAAAGGAACATTAATAAATTCCCTCCTGAAATTTCCTCTCTGTCTCTGGGGATGACTCATTGAAATGTACATGCTGACTTCCCAAAACCCCTTCCTCTCATTTTATGTATTCCACATTAGTATCCTCAAACATAAATTTGCTCTGGAAATAAACTATTTCAAAGCTCCTGTGGGATCCCATATCCCATGAGATGTTGATTTTTTGAGTTTGCTATCATTTAATATGATTTTACTCCTTCCTCCCAAGAGACAGCATTTTCCTGAAAGATATTTTCCTCATAGTTTAAAAATACTGCACTCCAGAGGAATAATAAAAAAAAAATCCTTTAAATAATAGTTTTCCTGGTTTTTTTTCCAAATTTCCCTTCTGAAACTTTGCACACAACCAGCAACTGAAGCACACACTGGGACACATCTGAGATGAAAACCAATACAGGTGATGTGCTGGCTTGCTCCAGAAACAATAACAAAGCACATTTATTTTTAACAGGGTCTATTAAGAGAATGTGTGTTGTTGAAGAAAACAAATTAGAATTGTATGGTCATAGTGGTTTGAGTTCAGAAAACAAGTTCTGTTGCAGCACTGTTGGTTGAATCAGGTTGTGCAGGTGGATGTCAGTAAATAGTGCTTTCAAATCACAACAGAATGGTTTTTCAAACTGAACATGCACGTTTCCTGCCCAAATGTTGAATGAGCCTTTTGATTGGAAATTTGAATTTCTGTTCTGAATGCAAGCCAGATAACTGTGTCACATGTACTTTGAATTACAGCAGCTCGCAGTCCTGAGGAACAAAAGAAATGTGTTCAAATAATTCACGGCAGCCACTGAAAATGGGATGTGTTTGAAGGCAGAGAAACCTGCAGGGGCAGTGCCCTGTTAAAAGCACTGTTTGGGGCTGGGGAGGGTTTTACAGCACGAGGGGTCTGGGTTGGGGTCCAGTCCAGAGGCTGTGACAAGAAGGTGCAGGCAAAGTTAGGCACAAAAAGGTGAAGGGCATGAGTTCCAAGATCATCAACATGTTCAGGGGGTCAGAAAGACAAACCTTCAAGTTCTCCATACTGAGGCCTCTTCAAGTAACCCCAGCGCTACAAAAGATGCTTCCCAGGCAGGGAAGACACAGTAGAAGATATCCCAGGCTGAACAAAAGCACCCTGGGACACCTGAAATGTAAATAGAGGCAAATCTCTAAACATTAATCCATGAAGGTTTTATTCAATCAGTTTGTGTAATTAATGTAACTTCAAAATCAGGGAAAGGAGGAGTGCTCTGATCCTGTCAGGGTGATGACATGACCTAGCTCCAGGTATGGTACATTTTGCATTAAAAACCACCTTAGAGCTCCAGCAGATATTCTGGGTGTCACTTTAGCCAACTAAACCAACTAACAAGTTGATTGCAGAGAACCAGACAATGAGACTCAGCATAGTCCACAAAACCTTAAAGAAACTACCTGACAAACTCCATACATCTTGGAGCCATGCTGATGTTGATCTCTGAGGTAACTGCTTTAAATGAAACACCAAAACACCTTATTCACAATTTGCAACTCGTGTTGGTTCACAGCACAAGCCTCTCTCAAAGCTTCAGCTGCAATTCCACAAGTAAATTTTGTGAGCTCTCTCTTTACTGATTAATGTCATAATTATTTAACTGGATTTAAACTACTGCTTCTTAATAGTTGTCATAAAAGTTTGGGAAAAAGGACTAAAATTCCAAGTTTGAGTTAAAACGGGTATTTAATTATTTCATTTCTCCAAGGGGTCTAGAATTTTAACAGATCTCCTGAGTCACCCTGCATCCTGATTGCATTACCAGCCATTTATCCCAGAAAAACATTTTTATACAAGTTTGGAGTTTTCATAAAAAAAACAAACACCACCAAAAAAAACCAAAGATGCCATGCATTTTTTTTCTGCCAATCACCTCCATACTCTGTCAGCAGAATCATATGAATAATACAGTGAATTACTGAATTTCCTGACTATGTACATTAAATAACCTGCAATAGAATTTCCCAAGACACCCCAATAAAGGTTCAAATGACTGCATTTTGTAAATTTTAGAACAGCAAGAACAAAAAAGATTTTTGCTCTAAATATTAACTGTGACTGCAAAGTAATATATTAACACAAGGTATCAAAAAACACAGTACTGCACTGGACTAGAGCAATACATGTCTAGATAAACACTTGCAAGAAAGATGGAATAAACTGTAGCTTGAATATGACAAATAAGACTCTATTTTGATGAAAAACAAATCTCAGGTGATACATGTAATATTGAGTAATCTAAAAATGTTACAGACTTTGTTTCAAAAAAACAAAAAAATATAATTGCTGATAATTATCACCTTGAAGGGATGCACAGGACCCAGGACTGTAGCATTTCTGCAGGTCAGGTGCATCACACAGGAATTTAGGTTCTTCATTTCACTCCTGAGAAGCACAAAAAGGCCTTTAACCTCCTGTTTGCCACTAGACTGCTGAAAACCCCTGCACTCTGCACTGGTATTGGTGACAGGCCCAAAAAGAAAGCAGATGCAGAAGGCAGATAAATAAAGGACTTCTCTGGGTACTGTTCAGTGGAACTGCCTACGTACCTGCATCAAAGAGAAACAGAGAGATTAAAGACAAAACCCAAGCAGGCAGCCAGAAAAAGGAGTGAGAAAAGTCTTTCCACCTCCTCCCCTCCTCCCATGACTTCCCTGAGGGAGAGCTTTGAACAAAAGCACTGAGGAGTAAAGAGTTTGGAGCTCCTGTTTGAGGCAGTGTTCACAGGTGCTGTGAGAATTCTCTGCACATTCTCCACTGCAAAGGCTTTGCCCTTCCGAAGGATTTGCACTTCAGAACGACAGAAAATGCCATGATGGCAACATTATCTTCTGCTAGCAATTATTTGTGCCTGGTATTTCAAAATGCAGGCAAGTATAATGCTACAAAAGCTCTTCACTGTTGGTCAAAGTAGAAAAGCCACGCCACAAAGCACAGCATTTTAAAGCTGTGGTCTCCAAAATGGCACCTCAGAGAATTTTGTATCCTTTTAACACACTTAATTCCTATTAAGAGTAATAGCAGCTAAGCATGAGCCAAAGGATAGCATGATTGCAGATTTAACACAGATTTGCCACTATGGTTGCAGATATTACAGGAAACAAGTCAGCTCCTAGATTTGTTCCAGACTATAAATCTTTTCTGTTAGTATGCATAAGGCATAGTGAAATGTGTCTGCTCAAACAGAAAAGAACAGGCCTAATCAGAGAGAGACTGTTTCTCATAAAATGCAAGGGAGCCTTTGTTTGGATTTTGCCAGCTATCTCAGACTGGAGATTTTTCTAAAACAGGCAAGATATATGAATATTATTGACAACACATGCAACTGTTATCACACTTTCTTTTCATTTATTTGAAATTAAATAATAGGCTTTGGTTTTATCCTCACAGTACTTCTAAAAATAGTAACAGTCAGGATAGGAAAACCAAATAATTTTATGTTTTAACTAGTTTTGTTACACAGAAAAAGAATGTGGCAATAGCCTCTCAAACACTAAAAGGGTCAGAGATCATGGATATGTTTCCAAATTTATTTTCAAAGCACCACAGTGATTCTGAAACCCTCAATAACCCAATTCCAGTTTATTTCCCACATCCTTAATCCTTTACTTTGGAGAGTGGGTCTAAGTATGAGCAAAGGAAAGTGGGGCACAGCTTTGCTCCTGACAGGTCACACAGGTGTTGCTGTGCTCTCACTATTCCTGTGTTCCTCTCAGATAAGCATAGCCTATGGCTCTTGCTGCCTGAGACATTTTGGGAATTTTTGTTTGGCAGTTCAGGTTATGCAAGATAAAGTTTTCCTCACAGGGAGGCCATTCTTTACCCCTGAGAGGTCTATTACCTTGCCTGCACTCTGCTCATTAATTCTGCTATGTTGTTTTGACATGGATTTATATCTTCATTCCTTAAAAGTATTTGGGTTTCATTTCCTTCAGTTGCTGTAGCTTCTTCCTCAGTCCTACCTATGATTCTCTGTGATCCTTCCAGATCTACTTAGGATATTTTTCTTTTAATCAAGTGCCGAGATCTAAATTTCACATAATTACTTTGAGAGTAAATTATTTTTCTTTATGTGTAGCCTCTTTAGTAGCAATTGATTGCCAGATGCAGCAATTTTAATCATCTAAAGACTTCAGTCCAAGTCATCTCATATTGCACCATATGAATTAAGGAGATGGGCTCAAAATCTCTAAAAGCAAGTTAGTGCATAAATGCAGAAATAAGTGGATTTTATTTTGAAGGAAATGTTTCTATCAGGGAAATCTTTTAAAAAGACAAACATAATATAGAGGAAGTGTAAAGGTGGTGAACTGGGAACCAGTGAATACCCTTTCTCAAAATACAGTTTCAGGGAATATTTTATGAATGTTAAAAAGTTAAACCAGAGACTTTGATTTTCTCATTTGCTCCTACCTGATGTAACATGTGTCCAACAATCACTTGCTGATTATATAATTAATCCATTAAAAACTCCCAATAAACCACATGAAAAAACAGACAAAATTTCTTTAAATAGAAAAAAACATTATAAACGTGGGCCATCAGAATGCCAGCAGAAAAAATGGAAGCTAAAGTTATTATCATGATGATTTTTTACTTGTGTCCTGTTATCTCAGGGAACATATTTGCATTGTGCTTCAGCCTGCTAGGATCTGGAATGGCTGTGAAATATAACCAGGCTGTATAATTAAAGCAGCAATTAACCTTGCTTTTGAACAACTTGGGAATTAAATTTTGATCAAGAGGCACACAGAAAATCTCTGCTTCCAGTATCTTTTCTTCTCATTGAGGAGGTCATGCCATAGTGACCAAAATTTTTGATGACCTGGTCCATTCTGTTTAGAAGTATCTACCTATCTGCTACAAACCCTACAGCTCCAACCTGGGAATAAAATCTGGTGGATTTGGTGCCTCTGAACACAGCAGGAATAACCATAAATGTTTTAAGGTGGATAAATTTTGTAAAAAATCACAGTCACAAGAACCATTTGTAAGCAGATCATGTGCAGGGTCCACATTCCTTATTCATAACTCCTGATTGAACAGCATCAGTCAGCCAGTGACCAAGCAGACTCATCTGGAAATTTGACTGAGTGCTCAGAAGAACCCAACCACATGCTCTGAGTGAAAGAAAAAACTAGTGTGAGGCTGATTCTCAAACCAATGCCTGGATTTAGGCAATGAATAAATATGAACAAGAGAATAGCAAATGAAACATGCAATTCTCTAAGCAAATGAAGGGACAATGCCACAATGGCTTTACCAGGTGGGGAGTAACTCTGGATTCCCATCTCTATTGTCATTCAGTAAGAACTTGAAACATCAGACAATTGAATCAGGAGTTTGTAATGAAGTCTTGATATTATTCCAAACTGAAATAATCTGTGCACGGTAAGGATTAATTTGAGGCACAGCACTTACCTGCTAATTAACAAAGGCAACGAAGCTACAGGAAAGCCTTTATGCCCTGTTATGAAGATTTTGCCCATTTCAACTAAGCCTTAAAATGGCCTTATTTTGCTATGCCATGTAATGTCTGGAAAGCATCTGGAAGTCAGAAGTGATAGGCAGTAAAGAAGGCTCAGGGAAGGGAAAGACAATGGTTCAGACATACCCACATCAGCATGTTGAACAACTTTCAGTAACGATCCTCATCACAGAGCTGGGCCCACAAGGCATCTAACAGAGATAGTGAGCACGTGACATGTACCCAAACTACTTTTGCTCCTTCTCCATCACCCTTCTATTTCACTGTCATTTTCAGACAGAACCACGGAGTCCTTTTGCTCTCATGCTCCACTTTTTCAGACACTACCCATAAAAAAAGTTTCTTTTCCATTTAATCCATTTAATTCTTGGCCACCTTAAAACACACACTAATAAGATTAATGAACCTCAGAACAGCCTCCAGCCGCTTGCAGGCTGTAAAACTTCCTCCCCAAGACATCTGCTTGGTGTGCAGCAGTGTGGCAGAGCTCAGTGGCCTGAGCCTCACCAGGAGGATAGCGTGCCAGGAACCAAAGTTAAGAGCTGGTGGAGAAGAAAGCTTGCTCCACAGAATTCCTAAGAGTCTGAAAAGCCAAAGTGCAGCCGAAGGTTATCACAGAGGAGCAGCATGCTGCAAGGACTAACAGCTATAAATAACACACAAAAGAAACTGTTTTACATTTGTTTGGTTTTGAGCACACATAAGAGAAATGGATTAGAGCTTTCTCTTGTGCAACACATCAGATTAATTCAACAACCTCTTTGCCAAAGAATGCTCTTATGGGACTACATGTTCCTCTCCTTCTAGGACTTTTGCTTCCTTTGTTCAAAATAAGACTATTTAACAAAGGTTTGACTTCTGAGATCACACTTTTTGCTTCTGACCCTTGCTAAGTCTCTAGATGTTCCCTGAATCTTTGTTCTCTCTCAAAATCAACCCAAACCTCTTTACTCCTTCTTGCTCCCCACTCCCTGTAGGGCTTCACTCAACAAGCCATTCCCTCTGGAACACAACACAAAGCAGTTTCTCTCCCCTTTACTTTTCTATGCCCTTTCCTTGTTGTTTTTTTCAACAGCTCTCCCCCCATGCTGTCCTTCAGAAAGAACAGGCAACCTTAAACCATCCCATGAATTTTAGCTCCACAACACCAACCGTAACAATTTTGAGACCAAACTTCCACAACTTCCACAGGAAAGCAAACCATTTAAAATCAACCCACTCAAATTGCAGCCCTGACTGGAGCGCAAAGAAATGGGGACAATTTCAGTGTCATTTTTTCAGAGGGAACAAGAGCAGCAGCCTCCTTGCTGACTATGCAGGACCTGCACCAGCCACGAGTTCAGCAAAGCATCAAAAACCTGGGACACTGAATCCTTGCAGTTTGCTCTCAACACAACTCCATCCTCACACAAACCAGCTCCATGTGCTCCTGCCTACTCAAGCAGTTTAAAACAAGCAATATGCAAACAACTTTCTTCTTCCTTGCATATTATTGGGTTAACATTTTAATAGTCTCTGACCTGCAAGACCAGAAACGAATTCTGTTTCACTTCCCCAGTAACCCCTGCCTATCTTGTGGCAACGTCCCATTTTTAATACATATCTGATGCTCTTATTATCCAAGTAATAAACCTCATCCATGGCAAAAACTTCCCAGAGAAAAAGAATATGTAGGGGTGAAATCTAATGGCAGTGGATGCAGAATCCTGGCAGCAGGAACCAGCCTTTTTTTCCAGTTATAGCAAAAGATTTTACCTGCACCACTGCCACAAGGGAAAAACCCAGCAAAGTCTAGTCAGACTAACATGTTTTCTGTGGTACAGGAAATGATGGGTACCATTGCTAGACCATGATTAAAATTATCACCAAAGTATCACCGTAATATTGAATTAAAATTTGGATTACATTAAAACACACAGTCTGCATACTGTTGGCTAGAGCAGCTATATTCAAAATTTATGCATAAGATATAATGCTAAGGTTGCTAGAAACTTCTGCTAAAAGCACTACCAGACTAAGCTCAAAACCATGTGAAAAAGTACCCACAATTTGTCCTTGTTTTTGAGATAACAGCACTTATATTTGCAAATGTTAAACTAGAATATGTTCCATCTCACAAACCAACAGCCTTATGACTGTCTTCTGTTAAGGAGGGGGGGAGAAAAAAAAATTCCATATGCGTATATATTTTATGTGGATATCTTGTTATCCCAGCTGTCTACGAGAGGAGTGGAAATCCTGTGATTTCAGCACGTGTGGGTATCAGACATCCCTGATCAGAAATCTGCTGGGATGCCAGCAGTAGCCAAGGGGCCTGTGTGATCTGCCCATATGCTCCCTCTTTACACAACAGATTGATGCCAAAGCAAAGCAGTTCAAATGTTTTCAGTGCTCCTTCATCACGGCCAGCAATCTGCAAACAATTTGAAACTGCTTTATTTAGTCACACTCTACAAGTGCAGGTTGTAGCTTGGAGCATAAGCTCCCCATTCAGACAAGAAATGCTTCCACAAAACTGAAAATCTTCCTGAAAAGATGAAAATTCTGCTTTGAGGAAGTCTGGATGGAAATCTGTGACTGAACTTTTCAACAACGTTTCAGCATTAAGGCGAAAAATCAGGCAGTAGGAAAGTTGTCTAGAAACCAAATAAAACTGCTGATTAGTTCTTACTTAGAGAAGATATTAATTAAATATTATATTTTTAATGACAGCAAGAAAGGATTGAACATGCTCTGGGGACCAAAACTAGATCCTGCTACCAGTAAAATCCAGTAGCATATGACATCCCGAGACTCCAGTTTTTGGTGTATATGCTGCAATCAAACACCAGGCACTAAGAAAAATTAAAAAAAAAAAAAAAATCAAAACTCATTTCTGAGTATAAAACCCTGTACAGAAATGTATACCATACTCAACAGCAGTAAAATAATAAAAAAAAAAAAACCCTGAGAGGAGAAGAAAAAGAGCTTAACAAAGACTTCAAACTTCACAGCCTGACCTAACTTTTCTTTGTCGGAGAACTACTAAAACATTTCTCAGGCTAAGGAAAACTTCCTTAATTCAAGATACAGTCTCTTTGTATTTAGACCACTTCATCAGAAGTTTCATCACATCAAAAACATCCCATTTGGTTCTTTACCTCTAACAGGCTGGATCACAAACTTGCTCATGTTTGTAAAATTAGTTTTTTCTTCCAAACTGCAGGCAGGTAAGTGAAGTTAGCAGGACTGCATTGAAAATTGGAAAATCCTACAATCAATCAATCAACAATCAATTTATGGCTTTTACCCCTACACTTTGACATTATTTCAGAAGTGGGATCCTAATTTTATTCCAGTGTATGATAATATTATTTTGGTGTCAGAAGTGAGACTATAACATAGCAACATAAGGAAACTTTAAATCACTGAAATATCTCCAATATGAAAAATATTGCTGCCAGAAATAAATGTGGTGATAGAGAGGACAATCTAATCATAGTCAGTTATGAAGACTTTATATGCCCTTATATCCTATTTTGGTAATTTTCTGCTCAGCTTGGAAGCAGCCACTGATCTTGATCTACTTTTGGTTTAAAAATACTGTACTTCTCATTTGTTTCTGCAGTAACATTTTACTGTAACTAAATGTTGGAAATGACATTTTATATAACAGAGTTGTTTTTCTGGTTTAAAAACTTATTTATTATTGATAATTGACAATTGCTTCAGACTTCTTGAGGGCTATATCACCTAGTGGGCCCTAACAGACAAAAAAGAAAAGCCTTTCTAAACTGAAGAAGCTGAGCTCAAAGCAAGAAAACTTCCACAAAATACAGAAATTTTCAGTCCATGTTGAAGTGGCCATTTCTGTGAGAAACACTGATGGAGAAGCCCATTTTAATTTGATTTAAAATAAGCTGAGATGGCCTTACTTACATTTCCATGGATTACAGTAAAAATCAAAATACAGTAAAGAACTATGTTACAGGACATTTTTGCACAGCTGCTCTGGCAGCAACACTCATAAATCACAGCCAGCAAATGTAACTGATTGCAGAGATAAATGTATCAACTTCTACAGGATTTTTTCCATACAAGCCTCTCTGAAAACTTTTTACTCCAAGAGACACGCTGTAATTAAAAAATCAGCAATGAAATCCCAAACAATATAAAGAATTATAGCACCAATTAATTACAGTGCTTCCAAGCTGAAAAAAAAGCAATTTGCTAATGAAAACCACGATCGCTTAACACTGGCGTTAACAGCAAAAAAAATTGTTGCAATAAATCACTCTTCATAAACATGGGCTTATATTGGAAGCTTTCCTAATCCAAATGTGTGACACTCAGCAAATTAGCCAAGATGTTCACTCCTCCAGGATCCACTATCCATATTCAACAAAAAAAAAAAGGCGACAAAAGCACAAATTGCCAAGGGTGGGAGATGCTCTGCAACAAAGCCATGCCTGAGAGGGGACAGCGGGTACCTAAGGGCTCCCTGTATTCCACTGGAGAGGAAAGGCCTGGGAACACTGGTTAAGCTCAGGAAAAAAAGGATTACAGCAGAAACAGTCACACCTCGGTTCTTGGAAAGCAGAAGGAACCACAGGTTTCCCAGAGGGGTTGTGAAGGCTCCATTTGTGAAGATATTCAAGAACCATCTGGATGCACTCCTGAGTAGGGCCCTGACAGGACCTGGCTCGGACAGAAAGGTTCCAGTGCTCCTTTCCAACCTCACCCATTCTGTGATTCCATGATCTATATCTGGGGATAAATGGATGGACAGTCAAAGTAAGCCTTAAAACAGCCAAAGAATCCCTATCACATTTCACACATTAGGTCAGCAACACAAAAAAGCAGTTTATTTCTTAGCTACTCTGTATAAAGCAGACAACGGTGACACAATATAGGGATGTGCCAGACAAGAAAAATGCCAGACAAGTCACTGGAAGCATCAACATTTATACTTGATCATTTGTATCTTCTGGACACCGGCTAAAGATGATATCCTAACTGGTCTAATATCCCATGGAGCAAAAAAACACACAAATCAAATAAAATGTTATAAACAACATGAAGAGCTGCAAGGAAAAAGATAGACCAACCACATGATTTTGTTTAGTGGAAAGTTATACAGCTACATTTTACAAAATCTCAGGGAAAAAGAAGAAATCACGCAAAAAAAGATGCAAAAAAATCTTATGCAAAAAAAAAAAAAAAAAAAAACCCTCAAAGCCACCTTAAAAGAACCCTGAGGCACAACTTCAGTTTCCCTCACACAGAAGAGTTTGTGGGTTTGGTTTCAGTGAAGGGTTGAGTCAGTGTGTGTTCTGTGGAAAGAAATATACATTTAACATAAAACACAATTTAAACTATTCCCTCACACAGTAAAGGATCCCCAGATGGAGCACTTAAAAGTCTTCAGCTGCAGAACACTTCTGTAGTTCTGATCTTGACCCTCTATTAAAATATAAGCATGCATTGCTTTTATTACCTGCATTTAGCTCTTGTGCATTTATTTAATTTTCCAAAGCAAACTTAAAAATTTCTGGAGCTCAAACTGTTTTTGTTCAGCCAGGCACATTTTGCATACGTGCATTCATGTAGTATTTTTCTATTCAAAGTTTCAGAAATGGCTGAAATTCCTACTTCTTCAGTTTTGTGAGGCTTTACCATATTAAAAAGTCAAAATCACTGATGGAGAGTGTCACAGTGGTTTCAGTGGTTTCACACCAGCCATGGATTTTTCTACATTAAAAAATTACTCTGGTTGTCTTGAATGGTTATCAACTGTTATTCCCTTAAAAATACATGTTACAGATCTCTGAGACAGGATTCATGATGCAGATTAGAACATATTGTTTACAGTCCATAAACACTTTTTATTATAGTTTCATCATGAGGTAATTCCATTCTGTGGGGTAAATTAACATATTTTCCAGGGCTCATTAATCCTCATTTAATCACTCAGTGAACATGAACCAAACCCATTAAAAGGAAAATCAAGACATGAACTCTTAATTTAAGCCACTATTTTACTAATTGCATTTATCTTGAGGAAACACTTATATATAATACTAAAACTAATTTCCCCTTCTTTACATTTAGTGTTCAAAAAGGCCTTAGGATATAAACCATCCTAAAAAAGCCCTGTTCTCCCTGATTCTTGACTGCCACCAGTACCAGTGGATTTGTAGGAAGCAAAGCAGGATGGCTCTGTGTCCAGCAAATTTATTCTCTTATGAAACAACCACAGGGTATGTGGAAAAGGGTCCTTTTATACATTCAAAAAATCCAAGCTATAAACAGGGCTCCATTGTGTGAGTTTCCTGTGCTGAAACAGACAAATCCCACTGAGAACTTCCAGGAGAATAAATGGACATGGGGCACAGGCAGAGTGATGCAGGGGAAGCACCGGGAAGGGACTCAGTGGTGGAGTGACCAAAGATGTCACAACCACTGACAAAATTTTCAGGCATCAAAAGAAAGGAGGTTAAGGAAGAGCAGAGAACGAGGGAGAGAAAGAGAAGGAATGGGAAGATGAATTGAAAAGGGACCAGATGAATTGAAAAGCAACCTGAAGCCCAGCACCTGAAGAGCTGAACTGCCTGACAAACCCTTTGCCTGATGAAGCTGTACATTCCTCACTCCTGCCTCTCTTTCAGGCACTGGGACAAATTTGCAACCATTTTGAAGTCAGCTGCCCCCAAAACCCAAATAAATATAATTCCCTCTGTAATTTAAAGAGAAAACAGAGAAGTTTGAGGATACCAGTTTGCCAGAGGCTCACACACCACCTTTCACAGGCTCTGCCCAACCTGCTTCTATCACAATTCCACTTTAAACCTTTTTCTAGGCTTAAAGATGAAATCTTACAAGAAACAATAAAGCAGTGAACAAGAAGTACATTGAAACTTGTACTGAGGTAATACAAAAGAAATAGCAAATATTCTGGGACAGAGGACCAAATATTTCCAGCATTTCCCAAGGTAAATAAACTATTCCACTTGAGAGCTGCGGGAGGCGAGCGCAGGCAACCCAAGATTTTAATTTACTTCTGTTGTAAACCCTTCCTTACACCTGGAAAACCCAGGGTGGAAATCAAAGAGGTTCAATCAGATCCCTCTGACTTTTCCAGCTGTCCCACTCATTTCAAGCATCAACTTAAAGGACAGTGATGACATTACAGATGTTTACAAAAAAAAGTGTGTAAAGAAACAAAGTGTTTGCTGCAGAGGGCTGCTTATTCTGATAATTCTGCAACACCTCAAACATACCAAAGTTGCATGGGTAAGCGGCTGGTTTAATTGTAAAATAAAAAGGAATCATTAACATCCATAAACTGGGGATTTCAGCTATCAGCTAAAAAGCTGCATATCAAGTATTTCTACAGCTGCTAATTTTAAAAGAAAAAAAAAAAAAAAAGGCAAAGCCACAGGCTGATTCTGAACAACTGAAAAGGAAGTAAAATAATTTTTCACACACACTTAAAAAATGTTTTAGTATTTAAGGTTTCTGTGCTATTAAGAGGCCAGTACACAATACAGAATGAGAGAATTAATTCACTCTCTTCTAGCCAAAGGCAAATATAAATAACTAGCAAATAATAAATTAAATGAGGCCTAAAATGGGATCTAAATGTGATCTAAATGACATTTCTGCTGACCATTTCAGTGACAGTATTATTTTAGAAGCTACTTTCACAGAATGTCAGCCTCTAAGATAAGATACATTAAATATGAAGTTAATTGCATGAGTATATAAATCCACCAGCATTTCTTACCCACAGAAAGGAAACACTGCCAGACAAAAAATACCAAAATGCCTTTATTATGTCAGTGCTGCTCTTTCCCATGTACATAAGAAACCAATTGCAAGCACTGTTATACAAATCCAGCAGATTTTTAGTTTAGAGTTGGACCTCTTTCTAGCATTTTCAAGCAACACTTGTCTGCTATCTATGGAAATTAAAGATCTCAAGGTGTTGACTGCCCTCAGCAAAAATGTATTTCCCCACCCAGAGAAATGGGTTTAAAATGTAACACTGTATATAGCAGGCTACTAAGCTCAAATCTAAAACATGAATCATTCAACAATTCCACTGAAAGAGTAATTGGTAAGTTCTTTGGGGAAGAGATCAGCTCGTGGTTCAATGTTTATATAACTTTCAACACGCTGAACTTCTGATCCATAGCACTCTAATTTAAACAATAACAATCCCTTTAAATTGGGGAAAAGTGTGTACTCAGCTCTATTTATGATCTAAAAGGAAAATACAGAAAAATGTCCACCTGAGGCTAATGTAAAACATTCTCCTCTGGTCTTTGGACTTGATACAAGCTACAATTTTGTTATATTTGGGTTGAATATCACGGATCTCAAAAAGAATATACAAAGTAAGCAAGAGCACTGGTGGTTAAGAACTTCTATTTTTAGCACACTGATTTACTCAGAACAAATCTATAAGGCAGTTGGATGACCTGATATTGCCTTTTGTTTTAATGAAGATCATTTTGGCCAAACAGTTCTGCTTCACATTGCTGTTAATGCATTTTCTGGACATGCTGAAAATACCATCAACATATGGTTTGAGAAAGTTTGGGTTTGCCTTATATAGTTCTCAATTTGGTCAACTAAATATTCTTTTTTCAAAATGGGAATCTTATCCTTGGTACATCAGATATATCACCATGAAATACTTGATGAGGACATGACAGAAATGTTTTCACAAATTTACATCAGCACTCCAAAGCAGCACCTTTCCACACCACTCTGCAAAACAGGAATTCTGGCAGGGAAAGGGAGGTGCTGCCTCTTTTTCTGGATTCAAAGCCTTGTTCTGTCAACAACATGGAGACTGGATACAGGAAATTATCTGCCAGGTTTGGATGGGTTTATTCTCTGCATGTTGCTTCACTGAATTAGCACTCAGACAACTCCTTTTCCTTTAGCAAAAGTGATCATCACAAAATGATTTTGGAGAAAAGGATCTTAAAACCAAAATATTTTAGCTACAGAGGCAATAAAATAATAATATATATGAGGGCTTAGAGTGATCAAAATTAATCTTTGACCTGTAATGTGGTGTATTAATAGAGAAAAGGGCATTGCCCTCATCCTAAAGAGCAAAGGCAAGGCAGGAGCTGTAGGACACAGCACTGGGACTCTCTGTGTGCCCTGCTGCTTAAATGTGACCACATCAGGAGTTTATCTGTTATTGACAACAGCTGCCTTTGAGAGAAACACTGAGGCTTTTAGGACACCCTCATCTGTCTCTGCTCCACCCCATGTCTGTCCAGGAACACAAACATCCAACATCCAGCAGGAAGTGTGAGCTGGAGCAGGGAGAACGAAAACCTGTGGAAAATGTATTGGTGACTAACATGCCATGTCCTTGGAGCATAAAAGCCAAAATTAATACTTAATGCCATGAATTATGGATGATGCTGAAAAGCTGTGCTGGAAGAGAGGCTGGGAAACCACTGTGGGGTTCCACGTTCAGGAGGCAGTGACAAAGCCTTGAGGAAGGGGTTTTCTCTCTACACTGAAAAACTTCTTTGGCCATTATATTAATAATTAATGTGCCTATTTATTTTCAAATAAATAATTTCTCAAAGAAGCTGAATCACTAAGAAACTTTCAGATTTGGCAGTGAACAAACCTAAAACCACAAAAAATGTTCTATTTCAAAGGACAAAGCATCCTGAATAAAAATAAATGTTCAGCATTCTTATGCTTCACTGACCATAAGCAATACACCATTATTCCCTTTTTTTTTTTTAGTTCACCTTCAGTATCTATTTTTATGTCACTTTTTTTTTTTTGTCAGGTGTTCAGATCCCCCTTTTGTAATTCTATGCTACTAAACATAACTAGAAATTGATAATTCTGCCAGATTTCTGTGAAGAGTTCCAGAAAACAAAACAGAATCAAAATATCAACTTGGGTTTCTGGCAGATATGCTGAAGGCTGAGATTGCTGCTTCTTGGGTCTCTGACTTAACATTAATGCAGCTCAAACTAGAACAAACCTTGAAAGAGAGGAAACCTGCAGATAAGAAACATTGCTTTCTGGACAGTGCTATTGTTAAGTTGATGGTGCCTTTAAAACCTGTCCTGTGAATTTATAAATAAGCTAAAAATGCATGAAGGAGATAGAAAAAGCTCCAATCTGCAGTTTTTGATGATCAAGCTCTCACTAATCCTTGAAGAATCAAACCGTCTTGTTATTTCAAGAACATCAGTATAACTCTTCCTCCAACATATTAAGCAAAACTGTTATTATTTTGGCTATTTTTAATTTTACCTTATTCTACCAATTTTTCTTTGATTAAAAAGTGAATTCACTGTTTGCAAAAAGTAAAAAAATACCAACACAAGCCTCACATCTGAAAAGCCAATTATACCAAGTTGTTTCGACTTTCTTTTCTTCAATTCAGCAAAAGATAAATCAGAATGCAGATTTTTTCTTGTTTCCCAAATTTCAGAGCCTTTGGATTCTGAACTAATCAAGTTTAAACCTTTATATCCTTCCTAAACATACACTCACGGATTGGATATGGACTTTGAAAGTACAAAACACTTAAAAAAGCTGAATTTGTCTGTGTGATAGATGTCAGAGGTATGATAGTGCTGAATAAACTGGGCAGCAAAAGGAGGATGAAATCCAAAATAAAAAAAACACAAGTAAATGCACTTCAGAAAAAGTAATAATCCTAATTTCACATAGAAAGTAATGGGCTGTACTGGACCATGCAGGTGGTAGAACTTGTATATTTATGATACACTATTATATCCACAAAATATCACCTCGCTGCCCAGCAGTGGCCAAAAAACACATGTGGGAAATAACTAGAAATGAAGCAGAGACCCAAACAATTATTATCAAGTCAGGTGAATACCAAACTGGATTCAAGAGAGCCTGCACAAATACCTTTTGGAATTAAATAAACCTATATGTGCTAATTCCAAGTACCTGTTGCTACAGACCAGGCTCAAAAACACTAAAGTCTCAGCTGTTGTTTGCTAAAATAGATTGAAAGTTTACTATGAGCAAAAAACTTCTGAACATTTTGAAGACAAAATCGTTCCAAACAGGTATATTTTCCCCACATCCCCTGCACAAAGGACACTACCATGCTTAGACCCACCTGTACTGTGCACAAATGTTACAGAAGTTCTTATAAAGTTGGCAAGTTAATCCTTCAACATCTTAACAGAGCTGAGTTGATGAAGTTTTCCTTCACTTTGTCTCGTACTACTGCTGAAAATGAAAAAATACACAGAGAGCCAGAAATTAACCTGAATTTCATATCCTAGCTTAAAGCTTCAGTTCATTGGTTAAAGCATAGGACAGAGAAAAGGCACAAAAAGGATGAAGGCACCTCTTACACTGAGAAATTCTACGTGACGTTACTGATCGGTACCAGCACCATAAATGCAGACATGGCGTAAGAAAATCGAGCCAAAGAGCAACTGGTAAAACTCACAACGTGAATTCCATCTAATTAACGATCCACTTGCATACTCATTATGTCAGCCTTGTTCTAAGGTGCTTTTCCTCAGATCTCCAGTGCCACACTGCACACGCTGCCAGGCCCAGATATCACGCCACAGCTACACAGCACACCCCCAGATATGCACACAAACACTTTCCTCCTAAAATATTCAGCTGCCAACGCTGCTGTCCGTCTGTCTCACGCTGGGGGGTGCATGAAAACAAAAGAATGCAGCTCTTCAGAAATTCCTGCCAACAGCACTCCTCCTGCTCTGTGCCTGTAACTTCTATTAGGGAGAGATGAAAACTACAAACTCTGCGTGACTCCACTGGTTCAACAGCTGCCGTGGCGTTCTTTTCAAGCTCTCAAAAGTAATTATTTAATTTTAAAAGCAGAATGCTACTGCTTATGACGAGAAAAACTGTTATTACTTAACTAAAAGTGAGCATAGCCAGTTCCTTGGAAATTTAAATTAAGAAATGACTTCACTGTTTGCAAAGGACTTTGCCTATTTATATCAATTGAAACTCTGCCTAGAAACTCTGAATTGGAAATAAGATAAAAAGAAAAAAAAAAAGGAAATAAAACTGCACTGACAAAATCAAAACAATGAAAGACACCACCAAAACAGATAAAATTACTGAAAAATACATGAGCCTCATTGTTTTCCACCAAAATTCAGCATTCTGAAATAATTTTGTTCCCATTCTGAAAGTACGAAAACCAAGCCATAATGATTTTTTTTCACTGCAATGTAAAGAACGTGATACCTCTATAATTGTCACAATCTAATTTTTTGTTCTGTTTTAGATTGCATATTGTAAAGCAACTTCCAGAGTGAAAGACCAGTGCTACTTATATTTGAAACTTGTTAAAATATTGTTTCAAAAACAATGAGGCTGATCTCTCACCAGTGTCCCAACTCGGTACTCAGATATTTTGCAAGAGAAAGCCACAACAGATTTAGGTTATAAACAGAATTTTTCTACTGCTCTTACCTTGACCACTCTTCATAGCAGCTGCCACTTTTGCACTAAAAATGGGCTGTACACATCTCCTACCACCTTTAGGATAATTCCTCTCCATGCATTTCTCCATCTGTCCTAAACGATTGACAGTCTCTTCACCTTCTTTCAACCACATCAATTACATGTGTGCTCAAAGCACTTTCTGTATGACACAAAATTAATGTTTCACAGATGCAGCATTTGAGAACAAATAATTCTGCTTTAGTGACAAAGTATTTAATCTGGGGTTGAGGAAAAAGCACATCAACAGCTTGGGTAAGGGAAACTTGTACTGATCAGAGATCTTGTAAAATTCACCTCACTGGTGGTTTGGTAGGAAATTTCTGTGCAACAATTTGACACTTTTAAATTATTACAGGTTCAGGCAGAACACCTCATTACTTTCGCCCTGTAGCCCATAAGTAAATGCTTTCAAATTTCATCTGCCTCTTCAGTTCACTGATCCTGCACCATCTTATCCTAATTTAGAACAGCAAATAAGTACGAGCATAAGACCTGGGAGCCAAACCCTGATACACGGATGCTTTACTAGACTGAACTAAACTTAAGTGTGCATGGAAAGGGAATTTGTGAATCAGGGCTTTAGACAGAAAATTCAGGCAGCTCTTGGGTGACTCTGACATCAAGCTGAACACAACCCTTGTGAATACCAAGCCCTTCAGGGTTTTTTTAGCACAGTTTCCAGTGCTGTCTCCGTGCTCTGGCCATTGTTAGATCTTCTCCAAGTAGGGACCACAAATGTAATCACTCATTGCTCAGACACCACTTTTCTGCTCCACCTCTTTTCTATGTCCAGTTGAGTCCCCAGAGAGGAAAAGGGAAGAGGCAAGGCCATAAAACAGGTAAAAATCAGTTAAAGGTATTAAGTGAAGAATTTCCTTGAATTTTTTCAACAAGATATCACAAAGATAGTCAAAACACTTCAGCCACATCCCCTATGCCCTCCTGCACTGCCTATGCACTCCTTTACTGCTTAGGTTCCATCAAAATAGGATTCACCAAAGGTTAAATATCTGCATCCAGAAGAATTTAATCCAGAAGAAATGGCTCGCTGCGTATCAGAACTGCCTTCAGTGCTAGGCAAAAATTTTTAATGAATAATAGATGGAAGCATTCAAGTATCAAAAAAACCCAAAATTATTTAATAGCAACATAGTCAGTCATGAGGATCTACTTTTCTTACTGTGGCAATGTTTTAAAACTATAAAATATTGACAATTTATACATAAAGGAAAAATAGAGGTGCACATCTGATTGTCTGGAACACACACACTTTCAGGACTTTTAAAAAATTCTAGTCCTAAATCTACCACGAAAATTTCTTTGTTTGATGACATAGACATGCATGAGAAATGAGATCTGGTAGAAGATGGTCTTACTGCTACATGGCAGGAGGTGTGATGCAAACTTCCATTTTTAAAATTTCTCTTACACCCTCACTTCCAGTGGTGTGTCTGAAAGGTCGGGCATTTACAGGTGGCTCCCAAAAAGCAAAACTTCCTTCTCCAAAGGCTCCCATGAAAGGCACAGGCACACTTCCAGGGGACATTGGAAATTTCTTGTACATCCACTGAAATATTTTGCACATCCTAGGTCGAGTTTATGGAAAATGAGCACCTGAAACTTTAGGATGAACATCTGTTAGCATTGAGAAATATTTTTGTCCACATAGTTCCTTTAGTGGCCCCTGTGCCAACCAGAGAGGAATGCCCCAGGGAAATACACAACACACTACTCTTGGAAGTGCCACAGCCATTTCTGCCAGCCTAGGGAGAGCTATTTTTAAATTTAAGTCAGATTTCAATGTTTTATTCTCTGTAGTATGACTGCTCAATACATTTCCATTTATTATTTAATTTGGGATGTGTTTGCAACAAAGAACTTCTATGATCTGAATACTGTTTTGTACATTACTTTTGTACAGAACAGTTTTTCTTGTAATCTTATTTCATTCTTTCCAACTTGTAAATTGAAAAAGAAAAGCTGTCAAGGTAGATCATAGTTGTCGTGTCACTTTCCAAATATCATTTACATTTTTCTTTTTACATACATCTTTAATAGTCAATTTCCTTTTTTCTATACATATTTTAGTGTGAAAATGTTTGCCATCAATATTAAAATATTAATTATCTGCATAGCCATGTACATAGCTTACAGAATTACCTCAAGTCCCATCTATTACTCTCATATTTAATAACCCATATCCCTTATATTGGGATATAATCCCAAATATATCCCTTATATTTTAATATTAAGTTGCTTCTTTATCTGTACACAGAAAAATCTCAGTGCCTTCACATATATATTTCCTCCTAGAGCATAAATTAAAAGAAATCTTAGTAAGTTTTGGGATGTTTAAGTATTGATAAACTAAAATTGAAACCCACAGTCTAAAACATAAATAGTTAAATTTAGTTGCAGTCCAGAATTAAATATTTTGTAAGGTATTTTAGAAATTCCCTTTAATGCTAAACAAGCCACACTTGGAAGTGTTGACCAAATACTTGTAAATCACTCCATGCACATTTACAACTTCTCAGCTTGGCTCTGCAGCAGAAAGCCCATACAAAATGTTGAGTGTTCACCCAAGCTGCTGGTTGTGATTCCATATTCTCATGGCTGAATTGGAGATGCCACAGAACTAACACAGGTGAAAAAAATTCAACTTTGCCATCATGACCAAGCTGTGACATCATGAGATTCCCTTAATGAATTAATAAATGATGTCTGTTTGTCCTTAGTAGCCTACCAGGCCATACAGCAAAGAGTGTAACAAATCAGAATACAAAAGCAATGAATTTACACTAAATTTTACATGCTAGGGACTAATGACGCTTCATTTGTGTCTTCTCCCATGCAGCCCGAGGTAAGAGTCATCACCTATAGCCTGGTTTGTAGACATTTGCTACTCCCAGAAATAACTGTTAATGCAGAGAGCCAGATCTAAAAAGAAATTTAAAAGACAGAGCACTGCTTCACTGTCTGACATTTTAAGTTGAAAGTGTTGTGCAGGTGGGTTCTACCTAATTCACAGATAAAAGCCAGGCACCTAAAATGAGAGAGGTCACTACACTTGGCAGGTGGCTGCCTCAGCCAGCTTGAAGCCAAATGCTAAAAGAGTCTCTGTATACAAATATTGCACCTTAAATTACCAAGACTTGAAGAACACCCTCCATTTAAGATGCCTGAATTGGAGCTTGCCCTAAAGATGGACAACACATCCTTTAAAAAATAACTCAATGAGATGGTGCTGGTTGCATTTTCAAGCTGAGGCAGTGACAGTGCTGCTGCTGCTTCTATCCTTGTTTGTTTTTGTTCAGCAGCTCACCGGTTACATCAGGCAGTTTTATCCCTTTCAAATCCCAAAGCAAACCCAGCCCGCTGACTACAACTATTGCTGCATTCCACTCCTCAGATCAAAATTAGGAAGCTTTCTGGGATTCAGGCTTATGACCACTCCAGTTCCTTGCATGATATGGATTATTTAAAAATGTGTGGTGTCTCCAAGAGACACAGTGAGCATTTCCAACTTATTACACAGGGCGATTAATTGCTCCCTACCAAAGGCCAGAGGTGGATTTCAATGTCTGGGTTAGAGGAAGGAAGAGCATCTTGAGCATTCCTCACCTGGGAAGAAACCTGGAACACCAGACTGCAAAAGAAAAAGCAAAATGCACCCATGCTGCTCCTCCAGACAGACAAGAATTGTTCTCATTGCTATGTCTACCCTTCCCTGGGGACCTCTGAGGGGTGGGAAAGATGCAAATATTGAGCCTTTGTCTCTGCTCAGGTTCCCTGGGCTTACAATAAACCCCAAAGTTTCAGTACTCAGGGAGCCTACAGTTCAAATGCTGAGTGACCCCTCACTGTGATGCCTGCAGGGTTGTGAAAGAGTTTGTGAGGATTTCACACCTGGAAAAACCTGCCTGCATCTTCACCATTTTGGAGTTCTTGGAACATGGCAAGAGAATATAGGGCAGAGTCACCTGAGGTCATCGATTCCAACCTCAAAAATTTCACATAACAGATGTTAAGACCAATAAACTCAGCATGAATAATCACTGCTATCTGCAGGATTAAACATTTTCCCTCAAATTTTGCAGGAAAGTTGACATCAGTGAAATAGACCAAACCCCTCCATGTGAGCAAAATAGAGCCCTGGGAGAGAGCGGGATGAAACCAAAAGTGCAAGTGTTCATTGTGATAAAAGTGCTAAAAGTATGAATTACTTTTCACATTGCTAAGTGATTCTCACTACATTTCATACTTTTGAGAAACTTCCACTGGTGAAATTTTCTCCAGGTGCTTGCTTCAGGCAATTTTAGCTCAATCCTTTGCCCACTTCAGGACATGGAAGGCATCTGGTGCCAGGTTTTCTGTGTGCTGGTTCATCCAGTGTATATTTAGCAGGTGCAGGAATTTGTCCAAGCAAAGAAGGAAGGGTCAAGATTTTAAGGAGCCAATGCTTATGAAGTCACATCTCAGTAGTTTTGCTGTGCACAAAGACAATTTTTAAACATCAGTCTTGATAAAGATCTTAAGGGGAAGCTTTGAAAACCCACAAAAGAGTCAGAATCTTAAAAAGGAGACTTGCAATCTTAATTTTGTTCAAATGCTTTTGAAAGGCCTAGTTATCCGCAAAACAATCTGAGTATCAATACATGATTTAAAGGTCCAAAGTAAGACAATACAGAAAACACATTAAAAAGTACATTATATAGAGACATAAGACAAAACACACAAGATGCAACAAGGAGAGGAGGATGACACTGACCAAAAAAAATGTTAGGGAAGGTATACATTCTTCATCCTTCATGCCTTTTCAGTGTTTAAACACATGGCTGAAAATGACTTACTAGGTTGGAAAAGCTCCAGCTTCTCTGGTGGCATGGCACTCAAAACAGCAGGTGGTTTATGGTCCATTGAGCAGAATGAGGGGCAGTGCCCTCCTCCATTTCCCTGTATTCAGACTCTGCTTCCTGATTATGTGCACGTTCAGTCTTGGAGTAAAACTCCACACGCTCCATAAATCTTGAATTAGCTGTTGTACTGGAGGGGCTTTTTTATTACTGTTAGAAAGCTCCCAACAAAGCTGTCAACAATAGCAGGCCACCGAAATATTTCTTGTTATAAAAAAGGCAGGAGAGATCTAGAGGCATGACTGTCTGGTAATAATTTTGAGCTGTGGCTGTAAATTGCTCCATTCATTACACTGAGTTGAAAATTGCACTGACTAGATGAGACCTCAAGAAGACTCCCATAGAACTTGCAGAGAAAAATGTCCCATGGGAGTCTCATCAGTGACTACCCAGTAACTTCCAGTACAGGAGGGGGGGTTATGTTTGCATATAGATATATAGGAAAAAAAAAAAAAAAGAAAAAGGTATAAACTCAGGCATATATGTGCATATTTTATATTCTTAAACTGCTGGGTTTTCACAAGAATCTTATTATAGCATAGATGGCTCTGCTGGCTGCATTCAGATGTCAGATTCACAGCTAACAACCTAAATTAATTCAACACAATTCATGCCCTGTCATTTTGTATTTATTAATTATCCCAGAACAGTAAGAAAGAGTCTACTGAAATGTGGGAGAGCAGTAATTTGTTTTATGAAATATGAATGGTCATTTCCTATGAAATTTGCTTGCAAGCTTTTTCAATGAACTGCACACATGCACAGGTCCTCTTGATGCACAGGTGGGAACTGGCAAACCCAGGGCAAAAGATTCTGCAGCATCAAACACAAGAAAGACCACCAGACCCCAAGAAACAGCAGAAACCAGAGCATTTAATCAACAAAGAGAGCAATAAAGTCAAAGACGGTGTCATGTTTATGCAGAAAGAGAAAAGTCTCTTTCAAATTGGAAAAAATCCAAAAAAGACAGTTAACCTCATCTGATAGATTCAAGCAAAGGCAGAGAAAATTTCACTCCCTATTGGGTTTTGGGTGATTTACCAGTAGCACCTTCAAAACCTGTACGCTGTGTTATTAAAAAATAAAATCTTCACGGTTCATGTGCACTGTGCAAGGGTTCTGCTGTAAAATAGCCTGCTATCCAAAAGGGAATGTCACTGGGAAAGCAGGAAAGAGGCAGTGCTACAATATTTCATTTACTGTGCTGTGAACAAGCACTGAAGAGTCATAGGGAAGCATCAAGGACCCCGACAGAAGTCGGGGTTCACAGAGTAGGTGCCAAATTCAGAGCCACAAAACCCCAAGGAAAGGGAGGGCACCGAGTTGCTCTGACCAGCAGAAAGCAGAGCACACACTGTCAGTGTGCCAAATGGAAAGCAGTGAACTTGGCATTTTTTGTGTCCCAGTTTTACCTGGGACATCCCTGCAATCCTGAAAGCAGCACAGGAAGATACAAGGAGTGGTCAGAGAAGCTTTTGTCACCAGAAGCTGTTCAAGGGAAGTGCAGCAATTTGGGATTTTGAACTTGAAAGAAAATGCCAAAGGATGAGGGGCTGCAGAACACTGAATCTTCGTTCATTTTTCAAACACCCCAGATTCTGGAGATTTTTGCATGTAAAACTTCCCTTTATATAATGTTTAAAGCAATGCAAGGAGTTAAAGAATTTATAAATTTTAAGTCACAAAACACAAAAAGTAGGACAATGCTCTCCTTTGGTAGTCTTTCTCTTGACTTTATTTTTTTCCCAATGGCACAACTCACTCACTAAAGGTGGAACACAGAAATTCATTTTCTGCTGAAATTCCCATTGCCCCACATTCCGACTACAGAAAAAAAACATTTAAATCAAATGTAAACAAGATTATTTACCAGCAAAGTTGCATTACCCATCACCACATACTGAATGTTAATCAGCCTAGGAAGCATCCTAGGGATTGCTTAAAAAGAGAAATCAAGACTTGAAACATTTTTTAAGAATTTCCTGTGCATGCCATAAATACAAAAACGTGATGAACAATAGTCAGGCACAAAAGATGACAGCCTGTCCCCTCATATTGCAGTAGTGACAAGTCACGAGGATCAGTGACTGTCTCAGCCCTCTGGTCAGTTGAGGCCCTGACCTAAAAGACTTTGCATCTCAAAGGGCAAGAAAGTGCAGCTTCTGACAAGGAGATGATTTTAACTTCATAGCTGATCAGCTGTAACATTTCAGACTAAAAGGGTTCACTGGGATTTCATTATCCAGTCTGCTGAGATTTTTGAGTTTCTCAAAAATCCAGTAAGTTTTTCACACTCCATTTTACAAAAAATTATGACCCTCACAGTGGGAATGCAATGATCCTCTTAGTTTTACTTGTGAGATACCTGCAAATCTCAAAGTAGATTTAAAACATGTCGTGACACCTTTAATAACAAATTTCTTTTGGTTACCTCAAATCATGGCAACCTAAATACAGGAATCTATTAAAAATCCAGGACCCTATAAGGGGAAGACTTTGACATGATCTATAATTAAGTTACTTGACTTGGTTCACGGAGCCTTGATTCCCATTAAAAAAAAAAAAATCTGGAACCCTTTAAACCATCACAGTTCAGAAGTTCCCTTCATACAATCCAAGGCTTCAACGTGGTTGATCTGTACCACCACAGAAATCTGACACTGCCATTTGCTTTCCAATGCTGGAAAGATCTTCAGGCAACTTTGCCCAGGTTTATAAAGCAAGCAGAAAGTGTTTCATGAGATGGTTTACCCATATGAAAAATTCAGTGCAAAGCTCTACCAAAATCATTAAAATGTTCAAATATACAGGACTATCAAATAGGCTTTGTCCTTTTTATAAAAAAGTCATCTTAAGGTGATTGCTGTACATATATAAAACCCTAAAACACTTAAATTTCTACTCCATTGTCTGAGCATGCATTCTCTAAAATCAAGATCAGCTCTCAAAATGAGAATCTCAGTGCTCCACATTGTCCACAGCAATGGATTAAAAGAGAACAACATTTTATTGCAGCCCACCTATCTCCCAGTCGTGCACTGTTCACAAGCAAGTTTGGGCACTGCCTCCATTCCATTTCCTGAATTACAGTTAGCTACATTATGTAACTAACATTTCTCATCACATGAATACAAGCTCCTCATTAATGTTTCTGTATTTATTTTTTCCTTTTTTAAACACTTCATATGCTTGCACAAAACTAAAAATTAGGATCAGGAGAACCTGCCAACAGTTCAGTACAGAGCTAGAAGGGGAAATGCAGAGGTGGGCTGCTTGCACAGGAAATCATCTGCCACCTGTATGATCTCAAAGGAACAGACACAAATTCATATATTTATTCCTCTGCTCAGCACAGGTATAATCACTGGCAGCAGAGAGGTAAAACTCTTTATATAGAGAGTCATTTGAGCCACTCTTCTCCAATTTGAGGCAAAGTGGAACTGCAAACACAATTAAAACCATGTAGGCAACAGCAGTAATGTCAGTTAATTTATGCAGTGTCCAAAAGCCTGGAATTTTCTTAGAACAGGAAAGAGGCCATAGGAACTGTAGTTACATCATCTTATCCCATAGAAAAAGTGTTTGTTTTGGGGAGTGACACATGCCTATTGTACATGCTGCTATTTTGCAAGTTTGGAAAATTAAAAAAGCAGAAATTTTTTCTTCTTCTCTGCTACACTTTTAATACAAAAAGAATTAAAATAAAAGACTCGTAACAAATGGAGTTTCCTTCCTCTGGAAATCACTGCTTCAAATTGAATCATTAAAAAGACTTTAACAGAAACCATTATCAGTCTCACTGTGGTAGAAATGTGCTTACCACTGGTTTTAGTTATGCTGATAAATGATGGGCACTGGCTCTGGAATTGAAAAGCTCATGACAAAATGGCCTTGGCTATAACAATACAAAGGATGGTTATAAAACTGTTGGAACAACCACGGTTCCATCTAAATAAATGTGATGGATTGCTGCATTCCCCATGACAGTGTGGAAACAAGAAGGGTACACAGCACCAGGCAGCTGCTACATCCTCAAACTCTAAGGTGTCAGCAAATGCTTCTAACCCATCTTTGACATAAAACTGCTCAGTTTTGGATCCATACATTGCAATTAACCACAGCAGAACTGTCACAGTTACATAGTCCCCTTTCCCCCCTTATCAGACAACACAGATTCATTCAAATGAAAATGATCCATGTTTAGTTTGTTGATATTTCAACAAGAAAATAAATCCCAAAGGGCTTCTATGCATTTGCTCATAAACATGCAACAGAGAGGGGGTTCAAACCCAGTGACACCAGCTCAAAGCTCAGTAATGTGCTTGCAGAAGAAGGCATATCCTCTGCAAAATTACTCCTACAAATGCTGCCCCTACCACATCTCAAGAGTACATTTTCCCCTAAACACTTGCTTTTCATGAAAAACCTCTACGAATTGGCTCATACAAGAGACCCTACTGGCTAAGCCTGATGTTTTTGATATCCTTTACTGGAAATGCATCATTTCTTCTGCCAGGGAAACCTCCCCATCTGCCTGGGGGTGATTTGCATATGGAAATAAGTGTTCTCTTTATTAAGCTCCTTGTTCTTACACACATGAATTCAAATTATTAACAAGTCTGAAATGCTAATAATGAAGTGACTCAAGATAAGGAAATATAACACAGGAAAATCATCTCCTGCAGGAATTTGAGGTTTTAAATGAATATTGCTATTCATCTGGGCAATGGAGACAGCACCAACCACATTTTAATCATTACTCACCAGCTTCCTTATTCTCCATTACAATTACTTATTAACCTAATATGAAATGGTGGAAGCTTAGTATTATATTTGAGAAGGAACTGCCTAAAAATACCTAGAAGCAAAGTAACAAGTGCTTGCACACTTTCCCCTTGTATTATTCAATTTTCCATTGTGCCAGAAGCAGGATGCAATATTTTTCCTTCTATAAAGCTTACAGAATAAAATGTTGATATCTCTGAGTATCCGCTAGCATTTCTTTTAATATTTTGGTATTCCACTGTAAAATAACAGAGCAGATTTATTTCAGAACTAAGGAACATTTTAGAGCTTCCTTCTTTGATATGATATCACTCTTCTCTTTTTTCCCCTTCTATGCCAGAGGTACAGGTGAGTGGCAGGACCAGGATGCTGCAGGGCATCCCTTGGATCCAGGACAGACATCCCTGTAAATACAGTGTGCACAGCCCTGGCTCATGACAGAAACATGAAGACACTCCAGAATATCTCCTGTTACCTCCACACTTGTTTCTCCCTTCTAAAACAGAAGGGAAAAAAGCCAACCCACCAACCCTAAACAAAAACCCCAAACACACACAAACAAACACCCTGATAAGCAGAAAGGATTCAAATAAATAGTAAGCAAAAATAAGTGTTTCACAGACAGAGTCCTGTGAGGGAGCTTCAAATACAAGTCAAGAGTTGAGAAGTCAATTGACTGAAAATTCTTAATTATGATATTTATCCCCTTTGAGTAACAACATACTAATTCTTCTAGGTAAGAAAGGCAGATGGAGGCACTCTCCCAGCTCAAGTTTTCTGCAGCTGTAACTCTGCATTCCAATTAGATCAATAGAGACTCTTAATCAAGATACAGAGTAGAAAATTTTAATTACATACAGAAAACTCTAAAGAATGTGGCTGTTTAATCTACTGTGTGGTACTTTAAGAACATGAACACGTGAGTTGATTTATCAGGTGCCAAGATATGAACTTAATGAGCCAAAGCAGTCTATACCACATGCACATGATGCTATTTTCTGCGGTCCCACACAAATGCTTTCAGCTATTTTATATCAAATGCACACAGAGCAACACTCTTCTGAAAGCAATATGCCAATTTCAAGTTCAAAACTGCAGCAACCCCTGTGCACTGGACCTAAAGTAACACATGTGACACCCTGAAAGGTATTTTTTACCAAGTGCTAACTTGCACACACCTGTATTCAGTTAACAGCATTTCAGTCCTGAATATATTTGTCACCCCCAAAGCAAAAATTTACTTCTAAAATCTGAATATCCTTAACAGCACAAATGGTCCAGCTGCAGAGGAAAAACCTCAGTGCAGTTCTCAGGTTTGTAACATGGTTGTTAGTAGAACCCTGAAATTCAAACTAGCAGGGTGAACATTAACAGCAAAGTCTATCTACAATTTCACCTCCATTTTGCTTTGCAGATGTGCCACCTGACTCTAATGGGAAAACAGTAAGCAAATGCTGGATATTTCCAACAAGAACCCCATTGTTGATTCCCAGTACCCCTTGCAGTGCTATGAGACAATTAATGAACATAAAATTGTAAAATACAAAAAGCCAACTCATTCTCAGAATTAAAAACAACAACAAAAAATTACTGGAATGAGTAAAGAAGCAGAACTGAGAAAAATACGTATAGGTCCTTGCATCTGTTGTCAGTGAATTAATAATCTAATCACAAAGCCAAGATACCATTGCAAAAATTGACAGCAGCCCTACTTAGCGACCAGGTTTGCAGAACAAATTGCAACTCCCCATGTTTTTTAAGCTTGGTGATGCCCTGGAAAATTACTTCACAATTCTTTTCATAAGTGCTGAACTGAATATTTGCAACGGCAGTCATTATCATTTTGCAGTATGTTGCAGACAAAGTGTCATGTGTCATTTGTGTAATGTTAACAGGTGCTCATTGGCACAAAGCAACAGAAAAAAAATATGAAGGTAATTTGTCCAAGCTGAAGATAGTACTGTGTTATGAACAGTAATATCTACACAGATATCAATCTCTTGCCTCTCATGAGAGGTTATTTTCATTTTAGAGTTAGAGTACCTGGTACTTGATGTCAATCTGTTGGACAGTTACAAATGTAAGAATATAATTTTACCTTAGGGGAAAAAAAACCTGCTAACAAATTGGCAAATGAAACAAGAAAGCAGGCTAAATATTCACAAAGATGCTTTGAGATAGCAAAATTTATGATAAAACAAGAGTAACAATGACAAAGCTGTTGTTTTCTATTGAATGAGACAACAATGTCACCATGGACAATCCACAGCAATGATAACTGGACATACAGGAAATACAGGTAGTAAATTAATTATCTCAGATTTACGGGCTCCTAAAAGATTCTACTAGAAAACACTGCTAGAAGACAGATATTACTTAAACAGAGCTGGAATAAAATTAATAAGTGCAAACATTCCTTACTCAACTTTTAGCATATATATATATATCTATATATATATACACATACATATATGTGTGTGTCCATGTATATTTACATATGTCCATTCTCTTAAAGAAATACATCTGAATTTTTGGAGTGGGTAAAAAGAACACAAAAAAAACCAAACCAAACCAAAAAAAAAAAAAAAAACAAAACCAAAACTCATAAGAGGACAAGATTTCTTTCTTCTCTTAAACAACACTAACACAAGCTTGGCAGTCACAATGTGCAGAGAAGAACCCAGCAGATTTATAACCCATTCAAGTCTGGCTTTTCAGACAAACACTGAAGTAAAATTGGTGTTTATTAAAACAAATGGACTATAAATACATTAACAAATGCTATCCTTAAGAAGAAATATCTGCAATTAATGTAATAGAACAGGGGATGTTCACTAATTTACAGCCAGCAAAGACATTTGATATCCACAACATACGGCAACAATTTCTTGACAACATTTGAACAGCAGTTTTTCATCAGGATCTCTGCATGGGAGAGCTTGAGCATCATCATTTACATTCTGCACCACTCAGGGAATGTTGCCACCATATTTCCACAGCAGAAAAACTTCAGCATGATGAAAGAAATTGGTGGTTAACTAAAATATTTTTTTCTATTTCGGCTCCATTTTGCCAAGACAAAGAATGGATTGAAAAAGCACAGCAGGCAGATGAGTACTTCATTAAAAGACTGCTTGCTTTACAATTATCAATATTGTAAAATTTACATTTGGGTTATCTTTTAAGGGTTTTGATTTAATATTGCCATCAGATTTCTTGTTTACGTTTGCTTTGCAAAAAAAACCAAATATTGCATATAAATAAACGTTGGGTTGCCTATCTCGCTTAAGATAGATGACTTAAAAACCTCAAGCTGTAGATGCAACTAAAAAACAAAATCAAAACCAGACACCTATTTAAGGAGAACTCAAACAGCTCTGTCTGCTCTCCTCTTAAAAAAAAAAAAATCCCCACAGAGTTGAAGAAAATACTATCATTACATTTATCTACAGTATTTTGTTTTATTGAACTATAGAAAGAAACTTATCATATCAGTTCAGTGAAATACTTTGTGGATGCCTCTTACTGCAACTGGAGGAAACACCAATATATTCAAGTGTTCAGATTCTATTGTCACCCAGAAACAGTCCAAATATTTAAACCATTCAGCACACTTAAACACACCAAAGCACAGCTCTTGAAATTCATTCACAGAAACTATTCCCAAATAAACACAAGTCCTCTGGTTCTCTGGAAAACTGAAAATTAGGAAGACTCAAAAACATCCTCACAAAGGAAAGGCACATTACTCTGTATTTTTGGTAAATGGATATGACAGACATGGATGTTTCTGCTGTGCTCAATACTAAAAATATTTTTAGATCTGACTGCAATAGGAAGTCCTTGCCTCATTGGTATTGGTCTTCTTATTTTTCAAATTTCCAGCATTAAGGGTTTTTTTAAAAAATGGAATGTGGGAAATACAATAAGATAAATAGATATATAAAGAATAAAACATATTCTATATCCTGCCACATAAATCCAATGCACTTTAACACTCAGTCCTGCAAGCTCACAGGTGCTTGATGGCTACAAAGCCAACAGATTTTTGACAGCAGTGAAAGACAAAGTGAAAAATTCACAAGTGTGCACTGGAACAAATGTTAAGGATACACACACACACACCCCATTTTATTTCTTCAGGCACACTTCTTTAATTCTATGATCACATCCTTTATTCTTGGAGAATGTATTCAGTCTGCCACTTGAATGTCAGGTAGCAGAAAAAATACAGGTAATTATAATTTTCATCATCACTCTTCAAGTGATTTACTTAATGAAAGTATTTCTGAAAATCTCTTCCACACTCCCATTTCACTCACTACATGTGATCTGCTGGGCCCACTAATGGTTCAAATTATCCCATTCTTATACAGGCATCCTTTTGGATTAACTCCACATTTTTAACTCTGTGCCTAATTTCAGCTAAAACTGAGGCATCGCCTTGCAGAAACATTCAGATGATTTGTTTTTATCCCAACTTCATTCACCCAAGGAAAAACAGGGCTCAAAAACAAATTACTGAGAATGGAACAGAATACACTTGAAAATCAATAGAGAATGAATTGGTCTGTATTAGAGGAAAGTACCATCAGATAATGTTCTGAATTTTCTTTGGGATCCCAGACACTGATAGGAACTCCAGTCACTTCTGCCATTAATTTTGCTAAGCCCCAGGACAAACCACTCTGAAGCAGGAGGGTAACTCAGGATATTTTCCCCTGACTCAATTTTTACCATTTACCAATGGCTGCTCTGTGTAATTCTCCAAAGTTAAAATAAGTAATCTGTGACACCCACTGCTTCTGAGATCATTTTATTTTGGTCTAGCTATCATTCTACCTTTCAGAAAAGAACCTTCAATGTAGCTGTCCAAATAACATGAGCAACTGGTGCTCATTTTCCATTATGCACAGAATTCCCACATAGATGATTTAATATGGAATAAATAGTTAATAAAAAGTCTCCAGTCCAGATTAAGTCAAATTAATACTCCAATAACCAACACTCTCTCCTGAAGTTACAATAGGACAACAACAATTTTAAGTTCAAAGCAATTAATTGTATTCACCTGATAATTGTTTGTGTAGGGATGGAAAAATACACAAGTGTGTTCTGCTGGGTCCTAAGCAGTATTTCACAATGAAATTAAACTATGTATTGGCATGGTTTGGCAGATTGATTATTTCAACTGATTCTGATCCCGGAATGCTGACATTTAATCTAATTTATACAAATAAGTTACACATAAAAATTTTCACTTGTAAAACCTGGCTTAACATGCTTTCAAAGAGGCAGTATGAAGAAACAAAGGTGAAATTAGCACTTTTATGTCTCTAAAGTCATGAAAATAATCCAGAAAGATCCAATCTCTCTAAGCAGGAGACAACTCTTTGGGTTTTTTTGACAGGTTTCTTTCTCAGCTACCAGGCAAGCAGGCATCCATCCTTGGGACCCTTCCACATCCCTCTAAGGGCAGTTCCAGCTCTCATTGGCACAGGAATAAAACTCCACTGCTGCTGTGAGCCAGTCTCACCCTGCAGGGCAAGGCTTCCTCAGGAAGAGTCAGTGGGTCAAGATCTGGATCAGGATCAGACTCGTGACAGCAGCACAGTTTGAGGACACTGCCCCAGCACACAGCACCCCACTAACTGCAGCTGTGAGATGCTTTCAGCACAAGGAAAAATGTGCTCGTCTCAGGAAACCTCTATACTGTTCAATACTAGCTTTATTAATATAATAAAAGGAATTTTTTGTGATTCTCACTAAGTACAGAACCACATTTTCAAAAATTAAATGCAAAATTTTAAAAATCCAACTGTAACAAGCCAAGAAACCCTCAAACAAAAAAACCCCAAAGCAAAAGCAAAAGGCATCAACCTTAGTTTGCTAAACAAATGATCTTATTCCTCTCTGGACCCTCAGCAGCCTGACCTCAGGACTGCACTTTTGGACCGAGATGCAAATTTTTCAACACAAAAAACTAATTTGAGCTTATGATCCTTTTTCCTCTTCATGATTAATCCTCTGGTACAAGATTCAGTGAAACTCTTAGCTGGCTTGCCACTGCTTAAATAATTCTGTTGAAATTCGTTTTTAAAAAAATCTCAAAGCAATTTATAACAGTTTTCAAAGAGCTGTAAAATGACCTGGTCTCCACCACAGCCTCAGAATGACACAGGAAATGATACTCAGTGATACTGTAAATATCATGGGTGTTTAAGAGAGGTGTCTGCACTGGTTTTTACTGCTGCTATCCAAGTATCTGACAAAGCACAGCGTATGGCACTGATTAAATGCTGTCTTCAGCTATACAAGTGAAAATTCAGTTGGGCATTTTTGTAGCTGGTAGCACTGTTCCAGAGTCAAAGATAGCTGATGTTATGATTTTCTTGTTCTTCACACTAACTGCATTAAAATACCAAAGTAAATTAAGAGTGTTTCTCTTTCTAATAGACATAAATAAAATTCAGGGTCTCTCATCATGACAGCTGACAGGCTGCAACTCAAACCTTTTAAAAAGCTGGAATCAGAACCTTTATCCCACAATCACAATGAAACTTTCCATACTAAAGAGAAAGCTGGTTTTTAAAGACAGATTTTCCTCTGTCAGGGTAAGCTCATGACTGCAACAGTGAGACCTGAAGCTCCCTGAAAGCATCAGCATTTTGTCTCCAACAGCATAAACCCCCCTCATCTCACCTCTGTGTTCACAGAGCATCAACACACTAAAATCATGCAAAATCACACAATCTTTCTCCCCCTCCTCTTATGGGCCAAAGAGGGTGTGGTATCCAAAGTCCAGCAGTAATGATTCATGTCACATCACCTACTGCACTCCTGAATGCTGCCTGCTCCTGGGATTTAACCCCATGTCTGACAGGAAAGCAGCAACTGCAGCAGGAAAGCTTCACCTCCACAGGAAAGGTACCAAGGGAAGCTCCTCCAGAGCCTACAAGGAAGATTTCTCAAGTTATTTCTGAATGAATTCTCTGCTTAGGACCTGTATTTGGAGCCCCATGGACTTGATTCTGTTCCCACTTCAACTCCAGGAAGCTTCTGCCACTCTTTGGGGACAGAGGAAATGGCAAGTGAAACTCTTCCAAGCTAACACAGCATCTATATACAAGTGTCAAATGATTGCATTTCATTTCCCATACAGTCTGCTGATTACTTCAAGGGTTTTAATGTGATTTGCTGTGATAGCAGGTTTTTCATAACACCTGAGCAGTATTGAGAGCACCTAAATACCAGGTTTACATTAAAAAAATGAAGTTTGGCCTATTTACCCACTCCAGTGTCCATGGTGAAATTGTGTGCTGCTCCACAGTTCTCAAAGTCCATACCTGCAGGGTGGTGTATCTAACTTCATTTTAATTGCTAGCAGACTTTTACTCTGATTACTTATCTCAAACTTACCCAAACCCAAGGTTATTCAGTTCCACTTTAAATTAAGTGATTGAGATAAAGAATTAATTGCAATATAATTAGATACTTATAGTCAGTTAAATACTAATTGAAGGCCTTACTTGAAACAAAATGCTACTGATTTTTTTTCTAATGAAAAGGCAAACAAAAGTTTAAAAAATTATCAGGCTTGTTGGTTTTTTTAAGCAGCTACTTTGTACATTTCTCTGTGATTTTCTTTCTAAAAAGAACCTTTTTTAGTATTTTCTCACAGAAAATATCTACTCATTGAGCACTGCTGATTTAAATAACAGGTATCTTCTAGTTACAAAAATTGCCTCTAAGGAAAGTACTTGCCCTGAAGAACTTCATGAAAATTAGACAATATTATGATAATGAACTGAAAGAAGAAAAAAGTGCAGTCAAGGTCTTCCAAGAAATAACTATATAACATAATTTCCTCAGTGGAGCCTAACTGCTTAACTTTCTTAACCAAGCAGATGCAAAGAAGCACATGAATGACTTTAAACTGAAGGAAGGTAGATTTAGACTAGATATTACAAAGAAATTCTTCCTTGTGAGGGTGGTGAGGCCCTGGCACAGGCTGCCCAAAGAAGCTGTGGCTGCCCCTGGATCCCTGGGAATGTCCAAGGCCAGGTTGGATGGGGCTCTGAGCAATCTGGGATAGAGGAAGGTGCCCCTGCCCATGGCAGAGGGTGGGACTGGATGAGCTTTTAAGTCCCTTCCAACCAAGGGCATTCTATGACTCTGTGAAAGAAACGCAAAATATATTTAGTTTAAGAGTGAAGATTTCCCTTGGATTCACTCATGAAGTTATGTACCAAGTGTACCTCTGGCAGCATTTGTCTTTTTCACAAGTCAAGAATAATATAAACCATGCCATTCTGTTTGGCTTTTATGCCTGTGTAACAATAAATCATAACATTATATCTAATCCATAAAATATTTTTGTTTCAATAACTCTACACAGACAGGTATCAATGTATTTTTAAAAACACCTACAAAGATATTGTTATTTTTTTACAGGGAAAATGAGAATTGAAACAAATGTTATTCAACAGACGAAGGATACATTCATTGAGAACAAAATGATTTTGAGAATTAATCTAGCATATTATTCACTAATTTACTTAATCACATTTGAGTGAAAGGACACCCTAGATTTATTGGTTTATTGCAGTCCACAGCCCAACAACATATTTACACGCAGAAGTCCTTGTTATTTCTCTTGTCTATTTTGGAATTGAAAGCACTTATTCACATTAAGCTTGCAGAATGCAGATTGGCGCCAGAGCAGATCTCGTCTGGGTCACAGTAATAAAGTCCACGGCTCTGCTACACAGTTAATTGCCTGCTGCATCTGGTATTTCTGATCGAAATCAAAACCAGTTCCAGGACCAAGGTGCCTAACAACCAGTTTGATCCATTTCAGGAGTCTCAGCTTTTGATTCTGTGCACATTATCAAGGCAATACTCAGCAGAAGGCACCTAGATTTGGGCTTTGGATTTCATCTTCTTTCTGACCTGATATAAATCCGTAAGTTTTTAACAAAAAAGGGCGCACACATCCATCAAATGGAGAGAGAATCTGGATGAATCAGGCATTGGTGGCTTGCTGGAGGCACCCAGCTGTGTGCCTGTCCCTGCCAGCAATGTGCAGTGGGGTGTCAGAATTCCCAAAATCACAGCTTAATCATCCCATGGGGAAAGGATTTACACTGTGCTGGCACCAAGGGCCTCCTGCTAGCCAGGCAACACTCAGTCTGCTCGTGCCAAAGATGAGGATGATCAAACCTGGAGGCAAACAAAGATAATTTTACAAGAAGCACTGCTGGGCAATATTCAGTAACAGCTCCCAAGTCAGAAAAAACTCCAAATATCTTAGGCTATCCAGGGGGGTGAGAAAGTGCACAATAATGTGATAGAGAACTTCAGAAGCTAGAAAGTTTTTATCAAAAATACCTCTCCACTCCTTTCCAGATAACTTTCAGCACCAGACTACAATTAAATTCTAAAGCCTTATTCTATTTCCCCACTCATAAAAGATGTAGGCATACCATTTATCTAAAAAAAAAAAAACAATCCAAATTATTCTTTTTCCACATCAGTAGTCTTCAAGTATTAAAAAAAAATTCTGACTGAAGGTAGTAAATTTTTTCCCAGATATGTCCAATATCAAATTAATAAAACTTCCATTAGCATATTTTTATAGCACCTCTCCAACCACAGAAAGACAAGAGACAAAGTGTAATGGAGCAAACATAATGCAAAATTCTTCACAGCACATTACTTACAAGTTTTTACAAGCAAAGAACAATGAATTTGGCTTTTGCCCTCTTCCCTCCCTCAAAGCATTCCAGAAATAACCAAAACCAGAGACATCTGAAAATTGTACAGATCCAAATGGAGAGAGAAAACAAACAAACACAGCAAAACACACATTAAAAGTCTTCCTATTCTTATATTCCCAGAACTGCAGTTGTTGGGTGGTGCCTTGCAGCACCATTTTAAAAGCAAGGCACTCACAAAAAGCACAGTGCAGACTCCTCCATGCTCCTAACAAATGAAGAATTACCCACAGGATAATTTTGTTCCAGATCACTACATCTGCACACACACAGGAGTCCAAGCTGACTGAAAATCTTCATTGGGAAATGCCAGGGCCAGTCCCTGATTTTACTCAGTCTTTGTTCAATCAAGTTTCAACAGCCTCTCAAAAGTAAAACACAGGTCTTTAGGATCTGGTTCTGCCTGGTACCTAGATTTAAATCCTGAAGTTACCAGGATTCACCACAGTCACCTCAAGAACCAGAAAAATTCTGCTTTATTCGTGTCTTGTCCCTGAATGTGGGGTTAGGGATCCCTGTAAAGAATTCAAAGGACACCCTACTCTCCTTTGGTTTTTGCACTCAACAGGAAACAAAACTCAGCTTTAAGTTGCCCTTTTTTCTTCTTTGTACCTGTACCTGTACCCTTTCCCTTCATTTTGTAAGATAAAAACAAGAAGTTGCACAGATGGCCACAATCTGCAGAAAAACTGAGTCCCAAGCCAGGAAGTCAGACAAAAATGTGACAACAGCACAAATGAAGCCCCCTTTGCTCCGGAGGAGATCTGAACCTTCCTCAGAGTTTCAAAGGAGCTGGGAAAAATCTCCAAGATATCAGAGGGCAACAAAAGTTCTCTCCTGGCCTTTGCAGGCTTCTAGAAGATATCTGAAGCACGTGGTTCATTCAGTCCAGGTTATGATGAAACAGATAAAATGAGGAAATGAAGAAACAGAGTTGATTGATGGTCTGACTTAAGTGGCACAATCAGCTTGCAGTGGCCAAGCTATTTCAGAGCTGAGTTTATTACAAAAGACTCCAACTTAATAATCACATTTTGAAGATGCACAAAAAGGATCTAAAATTACTCTTTTTTTCCAATTAAATCAAGTAAGAAGAAGGGTCAGTAGTTTTGAATTTTTTCCCCTTGAGGTATATCTTGATGGAAATCTAAAACTTGAAGTTTGCACTAAATTAAGCAAACAGGTTGAAGTTCCCTACTTCAAATCAGCCAGTTCATCTCAGACTCTGTTTACAGCTCTAGACTGAAATCTGGAGTTGCAAGAAGTGAGGATGACAGGAAGGAATAAATGCTGCTGCCTTTTTCCCCTTCCATTTGACCTAAGGGATTGCAGGGGGATGGGGTGAGGAACAAACTAAAAAAACCCAACAGGAGAATAATGGCATTTTCCCAAAAAATTGAGTCGAAGCATTCATTGCTAGGCAAATACAATAAAAGAGGGCTGAGGATAGAGAGAATTAAAGAGAAAAAAAGTATTATTTGCCAGTTAAAATTGAATTGAACCTCAAAACCCTACCCCAGTTAATGCTGTAGCAGTTATCAAGCTGACCAAAATGTAGATTAATAAACCACATGATTCATCCTGGAATCCTTAAGGGAGGAACATTAAGCTATTATATCCATTAATTAGTTAATGATTGATGAGATTTAACTGTTCATCATAAGACAAGAACTGGGGGGGGGGGGGGGGACATAAAAGCACTATTGGTCCTTACATAGTACTGTGATAACTTCATGTGATTTAAATTTCCTGCACTTGGCTAAAATCACGGGTTCATCCAGCCACACAAGAAATAAATACTCAAACCTTACAGTGAGGAATCAGCTTGTTCAATGACAGTTTCCTTATGTGAAAAGGAGACCCACTACCAACTACTCAGCTGTGTGTTCTTACAGGAAAAATACATCCATCTCTACAAAAAGGAATTCAAATTCACTGACAAAAAGCAACTTTGAGGTGAGGAGAAAAAAAAAAAAAAGAAATTGGTTCAGTGTGACTTTAGAAACTGGCAAACATTATGCTCTTGTTCTGTCCACCAAGACCATTTTAATATCTCACTGACATTTGCCTACCGAAACATTTTCTATAGCTGACATTTTCTCAAACACCACGAACTTACCTTGGTGGAGACACAGTTTCTCTGGCAGGATTGTAATAGGATGACACAGCTGTTGCCATTTACAGATATAAATACAATTGACTGTTATAAAGGAGTAGAAGCTCCCCTGAGCATGCAGAAAGAAAAGGTTTTTTTAAAAAAAGCCTCAGTAATTCCTTTTCAGAGGAACTTTCAATTTCAAGCATTTGTCACACTCCTACTTCAAACACACAATGCAGAGCTAAGGCACAGTAAGAAAATAGCATCTAATCCATCTATGACTTACTCAGAAATGCAAATAGACTTAACAGGGGGTTTTAACAAAGTAAGAAATGTGATTAAAATACATTTCTTGGTTCATGAACTTCAGTTTAAGAAAGTACATTAAAAACTGAAAAGCCAAACTGTTCACAAGTTAAAATGCTGCACTCCCTCCAGGATTTTCGTCTCCAAGACCTTTCTGCAGTCCCAGAGGTTTGTGGGCAGTTCTAAAAGCCTCTGAAGCAGATCACAAGACCCCATAGACTTGTAACTATTCCAAACCACTGTGGGCCATGTGCAAGGGGAAACACTTCAGTGCTGGGCTCTGTGCATGGACACAGGGGAAGACAAACTTCACCCTAAGGAGCTTTAACAGAAATACAGAGAAAGCAGGTAAAAGCCACCTAAAGGTAAGGGCTAGGACATAAAGCTTGAGAGTCTTGAAGAAGGTTCCAGAGAAAGTTTCTGAAATTGATCTCACAGCCACGTGATTCCTTCTAGCACTACACCTCTTCTAGCTGACCAGTTTGTTTCCAGAATAGGGAATAGCTCTCACCCACCCCAGTACAAAATTTAATTTAATTTAATTACAGTATTTAATTTTCAGCTCCTATTTAAGGAAACACTTCTGTAGAGTCTTTGCGCAGCTCCAAAGAGTCTCCAAAACCAAATTGGAGCCAGGCAGCAAACAAAGTGAAAATTAAAGAGCAAGAATTTTAGTTAAATTAGAAATAATACATAATACCTAGATGAACATCTTGTGGTAATAGCTTCAGAAGTTGTGGAATTATTTTTAATTCAACCAGAATTACTCAGTTTTTCCTCATATTTTGTCTTTTGCTTTTTTTTCATGTTCTTTTCCAGTAGGGAAAAGGAAGCTAACAAAATAACTAATTTATATGGCAGTCTGGGGGAAAGAGACTATCTTCAGAGAAGGTAACAACAGAAATGACATTTTAATAGATCTGAATAATACATAAACATTTACTTCCTCTTCAAAATCTGTACAGACCCTGCTCTTGAGGTGAGAAAGCTGAGATCTTTCTCTTATGTTTTAGAGCCACCTCTTAGTGTCAAAAACCTTTTATGTCAAAGAGTATAAATTGTCAGGCTGAAAATATCCAGCAGACTCCTCCTCTATTTCTTGTCCTCATTGTCACCGGCACATGCAACCTCTGCCAATGTCACAAGTGATATCTGATTCTGAGGCAGCAAATTTAATCTTAGAGGATGTCACTGAAAAGAGGGATGCCCACAAAAGAGATTTTTCTCTGTGCTAAGAGCAACTTCCAGGTCTTCAAGTTTGGCACCCTCAATGTCCATTTTCTAGAAAGTTGCACGTTAACCTCATACCTAGAAGAAAGGAGGAGGAAAAAGAGAAGCTCCTTTTTTCAGGTGCAAATAATGACTGATCCAGCGGAAAGATGGTGAAACAAGAACAATTAAAGCCATGTGAATTGTAAATCTTCATAACGGGCATCTTAAAATATAAAATTTGATAAGTAACACGTTTGGAAACCATTGATCAGCTGTTATGGACTATCCTACCATTAGATGCAGAAAACAGTTTATCTGATGACATCATAATACTAAAGATACCAGAAAAAAAGAACAAAAGAACAAAATACATATATTTAAATCTAAAATCCCTCTTACCATTCAAAGTAGTGTTGCTCATTTTCATTTCAAAAGGCACATACCAAGCAGCTCTGGCTGTCTTGTATTACAGAAGACACCAAACACACATTTTTAGCACATGAAGTAGAAAGAATGTCTTAACATACAGCAATTGAAATTTATCACCCCCTTTAAAAAATAAAACTCCCAAACTCTCTTTTTCTATGTAATTCAGTATTTAGAACAGCATTTTTAGCATTTATTCACCAAACTACTTATTCAGAGCAGACCTTACATATACACACGCTTTCTCACATCACACCTACAGTTTGTGTAAAGCTTTTGTTCCCCAAAAATTGTGGAAAAAGGTGAAAGGTGATATTTAACTTGCTAAAATAAATCACACCATTCCAAAGAACGTCCCCTTTGCTGTGTGCATGTGTTCCAGAGCAATGCCAAGCTTACATAAAACTCCCCAGATAGTCTGGGCTTTGCACTGATCCCTGCCATGCCCTAACTGGACACGAGTAGCCCAGAGCTGTGTCCTGCTCTGCCTGCTGAGGCACTGCTGCTTCTTTTTGGTGCTCAATCCCACAAGGATAGCAATGGCCACACCGCAGCCCTCTGGCACAGGAGCAGGATGAGAAAGCAAGAGGAGAACACAGAGACACGTGAGATTAGTCTCACATTCTGAAAGACTGGAGAGAAAAATCCAGAATGTGAAAGGCACACCTGGCTAAGTTGTTCTAAAAAATCATAGCAGAGCAACAAAAACACTTCAGATACATCTTTCTCAACCCTTTCATCCAGTGCTTCATTTCTGACACCTTCATAATCAATCTCTGCTGGGGTTCCAACTAATCCTTCACACTTCACTTGCTGTTTATAGACACTGCAACTGGAGCTCCTCATTTCGGTGAGCTGGCACCTCCATTTTCAACTTCTTTTTGGTTCAGCTAACTATACAGGGGAGAAATCATTCCAGACTGAAATCAGGAACACACTCTAATAGTTATCCTTCCCAGTATTTGAAACATTTACACATGACTAATCTTTGCTCAGCAGCACTGCTTTTTTTTTGTCACACACTCTTGTTTCACAGCAAATTAAACACAGCTCTGGAGTTCCAAGTCCCAAAAAAGTACCAAAGGTACCAAAAGATCAAAGCTGCACCATCATGTCATAGGGTAGTGCATTGATCATGTAACCACAACCCACACGTTACTTTCCCTGGCCCAATTAATTTATTTTCCTAAAATAAAATATATTTTAGGGATAAAAGATATTTCTTTCATTCCTTATATTTCAGAACAGAATGTGGAACACAGCAAAATCTAAAGACAGATAAAAATGACAACATTGGCAGGAAAACAAAACTGGCAGTGCACAGTGCAACATACCAGGATACCATACAAAACAATTTCCTCATGTTCCTCAAGTTTTTAAGCTTTCCATTGACTAAAGTAATGCCTCTCAGTCATCAAAAGGAGAAAACAATTGGCACTTATGCAATAGGTATGTAATTTTAAAAATTACAGAAAAATGTAAAAAAAAAAAAAAAAGTCCTATCCTAAAAATGTAGTTCAATTATTTCAAGATACAGAATGGAAACACCATTTTTTGCATGAAATCTCTGAATCCTGGATGTATCAAGTGGACAATAAAGGAAAGCCTTCTGCATTTGTAAAATTTCAGCTATTGTCCCTCACCACCTTGGAGTTTTCTCAGTTTCATATTATCTGCTCAATACCAACACTATTTAATTTAGATTTCTCAAAAGTCCATTTATTCAAAACTCCACTAGTGGTGTACTGTTTATTCCTGTGCATAGTCCCTTTTCACTTGATGAAAATAAATGTGCAGTAGATATACTCTGAAACCAAAAAAATCATTAGTAGTAAATATCAACATTCGATTTTTTTGCTTTGTTATTAAGATTACATTACTTCAGGGAGTCTTTTGTAAGAGGAGCCTACTGTGCCACTGTCAGCAATTATGCAAAAGTGTAAGGAAATATCAAAGTCCCAGGTGATACTTAGAAAGTTAAAAGGTTTGGGCAGCAGTGAGAGTTAAAAAATCAAGTTCCACACCGGCTACCACCTTCAGACCTTAGGGAAGACAAACAAATGCAGACCAAACTCCACAGGATCCATAGGGAGTCAGGGTGACCTCTCTTTGAAGCTCTTGTTTATTTCACTAATAAAATTTTTAATAATACACTATTCATTTATTCATATGATTTGGTCAAATAAGAGACACTCTTATTTGACTCCCTCTCATGCTTTTCTTGCTGCATTCTGTTAACACAAGTCACAGGATTCCCTGTGTTTTCTGGAATGCAAGCCAGGGAGAATTTCCATACTGAGTAGCCTTTCACATGGTGGCAACTCTTTCCATAAAGTAATGGAAAAGCAGCAACCAGATTATAAAGAATAAAAAAGCAAAAATTAAGTTGATAGTCTGGGCTGGACACTCTACCAGCTCATGTCCTTAAGTGGGAAGCCTTCCAGACTGGTGTTTTAATAATGATTTGTTTTCAGCCAGCCACTTCTCTGAGTTCAAGTCACACAAACTAGAAGAGAGCACGGTGAAAAGTGAACACAAATTTGCTGTCAGCCTGAAAGACTAAGGAAGAGAAGAACAAGGTAAAACCTTTGTCTTACTGGACAACTGTCCTAGTAATTTTATCTTGTATACAGAAAAAAAAAACTCCAGAAAATGTAAAATAATGTGCTAAAAAAAAATTTGACCATTAGGGAGTTAGATTATAAAAGGATGATCTTATTAATAGCAAATATTAAAGCAACAAGAACAAAAATCTTCATCCTTTTCCAAAGACTACCTGAACTCCAAAGAAGGAGTCCTGCAATCCCCAGTCACTTATAAATGATGACCTGATCATCTGACAAAAGATTCCCCTCAAATAATGCAGAAGTTTGGGTGATGATGACAATCCTTACTCAGATCTCACATTTGTGGGCACCAAAAAACTTCCAAGTTATTCTGCTTTGACAAAGCTACCTTTCTTATGCTTGTTTCTGCAGTAAAGACCTGACATTATTCAATTTAAGAATGTGTAAAGTCTCGTATCACTCAAAAAGCATACTGTAGAAAATACAGTATTTTAACAGTCCATACCAGAATCCAACCAGTGAATACCCCAGCTTAGCAATGAAACACTTGCCAGACATAAATTTAAGTCATTTGCAGGAAAAATAGTGAAGTAAAAAGAAACAGAAAAAAAGATTAATGAACAGGTAGAAATTGTGGCATCAGAACTCGCAAACTGTGAGGAGGAGATAATTTTATTTAATCAGGAGAGCTCTTTGATGTGACACAGGATAGGGAGGACTTGTACTCTGACAGTAATTGTTTTTCCCTCCTTTAATGTCAGGGTAAAAAAAAAAAAATGAAGTCATGGACAATCTGACACTACATCAGATAATTTACAGACTTGATAAAGGTCTTGACAGCACCCAGGCCTTTCATATTTCATAGCATTCTTATTGCTACACATGTACTGAATGGATGTTAAAAAGTTCAATGTACAGAAAATGTAGCAAAACACTATAAATACAGGAGGACAAAGGCAAAGATCATCTTAAATAGCTTATGTTTTGAAAAGAAATTTCATGTGTATTTTTAGACTATAGCTTAAGTAACAGAACTTAAAATTTTAAAAATAAAGTTTTAACTCCTTTTCAGTCTACCTCTGTCATAGCTATCAACCCTCTCAGATACACCAAGGAAGATGAAAGTAGGAGCAGCAGCAGTAACTTTCCCCCATTTACCTGCTGAAATCTGAAACAAGTTCTCCTCCTTGTGCCAGATCTACAAGTAGTCCTAATAGTATTTCTACAGTATCTAAAGTATCAAGGGTTACCCAACAAAGTTTGGTGGGGAACAGTTCCCCTTTCACCAAATGATGACCAGGTGGTGTAGCCCAGTGAGAAATCCTTTGGAGCAAACCATTATTTTCTCCTGTCAAATAAAACAAGAGTCACAAAACTTTATATAAAGGGGTAGGAAGAAGCTCTACAAACACTTTGCTCAAAACATTAAGACGGTAGGGGAAGGGAGGTGAGGGTGGAAGTAGAGAAGAAAAAAATTACAGAAAAGAAAATTAACTTATTCCCAGAACTAGAAATCATTCTGTATGATGTACTCCTGTTATATTTTTAACCTTGACACCTTCATTAGTCTGTGACATATATTAACTAAGGATGAACAGCAGAGCATGACATGATTAAATACTTAGCAATGCAGTATTAAACTCATTAGGTTATACCTCCACTACCAGCAATACCACCCTCTGCAAGAACAACACTGGCGGAAATGAAGGACATTGACAAAAATGAACAGATTTTCACACATTTCTCAATCACACCTGAGCTTTAACCCTCATGTTCAACATCAATGGAGCAACATCACTTCACTTTAGCAAGGGTAGGTGAGGCTATGCAGGCTTGCACTGTAAAAATGAAGATACATTCATCAAAAAGCCACATACAAACAATCTGAATTCTCTATTACGTAAACTATACCTTCCTATCATGAAGGCATAACAGGAACACTCTTGGATTAATGAAATACTTGGCAGATGGGCACTGCTACCCGTGTGCAATTTCCACATCTTAATGTTTTCAAGCCATAATTCTTACACACTTTCTTGTTGCATGAAGCAATAATAAATTTTCAAAGCCACAAAAGGGTGAAACCTGACATTTCCTGCTACAGCATCAAGTCAGCTGTAGCACACTTTCAGCCCTTCTCTCTCAGCAGCAGCCAGAAGGAAAAGAAGGTATAGATGAAGAAACAGCTCTTTCCCATTTACTTGTTCAACTCTGATACAAACCTGTGTGCTGCACCATCAACCTTTTCTTAATGAAGTTACCTGGAGAACAACTACATTGTTTTCTCTTATGTCAAATGGAGCTACAGTAGAACAGCTTTGTGGCACTAAGAAAACTCCTTTACAGTCCAAAGAAAGTTGGAGGACTGAAGACTACAAAATATAATCACTTAAGGACATATTTATGAATATCTATTGTCTCTTTGTTAGTCAGCCATCTTCCATTCACTTTCTTCTGGCCCTCATACAAATGATGTCGTCCAAAGAACCACTTTTAAAATAGTAAGAAGAAAAACTAGCAAGTAATTTTTTTTTTTACTTGGGACTTTTTATTCCAAAAGGAACCCACTGCTGGTTTCTCCAGAGCTCTCTATTATTTTTTTTTAAACTCCCAATCATCCTGTCACCCATTACATCTGCTATTTCATAATTAAACTTGGCACTTAAGATCAGTAAATTCGTGCTGCTAGGTCTCTTGGTCACAGTAATAAAACCCCTAAGTTTTGTTTCCTTTAAGAGGTGTGTCAGAAGTGCAAAGGAGGAAAGGAAGGCTTTGGAGATACTTTATTGAATAAGAACTCTTTTTTTCAAATCTATACTTCAGAAATTGAATTGCAGAAGAAAACCATTTTACAATAACTGCACACTTTGATTCTGACCGTATTCTTTCTTCTTCTTGCACATGATGTCTTTCTAAAATATGTGAGCAAAATCTCATTCACTCTTTCCCATAATATGCTGGCTTTATGTACACCAGCTTCCTAATGAGCTGGCACATTAGTCAAATGCAATCAAGGTAATAATCTAATTCAGGTTTAAAATATTATCAAGATGTTTCACAAATTGGCTCAGTATTTAGCTATTCAACATACATTTAGAAAGTTCCTTTTGTGATGAGAATAGCAAGGCACTGTAGAAAAAGAAAAAAAAATGAACCAGCAACAAAGGAAGAGACTCCACAGTTCTGCCAGGCTGCCTGAAACACCTGACATTAGTTGTGTACTCATCTGGTTTTTCAGCTCATCCACAGAACTGCTGATCCAATACCCTAGGCAGAAAATTTCAAAGCCTAGGGAATAGATAAGGGCTCCAGCACCTGACATCTTCAATTTGCATTTGGCGATGATTAATAAATGACAATCTATTAAATACATGGCACGGGATGATGTGGAGGAAATGAAAGTTTAGCTCAGCAGGACTGAGGTCAGGGAAGATCTTTGAGATTAGAAGTAAAATGTAAAGTGAAAAATTAAGCAGAAAGCAATATATTTAGGCAGTGACTGGAACATACTCCTCAGATGGGAATTAACCAGAAGCACTAATACGTTCAGTCAAACTATTAAAAAACCTGCTCATTCCTAAGAGAAATAATTTATCCTTTCAGGTACACTGAATAAATCCCCTCAGCCTAGGAAACAGCAGTTGCCTAACTGCCTGTGAAATCAATTGTTGTCCCCTTCAGACTCCCAGGGCAAAGTGCATGAAGTGCAGCAAAATCTACTGTTAAGATCATCAGCTGCCACTCTTGCTAATTACCGAAAGTGTATGGAGAAAAGTCCCTTTTTTTCAGAAATGGCCCGTGAGATTCTCTTTTAGGCACATTCAAAGACAAAAACCCAGCCCTGTATTTAAGAATCTGAGTTTTATTCTGGAAATTAACACTCCTTGTAAAGCCAGATCAGTTACACACTTCCAGCCACTCTGATTCAACACCTCTGACACCTCATTTCAAACAATGCCACTGGGGGCTAAGTTAAGTGTCCCCATAAGTGACAATGGTAGAAAGGCACCCAAGTTTCACTGTGACACCAGAGCCAAGTTAATGCCAATATTATCTCCCTCAGCATTTCCACTACTGCATTCTCTTCATGTCACAGGTACAAATTTCCTCTTTATTTCTAACTACAGGATGTAATAAACACCAGACTGAAAAAAATACCTATTAAGTTTCTCTACTAATTTACTCATCACATACTATGAGAAAGGTTGTATTTGGTTAGGACTCTAGTTGTCCCATCTCTTGTTTTAAACACAGAGACCATAAACACCTAGTTTAGAAATAAGATATTTATTAATTAATTTATTTATTTATTTATTAATTCCAGAACTCCTTAAAGATTGAATTTTATGTCTGCTAAGTGCCTTGTTGAGCAGAAAACCAAATGTTGCAGCATGCTGAGACAAATAGTATATCTGCACACATACCACTGACATGAAGAAAAATAGTTATTCACTGCCATCATTGCAACCTCAAATCTCTCAGACACCTTTCTTTTCACAGCATTCTTCCAGGAGATTTTTATAATCTTTAATGAATCTACAAAAAAATGGGGTTTTTTTTGATCTTAGGAGACCAAAACTTTACTTTTACATATTTTTTTCTGTTCATCTATTTTTTACTCTGCTTCCTGTTTCATATAAAATTATTTCATCCTCTGAGATTCACAAGCAACATAAATGCTAAATTGAAAATATTCATGTTAAACTGTGAACATTTGTAAAGACATATGGCTGTCATAAAACAGCACTAAAATATCCAGGGATTAGGTCAATACCCATGAATCCCATCAATGACTGCCACTGATCCTTGGATTCTTTTGGAGCAGAGATCCTCAACTTCTTAAATTATTGATTTCAATCTCATGCTTCTCACACTTGTGTATTTAGTATTAACATTGCCTCTGGGGAAACTGCTCTTTGCAATGCCTTCCAAATCATGAAGCACTTTGAAGCTTCAGTAAAAATTATGGGTTCATAACAAAATATTTAGTCACAATAAGAAGCAGAGCATTGAAAAAACAGGAAATTAAAATTTAAACTTTTAAAGTTTTATCTCCAGAACTAAAGTTTAATAGAAAAAATAATCCTCCTACCTGAGCAGGGAAAGTGACTATTATAGATTTTATGGAACTTTATGGCACTACCCATAATAATGCTTCAACTAACTTTATTTTTGTTTTGTTACTAGTAAATATTATGTATTGGAAAATGTAGAATACATCCAGCTAGTAAAAATCAGAGTATTGCTCAGTTTTGTTTCACTTTTGTGTTGGAATTTTAGTGCTAAAAGGCAAAGCTTCAGCAAAAATAGGTGTGTGCTTTTAGAGGGCTACAGGTGCAGAAAACTGTGCCCTTGTTAATTTTCAGATGTATCTACCTTTTGATCTTGTTCTTTTTTGCTGACGTGTTTCTTCAAATCTAGTTCTAATATAGAGGAAAATAAATTATGCCTGAAGCTTTTTTTTTTTTAGAAAGAAAAAGGATGGCAGGGGACTGTGGGAAGGGGAAGAATACTAAAATATATTTGCAAAATTTTAAGGTATTCCTTGATATTACACCAAAATATTCACATTAATATTACTTGTGCTGTGTTTATTTACTTTCAAGACCCTGTACTAAATCTTGACTGAAGAAGGTCAACACTGACTTGAAACTTTGGGAAAACATTTTGCATTTCTGTAAGAACATGGCAAAGTACTTGATAAAACTTACAATCATCATAGCTTATAAAGATATGAAAGGTTAAATTTTTCACAGAAACATCAATTAGCAATTAAGTTTAAAAGACCAAGATTCCTAGTGCCTAAATATTAGAAATTAGGCTCAAAACCATGAGTTTGGAAGAACCCATTCCCAAGAGATCTCACATTCTTTTACTCCTATTTTTAATTATGTATTGCATCTGAATGCCCCTTGAAGACATTGAGTGTTGCTAAAGCCCTCAAAATAAAGTCCCTCATGGCCTTTGCACTGACCCTCTTAGGAGTTCATGTGATCTTTAAGTCAGGTACCAGATTTACAGTCCAGTATGAACTGCAATATTTCAGCCCAGCAATGGCTGAATTTCATACACAGAATGACTGGACTGTCCCTATGACTTAGGAAGTGCTATAAAATAACCTGCTTTCAACATTTAGTCACTCTCCAAGACTAGAAGCAATATCTGACTTCAGTTGGGATAATTAATGAAGTGTGAAGTTTTATATGTCCCATTATCACATCACTAATGTGACACTTGCTAGGTGTACTATAATCCCCTTTTTTGTAAATAACACTATTGTGGGATAAGTACCTATTAAGCCAGTCTAAATTATCAGCTTGCTAATTAATGATCAGCTGCTCCATGTTGCTGCTCTGTTTACAGTTAATCATATACATTCCTGTCTCACACCTTGTTCCTATATGAATAGTGCATCACTCCAGCACATCAATTCACGTGACAGCCTTTTTGTCATTGCCATACCTGGTTTTTTTTTGTTTTAGTTTTTTGTTGGTGGTGGGTTTGGGGTGTTATTTTGGAGCCAGGACTCATAGCTTTTTGTAAATAGGAAACAAGCACCTCCACAGATACTCATAGGACTTCACATTTAAAAATGTAATGCGATAATGGGTCTCATTCTTTTTCTCTTTTCAGTGGCATTCACCTAATCCATGAAATATTACTTAAGTCAGTTTTGCAAAACATTTTTATTTCTGGTTTTACCCAAACTTTTCCCCACATCTTTCACAGGATCTGCCAAAAAAGAAACTCCTTTTGTCACACAGCATCTTCCTCTCCATCTATCTACCTAAGCTGACAAAATCCCTACTCAATGAACTGTGTATGTACCAGTTTTATGTGAAGTGGAAGAAAACCACCACTCTGTTCTAACTACTGGTTAATCTTGTGGCCGTCCAATAGCTACTAATTTAAGCAGCTCTGCTCCCAAAAACTTCCAGTATTGCCAAAGAGTTGCCCGAGGGAAGAGACTTTTCTCCACTTTTCCTGTCACAGAAGTTGGCTCTGCTCTGGTGCCAAGAACCTGATTGGGACACACCAGGCTTGCTATGAAATTTTGCTCCATTCCAACTTTTTTAGGCTGTTTCTTTCATGCTGTTTAATACCTACACCTGTTCTTGAGAATTATCCATACCTGGCATAACCAGGGATAAACCCACAGCTCCCAAGGAGTTCAGAGCTGAAATCCATCACTGTCCAAAACTCACTGACCCTCAAGGTACCTTACAGTACTTTCTGCACACCCAAACATAACAGGGCTGAGCCCAAGACAAATGTGTGTCCATGTCCATGTTGCTGACAGAGCAACTCAGGCAGTGCCAGGAAGCCTCCAGGATTCATGGATTCTGACAGCCACCACAGACCCAGTTTCAGTGGATGACATTTCACAAATTCCAGAGGTCTTATTCATAGGAAAGGATCTCTTAAGAGCAGCTAACATGTCCTCAACTGAAAGCAACACATCAGGGCTGTGCTATTGTGCAGCACAACACTGAATTTTCTTCTAACAGGCTGGGGAACCTTGATTCCAAAACAGAAGATGAACAAAAAAAAACCCAACACAGGATGTTGTTTTGCCTTTATAAGTAATGTGGGTTTTATGCAAAAAAAAAAAAAACCAAACCAAACCAAAAACAACGGCAAAAATCACAACAAAAAGAAACACAAAAAAAAAAAAAAACCTACACACACAAAAAAAAAATTATTTGTCCAGCTGTGAATAGAGAGAAATAATGAAAAATGCCTCTATGCTTTACATCCATACCATAAAGGCTAACCATTTTTTCAAGTTGCAAAACACCTACTTATTGAGAAATACATGCAGTTTCAGTTCTAAATTCAAATTACTGTGCAATCTGAACTCAGGTGAATTTTCAGAATGAATAATCTCATCACATAAATCATTCTCAAGCAAAAAGTAAACAAAAAAAAAAAAAAAAAAAAAAAAAGACACTACTCCTCCAAAACCCAAAGGGGTACACCAAGACTAGGCTACAATGACAGCTTTAAGAAAACTTGTCATGGAGCAGATATAGAAGTTTGAATTAATTGCTAGGGCCAAATTTCTTTGTGCTGAAACATCCTTATCTCTCCTTCGTCCTATAAAAATATAGGAGGCAGAACTGGCAGCAGGGTGTTGCAAGTAAAATTATCTTAGAAAACATTTGTCAAGGAAAAGAAGTGTTTGCTGTTATAATATCAGAAAGAAAAGACCAAAACAAACTTCTGGGTTTATAATGAAAGTCTTCCTCGATTCCTTTTTGTGCTAGAATTAACAGATTAAAAATTCAGCATTTCAAAGACTAAGCCTCTGTCAGATCTTTTTGAGTTCAAAGGATTTCTTTATATTAATTTTGTTTTGGCAAAATTGATCAAAAGGGAGTAGAAAATATGCAGCTATTTGATAATGCAAAGAAAACTCAAGGAAGGAGAAGAATATGTTAAGATTTTCTTGCCTGGGTAAGGATTTTTATATTTACAGCACTTTTTAGTATTGTTGTAAATAATTATGTACATATGAAAACACACTTTTATCTTTCATCATCAAGCCTTTCCAATCCTTACTCTCTCAAGCCAAACACTGATACTGGGGAGAAAAAGGAAAGTCTAAAGTAGACTGGAAGCATCCCATGCTCTGCACTTCACGCCTTCTGCCAGCTGTGCCAGCATCAGCCCCAAGGCAAACACCAAATGACAGAGGACATAATTTCTGTACCCTCCAATGTTTTTAAGAAATAAATTTTTATAAGCATGCAAATTCCTGGGTGTGCTGATTCTCTTTTTTTTTTTCCTTTGGATGTAAACAGGGCATCACTTCCATCACTCCTTGCTGTTGTCAAACCACAAATGAATTATATTGATATGTCTCTGTCATAGAAAATGATAACTTTAGGGTTTTTTTCAGTTTAGTTGAGCTAAAAATTCCCAGTGCTCAAGTAGCTACACAGTCATAAGGTAACCATGCACGCCAATCCACAATTCATGTGCTTTTCCTTAGAGTTTTCAGAAGGACTTGACAGAAAATTTTCAATACCTCCTGTCATTAGTGATGTGCTTGATTCACCCTCACTTCTTCCAGTACCAAAAAAAGGAATACAAGGTAAAATATAAAGAGGAATACCAGAAATCCATGTTCTTGCATTGACATCAACAAAAAAAAAAAAAAAAAAACCAACTCTATTCAATAACTTATTCAACATGAACCAACCATCATCAAGGGCTTTATAAGATGCGATTGACACTCACAGGGATTTATTTTTCCCAAAAAATATTTCCTTCATGATGCTTCAAATGTATTTACCAAATCAGATGGTAATAATCAGCCTGTGCTATATAGAGTACACTGTGTCACTTATCTTTTCATGTCAGGAAAATAAGCAATTTCAAAAGGTTTGTGCCTGCAGGAAGAATGAATTTCAAATTTAAAATTATATTCACAGTATACAAAATACAGGAACACAGTTACCAAGCAAAAGTACATCATTAACATTTTTTGCATTTGCTTTACTGAGGAGTCTGAGAAAGAGAAAGCAAAACTCAATATTAATTATATCTTGACAATCTCTGTCCATGTAATAACTGTGCTTTCAATCTGTAAATGTGTAATTAATCTGCAAATATAGTACATTAGAAAAACTCAAATACTGTTTGCAACTGTCTAATTTTCTCATTCATCAAATAGTATCATCTCATCTCAGTATTAATTTTTTTCCTGGGATTTAATCACTTTATTGACATGCTTATTTTAAAGTACAATAATATGCTATTTTCTAATTTACATTAACATAACCACCAATTTAATGGGTTTGATCTGACTGAAGTGAATGGGACAGCAACATACAAGCTGCTTCCTGTCTATCATGGAAATATCCAGTGGTTTATTGCAAAATAAACTATTGAGTTTGCAAAGCAGAATATAAAACATGCCACAACTGGCCCTAATGCAACTACAAGTGTAGTACCCAAAAAAAAAAAATCAAGTATTAGCAGGAAAAAAACTTGGTTCCCTTCTTTAACCATGTCCCAAGCTTTGCATTCTTATTAGCTGTACAGAAGTTAATAAGAATATATTTGTTTCCTCTCATATTTTCAAAGAGAAATTCATTTTGGTTGATAACCAAAAGAGTAAAAGGAGTTTTTCACATGAACACATTGAATTCAGCCCAAGTTAGCACAGACTAATAGTTATTAACATGTGCTGCTCAGAAAAAAATAAAGTCTTTTCTGTACCATCAGCAATCTTTTTAGTACAAATCCCAAACATAGCCCCATTCCAGCCACTGGGAAGGAAATTAATTCTACCAAACCCAGCTCAAACCAGCACAGCCAGAGAAACAGATGAGTATAGATGGTTAGCCTTTTACCATTATTCTATGAATATACTGTCTCACTGGCATCTCTTTTTTTGTTATTTCTCACCACTGAAGGGACAGGACCTGGCAGATCCCTTCAGAAAAAGGCATTTGAGGAATTAGTGAAGAGATATTTATACCAACAGCCCAAACAAAATAGGTGACCTGAACTGTCCTGTAGAGGGACATATTTCAGTTCCAGTCACTTAAATTCACCTCCAGGTGAATCTGCTAAACTGTAACTTTAGTAACTTGCTTTCCACAGAGAATCTTGTAAGTGCTTGGGTTCTGAGCCTTTGTTTTATACGTTGTAAATCTCATTTATTTTGCCTATAAAATGATCTGCTCACTAATCAAAGGCAGCTTTTTCATCTCAAACTTGGGAAACTCAATTTAGCAACTTCTAAATAACATCAATCAGGTTCCCAAGGCTTCAGTCTGTAACTTAAAATTATCTGCTATTCTGACAACATTAACTGCCATCACATTCAAAGTCATATGCATCATACCTGCCTGTAAATCTATCAGATTACTTGTATACATAAGGTTAATTTTTGTTGACAGGGCTAAATTAGAATTTAACTTGTAGCAAAAGAGCATTTAAATGTAAATTTACTTTTTTCCCAGCACCAGATTTTCCAAACTTTGCATGAGAAACCTGAATTTGATCAAGATATTTGCACACACAATTTCCTGTGAAAAACAATCATGCAGGCAAACTTAGCAAGTTTCCATTTGGTTACAAATGTCACTGTACATCCAATCTGACTGGGTAAAGCTTTGTACATGTACATGCTTTGTACAACTGCATGGAAAGCTGCCCAAAAGATAAGTTTTCAAGAGCTGAGACTGTTTGAAAGATTAGAATACTAAAGAAAATAATACCTAAGATATCAGTGTGTTTCTTAAAGACCTCATTACACATTTGTATCCACATTAAAAAGCAAAAGCCATGGGGCAAGAAGAGCAAAAAGGAGGAGAGCGAGGCTTTTGTTTCCCTTTGTTAAAGATATTATTGTAGTACTGTCAGTGTGGAAACTGATATCAAAAAAAGAGAGAGGCTACAGAGAAAGCACCATTTTATGATTCTGTGTCTCTTTGCAAAGTCTATTAGCAGAGGAGATAAAAACCTGTGCAGATACAAGTTATTTGGCATGAAAGTTCTGGTAACATATTTGTTTTCTAAACCAATAATCTACTCTGAGTTTAAAATAAGGTTAAGTTTAATACAGTGTTAATGATTGTGAGCAGCAAGAAAATCATCTGGACAGAGAGACAAAATGGGCAGAGCCAAATTTCATTCCAGAGAATCACAGCAGCCCATGCATCCCTTCACATCAGCTTCCCAGAAAGAGCTTGACAGGCCTGACAGAAGCTGCAGAGGAATGCTGATAAGGAGTGACAAAACTGTAATGGATTTTCAGATATTTAGACACATCAACTATTTCTCTCACTAGCTCCTAAACAGGTGCTTACAAACAATGAAAACCATTAGCAACTAAAATGGAAATTAATAATGATGTTAAGTTTGTTATATCTCTCTGCAACAGCATCCTAGATTTAATTCCCAGGAAGATGATCTTTCTGGCAAATCCTTTACATCCTTTCTTTGCTTTCATTTCTATATGAAGACTTCACCATAAATATTAAGGGTGGAAGCCTCAGTGCCACAGTTTGAACTGAAAATGTGGTTGTAAAAGGGCCATAAATTGCATGGTGGGCTTTTTCCATCTGAGTCTGAGCCTGTAGGCCAGAATAAACATGTAGGTACTTTATTATTAAAATAATGTCAGCACGAGCCATTCCATATTCTCAGGTGTAATTAAGGCTTTTTAAGTACTTGGCATGAACAATTTGGAGAGGGGGGTGTTAGTATAATATTTTAGATATAAATTAAGATACCATGAGCTCAAATTTTGCCACAGACCAGCTCATCTCCATGGCTGCAGAGAATGACCTTATACCATCTTTCTCAGCCTTCTTCTTATATCACCTTGTTCAATTCTAATGCACTAAGCATCTTTTCTTTTTTGATTCGGTTACTGAGTTATGAAGTGTAAACTGTTACCAATTTTATTCCTTTATAGCCTTTCCTTATCTCCTTCCCTTTAGAGCTTTTCAGATTTAAAACAAACAATGTCCTAGGTTAATACTCTTTTTCTTTCCCAAGGGTAACCAATGATGCCACCAATTTTGCTATAAAATTAGACCAACAACATGAGATACTGTCATGCAAGTCTGAAGTTTTCATGTTACTTTTACAGCACAACATGTGCTATTTACAAAAGAAAGAGTTCGAATTATTCTGGTTTCTTCCTTTCTTTTGGTACAGAAAATAACAATCCCCACACTACTTAAAACTTGACCAATTTCTCCACCAACAGCAGTTTCAGTTACTAAAACTGAGTAACTTTTCTCTTGTCACCCTCCCCAGAGCTCCACTAATTCAGGAAAACTAAAGAGAATGAATAAAAGATAGGGGAGGTTCTTGAGGTTCATGCTACTCTGGAAGTCATGACACCCACAAAGTTAGTGAAAAGTTGACTTAGCCAATGTAATGCACTCGAGTTAGGAAAAAAAGCTGAAAGTTATTCCTTTCCTTATAAATAATGAGAACTTTCATGCAGGCAGAATGGCTCAGAATTCAATAGCAAATGGCTCATGATATTGAGCTGTCTGTAGCTCTGGCAACAGTGTGGCCAGAACCAGAACTTGGCAGCAACAAATTTTGCAAGGAGGAAAAATAAAACAGTGAATGTATGCAGACACAGGATAAAGATGTATTTGTTTAACCATGTTATGAACATTATTATATTACTACCAAAAAAAGAGTGATACAGTTAAAGCAATATCATCCCTAATTGTACAAGGTACTAGAGATTTATATATTACACTCCAACTCTAGGCAGTGAGCAACAGAGCTCAAACCCTTAAGCATAACTATTAAACACATTTACCCAGCAATTACATACTCAAAAGACAATTCAGGAAGAACTTAATGTTTAGGACCTATAATATATATAAAATGAATCAAGACAGATGTAGTATGACCTGCAGAAAATCTGCAAATTAGACAGATACTGATCAGTTACTCTTTGGAAGTAAATGGGAAAATATCAGGGCAGTATACAGATCTCAAAGCTTTTGACACAATAATAGAACAGAATGAGGGCAGAGTGGCTTTTTTTGTTATTTTTACCTGAGAGTCCAAAATAAGATGGCCCAATGCTTCCAAGATGTGAGACACACAGAGGCAATAAACTCCAGCCCCAAATGATGGTGACAAGGACAACACCTCCTCCAAGCAACAGCCATCAATGAGAGGGTTTGGAAACTTTTCTTCCTCAAGGAAAAGCAAACCAAAAAACCACCACAAACTTGTCAAGCACTTAAAAGCTTTAAAACTCAGTCTTTTGTGAAAATTCACTCTCTCACTTCATGCATCCCTAATTACAGCAAGGTAGGACAGCATCTGTGCAAACTACAACAAAGAACATATGACAACTGTATCTTACTGCACCTCAGGCTCCAAAATAACACTGAATATTTGGCACATAAGTGGTGACTTGAAGCAATGTTTTTGAGGAATATTGCAATTATGAGTACTGCCTGTTTAGACAGGGGAATACTAATAACTGAACACAAAAAACATCAACTCAGAGCAGAAAATTAGATAGTGATCTCTAATAAGAGTGCCTAAAAAATTCACAGAAGGACTATCAATTGACAAACACCCTTCTTTAAACAATTTTTAAAATCTATTTATTGAAGAGAGAGAAGAACATGGTAAAATAACAATCTTAAAAGTGCAATATAAAATTCTACTTTAACAACAGCAATAGGAGTTATGTATTAGAATTGACCTGCACATAATTTCTTCCTCTGTACTTGCTTTCTCCTCACTGTTGACTTCTCCTTAAAATCTTTTTCAGCCTTTTTTTTTTTTTTTTTTTTCCCTCCAGGCTGCTATCCTCATTGTCTACTTCAGCATTGTATTCAACACATGTAAAACTTTGAAATCCTAGGCACAGGCAGTGCTTGTTCTACTACCTCACAAATGGGCTGCTCTCTTTTCTAGGTCAGCCTTACCTAAGGGATGACACCTCCTTCACAGCAGTATTTAGTACCCAGATGCCCTGTGGCAAAGCAGGAACAGCATGAACTCAAACTCTGGGGTCTGGGACAATGCTCTGTTTCCAACACTTCTCTGGTCCTGTCTTTTAATATTACTTGATCTTTTGGTATTGATCATATTTTCCAAATGAGGACACATCTGCTCTGATTGCAGGCATCCAGAAGTCCAGGATGTCTCTGGGTGCCTTAAGCACATCTCATCACCTGATTTATCTCCACATCACCTTTTTGTGATTTCTCATGGGCTCACAGCTGCAAGACTTTTAGAACTGTGTATTTATTTTCCCCCTTACTGATAGACCTGAAGCAGAACTTGAGAAGGGCCCAGGCTGCTGCAATGAAAATAGTGAGAGCTAACAGAAAATATCTATTTGTTACCAGACAATATAACATGATCTAGAAAACTCTTACCCATACATTATAATGCAACTCATGGGTTGCTTAATATAGAGGTATTAGATCTTGCACTAAAGGTCTGAGAGTAGATCTCTGTTCATTTATTGCTAATTTAACCCTGCAGGAAAAAAAAACAAAACTAGGGGAACACACAAAGCAGAAATCCCCAACACTCATAGGTAATGTACCTGGATAATGACAAAATTATTAGATCTTAATTACCAAGCTCTAAGAATAGCTGCTATTCACACAGCAGATTAGAACAGCCATTCAGATCTGCCCATCAATTCTAGGTTTCAACTCAACAGAAAAAATATAGAGATATTAATACACATATAGATCCATATCCACCCAAACACATATGGATAGATGGATATATGTTTCATTTAGGACAACATTCACTTCCTAAATCAAAAGAAAACTGCCCAAGTATTCATTGCATTTTTTACCTCCCTTTATTGCCTTTTTTCCTCCTGATTTTTCTCCCTGTCTTAGGAGCTACCTGAGACTTACGCCTGGCAGCCAAGACTGAAGTGTAAATGGCTGCAGCCTGGCAAAGATCCAAAGAACTGAAAACAGACTTTTACTCTTTTACTATAGCAGGTGCTGAATAGATTTGTCTGCACTCAGCGATTGTAATGCCACCAACAATAATCACAAAGATGTATTAAGGTTTCAGAAACAAATGGATAAACATTCAGGTGCACTGCTACAAAACAGCAGTACAAATGGCAGGGTGCAAGAGCTCTGTTTAAGTACTGGCAATTGTGTGAATAACACAATAGCACAGTATTAAATTCAGTATTAGCAGCATCAAATTTAAGATTAGTTTTGAAAGAAATGCCTTTTGTAATGAACATCGACCCTATAGAATATTAACTTTATCATAACCAGTTATAAATAACTTATACTTCAACATTAAAGAGTAAAAATATTTAAAGATCACATTTCAAAGGGTCTTTTTTCTCTTTGTATTGTAGAGCTGTGTAATGGGTTGGGTTGGAAGAAACCTTTAGGATCATCTATCCCATCTCCCTGCCATGGGCAGGGACATCTTGCAGTAAATCAGGTTGCTCAAAGTCCATACAAACTGAGCTTGAATTGATTCTTCCAATCATGAAGCACCCACAATTTCTCAGGGCAATCTCTTGTAGTATCCTGCACTATCTTTGTAGTACTTTTATCTTTATTTGCAATCTAAATCTACCCCTTTCTCAGTTATTAAACAATGTAAGGGTGTAATTTAATCATACATTTAGATAAATGTGTTTTCCCAGAACACTGAGTTAAGTCTCTGTGTTTTAAAGATTTTTTTTTTTCTTTTTTTTTGTGGTTTTGCTTATCCTGAGTCCTGGCAATAAGAGAAGGGTTGAGTTATACTCTCCACTGTTCTAATTCATAAGTTTTCACGCTATTACATAAACTACATTACACAGTATTTAATTCTATACTATTTTAATATATATAAAAGAATGTATATAGAATATATATATATATCTAACATATGATTGCAATGAGATATTAACCAAAATTCGGTGGTCCTCTTGATCTCTCAGGCCCTATGAACATTTTCAGTCCACTGGCAATGAATAAGCACTTACCACACTGCTTCACTTCGCATGCTACCTTCATTATAATCAAGTTGATTGAAGCCAAAATAGCAACTACTTATTTTCTGTGTCCACAACACTGCTTACATATACATTTTATACAAATCTACACATGCAAGTACATGTTAGAATCACCTGGAAATCTGTAATAGTGCTATTTTCTTATTTTTTTCCTCTTCCAAAAGAGTTTATTCTGTGTCCTTGGAATTAGAGCCACTCTCCACTACTAAGAAGCACCATCAGCCTACAGCAAATGACATTTCTATCCTGTTAAGAATTAACAGGGGTAATTTTTGATTAAAAATTCCCTGCTGAAGACCAGAGATGAAGTGTATCACCATGCAGTAACATCCAATCTCACACTGTTACATCACAATCAAAATCTGGTTATTACTGTGTTAATCTTTTCTCAGTACACATTGTTTTCCATTTGAGATCCCTGCAAATAAATTTCTTTTGCTTGCCCATTGTAAGATCTTAAAAGGCACCCTGCTTCCCAAACAGTGGGTGCTTAGTCCTTTCCAAAAACGAAGCCATTTCAAGGCATTTCATGCAGAACAAATGGTGCTGGACAAAAAAATTCAACAGCTTTTTCTCATCTCAAGACTAAAGATTACCATTAATTTTTCCTAAGAGAAGATGCAAATAAGAAGGACACTTGATTAGTAAGAGGACTGAACAAGGGCGGCAACCCAAGTGGACCTGAAGGGCTCTGATGAAGTTTTTTGGGGGTTGCCTTTTTTCTTATTAGAGGCAAAAGGACAGGGAAAGCCTTTGTAGGGTTACTCTGTAAATTGTACTTTTCATCCTTTGGGGTGGGCAGTCTGGACACTGGGACACAAAACACACACAATTTTGAAAAGATACCTCTCCCCCACCGCCCTCACCCCACAAAAGCCAGTTGTCCAAAAATAAAGAAATGCATGAAACAGACACACTCTGGTCAGTTCTGTACTTTAGTCTTAATTAGAAGTTTCTACCAGTACACAAAAGATGTGATAGAGATTTGAAAAACTGTAGATAAGAAATCAACATGCACAAGCTCCAATAGTAGATGCTTGATCCAAACTTTATTGATATTTTTGTTTGGGTTTTTTTTTTTAACTGTTTGGTTTTTTTTTTTTAACTTTTAAATTTTTACAGTAGATAGAAAAAATTTCCTTGCATGTTTTAGGAGCATTCATAGAAAAAAAAAAAAAAAAAAAAAAAAAACATGCATTAAGAAAATCTGAAAAAGTATTTGGATTTTTACTTTTTTTCAATTTACATTATTTTAATTGTGAAGTTGAATCCAGTATTTTATGACCAAGAAGACAAATCACACAGGAGCATAAACATAGAATAGCTGAAGACAATTTGTGAGGATGCTGTTTGTCATCCTATTTTTAATAATCAACAAATGCATTAAGCTGTAACAACAGATAATGTGCAATAACACAGAGAAGAAAGTATGCTGAATAAATAGCTGACACAGTTTCACAGAGATTGAAGGAAATACCAAAGTTATTCATTCATCCAGGAATAATTCAGATCCCAGAAGTGGCTAAGCCAGAGGAGGGCCAGAAGATGCTTTGGGGGCTGGAGCCCCTTCTCTTGTGAAGGGATCTCATTAGAATTGGGTTTCTTCAGCCTGAAGAAAAGGCCCTGAGGAAACCATAACTGGAGAAGGCTTCAAGCAGCCTGGACTATTGGATGGTGGGAGGTTGAACTTAAATGGTCTTTAAAAGTGCCTTCCAAGTCAAGCCTTTCAATGACCCTATGATGCACATGGCATTCCTAAAGAAACAAGTTGAAGATGGAACAGACAAGCCAAAGAACATAATTTCTGCATCACATCCAGGTTTTAAAGATGTTTATGCACGTGATACCAACACATCTCCACACTTCTCCAGACACATGGCATAAGGCCACACCTTTGGGGGGAAAATGTACATTTTGCTTAAACTTATTGGTTCAACTTAATTGACAAATATAAACTGCTTCATTCAGAGCCTAATATGACTGAGGCAGCTTTTCTGAGTACAAAACCACCACACTTGTTTGCATCTTACTGCTGATTTTCCCCCTTCTAAAGTAGATGCTGAGTATTCACCATGATTACAAACCTACCCAAAGCACACACGATATCAGTAAGGGATGGATGTTTAGAGGAGCCCTGCACTGAGCTTTGTAGCAATCCCAGGCCTTTAGCCTGATTAGTCTGGAGGGCAGCAACTCCCAGCTTCATGTGATATACTGCTGGAGTCAGAAGGCATCAAAAGAGCAGTAAGAAGTGAATGGATCCCCTTGTGAGCACTGTTTGTTGGTGTTTTTACGCTCGAGGACACTTGTGTCAAAGGTTGTGACTAAAGCCACCTTGCTGGTTTAGACAACATCATAAAAGAGGAAAAAAACAAGCAAGTTGGGAATTCTATGGCAGCTCTATATTGCTTTTCATTGTTCCTAAGCAATCTATCTGAATAAAAAGGCATTGCATTGAAACTGCAACAGAAAAAAAGCAGAAAAAAAACAAAGAATAAATCTCTAAAGATAGATACAGTGCATTGTCATAGTCTAGACAGTTTTGATCCAGCTGAGGCTGCTGAGTGATAATCCCTAAGAGGCACTTGTTTAATATTCAAGACAAATAAACAGGGTGACTAGAGAGTATTAAAAAAAAAAAAAAAAAAAAAAGCTTGAAGATGAGAATGCCTCCCTGGGGACAACTGCCAGGATTCATACATCTCTAAAATCTCTGAACAGTAAAGAATAAAAGAAATCTTCTGTAAACTTCTTATATCTTGGATGACACCTGTAGTTCATTTGGGTTTGTCTAATTAAAATATCAATTAGTCTTTGCAGTCCTATCAGCCTTCTGAAGCACTTTAATCATAATACAAGCACTGCTGTGATCCAAGTTGCTGTGTTTTATACGATACAGATTCTTTGGGTTTTGCCTTCCCATATTCACTTTTTTTTAATACCCTGGCATTAATTCTAACCATGTATCACTTCCCAGCATTCTCTACATGGAGAAAGAAGTGACCTTTGGGTAGTCTCAGAGAACTGGCCTTTAAAGCTAATCAGTTTGCTCTATCACTCACAGGACTGCCACCTGGAAACTCCATGAAGTGAAGGTGGCACGATCATGTCCCGGTCACCAGGCTTGCTTGTCAGAAACAAAGAGAGTGTGATATGCCAGGGGATTGGAGACTGCAAGAATAGAAGTTATCAGATAGTTGACAATGAAACAAGATGGTTGAGTCTGAAAGAAGAAAAGTAAGTTATATGTCAAACTGAGAGATATTGACAGCTTTGATACACTTTTCATTTGCTTCAGAGGAGAAGAAGATTCCTACATTTTCATAGTAAGGAAACACTTGTCTGAGGAATTGTAATATTTCATACTCATCTCTCCCAATTTATACAGGAATTAATCTTCAATCTTCAGCTTATTATCATCTTTACAGAGCTCACTTTGCCCTACTTGCTGTGCCAGGGTTTCCTGGTAGGAAATACAAAGCCAACCCACTGCAAACTATCACCTCTGAGAAGGCACTCACTACAGACACAGCTGGCCCAGGCTTCACATATAACTCACAGGACATCATCCTGAGATTCCATTTCAGGAAAGCCCTGCAGGATGTAAACTGCACCAGTTTGATTCATCTGCTGTCCCTATTCCATCCTTTCATCAAGTCTTCCAGCCTGGTTTCAACAGTGATGCTATCACAGAATGGTTTAGGTTGGAAGAGACCTTAGAGACCACCCAGTTCCAACACCACAGCACCACCTCCACTCTCCTCTAGGGTGCCACCCACCAGCTCAGGTTGCCCAGGGCTTCATCTAACCTGGCCTTGAAGATATCCAGGGAAGGGACATCCACAGCTTCTCTGACCAGCCTGTTGTAGTGCCTCACCACCCTCCAAGTAAAGAATTTATTCCTAACCTCTAATCTAAATCTCCCATCTTTTAGCTTGAAACCATTCCCCTTTGCCCTATCATTATCTGTCCATGTAAAAAGTCACTTTCCCTCTTTTTTATAAACCTCAAACCTTTTATCCACTAGAACCACCAAGTCCTTCTGCACAGGGCTGCTCCCAGTAAGTTCTTCTCCCAGTCTGTACTCATATCTAGGATTGCTGCCAATTCTGGGACAGTGGACTCTGTTTTGCAGAGAATATTACTGCACTTGCTCAGATTCTATGCATTTTACCAGCCACTCCTGCCAGATTTCCAAGTGTTAAGAGAAATGTGGAAAATAAATAAAACAAAGGCAACAATAAAAACAGATTCACAGCCTGATCTGAGAGTGAGAAGGAAAAACATTTTCCCAGATAGAACTGGCATCTTCTCTCAGAAGCCCAGCTCTACTCCAAATCAAGGTGCTGAAGAAGACTGAGCACTCTAGTGCATCAAGTGTCATCCTGGTTTAAAAATTTAAAAAATTTATAAGTGCACCACTGTCACAGAACCCTCAACAATAAACCACTGCACTGTTTCATAAGACTTTTAAATTAAGTACTCAGATATACACAGTCACCATGGCTGACTCTACAAGGACAAAGGAGAGAAGAGACTCAGCAAAAGTTCCCTCTCCCACACACAAATTTGCTGTGGAAACAGCATGAGGGTAAGCAAGCTGTTCATGCAGGGGGCTATACTTTATTCCTCATGTAACACAGTCTCAGCTATTAGCAGCTCTTCTGTTTTTCTTGTTTGCACTTGTTGCTGGCACCTGTGTGAAGAGCTTATAGAAACATCAGGGTATATCCACCTGTATCCTAAGTTATGAAATTTGCCATACATTGCTTTTCAGATATTTTATGGCACCCAGACATCCCCTACAGATGGTTTTATAGCCCTCTCAGAAGGAAAAAATTCCAAAAGAAGTAGGAGGTTTCCAAGAACCCCTACCAGCATACCTGTGCTTTACACATCATACTCAAGTGTGCTAAACTGAAAGAACAAGGAATATTTTTCAGGCAAAAAATCTATTACATCATGGAGGGAAGAGCCTCTGTGTAGACAGTGATATAGGTGCAGTTCAAATCCACTTTTTCTGAGGTATTTCATACCTTTTTTAATAAGCTTTGTAAAGTATCACTGAAAAATACATTTTTGTTCAGAAGACCTGCACCACGATATCAGATAAAAGTATTCAGTGAACCACATCCCTGTCTCTTCATTATACAGTTCTGTCCATTACAGCTAAAGTTTAACAAATAGAAGTGTGCCCATTATCCAAATTTAATGTGAACATTCTTCACAGCTCTGTACATAACAGAAGTGCAACAGAATCTATTCAAGTGATTATCTGATAAAAGAATGGGTTTGGTAAAAATGTAGGCCAACAAGTCTCCCATTCTCTGCAAATTTTCAGCAGAAGTGCACTACTCCACAACCTGAGGGATTCTGAGCTCACCGTCAGTGTTAACTGAAGGCTGTGATGTTAACCAGGAGCAGCATCTGCCACTTCAGAAGGTACTGTAAGTTTAAGGATTAATCTATTTGTTACTTTATTCCCCAAATCTTCACCTCCATCTAACTTGTACCACAGCACCGCCATACCATCACAACCCAAATACTCTTTCCATCCCTCTAGGGCAAAAGAATGAAAGGGCTGACCTAGAAAAGATACCTTTTCTGAGATCCTTGTTGAATGTGTGTAGCAAAGCTGGATTGCTCCATGCCAATCTACAATGAGAGAACTACAGTTTCCATCCTCACAATCTTGTAAAGCTTTCCTTTTTCTTCTTTTTAGTCTCATGAAGCAGCTCCAGCAAACTGGGGCAAGGCTACTGCATATTTCTCATCTTGCTTTTGTAAGTCCTGTTATGTAAAATATACTACAGGATTTTAAATAAGAAAACCCCAAAACTTGGAACTGCAATTTACATTGCAATGTATGATTTATTAACATGTCCTCTTCGCAGCTTTCTGTACTGGGAATCCAAGCCTAGGGATGGATCTGCTCAGCCTTCCACAAAGAAGGAAATGTAAGAATACAGAGATTAACGCTCTTCATTTTGCTTCTATATTAAACTTTCCATCACTGATTGTACCCTAATATTTGACTGATTTTCGAGATCGTTAATTTATCACTGTTAGAAAAATATTTGAGGTGAAAGGAAAATTTCCAGTAGCCTGAAGTTGCTGATTTAGGGGTGAAAAAAAAAAGGGAGCTCCAGTGTTCCACTTTATCAGCTGTTCAAGCTTTCACTCTTCTAAAACACCACTTTATCAGCACTTTCAGTGTTAACTATGTACAACTTTTCAACTCACCTTTTCTCCTCAAAGTTCCCTAAGCCTAGACTGTAAGCCAATGCTTTCTCTCGGTGCATTCTTGAAAACACTCATGTTTTTACCATGTCAGGTCCCCCTCTCTTTTAAGATCAATGTGAGCTGCATTTTCAGTCTCTCAAAAGAAGCTCCTTTTATAGTGAAGAAGATCCAAGCACTGCAGGTGCACCAAGTAATACTGAGGACTTTAGCAGTATCCCAGGGCTTAAAAGCCTCTGTTTCTCTCTGACCTATTTTTCACTCAACATGGAGTTTTTTGAGTCAGCAAGACCACAAAGACTTACGTGAGTGAAAAGGAAAAGCCTGGTTAAGACAGGTGAATTCATGCTATGGACAAAGCCAGGCACAAAACCTATGCTGTGTAAGGAAAAAAAAAAAAAAAACAAAACACAAAAAAAAACCAAAATGGACAAACCCCAAGCCAAACACACACTGCACACCTAACATGTGGCTGTCATACAGTTCACGAGCCAACTACATGCGCAGTAAGTGACAGTGACAAGGCTACCACAGGCTTGTCCCATGCATGTCACCAGGAGATCACCACCACCCACTTTGTTCGTCATAACAATCCCTCTGTATTGCTTTTTACCCTAATCATCATAAAATCAGCAAATTCTGGGTACTTTTGAATAACTCTCAACCAGAAAAATAAGATTTGATTGATTTCTGAGCTGTGTAATGTGGGGTTGATAGGTGCACATTAATTGAAGTATAATGTTTCCAGATTCATCCAGCTCTGAAAGTTAAAATAGTGCCAGGTATAAATAGAACTGTATCATTCTCAGGTTTTCTTGCATTTTGCTCATTCCTTTGATATGAAAAGCTGCTACAATTCATTGCCTTGGCAGAAGGCAATACTCTAAGGATGAAACAAGTAGTAATTTGAGGTGAGCTAAATCAGGATGGAAATATTTTACAGCAGGAGAGCTGCAAGGAGCAAAAAAAGAGTAATTCTGCTATTAAAAAGTTATTGCCAAAAACAATAACCTTTATGGAGTCATCATGCCTTTGATTTAGCAGAGCACAGAACTGAGGCTTCAGTCTGAGATAACAGTGCAATACTTAACAAAGACAAACGATGCTTTGGATGAGAAGAGGCATTTCTTATTACTTCACACATCAGCAGCCTAAACTTTTTCCACTTACTTTGGTTTATTAATTTTAAAGATAATGACATTTAGGGGACACAGTTCTCACAGGTGTAGGTATGTTTGCTGAATTATGTAGACCTGGAGGATTTAAAACAAAAGAAAGCCAATTCTTACTGTTTGCCTAAAAAAACCCTAAATCCTTTGAGAATGGCAGATGAATGGTGCCAGTGCTGTGCCCTTATGTTCTTAGCATAAAATGCAAACACCATCTTTTAATATTTGTCATACATAGAGCTAAGTGAATTAGCATTGCAGTGCTAGATTACTTTTTCTTGAATACAAGAAAAGGTCAGAAGAATTCTTCTTATTGTACTACTTGATCTTTAATGAATAGGTATTTTGTTCCTCTGAGGATCTAGCCCTAGGCTTTGACAAGAATGGAAACATGCACCATTTGCTGCCTGAGATAAATACTTAACATTTAATTGGTATTAATTGATATCATGCCAATAATAAGAAATAAAGTCACACACTTCATTGAGAGAGTTGAGAATGCTCAGTGTGCTTTGAATTTGACCTCTATCTTTATAATTAGAAAGGACTAGAACTGTGGCAACCAAAGTACCATTTTTTTGGCAACACTAACATACTGCTGGCTTTTCATTGCTGTCTGTTGCATTACAGAAAGTCAGTTAAGTAGTTACTAAATTACTTTCTCCATCATAAAAAGTCCTATCCCACTGCATTGCTTTCTATCTTTATTAATTGCCACATTTATATGGGCTGCACCTCAGAGGACATTGGGCAGGTCAGAGGAGCAGTAAGAGGAAAAATGTTATGATGAATATGAGGACTCTTAGAAAATCAGAAACAAAAAGGGACCTGGATTTATTAATTTATTTTACTCTTGAAAGCTACTGTCTCCATCTTCAATCTTCATAGCTAAGAAAGAAAAACCAATTATTCACCATGCAGTCACTCACAAAAATTATTAACATGAAAGAATTTTCCTTTATAACTCTTATAATTCCCTATAACTATTTTCCCCAAACCTGTAGACTTCCTGGTATTACTGTACATTAAAAGAGTGTCTCATTTTGAAATCTTTGATCTCCATTGGGGGTTGCTGACATTTACAGGGTTGCTACCACAAACAAGGTACAAACTCCTGTAATTTTGGACAATGAGGAGGTACTCATACACCATGTGCCAATCCTCATTTACAAAGCAGCTGGCAGTGAAAAGAGTGGCTAAAAGTGATTAATAGCTACCTGTCAGCAGCATGCTCTGCCTACACTGTCTGCACCTCTGAGCTCCTAAATATTCCATAGAAACACACATTTGAACTACTTACCTATTCTGCTACTACTGCATCAACCACACAGATGGTAAAAAGGAGCCTGGAGTTGACTGCCAAGACACTGCTGAAAGTGCCCCAACAAGTGGTGGAAAAATCCTAATAACTCTGTGTAGATTGGCATGAGAAGTGCACCAGACTGACAACTTTGCAGACCTAGCCCACAAAACAGCGAGGGCAACAGCTGTGCCATCTTCTCCATCCTACCCCATCAACTCTTTTTCACTGCTGACCTGGAGGGACCACCAGCAGAAGCAAAGAAACATTTCATTTCTTTTGGCATCTCTGATGAGGCTGCTAGCAAGGGTGCCAATTAGCACCAGGTTTCATCATATTTGTAAAAGTGGAAATGTGTTTACTCAGAACTGGGCTGAGACTACCAAATCAATTTTACATAGAGCGCTCAGCCACCGGGTGGTAACAACTTGCAACTGCTAATGATTTGGCTGGCTTTGAATCCTGGAGGTAAAATGGGAAAGGCTGCCTGACCCACCGGTCCCTTGACATGCCCTGATCCCCACTAAAATTTTATAATGAGAAGGGAAAGCAGCACAGCTGTTCGGCACACCAGGACATGAGGAAGATTCCTGTTCTCATACTACTTTGATTTTCAAACTCACTTAGGGCCACATAATGTACCACGTTTGAAAGAACCACTATGAACACGCTGCAATCTCAGAGCTAAAGTAAAATCCCTGGCTTGTCCATTTTGTTTTATTAAACAAGAAAAACACCTCCAAATGTTTCCTATCACAAATGTGCAAATAGCACAGAAGAACATTTAACAATTGAGAGTTCTACCCAAATTTTAAGGGAACAAATACCACTACAACCACTCTGACATCTGGAGCACAAGTATCATGAATCTGAGAAAAAAAAAAAAAAAAGGATTTAAAATCTGTCCTTTAAAACCATGCCCAATTCCTTATTAAGCACTACAGTTGAGAGATTCTCTGTGACATCAAGAAAAGAATCTAACTTCAGCAATAAATAACTTCAGCAACGCTGTGTTTTGTAGCCCTCTTAAACACCAGATCACCATAAATATACATGAGGCACTACAAAATTGTCTGGTACTGTGTTTGACATCCTTTCTGGTCAGGTTTTCTTCACAATAAGTCTTTTCGTGTGGTTTTTTTCCTGACAAGGATGTTCAAACCACTTTTAAAATTACTGGGAACCAATATAAAGTACTTCAGCTCACATTAGAAGAGGGATTAGCATAGCAATTTGTCCAGCTGAAGTGTAATGAGCTACATTTTTGAGTCTGAAATTTGTAGACCTGATCTACATTAAAATCTGCATTGTGAAGTGCCATAATCCTCCAATTTTCATAAGGTTAAAAGGAAAAAAAAAAGTCCTGTACTTCATTTCATCTGCCCACCCTAAAACCATGCAAACACACCTGAATTTTAGCTCAGTAGCTTGGGCTAGGACATTCTTTCCTTCAAAAGCCCAGATGATGAGGGAAGGGAGTGAGAAGGGGACACATCCCCTTCCTAAAATAAACTTACATGAACTTGGCTTCCACAGGTAAAGCCTATGAACACCACTATTATGGGGGGGGGGGGGGGGAGGAGTGCTGGTGGAAAAAAGAAACTAGAAGTTCACAAAGTCCAAATGTAATCTTCCAATCATAACAATTCACTGGGTCTACCTGAGAGGGGTTAATTTTCCTCATAGCAGTGCATGTGGTGATGGGTTTTGAATTTCTGATGGAGATAGTGCTGAGAACACACCAATGCTTTGGCTGCTGCTGAGATGTATTTGCACAGAATGAAGGGGTTTTTTTAACTCCTCTCTCTCTCCCAGCAAGCAGGGGGGAAAGAAGTTGGGATAAGACAAAGCCAAGACTGCTGACCTCAACTGGCCACAGCAGTATTCCATGCCATAGAATGCCATAGCCAACAGTAAAATTCCTAAGCAGAAGGCAGTTTTGGGAGGTGGTGATTCCTCAGAGACTGGCTGGACATCAGGCTGCTGATGGCCTTTGCATCACTTCTGAGCCTTTCTTGTTTCTCTTTCCCTGACTTATTAAACATCTTTAACCTGACAATTTCCTAAATTTTGCCTTATTCTCTGAGAGGGGGAAGCAAGTGAGCAACTCTCTGATGACTTAGCTGATTACTGGGGTCAACCAAGCACAATCAACTATAACACAAAGTATTATTTAAAGCAGTGTCCAAAGTACCATTGCAGCTATTTTCCTCCAATGAGTAAGGTTAAGTAGGAAATAAGGAAAATGACCTAGCACAGATAGTGCTGAATTTAGAGTCCAATTTTAATGAAATGTATTATTCAAATTAATGAGATTTAAGACAGTCATTTAAATTCAAGAACAGGAATTTAATAGCAGATGTTCAATGAACTCTATTGTTGAAATGAGTTTGTGTGAAAGTGATGAGATAAAAGTGGGAAAAGTATTCTGTATCATAGAGGTAGCCTCTGACCTATCAGTAAGAAACCAGAAATTTTGCACATGTGTGGACACAGGTGAAAAACACACACAGACAGGCCTGCAGCTGTGATCAAGAGAAGCATGAAAGGAAATCTATCATTTTTCCCACACACCTAACAAGCTCCTCAGAGTTTGATATTTACAGAGAGCAAAACAGCAGGAGTTACAGACCAGGGTGACCACATTTTTTTTTGGGAGGTCACACCTACAGATTCCAGTGGTTTCATACTGCTGGGGTAGTCATGGAACCACAGCTCTTGCAGGACCAGAGACAGGTAACAACACCCATCCATGGTGCACTGGTGATACCACTCCTAAAGGGTGAAAAAGTACATTCAAAGCTGTTGGGGGGAGGTTTATATTTTGAACTTTTGTATGTTTACACTACACCAATCAGTATTACTCAAGCCCTGGTTTTATTATCAAGCCTTCTGATCTCACAGGCCTCTAAAAAAACCCAGAAACAAAGGTGGTCCTAATTGTCTTTATATTTCACCCCAATCAACAACATGAGGTCAAATGCTAGTAAAGCAGAACCTTCTGAAGCAATCAGGCCTTGCACTGGTGCTGTGTCCTTTTTTTTTAGCAGGATTGTCTTTCGGATTATTAAGGATACTTTAATAGTAAGAAAATAACATATGGGGGTGCTGGGACAGATTATCCCACAGCTAATGATGAACATACATTGGAGAGATAGAGATGCTAAATTTTATGAGAAAGTTGTCCAAAACCCCAAACCAATTAGGAAAACTGCAGTTTCGTTGAGAAATTAGTAAGCTAACTGGTTAAAGCAAAGGACCAAGAAAACAAAAAGATCACAAAACCCATTTAGTTGGAGAGTGTCTCAAAAAAGCAGAATTCCTCCTAGACAGAAACTGAAAGTCTGAGTTGCAGTACACACGATAACCCTTCCTTTTTCTTCCCTAATTGTGTTCTTCCTTCTGCCAGCTATATGGGGTTTTTAATCAATAGCTTAATTGAATCTTCTATAATAATATTACCACATTCCATGCTAATTTTGCAAAGCCACAACTATATCAAGGGCTCTGTGCAGTTATCACTGCCATCATTTGAGTTTATCCAGCCTACAGCATTAATAATAGAGATAAACTTAACCGGGAGCCATAATTCCTTCATCCACTGCACTAAAACAAATGGTGTTTACAGTTTGTCTGGAGCATTAATACAGTAAAAATGTCAAGTGCAGAGTTTTCTTCCAATCAAACCAACAGGGGGAAAAAAAAGCCTTCTATTTTTAATTACTCCTTTGTATCTAATTTAAAAACAGAGTTGGAAATCCTTCTGGAAAGAGCATCAGCCTAATAAAACAACCAAACACCCTTAATAGCCATTGTCTTCAATCCATCTCATCATATCCAAACCAGCCTTTCCACCATTTTTCACTTTTACTTTGAATAACAAAATAGTCCACTGATGAAAGATAATTTATCCTGTTATTATAAGCAAAGTAGCTTTAACTTCCTTTAGATTTCCACTAACAAGATATAAAAAGACACTTCCCAGACACATCACCAGCACAATCGGGCCTTTATTGATTTTCAGATCATGTTCTTTAGCCTGAGATGATTCTCCTGTGGATCCTGCTTCCCAGCAGGAAAAAAAAATGCCTTTTCTATGTTTGAATTCAATCTATTAATGCATCCCTTGCTGTAGACAGTGTCTTTTTTTCTTCTTTCCCTCTGCAGTTGATGTGTCTACACCTTGCTGGCATGGGATCCTAATGGATCCTGGGGTCAGAGGTCAAGGTGCAAAAACCAAAAATGAAATTGCTCAGTTTGGGAATCAATAAAAAAATAGACTCCTAATTTTTCTGAGGGTGAAATGTGCAACCAATGAGGCATAAGTGTGTTCAGCCTTGTGCCAAAGCTCTAAATAGAGTACCAAATGCAAAAGAAGTTACACACGTAAACTAAGACAAAGTTAATATTATTGTTCAGCTCGCATTAATGCCATCAGGAAATGGAATTAACGCCATCACAGCTGGAGGAACAGATACTGCTCCTCTTCTCTGTCATTAGGAAGGTTTCTCTGGTGCAATTCTGTCATCATCTCTTTGCCATACAATTTAAAAGGCTAAGAGACATTCATTCAACTTCTCAGGTAAGTTTCACAGATCAGGATAAACTGAGTGAATTTGTAATCACAGGTAAATGCAGACATATGACCAATCTGGGAAAAAGAAACAGTGATACAAACTCTTGGAGATGGCAGGAAGGAGTTCCCACAGCCTTCCCTTGAATTTGAAAGTACATCAAATTAGCTTTGTATTGTGCAGTCTATGGCTTGCAGGAAAGGATGAATTTGAAGAAACATTTCAAGTTTGCAATATCAAAATAGCTGTATAAAAATACAACACCTGATATCTTGTACCACCCAGTACAGAGTAACATGGTACTTAACAGCCAACAGTTACAGAGCTTACATCACTGGAAGATGAAAAATGGAAAGTTAAAAAGGCACAAAATAATTGCATGGCTCAATTTTTATTGATCTATCTTTATACCAGACATAAAATACAGCCATGTGATAGTTCTGGCAAGAGCTAACTCAGTTACAAAATGAGGAAGTTACTTGACAGCTAAAGAAACACATTCTAATAACAGACACTACACACACTGAAAACAAAGCTCTCAACTGTGAGCCCTACAACATTCACAAATCCATAAATTCACTGCTCTGTGCAAGGCTGTAGGAGAACATCAACACCTGGTCCAGGAGGCTGAACTAACTTTCATTCCCCATAAAGAATAGCTGTCCTGCATTTTAAAGACATGGCAGGCACACAATCCACAAGTCCATCTTTCTGGATCTTGGTCTCCAATTCTTCTGACACATTGCAGCCCCAGGTGATGCACATGCTCCCTTTTTGCCAGCTGGGGGACAAGAAGATCTACTGCAGCATCAAGAATGATCTGCTACAGTCAAGTGTCACGGGCTTAATTCTGGGGGAATAAAGAGAAGATCACACCCACATGGACACCCAGGGACAATTTACAAGTATTCACAGAAATGAACTGACAGCTCTTTCCATTATCTCGGCATTTCATGACACCAAAAGTCATGCAACCAGTGGGGAACTGTATGCATTGTTGTTTTCCATGGAACATTTAAAACAGTACACAACTAACAGTGACCAAAACATCAGGTTTTATCTCTAGGGGTTGCATCCCTACTTGCATCTTTAGAGAGAACGAGAAGTTAGGGGGACTCAACTAGCAATTTGGTAGACAGGTTTCGAGAATGTTTGTGCACATTCCTGCCTCCCTGGCAAGTTTCACAAAAGAAGTTATTACAAAGCATCCAGCAAGAAAACCCAACCATCCCCTCAGCTGCCTCTTTTATTTCAAGTATCACAGTCACCAAGATCAGCAAGAAATCTGGCTCAAGGCCTTATCATCCAGTTTCTACCTTCCACCTGAACAGTTCTGCTTCCAAGCATTCCATCTACTCAAAAATTAAATGCAGCAGGTCACTAAAAAAAAAAAAGTCCTGAACTAATTAATATGAGACTGACTTTGTATTTTCCTAGTGGATCACAGGCATCTTGCCAATTTTGTTGTGAAATACTGAGTTTCTTAAAACAAAATATCTTCACCTTGAACTTGCCTTCCTTACAAACGTGTGAATGTGGTGCACTGGTCCCTACGTGGCATTCAGAGATTGTAAGGGCTTTAGTTTCCTCAGCCCTTCACCTATTATTAGCAGTCCTTTACCACCTGCCAAACCTCTTCCCATGGTATAACAGGGTACTCCTGCAGGGTGTCTGTCTCTGGCCCTGGAGAGGTAACTTTGACCTCCTCAAAGACCTGCTTAGAGCAATCCTGTGCTTTAGGGCTCCAGAAGAAAAGAGGGCCCAAGAGGACTGGTCTTGGAAACAGAAGACTCAGAGGAGGTGGAATTTCTGCAAGCCTTCTTTTCCCCAGTCTTCACTGCTAAGGGTGGTCCCCAGTAATCCCAGACTTAGGAGCTAGGAGAAGAAAACTGAGAAAGGAGTCTTTTCACAAAATCACATTTTCAGTAGCTCAGTTGAAGACTATTGTATTATTAGCATCAGATGTTTAATTAACCATATCCATGCATTATATATTATTGACACTTACTAGGACATTCATGACCTACTAGAGCAGATATTTGCCACTAAGCTCTGCTGACAAAACACCTGCTGAGCAAAGACAATCCCAGTTTTGGCTGGGATGGTGTAGGGAATGTGCACACAGCAGGAACCCCGCAACAATGACTTGGTCAATTGATTCAATCTGAGCTGTGACCAGCAGGTGTCTTTTCATTGTGCTTTGAACAGCTTCCCGTGAAGCCCTGTGATTCACAGGAGCTGGATGCACATCAGTTTGGTCATACATCAGCATGTCAGGATTTCCTAATGCAAGATGCAAGCATTTTGAGCTCTCAGAAGTAGCAGCTCCCCACATGCTTCAAATTCAGGTACCTCCTCGGGAGAGCTCTCAAAAATTAACAAAATCAAAGACAAGAGGAATGTACTCATTTGAGTTGGCTTTGATGAGGCAAATAAAACCCAGTTTGATTTGTGGCTTTTCCTCCCTGTTTAACAAGTGAAGGATCAAATGTGTGCTGCCATAGCAGCCAACTCTTGCTGCAAACTGTCACTGGGCATCTGAAATACAGATATTTCATTCTGTTGTACTTTCAGAGAAGCAAACTACTGATATTCCTCTCTAATATTCTTCTAACATTCAGTTTGTCAGATTTGCTGAGAGGCTCAGGGTAAATACCTGAGTGTGAAGAGGGCTTATGGCATTTCACCTCATCCCTGGAGTTTACTGGAGATTTTCTAGATCCCCGTGACACAGCCTTTCTATTCAAGCCCATATAAGACCTTTCAGTACCACTTAACATGCACCAACATAGAAAACAAAGTTCTTCAGTGAGCTGCCAGGAAATTCAACTGCACAAATTTGTTGTTCATAGCAGTGCATTACAAAAAAGAAAAAGTAACTTTTAAAGCAACATGATTTTTAAAATACCAGCAATATACACACCACCATCCCCATTAGCATTTGGAATATCTGACTGAAATTACTGTGCATAAAGAGGAGTTATTTGGAATTGGCATTAAAAAAAATAATGACACATTTAATCTCTGAAGCTTTATAATGACAACACTTGCAGCAGAAGGAGCCATGGTATTCTCAGTCCCTAAGCAATACCAAAATCCCAGAAACAAACCAGATTCACACTCTAACTCCAAATTCTTTCACTTACACAACTGTCTGTCTACACCTTAGTCTGATTATTTTTAGAGTGGTGCCTTTAGAGAGGCACCAAAGTTTTCATTTTCTCTATACAAAAAAGACCTTGCATGTGATAAACTGACAGTTTTGTAAATGGCAAAACTCAGCACATATTTTGAAACAGAGACAAGAATGTACCATTATTTAACAAGATAACAACACAGAAGAAATAGCCACAACTGATGTTAAATATCTTTTGTGGAGGGATCAATAAATGCCTCCCACAAAGGACAAATTCATGCCTACTCATTAAAGATCCAAATGAGACATAACCACAGGTGTACCTTTATCTCATGTATTTCTGATTTTTAAAAATTATTCTTCATAAATGCAATTCCACCAGCAAAAACCAGCACTGCACTAAATTAAGTTTGACTGCTGCTCAAATGCAAATCATTATGGTCTGAAGCCCAATGACATTCTCAAAGCATGTGCAAGTATCTAACTCAGACCAGAAGGTATCTCCCACAAAAAGTAAGGAAGTTCCTCAGGAAGAATTGACAGCCTCTCTGTATCAATGTACACGTTTGCACAATCACATATTTGACTTTTTTTGTTAAACTGTCAAATTCTAGAGTGCCTTCACAAGAGGAACATGGCACTGGAGCAAATCCCAGCAGAAGGGAGCTGCAGTGAGGTAAGAAGTTTTACCAATCAGATTAAACCCTCTGAAGGGTTAGCATCAAAATACTTCACAAGAGAGCAAGTATGGCAATACTTTATGAGCAAGGTACCACTGAACTTGCAGCAGTAATTTACAGTACACACTTCTCTAAGCACAGCCATCATCTGTAGGCTCAATAAACAACCCATTACTCAGGATCAGCACAAGGCTTCTAGAGACAGCTGTGTCCTTCTCAGGAAACTCTTCATCCTTGAGGAGCTAAGACTCAGCTTTGCCACAGAAAAAGGGGGAAAGTCAGAGGGGGCTGGCAACATCCAGGGGCCACCAGGGAATTGGAAGTCACTGAAGCTAGCAGAAAGAGTAGAAAACAAAAGCTTGTTGAGGCTTTTTGGAAACAGAAGCTGCAAAACGCAAGACTGCTGCTCAAGGTATGAAGACCCTGGGGGTCTGGTGACCACTGCTCCACACACTGATGTCCCCAGCAGCAGTCCTAAGCACCAGACTGGCATTCCAGGCCCTGCCATTGGCAAAGGTCATGCCAGAAGAAGATGCAGGATTTATATGCAACTCTGACCCTGCCCTTACACTTCCCCTTTTTGACCAGTAAGCATTTCCCTCCCTTCTTTTCTCAAATGAGGATAATACCCAGGAGCATTTCAGATCTCCATTTTATGCAGCTCTTCAATTCCACTGGGGGAAGAAAAATCAAGCCAAAAATCTTAACCTTGACAAGCAAGGGCTTGTAATCTTGCAAGTAATCATTTCTTGTTCCATCTCAGACCCCAAGCACAAGCAGCACTGAACCATAGACTCTGAAATATACAAGCCTAAGGAAGCTGAGGGCTTTGGGGACATATCCTTCATGAAATTGCCATCTTCAAGTCTGGCTCTAACTCTTACTACTCATTCAAAATACATCTGTGGCTTGATATGAGCCACTGCCCAAAAAAACACTGAAAAGCACTATCTGGAGCATCATTATAAATATAGTCAGAAGTATTTCCACCAACACAAAAGGCTGAAAATATCCTTGAGGTTACAGTTTCCATAACTAACTGAATCACATCAGCAATCTTATTTATAAGCTGGCAAAGGATTTAGAAACACTTGACCTTCAGGAGTCAAAGAAAGATGCAGTTGTCCTCGTTACCATTTGAAACTTCACTGCCACTTGCTGAGGCAGATTTAATGCATCCTCCCAGCTTATCAGCAGAAATGGTAAATAGTCCACATTCATCAGAACATAACCATCTCATCTTTTTGGAGATTAAGGTCCATTAGGGAATCAAAAGCAGATAAAGCAGAACTTCAGTATCTTGAAGCTTCTGCTCTGATTCTGTCTGAATTATCTTTGGGTTCCTCATAGAAAGAGAGTGGAGGAAGTGATTTATTTTCCAAGATATTCCCATTAAGAAAGAAGACAATAGATTCCCATTTTCTTATCCAGTTTTTTTAATCACATAAGGGCAGACAAATGCCAATAGAACTGACAACTCAGTGTTTCCTGGATTTCCAGCAAGCAAACACTGCTCTACATTCTGCGCTTCAAGATCAGAGCAGCTGAAGATGCTTTCAGGCAACTTACATGAGAAGAGAAAAAAAATAAACATCACCAGCTTTTACTCCACATCCATTTGAAATAATTTGACAACTGTTGTAATTCCCAATTCTCAAAATTAGTGGGTGTTTAAAACACAAGCAGTCTGGACATGGTACACAAGCAATTATCAAAGTTGTAGTAATTCTTCCTATAACAACTGGTGTGACTCTCAGAGACCTTGCACTGGGATCAGAGCAAACACTTATAATGCAAACATGTTACACTGAGGTTTTTTCCTGATTATATGACTTTCAGTATAAATAAGATTTCATCAAGAAGCATTTTCCAAGAACTACACTGTTTCAGAAAACTTGGTGCAGGCATAAAATATTGATTGAGACAGCCAGGAAACATCTGGAAAACCATGGACTTCAGTTCCTTGTATCTCATAGGTTTTAATTTTCAAACAACTACAGAACACACCTTTCCACATTAAAAAATACCTTTAATATATATTTTTGCTTCTCTCCCTGCACATGATAACATGCTGCAGTTCTTACTTTTATCCCTGCCATCTTATGTAAGAAAAATCCTGATAAGCTGAGCTGAAATCCTTCAGGCTGAAATATTTTTAAGGCTCATAATGAAGCAGAAAAACATGGAATAAGAAAACTTGAACAAAAAAATACCAGCTGTGTATATTTTGTGTAGAACCATATCCTTACTTCAACCACCACTCACTGCTTCCCAGGTTCTAAGCAAACTGCAAGGAGACAAAAAAAATTGTATTCAGTGAAATTGTGGAGCCACTCAGCATTCAGAGCAACAACATGTTCATTCCTTCCATGCAAGATGTTATGAATGCTTGCAGTAAGTAGCTGGATTTGCATTAATTAAATCAAAAATAGTAAAGTTCTTTTCCACAGAGATTCATTACAACACATATCATAACCATTGCAACGTTTCTTGATAAGAGCAAGATGATTTTGTGTCCCCTCCAAGAAGGGAGGAACAGTTCCTGAAGAAGGTCACAGTATAAGAAATTCTCTGAAAGGCCTAACAGCATGTAAGGCTGGTTACCCAGCAGGTCATAGGATTCTTCAAAAAGATACAACACACCACTCTCAAAATGCTCCTTTCTAACTGATGTTTCTGAACAGCAAGGAGAACAGAGGCCTATGTTGAAAATAAAAAATTCAATGAATCACTAGTTCTCTCAGATTGAGTCTACTCTGAAGAGGCTGACATGCAAATCCATCCAGAGACACAGTAAAGCCACGTGAACTAGCTTTGTGATCTTCTTACAACATATTGTACATAAGTATACACAGTACACATTGAGAAAAAAAAGTGCCCTTGTCCTTCCAGTGGGACACAACCATGCTTTGCATAGGAAGCTTTTGTGGAAAGTACAAATGCAAGTTCTGTCATTTATAAATCACTTTTTCCTAGGGAAAAAAATGCCATCTCAATCTCCAGCTCATAATGAGCAATTTCAATTTCTATAGGTCAACTTATTTTGAAATTTTAAACCTCCAGACTGATTACACCTGAGAAAAGACCTATCCAATACCAACAGCTTCACTCCACCACTGTGGATCCAGGCACTGAGAGGAAATACTCAGGAACATAAGCCTGGGGCAAGGAGCATTTGTGGTGCTGCATGCACAAGCAGCCGGCACACTGGAAGGAGGCAGCACACAGGAGTGTGACAAATTTAGCCAGGTGCGTTCAGAAATTAAAACTGCTGCTCTTGGAAGAAAGCTAAGTTGCTTTCAGAGTTTGCTTTGCACATTTGTGGGGATATTCCTTGGGTTTTGTGGGTTTTATCTGGCCACTGCTGGTGAAACAGGGCACACCAAGTAGAAAATTGGCTTGGTTTTACTCCTCTGTATTTAACAGCCTCAACACACAGAGAAGTCTGTCAATAATCAAATGGACTGGGATAGAAGGAACTACTTTTTCTTCCTTCAAGCAGAGCTGCACAGCAGAACAGACAAGTGGGACAGGGCAGAAGCTGCATTCTCTTCCCCTTGGGAGGAATTCTGCCTCCAGAAGCATCCCAGCACACAGTGCTTCCATGCTCCTTGTGAAGGGCTTTGCTTTAGAGCCACCTAAGTCACCAAGTCTCCTGATAGACAAATACAGCCTGAAAAAATGTATTGAAAGCAATTTCTCCAACAAATATTGATATTTACTCAGAATTCCTTTCAGCAGTTCATTATTTGACCAGCTCCACAGGATGTCCACATCCAGCAAATAACTTCACGCTTTTTTCACAGCTCCTGAACACCTACTTAGGAATAATGATTATTATTTGACAAGCACATCTGTCAGGGTGTATTTTGTCTCCACCTTCAGTGTAATGGCACTACAAAAGCAGAGGAAAGAGGACTCATGGCAGCATCTCTAGAGGAGATTCCAGAAGTGCTACAAGCCTTGTAAGGTAAACACCAGAATTCCTGATGCTAAAATGAAGATTGATGTAGCACCAACTAACCCTCTGCCATGTCACTAATTCTCCACTCAGAGATAACATGCTTGTGTTGCAAACCTGCAGCCTGCTCCAAAACTGGAAGTGGATTTCACCACACACAAGAACCTACAGGACTACTCAGATTGCATAGACCTAGGGCCTAAAAATAACATTCAATCAATCCTTACCTCTGCTGGGAGGTACAGGATGAGTCTAATTCTACATCACTTATCAAAGTGTGAGTAACATGCAGGCAACAAGACAGAACAGCTTTTTAAGACAGTCTTATAAGACCAAGCAATTGCAAAAGCAGCAGCTGAATGAAGCATTTGCAGCACTATTTTAAACAGTGAACTCTTCCTGGGTTCACAAGGAGGCACTATGAGGATATACAAGTAGGTAGATTTGCACTATGGATAGCCAAGAGCAACTATTCTATAGAGGGAAAAAAAAAAGTCTAAATATAAAAACTGAAAGGAAACTTAGTGGGTTGCATTGCTCTGTTCTTTTACCCCTCCACCTCTACAATTTAAACATAAAGAACAATTGGAACTACAGAGATTTTTCTGGGTTGTTACTTCCTCTACCCTTTCTTGCAAGGAATCAGCAAAACAAACTGCTGGTACCACCACACAAACTAAAGCACTCCCTTCTTGTACTTTCAAGTTCAGCCTTTTTTGCCTGAGGAATTCTCTTGGCTCGCGGGTTTGATGTCAGCCCTTGATTGTGTTTTGATGTTTCTGCAGATCTACGATTGAGTTCAATTCTCAGCAGCCAAAACAGACATTTGTCATCCTGTATGCATCAAATTTCCCGTGGCACACTGCCCACTTAATCATGCAGGCAAGGGGAGCTTTGACAAAGCAAGGGGCTGTCTGCAAGCCCTGGTGACCCAGCATGTGTGGAGTCACTTGTAATTACCATTACTTAGAGGAATCACTCAAGGCTTCCCAGTGTTGCTGCACACCAGCTCAACCACTCCAGAGTGTCTGAGTAAATATTTGCACGCAATGAGGAGCTGTTGAGAGGGTTTTGTCTACAGGCACAGCCCCCAGTGCATGAAATATTCAGCACATTAAATGTCTCCACTGATGCAGAGTGGTGGGTTTTCACTCTGATTTGATTAGCAGTGATGATTCTTTCATGAGGTGTGACTGTCCTTCTAGATTAGCATCAGCCCAGATTCCATGCAGCAGTCACGGAAAAAGGGAGAGAGGAGTCGGACACGTTACAAGGGTTACTGTGCAGAGTCTCTGTCAGGTCTGAGATTCCTTGTTTACAGGAAAATTCTAGAGCCTAAATCCTAATTTCATAAAAAGCATTGCTAAGTAGAACTCCAAATTTAAACACAAATGTGAAGCTCAAATGTCAAAATTAGTAGTAATTAACTAGGAAAAAACCCTAAAACAACACAGGTTTAACTGAAGGAACATCTGAACAAATAAGGCATCTACTCTTGATCCATAACAAGCTGGAAGCATTTCACTGGAAGACATACTTTCATATTAAGCATAATAATCATTTCCTAATGAACACTGTGGAACTTACATTGATTTAAAATGTCGCTGCATCACTCCTAAAAATTTTTTCACCTAAATACATCTCCTCACTACCCAAGCAATCAGCAATTTTCAATGATGATGATGTGACATTGGTTGCATACTTTTAATATCTATTTTAAACTATTCCCTTATGGTAACAGTCCCATATTATTTCTATACCATAGCAGTGAAGTGAATCTAATGGAAGCAAGCAAAGTTTGCAGGAAAAAGTAGTTTATTATTTATTTCTTATTATTTAATAAAGTACTGGAATTGTCTTCCCAGGGAAGTAGAATCACCATCTCGGGATGTGTTTAATAAAAGACTGGACATGGCACTTGGTTCTATAGTCTAGTTGAGGTGTTAGGGCATAGGTTGGACTTGATGAACTTAGAGGTCTCTTCCAACCTCATTATTCTCTGGTTATTGGACTGAGTAGCTGGAATAGAGATAAAAAAGGACTGGTACTCAAAACTACTCTTGTTTGCCAATCTGATCAGCTGCCTTGACCAACAGCAGTTTGGACACAGCTCTGACTTAGACAAGTTGGATTTTGAAAATATTTAAAACTCTGCAACAAGCATTCTGCCTTAATAGGAAAGGCTGACTTTGCACCCACTTAAAAAGCAGAGCACTAACCTCCCTAGTTAAATCTTGGTATGTATGTCAGTACTGGCTGCACTGGGGAAAAATGAAAAGCCTCTACACAAATCCACAGGCACAGCAAAGAGAAATTCCAGAGTCTATCAGACACAGAATTTTCACAATACATCAGCAGCATTATTTAGCACAAGAGGATTTTGTAATTGTCACTGAATGGGCAAGCTCAGAGTAGCCAATAAGGTTCTGTTCTCTGTGCAGGCTTGTGTTAAAAAAAAAAACAAACAGAGAAGCCTATCAGTTGCTGGAGATGAGCTATCTTCCACATAAAACTCATTTAGAAACAGGATGTCTCACAATCTGCTTCAAACCATTAGAAAAGTTTTAAAACAATCAAAGGCCGGCGTTGAGCCTGGAAGGCGTCAATCCCCATGAGCAAGTTCATCAGCATGGTACTAAAAAAATACAGCAAGGGGTAGGAGCCCACCATGCTGCTCATGGAACTCCTTTTCACTGCACCACAGGCCCCAGACAATTCCAGTTTTCCATTTAGCTCCCACTTAAACTGAGGTGACAGGAGGCTGCAAGTTACACAGGCAAGAGATGCTCTAACTTCCTAGGAGTCCAACCAGCAATTGTGTTTTCCTAATTAGACCAGCAAGGATGATGGGGGAAACTGAACTACACAGGGCTAAATTAAGAAAATTATAGCAAACATTCAGTGCTTTGCTTAAAAGCATTTTAAAACACTGTCACTGGTCACAGGAAACTCCAAGATGAAGAAGCCATAGTGTTCTTTGTACTGTCCTAACTTCCAGTATTGTATATGGATTATAGTCACCTACATAGAGACAACTGATGAGAATCCTATTATGCCCCCAAAAGAAGAAATGAAGCTACTTGCACTTGCTCCCAGCCACATGCAGATTTCACTACACTCCATATATAAAATATCATTTAGTTCTCTCTGTACTTTCAGCCAATTCTTTCAGGTAAGAGCTAGGAGCCCTTACTCACCCTTTCCTCAATCTTCAAAAAATAGTGGAAATTGAGATAAGTGTGCACTTTGCTGAGCACACCAGGTGAGGTTTTGATTGCCACAGTGGCAGAGTTCATGGAAACCGTAAACTTTCTGTGCCAGAACAGGATCTTGACCCTTAATTACCTGAGGCATGATTTGAAGGGCTACTATAGTAAAATATCTCTTTTACACATTCAGGTAAGGAGAGTTAAAATTAAAATGTGCCTGCCAAGATGAAATCCATGTTTATAAACCCCACTTTCCTCCAAACTGGCACCTGCAACCTGTGTTATTTGCAGAGCAATTGGTTAAGCCATTCTCAGGGTCAGCAGTTTATCTTGGAACTAATAAAATCCACAGCTACTCCATACAAACCAACACTTAGATGCATCATTCACACAAGCAACTTCCCAAATCACAAAACAGCACTAGATCTGCTCTGTAGAAATAGCTACAGGAGTGCCAGCAACCTCAGGAATCACTAATGATGACAAATGGCAAGCCTGGAAAGTCTACAAGATGCCAGTTTATGAAAAACTGCTGAATCTCTGCTTTCTGCTGTGTGGCCCCTTGTTCTGTCTCCAAAAAAAGGTACTTAAAAAAAACAAAGGTACTTAAAATTGCTGGAGTAGGAAGCAGAGAAGATAGGAACAGCAACACAAAAATGCTATCCAGCCAAATGAATCAGGAAATGCAAATAAACTGAGTGAATCCCCCAGGAAAAACTTCCCAAAGATTTCATGCACTGAAACAGGCCAATCACTCAAATAGATTGTGTGACTATTATTGACATTTTGATTAAAACTACACCAATATTTACAAGGCTTTTGTCAACAATTTCTACTGAACTTGTATGGGGTTTTTTAGCTTTGTTAGAAAGGATGGAGTACCTGCAGAAACTTCTCATATCCCTCTTATTTCTTATGGTGCTTCAAAAATTCATTTAGAGCTGATAGGCAGAATTTTCAATTTCTGTTGAGGCCCAAACATTACCTTGAAGGGATGCTTAATAAAAATGCAACACTCCAATGATAAAATGCAACTAAATAATTTGCATTCCAACATTATGCAAGCTTCAACACAGGGTTACATTTTATATACAGACTGAATAGGGTGAGCCTATAGATCACAGAAATCAAAGACTCAATAGACCATCAAGTTAATTCATTACATATACAGGGGTACAAATGAGCTCAACAGCATTAAAAGCCACAAGAGACAAAAGTGCATTTCCTGGAAAGCAACATCCAGGTGCTGAAGTACTTAAAAACCATAAAAACTACACCAAAATGAACTACAGCTGGAAAAGATAAAATGCTAACCTGATTTTGACCAAGTTGCTTTTGTTGTTACTATTTTATATTAAGTCAAAAGTTCAAACTACATAATAACCAAAATATTATTAATAATCAAATTATCATTATTAAGAATCAAATTAATGGAATATATCTGTTGTCCCTGAAGTACCAGTCAATCACCATATAACCTTCCCCAGCCATAAAGTGCTCTTGAATTAAAAAAAACCAACAAAAACTAAAAGCACCACACACACAAAAAAAAAAAAAAAAAAAAAAAAAACCTCAAATGTAAACACTCAGTGTTCTGACACAATTTGATTTTGAGACTTGTTGTTTCAAATGGCAAAGACAATTAAGCTCATCTCTACTCTCAGCCTCTCTGCCGAGAATCTGAAAATCTCTTCTGTTTCTTTGTGAAATTTCTAATGTAAATATTAAAAATTTATTATGTTGGTATCATAGGAAAAAGACATGAAGATTTAAAACTAATTTTTAAAAACCTTCAAAATATTTCTAACTCTTTATAAACAGCATCACTAACTTTATAGTATATAGATATAAAAAAGTGTTTTAAGTTAGCTGCCATAAAGTTAAGAGGAGGAGTAGAAATGCCAGCATTAGGGATGAAAGAACTGAAATTCAAAAACAGGATTAAAAACTGAGAGCAACAAAATAATAGGAAAAAAAAACATAAAAAAAGTAATCAATCCAAGCTCCACTTCTACCACACAGCAAAAACCTCTCTGTTGGGTCAGCCCAACTTCTCAGGATGGAAATCTCCATCATTAAAACAGGCCTGAGAGAAAATGTTACTTGATTTTGCATTGAGCCTTCACAGAGAAACTTAGCAAGTGGAGAAATATGAAGGCAGTTTTTTTAAAAAAGGATTTGACGCCAAACCTTATGGAAAACAAAGGTTGAAAACTCATAATTCTCGAAACCCACTGAACATGAAAGGTTTGAGGTTTGTAAGATACCAGGCACCACGGGGCTGGCCTATTTCTCCCACAATTTACAGCAAATGTAACCTTATCAGTATTCAAGATCAACCCTAATAGGGAGAAGAAAGATGTCATAGCAATAGAAGAGGAGGAGATAAAAGGAAAGCAGCAAGGAAGAAAAGCACATCACGTCTTAATTGAACTGGGGATGAGATAGGGATGGCTGATATGGCCTGGAGCAATGGGAAAACACTTCTGATGGTGCAGTGTGCAAGCCAAGCCGGGGATTCGCCCCAAAAGCTGTCACTTCCCGAGGACAGCTTCAGCAGCTCTCGGAGCACAGCAGCTGCTGAGCGCTTGTTAAAGCTGAATGAATAATTTGCCACAAACAATACGTTTGACAAACTTAGCCTCTCTCTCTTTTCATCGTGTTCCTAGAGCACCGTGAATGGAATTGCATTATTGAGATGTAGCTGAATTTCTCTGCGGCGTTTCCCCACGTAGAGCTCAGCTGCCTGTATTCAGAGAGTTGCTGAGCTGTGTTCAAAAAAGACAATCTGGTGCTTTTCCTTTTCCTGACTCGATGAACAAATGTAACCTACTTCTGAAAACAGACATGCACAAGTACTTAAAAATTGATTTCCATGAGTAACTGGCTATGTGACACATTCAGTGAGGAAAAAAGAGGATTTAGTAAACGTGAGTAAGACTCCCTTGCATACCAATAGTTAAGTTTGCTATTCAAATTTAACTGCACAAAAACCAACACACATTACCATATGCTAAAAGATGATCTTTCTCATAAAACTCACATTTTCTGGCTGTTCATGAAATCCAATAATTAATAAGTTTAAACAATTAAGCTTAAATATTTAAAGTTACAGCTGCTTACATTCATTTCATTGTACAATACTAATCCAGATCCTACTAGCATTATTGTGTTATCTTTCTTGGTAAAACACTCATTTATATCTACCTAAAAAAAAAAAAAAAAAAACCAAAAAAACAAACCACAACTTTTATCTCATTGTCCCCAGGATCTGCTTCTCACACAGTACAGCAATGAGAGCACAATTACTGAAATGAAGATGCTGGCAGCCATCCAGGTGCCAGTAAGAATACAACGGGGTATTACTCACCAGTTCCTTGTGTGCTGTAATCTGCCAGTTCTAAAAACAGAACATTCCCAGCATTGCCTGTTCCCTCCTTTTGATGCCAGATTCTTTTGTAAAATGATGTCATCTTAGCTTAGCAGGAGCATCACTTATTTTTTAATTCCCTGTTGGTATTTTTCCTGTTCTCTGATGTGGACCTCTGAGATGGCTACCCTACCCCAAGAGCCTAAAACTCAGCAAATGAGCACCTAAAATCACTGCCACCTGAATTTAGCTGAGTGCAAACAGGGCCTAAGAGCCAATCTTTGGCATTTCTTCACCTGTGGGTGATGTGGAAGGCTTTCAAAGCCAAATCTGAGCAATAATTTCAGAAAAAAAAAACCACTTTAGGCACTAGAATACTATCACTTTGGATAATGATTTGCCTGCAGATATCAGTTTTGTACTCCCCAAGCCAAAAAGAGTGAGGCAAAATGCAGAGGGGTTTTGGAGAAGCTGACAGGCATCAGCCAAAGGCAAATCAATCAGGGAAAGGCAAACAGAATAAGCATTCTGGGTTTAATTTAGGTGACTGGTTACATTTCCTGTTGAACTCTTGAACATTTGGTCAACCTTAGCAGAAACACTTTTATTCCTTTGTAGCCTCTCTTCTGTAAGGATGTGCTTGGTCACCTGCCTTAAACATTGTGAATTTCAGAGTTATTTTGGAATAACACTAGCTGGTACAAGCAAGAAACTTTCACATGACCTCAAAAAAAAAAGCTGTGCTGGTAAAACCAGGCCACATTTAGTGTTGGATGTTCTCTTTCCTAGGTCACTCAGATCATCTGCTACTTGAAATATCAAACCTGGGGGAAAAAGGGGTAATATGAGGAACAGGGTTTTCTGCACCCACAGTTTCATCTGCAAGATCACTCCTCTGGTTTCTTAAATTACTGTGTCCATGAGGCTGGCAATACCTCAGCCCTGGAGCTGCAGTAGCTCTTCTGCATTCTCAGTAATTCTTTGCCTCTCTGTACACAGACATATATTCAGAAAACACCTCTTTAAAAAGCTGTTGCTTTACAACAACGTGAAATATATTTAAAATATTATTTGCTCCTTTCCCTTGACTGTGCATGGAATACAGTGAGAAAGTAACCACACTGTCAATGTTTGGTCTCTTTAGAGGCACCAGATCCTCCCTCTTATTCCACATTACTTTTCAGTTCCATGTATAAATAAACACAGATAATTCTTTGACTTTTCAAATCATCTGAAACTTAAAGTAGTTTTTAACAGGAATCACCAAAAGAAAAAAAAAAAAACAAACAACTGAGACTAGATAAATATTCTTAAATAAACTAGGAGTAAAGTACCTTTTGTTGTGGTAACTCCTTGTCCTCTAGAATTTCTACAAGTATTTACTCCAGTGTTTTGCTGGTCTTCAATAAATGTGTTGTACACAAGTGAAATATAAGTGAGGCTATGCTATGGTCATGAATCTCACATTAAAGAGAGCTCAGTACGAATTCCAGGAATTCTGGAGGGGCGTGCTCTGTAAATCACATCACCTGATCAGCTGCAGACTCAAACTTTTTTTTTTTTTTAACATCAGTTACACTTTTCAATGGCATTCTAATGCTGACCAGGAAAGTGAAGAAAGACCAGATCAAGCACTTGGGATGAAATGTCAGAGACCATTCCTCAGTTTCACTTCAGAGCCTGGCACAGCCCCTCAGCAAAGCTCAGCTACTCGCCCTGCTCATCCTTAGAACCATGAAATCAGCAAGATTGGAAAAAGCCTCTGAGGTCACTGAGACCAGCCCGTGACTGAACACAACCTTGTCAACCAGCCCTGACTGCCATATCCAGTTTTTCCTTTAATGCCTTCAGGGATGGGGACTCCACCACATTCCTGGGTAGCCCATCCTAATACCTCGTCACCCTTTCTGTGAAGAAATTCCTCCAAATGTCCAACCTCAACCTTCCCTGGTGCAGCTTGAGGCCATGTCCTCATGTCCTGTGGCTGGTTCCCTGGGAGAAGAAAACAAACTCCACCTGGCTCCTTTCAGATGGTTGTAGAGGGCAATAAGGTCATCCCTGAGCCTCCTTTTCTCCAGGCTGAACACCCCCTGCTCCCTCATGGGACGTGTGCTCCTGACCCTTCCCCAGCTCCATTGTCAATGTCTGCTCACACTCCAGCTCCTTCATGACCTGAGGGACCCAGAACTGGGCACAGCACTTGAGGAGCAACCCACCAATGCCAAGTACAAGAAAAGCTCCTGAGACACGAGCTCAGTTCCTGAAAATTTTCCCCTAATGCATTACAAGCGCCCAGCACAAAACCACATCACTGCTGCACATCCTAAAGCATTAGTGGAGGCTCAGAAGCCACAGCCACCCCCCAGCACTGCACCCACCTCCACATGGGCCTCTAAGGGATGCTCAGAAAGCAAAACTCAGCCTGAAGGAAGGGCTGGTGTTGGGATGATGGTGGAGGCACAACCAACACCAAAGAGAGCTTCAAGCATTTTCAACACTTTATTGTTCTACAGTGCAACCTTTTACACTCTTCATCCCACATGCATTGCACCCTCTGTTCCCTCTGTGGTTGGTCAGCACACCTGGGCACTCCCTGTCTCATTACCTTCACTGCTGTTCACCTGCTTTTGACAGCTGTACCCACTGGGGATGAGGCTGGGCCGCAGCCCCGCTCCCAGTTACCACAAACTGTGTGCCTACAGCAGGCCAGGATAGGCCAGGATGGGCCCGATGGGCACCTGCCCTCAGCCGTGGTGCTGGCCCAGGTGTTGGACTTGATACGACATTTAAATTTTTTCAATGTAACTTCAGTCAGTTTCCACAGAATGGCAGAAGGAACTAGGTTGGAAAAGACCTTTGAGATCATCAAGTCCAACCCCGGTTCGCCTTTGTACCGGTGGAAGGGAATTGAAGTTTCTTTCCAGGGCATTGTTCCACCAGGTGAGGCCTGGTGAGACCTTAACATCTCAACAAGCTGGGAGTAGCACAGAAGATACACAAAAGATAACCATCAACAGCCATTAATTTAATTAACTCAAACACTGCCATTAAGTCCAAGCAGCACCCCTGGCATTGTCAGAGGCTCTGGGAAAGGAGAGATAAGAGAACCAAGGAATGAGGACCTAATTATAGGAAACCAAATACTGAGAACTGTGTAACTTGGGCTCAATGAACACTGAACCAATGAATTTCTATGGGTTTTGACTCTATAAGTATGTGAAAAGTCTAGTAAAATTGATGTGTGATGGAATTATTTCTTCTGCACAGCCTGGGCCCTGTGTGGATGAAATTATTTCTCTTGCACGTCCTGGCCAGAACAACATCCTGGCCAGCATAAAGTAATGCCTTGATTCTCCAACACTAAACATGCTGTTGGAGAGTTTTTGGTTTTCCCTCAGTTTCAGTGACACAGGCGTGCCCTGCAGGGCCTTGAGGGACCGTGGGGACAGCCCAGCCATGGGTGGGGTTCTGAGTCTTCCTGGGGCCACCTCAGCTCACAGAACAGCACAATCAATGAGGCTGGAAAAGTCCATCATCGAGTCCAACCTGTGACCGAACACTGCCATGGCACTGAGTGCCATAAACACCTCCAGGGACGGTGGCTCCCACACCTTCCTGGGCAGCCCATTCCACTGTCTCATCATCCTTCCTGAGGGTTCAATTATTCCAAAATTCTCCCTGATGTCCAACTCAAACCGTCCGGGGTGCCTGTGCCCACACTGGAGCATGCCAGGGGGCTCAGCACCAAGTCTGGGGTGCCAAGGGGGTGTTGGGCACTGAAAAAATTAGTTGCTTATGCTTAGGAAATTGAGTTGGATGCCGAGCTCATTTTTTTGGCTTGTCCCCCTTATGTAAAAATCATCTCCTGCATGATTAACATGCATGCTACAACCTTGAGCTGGGGAAATCCAGCACGCCTCGCTGTAATATTTTAATGGGTTTGGATCTGGATCCAAGGAAACAAGCTGGCACAGCAGTAATACAGCCCAGCCATGCACAGGCTGATGTGTGCTGCTGGTAGTAAAATCCCAGCGGGTATAATGATAAAACAGTTGTGGCCACAACCCCAGCTACTGACAATGGCTCACAGAGATATCATTCCCAAGCAAATTTCTTGTGTGTAATAATAAGTCTGATCGTAGCCTACTGATTGCATATGAGCCTGAACTCCTTCCTTGGGAGGGTGTTAACAGATAGGCACTGAGCCTTGCAGCTCCCACAGGGCTCTGCAAACATCACCTTTTTCATCCTGAAGTCAGCTAAGCAGGCTGGATAATGTTACCTAATTTTACATTCAACAGCTACAGGAAGCAGATTTGGGAAAATAAATAAATCTGTAATTATGCCTTGAACTCAGGAAAGACTTTCAGGGCTGTTTCAGATCTCTGTGTTTTCTGACACCTCTATTGTCTTTTAAGGTAAACTCTGAAACTCACTAAACAGAATCACCTCAAGTATTTGATGGCATCCAGCTTTACAATGTGTTGACATTACTTTGAGATATGGCAAGGTAAAAAAATATTTTTAAAAAAAGGGTGTATAACTTTAGACTGCAAGTTAATACAGCAAGCTGAAAGTCCACCAAAAGCACCACCAAGCTTGTTCCTTTTTACATTTATTTAAATAAAAAAAAAACTCTGAGAAATAATCCATGCCATAAAAACTGTTAAATTGCTTTTACATTAAAAACGTCAAGAGAACAAGGTGTTTTTCTCTCATCCACAAAGAAACAAGGAGTAGAAGCACATTCTGAGAAAAACTGTTTATGAAGTAGAATTGAGAAGTTTTCAAAGCTATTCAGTCAGCTCTACTCCAGTAAAACTTCATCCACGCATCTCAAGTTACTATTTTCTTTTAGAGGAGAAAACCACAAAAATCTCTTATCTTCCTAAATATAAAGTGGAAAGACTGGCCCAAGCCTCTCACTAAGATACAAAAGCAGAAGCTTTGGCTCCCGAGACCAAACCAAAATCTGACTAATAACTATTCAGTGCAAAAATTACTCATCTGGAGTGCAGCATGATTTTCCATCCTTCAGTCAAGATCAAGTTCTTGATTATCACATGCACAATTAACTTCTTGCAGCTGTGAGTGAGGTTTTCTCCAAAATTTTCCTTGCTACATTGGAATACTGAAGGAAAGTAAGAGAAATTATTTTTCCAGCTAAATATAAAGACATTTTAAGTGTATAATGTACCCTAAAGCTGAGGAGGACAGCAATTAGCAGACAGTTGGAGAATAGAAATTGTGCATGAAATTGCAAGTGGTTTCTGTTCATTTGTTAAGAGAATTACATCTAGAAAGGACCTGGCCACTTGTGACTTGCCTTCAGAATGTGAATTGATCCATCTATGGTCTTTTGGACCTAGCTTTGACTTTTTTATCCAACAATCAGAAACCTGTGCCCTTCAGACTTCATTTTTCACACAGATCACTTCCAAAATAACTTGCGTTTTAGACATAAAACCCAGTTTTGATAAATGAAACTGTTGTGACCCCTTTTCCCCACCTCAGTTTTTCAAGATTTAGTTGAAATTTCCAAGTTGCAGTGAAACTATTGAATGAAAGTCATAAATACCTAAAAGCCATATTGTCTTCCAGGAGTTGGATTAGCACCCAAAATAGACTCTACCTTGAAAGAGCTTTTTCTCTGCATCAGTCCTGTACAGAAGGTTTGTGATCCAGTTTTCCAGGAAACATTCCAAGATAGCTTCTTTCTTTTGACCACAGTAGGCCTTAAATAGGCCATGTAGAGAAAGACATTGGCCATTCACAGGGATGTGGGTTTAGATGTGAGTTTTCTCAAATGACAATTTTGTATTTCGAAGGAGGGAGTGGTGGGGTTACTGAAAATAAGGTGTAAGACAAATACTTTAGTTTACAATTTTTTTGGAAGACCAGAAAACACTGAGTATTGAGCAAATTATATTTCATAACTATAGGGATAAATTTATATACATTATTTAAATCATGGAGAAATATAAAGAAAATGTTTGCAGACAATCTACATCAATTACAGCTTGTTTTGTTCTATATTAAAAAATCATGGCATGGAGCAATAAGGAAGAGCTCAAGTTTGTTATTCTGACAAGAGGAGTTTTTTCTGGAAAAACATCAAGCTGACTGTGTGCATATGGTCAAAACCCAACAAGATAAATCATTAGTGCTTCTATAGAATGTTTAGCCTCAGGATCTCATAGTGTTTTGCAAACTTTAATTAATTCTTACATTAGTTTGGCAAGACAGGAAATAAAATGCTACCTCCAGATTGCCACCTCATCAGTAATTAGAGTATCTCTTCCAAGGCTGCACACCAAACTGGTTCCCAAGTAAGGAGCTGCACTCAAGTGAGGTTTTCTGTGTCCCTGCTCTAACAACTGCTGAGCTCTCACAGCCATAGCAAAGTTAAAAGTCCTGCAGATTTCTGGTTGCTCATTATTGAAAAAGAGCACAGAACCTACAAAAAACAGAATTCAAATAAACTGCTGCCAAGGCCACTGGCTTCTGCATTTGTAAATTCTGCTCCAGACTCCCTTTATCTAACAAAACTCCCGGCTTTGATTTGGAATTCCTCTGTCTAATACATAAACCTACCTATTTTGTGGGATGGTGATAAAGAAGACTGAATTGTTTTCACTGTCATCTACTAAGAACGTTCTTAGCTGAGAGTCCAGGCTAAAAGTAAAGGCTTTTTTTCTTTATAAATGCTTTCAGACCTCAAAGAAAACAGAGCAAACCCCTATTAGTATAACAGTTTTTCTTTCTATCACCCACTACACCCTTTCAAATCATCATGGGACCAGGCTCAAGAGAGGATTTCCCTTTCAGATTTATTTTTCTGATTAGCATTGACATATTCATTACATTTTAAGGCTGATTTCTGACAGTAGGTGCACTTGCTAAAATTATGAGCTGTGTTCTAATGAAGAACTGACTCCAGCTGCAATGTGTATGAAGTACTCCCAGTTCCTTACTCAGCTTTGACAGGGCTGTGTTTCATGGGACTGAGATGTGCTCTTACTACACCATAAAGCAAAGCAGTAGGGTAGGGGCCCATATATTTCAGAGAAAGGTGCCAAAATCTATTACCTTTCATTCACAGAAATTCTTGTGCTAATGCCAACCAATGTATGAAACAATGAAACTGGCAATTTGACATTTTAATACAGTAAGTAGGATTTTATAACTTTTTCTTTGCCCTTATTTACACTAATTTTTTTTTAAGATATATTTTTACACATTTTTTCCCCTATATACTTACTGACACAATTGTGTGAAATCTATTTCAAGTGATCTGAATCTGATGGAACCTGGAAAGAAGCCCTGGAGTGCAACAGTGTTTTGGGCAATAATTAACAACATTTTAGCACAAAAATCTCAGTCAAATTAACTTGGACTGAGAATTACCAAATTAGCTATTAACTATTTCTGGCCTGCAAAGTTTTCAGTGTCCCACCCTACTTCATCCCCTGCAATCATTATTTTCTGGAATAATGCCTACAAACATAAACCAACTGAAACCCAAGGAACTGACTCTTCTCTTGCTCCTCTTTCACCCTTCACAAATGTAGATGGGAGTAGAACTTACAGAAAGGAACAGAAGAAGGCTAAATGTCCTTTCTGCATTTTGTCTTCTTTATGAGTTAAAACCTTCTGTAGTGTTTGAAAAAGTGTGAAAAAAAGGGGTTTAGTTTCTATTTCTATCAAGCTCTGCTGCAGCAGCATAGAAAAGTTGTGTGTCCTTTGACAGAACTCATGGTGTCCATTAAAAAAATCACTTCAGTCCTTTCCCAAGAAGGTGTTAATGTCAAGTGCAGGTGTTGCTAGCCTGCAGTTAAAACCACACTTTTTTGCAAAAAAAAAAAAAGTGTAGCCAGTGGAGTTCAGACCTTGTGAATGCTCAGGTAAAAGCACCTGGTAGCACCTTATCTCTTGCAAATCCCACAGCCTCTCTCTCTTTAGGTTTACTCAGTTTGCAGAAGATTTGGGAAGCATTTAGAACATTGCTTCCATGTGTAGGCAACAGGTATTGATTGCTTATACAAAAAAAACTTCAAACAGAGAGGTAAATTTTTAAATATTCTACATGGTTTTTGCTTAGACCTCTATTTTAAACCATGGATTCACTCATGGAAGTTGTAATTTTCTTGATTCTAGCAAACACCATGATGTATGTGAGACATTGTCTCAATTCTACATCAGCTTATCAGTGCTTGATCATTAATTCTCTGATATCATTTGAGTGGAATGTCCCCTGGTATGTCAGCAATGTTTTCTCATATTAGTAACATCCGCTGTCTCTCTTACTTGTATTTGTGTAACTTGTGGTGTATTTCCACCTATTTCTTTCCACTAATGCAATTCTTTAGCTATGCTGCTTTAGGCAGAACACTTGAAAATGCGGAGGATGTGCCAGTGGGTTGGCAGAATCAGGTATTTGCACAATGTTATTTTTATGTTAATCTGAAGTTTGACAAATATTCTATTTATATTCAGCAGGGCTTCTGTGTAATAAAATGTGTCTGTACATATGTGCATAATTTTGGCTAAGCAGAATACAGAATAAAAGTATGATTTATGAATGGTGCCAGATTTCTTACATGCAATGTGAAATAATCTCTAACTAGCAAATATAAACAGTTCCATTATAATGCATTAACCCCTAAATAATCTACCAGAGGGAGAAGCAGGTACATATATGTGTATTAGATTATAGATACACCCCTTTGTCTCCTCTTTTTCAAGCTGAAAATACAAACCAGCCCTCAAATTTCTGGCATGCAGGCTCACAGCAATTGCTGCACCAAGCCAGAGAATTAAATGACATTTAATATACATAGATGGGTGCAGATGCTGGGAGACAGGTATTAACTCTCATCAAGAACAAACTGCCTGTTACATAATGCAGAGAACTGGGAGAGAGCAGACTTTTAGTCATAAATAGCCCCCCTAAATAAAGAGCAAAAGTCCCTCTGTGCCTGTGGTAATTTTCACTGTTCACCCTTGGACCTGTGTCTATTAATAGTTTCTATTAGGAGGATAAATGAAGAGAGTATTTCTGATGAGACTACCATTAATATGACACCACTTTACATAGGATTGTTATTATTATTATTATTATTATTATTATTATTATTATTATTAGAATATGTGTTTTTCGGTGGTTTCCAGACAGATGAAAGTATCCTGGGATGTCGTACTATGCAAACTGGGCCCCTGCAAGAACCCAGGTTAAAAGTAAAAATTTAAAACTGCTGTTCAACATTTTTTTCTTCTTCTTCTTTTTTTTTATTTTTATTTTTTTTTTAATCACGGTCATTTCTGCAGTTTGACTCACCCTGAAATTCCACAAGCTCATGGATGGGAAAAAGAGCAGGAGTGACTGGCTGGAAGAAGCTGTAGGAGGGGGAACAGCAAGTGGAAGGAACACAAAGGGAAGGTAGTTATTAAGCTGAAGAAACACTGAAAACCCCTGCAAACAAGCTTAATTTCTGATTAAAGTTTTCATGAAGCTAAATTATTCATCTGGCTCTGAGAATGTTAGGGGTGATTCTTGATTTTTCAATTAACATCAGTTAAAGAAACACATTTCTGTGTATGAGGTGAGGGACAGAAAGGGAAAGCATCTTGGAACAGACAAGTGGGGCCAGAATTCCTGCTCTTTGGGAAGTGGCTGTTCCTTAAGGCTCTTGGGAATGGGAACTTCCCTTCCCTGTGCCAGAGTACATTGGCTGTAATCCCAAATCAATCTTCATCCATTTGACAGATGCTCAGGCTTAGCTGCCACCTTCTTCTAGCAGCTGTCACCTAATCACAATTTGCAGTCCACACTCAAATTGTGTCCATATCCAGATTTTAGGCATCTCCAAACCATCATTCTCAGGGGATGTAGAGTTATGACCCCTGCTGTACCAGGACCACGACTCAAACGCCTCCTCAAGGCTGGTGCAGGTGACAGATTAGATCTGTCACCTCCATCATTTGTCAAATGCTGTCAGGCTGTCAGCACTTCCACTCTTCATTGGATCACCTCTTTCAGTAGATCCAGCATCATCTTTGGTCTTTTGGACAAAGTCAGTGCATTATAAATCTCCTCTGATGAATATTTTCACTGAGATTCTACCAGCAAGAGACAGGGTTTTTCTCTCCTCTCTGGTCTCCGAAGGCTCTGTGCCCTCTCAGTGGTGGTCAGGGTGCTGCTTTCTGCATGCACAATGAAAATAATTCCCTGAAAGAGGCATTTTTGAACATAAATCCACATGTTAAATATACTTCATCTTTAAAAATACGTTTCTGTAGAGGACTTCTGTAGAGGTTTGTTTTTTTTTTTCTTTAAAAATATCCCAATTCTTGCATGACATAAGCAGACAAGTCCTGGCCTGTCTGATCATATTCCCTAGCTGTTCAAAAAGGGAATGAGAAAAGGAATGGAACAAAAGATGAAGAGAGGTTTGAGTGTGCAATGAGAAGAAAGTGCAATGACTAACGTGCACTTAGGTATAGGAAAGGAAGGCTGCAGCAAAGAGTCAGGTCACTGTCACAGGGGAGAGAAGTTCCAGTCTAAAAAAGGCAGAAATTTTCCTCTGTGAGAGGGGAAATACATTAAAAATTGATGCTACTGCCAAGCTTCAGTTCCTGGATGATTTTTCTCTACCATCTTTGGTAAAGACATTAGGAAGCAGTCTCTTGTACAGATCAGCCCTGATTTTGGTATTGCTCTTGTACCTCCCAAACTGGCAGTCATGCATCTGGTTCCTTCCAGTTCTGATCCAGAGACAGCACACTCCTTAAATTAGGCTTCCATTTATCTTAGTTATCTTGATTTATGCAGCCTTCTGTGAACCATTCATCATGCAGCTAATCTTGAGTAACCTTGAGTAATATTTTAATCTTGCTGCCCCTAATTTTGCCCTTTCTTCCTCAGCATTAGCCTTTATGACTTCTCTTTCTATCTTCAAAAAACACACATGAAATCTTAGCAGGTAGCTCATATTTTCCTGCTAAATTTGTCTCCCAAACTCCTCCCTTCTTCTCAGCAGGTGTTGTTCCCCACCATGATTAAAAGTGTTGAAAATTCTGAGGTGTTTAAAGGGGCACCTCACTGGTGTGACACTGACTGCCTACAAAGTTTTCTGGAAAATTTCACAGCATGAAGTGTTTAAAACTTTGGTTCTTGCCAGTTCTCAAAATCTGAGTTATTTAATTTGGGGTTGCAGAGGTGTTTTTAATAGGAGTTTTTGCTTCTCTAGAAACTTGAGACTGTTTAAAACTTTGTTAAATTGTCTGATAAACCTTTTGTGCCTCTAGACCAAATTGCTAACTGAGGCATCAAAAAATATCTCCCAGACATTCTATTTCAGAGTCCCTTCTTCAAGGACTAGACCTTATTTATTTAAAGTTTAATGCTTTTTAAACCTCGGTCATGTCCTCTGCCATCATTCTCCCACACTCCCATGATCTGTGAGCTTCTGAGGGCATGTCTTCAGCCCAGCTTCTTCCCAGCCAGATCCCTTCTAGGCTGCATTCTGCAGCCTGTCCTTCCCTTCAGACCCAAATATGATAAATTAGGATATTTCCATACCTAGGCCCTCTAGAAACAGCTCTGCAGTGATCCCTGGCAGCAGAGCTAAGTCTTTTCTCATGGTGATCCCATTGTTTCTTCTGGTCTGGTCCCACCTAAGCCTGAAACCCTCAGGAAGGGGTCACTCAACTCAACCTCACTGATTCACACTGATTTACAAGGAGAGAACTCTCAAATCTCTCCAAAGGTTTGCACTCCTTCCTGTGTTTCCTTTCTGCTCCCTGTACACATTTATTTTTATTTAGAAAAAAAAAAATTGAACAATAAAAAGAATCACTCCACTTTTTTGTTAGCAAGTTTATGCAGCTGTAGCATGAAAAATTTAGAGGCCATGACAAAACTTTATTCTGTAGCTCAATGTAAAGTGTGAGGATCTAAAAGGTTTCCAAACAGCAAATAATTTCTCAAAGTGTACTCTATGCACAGTAATTCAGAGTGTACTAAGGACAGAATTGCAGGCTAAATGAATTTTGTGCCTTGATTTCTGCACAGTTTAGTGCTTTAATCGGAAAAATTAGCCACAGACACCCAAATTGTGCAGTTCTTAACATCTCTGTGAAGCTGTTTGATGAGAGTTTAGAGCCAGACTTGTTGCCTTTGCTTTCTCTAGAGCTCAATTCAGAGCACTTAATGAATCCAACTTGAACACAGCAAAGGCACAACTTAGCTACCTCTCCACATTGATGAGTTCCTCCACCTCCTTCTGCTGAAAACAAAAGGGGCAGGAAAGCTTTTACTGAGAGATTTCCTGCTGGAGTATGTTTTGTAGGCTGGGATTTTTGCTAGTAGTACAATACAAAAGAAATATCACTATTTGGTTAAATATGAATATAAAAATACATATAAACATGAATATGAATAGGTGGGAAGGGGCCCAGAACAACCTGGTTTAGTGGAAGGTGTCCCTGTCCATGGTAGTGAGGTTGTCAAATGCTGTCACTGGATGATTTCTAAGGTCCCTCTCAATCCAAACCATTCTTTGATTCTATAATTTCACAAGTTCTTCTAGGAGGAAGCAGAAACAATGTCCCTGGAGACTTTCTGACAGCCATAAAAAACACCACAGCCCAGAAGTCTTGTTGCTATATAATCAAGGCACTGCACTCAATTTCCCTGCACCTAACAGCATGGCAATGCTTGGAATTCCTTGCTTCCCATTGCATTAAGTAGTCTGAGATGTCCATTCTTAACTCTCAAATCAACGTGGAAAGTAGCTTGCAGGAATTTTCAAGGGTGTGTTGAAGGACAATCAAGTTTGTTCACTTTTCCCCCCTAATTTACCACATACCTTTCCAAAAAAAAGCATTTTGGGGATCCTAAGATTTCTTTTTTATCTCCTGTTGGAGTAGGAAGCAAAGAGGATGAACGTACAAATAGAAAAGCTCCCACACAAATATTGGTTGTGTTCCTCCTGGGATAAAGCAAGCAAACTTTTTTGTGGACCAAATTTTAATATATTTTTAATAGGAGAATTTCTGTCTGGGAAAGGTTACGTATTTAAGAAACATACAGGTTTGGTCAAACAGTGTTTTGAACAACAATGTTGTGTAATTTTTTGGGAGAAGATCCTCCTTTTAGATCAGGCAGTTCAGAAATAGCATTAAATATTAAGATAATTTAAGTTCCTTTCTAGCAAACACAAACCTGGAATAGAAAACATTATCAACCTTATAAATTGGATCAGTTTGAACAAGAAAAAATAGATTTCATATTCTTTGCAGAAGAAATGAAAGATATTTGAACTGTCCATCAATAATTAAAGGAGCACTGAATATGAGAATACTTTGCTATCTCACTGTGTGGTAGATAGTTGGATAAAATCCACCTTATTTTCATTTCCTTTTCACCCAACAGGAGTTCTGCTATTTTTGTCCATAAAATACTGCCACTTCCAAGCATCTCTGAATTACTGGTGAATTATTCAGGTCATGTCACAATGCCAATAGCATGGCACCTCACTAAAAACTGTTGAACTTAAATAAATTATGCATTTATTGTAAACCTAAAAAAATTAGGTTTATTTTGAGGCTTATCTTCAGCCTAAATGACTTTTCCATAAAAAGTGAAATCATAGAAGTGAAAATATCAATGCATCATTTAAAAACACAGCAAAGTCTACACTCCTAAGGAGATTTTTTTTTTTGTGGAGATGCTGAGCACTGCTCATATGCAGTGAGTCAGGGAGACTGAGATTCCCTCCTGGCAGTTTCTGTCAGCTGTGAAAGGATGTGTTGGATGCAGTGAAAGGATGTGTTGGATGGGTGTCATGTGGGGACAGCCCTACTGAAACACTCATTGCTTCAGCTCCATTGATTTTGGCAGGAATCTCCCTGACACAGAGCTTGATATTGAAAGGATGCTGACCTCCCTTATTACCCCAGGAGATGGGGTCTCAAGAGCTTCACTGGAGACTATTTCCTATTGATTTTAAGTCTGCTTGTTGTGACATGGATCACATTAATCTTGCAGGATGAAGGCAGCAGAGCAGCACCACAGCAGACACGATGGCCTGGGCTGGCTGCCTTTGTGGTTCCATCCATTCCCAGCAGCTGGGTGCAATCCAGGTGGGAAATGTTTATGGCAAATGACCCAAACAGTTGGCAACTTTCAAAAGCAGAATGTGCTCTGCTGAGGTTTGCAGGGTAATCTCCCACCACCAGAAGCTACAGGCTGGGGTTTGATCCAGATAAGGGAGAAGCTGACCCTGTGGAGGTGGGATAGTGCTGTTGCCTGGGATAAAACACAAAACCTTTTCCCAAACAGTGTTAAAATGATAATATAAAAGCCAATTCTTAATTGAAAGCCTTCAAGGTGTGCAATAAGGTGGTATGCACACGTGATACACTATTTCTACAATTTTATAAGTTAGTTGATCAGTATATCTATCAAATATTGTCCAATTAGAAGAGCAGTTGGTGAGGTGATTTTCCCCCAGGTTCTGCCCCATTGGAGCCCTCCCCCCTCAGTCTCTCAGCCCTACACTTTTTTGTGTCTATGATGCATAGTGCAAAATAAAGTGTCCTTGCCAGACTAAAGGCAAGACTAAACACAATTTCAAGAATATATTATTAAGGGTTTGTTAAACTGTGGGGGAAGGAAAAGTAATAGAAATTATAACTGTGTACTAACAGTCTACAAAGCTACAAACACATGAAAAATATAGAAAAAGCTAAAAATCTTTAGGCATCAGTGTTTTTTATCATGCCAATGCCCTCCCAGGCACAACTGGCTCAGGCATAAAACTCCCCACTGGGCAGGTACTGGGACATTCACAAACAGGCTTGAGGGAATTCATCCCTTCTGGTGGGGCATAATCGACTCAAGGGGGCAGCTCTCATGTCTTAGCAGGGCTCATAAACCATCAAAGCCCCCCAAAGTGCCCCAAATTCATTTCTGGAGCCTTCCACCAGGGGGATGCATGTTACCCCCAGTGTTACATCAGAGTGAGTAAAACTCCCCAGACTGTGTAAAACCTCCCCAGAGGAGGCACCTGGGTGTTCCCATGTAAACCTGGGCATTTATTAATTTATAATTAATTTATTAATATTTATGAAGATTGTGTTTCATGGGCTTCCCCCGACCCAGATGGATCAAGGTGGGACCACCAACAAATGGACATCAAAATTCAAATAATCAAGTCTTATCCCTAATTCCATGGATGGTGATATCTTTCTATTTTTATCCTTTTTTTCATCTTTCTTTTTCTTATACATTTTCTTTAGTATTATTTTTATGCTTTTATATTGCTGTATTTCTGGAGATAAGAACCCAAATGGCTGCAAACCTCTTTTCCATTGCAACCAAATTGTCCTAAAATAAACCCACACACATATATATATATACACAATTAGTTTGGAAAATAATTGAGCGTGAAAAAAAAGATTGAGGATTCCTAACTCTCTAAACAGACTGCTGCTCTTCTGTGAAAAAAACAAAGAGAAAAAGTCTCTATGACCCCAGCATGTTTCCATGGGAAGTAATGCTTTGTATCTTCATATCACATTTTATGTCTTTAGAAAGCATTTTTAAGGAACCAAAACCTAAAAATAAATCCTGAACTTAATTGCTAAAATTCAAGTAGCAACTTGGAATGACCTATGGTTTGGAAAAAGCCATAGATATCTGTGACATAAAATGTATTTTTGCTTTATATATTTGCATACAACACTCCCATCAAGCCAATCCCAATTCTTTTGCACAAGTTTAGGTGTTTCTGTGTGTATAACCCTCACAGAACAAGATAACTATTCACTAAATAAAGTCTTGCTATATTTATGCAGCCACAGATTAATTTCTATCATTTTAATTCTGTGATTACTTAGCTATCCCAAGATTTTTTTTAATATCAGAATTTTATGTTCCTCCCTACAACTGCAAGTTATCTGTCACACCCACAACAAATTGTATCTGTCTTTGTGGTCATGCATCAGTGCTACTCTAACTCTTTAAAGCTGGTCTAGATCCCCAGATGATTTTATAGTATTACATTACTTTGGGATTCTAATGCAGTTTACTGTAAGCATTTAAAGGGAAAAGAAAAAAAAAAAAGGGCAAAAAAGGATAAAAATAATTAAATTCATTCCATTACAGTCTCCTCTGTTGTTTCAATGCTCACATGTGGTAAAAACGTTTGGAAGGCAGACCTAAAAGAGGGTGACATCGTGGCAGTGCCAGGGCAGAGACATGGGGTGAGGGGATGTAGGATGCAGTGGGGCAGTGCTCACCCCACAACACTGCCCTTATCTCCAAAAAAAAAAAAAAAATCAGACATTCTCAAACAGGTATTAAATGAAAGCAGTGTGAAAATAAAACCTTTGGAATAATAAAAATTAAAATGACAGCTGTACATTTCTTCCTCATAAAGTTTCAGCCACAATGGCTTTTCTGATGAATATTAAGTTATGTATCCACTGCAATGTTTAGAAAACCTTCCTTAACCTCAGTTTGAAAAAAAATATATTTTTTCTTTATCAAAAAGAAAAGAAAACAAGTTGACCAAAAATTCACAGAGCAACATTTGGGAGAAAAGAATGATTAAAACCCACAGAGTAAAATATGTGACTGGGTATGCTAAGGATGAAGCAAAGGAAGTATTTGGAGGGACACCTCTGAACCTCTTCTACTGACACTATTTTGCTGTGTGAGAATGACTATTAATTAGAGCAAGGAGAAACCACTGAGTGAGAAACACTTGGATCAGAATTTCCCCCGGCAGTGGGGAGGAGCAGTGGTTGGGACACTCACCTGGGCCATTCTCCAGTGGACACCAAAGTCTGGCAGTGTTGACAGAAAAAGCTGGGAGCTCCTTCTCAGAATCACCTCACCACAGGGTGAGGCATTTCACAGGAGGGAGAGACAGATTGGAAGAAGTGACAGATTTGGGATTGCCTGCACCTTGGGGAACACCCCCACCTCCAAGCTCTTGAGCAAAAAGCTGAGCCCAGTGATGCCATCTCCTAACTCTGCATTTAATTAGCTCCAACCACTCAAGATCTTTTGAGTTATCTTCCTGAATGTTTTAGGGGCCACTGAACCCACAGAGCTTGGCTAACTATCCTAGGCCAAAAATATCAATCTATTTCACAGGTCTAATTGGCATAAGTTATTCCTGCTGGGTGTCTGGGGAATTGGATGTGTGCCAATTCCTCTTGAAGGTTGTTTACTGATTTGATGTGTTAGAACCTTTTATCATATTAATTATTTATGCCATCAGTTGGAGGAAAAAATAATTGTAAGTAAATGCTTGCTGACTATTGAGACAGCTTAAAAAAAAAAAAAACAACTCCATAAGCTTGGATCCAGACAAAAAAAAAAAAAAAAACAGTCTATCTTCAAAGTCTTCTACACATTTATTAGTGTGCTCAGAAAATTATTTTGTACAAACTGCTGGTGTGCTTCTTTAATTAGATAAAAATATGTGTCACCAGGAACTTGCACCCTCCCAACTCCTTAATTCTGCTTATAAGGAACAAAACAGCAAATCCATCTGGAATGCTCTTCCCATCACTAATAACATAAACTGTGTTTGTTAGCTGACTTAAATAAAGAAATGAGAAGCAGATCTTACACACAAACACAGCCTGTGTAAACTCCTGCCTGTAGGCAGTACATCCATGGGAATGTTTGGAAAAAACCCCACTACCTACTTTATTCTAATTAATTTGTAAGAAATTGAAAACCAAAGGCAGCATCTTTAACAAAAAGGGAAAAGCTCTAATAAAATTAGAGCTTCATGGCCTTTTATGACTTAAATCATTGACCAAGAAGAGAATTTTCAAATCTGCTCATTAATTTTGAGGAGGTTTTTTCATGTTTCTTATTCCCATCAAATGATTTTTGTGTTACTTTATTTTGGGAAAAACAGAAGATGTGTGTTGCTTAAATGCAGACTTGTCTAGCCAGATAAAAACTGTAAGTCAAAAGAGTCTCATTCCTTAGTGTTTTGACAGACGAAATACAGTTTCAAATTAAAAATAAATGGCACAAGTAACTTTTTGGTGGAGTGTTGGGAAAATAGGGGAAAAGCTCTTTCCAATTAAACATAACAAAACCCATCAGTTGAATAACAATGCCACTGGAAATACAGAGCGTGCATCTCATTTCAAGCACATTCAGACTTGAAGAGGAACAGTCAAAACCAGCCAAGTGCTCAGTTCTTCTTCTTTCCTACAATGAAAATTCCACCAAAATACTTTGGACCCTAGTTTTGTAGATAAGATTTCAAACACAGCATTGCTACTCCCAGAGGGAGGACCATTTTTTTGGGGTGTCCTGTGCAGGGCCAGGAGTTGGACTTGACCTTGTGGGTCTTTTCCAGCCTAGGATATTCTGTGATTCTGTGAACAGGAGCATGGACTAAAACAGTGCAGGAGAATGGTTAATTTGAAAACTAAATTCCCAAATTCAATAGGCAAAACTCTTTCTTCCCCTGCCAGAGTACCTGGATATAAATTCCAGTTTTGCAAAGCAGATGAGAATAATGTATGAGAGTGGTGCCTTGATACCAATCTTCCAGCTGAGAGGGACGTCATTGCACAGCCAACTGTGACAGCTTCTTTTGATCAGAGCAGCAAAAATCTTTTGGTACAGGACATCAGCTGTTTTCTCCCCTTAGTTAAGAATGGTTTAGATGATGAGACAACTTAATTTGTTTCTTCAAATAAATTTTTGATTTCATATGAGCTAAGTAGAAATTCTATTTGGTCTGTAAGTGAATAACAAATTCACAAAAATCAGCTAAGCAATACAAGCCCACTCACACCTCAGCTGTGATAAAAGGATGTAACCAAAGTTCGATGCTTTTAAAAAGTAATTTTAATTATATTCTTAAGTCTAAACCCCCTTGTTTCTAGGGAATCCATAACTTTTTCTCTCTGAGTTTACAGCAATAAACAAGTTTGTCTCTGTACTGATATGAATTAGTTATGCTATTGCACATTAATGCTGTGGAAAAATGAAGCTGTTGACAATCAAAAGCTGACAGTGTTGACAACTCAAAAACTGCAGGGTTAATTTCAGATTAGTGCAAAACAAATCCTATTTACCAAATAAAAACTTGTGACTTTTAAACCAAATAATATGGGCTTGAGGTTTTGTTTGTTTGTTCTCTGTTTTGTTTGGGGTTGTTTTTCTCAAAGAACAAACAATGATAGTCTGAATAAGAAATGTTCTAAGTAATGCCTAAATAAGTATTCAAACTGAAAACTTTCTTCAACACTGCAGTAAAAAAGTGTATGAAACAAAGTGACTGAAGATAAAAATGGGGATATTTCTGCTCTTTAGTGTTTGCCTTTGCCCTATTTCTCCACAAATTTTCAGGGTAGGTTTAAACCTTGGTGAACAAAAACATAATCCAAACAAATAATATAATTTTTAACGCTGTTAAGTTATTCTGTGGAGCAGTGCTGAGTGCAGTGTCTTAACACCTCAGAATTGTGGCCTTCAAACAAGACACTATCAAGGTCCACCAGTTTTTATTTGTTTTCATAATACTGTTTTCTGAAGAAAAATGCCCAGATTATTGGTATTTGCTGTCCCTAAGTGAATGGTTGGGATGAGCTGTCAAGGAATGGTCAGGATGAGCTCTTAAGGAATGGTCCTTGTGCAGGACCTCATCCTTGTTCTCTGCTTTCCTTTTCTCCTGGTGAGCACGGCCTTATCTTTGAGAGCACTGTGGAATTTGATTTCTTCTACAGCCTTTGGCTGCATTGGGGTCTAGCCTGGATTTCCTGCCAGGCTGCCAAGTCCCAGAACAGGGAATTATGCACCAAACCATGCTTGTTTAGGGTCCATTATGCACCAAACCATGCTTGTTTAGGGTCCATTATGCACCAGACCATGCTTGTTTAGGGTCCATTATGCACCAAACCATGCTTGTTTAGGGTCAATTTTGCACCAGACCATGCTTGTTTAGGGTCCATTTTGCACCAGATCATGCTTATTGAGCTGTTCAGGGTCCTCAGTACTTTTTCTGGACCGTGGATCTGGAAGCAGCATTGGGCTGACAGGAGCTCTGCTGGAAGTTTTTCTTCCTGGGGATCTCCAGAGGGTTTGGAACAACAGGGTAGAGCCAGGCAGTCACTGCTGTGGTGCCCTTTGTGACAGGCTAGGTGGCTCTTAAGAAGTAATCAGCTTCTATTAAGGAGCTTCACTGTGTTTTTTTCCAAAACCTGACCCTTGGCCAAGGCAAGAACAACTTTAACCAGCTGCTTCCCTCACTCAAAAATTTTCCATGACACCAGCTCAATGCAGGCTGCTGGAAGCCTGAATGGCAAAGGTGCTTGGCCCTGAGGGCACATTAAAAACCACTCAGAAAGAGCAAATCCTCCAAGGCTTGTAGAGTCACTCTCAGACTATCACAGCTCGGAGGATTTGGTGCTCAAAGAGAATTTTTTTCTTTCAGTACAAACCCACACTGGATTTTCCTCTACTAAGGTCCTTTGGGAACAGCTAGTGCAAAGAAGTTAGTCCTCCTGCAAGGTATAAAAAGTTAATCCAAGCATTCCCAAGTCCTGTGGGAGGCTGGTTCAGGCACCAGCCCACTGAGGCAGCTTCTCCCTGCCTCTGCAGATCCCTGCTTGAACAGCAAGAAAGAGGCTGGGCAGGGTGGCTCTCAGGTGATGTCTGGTTCACAGTGCTCAAGAACAACATGAAGCCAGAAAAAGGGCTCTCCAGATGTGCAAAGGGTAATTTCTACAGCCTGTTGATTGCTCTGCTCTTCCTAACATCCTGTCAGCACAGTACTCCCCAGGCTTGGGTTTTGTCTGTCTATGGAGAAAGCACATTCCCAGTTCTACACAAAAATTGTGTGTATTTTCTGCACCCTCTCTCGCTGACCTTGATCTAAGGCTGGCTCTTTATTCTCAACATACAGCCAGGCAGCTGTAATTATTGCTTTATGTGCCTGATACATTTCATCTGAGACAACACATTTCAGCTGGAGGCTGATTTGACAAAGGGAATCCAGAAAAACAGATTTGTTTACATTGTCGGGCTGGCAGCATGTGGACTGCTTGACTTTTGTTTGAAAAAATAAAAAAAAGGCACTCTGTGAAGTGGCTTCCAAAGTACTGCTATCAAGATTCAGAAAGTTAGTCTTTTTCACCATTGAAAAGTGTGACATTTATAGCTCACTTGCTGGTTTTTTTTCTTTTTTTTTTCCTTGTGTATGAGTAGCTCTCAGCACATTGTAAAAGGAAAACTTGAAACGTCCATTAAAAATAATTGAAGCTGAGGGAAAAAAAAAGTGAACAGATAAAATTACTATTTTTTCACTTCCATAGAAAAAGGCCAAGAAGGGCATTGCATAACAAAAGCCAAAGGAAACTTTTTAAACATAAAACTTCTTGAGAGTTTGGGACAAGTGTCCTGCAGTTCAGCAGATAACCAGATCACATGCACAAACACCTTTGGAGCAACTACAGTGAGGTTCTGTGCTCCAAGTCATTTTTCCTTGGGATTTTTATTATTTATCTATATACTAAAAAAATGGATAATATTGAATATTAGTTCAATTGCTCAGCTGACTCTCTGACTTCAGATTATTTTACTTCAAATTTGTTCCCGCATCAGTAAATTTAATTAGCAAACAATAAACTCTTCTGCAATAATCACTTCTTTGTCCTTTGCTTACAGCGTTGGGTCATGTACAATCCTTCTTGCTTCATACACATAATCTCACTCCTCCCTTTAATGGCCAGTGTTGTATTTCTGTCAATTTACTACCCAGAGTAGCTGCTACGAGCTCTGTAGGACAAGAGTGGCCTTAAAATGCAGCAGGTTCAGCTCAGGAAAAGCTTCATGAAGACATGGCCAGCAAAGCCCTGGGAGAGACTATCCAAGAGGGCTCAGTTGGAGACGTTCAGGGACAGATCAAAAAGGCTCTGTGACGAGAGAGGATCCCCTCTGAGACTTCCTGGTGCTTGTTCTGTTCTTGTTCAGTGATTTCCTAGGAAAACTAGCCTGTTTATACCAACAGAGTGTGGAGTTACCTCAGGACTGACCCAAGTGTGACATCTTCACATTGTTCCTCCTGTCCAAGGAACGAGAACTTCCTCCTCCATTTCCTCCATCACTGGCCTCCAGGTAAGTGTTTGAGCCCCAAATGCCAACTCCTCCCTGTCCCTGCCTCTACAGATCAATCCCTTTCTGTCCACACCTTCCTCCAGGCACCTCTGCCCTGTTTCTGGCAGCCTCTGACTGTTCTTTCTCCTCAGCTCCATAAACCTTCTCTTAAATGCTCCCCCACTGGGCATCTTCCCATATCTATTCCTCTGGAAATACTCTTTGTCCTCCTTTCTGCTGCTTCCCATGGCATGGTAGGTGTTTTAGGCAGCAAATGTAGTCAAGACTCAGGTGTGCTCCCAAGTACTTATGTTTGGCTTCCCTCTCTCAGTTCATTGATTTCACCAATGAAAAAAATTGCCTTTTGGTGTATTTGAGGGGCTTAGGAAAGCTTGGAAATAGAAATTAGCCTGAGGATTATTAGAGATGTGTTTTGTCTTCTTTTGTATTTAACAAATTAATAAAGAAAAAGAGAATTAAACATACTACTGAAGAAGAGGAAAGAAGCCACACTGAAGGCAAGAAGTAGCAAATATGAGACAGAGAAGCTAAAATGAGAAGAATCCTCTTCAGGGTGAATTCAGTCATTAATTCAGTTCAGTTCAAACACCAGTCTTGCTAACGCTGCCCTCATGGCAACTCAGTCAGGTTTGATCATCAAAGGATGCAAAAACTGCCCCAGCACCGTGGTAACACAGGAGGAAACTTGTCAGAGAGCACTGTCAGGAAAAAAAATTAATCCTCAGTCCTTGGCTGCCCACTCCCTGTTGATAATCCTCTGCAAGAGAGGCTCCAAGCAGAGCCACCATGTCCCTGCCATGACACCCACGTCACCCAAGCAGCTCCTGTCCTGTCCAGCTCTCCAGACTCTCCTGGTGTTTAATCCCCTGACAGGTTGCGCCAGAGTGGAGAGATTTCAAACTGCAGCCAAGCAGGATTTTGTGGTGGTCAGAGCAGAGTCTCCCACCTGACAGTGTCCCTTAGCTGGTTTGTTGGCTCTGGGAAACCTCTTGTGCTCAGCTGCCACTTCAGAGCTCGTTGTTTATTGGGATGCTCCTGGCTTCCCTTGGGAGTTTTGCTCCTGGGAAAGCTCCTGATCAACAAGTAGCAGCTTGAACACAGATCTCTGCAGCTGAAGCACTGATCTGGCAGGACCTGTTGCAAGCTCAGGAGCACAATCTCAAGCTGTCACAAATGTCACCCCCCTTGCAATGCCTTCTGCTGTTCACAGTGTTTATTCGACAATGTGAAAATGCATTCCCCCGTGGTACTGAAAGGCACTGCTTCATTATCCCACATAAACTGGCATAAAATATATTAAACTTTTATGGTTTTTATTGCTAACTTTGGGTCATGGTGAAACCTGTGCTTGGCTAAGGGTGTGAAGTGTAAATATAATGAAAAGCTGCATGACACTGATAGATCCAATTGATGAGAATCTGTTGGCAATGTCAATAACACTGTTGAGAAACAGAATGTTGAATTTCTGGTCAGAAGAACCAGGCATGTTATGAGCAGGTTTTCATTTTTTAAGGATCTAAGGGGTTTTGTCGTGCCATAATTAGGCAAAGGTCTCCCTCCCAGAGGTGCCCCTTTACCACAGAGCAGGGCAGATTCTCCATGTGTGTGATTTGCTGCAAGCCACTGGAGCTTTTGATGTGCTCTGCTGCACATCACCTGTCATTAGCACTTAACAGGAGCTTATTAACAGGGTAATTTCACTGTGATGCTGCAACAGCCACAGCTGAAGCATGTGCCAAGAAACATAACTGTTTATCCATAAATATCCATTTTCTTTTCTTTTGGTAATAGAGCAATATGGGTTTTCTTCAAAAGCAGCTGGATGGATTGTTTGGTCCATGCATGGCTTATGACTGAACTGAAGTGGAAAGTGCTTGCTAGGTACTGGAAATATAAGTCATCTTTATCATCTGCTGCCAATCTGACCTTCCTGGGAAGGTGTATTCTGTAGGAAATTAGAAGCAGAAGTGGCACAAAGTGAAAGGAAGTAAACACAGTCAGTCAAGCAAAAAAAAAGACAGATGTTGCACATGTTCCTGTCTTCTGGAGTAATGTGTGCAAGTGCCATGGATGTAGGAAGGGTTTCAACAGGCCAGAAAGAATCAGCACAAGCTAATATGATATGTAACATAATCATATAATTAATATAATGTAATAATATAGCCTAACACAAACCACTGCTTTCCAACACTGAGAGACCTACTTCGAAATATTTTGCTAAAATAGTATTTTCTCCTCTAAATGAACTGACAACAAATCTGAACTTCAGCAGGCAGTCTGGGGGACTTGGACGGGGAGTCAGGAGCTCCAAGCTCTGCCAACTCAAGTGCTCCTTGCGGAAGTGGCTCCTCCTTGTCTGACTTTTGTTCCCTTGGGCATTTTCTCTGGTAGTCCTTAGGGACAGGGGCTGTCATTTACCACGTATTATAAAGGACAGGCTTGGCAAAACAACCCCTCCCCTGCCACCCTCTCTCCCTCCTGTAATCCTACCAGTCTTTAGCTATTATTTGTATCAATATTTCTATTTCCAGGGGTTTTAGGCTCCTCTCAGGTTATTGCAGTGCCTCTTCCTCAGCTCCTCTGAAGGAAACAAAGATTCAGATGTAAATGACTGAAAAAACCGGGCGGGCATCTTTACCAAGATGTATTTGTGTGGATTTGTTCTGGCAGAAGGATGCACCTGAAAGAGTGCTAATGGGAATTTGGCTCACAGGATGGATAGAAACCCAGAGGAGGTTTGTTTTTGCAGTGAGTAGTTCACCCTGTTGAAAGGCTGCAATCTGTATGAGGGTGTACACATATATATTTATCACTCTTTTTTATGCACTCGCATAAAGATACTGTTCTAGCAGCTGTTTCAAATAAAAGAAGCCTCTGTGACTGGTGTGTTGGTAAAGATCACTTGTAAAGAAAAGATCTTACTACACTGTGGACCTGTGTCCTATGCAGAACACTTGTTTTAGTTACAGCACTTCTGGATTGCAGGGTAGAGAAAATAAAGCATCACAATATATATTTTTTAAGTTGTTTGTTTATTTGTTTTGGGGGTTTTGTTTGTTTTTTGTTTTTTGGAAGAACTGAGCCAATTTTTTTAGAACTAAATAAAATAATTCTGAAAACTGCAGCCTTCCATCAGAAACTCTTGATGCTGAAGGCAGAACAGGCTGGGGTTTAGATCCTGGATGTGAACTTGGATTTGCATTTTTTCTTGTCAGAAGAGTATTTTTAGCTCAGAGGCAGGCCAAAAACCAATGACATAGCTTCACTGAAATTTCATAAAATCAATTTCTAAGCCTTCTTGGACCTCAAAGTCAGTAAAATTCAATTTGCTTTAAGCCACAAACTATATTTCTTAATGTGTTTTGGTGGGCAGCCAACAGTTCACATTTGACAAAGGCTTTTGTTCTGTGTGCATTTTCTGAACTTCTGACATTCTCTTCTTCTGACATTTTTCCTCTCTTCTGGATTATTTGAAAGAGATGCCGACTCCTGTCCCACTGCTGAAGTTCCAAGAGCACAGAGGCTCCTCCTTGCAGACACAGAAATGGTGGAAAGGGACAGAAAACCCTTCATTCTGCAGTGGGGCTGTTGACATCTTCAGCCTTCCTCAGCTGAAAACATCTACAGCCTGGACTTTGAATTCATTAATCACATGATGAATTGGGAAAATTATGCCAATTTGAGTATTTATTTTCCAAAGGCTGTAATAGTGAATATTTAACAAAACAAGCAGGATTTTTTTTTTCATAATCTGCTTTAAAAAGCATCTGGCAGGAGGCAACACCTGTCCAAGCTACATCAAGTATTGTGGCTGCACTGACATGAAAAAGAGAAGCTTTTTCTCTTTGTATCACAAAAAGTGAAATACAAGAAATCCACTGTTACAGCACTGCAAAGGATTTCAAGCGAATTACTCTAGAGTTACCCTGGTTTAACTTGAAGCAGAAATGGGAACAGAAGTCTTCCAATTATTGTCAGAAAATTCATGATGACTGAAATACGCAGAAAAATCCCACATAGCTGTGATGAGCAAAAATCCTGCCAACTTGTGCTGCATCTAGAAGTGTAAATATGTCATGGCAGAGAGACAAAACTGCTTTGATTAGCACAGGTCACCGCTCGTTTATTCCAAATAATTTCATTTTTCAGAATCCCGTTGTGCACATTCAACCCACTTCACTACTTCTGTGGGAGCAGAGACAGATTCCGCAGCTCTGCAAGAATTTATTCTCTTTTTCAAAATTCTGGGTGTGGGTTGAGGTGCTGTTTTCAAGTTTGTCAGCAGGCTGCTCTGAAAAGGATGAATGATAAAGCAGGCTCTGATTCCGGGGACGTGTTTTGAGATGCGATGCACGTAGGGAATGAGGGACTGACTAAAAATCTTGGAGAGCAGGGAAAAGAGAACGTGGGGAAAACATTTAAGTCTTCAAGCTATTTCAAATGATGTTTGTCATGATTTTGGAGGTCTATCATAGACAGCAGGTGTGGATTTATTGCACAGATGTTCCCTTTACTGACTCATAGAATGCAGGCCTTGTGTCTGTGTTGTTCTACACACTCCTGAAGTTTCACAGCTTCACTGATTTCTGCACTAGAGCTTGGGTGGCTTAGAAAGCAGGAAACAAGCCCCCACTGAATAGGACTCATAATTCACCCAAAGATTAAAGAAAGATGGGTGAGAGAGAGAAATAGCATGGTCTTGGGGTTACAAGTTAGGCTGTTTTCATTTTTCTCTGAGATACAGATATGTTCATCTAAGCCCTCATTTATTCAAGTATTATAAATGTTGTTGCAAACAGCAATATATGAGTCCAAAAGATGTGAATATTTCAGTAAGGACTGGTAAAAGCTGAGATGTAATCATTGTCTTGAAATTGTCTTCCTTTTGACCCAGCAAGAGGCAGTTCCAGTTCACTCTGTTGTGAGCAGTGATAATCCAGTAAAATCCAAAAACTTGTTCCTAAAGGCCACCGAAGCCAGAGAGAAGAACTGTTGAATTCAGCAAGTTGTGGGCCTGGCACTTCTGTTCTCAGACAGGAAGAGGAATGACCAGAAAGGAATGTCTATCATTGTTTGCCATTAGGACAGAATTTTAGAATATCACTTGAAATTATAAAGAAAGAGATTTTTCTAAAGTTAATAAAATTACAAAAGTGTGGAAAATAGTGGTATGAATAGGCATAGACCTCTTTTCTAGAATTTATCCTATGATATTTTCCTTGTTACAATGAATTTCTACATTCAAATGAGACATGGTCTTGTTCCCATAGGAGTTAAATTATGTTTTAGAGGGAAACTTCTTTCTATTTTCTCACTGCTGCCTAATGATAAAACAAGTTGGATGATTTGTAAGGAGTAGGGCATGTTGAAGAGAATACAATGAAATAAAAATTAAAAAAAAAAAAAGAAACAAACAAACAAAAAAAAAGCCCAAAGAAAGAAAAATAAACTTAAGAGACTGCTGCATCAGCTACTGCTGTGAAATGAAACACTGTCCTCTTAGTCCTTTTTCTCCACAAGCTGGCCAGCTGTTGTTGTGTCTTTAGTTATAGGGTGACATTCCAGACAGTCTCGCTAAACCCTGGGACGGGCTGAAAAAGAGCAAATTGACAGCTCATAAATGCATATTTGTACCTATCTGTAAGTATGTTTGATATTTGCAGCGGTCACTGACTTCAAAGCAATGTTGTTCTGTTATCACAAGGAGTTTAAAATATGAATCCTTTTGAGCCACAGTAAAGGGCATATTATCATTTCTTCCAGAAATACTTCCAGTGGCTGATTGTACAAGCATTTTCATTAACATAAGACCTTTAATAAACCTCTCTTAATAACAAGAAAACATGCACAGGATGTGTGGAAGGCTTTTCTCTGGGTCTCTAACCTAAACATTTTCCCTCCTTTTGTCCCCTCCTTTCCCAGAGGTGTCAGCAGCATTGTGGGGACTATGTCTGCTTCAGAACAACAAGAAATCTTGACTAGAACAGCTGCCTAGAGGCAAATCTCAGCACTGCTGCCTTCTCTCTGACATATGTGGCAATTCTAGTTTAAAACTGTCAGAAGAGCTGATAAAGCTGGAGAATTAAATCTAAAAAACATCATTTACTAACTTTCTAACCGTATAATCAGCAGCACCCTCGTGCTGCCTTCCAGCAGAGGACCAGCCCCTGGTCAGGTTGACGGCTCCTGGTTGTGAAAAAGGTTCTCTTCCGTCAAACTCCCAGAAGGATATCACAGTTTCTTAATGGGTTTCACAGTTTTTTAATGGGTTTCTCCCATTCAAATACAACAAAGCTGCTGACTCAAAAACATTCAAACTCTTCTCTGCAGAAGCTGCCACGCTACTTAGAAAGAAGAAGACATTAAAAACCAATGACTGTGGAATAAAAACAGGTGACTCAAACAAGGAGAAAGGAAACAAAAACCTGTCGAGCCCAGTGTTGCTGTGGAGGCAGAACCTTGCACCCCACAGCTGCTGGTGCTGCAGATTTGCAGACATCTCTGGGTTTAGCTTTACCTTCAAGCCTATTCTTGGTTTCCTCTTCCAATTCAGGAGCAAATCTGCTCCTCTCTTCCTGTTTTTTTGTCACAGATCCCATTATATGACTTAGAGTGCATGCAGGTAAAGCAGATATTAATTTAATAAATTCATTCATTTAGATAAAGCAGAATCTAGTGAAAGGATGTGAAATACATGGAAATAATTTGAAATTAGATTAAAAAGTGTTATGAGTTTAATGGAGAGCTATTTAAAATGCAGGATGAGATTATTAGACAAAAGATGGTTGTTGTCTGAATTCCAGTTTTTCCAATTCTCCTGAGAGACATGAGAAGCCTCCAGAAGATGGAAGACCAAAATAAAATGAAAATTTTAATACAGGAACCATGACTTTACCCTCAAAACAAATTTATTTTCCTCAGAGCAGATGATAAATAATGTTTGAGCCTTTCCTAGCTGTTCCCATAAAAATTCAGTATTTCCCTGCAGGATTCTGAATTTATTTTCAGTTACAGCAAGTTGATCTTCAAGGATAAAATGGGAGACTACCAAACTTGCCTCCAGGCTGTGTTTGTCACCAAAGTGCATTGCCTGGCTCTATCCATCACCATTTAGATGCTTAGGGCTATAAAACCCATTCCTAGCCTTGCAACTCCTGATTTCCACTGCTAAAACCCTACCCCAATTGCCTTTTTTTTTTCCTACCCTTTTTCCAGTCCTTCTTTGAATCTTCATAATTTTAACTTTGTGATCCCTCCCTCCACACCTCTTGTATGCCAGAGCCAGAGAAGCCTCAGCTCATGTCCCGAGATTCACTGGGAGGGTTTTATTTCAAGTTTCACGTTCCAAGGAGTGTGGTGACTCCTTGACCTGTGTGTAATTCATACTCTGTGACTAGAAGAGAAGAGAAAGAAACTGGACTTATCCCCAACAAAGTTCACTATTTTCAGTGAGGAATGAAAAGGACAATTTTGTACTCCTGAACTGAAAATTCAAAGATCTTTTCTTTTCAATAAACTTTGTAATTTTCAGCAAGTTATTTTAATAATTTTGATTTTTTTTTTTTCCTATCCAGGAAAATAATCCCAACCAGGTGTAATATCTTAGTCTGCATTCTTTTTCTTACCGGTCTGGGTAGCAATGAAGCTTTGTGTGGAAAGGTTTTATTTTCGGTTTTGAGGGGAGGGGATGGGGATGTTGGTGCTCATACAGATTTTAAATAAAGTTAAATGAGGTCATAATTTTAGCTGGGCTAAATTACAAAAAAACTTCTATGACTGGTATGATTAAATCTCCTAGGCAAGACCATTTTATTTTGAGAATCATCATACATTAGTATTGCCTATTTTGGACAGTGAAAAAGAAACATCTTTGATCAACTTTTCCAGAAAGAGAAACCATAACAAACTGAGAGCATGCAATGTTTTTTTACTGTCACTAATCCCCAGGATGCTTCTGAAAATTAGAAAAGTTACTAGTCTGAAATGCAGAAAATTATCAATCAGATCCAAACTGGAGAACTAAAAATAATGTTTGCCAAAGCTGAACGGCTTAGCAAGGCCAGTTCCTTGAAGCTGGTAAAGAGTAATGAAGAAAACTGAGAGACAGAAATAAGAACTACTTAAATAATGTGTGATTTGATGGCAGGCAGCAAAGACAGGCAATTACATGGGGAGTGCCTTTCATCAGTAAATAATTGCAAATATAAAATAAAAAACTGCTTATCAAAGAAAGTACAAAACTTTTATTATAGAGTAGAAATAATGTTAATATTGTACATCCCCTAACCTTGAGTAGTCTCCAAAATACACAGGGATGGCTGATGCAAATTAAGGCCTTGAATTGGTGATACCTTGGTTTAAACATTAAGGTTCTGCTGCTAAAGACTTGAGTAAATAGCAATCAATTTAGGCTGTGATTTTCAGTGTCTGTAATCCATGGGGACTGGGTACTGCAGGTCTCAGAGCAGATCTATTATCTCATACCCAAGATGATTTTTCATTAGTGCTTTTATTAATTTAAATCAGATATGTTCTGTGGAGGAAGCTTTTGTAATCCCCCTGGTCTCATAAAGCTGGTTCTATTACAATCTAAAGAGAGTGCTCAGTTTACAGCCTTGTTAACATGCTAACAAGCAAGATTTTATGTTCTACAAGCCCCTTAATAAAGTGATAAATTAATTAGCTTGGCTGGACAATAAAGGTCTGAGACCATCAGCTAATATGAATTTAATTTTGCTTGTGTTTCAAACAGGGGCACTCACATCCCCACAACAAAGCTTTCAAGGTCAGGTCAGTGGTGTCAGGACCAGGTTTCTATTTGGCCTCTCTTCACAAAAGTAGAATTTGTCCTGTATCTCTTTCTCTGACAATTAAAAGCAGAAACCCCAGCCACCACTGGAAGCCTTCTTTGCTGCTCTAAACCCAACAGTAAGTAATATTTTTCTTCTGCAAGAAAGAAGGTTCCTATAAGTACTTGGCTCTCAGTACTCAGTGACTTTATTAATTTTTTTTTCTCCTTCCACTCTTTTTATGCCAGTGGAGAAAAAGTTGCCCGCCTCTAATTAGTGAAATGCAGGATTGATCTGAATTTCCTATTCCTGTTTGGAATTTCAAAAGTTTATCCTTGCTCCTGCTTCACCCATACCTATTACTAGAATTTCATGTCATCCTCTGAAGTAAAATATTGGTTGCCCTTCTCTTCTGGCTCTATCCTCACGCTCTTTTTCCTACCCTTCCTCACCCCACCTTTTATTTCTTTATCTCTGCATTATTTTGTTTTTTTTTTAGTATGTTGTTAAGGACATAAAACTCAGAGCTCAGCCTGACCCTTGCACTTGCAAGCTGAGTCTGTTCACTTGCTTCCTGGAAAACCAATATTTTGTAGGGATGCAGGGAAACCAAGCAGCCATGCAGCCCAAGCTGGGAACGGGACACAGCTGGATTATTGGCAATTAGCAAAGAGAGAAGCAAAGGATTACAGGGCTTCAATCTATTCTGTGTGAAATAGAGGCATGAAATATTATAACCTCTTAGCATTAGCAGCAGCCATAAAGCCGAGAAAACTTATTGGAATCCTGCTTGTTTAAAATTTAATGGTGTTTTCCTGCACTGCAGATATTGTTATGGCCAGATCATAGTTAAACACATTATAGGATTCTGAACTGTAGACATTAGTGGAAACAGACACTAAAATCCAGAAGGGGTATCATTTTCTAAGTGAGGATAAGAGGTGATCAATCCATGTCTTTCAAAAATCTCATTATAAAGTCTAAATACTTTATGGATAAGAGATTCAGATAATTCCCAAGCTGTTTAGCAACTGGAAATATACCTCAGGTGATAACTTTACTAATGGGTTTCCAGCTGCAAACAGTCCAATTGTGGCTCCAAGGTTCTAGAACGTTTTGTTTGTTCAATTGTTTGTTTGTTTATTCAATGTATGTTTCTTCAAGAATAGAAATAATAGGGCAGGTTTTCATTTGTTGCTTGGGGCTTTTGTTTGGGTTTTTTTTTTTTTTTTCCCTGGAGATCTTAAGGTGACACATGAAAATTTCTTCATCTTAAAGGCAAGCAAATAAATAAGAAGACCTTTATAAACAAGCAGCTTCAAATATCTTTGCTAAGATTACCATGGATGTCTAAGAATTGTCTGTCCAGAAGGATCTGCAGTGAGCAGCCTCTCTTTGGGTGACAGAATCCTCACAGATCTTTGAACTGTCAGAAGCAGGGAAAGAGTCCCATAAATCAGAGGAACAGACATCAGTGAAGGCTGTTTTAAACTTCTTGCAACCCATTATTCTTAAATACTTTCCTAAAATTAATTATATAATCAGTGAAGACATAAAAACTATGCTGAAAAGCAAAATGCAATTAAATGTTCAAATAGCTGCCATGTTGCATCTGAATGAGAAAGAATTTATGTTGATAGTTCTGATTCATAGACAAGGTTCAAAAATAGTTTTTTTGCTATTTAAGAGGGTGAAAATTGTAGACTGAGTGGGTGGTAATGAATAGGCTTGGAGGAGTTTGGTTTGTATAAGGAAATAAACACATTTGAACCTTGAATTATGAAAAGACGGAGGTCAAGAGCATGTGATTGAAAGATAACACTTGTTCAACAAATAATTTAGAGGTAGGCTGCAAAAGGTTGGGAGAATATATCAACATGATTGCAACTGTAACATTAGGAAAAGAAGCTTAAGATTAGAAATATCTTTTAAGAAAATAAATACCCTGCTTTTAAGGGAGGAATTAGCAACAAAATACTGTACAAGGGAAAAATGAGAAACCAAAGTCGTCAAATTCTTACACTGAGTCCATGTTGACAAAGAAAGCCATTCTCACACATTTTTTAAATCCATCCTTTTTTCTCCTTCAGTGTCAAATTAAGTACTTGTGATGAGAATGGCAAGAGGTAAAATCCAGAATGGATTGGGTGCACCGTGCTCTGTGATCAGGTCCCTTCAGTGAGAGCATTGGTTTCTTTATGATGCTGTACACATCTCCTGACACCCCTTTGGTGATATACAACCCCCTAAGGTTAAGGAGGCCATTTCTGCATGTGTGTATTCAACCTATGATCTTCAGCAGAGCTGCACTTCTGTATTTTACTGGCACGGGCATCTGTCCACCAGGAATTGGGGTAAGCAGTGTAGGTCACTGACAGAGAGGAAGGAACAGCTGCTATCAGAGCAGAATTGATAAGTGATCTTTTGGAATGGATCTTTTTGAATGAATCTTTTCTCATTTCATCTGAGACACCCTTTCTTATCAACAGCAGTAAGGTGTATTTTTTAAAGTCTTTGCCTTGCTGGCAATCTTTCCAGTGGGACAGCAGCATTTTCAGACTAAATTGTTATTCTTCAAGATTTCTAGTAATCTTTAAGTTCCCACACTTGGTGTGTTTCATTAAAACTCTACTGCAGTTTTCAGGAATAGATCATCCATTTCCCCCAAAGAAGTGCCAGGCTCCTGTTATCTTTGGCCCAGGTCACTCTGGTACTGCCTGGGGACCCCAGTGAGGTCAGATACTTGGGCAAAAGCTCAGACCTTGGCTCTGAATTTGGGGAACGCTTGTCAAATAGAAGTCATTCCAAATCAACTGTTCTGGAATTGCAGAACTGATAGTTTTCCATAAACAGAACTACCAAGTGTGCAGAAACATAAGGGCAAAAGGAACTGCAACTACTTCAGAAGAAATGTTGGATTCCAACCCTGTTTCAATATATTATAGGTATGTTCTGAAAAAAATTGCATCAGCCCATCCCAGGAAATCAACTTGTTATGTTCAAGGAGAAATAACCACCAAGACAAATGTAATTGACTTCATTGCAGTTCTACAGAAGTAGTTCACAAACAATATTATAGCTAATAATGCCATGCTGCTGGGAAAAGGGAAAAAAAAAAAAAAAACAGTCTGGAAAATATAACCAGACTAAATAAGACACAGAGCAGTTCTCTGTTCTGCCCAGCCCTACTGAGACCTTGGCTGGATTAATGTCTCTGGCAAAAATCTGTTAGGAATTACTATTTCTCACTGTGCCCTGGGAGTGAGCTGAACAGTTCCTGCCATCTTGTGCCTCATCCTTCCCAGCCTCTGATTCCCAACCAGCACTCTGTGTAAGAGAAACAAATTTATTCAAGGTTTCTGCAGAAAATATTATTGCCTTTGATTGGAAGAGGCAGATAAGTCATCATCAGTGTCACAAAGAGCAACCCCAGAGAAAGGAAAAGGCAGGAGAGCTTTGTGCAGCCTGGCTGGCTTAGGAACCTTTCCTGCTTGTGCTGAGTAACCCAGAGATGTTTATTTGCCTCCTTCTCTTCCCTCCCCTCGTCTAAAAAACAGTCTAGACATTAAGATTTAGATTTTCTGGAAAATATTTGTTCCATTTTATCAGCACACGGTAAGGTAAGAAGATTTAATGTGCTAAAATAGAAAAAGTAATTGATGTTTTATCTAGGGATAATTATCTGTCTTTCACATTGCTTTTTCCCACACAGAAGCTCAGCTAAAAACACTCTTTTACTTTTCAATTATATTTCTTCTAGAAGACCTTTTGCTTGCTAAAGCTTCTGAAAACATGGAATGGGATCTACATAGTACAGCTAATAAAAAAAGGCACTATTAATCATAATCATAAATTGTGATCAAGTCCACTACAGGTGTAATTTCTCTCTCTCAGAATATGATAAAAGATAGGATTAATCATTTAATATGCTAGTCAGAGCAGTATTTTTCTTTTAGACACGTTCTGGATATACTGGATATGCTGAGTATCACAAAAAAAATTGGGAGAAAAAAATAAAAATATAATTCTTTTTCAATGGAAATTACTGTAAAGAAATCTGGCAGCTCTGTTTTTCTCCTTAACTTATATCACAATTTAGCCTTAAGTCATAACCTTCAAATCTGCCTCTTGAAGTTTCCAACTTACAGATGTTGAGCTCATAGAAGGGGATCCTTAATAAAATATCAAATGCGTTCATCTACAAATGTCAGGAGGGCCATAAATCAAAATCAGGGGTTTCTGAAAAGCTGCTGTCTCTGTAAGGCATGAAATCAAAGTTCAAGATTCACTGTAGATTTTTAAAATTGTAGCTAAAACTCAGCAGTTTTGTAGAGTCCTCATTAAATTCTAATTTTATATCCATGATGGGCAAGAGTCATAGAAAGTCACCCAGATTTCTGCCTGATTGGACAGCCTAGAAGATGAACATGGTTCTAAGAGTATTTCATCTGTGCTGTATAAATTTGCTATTAAAGCTATGAATACAACTTGTCCTTTTAAAATAAAACCCAACAGGCTAAATAGTCTAATTTATATCTCCACTGAACTCCAGCATTAGGGCATTCTGTGATCTTGTTAACTTCTGGTGTCAGCAGTTTTGCTGGCCCCAAGACCTTCGATTTTCCTTTAAATAGAAACTTAACAATTTGCACTGATGACTTGGAGAATAAAGCAAAAAATTCCTTGATTTGGAAGAAGAACCTAACAGCAAATCCATTTGGATATTCAATGGAAGTTCTGAATTTAGACATCCTAATGCTGAGTAAAAAAATAACAAAGATGAAGGGATCACTCACTTCTGTGCAGCATTTAAGTCACACTAGGAATATTTTGTTCAGCTTTGATCTTCCCAAGATTGATTAAGACATTGTAAAAATTGCCAATATAATGTCCTTGAGGGATTTCATAAGATTCTCAAGGAGAAAATCCTCATCTCTATTTATCCTATTTGTAATTGACAATAGGTATCTAGTGGCATCTATTAGTAGGCACCTACATGTCTAGGGTCCTGCCTTGCTAAAAAAGTAGTACAAATAATTCCAATTTAACTTCTGATTTCAAAGCTAAGCTTTTTTATTTTTTAGGAGGACTGTTACCTTAGTCAAATTCAAAAATTTCAAATTTTGTGCCTGTGCTCCAACTCTTCTAGAGGTACCCTAAAAGAAGCAGCCACAAAAAACCTCTAAACACTTTTTCTTTTTAAGAATTCAGGCCTAGAAATGTATGAAGTTATCAATTCATATAATTTCACACCTGACTCTCTATACAACAATCTTTACTGTCTGTAAATTTTTTTTTTTCTGCTTGGATGATTTTTCTTTTTTTGTATCAAATGTCATTTTGTCCTCTGTTATTTTATGTCTACTTCACACAAAAATTGTCATACAAATGTAAGCCAATGTTTAAATCTGCACTCTCTGTACCCTGTTAGATGTGAATTCTATTTATACATATTTGTCCTGATAGACAGAATTCTACACTAGGATTCCATCACTTGTAGAACTCTTTGCCACTGGAGATTAAAATGTGATTTTTGTCTTCCTTTTAGTTAAAGGAAGCTAAAGATAGATAAGCTCAGTTCAATCCTGTTTCTTTCCCACATCTGAGTTATCTAAGGTGTCTGATAACATCTTGACCTGATGATGTTGAGAAAAATGTATTATCTTTGCAAATTAAATTAATTTCAAAGACCTGATAATTAAAAAGGCTGGAGAAAATTGTGTAGCATTATTTCCTTCAGTTAATCAAAGAGAAGAGTAGGTGGCAGTTTCATATGGTTCAAACAAAAAAAGTCTCTCATTGAACCACCTCCTAGGATAAGGTAGATACTACAGAATTTTCTTTCTTACCTCTTGCAAAATGCTCATGCAAAGTGAGAAGACATGCATTGAAATTAAGCATAAAAATAAAGCAATTATTAGACACAATCTTTTTTTCAGGGTTTGGAGGTTCTTTTTCATAATTAGTATGTACAAACCACCAAATTTGTCAAACAGTGTAACAGATGAAAGCCATGCCTTTCTTACTTTGCCCTTCTGGAACTGCTCCCTGACAGATGGCCTTACTGTCAGCATCAAGGCTGATTTTTATTTTTCTTTTCAGGCATGCTGATGAATATTAAGGCCTTTAAAAAAAAAAAACGAGCATGAAGGTAAAATCCACTACTGATTGTATTAATTGCCTGAAAGCTTGATTTAAAATGTAGGATTTTTAGAGAATGGTCGTTGCTCCACAGTGGAAGGAGCAGGAGCAACCTTCTAGGCATTGTTTCATAGTATTTTGTTCAGCCCATTAGATCTATACATGCTTTAAACTGCACAATAATTTATTTTGCAACTGGCAAATCATTATATACTTAAGGAAAGGTGTAGCTTCTGAGTTTCAGCACAAACACAAAGAAAAGGGAGAGGCAAGGGCTGCAATTAGCTTCCCAAAACCTTTCACTTTGAATTCCGTGGTTGGTTCTGGGGAGACATTTTTATTCTCTTCTTCTTCTTTTCTCTGTGTTATTTAAGCAAACAGTTATGAAATAGCCAAACAAATTACAAAACAGGCTCCAAGTTAAATTTAACCTCACTATATCTGAGAATTTGAGAAGGCAAGTCAAGCACAGGCAGCCTTCCAAAAGACCTCAGTCCAGCTCTACCAGGGTCAGCAGCCAACACAAATCCTCAGGCTCTGACTTTATCAGGAGGGGAGACAGCTATAAAGGAAAAGCAGCATTTTCCCTCAAGTAATGTGATTATTTTTACGCTTCCTCCACCAAAGGTGTCAGATGACATCTTTACACAGAGAAATAGATTTTCTTTCTTAACAGCCCTACAACTGAAATGAGGAAAATTGACTGTTATCTCCAGTTTTTTAGCTGGGTAGCAATGTGAAGAAAAGTTAAAGGATGCGACCTGAGGCAGAATCCCAGCAGAGCCATCTGAATGTGCAGCAGAGTCCAGTCCCCTCTGCTCCAAGGAGCCCATCAGCACAACAACATCACTGTTCCCAAACCTCCACACTCCTTACACTGCCACTGCTGCTGCTCACTCCAGCACAGCCAGGAAACCTGTTCCTGCCCCTTACCTCACTCCCCCATCCATATGGGGACCCAGACAGGTGATATGTGATCATTATAAATGTTAACTCATCAAATTCCATCCAAGAAGCCACACAAGGAAGGACCTTCAAAGTATTGTCTTCTCTTCCATCAGGATTCCCTGACCTGTCCAGGTGAAGTGTCTTGGTGTGAGCTCTCCAGCACAAGGCAGACACCTGAGGGACACACTCTTTCCCCACAGAAATCAAAATTAAAGTATTTAACATTGCAGAATTCTGTTTTCAAACCCATGCATTGATTTTTGAGTGGAGTGCAGCTACACCATTCCTTATTAAATCCATGCTCTTAGAGCATCACCCATTGTGGTTTTGTGCAAAAACCACCTCTTAGAAATTCCTTAACCTGTACCCTGCTCAGTAATTCATCTTCTGGATGACAAATACATGGGTAACTTTGACACTTTTCTTCTATTTTGACATTTTTTTGCTGGTGTTCCATGAGTGCTTATGGAAGTAAAGGGAATCTATCCCATATCAATAAATCCTATCAAAATATGGGGGGGGGGAATCTCTTAATTTATTAATTGTCCACAAAAATAATCCACAGAGCTAATGAGATCACCAGGTCAGAAACCTTAAATTGAAAAGGCAGATAAAAAATCTGTCAGCTGGGATCAGAGATATAATTCCTTATTTTCTCTTACTCAAGCCATTTTTCAATGCAGACAGGTTTATTCTCAGTCTCTGAGCTCTCATCTGCTGCAGTAAGGCAGTAAATGCATCTTCATGAATGAATCCACTAAAATTTAACTGAATATAAGAAATTATACTCAACAGAGGGGCCAGAACATGTTGTGTTATATGTGTGGTTATAATTGTCCACATAGGATTTTCTCATGGTTGGTGAAAATGAACAATAAAGATTAATGTTGGCACCCTAAAGACATTTTGTTTCATGCATATGTGAGTTCTTATAAAGTCTCGTTATGTTTTTATCCAGACAGAAGTACAATTAATTATTCTTTTATGCAGCTTCACCTTCCTCTCCTCAGCCTCCCCTTTCTGTGCATGATACAGGCAAAGGCAACACTGCAAAGTCAGATAAGATAAAATGAATATATATGTAAAAAATATATTAAATATATTACATGAGTTAAATATTTGCTCAAATCTGTCAGGGCAAGTTGAGCACTCTCTGTAGGCAATCTGCAGCAAAACCCTGAGTAGATGAACCTTTCTGAAGCTTCCCAAAATCTTGCTCACCTGTTCCCCAGCTTTGTCAGCTCAAGTAACTACAGCTGTCCTGTCAAAACTACAGGGTTGTCCCATGACACTGACACTCAGTTCATTCTTATTTACAGCCACATCAGCCAGACATCTCCTCCTAAAATGGTTCTCACTCAAAAGCAATGCACTGAGATCCAGAAAATCAGGTTTTCAGAAACCACGATGGTTCTTCTGTTTAAGTCTTCCCCAAACTCCACACACTCTATAAACCACAATTGCAACTCATGGCATCTGGCTGTATACAAATTAGAGCTCTTAGCATTTTTTGAAACTTATTTCCAGCCTGGTTTTCTCTATGAAATTCTAGTTTACCACTCAGTGACATTTGAGAAGGGTCTACAGAAAGAATGTCAGGGTACTTTGGAGATGGTGAAATATGATGGACAACATGATGATGGAAATTACCAATGCCTTGGGAACACCAGTACCGTAAGATTTTCTCTCTAATAAAACATATCTTTGCAAAAGCAATCTTAAAATACTTTTAAAACCTTCTTGCACTAGAAATATTAAACTTGACATTACATAAAAACTCAGAGGAAATATCAGTTCTTTAGACATTACTGGAAACAGGGTTATTCATTAAGTCTAATTACCCACTTCTAGTTCAGAAAAGCTATTTCATTTGTGGGCTAACCTCTCTCTCAGATATTTCAGGGGAACTTCCAGCTTCATGGGATCCTGTCCTTGAATTACCATTAACAGCTTTTAACATTTTGGTATTTAATTTTTCTCAAGTTCACGACACTGGGAGCTGCATCTACAGAAAAACGTGGGGTTTCCTGGCAGCGGGGAGATTTCAGGGGTGGTGATGAGTATCTCTGTGCCTTTATCAATTCTTGCATTTTCCTCTGAAATTTTCCTACTGCTGGTCTGCTGATCCTTACAGGGACAGCTGAAATTAAATGGGTGCCCATCATGTCATTTCTTTTTAGGACTAAAAGAAACCTAACAGCTCATACACTCAAAAACTCAGTACACAAACTTAATACCTCATTGAATATTCAGGCAAATAGGCTTCAGGAAGCTCATGGAAGGCAGTGTTGATGAAAACATCAGGGAATTGAGTGACAAGTGGGTAAGTTAGTTTTTAACAGCTGGAGAGAATCAGCCATCAGTATATCTTAGTTGCAAATTACTGACTGTCAGTATTTGTTTTACAATTGTGATGTTTCAGTTGCTGTTGACAACTGCTTGTTGCTCGAAATTGCAGAGAAGTCTTTACATAAAATACGATATAGCAATTTTTTCAAATCATCCTTTCTTTCCCTAGTAATAAATTTATTCAAAGTTATATAGAGATCACTCAATTTGCATTGGCAATATAAGAAACCCATTTTAGCACTGACCTGTTTGCCCCTTTTAGCTATTTTTCACTCTTCTAGGAGGAGTTTAGGATTAGCAGAATAATCCTAACTAATATTAATAATATAATATTAAACGATAAAATATTTTCCTTTTTGCATAATATAATATTAAACTAATATGATAGGTAATAATATTAAAGTATAGAATATAACATTAATATTAATACAAAATATTATATACTATTAAACTATAAAATATTTTTCTTTTTGCTTTACCTGTCATACATTTCCTGAAGAGTCAATGTCTTCTGAACGGGTTGAACAATTAGAGCTCTGTCTAATACAGCACAACACCTGATTGGGGGGAGGGATCTATTTTTAAATTTACTTCCCTCTTTATGTTTTCTGTCCTACAAGCTGCACAGTGTGGGGTGTGAGGAACTCCTCCTCTACCATTTAACCAGGAGGCAGCAGGTGCAGCACTCCCATGCCCTGACAGATGAAAATAATTTGGCAACAGTTGAAATCAGCCTTGAAATCAAAGAGTGGTTATCAAGGACAACATAACAGGAAAACAGAACAGGGATTTTTTTTTTTAACATCTGCTCCTCTGCCCTGTCTCTGAGCCCTGCCTTGCCTGCAGTCACTGTAGGGGATCAGGGCGCAGAGCAGCTGCTTTTAACATGTTTTTTTTTATCATGTTCTTCTATGTTTGGATATCTACCTGAGATACCTGTGGTCATCAATAAGTTCAAATAGCACAGAAATAAAAGGAGAATGGAGAGGGTGAGCCCCCTTAGCACACAACGTGGGACCTGGTATAAATGTAATGTAAGGTGTTCATGGCTGTCCCACTCCCAGGTAATTTATAACAGCCTCAAGTTCCAGTATAAAAAGCACATAGCTGCAGGGATACACATCAGCTTTCCTTACACTGGCTGTCATCCCCTTGGAAACATAATAATTAAGATGTCTGCTGTAACTGCTTCTGTCAGAAATATTTTTAGATTTCAACCCATTTCAGGAAACCCAGAATATAAGGGGGAAATTACTGTATGCTGAATGACAAACTGAGGGAAGTCTTCCTACTGCCAGGAGAAACATTTGAACAAATAGAGGCAAAGTTCCTTGTCAATAATGTGAAAATTTTCTTTTCAGAGAATATATAAATGACAAAAAAATCAGTTAATGACGATAGGAAAGAAGAGCATTCGTTTGGCAAGGAACAAGGGCAGCTGCAACAGAAGTGAAATGGTTGGTAGTGATGTGAGAGATCTCCATCTGGTTAGATGTTGAGTTTTCCAAGTGTTCCAAGTCTGGAGGTGCTGGTGTGAGCCGGCAGGTGCCTCTGCAGGGCTCTGGATGGATGTGGGATGATGGGGCTGAGCAGCAGCTCAGGAGCTATGCTCTCCCAGCTGGGCACTGAGAGGCTCTCAGCTGCCTGAGAACAGCCCCCAGGAGATGAAACAAATGCAGTGAGACAGGGGCACAATACTGAGGGTGCTGCTGGGCTGTCAGAAACAGTGAATTCTCATTTAGCATTAATCAACGAAGTATGACTCAATTAAACAAGCTGCAACCAGGATTAACAAGTGACATTAATTTGCCAGTTTGGAAAGGATGATTTTTCTGCCCAGTTACACACTTCTCATGTAAGTTTCCATCTGTGGAGCTATTTAAAGGGAGATAAGTCTGCCTGTGTCATGTTCTCAGGCTTTTCTCTGTAAATATTGCCACTGAAAGGCTACTCAATTATTAAGGCCTATATTCTAACATACATTAAAGGCCAGGGAAGAGCTCTGACTGCTCAGTGTGGAGGAGAGACCCCTTGGCTGCAAGTGTTCAAACATTACCTGCTTCTGAAGCTGATCGGAGAAAGCATCGAGCAAGGATCAGGCAGGAATCACAATTCTGTGATTTTAGGAACTGCCCTGTGCTGTCACCCAGCAGGTTTGGGGGCTGGAGTAGCCAAAGCAACAAGCATGGCCACGATTAAGCAGTAGACCAGGGAAATGAAATAACAAAAGTTAGAGGACAAAAGGTTAAGAAAGGAGGAAGGAGAGGAAAACTGGTCATGTTTTCAGTTTTCCACATCTTTCCAGGAAGGTGGACACTGAACTCCAGCTGAGGCTGAGGATGTCGAAATAAGTGAAGCAAAAGGATTATTTTGCATGGCTTGCATAGTGGGCCCAGTTATGTACATCATTATATTGTCTGTTGTTCTTGCAAGAACACACTGTTGTTAACATATGTTCACCTGATAATTGTGTGCTTTTTTTCCTGCAAAATTGGCATTTTCCAATATATTGTTGCAGGTAATTGTTTCCTAGGATTTCTACCTTGCTCTTATTGTACTGTGCACTTTTGGTGCCTTCCTCTACCTCAGCAAAGTCATCCTGAATCTGAATTGTGTTCTCCACTGTGTTTGAAGCATCCCTAGTTGCATATCACCTACAAATTCCATATTCCATATTCTCCTACCCAAGGCATTCATGAGAATTTTAAGCTATCATGAAATCTTTTGAATCTCATTTGGGGCATCCCTCCATTTTGACAGCAAACCTCAATGATTATCTCCTTCTGGAATTCTAAATACATTTTCACAGAACTTACATTTTTCCTATTTTATTTATTTTTCCCTATGTTGTGGATAAGAATGTCATCTGAGAAAATGCCAAAAACTTTATCAGGTTCCTGACATCTATTTCTTCTCCCTTTTCCAATGAGTTATGATTCTGTCTTAGAATGAAATTAAGTAAGTCTCAAGTGACTTTTTTCTTGATAAATGAATATAGGTTCTTATCTTCTCCTTATCTTCTGCACGCAAACAAATATTTTGTTGAACCATGAATTTCAGCATATTACCAGGAAAGATAGGTCAATCCAGTTAACCTTTATGCTTTAACTGATTCTTCTTCTCCCTTATGAAAAATAGCTGCCTTTTTTCTTGTCTTTCTCTTTCTTTAGTGCAAGAATTGCCTGTGCAACTGCATACTGTCTGTATTTTTAAAATCATAATTTCAGTTATGTAATTTCAGTATATATTAAATTGCCAAGACTTTATTTTCATTCAGTACCCTAAACAATTTTTCTATTAAGAAATATTTTTTCCAATTACAATTATAGGTCTGAGTGATGCTAAAAGTAGCATAAAATTTTCTAAATTAATTGTAAAAACTTAATCTTAAAGAGAATAATTTTACTTTTCAAAGCATGGTGAATCACTGATTATAAAAATTTAGTTTTTATTCCTTTAACGAGTTTTTCTCTGTTAAAGATTCACAAGATCAGTAATTTTCTGTATTAATGATCCAAATGGGTTTTTTCCCCCCCACATCAGCAGAAAACCTTGCAGAAAAGAGTGATTTGCATTCACAGACTGCTGAAAAATGTCCTGGCCTTAAAACCTGAAGTTTGGCCCTGAAGTTTGGATCAGGGTTGCAGAGACCTATGGAATTAGGACACACACATACACACAGACAGAAGTCCTTAACAGAAATAACCTGAAATGATTCTAAGGACTGGAAACCTTTGAATGAGATGATGATAAAAACTTTCTTCTACAATCTGGGCTGCAAAGAGCTCTCCGTCTTGCAAATAAAGAATTTCATTAAGCGGATACCAGATTTTATCAGATTAATGCAATATTATGTACCTTCTCCAGTCATGGATCTCCATAATTGAAACATCCTTTGGAAGGGGCTGATGTATTCAGTTTATTTTTGTCCTCAATCACTCCATCCTCTGTTGCCATGATTTTTAAAAGTGTTTTCTTTTATAGTTCTTAGTTTGAAAGTTCTCATAAAACTTCTTTAGCCTTCTGATAATGTTTACATATTTCTATTGGAGTTCTCACGCACTGTTCATGTAAATAATGATTGTTTTGCATTCTTCTTTGTGGGAGGAGAGAATTGATGGACTGTTGATTTGACCAGTGTGGTTGGAGAGGTGACAATTCCATCCTCCAATCCACAATCACCTCTGGAATTCTATAAATACCACATATTTGAATAAAACTTTCTCTTTTTTCTCTTTTCAACTTACCAAGTTTCTGTGTACTCATTTCATGTCCAATAGCGACAATCCTCATTTTTTTTTTATTTAACCTTCTGTACTCCCATCTGCCTTTATATGATTATTCCAACTAAAAAAAATTCAATTCCCTAAGCTGTCCATAAATAAATATTGTGTTGGCTCTATTTTACAGCTGCCAAAAGATACTGAACAACAGAGATTAACCTTGTAGATGTACTAATTCCATCTCCAACTATCTTTCAATTAATTTTTCAGTTTTAACTACTGAAAGGAATTCCCCAAACTTTGCAGTTTTAAACCAAATATGCAGTAAATTGTATTTATCTACAGCTTTATTTCAACCATATAGTCTGACACACTTGTCTTGCAGTTCTCAAGGTTGCTCAGTTTGTTGATCTCACCTTGTCACTTGAAGTTCATGTCCAAAATTGGAGTAATTCCCACAGTATCCTGCATTTTTTTTCCCTTATGAATTGTCCTGTCTACTTCAGAGATTCCCAGTCCTCTGAATAATGAATGAATAATTTAAGATTCAATTTCTTAATATGTTGCATTCATTCATTTTACAATGACTTTGATGAGAAATGAAGGCACTAACCATCTTGCAGGAATGGACATATCAGATGTGATTTTATTTTTAATGACTTGTTCTCAGAAAATAAAAACACACACACACACACAAAAAAAAAAAAAAAAAAAAAGAGATAGAATTTAAAGGAGTAATTGAAAGTGAAATCCATGGGCATACAGACATTAATTAACCCCCCTTTCTTCCTAACCCCAGCAGATGAAGCCTGTAGTTGCAGTTTAATGGATAAATTTCACTTTCACCACTTGAACAGTACAGCACTGTGGTGTGCAAGGACATCATCAGCCATGGAAACAATTTTCCACTCATTCCCACTCCTTGAGGAAATGAATATTTTGCAAAAATATGTTTTTAAATTCACCTATATATATCTCTTAGAATTCTCCAGATTTATTTGAAATAACCACCTGTATAATATCTTCAACTACACAGGCACCTCTTTGTTCTGCTGTCTTGATGATTAAAGTAATTTTAATAGAAAGCATAGGAATTTTAATATGTCATTAATAATTAATATTTCAAGGATAAAATCTCTTAGAAGTTCTTGTTTTAATTCTGTTCTTTGGAGTTTCACAGAAAATCTAACAGAAGGTAATTTAGGGTAGTTAATATGCATAAATGCTGGAGGTGAGACTCACTGGAATCCAACTTTTTGACCTCTTTAATTAAAACATTGCTTATTAACAGTTTTATTTCCTACCTTTGTCTATACAGACCTTAGTTTAGTTAAGAGAAGTTAGAGACAGCAAAGGAATTGTGATGGAAATAAATAAATAAGCAAAATAAATTGGAAACAGCAAGGAGTGGTTGATTTTAACCCAGGAGATACTGTTAAGTGCTTAGAGCTGAAGGAAGGACTGGGAGACAACACAAGGAAAAAGTCTTTAGGGTACCCAACCAATTCTTACCAACAAGAGATTTCATGGTTGCTTGGTTTTGTCAATGTCTCTCATTATGTGCCTTTCATGAGGGCCAGCACGTCTCACATGTGCCTTGCTTTGACATACAAATCCCATAGTCAGCAATGACTGTAGAGACTGAATCAGGGGCTAAGTGTTTCTGCACAGGACAGGCTCTGGGGCTGCATTTTATATCTTAGAGGAGGCTCTCCTGACTTCAGTGCTAACTCCTAGAGAGAGAAGGATGGCAAGCACAAACTGAACACAGAGCTGAGCACTGCTACTGACAGTAAAACTGCTCTCTGGCACAGAAAATTAAAGAGAGCACTGAGAGCCCCTGCACACAGGGTGATGAGGACAAGAACCCGTATTTATCAGTGGTGACTGCCATTAGCTCTCCTGAACCTGACTTGGGCTTAGAAAATATGTCTGGTGTGTTCATCTGCTTAATGAGACCGTGGTATCTCTTTACACTCTCATTCTGGGTATACTGAGCTTCCATCTATCAAAAAATATCTCACTTATTCATCTTTTCCTTCCCCAGAATGTCCTCTTTGCTACACATAAACATTATCCAAAGCTAGTAGGCTGCAGTCTCTCGGTTGGAGGCTTTTGGATAGACATGAAGAACTGAACTAGGAAATCAAGGGTGCTGTGGGACTGTCCACTCAATTCCTGCTGACATTTTGGCTACCCCAGCTCATACTGAGCCCTGATGTGTGCTGGGAGCAGCAGCATTAGGTCAAAGCAGGGCTTGGCAGGCAGGGCAGGAAGGGCTAAAAGGCATTTATGCAGCCATGGTCACCTGCAAATCCCCGTCTCCTGTCATATTTGTTTATTTTAATTCTTAATGAGCTCATGAAATAAAGTTTAAGTCAGAGTATAACTTTATCCTGCCAATTTCAGAGATCTAAATGGCCTGCCAATTTCAGAGATCTAAATGGCCCTTGACATGCTGTCAGATTTAAATTCCTTAAGTAGTGTTCCTTGCAGGAACTGCAAAAAGAACAAAAATAAAGGAACCTGAACTGAAAAAAAAATTGAATGCAGCTGCTCTGAGGTGTACTCTTTCCACAAGCAGCAAATCTTGAGCTTTGCTGAACAAAGCTCTGAGTGGTTTTCTTGTCACAGTGTTTAGAGAGAGCAAACATTCATTGTTACACGAGTTTCACCTAATTAACCTGACACACATACCGTGCTCTAAACCAGCCTTCCAAAAAATTAAAAGGTTTCCAACGCAGTCTTGGCATTTGTGTCCAAATAAGATCAGTTCCCTTCGTTTCCTTAAAATATAAGAAAGGTAGTTTTTTACCAGTACTCAAGCTCCAGTGACTTAACTCCTTCTCTCATTAATAAAAATGCTGTAGTTAGCAGGTGTATTTGTACACCTGAGAGCCCAGAGTTCTCCATAACTCTTTGAAAACCTAACCCTAGGGAAAAAAAAAAAAAAAAAAGCAACAAGTTTTATGAATATGTGATTCTTATTTACTCACTGGACTTAATCAGTACCTTTTTCACTACACTACTTACAGTAGATTTTTTTTTGTCTGAACATTGCAAAAAATGCCTCAGATTTTAAGTGGCATAATTGATGTTTCTGGTGTGTGGAATCAGGTGTTTGAGAGTACAACGAGTTTGAGCTCAGTATGGTTTTCCCAGACTTTAGATATTCAAAAAATACACCTCTTGTTAAGAAGACATATTTGATTCATTCACAACAAATTCCTCAAGGATTTTGCCCACTTTGCAAAAGAAAACATCAGCAACATGCAAAAAAAAAAAAAAAGCAAATAAGAAAGGTTTTGCTGAATTGAACTTACAGTTTCTGCTAGGATGTAAAACATCAAAACCAGATGTAAATCAGCAAAGAGATTCCTTTCAGGCTCATCATCATTTCCTTGAAAATTCTCAGATCTGCCCAACTGTTGCAAATCTGCTTTCAAGAGACCCACTCCATGAAATTTTTACATTTCTCATGTCCTACTAAACCCCATGACCTCACACATCATCAACTCACCTAACTCTCTCTGACACAATTTTGCCAGTTCTTCAACAATCCTTTCACTAACCTGGAATTTGACAACCTGAGAGAATCCACACCTTATTCTTTTTCATGCAGCTGATCCTTGTTAAATCATATCTGATCTCTTCACTTCAGTAAGACAATGCCTCATATTCTTACCTAAAATAAAGCACCTGAAAACAACAGAGTGCCATGTTTCAAAAATCTCATCCTAAACTTTTAAAGCGTTGGGAGAAAAAAAAAAATCCTTGAAGGGTGTTTATTTCCAACATCCATGTTCTTCTCAGTATTAACTACTCCAACAGTAAAATAAATGAGGCACTCTCAGTAGGGCACGTGCTATTACACCCAGCAAAAAGAATGCAAAATCTGTACTTGTACCTAATCCAAAGGTATGTTCAAGGCAGAAAAGACACCAAATTTTTCAGAGACAGAGTTGCACCACTCTACCTCTTTTAGTGTCTACTTCTCCTAGAAATTAATACATGTTATAGATTTCAGACCAAGGAATTGTCTCACACAAATTACTTTTTAGAAGAAAAGTTAAAATATTGAACTTACTTAAACTCTTAGATTAAATTTTTTCCCCATATATATTTAAAAGCAGGAAGGAAAAGATTTTCTATAAGGCTAATGACACACTCACACGTTTTTATTGACTTAATTTTATACTTTTCAGTTGCTAGAATAAAAAATAACCTTGAGAGTTTATTCTAACAAGTTTTGCCTCTACAACATCAGGCTTTGCAATCAACCCATACTCCAACTTTCCAAGTCATGCAAATTTGCATTTGCTCAGCTAATGCTTGGTTACAGAAAGTACAGACACTTATTTGCATTTCAGAGCTAATAAAAAATTGTGACATTCCAATTTTAATCAATTTAACTTAGTCCCCATGGCAATCCTGGAGGAAATATGAGGGGAAACAGGATGTTTTGTTCCTATTAAAAATAGCTGAATGATGGATTGATGGATTGATTGACTGATAGATAAACAGATGATGTGTCACTCATAAAAGAAGATCAGAAGCCTCCACCATAATGAGAATACCACCAAAGGCAATAGTTTCAAATGTGAGATAAACTGCTGTGAGAAAAGCAGGTGCACTGTCAATATATCTTCAGCTTTTCCCTCAGTGTTTTACACTGTCCTGCTTGGATCGATGTCCCCCACCTGCAGAAGTCTCTCACTGACAGATTTTATTACTTAAATTCAACAATGGGGAAACAATTTGTCTATTTTGAGCAGATGGATTTGCAGCATGGCAGTAAATAGAAATACTGAAAAGGCAAGTGCCAGGAATTATATTGGTTTTGCATAATGAATTTCTGCCTTTATTTTTCTGGAGAGTTTGGAAAAGGAATCTGAGCATTCTCAAGTCCAAGGAAAGAGCTGGAATAAGCCTACCTATTCAGAACTAATTGGTATTCAAATGAATAATTACTGGCTTTGTCAAATAGATCTATTCTGATTATTTTCCCATATTAGGTCTGTCACTCCTTCTAAATTCAAACACTGTGTTTACATCAACCTGTCTTTACCAATTTGCCAGAGCTACACATTTGCACACGTAGCAATTAGAGTGGCCTGGGCATCAAAAGCAGCTCCTAATACAACTGTGGGTCAGTACATTCATTCATTAGGTTATTATCACTGATAACAAGATGGAAAATGGACACATTAATTAAGGGATTTCTTTTCTAGATAATGATTGTTATGTTCAAAACTGTATGAGGAGATATTCCCATTTATATCTTCTTCAATAATATATAGGAATAATAGTTGTCGCTTATAAATCTGTCAGATTATCTAATATTCATGTGAATTATTTAGACAATATACATTCAGCTGTGTACACAGCACACATATTTTCCCCCATTATGTGCGATATTACCTTTTCTATGTAGTATCTAAATTCACTGCCCAAATTATATGTAGAAGCAGGGACTGTCAAGTTCATGTCTTCCACAAATATTTCTGGAATCTCTAGTGCAGCACAGATTAATGTATGGCAGATGTGTGACCAAGCAAACAAAAATATTCAGTTTGGCTCTAGACAGTGACAGCCCAGAGCTCTCAGCTCTGCCCTGGCCCTGCCTCAGTTTCCCCCTGCCAGCCCTCAAAGGGGGAGCAGCAAGAGGCACAGGTTACTCCTGTGGTTAAAGCATCATTCGTGCAGCCCACAGCCCACTCTGCCTGGCTGGCAATGAGCTGCAGACATGTGACAAGAGCGTGGCTACAAAAGAATTTGGTTTCCAAAAGCATGCTACAAACCCAGAGCTCATTAATAGGTGTGAAAAGGTTCCCTACACTCATTTGCCCAGAGATACCACAACGAGATGTACCCCATTTTCCCTCCCGACTGTGTTCCTCAGGAGTAATGTTTTGTCATAAACTCACCCTCTGGAAAACTTCTCTCAGGGATATTCACTCCCTGCTTTTTGTGGCCTGTTTCTCACCACACTGTGGGTACATAAAAGGAAGATGACTGCACACAACTCTTGGAGCTCTCTAGAAGACATTTTTGAAGATAGAAGCAAGTCCCTAAGCATGAACACAAAAAGCCTCTTAGGTTTTAGGCCCCACAGGAGAATTCATATTCTTGACTAGGACACAGCCTGAGATTCAGCTCCTCTGATTTTATGTCTCAGGAGCTGAATGTCAGATGTTATGTGCCAGATTCAAACGTGACCTGGTTTGCTGTTAATCCCTTTTATAATTTATTTACAGTATCTTCCAGAATGACATGCACATGACTAATTTCTGTGACTTGTCAAGGATTTTTGCTGACTCCTTGAACCAGTGAACCCCACAAGCACTCGCAGTAGACCAGCCCAGGCCAACATGCAGGATTCCCAGTGCCAAACACATCTCCTGCTTCCCTGGAATTCACCAAGGACAAATACTAAAGCAGGAGTGCTGTAAGAGAATATCAAATGGAGGCTTTAGGTGTGAACTGGACGCTAAACTGCTCAGCCCTATGAATGTAAAAGTGATTTCAAGTGGGTCCATGAGACAAAGATCCTTGCAGAACAAGACCAGTGATTTTCTTTTTCCCTCTCCTGATTTTGCACTCAGCTTGGGCCCAGCAGAACAGTGGAGCTGCACATTTGGAACAGTCTTTTTTGTAACTCAGACAGATTACAGCTGAGCAACCTTTTTTCTTTTTCCCTGAAATCGGCAATGCTTGCGAAGTTGCCTCTCTGAGCTTGGAAACCCAAAGTAACACTCACTTCAATGAGTGCAATTTCAATAAAATCACACTTCCTACACAAAATCCCACCTTCAATCACAGAAGGTGAGGTCTATCAAAGCCTTAGACAAGTGAAACCTATTCCCATTTGCACAATTTAAACATATTTTGTAGTGTGTTTTATGATATTAGCTTGATTTAAAATAGCCAGCCACTCCTACATGAGAAAAATGGCTGGTATTATATAGAAAATCCATAGAATTTCCATGTTGATAGATCAATAATTATCGAGCAGAAAGTACAAAAGACAGAATTATATGACAGGTTCATTTGTAGACAAAGCAGGGTGTTTTGTATTAATAAAAAATGTTCTCACTCTAAGGTTAGTATTAATGACAAACATTGATTTGTTCAAACTTCTTTAGTTTTTCTCTAATCCATATAGAGCTGAATTTAAAACTCACTGAGCTGTCTATAAATATTTTGCATAGGAATAGCGATGTGCTGATCTGTGAAATATGTGGGCTTTTCTGCATAAAACGTTGCTTTTTATTTTGCTTGAGTGCAGAATGTATGGGTGTACACATCTTTTAAATTGCTTTGTTTTTATTAATGCTTAGATGTGTAATTGCTTAATTTTTTAAGTGCTGGCCATTTCACAGATGATATAATTCTTCAAGTTACCATCAATAATGATTAAAAAACAACAACAAATAAAAACCTCAATCAAACAAAGGAAAAAAAAATAACAACTGCAGCAAAGAAAACAGTATATTTAAGATCACCTAACAGAGAAGCATTTCTTTAGCTTAATGCTGAGATCAGCTGTGCCAGCTGCACTACTGATGACAATCCAGTGGAGACAGAAAAATGAGATTATGTTGGAAAAGGATGTATCCAAAATAGGTGAACAAAAATTTTTTGCTTTGATCATTTTTGCTGTGAGGCTTTTGGGGTGGGGGTTTCTTTTTTTGGTTTCTGTTTTGTTTTTAATGAAAACACAAATCCAGACCACTGCCGAGAGTACTGGGAATGTAATATGTGTGAGGTCACAAAAAAATCAGCCACATGATTTATAATAACAAAACGCACCATTTAAAAGTTGCAAACATACGGAAAAAATGTCCTCCTAAATATTAAACCCCTCAAGTTCACGCTAAATCTGATGTCAGCACACAACCCATGTGTTCCCCAGCACCAAACCAATCTGTTTTTCTGGCTGTGTGCAAGAACAGAGCACCTACAAGCCTCGCTTGTGAATCAGTACATGCCATAAATAGGCCAGTGGCTTCACTTCATGATTTTCCTCCCTACTCCTCCACCACAGTCATCGAGAAAAAATTGGAATACTTGTGGGCACAAGGCCACTGAAGAGTTTCAGTTCAGGAATTTATTTCTGCAAACAGAGTGCAAGTGTGCATCTCTATTTTCCTTCAATTTGTGCAGTGCTGTTAGCACGAAATCAGTGTTCAGTTACATCCTTGGTCATTGAAGTCTGCACACTTGTGCAGAGATAAAACTGGGTATGATTTGTCATTTGCTCATTCAGGGATATATTGTTACTTGTTTACCTGTAAATACACATTTTTAGGTGTTGCTTTGTCTCCCAACTACACTTCTTTCTTGCAGGCCACTTCAAACCCATTATACTGTAAAATGCACCACCAATGTTTTAAAGTACACAAGGAAAAGCACTGAACACTTCAGAAATCTTCACTGCCCTTCTCCACATTGCTACCCTAAGGGAATAAAAATGAATAATCACAAAAAGCTTACAAATGTTCAGATTATTCCAGGACTGGTGCTAATAGCTACATCATCTGCTCACCCAGGATAAACACTTTAAAAGGGAGAAATAAAGAAGAGTTCACATTTCTCTGATTTTCACAATCCCTGGGTATAGTCAAGTGCCTGACTCTGTTCCGGTCCAAATAATATCCAATGTAGGCACTTCATGGGGCAAAGTGTGGGGGAGTGGAGGCCACTGGAAGATTTCTTCCCAAAGACCACTTCTCCTCTGAAATACAAAGTTTGAAAATACTACTAAATAAACCAAATAAATCTCAACTTCTGAACATCCATATCCACAGTACACCACGACAGTGACTGGGACACAAGTTCAGAAGCTTCTGGAAGTTCACCAGTGAAAAAGCACCTCTGGAAAGCAAAGGCAGCTTTGTCTGTGAGAAGTAGGGCCTATTTTTCCTCTTCTGCTGCTCGCCCAACAACTTCTACCTTGCAGTGGGATCAGCAAATTCAGCATGAACACTTTCCACAGTCAGCTTGAGACAGCAGGCAGCACATTGAGCCTGCAACTTCCCCGGGTCAGGAAGATAATACACAAGTAATGCAAATTAGTTACTATCAAGCCCTCTGTTCACGTAATGAGCAACTGATCGAAATTTTCTAGTAAAAAAAGAGTCAGCTGAGTAAAGCAGTAAATTTCCTTAGTGTCTGTTGTGATGGAGATGGAGTAATGGTTCACAGGCAGGAGCTGGAGTTCTCAATCAGCTTGGTGCAGTTATGGGAATAATCACTGTGGACAGGAGTGTTTCAGGGAAAATAGAGTTCTGGATTAACAAATTGGCTGTGAATCATTAAGGGATAGGGCACGAAATGATATTAAGCCACGGCAACAAAGGACTCCAATTATTTATGAAAAAAATCAACCGAGACAAACGGCTGTAGCATTCATTAAACTAATGAGGGGAAGCACCATGGACTGCAGTTTGAGGATAATACCTTGAGGTCAGAATGCAATTTGATGCAACTCTGGTTTGATCTCTCTGCTGAGAACTAGGAAACTGTTTAAAAATTAAATTTTATAAAGATCTGAAGCTGTCGATGTTGCTGCCCTTCCTTCAGAGAACAAAAGAGAGGAAAAAAACCATGAAAAGTGCCTCTATGTGGTAAGAATGTTTGAACCTGAAGGAGTGCATTTGGGTTTGATATTAATATACTTGAGGAATAAAAGCTGGAAAAAGGATGAAGTGGCAGAACTGGCCTGGGTTTGCATCTGTCCCTCAGAACAAGCACAGCAGTACCCTCAGACTTCTGCAACATCCTGGCTAAATTCTGGCACGGGCAGAAGGATTTCCAAAGTCAACGTGACACCATGCTACTCACAATTCTGTCTTACTGCTAAGTTTAAAGAACAAATTATCAGGTCAGAGCCCTAAATATATATTGTGGTTGTGTAAACTCTGGCATGAGTTATTCAAAAGCTGGGGAGGAGGGGTTTACACACTGAATGGGCAGTGACAAGCCTGGAAGCTCTGCTTCACATTCTGTATTTTATCCAAGAGATAGATGAGCAAGTAGGAAACTTCCTCACTGCCTACAACTGCTTATTCAGGAAGTAATTTTCTAATACCAGAAACTTGTCATGAGTGACACAACCAGATGCAACAAGGTCAGAGGTTGATCTAGTCAAAATTAGACAAAAAATTGGGAGCAATTTTATGCAGTGCTAAGACTATAAGCATTGGAAGGAAAATGGCAGGAGGGAGACAGGCTTGGAAAAAAAAAAAAAAAAGGTGCATTTTCCAGGGATTACTTTCATTCTGAAAAACAAACAGAAATAAAATTGAAAAAAAAGCATGTTTAAGTTCCAAACAAAATTATGTTGTTGTTATCAAAACCAGGAGCTTCTATTTTTAATGGTTGTGCCATCCAGGAGATCAGACCAGGCAATCTCAGTAACCCAGTTTGGATTTTAAAATCTTTACACACAGAGGACAGGAAAATTATCATAATACCTGGGCAAGCCTAGAGCAGGAGTTTGCTGAGACATTATGCATGCCAGCTCTGAAATCAGCCAGGCCTGCTGTCTAACAATCAGCTGCAGCCCTGGGATCCCAGACCAGAGGGCTTTTCATTCAGCCCCACGCTGCAATCACTTCTGATTTTCTAGAAGTAGCAAAGCTGTTATTATTTCAAACAAGAGAGAAGGAGACAAGATAATTGAGTTTTTAAACTCCTGCAGAAGCAAGGCAATCCTCCTGGATTCAGGAGGAACAATTCTATTCAAACACCAAGACATTGCATCCCTCAAACTTCTGTTGAGCCATGGAAGTGGATTCACTTTGACAAATGTACGAAATAGATGTATGTGCTTGATCTGTTTTGGGAATAATGCATACTAAATATTGTAAATAATATTTATTATCTATACAAGAACTGCATAAGTAATATTTCTACAAAGGAAACGCCATCACAAACAATTAAAGGCTTCTGAGATTGTAAGCAACTATAAACTGCTGGAAATACAAAATAAATAAGAATAAAGAAAGAATGGGATTTTCACAATGGTTCAGAACATTCATTAGTCAGGTCTGGTATCCTGTCTCTGTCCTCTACCATACAACTCACAAAATGAAAGTCCTTCAACACACATGCTAAGCTGCAGAAAAAAAATATTCCCCTCAGCTTCTCAAAATAAGAAACCAGCCTTGACAAAAGAGATTTGATTACTTCTGTTTCAGCCTGAAAAATAATAAAAAGTCATCACAAGATTATCCACACACACTGTCAATTCAGAAATTATATTTGATATTTTCACTACTGCTGTACATTTTATTATCTCCACGTGTTATGGTAGTTTTAGATCAGAATTGAGTTTGTCCCTTAAACCTTTAATTTTCTCCTTCATGAGCTCACAATAATAATCTGGCCATGTTTTAAATTATTCAGTTATAATTTGCAAGAATGTCGCGTTTTCTGTGCATCCACTGGTATCAGTGAAAGATTAAAATAAAGTGTGTTGTGCTGCAGCTGAAATGTGCTGCAGTGTGCTTGAACAGAGTTGCTTGAAAGGGCAAAAAATAGTGTTAAAATTAATATAACTGCTTGTTATTGATTGACAGGATCAGCACTGCAGAAAAAAACCATACAGAATTGGATCATGCACCAAAAAGAAATGAAGGGAAGGAACCAACACTTTCCAAACGAGGACAAACTGACAGCAAAAGGAAATAGGCTTATACAAGCCAGAAATCATGATTTTTTAAAAAACACTGAGAAGTAAAGCAAAACAAAACCCACTACAGAATTCTTGACCATTTCCCTTTAAATGCCCACGGTACTGCTACAGCTTGGATTATGATCTCAACTATTCCTGCTGGAGCAGGTGTCCTTCACATTCTGGGCTCACAGTCCTCAATCATTCATCGAAGGGGAGAGCTGCAGAAAATGCAGGGAGACCATTGGAAGTCTGGGCATTGGATACATTTTTTATTTCTTTGCATTTTCAGTAGTCAAAAACGAAAACCCTTCATCCATCATTTTGATAAAAGTCCACAGGGCATCCATTTATTCTCTTCCCAACATGATCCGATGAGTTTGGATCCTTATTTATGTTCTTTCAATGCTCAGATGTTACATTTTCTTGGCCATTATCTGAGCATTACTATTTATTATTGGTCCACAATGAAGATCCTATTGTAATGAACTGTGATGCACTGACATTTTTCACGTTGCTGGTTATACCAGATTTATTGCAATTACTCTTGAAAGGGATGGAGTAATTTACTGAAATCTCATTGTGGGAAAAGGAACTCCTGCAGGAGGTTCTCACTGAATTTTCTATAAAGCTGTGCTAAGATCTTCCATTCCAAGAGCCTGAATGATTGCCAGACTGCCTAAGACTCATGCTTTACAGAATAGAAAGTTTTAATTAAAAATGAGCAATAAATTCATGATATATTTGTCTCAAAGCAATAGAAAGAGCACACAGTTCTATTTTTTTGGGTTTTGGTTTTTTTTTTTTTTTAAGATAGCATTAAAAGATGTGTTACAATGAAATTCCAAGCAAGATAATGAGGAAAAGGCTTTAAAATAAAACCTTTCTTATGAAATCAGGCTGTCTGTGGAGATGCCTGGTTTCGAGAGGTTCAGCTGCCTATTGGATGTCTCTGGGAATTTCCCATTTCAGCCCTTAACAATCTACACCCATGAGCTGAGCCCTGCCCCTTCCCGAGGTCAGTAAGTTCTGTGTGACATGAATATACTGACACAGATTTTCAACAGATTGGCCCTTTCTCCAGGCTGAGCTTTTGGATAAATATTGCAAGATTTCATGTAATTAAGAAACGTGCTTGAAAATTTAAAAATGTGTTCAATCAAAATGATCAGACAGACATCTTGCAGTGGTGTAGGCAGTTTTCTCTCATTCCTTACTGTTCTATTATTGATTTTGTTGGCATTGCACTTGGGATGAATTTGGCTGATTCTCCCTTAAAAAAAAAAAAATATTTGAAATCTTATTGATAGTAACCAAGTGAGCATCTCATTATATTATCCCCTAGATTCTTAACAATAGGAGGGAATAACCACCAGGGAAGGAGGAAAAGGCTAATCCATAAATTTCTCATTAGCTGAAAGAGTGAGAAACATTTGCTTGAATAATGGAATATGTTTAGCATCACAGCCTGCAGTTAATCATGTTTACTTGCCCTTACTTTTCCAATATTCACAGAATGAGAATGCATGGATTTCAGCACAAAATCATCAGCTCTCAATAAGTAAACTGACTACTCAAAAGTACATCTAAAAATGCACATTTTTAAAGCAATGAGAGAATACCTGTGTTCAGAGTAATAATAAAAACAATTAAATTTGCATATTGCACCATTATTCTACTTAAACATCAATAATAAGCAAAACTTAGAAATCAAGCTAAAGTGAATAATTCACAGCAAATAAGTTACCCAATTAATTTTCTCTAGTTTTCTGCTTAGGAAGGTTTGGATTTTTTTTAATCCACTCATTGATTTGAATTTTTTTTTTTCACATAGACTACTAGATTCACCAAAATCCAAATTCTGTCCTTCGTTTCTACAGTTTTATAAACCATTCAGAATAAAAAATAAAAAACCTTTGATAAGACAAATCCCACTGATTACTGGAAATAATTTGTGACATGAGAACAGCTTGGGAACAAGAGAGCCAAGGATGATTATAGAATTGAAAAACTTTAGGACAACTTTTGTTAAAATCTGCTCTTGTCCTTTTCATCATGTATGGGGAGAACAGGTTGTTCTCTTGTTCTTCAAGGAGGAGCTTATTTCAATATTGAATTTCTTTTTCCAGGATTGAAGCTGACAGAAACTTTCCTTGCAGCCACTGCTTTCTAAGTTTTCTGGGTTAGCCAACTTGTTTCCCTTGCCACATTAGTGGTGATGATTTATATTAATTTAATGATATGGCACAGAAAATTGGTACACAGTCTGTTTCTCTACCTGTATTTGTGCTTATCAGGACTTATACCTCAACAAAATCTCCCTTTCAAAGTCCATATCTCCTATATGCCAAGATTACCTTAACTCTTAAACCCATCTGCTCCCCAAACTTTCTTATGCTATCTCATCCACATGAAGGCATTTAGTCAGCAAATTTTCACCTAGAAGTAACAAAAAAAAAAAAAATTGGATACTCATAGACCCAAGAGAAACCTTCAGCTGTATTCAATATATTCTTTCATTTTCACATGTGAATGGACGAGAAGTCACTTGCACCTGATTTTCTTTTTTCTCTTCAGTCATATTTTATAACACACTAAACTGATATCCTGTCATAAAGTCTCCTTCACAAGAAAAGGAGCTCTAATGTCATGATGGAAAGGTTCATGTAATCTCTGTGATTACAGTTCATTTTCTTGTACTTTTTTTTTTCCTTGGCAGTTCCCCAGCTAAAATATCAAAGTGAAGCTTAAATTTTGAGTATACAGAGACGTAATTCTTGAAATACTAGTTGCAAACTTAGAATTTCTTCAGTGTTTTCATTTGGCAAATGGCCTCATATTTCCTTCTAAATACTTTGATTTCTACTGGACAAGAGAACCACTTTTCTAAGGCGTAACTCCTACTGCAAGGGAGTTGGCAAAAACATTCCTTATGAGAGCTCTAAGCAAGCTGAATATGGCAGTCCGTGGCATTTAACCCCTTCACCAAGCAGTGCCTCAGATGCCAAGGTGATTCCAGTTGCTTCATCCTTCCCTGTAAATGTTGTATGACTTCATTGAAATACTGGGTTTAAATGCCTTCAAATTCCAACTCCATGGCTGGCAGCAGGAGCACCACAAGTAACAAGTAATACAGATGTACTGAGTATACCCAAAGTACTCAACCACAGACAGGTGGTGACATATCTCTCTGAGAGATTTGCACAATTCCTGAGCCAAAACACCAAGCAGGTGCTCACAACAGCACAGGGCTAAGACCAAACAGAGCTGGCAACATGATCCATCTTCACAGAACTGACACAAGGGAGTTGCTTGCCAAAACTAGGATGCAGAATGAAAATACATGCCAAAAAAAACAAGCAATAGTAGTTCTCTGGGTCTTCAAAAACGGATTTCAGATGCCATCATTTTTGTGCATTTGTTTAATTTAAATGTAATAAACTGACAATGTATTGACAAGGGGTGGCCCTTAAAATACATTATATGGACAGCTTGATGCATTTTAATTTTTTTTAATAGCAAAATGGTGTTATTGGCATGATCTAAGTAGCTGCAGATCCTACATGAATCCTCCAGTACCAGTCTTTCATGGCAATGTGATCAAACATCACAGCTTCTTGTTTCACAGAAAAACCAAGTCCTTCAGGTACTTTGAATGCACGTGTGACACACAGAGAATACCTGTACATCTAGAAGATGGATGTTTTCAGTTAATTTAGCAAGTATTATTGAAACTATTAGTCTTAATAGGATTATTGAGACTAATAACTGGGTGGGTATGCTAGAAACCATGCACTTAGTTTGACCTCCTATTCACTCCTATTTGACCTATCCTACAGATAATTGTTGAAAACAATTCATTTTCTTTGCAATCCAGACCGCAGTTGGTTCTACTTCTGGTTTAAAATCTAACCAGAAAATCTCATCACCCATTCTGTGCCTTCAGAGCTGCATTTCAAACCAGGAACATATTATCTTAAAGTTTTTTAAGTAGCCCTTCAATATTTTTCCTAGCAGAGTTGAGCTATTTGCTAAAGACAGCCTGTTCTCAAGAACAGAGACCTGGAATGTGCCTCCTGCCTCAGCAGTCTCCCTGCACTATTTTAGTGGCTTTACCCTCTTTATATCATCCCACTTCTCAAGCTATCAAAAGCTATTTGAGACGTGTCAGCTTTCTTACCTCCTCCAATATCCCCACATCCACACAGCTCTATTGGAAAAAGCCTTGCAAAGATGATCCTTTCAGTTCTTGCCAGAGCTGAACTGAAATCAGGCCCTTTCTGTCTCTTTGGGATTCACTGTTCCATTGTTCGTCCCTGAATTCAGGGCAGTTTGAAACCTGTCCTGGAGCAAAGCTGGTCAGAGCTGGACACAATCCTTCTATGTGTCAAGATGACCCAGGAAATGCTGATAGACCTAAAAATCTTGGTTTATCCTGCTGCACAAGGAAGAACTCTGATTTTAATTGGCCAACTTAGCTGGGAGCTGCCAGAACAGCTGAGAAACCCATGTGCATGTGCTAAATCTCTGGCCTACATTTCTGCTGTGCAGGAGGTCACCAGACAGTGACCACAAGTTTCACAAATACATTGAGAACTTGGTGTGGGATGCATTTGTCCATCACACCAAATTGACTTTGCTATGTCTGTGTTCAGGACTGTTTTTCAAAGCTGGTCTAGCAGTGTTGGAGATGCAAATGAGGCAGCAGGCACAAACAGAACAGCATTTATCTAGAATTTCAGAGTAATTGCTTTTAAAACCATCAGAGTTGGTTAGTTTACATTTCAGTGATTTTTTTCAACAAGTTCCCTGCTTTGAATCCCAAAGTTGGTAAAGCTCCATATTTATTCCCCATAAAAATTGAAACAGGCTGTCCTAGAATCTGTATTTTTCTTCGAGTCTGGTTTTCTACTGTAGTCTGAGCTACAGAGCAACATCCCTGAAAAGAAAGCAAGTCTTTAGAGATCACAAATAACCAATTTCACAGTACAAGCAGTTGTAAATAGAGCTAAATTCCCTTTAGTAATAAACTATTCATCTTTGTGCTTCATTGAGTTCAACGAAAAGCATTTTTCAAGTTTAAGCAATTAAGTTTACATTTTATTTTCTCCTCTTGAAAGGAAGTTATCACAAAAGCATGGGATTGAGAAGCCACTGTGGTATTGCAGGTATTCTCTGCGTATGAAATTTCAATTTAGCAAAGCATGTAAAACTCTACAGGCAGTTAAGGTTCAATACACTAAACCCACTTTGTTTTCACACCGTGTTTGTTTTGAATCATCACTGACCCAGCTGATTAGCTGCTGAATTAGGATGTCTGAACATTAGAACCATAGAATTGCTGAGGTTGTAAGAAGACCCTTAAGAGCATCAAGCCCAGCCATTAAGCCAGCAGTGCCAAGTCCACCTCTAAGCCACGTCCCTCAGGGCCATGCCCACGAGTTCTTGAAATGCCTTCAGGGATGGAGGCTTCACCACTTCCACTTTGCTTTCAGCACAGCTGTGTGAGTCAAAAATTCACATTCAGCCTGCACAGTCTGATTCCCAGAGTGCAAAATACCTGCAATCCTCCTGTGTTCTATGGCAGTGAGACAGAGGGACCTGGGGGCTCAATTTCTGTTGTGTCAGTGGGGATATAACATTATCTCCCTCTGAAGAAACACAAGGTGAAAAACCAAGACCCCAGCCACTTATGGATGCTGTAATGTTCCCATGGCTCTCCTGTTAAGTGCAAAATTGTTAATCTCAGTGTCTTGGCCACATTCGACCTCAAGTAATTACAGTTTGTCAACCTGAACTTCCCATGCAGATCCAAGTGGGTTTCTGTGTAGCTGAGCAGTCCCTTTGTTTCACAGCTTTTCAGCAGAGCATGAAATGATCTCTGCACAAGGTTTGAATACCTTTCAAGTTTGCCTTCAGCTGCACAAAGGTAAGATCAGCATTATTAACACCATATAGCTGCATGCTAGATTTCTTGACTTCACTTTTTCGCTGGTTCCAGGGTGTTAGAGCTGTATTGACTGTCCATCCCACATAAAATGTCTTCGCTTTTACTGAAAAGTAAGTTTAAATCCTGTCTTACAGAGGCCAGGTAAAATCCCTTCAGATTTTATTCATGTCATGGTAATTATTTTCTTTGGCTCTGTAGCAGATGAAATACAGCTGAGCCAGTTGCTTTGCATTGACTCATTTTTCTAATTTTGGCTTTTTTTTTCAGGTAGCTGAAACACGTGTGGTACTGCATGACTGCTTATTTGCACATTGATTCAGCAGCAAACTGAACCAGTAGATTGGAGAAATGACTGGAGCAAATCTCCTCATGAAAAAGTGAATGAAGACAAGGTGCTGTGATATAGGTGCAGCCCACTGAAAATCCCTAATTTTAAAACAAGCCAGAAATTTGGAAACAAATAAGGAAAGAACTGGTGAAGCATGTGACCTTGGTGCTATAAAATCAGATGTGGGAGCCTAGCAGCAATTGAAAGAAATGTTTCTGTGAGGGAGAAGCCTGTGAAAAAACAACACCCCCAGTGAGCTTTTCCCATGAGGAAATATGAAATCTAAATATTCTGATGCTAGAATCCAGGCAAGGAATATTGGAGCAGCTGAACTCCTGAAAACAGAAGAACAAGTTACCTCGAAAATTTTATCTTTTGATGCAGAACTCAAACAGATATAATTCAGCCATTCATTCAATTTTCTTTCCACATATGAGACAGATGAATGAAAGCTCTGCCAATTCACTGTTGGATTTCAGTAAATCTACTCTTTACCCAAGCCAAACCAGTTGCTCAAGCCTACAAAGCACTGAAGAAAATATACATTGCTTATATAGTATTTTTTGGATTCAAAAGATTATAAAATTTAACAAGCCAAACATTTCATGCAAGTATAGCAGGTATCTTTAGGATAAAAATCCCGGCAATATGGTTAAGATGATTTACTGCAGTTAAAGGATATCACACCGGTTGTGAATGCCATTCACAGCATTTCTTTATGAGGTGCCAGCAATACACAGCCCATCTTTTCTTTACAGTACCAGTGCTGTACTAAGCACATTTAAAACTGATAGAAATCCCAGGTTAAGAAACTCAGAGCAGTCATTGTTCATTTATCCAGGGAGGGCTGGATAAGAACAGCACTATTTCCTCTCTCCTTTTCTTCACTCCTCAGCATTGCCTGTCTCAAATCAGATACTGTTTTAAATTTCATATTTAAACTATTTGAAATAATGTATAGCAGTCTCAAGTATCAGAAATAGTCAATCTATTTAGCTCACTATGTCTTTTATTATCTGAAGAATTCAAAATGCTAACATTAAATACCATCATTTCCATTTTTACAGAGGAAAGACACAGTTCAGCTTGCCCAAAGCCAAGGGGGTGTTTGGGTCATTGTGGTGACCTAACAGCTGTATTTCTAGATATTGAAAAATCACACAGTTTAAAATGGCAGAATGACACAAAACTCATTCTGAGGCAGCTGTAAAGTGGAATTTCTCTGATCTTGTTTTCTCTCCACACACACCGTGGTGTGGCAAAGAGGAAAGACTGAGAGCAATTTTTTGGTTGCAAATAAGTTTTCAAGTAATAAGTAGTACAATTATGTCAAGCACGTGCCAGTAAAAGCTTTTTTCTGCAATTTCAAGACCCACATAATTCTACACTGAACAATAATAATTCATAATTCTACACTTACAGCTGTAAGATGCACAACAAAATCTGAATGTGGCATTACCAAGCATTGAAATCCATGGATATCCCTATTAGATAACCACTCTCTGTACCTGGATATATGCTCCATATTGATGTAGCCTCTAGCTGCCTTGCAAACTATTTTTTAAGATTATTTCCTAAAGCGAATTTGTGCCTTTGGATACATTTGGTAAAATCCCATGGGATTTGCATGTGCATATCTGAGCACAGACTTAGTGACAAATGCTTCCCCTTCCCAACACATTACATTGTTACTTGTAACTTTAGTATTTTTCTTTCTTTTTTTATCACACCTGAATCTCTGGGGGACACTACAAAAAGAAGTGCAGCACCTTCCATTTGTTAACAGTTCATTTCCAAAAGAAGATTCAGTAATGCTGTATCCATGCTGTTCAGGGGCAAGCATAAATGGGGTCTTGCTGCTAGTGCTATCCCTCAGACACATTTCTTTTCCACCCTCATTGAGCCTAAAAATAAAAGTTGAAAAAGGCAGAAAAATAAAAATATGCAGGAGAATGCAAGCTATCCCTACCAAGTCCATGAAAATACAATGAACTACCATAATGCTAAACACAGGATAAAAATATCAAAAGATAAAAATATTACACAATATGGCAATTTCCTCTTGCACATAAATATTATAAACCTCAGGGTCCTGCTCTTCTCCTCCCACTCCATCTGACTCAACCCACCTCCACAAGAATTATTAAAAAAATAATAAACATCCATTACATCATTAACTACAAGCTTATAGATTAGCACTGATCACAGAGATATACTTTTAAGTTACTGAGTTCAATCAAAGTGAATCTAAATCCAAACTTTAAAATTTGTTTTTGACTTAGGATCATTCAGATGAGAACTAACAGTTTAATGTTTCTTTCACAACACCCAGATTCAATTTGCTTTTTTAACATTGTAGGTTTTTTTTAAAGTGAAAATTTCACAGTTTAAGCAGCATGAATTTTAGCAATTCTGAAAAAACTCAGTAATAAAATTTCTGCCCTTGCTACCAAAACTGTGCTTTATTGGCCCAGAGTCCAGTTTCCAGGAAATGAAAAAAGTCTTTGTAATTCACTTTCCATAAGAAGAAAACAATTGTCAACAAGTCATTGCTTTGCAACAAGCTAAATTTTGTATTTATGAGGCAGTGGTTGCCAAGTGGCATGCATAACACTTTTTAATTATTATTTATAATGAATATCATTAATGCTAAGGGACTTCCCCTGCAAGGGGTCCTAGGCAGGTACCTACAGGAATCAAAGACTTTCTACTTTACAGACTGAATATTTAATAATGATTCAATGAAATTCCTGACCATCCTTAAGGACCCAACGGTGTTCTCCAAAGTTGTCTTCCCTTGAAAATAATTTCTTCCTTTAATACCTTGAATAGAAGATACCTAAAAACCTGACAGCATTGCAAATAATTTTAAAGCAGCTCAACCCATCTAACCAAACACTCCTGTATGAAAGAAAATCCCTGTGTAATGTCAATAAGAAAAATAACAAATGAAAAGAAAAAAAACCAAAACCATACTGGCATGCAAAGGAATTTTACCTGCAATATTTACCTCAGGTTCAATAGACTTCAACTAATCTAAACTTTTATATCCCAATGTCCTACTTGCAACCCAAAATCAGAGGGACTGGACATTCCTACAACAGCAAGGGAGGCTGTGTCTGAGGATGTATTTACCAAGCTCCTTTATCCAGATGTTTAATACATTTGTCTTGAGTTGTCTTTATCCCCCACACACCCTTTCCTTAAAAAAGGAAGATAACAATCCTTTTAGCAAGTTATTTATCTGCAGTAAACCTTCCATGACCAGATCACGACCACCACCCCAGCCTAAGCTTTTAACTGAAATAGATTACCATGGGTATTTCTACATTCTTTTTTTCTTCACACACGTATCAAATCCTCCAAATCCAAGCTTTCTATTTTCAGACCATTTAAAACTAATAGAGCTCTGAATCACCATACTGTCATTAGTGGCCTAGCTGCCAGTCACATATTGTTGTGCCACTCTATTTTGAATGGCCTAAGATTTCTTGTTAGCTTTCTGAAAGCACAATTTTTTGTTTGAAATAAGTTTCTCAGACCATTGTGTGCAGCTTGCAGTGTAAAAATAAATACAGGGAAATGCTGGAAATAAATTGCTGTAGAAATACTGACATTGAGCATGGCCTTTTGAAAAGAAGAAAAGAAATCTGGATATGGTAGTTACTGTCAGCATTATCCTTCCTCTAGGAGAGGAATTCAAAAGCAGACACACAGTTACACCATTTATAGCAAAACCTACTAGTCCATGAAATCAGAAGCTGTAAGAAAAGAATGTTTTTTTATTGTATCAAAATAGCAGAGAATAGAGCTTGGCTCTTGCTGCTCCCAGAGAGCCTTGAGGCCTTGAATCATGACTCTGTTTAATAAGCAGGTCTAATTCTGCAGCAAGTACAAACAAGACAAAACCACTTTGAGTGGGTTTGGAACCTCTTGTGGTAGCTGCCAAGACCTTCTTTGAAACAGACTTGCCTCTGTTTTCTGTGTTCTGCACATCAGGAGAACCAGCCTAAGGTAGGAATTAAATAAATGAAAAAGTCTATGACATCCAGAAAAATTAAAATCTACCCTTTAATTTTACCTAATTTAATTTTTTTATACAACGCTTACAGCACAAGAACAGGGAAACAAGAGAACCAAACCATTTAAACGCCTACCCAGTCCAAACAAACTAAAAATCCACTGCAGATTTCCTTTTTTTTTACCAAATAACAAGCAAAACCTGTTGTCAGATTTAGGCTTTGGAAGTTACAATTTCAGGCAGAAATAGAGGCCTTGTGCCCTGAAAAGGTTTGTTCAATATTTAGTTCCATGTGATTTGATTTCTGAAGTTGGAAGAAACAAATAAGTTATTTCTGAAGTTAAAAGTACTGTCAATATTTTCACATGCCCTTAAACAAAAGACATCTGGCTATATTTAGATATGGAACAATACATTACCTCAAGAATATTTGCCCAGTGACTGGGGAAGGACTACAGCAAACATTTGGAAAAGTACAAATTAGAGGGAATTTGAGCTTTTTCATTTTTCTTATCCCCGTGGAAATGAATTTTTACTAGACTTTAAGAAAAAAAATGATGGGGGGGAGAAAAGAAGATAAAGTACATATTAAAAAGCAGCTTCACTGTATTCATTAATAACACACAGCTACTGTGTTGTTGTGTGCATACAAACATACAAAGATTAATTTAATAGAATTGTAAATGAACCACTGGTCTTTGCAGGCTGTCTTGTTTCCAAATTTTACAGCAGCAAGGCTGGAATAGTAAAACAAGTTCTATTTGAAATGCCTTTTTTTCTGTACCCTAATTGGGATAGTGAATAGAATTAAATGAAAAATACATTAAATGATCTATTGTAGCAGCTATGAGCTCTATTTGCTGTACTCTGTCTTCTTTCAATACAAATGCTGAAGATAGAAGATACTCAGAATCTAAATCTGTTTCAAGTCTGAAGAAATGCTTCTAATAATCAGTGCCTACCAAAAATAGACTTTAATCATAGATCACTCCTGTTTACTGATATCCTCAATAAACAACCCAAAGTGTGAAAGGTACACCTTGTCATGTGTCCTTTATTTGAGAGTTGACCAAGTTTTCATGCACTGCAGCTTAAAGAAATGCCGACTAAATACATATTTCCCTCATAAAATTCACCTGGAAGACTGGTAGCTTGAGCAGCTGCAGAAATCCATTGATCTCCATTTTGTCTTCTGCTTTTATCACCTGAAACAATTTTTTAATCCAGTTACTTGCCAAAGCTTTATAACAGACAAGACTAAGATATTTTGAACATACTATTTAAGAAAAAAAAAAGAATGAAATAAAAGATTTGTTAGCAGTAGAGATGCATATTCTTTTTAAAACAGCACTTGTTAAAAATTATTGCGCACCCAGAGGCAGAATAAATATATTTTACTCTTCTTCTTGCTTTAAGTGATAAACATCAAAGGGGAACAGAAAGCTGTTATTACTCATTAAAAACTCACTATATTTTACCAAGGATGCTTTGGACTTGTTATAGAGTCCCAAGATCTGTGTGAGACCCACATGAATAAATCTCAACCCAGAAAAATGTTTGGAAGTGTGGGAGAACACTCCTAAGGATTAAGAATGTTTATCAACTTTTGATGACACATCAGGACTCAGAAGACTTGGGCTTGATCCATTAAGCCTCACTTAGTTTACAGAGCATTTTAAAGGGATATAGTTTGCATAGTGAAAGTTTTCTGTAAATATAAACATTCATTAAAATTTATTAGTATTTGTAAAAATAAATAAATTATAATATACAATCCAATGACTGTTCACAGACAAGAAAAACCCAGGGACCTGTCTTAAAACTAGAGAGAATATTTTATTTGCAAAGTGCTATAAAACACCATGCATGGAAGAAGTACTGAAACACAGGAAGATGAGACAACTATATTTTTCTTTATTCCATGTAAATAAAATTTGTATATTTAGTGCATATTTAACTTTTCTAGACTCATTATTGTTTAAAAACTCCTAATTTTGCTTAGAATGGTTGTATTACTTTCATTCAAAAAAAAAAAAAAAAAAAAAAAAAATCTGTGCCCTGATAGAAGTAGAGGATGCACTGGGTCCTTTGTGTGCTTCCTGTCCTTCTAGAACTACCTTCATCCAGAACTGCAGCAAAAATGAAGTATCAGCCACACAAACACTTTGAAAAATCCATTTTAGAAGCTTGCCAGAGTGGTTTGTATTTTCTTAAAAGATAATCTTAAAAACAGCTGTTAATCAAGGTGGATTTTTCTATGGGTTTGTAGGTTTGCCACCTTGAACAGCTCCTTCCCTAGGCAGAGTTTGAACAAAGTTCTGCACCAAAGACCAGATTTTTGTCAGTTTTCCATCGTATCCCAAGATAGAGTCCCAGTCCCTCAGGAGCGAGAGATGTCTTTTAGGTTTGAAGATTTTGACTTACGTGCAGAAACAAATTTAAATCTGACATTTACGGAAGTTGCTGAACACACATCTTGGTGCTTTTAATCTTCTCCCCACAGATGCTGTCCTCACCACAGCAGCTGCTGCTACTCTGAGGTGGTGTCTGGTAGCTTGGAACAGGAATCTCAGGAACAAAGAAGAGAAAAAAATGAACAGGGGAATGACTTCTAATGTGCTAACGTTTGCAAAACAGAGTTCCAGTTGATACAAAGGCAAAATAGAAACAAGATCTTTAGGATGAACTTTGTATTTTTTAGCATATGGCCTTTTTGTGTGCAAAAAGCTCAAAGCCTTTTCTGCTGACACAAATGGTAATTTAATGAGAAGTAAGAAATGGTTTTGCCATTAGGCTAATTATTACATTTTGTACAAACCAATGATGCTAAGGAATGAGGATATTTTGTTTCTTCTCAGTTTAGTAGGACATCAGCATTTGGATCCCCTAGGCAGCTCCAAAACTCTTTGTCTTAATGCTCATGTTGATGACTCAGAAATGTATTTCAACCTCTGAACTTACTTTGCAATACAGGCATAACACTAAGCAAGCACAAAAACTAAAAAAAAAAAAAAAAAGTGTATATTTCTAAGCATTCCCTACAGAACTTACTGAGATACAAGAAAAGAAAAAAAATAAATCTGAGAAACAGATACTAGTACAATCTACCCTGAAAGGTAGCTCAGTGGAAGATTGAGCAGACAAAGGAAGACAGTGTGAATTCATCTGGATTTTAGCAGAAATCTCAGGGAACCTGGCAAAAGAAGACCACGCTAAAATAAGGGGTAAATGGTGATGGAAAGCAACACCAATTACTACAAAAGATGTCACATAAGAAGATTGAAAGGCATCCTACAAAACAGCATTCTCCTTGCTACCTAGGCCACTATTATTCAACATGCCAGCAGAGGATCTGGGAGCACAGATCATCCTAGCAGCATTTTCAAAGCAGCAGCAAGATATAACTAGACATAATCAAGTTGAGTATGGATTTATTTTCCTAATCTTATGTTTTTACCCAGAATTTTGAGAAATGCTTGTCTAACAAGGATGAGGGGAAAAATGAAAGGATTAGTTCAGAACAAAAAGAAGCATTTCAAGATTACCCCCATGCCATTTTCTGTAGTCATATGATTTCTGGTATACTCTTAAATAAAGGCAATACTGTCTTTAACACTTGATTGTTCATGATAAGCAAATGTGAGGTAGATATGCAGTAAAGATGAAAGAGTCATTTCTATTCCTATTTACTGACTTAATGCCAGTGATTTAAAGATTATCACTTCATGCCTTCACCACAGAAAAGGAAATAATTTTCCAAGAATTCTTTGCCATTTTGCTCCTGTCTACAAGGAGTGTGAACGTCTCTCTTCACTCTGCCCTGCACCTCTCACTGCTGCATTCAGACTTCTTGTCAATTCACAGACATTTCAGTGGCACTCCTCTTTGCAGCAGGAATATTCATTGATCTTATGCAAGGAAGAGAAAGCTGATGTGAGTGGAGCTGGCTGGAAGAGAGGCGATGAATCGGGATCAGCACAGTTCAGCTCTTGGTGTCAGGGCTCCGCAGGGGAGGGCCTCATCAACTCTTCTTACCCTGCAAAGCAGCAGAGGGCCCCAGGGCAGGATAAAAAGCAGTGCCCCACTGCCAGGGATGGCCTGGAGGCAGGCAAAAAGCATCTGAGAGGAAGTCCTTGAGAAGCTGCTGGAGTTATTTAGCAGGAGCTGAGGCATGAAGAACAGAACAATCAATCACCCAAGGTGCCCAGGACTATCAGTCTTTGTTGTTGGATGACAGTGACAAGACCAAGGGAATGCCTCCTCCAGGAACACTGCAGAGCTCGCCATCCTCATCTCCCAGGGAGCCAGGGCAGCAGCCATAAGGAATGGGATGCACAGATGTTACCAGGGTCTCAGCGCTTTGGAGGACCCACTGCTGTCCTGCCAGACATGGGAAGGATCCTTGGCCTCCCAGGCTGATCAGGACACAGCCATTTCACTACTCTGAGATCCCTGGGGTGGCTCCAGAGTGAGGGAGAACAGGATTTGGACATCTCACCATAGAACAGCAACATCTCACCTGGATGGGCCCACTGCAGGAGAAGACCGGGCTCAAGAACATCTGAGGAACTAAAGGTGCACAAACCCTTGGGTCCTGATGAGATACATCCACAAGTCCTGAGGGAACGGCCTGAGGAAGTGGCTAAGGCACTATGCAGCACATTTGAGAATCCACAGCACTCCAATGAAGTACCCACTGACTGGAAACGTTGATCAGAGTTGGAGCCCCTCTCCTATGGAAACAGGCTGAGAGAGTTGGGCTCATTCAGCCTGGAAAAGAGAAGGCTCTGGGGATACCTTATAGCAGCCTTCAAGTACCCAAAGGAGGCTACAAGAAAGATGGGAGTTTTTACCAGGGTGCCATTGGGAGGAAAGGGTTAAAAGCAGAAGATTTGGTGAAGAGGGAATAGCTTTGCTCAAAGTTACCTTGCAGCTGAGAATGCTAACAGTGTTGCTGTGGGAAACCTTCCCTTCATTATACCTATTGTTGTTCATCCTCTGCCTGCTTTGAGAGGAGGAATTCCCTGTGTGGAGATAACACATTCTGAAACACAAGCTTGAGTCTCCTGCTGGGAGAGAGAAATCATAAAGGCAAAGCCTTGTGATGAACTGTGTGTGCACAAAGCTCTTTGATATTTGGGGCAGGCAGCAGCCCACGATGATGAGCTGAGGAGTCTCTGCTGCCCAGCATTGTTAGGGAGGCAATGAAATAAATCTCCTTTACATTTCAGCTGTGGTTTGGTGGTCACTCTGGCTACCTGCATGTGTCCATTCCCACAGGCATGTTGTGAGTGGTAGGGTAAGGGGGAAATGGCTTCAGCTGGAGTAGGACAGGTTTAGATTAGCATTTAGGAAGGAATTATTTCCTCTGAAGGTGGTGAGGCTCTGGAGCAGGTTGCCCAAGAGGAGCTGTGAATGCCCATCCCTGAAGTGTTAAAGGCCAGGCTGGATGGGGCTTTGAGCAACCTGGGATAGTGGAATGATTCCATGTGTGTGTTGGAATGAGATGATCTCTAAGGTGCCTTCCAACCCAAACCATTTTACAAAATACTTACTCATCAAGAGCCTATTGGTTGATACATCTAAGAACCTTTCCCTGACATGCACAGACCACTCAGGGTTTGCAGTCCTTTTAGTTTTGCAGCTAACAATCTTACCTCTGACCCACACTTCAGGAGAATGGTGTGGTATGTGCTTACACAGCTAAAATAACTTCAGAGTTAACAATTCCACCCACTGAACTGAAGATAAAAAAGTAATAAATGAGGACCCATACTGCTAAAAGAAATTAAAAAGTCATCTTTAGTGCAAAACAAAAATTAAACCTATCAAGATAGACACTACAGCAAAATTGTATTATCAAATGACATCTGAATAGACCCATATGTTTATATTAATAATTAAAATAATGAATATTGGGTGTGGAAGAAGAGGAAATCAAATAACTCAGTCCTATATATTGCCACCAAAAAGAGTAATGAAATTGCAAGGTTTTCTCCCCCCATGTCTATATATTCTCATAGCACTGTGATCTTCAGTTCACGCTATGCTATTTTACAAGTGCTTCATTACAAAAACATTTTGCTGCTGAGGAAACAGCTTTGAAAATATTTTTCATCTAGCACATGCCAAGAAAATCAAGTTAGTGTGGATGAAGCAAGTTTAAAGCTTAGGCAGCCACTACTCATTATTATCCATTGTACATGTTCCCATTCTCCAACTAGTGTAACTCACTGCAAAGTTAACTCATTTTATTAAACATGTTTTAAATAAGTCACCAACTGCAACAACAAATTTTTAAAAATAATAAAATTTAAAAACCCAAGCATTCATGCTTCTTTCTCTGGTCTTCCTTCCTTTGCATCTTGCTGCCTCATGTTATAATACATACAAATATTTTTGTTTGGTCAGTCTGTAATACATTCTGAGGAGTGCACACACTTTTCTTTTTTGGCATAAAGATGTCTCAATTAACATGATCTAGAGAATAACATCATCTTATGCCCTAGAAGCACTCAATAATACTTGCTTGCATCAAAAGAAGGCTCATTTTTAGGCCTTACTGCTTTAACCAGTCCAGAGGCAATAAAATTCCAAAGAGGAAAAAAAGTCAATTCTGAACAGCAGAAGTTTTTATAAGCACTGCTTTTCAGAGCTTGAGAGCTCAAAAAACATCTTAACTTTTAAGTATTTTGCCAAAAAGCTTTATTAATTCACAAATCCTGCAGAATTATAGTCAAGAATTCACATAAAGGTGGAGAGGAAAGAAAAAGATAATGGTGAAAGAGAAGCACATGCATCTCATAATGCATATAACCTTATGAATTTACAAATTTTCAGCAGAACTTTATGCTCTTGGTACTTTCAGCCTTATGGATAGGCTGAAAAAAATAAAAGCTGTTTCTTTTCAGAATTATATTTAAGGTAATTTACTTCCCCTTCCACCCTATTTTTAAATATTTTATTGCCTGTAGCAAATTTAGAATATGTGGTTGAGTTCCACAGAGAGCTGTCTGATATGGCACCAAACAGAGAAAGAAATTTTTAGTAAAATATTTACCAAAAAAATCCTGAAGAAATTATAGAAAAACTAACTGGATACAAAGGAACACTGCCCAAAAAAAGCATTTGTATGACATTTCCAAGGGATATGGAAGACTTGATTTAAAGATGCTGTTATGTAAAATAAAATGAGCAGTATTTATTTACCCTGAAAAGTTTCTAGAGGTCTGCTGGTCACTGTGATCCATCTCAGAGGGGCTTGATTTGATAGTCATAAAAAACACTCTGATTATCTAATCCACTGATTTGGCTTTTGCCCCATGATCTAATTTAAAATATAATAAATAGGTTTCACTCAAAGATGATTTGTTGTTGTTGATGCTTTCAAAATTCCAACAGAGATCTTATTCTTACAACCTATGCATGCAATAAGTGTATTTGAGCTTCATTTAGCTCAGTTGCAGGATTCTTCATTTTGATTTCAAGGTTTTTTTAATGTACATTCAACCACTGGCCACTGAGCTTTTTTGCAATTCTGCATGAAATACCCAAATCTAACAACATAATTACATTTCTTTTAAAGTTGTGATGTTCTTTAATGAGTTGAATAGAAGACATTTTTGAAGATTCATTATGAAAAGCTCAAATTCTGTTAGATTCTGTTAATGTTAGATTATTTTAGTGGCTTGCCTTTTTACACTGCTCAGTATATTCCCCTGGTCGTTGACTGGATTAGAAGAAAGTCCTTCTAGTGATGACTTGTCCACATTATGATAAGGAAAAACAAGAAATTTTTTTAAAATCCATTTAAGGAGAGATTGGAGCATTTTTTCCCCTCTCTCCCATTGACTTTGCATGGAAAACACCTGATTATTTCAGAGAAATTACACAAGAAGTGAATTTAACACTTATTTTCATTCTGCTCCAGGCTAACCCTGTCAAAATTGTAAGTGATTACAAAATATGCCCAGAACTGGAATGTTTTGCTTTCAGTCTACAAATTAGGGCTCTTTTCAGCACACGCAGCAGTTTCTTAAGAACCAGGGATATTCATAGAACTGCTTTTGTTCTCTCCAGCACACCGTTAGTGAAATGATGAAATGGGGATTTTTCAATGAGTATTGGCATGTTTATATTAACTCTTCCTGCTGGCTTTCCTCAAAACACCTCTCAGCACTAAGCATAAAAATAGAAAAGGAGAGAAATACTCACATTTTGTTCTACCTTCAAGTTCTTGTCCCGCAGGAACATATTCTTAAAGCTTGCTTGTCCTCTTTTCATTTCTAGCATGTGATTCCACATGCACACCTTTGACACTCACCCCCTAATACTGAGGTGGTTTATTTCATGCTAATAGTGACAGAGAAAAAACCCCAGTTCATAATACATTAGAAGTATATAAGAGAGGCATCCTTATTGTTGTATGCAACTCCCATGACACAAGTCTTAGAGAAGCCCAAAGACATACAAATACTCAACAAATCTAATTTTCTGTTCTGTGTTTCTATTTCTGAACCACTGAATTACTTATATTCAATAAGATTCAGTTTTAAAACTGATTTTAAAACTCGTTTTCTCATTTTGGGTTTTTTTTTTTTTTTAAGCATTTCCCTCAAATCCAAGGCACAATGGACCAAACAAATCTCTCATTCTCCATTGTTGTGCAGGCAGGCAGATTGCAAACTGACCCGAAGTTAATGAAATTCTGCAAAGGCAAAAAAATATGTACCCGTGTAGGTTTGAGGTGCAGGAGTACAACCAGCACAGGATTTTCCTTCATTAAACTATGTATAAAAAACCCCAAACTCATAAAACCAGTTATAGATAAAGATCCTAGTTTTAAAGCCTCACTACATTTAAGTTCAACATTTACGTCCAGGAGTGCTGGAACAAATGCTAAATAAATTTGAAATGGACTTATGTACAAAATTATTCATATTGGTTTGACTGGAATGGCAGGAAGTTATATTCAAGATGAACTGGCAGGAACAGTGTTAGAACTGTCCCCCAAGCAAGCAGATATTCCTGCAATTAGATAACAAGGATGGGTGGATCACTGGTGATCCATGGTAATGTTAATGAACCTCATTTCCTACAAATTCAGGAGTCCAAGGAGGTGTCAGGGACATAAAAATTGCATAGAAAGAAGTGTGGAGTGGACACATTTTGTACCAAAGCAAAGCTATTTACATTTTAGGTGTCAGCAGTAATTTGCCTGGCATTTCTCTGGCTGAAACAAGTCATATTTTAAACTGCATTGACATGCCCAGAGCAAGCCTTGCTTTATCCTGAATCGATCCCAGCTCAGAGCAACATTACCATTCATCAAGTTATAGACAAGTGAAACCTCTTTATGGACCCAGGACTGCCCACAGGCAACAGAAGGACTTTTCCCTGCTTGTTTCAGCACTGAGCAAAATTCTTATGATCCAAGATTTATCTTGCACACAGAAAGAGGGAGATTTGGTCTATAAGTCTTGATTTACAAATAAGTCACGGTAATGCAAGTCCAAAATAGCAGATTCAGAAAGCTATGTATACAAAACCCTATCAGTTATTTTCCATTCTTTATCCTTCACACCCAAATACTGATGGAAATACATGGTCTTCCCTCTATTTTTCTGCAAATCAGGGAAAGAGTGTCTTACTACCACTTCGATAACATCTTTCAACTAACTTCTCAAAACAGTCTTTAGAACATCAGAGTATTAATGACTCTTCAAACTTAGAGAAACTGAACTTTCAGGTGCTGGAGATCTGAGCTCTCCAAATGAAAATATAATTCAGGACTGTCACACTACGACACGAAATAACTCACGCGTGCACACTAGATGCAAAAGAGGGAAAAAAGAGGAAGTTCATTTCTGACTCTGTAATATATAGAATTCTAAAAGTGACAGTGGATTGGAGGATAAAATTGTTACCTCTCCAACTGCACTGGTCAAACCAACAGTCTGTCAATTCTCTCCTCCCACAAAGAAGAATACAAAACATCCATTATTTACATGACAGTGCGTGAGAACTCTAGTAAAAATATGTAAACATCAGAAGGCATAAAAAACTTTTAGAAGAACTTTAAAACTTTTAAAAGAACAGGACAACACAGGACAGGTCAGACAAAAGCCTCCTTAGCTATGATCATATATTGAACAACAAATGAACAACAAATCCCCATCTGTTACTCTTTTCTCCGCCAAGCGATTTCGAAGACCCAACCTATACAGTGTTTCAGAGGAGAAAACCAACCAAACAAAAAAAAAAAAACAACACAAACAAAAGGAAAACAGCACTTCTAAAAAGGCAAACAGTAGCTAGTGTGACATCTTGAGATGGCTCTTGTTGGAGCCTGTAGGAGTGGCACACACAGGGTTACTTCAGTGCAGCAGTGGGCAGCTGCAAGCAATGCCAAACACTTACTATGTAGTTAAAGGGAATGCTCTTTTATTTAGGATAAACTTGTTAGCCAGACATCTCAGATCTCATATATTAATAATTTTACCATCACTCAAGGCAAGCAGAATAAACCAGTGAGAGTGAAAAATGACACCTCACCCAAGTCTCCCAAGCACTCTCCTGTTTGTCATAATAGTTCTCCCATGGGAAAAAAAAAAAAAAAAGTGATAAAAGGGAGATAGAGGCAGATAATTTTTATAAAATAAGAAAAGAGCTTGAAGCAAGAAGATGAAAGGGGGAAATGTAGGCGCAAAATGCTGCTCTCTTGCTTGAAACATTAAGATTTGCCAGAGATTATATTGAAACTAGAAACTAGAGAAAGAATATTCTGTGATTCTGGGAAAACCTGAGTTGGAGGGGACCAACAGGGAGTATCAAGTCCAAATCTGAAGTGAATGGCCCATACAGGGACCAAACCCATAACCTCAGTATAATTAGCACCATGCTCTGACCAACTGAGTGAAGTCTTGCAGTCTTAGGTTTTCTGCCAAAAAAGGCTTGCTAAGCTGTGTGGAAACATTCTGTTTATCCACAAGGTAATTCTCAGAAAGTCCAGAGAAGAACATTGGTATCTAACTGAGACCAGTGTTTGATATCAGTCAGATTCCTCACTTCAAACATTTTAGTGGAAATCAAGGCTTTAACCAAGGGCATTTATGGCATTTGGGACAGAAATAAAAATTCACAAAAATCATAGTGTTGGAATAAAAAAGCAGAGTGAGAAATGAGAATGAGAAACCACATTCTGCAAATATTTAGGACACAGGACTTGCTAAGGGTTATCCTTCATTCAGGGTTTCACTCTGAAGTATTATACTGGAAAATCCAACTAACAGTGCTTTCTCAAGAAACAAACATTGGTCAGGCTACACTTCTCCTATGTGGCATTCAATTCCTGGATATAAGCTTAGCAAATCTAAGCCCACTCTACATCACTGGAGCTTTAAGTTCCATGAAGAAATACTGGCATGACATTTTTTGTGGCGAGAGCTGCCTGCAGCAGGGGCAGCCAATGGGAAGAGAGCCAGGATTTTGAGAAGGCACACGAGTGACAGTGCCATGGAAATGGGATCACACACTCCTCTCTCCCAGGAAAACGTGTTTGAGGGAGGGTGAAGGAAACATCAGCTGATCAAAGCCCCCACGGAGCAAGGATCACTTGGTACATCAGCAGTCACACAGCTCTTGCTGAGAAATGAGGGAAAAGATTCCCCTCCCACTCGTCAGCTTCGAGTGCGCCTTCCCACTTGAAGCAGCTCCTCGGAGCACCACAACTCCTAAAAGCTCAGGTCTAAGAAATTCTCAGAAAGAGCTAATGGAAATAAATGCATTTTTAGCAGAACTCTTCCAGTTTCAGCTCAATTTTGTCACCTACATGACACTTCCAGTAAGTAAATAATTTCAGATGAGAAATCACAGGTGGATTAGTGTAAGCTTATCGATTGTCAAGGTAATCATTCTGCAGCACAGAAATCTGAGACCTCTTGACCAGAAAGGGAATGGAACACACATCTTACAGAAGCAGGCTTTTATGAAAAGATAATTTAGAGGCTTCAGGGCAATAAAGACAAGTTTGAGAGCAGTTACAATCCACTTTTAGATTATATTACCTCTCAGTCCTTTTCTCCTGAAATAACCAGATTCTCCATCTCCCTCTACCACAATCTTCCTTCTTTCTTTGCCTTTCTTCAGAGCAGCAAGGGAATGAACATTATGAATTATTGATGTGAGAAATACAGAAATCTCATCAGGTGAAGGGTTTTTTTCTTTTCTTCCCCCTGAAAACACTCAGGAGAAAGTTTGGACAGGAGCAGAAAGCCTACACAGCAGAGGAAGGCATGTGCATAACCATCTGGAGCAGCTCCACACTTCCTACTGCTTTTCAGAAATCACTGAGACAAGTGACATAAGTAGACAAATTCCACCAGAAAAACAAACAAAAAGTCCCATAAGTCCCAGGAAACACAACACCAACACCCCACACCAAAAAAAAAAAACCTAAACCAACACCATAAACAGCAGCCCACCACCCTATCCAGAATATTCATCACAGGCATTTGTGATTGTTACACTGATTTAGACATTTTGAGACCTAGCCAGTCCCACCTGAGAGTGACAGTGAAATAACTTACATTCTTTCAAGTTTCATATCAATATCAGAGACATTCTTACTAGTCTTTGGAGGTTTATATAAGCAGGGGAGTATCCTCCTTGTGTTGCTACAGAAGGAAGGAGTTTTTGCTCACCTTTTTTCCTTCAGTGACCCAGCCTACATCAAACATCCAAGGCTTCCAGCCTCAAGGCTTTCACATTTCATTTCTGCCTCACAAGGTGACAGTTACAAATGGCCATGTGTGCGAGCTGAGGCCGTGTCTGTACCCAAAAGGACCTTCAGGAGGCCAGCACAATGTAAAAGAGCTTGTAAGACTCGTATAAGCCTGTCAAATACCTATAAACTTTCACAGACACCATGGCTAGAGACTGGTTACCAATCTGCACTGGAAGACCTTAGGTCTATTCTTTTCCTTTGATCCCTCTGGACATGATTTCACTGATGGAAGGTTGTGGGAAGAGGTTTGCTGTTACCTCTATCCCAGAACTCTCATGCACAAGATACACTTAATATTTGAAGGCATAGGGTCAAATATGTTTTTCAGTCTCTCTCTGTCTGTGGTTTTCAATACACACTAATGGGATTTTAGGAATTATTCCAGGTTCTTTGAACCTAAATGCATCCCTTCAGCCTTTCTTAACTTTTCTCTTATTCCAGTAAAGGGCCAATCATGCCAAATGTGAATTGTCAAAGCAAATATCAATAACCTGAATCTAACTCCATGTCTACCTTGAACAAAAAAAAAAAAAAAAAAAAAAAAAAACACTGATACAGCAGAAGAAAAGCAAAAGGCATCAAATATGCAAATGGAAGTCTGCAGACTGACTGCTCAAACTGTTCAAGCTGATAGCTTCAATACCACTCAGTTTTCCTTCTCACTTTGGCAGACATGTCTGCCTTAACCAAATGTCTTTGCTTCCTTTCCCCTAAGACTAAGGAAAAATGCGTCCTCATTTCTTACCTTTCTCTCCCCCTTCCTTCCACATGCCTCATTAACATTTTTATGTAAGTTTAGGTTTAGTCTTGTCATCCTCAAGAGTTTTTTACCTCAAATTCTACTTTCCTAAACTATGGATAGAAACTCCTGGCTGTTGTCTGCAGGATCCATTGATTGTTGAATCTTTATTTTTACATATTCTGCTCTTGGTGGTTTATTGCTTCTCCATAACGGCTCTCTCACTTCAAGAGGCAAAAAAAAAAAAAAAAAAAAAAAAAAAAAAAAAAAAAAAAAAAAAAAAAAAAACAAAAACAAAAACAAAAAAAACAATCTTTTTTACTTTCTTTTTCCTCACCATCTCCTGTTCTCCTTCACTGTATTGCTTTCTATTCCAAGACTATGTTGTGTTTTGCAGTTAACTCCTACTTTGCATTTCTGAAGTGCTGTGTAATTCTGCAACAATAACAGTTGTTTTTAGTGCTAAAAACAATTATTAGGATCCTCCATTTTACAAGGCTATAAACTGGTTTCCACTTAAAATGGAAATGAGTGAAATCTTCAATATATATCAATAGAACTTGTTCGTAAAGTTTCATGCTCTGGTAACTTTCATCTTTAATAAGGCTGAAGAAGTCAATCCCATGTGTCACATTTAGAGAAACGCTGGCAGAAATAGCCCTGAAGACATAACAACCCACTAGCCCAAATAATTTACACTTTAAATGTAAATGTCTATCTTTCCAACCCCTGAAGCTTCATCTCCCAAAACCACCTCTAGAGGTTTATCATCTGTATTCAAACATAGATAAATACTTTCCATAATTTAATAAAAATAAGAAAGAGAGAGAGAAGAGAAAATCATAAGGAAAGGAGAGGTAGGATAGCGAGCCTGAAACACTGATTAATCTGCTGTGGTTAATCTATTTGTGGACTAATTGAACAACTAAACCAGTTGAAATAACCATTGGTAAGTCTAGAAGACACAGCTTCCACTTTAGTTCTATTTATAGATTGTCATTGCTTTAGCAACAAACATTTACTGACTGATTACCTCAGACTTTTCCGCCCTATAGAGTTACAGGAGGAGGTCAGGTGACATTATTATAAATCCTATCTATTCTATATTTTAAATAGAGTATATTCTACATAGCCTGCAAAATGCAGAGTCAGAAATAGAGACATCACTGGGGGGACACACATTTAAGCAGATTCCCGAAAATTGCTCTGGTTTGACAGTCAGGTTTGGTTTACAAAGCTTACAAAGATTTCCTGACTTGGGAGCTGTGATGGAACAGTTTGTTTTAAATAAATAGGAGGAGATGAAGCTCACTATATAAAAACCTGTTTGGAAATTGTTAGGAAATGGAGATACTAAAGTCTTACAGAGATTTGATTACTTCAAATAATTAACAACTCAAAGGAAAAGACAAATAATATAAGATTATCTATATATACAAATTCTATATATGTCATTTTACACTGCAAAACCTTTAGTCATTACATTATTAAGTTCTCTTACACACCTGTTAAGTTTAACAGAAAATTACTAAAATTTTCAATAAAAGATGAACTCATGCAATGACATTAGAAGTTGGATTTAGAATGTGAAACTTCCTATTCTCTCACATCTTTTCCCACTTAATTTACATTACAAATGAATTCTACTCAGATTAAAATACTTCAGGCTCTCTGTTCTTACTATATTTGATCAAGAAGAATTACCTGGCACACTGGCATTTCACAGAAAAATCAGGGTGACGTACTTTTTTTAGGCTATTTCCTTTAATAATATTTTAAACCAAAAAATATTAGCATAACATCTATATATGCTTACAAATGTGTGCTAAATACCTATAAGCCAGTAAGAGTAAGCAAGGCAGGCATCACTCAACACCTTCCTTGCTTTAAGACTGTTCAGAATACTGGGGGAAAGAGCCATTATGTTCAGCCATTTCATATTTACAACAAAAAGGCAAATTGTGAGGGAAATAAAAAGATAAAATAGCCTCCAAGCTGTCATGCACCCACTGAAAAAATGAAGAATGAGATTCTTTTGTCGTGTTTCTGTGTTTTACTCCTTTAATGCAGAATGTGAATTATGACATCCAAAAAAGGAAGGGGAGGGGAAGATGAAACATCAACATACACACACAAAAACCCAAGTTCTTTCAAGGGCCAAATTCTGGCACAATCCAGGTTATTTTATGCAGCAAGACTGGCAACATAGTGAGAAGGCAGCCAGTAAAGAAAAACACATCTATAATCACCAGGGTTTTGGAAAAAAATTGTTCAGTCAGGTAGAATGCTATGTGAAGAACATTGGATATTCAGTCAAGCCCCTTTCTTGAAATAAAAAAAAGTTTGCACAAGGTGCTGTAGGACATCAGTCCCTGGCATTATGCAGCATGGCTGGCATTCCACCTTTGGGGATTTGGGATTGTCCCTGCATACTGCAAAGGCTTTTCTTTTGTTTTTAAAGAAGAGCTCCAGAAAGATCTGTTTGTACCTGGCAATAAATATGTAAAAATGTTGAGGCCATGGAAAAATTAAAAGAAGAGACTTCAAAAAGAAAGTTCTTAGCAGAGCTTCTAGCCTGATCCCAGATCTCCCTGGGTATACCCAAGAGGTCATCTCCTTTTATAGGTTCACTGCAAACTAAACACAACCCCAAAGAACCTTCTAAGCCTCCTCTCTTGGAATTATTCCTCATTATTCCACAGGAGAAGCTTAGCACATGACCTATTCAGGCCTCTATTGTTTTATTGTCAATCACAACCTGATCATGAGGCTTGAAGAGGTTTCATGAGCCACCATTAGTTCTGTACTACAGGAGCACAGACCCTCCCATCATCACCTGGAGTTGTCAGGTGCATTTAATATCAAGCACTTTTATTAGCCTTGCAGTTTCAAGCAAAAAGCACCATCATCCTCAGAAAAATGATCTCTTATTACAGCACTTCCTCACAGCAGGGAATGAAACAAACCCACTAAAATAAGCTCTTAAGAAGTTAAATTGAGGCACATTTTCACAGAACAAGGAAAAAAGAATAGACTTCCAGTATAAAAGATTCCACAGCAGAAAAACAACAAAAGAGTATTTGGGCATAAAAAGAAGAAAACAAGTAATTAACTAAAAAAAATGGTTGCTTTAAAGGCATTAAGTCATAAAGACACAAGTGCAAAGTTCCTGTTGCATTTGCTCAAGTCTGTCTTTGTAGAAAGTGCTGTTACAATGGGTGCTGTCACTGAACAGGGAAATTTACAGTGGCATCTCAAAGTACAGAAAGCTGCAAGGACAAGCTTATGCCAGCATTTGTAACCAAATGCTCTTCTGAAGAGCTGAACTGCTATTTAACATATTTCTTTAGTTTTTCCATCTGAGAAGGAGATTCATTTGACACTACCACATCAACAGGGTGAAAAAAAAAAAACCCCACATATTCTCTGCTAGAGACACAGATCTATCAAAACCAGCTTTTAAAATCAGTTGAGAGCTACAGTGAAGGTGAGAAACCTGGGAAGGTGTCCAAGTCTTTCCATTAGTGGGGCTCCATGCAGTCCCTGCACTTTCACATTCCACAGTATGGCTGGAAAATGTGGCAAAACCAGACTCTCCCCTCATTCCCATCAGGCCTGCACTAACCCCATAAAATAACAGCACAGCAGTACCACAACAGAGAATTTGGCCAAATGTCTTGTGAAGCACAGTTTGCGGTGTGGGGATATCTAGACCCAAGCAGCATCCTCGGGTTCCAAGGAGCTGTGAAGAAAACCTCAGCCTGAGGCACCTGTTTGTTTATCCCAGCGAGAATCTGCTGCGTGAAGTACTTGAAGCTCAGTCAGACACCAGATATTGAGGTGGTTTTTGCCCACAGACACTGCAAACCTAAGGTAGTCTATGAAAAACATTGCCAGCTTTGTGTGTATTACCAAAACCAGGCTGAAAAGTGCAGCACAAATCACTGGGACATCTTCAGCCACTTTCTTGCTGTCATGGCACAAAAAAATAGTGACATATGGGTGCCAGCAATTTAGAAACTTGTCTGTATTTCACTCAAAGCAGAAAGGTTACCCTAAGCCACAGTTACATTTCACAGAAGACATCCTGCCCACTAACGTCGAGAAAAAAAGGAAAGCAAGTTTAAAATTCAAAGATTTCAGGAAGCTCACTGCAATACAGACTCCATCTTGAGCAAATCTTGCTCTGTCAAAGCTAATTGTGGTCAACAAAAAAGCAAGCAGAATTTTAAGTGGCTAATCTTTTTCTTTCTCTTTAGATTAACTGGAATTGCATTTTCCTGAAGATATGAAGATTTCATGCTCTGACCCTTGATTTTGAAAGGCAAGAGCTGACAGCCCAATTGAAAACTCAGGCTGGTGGCAGAATTACGCACATTCTATTCCTCCTGCAAGAAAGTGGACAAAAAACTCTGGCATGCATGTACATGGTGTACAGGGAGGGAAAAGAGAGAGGGGAAGTAGCTCAAGTTTAATATTTTGTGCTTCACAATCACATATTCCCAGCATAAAACAGAATTTGCAAGTGTCTACCCAACAGATTTATATTTTAATACGACACCCAAATTTAAACCTGACATCCAAACAACTGAAAATAAGTCAGGCATTTGTAGTGCAAACTAAATTGCTTCACAGAGAAAGCTCTAAAAGATGTACAAGTTTATGAAGCCTGTCAGGTATCAGCCAATGGGAAAAAAAATTTATGCATAGCAAGACATATGCACATTACATAAGCAGGGAGTGCAAGCAGAATGTTAGGGGTGGAAAAAAAAAAAGTAAAGCACCCGATTTCTGTGAAAAATCAGTGACATCTTAACAGAGTTTGGCAACCAAATCAGTTCCATGATGTTCAAGCCTTCCCTTCCAAAACAGCTGTCTGAAAATGAAAGTCATGCTGAGGTGAAATGCATTTCTCCACACTCTTAGGTAGGGAAAGAGTCACCCTTGAATCACCACAGTGAGATTCCAGAATGCACACAATAAGTGACCATGCACTTCCACAGTTCTGAGGTTCTGTTGGACAAGAATTATATTTGAGAGGCGCTGGCATGATGGCATAAAACTATTCTATTTATAGTAATTGTTGCATGAATACACTAGAAGGTGTCTTCAGTCATTTCATTAAGCTGCATTATTTGCTTATGAGTTCAGTGTAATGACTGAGGGGAATAAAGGAAACTTCTGAAGGCTGTCCTGAAATTATCAGTAGATTTAGTGCTCCCTTTCATTCAGTGAGACTCTCTGGTAATTGTTGGTTTTTACAGTATCATTGCACAAAGTCAGAACCAGCCAGCAAGTGCTTAAGATGATCTCACAGGAAAAAGCCACACTTTGAAATCAGAGCTCTAATTTTAAGACAAATATCACTGTCCAGCAGACTTTGGATGGTAAGAGCTTTCAAACTTTGCCTAGCTTGAAGAGTTTCCACAGGTCACCCTCCCAGTTAGTTTTAGTCGTTTTAAGTCAAGAACATGACATTTCAAATAGGAGGTATACTGATATTCTCTAATTTATGTCAAATCTTTAACGTGTTTTGCATTAAAATGCTGCCACAAAGTGACTTGGCTCAGTGCCTAAGGTAACATTCCTTACACTGCTGTCTTGACTCACTGCCAAAAGGAGGCAAAGGAGGCATTTCCCTCAGACAACTCTGCTAATGAAAACTGTCAAAGTCCTTTCAACGCCCCTGATTTTGTTGTGCTTGTCATCTCAATTGTGTGGCTTGCTAGACTTCTGTTCTCAGCAATCTATTTCTTAGCAATATGCTCACGCCTTAACAATAACACTGAAATCTTTCCCTCTCATTGAAAAGAGCACTCTGAACACAAGAGACTTCACCTTTGGTTTCGACAAAAAAAAATTATTTAAAAATGACAACCAAAAACCCCCAAACCAAGACTCCTCACACTCACCACTGAGACAATAATGAAAATCTATTCTTCTTTCCAGTTTGTAAGAACTATCACCTCCTTCCCACCCAGCAAAGTTCAGGCTGGGAAGGCTATGGCAAGGGAGCTTGAGCTCTTCCAATCCTCTCTGCCCTGCTGCACAGCTGTGTGGCTGGAAATGCCTCACTTCAGGTGGAAACATTTCCTGAGAGCCCCACCACGTGAATATTATAAAAGTTGTTTGAATAAGAGCTGTTATCCACAGCTTTTCCACAACAAGGAAGCATTTGGCCTTAGCCTGATGGCAAATATTTCTGAATCAGCCAAAAGAAGTATCAGATGACATCTGTAGCCTCTGCTTCCCTGGAGGAATGAGATATGGTACAATTCAGGTGCACTGTGAGGAAGTCATCACTTCTCCTGACATCTGGATAAAAAGACAACTCTGTTTACCAGAGCAACCGAGAGCACCATTCACACAAAGAGAGTTTGTCAGACTGTCTCGAGGAGAAAAAGCATTGCTGTGCTCATATTCAATCAAACTGGAGGCATGAAAGCCACAGGAGGATGGTGGCTGGAGGCTGAGCATCTGTCTCACATATAATCTGAGCACCATGGGAAAAAAAAAAAGGAGAGGAAGAGGAAGAAAAGTGGAACAAAGCCATCCTTTTGACTTGAAAAGTCTATCAGGAACAGAGACTGCTACAATCATTGCCTCCCAAGCCATCCTGTCACTATCACACACTCCCATTGTGCCTTAAGAATCAAACACAGCTATTCCATGCCACTCTTTGGTAGGCAAGCTTTCCAAATCTCACATCTGCTCACAATGTACACTAACAAGAGGGGAGAGAATGAATCCAAGACACATCCACAGGGGCCTCCTCTCAACTCACCAGAGTTTCTTGTCAATTCTCTGCCAGTCTTTCTGACAGGGACCCTGGAAACACCAGCTATGAGGACTGTACTGATAAATGGAAAACATTTGGGTTTTTTTTTAAACAAGACAACTGATTTCAGAGCTACCTGCCATAAAAGACAGGCTGTAGCGGCTGATGAGAATTCAAAAAAATATTTGGAAGAGAACACTTGAACAAAAAAGAACTCCCAGAATACATTCAGATCATTATTGGATAAGATTCTGGTGTACATTTAATATAAGACACCCCAGCAAATAATAGGAAGTAAGCACAGTGATGAATAAATTTTCCTTCTTGTCATCCCACAGAATCCCACTGAAATGTGAATTGAGAACATTTCATATGCTGAAACCATTGAAAGAGACCAAGAATGATTTGGGATAAGTTAGGAAACAGAAAATTTTGATTTTTTTTTTTCAATCTCATAAAAAAATTAATACAGAGCAGGAAGAGATAGCATTAAGAAGTCCCACAAATTCCAAAGAGGTGCTGCATATGTAACAAGATCACATCAAGTTAAGTGACACAGACTGCCCAGTGAGGTGTAAATTGCCCTTCAACTCTTACCACCCACAGAGTTAACTCCTTTCTCCATGAAAATAAAGTCAGCATTGCAAGAAATCTTATTTTGCTACAAGTGACTGAAGGAAAGCAAGATGATATAACCAAGGCAATCATTTGCATATTACAGTGCTGCTCCACCTCAACCTACTCACCACATTTCATCACTTCCCTTCCAAATCCACAGTCTAGAAAAGCAAAAAGAAGTAGCATCACTATTTCTGTTCTTACATTAGTGAAAAAAACACGAAAAGTGTAAAAAACATCCAAATATGGATCAATTTTCCATTATATTTCCTAGGGTGTCAGGGTGCATTCATTTTTCCTGTTAGTTCATGCTTTTCTGTTTCTCTCCTCAGATACATTCTAACACTTTGTTGGGTGCAATTCACCAATCTAAAAAGGGGATTTTGCACAGCTGCAAGTCTTGGATGCCACAGAGGGGTTAGAAGAAAGTAAAAGCTCTCCAAGCAGCTCAGAGCTGAAAGAGAAAAGGAATTTTTGAGTGGTCCATTTACTGCTTTTGTGATCTTTTCAAAACCAGAGGGAAAGTGAGAGAATCAAAGGCTGCAATTTCCTCTCCCTGCTTTTCATTTTATGTATTCCTTTACTTGTCACCCTCTGTCTGAAGAAAGAAGACAATTTCCCACCCTACCCAAAAAAACCCAAATTTGCTCAAACATTTAAGCTTTTTTCTATCAAGATCTTAACAAAACTACCTTTGCTGTATTATGATGGCAAGATATTTGAAAATTAAGAGAATAGAATACTGCTCTTGTTGCCAAGTTGGTTATCAACATTCTGCCCAACCCTACATAACCAGTAGAATTTAAAAACATTTTTTAAATGTCATTTTAATTATTTGCAATACACAAATTTATGCTCCCAAGTATCAGCATATTTAGTTTTCTAGATATCACACATACAAACAGATCTCTTGGAATCTCTTTTGGCACTACAATAATTATTCTCAAACAATAAGGCCAAATCACATCTCCCTTCACTCCTTATGCTCTCAGCACCATGTGAGAGGCCTGCATCCCCTTGGTTCACTTTTGGACGGATACTATTTTTAATTCTATGAGCTAAACACTGAACTTGCACTTCAGATGACCACAGAAAAAGCCTCAGTCCATGGTTTTCAAACACTTACCAGGCCACACAAAAATTTATCTTTCTTTTTATGCCCTCACATTCACTCCTCACTTCCTTTTTTATGTTTCCTGATAATTCTTCATTTAAAACAACTGCTTATAGGCACCTTCATGCTCAAACTCAGAGTTCTTCCTGCAGCTTTCTTGAAGACAAGCTCAGATTCATCACAGAGATCAAATCCACCTGAGAAAAAAAAAAAAAAAAAACTTCAGATAGCAGTCACCTGTTTTGGTTTTTTTATTTATCTATTTTGGCAGTACGAGTCCATGTGTCAGCAATCTCAGTTAATTATCTTGTTCCAGCAGTTATCCTGATTGTCCCACATCCACCTCAGGCTAAAATGTCTGCAGAGAAGGAGGAGTGAAGAGTTGATTGTGATCTGCAGTGACAGAAAGCTTTGAACGAAGGGAGTGAATTCCTATTGCAAGCAAGTTTTTCCCTTCCAGTGCTTTCTACTGCCCAGTGATGTCCAGTTTTATTGCTTTTCCTAGGAAGGTTTTATTGGAGGATCCATGTTGGTGAGGGGCATTATTGCTATGAATTTGGGGAGCTCAGTCCCCCATCATACACATTTGGTAAGAGTAAGCTTGTAAGAATAGTTCCCATTTCTGTGGTTTTTTTTCAATTCTTAATCAATAGATACATTTATAGGGAAATTCAAGATTTAGGCTGTTCCATAACAAAATTTCCTATTGTAAAAAGATAAGGAGACTACTCCCATTTTATTTTTTAAATTTTGTTTCTTTAGGAATAAAGACATATTCCTATTACCCATAAAAAAATTTAGATGCTTCTTCTAGCAATCAACTAGCTCATGGGTAATAAGTTACTTTTAATATTGTATCTAAAAATTGAAGAAATTTAAGAAATGTTTAAGGCAAATTCATCTGAATGTCTCAGATCTCAAAAGATTTTGTGACTTTGACACCTGGGTATTTTTAAAAATGAGTCTGGGTTAATGAAACAAAAAAAAAAACCTAAAAATCTTTATTTCTTTTAGAGGTATTATTCTCTTTGAATTGCATCATTTCATGTACCATTATCTCAAGAAACAGTAAATAACATCCAGAAACCTTTTTATTCATGTTCTTTTTTTTTTTTTTTTATTCCTAATTGCCACATGAAACTTATGCATCAATTTTTATGCTTGAGCATCCCTGCAAAAGAAGAGGACATTGTTTCCCCTTTTCAAGACTACTGCAGCAAATAGAGGAAGCTGATCTATTACATCTAATGATTTGTCAAGTGGGAGCACAGTTAGTTGGGGGAAAAAAGGAAGCTTTTATTCTGCTCTTAATGTAAGACAGAACTGCTATCAGAATAGGCATGAGATTCTTTTCCTTTGATACTTCAGTAACAGCTAATTATCAAAACTTTAGAAATGTAAGCTGAATTGTTTAGGCTCATTCAGTTCTGAGGGGCTTTGAGTGACTCCAGGAAACTTGCACTGTGGCTTGGATTGTGTAACTGCTTTTGTTGGTGTGTCTCCAGAAAAGAATAGGAAGAACTTCTATAAATGAACAGCAATTTGAAGAAAAAAAAAACCAAAAACTTTTGCTTTTATGGGTATCATTGAAACACCACACTGAAGAGCATGTAAAAGGGACCATTTAATAATTAGTGTAAATCATATAAATAATGTCCTGTTTTTCACAGAGATACTCAGTGGCATTACCCATTTTTTGCTGTAAGATGTTTGATGAACACAAACTCCTTAAATTGCCTTTTCTAAGTCCATGTTCAAAACTGCCAAGTGCTTAACAAAGGGGAGAGTAAAGACAGTTTTGGTCTCCACAAGCCTTGCCCAAATTATATTCTTAGCAACTTCTATTGATTTCTAAAGGTATTATTAAGCTGGGCTAAGGACTTGAGCTGTTCCACAGAGGATTCTGTCCTCTCTCTGTGCTCCAGGCCAGCTGCAAATTGTGTGGCTTCTGTCTGCCACTCATGGGACCCTGAAAGCTGAGTGGGGAACCAGCAAGCTGCCTATGAGCAGAGCACAGCTCTGCCTTGATGTGCAGGAGGAGAAAGGATGGGAGCAGCTTCATCTCCTGGCACAGGTTCTCTGCTGGTTTTCTCTACCTGACTGCATCTCCTTGCCTGCTGGCAGTGAATGTGGCACCTGGGGACACGACCTAGTGGTGGGCATGGCTGTGCTGGGTTAATGCTTGGATTGAGTGACCTTAAAAATACTTCTCCAACCTAAATTATTCTATGAAGCCGTTCTTGCTTATGAAGCAAATTGGGCTGGAGTTATGAAAAAATACATAAACTGCTCAGTGTGCTGGAAATCTAAAATTCTACCTCTGTGTTTTTTTGCAGCAGTGAAGAGAAGCTCAGGTTCCTGTACCACAGAGGAGGTTCTGTTGCTCTTACTCAGCTGAGTAAGAGTGGTGAGCACACCACGAAGTTCACATGCCAGACACCAAAGTACCACTGAATGAGTAAAGGAAATAAAAATAAAAAGGTGATCCTTGGCTATGGAGTATTTTAGTCTGTTGGAACAATGAGGTTTTTAATATATTGAGCTTCAACTTTTTTAGAAGTCAGATGAAGACAGTGCTTCACTCGCAGTCAGAAGATTAAAACTGCATAAGAAAACCAGTGTGGTGCTGTTTGTAGATTCCTTCTGAGTGTGGTTTTTGCAACAATTCTCAATCTCTGTTTCAGATAGAGACCTTATTTCAAGAAGTCTGGCAATGTGTAAGCACTCAGGAACAAGCAGCTGCAGGTAAAGTATTCTTCTTTGCTGAAGGCACTCTCCCAGTTCCTCTTCAGTTATAGATATCAATTGTAACAACTCTTTGGGAACAGCTTTATTTTAGTTTTCAAACCAAGCTCATATGAACTACAACACACACACAAAAAAAAATCCACTCTTTGTTTTACCTACCATTTAATAAGTGGCAGAAGTTTTCCATAGAGTGTGCCTAGGTGGAATGATGCTTGTTAATGGTATGGCTGCCTTGCCAGGCTGCTCAGATAAAAAACAGCATATGAGACAAGCCTGTGATGTATGCTTAGATGGAGTTCCAGCTCAACATATACAGAATGTGTATGTATTATTTCTTGAGAGAAAGAACATTTTGTGTTTTGAGAACTCCAGGCTGATACTGGAGGAGCACAAGCCAGCTCTTCTTCCAGATCTGTCTTTCAATTAAAAAAAAAAAAAAAAAAAAAGCAGCTGATTGGATCAATTACAAGGCAGCAGCAATTGTGTGGAAAACAAAAGGGCTCAAATCCAGGCTGTCAGCCCTATATCAAATTTTTTCCATAAACTTCTTGGAGGACTTTTCAGAATGTCATGAAAATAGAGCAGTCTCAGGAAGGTGCCATTTGGTACTCCAGAGCATTCTCTTTCTATTTGAAAAGAAATATCACAGGAACAGCCTGTTCTCATAGTGGGATGGGAACTAACCCTCTCCATAACATTTTCAGTGCCAAGCAGCAAGCCCCCATCTGTCTGCCAGCAGGAGAGAGAGAAAACAAATGAAAAATGGAAAGGAGAAGCAACCAGAATTTGGGCACAGGAGAGAAACATCTGCTAAAGGGACAGAAAAAAATAAGAGGTTCTGAGAGAATCAAAGAATCATAAAGCAGGTAAAAGAACATAACCATGTTCCCAAAAAAAGAGAAAGAGAGGGAGGAAAAAGCAGGTGGTGGCCATAAAAATAAAGGACATTTTTAGAAAGAAAGGAAGAGAAACATAAAGCCAGATATACTGTAGGTATTTACCTGTGTTAATAACAAGAGATTTGATTAACAAAATGGCTGAATAACAGTGGGTTTTGATTGCTGCAATAAATGGGCTTAATCATTGGGTTTGGTCTTAGTTTTTTAGCTTTTGAAATCCATGTCATTAAAATAAAACAAAATAAAGATCAGTCTGTAAAAGCTATTTTCCACATTTGCACAGGAATTGTGAGGAGGAAAAAAAAATCAGCCTTTTAAACTTTAAAACTTTCTGAGTTTTTTGATTGCTCCAGTACAAACAGAGGAGCATTCCTGTGTGCCTGGATGAAAAATGTGGGTAAAATGTATTAAAAAAATATATTAAAAAACCCAAAGAGAATAAAATGGAAATAAGTACAAAATCCCTAAACTTCCTGGAGATACACACAAGTAGCTGCCACAGATGGAATGATCCAGCAAGATGATTCAGTAATAAAATTGCTGGGATTGACTGTTAGTTCTGAACACTTCAGATTTAGAAATTGGGCTCCTCAGAATTACCATAAAAAATGAAAATAATATCTGATTTTTTGTTGTTGTTTTGTTTTGAGATAGCAACACTTTGAGCACCTAGATATCATTCTTTGGAGCATTTTCTCTAATTTTTAGCTTTTTGTGGTTTTTTTTAAGTGTAACCAATGTAAGGCTTTGTTTCTGTATCTAAATTTTCTGCCTTAGTTTCACTAAACCCAGAGGAAGACAGCACAATAATTCATTGTTACTTCCTTCATGCTGCCATGAGAATGATTAAACAAATGCTTTCCTAAGGCATTGCAAAGGAAAGCATCACTCAGATGATGCAGATTTCCACTGCTGACACCCAAATGCAACAGGTAACAGCCATGAATTTAGATTATCCTGCAGCATATTCCTGGAATACTCTTTATTCTGTGTATGTAATTTTCTGACTCTGTCAGCATTCGTGGGAAATGCTTATCTTAGCTACTACAACATTGTTGTTTTGTTTTTATATTTTACCAGAATTCTAAACTCTTAATAAACCTCTGAGGTTCAATGACAGCTCCCAGTACTTTTTAGCATTTTATCACAGCTGCTCATTATAATATTAAAAGTGCTCCCAATTTGTGGCCAGTCTTGAACAAGCAGAAATGTATCAAGTGTTTAGAAAAGGAGAAGGAAAAAAATAGACACAGATTTTCTTCTACACTTTGATCTTTTCTGTTCTGTTGTCTCATGCAAATTATTTTACCTCTTAGTGATACTTTCCTGGTGGTGTATCAGAGATAATTCACAGAAGAAAATATACCTGCCTTAAAATGCAGCAGGAGCATTTCTAGAAAGATTTCTAGATATGTATAGCCTTTGATGTTTATTAGTCTCACTGCATACTTAAAATTCAAATCAAGGCATCAGAAAACCCTTGAGACAAATGCATAATTCATATTTTCTATTTACTATACTTTTTCTATGTATTTTATCAGCTTTTATTGATTTCTGTTCATGGAATATTCACAAAACAATAAAATTCTCTATTATTAATGTCTTCGGAGCTGACTTCTAAAGAGATGACACTAATGTCATTATTTATTTACCTTAACTAGTGCTACATTGGACATTTTTTAGATTATTAAATTACCAGGGGTAGTGGGACTTTCTGAAACACATGATCAGCATGTATGTCCAATTATTTTAAGGATGTCTTTCCTACTCACTGGAAGCAAAGCTGATCATTTTTTCTTACTGTACAACTGCATCATATATCAATAGGGGATGGATATTTCCCGTTCATTTCTGATCCAAGAAATTATTTTAATGCTTGCTGCATAGGAAGCTCTTGTTATTTTAGATTTGTCTGTTTTCCTCACCTGTCACTGTCACAGTTTGGAGTGGCACTTTGCATTGAGATGTTTCTACAGCTGATGACAAAAATATTTTATAATAAAGTGTTGTCAGCATCACTGAATCAGGTACTCTGAGATCAGCTGCACCTCAAAGATGGTACACTTCGTGTAGAGGCTGCTGTAGGAAAATCAAATTGCAGATGGCTTGAAAGGGAGTACAAAAGGGGCCTAAAAAGGAGATAAAACTTCAGACAGTGTTCTGAAAGTCTTCTCTGGAAAAAAAAAAAAAAAAATCCATGTGTAAACCTGGGAATAAGAAAAAGCCTTCAACCTTTACCTACAGGGCATCAGCAAAATCTATTTTGTGGTTCAAATCCAGCTTTAAAGAGCCCAGCTTAAAAGTATTGACTTATTATTATCTATTATATAGATTTATACACTATAATAATGAAATTTTACTCATTATGAAGTAACACCTAATGAGAGGGATAGAAGACTTAATACAGAGATGCCTTTTTATGAGGGGTGATGAAATTAGAATGGTTGTCAACCAAAATCTTCCTGCTTTTCCTTTTGAAAATACCTGAGAAGCAGTTTTCAGACAAAATTTGGAATCTCAATTTCTGAAATATACCTAGAATACAAATAGGATCATAGTTTGAGTTTCTTATGCACCCATTCTGTGGTGAGAAGTACCTCTGGCCTTGAATTTTTGGAGTATTACAATGCTTTTTCTAATTCACATAAGAAGATGAAGAAAAGAAGCTGAAGGACAAGGACTTGCAGCTGCATCCTGTAAAATTAAAAGAAAAAAGACTGAAAGAAAATAAAAATCATCTAAGAATGGCCACTTCTCAACGATCCTAAGAGTAGTAAATATGGTGTAAGTTAGGCTTAAACCAGCATTTGCTGGGAGAACATTAGTCCAGATAGAAGCAGTTACTCCTTTCACATTATCTGTTGGATTATAAAATAATTACTGCTGACCAGTTCCCTATATTTTGTTTATAGAGCATCTGAAAATTGAGGAAAGCCCTGAAGTATATTTTCCTGTTATAAAGACAACAAAAATTTGTATTTTTTTTTCATGTAAATGTGTCTATATGTGGAGGGGAGGGTGGTGGAGGGAAACAGACCCTTTGTTTTCAATATTTTGAACTTCAGGGAAAATATTTTTGCAATGAGTTAGCCCACAGAATGTACAATATGAAACAAAAAAGAAGATTATAGAACTTATTTTTCTGTAGTATAACTTCCTAAAGGATCAAAGGCCTATTGGAGACAGGATTTAAACTTAGTTCAGTCACAACTTCTGGAATAAGGATAAAATGGAAGATAAAATATAGTAAGATTTTCATATGATTTCAGCAATCCACAAAAAGCCCCAGAGTTGTCTGTAACATCACTTCTCACAGATGATCACTGCAAGACCTTCCTGGGACAGTGATATCTCAGATACAACAAAGAAGACAAGAAAAATGCAGCAAAATGCAGTGCATAATTCCTCAGGTCTTTTGGTAGCTCTGCCAGGGAGTCTCAGCATTCATCACACACTGAAAGAAAATTTTAAGGAGCATCTAAGGGAAAAAAACCTCTTTGAACTGCATTTTTATACGTCACTTTGACCTCATAACCTGGTTTATAGCTACCAGTTCTTTAAAGATGAGACCACGTGTCAGAGTAATTGGCAATTTTAGCATTTCATGTTCAAAGGGACAAATGCACAATGAAGAGTGGGGACACTTCTAAACTTCTAAAAGAGCAGTTTTACCTTGCACACCAAAAACTGGACTTATTTTTGTAAGTGCACTCATCCAAATACAGCCTGGAATGGCTTGCAGGGTTTGTGCTGCCTCAGAGGGTACTGAGGAAAGGCATGAGGATGTTCCTTGTCTCAGAACCTCCCCTCATTACTCATGGTTTACTTCTAGGCACAGTTACCAGCTGCAAGCCATTCTCATCAATTCCCATGCAAGCAACTGCAGGACTTCAGAAGAATTTAATTTTATAAAATTGCCCATTTTTAAAGAGCACTTTCCATGGGCATGGCTAAAATGGCAGTGTCTGTATTGACAAATTCAGTCAGGAAAAGAGAAAAAAAAAAAAAAAAAAAAAAAGAAAAGCTTCATTTCAAATCATAGCCAGCTTATTTATCACACCCAAGCTGCCAAGTATGGCTGTGCAAAATCTGTCAGTTTTTAAGTGCTACTTACTGCATATTCAAAGCCTCTTCAAAGAATATTTCCTTGAGTTACATCACATGCAGCCACCCACACCTCCCCACGTCCTGCCTACACCTCCAAACAATTCAGGTAGCAGGATGACAGAGCAATGTTAACCTCTCACATCTGAAGGGTTATGTAGGATTTTACTTTACACAAAAATAGAACAAAAACCCCCTTGCCTATTTCAACATTAAGCTTCCTAATACCTAAATTCTCTTTTGGAGACTATTTCCACAAATAATTGTGCTGGCTGCTAGAGGCCCTTTAGGTAATGATTTCTGCAGGAAGTCTTGTTAAGCAAAAATGTAAGAAAAAAAACAACTTCACCCATCAGAACTCCATGTTGTGAATATTTGTACAGCAAAATTCCAGCAAGGACTCCATTCTGCCACTTCAGCTCCACAGAGCAACACTTGGCTCAAGATGAACAGCTCATTTTAGGTGGAGGGATTTAGTTCAGGCAGGGAAGGATTACTCATCATGAGACAGAGTGGCAGAATTTGGCCAGAGATGCCAGAGCAGCCTTTGCAATACCAACACATCATTTTAAAGCAGCTGGGAAATGGGTATTAAAAAAAAAAAAAAAAGGTTATGAAGGAAGATTGAATGCTGTCTTAATTCAAGCAGGAATTCTGTTTTTAATTCATCTAATTGTGTTAAACTGCTAATAGGCTAATTTGAAGAGCCCAGCGCATTCAACAGGCTGGTATTTAATTAACAAAATCACGTTTCACACAATGCCAGACAAGGGGTCAATCCTTGAATGAGGAGCTCCCTTGAGAGGAAAAGGCACAATTAATGCTGCAGAAACTTCTCATTCATGCTTCTGCTGCTAAATATCACTGATTGGGAAGGATACCATTGCTTCCTAGCTAATTTTTTTGGCACAGCTTTCCCTCTTGTCCCTGTATCTGACCCCTGCATCCTTTCCTCTAGTGGATTTTGACCTCTATCTGCCCTTATGCATCTGTGATTATATTTATTATAAAGAGAGTATTATCCATGCAGACTTCTGCCATGGAAACAGGAGTTTCAATAATGCCATTTTAGTGTCCACCTAGAATTTCCAACCTTGTGCCAGTAAAATGGCTTCTCCTGGCTTAAGAGGATTTCACACACCCCTAAAAATACTGGGCAGACTTCAAGGGATTCCTAAAAAATGTTTCAAGCTGCTATTCCAGTCAGCCTCCACCCCTTAGTTTCAGGATAAGACCTTGTAAGTGTTCATTACCTCAAATTTTATTTCAAGACATTTCTGGGCATGAATAAGGGAACAGAATCCAATCCCTGTTAGGGCAGCATGCACACACCAAACTGAAGAAGTGACAGGTTCTGGAAATATTGATGAACAAGGAAAAGAAATTATTTCAACACAAGCAAAGAGAGGCTGCTTGGTGGACATATTCAAGAGTCCTGGCAGGCATGATTATATAGGTAGAACTCAGAATAATTTTCAGTCAGGGAAGTTTCTTCCTTGCTCCCTAAGTCAGGGCTTTTAAAATCTAAGTCTACTATTGCTCAACTGAGGAAACATTCAGGAGAATACCTATAAAGAGCCGTGAGGATCTTTAAAAGGTAGTTTTTGTCAGTGGCAAGATGCTTTCACAATTAGAAAACTCTGCCTGGGGTTCTATTAACCACAACAGCCTTTCCTCACCTGCCAGACTACTCAATTAGCACTAGGAGTTGCTTCTGGTTCAATACTTCCCATAACTAATACTGTGCTTGTTATCCTCAAGTGTTTAAATTAAGGTTAGTGACCTTCTGTTATTTATTACATGACATGGTGTTGACCTTAAAGAGAAGGTGTTTAAATGTATATGAACATTTATTCATAACACTTCAGGAAAAAATTTACATTTATATTGCGTGGAAAGACTACAGCTTTCTGTGTCTGGCATTTTTGGTTCTTATAGACTTTATTCTGTGGACAATGTTAATGACTTATAAAGTGTAAGACTTTTCTCTTTTAAAGAAAATGTCACATTACCACAACATATGTGGAATATATGATTCCTCCCTGCAATTCAATCTGTACACAGTGCTTGAGCAAAAGATCAAGTACAGCATCTTTTGAAAGATAAATAATTAAGAACCAATGGAAAACAATAGTGGGAGGGCAATGGCCAATATGTGGGCAGCCTTTGGTAACGATCTAAGAAAAAACACAAATTATATTTACATTCTATCAGCAAATAGGTTGATAAAAAAATACTTATTCATTGTACACAACCTCATTCCTTTTAGGCTTCAGCAATATGTTCTCCTCACTTCACAGCTGAAATAACTGCTTTCAGAATTACTTCACAGGTCTGAAAACAACTCCCTGGGAAAATGTCACTTCTGTTCTTTTTTCCCTATTGTATTTGTGTGATTCATTCACCATGAATGTTCAACACTCTTAAACATAGAACTTTGGTTTCAGCAGTGCAATTATAGAAAAAGCAATTTTATGGTGTATCTTGGGGGCAAAAATACCATTTTATTAAGAATATGGGCATGATTTGTCTTGGATACCTCTGTGATCTAACTGTAAGAACTATAAAAATCCTTTACCATTGTCTCTCAATTCTTATGTCAGAATTAACCAGTAGAAATTAAATCTATTATGAGAATAATTTCAAGTGGAATTTTCAATAGAACATTCACATGCCCAAAAATTATATCCTTTACACCTTTAATATAGTTAAACAGAACAAATATCTGAATCAGCAGATAAACTCTACTCGTTTCTCTAGGTGAGCAATACTTTAAAAATAAAGATTCTTTAACATTTCATATTAGATTGAGCTTCCACATCTGTTCAACCCTCTAATTACAAACACAAAAAGAACACAATCCTGAATTGCACCTTTAAAAGTTAAATTAAGTGATTTCAGTGCCTGTGTATGATCCTTCTTCAGTGCAGCACAGATTTACACTGCTTTTCTTGTAGCTTAATTAAAAATGAAGAAACAGGTTCTTCCTGGAGAGTATGAAAATCTTTCATACAATGTGATTTATATAATAAATAACATAATTCATCATAATCCAAAGCTTCCCTTGACTGCAGTCACAGAAGCATTAGTAACAAAGTCTTACTACACTTCTGACCTGTGACATCACTCAGGTGCAGTTTCAAACTTAATTCTAAGACAGTTTGTAATATTCAAAGTGTTACTAAGCATCATTACAAAGAAAAAATATTAGAAAAGCAATAAATGGAAATTTATTAGAAATTAGAAAAGCATTCTCCCCCTAGTGCAGATACAGTCCTTAAAAAAGTCCACATTCTTGTAAGAACCAAAAAAAAAAGAAAACAAACACTGAAATTTTACCACCAATAGGTTCTACACAGAAATTTCTTGGAACTTTTATTTCTGCCCAAATTAGTCTTCTTTATCTATTTTACTTTCTTTAAGCAGTTACAGATGCAAAGGCTTCATAAGAACCTCGAGGTCCTAAATCTGTTGGTGTTCTTACATTTTTACAGCTAGTTAATGGTCTCTGTTAAATAATTAATAAAAAATTTCCTTACAGAGTGTGCCTGTGGTTCTCAACAGCTTCTAGAGCCAGCAGTGAGTGAAACCCTTTATCACAGAGGAGAGAAAAAAAGTTCTTTTTATTAATCAGATTTTAAGATTTTCATTTAAGACCTTCTGAATAAAGTCCAGAACTAGTAAAAACAAAGGAACCAAATAATATGTCCAATAGAAATTTACATCTGCTTCATTTTGAAGCATTTTAGAAGAAAAACTTCATTGGGAAAGAGATATCAAAATAAACTGACTAGCAGGTAGACATTTCTTAGCCCCTGCGTGGACTGGAATCATACTGGAGGTCACAGAAGTAAATCATCAGCTTCTTTCCCTTGTTGTAATTTTCAGGACTTTGCTTATACCAATAACCTGAAACATCTCTAATTCTTTGTTTCAGAATATTGCCTTGTGAGCAGAGCAGTGAAGATGCTCTCACTGTAATTATGCACAACTTCTCCAAGTGTGAGGAATTCAGAATAGAATTGTACTTTTTAATCCTTATGTCTTCCATGAGCTATAGGAGTACATTTAGTTGAATTACAGGTTTAAGAGCTGTTTTCACTATTTCATAAAACCCTACTATTAAAGTGGCTGCTTTATCAGAAATTGGTATTTTTGTGTCAAAAGTATTTCCCTCTGAGTTAGAAATAATTTCTCTCATGCATTCATAGAAACCCTGTTATATCATCACTCTGAAGGATATCAGGAAAAAAAAATCAGTGGATTTTTGTAGGATTTTTTATTAGGAAAAATAGGGATTGGAGTAATAAACAGGATCCCTTTATTCATCTGAAATTAGTATATTCTGCATCCCTACACTACCTCACTATAATATCTCTGGATATCTCAATGTCATACTTTGGTTTCAATTCTATAAATTTTGTGTAATAAGAAAAGAAAAAAAAATAGTTTAATGATGCCTGCTACTGAATTGGGTTTTCACATCTGAGTTTTGATAGGCTTTGGATTTTTATTCTCTGTTCCAACAACACCAGAGATATTAAAAAATTAGTTTTATGCTTTAAATATGTATTATATATATATATTTAGTTTCCTAAAAGCCCTGATGCACAACATTATCTCGCATAAAATTATGTAGCTTTCAATTTTTTCTTTCTTTAGACGTTAGAACATCCTAAGAAGGAAAAAGAGAATAAAGATTCATATACATAAGGAGAGATACCTAGGTGGGCAAACCTTTTTCCTATATTGTGATTTAATTCTAAGGGCCATTAAATGCTGAAAATTTAACTGAACCTCAGCAGAAAATTACAATTCAGATTATTACAGAAGCAATAAAGTAACTGAACTCTGGGGCTGTTCTTCACTGATATAAACTCTCACATGTCAACTAACTGGCTGGCCTGTGGAAATTAATGCCAAGAGACCCAGACTTGTGCCTTTGGTTTTCTCATACTACTTTATCTTCCAGTTTTTATTTTTACTGTTAAGATGGTTTAAATTTTATTTACACTGCAGCCTTTCAGCATTCTCTCAATATGTTCCATTTTTTTTCACAAAATATTAATAGATTGACTCATTACAAACTCAAAAAAACCCCAAAGCAAGCAAAGCCAAACCAATATCAAAAAATAGAGAATGAAAGACCCTAAATGTGATATATCATTTAAATAGAGTGTAATATTAGTATAAAATTAGATAGTTTATTCATACATTGCCTTGGTACATATTGCTACCATCTTGGCTGTAAAGATCTTCAGCATATTAAAGATTTTTGCTACTTCCTGACAAAGAGCCATCTTCAATTATAGACATGCTTAATATAAATAAAGAGAGGAAAGTCATGTTGAGAGCTTTTCTGCTTTGGCAGATTGGTTGGAGACAAAGTATTTCAACTTTAAGAACTTTGAGGAACATAACTTGGATTCTTAGGAAAACATTTCCTTATACATCCACCTCTGAGTCCATGAAGTGTTGTTATCTCTCCTGCTTTTTACATTACAGGGACACAGGGAATTTAAAGTGTAGCACTTAAGTAGCTCTGAAAAACTTCTCCATGCCCAAAAATAGGAGGATTTCAGACACCCTTTTACACAAATATTTTGAGATTGGGCCTGTCCTATATACAGATCACCTTAGTGCCTTGCTAGACAAAAGCAGAAAATAAAACTATGACATCTGTAAATAAGGAATCATGATTTAGGGAAAAAGGGTTAATCTGGATACAAGAAAAAATGGAGTTTAGGAGGGTGTAGAAACTTTCATGCTTTAGTATTTATTAGTTGCAACCACAACTTCAGCACAAATGACTGATGGCTGATAAGTGAATGTTTGTGTGGTTTCAACAAGTTTCATAATTCAAAAGTGAGTTTTTTCCTTCTCTTCATTTCCTTTTTCACAGAAACCCTACTGATGCACTAATCAGGCATATTGGACATTAATAAATTAGCATAACTTTAGCACATCACAATTATTCACTTCAATATCTATACCCCCCTCAGATTACTAGGAACAGATTAGAACATCTATCAATTTTTCCCTCTAACACAGGCCTCAGAAGTGATATTTTTACTGCATATTCCAGCCTTAAAAAGAGCCTCCCCAACACCATTCAGAATTCATTTATAGTTATTCAAGCACAGAGAGAAGTCAGTGAACTTGAATATCCCACCTCAAATCACTGCCCTTTGGCCTGTATTTATCAGGAACTGCATCACCTATAATTTTTTTAGTCCTGGAGATAAGGAGAAGAGTTTAGGATTAACAATTCAGAGATGTTAAGGCCTCTTATGAGAAGTGATTTAATGGACTGACCTTTTTGGAGACATTCATGACAGAATGATGAGAAAGAAAACAGCTTAGAAATTTCTCTGTGAGCATGGGCCTTCCACAAGGCTTGTGAAATACTGGCATCACTGAAATTGACTTAAATTCTGAAATTTAATTTGTTTTCACTCTTCAAAAGGTGAATGCCACCAGCAAAATTATATGCAAAACATGCAAGCTACATGTAAAGGAAAATTGATTAAATATGCAAAGAGGTGTTGACTCAGTTTTCCTGGAACACTCTCACAAGCAGAGTGAAAATCTATTCTTTAAAGTGTTTTATTGCTCTGTTCCTTCCTGGGAAACTCTTCAGAGAATCCCCAAGTCACCTCTTCTCTTTTCATAGTTTTTTTTTTTTCCTTGAAATTTTTCTTTACATTTGATGGCAAATCCTAAATTCCTCACCAAAGTTTTGTTCTCTCTTCTCTTCTACATCCTGGAATGTTTTAGCCTCTGCAAGTTTCTTTACCTAAACTTCCCTCCTTTTAGAGGTACCAAATAGCTTCTTTGATTATCAAAAATTGCACTATCATGTATGTATTGCATAGAAAATATACAATTACACCTACCCACACTGCAGGGCTGAAGACAAAAAAGCACAAGTAAGCAGCTGGCAATAGAGAGGCATAAACACTTCTCTAAGTAATAATTTTATCCATTTTCTCTCTGTTTTAAAGTAAGACATACACAAGGAGCCAATATTGTAGTAAAATCTTCGTACTTGTTATTGCAGTGGGTTCTTAGGACTGTTATTGAAAGTCAGCTGCTGAAATCTGGTACTGAGAGCTGTCATCTGCTGCCTGCCTACGAGCTGCCAATAGATTTTCATTCCTATTGCCATGGAAACAAATGTTGGCATGGCTTGGACAGGAAGAAAAAAAAAAAAGTCTTTTAGACAGCCAGAGTTTTCAAACTTTGACCCAAGCTGGAATTCACCTTTATTACTGAAAGGGTGAGGCAGGGATAGTGCCTGTCATTGTCCCTTCTTTGTCTGATCTCCCAGCTGTCAAAACTGTGAGCCTGGGCCAGATTAAGTCATGGATACCTTCTCTCCAAAGTAGCTGCAATCAGGAGTGGGAAAGGAGTGGGATTTGTCTCACCTGGAAGCAGGACAGAGCTGCTGAATGTGCCATGTGTGGGAACCTGCAAAGGATTTGACAAGCATCACAATCACTGCAGGCCCTGAACACTCCCATACTGTACCCAGAAAACACATTAATCTGTAGGAGCTGCATTTCTCATTGCAAGAAGCAAGCACTTCTGAACTATCAGCTAAAGAAGCTCTTTCCATGTCTGTTTAATAGAATAATCATGGAATAGCAGTCAAAATTTACCCAGCTTTAAGGTGGAACAACCCCTGTCACAGAGTTAGTAGCCATTCCCTGAGTCTGTCAGGTATTGAAATGTTCATGCAGGTGTTTTTATTACACCTGACAGTGGCAAACTAGAAATGGAGCTTTAAACATTTGCAAACTTCCTTTCATCCATTTTTTCTCCCTGATACTTTGTCTTCATTTGTCACCAGGTGTCATTACCTGTGGAAGTTATCCCAACTCTTCCATATTTTTTCTCTCAACTATCATTCATGGTTTTGAGCAATCATTTCACTTTTTAAATTATCACAATGAAAACTACAGTTTATTAAACAATTGGAACACGCTCTTGATCTCAGTTTAGTTAGCTGGTGTACTTGTGATCTGTTTATTAATTTTTTTTTAACGATGCCTTGCTATTGACTGCTTGGACCTTCTGTCCATTACAGCTCCTGTCTGATGCACATTTTTTGCCCCATTTCTTAACTTCCTTTTGTATGACCTTTTCTTTGCTTCCTTTTACTTGAAGAGCACGAGGAGGGAGCTGCTGGTGTTTCTCCTTGAGCAGTGAAGTGCCCCCTGTGCCATCCTCTAAATCCCACTGTGTAAGCCAGAGGCTTAAGCACCTTGAAGCTTCTGCAACACGACTTCTCTTCAGACAGTACCTCATCTCCTGAGCTCATACAGAGCAAATAGATTCTGTGGGCAGTATTGTGCCTGCAGAACTTCCAAAACTACTGCCCTAAACACAGACTGGCAGATAAAGTGGGAAATGAATAGGGAAATACACCTGGACACACCTGTCAGATTTCTCTCTTAAAGAATTCAAGGGCTAAAGTCACAGATATCCTGGTCTAACATGATGCTTCCAGATCAATAAGGTGGAGCAGCAATCAGGGTTAGCAAAGGTAAAAGAACATTACCACAGCTATAATTTGAGGGTTTCAATAGCAGCTTCTCATAGAAGTAAAGTAGACATCCATTTTCCCTCCATACTCCCTATCTTTATGAAATTATTTTTAAAAGAAGTTTACTCTAGCCTATATCACAAGTGGATGAAAACTCACAGTACATAACATAACAATTTGGTCTACACTTAGGGTTTGGGATTAAAAATTTTAGCATTATATTTCCATTCTTCTAATTATATATGGAAAGGGTAGCAGTGGCTTTCTTGAAATGCACAACAACAAATGATTATTTAATCATGTAATCACTACCACAGGAGGAAATGAAAAGCAAAACAAGAAGAGCAAGAGCTGACAAGTGGCAGTGCAACTCCCCTGCCAGCCCACAGGACTTGGGGAATCAATTGGATCCTGGTGACCTGCAGACATTTACCTCACCTTCACAGCTTGTTTCAAAGGAAGCCTAAGAACAGCCCTGCCATGGAACAGCTCTGTTCTGCTTTGACAGCCTTCCTGAGCACCTCCCAGGACCAGGAGAAACAGCTCCAGGGGACTGTAGGCACTCTGAGAGGGCAAGATCAAGCAAGGGAGGTCAGGAATGATGAAGGTGGAGAGAGCAAACAGAGGCAAAGACAGAAGTGACATTCAGAGATTTAAGAGATGGAAGAACAGGTAAAGATATGGTATTTTTTTTGGGTTTTTTTTTTTGCCCAGTGGAATCAGTTGTGTTTCAAAAAATGTCAACATGCCGCTCAAAGGAGGGATCAAGGACACAAAGAGAAAGTTTAAGGAAAACAGGATTTGTGAAACTGCTACACAAACATCCCTCATAAACTACAGGCTAAAATTTTGTATTCAATCATCTCCTGAAGTGGGTGAGAACACTGGCCCTTGCACTTCCATCAGATTATTTCCTTGCAGTGGCTGTCAGGGAATCCTAAAGCTTGCCTTCCCTCCCAGGTTCAGTGAGCCATGTTTAGGGCTACTTGTTTCAGTCACTAATCTCATATTTCTTAGTCAGTGCTACTGTCATTTGAAATACTAAGCTTTAGGTACACACAGTTTTCAGTTTCTCCAGTTGCTACATTTTTTTTGCTTGAACTTTTAAAAATTCTCTGAAAGTTTAGGTCCTCTTTTAAGAAAAAAAAAAATTAATTTCTACTTTTTTTTATGGTTAAGTCAAGTGTCAAGCCACAAGTTTTTTGTTTTAGTTATAAGATAAAACAGGCTTGACACAAAATCAGAGAAGACATACACAGAACACGCAGGGAGTAAAGAACAATTTGCTGTCCCTGAGTGATTTATTTTTCAAGACCAAAGGTTCCCAACTCAGAAACCTACTGAACAAAAAATGTAAAGATGGATTGAAACCTCTGTCAGGCGTACCTAGTCAAAGCCTCACTTTTTTCCAAACACGGCTTTTCTGAAACTCTGGACTCCTCTTCTGGGGAGTTCTGGCTCGACTTAAGCATCTGTACCTGAAGAAAACACAGAAACTGCTGTGAAAAAGCAGAGTGGACACAGTGCAAAGAGACAGGAATTTTTGTGAGCCTGCCTCCAAAAAGAGTAACTGTTGGCTAAGCTTTGCAATTAAGTGGGATTATTTTTTTTTTCAGTGGTTTCAAAACTTGTCAGGACCACTGGAAAACCTGTGGTTTCTTACAGGCACATTAAGCCTGGCAGCAGACATTACCTTCCCCTCTCTGAGCCAAGCACTCCAAAATGATGCTCCCATGATTCTGTCAGTCTCTTGTTCTCTAAGCTCTCTCTGAAGAGCCAGTTATATGAAGTGACAACCAGAGAGAGGAGGCATCTTTGGCAAGGATTTCCCCAGTCACTTTGGCCTGTCACACACCTGCAGGGAGATCACTCCACACAGTTTTCCCTTCCCCCCCCTCCCCGACAGAACTTGACAGTAATTTATTATTCCGTGCTTCTGCACAAAATCCATCTGATTTCATTATTTCAAGCACCAGCTACCCCGCTCCTGAGCGGCGCCACATGGAAAAAAACTCTTCCAAGAAGACTTTTCAGAAAACCACTTTGGTGCCAGCAGAGTCACACCACACTTTGTGCGTAGAAGTTGCTCAAGTAGGAATGATTTTTGCTCCTTGGAGAATTCCACAACATGGAGCTGCTGCTTGACAAAGCCCAGTGCAGCAGCACTTGTTCTCTAGTGAGCCTCTCTTGGAGTGTCAGTGACAGTTCTCTCATCAGTGCTTTGTCTCAAAAGAAACATCTAACAAAACTTGACACACGTTCAGATACTTTTTGGCACAGTGGAAAGCAAGACAGAATGCTCCATTTATAAGAATACACAATTATTTTCTCAAGAGGTGTAATTTAGAAGAAATAAGCCTATTTTACTCTATAGAGGGGTCCAAACTAAATGGACTTGAGCAGAGTGGCACTTTGAAAAAGTAAAAAACAAAGATATGTCCCCATAGATGAATTTTGAAGCAGCATTAATAAAAGTGAAGGCCAGGCTGATCCCAAATGTGTTGTAGAAAGGTAATTATAAAACTTCCTTTTTTTTCCCCTATTTATCCTTGGTGGTCTGCAAAACAATGCTGGTTCTAGCCATGCATTTTAAAATCAAATTTTAAAATGTGAAAATTTTGTGATGAAGAGTTAATAATTTTAAAAGCATTATGCAATCATTTATGTGGAATATTTATCAGACGAAAGAGTGCTTTATCTATTAGAGAGTATAAAAATCAGTGTTTTTCAACACTCTGCAGAAACTTGGTAAGAGAATGTAAAACATTGCCATTCTCCAAGTTAGTCTATTGGCAACCAGGCAAATAAATGTTGGAAAGATATGTGCATTAGCACTTTAAAGCACCCAGAACAAGAGAAGTTAAGGCAAAATCCATGATATTAGACAGAAAATATTATCTTGCCAATGCTTTTACACAGAATTTTAATTGGCTGCCTAGTGAGTGCAAATTACCATTTGTGATTTGTTGTCACTACTACAATGTTTCATTACAGCAGTTTTGGAAAAAAAAAAACCCACATAACAGATCTGCTTAATTTTCTATATTCTAGTGCAGGAGTTCTATGACAAACAGTAATTGCTGTATCAAAGAGGTCTAGCTAATTCTCAGTGTTCCACATTCATGCTGGTATGCCACAATTGGTAAGGCAATTGTTTTCCAATATTGCACTGAAAAATAACAGATAAAGACCTCATGCTGATTTTCCACTGGCAGAGGTGGGAGAAGTGAGGGGAAAAGGTTTTAATCTTTCTCTCTGATTGATGCTGGAGATGGCACTTCTTTTTTCCTTCTTTAATATGCATCTCATGGTTTGACCCCAGCCAGCAAGTGAGGACCATACAGATCTTGTTCCCTTACCTGTGCCCTTCCTTGGTGGGATGGGGTAGAGAATGAAAGAAAAAAAAGTAAAACTCATGGGTTGAGGTAAAAACAGTCCAATAATTGAAGCAAAGATATACTAATAAAATTATAATAATAATTATTGTAATGAAATAGAGAGAGAAAGAAAACCTGAGGGAAACAGGTGATGCACAACAAAATTGTTCACCATGCACTGAGCAATGCCCAGCCCAGCCCAGCCCTGAGCAGTAATCAGCTCCTCACAGAAAACCTCCCCAAGTTCATACACAAACTTTGAGGTATGGAATGTCCCTTTGGCCAGTTTGGATCACTTGCCCTGGCCACGCTCCCTCCCAGCTTTTTGTGCACTGGCAGAGCATGAGACACTGAAAAATCCTGGACTTGGGGTGAGGATTACCCAGCAACAACCCAGACATTGCTGTGTTAACTTTATTATTCCCACACTAAATCCAAAACACAGCACTGCACCAGCTGCTAAGAAGAAAATAAACTCTATCCCAGATGAAACCAAGACAATGCAGCTCCACAGGAAAAATATTGGGAAGATACAGATAGGAATTTGAGCACACAGACATTGTTGTAAAAATAGCTTGTAAAAGTATAGATCTCTGTAAATTGAGAGAATGTCTTGGTTATATTTTCTCCACCTTATGCTGACTGCCCTTTCAATCAAACCTCCTCCCTTCCTGTTTATCATTCACAGTGGATTTATTCCTTCCTTGCACCTCTTCTTATATTTTTCCTCAGCCCTCACATTCTCCCTTTCACCCTACAATGTCTCATTCCATTTTCACACCACCATCCCCTAGAGGTGGCTAGGGAAAACAGAAAATAGGGTGACTTTTTGTAGAAAGTTTACTTTGCTTTGCCTTGCTCCTCTAATCCCAAAACTTCAGCTTGGTTTTACAGATAAATTTCCTCTTTTGCAAAAAAGCTGACTTCTCCAAACGTGCATAAAACCCTGTGGCCAAGGGTCTGGCTCTTGGTAACTCTTCAGGACCACTGTGCTGACCACCCTAATTCTTCTTGGTATCCACAGCAGCAACTCAACAAGGGATCTGAAACAAATCTGCCAGACACCGTAGTAGATCATACACAACTTGAAAGGGTCAGAGCTCTACAAATTCTGTCCCAAACGGAGCCTGGTCTATGCAGATTACATTGCCACAGTGTAAGGAAAAGGTTCTTCCAGCACACAGACAAGGCAGCAGATGCTCTGACATGATAGATCTTTGCTTTCATCTCAAAAATCCCTAAAAAAGAGAAATTATGATGTCACCAAACAAAAAGGTGTTCTTTTCTTAAGAATGATAAGCTCCCAGACTGAATGGTATCAAAGAAAACCATCTATCTGAAAACAAAGCCTCTCTTTTTCTAGCAGATGAGAAAAGCTCTGAAGTTTGCCTAGGGCATTTCAAGCATCCCTTTGTAGGGCATTCATTAACTTCAACCTTGTTATCACCCCATTTCCCTCTGTACATCACCGGCCATCATTAAGTTCTTCTAAACTCTAAAGGTTAATTACAACATAATTGTTCCCTTTACAGTGACTGATCCAGAGATATGCCAGTTTTCTCCTTTTAAGTAACAAATAAAGAAATGGAACTGAACTATTCTTATTTAGGATCTGTTCTGAAAGAGATTTCTTAAATATTAATAAACAATTTCTATGCCAATAAAATCTAGCCAGTACCTATATAATTTACATAAATCAGTGGGATGACTTGAAAAGGGGGTTTAAAGGAATTGTGGGGAGGGAGATTAAACTACCCTTGTGGTCCATATTTCTCACATCAGATGCAAAATACAGCAGTAACTGTCAAAGTGCAGCTGCAGCAGCTGAGCAGTTTATGGAATTTCTAAGTAGGATTAGCAATGGGTTACAACTTTGCTGCTCACACAAGCACACACAGCTTTAATCTGGAGGGGAGTTACCATTTTGTTTATCTGTATATCAGTCAGGTGTGGAAAAGTGCAAGTCACAACAGAAACAGAAAAACACCTCCTCACACCCATTTCATCAGGATCCCAGACTTTAGTTTTTGTTCTGTGGCTTTAGATTTACTTTCCAACCACAACAGATGACACACTCAGAAGATGTGTCAGATCCAAGAACTTAGACCACTTTTTGGTGACAGGCTAAACCTTATGTATAGTTTAAAATGGTAATTATTTAATTCTAACCTTCTGTCATTTTTATTTTATTTGTGGCTTATTTGCATTACAAGTGGCATGTTAAATTAGACTGTTTGTCTAAACAGTGGCCATGACACAGGGGACTTGAAGGGGCTGATGGACAATATCCTGATTAATACAACACCGAGCAGTAGTCATGCTTTTTTAAAGCCCAATATATATTTTTGATGATGTAAAATCAAATAATCGTATGAAGACAGAGGTGGAGATTCAAATGACAGTGCAGACATGTTGTCAAAAGTCCATCTGTGGGGGAAAAATGACAGAGGGCAAGTATGTGAAGCAGTGAGAACAAAATATCAGTGATAAATTAGTGGCAGACAGTATAAAGAGCTCCTGTGTTTAGGTGCTTTAATTTCAGTTGCCAGTAGAGAGGCAGCAGTTGGTGGCAGATGTGAATAAAGTGTCAATAATAATCACCATTTTAGAGATATAATGTGCATTCCATCTGCAGCAGGGGAAAGGGAAAAGTCTGGCAATGAGAAAGACACAAAAGTTAGAGAGAGCAATGAGAAGGAAACAGGCAATGGGAAAAGGGAAGTTATGAATGTGAAATATAGATTTGTGCAGTAGGCTGAAAAGGGAAAGAAATAAAGGTCACAGTATAAAGAAAATGAACTACTAGACAGAAAACAGACATCACAATGCAGAGCAAAATGTTGTGAAAGGCATGGGAGAGTACAACACAGATAATGGTTGTTAAACCTTCCAAAGAGGAATAAAGCAGCTCTTTAGGGAAAAGCAGAGAGGGGTTTTGAGAGAAAGAATTGTTATCATCAGCAAACATTTTGTCATTTGGTAAATCTGAATTACCTTAGATTCATTGGCATCAATTCTGGGGAGTGAAATTTCTGTTAGAGATCAGAAATCTGCAAAAAAAACCCCTGTTTTTAGATAAATGTCATTTCCAAATACCTATGTCCTGAATTACAGATTGTAACATATATCTTAGTTACATTAGGACATTAGTTGTGCTGGCAATATTCAGGGCTAAACACTTCAGAAAAGGACACATCAAGCTCTAAAAGCTTGTACAATCCAAGAGAAAAGGTAATCCAACAAGAAGTATCTAAAAAACTATTTTCTCTGTTGGTCTCTTTTCTAATTAAGATAAAATTTTGAATTTCAAAGGTAGATTTTTTGTTTTCCTTTCCTTTCTAAAATATTAAAGGCAGTTGCTTGTCCTTGCAATTCCTGAAATTAATTAAGAGATGAAGTTTGCTTGCATGCAAGCTGTGAGTGTTTAGATTCAAGTTTCTGGCAGAAGCCATATCAAATCTCTGTGTCCATAGTGCTTTTTGAAAGGTGTTCAAAAGTCTCACTAATGTTACAGAATATACGATAAAACCCAGATGAAAGCATTGCACTTGGGACAAAAAAAACCCCACTCAGTTGTATGAAAAGAAACAATGTGAAGATGTTATTCTCACTGTCTTTTGGAGAGCCTTGAGCTTATAATAATATTCTTATTCACATTTGAGATAGGAACATCTTTGGAGCAGCCAGCTGCACCTTAAACAAGGTTTAGGCTCACCAGCTTCAGGTTAGAAACACTTGGGTAGTATCTGTTGGCCATTATCAAGTTGACTTCATTATTAAATCAATGTCAGATATTTAAAGATCTAATGGATATATATATTAATTGAGAAATCTTAGTCTCTTGAACTCTTTACAAAATAAGCATGAAGTTTGATTCTACAAAATTAGAGTTGCATTGCACTGCTAAACTGAGCATGGTGTTGGATTAAATTAATAAACAAGTAATCTTGTTGGCAGAACTCTCAATCTTGATTAACATTTTGGTTGGGTATCTATTAAGACTTCTGACTGTTTACAGTATTTTTCTATTACATGTCAAACATAAAGAATATTACTTGTTTATTTCCCACATCAGTCTACCTCATCCTGCAACTTTCATTTTCTGTTTACCCTCCCAAAAATGAAAATATAAAGTAAGAGGGGCAGAGAAATTTAACACTAATTGGTAGCAAAAACAGCATCATCATTTAAAATCACACCATGTCATTAAACTTTGTTATGATGGACTACTGGGGTTCATTTAGCTTGTGAGTCACTTAGACCTTTCACTTCAGATGAAGCAATGACAAAGCTAGAGCTCATGCAATCAGGTAGTAATACACAAAATTAAGCAGTCACCAGCTGCTCCACCAGAATTAATCAAAATGTGGAATACAGATTTCTTCTTGAGCAAAATGAGATTAGACACTTGGGAATATGTTTAATCTCACTAGGACAAGGTGGTGCAGTTACAACTGTGGAGAATCATAGGAAAACCCAACAGGTACTTTAGAACAAGCCTGGATATACCAGTTTTTCTAACAAAATTCATTTCCTCCATCACCATGTTTTATAAGCCATTCCTACATTAACTGAAATATTCTGCAGATTTCCTGCTGGAGCTCTATAGAGACTTCTCTTCACAAAGGAGAGAAAAAAAAATGCAGTCCAAATCCCTGTACAGTTATTGGCTATACTCAAACTTCCTGCAAGGCATCACACTTAACTATGCATAAATAAATAAAGCATATGGCTGAAATTTTGATGTCTGGTTACAAACTAAGCTCAGAAAGCAACAACCTGAGGAAGCTTGGTAAATCTCCTTTGAGAAGACAATTATTCAAAATTCCCAGTGAAATAAACTAGCAACTCCCACCAACCTTTTGCCCCACCATTTAATTTGGAGCAGTTGAATATGTGCAAAGGCTAGAGTTTGCAGTATTTAGTACAAAGTTTCATTAAGGTATCATGCAAAGGACCAGCTTTTTCAAAAGCATTAACAAGTGACTACAGCTGCTTCACCAGAGCTTTCTCATTACAGCAAATGAGTTTGCAGCACTTTCTTTAGTGCCACACAGATGTCCCATCCACCATGAGAGGGATGCAGACCCTGGTTTTTAAATACCCTGAAAAGGAAGCCAGCCCAAGAAAACCAGAAGAATTGTTCAGTGATGTATCAGCAATGAACAGAGAAGGGGAAGACTTTGAGATGGTCAGCGAACCCAAATTTATTGTGGAGTACAACTGCTTATACATTTATTCTAGGAAGACTAGTAATGTTTACTACAATGATTAGGTTAAAATCACATACACAAACTTGTGTATATTACATTTCTTGCTTGCAGAGTTTAATGAAATTTTCTTTTTCCAGTAAACCTGTCTGATTTAATCTTCTTGCAGTCTTGATTTAATTCTCGAAGTTCCTTTTGCTTTTGCCAAGGCATTTTGTTTATCAAATCTCTTATGCTAATAAGGTCCAAAACCCATCATCTGTCTTGTGTCCCAATATCCCAACAGTGGCCTGCCTACAAGTGATACTCTCTAAAGATCCACAGATAAAAAAAAAAACCAACCCATTCTGTAATAATGCTGTCACAGTGAAGTCAGTTCAGTGATCATTTCACTGTTTTTTAGCACAGGTATGTGGAATTCTGCTCTCAGAACCACAACTGGCTATAAACATTGGTAAAACCCTCAGCAGGTTCTGAGAACTACTAATGACTTACAAAAGCAAGCTTCCAGTCTTGAGAAAGGATAGACCAGAGAATTATTATGCCCAATAATATTTTACAATGAAGCTGCTTTGGGTAAAAATCTCGCAGGTGAAATCAGAGCTCTCTGTCACAAGGGCAGCAGCACTGGCCTTACAGGTGCTGCCCAGCTTGGCTTACCAAGCCCTGTCCTGACCAAAACACAGCCTCAGAGGTGCCCAGGGCTGGGGCCATCCCCAGCTGCCCCTGCCTTGGGACAGTGGGACAGGCCCTGCCTCTCCCCATGGCCACCCCCACCACTGACCTGGTGTTGCTTAAGAAGAAAAGGACAAAACCTTGCAGTGGTAGGATAGAAGCGACTCTGTAATGAAAGCTTTCAGGTGCACAAATATGGCCCTGCACTCATGTGATAAAGAATTACTACCATTTCTATAAGGTTAATTAATGTATCTTGCAGGTACATCCAATAGGAGACCAGGTAGTCCAGCACCCCACCTTTAGTTCAGCTCCTTGGAGTCGATCCAGGGGCTTCTTTGCCCCATTTCTTGTTATGTCTCAAGTTCTGGTAGGAAAAAAAAAAAGTCAGAAATTTTCTTCTTACGGATAAAACTAAACAGAATTTCAAGAATATATTAGTAAGAATTTGCTAAACTGTGAGAGAGGGCACAAAATGTACTAGAAGCTACACAAATTTATATATTGAAAATCCACAAGGCTACAAATATATGCAAAATATATAAAAAGCTGAAAAATATCTTTAGGCATGACTGGCACCCTGGCCCTGCTGGCCCTCACTGCACACCCAAGGGAAGATAAAGTCTTTTTTCCCCCCCATTTTCTCTTTTCTTACCCACATACACTGACCATTTAAGACACAGTGCATGCTTACTCCAGCTCGAATTCTTGTTGCTCAGAACACGGCTCTATCAGGCCTTCTAATCAGTATAATCAGGAACACACTTATTACTTTCTAAGCACATATTGCAATTGTTAGGCTAACAAATGGAAAACCCTCTGCTGGTTTTCAGTAGTCATCCATTTCACTGCAGTATTTTTAGCTTGCTGCTTACTATTATTCACTTATTCCAAAGCTGAGACTTGTCAAAGCTTTCAGGAGCTGTGGGTGAAAAAACTCCTTCAAGACCTTCAGCTGGGGACAGCAACAACGATGGCTTTGCCTTTCTTTTGCAAAACACCTCTCAGGACAAGCACAATGCATTTGTAACAATTCGAGTGAGACTGTTCTGCAGCAACTTTCTGTATTATTGTGTGAAACATCGTTGTCTGCACCCTTCAAAAAGGCCTCAAAGATGCAATTCACTGCAATAATCTTATTCACAATGTATCCATTCTTCTTTTCCATTTACATTCGAAAGTACTGCTCCTGGACTAAACCACAGAACGGCATTCACAAGATTAAGCACTATTGTCCATTGAAAGGATACCGTTGAAAAAGTGAAAATTTTGGTTCTAATTGAAGAGAACTTAATTTCTTCAACATGCTCTGCTATCTACCTTTATAAACTCTGTTCCAACAGCCCTGATTAGGTCTTTTTAAATCTAGTTTTTCGCTACTGAGTGATTACAAGACAAGTGATTCAGAAGATACATCCAGTAGAAGAAAAAAACAACCACACTTAGGATGGGGAGTAAGCTGTACAACAACTGGGGAGTTAAAAAGAATGACAAAACCATTATGTTTCGAGACAAAAGAATAATGTGTGGAAGTTGGCTAAATCAATAACTAATTGTAAAGTATACATCCAGTCCTAGGGGTGATCCAATAATTGAAATCTGCTGCTGGTCCTGTTTAGCAGGGTCAGCTCATAATTCAAGTGATTTTTGCACTTCTCATTGATTTTATTTAGCAGTAGATTTGTGGTTCAGATAAGACTCTTCATTCCTCAGCATTGGTTCAGATTCAATGAAAGCAACCACACTTGATTAAATACGTTTGTATGTAATCTTTAAAAACATGCAAATAAGAATCTTTTTTGACCATATACTAATAAAATTGAGCACAATAAAAATTGCTGGGTTTTTTTTTTTTTCCCTCTTTAAGCTTACAATATTCATAGGAATGCTGTATTATTTTCATGATTTAAAGAAAAGCCAGTTGATAATCTTTTTCTGTAAATATTAGTTATCAGACTCAGGGGCAGTTATAGCAGTAGGAGATGAAGGTAAAAAAAAAAAAAAAAGAAAAAATTCAAGAAACTAGAGAAGTTGCCTCAATTACAGAATCATACATATTAGCAAACTAAAACTGCTATTTTTGCAGTTTGTCATGCTGCTTCCCAATGCAGAGAAATATCTTTTTTTGTGTGTGTGTGTGAACTTTGACAATTGTATTTTATATTACGTTAAGTGAAGGGAGAAAATAATAGGGGATGTGCTGTCTTCAGGAGTCATCCTCGCTGAACTGCAGTGGGACAAGATCTCCTCAAAGCTTCACTTTGTGTCTGGCACAGGGACTGTGGGGATCAGGGCCTGACTCTAGGGAAAATTATTAACAAGATTTATATTCTGCTTTTGTAGAAAGAATATATTTCACTGGTCATTCATGTGAGGAGAATGTATTTCATTCTTGACTCACTTGTGACAGCTCAGTGGTGTCAATGGATGTTCCTTTTCCCTGTCCATATACTTTCCATTTCCATACCTTCAACTGTTAAACTTTTGCTTGTTTCATGGCCTTTTTCTTCTGCCTTTCTGGAGTCCACCAGACAAGAGCCAATATCAAAGAGCTAAGAGGGAAAACACCTGCAACAGCCACTGGGCAGTGAAGAACCAGGATGCTGAGGCACAGGCAGCAAAGCCCAGAGACAGAAACAGAAAACTCTGTTCCATCTGCCAGCACTTCTCTTTGAGAGCCCCAGCAGATCAGCTCAAAAAGAAAAAAAAGGTCACAACAAAGTTTTGTTTTGACACACAATCAAGGCAATCATCAGGACAAGAAATAAGAGCAACATCAGAATTCTTACACCTTTCAGCCCTGGGGCATGTGCAATTCAGGCAAATGAATATTTGTGAACCAAGAGGGGGTTTTTACCCTACTCTAAAAACCTAAATAATGTTCTGCAGGTACTTGATGCAGGTTTTTTTTTTTTCTTTGGTTTAATCTCACCTTTAGCATTTTAGGCTGAAGACTTCTATGATGCTCTGCTGCAATTTGCTATTGCCCTGGTTCCCATTCCTAACCCATGACAGAATTCACCATACAGAAGGAGCTACAGAGAGAAACAGAGAGCAATGCCTATGAATTCCTCTTTTTCAGACCTGCAGAAGCTTGTGGTGCCATTATAATCTTTGTGGGTGATGGATAACTGAGCAAGTGATAGCAAAGTTGTAAAGTTTTGATTTAGAAGCAAAAGAGTAAACTGTCTGTGCCCTTAAACAGTTGTTTAGAAAATGCTGCTTAACAACTTCACTATTTAATTTCTAGCACAAATTCATAGCAAACTTGATGAGATGGTGAACTCCATCAACTTCTAAAATAAAAACCCTCATGTATCAGACTCTCCATGTGTATTAAAACCACCAGAAGGAACCGAGAGGGGAAGAGGACTCAATTTTGTTTTATAAGATGATATTCACAATTTTCTTTGCAAATCCTCCAATTTATTTATGATGAGATACTTAAAGTAATACTTACTGGTCCCAGTTCTCCCAATAAGTCAAGAAAGCCTCCATTAAACCTTTTTCAATATTCCTTCATTTCTGGGACAAGAATAATGGGATTGAAAAGATGATACCTTTTTGAGTTTATCTGATATTAAGTAGAAGTAAGCTGTAAAATACAGACCACGTCTTCATTTTCTCTTTCTTTTAATTGATTTTGGTTTGGAAATTTGTTGTCAGCACTCTACATCCTAAATAACATTAATCTTACTGCTATTTTCTCATCTACCTTTAACACAGAAGAGACCATTTAAAAACTGGAAAGTGTAAGAATTTCAGCAATTTATAGAGAAGCTTTCCTCTAAGTCAATTTTTAACTAAACCGGCCCCTTTTGTGAATGAATCTGGAAAAGACATCATCTGAGGCACTACAACAACCATGTTAATATAACTTGCTTATTCACCTGAGTGAATTCTCAGAGAACTGCTTTAAGAGAACTTCAAGAATAACATCTTTTGTAGCCTGTCTTGTCTGAACCAAGAACTCTAACAACAAATAAAAGCTCTAGTCCTAGGCCTACAGAAAAGCAGCTCCCTAAATAATATAGAGAGTGGCTAGTCCCATGTCCTGGCTAGAGGCTGTTAAACAGGTTAAAAAAAAAAAAGAAAATCAATCCCCAGGTCTTTAATTCTCAAGTAAGCAGAAGATACAAAAATTAAATGCCTGTTTCTCTTGCACAGAGCAGTTCTAACACAGCTCCCCCTTTGTGCCAGCTGGGAGGTGCCCTTTGACTCTTGCCTAACACAGAGTGCAGGATTTCTATTGGCAAAATTGCACTCTAACAGGTAAATTGCAGAGGACAGCTGAGAATTATGCTGATCTAGACAAAAAAATAGAAAGAGAGACCAAAAAACCCTATAAGCAAGCCTTATCATATTGCAGGCCTGCTGCCAAACCTCTGAGCTCTGCAAATATGAGAGGTTTGAGGCATTAGTGTAGAAAACAAATGTTCCCTACCCTCCACATCATTTGCAGGAAGTGTTGCATCTATGTAATCAAAACCTGTGTTTAAATATGCCATTTTCCATGAACATGATAACTTTATTAAGCTACACTGTGAGCTAAACAGACTGGGTTAATACCCTAGAATTGCTTGCTTCAGGACTTTCAGGTCAAATTCTGTCACTCTAATTGCTGCAAATCATAAGTGACATTACAGCTGCATCTGTACAAACAACTTGATTTGCTCCAAACCCCAAATAGGTGCTTCAGAATGGCCATGAATGAAGGCCCTTAATTCACACAAAACTTAATTTCAGTGCTCAGACACTCACATCCTCTGGGCTATCATACCTTGCAGCTGTGAAAACACCCAGGTCTCAAAATCCTGAGCTAGGGAACCTTTAGACCATGCTCTTCCATACAAAAAAAAAAAAAAAAAAAAAAACAAAAAAAAAAAAAACCAAAAAAAAAAAAATCCTACAAGTAATGCAGTGACCTTCTGGTTCCTCAAAACAGTCATTTTAACTTTCATCTTGTCCAGTCTGTACCTGAGGCAGAGTGGTGGCACTTTTAGAGAGTATAATTTCACACCTAGTGAAGAGCTGTTTTCAACAGTGCTTCAGAATAATCTCCTTTTTTGAAGGAGTGTTATTTTCAAGTAATTCTTACATTTATGGCCTCTTCTACTTTTGAAAGCATTTGGAAAGACCAGTAAAAAGACTTACCAGCCATTTAGATAGAAAGGACAGAAGAATGTGATTGTTAGCTAGAAAATCCCCTGGCATCTGCACTTGCTTGATGAAATCCAAGACACCAGGCTTGGATGCAAACCTGTAGTAGCTGATTTCATACTAAGAGCTTTAGCTTAGCTCTTTAAGAGTGCATAAGATTGTACCTTTAAAATGAATGGGACACTTCAGCATGATATACTCCTTATTTGAGGATGGAAACTACAATGCAATATTTTGCTTTGGTATTGTGCCCTCTAAGAAAACTCATGCAATTGTCCAATTTCTGCACCAGACAGGGTTCATTTCTTTGGTGTCCACACAGACCAAGGAACATTACCAAACAAACCCCCTGCACAGATCACAGACATGGACTAAATTTCATTAGCAATTCCAAAATTAGTCTTGGAATGCCAGCTAATACCCCAGTAATATTTGCTGCCTGTCAAAGTACTGTATAACATTAACCTTGATTATATATTTTAAGTCAAATATTTATTTTACCTGTCAGGCCTTCAAACTCAGCCTATACACTGATTCTAACAAAGACCAGTGTATTTCTATCCCTGAATTACACCCCCAGTTATGTCCAAAAGACTTGATATTTGAAACTGCTGTAGAGAAAAAAATTGTTGCTACACCTCTTAATAGTCACATGTGGAAAAATAATCACCCATGCTTTTTTTTTAAGCTTATTTTCAAAAGGGAAAAAAAAAAAAAACTTTTAAAAACACACCATGGAAAAAATCATACATGCTTATACCACCACATGTTTCTAACAACAAGTATAACAAATGACCATAAAATGCCATCTATAGAATTGCTTCTAAGAATACAAAACATTGTTGTTCCTGCTGCTTTTAACTGCTATGATTCAAGCTCTTGGAAGTGCTATGGAACAATTGGACACTCCATATTGGTAATCCTAAAGATTTTATATGGAAGCTCTAATTAATGCTTTCAAGTAGCAAACCTGCATGTAGACAGCCTCCCTTCTGGTTTACCTGCAAGTTTCTGACAGAGATCACAGAATATATCAGTTATCAGCTGCTACATTAATTATTTTTAATTGCTCAATGAAATAACTTTCAGGCTGCACTATACTTGCCTTGATATATAATGACTATTCAGGCTGCTTTCTCTTACCTTTCACTTCTAAAAGTACCAATGCTCAAAGTCAGAACAGAGCAGAATTGTGTTCAACTCCCACAGCACTTGAGGCAACTCAGATAGTGAAATAAGCAAAAATATTACCATTACTAATCCTCTGAACCACAGAATAACAAATAGACAGACACTCGGATTTGGTTGCTTAGACCCATCCTTCCACCAGCTTTGAGAGGTTTCCTTTATAGTGCTGTTTGTGTTGCAGGTGGGTTTGGCAAAGTGTGATCTAATTAAAATTATATGTGTTAGTTAAATTGTATTGCAAACATCTGCAGCTTTCACCACACAGACTTCATTAGCACAGCAACAGCCTTGGAAATACAGCAGAAGCTAAAAGCTCTTCTAAATTTCTCGTGACCGTATAATCTTTTCCTGTCTTGTAGTCAAATATCTCAGCCTCAAAATTGTACCCTTAACATAGTCCTAGAGATGCCATTAGCTACTGAGAAACACTGTTCATTCTGCAGTGAGAAAACAATGAAATATTATAGAAAAAATATTTTATATAAATTAAAAGCTATTTGTTTCAATTCCCAGCTAAGAAGAAAAGATGATGTGCTTAGATACTGCTGTGTTAACACTCCTAGTTAAAGGACAATTTCACATACCTTGAGATGGGCTGGAAATGAGATGGAATGTGACTTCAAATTCATGTTAAATGCTGTATTTAGCAGTTCCTAATCAACTGCTAACCAAGACTCATCTACAAAATAAAGCACAGAGATTTTAAACAGTTTATTAAGATGGTAAAAGATTAATGCAGAGTTCAATAAAAATCTTTGAAATACACAAATAATGCAGGTATGAAGCTAACCTCATCCAGACAGACAATGAAAAATTACATATAAAATACAAGATAAATGTAACAAATTTACATATAGCCAGATACTGAAGGCAACATTTTCTCTCACTGGTGAAACAATGAACAATAATTATTACTTATATACTGTTTTTTTGATTTCTACCCTAAGGTTACAAAAAAGAATCAGCTTGGCTCATCTTTTAAAAAACGCTGGAGAATTTAGCAATAAGAATCAGAAGCCATGCTGCCAAGCCATGGGACGTGTTAGATGTAGATCTCCGTGACCCTTTTTAAAAATGCCAAGGCCAAAAGTGGCAATGTTTGGAGTATTTTTTGCAGTTTGGTACCTGTGAAGCAGCAGCTTCTGGAAAGAATGTAATGCATCATATGTCACTGCAGCATTGTTTGCTTGTGCTAAACAAAATAAATTCCTCTAATTATTTATGTATGTCAGTGTATTGCTGATTCACAGCTTCTCTAATTTCAGCTGTGTTTGGCATTTTGCCCTGGACTTGCTTCAGACCCCTGTCATTTGTCTTTGCAAGGGAATAACCATTTCCTTGGCAAAGGATGTGACACTTATTGTGAGATACTAAGTAGCCAAGCAGTTGTTTCCTTAAACGCAGTGGGAAAAGACGTTTTGAATAAAGAAGCTTTTAAACTAAATAGAGTAAGTGTCAGGGGCTTAAGATGTATATTCCATTTCACTGAGGGCTGATATTGCACCATTTATTTTCCACGGGTATGAAGTAGTCCAAGGAGTTGTTTATATTCCCACGCTACAGTAATGAATGCTTGTAGGGATTTAATCTGGGAGATGACAGCAAGGCTGACAAGGACACTAAACAAAAGGAGAGGGACGAAAGAGCCTGGAAAGAAAATGGAGGTTTTAACATAAAGGCCAGTGGGACATCTTAACTAGGTCTGCCATAGGAGATAACCTGGTGCTCTGAATTCCTGAGAATATTCTCTTCCTACACCTGAGAAGTCCTGCAGCATGGAAATTGTGTTTATGCATGTCACAGACAAACCTGAGAGCTGCTGTTAATAGTGAAGGAAACAAACCAAACAGTAATGGGAGGATATGATGGAATTATTAGGGGTAACAATTTAAAATGTAATCTCAGGCCTGTCTGTTACTTGTACTAATCTTATTCTCTGTTGTTAAACACATTTTTGATGGGGTTCAGGCCTAGATATCTGCATAAGTCAGATGCCTGCCAGTGAATAAATCACAATTGTCAGCTCAAGATCCAGCAAATAAGGCTATCACTCGTGAGAGCCACAGAAAATGGAAGAATTGCAGAGAAATCTCTGGGAGGGGTGACAGGGGAAAGATGATCTTGAAGTATTATTTTGTGTAGACTTTCTGAACCGAGTTCAGGAAATTGCTTTATCACTGAACATCCCAATGCCTAGTGAGGGAGACATACAGCATGTTCACTCATACCACAAGGGGGGTGAACAACTTGCAATATAGTTCCTCTCAAATAAGCACATTTTGGGATTCTGGTGATATGGTAGAAACACAAACCAGTTTCTTTTTAATGCTTTGCATGAGACTGGAGTTTAGAGGCAGAAATAAACATGTGAACACTGAAGTCATGGGCTAAACCTCTGATTTTGAAAGCTACAGAGATTGTGTAGCTCTGGACAAACCATTGCAAGTAGAACTGCAAGTCAGTCAGTTTGAAACAAAAATAGCCAGCAGATTGTGTTGTCTGTACTCACACAAGGCTGCTTATTTCCAGTGGTTACCAAAGGAGACTCCAGAGTGATGCAGGGAGGAGATTGTTTGCTGAAGGATCTTGGCTTGTCTGTGGCCTTCACCTATGAATGCCAAGAGAAAAAGGGTAATTAATTCTTCAGCATTCAGCTATAATTTATAATTTATTGGGGAAAAAAACAACCAGAGTTATAATTTAGTGAGAAATTTTTAAATTCTCATCCTGCTAACAACAACAAAATTGAAATCAACAACATATTTAAATATTTATTTACCCTTTTTCCTCCTTCTTGCCCCTTCCCTGGGGTAGCCAGAGGAACCCTGGGGCCTGTGGGCCCTCCTGAGGCACTCAGGGATGTCTTTTCCAGGGCTCCAGAACCCCCCTGGGACTGCCAGCCCCTGTCCCCAGATGCCACAGCAGGGCTGGTGTCCCCAGGGAGTGTCTCCACCTTGGCAGGGGCTTGGGGCAGGAGTCCCTCCTCTGCCTGGACCATCAGCAGCCATGGCAGGCAGCAGCTCCTCTGTCCAGGTAACCTTGAAATGCCTGGAGACAGAGCAGGAGATCCAAAGGGATGTGGGACCAAGGCCATTTTGTCTCTGGGCTTTGTCCTAGAACAACCCTCCCTGCCCAGTGCTTGAGATTTTAGCCTCTGGTACATGGTGGTCCCCAAAACACTCATTCCCACTCTCCAAAACCTGGTTTTCCTCTCCTCACCCAGTGCCTGGGGGATTTCAGGAAGCCTTTTAAGTCAGGAGAGAGGGTTCACTCTGCTTTCAGGTTTCCCTCCACAATCAGCACATGGAGGGGCAAGGCTGATGCTTTGGAGTGGCTACCTAAAACAGAGGGTAGGCGAAATGAACAGAATAAAAGTGGATGTTTATTGAAGGCCTTCAATGGGTACACCTTGGGCAGTCAAAAGCCTCTGAGGGGCTACACCCAGGACACACTCATGAGTTTTTCAGACAGATATAAATTTGGTCCATTTACATATCATTTACAAATCCTCCAATTACAGTTTCAGGTAATGAAGTAATTTACTCCAAGTTTGCTCCCCCCCAAATTCACCATTGTTTGCATCTCTCGGGCCTGAGACAGTGAGGTGTCCTTGAGTTTCAGGCCCAGAGAAGAATTGTTTTCTCTGAATAAAATGGGAGAACAGTAGCTGACAGGCCATGGAGTTTTAAAGTTATACGCTAAAGCAGCAGGATCTGAAAAATAGAAAAGCTACATCCTAAGGCATCCCTGAGATCCCTGTGCCAGCCCTGAGCCAGCACTACATGAAACCCAGGACACAGCAGGCTTTTCTGGCTTTGTTTGCAGCTCCTGGATGAAGAAACACAACCCAGATTGCCCCACCCTGAGTAATCTGTGCTCACAGACTAAGTGTCAAGATGAGAAAAATCACACTTTAAATCATGTTGCAGCCACAGTGAGGAGGGTGAAACTACAGCTTAGCATTTGCTTCACCACTGATTACTCACTGTAAATATATTCAAGCAATTGTGCTCCAGTGTAGAGGGTAAATGACTTTTCCTCAGGGGAGCCATATAGCCGTGGAACAACTTCATAATGTGAGATAAAACTTCTGACACACCAGTCAGAGATGGGGTTTTGACATTTAAGCACTTCCCTGGCTTCTGGGTGTCATGTTAAACAGAATACATTTCCTCTCATAATACAGGTGAAATAGACCTGTAAGACAGAAATATGTTGCACGCTGTATAAACAGGGAGGATAAAGCTTTTCCTGTCTTACTGCCTTGTATAAATGGAGAGATGCCCAGACTGCTATGGCACAGGTTGGGAGAAAGCATGCAGACATTTTGTCTTTTCTTCTGTAACCAGTTCATGCCTACTGGTACATGACATCTAACCAGTCTGATCTTTTAAAATACTCCATGTGGTTATACTGGTTCCTTTTCCACACAGTCCAATAAGATGACAAAATTAATACTTGTTAAAGTATTAATAATTAATAAGTATTAAAATTAATACTTGTTAATACTTACTAATTGTTTATTTGGGTACAGATCACTCTGTCTCTAGTAAATACATACAACACTATTTAACACATGTTACAAGAATTTTGGGGACTTTTGTGCTTCCCATTCAGCATTGTGTTGTGAAAGAATACACCTGGCAGAGTATTCAAATTCCTGCTTTGTACATTTCATTCTTCCCTATGTTAAGCTGTCATTAGGGTCTGATCACCAAAATGAGCAATTTTTTTAAGGCTGTAAAAGAATACTGTGCACCACCACCATTTTTTTTCCCTGTATTCTTTCAGGGGAGCAAGTAGTCAACGTGAACAAATCTTCCTTACTGACCTTACAACAAGAATTTCCTCACATATCATTTCAATGCTTGGATTCTCTTTTAAGAAACTGAATTATGGAAAGTAGATTCTCTACATAATAGAGTAGATTCTCTACATAATAACTCTTCAAGAAGGTGGACACAAAGATTAACAGGTTAATAAAGGCCATAATTAAGTCTGTAGGGGTAGTGATGCTAAAGAGAAGGACAAGCTTCACGCAATTATCTGGGGGATTCACATTTGGCTGTTAGAGAGAGCCACACTAACATGCTGCTTTGGTTCTTTTGAAGTTCAGAACAGTGAAAGTCTAGATGAAAGTCTTCAAATTGATGTTGGTTTATAATCTGATTATTTAGCATTCAGCCCTCCACGCTGGTTACCCGTGGGCATAGACTGAATGCAAATACATCAGTGTTACAGAACCCAGCTCCAGTGAACTAAAAATGTACTAGTTGGGATCAACTAGCATTGAAACCATCATAAGAATTAACAGGATTGAAAAAATAAAGCCTTGCTGTAGCTAGCTCCTAATTACATTTAAGTTTTCTTAGCTGTATGTGACCAAAAATCCAGAATACATGTGAGAAATGGCAAGTTTCCTACATCTTAAGGACCAGGAATTTCCCATGGCTCTGTACAAAAGTTCAACATTTCTACTTCTATATTGTTGGCAAATAATGCATTAAGTCATTGTAGAGTATCTAAAAAGTTTCTGCAAATGTACCAATGGATTGGATATTGCAACATCCATACACTGCTAGTAACTTATTGCCCTGCACTCTGCAGCAAGAAACTTCCAGCCACAGTGTGTTAGCACCTGGACAAATTACAGTCATTATTCCTCCATCTTCACACCATAGCATCACCCCAGTGATAAGATCTGCTTTTGGTTCAATAAGAAGGTTGTTGGAAACCATGCATTTTCTGCTCCCTGGAGAAAGGCATTCATTTCCACTTGGAATCAAACAAAAAAAATCTATCACAGCATCACAGAATATGCTGAGTTGGAAGGGACCCACCAGGATCAGCGAGTCCAACTCCTGGCCCTGCACATAACACCCAAGAATCACATCCTGTGCCTGACAGCACTGTCCAAACACCTCTTGAACTCTGTCAGGCTTGATGCTGTACCTTCCACCTTGATTTATTTTAATTTTTTTAAATTTCCCAAGAGATTTATTGTGATCTACTCACAGAGACCTATTTTTCCCACATAATGGCAAAATAATATTCTTGCCAAGAGGATAATTATATTTCAGTTCTTTAGATCATGGTTCTTGCTTATCTTTTTGCTCAGCTAAATTTTGATGAAGTGGTCCCTGATTTGGAGGGTCACTGCTGGTGGGGGAGGTGCCACATTCTTGATACTGCAGCCACTGAGTCCCTTGTGGCACATCTTGGGTGCTGCTGACCCTTGAAAAACCAATTCTGATTGCAGAAAGACAAAAAGAAACCCAGGCAAAAGTTTCTCTGCAGTAAAACCGTCTATGAAATAGAAAAAATTGGCCTTATTTAACACTGTGAAAACCATAAAATATAAATGTCTGTCTTAACTGACATAAGTTACACAGAATTGCAACATCATCCACTCTTTCACCATTGCTGCAGCAGAAGGAGAATCAAAGGCTGGGGAAAGGGGTGTGGGTTTAATATCTGCAGGCACGTGTGGAACCTTCTCTGGTTTCACAGCTCCCAGCCAGGGGCTCAGTTTGAGAACATTTTGTGTGATTTACTCAGTGATGGCAGGTGTTATAAGGCATTGCCTTTTGCTTTAACCTTTTTGTTGATTCACCAGATCTGGCTGTCTTGACTGTCATGAAAAGTTAGAACACTTTGCCTGGCAAAAAAAAAAAGAAATAAACTGGCAGCATGGAGCAGCAAAAAAAAATGTCAGTTTGTGAAAGTAACAAAATGGCAAAGGTTTTAAGTTCCATCTCCCACTCAAGTTGAGCAGAAAAATATATTTTCAAATGAAGTTGTTAAAACAGAATACTGGTATAACCAAATGCTGAAATGAACTAGTTTTGTGACCTGGATAAAATAAAATAAAAATAAATAAATTATTAATTGTCTCAGCTGAAACACCAAAGAATCAGTGGTGTTTCACTACATTTTGTCTGGGTCCAAACTCTGCTCATGGGTTGAGGATGATGTTCCACCTCAATCCTTCAGAAATTTTCAGGGAAAACATATCAGCTTTTTGAGATTCTGAGTTAATATCCAGTCAATGGATCCTGAAGTCCTTGGAGCAATTCCTACACACAGCTTTCCTGACTTCCAAATTTGCCCCAATTTCACTTCAGTTGAGTGTTTGCACTCTACAATGGAGACAAAACTGAATGTACACCAGACAATTTTAATAAAATCACTCTCAACATAATTTCTTTTAAAAAAATATGGAAGATGGGCTGTGGAACAAAGAGATTTATTTTAAATGAGTTCTAAATGAGGAATAAAATGTAATTACTTAGCACCAGTTAAAACTCTCAAACAATAATTATATCTCTGTTGTTCAAGATTCTGCTAGATTGCAAAAGCAAAGAGCATAATTTCTTTTGTAACCAAAAAAAAAAAATCCTTGCTCACAGAAAAAGAGAACAACTTTCATTACGTAACAGATTTTATATTAAACTAGGCAGTTTCAGAGGTTTTTTTCCACTCATTGCTTTTGCCAACATTTGCCCTTCCAGTAAGCCCCAGATGAAGAATCACAGCTCTTTAGAAGCATTTTGTGTAAAAAATGTTATTTTCATTTTTCTTTACTCCATTTAATGCTGATTCTATTTTTTCCTATTTCTGTTGGTCTAATGCTTGTTTATACCTTTCTGGGAACACCAGAAATCCAAGTATAACTTAAATTCGTGAGGATACATCTACATCTGTAGGAAGCAGACAGAAGGAAGCTGCTTCTTTAAAATAGATTTGGCAGTTTGGAAGCTGAAAATATCCACCCAGATGGAATTAAGATCCTGTAAAGGTTTTTTGTTATGACTTTTCAGGTAAATCCTTTCAGAGGGATATATTATTCTGAGGAGTGGCACAACTAAAAGTTGTAGAAGACAAAAAGGCAATAAACTACTGCTATAAACTCAAAAGGGGTAAATGGTTTGAAAATTCTGTTTGAATAAAACTTCTTCTATCAATTTGATGGTTGAATGCATGTGTATCTTGCTTCATGCACTGTCTGAAAAAAAAATTAAAGAGTTCTTGACCTATATTTCAATAACTAGACACAATTCTTTTGAGATTTAATCCAATCACGTGTGTCCATCTCCATCTTACCCAGGATGAGCATTGATTATTCATTAAGGTTTATTTGCATGAAATTTAGGAAGAGGAACAAATCTGCAGTTGACTAAATATGCAACAAAACCATTGTAAATTAAAATATGACTACTTCAGAACAAGAATGTGGCATGAATCTGAACCTGTAATGAATTCTGAGAGACTTTTTAGCTCCCTGACACAGGTGCAGATAGAGATGTTTTGTATTTTGTTGGGGGCAAACTTTGATTCCTTAAGAAGAATAGTTCTACTTTTCTCAGGGCAGAGGGAGGAAGTGAATATTGCAGTGTAAGTCTTCCACAACCACATACTCACCTTGGAAGTCACCCTAGAGAAATGAAATTAAATGTTTTCTAGGGAATTCTCCTTTAGTTATGTAAACAGATAAAGGTGCTACCAAACAATGCTTTGTTCTGGTTTTTATCCACTTCTTTTTAAATTTCTTTCCCATATTTGGCTGAAGTCTTCCTCAAATTACAGAAACTTTATTTGCTTTAATTTCCTTTTGCTCATTTAAAATTATAAACTCCCTTTCCAACTTTCACATACATTTCATATCCTCCTATCCTATCCTTAAGGTGAACAGATTTATTGAAGTGCATTTACACAGTCCTGTAGAACCTCTTGACATTTTAAAGGACTTTTGACAGGATGGGTGATGTCATTTATGGGGTGGATAGTCTAGATATGATGTATAAACAGAAGGCTGAAGAGTTAGGGTTAGTTCCTTGAAGACATTGAACATTTTCAGTTGCAGAAAGAAATTCAGTAATCAATAGCTTTCAGTATGCAATTTAAAATGTCTAACATTAGAGGAGATTGGAGACTGTTGAAAATGTCACCAATTGCCTACATAAAGGCTAAATCCTCCAGGAATGAAATCAGAAAACAAATAAGTTTATAACTGTGCATTGTCTTCATGGATTCTGATCATATTTTCCTATAACATCAGTGATACATGAGTGGTCTTAAAAATTAGGTAGCTCCAGGAATACAAAGAGAATACAGAGGACTATTAAAATATATCCCTTCAGCTGAGTTTTGAAAGATAGATAATAGTAGAATGATCCAGACAAGGCATAAATGTTTTTATGACATTTGCTCTTTCAGTCTGATCTGAAGGTTCACTCTAAGGGACTGATATTTTTTGTGGGGATAGCACATCCTGAACTCACAAATGAGGTGCTCCCTAAACTACCCTGTGTCTACAGAACATTGTGTGGGGCAGGTGTCAGTCTTGAACAAAGCTCAAAATGTGCAGAGCTCATTCTGAGACAAGGCCTTAATTCCTACAGGCAAAGATGTAAGAAAGTGTAATCCATATTTTATACAGAAGGGAAAATGTGCCATAGTTAGAGAATTCTTGAAGGACACATAAAAAACTTTATCTTGAAACCAGGTGCAAAAGTCAATTTTCCTTCCAGCCCGGTTTTAAAAAATAATTTCTTCTTCTCTGGTCTTTTTATTGTAACAGCATCTCTTGTTTGACATATCAAATTATCTTATTTTCCAAAGGCAGGGGGAAAAAATGAGAGAATCTCTTCCCTTTGATCTGATATTATGGTACTAAGATGAAGATTTCATAGAACCCTTGTGAATCAGCAGCATCAGGGCCTGAGCAAAGCTTTTCCCTTTTGTGGGGCAGTGCTTTCTAATGTAATATCAGCTGCTGGTAGGGAGGGGTGGAAATACAGAAGAAATTAATTGAACAGCACAGATGCCATTATCATCATAGATACCTAGAAAAAATATATCAGTTTAGGTGAGGTGAGAGAAGGAAAGAGACAGTATGGAGAGGAAACAAGCAGCACTTGTTTTATAATGATTGGAGGAGTTAAAATGGGCCTTATGATGTCAGAGAAGGGATTTATCCTTTCCCATAAAAACAGGAGCTGAAAATGTCTAAAAATCATGAAAAGGGCTCAGGATAACTTGAGCTCTTTCATCTGGGAAGTTAAGGATGTACCAAAATGTGTGTGTGGATATCTACAACATGAAATAATGTCAACTGTGCACATTCCTGTACCCTTCATACTGCTGTTTTAAGAGGTTTCCTTGAAATTACATAGCTTCCCATGGTTTGCCTTTGAAAAGTCCAAATGCAAATAATCTGAACTCAAACCCCTCAATCCTCACTAGGGTTTAGTTTAAGGCTGATTGTCTCTTTCTCTCTCCAGACCAAAATTATAGATGAAAAAGTGGTAGATACAGAGCATCAGACAAAGTACAATTTTCCTATCTCCTCTGTTAGGCAAAACCCTCCTTTTGGTGTGTCAGAAAAGTGAGTTCATCTGATGGAATGCTGGAATTAAATTCTAGTCTTTTGAACTGACATAAAAGCATTGCACAAAATATGCTCCCCATAAATGAGCCATTCAGGATAAGTTTATTTTATGTCTTCATTTTGGGGGGATGCATCAATATCTGGAGAACAAACCACAGTGAATTGACTCAACTTGCATGAGAATATCTTTATTCAGACCTTTGCAGTATCATCTGTTATTTGCTCTTGTTATTGTTCTCATCAAGAGATGGTGAAACCTGATAGGGACAATTGGAAAAATATTATTGTACAGCTGATAATGCAAATATTTTTCAACTTTGTTCTTTTCCAGCTCACTAGTTTCTGTTTTACTGGATGTCTGATCATGACAGGGTCATGATCTTAAGCAGGCAAAGCCAAGGTACAGTGGGATGAAGGAGATGCAGTGCAGTGGCTGCTAAAAGCTTGACATTTTGGTAGCAGCATGGTGAAAGTGGAGACCAGCAGACTGCTCTTATGAAACCATGAAAACCAGGACAGGTAATTCTAGAAGGTGTCATTATTTTCTTGTAGATTTCACAATCTTTCTCAATATGTTTTGGGACATATTTTACCTGTTTTATATGGGGTTTTTCCTATTTTCATAGATACAAAATGAGTGTTAGGCTGTGTTTAATGGTGAATGTAGTATACTAACAATATTTCAATTCTTTTAAGTAATTCTTATCTTTAATTTCCTTATTCCTTTTGTGACATTTTTTGAATGGTGGTTTTTGAACACCCACGATATAGCTGCATTCCATCTTTAAGAGACAGAAAATCTGCTGCTGCAAAAATCTTCAGAATAATTTCACAAACTGGAAGTAGATTTTCTTCCAGTTTTGCTGTGTAACTCAAGTCCTGGGTTTATATGTTTTTGCTTACACGAAAGGTTAGTAGAAAACACATCCTTGGAAAGCAAATATGCATTTGGACGTGGGATTGAAAGTTACCACAGGAAACAGCAACCCAGAACTTCTGGGGTGACTGAGAGCTGGGTTTGGCTCCCATCTTCCCATTGTCTGTGCAAACACAGCCATGTAGAGCATCCAGGTGTCTCTGGTGCATTCATCCTGCCCATCACCAAAACCCCCAGATTAAAAATATATAGCTCATTAAGCAAGAAGGGAGGAGTATCTTGCCTTAGAAATATTACTGTCTGTCATGGTTGCCTCGTTGCAGAGCAGAGACTTATCTGTAAAACCTGCACACAATTACTTCTTAATGATTTTATCCTGGCTCATTAGGAGAGCATCTACCACTGAGACTTAAGAGTAATCAGGCAGCTGTACCAGTGACACAGCTACCATGCATCTTGGGGTGGCACAACAGCATTAACTGGACTGAAATTACAAATGGTAAATGAGATCAAAGCCAGATAATACAAAGCTTGCAAAATGTGTCTGTGACATTCTGTTGCCATTTGCTTTGCATATTTTATTGAAAAAAAAATCTTGGACGCTGTTTAAAACAGTACACTTCTAAAATTTTGGATTTGAAGTTTGCTTTACAAAGGATCGTAATGAGTTATAGATTTGCTGAAAGTATCTAGAGTCCCTTCTTGGTTTTCTTTTGCCCTGTTCAGAACAAGTCATGCCTTTCCAGTCACCCATGAGAATTTGGTTTCACACAGTTGGCCTAAGAAACAAGCAGGATTTTGGAATTTCTGGTGAAATAAAGTAACTGCATACCCATAACTTACAGTTAGGGATTTAAAGTAATTCTTAGAGATGTGTCCTTAGAGAAAGTTAGTTTAGTATGTGAGCTCTGTTTTCCAGTTCACATCATCTCAAGCTTGTGTGTGAATATATGAAAAGCTCACCAAAACACATTAAAAAAACCCACACAAACACTGAGAGCAAGTTCACAAATAGGGAGAAATTGGTTGAAGGTCATTACCCTATGTCTTAAAAAAAATCAAAGACCAAATCCTTGGAAAGAAATTAAAGGTTGTAGGCAAGGCCTTCTTTTTTCATGATGCCACATTTTGAATCTTTATTTTTTTTTACTCTATCCCTGGGAGAAGCAGAAGCATCTTTTAAAAGACTTACAGGAGGAAAAAGCCACAAATACATTAGGTTCTGATAAACACAGAAGAAAAAAAATTGCAATAATTAGAAGATATGAAGTAAACAACCAATCATATCACTTTTTTATTTATAAAGAAAACAGTCATCATTTTGTCCTTGAGTGACTCAAATTGTAAATCAAAATGCTATAAGCAAACCCATGCAATTACACTTCTTACTTTTACTAGACACACAATTAATCTGCTTGGTCATGTAGAATATACTAACTACACAATGAAAGATGGTGAATTTTGAGACTGCTTCATACACTAGAAAGTAAATAGTTGTAATAAATGTTATTCCCTATACATTATTTATTATACAAAAGTATCTGCAATGCCATCAAAGTTTCTGCAGATTTAAATCTAATAATTCCTAACCCCCACATTTTATATGAGCAAAAATGATCATTTTTTTCTGCTGTAAGGAGATGACCAGATTAATGGATGGGGGGGAAAAGCAGTTTTCCTTACAAACAATTAATGTCTGTTGCTAACATGGGGAGGAATAAACTTAATGATGCCCTGAAAGCAGTTGAGACTGGTGAACAGAAGTTCTACTTAAAAATATCAGAGCACAGCTGTGCAGATTTTCCCTCCTCCATTTCACATTGCCTTCTAACCAGCGCAACAATGAAATCCCTGTATTTGTATAAAGTTCATGTCATGCATGTAAGTTCTTGCTTGCCAAGGATTTTATGTGTTTTGTAATGCACAGAGCTGGAGGGACTATAGTGAAAACTTCTCACCTCATCCATCCACCTTCTAAAGACATCCCAAATAACTTTGTGCCCTTTGATATTGTCAGGATCATTCCTGAGCTATGTGGTGACCTGATGGGGCAGGGGACAGGGTGCCTTCATTGCAAGGCACCAGTGGCTTCAGCTGCCTCAGCTGGAGGAAAACAAACAATCTTTGTTTTATTGGTGGCTTATATATATTCCTATATGGTATTTTAAAGACCATATTATATTATATTTTATTATATTGAGTCTAACAGAATGCTGCATTCTTAGACTGGTATTAGTAATGCATTCAATGGAGAGTTTACAGTTTCTCTCCTGAGTCTTTATGCAATTTAAAATCTTAACGTGGGATACAAAATAAAGCAATGACAGATCTTTCCTGTAATTTGGTCTCCCATTGTTCATATTTTTATATAGAACAATGAGATTTTACTCAGCAAGCATTATTACATTCTGACTTGGAAATACTTAAAATTATGTATATTTGAAAATGGCATTTAAAATTTCTTTTCAGTTGGGAAACTACACTTCTGACAGTAGAGACTACCCAGGGTAGTAGCAGGCAATATATTCCAAATGGAGAGGCAGCTGTAAATGTTTTATCTCTCTTCCCGCTTTGAGTGCTTTCCTCCCTGGCACTGTAAAGCTCTGCTGACTTGACAGGGCTACTGAGAGTCAGAATCTCTGACTGCAGATATATTACTGCACTCACAGCTTGAACACCTCTCCAGGGTGGAATTTCAGTTGTACAGAAGGGTTTCAGCTCTTTTTCCTATCTTATCTGTTAAAGAAGATGTGTCAGGAAAGATAATATACATAGATAAAAGAAACTAAGACATCCTTGTGGCCTTTATTTTCCAGTCCTTACAGACACAACTTTTCCTACAGTGCAACTCAATCTACTTCTGGATTCTTTCTTACATAAGTTAATGCTGTATTTTTGTTTCTTATATCTGTTTGATGGACTTTCTTGGGGACCACACAGTGATTTTGAGGATCTATGCAAAAGAAATTGCTCCCTTCAAATAATTTTTCTGTATTGACTCAGAACTGAACTTTGTAATACCTACCCTGTCTAAAAGCATCAAGGAGGAAGATCAATTAAAATCTCTGGAGTTTAGAAATAGATACAATTTTTTTACTTTTTTTTCCCCACAAAAACGACACACAAAAAATCAGACTGTCTAAAAAATCACAGTGGTAGATTAAAAAAAAAAAAAAAAAAAAAAAAGGATTAAATTTCTGTTGGAAAACCAGAGAGGTTCTGTATCTTTGGAAGAGGAAATGCATGTCCACAGAAAAATAAAGGAAAAACCACAAACAGAAGAAAAGCAAAGAGAAGGTTCATACATCTCTTTATAAAAGAAATAGAAGTTGACCTGTTTTGATCTGAGAATAAACATTGCCTTTCAAATTCCAGAGGTTTGAAGGACCTGCCCTCCTTATTCCAAATGACACTGGTACATTTAAGAACTTAATAACACAACTGACAAAAAGCTCCAGGTTGCATACTTTAAGTTAGTGAGGAATTGAATTAATGTAGGCTGATGTTTATTATGACTGCCAACTTAAGAAAATCCCCTTGTAATCCTCTTGTAGGCATCTCAAAATTTTATTTGTTCCTTTAATGTTGTTCCACGTTGGTGAAAGGCATCCACTCCAAACATACCTCATTGATTGGCATGTTCAAGGCCATAAATGATTACAAGAAAATAGCACCTCCCTGTTAGGAGTCAAATTCTTCCTCACACAGAAAAAGACACAGAAAAACCTTGCCCTCTAGTGGCTGGAAAACTGGGAAACAGCCATAAATCCAATTTTTACTAATTGGTACCCATCCAGGTCAGATTTACTTGTATCTTGAATCATTTAGTTGGTTTGAATAACTGAAGTCCTCCTTGCTTTCAGATCTGAAAGAAACACAAGCACGAAGTCACTTGGTACTGGAACTCATTATTCCCTGGAAGGAAAAGTGTGGCTGGAGTACTAGAAATTACATGATAATTAGGTTCTGGAACAAGCTGAAGCTGGTTGCACTTGTAGTCATCAGAATAATAGGAAAATCTTGCTGTAATATGCAGCAGTTTTACTTTTCCAATCTTTTCTTCTGGAAAGGAAGAAGGCAGACATAATTTCAAAGACAGCATAATCCACTTTGCAATTAGTAAGGAATATCTGACTCTGTCTGATGTAGATCTATTGTCTCCCATTTAAAACTAAATTGCTTAATAAATAAAATAAAGCAGCATTAATAGAGAGCCATTTAAAGAACACTAGTCCAGCATTTGCAGAAGTAACTCATCCTCTGGGTATGCAATCTGTGTATACCAGGGCAGGAATTGGGAACTGCTCATTTCTGCTCTTTGCACTACTGCAATCCACTGGATTTGGAGATGGTTACTCTGCATTGGAGTTTAAAAGGATAATTAGAGCATGGTAGACACCTCTCAAACAGAAGAATTAGAACCAAGCATAAGATTGGGAAGGATCATGGCTAATTACATTTTAGAAAGCACAGAACGAAAAATCTTGCCTGTAATGTGTCTACTTAGTCAAATAAATATCCATTACTATGTTGGATTCACAGCTGTTCAACTGTGTGTCAAACAGGGGATTTATCTCTTGTGAGAACAAGGTTTTCACTTTTTTGTTCACTATGGAATGGATTATGCCAGAACAGAGTCCCTGAATGTTACTGATGACATATGGGTCAGCAGGAATCCAACTTTGGGCTGTCATGGGAGACAGTTTATTTTTCCAAAGAATGCATAATTGTTCTTTCATTGGCATTCAATTGGCATTCAAATCTTATTTGCCTTACTCAGAAAATTTGTTTCCATAAAGTTTAGTGGAACTAACCTTAATAAAGCAATACTTTTCCATGTTGGATTGGAAAGCACCCAAGCTTTATTTTTCCTGGTTTCACAAAGACTGAAACAAGAAAGAAACAGTTATTTTTCCAACATCTCTCTTACTTGAAAAAAGAATCACACATTCTCCTTTTGGAATACAATTTTTTTTATTAGCTCATGCAAATTGTACACTGATTTTCAGAAGAGAGCAAACCACTGCTGTTAGTTGCTGCTGTGTAAATAAAACAGTCAATTAAATGACAATTGGTTTAGACTGTAATCAAAATCTCTGACACGTTATAACCAATCAAATGGCAAATATGCAAAGTTTTTTGGTTTTGGAATTTGATTTCATTGTCTCAATTAGACACCTCTCAGACTTTTTGCCCACTTTAGTCTTTTCCTTTCTCATTCTATAGTGAAGTCCCTTTAGTGCTGTCTACAAATTACTGGGGAGTCCCATGTAACCAATAATATCAGTGCTTAATAAATTGGATTATTTCCACTGGATAGCCTGAACTTTGACAGAATATTGCAATTTACAATTCCATAGTAAATAAATTATTCAAGGCAGAATATTCAACAGATGTTAATAATTTACAGTCTGAAAATGGGTAATAGGCAATCTCTAATAAAAAAAAAATAAAACATTGCAGTATATCTTCAATACTTAATCATGGTGTACTTAAGAAATCAAAGTCTGTTATTAAACTATGCCCATAAATCTTATTCTCACAGCAATTTATTTTGTTTTTCAAAAGATAGCAAATCTAATAAAACAAATTACTTCTGTGGATCTTGAGAGAATTCTGGTTTTTGGAAATTAGGAAATATATTACCTATTGCAGAAAGAAGTTGCAAATTTATAAGTGATTAAGTTCCATTTAAGTCACAAAAGAGAGAAATATAACAAAGTGAGAAGTACAGCACTGAGAATATATGGCTGGCTATTTTCATGACCTTTGAACCTCACAGTAATTTGTCTGAAACTCTGAAGATTTTATATAAATTTAATGTAAGATGGTATTTCTAAGAAGACAACACATAAATGTAATTGTCCAACAATAGAATATACACTGTGCAAATCTAAAACAAAAGTGTGTAAAACAGATGTGTTAGGGAAAAAAAGTTGTCTATATGCATGGCAAATGATAATATTACTAGGAAAGTAATTGAATGGAATTTTAAGAAGGAATAATTTTGCCCAGTATCAAAACTGTAGCTTGTGTGCCTGTGGAAAAGTGCATTGGGTTCCACTGTGAAAAGATGTAATTAAAGTTGTACATCCTCATTGCAGGAGTTAAGCAACCTGTGAACAAAGAAATGAAGCTTAACATGGTCCATTTTTAAGACATGGAAATGTAGATTTTTTTCCCCCAAAGGCTTTTTCAAGGCTCCTTAACTGCAACAGAAGTTCAAGGAATTTGCTATTGCTGATAACTCTGTTCCCTCCAGTAACACATTAACATTTAAACATTGCCACACAGGAGATGTTGTGGTTTACATTTGTAAACTTGGGAAATTCTAGAAAAATTTCAGCATTTGACATCTTTTTTTTTGGGCTGTCTGCAGGTCAAAAGTTATTTTCCAGTGTCTAAGTTGTTACAAACACTTATTTTTTCCTCTTCAAATTTTATGTGCAACTTGCTAAAGAGATAAAACCTAATGTGGATGATGGGAACAGCTAAAAGAGGAGAAAAAATATTCTCCCAAATACTCCTCCCACTCTTAGACTCCTTCCATAGAAACCAGTCCACAAATATACAGGTATGGAAATTCCTTATTTATGTCATCTGCAAAAAAAAACCCAACTCAACGAAAATATAACCAAATAAATAAAATACCTACCCCAAAGCAAACTAAAAAAAAAAAAAAAAAAAATCAAGAAAAAACCTGCACATTCCTCATTATATAATAAAGAAACAATGCAAATTATTCAAGGGACAAACAACCCTAATTACAGATGTAGGGAGCAGTTCTCCCATCTGTAGTGTAAAACACAAACCTTGCCCTCTCTTCCACCCTGCTCCACAAATCTGTGGCATTAAGAATCTAAAATTCTAGCCCAAAAAATTGCATTTTAGAAGTCAACAACAACAAAAAAATTCTGATCATTTCTATTGCTAGGTCAGACATCCCCCAGTGTGTTACTTGTGTGAATTCCATTCTAAAGACTGTCATTATTCCCATATGCACTGGAGAAAATTTAAATGTGTAAATTGAGACTAAACTCCACTACAGGGTCCAGCTTCTCAAAGTTTTATGCTCAAACATTGCACTCATAACTCAGCGCTCAAGCTTCTAAATTTATTTTATGCTCCATACCCAGAATAAAAACTGGCTGTTGGACTTGGTATTAACAACAAATCATCTCTGATCCCGCTCTCTGGAGGTCAGAGTTGGAATGCTGTGATGCCCAGGAATTGTGATTATTCTGTTTGCTCAAACTGCAGCAGCTGAGCACGAGCCAGGCAAGTGGCCCCTGGTGGCTTGTAAAGAGGGGGCTGATGTCACTGTGTACTCCAGGGAGGGTTCATGATTGCACCAGGCTCTGTCAGGCTCTGATTTGACAGAGAATGTCTTTGATAAGGGCTGCTGGAGGTGCCTCAAGGCAGAGGGCGTTCCTGAGTGTGGCAGTTTCCAAAAGGGATACATATAAAGGAAGAAGTTTTCTGTCAAAATGGCATTTTTCGTGCAGATCAATAAATTTCCCGTTTAGTCTATGGAACTTGTGACTTGGGTCCAAAGATTAGAAAACACTGGAAAACACTGATCAACAGAATATTGGAAGAATCTTGTGAACACCTGAAAGGTGAAGTTAATACAACAAATACAACTCCATATAAACCTTTTACATGCAATATATTGTTAAATGGGAGATCCTTTCCCACAAATACCTCTTCCATATTTCATGTTTTTTTTATAAGAAGTATTGATCTCCAAATATGCTTAGAAATAGCTGTTTTAGTTAAAAAAATTATTGCCCCAAAGGATGCTTAAGTGCTTTCCAGCATTCTTATTAACAAGTTAGGCTCAGAGAAGTTCTCAAAAACCTCAAGCAAAACTACAGCTAATAAAGAATATATTTGGAAAGAAAAGGACTTTTTGATGTGAGGAATTAGCAAATTAAATAAAAGTTCACTAGCCGTGGAATGACCATACCACAAAAGATTTCAGAAAAGAGAATTTTGATTCTGATAGTAAATTATATAAGAGTCTCCTTAAAATCAAAGAAAGGTTTATGTTTTCTCTACTGAAATGACCTTCAAAAGCCTGTCCTATCTATACACTACCTTTTGCAGGATTAGAATTAAAATCTAATGCCAAAACCTTATGGAGGCAACAGTAATCTGAAACACAAATTCTGGTTTCAGACATATCAGTGGTAAAATGATGAATAACTTGATGAAAGCAGTGTAAAACTAATTTTCTTTTTATTTTTTTAGAAGACCAAATGTCCAGTTCTAGTACTGAAATTTCATCTCCAACAGATTTCTTTATGAAGGGAGAAGGAAATGGGGAGAGGACCAGGGAGAGAACTTAAATTCTCTGGTTGGGCTGAAGTAGTTTGTCTTAATATGTGCTCCTAAATTCCTAATAGTAAAAGATTTTCTGATTTTCCAATTACTGTTAAATGTTAATGCTTATTTTGTTTTATTTTGCTATTTTGTGCTATGTGTGAATTTTAACCTCTCCAGAGATTTAAAACAGAATCAATGAGGGAGTAATTGAACCACCTCTCTTACATTTTTCACTTTTCCCACTTCACACATCTTTAGTAACAGTGCCTTTTTAGATAGTGTCAGATGATGCAAAAAAACAAAAACAAAAAACAAAACCAAAAAAAACCCCAAGACTACTCCATTTAATCCACTTAATGCAAAAAAATTTACTTATTATAGATTTCCATCAAAACCTTTAGTTTTTATAGATTCCATTAAAACCTTTAGTTATGCAAGTCCTCTCTTCCTAATCTCAGGTGTTTGTAACACCACAAAATTATATCTGGATTAATGTATCTGAAATATAAGCTTCAGCAACTCCTTAAAGTTATCCAGTTCCATCTTTTGCTTTTCCTTGTTGTCTAATGGGGTAAATTTTACCTTGGATGTCCAAATAACTTTCTTGTTGTTTTTTGGGGTTTTGTTTGTTTGTTTTGTTTGTTTGTTTGTGTGTGGGGGGGGTTTTGTTTGTTTGTTTGTTTGGGGTTTTTTGTGTCATTCTAGGAATTACTTGCTGTGTCAAGTGCAGTTGTACTGAATAGCAAAAAAAAAGCCATTCAAGTGGCTTGGAAAAGATGTAGTGCAGCATTGCATTTTTCTAATGCTTGTAGAACTTGGCTGAAAGCTTTGTCAGTCTGGATTCTGAATCTACAGTGCACAGCTGCTGCATGTTGCAGCCTCTCAGCATTATGTGCCTCCTGAACAGTCTTTCCCTGCTCAGTGCCCAGTCACTGCTCCTGTCTGGAGAGCTTAGCTCTGCAAAAAATCACATCTCCAATATTGCCTTTCACAAAGGTGTCAGTGAAGCCTCAAAATAACCAGATAAACACTTGGTTCTTCCTTACCTGGTCACTCACAAATGATTGGTTTTATACCCTTCTTTTGTTTCTTATAATTAGATCCAAATCCAAAATCTGTAATTGAAGTGGAAATATTCCAAGACATTGTTGGCTGAAGTAACCTTTCAATAGACACAAGTAACTACCACACCTCATAACTTCAAAAAAAAATCTGATTTTCTCAGAGTGTAGACCCCGTCCATTAATCCTCTTTTAGTAAGTTCAGCTATTTGTGCTAGAACAAGATAATACACAGCAGAATATTTGATAACCATCAAAGGCAGAGTAATAATTCAGTATTTTTGAGCAGCTATTAGAGGCAGAAAAGTCAACTTATCTTTCCAGGCTAAGCCTCTGTTAAGCACTCAGGAAATACATGAATTGTAAATTAAGGGTGAGTGACAACTTTTCATGGACAAAAAGAGAGAATAAACTACTTGAGTGCCCAGTAGCCAATAAATCACCACAGTCCAGAATTTGCCATGTTTTATTCTTTTTGCATATTAACAGAGGTGGCTGGGAAAAAATCCTTGCAGGAAAGTTTTACCCATGCTGCTGATTTAATCAAAATGTTCTATGATGGAGTTTCCTTCTCATTGTCTTTGTTTTCACGGAGGTAAGGTGAGTCATCTTCTTAATTTAATGGTCTGCTGTCAAATTTGCAGTTCTCCTTAAAATACAGAAAAGCCACACAGAGGAAAATATTGGATCAGGTCTTAGGTATTTCAAGGGCAAAAAATAATTTAAATAAAATGTTGTAAAAATATGAAGAGGTGATATTACCCTAAAATCAAACTGTTGGTCAAACCAGGAATATATTTTCTCAGTACTCTTGATCCATTTTAAAAAGCACATGTTAAAGTTTTCTGCATTCTTCTTAAACTAATACTGTTTTGGAGACCAATTCTAATATTTTATCTATTATAATTTACTCTCCCACTAATGCATAAAGATTTATCCAGTTTTTTCCATTTGATTTAGTCTAAAAATAGGAACATGTTCTTTAAAGGCACTAGAAAGCAGACTTTTTTTGTGCAATACTTTCAAATTCAAGTTGGAAAGATTTAAAGGTGTTTCTTTTTCTGCCAGTGGTATTTTTCTAGATAAAGTAAACACAGCTTGCATGAACTAGAGAGGTAATAGAACAGATAATGACACTTTTTGCTTTGATTTAGATCCAACCGTTTCAGCAGGCTGAAATTATCATCACCTTAAATGACTCAACTCATTTGTGTCTTTAATTTCTGAGCAGTGATTTTAAAGTTTTAAATTTTATAAGGTCTAAAATTATAGCAAAAATTCAAATGTCTATAGCCTTTCAATGATAAAAGGAAACAGTCTCACTTCATTGTCTATTAGCTAATATAAATAGTCTGGAATAAACATGAAGCCAGCTATCAATGTATTTTAACCACACTTTGAGTTTTACAGCAGCACTTACATAAATATCTTTTTTTCTGATAGTTTGACTACATACTTCACTAACAATTTATTTCTTTTTTATAGTAATACAATGTTTTTCTTCTTGGGCTAATGTTGCATATTTACTACCTGAAACAGATGTGTTGAAAAGCTTAAAAGGACAGAAATATCTTTCTAGTGCAGTTCAAGTGTTCATTTTATAAATGCAGGGTAGAAAATTCCTTGTCCCCATTTGGCAGCTCACTTACAGAGCTGGTGCAGCCAGATCACTGCAAAGACCTCCTCTCAAAATTCATTTGAGAATCCTTCAATCCTTTTGCTTCATGGACTATTCGTGGTCTCTCTATATATAAGCTTCTCTGTTTACTTTGCATCCTGTTTTATTACAACACCCTGCTCACACAGAAACAAACGAACTCTTGGAATTGCACAAATTGAATTTTAATCAGGGGGAGTGAGGATAACTTCAAAGGCACTTAAATCAGGTTCAGAAATCAAAACAGTCTATTTTTAGCCACGTGGTATAACAGTAAATCTATGTTCCTGAGGTTTTTTAGGATGTCAATATTACAAACAAAATAAATTAAGATACTCATAAGAAAAGACAGAGATGGACTGAGTCACTTTTTTGGTGTGATTAAAAAAATATAGATATAACTATATTTATTATTTATATTTCCATTTTTGCTAATAAATTATCTCCTATTCTTTCTGAAGCCCATGTGAGTGACTCTTGGCTGTACATGTCCCTCTAGTGGCATCACATATGTAACAGAGAGCCATAAAAGCTTAGTCCTGTTTCTCATTCCTAATCCCTACAACAGTTAAAATCTACCAATTAAACAAGCGTAACAGTACTGAGCTTTAAACTCATTTCATAGTCCCAGTAACAGTTCAGATTGTGTTTACATTATTCATATCATGCATCTTTAAGATTAATTTGTTTCCCTGAAAAATTAGCTTTGCTGATATTGCTTAGTCTTTGGAGCAAGGTGTGTCAGGTCACCATTAGTTCTGAAATATTAAGAAGGCAAGACCAGGTTAAGTTCTCACCCGTTTTTTTGGCTTCTGGCTATAAAATAATTTTAAACGGTTTTGTATTTTGAAAACTGCTTGTTTAAAGAAGTCAGAACTAATAGATTTTTTTAAAGCAGTGTCAGTGACAATATTTTATTTCACCTTTCTCATCTCCATGAGAACAACATTTGCCCTTAGGGCAAAACCCATTAACTTCTGCCTACTGTAAACTTTAAATATAGCATTAAGTAAACATTTCAGAATTAACAGCAATCCACCTTGAAAAGATGTTTTAAAAATTCAGGCTTAGATATTAACAGCATCTGTGCCAAGATATTTAAAATTCTTGCTTGAGTTATTATGAGTGACTGATTATCCCATGATCAGCAGTTCAAACAGATTTGCTCTCTTTCAAAGACTCTTTTTCTCTTAGAAGCAGCTACATTCCCAAATTGAAATGTCTAGTTTATACTTATTTAATTGCTGTTTATTGCCTTTTAGTTCCAGTGATTACGGATGTCTTTCAAATTCTGGAATTAAATAAACATCACAGATCAAAAGATGAGGTTATTCTTAGTGTGTAATGCTAAATAATAATGTAAGATTTTAGCTACTTCTTCAGTTGCTAGGTTCCCAGATGCAACACCTACCCTTTATTATTGTAGTTTTCTCCTATTACATCAGCAGTTGATGACTACAGTAAGTATATTTAGTCATTTTTATTTACAGAAATATCTTATTCTTCACAGAAATAATGTTGGCATCCAGATAGACACCTTAAAAGGCTTTTTTAGAGGTCACTGTAGTTTATGTTCATTCTTAGATGATCTAGTAATTATTAACAACTCTGACAAAGTGTTTAAGGTGATCCAAATTAATAGATTTCAGGAACCAAAGTGGAATAATTTCTGTGTTGAGCATATGAGGTTTGAGGGGTGGTTTTAATAATACTTTAAAGCTCAAAAGCATTTTCCTATTGGAACACTTTCAGTTTTCACTAAATTCAGTGGACAGTATTGTCACAACTGATGCTTGTGGATTTGAGATAAAATGTACAGAATAAAATGTTGACAAACACTTGTTCCTCAAAGCTTGTGAAGAACATTGTTTACCCCCAGTCCCTCTGAGCCCTGACAGGATATTTTCAAATAGCCCATGGACATTGGTGATTTTTATATAGCTTCCACAGCACCACAGTAAATTATACTGTGGACAAACCCTGGTGAATAGAAGCAACCATGCATCTAGGAAGGAGGTGCTAAAATCCTGTTCCACATTATTAGGAAACACTGCAAGGATTAGGAAGAGGCAGCCAGATGAAGTTGTGGCAGGGAAGGATCTTGGCAAAGTCAGGCAGAAGTTCTTAAGTTCTTAGGAAATAATGAATCACAGCAAAGCTGAAGCCACAGACACCTGTGTAGAGACAATCATTGGAAGCAGGGAAGTTTCAAGGTTTGAAGTAAGCCCTCCAAGGGGTTGGTAGCACAAAATTGTCATACACACCTTAGATATTAATTTATTTTTATTATTATTATTATTATTGATTTCTTTGCTAAAAGATAAGTAAGCCCTTTCACCTAAATTTTTAACAGAAGATGCATTTTCTTCCTCTTAGATCTGTGACTTTACAAGAATGTGTTTTAGTAATTCTAGGGGGTTTGTCCTCTATGATGACATACTATGTGATAAATTTCATTTATAAAAAATTCACTTCATTTTTACAAATTTCATTTGTACCAGATTTAACGGTAGGGTAATTGGTAATTTTTGTTATTTCTGCTCCAGTTTAGCTCTGTCATGCACACCTGAACAGACCTAACCAATAATATATTACAATGGAAAGTGGCATCTCCTTTTCATTCAGAGCAATCCTCCTGTTCCAAAGACCCCTTACTCATCTGTCCTTTTAATTTGGTGGAAAGTGAAGGGAGCAATCCTGCAATCTGACACTTTACCACAGACAGTTGATCAGTGTGGGTCAAATTAGAAAACGTGTAGCCATTTCTTTCTCATTTACCGAAGTTTTAGTTAAAATCATAATGGCTTTGGCATTGAAGAACTCTGGAAGGTCTTTTGTTTCTTACTTCCCAGCAGTAACGTGCCCCGTTTTTCCTTAATGCTGTGTGTGATCGGTCAAGCAAGAAATATATTCCAAAACTTTATTCTCACAGGAAAAAAAAAGTACTTAGAGGAAAGGTTATGGCAAGATGGATGGGAAGAGAGATACTCACAGTCCAGGAAAGGGATCAGACCTTTTTTAAATTTTCTGACCTTTGGTCACTCCCTGTTTTATCCATTCCTGACAATTCCAGCCTACGTGATCTGTTCAGCTACCTGTGATTATTGTTGACTTCAGTGACAGTGGCACAGCAAAGGGTCAGACAGAATCAAGTTTGTCTTCCTGAAACTCACACAGCAAGTGATGCTGGTAATACCTTGCTGTCTCACTTGATTTTAGAGCCCTGAACACTCTAATCCTGTGCACCGAATGAGGCAGAGATTAGGCACTAAACCATATAAAATTATATTAGCAAAATAATAAATTGGCATTGCTTATTTACAAGACTAATGCTCAAATCTTTATTTTTAACAATTTAGTCCTTGTTTCTTTGACTGAAATTATTTTATTGAAGTAAAAATGGAATTTCCAAGGTTTTAGAAAATGCCTTGCAGTCATGTAGAAACATTCTTTAACAATTCCCTTAATTCTTTATCACGAACAGCACATGCAACCTCATCCTTGTGCCTATCTGTTGATCATAATGTCCCAGCCCAGCATCTAATAATGGAAATATCTTGTTTATAAAAAGCATAAGAATGCAAAAAGCTGGGAAATTCACATATGAAAATTATGGAAGTAGCTAAATTTTGAGGATGTTCTTTCAGTAGTACATATCAGTATCCAATTTGTTATCAACTTCATAATCTCTAAAATCTAAAAATCTTTAAACACACATAAATAAGAACTTTCTGAAGGAATGTCTGAAGGAATAAACCCATGTCTCCTTACAGTTATGTGCAAAATTCTCTAGGACATCCAAATGCATTCCTCAAATATCCAATAAATGAGTTGAAATTGATGGTAGAAGGCAACGTGATGTCCAAGCAAAATGGTAATTTTTAGAGCTTCTGACACTAATGAATATTGTGTTTAAAAGTGTTAGATATTTTGTGGCTATTTTAAGTAAATAAACTCGACAACATATTACCTTTTTGCAAAGTTTGCATCTCCATTCCAAGACATCTTTTTCATTTTTTAAGGGTAAAGTAAAGGCTGCCTGAGAGATCCAAATTTACTGCAGTTATGGTGACTGGCTACTTCCTATATGTCAGTGTGAGTGTGTGCCAAAGACAGATGTTTTCAGATCTGGGATAGCCTGTTTGATGCTGATACTGTTCCCAAATTAGTTGGTGTAGAATTTAGGACTAAATGGTTGCAGCAGATTACTTAAGTGGTGTGATGAAGGACCTTTGCATATAACTTAAAAGAATTTGATTTATCATTGCCAGGAGTTGTTCAGATTATATCACCTGTGCTGACACAATCTTTCCCCCATGCCTCACTCATGACGTAGTTATTACAACCTTTACCAGTTTTGTATGAAAATTGGTTCTTGTGGAGGAGGTCAGATCAGCTCGTGCAGAAATGGATGTATCACATCACACCAGTTGGTAAAATAATGCAAATATGTACAGGAGTCACTGTTCCACCACAACATTAATCTGTGGTAATGACAAACACATCTGCTCAGGTGCCTGAAGCAATTCCTGCATTAAGCTGCACTTGGATAAGGGCAAAATGATCCATCTTTATAAGCCTGGTTGTTTGCCTTTATTTTGATTTGTACTGAGCCAGCGTCAACATTTTCTCATTCTCATCTACAAGGCAGAAATACCAAAAGGGAAAAACAATCAGGGAGATTTGAATCTTTAAGTACATACAGTAGTAGTTCAAGTAAAAGAGTATATAGCCACAGGGTTTGATTTCAGAAGCAATATCTACTAAATGTGAAAATGTTTCCATTTTTCTAAAGTATTATAAATCTGAAGTAGGGTATTTAGATACAGACAGCTCCAATTTGTCCATAGCTAACATGATACAAAAGCAAAACTCCAGTTTTATCAAAACTTACAAGGGGAATTAATATTTCTGAACTCACTTTTGGTTTCACCATTTATATGGGTATGGTATAAGTTTTAAGTTCTTGCCTCCTCATAAAAGGGTCCAAATTTAACTCTCTTTTAATTTGCTAAACGTGGGGGGGACTTGTTAAGTTTTACCAATAATATTTCAATGGAAACCTGAAATGTTCGTCATTACAACTGAGCTTATAATCTTTTTAATGTCACCCAAAATGTTAACAGCATTATCATTTCACTGTCAGTCACAGCTGTATTCACTATCACTTCTAATGGTTAAACAAATACCCTACTACAATCATTAATTGGTGGTCCATGTTCTCAGAATAGAACCTAAGAGGATTTAAGTGCTGCTAACCCTAAATCTTCTAATTTGCAGGAGAGAAGGAGCTTGGACCCAGCTTTGTTGTGTGCCCTGACTTCACCACTCTCACTCAGGGCAAGGGGACCTTTTGGATAGAATGAGTAGAATCTGCTTCACTCTCTAGTAACTACAAGGCTTTTGTCTCTTTGTCTTTCAGAGCATTTTTTTTTATTTGATCATTTTGAGACCCAACTCAATTTGCAATTCACTCAGTTGGAATTATTTAATTTAGTGAGATGGATAAAACATTTCTATAAAAAGTTTACTTGTTTTGGACTTCAAAGTTTGATTAATCTGTAATTCTGGTCTCTCTTGCATTTTAATTCAGATGCTACACATGTACATCGATGTCTCTGAAAATACCTCTGCCAACACCATGAGGAAAGGTTTGGCTCCTTCACTCTCAGTGAGGCCAAAATATTTACTTTTTGTGGTCTAGATGTTCCAATCCTCTCCTTCAGGATCTGTGATTTAATTAATTCTTCTGCTTTTATCTGGAATCCCTTTGCTCTGCCACAGCAAGACTACACTCACTAAATTTAAATATTTAAAATATTCTCTGCCAAGCAATTTGTTATTCTTGAAAGATTTCCAGGATAATTTTATTAATATTAAACCTCCTGCAAAACATGAACTTCTTAGACTGTATCTACTGTTTTGCCCATTAATCCAAATAATCAGATTTATTTGAAGAAACTGCAAGTGAAAAGCATGGAAACTAACTTGTCTGTAACACTGCTTTAGAATTTGGATATATTGTTTATTTTATAAATTAATATGCAAAGATACTGGAACTGAAGAAGTGCTGTCATATGAGTATTTCTGTAACCTCAATATGGAAACTTTGAAAAATGCCTAACATTTTTTGTTCATCATATAATCTTCTAATCTTGGTATAGTGAAAAAATAATTTAAGGCAGTTCTAAGCCTGTGCATGTAACGAGATGGGGATGAAACCATACTGCACTTTTTATCAGTAATTTCCCTAAATTTCCCTAAAACGTGTTTTAGTGTAATTGGTTCATTTTTGCTTAATTAAATTGCACAGTGTCAGAATTAGTGTGCTCACTAATAGGTCAGAAGAGGTCCAAACCATACACAAGCCAACTCAAAAGAAAAATGTAATCTAGGAACAGAACTTAAATAATTAACAGGAAACACTTGGCCAATAACTTTCCTATATGTGTAGGAATCATTGCCTATAACAAGTGTTTTTCAGCACTGTAAATTCATAACTAAAGTGTGGATGTTGGTTCTAAAATTCAAATAATATTGTAATGTCAGAATTCAGTTAGCTATTTAGCCTACTTTTGGTATTCTTGTCTTTCTGGAAGATGTGTTGGGATAGGAAATTTCCTTTATGACTCTCATACCTTTTTCTTTCTTTATCTTTTTCTGTATCCACAATAGGAGAGAAGCCTCAAAACTTACTAAACTTCTACTTTGCTTCCCTTGATGTGTGATAGAAAATTGTCAAAATCTGCAAATACTTAAAAGCACTTCATGTGAATTGCTGCACATACCATGAGCATATTTGGGGACTATGGTAGGATGAAGAAATATTGATAATCATCTGGTGTCAGCCTGTCATTAAACACACTAAAAAATAAAGATATTGATAAAGTAAAAGGCCTGCTCATTCAAGCCACAAAAAAAAAGTATACAATTCTACAGACACA